>NC_141593.1:0-2400000 GCF_036417535.1 Chlamydotis macqueenii | reverse complement strand
TCTGCCTATTGCAGTCCAGGTTCAATTAATCCGTGCTATAATGCCAGAAAAATATCACGTATGCGCTGGCCTCTTTCCGTGAAGAATCCATGGGCACAACCCTACCACGTACAGTACAGAAAAATAAAACATTTCTGGGGCCAACTCATGTACTTGAGGAAGATGCTCCCCTTCTTACGTGAGTCCATAATAAAATTCACGTTTACATTCAGTGGATGGAGAGCTGAATCTGACTAGTCCAGTCTAGAAAAATACTTATTTCTCCAGTAAAACTAGCAAAATGCAAGTTTTAGTCTGGGTATATACACTTACACACTTTTGCTCACCGCACTAATAGAGACCAATCGTTGTCTCAATGACCTGTGGCTTGCCAACTTGACTGACGGTGGGTAACTGCTGAGCTGATTGCTTTCTTATTGGGAAAAAACCCTTAGAAAAGGTTTTGAAAATGTATGAAAATATGTGGGACAGAAGGAATGGTATATTCACAACAAGAGAAAGAAATGAAATAACAGAGGTCCCATGAAAAACAAAATATAGATGGAGGATGTGGGAAATGGGCACATCTGGTTACACCACACACTTGGCAATAAATTATTATACCAGGGACAAGCTTGGCTCTACGTGTTAGAGGGAAGCGGTAGTAACAAAGCGGTGGAGGAGTGTATTTTGACTAGCACAAAGAGCAAAATTGGAAACACAGGTGGGAAGCTGCTGCATTATAACTACTACTACACAGAAAAAAAAAAAGGTTTTGTTTCATGTAGTACATTTCACATTTGGGTTAAACCTTGTATCAGATATTCACATGCAACACCTGAAAAACCTGATCTAAAAATCACTTCCCAAAAAAGATAAAATAGAATCAACACCAACATTCAACTAGTCTGCTTAAACATGATGAAGTGTTGACTAGGGCACCAAGGATATCAAAGGATACCTTTCAAAATAATACAGTGTTTCCTTTTCTCATCTGTGACTGGAAGATAAACATCCAAGGAGTAATAGATAATCAGTATCAATTCATTTTTAATAATTATTGTAATTACAATATTATTATTTGGAATAATTGGGAGCAACACAAAACCCACAACAGAATGAGCTGACAGTGAGGCAGGTTGTTTTCTTTTCAAGCAAAAAGGCCAATCAGGTCCCAAGCACAGAGATTCACAGGAACTCCCCAGTATTTTAAGATACCGGGAAATTTTGACATTTGAGATGGTAGCTCGGTGCAAAGACACCTGACGCAGCATGGGTACCATGACCAATCTCGCCATAGCATCAGAGATCTGAGTGAGCTAATTGCTTTGCATCTCATGTTTCCAAAACTAATATATTTAGCACCAGGTCAAGTGCCCCTACACTGAGCTATATTCTTCTGCGTAAACATACCCACAAAGACCCAATTGCTTTGAGAACGTGTGCTGAAAATTTCAAGCAAAATCCCATTTATAGTCAATGTGTCTGTACTCAGTATCAGCCACGGGAGTGGGCAATATTCCTTCTCTCCATGCAGAGAAGTGGAAGGCGCAATCTCCTCCTACCATTTGTGCCAGCCCTCCAAACTGTTGACTGCCCAATATTTTCAGCTGTGAAAAGCCTCGCCTTGGCTGTATTTGTTCTTATGGAGAGTGCTAGGAAACTATGAGTAACAGAGATTGCTTTTAAGGTTTTCATCATGAGAACTAAAGCATAAAACTAACTAAATAAAGAGGACGTGGAAGGGCAGTGGCTGTCTGCAGGGCGGATGAAAAAGCAAAATGGATGCAAGCCATAGAGGGCAAGGACGCCTCAAAGAAATGAGAGGTTAAGTCCACAGTTTGCCTGAGGGAGGCATGGACTGCTGAGCAATGAATACACTTGAATTAAAAAATGAGAAATGAAATGAAAAAGCAATGAAGGGTAAGGACGAGGCACAGAGAAAGTAAGAAAATACAAAGCTTTGCACAGCGATTATATCTGAACCAAATTTAGCAAGTATAAGAACGATCAGGAAGCTCCAGTCGGGTCAAAAATAAAAGAACAAATTACCAGGAGGTCTGCAACACTGGCCAAGGAGGTCAGCGGTCAAGGATGTCATCGCTCACCCCTAGGGCTGTGGCAGACACAGGTGTATGTATTCAAAACCAGAAGACTGTATTCTGGGTTTGGCTTTCCACAAACCTAGGTAAGGCTGAACTTTGCACCTACCCACACGCATAGCGGGCAAGCAGCTAATTGTTTCAAAACAGCGTAAAACACGTTGGTGGCAGGTTATAACAGAGATGCTTTTGAAAGGAATGTCACAGGTTTTAAACCACTTTGCATGAAAGGGCTTTGAATCACAGGTGCTGAATGCTGGGCATTTGCAGAACTCAACCATCACTTTGTCATACAGAGGCAACAGATCTGTGTGAAGTGCGGAAAGAGGAGTTATCCTAGATATTCAGCCAGATATTCAAAAAGAGCTGTTTGCATGGACAGAAGTAGGCCTACATCCCCACCCAACAAAGTCAGAGACTGAAGCAAGTGTATTACGTAGAATTAGGATTTAAGTGTCTCCGTATTAATCAGTGAGGATAACGACCACCTTTTTGCTGGTGAATGGGACACCTATAATTCACCACTCCCGGGCAAGAATAATGTACTGTTGTCCAGCTCTGCAGCCTTAGCACAGGAAGGACATGGACCTGTTGGAGAAACTTCAGAGGACACCACGAAGATGATCAGAGGGCTGGAGCATCTCTCCTGTGAGGACAGGCTGAGAGAGTTGGGGCTGTTCAGCCTGGAGAACAGAGAGGCTCTGGGGAGATTTTATTGCAGTTTTTCAAAATTTAAAGAGGACTTAGAAGAAAGATGGGGAGAAACTTTTTAACCAGGCCTGCTGCAATAGGACAAGGGGTGATGGTTTCAAACTAAAAAAGACTGGATATAAGGAAGATATTGTTTACGCTGAGGGTGGTGGAGCACTGTCCCAAGTTGCCCAGAGAGGCGGTGGATGCCCCATCCCTGGAAACATCCCAGGCCAGGTTGGCCGGGGCTCTGAGCAACCTGATCTGGTTGGAGATGTCCCTGCTCCTTGCAGGGGGGTTGGACTGGATGGGCTTTAACGACCCCTTGCAACCCAAATCATCCTGTGATTCTATGATCCTAAGAACTTTCTGAAGAGCTCCTACAGCCCAGCATGATTCAAGACAAACCAACCACTCCTCTGCAGCGTGGGCTTCTGGGAACTGGACTAGGGACTGCTGGGTGGCCACCGCCACAGTGACAGTGGCAAGTGTCTGAAGGTCACACTGTAATGACTCACACGCCCTGTGGTTTGAGCTCAGGAAGGACCACGCTGTAACACACTAGGGAATGACATGCTCAAGATAACGCAATTTGCACACGTAAAATACTGAAATAACCGACTTTCATTACCTTAATTTACTGTAAGCTGGGGAATGGAGAAGGACTGGCAATTCACAGGCCAGATCAGCAGGTGTTTTTGACATCTTAACAGCAGAGGTGCAACACAAGGATGCTAGAAATAAAGCAAGTCTAGAGGGAGCAGGGATTTAAACCCTGTCTGTTTTCTGCGTCAGAGCCACAGAGAGCACTGCCAGGGAGTGAAGAGAGGAAATAACCTGCTCTTATGCTCTGGTACTAAATTTCAGCCGCTTGATGCTTTTATTTAAAAGCAAATTAAAATTATGAGTCAGGAAAGAACTCCAAGTAGCAGAAGGTAAGATTTTGGTTTCAGGACACTCTTCACAATAGAAGTCTCTGTTGCAGCCTGTGGTAGAGCTGTGATTGATTGCAAATTTTTGCAGAGCATTAATTCACATGCCACGTACTTGTGAGCTCTCTCCTTTTATCTGACGCGGGAAGACAGGAGCATTATGCAAAGAAACCAGGAGCAGCAATGAGAAAGGGAATGGGATGACCAGGCAGCTGAGTTATCCATCCACTCCCTGTTTGTTCTGCCCCCTCCATCCCATTGGCATTTCTCCCCTGAGCTCTCCCCCAGCACAGGCTCCAGTGCTCCTCAGACCTCACGGGGAGCTGATTCAGCTCCTTGTCTCTGCAAGGTTAGTAAGGCATGACGGGGATGACAGCACCCCAGACCCCATCCCTCTGAGGGAATATCCTGTAGCAAGAACAGCATGGCTGGAGTCTTAGCTTCTCCTGCTACGCTAGACTAGATCTGACCACTTTAAGATGATGGCCACATCCCATACATACATGCATTGGTGTATCCAGCTTCAAGACTTTGCTGTCTCCTGAAGTTTCCAGTGCTCTTCTCCTCTGAAGAAAAGCAAAAAAAAAAACAAGACCTGCTCTGCAGTCCTGTCAGGGATTCAGCGAGGTGACTCATGGGTCGCATGTCATTTTGCTGGGATACTTCACACTGGTTAGAAACGGAGGGGGGACAGAGCTGTGTGTTGGAGGGATGACTCATTGGGCGACCTTCAGCTTACGCCTCTTGGGAAAAATACGTAAATGGAAAGAGACATTAAGCATTGGAATAGATGGTCTTAGGTTAGGGTTAACACCTTCACAGGGTGTTACGAACAGGCCAGAGGAGCACATGCCAGGTATGGGGAGATGCTCTCGGCTGACACGAGTGGGCTGTAGTTCCTCAAGAGCCCAGCTTATGATAAAATACAACTCAGGCCACAGGCAGCCTCCGTGTCCACATTGCAACTGCTGCTGTCGCTGGCATAAGTAAGATCTCATCCTGTCTTACAGAACTGTGAAGACTAAATGATCTCTCATTGTGTAATCCAGTTTTATTTCCTGTGAGTTTATTCCTTTTTTGCCCATCCTGTGAAAAAAAAATTATCATAAGCTATACTTCTTCCACTAGTAAGAAAAGGGGTAAAAGATGTCTGGGGACTGATTTGCAACTGCTGAATAAAGGCTGCTTCAGAAATACCAAAATGGTGGTATAACCTCGAGTTATGAGAGTCTGATATTAATTATAGGGTACACACACATAGGAGTGATGTTTTATTCTAATTTAAAAGATGTAAAGCTTTCAAATAATGAAGGCTGCCTGCATGGGAAGGTTTGCTGTTTCTTGCTGTGTGATTCTTTGAGTTATTGTACATGCCTCCTCTGACAGACCCCTGGGTAATCTTTGTTTAAAGTCTTTAGTAGCTTTGAAAATGTGTTCTCCTCACTCGGCTGAAACAAAAAACAGTTTTAAAGGGGCAGATGCTCTTCTTCAATTGACTCTCACCCTGTGCAGAAGTCAGGCTGCTAAAAAAAAAACAAACAACAGTATTAAGTGAAATCTCTGCCAATAGAATATTGGTATACAGCGAAGTACTGCTCTGATATTTTTCCCTTGCCAAGGCAGGCAGGGACCATCCTATTGATCTCTCCTATGCTACAGGTTGGGGGATGAAGACAGGGACCATTTCAACACGTTTTACTGTAGTGGCAGTTTCCTGATGTAATCCAGGATTACTCCCTGCTGGCCAAACAAGAGCTCACAAAAAAAAAAGGCCAGCCCTCAGCCGAGCATCTGATTCAAAAGAAAATTCAGCTGAAAGTTGAGCATTGGAAAGATGAGTCAATACAAAAGCAAGTGGCAGCTCTGGATTTAAGCACAAGTCCACAGCATTTAACCTACTTTAGCAGATCAATGCCGCAGATTTTTAATCATCACATTAATCCTAAAATAAAAATAATTACCCCAGAGATCTGTATTAAAGTCCCTTAATTATAAATCATTTCATCATCCTTTTTGCTCAGGATCAGGAGCTACAGAGACCAGAGCTTCCCGATGCCATTCACCAGCTTGCAGTTTAACTCTCTCGTTAGGACTTCAGCTGCTACTGTGGGGACGAGGCACTGGCCTCGCTGAGAGCACCCACATCCATCCCTCCTGGGGAAAAACTGAAAAAGGGAAAAAAAAAAAAAAAAAAAAAAAAAGGAGGGCAGGATTCAGCTTCCCAATGACATGGTACAAAACAACAGGGGAAGGAGCAGAGAACATTATATGGTGGGTGAAAAATGTGTGAATGCCTAGAAATTCAATCTCTACATTCTCCCCTCCTTCCAGCAATGCCAGGAGCTCATTAATGTCTCATTAAGGGAAAAGAGAGGACTTGACCAGAGGCTAGGCCCCTTACCAATTTTCACTGAGCAGAGTTTACTTCCTGGAGCATCTTCTCCTGCCTGCAGTCCTGCCATCCCCACAGCCACGCTTTGGGCGCACGGCCTCGGGCAAACGCAGGACCATGAGCCTCCACGGTGCCCTCCACGGAGAGCTTCAAGTGAGTTTTTACAGCAATAAAACCAGCCCATTCCCTGCTTGTAAGGGCAAGTGGCACGGCACAGCTTACAGCCAAGTTTTCCATCTTTCTCCCAGAAAAGGGTGCCTTCATCCGCACTGCTTACTGGGAGAAGTCCCTAGTCTATGCTGTCCCCTGCGTTGCGCCCAAGCTGTTTGTTTTAGGTCAGATTCCCCCTGTTTTGCTGGCCTTTACCCATTTCCACCATCTTCTTACAAAGAAGCAATCTAGCCCTGTGTTATATTTAGGCTTAAAAGCATTGTACATTTACTGGAACAGTACTTCAGGGCAATTTTGAGGTTTCTCTAAATACACGAGGGAATTTCTTCCCGCTGCCTTGGGAAGAGGCCCAGAGGCCTGTTATTGTTGCAGATGTTGAGAGGCAAGCAAAGGCTACCATAAAACAAGCAGCATGTTGAATCCTAGCGAGTAAAAGGCTTTAGGTTTAGGCAGCGTCCCCAAGCTCCAGCCTGGCAAGCGGCAGCAAAGCCGTAAATATTCCACTTCCCCTCTGCAAGGATGCTTTCCAAAACCACCGGCTCCACTGTGGTCCCTGGAGGTGCGAGCGACAACGTATCCAGGGAACCTCAGAGCCGGCATCAGCTCCTAACAGGGGACTTAACACCAGAGGTTTGTGAAAGAAAAGAGTAATTAAAGGTAACAGCTACCCCCGCACAGAGTGGACTGGCTATCAAGCTGCCTGGGAATGGTCACCAAAACATACTGCAGCGCATGAGAGTGAGAAAGGGAAAGAAAAAGTGAAAAAGTACCTTCATGATAATATTATGGTAACAGTGTCGGCTGCTATGTAAATCACCTTTCTGTCATTAATAACAGATAGCCTGAGACTGCCACATCCTGCACTTTTATTTCCATGAAAGATGGGAACTACCATTTCCCAGCAGAAAGGAGTCAAAGTGCTTTTTCCCTGGACTGAGTGGGGGTGAAACCCTCTTTGAGACTCTTCCATGTGATAAAAAATAGGAAAAGAAACAAATCGTTACAAAGCTGGAATAAAAAATAAAATAAACAGTGTTTTCCAGTCAAAGTGACAAAACGTAGGCACATCTCCCTGTTTGAGCCCCTTTGATGGCACAGTGCTCAGAATGAGACCTTTTCCTAGCAAGCCTAGGACTTGGACATCACCTTTTTTTCCTTCCCTGCAGCCTGCTGATGACAGGAGAGGCTCCCAGGGCACGAGGCAGGACAGAGACTGGCCACAGAGACCACTCACTGGAAGAGTTTTAGTTGCATCTTACTTCACCATTTCTCATTTCAGTTTATACTTGGGATATGTTTTTTATTGCTCTAATCCTGTTGCAGTCATTTTATCTTAGAAAAGCAAGGATTGGCAGGGCTGCAAGGTCTCCAGGGAAAAATTGAGAAAATAAGGCAAGATGAGATCGTAACTGGTCATAAAGTCATCCTCTCAACACCGAGGCAGCTCAGTAGCACTCTTGCCTACCTAACAGGTTTCTGAAGCCTCCAGAGAGGGAGATTTTATACCTCCTCAGGTAGCCTTTTTCTTCAAAAGTTTCCCCTTCATGGTTAAATCCAAATCTTTCCTGCTGCAACTTAAGTCCATGACATCTTGTCACGTCATGAGTCTTCAGAGGGATGTGTTTACTGCCTTCCTCTTGGTAGAAATAGTTTGGGTATTTCAAGACCGTTATCGTATCTCCCTTCAATTTTCCCCGACTCAAACAAACACGTTTTCTACACATCTGCTCATTCTTGCTGCTTTCTTTTTGCTCCTTGCAACTGAGTCACATCTCTCTGGAAGTGAGGTGCCCAAAAGCAGCCAGAGTGCCCCAGCTAAGGCCTCACCACTAAGCAAGGCACACAAATTGCTCTGTGGATAAACTACCACACTCCTGCCTATACATATTAATATCACACTTGCTGTTCCCCCCCAATGAGAAACATTTGCTGATCTGTCAGCATTTTGCTTGCTCTTGGCACAAGGCAAACAACTACATGAGTTGCAAAGCAGGCAAGATCCAAACCATTGATCTCTTCTGGCAAAATTCAGCTAAATTCCAGTAAAAAATTCCACAGCAGCTGCCCACACCACTGAAACCCACTTACCTCAAAGCATCTAAGAGAAACATTCCCCCTTATGAAATCATACAGTCTGTAACACCTCAAACTAGATTTAAGTAAAATAAACTCTGCATGGGTCAAGGTTAAACACTTGAAGGTCCCCGCTTGTGTTTGCTGTAAAAAGAGCAGCACCATTTTCAGATCAAAGGCTGATGTGCTCTACAACAAAGCAGTCTCAGCAGCAATTCATGAGAATACAGCAGTGGAAAAACTAAAGTGCTCTCTTTGTTACTTGGAACACTAATATTGCCACTTTGATTTTAGGAATTGCATCTGCATGTTTTTTTCTAAAGATATTAAAGTTTAGGCAAAGAGCATGCTACCTTAATTCAACCTCTCAAGCCATTTCAGTCTGAACTTACACAGGGTGAAAAGCCTATACAGCAGGGTCTGATCAGGGGGCAAACATTCAGGTGGTACAAGTCAGTCTAGCTTAAGTTAAGAAAGACCTAGGTTTTTACAACAGCTGAGGACTAAAATACAGTCTAAGAAACACACAATTCATTATATTCTGCCTAACATTCTCCTTTATTAATAATCTAACAGACATTGCAGATGCTGGATGCACCTTCCCAGATTGACAAGGTATTAATATTGTCAGCACAACACCGAAAAGTGGTTTGAAGGGTTATAATATAATGGTATGCCTGGACCTCTGCCTCCATTCAGTCCGATCAGACAACTTTTCCTACTCCCTCACATCCCCCCTTACCTTTTGAGATAGTTTCTCCCATAGAGGATCTGCTGCAGCAAGGTGACCACGGCAAAGGCGCAGATGAATATGAAGAACAAAGTTCTGTTTCCCAGCAAATCCCTGCTTGACGAAGGGTCAGTGTATCCCATCCTCGTTAAAAGCCACTGAAGCTCTGCTGGGTGAAATTCAGTTCATTGTCACCTTCATGCCCTTTTCGCTGGGAAGCGGAGGGGAATGCTTGCTGGCTTTTCTCTGAGGACAAGGTACTCCATTGTTTGACCCTGCTGCCCCTTCTTTGCCCCTTCTGGATGCGAGCTCCAGGATTGTGCGCAATGCCTTGCTTCCACGGTAAAGTTTCCAGGAGATTCAGACGTGGGTAACATCTAAAATCATCTCTCGGAGCTCTTTCAGTGCAGGCAGCTTGTGCTGTGCAAGAGGCATTCTGTTCCCTCTAAATCTCTCTTGAAAACCCGCTGCTAGTAATTATCTACTTCAATCCCATTTTCGTATTCCAGATGGGGGAAGCTGCAAATAAACGAGAAAACTGCAGCCAATGGCAAACACAGGGCTCCGGCAACTCACGTTGGAAACACATAGTCGTCAGCTCTTCTCTGCTTCTGCTCAGTGATTCCAACGAAACGTGCTTGCGAGGAGATGTGACGGGGGTCTGCTATTACTGAACAAGCGTGTAAGGATCATGAGGATTTCATTCAGTCCCCTGCAAAAAAAACCAACAGCAGCAATCTGGTCAGGCTAGCAGGAGAGCTGCATTTTGTGCAGCAGCGTGCCGTCCGAACCCTGCCTTCGGTACTGTAGCATTTGCATGCAGAATGCAGTGCCTTTAGTCATACACCGCTCGCTATTTGGGCTCCTACATTTCCCCTGGTTATTCCTCCGGAGTAAGCATAAGCAAGGTCACTGTGCATCTCTTCAAGGACAGAGCTCTCCGTTCCTGCATGCTGATTTATTGGAGGCTCTGAGTAACCTCACAGCCGCAGAGAGGGAGACTGCCTCTCAGTGCAGGCTCTACGAACCATTCATTTAAAGAGACAAATATTCTGATTGTTCCTCCACCAGAAACAGCTCTCTTTCGAAAGGGCAAAGCATCAAGAGCTTGTCCACTGCCATGATAACACCTCTAAAAGTCTCCTCATTGTCAGGAGAAGCTTGATTCAGCTCACAGGGAAATCGAAGGGAGTTTTGTTGCTGATTTCACTGTGAGCAATATCTGCCCCCAACCCTTAGCTTCTTAAAACAAGTTCCAATGAGAGCTTTACTCATGAATGAAACATCCTGGCAAGGAGGTTGTTTTGCCCCAGTAACAGACAGGAAAAGGATTTTGACAACAAAACGTGGAGGGGAGGGGAGGGGGGTAATTCTTTGTCTAAGAGAACGGGAAGATTTTTGTGTGAATAAATTTTCCAGCAGTTAAATCAGTGCATACAAAATGTTCCCGCGTGCCAGCAGCCCAGCTGTGCGAAGCAGCAAAGGGGGACCGTTTCTGGACTTTGTCTCAGCTGCAATTGTTACTGCATGGGAAGAAGGGCCAAAGGTAACTTTGTGCAACCCTTCCAACTCAGTTCCTGAAGCCAAGGCTAGTCCTCAGCATGACCCATAGCAATTTAGGCAAGTTAAGGGCTAAAGTAGGCTTTCCCTTACCTAATTTTAAGCAACAAAAGTAACAGAAGTGTTTAAGGACGGAACTAGCTCACTCTGAACTCCTGCAGGCAGGAAACCTCGGAGGAGACCAGCCCTTGAGAGACCCTTGACTTTGCAGAGATGGGTGTGGGGACCCAGCCTCTGATATGTTCTTCTTCAGTCCCTTTCAAAGCTGCCACACATGCATTTGTGAAGCCTGCCAAAGGATTCAGTTATCACCTGTGCATATAAATAGTGGTGATCCCAGCTCAGATCGAAGATTACCCACCAGCCCAGCGCCTTGTCCCTGACAGTGGCCAGTGATGGATACACAGGGAAAAGCAGAAGAGGGTGAGGACATATTGATACTTCCTTGGAAGCAATCTCCTAACATTTTGTGGCTCAGGGTCTCCCTGAACGAGGGGATGAAAAATAAAATTTTGGTTAGAAAAATAACTGAGTTGGATGCACTTATTTGTACTGTTCTGGGAATAGTACACATATCAGGGGACTGCAAATTAAATAGCAAATGCAGTTCGATTCCCTCTTGTCAATGTCATTAGCTCTAGGGCCAAAAATGTTTCTTGTAATGATCAGTTCACGTAAGACCATATGATACGAGAACATTTCCATACAGGAACAGTCCCATTTAGACGGATCTAACCGCACACCGTTCTCAGTAACAGGACAAGCAGTATGGCCATCAGAAATCCCAGGCTGGGACCCCACAAGACACTACACAGGCAGATTTGTACGGAGAAGCTGAGAGGTAAGGCCGGTAAGGGCAGATGTGAACGAAAATGTACTTAATGCTTTGATTTGTTGGATTTTTACTGATAGCTTTCAAAACTCTGCCTGAGAAATTTGTCTCAGTTGCTCCAAGAGTTATTTTACAATAACAGCAAAGTATCAGAGAGTAGAATTTGGCTTCTTAGGACCTCCTATGGGTGTGATGCTGGTTTTGCAGATTTTAATATCACCTAGGTTTTGGTGAAAACACTTTCAGCCTTTCTTCCTCTGTTCCCCTCCATACCCAGTGATTTTTTTTTTAATTGACATATCTGTGCTGTAGCGCAGCAAACTCATGAGCCTAACAGCTATTTTTTCTCCAGGACTGATGGTCAGCCTGAGCTGCGGTGAACAGCTCAGAAACGCCATGTACTCTCAGTCAGTCTTTGATTTTCTGAGTCGTCTCATCCTCCTGCGCTGTATCAGAGCTGGCCAGAAGATGCAGCACCTGAGAGGGCTACGTGCAGGACAGCTGCATGCCTAAAGCAACAACAACAACAAAGATATACATTATAAATGGAGAGGGGTTTTCTGTGCCAGATCTTGTGCAGACACCATTCCTAATGTCACACGTAAAAGAAATCTGTTTGCTGCCTTCAGCTCAGTACTACAATAACACTGCAGAGCTGGAAGCAGAGCAGCTCTGTGCAAGCATAAACAGAACAGGATGGCTATCGACAGATTTTCAAAGGATGCTCAAGGTTGCCTGCAGCATTTGCTGTGAGTGAAGACAGTCGTATAGTGCAGGCAGAAGGGCTGAATGAGCAATGCCAGCACTAATTCCCAAGGGCTCTGAGAGTTTGACTTGACAACGACTGGCCTCCTGCAAAGCATCAGGCCTCTGCAGAGAACAAATTAGGGTTTTTTTAAAAAATTATTTCACACCCTGCACTTAAGCAAGCAACGGGCAACAAAAGAGCCCCGTCTGAGTTTGAGAAGGGCTTGAGGAAAAGGACATTACAGAAATTTGTGTTGCAAACACAGATTTGCTGGGCATGACTGGGCCCCAGGTGCTGTGTACGGTGCTGACTGCTAGTCACGTAGGCGTTACCCCGCAACGGGCAATGTACCTACAACAGTACTGGAAATGTACAGGGAGTCCGGGCCACATCACACGATACTGCAGTTAGCGTCACACCAGAGCACAGGAACCCAGTAAACAAGATCTTTTCCGTCATCAGAGGGTTGAGTATCACTTAGCTAGTATCAGGTACTCAGAGTACCTCTTATGAGATTGTGAGAGAGGGATGGGTAAGGTGCATGACATGCACAAGCTCACAAAGGCTATTCTTGTATCGTTTCTTGGAGTATAGACTTCAGAGGCCACAGCAAAAGTGGCAAAATGGAACTGCTCACAGCCTATCACAATATGGAGCTGCCCAAAGCCATCTGTCTTACAGGTTACCGGCCTTTGTTTGATGTGTGTGAGCTACTAGAGATAATCTATTTCAAGAAGCTCCTCCGGCCTGAGCAGTGAGACTCAGAGCTCTCTAAAAGAAACATGAACACGTTCCAGACAGTGATACCCTCCAATGGGAGCTCATTGTTTGCTCTTAAGTCCAAATGAAGCAGAACTAAATTTAAAAAAAAAAAAAAAAAAAAGAAAAAAGAAAAAAAAGAAAAAAGTTAACATTGAATCTCAAAGACAAAGAAATTTTGGCCAACCTCCAATACTACGTTTCTGAAGCTCCACACACGGAAAGCTGAATTAGCAAAAGGAAAAAACTTGGTAGGAGTCAGACTCTATTTCTCTTCTGCAGGGAACAAGAACATCTCTCTCTGCTGAAAGGACAACATGCAGCACTTACTTCTAGGCTGCAGTTTATTTCATAATGCAAATTAAACAGAAAAATTCATTTCTGATGAGCAGGTCTGATTGGAAATTTCCTTAAGCACCTTGCACCAAACCTGTTATTTGAATGACTGTTTGACTGATTATGCACTCTAATTTCAGCTGAAAGCAAGGGCATTTAGTGTCTGGGATAGCAGGATCTGTCCGTTGGTTGTTTAAATCACGGTATACCTAACTGAACATGTTAAAGTCCCAGTATCACACAGGTTCAGACGAAAACAAAATATGCTTCACGTTCCCCTTCAGGATTTTTTCTCTCCCTGCCTGCTCAGCCACTCTCCACTCCTCTCCATGACTGTTACACAGATTAAAGAACTTCACACACTATGGGCTGTACAAGGTTCTAGTAGAACACTTTTTACATCTCATTCTAGTATCTTTTTTTCCCCCTAAATTAAAATTAAATCAAGCCTGTTTACAGTTTCTGTGATGCCTGTGTCAACTGCTAGATCCCTGATTTTGCAAGGCACTGGCACATTAGGTGTACGCCTGGGAAGGTTCTGCTGAATATGAAACTCAAAAACATATGCTTATCAATATTAATTTTTTGCAGATATGATACATGAATTTATTAGCATAATCTAGTGGTTAACACAATGTCTAATCCCCCATCAGTGCCACAAATCCATATGTCTTCAGCTGAGATCTTAAAGGAGGCTTAAATGATTCAGCTAAGATGTAAACATTTATTTCCTCCTGAGTTGGGCTAAGCCACGAGGAGATGACAAACGTCTATGTTGGCATCAGACCTCCTACCTGTGGAGCTGCCTGAGCTGGAGGAAGTGTCCTGAAGACAGCATATGGTCTGTACACTGGATATACATTACATCATCTATGGAATCATGACCAGCTTGGAGAAGACTGGAGAAGAAATGATCTCGGTGCATAAAATAATGCAGAGGCTGCCACGGCTATAGTGATGCACATTTACTATTAACAGTTTCTTACAGCAGCGCTTGCTAAAACCTATGGTAAAATGCAAAACTAAGCTGGGCTCAACGCTAGGAGCAGCCTTTATTCTCCAGTGGTGTTCCCAAACTCCTAGAAAATATAGGAAGTTTAGGGTGATTGTTACAATCCCGTACAGGCTCACAACCCTGCAAATATTTGGGAATGATGGAAGCTCACTTTCTCTACAGGGAAAAAGAAACAGGAGCAAATTGCCTTTACAGGAATCATCTGTTAAAAGCATTAGTATGATTTTGGAGCACCTGGATTTAGCACCAAATCAACAGGACTGAGATGCTGGCAGAACTGTGGAGAGGTCAAAGGGCTTCCATGGCCAGAATAGGAACATGATCCTGCCTCTATCCCAAACAAGTCATAACTTCCACATAGTTCATTAAAACCGAACTTAAAACCTTTTACTGAAAGCCTGGAAAGTGCTGTAGTCAGTGGCACTCACTTTGCAAGTTTAATGGCAGTTGAAGGTTTTGACATTTCCTTTCCCTGAAAATATTCTAGCATTAACACTACAATGAACAAATATTTTCCATGGTCAAAATAAGGACTGGACATTATCTAATGCCAAAAAAAACCTCAATTAATAAAAATGTCACTATTTTAACAACACATTTTACAGCAAAAATAAAAATGTTAATCCAGATACTAAAACAAAAGTATAATATGGTATATAAAGTCATCCATGCTAATCCATGCTCAATTTAGTCCATGACAAAAGTTAAAATAAGAAAAAAAAATCCAACTGGCTTCTGCAGTCTTCAAACCGCTCCCCCCCGCCCCCCCGCCTTACTGAAATACATTTTATTTCGCTCTTCTGGCACCATGGAAGTGCTCATCAAAAACCTGGACAACCAACCCTTAAATAAAGAAATCTCTGTCCCTACAGTACTGTGACTAGGCACACCTTTCTGCCCCTCCTATGACAATGTGGATTCAGCTTTTAAGCTCTGCAGAGTGTCCGGTCTGACCTGCACGGGCTTACAGAGATGGCTACTAATAAACGCGGTGACCCATTCAAATTCCGTATTTTGGATCTGCCGTGAATTCTTGGGTCACGCCTATCTGTATTAGGGCAGCAAATAGAGACCACTACTGGAACAGGACTGTATGTTAGACACTGAGGCTGGGCATTAGCAGAGCCATTTATAATTTAAATTGTAATTTTAATTTATGATTTAAGTAGGCAAGAAAGGTGAGAGAGCTATTTGTTAGCCCCTTTGACAGAGAGCAGGAATTGTAGTTTAGAGGTGTTATTTTTCATAGCATGCAACTTGCTCAGCTTGCAAACACCTACTAGGATGCAAACCTAGGATGCTTTGCCGGCTCTGTGAACATAAATGTCACAGGCAGTGCTGACACAGGCAGGGAGATCGAGGGCCACAGCCAAAAGGGAATTTAAGCATTTTCCTGCTCTTGAAATTTTGGGAGTTAAATGAAAATTCTTGTTTGGCCCATGGCTGCAGTCCAGGGCTACAATTCAGATAAGGACTTACAGGGAGATATTAATCTCAACTGAAGCTTGGGGCTAGCTCGGGAGTTGTTCTGACCTCAACACAGCACAGAGCTTTGGGAAATCGCAGCTACCCACGACCCATGAGCCCCATGACGCTGGAATGAGTCTAAAACAACTCCCCAGCCTGAAGGTAGTGATCCACGCTTCCTCTGCTTGCACGCTCAAACGTAAGCACAGCGGACATACTTTTAAAAGTATCTCTAGTTATCGCTAATGAATGTCTGACCAGACTGCATCCTCCACAATGTACTGCCAGGAAGAAACCCCAAACCTGACCCCATTGACGTCTGCTGTATTCCACCCACTTCCACTGCTTATTTCTCTCCAGCGTAGCACCGCCACTACAGCCTCCCTTCAATTAGCCAGAAAGTTTTGCACATTTATCAGCAGTCTTTGGTGGTGGTGTTGACCTTTTGTGAGAAAGCCTGCAAGGGGTTATATATTTATACAGCTGATTACAGCCTCTCGGTTGTGCTTTTTCTTTAAAAACCTAAAATGGGGAAGACAAGAGTGGTAGTTTATCCCCAGCCTATTATTCGTCTCCCACGCAGGGAGCTGAGACAGCATCTAGCCAACAGGATCCAGTGTATCTACTGGTATTAAAGAAATGCCTTTGACAGGGAGAGACATCCTCAGGAGAGCTCCCCTCCGAGCAGAGGGAAGCACAGCATGGCATTTAGCCAGAATAGGGGTTGTTTTTTTTTTTTGCAAAACATTCCCATCACCATCGCTTTTATTTAAACTTCACTTTCAATGAACTTTTTAATTTTCTTCCAGGTGTAGCCTCTGGAGCTAAGAAGTTTGTGCATGGGTTTTTTTTCACGCAGTGTGGGTAGGAAGGTATGTGGGAACTGTAATTCAGTCGCTTTAAATCTCATGAAGCTGAAGCTTGAAAGGAAAAATAATAAATGGTTCAGATTGTCAGGCTCAGTGCAATTCTCAATCAATTAAAGCTTATTTTAGCATCAGTGCAGTTTATTTTTAAAAAGTTCTCCTGGCACTTTGATGCTTTTATGTTACTGTGTAGCAGAAAGGTCTTGCTGGGAACAAATTACTCTTGGTAAAGCATTTTCCAAACTGCATTTTCAGTTTCTGTCAAATGACAATAAATAAGACCCACATGAGTGAACAGCAGCAACAAAATAGCTGGTAGCAGTGAGAAGAGTAAGGCTTTGGACCTGGGTAAAGGAAGAAGATAAATCTGGGGCTCAGGCACCATAAAAACATTGTTGTTTGGGCTCAGAGTCAACAAACATATTCCTCAATGCATCTAAATTTCAGCTGTGATTCAGAATGCTGGGACATTAAACAGCAAAAAGTGACTAATGAAGATATTCTACATCAGATTGCTGCCTTTTCACAGCCAGTTTAAGATGAAATATTGTATCTGCATTTTGGATCTTCTTGGTTCTCATTTCACAGATGTGGATGACACAGGAACAGCCAAATCAGAATTCCTCTTTTGCAATCCGTGCAGCACTAAAGAAAATGAACCACGGTGCTTGATTCATGCTGAAAGTTTCACAGGTCCAAAAGCTGGCTAATTGGCTCTTCCCTGATGTGACAACAAAAATCTAACTCGTACTGTCTCTGGGTGCTTGCAGTCTATGAGACTAGACTGGCAAACAAGAACAATGCTGTGAGTTCACCTCAACTGGAATCACAGATGAAATATTTTCTGAATAAAAGCAGCAGTAAGCACACTAAATTCTCCAGTATTTTTACTGTGACAAAGAGATTATGGAGGATATATGCTAAATTGTTGCATACTGTCATTATAAACTGATTAAACTTTTGCTCTATGGTTTAACACCCAAGGAAATTAAAAGAAAGGTTGAATGGGGAATGAAGAGTGTACCTTACCTGTTTTTAATTTACAGCTCTCTCGCCTCCCACTTTGCCTTGCTTTTCCTCCTTCAGGCCTGGAGCCACCCCTCACAATACACCACCCTGTCTAGAGTTTTTTCCATTCACTTTTCCCAAGTGGAAAAATGCGCAATATCAAATACAAAGCAATAGGGAACTTAAAGCCTTTCAGCGCAGCAGGGAACTACGGCACGGTCATCAATTTCCCTCTGAGAGCTCACGTTCAGGTGCTATCCCCTCACCTTGGATACCACCACAGGTTTGGCTTGGAAATCCATATAGCACCCATCTGCTTTGGGCAAAGGAAGGGCACGCCTTGTTTCCTCAGCACTGCTTCTTCCAGTTGATGAAACAGAGGAATTGGCTGGCACTGCAAAAATCAGCGGCTTTCACGATAAACATTGTGCTGTGGCACACGATCTCGGTTTAGATGGTCACCACCTTCACACATCTTGCTCCAGGCCACACACCTGACAAATCCCTGCAAGCTCTGACTGGCCCTACACAGAGCAAAGCTTGACTTTGAATTTTAAATACATACTTGAGTTCACCAGCTGCTGCCTGGAACCAGCACATCACCCTTTCCTAAAATATGCAGGAAAGTCATTATTTCATGTCCGTTGCCCTTCCTTGCCATCCCCACTCTCCCATCACAGCACACCTGTGCTCCAGAACTTACATGTTCCTGTTAAAAGTATTATCTTCCCAGCAGCTAATGAAAAGTTACAGAGCTACAAAAAAAGTTAACAGCTCAACAATACCCATCCAACTGACTTCAAACATCAGCTCCAAGTGTTTCATACCCCATCAGTTTTAATAGGTTATTAATATTAAAAGTAAGAGATTCAATTACAAAATCATTAACTATTCCCTAGTTTGCAATTTTTGCTAACTATCCAGTCCTTTTTTTTTTAACGTAAACCCGTAAACTTTCTCCCAGCAGGCCAAAAACCGAGTTCAGTCTTATCCTCATCCCAGGGGGGGACAACGGCTCTAACTATCATCTGCTAATTAGGAGGAGGTTTGAGCTTAGCTCCATGTGTCACTAGACTTCTTTCATGACTTCAGGCAGAGCTACGCCACAGTGCTGAGATCTCCAGGCTGGCTTGGGAAGGCAAAACGGCACTTTTGCAAAAGCATGGCTGTTTCCAGCACTTGAACTGTGATTTCTGCGAGGTGTGGTGGAGTCATCGACCACTTAGTCACCTTCCGCTTAGTCACCTCACCTTACGCTCCATATGCCATGCGGATGAGTATCTTTACCCTCCTCAGCATCTCCTCCCTCATTTCTGAACTAGCATTCATAGCATTTCTTGGCCTTGCAGGTGTATTGCAGGAGGAAGGAGGACAACTGTGTGAAGCTTTCCACTTGCGTACGGCAAAAAAAACTCTTCTGCCTTTTAACATATGACTTTGTCAGTCTGAGGGATGCAAAAGCAGAATCCACCAGACTGGGCACAGGATTCAGTTCCCTAAGCGCTGCCATCCTGAACTACTTGACATTCCACAGGATCATCTGCTTAAGGCAGACAAGTATCACACAGAGCTCATGGGAACCAGGAAAACTAGGTATTAATAGCCCTAAACATAGATGTACCCAGCTCCCACCATAAATACACATCCCTACAGCCTACCGAAACCCTCCATGCAGTTAGCTGAGATTTAGTCAACACATTCCATGGAGAACAGCAGTTCTTTTAATCCTAAAGTAAATTTCTAAGCTATATCAAATTAATCCCATCCTAGAAACGCCTTTGTCTTTCCTGAGCATAATGGGAGATTGGGATCACCAGTTCAGTTGCAGGTATCTGCATGGTGGATGCCTAAACGCTGATGTGAGCCAGGTGTGGAAAAAGCATGAAAACAAGTTGAAGTTAATGCCAGGTAAGTAACACAAGGAAGTGAGCTATGAATATTTTCGCCTTAATATTTAATCCACTGAAAGTGCCTATATTAATTCCAGTGAAATTGTCACAGAAACTCACATTTCCTGCAGCCACCTACCATTGAAGGGGGATAAAGCCACAGAATTTCTCCAAGATTTCCAGCTATATACTGGTCCTCTTTTTTCTCTCGCATAGCTACTGTAGATGCTGATCAGCAAATGAATAAAACATACTTTCATGCGAACGAAACAACATGTGCCAGCTTTGCTGCTGGCGCTCTGTCCGCATGACTAGCACTCCCCTTTGCTAACCCTCCTTCCCACTTCTAGTATTAACCCTCCTCTCACAGGCAAAAGGAATTTAAGGCAAATCTGGGACTCGTGAGACTTCGTCCCCCCCAGTAACATTCAAATATGGTCTGGGGTGAGGAGAGGGGGGGAGTGACCTTTCCAGACAATACAAGAAAATCAGATTCTTTAAAATACCATTTCTCCTAGAACTGAAAGAATTTTAAAAGCTACAACAATTAAATAATTTGAAAGTACTGAAAGGAAATGCCCAGTTACACAGCGCATAGCTTTTGGAACTCCCTGCCACATGGCAAAGTGCTCACTGAGATTCAAAACCTCCTTTGACGACCCATGCAAAGGCTAAGAGCATTGACAGCTTCCCAGATTGCTTACTAACACCCCAGAACCACTGCATGAGCCGCTCAGAACTTCCTCAGCTGGGCTATTCTGTAATCATCTGTCAGGCAGGTGGGAGATAGGAACAGCTTGCATGACCTGAAGCACTTATTATTCAACATTCTCTTATTTTCATGCCCTTGCTAAGACGCCTGACCTCCAGGTTCCCCCACAGGGATGGCAGGGAAGAGTGACAGGAATATAAAATTTGAAAATACTCGCGTTTGCATAATTTGCTCCCTGGGTGAAATCTGAGAGCGAAATCAGGGAGGCTAAGGACTCTTAAGAGAATCTGCCCTGGTTTTTAGGTTATATTTCACCCTTTGGTCATCTCACTTGGTAGCAGACTAAATTCCACCTGCTCTGGCAATAACAAATACAGCTTACAGGGGTGACAGTTCCTGGTACACCGCTTTACTTGCTATGAACACGTCAGGAAAAGGAATTAAAATGCTTACAAAAGAAATCTTCACTCACTGCACCATTTGAAGGTTAGCAGACAAACCCTGCAATAACGAGCAGCTAACGACTGGGTAAATGCCAGATTTCACTGAGTTGTGCCAGGGATGTATTTGGCCATGTATTTTTCATTCGTACATCCCCCAGAAAGTTGAATCATCGGGCAAATTCTGCATTCATGCTTAATCAGAACCTAAGCCAGGACATGCTTAAATCAATTGGGAGGCAATCTTGATTTCCAGGGGAGGAAGCAGAATCTAAATCACTTTATTATCAATTCAGACTTTTTTTGTTTGTTTGTTTTTGTTCTCACAGCAAAATCTACTGTGCAAATAGCTTTAGCCTACCCCTATTACCATCAGTAATAGAGATCCTTAATCCAGCAACTGGCCAAGCACCCGCAAGCTCTTTTAAAGCCCTAGGGAAAGCTTACAGCAATCCTGGGAAGCATCCAATATCATATTGGACTGATATGTAGAATAGCTATTTCAGGCTTTTTTCCCACCTCCCTTTTTTGCAGGTGAGGGACACCACACAATTATTACATTTAAAAGAAAAAAAATACTTTTGTGGGGCTGATGTGTTGAAGAGGTATTCATGACTTTCCAAGAAGAATTCTAATAGTTTCTGAAGGCAAAATATTGCAACTTTTTGAAGTAGTCGTGATCCTGCAGGTGATGAATTATCTGCAATGAGATTAAGACCACTTACTGAGAAACACGCTGTTAAGAATGGAGTGAAGGAAAACACCCCCACAGAAACCTGATTAATCAAGTACAATTGGCAGCAAGCATAGAAGAGAGATTGTGTTCTTTAAGAGGCATTTCTCTGTGCAGACTAGTTTTCGCCTGGCTCCAAGTGACATTGTCATGTTTTCCAGACCTTGTCAGAGGCTCTGTCGCCACCTCAAACCCCACAAGTCCTGACATTCTGCTCGGGCTCAAGTCTTTTACAGATGCTGGGTGACAAGTAAGAGGGAAGGTAACCGGCATCTTCATTGGTCCCAACAAAGCCATCACTGCTAAAAATCTGCATTTCCCTGTGAAAATCCTCCTCCTGTTAAAGACGAGGTACATCGGTATAATGCGCACTGAGCTGGGTGTAAGGCACACCCAGGAGCTGGTAAGGCGCTGCTCTCCAGACCATCCGTGATAACACAGAATCACAGAATGGTTTGGGTGGGAAGGGACCTTCAAAGTCCATCCAGTCCAACCCCCCTGCAAGGAGCAGGGACATCTCCAACCAGATCAGGTTGCTCAGAGCCGCAGAGCCAACCTGGTCTTGAAGGTTTCCAGGGATGGGGCATCCATAACCTCCCAAACATGCTACTGGGAACCTCTTTGGGCCCAGCTCTTTTGAGGTGGGAAGAGGGTGAAGTTTCCCCCCCTCACAGTTAGAATTTGACAACCAGAAGTGGGTATCACTCCTTCTCCATGCCTGATTTTAGGGAGTTAACTTTTTCCCCCCTCTGTGTTATTTTAGCTCCTTTTCTGAACGTGTAACAGATGTGCCCAGAGCTCAGAAAAGGAGCTTTGGGAAACATTTCTGTTTTTTCACTAAACAAATTCTGACAAGTTGAACATCCAAAGTACATCAGCTCCCTTCCCCTCTCCGACCTCTGCCTTCCAGCTTGGGGAGGCTGTCAAAGGCCTTTTCTCCTTCCCTCACATTTTCTGCGTCCGCAGCCTGGTCTGTGCACTGTTACCGCTTGCATGCTACCCTGGGGCGACACAGCATCTCCTGACTCTGGAAGAGATTAAATTATATTATTCTGGGTACAGAAAGGGTTTTCTTTGACTCTCCTACATCTGCGCAGTTAGGTGGAGCATCTGGTCTAACAGGCCCTAATTAAAAAGAAAAAAAGAAAAAAAACAAACACTTTCTCAAACATTTCCAACTAGCTGTTTCAGACTACATTATTTTACGGAAGCATTCATGGTGTGCCAGGACAGAATGGGTTTTTAATGGCTGAAGATAAAATTAAGCTGCAGTATAATAAATACTACAACCTGGCCTAAGCTGGTATTACGTCTGGAAAAAGCAAACCTGCCCTGCTCTCAGCTACCCATCTTTGCTGTTGCACTGTTCCTGCCCTTGTACAGCATCAGTGTTTGCACAGATGCGTTGTGACCATCAGAAAGGTAATCCAGTTTAGAATAAACCCAGCAGGAAAATAATTTAAATGTTAGTTTTCATGTGGATCAGCTTCCCGGTCCACATTCACTGCACAAGCACGCAAACACTCACAGAAAGCAGGAGAGGGGTTGACAAGCAGGAGGTATGAGCAGGGAAGCTGGAGATGAAGGGGTGAGAAGGACAGCCTGTTTTGGCAGCTGTGCTGGCTTTTGTCAGCTGAAAGTGTTTGCAAAATGATGGCCTGAATAAGTGACTTGTGGCATTCTCAAGCAAGCCTGGCTGAAATCTTCGGACAACATCGTATCATGTCTCTATTTTTGCACAGCACGGGCTGATTTTCCAGCAAAACTAGTTTATTCAAGTAGGCAGAAGGATAAAGACGTGTCACACAAGCAGCCAGGACAAAAAGCCTAAGAGCCATGTAGAGATGGGGAGTTCTAACCGCAGGAGAGCTACTGCCTCACTGTGTAACCTTGGGAAAGGTGCTTGGCCTCAGCTTGCCTTAGCTGGAAAGCCAGTGGGGAGGGATGTGCGGGTGCACAAGCCTAACAGCGTGATGCTGTGGCTGAGCTAGGCTTCGCTGGATGCTGTATAGCTGCTTGTGGGCAATTATGTACAAAATCACAACAGTGACGCTAGAAAGCTCCAGGCATCTCCACCACATTTTGCTGGCCATTAATCCCACAGAAGGCTGCTAATGGCATCTGATTGCCTTCCTTGTGCTGCTGCCATCTAAGGTCACTCTGAAGGACACAAACTCTCCTATATTTTACAGTATGAGATTCAGGCAAAATAATAACCACATCACGTTAGTTTATTGTCATTGCAGAGAAAACGACAATAAGCTAACATGATGTGAATTTTATTTTTTAAGTCTACAGCCATGAACTGAAAAGGAATAAACTCTTGAAAAGCAAAGATCTCTGATGATAAATGAAATACGATCTAGTGACAGCGGATGAAGAATTCATCTGTGGCACTTCCACTACTAAAAACCTTTAGAACAACCCTCTTGATTATGAACCCAAACCACTGCAAAGCACTACTGTGGTGCAGCTCTCGCATGACTTCCAGCGTGGTTAGGCAATGGCCAGCGCTGGCTGTGGCAGGTTATTACGATTTGTTCCTTCCCAGTAAAGATAACAGACATATCAGTTATTACCTGATTTGAAAAGACCTCACAAAGCAACCCAGAGCCAGCTTTGACTATTGCTCAATGTCGGGCCTGATATCAGAGGGTAGCAGCTCTTTCTCAGAGTCTGGAAAGTCAACAATCACGTGCAGAAAGAACAAAAATAGAGCCAAGCTGCAGAAAAAGGCAAGGACTCTGCCCGTCTTGACACTTGGGCAGCTCCTTTCAGCCTCAACGAAAGAGTCCATCTGGCTCAGAAAGGATGGTGAGTATCACCACACGGGTTAGTTAGCAAAGAGATGTAGCTTCCCTGTAGCTAAAGACAGTGATAATGAGATTGTGTCACTTGGCATGCGTACCACCGCCTGCCCTCCTGTTTGACCCCAGGAGGGGTTAAGCTAGAAGCCCAGATTGATCCCTCCTGTCCTGCATAAGGAAAACTCTGACGGAACAAGAGAGGGTACCTGGAAGTCAAAGGCATCAGCTAAATGGCATGAACCAGCTAGAGAGAAAACTCTCACATCCTATGGAACAGCTCCAACACAGGACTAGGTTAGGAACAATGACTTAGCTCTGCCTAGATCTCTTAAAAACACATTGAAAACACACTTTAAAACACGTAAAATTGAGAGGTTTTATTACAGACTAGTGAATGTCCAGAGGGAAAACTAACCAGCTTATATAGCAAGTGAGCCTCACGACTTCAGCCAAACACATTTTTTCATACGGCTTGCAGTCGAAGGAGGATCCAAACGGTATACTGAACCCTACCTTCAGGGTAGCAGCGTAGTTGAGAGGAAAATTTGACCGGAAAAAAGGAATTAACTATCCATTTCAATTCCTGCTGTAAGCATTCCTCATTATCCACAGCCGATGGTTTTAGAACAGTAGGTCTGAGGATTAAAGTATTACATAGGCTGAAAAAAACACATCAAATCTCTAAAATTACTTTGCTTTCTATCATTTAATACTCTGCCCATTCTTAGGATCAATTCTTAGGTCCTCATTCACTAATGGGAACCTCCACCTCAAATCTAGTTAATGTCTAGGGTTACTCACTCCCTTTCAGAGGCTTTTATAAGCAATTCTGCCTCCAACTCTGCTTTATCCTATTTCGTCATTTGTACTCTTCAAATCCTACCTTAATGGTTACCCTGGGAACCAATGAACGTCCCACATAGATTAAGAAGAAATACAAGCCTGATTTTTTCTTTACCCGGATAATTCTTAACACAAAATAGTAACGCAATGTCCATTCACTCAAATATCTTCGCTGCAAATAATATACCAGACTATCAGCCTACCTTCTGACAAAAAAAAAAAAAAAATGCATAAAAACTAAAGTTCCTGATCCAAATGTCCTCTTTTTACATGAGAAAATTCCAGAGTTCAGGCAACAGACTGCTTTACCTGTGGGACTTGGGTCCTTTTAACGCAAATAATAGAAACTAAATTTTCTGGGTGTTACCTTACATAGAGAGAGGGGGGGAAAGCATATTTATTAAAAGTAGCAAATAAAAAGTATGATTAATGCTTAATCTTGACAGCATTAATTCCATCTACATCTAATTAAGGATATATATTGTGGGTTTTTTTCTGAATTAAAATTTTTTAAAAATTAAATCTAGCTTCCCTTCTGGAGGAAAAGTACACTGGCTCTTGCTGTGGGCCTGCTCTGAACATGCGTGTGGTGTGTAACACACACAATTCATTTGATTGAACGTTAGATCTCTCAGTGATAGGTCTCTAGAAGGGCCATTCTGCAGATGAAAACAGGCACCGCCATAAATGTTTCATTGCTTTTTAAGGTGGATAGACAGGCAAATCAGCCATTGAGTGCACTTCTTGCTCCCCACTGGCTACAGAAAGCGGTTAAATGACTCACTTAACTACATATCTATCTTCTTTACAACTAAAACTAAGTGAGATTAATCCCCAGCTTGATTCAAAGCTCACCGAAGACAATGCAGAAACTACTGTTAACATTCTTGGACCTTGGTTCTTTACATTACTGAGAGGTAAATAAGGCCTCCTTCACCATTGAGACCATTCTACCCAACATGGATTAAAGCCAATGCACAGACGACACTGTCACCCATCCAAACCACCTTCCTTCCTTCCTTCTTATATCTCTCTTTTAATTTCTTTCCTCTTTAAACAGACATCTAGTTGTTATTGCCAGGGAGAGAAACCAAGAAAACAGGATGCTTTAATCTAAAAGTCATAATTTAATTTAAATATAATGATTTAAAACTTCATCATCACTTAAAAAATCCTGGAAGGAGTATCAAGCCAGAGAAGCTTTATGGAAAGGATGGTGAACACAGAAGCACAGACTGGGAGCATCAAAACTGGGCAAATACTCTCTGAATATGTAATGGGAACCAAGATCAGGGTGACACATCTACTCAGCTCAAACTACGGCATTCCACGGCTAAACTAGGATTGAAACTCTCACATTCACAGAGCCAAAAACTGACACAATCACAGATTAATTTATGATGGTAGGAACATCTAGTTCCTACTAGAGGACATGGAGGTCCTCCAGTCCAACATCGCACTCAGAGCAAGGCCTACTCTGAAACTGACAGGCTGCTCAAGGCCTTCTCAAAGGAAGTTTTGAGTATCTCCAAGGAAGGAGATTCCACAGTCTCTCCTAGCAGACTCCTGTAATGTTTGAATGAATGCTTCTAGAAGTCCACTTAATAAATTAGCTTTGAAATTCTACAAATCTTTAGCGATTTGTCTCACGACAGATTTTCTTTCCTCTCTATCTATGCAGTGCTGCCAAAAATTAATCAACAGTGAAAAAAAATATATGAGAAATAATTTGCTAAGTGACACAGAAAATCTAACTAATTTCGAGGTCTAGGACCACAAGCAATTTCCTTTCACCTCTAGCTGAAACCAATATTTTTTTGGTCACATAAAGAAAAGCACTGCAGGTGAGATTCGTTTACCTAACAAATAACACCTCTTATCCTGTTCTAAGCCTTAAGAGATGTCAAAAGTTTAGATGAAAAGCAGCAGGAGCCATGCCACCTTTGCTGAGCTCAAAATGTTTGGCAAGAAAGAGTATTCCTGGTTTGCATGTGATTTTATAGAAAAATTTGGGGGCTTCATCATAAAGAATACAAACTTCTTGCAAAATAGATCTACTAGGTGTGAAGGGGATAGATATCTACAGCACTTTCAACCTGCTCTTTGAAACTGATACATTTATTACTAGTTGTCTAACTGGAAAGCACATCCACTTCAGCTGCAGGTCTAGGAAGATGCCCACGCTAAGAAAATTCAATGGGTTGTAGTCTTGTTTCCAAAAACTAGATATTCACTGAACTAGAGGATCTTAATGTATATACGGTCATATTTATCGCAGCAAGTACAAACATAGACATCCACTGAAATGGAATTATATCTGTTTTTCTTTTCAGAACAGAATGTTGCACTCCAGAATTGTCAAAAACTACAGGACTCAAGCAAGGAAATATTGATAAATAAAATCCCCTTATTAGGATACCAAAAAATACATCAGAATTGAAATGTTGAAAGTAATTGAATGTTAAAATTAACTGTAAAATAAATATGATTGAAAAAATAAGAAATTGCTTTAAAAGAGGAGATAGCAGTTAATAGTTTGGGAACTGCAAAACACTGAATGCTTGCCAGGATCCAATGGAACATACTGTCCCTCCAACAAAGACGATCACGCACCACCTCTACATGTAAAATCACTTACGAGATATTGACAGGGGCAGCGGCAAAACAAAACTGGTAACTGAGCACATAGTTCTCACGCTGTCAGTAAAAACAGGCCAACAACTATTTCTCTCTCAGATCTCAAGTCAGGATATATACACCTGAGTTCACAAATTGGAACTGCTGATTTCCCAAGGTCCAGAAAGAGGCGTTTTGCTAAAACCACACGAGTAGCTAAGAACGCAGAAATACTGTCAGAGTTTAAACTTGTCACACAGAAAGATGCTCTTCTAACTAAGCATCAAAGGGCAAAGACGGTAGGGAGAGATTTCACTTCAGAGGTTGTACTTCTCTTTCTGTTCTTGAAAAAGAGAGTGAAAAGCTTCCCAGTGGGTCCACATCCTCACTGGTAAGACACGCAGAGACCAGGTGAGATTTTTAGCAAGCTATTTTTCTTGTACTAATTAAAGCTAATTTTCCTAACAGAGGCTGTACTGACAGTTATAAGCAATGAATTTAAATATTTTACAACAATCTTTTTCACATCTTAATACCCAAGTAGTAAGAATCACACTCTTGAGTTTTGCAAATGCTTCCTAATTCTTTGGGGAATCGTTGGAAAGTTGATAAATGAACACTAAGGGTTATAACTGATGACGATGAGCAAATGCAATAAAAAGTAATTTTCTTGATCTGTGACTCCGAGCCCCATTAGAGCAATCCACCTGACCTGCAACACCTCCTCCAGCACCCTCTTTCCCAATGATGAACTATCGATTATATCTCTAGTCTCCCACTTTCAGTGACCTAATAAGCCTCACACATCGCAATTTTAAAAATACCTTCCAAGTAAAAGCTGGACTGAAAAGGAGCGAGAGGTAAAATTAGCAAACTGGCACTCCTAGAGTTCTATAAAAAAGGGGGTTATCTTCATTAAATCCTATACCAATACTATCTATAGTACCAAAGCTGTTGTTCTGGTTTTGTTTAGTGAGGGGGGGCCTAAGGTGGCAGCTTCTGAGGAAACTGCTAGAAGTCGCTCCCCTTTGTTCAGTGGACTCGGCCGGGCCTAGGGCGGACCCTCTGCTGTCCAAGGCCAAGCCAATTGGTAGCAGAATGTCCCGTGATAGCGCCTCTGCGATAACGTATTTAAGAAGGGGAAAACAGCAAAAAGGAAAAGAGAAGATGTGAAGGAGCTGAGCGGGGGCAGAGAGGCCTCATGGGCCTTGCAGGCCTCACCCTCTGGCCTCCCGCCGGGCAGCCGACTGGGCCCAACTCGGCCCGGCCCCGCTGCAAGAAGTGGAGAGGAGATGAGATGTGAATAAGATGTAAAAACGATCCTGAGAGGCGTCTGCCAGCCTGTTGTGAGAAACGGCTGCAGATGCCAAGATCAGTGAAGAAGGAGGGGGAGGAGTAATGCGGCTCCTGGCCAAGATTCCTCTGCAGTTCGTGGTGAAGACCATGGTGGAGCAGGTTGTCCCCCTGCAGCCCGGGGAGGCCCACGGAGGGGCAGAGATCCACCTGCAGCTCGTGGAGGACCCCACGCCGGAGCAGGTGGAGGCCTGAAGGAGGCTGTGGCCCGTGGAGGGCCCGCTGGGACAGCTGTTCTAGAGGGACTGCACCCCGTGGAAGAGATGACCCACGCCGGAGCAGTTTCACAAAGGACTGTGGCCCGTGGGAGGGACCCCACAACGGAGCAGGGGAGGAATGCGAGGAGTTCTTCCCCCAACAACGAAGCAGCAGCATAAAACAACACGTGATGAACTGACCGCGACCCCCATTCCCTCTTCCCCCCTGTGCTGCTCTGGGAAGGAGGTAGAGATAATGTTAAGCCTGGGAAGAGGGAGGGGTGGGGGGAGCTTATCTTGTTCTCTGTCTCATTCTCCTGCTAATTTTAGAAATAAATGACTGTTTTTCCCCAGGTCGAATCTGTTTTGCCTGTAACGGTAACTTTAAGGATTTCTCCCCGTCCTTATCTCAAACCTCGAGCCGTTTTCCTTATATCATCTCCCCCTGTTCTCTCGGAGGGTGGGGAGAGTGAGAGAGAGACTGCGCAGTCTGGTCCCAAGCGGGGCTGAACTACGACAGCTGTACTGATCCGATTGTCAAAGCTATACACAGCCCCTCTTGAGCTCTAAAAAAAAAAAAAAGCTATCTGGCAACTTTGCAACAACTTAGGGTCATCCCTTCCTTCATGCATAGCTCCTCAGGTATCATCCAGAGGATGTCATGCCTGTGGGTCAGAGAATTAATAGCTGAGCTGTTTAATGAGACAGACTGTTTCCCCTTCTTCCAGGTTTCCTTTCCCATGTAAATCCTGGAGGTCAGAGATTCCTGGCGGCATCTCCTTCATCACATTCAGTGTAGTCGGTGACAGAACTGCCAGTGTCACACAACTTTTTAATGAAAATTCCCTGGATCTTGGGCAACTTAGTATTTTCAAAGTACTTCTGTTTCCTTTGAGAGAAGATGCTGTATGAATGGAAATACTAACTACTCCCATTTTCTCAGTTTTCCTGACAGGAAAAGACTGCTGGTTTTCAGTACTTTAGAAATACACACTTGTGCCTGCAATAAGAAGTAGACTTCAAAAAAGAACTTAATATTACAGTAAATACAATAACAGCCAAAAATAAAGTCACTCTGCAAAAACAGAGATTTAGATCCGGAGGAAATCAATACTGGTGGTCAAAAATACCTGTACTCTTTATATACCTTAGTTAAAAATTGTTGCAGTCTTTCAAAACCACGACACATTCACATATTCGCATGCTTCAGAAATCTTAAAATTATTCTAGAAACAGATTTAGGTGCTTCTGTACATTGATCCAAAACCAAGCTTATTTTAGCCTCATCCATTACAAAATTTAAGCAAAAGTTTTTAAGCAAAAATGAAGTTGTTTGGTTACGGTTAATTTAAAACACTACACCTACTTACTCCATCAAATAAGTCATTCTGGCATATCCATGAAAAAGTCTTTTGAGAAGGTAGTTACATACGTAAGCATCCTGGCCCTCTGCCCAGAGACAGGGTGCAAAGCAGTGCTGAGCACTGAATGAGGCGCTGGGGATTTATTTAGTTCTCCAAAGCAAGGCTGTAGTAGGACATGGGTGATGCATCATCTCTCTGTAGTGCAATTAATCGCAACTACTGCAGCCTATGTTTGTGCTTTCTGCATTCCTGCAGGAATAGCTTTTTTTTTCCCCATGAAACAAGCACAAAATGAAACAAGCTGCATTTTCTCTATTGGTGTTTATCCAAGAACTCCTGTTTTGTCATTTTTTGAAATCTTGACTTTTATCTTTTTCTCTTTTCTGTGATCTTTCATCACCCTTAAAAACCTTGCATGTTATGTTAGAGAGGTGCTAGCAGCCTCCTCTGGATGTGATGGAAAAATTCATTACTGCAATCTCTCAACATATCGGTGGATAGTGGATATGAGATCCTAGATAAGAGATTTACTTGCAAACAGGAAATAAGATCTTAAATCCCTTTCTTCAAGGGCAGAGCCAATGTCACATTTGGAGGGTCAGATGCTAAGATACAGGTTCCTTTCCTCTCCCATTCTCATCCACACACCGGATGATCTGCACGGCTATTTAGTTTAACGGGGTCCCGCATGACTTGTACCCTCAGCAAATGCCCTGATCACTCATCCCTAAAACTCATGCTCGTTGCTCAAATGACTACTCGTTTGATTAACTTGGCAGCATCTGCACAATGCTCAAATACTATTTAGGTAGCACAGGAAAAAAACACCCTGCAACCCCAGAGAAGTCAAGTTGAGGCAAATCATATCTGAGTCAGATTTAACAGGACTTAATTTGACTTCTGATTTGTTTACACTTCATCACACAGTCAGTTTCCATTATGATCCCTCTTAATTTCCTACTTCTCTAATTCCACACCATTCTCTTAACATACGAAACTAATATTAGATTTAGTTAAATACTTCAAGGGTTTTTGGCAACTATGTTCAGTGCAGGTGTTAACAGCTTGCTAACACACCTAAAGCACACATGAAGTTCAGCAGCTAATTGCAATCCCCTCTCCTGTAACATGCATGCATCTTTTAGATGTGCTATGCCTGTCCCTGAACGCTCATTGTCTTCCGTACAAATGTATTTTACTTAAAAAAAAATACAAACCACAATTTGAAAACTAATTATTTTGTGTTTGGAGTTGATCCACAATTTTTAACAAAGCTTTTAGATTAATGCAGATCGCTGTGGAGCTAGATTTCCTGTAAAGGTTTGCAGGGATGTATCGGAAATGTGCTGCTGAGAGAACAGCACATACCATCTGCAAGAAATCCAGCCAGACCAGGAGAGCAGCAGCAACCAGATGTTTTCCAATCAAATTGCCCCTTATTTTACCGTGATTACTTATTTACCTGCTACGTGTGCTGTGGCTGCCCTCCTATCATGCCCGATTACCCCTTTCTCTCTTTGTCTCCTCCACTGCCACTCACGGACTCCTGCTTCTTTCGCTCTTTGAATCGAGGGCTGTCCCCCTCTTTCACCTCCCCTAAGCATCAAGCCAGATCCAGCCTTCACCTCTGCATCACAGACAGCTTCCACCAATGCTGGGTTTCAATTTCCTCCTGATGTCAAATTTCCGCCCAGCCCACGAAACCCACCCCCTGCCTTGGCTCTTGCATCACGAGCTGGAAAGCCCTCCTATGCTCAAGACTTTGTAAGGGCTGTTTGCAGGGAAGCAGCAGTTTTATTCACCCCGTACTTTACGTCCTATTTCTTTCGCGGCTTTTCTCTCTTATGAGACAAGAAACAGCTGTTTGTGTTGGGGGAAGCCTCCTGCTTGAGCTAAATCCGTGCCTTTGCTGGAAACAGCTCGTTCAGTTACTCCGGTGGCACCGAAATCCTCTGGAGTCAATAAAACTTCTCTAAGGCGCATTTCTACTATCAAGCTTTATTTTTGTATCTAAACGAAGCATTTAGACTGCCTTTGAAGGATTTATTTCTCTTAAAATATGAACAAGATTCTAAATCTAAACCTCTAAATCAACGCAACTTTTTATAGGCATGACTGCTGAAAAGAAAGAAAGAAAAAAAATAAAAAAAGGCAGAATACTTCTGTCCTGCATTATTTCAAGTTAAATGCTGAATCTACAGGTTAATCCTGCAAACTGTCTGATGAGTAACTTGACTCAAACACTGACCAGTTTGGGGCCACTCACATGAGTACAGTGATAACACAAAATAGGTTAAAATTTGCAGAATCTGGGCTATTAGATTAACAGGTGACTGAAGCCAGGATTGCCTGCTACCATTTGTTTAGCACACAGGACAAAGCTCCCACTAAGAGCCTCCAGGCAGATCTCCAGTAAGACTGAACAACAACAACAGATTGCTGATGACATCTGGAGCAGTGTACCTGCCTTATCAAGTCTCCATCACGTTTTACACCTCAAGTCAGGTTTGAAGTTTTAAAGCTGGATAAATGCGCAAGCTTGGTTAGATACACTCACATAGATAAGATAATGGGCAAGAAGTGACATTGCAGGACTTCTCCATTTCTGGAACAATTTGTAATCTCTGTAATTTTGTCGCAGCTTACCAGTTTACATGACATTCCCACTTAGAAAGTGCTTTCCTCAAGCTCTGGGCAACTCATCCTGTTTAAAACACTCCACCACTAAATCTGAACTTTAACACAACTAATCACCGTACCATACTCCAACTTTTCCACTGGTAGACTGAAACTCCCAATCCAGATACATTTGCAGGATTCCCTGGGAGAAAAGGGATTAGGAGAGACAAAATGTTTCTCTGCCACCCAAGTATGCACTTGATGGAGAAGAGTTGGTGGTCGTAAGGAGCTCCCACCACCCTAGGCCCCACAGTAAACTCATCTGAGAGCCCTACCATTTATGGAAATGTTTCTCAAAAATTCTCACTAAAGAGCTGGGTTTTATTGGAATTGTGAAGGTTTGCTACATCTGTTTCTCCCTATGCTTCAACTCCTTACTGTGTTTACACTTCTAGAAATATTACTTCATCCTTCAATTACTGCCACCACCAGCTAACAGTAGGCCAGCAGGAGACGGACAGAAAAGATTATAAACTCCTTAAGGTGACACTTCTGAATTTTTCAGAATTTTGTTTCCTTCCTTAGAAAAGGCAGTAAAAAGGAAAGGGAGAACAATGTTTTCACCAGATCCTGCGGATCAAGGAGAAATGGCAAGTTCAGACTAAGTATCTTAAGAATGATCACTCACAAAGAGATATCCCTCAAAGAAGCAAAGCTGATTAAAAGACATCAACATTAAAATTGTTGTAAAGGTGCATGAACAGGCTACTGCAGAGATCTGGTGCTTATGAGCAGGGACAAGATGAGGTCCTACTGCTTCCAATGGATACTGAAACAACAACACAGCAGTGTCCACTGTTACCCTCAGAAAACCTTGCTACCTTCTTTTGCTCTGGTTGTGGAGAAGTACTCTGACTACAGAGAAAAACATTAAAATATAAACCAGAACAGAATTAAAAACTCAGCAGATGGAGAGTGCTAATAGAGCGTGCACTTGCTGAGAAAGCAAGATGATGCTGCCATTTAGCTATTAATGTCACAAATTACATTCCCATAAATGTTTGGCAGCTCTGCTCGGCTCAACATTTGTGAAGTAAGAGAAAGCATTTTGTCAAGAACAAGAACACAGCAATGATGATGATGATGACGATGCTCAGTTAATTCAACCAGTATATACAGCTGTCAGCAATGGCACTGCAGCAGGGCAGATAAACAATCTGATGAATGCTCTGCGTGCCACTGCCATGTCACATCGGGTGATGCTCACAAGTCACTGCCTGGAAGCACAACTCAAGAGTCCACTTTGTAACAGAAATCTGCAATATTTGTTTTGCATCTACTGTGCGTGAGTTTGAGTTAGTTTGCAATTACTTTGCATTTTCAGCTTCTGGGGACAATAGGCAAGGAGAGAAGGGAAGGCAAGAAAAGGAAATGAAAGGAAGAAGAGAGGCAGGCACAGAAACAACCCGGTATTTCAGCTCTATTAGTCACAGCTGTACCACAACCACACTGCAAGGCAGATTACAGCCTTGCCCAAATATGCGTCCACAATTTCCTTTCAGCCACGCTGGCAAACACAGCTTCAAGTTGCTAACCGTTTGGACACCACAATGCAGAAAGGCTGCCTGCAGTGCAGAAATACCCTCAGTGGTATATGTGCAGGGAACTTTCTAAGGGCTTAATTTTGCTCTACAGGATTCTGTGCAGACAGAAATCATAGAGGTCAAAAGCCTAACAGGATTTTCAAAAAGGAATGGACATTGCAAATATCCACAGCTACATTAGAGATAATAGCTCTAGAGATAATAATACATTTTAGGAGACATAAAACCCCCTCCAGCTTCAGAATGGAAGCCAGTCATTAAATTGCTTATGATTACAGACAAACGTCCCTGCATGGGCTTGTTATTTCAAAACTAACAAGTGCCCGAGATCTATGCCTTTTTCTTCAGAAGCCACAAGAAACAGCCTCACTCAGAAACTGTAGGGTACTGACTGCTGACCTGATACCGAAAGATGACACTGAAACAAATATAATTACTTCTACTTTTTGCTGTGATCTCTCGTTACACATGTAACTGAAGCATTTCACTGGATTCCACACAAATGGAGGCCCTGGAGATGTGAAGCTCTCTCGTGCTCTCTGTGTAGTCCTAGATATGCCTGGCCAAGCACTGGAGAGCAGGATGATAAGAGCTCAGGTTTTGCTAACACTTCTGCAACATCATGCCCTGAAAAGCGCACTGAGAAACTTCAGCAATAAATTCTGAAATGCAATACTTCCCATGCAGTCACCTCCAAGGCCAGGAAGGAAGTCCTGAGATCAAGCCAACTTCAGCTCAGCATTACTGCAGGGGCACATAAATTGGCCGAGGACCAGCACTGTTTTTCTTTGGAGGAGCTATGGCTTCAGGATGGGAAGAGATTCCTTCTCCTGGAATTACAGCATCCTGAAGTCTCCATTAAGGCCACTGAAATCCAGGCCTCCATAACCGCTTCTACATTATAAAGGTGGTTCAGACAATTAGCGAGGGAATTTTTCATACCTCTTCTGTTTCTTCTGGGGTTCTCTCTGAAGTGGGACCTAATCTAATAAGTAGTCTTGAAGATGGAGGAGCACGCTATACCTAGACACAAAGAGAATAGTTGGATATATATTAGAACGATTGTATTTGCCAGAGAAGGCAAGAGAATAAAAATTCACAGTCAGAGCTGGATTGTTATTGCACCATATGCTTTCCAACAGCCAAGCACAACAGGGTCCCTCCACAATCCTTGCCTTACTGCACCCTGTTGTATTTCCACCTGGAAAGACATATGGCAGTGTCTAAGAGAGAAATTCTTCCTTTTTCTTGTTCCTGATGTTAATGTAATTTCCCAGCTTTAAAGGAACATTTGATTATGAAACACGCTCAGGGCCAGGCTAAAAAAAAAAAGTTCCTATCTGCTCCCACTAATGACAAAAACAGGTCCATTGACCTGTTGGCATTAGGAGCAAATAAAAACTTGAAAGAATGGCTTGGATTCTACTTGGTCTCATACATCACTGACAAAATTGTCTGTTCTGCAGACACCTGATGCCTCACAGTTATGTCAGGCACACTAAAGAGTACAAATTTTATTTTTCAGCTCTCAGGGAGCACTCGGGGAGAGAGACATTATAAAAATCATCTTTCTGCTTGTAAAATGAAAAATACTGCTTTGTAGAGAACTGTCCATGAACAAATGTTCAGCACAACAGACGCTTTTACCTCTGATTACAGTCAGTTTTTATAATGCCATTTTCTACTGTGAACACACTCATCATCATAGTAAACTGCTCATGACTGCTGCTAGATCAGGAAGGAAGAAGGTATTTTACAAGATGGGCGTCCCTGGAAGAATGAAAGACTACATAAAAAGCTCTTGTAAATATCCTGTCATCGCTCAGATATGCGGAAATATTTTAAAGCGGTGTTATTGCAGTGGTAATGCTTTTCACTGCCCTGCAGAGGTCTAAGAGAGTCATCCTGGATCACTTCTGCTTGAAAAGGCTTATATTGAGTCACCTTGTCCAAAACAAAGTGCATAAAGTTGATTATTACAAGCCTTACCATAGTTGTGGGATGAGAGGAAAATGGTGAAACTCTGCATTTGTTTCATCAGCCTGGATTAATATGATCATTGCGGAGGGTTGTTCAGCCACCCCCTTTAGCCAGGATGCCCTTCCTCCAGTCATCTCACGTTGCACCTCAGCCCTGTGATACCCACTGCCTAAAAGGGGCACATATGCCCCGGCAAGCTGCAGCCAGAGACACAATTTGTATGGCCCAGGCAGCTGATCCAGCTGGGCTTTGAAGTGTCAACTCCTCCATCCCAGAACTGAAAGTGCTTTTACCAATACTTTTACAGTGGTTTTACCAATGAACGAACCTGGCTGCCCAGGCTGGCTCAAGCTGGCAGCTTTCAGTCTTAATGTGTTTGTTTCCTGAGTAATAAAGATCCAGAGATTCCTTAGAGACTTCGAACCCTGTACACGTGGGTTCACAGAGACTGCTCGTTCCTGATAGAGCTTCTTGAAATTGTGTTTACTCCCACATTGGCTTTGCTCAGGGCAGCCTTATTGCATTGCCAGTTGGCCTATGGCATTGCTTTTGATCAATTACAAAAGATATCCTGCTCCCAGATAAACAAATGTAACCTTTCAGTGCAATTTGGCAGATGTTCTCAAAGAAGCCAAGTTACGAGAAAGCAGAGTGGTAGTCCTTATTTAATTCACTGTAGAAAATATGCCTGCATTCTTCCTGAAGCTGAAAAACACTTCATGCCTTGTACTTTCCCTTCCTTTTCATTCTGTTTTACAACGAGAATTGAATGAACACTATGGCTAAACTTTCTTGAATAAAACATAACTTGATAAAACATAACTACTTCTACATCCAGATCACCATATTGAATGTTGGAATATAATTTAAAATAATCATACTTAATTATAAGAAGTATCATAATAAAAAATTATTATAAGGTAGGGAAGCATTAATAATTTCATTCACAAGCAGGGACCTCGTGGCAAAGCGATTATGTCATTTTTCAGCAATGTCTCATTCAATTCCCAAGCCAATTCAAGTGCCTTTTTTATGAGGCCAACCCTCAACTCTAAACAAACTTGGTTCAGTTATATTGTTGTTCACTTGGTATATGTATCACGCAATCCATTTCAAATTTGCACATTTGCGGGTTTTTGCAGCTTGAGTTCTCAAAACCAGTCATTTTGGGCCGAACTATATCAAACCACATCTCACTGACTTAAAAGAGAACAGAATAAAAGCGACAAGAGACAGTACTTTTGAAAATCATATGTGCCGCTCTTATGTGTTAGCATCAATACTGGATATTCTTGCAAACCATGCAGTGAAGGAGCAGAAATAGTATCGTGGCATATTCTATTACTCATTCAGTCACAACAAATCACAGGCAAAGAAAAAGCTGAAATGCCTTCCTGAAGTGCCTGTCTCTCTTCATTGCTAAGTAAGGTCTCCAATGTAGATATCTCTGTTAGATGCCTAATATTTTGTGAGATGGACCCAGGCTTTTCTGAAGTGCAGGCAAAACCTGAGGAGATTGCTTGACTATGGCCAACGCATAATTATTAAAAAAAAAAAAAACCCACCAAAACAGCAAAAGAACTCATCATCTTTCTGATTAATTGTTTTAAAGGAATTGCATGCTGCTAGGAAAAAGCCTATGAGGAAAAGAAAAGTTAAAGTCACACTTAATATGTAACTATATACCCCTGATTATCTGAATTTCAAGGTGACATTAAGTTTAGTGGGATAGTCAAGGCTTCAAACCCACAGGCTGCTTGACATGAGAGGTTACAAAGTTTAAAAAACCCATGGCAACAGATTAAGGAAACTTTCATTTTTTAAAAGCAGCACTACCCTGGAAAATCCTAAAAGTTTATAGTGAATTTATTCATCGACTTTCAAAGACGATTATATCATACAGCTTCAGCTCGCAACTAATAGGATTTTCATTTCACAGTCTGGAAAATAAAAAGTTTTAGACTTTTTCTGCTCTTTACAAGGTTTAATGGCATCAGCTTCACAGATTTTCTAACACTATTGGTCAGATACCCTTTTACCCACATCCATCACAGGCTTTTATTCATATAGAAATATTACAAAGCAGAAGATTCACAGTAGTATTTTGAGGTAAAAGTCCACTGCTTCCTTCATGAAAAATCTGCAGGACTGCTCCCTGTTAGTGGTCCAAAAATTATGTGAATCATCAGTTGTAAACAAACGGTTGCCCCATCAGGCACCTTACAACAGTGAGAGCTTTTGTTGTAGATTGGCTTAGTAATAAAGTTGCATTTTTTTCTTCTCATGCATCATTACTAGAAATTGGGTCCAAATATCCTACTGAAACATGGATAAACCTGGTGTCTTCAGAGGATCCCCTCAGAGGTATTAATGGTAGGTTTAGAGAAGCGATTGGTAAATAAAACAAATAGGCTATGGATTGATCTCAGTTAATTGCAGTGTCTTAAGAGTACTAATAATGCAAATGAGAAAATATTTCAGTCAATACATTTGAACAAGACACAAGTAAGACCCTGGATTTACACAACAAGCTAAGCTGTTGGCTAAGGTGATGCCATCCTTACTCAAGCAGGCTTCAAGTTTGAACTGTTCTGGCGAAAATCCTATACACAAGCAGCTGAAGGCAGATTTAAGCTCTTCAGATGCACTCAAAACTCTCAAGATCTGAGGCAAGACTGGTGTGGAAGCTATACCGTAATGATAACGGAGTGCCACCCCTGAATTAACGCTCCCTGAGAAAAGACAGACATTATTAGCTCAAAACCAGACCAAATGGGCTATCTGGCTTTCAGGTCTGAGCTGCCTTCTGCTTGGCTGATGTAGATGACAGCCAGAGAAGGTCCTGCCTGTCTACACAAGTACAAATAAACTTTTATAACACCCATCCTCTAAACCACTGAATCAAAATTAATTTGTATAGACAGTGGGACCATTTGGCTCAGTTACAACCATGGAAAACTCCATGTACTACGAAGCAAGTAAAATCTATCTGAATCTAACAGAAAGCAGCATCTAGACCAAAGTGCATCAGCACTACATCGGAAAAACTTATGCACACGTATGAGAAAGAGTGGATCCAGAGCAAAACCAGGGAAGTGAAAACGGATTAAAAACCTCCCTAACACTGGTAGCAGGACATGGCTCCTCCCTTTCCGTCGTGGCTTCTCCTGCCACACAGGAGAACTAGCAAAGCTGTCTTTTTCCTATTCTAATACAATTTATTGAACTCTGGCTCTTTGTACCCTCAATACAACTGTGAAGCAATACTGGGTACAGTTTGGACCAATTTTCTTTTCATGAAACCTCAGCTACACCTCCATAAACCTCCAAAGTTTTCCAAACCTCTAAAATGTGCCACAGGCTACTTATGCTACTGTAAACGCAGAATAATTACTCACTTGCATAAAATCATTTTAGATTCTCCTAGGCCATATCACAGCATAGGAAAAAAAAAAATCCAAGTTTGTGCAGAAGGCAGGTACGAAAATAATGTATCACTTCAATTTCACTTAAGCCCTTAAAACGTGTGCTGAGCGGCACACAGCCCTTGGACTGAGCTATTTCTACAGGCACAATTTGCAACCTTCAGGCACAATTTAATTTACTCTATTGATAGGTTTTACTGAAGTTACAACCAGAAGGGGTTTAGTACAGCAAGGTTTTACTGAAGTTACAACCAGAAGGGGTTTAGTACAGCACTTTCCATATCTACAGCTGAAGGTGGTGCTGTGGAGGGGAGAATGACAACAGTAATTGCTCCAAAAATACGAAAGGCAGCTGTGCTTTTAGTAAAAAAAAAAAGAAGAGGAATGGTTAGCACCTGTAATGAGATTTTTGTAGGTAGTGTACAGGCTGAAAGATACTTTGTGTAAGAGTTGTCGTTTTTAAATGGAAAGGAGGTCATGCATAGAATAAAATGCCCATAAAGAAGGCAAGCCAGTAAACACTAAGGGTTTTTTTTTTCAGGGAGCCTGTTAACTTGGAAACTATTCAACATTTCTATGAGGTTTGCTTTCCTGCACAGATTGGCATAAATTGGAATGCATAAAAAAAAAAAAGACAGAGGAAAATAAAGTTAACTTCAATGATATTTAAAAGATCATGACTGAGCACCAGCTATGCAAAAGGGTCCTAAAACTGTGTGTGTGCGTGCATGCACGCAAGGACAAGGAAAAGCTGGTTTTGTAATCAGCCATCAAGTCTTCAAAAAGAACTCTCTGTGTTGGCAGCGAACTGTGCACAGAGCTGAAGTTCAGTCTGCATAAGGAGGTCCATATAAGTGCTGCCCAGCTCTTCGGAGCAAAACAACAGTGCTTTTCCTCGGTTGTGACACAACCAGGTTGATTAAAGGAAGCTACTTGATGTCTGCTTCTCAACCCCTAGAAGACAAGCTAAAAGAAAAATGAGCTTTTGGGTAGACAAAACTTGCCAGTGAAGTATCTGGTAAACATTTCTTCTTGTCCAGGGAAAAGACATGAATAAAACAGTACGTATAAAGTCACAGGAGGTAAATGGCAAGAAGCTCTCAGCCTTTTTCTTTCTTGGCCAAGTAAAGGAATTTGGTCAAATGGATGGTTCTGTTTCAAATATAGGTACTGACAGGGCAGCAAAAGCACTGGGCTTACAGCCTATTCAGTGTGAAGTCGCTAAGCATCTGGTCAAAGAAGGTCTGGAGCTCTCAGATCTAGCTTTTCCTCTGTTACAGGATTACTTTGGGGAGTATGGTGCAAATAATACCTGCTCTTTAGTAAAATGAGTGATGCCTGTGAGGCAACATGTAACTCTGAACTCCTGCTGGCCATTTATGACCATTGAAATTGCTGTTTAATTAAAAAAAAAAAAAAAAAAACCAGCAGGCCAGAATTTCTTAATCACATTCCCACTGCCTGCTCCTTCCTGAGTGCTTCCTCTTGCTTTTTTGGTATCTTAAATCTATTTGATTGTATTAAACTTCACCTAACTGAGTAAAATCCTGCGAGTTCTCCTTGGGCAGAAGCTCTGCTGAAAGTAACAGGACAGTGTTTTTCCATGCCTGAGGCTGCAAGCGGTTTCTGACAAGGACCATTCATTCTGTATGGCTGCTAGGGCCATTTATTCCATCCACAGTGCTTTATATATAATAATACGCTGGCATAGTAGTTTCATTTGACAGTCTTCTTTTCTGGTCTTCAATTCTTAGGAAGTACTGCTGTATAAGTTTTCCTTTAGTTTGATCCCAGAAGTTGGTGATTTCAGCGAAGACATTCAGGTGCTCACTCTCTGCTTGACAGTTTAATTACCTAACATTTCTAAAAGACGTTTTTGGATGAAAGTCTGTATTTAAAAAAAAAAAAAAAAAAGCTAAGTGCTGTTATTACTTTAGTGTTTTTCATGACAGCTAGTTATTTTTTAAAGGGACGCGATGCCACCTTTGCGTTTCCACAGGGAACCAATCCGTCATTTACCCTGTTTTTAAAAGGTAATTAATGAGGGTTTACGGCACCGAGCCTGACTGCTTGCTTTGAGCAGGTAATCACACCTGCCACTACACATTTCCAAGAGGAAAAATCCACCGGGATGGTCACGGCAGCGGCAGCAGGGCGGGAAACAAGCGCGGCGTCGCCGAGGGAAGGGAGGGGGCTCCACCTAATGTCCGCCCGGGAGCTGGCAGAGCCGGGACGAATGGCGGAGAATCGGCGCGATGGTCGGAGTCGGGGCTCTCCTGCATCTCCACACAGCACCCCGGGGGTTATCACGGGAGAATTAGTGAACCCACGGACACCGTGAGCCCCCACGATGGCGGGGGGACGGGGGGTCGCGCCCAGCCTGCCCCCGCCTCCCCGTCCCCTCTCGGTATCCCGGGACCCGCCGCCTCCCTGAGGGACGCGGGAGACCCTCAGCGGCCAGGTGATGGCGGCGTTAGGGGCCCTTGGGAAGGAGATTCGGGGCGGGGGGCAACGGGCAGCTCACCTCCCGGGAAGGGTCGCAGCGGGAGCAGGTGGCGGTCAGGCGGGGCAGGAACCCACCCCGGCTCCACTTCAGCACACCACAGGCGTCGGCCGAGCGGAGAGGCTCCTTCCCGCCTCCCGCAGCCCGGCCGAGGCGGGACCCACAGCCACCATGGTGAGTGCTCCCGCGGGGCGGACGGCGGCCAAGCTCTCGGGCAGCCGGGCTCTGCCCGCGCCTTTAACCGAGGGCGGCAGCCGGGGGACGAGGAGGGGGGCGCGGCCGCCATCTTTCCCGCCGCGCCTGCCAGGCGGGGCGGGCTGGGGAAGGGGGTGGCGGGTGGGAGCAGCCCGGCTGGCGCTCTTCCAGAGCGCGGTGGTTTTCAGGGGTTTCTCCATACTTTCTCTCAACCCTGAGGGCTGGCCGAGGAGGGTGTTCCCGCCCTCCCGCTGCTGACAGGAGCCCGGAGAGGCGGCGGCTGGAAGGGCTGGGGCGGTGCGGGCCACGGCCCTTTCTGCCCGCACTCGGGCACCGCTGAGCTTATTTATTTGTTTTTATCTCCCTCTCCATGCTCTTTTATTAGAAGGGTGCATGGGTAGGGAGGAGGTTGCTACTTCTGTTTTTCCCCTTTTGCAGCTATGGGGAGCGCACCTTGTCAGCGTAGGTCACAGATTTGAATGCTTCTATACCTTTTGCCCACCAACGCATAGAAAATTCAAGTGTAAGCTTTGGGGTTAAATCCTGATCATCGGTGTTCACAAAGGTAGGAGATAAAAGCATTGCTTCCAGGGAGGCTTGGAAAAGGCTATGCGTATGTGTGAACGTATGGATTATACAGGGCTGCGCTAATCGTGAGGAAGGATGGTCTGACCTGAATCAGATCAGCAGCGTTTTCTCAGGGAAATCAATATGTTCAAAACGCTGCAGGGTGGGTTGGGTTGTTTTCTTTTTAAATATTTCTCCCCGTAGCAAGCCTGCCCTGTTAGTTTGAATTGCTGCAGTTCTGGTAATACATTTCACATGTTTTGAGTCTCTTCATATTCTAGTGAATCAGAATTTGGCAGCCTGTTTCTGAGGTAAACAGATGCTTGTACATCTTTGCATTTCATGGTGATTAATGCCATTGGAACCCTTCCTTTTTTTTTAATTATGATAATCTTTTATTGTATAAGTATTATTGTTTACTGACATGGACATTCTAGTTACCTATGTCAGCTTCAGTAAGTGAAGCTTAGTAAGCTTTTTTGTTTTTACAGTATGTATTTCTGAATTGAAGCTATGTCATGGTTCATTACAATAAGAATTTGAACGTCTTTAACAGAAAGAGACACCCTGCAGAAGAGGAAGGCAGCCTGCTCTGGGACAGTTACTGATAGCCAGAAATAAGCAACGCTGCAGTATGGGCCACCCAAATGCTGTAAGGCAGTAATTAAAAGGAGCAAGGTCATTGTCTGGTTGTAGTGGCCATGCAACTTGAGGGGTTTGGCAAAAGGCATGTGCTGATTGTAATAAAGCAATGATGTTTCTCCTCTCTACAAATACTGCTTTCATCTCCTTCACTTTTTGCTTGCTGTTGCACACGGAAGACCTTAACCCCTCTGCAGCACGCATTTCGTCACAAGATAACTTTGATCCGGTTGCTTACAGCAGAACTGAAACTCTGTAACAGCTCTTTCATTAAAAACATTTAAAATTAAAATTGCTATTACTTTTTAATCAGGATTTGTGTTTTCAATTGTATTTATGACCCCCAAAAAATTGTTATGCCAGTGCCCCTCTCTCTTATAGAACAGCACATAGGGTAAACTCTGTTTTGGTATTTGTGTAAATTCAGTGGTAAATAAAATGTTTGGAAGCAGATAGCATTTATTAATACATAAGCCTGAAGTTCCTGCCAGAAGTCCTGGTAAGACATTAATATTATGCTTTATTTTATTAAATAGATTTTATTATGCTGTATTTTATTAACGAGCTAATTAGTAGAAACTTAAGAATGGTTTACCCAGTTATATTAACAAGAACAGCTGCTATGACATAACAAAGTGAATTAAAAGTGAGCTGGCATTGTTAAGCTCTCTAAAATACTAATTTAGGCCAAGGGATGAACCAAAAAATAATAAAGGAGTGCCACTTACCTAAGTTTAGCTCACAGTATTAACTTCCTGCAGGCTGAAAGCTTCAGGCCCAGGTGTACTATATTATTGTAGTCCTGGCAAAAAGCACAAATGCTGTAATACCGAAGATGCCAGACATTCAGTTCCTGGGAAGGGATGCGGTTTTGTACTTGAGCAAAAGGATGGAAGGTTTGACATAGAAATCTGTTCCTGTTGTTGGCATCAGTTTGCCGTGAGACTTGTCAGCAGAGCTTTGAGGTCGCTTACAGAGGCCTACCTCTTCACCTCCTTGACCATAATGACTTCTTTTGAGGTATAATATTGTAGATTTCTGGCTCCCGCAGTCCATCTGATCACTTAAACTTGGCTGTGGATTCTCCTTGTCTTTGCCTTACCCGCCACCTCCCACTCCACTACTGCCTGAGCCTGCTCTTCTCAGATTGTGCTTCTCAGCTCTGCTTTCCTTCACCATGACTTAGTGATTCTTTTCCCTCTCAAACCCAAGTTGCTGCAGCTCCGCCATAAAGTAATGGTAATACGTTAATGACTTATTGCATCTCCAAGCCACGAAACCTACGACATGTCTTGCGAAGTGGTCACTCTGTGTATCTGTTTTCATTCTACTTTTGTAACAGTGGGACATAATTATCCCGGCGGGAGAGTAAGCCTTAATTGATTTTAGGCACAAATCAGAGTTTTTACAACTCCAATGCTATCCTATCTCAGATTAGATGAATAGCTTCAGTAGTTCATGCAGCAGAACATTCAGTCCTGTTGAAGGAACATGAAGTTTATATTAAGAATTAATGTAAATGACCGTGTGTAGGAGGCCTGTATGCTTAAAATACAAGGAAGAAGAGTTCTGGTCATCTCTGCTCCTTGCCCCAAAAGAAAATTACCATGTAGCCTATGTATATAAATATATTGGAAACTTGGAGGCAATGGAAAAAAGTTTGAAATGATAAGTATTTATCAGAAGTAAATTTTCACTTGTTTCATTAAGAAAGTGTATAATTAGCAAATGCAAAGAGCGCGCAGGCATACTTCTCAACGTTGTGTGTGTTCGTTTACATTATGAAATGTCTATAGCACAGATCTAGCACTACACTTAGTTCTCACTAAGAGTACTGATTTTTTTTTTAGCACAGTACAATTTAAAAACAGGGAAAACGATAAGAGGAGAAAAGAAAAGTAGTGGTGCTGTCTTCTCTAAATTGACAATAAAAGAAAGAAATATTTCAGGGTCTCAGAAGAAATATGTAAATTTTGCTGTGAATGAGATTTTGGATGCCAGGATACTCTAGCACATTCTAGAAAAGACCTTGGCTATTTTAATTAGAAGCATTCCTTTTTCTAATAAGAACCATTTTCTTGAGAAAATGTGTAATGAAAAAGTTGAACTGAAGATCCAAAGTTAGTATGAGAATATGCAGTAGTAAGGTATGTTACAGAAGAGTATCTGTTCATGTGGAAAAAAACCCCTTGTTTTGTCTCCTACATGTAATTGTTATTTTGAGCTGGGCTGTGTTGTTGTTTTTTGAATTAATATCTTATCCTTGCAAGAAAACAGGTTCCCTGTGTTCAGATGCACTCATTAAGACCCAGACTGTTAGAAACCTTGGTTGATGTAGCAATAAAAATGCCTGTTTCATTATTTCTGCATCATTTGCCACTCAAACACAGATGAGGAGCCTGCTTAAGTGTTTCTTATGACATATTTTTCTTCACTTCAGCAACCACTGTAAACTACTGATGTGGTATGTGATTTTTGTGTGTGTTTGTTTAAACTCCCCATCATTTTTTCCTCCCAGTTGTGCCTCCTTCCTTTGTCCTATGAAGCCCTTCATGCATTAAAAGGATTTGCAAGAATAAGTACGTTAACTGCACTCCTGTGACCTACAGGTGACTCTCGTTACAGAATGAGACAGGCTGAGATTAGTGAGATCTCATCTTCTTTTGCTAAGTTGTCACGAGTTTAATACATAATTACTGTGGCTTCTGAGGGTCTTCTTTTTTTTTTTTTTTCAAATTGAAGGAGGGGAATTGTTCTTAGCAAGAGAGAGAAGAATTATGGAAAAGAGAAAAAATTCTTTCTGGGATATCATTTGTGATAGGGGCTCTAAAAATTTTGCACTGGGTTAATTAAAGTCTTTAAAGAGGTCTTTGGCTGCACGGGACCACCAGTTTCTGGGACTGGTATACTGGCTACAAAAGAAGACCCAGCTTCTCAAAACCAGAAAGAGTGGCTCACCCAAAAAGCCCTGGGATGTGGAGAGGCGGCGTGGGAGGAAGACTTGGCAAAGTGAGGGGCAGTGGTGGGAGGGGAGGAGAAGGATGTGTGCGGAAGCTCTGGTGAGAGCTGCAGTTTGTAGTTGTGTGCACGAACCCTCCTGTAACACTTGGCAGGGAGGAGCTGTTCTGTCTGCGCAGGTGGATTCTTCATTTTTGTGGTAGTTGACATTTTGTGATACGTAATTGAAGCTGTGTTTTACGTTTTGCCTCCACTCACAAAAAACATGCCAAAAATGTGAACAACTATTTGCAATACTAAGCTTAAAAGTATGAACAACTTTATTTCTTCTTTAGGTTGGGAATTTAATAACAAATAGTAAAAGTTTAAAACTTCACATGGACATGTTTATACTTTAAAAGGAAGCAATAGCTGGTTTTGTTTGTTTTTTTTTTTTTCCTCCCCCATCCAGGTGAAATTCACAGTAGACCACATCCGAGCAATCATGGACAAGAAGTCCAATATTAGGAATGTGTCTGTGATTGCTTGTGTTGATCATGGCAAATTAACCTTGATAGACTCCTTGTTGTGTACAGCAGGCATCATTTCTTCAGCCAGATCCAGAGAAATGTGATTCACAGACACACGGAAAGATCTGCAAGAAGGATGTATCACAATCAAGTCTATGTAAGAATTCGTTTGTATCTTTCTCTTTTTTCTTTCTTTCTTTCTAATCTGAAGACAGAAAAATGGTTTGCTCAAAGCCTTGCATCTTGTCAGATCTTTTTTAAGTTGACATGTGAATGAAGCTGTGCGTTACAGAACAGAAGTTCACAGTCTTCAGAGTGCAGTATGAGCGACATTGGAGTAGAGCTTTCAAGTGATACCTAGCGACCATTCTTATCCGCTTCTCACTATGGAGAAAGATGCTTTCATAAAGGTTCTTAGCAGTAACCTTCATTTTTATTGGATTGCTTACAGAGTAATACTCCCTTCCTCCAGCCGATATGGTAGGCTGTGTCTTTTTATTACTACCTTGGTCTTTGCAACTGCAAAGTTAACAAGTTGTAAAGTGATTTGGCGCATCACTACAAGTGTCCGACAGTGATATTATGCTGTGACTACTATCTTGAGGCGCTGAGTTTGAATAAGAGTAAAAATGAATTACACTCAAAGGAGAATTTTAGATCCTAAGAAATTCAGAAACTGAAATATTGAAACCTTCTTGTGATTTTTCCTTTAAGTGTGTCAAGGCACTGTAATAGAGCAGGTGTACTTGCTTGACCAATGCAAATTTTGAAATCAGCAAATTATGAAATATTAAATTATTAAAATTAATTGTCTTCTCTTACAGGGCAATTTCTATGTATTATGAACTCTCAGACAATGACTTGGCCTTCATCAAGCAGTGTAGGGATGGTTCAGGTTTTCTTATTAACTTAATTGACTCCCCTGGACATGTTGATATCTCCTCTGAAGTTACAGCAGCTGTCTGTGTCGCTGATGGTGCCCTCGTTGTGGATGACTGTGTTTCAGGTAAGCATGCTCTTGTAATTAGAAAGACCTCAGTGTATTTTATTTTCTTCCTTTTAAGAAAAAAAAATCATTATTTATGGAAGAACCTTCTTCCGCTGAAAGTTTAACTTCTAATAGTGTGAATTCTGACTTTCAGTTTTAGCCCATGGCCTTTCCTGTATCTTAGAGGATTATATCCACTGTGTATGCAGCTTGTGGGTTGACTGTAGCATAACTGAGGAAATAAAATCAATCTTTGAGTAAAATACCAAGGAGTGGAGCTACCTGTCGTTCTTCACTTAGGAAATGGGGCCGTACGTGCAGCTGAGTAATGACAGTTTCAGGGAGCACCGAGACTACCACCACATTCTCAGTCTGAATTTCCCAGTCACCGCTGTACAAAGTAGATTACAGATCTTGCCCATCTGTATAATGCATGTTTTTATTGTGCTTGTATTTATTTTTTTTTATATATATTTTTAGGGGTTTCTGTGCCGACAGAGACTGTTCTGCAGCAGGCTATTGCAGAGTGTATCAAACCAGTACAAAATGGATCGTATTTTGCTGGAATTGCAGCTAGAGCCTGAGGAACTTTACCAGACATTCAGCTTATTGTGGAAAATGTCAGTGTCATAATTTCCACCTACGGACAGCATGAAACTGGACAAATGGGTAATACTATGGTAAAGAAAACTTTAAAACTTTAAAACTTTGCTGTGATTGAAATACTATTTTGGAGGATACCAGCTTTGATATGAAACAACTGCGTACATTTATGGCAGTTCCGATCTCTGGCCAACCTGAAGGAGCCATTTTTTAGTCCCCTTCCACCTCTGTTGTTTCATACTTCTTCACTGGGGGATGTTGTTTCAGGTCAACCAACTGGGGAGCTAAAGTAACTAGGAGATAATTCACAAAGCAGGTCATCCTATAGTTGTACTTTCTCACTAACAAAATGTGTAACCTCAAGCCAGTTGCTCAGTGTCGTTCAAACATATAATGTCAGACATTTGCCTGGGGCAAGCTGCTGAAGGGAAGCGATGGTGTGAAATTTAAGGCAAAGGACTAGAAGCCAGAAGATAAACTTTCTGTGCCTGACTTTGCTGCTTATGTTACTTACATGACAAGAAACATGGTCTTTCTGCTATTCCTGACTGGTAAGACATTTAATTTGCTCTTTTCTGCTCTGAAGATGTAATTCTCTGTTATTCTACCAGTAATTATATCGCTCAGTGCTGGATATCTCTGGAAGGATGGTTTGAAACTAGAAAGACAAATAATATTTCCTGTGTTGTAGCTGAGAATTGTAAAATAAAAAAAAAGTCAGCTGCAAGTCTTCTCTGGCAGTCCAGCTGTTAGAGTAAGGAATTGTCAGAATCAGGCTGCTTCAGATACTGTTTGTCCACCACGTAGCTGCAAGACAGACCTTCTCACCAGAGTTTTCAGGCCTTGTTCCCTTTGTTTAAATGCCATCATCCTGTAGTAGCTTGTTTTGTGGCTAAAACTGTAGCTTAATCTAGTTACTGGATAACAGGACTCTCAGCTAGGATTGTATTCTGATTCTTGCATTCCATGAATCTCAGCCATTCTTAAGTCACATCAGTTTTACCTATGTGTCAGGAATGAGCCACTGATACTTTAATTTCCAGAGAAAGTTCACTAACAATTCAGTTAATAGTCTTTAAAAGGTGATAATCCTTCAAATCTTACTTAGCATTTTACAAATGTATTTCTGAAATTTTTATTTCAGCCTGTGTTATAGATATTTCCACTGTGCAGGACAAAGTAAGCTTCTTGCTTCAAAGTAGTATTCAATAGATTAATTTCAGGGGGAATGTTTCCTTGTTCTATGTTCCAGAAAATGTTTGGCATCTTCACTGATGCTACCTATCATTGAAAGCAATTGATACATTTCAAATCAGTGTTTTGTGAAATGCATTCACTTTTTTTACCCTTGTTTTAACTTTTCCTCTTTTAAAGATTGATCCAGTTATTGGTACTGTTGGGTTTGGCTCTGATCTGCATGGCTGGGCATTTACTCTGAAGCAGTTGCTGAGATGTATGTGACCAAATTTGCTGCCAAAGGTGAAAAAGCACAGCTCCCTCTAACTGAGCATTCAAAGAAAGTGGCATGAAAAAAACTCTGGGATAAGTAACACAGTATGCATGGAATGAACGTAGATACATGCTCAGATGTGTCTACAGTGACACTCTGAGGATACTAGTGATGCATATCAGCGCATGTTGAGTTTGTGCTGCTGTAAAACTAAGCTTTCATGAGCAGCTTAGAAAGGTAGAGACGTAAGTTTGTAACTCTTACAACAAAAATATTTTTCTGTCTGGGAAAGGCAATTGCTTGTAATGCAGATACGCTGTATGTGCCTTCTGTGGTGAGTTCTGATAACACGCTCCATAAGAGCAGAGAGAGAAGCTTCATTCTCAGACCCTCAGGAGGTAAAGGCTTTTATTGAACAGCATAGGTAAAATTAATACACAACACGAGATTATGGACAAAATTCAATCTTTTCATACTAATGAGTATTTCTGTGAATTTAGTGAACCTTAAATTGTGCCTCATAAATGATGGATTTGATATCCTATTAAATGTGTGCACAACTTGCTGTTAACTGAATGTTTTATGCATGTGGGAAGGCTCAGTATATTTGTTTGTCTTCTGGTGCCTTATAATAAATTAACCTACCTTGACTCATAGGGTACTCCAAGATTTATCTTGTATGGTATTTAAATAATTTTAGCACAGCTTCAAAAGACAGTTACAGATAACAGGGTGGAGCAAGAGAATTCTTGGCAACAGGTTTGCTTACAGTGCCTAGTTCCCTGTAAAAGCCTAAAAACGCACATTGAAGTCATTAAGTGTAATAAAAAACCTCAAAAACCTAAACAAACAAAAAGCCATACTTTGTCTCCCCAAACAGTTATTGCTACATTCAAATAAGAATTAGCCACTCTTCTGCTGTTTTAATCTCCTCTTAAATGTGAAAATTTACAGAGTTTTCTTTTAGAAATTACTAAGTGGAAATTTCCAGAAGAGTGGATACTCTTCACATTCAGACTGGCTGAGTAAAAGCAAACATCTTCTTCAGATATTTTGATACAGCAACTGTAAAATTCAGCAAATCAGCCACTAGCCCAGATGGAAAGAAGTTGACAAGGACATTTTGCCAGTTAGTTCTGGATCCTGTCTTTGAGGTAAAACAATATTTTGTCTTGGTTTGATTGCAAGGGCCTAACAGGAGACTTTTTTTTATTTTAGCAGGTTAGCTGTTAGGAAAACCATCCCTCTTATAAAGTAGGTCCATACTTTCTGCAGAGACTAGAAAAATTCTAAACTTATTCTAAATCTGATAAGTTCTGATAAGAACTGTGTGAAAGGTGGGTCTGTTCACTGAAATAACATATTCTGCGTATTGCTAGGTTAAAGATTTGTGTCTTGTGTGTAAACCTCTTCTGATAGGAATTTGGAATTTCCTTTGGAATTAAAAACATCTGATATAATTTGTGAATCTTGAGCTGTATTATCCTGCAAATAGTTTCTCAAACAAAAGCCCAGAACAGAGAAACCAGAGGGTTTTCAGATGCACAACATGTTTAAGATAAATGGTAAGCAAAACCTGTCTCTGTTTTGTTACTTACTCCAGTTGCTTTAAACTTGTTTCATATCTTTGATGCCATAATGAATTTTAAGAAGGAAGAGGCAGCCAGACTGATAGAGAAACTTGGTACCAAGCTAGACATCGAAGATCGAAATAAAGAGGGAAAACCGCTTCTTAAGGGTAAATTGTCCTTTCTACTTCATTAGAATTGCCAGCGTGGTAGCATTTCTTACCCCTGAGCTGTGTTATGAGAACAGTCTTTTAGGTCTTTCTAAAACTCACGGGAACTTACCTTAATTATCTTATTATAATCTGGGCAGTGGTTAATTTGTGCATCAGGGATGTCATGATTTGAAATAAGGTGCTGTAAGTATTGCACTGAATCTGCTAGAGGGATAACAGGACTTAAGTGTGTTGCAGCATACGAAAGACATACCTGTTTTGATTTAAGAAAAGGGAGAAAGTTTTTATTTCATACATTAAAAAAACTACCAATACTGCCTCCTTCCCTCTTCTCAAGGTGTAAATGCAATGCTAATACAAAAGGTCTGTTGCCACACGTGTATGCTGTGGCTGTGTAATGAGAAACATGGTTTCTGGTTGGCTCTCCCAAATTCCAGTATATTCAAGAACACTGCTGAATTCCAGTCACTTTTGAAGAGTAATGTCTGAAGGGACAGAATTTTAAGAGCAGAGGCTTTAAGAAACTGCCCAGTTCCTCTGCTAACTCATGATCTCCTCAGGCATGCTAAAAATCACATGAAGAGTGTGCCCAGGGGATACGTGTGGAAACTTCTTGAAATAATCAATGGAGGAGGGAAATCCAACCACATCACTGTGGCAAATGGCCCGAGATTTAATAAAACATTTGGATTGTTTTTTATCTTCCATAAATGGAAGATACAACCATAAAATATGACTATTCATGGACCTTTCTCTTTCTGCTATTGTAAGCTGTTGTTAGCAGAGAAAAAGGACATTCATCTTTTGTTTCAGGAGCTTAATATAATCCAAGAATCCTAACCTTTCTGTTGAAATGTAAGTCACTAGCCCACGGGAAAAAATAATGCAAGGAGTGCTGGTTTTCAGTAATTCAGCATACAGTTACATTCAAATTGCTTGTTCTGGATTAGTATTTTACTCATGACCTTTAAAAAGATTTCATAGAACTATAGAATAGTTCAGGTGGGAAGGGACCTTTAAAGGCCATCTGGTCCAACCCCCCTGCAAGGAGCAGGGACATCTCCAACCACATCAGGTTGCTCAGAGCCCCGGCCAACCTGGCCCGGAATGTTTCCAGGGATGGGGCATCCACCGCCTCTCTGGGCAACCTGGGACAGTGTTCCACCACCCTCACCCTAATGTCTAATCTGAATCTACCTCCTTTTATTTTAAAACCGTTATCCTTCATCGCATCTCAACAGACCTTGCTAAAAAGTCTATCCTCATCTTTCTTATAAGCCCCCTTTAGTTTTGAAGTCTCATATGTATAATGCAAATATATATTTTATTGCAGGTGTCAAAAACTGCGATCCCAAAGGCCTTCTGATGATGTATGTTTCCTAAATGGTTCCCACATGTGATCAAGGGTGTTTCTATGCCTTCGGGTGAGTCTTTGGTATTGTTTCTACTGGACAGAAATTTCCAGTCATGGGACCAAACTACACATCTGGCAAGAAAGATCTTTACCAAAAACCTATTCAAAGGTAGATGGAACTAGTATATTTCTTTTGAAGAGTGATGCAGGCAAAAAAAAAAATGCTTGCTGGTAGTTTTTTGAATCCTAGTGGAAGGAAGATTATATTTCTTTAGAAGAATCTTCTTTTCCTCTTTAGTGAAACTAGTAATCCAGAGGGATTATAGGCAAATAATAGGCAACTTTGTGTGAAAAAGTTTAGCTTTTTTGAAATACCAGGGATAAAACAAATATTCAAGGATTGTTGCTCATCCTCTGGCTTTGTAGAACGATTTTGATGATGGGTCATTATGTTGAGCCTGTTGAGGATATGCCTTTTGGCAACATTGTTGGTCTAGTTGGTGTCGACCAGTTTTTGGTGAAGATAGGTACAATTACCGGCTTTGAACATGCCCACAACATGAGAGTGATGAAATTTAGTGTTAGTCCACTTGTACATGTTGCTGTTGAAGGAAAAACCCCTGTTGATCTACCAAAACTAGATGAAGGTCTAAAGCATCTGGCCAAGTCTGATCTTATGGTTCAGGTGAGTGTTAGCTCTAAGTTTTAAGCTTTAGTGCCACTGGTTTGCAGGAAATAGCTAAAGAATTCAACTTTATTCACGGAGAGGTCTTTATGTGCTCGCATGGCATGGCACGGCACAGTTTTCACCTGTGGTTGTATGAGCTAATGCGAGATAAATAGGGGTAAGTTGAGTGAGCATTTGAATAGGAAGAACCTGGGGAAAAACACAGACTCCGCAGCAACTAGTGTTGGGTTTTTGAACAGTAACTTTCCTTACACTGCTCAAATTTAATGATCAAATACCTCAGGAGCACAGGAACCAGGTTTTATATGTTTTGTTGGTGAGGAGATTAATTCTGAAGCACTGCTGGAAACAATATAGAGACGATAATTTGTTAAATTTTTTCATACTTGGGGTTGACATTTTTCTGATTTAGTCTTGTGTAGTTTTCTGTTAATGATAATAAATTTTTAAAGTGCTTACTCCCTGCTATTTCCTCTTCTAGTGTATTATTGAAGAGTTTGCTGAACACACCATTGCTGGAGCTGGGGAGCTGTATCTAGAAATTTGCCTTAAAGATCTGGAAGAAGATCGTGCTTATATTCCAATTAAGGTATTCAAGAATTTTTGTGGACTGCGGTGTTTGAAATATGACTAAATATTAACCTTTGAAAATATCATCTTAATCAGCTGTTGTTGGTTTCCTTAGAGCAATTTGAAACTTTTTAGGAGACTAACTGATAAAATAATACAAGGAATTCTTTACTAGTTCATTGGAAGTGCTAGAATTAAGAGAGAGATGTGGAGAAAATCCCTCCTTTCTTTTTGTCACTGTAAATATTCAGGAGAACAAACAATGGCTAGCCTAAATAACCAGATAGAGCAGCAAAGATTTTTTTTATTTTAAGAAGCTTTTTTTTGAGCTGTTTAAACATTAACTTCTGTCCTTTGAATATCTGAATTTTCTTGGTAAATTAAATTCTTCCATGAAAGAGCTTGAAAAATACATTCCATGCTAAAAGTATTCACTTATTACCAAGTACAGCTATTATTCACATACAGTTTGTCTTAACTGTCTTAAGAATGATTGGAAGATTTAAAACCTGCTTTAAAAATTAATTCCAGACTACAGTGCTGGGTTGTGGGAAGGAAATCTACCAGCTCTGTTGCTTAAAAAATGTCTTATCCATGACAGCTGAAGAAGATGAGTGCAAGTAAAGACGAAAGAGCAAAACGGAGAATTTTTTCACTTTGATGACTTGGGACACCTGTCGTGACAAAGCAGGGGAGTTTTGCAGCCTTGGTGGTACGTTTCTAAGCAAATGTGTGTTTTTAAGTACAGATTTTATCAGAGTACTTGTCAGCCATGGTAAGTTCTAAGATAAGGTATGGTGAGATCCTGTTTGTATAAAATTTAACATATTCTGAAAGATGTCTTGGAAGTGAGAGTGAACCCACTTGTTACCCGAGATAAATTTCTCTTGAGTGAGGAGCCATCATGGGAAAAACATCAAGAGAGCTGTCTAGAGGGATTGCCTAATGCTGCCTGTCTGTGTTTTAATAGCTGGTGATACCCTGCTTTTATGTAACTTGATATAAATTATTTTTTATAGTGCCTAGAACAAGTGCTTGGTGGCATCTATGGTGTGCTGAACAGGAAAAGGGGACATGTTTTTGAAGAATCCCAAGTGGCAAGAACTCCCATGTTTGTGGTCAAGGCACATCTGCCTGTAAATGAGCCATTTGGTAAGACAACGCTTTTTTTTGTTACCCACATGCAGTTAAATAAAGACCTCTGCAGGATGAAAGGGACTTAAGAATTCCCATTTTATTAGCTCCAAGCTTATTCCTGTGGTCTCTTTGCATCTTGAATTCAGAACAAATACTTTACTCCTTTTTCTGGCACTTATTCCATTGGGCTTTCCTGCCAGCAGAGGGTGCCAAAAAGATGCACACCAAGACTTTTCAGTGTACGTCAGATTAGGTTTCCATCATGTTAAATCAAGGTTTTCCTTTGAAGCAAGGCTGGAAGCAGGGATTGCTGTTCAGCAGCAGCAAGCTAGAAAATTTGGTACCAGTTTGAATCTTTAAAAGGACAGAGTGCCAGCCTGAGTAGCTTAAATGACATTAAACCCTCTTGCCAGCCATCTTCCCCTTCTTATGCTGCCCATGAGACTTCAACTTTCCAGTACGGTACAAAGCCCTTCCTCTGGTATCATGGTTTGTTTGTGTGTCCCAGTTTCCTCCTCCCCATTTAAAAATGCACTTCAAGAATATCTTGTGACATTGTGACAGAAAGTTTACCAGTTTCATGGAGAGGGTTTAGAACTCCTAACATAGTAAAACTGTAAGAAATGTCATGTTTTATTTCAGAGATGGCTTCTTCACCAAAGTGCATTAGTGTGGCATCTGCTAAAGCAATCAGTGATGAAATAAGAGATTCTTAACTTCTAAAGTCTAAACTGGCAATTTAACTTTTGAAAAGGACAGTTTACAGATGTGTTTGTGTGGCTGGGTTTTAAGTATTTCAGGGTTGGTTTTTTTTTTCCCCCCCTTCTCCAAGTTTCCACAGCGATTAAAACAATTTTATAAAGAGACTGATCTTCCAACCATGGAAAGCCAAAAAGAAGTGTAAGCTTAGACTCAGTAGGATGGGTATTATACTGGGCTGTCGGTATCAACTTACATAGCATGTTAATATCCATGAGAACCCCCCTCCGGTTCCTTGCAAAAGCTGCTGTTGAATCTTGCTAAAACAGCAATCTAAAGATGTGGGGAAGTATCAGTATTCCTATAAACTGGTGGTTAGAGGTGGTTCTACAGTAGCAAAGTCTCAGCTCACATGCAGCAGCTCTTCCTGGGACTAATTTTTAGAGAAGGAGGAGATGACACTGTTATGAAGACAAGTAAATTGCAGAGGAAACACCTATATTCTTTCATTTTCAAACTGGAATCCTCTGTGCTTTTTAAGACCGATAGTGAAAGGCTTGCAGTTACATGTAAGCGTTCTGGCATCCAGCACCTAGATTTAAAAGCAGGTTCAGAAAATCCGCACTAATGTTGGACATGTCTGAATTCTTGTTGCTGCGTGCAGAACCTCGTGGGGCTCGTGCTGTATTGTTGGGCAGCAAAATCCTGCCTGCATGGCTCAGGAGTACTTCAGACAGCTTTATCTGACCTGGAAGCATGAAAATTGGAAGCCAACTTAGGCTAACAGTGTCAAGGTGCATCGGTATAGCCTTGCTGTAACAGCAGCTATCTCTCCTAAGAGAGCTTTCTTATCTTCCAGAAAATGATGTCACAAATGGATGGGTGGAAAAAAGGGCCAGCTCTTACAGCATGGCTTTCTTTGCATGCTGGTTATCTGTGCAGTAGAGGGACTTTGTGTTAGTCTCATAAGCTTTACTTTCCTTCTGCAGTTGGTTTTTAAGGTATCTTTGATACAGTCCACTCAGAGCAGTAACCAGATACTTCCATAGCGGAAACAAAAGAGGTAAGAAGTCATCTAGCCTTCTCTTCACGATTTTTCTCATGTTAGAAGTTCTTGGGTAGACACTGTGATGCATTTTAGAACTTGTTGATGTAAAAATAAACCAAAAACTCCTCTAGCTACAAAACCAGGTTTGCTCAGAGTGGTACAGGCCTCGATTAAGTTGCAACCCCCAGTTCCCTCTCAACCCACCACTGCTTAAGTAACTTCAGCCATATTTTATCACACCATCCTAAAAAAGGCACTCACCCTTACTTAACTGTTCTGACATACACGTCAGATGTTTACATCCCTTCAGCCAGTTCAGCAACTGCCCAAGTCGCGCTTCAGTTTGGCATTCAGAGTACAAACAGCATCTCCAGCAACGCATACCAGTTTTAAACACTTTATTCGGAATGACTCCAGAACCTCTCTCCACACTCTGTACTTCAAGTCACTGTGCAATTGTGATGCAGAAAGCACGGATCTGCTACAGGCCATCAGGAAAAATCTTCATGAGTAGCATGGCTTTATTGGAAATAAATCATGCTAAAAACTGATCCTTAACAGGTACAAAAAAATTCAACAGATACGGAAAGGAGAAGAAAGATTGGATGCAATATTAAGACCAACATGTGAGTTGAAGACTGCTGTGAAAGAGAGTACTAAAAAAGGCAATGGAATAGTAACGCAGCATTAAAGGTGGGAGTACAGGCAAACAAGTTACATTACATCCTGCTTCAATATTTCTTATCCATGTACTTTGTTCAAATTCTGTAACAGTAATGGCAGGCAAAAAGCACCAGACATCTGACTAAAGAAATAAGAAAAAAAAAAAAAAAAAGAACACAAAAATAGGAAAAAGTGAAACCTGGTAATTAGGGAAGTAATATCTCAAATACAGAAACACAACACTTGGAAAAGCTGCTATGTCAACCTCTGCAGACGATACCATTATTCCAGCTCTATGGAAATGACTTGATTTTCCTGTTTCCAGTACTTCTGAGGTTGTCCTTAGGGGCGCGTGGGGAGACGCTGCATACACCCAACAAAGCACTCAGGGGAGTAAAACAGGAGGAAGCTCCTCCCACTGAACTAGGAAAGCCATGATCAGAAGGCCGTGTAGTGTGGGACAAAGCATCATTAAGCCCTAAACACATAATTTCAGTTAGGTGGGAACATGGTGCAGCTACAGCTTTTACCTTCCAAAAAGCCAAGCTTCCCCTGTGGCAAGTCCGAGTACGGTATTCGCCAGCAGAACAGAACAATTACTGAAGTGACAGAAGGCATGGGCAAGAGATCTTAAAAAATAATCCTGCATTGGAGAAAGTAATTCCTATTTTATGTCCTTACAGCTGCCACCGTAAGCATGCACTTCGCTTGACCATCTGGTGAGGGGTGGCAGTGTTAAAGAGGGCCACGAGGACTTTACAATCTAAATTTGAGCTTAAGGGCTTTTTTCCTATCACCTCTTAAAGTTATCAAATCAGAAATTCAACTATACAATCATGGAATAGTTTAGGTTGGAAGGGACCTTTAAAGCCCAACCCCCCTGCCAGGAGCAGGGACATCTCCAACCAGATCAGGTTGCTCAGAGCCCCGGCCAACCTGGCCTGGAATGTTTCCAGGGATGGGGCATCCACCGCCTCTCTGGGCAACCTGGGACAGGGCTCCACCACCCTCAATGTAACAACTGCGCGCAGGTTGGAGGTTTTGGTGGTAAGGAGGTGTCCTAGTTCTGACATGACAGCACAGAGATTGTGTAATGCCGAGTTTGCATAGATAGTTTGTCCCCTCCACAGCCCAAAGAACATTAAGAGGAAGAAGTCACAGCTTAGGCTTTTGTTGCATTTGTGAAAAACATGAAATCAGGACAAAAAAAAAAAAAAACAAAAAACAGAAAAAAAAACCACAATCCCATTTACAGAGGCTTCCCCTACATCCGCAGGTAAGGGAGAAGCAAGGAATGAGAAACATAAAACACAAGTCATGGCTATTTCACAAAGCTTCATTGTCTTAAATGAAGTTTATTACAGGCCCCAGTGAAAATATTAAAAATTCGCCAATGCATTCACTTCTGCACCTTTGTCCAGGCTGTTGTTGTTCTAGAGTGGTTAAGTGCCTTTTCATTTTAAAAAAAAAAGTTTGCTTTTATATTATTGCTGTGTTTTACAACAAAATTTAAAACCATTTGTGGAATCCACCCAGCAACAAAAAGTCAGTTTCCCCAGAACGTGCCAAAAGCATAAAAGCATGTTCTGAAGGGGCCTTTTCTATACCAGCTATTTAACGAGCAAGGAAAAAAAAAAAAAAAATCTATCACTTCTGTTCCTAGCGTAGATGAATTTACTCCGTTTTCCAGAAGGCAAATTCTTTCAATAAATACCAGAACAACTTCTGAGATGCTGAAATTCCAGAGACAGAAGCAGCAGCTGTGTGCAGTTTCTCCAGGAGTCCCCTGCTGCCCCTTGTTTCAGTCCAGTGAGATGATGTCGGGAGCGCTGCCGCTGCTGGTTATCACTCCTGTCTCGCTCCTGCTGGAGGAGCTAACGTGCGTGCTGCTCTCGTGGTGACTGGTTGATGTGATGATGCTGCCAGGCGTGCTGCTTGTTAAGGTTGAGGTGAGACTATCCAAAAACATAGGAGGACAGTACTGCTTGAAACAAACAATGAAGAATGAGGAGACTAACTGCGCAAGGGAAATGTATGCTCTGAAGATACATCTTCCCTACAACAAGCACAAACCATGTTACTAGCAGAACCTCGTTAACACATGCATAGCAAGAACCAGAGTTCTGCAAACTGGCAAGTAAGCGAGCAGAGATGGTAGCCGTGAGCCCTTCTCCCTCATCCTCCCCTTTCTTTTTTCCTGCTAACCGGTTAGCTTGAGCATTGACTAGTGCGTTAAGTAACACTGTCATGACCACATGATGATCACAAAAAAAACCCTTAGCATTTGCAGGATGTTCACTGCCCACCGCTACTGGGCACAACTGTGTATTTCAGGCTCCGTTCATCACAAAAGGCAGCAGAATGCTTTTTGCTACTTCCATGGAGGTTAGAGCAATTTCATCCCCTCTAATGGCAGCAGCTGTACTAACCAACACTTTCATAGTATAAACTTTCAATGATACATGCAGGTCTCTAAACATCATAGCAGTGGTAAGTGAGCCTTACCAGTCTTAGTCAGACTGATCAAGTCTGACTAAGAAAAATTACTGCTTTGAATTTGATTTCCTGAAGTGGAAGACAAGCCTTCTAAAAGCAGAGCTGAACATTCTAAGCATTTAGAAACAGAACAAGGTTGCGGGTGTCAAAGACAAAGATAATCTAAGATACACGTACGCGTGCACACAGACACACGTCGCTCAACACATCTTTCTTTCTCTTACCCTGTGGATTTCCAATCTCGGGCATATGTTTGGAACTGAGCCTGAACTGTTTGAACTGTCCAAAGTGGACACTTCATAGCAGCATACCTGCTTCCAGCCTCCCACATGAACAAACTTCTGTTATTCACACTTTTGGCAGTTCAGATCTCAAGGTCAGGCACAGAGTATTGCAAAATGCCGTAAGTGGAAAGAAAAGGAGGAAGTTCATCTTTTGTTTTTAAGGCACCAAAAAGTCAGCTCTGTAGTTGAGTCCTATTACCGTTGTCTTCTAGTGACAGATGAAACAGAGGGTCTGCTTTAGACCCTCTTGTTATAAGTAGGGGACAAACATACCCCCACATTTCAAGGCTGTAGTCTGTCTCTACAAGAATCATTCTCCCTAACTATGTAAAATTTTAAGTTTCCAGGGAAGGAAAAGCACGACCTAATTACTTTTGACCTACAAAATTTCCATATAATCCCAAACCAATGGGGTTTAGGTGTTACATGGAGAGGTTTATTACAAGAGTGTTCAGTTGCGCACCCATCAAATTAATGAAGATATTTTCTTTAAAACTTAATCTTCTAATATCAAAACCAACAGAAACAGCAAGCAGTGAAGTACATTTACAGAGCTTAATCTGGCCTACAGATACACGGTGTGAACGAAGAATGTGAAGTACTTCATAGGTGTATTCAAGTTAGTGCTGTGCAAACATCCACTTTTAGAAAGGCAAACTATCAATAAAGAGCCTGGATTTATCAAATTGATTTATATCTGATTTATCCTCCCTTAATGCATCTTCATCATGACCTCTTGCTGGGGAAAATGGATTTTCCTGGTCTGTGGTCAGGTCTAAGCAAGTGGATTGCAAACATGGTATGGATTATGACAGCACCCTGAGAGTGAACTTGAGCAGTGTGTCACAAAAACCAGACTTGGAAATTAACCCCACAGCAGTTCAGAAACCTACCTGGGAATCAACTGGGATTAGTGAAAGAAAATCCAGACCTAGAAAGAAGAGAAGGATAATGAATTGGCATGTCTTTCTTTTATTCATACACAACAAATTTAAGGAGCTTTTTTGTGGTCATAGAACAGCTTTTGCAATTGTTACACAGTTTCTAAATGGAGTATACCACTGTGACACCACTCTCAACGACTACTTCAGGCAGCGGCAAAACGTTATCTAGGACAAGTGCCTCTTTTTAAGAATGAGAATGACAGAATGATGTATTATTCACTGGATATTGCAGGGTGGTTCAATGTGGTTGCTTAGATGGAGGTTGCCGTTTGGAGCTGTTGGTTCATAATGCAAGTTTCACTGCATATTGTACCTGACTTGGCCAAACTGGGACATGAAGAGTGTCATCACATTAAAGATGCTGGAATGAAGTAAAGTCACAACATGCACAAGTCCAAAAACAAGCAGCAGGTCTCTTCCTCCACCCACGGGCAGCCAATAAGGAAACATTTCTAATATCATCCCCGTTTTGTGTCTAGACAAATAAAAGGAATGAAGAAGAGGAAACTACAAGTAGTTTAAGGTATATCCTCTAAGAGCAGTGACAAGTAGCGTCCATCTTATACACCGTTAGCGTGTAAGCATTTAGGGCAAGATGTTTAAAATTATGAAACCAATGAGAAATTACAGCCTTTTTTGTTTTGTTTCTAAATATTGGCCTTGTGTTTGCTATGCCAACAGAAAGAAATGGTAAACTTCCTCCCTCCCTCTTCCCTCACCTCCAAATCTGTTCTGGCCAGTGGCTTCTCCTCCATTCGAGAAAAATTTTGTAGGAGATTTAAGCTCAGCTGCTTTTACAGAATTGACAGTGTATTTTGTTCTTGCACGTTCTAGAACTTCCAGCGGATAGAGATGGACCACAGTTCTAGACTTCCATTCTCTCAGCTTACTCTCCTATCCAATTTGGGAAGACAACCAATGTCTTAACAAGGGAGAAGTGGAGGGAGGGAGCAGTAAGGGAACCAAAATGGACAGAGAAACAAGGGGAATTATATCCATCCCATTGCCAAACTGGTGCTGAAAGAAGAGGAAAAAACCCAGAGATGTTGCAGAGGAGAAATGGAGACAGGCAATGGAGCGGGAAGAGGGAAGTACAGGAGGCCAATGTGACACCTGTCACCACAAGTCACCATTTCCTGGGCTCTGGGTTCGTTACAGCCGGCAAAGAGAACCCCCAGAGTCCCTATATACAGTGTTCTTTTCAAGGAGCCAGGATAGAAAACAATCAGTATCCCCACCTTTTGTCTGATATTTAGCAGCAGTGTTGAAGAATACATCATAGGCATTTAGGGTATGTCTAGGTAAAGAAAGTCAATAGAGGTCAGCTTACATATTGTAGCTCACCTTAACCTTTTTCATACAGTCTAGACAGAGCACCACTAGAATCAGCTAGCAGAGTATCTCTACATCTAGGGCTGGGATGAGCCAGTGCCATTGCACGTCTGTCACTTAAATAAGCAGCTACTCTCCCTCGCATCTATGACACGTAACAAACGGATGTTTACAAAGTCTAACTGAATACAGCGAGAAGCATCTCTGGCTGCCACGCCAAAGTGCCAGTTTGTACCCCAGAAGCAATGTTTTTCACATCACTGTTGCGAAGTGCAATCTGAAACTGGAAAGACAGCCTGTACTGGACTTGTCTAGACATCACATCAGTGCAATAACTGCATATAGCCTTGTTCCATTAAAAAAGAAAAAAAAAGGTTGATCAATTCTCCCAATTTTTACCCCACCCCACAAATTAATAAGGCTCTCAGAATACCCATTAAAAATAGCCACCACCTACCTGGCAAGTCTGATGAAATACTGGATATTGGTGGGTGATGGAATGGTACTGGGTAGTCTGTTAATGAAGGAGGAATAGCAGCAGCATCAACCGTCGTCACGCTGGGCACTCTGACTGTGGATGGCTGATACATGAGAACCCTGTTTTAAACAGCATGGGAAGTTACAAACAACCTGGCCCTTAGTTGCAGAAGAGAAATTACGCGCTGCTGTGCACTCTCATTCACAAGGTCACTATGTTACAACACAGCAGTAGTGTGGCTACTCACTACACAGTATTCCACTCTTAATTTTCTCTTTCATAACAGTCTTCATAACAACATGACCGTATCTCAGCTCTCAACAGCAGCTGTGACATAAGAGCAAGTTCGCATTAAAACAGAGTGCTGGAGTCATTTAGAACAGTCTACCATTCAGAGACAGAAACAGCAATCTGCGTCTGTGGAGCGGCCTGGGAGGGACGTGCAGGTAGCCAGAGCCAGGAGGAGAGCACTCATTTCAGTTTCTCCGCACCGCTGTTCCTCAGAGCTAACCTGTCACGCCAAGGGCACGACTGACCATTATTCAGCCCCTGGAGCACAGGTTACACGGCTGGGAGTTAAATATCAAACCTATCTTTACTCACAGCCTGAGCCCAAGCTAAGCTCAGCTCTCCAGGAGCACGCAACCAGTTAAAACTCTTCTGCATCCCCACCTTCTGCCCCACTGTTTGGCGGCACTGTTAAAGATGACACCACAGGCATTCAGGCACCAACCACACGCATGAAATATCTCATAAACCCCAAGTCAGGTGGAAACACCCAGAATCCCGCTCCACATCGCCCCCTCCAGCCCACCAGTGTTACATCCACTCACGTCTTCCTCACACTGCTGCACTGGTGCGTTTATGCGACTTCTGACTTCAGAAGCTCGGATTTCAGACCCTCCCTTCTCAAGCACCTCTTCTACTTCAGCCTACATTGCTTCTGCCTATAGGAACACACCCCGCAGTTTTGCCAAAACTAGCATTCAGGCAACGTTGTTTATGACAGATAAGCTGTTCCCCAAAAGCCTGGCTTTGACTTGGATTTGAGAATGAAATCATGCCATTTCCATACCCAAACAATAAGGAAAATACATCGGTCACACATAGACAAGAAGACTCAGTCCTTCTACAATTATGGTTGCAGGTAGCCATCTCAGACAATTACAGGAGCATGGAAGGAAATCTTGGTGCCTTCTGAAACTTTATTAAGAGATGTATTTGTAGCTATTTTTTCTTACAAAAATAAGAAACAGTCTCTTGCAGAAGGACTCCTCCACAATCCTCACAAAAAGCAACAGCATTTCAGTATCACTCCTGAGTTTTTGAAGACGACCAACTATTTGCTCACCAAAGACCAGGCATTTCTGTGGACTGGAGACACAGTACACCTGCTCGTTACTTCAAGAACTGGCAAGACAGAAGGGGTTTGGTTTAATTACTATTATTTTAGTACAAGACATAAGCCACTACGCTGAGAGACACAGACACACACCTCATGCATGCAGCAACACTAACTAATAAGCCACTACTAGAAGCTGACGCTTGGAATCGCCTTGTGCGCCAGTGACTGCTGGTGAGCCTGACCAGTGCCCCTCTCTCCCTGCGGGCCAAGAACAAGAACTTTATGGAAGCCACAAACGGTAACCACAGCTGAGTTGCACAGACTGGGACAGACAGAAGGCAGTGCAACAGTACAGAAGCAGGTTAAGCCTGCCGCTGAAATCAGGCATGACTACAAAGATGGAGCTGTTAACAGAAGACTTGGGAAGTCACTGGTTGTGCTAACCAAGGTGCAGGACTGACTGATAACCATGGCCAACAACCATGTCCAATGCATTCCAGAGTTTAACAAAGAGATAAAGGAAAAAGCTTGATTCAAAACAGCGAAGTGCCTCCCTTCCAAGACTGGCAAGATGGATGAAACACGCAACACAGCCTGGTTTCCTGGGAACCACAGCAGATGAGATAAAGTGACAGTGAGAGAAAAGCCTTCAAGATGACACTAATTTAGCAAGAATGCATAAAGCTTCTCCACTTGGCATAATCTGCTTTCTCAGGAGAATCCTGTCCATTAGCCTAATCGGGTTCCTTTTCTATGGAGAAATATCCCTGCAAACACAGCAGTCAGCGCAAGTCTTTTGTGAGATGTAAAACTATTTAATAGTTTTTTGCCTGTACAAAGGTATTGTATCAATACAACCTTCTGCAAGGAGAGGCCTAGAAATTCTCCTCTGGAAGTGTGGAGTTGGATCCTGAAGAGAGATTACAAGTCCATCCGTCTACACATCAGTTTATCTGGGACACTATAGAATAACAACTAACTTTAAAATTGACAAACCCTTTGGTTGGGCTTCCTTGTGTTTCAGACATAAATATGCACTTCCTTTTGGCAGGAGGATCTTCCTCTTCATCGGAAGAGCTTTCTATTGTCAAGTCAATAACATCAACTTTCTTCTTGTTAACCTCATTGGCTACCGTCACAGAACATGGTTTGGTAACGACACTGGTACCTGAAAAAGAAAGTTCAAAAATGCACACTTTTAGAGATACAACTGTTTCTTTTTAGTTTAAATGCCAAGAAGGTTCGACATATTAAGCCCTCCACAAAACAATCAGCATCTACACACATAATCCAAGCTACAACTAAGTCTCCAAGACTTCCTGTTGGTTTGCAACCATTACCCAGATGTACGTACTTTCTATCTTGGTGCACTGTGGACTTGAGACTTTCACAGCTTCTTTTTTTGGCCTCATGGGGCACCAGGAGCCATCTTCTTGGAATTTGATCTCATCCACATCTGAACATTCATTAAGGATCTCCATAAAAAGCCTGAAAAACAAAGTCTAGTGGTTTCATTTTTGATTCCAAGTTATTTTTTTTTTATTTTAAGTGAAAAGGAGATACAGTTGAAAACCTAATTATGATCACCTTCGACCCATTCCATGTGCCCTCTCCCTATTAGTCCATCTTCCCTGAAAGCCTGTAATTACAGCCTTCGCAGACATCAAAACCTAAAAGAGTATCCCACCTTACCCCTATTCCACTCCAACATTACTGCAATTCCTAGATTTCCATACAGAAGCAGAAATCATCATCCTTAGAATCAAGTTTGACAATTGTTTCTGAGTTAAATTTTAAAATTAAGAGCTTCAGAGATAGGGCCATGTAAGAGGGAGACCTATCCTTAGATGTCAGATTTCTCCAGAGGGGATATGCTGAGGCTCAATAGTTTGATGATGCATTTATAAGATAAATTTATGTAGTTCATTACACAGGAATAGAAACTAACACAGTCCAATGGTTCCTCCCAATCTGAAGTATTTTGACAAAGAAAATACTATGAAATGGCTAAACCTCAAGAGTAGCTGTCAAGTACATAATGAAAAAAAAAAAAAAATCAGTAATTCTGTAATCTGCAAGCTCAGTTACTTACCCATCTAATATTAGGCTCTCATAAGCTGCCTTTTTGTCACACACAGGGCAGATCCAGGTAGGCTTCTTTTCATTCATTTGAAGATAAAGAGCAGCATCAAAACATTGCAGGTGTGTGCAAGTAACAGCCCGGCACGGGATTGTCAACCTCATTTTTCCCAGCTGCAGGAGATGCATTTAAAGAGCGTCAGAACAGAAGACAGTGAAGCAGGCCTGGATGGCTAACAATGAAATCAGAGGCAGTCGCTGAAGTAACCATCTCTTCTCACTGAAGAGGTGCCCTGTGCTAAGGTCACTGTGGGCAAATCCACCCTATCAAAGCACGTACAGTGCACTAAAGGAACAATAAAGCCATCCTTGAAGTCTTCACTGGGCTGAAAACAGTCAGAAACATTTCTAATGGGCCTGCATCAACGTTATTTCTATGATTTTCTTTTTATTTAAAGTCCTGCTGAAGCACCCGCTTTATCATTTTCTCTTAGCCAGATATTTCAAGGGGTTTTGTAAGCTCCAGTTAGACTCAGAATGTCATAATACTTATTTTAACATTTAATTTAACAGACCAGTCACAAACACAAGGCCAGTTCCTACCTGAGGAGAGAAACCCCAAGGCAGCGTTACCTTGTTACAGGGTGATCAGTTTATTTTTTTTGTTCTGGTAGCTGGCAGTATAAACCATACCACCAAAACCAGATTTGAAGTTCTGTTTTATCACTCTGTCCTTTAATTATTCTGTCACCCTGCCCAATTAGTCTCAGTGCCTCAATATACAAGATTACTCCTTCTAAAGGCCTCACTATACACACATGAGTAGCAATTTGATTCTGACTGCGTCACAGCTGAAGCGTTCACAGCTCTCAACCATAGCTGGTGGAACGCTGCTGCAATCAGGCGCTTGTAGATGCACCCTTTCTACCCGCTATTTTGTATTAATGAACCACTGTAAACCAAAAGGCAGTTAAGTTCCTAAATCGGGGCCTTTTAACAGCAGCCCAACTCTGCGCTAAAGGTGAATACACAAATCTGTATATGGCAATTTCCAGCCCTACTTACGGGACACATCAGGGATACCCGCAGACTGGTTGTGGCAATCTCACTATCAGGATCTGCAGTTAGTTTTTCTTTAACTATTAAAATAAATGAAGAAGTTACACACAGACGCCATTATTTAAAATGCCTGATTCACTAGTACACGTATTTTGTTTCCAGCTATCTAAAAAAAACCCCAACCAATTAAGCATCTAGGAAACTAGTTCATAGCCATATCAAACAACAATAGTTTCACTGTTTGTAAGCAACTGGCAAACACTGTGCATCACAAGGTTTTCTGATGCGCAGCAGATGCACTAACAGCCGCGATGATTAGTAGAGCAAACTCAACCCAACATGCGAAGAGATAAATAAAATAACCAGCAGTCAGTGAGGTACAAAGACAATCAGCATCACACGCAAATGAAGAGGATTTAGGACATCTACCTGCACCTCCCAGCCCACCACAGTCTGTGGTGCCCGTGGCATTCCCTTAAGAACATCTCAGATGGGATGTCTAGGTGTGCTCCCCGCCATCGCAGAGACCCTCACTGAAAAAGCGCGTGATGCCTCAGCAGCAGCAAAGGGAACCTTTGATACTCCAGGCATGGGCTTTCTTTTCAAAATGCTGCAAATCCCCTAAGTATTACCAATCCTGTTTTTAAAGAGCCACCAATCACCCTCAATAAGTACAGACAGGCAAATTAATTTTACTTACTTAGTGCTCTGGAATGATCAGGGTTTCTGATACCTTTCATTTTTAACCTCTGCAGAAGCATTGCTGAAGTGAGCTGACGAACCAGATACACAGACATGGAATAATTCTACAAAAAGAGTGATTAAAGATTAGATACTGATTTCATACAGTACTTCCCCTATGACCACAGATTACCATTTACACTAGCTGAAGCACACAGTAAAAACAAAAACATGCCGATTTTTCACTTAATAGTTATGAAAAGCATTGACAGACGACTTCATTACTGTGAAAGAGTCCAATACTCTGCCAGAATTCTCCTGTTGGTCAAGTCCAATTGTCTTACTCCAGTTCTAACAACTAAAAAGTCTTATTCTCCACAAGCAAGAGACAAGCTGGGCTCTTTTCCTGGAAAGCTGATTCAGACCGGTGACACACCTTCTCATACATGGAGTCTTAAAGAAATTCTCACTTGTGCCTCCTAAATCCTTCCTTTTTTTCAGTGCCAATCTGTCAGTGGAGAGCTCAAACACAATCACATGACAAAAGAAAAGATGAATGCTCTTTCAGGTGCAAAAACACCACCTTCAAACGGCACACAGCTGCACCGGTTTCTTTGTACCTTCAGCTTGTTCTGCACTATTAAGCCAAGATTCATTACACCATATCCACTTTGCTGAGGCTGGCCACGTTCCCTAGCATTTACTACTCTGCCCTAATTCACATCACTTGCCAGCTTCTTTTGTTCAGTTTTCACGCTCTCTTCAAGGTCACTAACAAAGAGAAAATTCTGCAAGTCCCACTACTGCAGAATAATAATGGTTTCATCTGTATAACAAACACAACCTGTGATCTCTTATTTCCACTTCTTATGGCTCCTATACCGTCTGGGTACTGCACAAGAATTTTCAACAAGAACACCTACTGCCCTGCTCCTCCTTTACCACCTATAGGAAAACTAGCTCTTACCTAGATGAGCAGATAAAGTTCACTAAGTGCATAGGAAAGCATTAAGAAAAATGGATTTTTTTTTTTTCCTTAAAGAATGACCATGCACTGCACTGTTTATTGCCTACAGAATTCATTCATTCACTCAAGTCTGACCACCTCTGGGGGATTAATGCCTCCTTTGCTCAGAAGCCCTCCACTATCAGTCAGGAACACGGCATTAAGCGCTTACTACGTGACACTCCACACTGTCCCCAACGGTCTCATTTTGAGCATGAACAGGGACAGCTTTGCTCTGCGAGTTCTAATACTTGTAGCAGAGCACCAACATTAAACCAAATAACTCACTTTACCTCTCCGGGCAAGGGAGAATGCTGGGACAGCCTCCAATTCATCTGCTTCCATGAAAGTATGTTTTGGCAGACACAGGGGAGAAGAAAGCAGGGGTCAGCAGGAGAGGCCAAGACCACACACCACCCTGCTGTCATTTCAAGGTTCTTGTGCTCTGTGATTGGGAAGCAACAGCTTGGATCTTCCTCTCCCCACCTCTGTTTTAGAAAAAGCTTTGCTGTCAGTACTGCCTTTCATTTATTTTCAGGACATTAGCTTTCTCTCCAATTTCTTGAAGTTTTAGTTAGTGTGCAGAAGTTTATACTGAAATCTCACTTTGAAACATATGGTGTCTCTGGTCCACAGATTTTGATTTTGAAGAAAAAAGTAAAGTGGGAAGCTACTTTGATAGCTGAATCCAGAAGGATTTACACAGCTAGTCACAGATAGAGGCATAAGTAGTTCTTGACTTACCAACAGCTACTTAAACCTGGGAAGAACTGAGAAATGCTTCACGCTCTCCCTTTCTTTCCTTAACAAATCCATAGGGGGGTTTCTAAACAGCCACGCAGCCATTTTAAAGGCTAATTCCTTTTAAACTATGATTAATGACTGCTGGCACCAGAAAGCAACAGGAATCATATTTCAGTCACCACCTGCTTCTTTGTCTCCTGCTACCTGAAGTCTAGCATGCTTTTTCCCCACTGCGGCTTTCCATGAAATTTAGAACGGCATTATGAAGAGGCTTTGATGTCCTTTTGCCCTCCCCTAGCTCTCCATCCTTCCCCATATCAAGTCAGTTCTCCTTCAAGTCATCCAAGCTTCCAGGAATACTCTTAATTTTTAAGAAAAAACACACTGTAATGTAAGATACCTTACATTACAAACACACACACACCACACAAGTATGGTCCAGCCAAGCATGGTCGAGATCCATCAAGCCCAGAAACAGCTGACACCAGCAACCAGACACCTTGCGAGTAAACCCTGCTCAGCAACCTGCCATCTAAGAGCTTCTGAGATGGAAATTCCACCCGTGTTTTGGTTTATTTGCAAGTACAAGTTTAAATCAGCTCGCAGAGAGGCCATTTTGATGTAAAAAAAAAAAGGAATCTCAAAAGAATAAACACTGAAATATTCATTAACCAGTTCTTCCTATGAAACAAAAAATGCTTTTGTAGAATGACTTAGCATTACTTGGTTAGAAAAATACAAAAAGCTCAAAAGCAAATGTATGTCTCCATTCCTACAGCCTTGGCACATCCAGTCAGTTTAGAAAGCCTTCTCCAACGGACAGCTACAACAGATAGTGGGAAGTGTTGTTTTGTCATGTCTGAACTGTTCTGTACTATTTACACCGCAGAAGGATTTTGGTATTTTTGACATGCATGTCAGGCAATCCCTAATGGCAGACTTTCTAACATGACTTCTATAAGGAGGTCTTTGCCATCTGTATGCAAATCATATATCTTACTGTAAATTACCGCACTTCCAGAGCAAACTTTGTTTCCTGGCACTGATTAAAAGTTGAGCCTTCTGACACTAGACACTTGCTGGTGTATGCCCTGCCAGCAACATCAGGCAGCAGGGGAGAAGGAATGCTAGATGAGGTTATTTAGACAACTTTCCACATCCTACAGAGCATAAAGTTTACCTTTCCAATTTCAGAAGCCCAGGAAATGGAAATCTGGTTTGGCACTGCTGATGACAACCTAACTAAAGATGTTATATTCAAGGGGCGCCCAGGTCGCTTCTGTTCAATTCCATTTTTTGGCGGTGGAGCATATCCCTATGGGAAGAAAAGACAAGGAAAGAGTTAACAAATCTCCGCACTGTACTCTGAAACAGACTTGTTAGTTTTAAACAGACCTATGGGAAGCAGATAAACCTCGAGGCTCTCTAGGCTGGAGACTTAATTCAACACTTACTCTCAGAAATATCAGTGTTTGATAGTCTAATATCATAAGTCAACCACAATTTTAAAATATTTTTTGTTTTAAAGTTGTTTTACGGAAGTGTTGAAAAGGTGGAAGAGAATGCAGTTTTGGTCCAGATAAGTTCACTGCAACAGTAAAAAGTAATGTTGATGCTTTGTCCTTTTTTGCACCACCCCCCACCAGAAGAAAGTGGAACATGGCAAGGACAGAGCCTTAGTGACAAACACAACAAGTCAGGAAGACTTAATTCAGTGTTTCTCACCCAGAAAACACTTGATTGATTCTATTTAAGAAACAACAGTCTTGTTCCGAGAGCTCCACAACTCCTTGGTGTCTGCTTTGCCTCACATCAACTACACCTAGCCCAATTAGCAGCAGGCTGTCATCTCTACTCTGCCGAGGCCCCTGAAGAAGGGCTGCACATGGAATATCAGCTGTATTTAAGAGCCAATAGGCTTTGCTGTTGTTGCAGAAAGAAAATAAACTAGACATTTTTCGCTCAGCTTTTATTAAGAATTTCATAACCTGGACATCTTTTCTCTGTACTTTTATTTCTTATGTGATGTTTGGAAATTGAATTGGGAGCCATCCGGTTGCCTTTTGCTTCTAGGCAAGCACAGAGTCTCCAGCAGATCCTGAGCAGAAAGTACCTGTGCTATGTGAAGGAGCACGCGGCCTAACCGCAGCTTATTCATCTCACCCCGCATCTGCCACTGTGAAAGCAAGCCAGTCTGCAACAGGAACTCAGAGAATCTCTGCTTTGAGCTCACACAGACAGCCGGCAGTCCGCTCATCTCAGAAACACATCCAGCACAAGAAGGATGCCAATAAAAGAGTGCAGCCCTGTGTCTTGCACAGAACCAACTGCCAGATTTCATGGAGTTCAAGACAGCATTGTTCTATACAAGTAACTCTCCCAGAAAGGATATGGTGGAAAAAACACACACGCATATATTGTGTTATGCAGAGAAGCACACACATCCACAGCCTAATGCTTGGAAAAAGTAACTTTGAAAGATGCTATGTCTGAAAATAATAAAAAAAAAAAAAAACCAGAAATAAACAGCCTCTTCTGCTCACTAGCCAAGTATACCATAGGATAATCACTGCCTCTAATCCAGGGAGGACTCTATAATTGTCACATCGTTTCCTAGGTTTCCAAAGCAGCTCTATCACTAGTCCATACGTTTCACCTGGCAACCAAGCCCTGGCTGTGCCTCACCACTGCCCTTTATTAACTTCAGACAGGACTCTTGGTTGCAGTGACAGAATAGGGACTCGGAGCTTCTACAGGCACGTCTGCTGGGCCAGAGCAGCAGACAGCAACTGCTGAAGAAGTCTCTGTAAAATGGTTCTCAGCCCAGCTGATGAGCAGCCCAGCAGCTATCAGGAACCTTACTATATGTGCTTTATCAGAGAACATACAAGCAGCAGATGTATGGGGACTGCTGACAATGTCACATTTAAAAAAACCTGATGATTTGCCATGTATTTAATCAGACATAACAGCTGCAGCCATTTATAGAGCGTATATCCCAATTGCTTTGATGCAGTAGGTCCTTCTCCACTATGGTGACTTTATGAGGAGCTGATGTGGATGAGCACACCATCCCTGCAATATTTAGGAGAGTATTTCCACACATACTGCACCAGCCAGAATAATCCTGCTGGTCTCCAACCTAAAACAAAGCTGCCTTGCTTTCAAGAGAGCAAGGATGCAAGTTCTCTTATATTCAACAACTTTTTATTTCTTTTTCAGAGACAGACTCTGCCGCTAACATGCTTCATTTCAGTCAAGCTTTTGATGTTTTCTTCCACAGAGCAATGACCTTGAGATCAGATTTAATCTTGTACTCTAGAACACTTTAAAACCTTCCCCTCCTGGCCTTCCTGGAGTTAAGCAAAGAGCACTCTGCTTGCCTGTCCCACCCAGCATGGTCTAAAACTAGTGGCTAGCAAGTGCCAACGTTATTTGGGTCTTAAGTCTTCCATGCTTCTTGCAAAAACCGTATTAGTCAAAGCCAGTGGAATCTGCTAGAGCCAGAAAAATCTATCAACAGAAAGCATGACTGCTCTTCTATCTGGCTGTTTCCAGCCTGCCCCCATATATTTTATTTTGTCCTTTGAAAGAGACCTGCAGTGGTCTATGGGCATCCCTAGGAAGAAAAACAAATTACCTTTTTTGGATTTGTGTGTTTTGTCTTGGCTACAAGAGAAGTCAACAGGAGAACCACCTGCTGTAGTGCATTACATCTAAAATCCTTGTTACTTGCCAAGACACCAGCATGCAAGGCTCTGCGTTTACTCCTTTTAAGTCAGAACCAAAACTGTAAGAGGAGGACGCAGATAGTTGTAGGAATACAAGAAAACACTGTGTTAGCATGAGCTGGCACAACCTGAAGCAGTATTGGCACACTGGCAGCATTTCTCTGAAGTTTCTGGTAAAGGACTGCAGCCAAGGAGATGACCAAGAACAATTTACAGACAACTACAGAGGCATGAACTTCTATACCAGAGAAAGACAGAACAAGGCTCACTCAAGAGTTGTACAAGCTGGAAACAGAGGCTGGCATCACTGAGTAATTAGCCAACACCAACACCACCAAGTTGACAATAGTAGTCTTTGAAACAAAGAAGTTATCTTACATTTCCTGCAACAGAAGGGAACCGTCAAAGGGATGCAAACCCCACAGTGACCAAATCACAGGCTAGGGAAAAACGTGTTTGGAGGAGCACTCAGACTTAAGACTATATTGGTCATTCAGCTCACACTGAAGGAGGAGAGGAAAGGAGGTTGCCGAGACAATAGTCATTTATTCATTTTCTCACCTAAAGTTTCTGCTCAAGAGATTAAATAATAATCTTATGATGTGCAGGAAGAACTTACGGGGTTTAGATCTAAAGCAAAGCAATAATCCAAGATGATGAACAATTTTTGCTACCACTGTGACGTGTTACGCACAAAACAGCTGGCATAACAGAGCATAGCAAGGCATAAACTGTGTTAGCAAGACTGAGAACCAGCCACATGTCCACAGGATAACGTCACACCCAATTCTTTTTGGTGGGTTGCTTAAAGAAAGAAAAACAATCTGCAGAAGAAAGAAGAAAATCCTGCAAGTTTGTAACATAGAATGTATCTGGCATTTACAGAATATACAAACCAGAAAAATGTATGAAAGAAATCCTCTTACACACTGAAGACAGAAGAACAGTGATGCAATGGTTAAAGAAGAAGGGGAAAAGAAGCTAGAAGTCTCATTTAAGTTGAGGAGAGGCAAAAGCACAGTCTTGGTCACATATGGCAGGAGGGATGGTACAGGCCGATACATCTGACGCACCAAGAGGGTGACAAACATTCTGAAAAAGGTTTCACACCTCTCCGCACACAGCATTTTTCCAAACCCACTGCTCAAAAAACCCAAACACCTCTCTGTACTACTACTTTTTCCATCTTCTATAGCTTCCAGAAGTATTTCAGAATGGGTTGAGTAGGCATTTATCTGTGTTCTATTGTACAGAGATACCTGTTCCAGAGATTTTTCAAGAATAATGAGAGTGCTTTTCCAGTTTTGTATATATTCAGGCTTTAAAGTGACCCTGCCTATGTAACTAACTTCTGCAACATCAGACACTAATGAAGTGTATGACTGCCAACACTGTTCTGTTCCAGCATCAGCAAGTGCCAGGAACCCTCAAATGTGTCTGTTCTTCATCCTTGCAGCAAATTCTGCTCTAACCAGACGGATGCAGGACAGCATACAAGCTTGTACGCAAGAAGGTGATATCATTCCCTCGTAACAGGAAGGAACTCAAGCCAATCACAAATACAGATAGCCCAAACAGCGAGGGCTACTACCAATGAAGTCAAATAAACTCAGTTTTAAGACGTCTGAGGAGGATTCCCCATACAGACACTGGTTTGGTCTTGACATTTTGTTGTTAACCGCAATAGATGAGTTTGCTATAGGTGTCTAAAACACAATTAATCCGTGCAGTGGATGTAACATGATTAATAGTAGTAATGTACAAACCACATGCCTAACATTAGTAACTAGAGAAATTTGAGCAATAACAATAAACAGTTTGATTGTTTCAGCAAGCTAACATTACAGAAAAAACACATACACTGCCAGTCACAAACAAGCCACAAATACACACAAATAACCTTACCGGCAATGGAAACAGCTTCCCATTCACTTTAATACACAAACTATTAGGATAATTATCTTCTTGAGGGCAGCTTGTCTCTGCTAGACATAACCTATATCCCCCAAAAAAAAAAAAAGCGTCACTTTCAAGTGTCACCACATTCTTATGTCCCCACAAACAACTAGACTTAGGTTACATTAAGAAGTTAAGATACTATGAAAAAGGTACCTTAGCTGAACTTGGACTGTGTAATCTCTCCTGCCCCCTGGCAAGAAGTCCCTATGACGAAGGGAAAGACGAAAAAAAGAGAAGGATCCATTTAGACAGCAGATCTCATGTTCCAGTCATATGCAGAAAGAATTGGCACACCTGCCCCAACATCACTAAACTTTCCTCTTGTTTTTATTTTACTGAGCTATAAGCAAGTCTTACAAGCGACACCTCTGCTTAGCTATTGCAAGTTAAGCAGGACGTTAGGATCATCCTCCTCTGTCAAGAGTTAATAGTAACATAAAGTACGATGTTGCCAGAGAGGAAAAAACCCTGTGAATTCTCTTGGCTTACACCACAGGTCTTGCAACAACATGAACCCTGGGACAAAAGATAAAAGGAGCCTTCCATTCCTGCAGCCAGGAAACATGCAGGGAAGAAAAGCTTACCACCTCTCTAAATAGTCACAATTATTTGGAACCGAGTAATTGTTAACTCTTTAGTGGCATAGGACACAGCTGCACATAAATTCTGTGCACAGCAGTTCCTAAAGAAAACAGAACAAATAAACGCAGCATAACCGCAGTGATGTTTATCACTCCGCATCTGCAAGCTTATGCGATGCATAGGACAAACCAAAAAACCCCAAACTTTCTCCTGAAATTTTGCAAAAGTTTACCAACACTATGCCACACTCTTACTTCTTACCTGGAAATACAGATTTCTCTGACCTGCTGAGGTGTTAAAGCAAAGATAAAAAACTTCTCTTGGAACCTCTGAATACTGCTCTGTACTAGAAAAAAAAAAAGAGACACAAAAGAAGTTTAACCATGGTGATTAAAGTCATTGATTAAACAGGATCTGCACTTAAGTTTTTCCTGGAACAAGGCACGGGTCACTGAATATAATCAAATTGTGGCTGAACAGCATGTAACTGTCAACAGGAAAGCAATGGAACAAATCATTCACTCAACTATATGGTGGCTTAATATCACATTACACTTCAGTACCGAAGAAGCTTGGCAAGCCACCTTATAATCCTTTCTCCCAAGGGATAAAGTTTCAAACAAACACAGCAAAATATAAGCACAGGATACCTGGGGAAAAAGACTACCACAGAGAAGGTGTTTACTACTATTTTAAGGTATGACAAGAAAAGAATGTGCACCAGAAGTTATTAATGGGACAGCTGGAAAATGATTCAATTCAGAAACAGCTAAAGGTAACGAAGCCTTTGGGGAGGGACCACAACCCTTAATGCCAGAGTAGGCAGCTACACGTCACCTCTGAGAATTACCCCTCGCTAGCATTTGGAAAAAAAAAAAAGAAACAAAAAACCAAAACCAAACAAGAACACCCCTCCCATCACAACTTTCCTATCAGAATCCTACTTGTCTGCTACTTGTCTGTCAGTGATGGGAAGCAGTAGTATTTTAGACTTTTGATTTGAGAAGTTAGAAATCTTGACCTGAAAGAAAGGTAGATTGGACTTGTCCAACAGTTTAACCAGCAAGGAGGACAAATGCAGAAATAGCACAACTAAACAAGGAAAACTGGAAGAGCTAGGCTGCCTTGCACACTGTGACGCTGAGAGAAGATCATCTCTATGTGCAGAACACACAGAAAAGACAAACACAAAACAGAACCCAGGTGGAACAGACGCATACAACAAGTTCCTCATACAATTCCAAACAGCTACATTGTGCATATATGTGCACGCACACAGACACTATAGACAGCATTTTGTATTTCAAAATAATACTTGTGTTCAAAAGATCATGGAAATATTTTATTACTGAATGGACCATTGGTTAAAACTAAACCCCACACCTACAACTGCTCCTGTGTTCTCTTATCAGTGTAAAAGAATACCTATACTTATCCCTTCAAAAGACTCACAGTGGACTATAATTCTAGCTCTCTGACCTATTTCGTTTCCAAATCCTTAATTCTCAAACACAAAAAATTTGTTTGTTCCAATCACCTGAGACTACTAACTGAGACTATAAGCTATCCATACCAATCTAAAAGTATTGACAAAGCCTCATTTCCAAATTTGCTTGTGAATTCATGTTAGAGTTATTTTCAGCCAATGTTCATATCCTTCAGACATCAGAAGGGCCCATTATTTGCCTATGAAGCCATTCCTCACATCTCATTTCCCCACTCCTCACACAGATCAGAGTTCTAGCTCCGGCTGCTGCCACCTTCAGGTTATTGTAAAGAGTTTGAAGGCAAGCAAGTACTCGATTAAATTAATCTTGTCCCTCTCAGCCGCGTCCTAAGAGAACCCAAATGTTACAGGACTAGATAATCCTCACTCCCATGAAAACTGGGCAACATGCCACAAAGAGCCTACAGTCTTCAAAGGAAAGAGAAATACATGCAGCTCTAACTATAATGGTGACATCCCTAAGGAAGCCTTCTCCTTTCAGGAGAAACGGAGCATTTCCAAAGCTGAGGAAAACAGCTGCTAGGGAGATTTCTAGCAAATTTCTGACACATCTAGGTATCATTGATCAGAAAACAAAAATTAACTGCACAGCAGAAATGTAATGCAGAGCACACACTGCACTGTACAGGACAGGGTGACAACGTGCCTAGCAACTGATCTGGCTGACTATGCGCCAGCAGTTGTCCTGTAACAGGGAATAATTCAGGAAGCTGGTTAAGACACTCAGCTACTGCACACAGTGAACGTACGCAGGAGTTAGCAAGAACATCGCGACACTGACAGATAATCTCTGTCAAGGTAATGGCAGCATGAGCCACAGAGCTCTTGGGTTCACTAATAAACTCTTCTGTAGCAGGGTGTCCTGACACAAAAACAGAAGTGACGACAGGTATCATAAATAATGCTTGTTAGTGATGTTTGCTGCTTTAGGTACTGGAGAGTGACCAGTCATCAGTATGTGCCTCACTGAGGTGCAAGTCACAGCCTAAAAGACTCTAGTATCAGTTAGGAAACTAAACAGCTTAAGAGGACACAAACAGCCTGCAAAATGCTGAGTGTTTCTAAACAATATTACTAAATAGTTAGGAAAGACAGGTTGAATTTCCAGACAGAAGACAACATACTTCCAAGTAATTAAATATGTTTAAGAGTGAGGAATCTGAGATTTCAGGTTATTTGGAAGACAAAGGTCTACTCTTCATTTTAGAGGATGGCAATAACCCATAGGCTGAGAAAACCATCACTAAACTGCGTACAACACTGAACATTTGTTGTGCAAATTATCTGCTTCAGTGCAAGATGTCAGAACCCGCAGAATTGTTGCAGTGAGACAAACACAAACTAACAAATCCGTAACTTGTTCTCCTTATGTTGTTGCATCTTATTAATTGCTGATCCCAAAATCCTTTTCCTTTTAGCCCTGACAGATGCGTTCCTCACTTGTACCAGGCAGAGACTTCAGGTCCAAATCTTTCAGCCGAAAGTAACTCCAAATGAGTTCAGGCTAGGTATTAGAAAATATTTATTTACCAAGAGGGTGGTCAGACACTGGAACAGACTTCCTAGAGAGGCGGTCGATGCCCCGTGCCTGTCAGCATTTGGACAATGCCCTTAACTAATATTCTTTAACTTCTGATCAGCCCTGAAGTGGTCAGGCAGTTAAATGATCATTGTAGGTACCTTCCATCTGAATGATTCTACTCTAGTATTTAATATTCAAAAGACAAAGACCTTCAATCATATGACATTCACAGAAGAGAACACTAGTTTCTGAAATGTGGCTTGGCACTTCTGGGAACAAGTGGTGAGGAGAAGACAAGGGTAGAGATGAGAAGAGAAGTGAGTTTCCACTTTTCCCCAGCTGCAAAAAGCCATTTAAGTCTGGACTTAGAACTGTCATAAGTAACACCTATTCCATGAATTAAGCAACCTGCAGAGATATTAAGCACTTACCTAGACTTGTAGGTTTTATGAGTACATCAAGCACATCGTAAAAAGGCAGGCTTTTCAGCTGAACATCAGGATGAACAGGTGGAATTGGAGGGGACGGCTGCTGCATCTCAAAGTGGGGCTTAGTGTCTTGGAGAAGCACAGAACTGACAGGCGAGGAAGGAGACTGAGGCGTGACCGAAGTAGAAGGGAGTGGGTGAATGCCAGCAACAGCCAGGTCAGGCTCGACAGGAGAGGAACTATTGTCCAAATTGAAAACCGCAGGTTTTATAGCCGATAAGTCCGAAAGTCCTTCAATCGTCCTTGGGTACCTACGCCTATAGAGTTCTCTGATTTTTATCTGAACTGCTGGGCTGCAGCCACTCTTCAGTAAGTGCAGTGCCCTCATCAGGAGGTCATGTTTCCGCCCGCTTTTATTACGTCCAGCAAACCCCAACAACACTTGCAGTTCAGAAACACGAAAACTTGATACCATATTCTAGAAAGAAAAGAGAGATAAGCACAGGTGAACAAACAGTACCCCAAGCAGGCCTTTTTGAGGAACACTGTGAAGGATCTGAACTTCCATCATCAGTTGTACATGTGTCATCTTGGACACTACCCATACCCTTACCCAACAGAAGAGTACAGTTAGTTTAAAGCAAAGAAACAAAGCACCCAGGATGAAGGCTGAGTTTGGTTGTGTTAACTATTTCAAAGACTTCTAATTGTTTCCACACTCAAACAATAGCAACAACGAAATCTTAGTGCAGCCCATGCAGTGCTATCTTAAATACACAGGCAGAAGCGCTCACACAAAATGTGTCTCATTTCATGAAACAACAACAACAAAAAAAAATTAGATGAATCAATATGATCACCTGTCCTCCAACACATTGTAAGAATAAAATAAGCAACTGTTGAAGTTCTGCATAGTTGATTCTGAAACACTTTATTTTGTGCAGCATGTTAAATGTATCCATGAACAGAGACAGGCAGATCATGGCACAGCAAAGTGGACACTTTTTAAAAAGCTACATTATATCACACTAATAAACTGTTTAACCAGAATAACTGATTCTTCCAGAATGTCACGGAAAACTTCCCGTCCCTTTTGTATCACGTTCTGGTACTGTGGGACACAAAGACATCTTTAAAGGAAATAATACCATGTACTTGGTTATCAGAGTTAGTTGTGGAAGACTTTGAGGACTAAACTATGAAGTTCATAATCAGAAATATTCCCATTTAAAAAAAAAAAAAAACCATCCAAAAATTAAAAAGCCCACTACATAAGAGGAAGCAATCTTCTCGCCCCCACTTACTACAAATTATTTACTTGTCATAGGTGCATCAGGCCACATTTTTATAAGCAAGCACTCTGAAAAGTGTAAGATTGTCCAGAATTATTCTACACAACTTCCTTCCTATTTCTGTGGGACTCTTCCACTGTAACAGGGAGGTGAAGTTTTAAAGATGAAAGAACATCTGCCTTTAATCTGTACTGCTGGACCATACCAACTCCAGAGTCCCGGACTGGCAGATGAAGGCCCTAACAGAAGGTATGAAGTAGTAGACGTTTGGGATCATAAAGTATATTTTTAAAAACAGTTCAAAAGTGCATTGTTGACTTTTAAATAGTGGTCCAATATACAATATTTAAAGCTTTGGGCATTGACTTAACAAGGGATACAACTCAAAATGCAGTGTTTTGTGTTTACCTTCCTTAATCCCTACTACACAGTCAGAGTTTACGATCACGTATTCTAACACAGATCTGATCTCAGATGACGTTTTAACACAACTATGCTACAACCACGCAGTCAGCCACCAAAAAAAAAGTCTGAACTCCCCCTGCGTCCCCAGCTGCTTCCTCCCTAATGTTCAGAAAATTGTTTTTACAGCAGGACAGATCAGCGGATTGAGCCTGATGAAAACTCAACTTGTGCCATTACAAGACAGCAGAAGCAAGTACCAAGGACCTAAGGGCCACATTATATCGGAACAACCATCTAAAATACTATGGTAGTGCTCTCCTCAGGCACATCCTTTCCTCACTGTTGAGGGGACGAGGGTATCCTGTTTCAGATACTGAATTTCAACATGTCCAGACAGCCGATTTAGATGTGTACAGACGCACCACAGACACAATCGCCAGGGAAAGCAGTGTCACATGAGGTGCTGAGTAGCTCACCTTTGCTTCAGAAGAAGAGATCAACAGCAGACATCACCTTAATTTCACCCCAGCAACTTCTCCCAACAGTAAAGTGATACAAGAGGAGAAAAGATGAAGGCAGAACTCCACACAGTCTGTAAGCTGCTGGAGGTTAGTTTCCACCTCGCTTTCCCCTGCTGCTTTTCCTTAGTCTCACCATCAAACAGGGTGGAGAAAAATAAAGTGTTTCAGTATTCATAAAAGTAGCTTTAAGTACCATAACAGCTTCACAGTCATGCCACATAAAAGAAGTTGTTTTAATTGCAAAAGATAATACTGATATTGAAGAATTTACCAAGAACTTAACATTGCGTGCTTCCACATATAGTTGCATAAGCCTGACAGCAACGTCAGCTCCTTTATTTCAGATGCAGGCTGTAAGTATAATTCTGGATTCCATAATCAGAATGCAAATGAATAAAATAATCCTTTACATTGAGATTAAGGAGACAGCATGTATTGCAAAATACTGCCTATTACCCTGCCTGCTGCCTTCTGCGCATTCCTGCAAGTTAATCAAGGTGAAATGTGCAGTCAATCATGCTTTGAAACAGCTAACATTTTATGTGGAAATTCCACAAACTAGCATTTTGTTACAAGATGGATTTCATTTTATTAGAAGACACAGGCTGGCTTCAATACCACAGTCAGCAAGATTTTTAAATTGACACCTCCACTAAAAATGCTCGGAAGTATAAAAAACACACGTAGTTTTGTTCAAAAATCTTACATGTGCTTTTTTTTTTTGCAAGACTACTTTCAAAGAATTTTTCAAAGTTTTACTGAAAGTAATTAAACAATGACTTTTGCAACATTTTCCCTCTAACGCTGATTATACATTCCCTTTAAGGCAACAACAATCACATGCATAAAGGTGCAGCTAGTCTGATCTACACATTTTAGCATATTACTGCATTTACAGATATATCAAAGTGGACACTCGTTATAATCAACAAGGTTTTATGGATGCGTAACATGTGCTTAGGAGCATTTAAAATCATGGTGCAAGACAAATATTACTTCCAACAAACCCTACCAAGTTATTTTCTTTTGGGGTTCCAGCAATATTGCAGAAGACTGCAGCCTAGCTATTAACATGCTTTTCACATCACTGAATTAAGATTAGACATTCAAGTTGTGTCATGTAAATGCCATCAATTTTCTCTTAAGAGAAGTTCTTTACAGCTGCACAGCCCAATAAAAAGCTTTTTTAAGACAGGAGACCAAAGACATTTTATTTTTAATGTTTCTCCATGAACACAAAGAGTAGTTTGACAGAACTTTAAGGAAGGAAAATTAAACTGGATAATTCAAGTACTTTTATATTCCAGAAATACTTTTTCCCCTGAAATTCATACTTGAAGGTCATAAGAAGCTTGACAGGGTTTTGTTTTTTTTTTTCTTGTTGTTAAACTACAGCAACCATGATTCATAAGCAGAAATACTGTTCTAAAGCATTAAGCCGTAGGTGTATCTGGAATGGCATTCATTTCACAAGGATGATGTTAAGGAGTCCAGGAAATGCTGACACGCCACCAAAATTAAGGGCAGGCATATTTCAGAGCAAAGTAAGGGATCAAACGTGTATCTCAAACAAGACGTATGTGATTCTCCACACTCCCCCTAGCAAAGCTACTTGCTATTTAACAGTCATTGTTCTGACATATATAAATGGAAGGTAACCAAGAATGCCTGTTAAATTCTTGACATATGCCTACAAAAAGCACCAACAACTGTAGCTTCCAGAGCAACCACAACTGCTCAAGTAGTGAGCCCTACACTTGAACCTGCAGAAGAAATCCAAGTCCACTCAAAAATTCTAGTCAGTCTTCACCTAAGAGCTCTGCTTCAACCCCACTGGCTTCCAGATGTTTTCTGGAGTGTCCAAAGGCTACCTAGGGAAGGGACGCACCAAGGACCAACCCCACAAGGCCTCACTCCTGACTTTAAGCCCTTTTCTGGAGACTCATAGTAGAGAAGCACATTTGTGACATCTTTTGCCATTAATTTGCATACATGCTGATTTACAGCAGGCTAGAAATGTGTAATACCGGTAAGAAAGAGCAACTCATGTCCTGACATGGTTGAAGACCTCTATGCTGAACCTAAGTACAAATATAAATGTATTCTGGAAACTGATGTAACTATAGATAAAAAAATCCAAGTCCTGGGAAAGGATGAAGATGTCATTAGTCAAATCTGCCTAAGTACTACAGCACAGTAAGAGCAGCTCTGAAGAACACCAAAGGTTCTCAGTGTTATGGGGATTTTTCTTCGGACTAACTCTAGTCTGGGTCCCAAATCGGGCATTACAGTCTTTGAAGTTGCATGCACCTAATATCACAACAAAAATCTTAAATCAAATACTTGCATTAATTTCACATAAGACATGGAAAACAAAGCTTGACCCATTTCACTGCAGCCTCATTTTTTAAGAATCAAACTACGCCATCTCCTTCCTCTCCCCCACCACTATATCTCAGCACAATCATTAATTGTAAATTATTCTAGATACAACAAACTTTTAAGGTGCCACAATAAGCCTCACTGGTCTCAAAAAGTGACTATGCATCTACGAAAAACAGAGGAATTATGTACAAGATAACAGTATATTATCATAGGTTATTAACAGTATTTTATCAGAGGTTATCTTATTTAATACACTCGATGTTAATTCTACCTAAAGATCACATTACGAACAGAAACTTCTCTGTATCTATTCTGTCCATCGTTTTAACTTTACTCCAGGTCAACATGTGGAATTTGATTTCTACATCAAGCCCCCAGACTGGTCGGCATATACAACACAACGTTACTGACACAGCTAAAATAAAACAGAGGGTTTAGCAATGAGCTTGAAGAGGACATGTGAAAATAGCTCTCAGTGTTTTCATCTCGTCTAACAATTTAGCACTAAGTGCTGTTTCACCTGGGAAGCAGGCAAACACTGTCCATTCAGACCGGAAAAATAAAGCAAGAGGAGTGAAAAGACACCAGTCTGGTATGAATGAGAGATCCAATACATGTAAGAATGAGACTTCAATTTCTGTGTTTTAGTATGGCATCTGAACCATATTACTCTTCACCTCTGAATCACACAACCTCAGCACTGGGGGTGCAAGAGCAAAAATGAAAAGTGGGACTTACTTTCAGCATTTATAAACCCTGATTTTCCAGCAAATTTTGTGTAATCTCCCCTTCCGCATAGGACATATGAGCACACTTCCATCTCTTCTCACTGAAATGAGGCTTTTTCCCCCACAATGGCCATGAAACTGATTGCTAGTGTCACACAAATTAGTTTTAGCACAGGCATATTCATTTGCCTATAACGAGTGCAGGTTTTTTTCCCCCCTATAAAGATGAAACTAACACATTACTTCAAAATCCGATTAAATACAAACTATGAGTCTGAAGCTGTTATCTTCTAAACTAGGGATCTGCAATGTTTCGAGGATAGCATGCGCTCTGTATTACTTGTTTCCAAATTAGAGTCAGGACGCCAGCAGAAACTTGGGGGACCCAAGAGATGTTCTCTCTGTCTCTAAGCACTAACATATAACTGATCCTCTTATCTGCAGTATTTTGCTGGGAAGCAAATCGTAGCTTCAAGCCAAATCTCAATGAGTTCAGAATTTGCTGGGAGCTGGAATAGTTTTCTCACAGATGGCTCTCAGAAGGAGCTGTAGTCCCCCACTCCTGGGCCAATTCTGTTCAAAAATGTGTTCACATGCCATCTCTGGCCTCCGCACCAGACTGCTGACTTCTGTTCCGTGTCTGTCTGTGCCTGTGTAATCCCTTTGACATTCATCGGGCTGCCCGTGAGCAAGGACTACGGATAAAGGTACAAGCCGTGTTTAAAAGCACATCTGTGAACACCAGGTCTGGAAATTTACTTCCAAATACAAGAAAAATACAGTTGTGCTCACTACGTCTTCTCAGCAGCTCCCTGATATTCCAGAAAATGGTAACCTACAGAATTCAACAAATACTACTAAATTAATTAAGGGTTAATCTGACGTAACATCTCTCTCTAAATCTAAAGTCTGGAACGGTAAGCCTTATACTGGACATTTTTACCAATATCTTGAAAAGCAGTGACTGTGATTACGGCTACTTCCCAATCCTTTAACAAAACTGAAGATTTCCAAAAGGCATGATGTAATAGCCAGTTCCTTTGTGTCTCTGTTTTCTTTCACTACAGCCTCTCAGCTATAACTCCTCGGTCATAGCTCCTCAGAACTTTTACACTGAAGATTCAGAGGATGGCAGGGATGGTACTAACAAATATTAAAGTGATCCTTTGCCCTCAGAATAGAAAAATGCTGCCCCTGCATGTTTCCCTCCAAAACAGGATTTAAGAGAGAACTCTGACCTCCTTTCTTTAGTCAGTCCTTAACCATTTACTAAAATAAATTCAATTCAAACTGCCCTAGTGGCCTTTTATAAGGCAGGTAGAGATCACATACTACAGGAAATTGCCATCAAAAGGAGAGTAGTAAACAATACTGCCATAAAAACATACCATACTTTGATCTATAAAGCAGCAGTTTAAGATCACTCCTAAAGGTCAATTCATAAAATCTATTTGAGGCCGGCGGGGTGGGGGGGAGGTGATCCTCTCTCCTTCGGCCCAGAGCAGAAAGAATTGGTTGTTTCAAAAAAAGCTTAAACGTGCAAACCAAGTGCCTGCTATTCAAGCAGACACATTAAAAAAAAAAAAGCCTTGAAGACATGAGGCAGTCTACTACATTCTCTTCCAAAAAATACCTAGACCTTTTCCAAAATGGATCACGAACTATTATCAGTCAGATATTGCACACATAGAGAACCTCTAGGCTAACAGATACATTTCACAGGCACTCCAGTTTACAAATAAAATGAATGGGAACATCAAAAGACATTTATTTAGACTAGTATTTTTTTAACTACTGATACCTGTTCTTCGAGTGATGAAAGGGCAGGCCTGTAGTTGGTCTGAAACCCAGTTCCCTTTTACCTCCAGATTTCCGGTGTTATTTTTGGCAAGCAACTCCGGTGCATATATAATTCAAATGTATTTAGGTACCCCATTCCCACACAGAGTCTATCAGTTCTTATGCATATCTAGATAAGTGATTATAGCACTTTGGAAAATGCAGATCACAGCTGCAGCTCAAGCCTGGAGAAGACAAGCTATACAAAGAAGAGTTACCTCTACTACAAAGTTTACATGGGGGGGTTTAGCCCCCTACGTAGCTACACCCTTCGAGAGATCTTGAAAGAGAGCTGCAAATGAGCGAGGACGCTAAACAAGAGAACATGTGAACACAAAGAAATTGAAACAAAAATAACACTTAACTTAGGAAAAAATAAGCCAACCTTTCTTAAACCTAAGATTGAGACAGAGCATTGCTGTCCTCAAATAAACAAATGCAGTTCTCTCCATGAGATTTTTATAGCCAAGCTCCTCAACTACACTACAGCCACTTCAACCCAAGCTGCTGGAAGAAGCCTTAGCGTAGGGAATTCTCTGGCGATTGCAGCGTATTTCCTACTGTTGGTCAGACTACAGTCAGTTCAGCCATCAGAGCCTTCTCTGCACTAAAGCCTAACTCACAGTGGTTTCTGCTTGACTGACTTTTATTCCTTCTGTAGGAAAGCCTAGGTCAGGGGGGTTCGGTGCGTACGTAGCGTTCCCTCGGCAGCACTTCTGCAGGTGTGGACGCTGCAGAAGGACATTTCTTCTGAACAAAGATACTCACAGATTGTTCAAGAAACGCAAGGAAAAACAGGAACAGTGTAGTCAGCTCTTTGTGTACACACCTTAAAATATGAAAGGCCACCCCCTCAACAAAAAAAAAAAAAAAAGCTCTTACAGAAAGTCCACAAGCATAACATAAAAGGCATTCAATTGAAGATAAAACAGCTTTGAAAAGAAATATTAGATTTCACACTTCACAGGCACAGTTTTCCCGGTTAGAAAGCGGTTAGTCAATTTTCAAAAAAAAAAAAAAAAAAATCAGTAATGATTAGTGTTTTCACAAATTCAGTAATTATTCGCCATTCTCCCCGCAGCCGGCAGGAAGGGCACCGCGGCGCCTGGCCCTCCCCGGGGCGCAGGGCCCTCCCGGGCGCCATGCGAGCCTCCGGTACCGGCCGGGATCCGGCTTCTCACCCGGTCGGGACCGCACGCAGCGGCCGAAATGTTTTTTAAGATGTCGGGAGGAAAGGGGTTGGGAGAGACACCCCCGCACCACCGGCACAACCCACACGGAGGAGATGGAAAGCCGGCTCCCCCAGCCCCGGGAAGTGACAGGGTTTTCCCCGGGCACAGCCGGCTCCCGCCGCCGCCCGACAGCACTTCACGGCGGCTCCGTTTCCTCCCCGGGGAAAGCACAGCCGGCCGCGGGGCCACGCTGGATTCCGAACGACCGTTCCGGGCTGCTGCTTCAGCCAAAAGCGCTGACGGCTCGCTGCCTTGCCCCCCCCCCCCCCCCACCAACGCCCCCCGGGCAAGCACCGAGGGGTGCGGCGGGGGGACCCTGCGAGGAAAGGCCGGAGGGAGGAAGGTGGGCGAGGGGCCCCTCCGCCGCGGGAACGAGCGGACGACATCTTAGCCCGCGTCTTCCCCGCCGCGGCCGCCGCCTCTCTTCCCTCCTCACCCGCAGCTCCTCGAAATCCGCCATTTTCTACCCGCTGCTGCTGCTGCCGCCGCTGCTGTCGCCGCCGCCGTCGCCGGGCCCCGCCGCCACCATCGTGCACCCTGTGCGCGCCCCCGGCACGTGACGGGGGAGGGCGGCTCCGGCGGCGGGCGGGAACGGGAGATGGCGGGGGGGGGGGGGGGGGGGGTGCGTGGAGGCGGGGGGGGCTCAGACTCCCCCCCCCCCCCCCCCCCCGGCCCTGAGGGAAACGGTGCGGTAAACCCCGCTTTGTTTTCGTACAGCCGGAACGGGCTCTTTGGCAGGGGAGGCGAGGAGGAGGGTGTCGCTCTCCGTGTCAGCGACCGGCTTGGACTGCCATGGAGCTCGGCCAGAGCGGGTGGAGGAGGAGGTGGCAGAGAGCTGGGTGAGCGGGAGGGCAGGGACAGGCGACATTACGGTGGGGGTCTGCTGCAGGCCCCCTGCAGCAAGCAAGCTCCCTGCCCTAGACTTCAGGAGGGCAGACTTTGTTTTCGGGGATCCGATGGGTAAAGTGCCATGGGACGCGGCCCTGGAGGGAAGAGGGGCCCAGGAAAGTTGGTCCGTATTCAAGGGGCACCTCCTCCAAGCTCAGCAGAGGTGCATCCCGATGGAGTACAAGGCGGGCAAAAAGGCCAGGAGGCCCGCATGGACGAGCAAGCTGCTGGACCAACTGAAAAAATAAAGAAGGAGGCCTCCAGAGGGTGGAAGCAAGGACAGGTAGCCCTGGAGGAATACAGACAGGTTGTGCCAGCAGTTAGGGATCAGGTCAGGCAGGCTTACAGAATTAAATCTGGCTAGGGACGTCAAGGGCAACAAGAAAATCTTCTACAGGTACATCAGGGACAAAAGGAAGTCCAGGGAGAATGTAGGCTCTCTCTAAGGTAACGGGTGACCTGGTTACCTGGGACATGGACAAGGCTGAGGTGCTTAATGACCTTTTTGCCTCAGTCTTCCCCAGTAACGGCTCTTGTCGCACCACCCAAGTTGCAGAAGGCAAAAGCAGGGACGGGGAGAATGAAGAACTGCCCACTGCAGCGGAAGAGCAGGTTCAGGAACATCTAAGGAACCTGAAGATGCACAAGTCCATGGGACCCAATGACATGCATCTACAGGTCCTAAAGGAACTGGCGGATGAAGCTGCCAAGCGCTGGCCAGCATACTTGAGAAGTCGTGACAGTCTGGTGAGGTCCCCGATGATTGGAAGAGAGGTAACATAATCTCCATTTTAAAAAAGGAAACAAGGAGGACCTGGGCAACTACAGGCCGGTCAGCCTCACCTCTGTGCCTGGCAAGGTCATGGAGCAGATTCTTCTGGAAACCATGCTAAGGCACATGGAGAGCAAGGAGGTGGTTGGTGACAGCCAACATGGCTTCACCAAGAGCACATCGTGCCTGACCAATTTGGTGGCCTTCTATGATGGGGTGACAGCATCGGTGTACAAGAGATGAGCAACTCATGTCACCTACCTGGACTTGTGCAGGGCATTTGACACTGTCCCGCACGACATCCTTCTCTCTAAACTGGAGAGACATGGGTTTGATGGACGGACCACTCGGTGGATAAGGAGTTGGCTGGATGGCCACACTCAGAGAGTGGTGGTCAACGGCTCAACATCCAAGTGGAGACTGGTGATGAGTGGTGTCCCTCAGGGGTCCGTGTTGAGCCCGGCCCTGTTCAACATCTTTGTCGGCGACATGGACAGTGGGATAGAGTGCACCCTCAGCAAGTTCGCCGACGACACCAAGCTGTGTGGTGCTGTTGACACGCTGGAAGGGAGGGATCCATCCAGAGGGACCTTGACAGGCTGGAGAGGTGGGCCCGTGCCAGCCTCATGGAGCTCAACCAGGCCAAGGGCAAGGTCCTGCACCTGGGTCATGGCAATCCCAGGCTCAAATCCAGGCTGGGCAGAGAATGGCCTGACAGCAGCGCTGAGGGGAAGGACTTGGGTGTGCTGGTGGATGAGAAGCTCAACATGAGCTGGCAATGTGCACTTGCAGCCCAGAAGGCCAACCACATCCTGGGCTGCATCAAGAGGAGCGTGGCCAGCAGGTCGAGGGAGGGGATTCTGCCCCTCTACTCTGCTGTAGTGAGACACCCCCTCCCACAGCACTGCACCCAGTTCTGGAGCCCCCAACATCAGAAGGACGTGGAGCTGTTGGAGAGGGGCCAGAGGAGGCCCACGAAGATGATCAGGGGGCTGGAGCAGCTCTGCTGTGAGGCCAGGCTGAGAGAGCTGGGGCTGGAGAAGAGGAGGCTCCGGGGAGACCTGAGAGTGGCTCCCAGTGCCCAAAGGGGGCTGCAGGAAAGATGGGGAGAGACTCTTCAGCAGGGCCTGGTGTGATAGGATGAGGGGTAATGGTTTTAAAATGGAGGCAGATAGTTTCAGATTAGATATTAGGAAAAAATATTTACACTGAGAGTGGTGTCACACTGTCCCAGGTTGCCCAGAGAGGTGGTGGATGCCCCATCCCTGGAAACATTCCAGGCCAGGTTGGCCGGGGCTCTGAGCAACCTGATCTGGTTGGAGATGTCCCTGCTCCTTGCAGGGGGGTTGGACCAGATGGCCTTTGAAGGTCCCTTCCCACCCACACCACTCTATGATTTTATTACAGCCTTGGATTGAAGTGTATTAAATGGAAAGGGCGAGCTCGTGCTGCGATTTGATAGCTTTCTTAGCTTTATCCATCTTATCAAAAACCGTTCTCATAATTTCTGTTATAATGACAACATGACACATTTTATTAATAAAAAATGAAGCAAAAATGTCACTGGCAGTAAGCTTCAAAACTGAATAATGAGTTTCCTGCTGTAAGGGAAACGTTGAGACATTTACAGAAAAATAAAAATTGAGGTGCAGCTGAGAATATTATTTTCAAAAGCAGCCAGAGATCATTACCTAGTCACAATAATTGCCTAGTCACAATATTCCATTTCATTGGCAACTAGGCTGTTAAACCAAACAATCAATTTATTGCAATAAAAAAAAAAAAAAAAAGCTAAAGACTGAGCCAACAAACAGGTCAGCAGCCAAACTGACTCAACCAAGAAGTTGAAGGGAGACAGTGGGGAAAAAAAAAAAAAAAAAAAAAAAAAAAAGGTCTAAAATGCAAAATATGTTTGCCCGTATTCACCAAAAGGCAGCAGTTTTTGCACAACTGATGGACTCAGAGCGGTAACTACAACTGTAAGATATCACAGAACAAAACACGAGCACACAAAACCAGAAGCTTCTCAGTGGGCCAAGGGACAGGCTGTGCTGGCAGGAACCTCTGCTAGGAGGGATTCTGGCAGACAATTTTGGGAACAAATAATTGAGCTTTTATAGGTTATACTGATGCCTGCCATACACACTGGCTACGGTCACTCAGTGTCGTTACAAGATCTGGACACATAGGAACTCAAAAATTAACATTATTAGTGGTAATTTTGCAATAGCCTTTTGAGGCAGGCTTTCATTTTTATTTGCTGTCAGCTAGTCCAAGATAAACCCTTCGTTCTGCTAAAGCTTTTAACCATAACTACAGATAGCTCGTTTTTCTCTGCGTAAACGGGTTCTGTGCCTGGCCTTATAACAGTCATTTCCTTGAAGATTAAAACCTAAGGACTTCATTATTTGCAGACGAATAAAGCGTGCTGTCTGCCACACCGCTGTGTGAGTTCAGCTCCCAAGCCCATCAAACATTTCTTTTTCCCAGCAATTCAATACCGCGCTGAAGGGGCAAGCTGCACGTTAGGGTCTCTTAGATCATTAAAGCACAGGCCAGACCAAAGCCTTCGCTCTTCTTTCAGACATGTTTCCTCCTTCAGATAAACCGGGAAACACACCAATGTCCAAACTCACACCAGAGCCAGGCATTCCTTTTCTCCTTCACCTCTCACTTCATAACCACATCTTTCAACCTTCCCATTCATCTCATCCCCTATATCCGCTGGGATAAGAGCAAAAAGATTACAGTTTGTGTTTTAACACCTCACATGAGGTTTCATATTAGCTTATCCTAATTTTCTGCTTGAAGAGTCCCTCAGAGTTCTTCTCTTCATAATATTTTGTTTTCTCACAGCTTGCCCTCACAACCTTTCTCCTACTCATGACTGGGGCCATACCACAAAAACCCACATACTCCATATTTCTAGTCCTCCTCAAGCTTTTTTCTAGGTCCCTACTCCAAAATCCACAGGGCACAGGCTTATCCTCTCCCATTCCGACATCTTGCTTCCACACCAAGGTTTCTCTCAAATCTCCCTCCTCTGTTTTTTTCCAGAAACTAGAATCAGTCTCCCCTTTTGCTCTAGTTGTTCAAAATTCCTCTGTTTTTTCAAAACCCCCCAAACGCTCATCAGCTCCAGACTTAACACCTGCCAGATACCAGGCCACCGTAACAGCTTACCAAAGCTTCAACGTTTTCAACATTTCCCATTCCACCAAACTTTTAAGAAACCTACCTCAAGCATCAGACATTCTTCCAGCTGCTGATACTTCTGCTTCTTCTTGCACCTCCACTTCCGATACTTTTTCCTTCCCCTCCTCTTTCTCCTCTCACAACACTCTGCTGCAGTCCCTAAAGTATTTCCCACACTCTCCCTGGAAGTCCTTTCTCATTTTGCACTACGAGATTTAAAACTCAGCCCAGCGCCAGCCATCAGAGGAGCAGACAACCTGCCCTTCTTCAAGGCAGCCACTTTGTACTCCCGTCTGACACTGGGTTTTTATTTTTCCTAATAAGCTCTAATTAGAGTAAGAAGGGACGCTATGAGTGCTAAGCATCCTGCTCCCTAAATTGAGTTAGGTTTGGTATGGAAGAAAAAAAATAAAAAAATCCTTTGCTAGTGATCTTTCTAGGACTGCGCGCTGTATGTCCATACAAGCACTGATTCTTCCCAGAGCTGTGTTACCTGCTGAATTTGGGACATCTGATCACCTGAATAAAGTCTTAAAAACAAAACAACAAAAAACCCCACCCTGCAGCTGTTCCCAGCATTGCAGCAATTACACTCATCAGCATTATACCTGAACAAACTCCTCCTGTGCTGCTAAACAAGCTGTTCATAGGCAACTGAATATGAATTACAAGCAGTGAGAGGATTGGGGGCATCTGAGATGAAGGCAGATTTTGTGGGTGTGCTGTGTTTAAAGGAAAGAACTTTATGAGATCAGCCCGAGGCTTCTCCATCATCTTTCCTGTCCCACAGCCATTTATTTTTCTAACGTGCCACTAGAGAAAGTGGAATGCAAAAATGTAGTGGGGTGGTGCTCAGTGCCTGCACCCCTCTTGTGTGAGGTCTAGAACTGTCAAAGCGTGGCGGCGCTCCCTTAATTGCTCTGCTGCCCGTAAAAACGTGGGTTCCGATTACAAGACAAGATATTCAGACTTGGATACTTACTGTATTTATTGGAAAGAAATCGTTAATGTGGGTGCTTTGCACCTACACTTTCTCTGCGGCTGATTGACAAAACAGCTTAGATGGGACATAATCTTCTGTTATGTCATGACATGTAGTGAAGTTACATATAGTTATATATAACTACAGGGATTTCAGACTCAGTAGATGTATTAGTGTTTAGCAGGAAAAAAAAAAGTAAACTAGAAACTTAACTTATTCTTGTTTTTAATATTCTAATCAGTGTTGATGATTCCTGGGGATTTCACAGACCTGGTAGAAAACTCTCTCCAGTCAAGCAAATGCGAGAACCCAAGCTATTTTCTCAGCAGTAATAAAACAATCTTGGAAACCTAACCGAGATGGCTTGGATCCTGACTTCAGTTGTAGGACTTTCTCTTTCACAGCCTTAAAACAGAAGCACCCAATAACGGAAAATGATCACATTGCCCATTCTGCTACCCCAAATTAAACACAAAGTCTAGTGGGAGAAGACCTAAGTTGGATGTAGGAACATTCATCTGATCCATTCTGAACACTTCATGTTTTATGGGGCAAATTTAATTAAAAAAAAAAAAATGTATTAAATTACGTGCTTAACAGGATGAAAGAACATTACATCTGCAGAGCATCTGACTGAGCAGTTACATACACTGAAGTCATGTTTTTGCTTTGGACATCCTTGAGATTCAGACATACTGAAAAGAGAGAGAGAAGGGATATAATAAGAGGTATTGTGCAGTTGGAGATACTTAGTGAAAGGAGCCTGAGGGAACAGAAAGCTTGTGTTGGCCTATACTGGGTTGGGAAGGTGTAAAAAAGGGGCTGAGGAAATATTCCCGAGTAGGAACAGGGCTGCACCAGAAGGATAAGGCCTTTCGGGGTACTGACGGTTCTAACGAGGAGACAGCACTTGGAGGAAGGTTTGGATGCCTGGAGAATATGGTTTTGAAGATGCTAAGCAAGTGTACCACAGCATGGATATAAAGACTCTGGTAGTTACCCTGTCCACGAACAGCAGCTGGTGGAAGCAAGCTGTCAGTGGTCTCCAACGGGAAGGACTCGGGGAGCAGCTGCCTGGCTGGGAAGTGCTCAGCTACCAGAGGGCAGAGCCTTTCCAGAGGATTCTTTCCCCTTCTGTCCTGCTTTGTGCCCTGGTGTGGCTGTCACCAAGCAAGCCTTTTGCATGCTCTAATTTCCCTTTCATGTATTTTTCAGGGATTTTTTTTTTTCTTTTTTTTTTTTTTTTTTAAATGTTCTTCTCCAGCTGGACTGAGGCCAAACAGTATCCAACAGGCACAACTCACCCCACCAGTAATTCACATCCCGAACCCAGGAGGCTGCAGCAATGAAGCAGCCGAGTTTAACAACAGCTTTCGGGTGCTCTGAAGAGGGCCCTTCTCTCAGGCCTGCCTTCCCCTCAGCGCCAGCACGATACCGCCCTCCATTTTGAGGCCCACTGCCGCCCTTGATGCAACACTGCACCCGTCTAGGTAAGCTGGACATGTTTAACAGTCGGCTGGGCTAAGGCAGGGGCCGGTTTAATTCGGTTTGGTCCGGCCGAGACCACCTGCGGCCCGCAGCTCCACACCGCCCCCGCAGACAAACTCCTCAGCCTCCCTCCTCAGGTGAGCCTAGACGCGATTGGCCCCCACCGCTGTCAGCCCCGCCTCCTCTCCCCACAGTGATTGGTCTATGTTTTAAACGGTCTCCCTTGCTCCACTCATGACTGGGGAGCCCCTCTGTCAATCTTTCACCCTCCGGCATTTCGATTGGTTGCGTCGGGGAGAGAGGGAGGGCTTTTTCCTCACGGCGCCCGCTGGGCCCTGCGAGGCGCGGAGGCCGGGCGCTCGTTGTGACTTTTGCCGTGGGCTGGAGCCGCCCGTGGCCGGCCCCGCTGCCTGCCTCAATGGAGCTCTCCTGCCAAACGCTGAGAACCACCTACCAGGCGAGGGAGGCGGTAAGAACCGGCAGGCCGGGCGGCCGCGCGTCGCCGTTGCTATGGAAACGGTGGGAGGGTGCACGTCTGTCTGCGCATGCGCGGGGAGCGGCGCGCAGGCGCGCAGGGGAGGTGGAGGTGCCATGGCGGGTGAGGTGGCGGCGGCCGTGGATGGCGACCGCCGGGCTTGGGGACCCTCGGCGTCGTCGGCGGGACGGCGGTGCTGGCTCTCCCGAAGGCTGAGGGGTTCCCACAGCTCGCCGCCTCGCTTCCCCGCCCTTCGCGGGCGGACAGTGCTCCTCGTCCTGTCGGCTCCTCAGGGCAGGGCCCCTCGCTCCCCGCGGCCCCGTTTCTTGGTCGTGGCTGGGGCGGCTACAGCCAACGAGGACAAGTCTCTGTTCCTCCCTCCCTCAGCTCCCTTTTCCGTGAGTGAGGACTGAATGAGGCCTCGGCGTGCCTCCATCCCACCGATGAGTCGAGCTCCAGGAAGCCCAGAAGCAGCAGGATTTTGCTAAGCTTCTTAACCTGTTCTTTTGCTTCCATCTGCTGGTCAAATGCAACTAAAGTAAGATACAAACTGCAGGAGCAGTAAAAACCCTTCCCAGAAAGTTGTTAGGTACTCAGTACGTGTACACAAATCGCTGTTCCCACTGTGCGTGAGTAGGACAGGATTGCTCACTCACAAAAAGGTCGTTTGGGGACGGATTCTGAGACAGTTTTAGGTTGTGTCAGCCTCTTAGATGAGTAGATTCTGTATTTACCTAGGGATGGGAGCCTCCGGTGCGGTTGCTAAGCCCTGAAGTTGATTCAGATCCCAACCCCTGAGAACAGTACGCTGAGGTGTGATACTGAAACGGTGTTACTATGCAGAAAGGAGACAAGAGAAAATGGAGTCTGATTTGTAACCTCACCAATAAGGACTTGGATGGCCCTGATCCTGAGAATCCTGAGGTTTTGATGACTAAATGCAGAAATATTTTGGGAATGGGACCTGGAGCTCAATAAATTCCCCCCCACCCTGAGCTTTACTACTGCGTTTGGGGTCAGTTTGCTCTGTAAGCTGAGCTCTCCAGAGCATTTTGGCAGGATGGGTGTGAAGATAAGAGTTTGTATTTTGGCTACAGAGTAGAGGGAGGTGTTCGTATTCCGTAGACTGGCAGAAATTTGGGCCATACTTTTTTAAAGCCAGTCAGCAACTAAAAGAGCAACTTGAAGCTGCCAAGAGGATTTTTTTTTTTATTTATTCTTGGTCTAAGGTTTTTTACTTCTGTGGAGGGAGCATAGCTATTTAATTTCTGTTTTCTGAATTACAGTATTCGAATGCAGCATATAAAAATTGGGCTGCTACATCTTTAATTTGTAGCGCTAAACATTTACTGGAATTCTGGTTGCCTAGCTCTGGCCTTCTCTGTATGGCATTTTTCCATTAATCTGTTTATAGAATGGAGAACATTCTTTTCTACGGATTTGGGGAAAAATGTTTAAAAAAATATTCCTATATAAATATAAATTCCTATATGCATTACAATTCTATGGCTATTCACAGCTACCGAATGTAGTCTTACAATCAAAGAAGTTTGATTTCATTGGTTTTGATTCTTAAATATTTCCTATGTTCTATAAATCATTCTTGACAAGCACTATTATTGTAAACTGCAGTAGAACTTTGCAAATTCATACAAATGAGTGAGAGAGTTAATGCTTATTAATTAATTTGCAAATTCAGCATCCTTAATTTGTATTGTTTAATAATTCATCCTACTTTATGTCCATTCATTGTTATGTATTCATAACACTTATTGCTTCAAATTAGTCAAGTCTTGTCAGTGTAAAACCTGGCTTCAGCAATGTTCCTGTTAAAAGAGGGAGATAACAGCGGTCTCTGAGTGTCTCTTAATGACAGAGCATGAATTAATGAAAGACAGCATGTAACTATTGCAATGGGGGGAGAAATCGGAAGGTTTCTGTTTTCGGTGCACCAAACTCAAATTGTAAAATGTCTTTAGATTTTAAACATAACACCTCTCAAACGTGTCCTAGTGGTACTACCAGGACAGCCGTAACTTCTATGGTGAGCTTGCTGTATGTCTTTAATTATGAAAGCTATTAGTAATCCTTATTGGGAAACTCTGCCAACTCTGTTGTTTGCAGCAGGCTTGTATAGTTTGGAAGAGAGGAGAGAGCAAAGAAACGCCTTTCCTTTGTGCTGGGAAAATCTATTCAATGGCAGGCAAGTTATACATTGTTTGAAACTCACTATTTCCCTCCTCTGCTTGTGTTTCTCAAAAAACACTGTCAGCAAGGCAAACAATAATTGAACATCAGCCTTCTAAAAAGCCTGGCAAGGCTGGAAGTATAACACAAAAAGAGCTAGGGGAGAGGGAAGGCTGTGGGGATATGTGGTGGTGGAGGGAGGAAGAAAACCAGTACCTCAAGGGGGCCTACAAGAAAGATGGGGAAAGGCTGTTTAGTAGGGCCTGTTGCGATAGGACGAGGGGTAATGGTTTTAAAATAGAGGGGGGTAGATTTAGATTACAAATTAGGAAAAAATTTTTTACAATGCGAGTTATAGAACACTGAAACAGGTTGCGCAGAAAGCTGGTGGGTGCCCCATCCCTGGAAACGTTCAAGGCCAGGCTGGATGAGGCTCTGAGCAACCTGATCTAGTCGGGAATGTCCCTGCTCCTTGCAGGGGGTTTGGACTAGATGACCTTTGAAGGTCCCTTCCAACCCTAACCATTCTGTGATTCTATGAAAACTGGGCGAGCTACTCTCTCTGTGCTGGCACATGGTGCCAGCTTGATCTTGAGGAACCCCATACTTGGCAGGTGTCCTGGGATCCAAAAGTAAAAAAGAGGGAAAGGACACTGCATGTGTATTATGGTAAGATCTTTCCTTGTGTGATTGCAGAGCTAACCGCTTGCCTCTTGTCTGAATTCCTGATCACAGATCCCTCTGAACTCAGTTTCGTGACTGCCCCGGTTGGATGTACAAGGGCACAACGTTACAGCAGTACTGTTCTTATTTCCAAGCTTCCCAGAGCGTGACTTACTCTGTAACTCTTTCCTTCATTCTATCAGATATATTCATGCAGAAATATAGGGTCAGATGATAATGAAATTTTATAGGGTTAAATTAATCTTTTACTAGGTCCATTGATTTATAATGTAAATGCATTTTAATAAAAGGTATGGAAATTACTAAACAAACAATTGCATTTAAAGATGTATGACTCTAACAGAGTTTAATTTCAAACAGCTCAAAGAAAGGAATACTTAGCACTCTTTTGTTAAGCCAGAAATAAATAAAATACACTGTAAGTGTTGGAGCTAATTAGTTAAGTGCTCAACTATTTAGTTTTTAAAACAAGATCACGCTTAAGTGCCGTAAGCTTTTATTAATTGCATGAACCCCAAAATCCCCGATAGTAATTGAAAATTTAATTACATACATTTCTTGTTCTTTTAAGAATGGAAGCTTATTAAACTTTAAACACTTGAACATCTATTGAAATACCAGTGGCTATAAACAACATGCAGTTCTAAATACTAATTAAACAGGAAGGCTAAATCACTGTAAAGCTAAACTGAATTTTAAGTAACTTTGCAGTCATAAGTACTCCTATTGTTTTCATGCCATGTGAGATTTACCATTGCCTCTCTAAGCACAGCAGAAGTCCTGGGCAGTGTTACTGTCTGTCTGTACTGTGTCAGGCACATTATTTTGTGGAGGTATTTGCAGTGGGGATCAGTCCCTAGAGAATAAACCGGAGTTCAGAAAAGGACACCAGTCTGGGCAGAGAGCTGTTTTAAGTGGACAGTTAAGGCAGAGGTTCATCTAGCTCTTGGCAAAAGTACGTGGTAAAATAAGACTGGTGAAAGGCAGGGAGACAGGGCTTTGTGGGATTGGTCAAGAGAGCAATGATCCATGCACCGCTGACTCACAAGATTTACGATTAGGTAACAATTACATGTTGAAAGATCCTTCATTTTTCTTTTACAGAAACCTCACAGAACTGAGGCCAGAGATACTGATATCTCTCTTCTGGTTTTCAGATCCAATTTAATGCAAGTCTTTCTCAGTTTATCAACTGATAAATGGCTTAGTTAATTTTCACTGGACACATACCTGAGCAACTTGATCTGGTTGGAGATGTCCCTGCTCCTGGCAGGGGGGTTGGACTGGGTGGGTTTTAAAGGTCCCTTCCCACCCAAACCATTCTGTGATTCTATAATCTGACTTACCAAAATCAACTATTGCTGTTTGCATTCTCATTAACACAAGGTAAAGACAGAATGAACCTCTCAGTGTAAACTCTCTTCTGATTTTTAGATGGGGCTCTTTTTTTGGTGGAAAGGTTCACTTTTGCTTCTGCTTGGTCAAGACAAGAACACTACTAGACTAAGGTCGAAGTGAGTTGCTCATACATAGACACGATGTTATCCTCCTACTGCCCAAAGCAAGTCTCTGCCTAGAACGGTATTTGAGATGATGCCCATCACTGTATAGCTGTTTATACTAGAAATTAAAATGCCTGTAGGAATGGCAGAAGTAACCTAGTGGGATTAACAGCAGCAGAAGACACACCAGAATACAAATTCTTTTCAAGCAGAGTTCCAAGCATGGATTGTAAGCCCTGTTAGTTTATCAGGCAGATGCAATTCCTCTCTCGTCAAGAGTATTACTGTAAATAATCAAACATGAAACACTTGATGTGTCTGTCTTCTGTGGCAACCACTGTGTTTTCATACTGTGTTTTAAATATTCAGAGGTAGCTGTGATCTTGCCCTTTGATATGCAGCAGTAAATTTTTCTCAGCATAGAACGGTAGGAGCAGTTGCATTTGGAAGAATGTACAGGTGGAACTCTAAGCAAGTGATGACTCCAGCTTCCTTCTTGCACCTCTAGCCCTGTTTTGGAAGGTTCAGATCATCCAGGAGAAATGGTAAAATGTCCACAGTTCAAAATTGGACCTCAAAATTGGAACTCAAAACCATCAGAAGGAAAAGATCCTTTCATCCCATCATGTCCGTGATTCTCTTTGATTGTAACAGTTTTCAGAATTTGTTCATTTCTTGTTGCAGGACCTCTCAGGAGCTGATTTACTTAATTCAAGAGTTATAGATCTACCAGGCATTTACACAGCATTTTTCCTCCCTAAAATGGTTTAGAAAAATCATCTTTGTAGCACCAGTGAAACGCAAACAGCTTTGTATCTTCCTTGTGGACTCAGTGGCTGCATGACTTTATCAAGACAATAAAAAGCAGTAAAGGCTAGAAGTGGGGTATGGGTTCTTCCTTATGCCCCAACCAGTTTGATTCTTTTCTCTAGAAATCCAGAGTGAAGACTCTACCAATCTTTTTATTAGTATGTGAAATACAAATACACTTTCACCCACGGGAAACGTTGTTAAAAGCAAACCACAGCCCTTTCCTCGTTGTGTCACTAGATGGCCCCACGTCTGAAGCGAACATCCCAGAAAATACCTGCTATAGTGGCAGACCTTTTGCCTGCTCTACCCAGTGCTTTTTGCAGGTTGGCAAACACATGGAGAGGTATTAGTTTTAAATTAAAACAGTAGCTGGTTGTGCTAACGCAAGTGTGTAAATTAGTAGCGGAATGCTTTTTGATACACGCTGCTGTGTACAGAGTCGGTCTAATCCGTCAAAGGAAAGGTATGCGGAAGAGGTAAGTTGGTTTTGCAGTATGTTGCACTTCCCAAGAGCACCTTTGCTTGTAGGAATAAATGGTTCTCCAGTACCCACAGTCTGCTCTAATAATGCTTTCTTCCAAGAGACCTGGAAGATTTGTGGATTTGGCTCCTGCAGGTCTCTAACACTTGGGTTAGGCTTTTTCTCGGGAATGGATGCAGGCTCTCTTCTCTCTTGGGGTAGAAGGGAGGGAAATTGGGAGTGGAAGCGGGAGTCTGTATATGCATCGCTATGCAATATCATCAGGAATATATACGTGCTATCCAAGCAACATATAAACTAGTGCTTTTTGCCCATCCACTGAGTAAGTGTCAATCTCATGCTCATGCTGGGTCCTCGTAAATAATGCTGAATGTCAACATCTTGAAAGAGAAAGGAAGTTATTTATTTGCTTAAATGTGGGTTTGGCAATGCCTGCTTTTCCTGTGGTTCCAACTTCAAATCCCAGTGAGGCAGACCAAAGTCAATATGCTGATTGCTAGAGTTTTCCTTGGAGCAGCTTCTGTTATGACCCTAAAATCTCAGGGTTTCTCTGCAGGCACTCAGAATATATGGCATGTTTCATCAAAGTAAGACTTTGTTCCAGTATCTTAGAGATTTCTGTTTCCAGCATCCCTTTTGCTATATTTAATATCGCACTGTGTGCTCCCCTAGCTGTAGCTTCAGTGAACGATGTAAAGATGTTTTACACTGCCTTGTTTTTGTTGCTGAACCATTTGTGGATGACTTTGGGTTCTCCAATCTGTTATGAAGGAATCCATTGCACTGACTCTGTTTTGAAATTTCTGCATGTTTGGTCACTCTTGTGTTAAAATTGGGCAAGTTTAGTGTTATCCCAAACTGCTAATTCTTCAAGTGCTCTGTGTTTCACTTGTGTTTATATATCAAGACCCATGACATGGAAGGTGCCAACAGTGTTACAACTGGTCTTTATAGTGTGGTTGTGCAGATCTCAGACCTTTTCTCCATCCTGCCTTCTCCAAGCACTGAGAAAATGGGTTTCCACTTGCAAGGGAAAGACACATCCACGCTGGAGCACGAAATTTCCTTGCACAGCCCGTGGAGACACTGTGCATGAGGTCTGCAAGAGTCCTACCCTGGAATTCTCAGCAGCCTGAACATGTTGGAGATGCATTGCTGTAGAAAGGGAAATAAGTTATTTTTTCAACTTCAAAGTAATTCTCTCTTCTCTAGGAAAGTAGCCCTGATAATGTGTACGAAAAATTACATTGAAAACCACTTTCCTGCTGTTTATTAACAGTGAGTTGTTTTACAGTTCTTACATGCTGCTGTCTTAATTTGTTTGTTTCCACAGGCTACATTTAGATGCTGTTTACAGCAATAAAGAGAATATTACATTTGATCTAGAGTTCTGTCTTAATTCGCAGGATGAGATGCGAACAGAAGCTCGTCGAAAAAATCTTCTCATTCTAATTTTGCATTACTTAATGGAGGAAGGGTATGTTTTTTAAGTAATAATGCTCTGCATCTGTGGGTTTGTGTGCATCTGACCTCCTGTAATGTGTTGTTCTGACCTCTGTTGGGTGGATGGACAGCAAGGCCCTTTGGTTTGATATGAGAAAGAGGTATACTACTATTACATATCTTGGCAGTTTACTTTGCTCAATTGTTTCATTTTCTGGAACAAAAACGTCCTATATAATATAAAAATACTTTAGAGCAACCAGCAAAAAAATTTTAAATAAAGTTTATGCTTTTATAGTAAATAGGATTCTGGACAGCTTGAAAATAGCATATACTTACTAATGCTATTGTTTGCTTTTTCTCTCAAAAGTCAGAATAAGATAATGACTCGTTTTTTTGATCTTTGTTCTTTTTCAATTAACAGGTATGTCGATGCTGCAAATGCTTTGGAACAAGAGACGAAACTAAGTTTACGTGGCTTTGAAGTTTGTGACAACATTGATCTTGAGACAATTTTGATGGAGTATGAAAGCTATTACTTCGTAAAATTTCAAAAGTATCCTAAAATTACCAAAAAGGTCCTGGATACTGGTATGTGGCTGTTTTCCAAACAGAAAGCTTTTGTTTCTCAAAGCCTAAAATGTGTATTTGGCTGCTACATTCACTGCACTCCTCATGTATGTCAGCGTTTGATGCTTGAACTCTCTTGCAGTTAAGAGAGCGATAGTTCTAGCATGTAGGACACAAGAATTGAGAGATGAGGCTTTGAGCCCTTCTGCTTTTCCTTCTCTTTTTATGTAGAGGAACAAAAAGGTGATATTTTTCTGTCTTTTAAAAACTGCTTTGATATTGGAAAATACCGTATAAGCACAAAGTATTATGGCACAGATATATTCACTTTCTCCTCATGGGGAGAGAATAGTAAGTCTATTCTATTTTTGTTTAATTTTTAAATTAAAATAAACCACTTTAATGACGTATTAGACCTTAGCTCGTCCAAGCTAGTGCTTAGAAGTTTATAACCACTAGTCTCATTAACAATTTATTTTGCACATTTTCATATACTAAAGGTAGTGTGCCACACAACTAATAGGTTTATTTGCTCCCAAGGACTTAAAGTCTGAGGTATAAATGAATTATATAGAACAAGGCAAATCAGAATATGAGCATTCTGTTACAACCCTCAGAGCCTGAATTGTTTTGTTCTTGAGCACCAAATGTAACTTACAGAAGCCATAAGAACAACTGTGTAAGAATCAGTTTTGAAGAGCTTGGAGGGTACAGAAAACACCAACATCTCAACCTATTTGTCTTCTAAGAAAAATATAATCATCAGAGAAGGGCATGATTGGCTAGGGAACATCTCTGTGCGGTTGTTGTTGCTTCATATGACTGCCAGCAACTCTGAAATCACAGGTAAATGAAACATTATATAAATATAATAAAATTACCTATATAGGTGAAATTATTTTCAAAGGTACTAAAGCTACTTATCATGACTACATTCATGGTGATGTAGAAGATCAGTACTAGCTGGAAGCAAGCGTTATCTGCAGGAAAAAAAAATTATGGCATGAATATAAAGAGGAGCAGTCTTCCAGGACAAAACCGAAGGAATTTGTTATGAATCAAGAAGGAAAATGTATTTGTCACAAAAAGCATTTGTCACATCATACTCAGTCAAATTGAGTGGTAGCTAAGGCTTGATCCATGATCCGAGTGAAAAAAACAATTCCCAAAAAGCACTTACAAGCTCTCAGTACCCATTTTTTGGTCAGTAAAGCTACTCAGACATGGGGTACTCTGCCATTACCCAAGCTCAGAATTGCAACCATGCTGGCAGGGATGCATCATCCTTTTTCTCTGAAGTGCAAGCAGCTGCCTATCCTGCATGGAGTTTGTGACCTGCCTTGTATTGTCTCCATGGTCAGATTGTGGTATACACAAGCCAAACAGAATAATTAGTGTGGTGCTCCTTTCTTTGTAATACTCACAGCAAGTCCTAAAGAACCAACTCATTTCCATGCAGAATTGCAGTTCGTAGTGTTGTAGATGTACGCGCAGGATTGCATTTTTGACACATGGGCTCTGCTGCCTCTAAGTACACAGTGTTCCCAAGCTCTTCCAGTGAAACAGATGTTTGGGAAGGATTATTTTGTGTAAGTGTGTGAGAATGTGGGTGCAAGAGAATCTTGCACAGAGAACACTGATTGGAGATCTGTTTCGGAACAATGAGGTGCATGCCAGTATGATACAAACCCTTAGCTTTATGAATTCACATCTGGGCTTTGTGAGTTTGACATCTGTGGGGAAAAAAAAAAAAAAGCTTTTGACAGAAACTGTTTCAAATTATGTAAGTGAAAAAAATAACATAGTTTGATAACCACCATTGCAATGTGACACTTATGCTGTCTTGGTATGGTGAACATGATAAAATTACTATTAAGAAAAGTGAGGTAAATTCTTATTTCCCAATTCAACAATGAAAAAATTATTAGCATTAAATAAGCATTCTGTATGATATATTAAATTAGTTTATTGTGCTTAATCTAATTTCTGGTAGTGCGGGTTTTAATGTGAGAATGATACTGATTTTAAAATGTAAGCAAAGAAACCAAAGATTGAATGAGCCTAAAATTTAACAAGCCTGGAGCCAAACTACTCTCTCCAATATCAGTTTGTTTTCAAAACATTTTTGCAAGCTTGCATTGCTCGTAATCATACTGTTCCTGTTTATCCATTGTTTTTTCCCAAAGCCATTAATGTGTGCTCAAAACATGTTTGAAGGGAAAAAAAATAAAGTTGCCCTTTTTTATATCCTTAATTATGTTCCATTTTCATATTAATTTTGCCACAGCAGAAAATAAACAACAGCTGAGAACTGGAGGAAGACCAAGAAGGTAAGAGAAATGTGTGGTGTTTTTTCTGGGCAGAAAATCTTCATATAAAAGCAGTATGCAGCATGGTTAAAATAATGTTGTGATACCATAGGAATACTAAAGCCTAGAGTCACGCTGCTGATTGCGTGGTGTATTTTTCTGTATCTTTTAGAGGACAATAAAGACTTATTTCCCAAATGGAGGTGATAAAGTTTCTACAGTGTGGATAAGGCAGGATGACATGTTTGAAAGCAGTAAGCACTGAAATTTGCTGTGATTGAAACTGATGCCTTAACTTCAGTGGGAGCAAAGTTAGCCCAAAACTGCTTCATTTCAAAACCTGCCTTTTAATCTTTTGATATCTTGAAGGAAAAAAAATGAGTTGTGAAAGCCTTTCAAGATTTTTTTTTTTTTTTAAATTCTAGGACAGCAAGCTCTTCTCAGAGTCTCCCAAGGCTCAAACATCACACCGTGCAACGACCATCATCAAAAACTTCACCTGGGAGTACAACAGAATTTAAATCATCCGTCAAGGAGAGCCCCAACCAGGTTTAAATGTGTTTTATCTTGGCAGGATTACAGTTGAAATTAATGTGATTTTTATTTTGAGAGGCTATAGGCAGCAAGGACTAAGGATTTAAGGACTATAGATGCCAGACTTCATGAGAATATGCTTTCTGGATGTGAGTTGGGGTGCAAGTCATAGGCAAGAACTAGAGGAAAAGGAGTCATATAATCCAGCCTGTACTGAAAGCAACCAGACTTTTCCCATTAACACCAGTAAATTCATCCTTTAATGACAGAAAGCCAGACAACAAACGAAGTAGAACATCTGGTGTTAGTTGTAAACATTGTCACAGTGCATCAGGTGTTGGAGACTCAGGGAGTAATTTGACTCTGTAATTTTCAGGTTTGTGAGTCTTATTTTGGTAGGATTGCGGTGAAAACTACTTTATTACCATCCCTTACAGAGGAGGGAACAGCAACAGCAGGTTGGTGGGCAAGCACTGTATCTCTTACACCTTTTGAGGAACTGGGTGAAGGAGAGCCTCTTTTTATTTTTTTTTTTAATCCTTGTCTATATTCTTGCAAAGGGAGGAGCTCGTCTCTGACCAGTTCTCACCCTTTAAGAAAAATATTTAGGGTTTTACAGCAATAACTGCTGTGAAGTGAATGTCAAAATAACTTATAATCCTAAAATGGCTCCTCATTTCTGAGTTGACGTGCTGTGCCTTATACTTGCCTGTCATTTCCACTGTTCATAAGTGCTTCTTTTCATAGCTATGTAAAATGCAGATTTCTGCAACTTAAAATGGAAGCTCTGTGCATGCAGTAGCTTGAATGCTGAGTTCTAGAGCCATGGCTTTCACCGCTGTTGTCACTAGTCAGGTGAAATCTAAATGCAGAATGGTTTTTGTCTGACAAATACAGGATTACTATTGCAACTTCCATGTAATGGTACGGCTTATCTGGGTGTGAAGAGGTGGGATGATACCTATAATAGAATGATATCTGCAACTCATCTACTTGGCAAGTCATCTGTTTTAAAATTGATTTTTCTTTAGTACAATGACAGTGTAGTTACTCTGGAGCAATCTGACTTTGGCTTAAGCATCTCAGCAATCAACAAAACTGGAGGAGACAGCACTCACCCAAGAAGGACGAGTGGAAACCTAGTATGTGATTTATCATCGAAATGTGTATGTAGAAAAGGCACATGAAAGTTTTGCACAAATACCAAATGCAAGCTTTTTGTGTCTATTTTTATATGAAATGTTCCTGTATAATTAGCTAAAGGGTCAATTTTATTATTTGGGCAGTAATTCTTCGTGTAGGAGGCTCTGCTTGCATTAAATAGTATTTCACACATTGTCAAGAAGGAAAAATATTTCTGCTTTTAAAACCTGATGGTTATAGCTAAAAATGAAGATAAATTTCGAAGTCCTGAATGAGATGATAAAAGGCTCTGCAGTTAAATTGTTGCACTGACTGAGGAGATGTGCATTCTTTTCCCATTGCTACCACAGATTCTGTGGTCAGATTTTGCCAGTACAGAAACTCATTACTGTAATGGTAAGCAAAATTTATCCCAATGCAGTTCCAACAGTAGAGCTACTGTCATGGTGAAGCCTGTCAACATTGTTTTCTCCTTTAGGGCCAACTAATTGACTTCCGTGGGACAATTCAGGATGCTGTCAAAGTACCATCAAACGGAGTAGCCTTGAACAGCCTTAGTTGTGATCCAGATCCATCAGTAAGTGTTTCTGATACAATAAATACAAACAATACAATACAAACATCAGTTTTATATAACCAGGAACAAAATAAAATACCACAACCATGTTGTCTTTTTTTCCTAAGCACTAAAAATGGCTTAGACTTCCAAGTGGTGTATTTCCGTCTTGAATGGACAGTCATACTTGATACTGGTCTAATTTGTGGACAGTTGTTTACTCTTTGAACCTGAAAGTAGGCAACAAATACACATGATAACTTATGATCCACAAAAAAAAAAAAATGCAGAATCCCACAAAACTTCTGACGGTGAAATTCTGCTTTCTTTGAACTTAGTATGTTAGTTAGTGTTTGCCTCAGGTGAGACAAGAACAGAGTTTAAATGGTCAAGAGAAACTTTCGGCAATCAGTCCTTGACACAAGCCATAGATTCTCAGACTGTGCATCCAACTTAAGTGATGCCAGTCTGCTTGGCAACTGCTACACTTGAAGAGACTTTCAAAACAGAGAATGTGACAATGTGATACCCATAGTTATATTTTTCACTCCTCTTAATCTATGTAGGGTGTGTTTAGGACTACATGTGCAAAAAGAGAGCTGTTCATTTTAATGTTAATTCAGGATTAGATTCTGTCAGATGAAAAGATGAGTTATTGCAAATATGATTTACTTCAAAATCTTCATCATGATCCATATTTTTGCAATTTTAAAAGTTGATATTATTATGATGTATCAGATTTTTGAAACTATTTCATAGTTCATCTGTTTAAAAATAATTTAAGTCTGACAAGAACTTATGTTTGTCTTTTTTAGGAACGATTATTGAAACCCCTTAGTGCTTTCATTGGCACAACTGGTGAGATGAGAGAACTTGCAACTGTTGTAAGCAAAGTAAGATCAAATCTCCTTTTTGTTGTTTAGAGATCTTTGTTATCTTTGCCATCTGAGAATGCTGTTTCTTTTTACTGTCATTGATAGTGCTTATTCTTGAACGTGCAAGCTATTTTTCTTATCATGGAACTCCCAACAAGTCATTATTTTTATGTGTAACGATGTTTCTTTCTGATACACAATGGGAGGAAGTAATCAAGACCATTCTTTTATAATGGGGAACGTGTAATCTAATAATGCTGTACCCATGAGACTGTCATAGCTTTTCCCTTTGTTCTTGCTGCTACAGAAAATGTGGAATACTTCACTGAAAAGAGGGATTTAAATATATTAGCTAGTATCAACTATTATCTAATGTATTACCTAACTATGATCGAATGGTGGGAAAAACCTTGATTCAGCTCTGTGGGTGCAGTTTTCATTCAAGGCATTGGGCTGTATTGAGTGTGGATGGTGTGCCAGCATCACAGCGGTATCCTAATTTTGAGTGTATCTACTAATTGCTATTACTGTAGGCTCCGCAAGCAGTGCCCTGCCCTCATCCCTGCACAGGAGCTGCATAGGCAGCATCAGTAATACACTGTATCCCAGGGCAAACTGGGGATTCTTCCAGGATGGGCACTTTGGCACCTGGAGGGAATCTCACTGTTGTTAGCACCGTTTCATTTCATTTGTGGGTCAAGGTGCAGGCTAGCAAACGGCCCCTGGGCTACTGGAGATCGGTGGCTACAAAGCAGGTCCATGCTTTGCGTGGATCAGCTCCCAAACTCCAGGACGCACTTGTCCAAAAGGCTTCATATCACAATATTTTAGAATATTGTGACCCTTTCTGGATACAAGCGTCAGAAATGGTATCAACTGTTGCCCTCACACAGTTAAAATCATCTGGTTTAAAAAGCCTGGAAGACTTTTGCTGACTGATTTTTACAGCTGTATATGGCCCAAATTCTCGATCTGCAAGTTTTGGATTTCCACTTTAGTAGAACTGAAGTCTAAGAGTTTCCAGCCTTAAAGTAAGAAAATTCTCATTCATTTAAATTCCCGTCTGGTTTTTAATTTATGATAAACCTTTAAGATAGTGTTGTTCTTGCTGCTACTTTAGCAAAAAGCAATAGGGTTGCTTTAGCCTTCGTTATGGTGTGTTTTTTAAATTGTGCTGGTATGTTCCTAGTTGCTATGGTAATCAACACAGTGTAAATCAATGAAAATAAATAGCATGTGGTATCTATTTCACAACACAATCTAATTTAATTTGGAGACAGTTATGGAAGTCTCTACTTAGTATCATAAATCTGATTCATCTTAATTTGCTGTTAATAGAAAGGGAAAGCGTAATCTACTCTATATAAATAATTTTTCTAATTGTATTAAATCAAATTTTCCCCTCGGATATAAACACATATTTTTTTCTTCAATCTCTGGGGACTGCCTGTTTTTACTGGAAAGCAGAATTTAACCCAAGTATTTTTACTGAGGATATGATATTTTCTGCAGAACAATTAGTCGCTGTAATGCAAAGCCACAAAATATTACTAAGGCAAATGATAAGATTCATAGAAGATTTGGAAAGTTTGATAAATTAAATGAAATTAATTTAGTGAGTGCTTCAGGGCATAGACTAATTACCGACCATCTTTTGATAGATATTTAGGGGAAAATTTTCCTCCTGTTATAGAGCTTCTCACATCTCTTCTTGCAGCATATAATACAGTTTGTATCACCTAAGAGCACTCTTATTTTATAACTGAGTCGATTCTTTTACTTTGCCAGAGGTCATTGTCCTAGTGCAGAAGTTTTAGTAACAGGACACAATGTATGTTGCAGGACATATATCTCCATAATCCAAATGTGAAGTGGGATGATATTATTGGACTGGATGCAGCTAAAAGGCTAGTGAAGGAAGCAGTTGTTTATCCCATAAGGGTAAGGTGTTAAACAATTTTGAGAAAACCAGTGTTGGGCTCGTTAGCATTTTCCTTGTCATTACAGTGGTGGTTTAGAGTTCTCACTATTTCTGTGCTTTTGTAAGCAGTTCATGTTAGAACTATTCCTGTTTCTGTTTCATCTGACAGTGGCACACGCATTCTCCTACGGGAAAATGGCCAATTGCATTTGAAGAATTCACTTAAAACAGATTTCAAGTTGTAAATACAGTATTTTTCTCAGTACTCAGATCATCTATATATGTTGTTTTGGACAGTTTTTACCCCACTTTTCAAATTTCTCAGATTTCCTGAATGCATTAGGAGTAGTGGGGTTAGGGCTTAGAACCCTTCACATTTTGTCATAGATGATACATTTTTAATCCCTAAATTGCTTTTCTGTTTCCACAGTACCCCCAGCTCTTTACAGGTATTCTGTCTCCTTGGAAAGGATTATTGCTTTATGGACCACCAGGTATGGAGAGCTTTATACCATATACATTTGTTTATCACTGCTTCGGGTTTGTACCATGGATAAATAATTGATGCTAATTAGATCAAATCTGTTGATAAAGAACTTGTTCTGTAAAGTGAAATAAAAGGATACAATAGTGGATGGTTATGTCTGTCTGTGTGTCACACTCAAACCTGTCCACTTGCCTTTCTCACAACCCTTGACTATTTCTACACTTGAATCTTCCAAAAACCAGTGCTTACAGTAACCATTCAGAGAACTCATATCTCTCTTTTCACTCAGCTTGTGCTGTATTAATCAAGTTTGGCTTGACTTGATCTTACAAAATGTGAATAAATCTGGCATGGACTCACTTTCTGAAGGAAAACGTCCTTTCTTTCTTCTGCATTAGGGTGTTGTTTTGGAAATGGGGTGCAAGCTTTGCTCCACTTTGACTCAAGCATTACCACCATGAGTGTGACTGGGAGGGGACAGAGGGCACAAGTACCACCCAAGTCAGGTTGCAAAAGCTATCACTGCAGTGAACTCCATTTGTTCCTGTGAATGTTTACATGCACTTGCCACAGCAGGCATCTGACGATTTCAGCACATGGTACTTCAGAATTTGGGGAGTGCATTTGCAGTGCTGTATTACCTGAGTTTCTCCAGAAAATACTGGAAGGGCCACAAAATGATGAGAGGGCTGGAGCAGCTCTGCTGTGAGGCCAGGCTGAGAGAGCTGGGGCTGTTCAGCCTGGAGAAGAGGAGGCTCCGGGGAGACCTTATAGTGGCCTTCCAGTGCCCAAAGGGGGCTGCAGGAAAGGTGGGGAGAGGCTGTTCAGCAGGGCCTGTTGTGACAGGACGAGGAGTGATGGTTTCAAAATAGAGGAAGGTAGATTTAGATTGGATAGTAGGAAAAATTTCAGTACCTAAAGGGGGCTTAGAAGAAAGATGGGGAGAAACTTTTTAAGAGGGCCTGTAGAGACAGAACAACGGGTAATGGTCTTAAACTAAAAAAGGGTGGATTTAGAATAGATATAAGCAAGAAATTTTTTACACTGAGGGCGGTGGAACACTGGCCCAGGTTGCCCAGAGAGGTGGTGGGTGCCCCATCCCTGGAAACATTCCAGGCCAGGTTGGCCGGGGCTCTGAGCAACCTGATCTGGTTGGAGATGTCCCTGCTCCTGGCAGGGGGGTTGGGCTGGATGGGCTTTGAAGGTCCCTTCCAACCCAAACCATTCTGTGATTTTATGACTTTCTCTTTTGGTGTTTTTATCTGACTTGTAGTAGGATGAGGGGAATTATTCAAACTTTTGCATTGTATTTCTTTAGAGAGTGAGTTTCTTCAACGCTGTTGTTTGTAGGCACTGGGAAAACATTGCTTGCTAAGGCTGTTGCCACAGAATGCAATACAACTTTTTTCAACATATCAGCATCCACCATTGTCAGCAAATGGAGGGGTGATTCAGAAAAACTTGTTCGGGTAAGAATTATTATCTCATTATACTTTAACAAACATCAGGTTCCCACTTAAAGAACTGGAGTTTAATACAGAACTGGAAAATTAGTATTCCTCTCACTTTCCAGTGAGATACTTATAATTTTTCCTGTTTTGGACAAAACACATAACTGTTAGTATCTAGTTCTTAAAATGGGAATAACATCACTTCTGCAGAAGTCTCATAATGGATTCTTGCTGTGGAATTTAAATTCTGTAATGTAAGATTGAAGTAGATGTCCTAAAGTCAGTGAAGGTTTTTGACTCGGTGAGTAGAGATGGGCAAGCAGAGTCCCTGACTAAAGCGGTGTTTGCTTAGTGACCCCTTCAAAGCATTTCACATCATTTCTGCAAGGCTTGGCTGCTAAGCTCCCTGCAAAATGTCACTTAGATTCCCAAATTCCTTACTATTCCTACTCTTGAGAGCACAGAATTGGCAAAGAATTCCCTTGTCACAAAGATCTTGCAGTCAAACACAGATGTAATGTTCATTTAAGGAAGGTCATTTAATGTAAATGGGTAAATGTATTTTTGCATCTAGACTAGCAACTACCGTGCATGGCTCAGCTGTGGTACAAAAAAAATCTGGGATTCAAGTGTAGGATCCTTGCTCTAAGATGTTCATCCTAATCTGTCTGTAATGTCCACCATTTCAGTGTAAGAAATCCACAAGCTCTTATCTTTCCTTTACGCTTATGTCTTAGGCTACACTTCAAATAGGTACAGCACTCCTGAAAATAAATAATCATAACAGATTACGCTCAGCAAATGGCATTACAAGAATTGTTAATCTCTCTTGAAATTTAGACAATGTCTGCAACATAATTATTCTTTGTGTGTCCTTCGACCTTTAAAATGGCACGTTTTCATTCTGACATTCACCTCCTCTATTGATCCTCTTGACATCTGTCTCAGTAGCTTCCTAGAAGTTTCCCTTCTGGCAGGAGTAGGGATGGGACAGTCTGGTTTTTGACAGCACTATCCAAAAGGGTTTTTGTGAACATGCTGCAGCACTTGGAATTACATTGAATTTGTGGCATTTCACCCTTAGTCGAGTTTTTGGCAGAATCCAGAAATGAAATAAGACTGTGGATTGGGACAACTCTAAGAAAAGTATTGTGTGAATTTGTGTACTAAAATGACATGAGGCTGGTACAGGAGTTTTCTGAAGTTGTGTGAAGTATATGTGGATTTTGTGGTCATTTGGAGAAATGTTCACTCATCCCTGTTTTCCTCAGTTCTCAGCCGTATTGGTGTGATTTTTATATTTCAGATTTGTAGCAAAATTGTAGACTGCTCATAGACTACTTGTGACTCTGGCAAATAATTTAAACCCTGTGCTTTATATCCAAAGTGTAGAAAATTTTATATATATATATATATATATATGTATATAAATTTGGGTTTTTAAGTGTTCAGATTTAGAAGTGCTGGATTTATATGTATTGTTAGTGATATTTATTTAAAAACTCAAAGAACAAAGAACACATCACTGAAGGAGAACCAACAATATGTTCTTACTGCTAATATAAACCTCCCCATGTTTACAGAAAAAATAGGTGGAACTTCTTTCTCCAAAGGGCAGACACAGACTTTTTGTGTGTGTGTGTGTGTGTCAGCTTAATATTCCATTTTTTAATCTTGATTGTTCAAGCAGTTCATATTTGTTTTCACCAGGAAAAACAAAAGAACTGCTTGATTCTTATTAAGAGAATCAGTTCATTTCCTTTCATTATGGTTCAGCTGACTTTTAATTTTTTTTTCAAATCCTTATTTAAAAAAACTACAAATGGAGGAACAACATAAGACGGATGTTTAATCTCTGATAACAATTTAGGAGTTCCCAGAATCCTCTGATGGATCATTTTCTTCTATCCCATTACTCTCAGGGTACTCTGATAGGATTTAGCCAGAAAGATTTACATTTAAAGACAGGATTACAAGCCTGTGTTCTTTATATCTCCTTTACAAACCTTTCAGAATTTGAGAGGATTCAGGGACCCTCAGCCTCCCCAGAGCTTTTTCCCAGCCGATATTCCCTTTTTGTCCTACAAGTTTGGAATGTGGGTGTTGTTGTTTATCTTCTGTGCCAGTGGCCCTTAATGCTTTTTTGGGTTTATTTATCTTTTCTTTCACATTTACTCTTCTCTCTAAACAGGTGTTGTTTGAGCTTGCCCGGTACCATGCTCCTTCCACAATTTTCTTGGATGAGCTGGAGTCAGTTATGAGTCAAAGAGGCACTGCGGCTGGGTAACTGATGAGAGCACTTCCTATGGCTTTAGGAGAATATTTGTCACCCTTTTACTGCATCTTTTCAGTAATGTGTGTGTTCAGGTGCTGACCAATCATATGGTCTACCTGTCAGAAACAAATCTTAGCTACACTAAAAGCCTGAAGCTACTCTGTAAACTTCAACAGCAGCCTGATGGGGCCCCTGAAAGACTTGTCTTATAGATTTTATTGACATTATAATTACTTTGAGTGATAATGATAATTTTAGTGACCTTTTATTAAGTAATTTTTTGCTTTGTTCTGTTGTCAACTTTAGGAGCCTCGCAGTGTGTTATTGTCAGAATGCCTGTCAGCTCTGAAAGTACTGCTTCTTGGAAGCATCACATACGCTGTGGGGATTTAAAGAGCGAGATGTAGCAGTTATTTCATTCGCAGTAGTTGAGATTGGTAGAGAAACAAGCATGAAACACAAGTTGTGTGAAGATTAGCGAGGGACTATGGGTCCAGCAGGACTGTGAGAAGGAGAGAGGTGCAAGAGTGTATAACCAGTGGTTGCTGTACTTTAAAATGAGGGGTTTGAGGTGGAAATAAAGGCAATGAGGGGGGAACAACAGATTATTTGTTAGAGGCAAGTAAGAAACAGTTGATTTTGTGGTACTTTGGACAAGTTTAGGGTAAGAGAGAGTGTACATGGTGGCATGGTATTTTCATTAATGGGACATATTTTGATGGCATTGTCAGGACTTCAAGATGCAGGAATGGGAGTCTGTTGTTATTGTCATCTAATGTAGACAGTTTATAGTTAAAAACAGACTGAAGAGGTTAGGGATGAGGAAGAAGCAGGAGAAATATAAAAATATTATTATAACCATTAGAAGCCCATTATAGTGGATTTTATGTATTGTAAATTATGTGCTCACAAAGGTGTATAAATAGAACATGCCATATTGTAAAGATAAAACCTGTAATAGGTGTGGGTTAATAGTTGTAAATTATGGGCCAAATTTTGCCTTCATATATATTTTTAAAAGCTCTTATTAACATCACTGGATTATATACTTTAGTAAGGATTTTAATCTATGATTATGTAGTTTTTAACATATTTTTTTATATATCCTTATTAAATATTGACATAGCACCAGTGTGGGGATGCCTTTGCAGAAATATGCCATTAAACCTGAATTGTAGCTCTTACTGTCTAAGGCCCTGATGTTTTCTCTGGTTTTGATCCAGGAGTTTCCAGGAACTCCACATCTGGGACCACGAGTTCAAACTGGTTTCTTGCAAAATTGTTTACCCAGATCAGGGTCAGAATTCTTAGCACTTTGCTTAAGTTTCCCTTCTCTTTTTGAGGAAGGATCCTTCCTGGGTGGTCTCCACCCCATTTTTTAATACGTTTCAATCCAGCATATCTCTCTGTTTGCTTTTGATAGAACATTTTGCAAAATGTTGAATTCAGTAGTAGGTGTATCTTCTTGTGGACACTTAACATTCACTCACACAAAAATGCCAGTAGGTGCCCTGAATAGATAGATGTGTTAGTTAATTTAATGGCAACTGTCACATTATAAAAATTCTCTTATATAGACCAATCAATCAAAGCTTTAGCTGTTTTCCAGTAAACATTAACGTTGCGTGGAGATTAATATGAAGAAAAAAATAAAGCTAAATATTTTCTTTGGATTCAGTAATAGTGAATTCTCCTCACTTTAATGCATTGAAAAGAGTCCATTTAAGTAATCATTAGAAAGCTTGATTTTAGTGCTTAAATGTTAGCTAATGGAGCTTAATCATGCTTTGAACTGGGGCAGAACTGTGACAAGGGCTCAGTTGCTGTGAATGACACTGTATAAATAAAGATGATTACTTTAATGCACTGAGCAAATAATATTTCTCTGAATCTTGGTAGTGGTGAACATGAAGGAAGTCGGCGGATGAAAACAGAATTACTGGTGCAGATGGATGGTTTGGCCCGATCTGATGATCTTGTATTTGTTTTAGCAGCTTCCAATCTGCCATGGTAAGAGATCCGGAGAGTACATTTTGAATACATTTGCATGAGCTTCTAAGCACAGATAAAGATTTTATTTAGACTTTTGCAGAAAAAGCCTTGATATTTGGTTAAAGCATTTAAAGATTAATTTGGAGCTTTTACTTTTAAACTCTACAATTCTTGCTATTTGTGCCACATGAGAATAATCCATAATAAAGTCAACATATGCTGGTGCTACCAGCTGCTAATATTTAAAATGGAGTATTTGACTTTATAGGCAAGTTATTTACTATGTTTAAGCTAAGAAGGGTTTCAGCCTGGAACTGTAAGGTGCTTAAAACATCCAGGGCTTAAGAGGATACGCCATAAATAGGAATGCTGGATTTTATTGGTATCAAATGAGACTTTTAAAAGTTGAGGGACAAAATTCTTCCATTTCCTTAACAACTTAGAACAGAAGAATAAACAGTTTAAGACTGGAACCAGTACATGGGGAAAACGATGGCTGTTGGTTAAGCAGAGCTGTTTTCAACAGTCTGATTTGTAGCTCACTGATCGTTTTCCAGAGCAGGAGCCAACACCTCTACAGGGAACTGAAGCACATTGATGATGGGCTTGTTTTCTGAAGTTAGTTTTCATGGGTCTGGAACTAGTCTGTGGATTTCTGCCTGCCCCGAGATTTCCCCTGTCCGTGAGCTACCGATCCATGAAACCTTCAGTGGAAGAACATCTTTTCCTGCTGAGAAATCTGTGCGTTGAAAGCAGAGGTGGGAACCTCAGCAAAATAAACCGTGGAAATTATCTGTTTGGTGAGGGACAGTCTTGGAGGCAGATATGTCAAAAAAAAGATGAGTTAGGCACAGAAAGCGTTTTTTTCCATGCTTCCTCATCTCCTTGAAATGTCCATGAAGCACAGAAGTACAAGGTGTCTGCTGGAGGCGGACTGAATGACTCATGTTTCATAATTTCCTGATCATTGTAGCACTGAGGTCTTTCTTAATAGCCATGTCCCTCAATAGCTGCAGTGGCTCAGCAGCATTTGAAGTGGCGCTACTTCAAAATTGACAGAAAGGTGCGTTGTTCATTGATGTGACACTCACCCAGCTCTGCAGTGTGACAGCCACAGAGCAGGGCATCCAAAACTGTCTGGGAGCAAGAGAGGGCTCTGCACTCACAAAACCACAGGCTGCATTCCTGGATTGTTTTTTACTCTGAGAGGAACTCGAAGTATTTCTCTCTTCTGAATGTAAGAAAGCCTGAGGGAAGGGGTCTTCTAAGTTAGACATAGAGGCACAGTTGCTGCTTAAAAACAGGCTGTGTGTTACCTTTCAGTATCGCTCATTAAAATTAGGTGAATTAAAATAAATACTTAAGAACTCACTTGAGAATTGCAGAGTTGCTCTTCTCTGATGTAAGACAGAAACATCTCTGGAGTTTCTGTCCATCCATGGGAAGAGATCCAGTCCACCTACAAGCCTGTCTTTCCCTCTACATTTTACTTCCTAATGCAGAACCTCGTGTTTCCCATACAGTCAAGGAAGGACGCTTCTGAGAGCCACCATGCAGGCATCTTACCTGCCTAAATTCGAGTGGCAAAGTGGCAACATACTCATATTCCCTCTATGGCCTGCCCAGGGCTTTCAGGCTCTGTTAACTAGGAGAACAGCTGTGTGGGCACCTAAACGTGTAGAAATCAGATGTACAAGTTAAGTGGGTTCCTACCCTGGCCCAAGAGTGTGAGTACAAAGCCATCGCTGGCTTTTATAGCCATAATATGTGTGTTGGTTTGGGGGATTTATGCCTTGGACAAGCTCATGAATTTAAATCAGTACAAAATCCACCCCATTTTGTGTTACAGTATCTACATGAAAGAAACTGAGCAGAATTTGATTTAATTATATTCCAGTTCTGTAAGAAAACACTGAAAAATAAATAGCTACTATGTGAACAGTTAAGTATGAAAGATAATTAATGCCTTAATAACCCTTTAATGGTTTGTTAGCAATACAGTATAAGTGTTTATGTTACTGTAGCATCATTACCCTTTTAGAAAGAGAAACTCTAAGCAGTGTATTGCACCTTTCCATGGTCTCTTAAATTATCCTGTGAGTAGCTAAGCTTCACATGTAATGCTGCAGCATGGCAGTATTAAAAAGGATCAGATGTCTTTAGAGCATCCATGTCTTTCTACTCTTGCACAGTGGTTTGAAAGGAAAAAAATGGGTATTTGAAACCCACTGAGGAAGATGTCAGAGAGGGCAGCTGGCCTGAAGGTCACTGTGTGGCTGGTGCTGGCTCTAGGAATCTTGGAGATGTGTTAATAAAAGCGTGAGGCTGACCTCTCTCTGCTTCTGCGGAGATTCCTCCATGTGTCTTGCTACCATGTCTTTGCCTTCTGGAACTGATAAATTCTTTCTGGATAGTCATGCAAAAATTACAGAACACAGTTTTGAGTGTTTTATACATTTGATTTTGGATCACTTTGCAATTCTGAAGTGCTGATTTCTGTGAAATTGTCTTTGAAACATCAAAAATGACCCAACTTTTTTTTAAGGTAGATCCAAAATGTCAAGATTTCTATTTTGGGGAAATTGCTCCCACAGAAAGCTGGCAATCTCTGTCGGTACAAGGCGGCAACTGGGACACTGTGAGAAGCCAGCTCTTGCGTTTGAAAGTTTTATACCTGAGAGCCTAACATTTCCTTTTAGACTTTCTCAACATTGCTTATGGGCAGGTTGGATTTTGCCCTCTCTCAAGCAGACTCAACCTATGAGTCCAATGACTACTTTGTCTGGCAGAAATGTGCCTACCACAGAGAACACGCTTTAAGGTGTGGCTGAGTGTACGCTTAGAAAGGTGTTTTAGGAGGATGAAAGCCATGAGCCTCTTACATCGTCACTGAAGCTCACAGGCTCGTGGAATTTGGGATTGTTGGCTTCCAGAGACTTCAGTGGGGTTTGAACTGCTTTTAAGATCTCAACTATATGTGTACAGATTATGTGTACTAACCAACATGCAGTCCTACTGTAAGACCCTAGACTTCAGCTGCATAGGGATATTTCATAACAAATTTTCTAAATACCTGGTACTACAGTCCGAGGTTGCGGCTTCACAGCAGAGCCCAGCATTCTTGCAAACATTTGGTGTTAAGCTGGATTTCAAGAGATTTGTTTAACTTGGATATTTATTGATCATGGAAAAAAAATTAGTACCAAGCTGCTTTTAGATGAATGAAAAGAAGCCTAAACAAAGCTCTTTATGCTGTCCTAAGCTGCACTGCACCTATTGATCTTCCTCTTCAGCCAGTGCTTGCTGCCCAGCCTGGCTTCCTGCTACTCATCAGCAAGGCACTTTCTATTGACAAATTACTTGTTGAAATTATTCAGCATAATTAAATAAAATAAAGGCCTTGTTAGTGAAAAAATAAAGTGATCCTTAACCACGAGGTGAATGTTTCCTAATGTATGAATGCATTTAATTCAACTTCCATTGCAATGCTGCTTTCTCCTCCATCTCCACCCTCAGGGTGGGTGAAGATGTGGTGCAGGCTGACAGACTCTTCCCTTCTGTCCAAGCCGAGTCCTGTCAGAGCTGTGAGTGCATGTCCAAGATAGATTCAAGGAGAGGGGGGCTGTGAAGCCAGATCAGATCTGGGATTACCCAGTAGTGAGCCCTTTCTTTCAGTCGCAGCAAGGAGAGCAAGGAAGGAGAGCGAAGCACAGTGTGGGGAAGGCCTGAGAGGAGCAGGAGAAGACAGGGAGTGAGAACAAGCCCTCAGCTTGTGGGGTCTCGACCCAGGCTGTCTGCATGGGAGGACAGGAGGTGGGAAGGATGAGAAGCTCGCTCATTCCTGGTGCCTTTTCTTCCAGAGCACTGCGGTGATGATTGCACTAGGTAGAGATAAATTATGGACCAGTCAGCCCTTGTTGCTGTTTCTGGAGTTGTTGAGGTTTCTTAGTTTCTGCCTAAAACACATTTGTTACCCTTCCTCCTTCTGGAAATGAAAATAGGTCTTGTTTATCGTAATGAGATTTGGGAGTGATAATATGGCATGATGCCTTGTGGTGTCACCCTGGGGGAGCTCTGAAAAGTCATAGTCTTTAATATGACCTGCACAGTCTAGTGTCTCATCTCACGAGCATTTCTTAATAGATTTATTGGCTATTGATTCAGAGAATATTTTGGTTGGCTCAGTGCTTACTGTTCTGTTCTGGTTAATGTCACTTAACCTTGCATTTGATCACTAACAAAACAATTCAGCAAACAACATAAACGCTTAAGATAACAAAAATATTATGCCTTGTTTTCCTCTTTAGCCAACAAGCAGGGTCACTGTGACATTTGTGGATAAACAGAACAACTTCTGCGTGTTAGGGGACTTATTTACAGAACATGACTGGGGAGCTCATAAAACCGTGATGTTGGGGGACACCTCACGAGTGCTCTGAAGCAGGAAGAGTGATGGAAAACATCATCATTTAGAGGATTTGTAGGGTATTCACAGAGACTCTGGCTGTGGTTGTCCTTTGTCTGTAAGGCTGGTTTAGAGTACCTGTGCAGGCACCCCTAATAACTTTTGCCCTGTTTACGCAAAGGATGGTAATACGGGTAAATAACAGCTGAGGGGTTGGTCAGCCAGAGAGTAATTATTTCCAGTCAAACAAAGCAATTTTGAGGAGAAGTTGAGCTGAAAAATACATTTGGAAGGACAGCAAGGACTAGCATGGTCCTTTGTCCATTCTGAGTGGTACCCTGTGTGAAAGGCATTGCACTGAATGTTGGATGGCATCTTAAACAGCCTAAAAAAATCAAAAATAACATCAACATACCAGCAGCCATTGATTAGCAAACTCTGACATTTACTTCTGAGGCCTTGATGAGAAGTATTGATATGGATCTGAGTGAATTCCTGTTGTCCTCAAAGTTCCTATTGATCTAGTTTTTTAATCTGTGCTTTCACTGCCCTTGGGTCAGTGCCCGTGGAACAAGATCTCCCAAGCTGAGAGATCCCTGCTGGGGATCCTTTCTTCTGCTCCCACTGAGCTGAGAGCCAGGCATGCTGAGGTCTGTGGAAAACCCAGGCAGGCACCTAGATGGGGATTTGGGAGCCCGTTTTTTGTTTTCTTTATCGTGTGCTATGCCAGTAGAAAAACTTGCTATTAAAAAATAAGGACAAGTCACCAAAGGTGGCAGAAATAAGTTCTGTTGATATGCTACAGATCCATCTTGACCTGGCATTGGGCTCTCTGTAAATTGAAGAGGAGTTTCATACAAGAAACATTGCTTGAGTGTTGACTTTGCTGAGAAAAAAAATTTCACCCAGGGAATCAGGAAAGGCAGAGGCAGGTTTATTTAAGTGAGTCTACGGTCCCAGATTGCAGGCACAACCCTCCGACAGCTGGCTGCTTCTGCTCAGCCAACAAGGGTGGAAATGGCGCCTGAGGGCTCCTGTTTTTCTGTCCGCCCAGGAAACGCTAAAGTGAGTTTCTCCTGGGTGGGAGTTTCTCACCAGGTATGAGGACTGAATTATATTTTAAACTGAAATAACAAATCTGTGACTGAACGGAGCCTGTAGAGAAAGATTGGCACAGCGCTTGGAAGGATAATAGCCCTGAGCAGCTCCTGGAAGGCAGCGGAGACTTACAAGTAAATCTTTTGGAGCAGCTATTTCTTCTTGAAAATTGTGCGGATGACTGGGGTACCTGTAGACCCTTCCCATCGCACAAGTGACAAGGGGTGTACTGGAGCAGGAATTTGTATTCAGTTGTTTGGTTGTGTTACCGTTAGATGCAAACAACCAAAAAGCACTTGGGGGAAGAAATAGACTAAAATGAACTGTTGGGATGCGTGTCTGAGAGGAGCTGGCGTGCTGGGTGTACCAGGACTCCTGACACGTGACAGAATTGATGGCACTGGCAAGAAGGTCTGTTTCTAGATGGTGATGAAATGCATTGAGAAAGGAACAAAGAGAAACATTTGTTTTTCTCTGAAGTTTCTTTTGTGCATCACAAGCAAGTAAAAATGAAGAGTAGTCCCGATGTTTTGTATTTTACCTTTTCCTTTTATTTTTTTTTTAGGCAAAACACCTATATCAGTGTTGATGTTGACAGCATCATGGGTTTTAGGCTCACTGACACATTTATCCAGCTTGTCCATCTTTCACGTGATCGTTTTTATAAGGATATTTTCCTTTGTGGCTGTATTATTTGTAATTTGTATTGCAGGAGCCGTCTCTGATCAACATCTTGTTCTGCCATAAATATGGCCTTCACATCCAAGACCTCCAGTCTGTATTTTATACCTAAGCATCCCTTACAAAGTAGCAATTAATTAGTCCTGACAGTGCCCCAGACAGACAACTTGTAGTATCTCCTTAATAGCAAAGGGAGAAAGGGAGAGGTTATTGCTGATGAGACATGCTGCAGATGAGTACCAGAGCCAGGGAAGATAACTACAACTTCTGATTGTTATTGTTAAGCCTTATTGTCACAAGCAAGCATATCACTAACACACTGAACAGGAATACACTGGATAATTACTGTTCTTTGTTTATTTTTTTTTTTCCAAAATTAGCTTTACACATTTGCAGGTGGGGTTGAAAGATGTCAGTCCCTGCAGCAAGGAGCTTGCTGTCAGCCTCATGTCCCTGCAACAAGACGCACTGAGATGATTCCTCTCCTCCTTTGCTTGCAGGGAGTTAGATTCTGCCATGCTGCGGCGGTTGGAGAAGAGGATTTTGGTGGACCTCCCAAGTAAAGAGGCACGGCAGGTGATGATCCAGCAGTGGCTGCCCCCTCTGAGCAACAGTGGAGGAGTGGAGCTGAGAACCGATCTGGATTACAGCTTGCTGGGCCAGGTGAGACAGCACTGCAGCACGGACAACACCCACTCATTGCTTGGGGTCTTCATGGCTGGGAAGCGTAAGCAAGAGTGACATGTCTTTCACAACGATGGCGTTATGTTGTGGCAGAAGAGGTCCAGAGGGTTGGGACAGCACCCCTGTACACAGTGATTGCAACGTACGGAGCTGGGGGAAGGATCTCGGCTCAGTTTGAGGCTCCAGCTAAAGGGAGAGCAGCGAGACACGGGGCTAAGCATTTCACAGGCATGTAGCTGGCTGTCGAAATCACTAGTTTCACACAGCTCTGCTTGCAAAATGGTGTGTTCTCATCCTCTCTGTTGGGCCAGTTTTTCAGCCTTAAATACAGGGAGACTGCTAGCAACAGTACATTTTATCACTCCTCTCACCAGGCTGGGAGCACTTCCAATTCATCGGGGTAATGAACAGTTAATTGTGCAGGGAAGGTTTGTCACAGCTCCACTGCTGCAGGAGAAAAGAGCTTTTATAGACAGTCGAGAGATTCACTAGATACGCAGGCTTTCTTCGTTTAGCCCTTTGTCACACCCTAAATTATTTGAAAATATCTTAACAGCTTACCCAGTTGGTGCTTTCTATATCTGTTCACAGAGACAATAATGCTCAGTTTTTGTTTCATAAATGTTAATGAGGAAATAGTTACTTCATTAACAGAAAAGCCGGGAACAGACACAGAAAGGTGGTATTATTTGACCGATAGAATATTGCCCTTTAGAAAGAAAATGCCGAGTATTTTCCTTCCTCCTGCAAGGTACTGTGGGCATTCAAAACAAAAACAGGCAACAGAATGTTGAGGAGAGGGGTACACATAAATATATATATGTGTGTGTGTGTGTATATATATACACATACAAATATATTTCAGACATATAAAATATATATGCTTGTAAATGCCATTCCTGTCTGATTTGTAAGCCTCCAAGCTGTAACACACCGTTCCGATCCTGTCACAGGAAACAGACGGCTACTCTGGCTCAGACATAAAACTCGTGTGCAAGGAAGCAGCCATGAGACCAGTGAGGAAAATTTTCGATGCTCTCGAAAATCATCAGCCAGGTACGACAGCTCTGAGCAGAGAATCCGATTTGGGAAATGCTGATCTACTGCTGTAATTCTAGAAATTGTGTTAACCCCAGCAGGTGGAGCTCTGTTATCTGCTTAGAAAAGTTTTAAACTACATTTCTGAAATATCTACTGAAGCTAACATTTCTGAAAATCAGGCCTTTTTTTAAAGCTGTCAGTTTCTGTGCTCCGTGCACAAATAACAATTTTTCTTTATCTCACTAGGTTTATTCTTTTGTTTTTGTATATTAAGTGTTAGATTAGCCAGGGACATACAAGAATGTCTTTTGGTAAAAATAACAGCATTTAATCAATTCTCTTCTCCTTAGGTAACAGTAACTTACCCGTGATCCGATTAGACACGATCACAACAGCAGATTTCCTGGATGTGATCGCCCACACCAAGCCTTCAGCAAAGAACCTAAGCTGGAAGTACACCGCTTGGCAGAGAGAATTTGAGTCAGTTTGAAAAGGAAAACCCCAAGAGACTGAAAACTTCCAAGACTTTCGCTGTCCAAAATAGCATTGCCTTGCCTGCAAAGGAATGGTGATGGGGAAGAAAGTGCTGTTGTTTCCAGGCAAAAGAATGCAATGACAAATGTCAGGGGGAAATCTTCACTTTCAAAATTTAATGGGGTGGGGGTTGGTTATTTTTTTTTTTTTTTTTAGCCATTTTCAATGACCATTCAAACAACATTCTTTGTGGAAATAATGCAATGGCAGTTGCTATATAATGAAGACTCCAGTCTTAATTTTCTGTATAAAGACTTAAAAGATTGCTTGCTTCTCAGTCGTTATTCATGAGTTGTTTATGGGTTTGGAGTAGAACTGGAGCAGAAAGCTTGTTCAGAAGTTAGATGATGCAACCCTCCCTCCCCGAGACTCACTAGAGCGTCACCATCAGTGTAGCTTTACCAGCAGAGACCTGCACACTTTTTAATGAAACACAAGTGGCTGCTTTTAATGACGTTCAGGTGCTTAGCAGCGCTTTGGTTAGCTGGTCGTCATTTTCAGTTGAGATCAAAGCCTTGATGTGCCAAGTGTGTTATTTTCCAGTTGGTTTGGGTTATTTCCAAGGTGGAAAAGGCAAGGAGTTAGAGGAACTTAGGAGACATTGCACAAAATGTTGGACGGGGCTCTGAGAAACCTGATGTGGTTGGAGATGTCCCTGCTCCTTGCAGGGGGGTTGGACTGGATGGGCTTTAAAGGTCCCTTCTAACCCAAACCATTCTGTGATTTTATGAAAATCAGCAGCTTTAGGCTACTCTAACTAGAAACTGGTAGTTACCCACTCGTTTGCAGCCAGCCATAAAACGCAAACAGCGCATCTTTGCAGCACAATGGTAAATACAAGCCAAGCTGGAGCCCTTTCTGCTTACAAACATGGCCAGGTAAGCCATCAGGACTGCCACGTGTCCTGCAAGCTTTCATTAACAGAAATTCTAATCATTTTTTCAGGGTCTCATTGCTGCCCCTCTCTTATCCTCCCTCTTGCTTGGCAAGACAGTTATCCTCTTTGCAGTTCTCCCAGTGTTTCCCTCGCATGGGCTTTTCTTGTACCACAGTCTTGCACACTTCCCAGCATGCTCCAGGACCTCTGAAAGCACTGACATTCTCTTTTTTGTTCCAGCATAAGTCACATCGTCAGAAGTCTTTCTGGGCAGTGTCTTCACAGGATTTTGCTTAGAGATCTCTTGCCTCCTGAATCTGACTCTTGATGACGGGCCAAAGGTACCCTTTGGTACCCTTAGGTACTCCAAGCAGAAACCAGCACAGGTTCAGAATTGTTGGCATGATCACTAGATGTGTGAATTTATTCAAACCTGTAGGTTACAGTTTATGAGGGCGCACAAGGAGTACATAAAGACGGCTTTTGTTTCTTGTATTTCTGCTGCCGACTCTACTCCATCCACACATTCCATCTCGGACAGAGATTAAATCTGAATGTAGGTAACCACCCACCAAGTGAGACTGCAGACAGACAATTTTTCATGTAAGGAGAGCTTCACATTCATTCATCATGAAGATTCTTCTTAACAAGAATGAACATGGCTCATTAACGCAAAACTGTATTTTCAGTAAGGTTAGTGCTCCAGCAATGTATAATTACAACCTTACACTTTAACACTCAGGAGCACTGTAAAACAACTGTAAAGAACTTTGATTATTACAGTTCGCAAATGGACCAGAAAAGCTCTTTTCCGTCATTACAAAGTTGGTACATGCTGGGGGATTTAGTGCACAGGAGCAGCATTGCGTACTGCAGAATTAAATTTCATTTTTACAGCTCTGCTAACCAACTGTGTAAAAACTGGAATCTGTCCCCATAGCTTGCGAAGAATTTTTTTTCCCACAACATTAAAAAGAAACAAAAAAAAATGCCAACAATAGTGAAATTTTGCAACTGTAGCATTAACAGGACCCTGCTGAAGTCTAATTTCAAAAATTCACAATCTCTAAGGGATTTAATACCAGCTTTTTGTTTCTGTACCATTCTTTTTAATAACAGCATCTAATTAAAACAAACATCTGTAAAATGCTGACAGTTTTAATTTTATGTAAAATTTGAAAAACAAAACCCAGGATCTGTTCTAATGAGAGGAAAGCTACCAAATGTAGTCATTATTAAACAATGGTGATATTTTAATTTAAAAGTAACTTCTAAATGTGCATAATCTCTACCTTTAAATTAGAGCAGAGACTCACTCAGTGAAATCACTACCGGCTGACTAAGGCTCTAGCAGTCTTTGAGATTTATTTACTTGAGTATTTCCAGTGTGGGTGTGGTGGTGGGTTTTTTTTTTATTTATTTAGCTTATTCAGCAGAAAAACATGACACTTTCCAGACTTTTCATCAGTTATTTCTTGAAAACGGAAAAATAAACAGAACTCTTGCCATGCTCCCTCTGTCATTCAGGAAAGCAGCTGTGTTGGTTGTGGCCTTTCTGTCTCACCTGCTGGATATTTGTGGTTCCCTTATCACCTCCTCATGAAACTAGGACAGGAAAGGGGCTTTGCCAGGGCCCACACCCAGCCTCTGCCTTTTCACAGCTCGAGTGGAAGGAGCTCATGGCTAGGTTTCTGATGCAATGCATGCATTCATCCTGTGACCTTAATTTTTGAAGGAGGAGTAAATGAAATGACGCGAAACAGATGTTTCTTCAAACTAACTATTCCCTTTCTCATAGCAGATGCTCCAGGATATGTTCCACAGCCTCTGGGAAATTCTCACAGGTTAAGTAAGGAGCGGGATCGATTTTGTCTTCATCTGCCGCTCGATATTTACCTGTAAGAGATTAACAAAATGTTGCATTTACCAAGCTCCTTCGAGTATCCTTTTTTTCCCCTGGAAATTACAGCCTCCTTGGATCAGTAACAACCAGACATGGTAGGAAGAACACCCATCTGAGGTTCTTCCTGCAACAACCATCCCGCAAGTCTTCCCTAAACAAACGCTGAGCTTTACTGAAGATTCTGGTGCAAAATCAGTGTTATTTCTGCACTGGTTTCACTCTACTGTACTGGCACTATTTGCTCACTGACTATCCGGATAGTCATGTTGTAGGTTTTTGAAACAATAATGTTATCATCTTCCCTTCTGGATTTTATGAGGAAGAGCAGGATTACTTGCTTTCATTTTCAACATAATGGACTGTGTGGCTTGACAAGCTGCCACCTCAGGAAGACCGTACCCAGTCTGTGGTATCGTGGTACCATCAATAATATTGATAAAATCTGTCAGTCCCTTAAGGTTCTACTGCTGTCTGAAGCAAAATGACTTTTATAATTACCAGTGTAATTACTAGGAAATGCCATCAGAGTTCCTGAATGATCAGCAGTTACATTGCTATGGCTGATCTTGGCAATCTAGGATGTCGCAGTAGCAGTTCTGTCTGTTCTTTGAGTAGTGCTCAGGATTTAGAGTCATTAGAGCAAAAAATTAACATTTGAAATGACCGATCCATCGAGTGCTTACCAGTCCTCACCAAAATCCCACGCATGCCCGCATTCTGGGCGCCACCAACATCATCCCTGCAGTCCTGGGAGAGAATAGGAGATCAGCTGGTTAGCGGTCACAAGTTTTTCCTTACACCCTCTGCTCTGCACATCACTAACCAGCTACTTAAAAGCAGCTACACAAAGTAGCTGCTGTAAAAGCTACACCTGCTGCTGTAAAAATCTTTTAGATACCTATTAGACAAACCAGCACAGGAATTATTTACTACGTGCTTTTTTGCCTGATCAAATAGTGACTGAAGTAGAACTAACCCCATGGACTACACATTAAATCCTGCAAGTTTTGATGATTTTTGATGGTTCAATTTTCATCTCACGTTTGACTCCAGCGCTTTTAGAAAGACCAGTTCACGGGATCTGGGAGGCACAACACGGAGTGCAGAGGAGTGCTATGTTAACAGGCAGGTGATGAGTTACTTGGTCCCCACGTACATCACCAATCATGATGGCCTCCTCTGGAGCACAGTCGGTCCCCCGCAAAGCTTCGAGGAAGAAGGTCTTCTCTGGCTTCCCCACCACTGTCGCTTTGGTGTCCGTCGCGTATTCCAGTCCAGATACAAAAGGTCCAGGTCCCAGAGCCAAGCCATCTTTTTTCTTGAAATACCTGGCTTTATGGATAGCTATGAGAGGAGCCCCATCCAAAATCAACCTAAAGAATGGAAAAGAAAGCACAAAAATTATATTAAAGAAACGATATTTACAGATGAAGGGCTGAATTGGCTTTTGTTTAAGGTAATGACAAAACTCACACTGACTTTCATGAAGCCCCAAATGACAATGCAAGGTAGCATTCACCTGGGGAGTTAAAGACAGTTCCTTCCTTTCTTCTCCCCAGAAACAGCTAATAAAGCCCCAAAATAAACAATTCCTCTTATTATCTTGAGGATTTTAACAGACAACTATTTTAAAATCCTGTCTGCATCTCTAAAGCACTTAGGTCCATTATTCTGAGCAGCCTCACTTTTCACTAAGGCCAACATCCTAACCGTAGAACCCACCTGCTTTCCCCACACAAATATTTTAAAATACTTCAACCATAGGTCGTGGCTGGAGGTAGCAGTTTGACAGCCACAGCCTTAATCTCCTCACCCGGACTGAGAACACAGCAGTGCTTTCAGGAAGCTGCTGCCAGGAATTCTGCAGCCCAGCAGCTCTTGGGGCTGCTGGTGTCACCTGTGACAGCCCCAAGAGTTACGCGTAGCCATCAGAGCTAGGTGTTCAGGTGAATCCCAGGTAGAAGGTGAATCATTTTACCTCATCTTTATATTCTGTTGTTGCAGGAGTTACAATAACATACGACATGAAAAGGCACAAAGACGTTAGGCACATTCACATCCCATTGACTTCCCCAGTTGACAGCGCTATTACTGAGCCTGTTAGACACAAAGCTGGATTTGAGCTCATTGCTGTCGGGACCCAAAAATTCCAAGTGGACTACAGCTCAAAGCAACAAGTCAGCAGATTCCTAACACTTCTGAGTAGAATAAAAGGGTCACAGAATAAGGGTCATAATGTACAGTATGGCGGTGTTACAGGAAGGTCTTGGCACAAAACACGGCATTGTCTGGAGTGGGTGGAAAAATGTAAGGGAAGAAATAATTAAGAAGCTGCTGTGGCTCCAGCGATCTCAATCCGTGCCTCATTAGCCTCACTACGCTGTCAGTTCACCTAACGTCTGCTTGAGGGCTCTTGTCTAACGCTTGCCGTGTGGCAGGGAGCGCGTCTTGTTAGCACACACAGTGCCTGAACAGCAGATCCGTGACAGGAAAGAAATAAACTGAAGTTTGCCAGGGCCTGCTTTCACAGAATCCGGACCTAATCTTTGATTCTTCCACTTCTTTTACCTGCCCAGTAGTTTCTCCTTACAGCAGATGCAGCAGCTACCTGTCCCGCAGCAAAGAGAAGCCTGCACAGCTGCTGCACGAGAGGAACCCTCCCAGCACTACCAAGCACAGCAACGTTATCGCAGTCCTCCCCCTCCCCAGCCTCAGTGTCAGCGCAACAAAAACCGTCCAGACAGCATCTATAAAAACTGACATCACGACTGCCAAACAGTTCCTGTTCAATTTTACAGCACCTTCTCCAGGTATTGAAGCAGCTCCAGTCTTTCTCTCAACAGGTAGGAATGTAACTAGCAAAGCTGGGGGATAGAGGGGAAATGTTGGCCGTTGAGGGCAGAAAGGAGGATTTGTTTTGCCCTCAGCTCCACTTCATTTGCCAAAAAAAAAAAAAAAAAAAAGCCTTTAAGAAAAACAAATCTCTTGCTTTGCCCCTTTCACTGCCTTTCTGAAGCTCCGCTGCGGCTCTGCTCAGAGGCTGGCTCAGGTGAGCTGTGAGCTTCTTGGAGGACGTCTGCTCCTTCCCACGTGCTTGCCTGGGTACTCTGAGCAGTACAAAAATGGCAATATTTCATTTCACTTAATTATCACTATTGAATCAATGCCCTCCAAAGCAAGCTCAACAAGAAGAGAGCTGGCATGCGTATCTGTGAGCAGCCAGACATGTTCACGATGGGAGGATGCCTCTAGGATACAGAAAAATCTAATTTGACAGCAGCACCACAACCACTTGTATTCAGCAGTTTGCAGGAAAGATCTCACCTGAGAGAATTCTTTGTGGCATCAAAATCCCAAGTATACAAGAAGAGAAATTTAGTCTCAGCCGTTTCAAATGGTGCCTAGAGAATGGCCTTACTCTGTGTGTTTCGTTTTGGGACTCATATTGGGTTAGATTTACCTAATCTAATGCTGGATATCAACCGAGTAGTTGCCTACCAGGTAATTAGTCAGCCTGGGCTCTTCACAGTCAGTGGAGAGGAAAAAGCACTTCTAGGGCACAGTTCAACTGTCCTATTTTAAGCACTACTGGGGGAAAAACGAACGATGCCTGACAAGCGCCTCCTCTCTCCCTCAGGAGCCCAGGTCACCAGCTCAGATACAGGCATCGGCACTGCAGATATCTGCATTTAATCAGATTCACCTCAAAAGTTTTGCTACGAGCAACGCAAATCCCAAGTGACTTAATTATCTGAGCAGTAAAGGACAAGGACACAGCAAAAAGCTCGAGAAGAGAATGTGGCCAGCAGTTTGTGTTTCCGTTAAGCCAAACAAAACTGACACCAGCAGAACAGTTTATCCTCTGTAGAGGACTAAGGGAAAAAACCCAGAACAGGTCAATGAGATGTTAAAGATCAGCCAGAGCCCATCCTAGAATACAGGATTGTATTCTGGAATACAGGACCACAAAAACACCAGGCAAATCCAGGACAGATTCACAGAGGATGAAGTCTTCCTCCAGGCAGATAAGTCAAGGTGAGCTGAAGGACTCAGCCTTGCTCAGTACTCAGCTGCACCGGTCAGACAGCCCTCAATACAGGATGCAGAGGTAGCACAGGCTCCACGCTACCTGCTTGAATCATAGAATCATAGAATCTTTAAGGTTGGAAAAGACCTCCAAGGTCATGAAGTCCAACCATCAACCCAACACCAGCATGGCCACTAAACCACACCCTGGAGTGCCACATCTACACGTTCTTTGAACACCTTCAGGGATCATGACTCCACCACTGCCCTGGGCAGCCTGTTCCAGTGCCTGACCACTCTCTCAGTAAAGAAGCATTTCCTAACATCCAATCTAAACCTCCCCCTCACAACCACTCTATGGGTTTGATGGACGGACCACTCAGTGGGTAAGGAATTTGCTGGACGGCTGCACTCAGAGAGTGGTGGTCAACAGCTCAACGTCCAAGTGGAGACCCGTGATGAGTGGCGTCCCTCAGGGGTCCGTGCTGGGCCCAGCTCTGTTCAACATCTTTGTCGGTGACATGGACAGTGGGATAGAGTGCACCCTCAGCAAGTTCGCCGATGACACCAAGCTGTGTGGTGCCATCGACACGCTGGAAGGGAGGGATCCATCCAGAGGGACCTGGACAGGCTGGAGAGGTGGGCCCGTGCCAGCCTCATGGAGCTCAACCAGGCCAAGTGCAAGGTCCTGCACCTGGGTCATGGCAATCCCAGGCACAAATCCAGGCTGGGCGGGGAATGGATGGAGAGCAGCCCTGAGGAGAAGGACTTGGGAGTGCTGGTGGATGAGAAGCTCAACATGAGCTGGCAGTGTGCCCTTGCAGCCCAGAAGGCCAACTGCATCCTGGGCTGCATCAAGAGGAGCGTGGCCAGCAGGTCGAGGGAGGGGATTCTGCCCCTCTGCTCCGCTCTGGTGAGACCCCACCTGCAGCACTGCGTCCAGCTCTGGAGCCCCCAACACCAGAAGGACGTGGAGCTGTTGGAGAGGGGCCAGAGGAGGCCACGCAGATGCTCAGAGCACCTCTCCTATGAGGCCAGGCTGAGAGAGCTGGGGCTGTTCAGCCTGGAGTAGAGGAGGCTCCGGGGAGACCTGAGAGCGGCCTCCCAGTGCCTCAAGGGGGCTGCAAGAAAGATGGGGAGAGGCTGTTCAGTAGGGCCTGGTGTGACAGGACGAGGGGTGATGGTTTCAAAATAGAGGAAGGTAGATTTAGATTGGATAGTAGGAAAAATTTTTTTACAGTGCGAGTTATAGAACACTGTCCCAGGTTGCCCAGAGAGGCGGTGGATGCCCCATCCCTGGAAACGTTCCAGGCCAGGCTGGATGAGGCTCTGAGCAACCTGATCTAGTCAGGGATGTCCCTGCTCCTTGCAGGGGGGCTGGACTAGATGACCTTTGAAGGTCCCTTCCAACCCAAACCATTCTATGATTCTACGATTCTAACTTGACACCATTTCCTCTCATCCTAAATACAGGTCTCTCTGCCAGGACCCGGACTGGATTTGGCCTTCAGCACCTTCCTTCCATCGCCAGAACAAGTGTCCAGTTCTGTGTTTAATGCAAAAAAAAACCCCAAATCCAGTCTGGGACAACCTCACCCACGTCCACAGGGCCAGTTCTGCAGGCTTTCCTGTGTATGCTGGCCTGGGGAAGCCTGGGACCCCCAGGGGGTCCGAATGTGATGATGGTTTCTTGTTTTGAGTGTCCTGGTCTCCAGTCTGGGCAGCTAATGACTATCATTCAACAACTGACATACTCATGACAGAAATATCAATAAATAAAAAGATGTAAGCACTGGAATACATGATGGGTTAAGTTCATGCAGTTGTGAAACCAGAGTCCACTCATGAGCGCGCTGCAGAACTCTAAAATCAATGCCACTGGCAGCATGCACTAATGAGGCTGCCAGAGAACCAGCTGGGGTCAATACCTGTTCCTATGACACAGAATTGGCACACAGATAAGGACAGCACTGGCTTCCTACACCAAGGAACCTCCATAAGATACTAGTGAGCAGTAATCAACACTCCCTCTTCAGATTTCGTGGTTACAAAGACAGATTAAGGTGTTTGAGATCAGGTTTTTTCAAATTCCAAGTTGAAAAACTGTGTGGTAGCCACCATCTCGTGAGCAAAGAGTGGAAAGGACTCATCGCATGCATTGCAGCACAGCAGGGAGGATCCAGGGCATTACAAGACGTTCTCTTTAGCTCTGAGATAGCACGAAAGTCGGTTACCAGTTGCCCGCAAGGGTTAGCTGTCTCACAGCTGGGATGGGCTGTGCAGTTAGGTGCTCCTCCTCTGTTACAAAGCCAGGCTCAACAGCTTGGCCTAAACCACCGCTGAAGGAGGGAGGGTTCAGAGAGCTCCCAGTGAAATGAAACGGAGGCACAGTAGGCTCTGTTCTGGGACTAAACTCAGCAACAGACTCATGTTCCAGTCTATTCAAACTAAAGGTTTTATTCAAGTTAAAATCAAGAGCGCTGTGCTGAGCTAGAACTAGAGAGCAGGACACATGGTTATGCACCTCTGCACACACTATTGCAGCCTGGCTCCTGGACAGTCACAGGTAGATTTTATCTGATTTACTTTTCCACCTCAATGACAACCGTGATTGTACTTCTGTAGTTCACTTACAGACTAAAAGCTAAGAAAACCAGGACTGGACTGCCTGAATTTCACGTTTAAGGTCCCAAATCTACCATTGTTAGTGGCTCCCTCTCAGACACAGAGGAAGACACCACAGTCACGCTACGTAATGGTGATATTGCTACCACCCTCTTTTCCCCGTACGAGACGGATTTCCTCGCACATGCAGAGGCACAGAGCCCAGCACAAGACTGCCACTATTCAAAAAGTCATGGGGCTGAGGGGCTGACTTACCGAAACGCTCTGTTCATCATCTCATAGTGAAAGTGCTCAGGAGCCAGTCCCACCACCACTGCATTGGGGTCATTGGTGCTTATCCCTGGAAAAACCAAAACATTACTCTTGAGCGAAAAGAATTTTATTCACACTTAGTAGGACACAGTCAACAAGTGCAATGAATCACTTCAGAGCAAAAACGAACATTTTCTGACACAGAGACGTCACATCGACTAGTTTAAGGTCTTTTAGAAATGAGGAAAGCACCTACAGAAAGGCCGTTTATCTATCTAGACTGTGCCATCCTTCACGATGAACACAACTCTACAGCTGGATAGTCTTAACAGTGACTCTCTCACTGCCTCCACGGAAATGCAGCAGACCCCACAAACCACTTTTTTAACTGAATGACTTTCTGTTATCTGAGAATCTCTTACACACATTCACCTGCTTTCTAAGACAGTAAAGCAGGAAGGCTAGTGATTTCCATCCAGTTTTTCTATTCCCTCTAGTCACAGAAAACTATGCCTAGGGTATAAAGCCTGACTATTGTTCTACGTATTAGTCCGGTTATGATGGCAAAGACGGTATCGCAGCATGACCTAGAAGTTGTTACTCTATATTAGTTCGAACTCTTCTGCAAGATCTTTTTTGTTTTTAAAATGTGGATTATTCCACTCGAGAACAGCTTGCACTTCCTTTGTCCTGCACTGCTCCGGAGGAGCATGACTGTTTTTACATGGCAGTGCCACCTCTGAACAGAACCAGCAACGGAAGCAGAGCAGCATCTGCGGGAGAAAAAGGAGTGCCAGACAGTTTTATTTATGACAGGTTAAGTAATCAGCTGCATCCTGCACTTGCTAGGGTGACACCACCCAAAAGCATCTGGGTCCTTTAGCCAAGAATGGATTACATCCATCCATCTGTGACCAACTTCAGAGAGAGCCAAGAATAGTTCAATAGCAGCCACTAACAGGAATTTAAATCATTCTCCATTGTACTTCAATGTTTCAAGAGTAGCACTGAGAGAATATCAGCCAAACTGCCTGTAGGAAAAAGAAACAAAATCCATTCCAGAATCAAGCAACACAGAAAATGCCACCAATGGACCCTGCCGACACCTTTATCTTTGTCACCTTTTACAAAATTAGCATCAGCTACTGTAAAACTGATGGAAGGACCCCAAATACACACAGATTAAACTGATTTAACTACTATTAGTGAAACAGCTGCTGTCTCTGCTGTTTCTGACCCAAGAAAGCCTTCCTGAGAACAGAAATACGGAATATTGCTGTGGGCGTATTTCTCTGGGTAGGATGTTAGGTAGAACAGATTATCAGGTTTATTGCTCTGAGCCCACAGAGGCTTTTCTCCTGAACACTTACCTTTCTGAAGAACACTGACTAAATTCTGGCACTAAAATTTAACAGGAAATGTCTAGCTCCTGGCAAGATTAGAAGCTACTTAAATTACACAGCCGTAAGGATTTCAGTTCATAAGGCAAGGGGCGGGGAGCAGTGGCAAGCCATCCACATCTTTGCTGCCTGGACTTTAAATGAAAGTCTGGACACACAACATACCATTTTCAACTCTGAGTACGTCAAAAATGTGGGGATCTTCACTACTCTTGAAACAACGATGTGGTTAAGTCAAGCACTAACTGTCCTAGCTTCAGGCACCTGCCAGAAATGCCAGAAGAGTTAGAATATATCATCTTCTACTCCCCTTCTTGTTAAGGGAGGGAAATGGGAACATCTGAAAGTAAAGCAAGTTTGAACCAGGTGTTTAGAGATGTCAATCTAGAGAAGTCAGGACGATGAACCTTCTGTCACCATTGAAGGTATCAAAGTACACGGAGTGAGACCTGGATGTTCAATACAAAACAAGTAACAATAACTACCTGGAGATTTCACTTTTAATAATAATCTATTACGAGAGAAACAGGCTCCCGTGTGTGGCTATACACCGGCTTTTCAGCTTTTTATGAGCAAAACCTCTACACAATAGCTGAGGGAAATCTGATTTCCAACAAACTGACACATCCTTGCTATAAAACAAATCAGCACCCGTAGGTGCAATAAATCTCCAGTGATCTAGTGATACTTAGTACTTTTGTTTACACTAGAAATTAATAAAAAGTATCCAGTTTTACCCAAATTCCTGACTACTTGAAGGTTTTGGCTGCCATTTCCACCACTCCTCAAGAAGCTACAACTTCAGACTGTTCAATATGAATTTGAAAAGAAGAAAGGACCTTTATGACTCCAGAGAGTTCTACACTTTAGGCTTCGTCATGGCTAGTGGTATATACATGATTGTCATTCTACAAAAGAGAGAGCACTATGTTTCCTTAGCTGCTCAGTAATCTACCCCCTCCTGTTTTACGACCACCTCACCTGTGAAATCAGGCAGGGCCTTATCATCCACCAGGAGGAGAGGCCGCACCTGCTTTTGCTCCAGAAGATTTCTGGCTGCTGTCAGAGACGTGAAGATCTCATTTTCTGCAATGTCAAATCCCAGTTTCGTCAGCCTCTCCAGCAGGTCTCTCTTGCACTCCTTTGTTGTGTTCGTCACAAATCGGATGGTAACCGGAGCGCTGCGCAACCTGACAGACGAAGAGCAAAGGCAAACTGGCCACAGCATCCTTCTCTTTACCCATTCGTTCATCTCTTTGGGGCCAAAAAAGGACCATTTGTCTAAAGGCTGCAGACAAAAAGATTGTATGCATCCCAGAGTACTGGTGCCACACAAGAACCACAAGGTTAACTTCTGTGGGCTGGAGGGCAATGTGAAATAGACAGCAAGAATTACAGCTACTAGAACAAGGCCAAGTCTCCTCTGCTTTGCTTCTACCAGGAAAAGTCTGGAGGAAAACGGTGATTCCCAACTCCACTTCCACGGTAGTAGCAAACACATCTACCATCAACAACAACTACTTTGAAAAGCCCTTTAATTCAAACTAGATAATAAACCAGCCCTGTATTCTAGATCAACAGCATCCTGAAGCAAAATAAATAAACAAAAGAACCTTGTTGCTAAATTAATATATGGAACTCCACATGCTGGGTGAGTTTCACAGCAGCTGTGGCTCATTCAGAGATGCTCTAGGAGCCTATGTTACCTGTGTGGCGATTTTACGTCAGCTTTTGCAGCCATTTCTCCTTGACTGAGGAACACTGATATCACATAAAACCACATTATTGCCCTACACTGACAGTACACACTACCAAACAATCAAATAATTTTAAGTGACAATTTCAACGACATTTCCTTTAATTAGTCCCCCACCATCACTTTCTCTGTTGCTATAGAAACAAACTCTGCCTTCATGACTGCATGGAGAACATCAGAATAAAGTTGGTCAACGCTGGAGACTTGCTTGCACCTGCCACTTCTTTCTCTTGTTTGTCATAGACACTGACCCTTCACAAGTATGAACTGGTAAAAAAATCCCCTGGTTGCTAATAAAATAAAAAATTAGTATTTTTTTTTTTTCTTCCTATGGACCTCAATACCGAGAAGTAACCCTAAAAATGGAATCTATCCATTCGTTCCCTAAGCAAGAAGCACGCCAATCATTTCAGCTTCTCTTTAGGAAGGACAATGATGTGGATTAGAAGAAAAAAAAAAAAAAAAGCATAAAAATTTTTTTCTTAAAAATCTCTAAGCATAAAGACCTGGCTGTCTCGGCAGTGAAATGACACCATACCTGTGACAGCAGGTTGACTACGACAAACAGCATCAGACTCTCTCTGCACCTTATCCCTTCTCTAGCCCCCTCCCTCACCAAAGCCAGCACACGGCCTGCATGAGCACGGCTCAGCAGGAATCAAGCAGAAGCAAAAGACAAAGGAGAATCAGTGGCGTTATAAAAGTTTGTCTTCCGATTCTACAGAAGCTGTTTTTTCTGTCCAGTCTACTGCCTGGAGGTGAGCAGCAGACAGGACAGGTACCGAGCTCTTCTCAACAACATCACCACTTTTTTTTTTTTTTACAAATATATGGATTTTTCAGAATGCTGACTCTCACCTGGCACAAGTCCTCCCTGTAGCATGAGACACCGGGCAGACAAGGTCCAGTGAATGAATGGGTAATGAATGAGTACCCAATGCTTTAACAGTTTTTACTTCCTTGCAGTTTTACATCTTTAGCAGATAATCATTTCCACAGAATTATTTGTGAAAAGAAATCCAGAATTTCCTAATCCCTCTGTGAACTTTTCCTCTGAGCAGCAGTCCAGCTTTATAAAAATCTAAGCAGCCAATACAACTCCAGTAAGAATGTCTCGCCTTTAATTCAACCCTGTTCCTCTCCCCTGATTAATACTTACTGTCCCAGCACCTCAAGGTGTCCTCCCTCACTCATCCTGATAGCAAATATCACTTTGTGTTTTTCATCATCCATTGCAAGATGTCTTCTCCAGGAAAAGTGTCACAACACAATACAAAGATCCCTGGGGTTGCAGATCCTATTTTTCCACCGACATGGACAGATTAAGTAATTTTACTATGCCTCAGTTTCTTTAGGCACCCTTTCATCAGAAGATAAATGGGTACTTAACTGTCCTGTATCTTAATGAGTTGAAATTCCTACAAAACACAGGCTGTATTATCAAATGTTTCTCCAACTAAAAAACGACTGAGATTGTTTACTTAGCAGAAATAAACTTTTAAAATAAAAATAATAAAGCAAAGCCGTAGCTGAAAGACCAAATGAAATGAGAACTCTGCAAAGGATGCCTTGCTCACTAGGCCAAGTTATTCTGTTATCCCACTTTAGCTCACCACAGACGTAAGGGCTCAGACAAACAGTAGTTAAACAAAGCACCAAGGAACAGCTCTGCTGAAGTGACTTCGGTGTACAATGGGGTAATTCACGTTAATTTAACTACTTTCCACTTTGGCTACCGCTGCAGTCCCGTACGAATTAGTGGAAACACTCTGAAAATTGTCTTTTTCTATCTAGAAAAGACCTAGACAGAAACTTAGGAAAGCTGCAAGGGCTCAGGTGATACATGGCAACTATTCAAGATCTAGGTAGGCCCTTTGCTGATTTCTCTTGGTATCAATATGGGTATAAATAAAAGCAGAAATTTGGCTGTGTATTTGCTTATCCACGACAGCGTAAAAAGGCAGAAGCTTCAGGCCTGTTTACCTAAAGAAGCGTCTTTGTGCAAACCAGCGCTGGCAAAACCTGTCAGAGGAAATCAAAATAAGGTAGCTTGCCTTTTAAGAGCTTCCTGCGCGCCTGGCACAGCTGAGTCTTCAACGTGAAGTGTGCCGCTGAGATCCACCAAGACGGCTTTCAGCGCACGCCGAGCTGCCATCCTTCCTTCCCCAGGGAAAAGGCAAATAAATGAAACAACAAAAAACTGGTTAGTAGACAATGGATAATAAAAATAAGGAACTCAGTTAAGCGCCTCATTTGTGCCAAACCTGGTATTACTCAGAACATTACTCGCAGTATTAAATGGGCCCCTTTAGACAGAGAAATAAAAGGCAATGTTTAAAAAAAATACATAATTGATGGGGTGGTATTTTCCCAAAGACTCTATATATGGAAATCAGGTGCTATTTGTTTTTTAAGTGCCTTTATTTGTGCGCGTCAAAAAATTCTCTAAACAAGTAAGAGTACTGGGAAGAGGATCATTAGGTCTGGTATTGCTGGTTCAAGGCCTCAGCAAGCACATTTCGGCAAGTCCCATCAACACCAACGGTGCCGTTCAAGTGAGAATAAATACAAATATTACTAAGAAATGGTACAGCGCTCTGACTATAAAGCTCAAAATGCTCTGTGAAAGTGGATATTGTTAATTTTATTTTTTGTAAGTGAGATCTACGGTGATCCAGCCCACAAATCAAGTGCCCTAACTCTCTGGTTATTCAGTGGTTGACTGCCTGTGCGCCAGCGTGGATTTAACCTGGAAGCTCTGAGAGCTCAGGGATATTCAGCCCCTCGAAGGGTGACTCCCTCCTCTTGCAAAGGGGGCAGTCAAGCAGTTTTCCTACAGCAAGCTTCTGTGTTACACAAACAGGGACAGGAGACTCGGCCCAAAAGAGAAGCCAGTATTCAAAGGGTAAAGGCACTAGGAAGAAAACAGTGCAATTCCTCTGGCTAAAAAGCTGTTTTCAGAAAGTAGTACTTCTCCTTAAGTGTGCTGCAAGTGCTGTATTTTGCTCCACAAGCAAGTCTGCCAAGCTATTTCTTAGTAAATGTCCAATACAGAAGCTTTCCTCCTATCTGTTAGACAATAATGACTATCTGATCTGTCATCACGAATTCATGTTGAATTGTTCTAGTTATAGACAGAACATGCAACATGTGTGTACTTTTAAAAAAACACACACAGAGCAGTCAACGCCATTACTAGAACCTGCCTTAATAGATTTAAATTTCTATCAGGACAGTTTTATCCTTGCAGACAGTTTTCTCAATGATCAGTATCATGTGAACTTGATGTCTCAGGTATCAGACACATGCGCAGAAAACCATCGCGTTCCACTTCCATTACTCCTGCTGGTTCCTTGCAATAAGAAAAAAAAAAAAAATCCTTATTTTATGTCTGTTGCTATTCAGGCCAAGGTTAAAAGTCTGCAATGAAGAGCTGTTAACAGAATTCCTAAGGGAGCTTCATCAACTGCAAGGGAAAAGGGCAGGAGGTTTCCAAGACATCTTCGCCGAGTAAAATACTTCCTGCAGACAAAGTGCCTGAACAGAATGGAATTTGCATGACTCTACATTATCTCCATGACAAAAAAAAAAAAAAAAATCCCTCTTCCCTCAGGCACTTCAACTCTAGCACAGGGAATTTTGAGTGCTGAGAGATTAAAAAGAGGACTGAAGAAGGTGCTTTTATATAAATTCTCTAGCCAAAGACACATGACTGCAGAGCAACAGCACCGTGCCTGCATGGATAGCACTGACAGAATATCCTAGTTTAACAGAAATTGGATTTCTTACTCCTCTTTTACCCTAGATCTCCATTGGTTCTCCTGTTCACAGTGTATTTACTCAGGTGGTATGGAAGCTATTTGCAGAGCCAGTTTTCAGCACAGCTGATTTAAGTATAAGGCTCATGGCCTAGCGAGAAAGTCTTAAAAAAACTTCAGTACCGCAGTTTTCATAAAGGCAGCCCAACACATTAGGGTACCTTCATGCTGGCATTACTGTGAGGGTGATGAGCACTGGCCCAGGTTGCCCAGAGAAGCTGTGGATGTCTCATTCCTGGAAGTGTTCAAGGCCAGGTTGGACGGGGCTCTGAGCTACCTGATCTGGTTGGAGATGTCCCTGCCTAGGGCAGGGGAGTTGGAACTGGACGATTTTTAAGGTCTCTTCCCCCTCAAACCATTATGTGATTCTATTGCAGCTACAGCAACGAAATGAAACCATACGACAATTCAGGCTGTTCAGGACATAAGGGACCCTCCAGTTCAACACCCAGCAGGTCTCTGGCGGCCAAATGGGCCTGCATGCCATACAGGGACGCAACAAGGTGCTCACAACCTACACGGGAGAGGCCTCATCCCCTTGCAGGAAGGCTTGTAACGGCACAGACGTTCCTCTGCCACGCTCCCCGTGGCACAGGTGCCCCGTGCTGCCCAGGCAGGGCCAGCCTCCCCCGGCTCCTGTTCCTCCTCTCCCCCAGACCCCACCACAGGGCCCGCACGGTGCCACCAGCGAAGGGCAGGCCTTTCCCCGGGATGATGGCTTCACTTCCCTCTGGGCAGCGAAGTTGGAGCCCCTGAAGCTACCAGCGAGCCCCAGCACAAGGCAGCAGAGGGGCCCAGGCCTGGGTCGGGCTGCGCTGAGGGGAGCAGGGCCGGAGGGTCCAGGGCCGCACGCCCAGCCCCACACAGAGCCCATACAGCCGCCCCTGGGTACCCGCCATTACCCCCTGAGGAGCGGGGACAGGGAGTGCCCCGCTGGGGAGACCCGGGGCCGCTCCTCTGCCCCAAAACGCCTCCGAGGTCGGATACCTGCCACTCCCCTCACCATACTGGAAAGGGCATCAGGATACAACTAGTCCACCCCCCCCACCCAAGGACATGGTACCGCCCTTTTCCGCTAGTTTACAACGGGCAGGTGGGCCGGCCCATTTTCCAGTGGGTAAGTCTCCGAGCTCCGCAGGCTCCCCTTTCCCGTGTCGCGGATGGTTCCGCCCGCCCGTTGGCGCCCGAAGAAGGCGGGCGGGCCCACTCGGACGAGAGGGGAGAGCAGCGTGTCGGAAGCGCGCAGTCCCCGAGACTCACCTGCCTCCAGCCGCCCCGCCGCACTGCACCGAGGGGTCCTCAAGGCGCCGGTACTGCCCCGCCGCGCGCCGGTGTTCGCCCGCCGCCGGTGCGGCAGCCACAGCCGCCGCAGCCCTCGGCGCGGAACCGCGGCGCGCTCAGCCTTCAAAAGCCGGCGTTCCCCGGCTGGGTTTTTTCAGCGGCTGGCAGGCAGCGCGGCGGGCAGCCCGCGGAGGCGCTGAGGGCCCGAGGTGCCTCAGAGGGGAAGGCGGGAACCGCCATGATCCCGGGCGCAGCGGGCGGGCGGCTTACAGGGGAGGCGGGAGGCCGGAGCTGCGGGATCAGAGGGCGGGAAGGCGCGGGGGGAACCGCCGCCCCATGCCCCAGCGAGCCCGCTTATCTAGGGGCACGCCTGCTGTGCGATTCTCGGCTGAGGCCGCCCAGCGAGGTGTTCTTGGACATTTTGCAGGTGAGCTCCCTCCCGCTGCTCTGTTGGAAGGATCTGGTTGTAAGAACCGCGCTTCGGCTGTGGCAGGAGCAAGGCCCCGTCTGCGGAGACCGCTCTGTAGCTGCGATGGCAGCGGAGCACACCCTGCTCATCTGCAGGAGAGGCGGCGTACAGAAAACCCGGTATCTTAAGAGAGTACAATTCTAAATTCGTAACGTTGCAAGCTAAGGTGATATGTCAAAGATAATTAAAGGGACTTTGAGAATCATTTATTCGTGTACAAACCCATTACCTTCCTACTTTTCCCTTCACCTGTCCCCATGCCCTTCAAAACCTTTAAGAAAAACAGTACAGGTATACAGAATTGTGTCTTGTTCCTTTCCGTATTAGCATTTATTATTATTCCTGCCCGTATTTGCGCTAAAGACTGAAGCATCCTACAAGCTTCGCTTTCACCACACAGCCAGCCGCGACAGGTACAACCACACTGTGAACACATCTTCTGATTACAAATCCTTACTAGAACCAGTTGTTCTACACTGGGAACTCCTCGTCCTCATTCTCATCAGTAAAATGTCTTGGTTACTGTCATTTCTGTGCCAGGTATGAACACTAACGCTCTTCGCGGTTTGAAGTGACTACCGTGGGGCTCTTTGCCAGGTGGAAACTTTTTTGCACGTTCCCTGTTACTGCAGAACCTGAGCCACTGCCAGGTTTGAGGCGCTTCGCCTTGGCCGCAGCAGACATGTTTCAGAACGGCTCAAAGCCACGTGCGGTGGTGGCCGCAGTGTAATTATTCCCTTGCCATTTCTCTCTACGCTCTCTGCCCGTTTCTTGGCTCCCTGTTTGCCCTCATCCCTGCTTATTACCTGAGAGAACTGATCTTCAGCTGGTGCCCCACTTTGCATCGCTATTTCACATCTGGCAGGTAAAACACATCCCAGTTCTGCCTCAAAAGCAGGATTCCTCCTGCACAGAGCTGCTGCTCCTTTTCACTGCACGTGTCTAATTGATTTTGAAATTATCTGCCCACGTGCAATAAGCCATGCATTAAAACTTCAGCCCTTCTGAAAGGAAAGGAAGATGGGAGAAACAGCTTTTTACCCATTTTTAAAGCTGCTGCTTGTAATCTTTAGTTTTACTTTAGTAAGAACTAGTGTTTTAACAGTCAATACATACGAAAAGGGAATGATAACTCAAGCTGTCCTTTAAATCATTCAGTACCTTCAACTGAATGCATCAGCAACGGAAACATCTACCACTGCTTTTTTACAAAAAATTTACAAAAATAGAAAAAGGCCTGCATACCTTCCATGTTTTATCTGTTCCACGTCCATAGAAACCAGGCAGTAGGTAAGACAGATACATGAAAATAACTGATCCAGACAGTGCCCTCATCACCTCTGAATTACACAAAGATTATTGTAACAAAAATTTTATCACAGATTTACCTCCTTTTGAATTTAAAGCCCAGGATGATCCTGTTCTGCCTCTGGACAATGCCTCATTAGGTTTGCTACATAAACCAGAATCCAGCTTCAGAGAAAAGAGATGATACTTCCAAGTGCCACAGGGATGAGAAAAGTGTTTAATGGAAAAACAGTAACTCTGGTATCCGGAACAGGACGAAATGGAGTTCTGGGATACTCCCGCTGTGCACAGATAGAGAGTGAATTATGAAAGAGAGTGCTTAACTTAGAAAGTCAGAATTTATTTACAAGTTTTCACTAAAAAAAAAAAAAAAGGAAAACAACAAAAAGCTTTCCTCCTGGATATACTCTGCTCTGCCCAACACTGCAATTGAAGATCATTAAATTCATTCACACATTTTACAGATTTATCTTTGCATACAACAGCGTACGCTTTAGTCATCAAGACGTCAGAAGAAGAGATGATAAACTAAGCTGTTTCAAAGTAATGAAGCTGCCAGGTTTCCTTTGGCCTTCCCCGTTTTAAAAATAAGCTGAAACACTTTAGCAGAGGAACAGCCGCAAGACTTCTAACTCTTCTCAAAAGGTACATGAAAATCAGCCGCCTTCACTTCAGACCTGCCACATAGCACTGGACCTAACCCAGCAGCCTTAATTGAGGCAAGAGCAATTAGGAATAAATTCTGTGACGGAACTGCGAGATCATACCCGCAGTTTCGCTTTCAGTAAGTTGTTAATTTAACAAAGGAAGATGGAGGGTGGGGGAAGAAGCAGCGGTAATAGGAGAGGCTGCAAGTTTGCTGAGTTTTAACAATCCTAATCACCACGCAGAAGTTTAACACACATTTTTTTTTAAGTATAACATAAAAAACCTTGACGGAACAGTAACAAACGCTAATCACTAATATCACCTGCTAGTCTAAATTAACACAGAGTTGCCCAGCCTTAAGTACAACTTTTTTAGATTTTGCATAGCAATTGCACCTATTTTCAACTTCACCATCGGCATGAAATGTTACTGATTTTAAGTCTACCAAACACCAAAAGAAAAATCCTGTTCTCAGCAAAACCAGGAACATTCAACTCCCAATGTGAACTGAATCGAGACTTTATCCAGCTTCTGCCTCCCTCAGTATCACAACTGTAATAATTTGCAGTATGTTTTCAGAACCTAACTCGTATGCTCTTAAATAGTACTGTGTCAGGAACTGAAATAAAGAACGCTGTTGTTTTTCTTAATTTAAAAATAAATTGGGAGGTGTACTGGAGGAAATTAATCCCTGAGTAACGAGACGTTTAAAAACCACATCCTAATGCCAGTCATTGCAGTATGTTACGACGCGTACTCTTAACAGGCAGCAACAGAACTGGTCACAGGCCGATATATTCGCGGCATTGTTGCATTGATCCCATTATCTTGTTTAATGAAACTGCAAGTGAACATGAGGAAATCGGATAAATAGAAATAGTGTCTTTATTGTTATAGGTTGAAGGCCAAATTGACAGCTAAACCATGCTGGATCCCAGAAAACTCAGAGCAGTGATGGTTAGCAACTTGCTTCTTTGGATGTCCAAAAGATTTTTCACCAGGTACCTTCAACCAAACAACAGGAGGAGAACGATTGTAATGGAGTTCACTGCTATTAGCGGCACTGCAGAGAAAGAAGAAGAGTCATTGTGAAAATGTCTTTTTGCACATCACGAAGCGACAGACCTTGCGTATGATCTTGGAAGACCACCTTTTCAGGAGTAAATATCAATCAAGATTTTTAAAACACCCTTAATTTTCCTGTGCCAAATTCCCGGATCAAAGCCTAGGACACTAAAAATTAGTAGGAAACAACAGCATAAATATTTTTGTACAGCCCCTCATCAACTTTAACCCAAACAACTCTTTCTCCAAATGAAACTAAACCTTCTCAAAGTCAGCTTCTACCCTTGGCTTTACTGTGGTTTAGAAGAAATGTATCTGTTTTTACTCTGTGGTGACCAAGATTTGTTAATTCCTGTTTATCACTGCCGATAAAAGGAGTTTTTGGTGTGCTTTATTACAAATCCAAGTCTATTTTTTAACCCCATCCTCTGAGGCATGTAAGCCTGGCTTACCTTTAAGAATCACAGGAATTGCATTTCCCTCACCAGGTACTTCATACAGAATTTAATTTAGCCAGTTAGCTAATTGCACAACTCTGATCACCGAGCTTTCACCCAGCTCCCACAAGCCAAGGAAAGACAAGAAGCAGCAGCACAAGCCAGAGTCGGGGAATGTTTTACACTTTATCAAATTTAGGGCATGAGCACCGCACGCTGGGACCTGCACCCTCCCATACAGAGCCCACACCTGAAGGAAGGACAGACTGGAAATGACGAGCAGAAAAAGCAGCTGTTTGGTGAAAGAAAAAAAAGAGTCAAAATAGTGATGTTACTTCATTAAAGCAGAGAAAGGAAACTTTCCAGACAACAACGTTTAAACAACGGATCGTCACCTTACCTCTCATAACGGTTTGTACAGATCGAATAAGGTTCGTCAGCTGTGCCTTAATTCCTGGTTCCTCCCCAAAGCCTCCAATCCCTTGGTCGCTTCCCCAGCCAACTGTGTCACACAAAACCAGCCGGATATGTTAGGAAAAAAAAAAAAAAAACAAACAACAAAACCATGGAACAGATGACAGCAGCGATATTAACCAGTGGTCTACCTTGAACATGGTTACCACGAACACTGGAAAAAAAAAAATACAAACTGATTTGCCTTACTTCAGGATTGGATTTTAAAGCCACTGAAAACCGTTAACCTTTTAATTAACGAACGCAGCAGTAATGACAGAGCGATGTTTCTGCAAAGGAAACCCTGACCTTTTTCACACCTTACTGTTCCCTGCATGCCAGAGAAAGAAAAGAGTTTATATGGGCTTAAAAAAAAAAAAAAAACAAACCAAAACCAAAACAAAACCTCAGAAAAATAAAAACAAACGAACTACAATCTGCTCATAAGCAGATAAAATGATAAGATAAGATAAAATAGCAAATAACTGCTGGGTATGAAGTGATGCTTCAGCACTGAGAAACAGGCTGTGCGACAGAAAACGGTCAGCACAGGTTCCACATCAGGATGGTTTTTGTCACTGCTATAAAAAAAAAAACAAACAAAAGAAAACAGAACAAAGGGCTCGGGAACTTTTCAGAGGGTGACAGAAGCAGTGAAGGTTTAAAAAGCCCTCCCAGGGGGAAACCTTGAGGGGTGTGGCCCTTCCTCCCCAGCAGTGAGGGGACCGGGGACTTTTGAGCGCCCCTGGTCACGGCCCTGACCCATCTGGGGACGGGCGGAGCAGAGGAGGGAGCGGCTGTCAGTATCTGAACCTGCACTGTGCAGCCTGCGAGTATTTTTCTCCAGAGACAACTTCTCAGTGTTTTGGTTTTTGGGGTTTTTTTTTTTTGTTTTTTTTTTCCCCCTATTCCTTGTCTCCTGCTGGCAGCGGGCCGGGGGCGGTGGGCGAGTCCTCTCCCTCGCCAGCCGCTGCTTCCCACTGGGATGAGCGTGGAGTTATTCCCCTGGGAACAACAAACGGCTTGATCCATCCAGCCGGATAGGAGGATGGGGTAACCGTTTGCGCTCCTGCCAAAAATCCAAGCCCAGCCTGACCTGGGAGAAGTCTGGGCTCTCTGCATCAGGACACTGGGAAAAGCCGTGGATCATGGGTAATTTTCTTCCGAGGCTTTGCACATTTTTGCGTCGGTGGCTTTTCCGCGTTTTCTGGGGTTTTGTTTTCTTTTTACGGGACCTCGGGGATCAGCGCCGCAGGGATGTGACCGTGCCAAAGCCAAGAAGCCCCCCTTACCCCCCCCCCCCCAAAAAAATAAATAAAAAAAAAAACAACAAAAAAAAAGGCGCTGCGAACTGACGCGGAAACCACCCCAGCGCCATCACAACATCCCCGCCGAGAACCGGTACCCCCGGCCTCCACCAGGCCCCGCCGCTCCTGGGCCCGGCCCGGCCCGGCCCGGCCCCCCGGTACCTCCCCAGCTCCCCGCGGCCGGTGCCTCACCGTGTCGGAGGAAGCGCTCTTCGTGCAGCACGGCGATGGCGTTGACGACCAGCAGCGCGGCCTGCAACAGCGAGTACAGAGTGAACGCCATGGCCCAGCGCCGCCGGGGCGGGAGCCGGCGCCCGAGCGGGACGTGGCGGGGCGGGGCTTTGCGGAACGGGGGCGTGGTTTGTGATGGGCGTGGTCGGGAGGGGGAAGGGGGCGTGGTTTGGAGAAGCGGGGGGTGGTTTCCACGCAGGGATGGTGGGGTTTGCTGGTCTGTGGTCATTCGCCATCGATTATTTCAATGCTGCTTCTTCCACATCGTGGGAGCTGGCAGGGAGAAATCACCCCGGCGTGGGGAGCCTGGGAACGTCCGTGTTCATAGAATCATAGAATCACATGGTTGGATGGGACCTATAAGATCATCTAGTCCAACCGTCTTCCCACTACCATTGCTGCCACAGCTACTAAACCATATCCTGTAGCTCCTCATCAAGCCGCCTCTTGAACGCTGCCAGGGACGGAGACTCCACCACCTCCCTGGGCAGGCCGTTCCACTGCCTTACCACTCTTTGAGAGAAAAAGTTTTTCCTCAAGTCCAATCTAAACCTCCTGTGGTACAACTTGTGGCCATTTCCTCGGGTCCTGCTTGTTGCCTGGAAGAAGAGGCCAAACCCCTGCTCATCACAACCTGCCTTCAGGAAGCTATAGAGTGCAATGAGGTCTCCCCTGAGCCTCCTCTTCTTCAGACTAAACAATCCCAACTCTCTCAGCCGCTCCTCATAAGACTTGTGCTCCAGACCCCTCACCAGCTTTAACTAACACTAACCAGTGTTAATAACCTAGCATGAGTAGAATTAGCCAAAAACATAAACCACTTTATATCAAAAATCATCGGCTTTGATATTTAACTTTACGGACAATATCTGGGTTGTTTTTTTTTTCCCCCTGTATTTTTTCAATATATATTGATTTATGTTTTTGTTCTAGCAGAAATTACTTTTCATCCGAAACGTCACGGCTGCAGAAGTCAAGGTTCAGAGCAGAATCCGAAAGAAAGAAAACAATTGTGTCTTACATCGGATCAGCTGGGGCCTCTGGGTACTTCCACAGTCAAATAACAAAAGTTATAACAACTGGAGCTCAGGGATACTGTATAGTTATTGATGCATTTGATGCATAAATATACTTTTTTTTCTTTCAGTCCGATTGGCTGAATTTGCGTAATTCCTGTGATTTTATTTCTCACTAATCATATAATATGCAAACCCTAGAACTCCGGATGGCTGACAGATTTTATTGCTCAATCAGGGTACAACGATTTGCATAATCACTGCGCTCTGATGGTGATCAGACTCGTTCGCCGTGACAGAAATGGAAACTTTGTCGAGGCTCCACCTCAATTATTTGCCCCGCCACGGACTTCTGATACGATCTGGGTAAATTATGCACGTTTTATCAATATTATACCTCCATGCTTCAGCTCTGGGTTAAGATCCACTCACCAGCAAGCGCGAGATGATCTGATACTTCAGCAATTAATTAAGCGTCGGGATCATAGGATCAATAGACGCTCAGACAGCATGCGAATTAGCCATGAAGAAACTCACACCTCAACTTCTTCTGGTCTTCAGCATTTCTTTCCAAAACACTTGCTTTAGTATAGTTGATGACGTATTATACATCTAAATGATAATTACAGTTAAATTACATGACATTTTAACAGCTGGAACTGGAAGCAAGAGAAAGTAACTTCTTTATTCCCATCTAGATTTTAAATTTGCTAGAACTACAAACCTCCTAAAACCAATCAGTCTAACATTTTAAGATGGAGCCATTTCTAGTTACCCAGGGGCCCCCAAAGTTTGCAAAAAGCTTTTTTAATCATTCAAACCATCTTTTTTTTTCATGTGTCTATAAATAATAAAAAGCGCTGATCTTGATTTTTACCAAACTCCACACACACAAAGAAAGTCAATATTGGGCTGAAAAGGTTTCATCCCAAAGGTCATCACTATTTTTTAAGAAGTTGTGAGTGCTTGGCGCATAATGGTCTCACAAATTGAATTGTTTTCAGACATGACTTAAGGCATTATGGCAGCAATTCTATTATTAAATACAGATAAATACGAGGGGTCACTAACAGGCGCGTTTAATAACCACCATCATCAAGTAGCATTTCCTGGCCTACCTCCTTACGGTATCCAACCTATAAATAAATACTAACCTCAGTGAAGAGCTAATGTTTAGAATTATAGCACCGATTAAAAAAAAAAAAAAAAAGAGGTTTTTAAAATAAGTATACAAGTTATGGCTTAGTATTTTTACCCATAATTAAGATATATTTCCAAAGAGCAGCTGCTATCAAGCTTACATAAACTTGACGTGATTTTCCCCTCTGTAAAATCCATCATGGCAACTTAACAACCACACGAGTCTTATCTCTGAATCATTGTGTTGTGTGGTTGAAGGGAAAAGCAGACAAAGTCTCTTACATTAGAAGGAAAGCATTTTTTTTTTCTTCATTAAGGTGTTATGTTTCAGTGCAGTAAATTCCTGTGGTGTCATCTGCAGAGTGCAGTCAATCACCATAAAGGAGAGTTTTAAACCACCTTACAGATGTCAAAGGACTAAACTTCAGGCTGGTGAAGTATTGTGAAGACCTTGGAATTTTTTATTCTCAGTTTGTTGTTCAATATTGTCAGACAGAGCATAGCTCCTTGGATCTGACCGTCCTGTACAGTTAATGAGACTCGAGCTTGTCGCATGCATGTTTTAACGATTACGTTAGTTTATTACTGGTGAGCAAACATCAGGTCAAAGGGAGTCATCTCACTACTTCAGTCCCTGCGTGGAATCACAGAACGGTTTGGGTTGGAAGAGACCTTAAAGATCAACCAGTTCCAACCTCCCCGTCCTGGACTGGGACATCTTCCACTACACCAGGCCACTCAAAGCCCCATCCAACATCCTTCACCTCACTTGCTACCATCTCCTGAGTTTATTTTCTGACCTAGCTTTGACAATTTTCTCTTTAGATATTTTACATACCCATAGACCTATCAGTAAGAATATTTTTGTGACACATGAAAGGCTGGACATTGGCCCAACCCATCCCAAGCTGGAAGTGAAGAAATGCATTTTGTTGGTGGCAACTCTTTTACCCTGATTTGACTTCTGTAATTGCCAGTGGAAAGACTCTTAACAGGAACATTGGCATCAGCCTATTTTCCATGCTTCACGCCAAGTAGTTGCTAATTAATGCGTTGACGACCTTTGCCAGTGGGCCTAGTCGTACCTCATGAGCTGAAGATGAGAAAAGTTTAAATATTCACCCTCGGAGTCCAGAAGGAAGCTTGCTACGTTGTGGTTTTACCTTAACAGGGCTCTGAACGGACACAAACCTTGTGGAACAGGGGTATTGGATCATGGAGTTGAATCCTTACTCCTGCCGACCGTGTACCAACCTCTACCATCAACTGAAAAATTCTGTGGATGTGAAAAATTTCAGTTCTGTGGCTCAGTTAGGTGCTACAAATAAATCCCACAGCTACCTTTCGCCGTTCAACTAAAACCTCCGTCATCCTTTGCTCATCACACCCGTTGCGCTGCCGAACTGCTGCAAAGGTTAACGTTGCGTCCTACAGACGTAACGCGTCTCCGGTGAGCACGAATTGAGTATTTAACTGATTTCACATCCAGTTGTTTGTTTTAGCCACCAAAGCCAGGAATGCGATGAGATTTTGTACATTTGAGAGAATTAGTACCTAGTTCTTACCCTTCAGCAGCAACATACAGAAAAGATCTTTGTCTTATCCATGACTCTGAATGTGCTGTGCAGTATCACCTCTGCCCTCACTTATTTGGAAAGTGACCAGTCATCCCCTTCAAAAACACAGCCTGCCAGCTTTCCTAAGATTTGTTCCTTGAGAAGACATTAACACAGCTTCATAGACAAAGGAAGATTGAAGAACAAAGGAAAAACAAATACAAAATTCTGAATTTACACCTAGATTTATTACTGCCATTTCCTAAGGTTATTGTGCTTGGCTCTGTGACCGTAACAGCCTTTAAGTGTCGTTTGTTGTCTAGTGCACGCACACACACACACGCTGCTCTTCGTCTGGGCATTATCAATAGTCCAGCGTTACATTATTTACATTATCCTGTACTACGATTACTGGCATCTTCACCCCAGTCACCGTTTGCGTTGTGTTCATGCTGGAACACACCATCCCACAACCAAAGCCCGTTGCGCTCGGTACCATGTAGATATTTTTCAGACATGACAGGCGTAGGGGTTTTCCAGTCCATGTCTCAGCTGGAAAACAGTGGATACCAAAAGCCGTCCTACGCGGTGAATGGGGCAGCAAGAAAACAAATAGACTTTGTCAGAGAATTGGAAGTCTCTGCCTAGCCCTGCCTCACCGCTGACAGAGGGTGAGGATTTGCAAGCGTTGAGGCAGCAGCAGGTCTTAAGGAGGGATTTACAGGAGGATGAGGAAACGGCTCCATGAATTTTGACAAGGAGGCAGGGGGATTTTGTCTCTATGCCGTGAGCGGCATGAAGAAAGAGCAGGGGTATTAAGGACAGTGAAGAGAAGGGATGCCTGAGGCTGCTGTTACGGGTGAGCAGGAGCAGCTCGCTGAATAGAGGTATGGAAAAAGGGAGACCAACACGGCACAGAGCGTTACAGGCAAGGGATTGGTGTTTGCCGCCATGTGCAAGCGTGTGTCCATCGGACCATGGGAAATGGTGTCAGTAGCAATATTTTTAAAGGGAATAAGGCTAACCTCAGAGGAGGAAAGATCCTGCTGTAGCTGAGCTCCACCAGTGAGGGTGACATGTCCCCAGCTTCAGAATCAGATCTGGTTTCCACCTCTGCCAACAAAAAAGTTACTCAAACTGTGCTTTTGGGACAAATACGGAGGTGTTGTAATGGTGACTGAAATCCGACTGGCCTTTGCAGCGCAGCACGTGGGTTTTCACTCAGCTCTCTGAAATGCCTGATGCCTGCATGGCTCTGTGCGGGAGCCTCATCTTTCTGTGCCTGCCCTAAGTCCCTGTTTTGATAAGCATCACGTACAGGAGCTTACACGAGTGTCAGTGTCACAGTGCGTCCCACTGGGGCCAGACTCTCCACCAACAGCTTCCCCAGTGAACGGCTGGCCCCATCTAAGCCTGGAAGAGGAGGAAATTCATAGGCTTCCTCTTCATCTGTTTGGTGGATCTTGGGTCTCCTGTTTGGAAATCTAAGTCCTGATAGCACCCTCAGACCACACCTCACAGTGCGCGGGAGTGTTGATCTGCTTGAAGGCACGAAGGTTCTGCAAGAGGGATCTGGACAGGCTGGACCGATGGGCTGAGGTGAACTGTATGAGGATCAATAAGGCCAAGTGCCAAGTCCTCAACTTGGGTCACAACAGCCCCATTCAACACTACAGGCCTAGGGAAGAGCGGCTGGAAAGCTGTCCAGCAGAAAATGACCTGGGGGTGCTGGCCAACAGTTGGCTGAAAATGAGCCAGCAGTGTGCCCAGGTGGCCAGGAAGGCAAGCAGCCTCCTGGGTTGTATCAGGAACAGTGTGGCCAGCAGGACTAGGGAAGCGATTGTCCCCCTGTATTTGGCACTGGTGAGGCCGCACCTTGGAATACCATGTGCAGTTTTGGGCCCCTCGATACAAGAAGGACATTGAGGTGCTGGAGCTTGTCCAGAGAAGGGCAAGGAAGCTGGTGAGGGGTCTGGAGAACCAGTCTGATGAGGAGCAGCTGAGGGAACTGGGGTTGTTCGGTCTGGACAAGAGGAGGCTGAGGGGAGACCTCATTGCTCTCTACAACAGCCTGGAAGGAGGGAGGTGGGTGTCAGTCTCTTCTCCCAAGCAACAAGCAATAGGATGAGACTAAATGGCCTCAAGTTGCACCAGGGGAGGATTAGATTGGATATTAGGAAAAATTTCTTCACCAAAAGGGTTGTCAAGCACTGGAACAGGCTGCCCAGGGAAGTGGTTGTCACTGCCCCTGGAAGTATTTAAAGGACATGTAGACATAGAGCTTATGGACATGGTTTAGTGGTGGACTTGCAGTGCTAGGTTTACAGTTGGACTCGATGATTTTAAAGGTTATTTCCAACCTAAATGATTCTCTGATTACTTCCACCATTAGCTAAAGCACACTCACCAACACCAGCAACTCTTCCAACCTGTTGGTGACTGTTAAGTGCCTTACTGATCCTGCAGATACTTCCAGTGCTCTGCAAAGTGTGAGCACCAAGGAGGAACAGACCATGCCAGACCTCTTTTGGAGGAATACCCACTGGTCAAAGGGCTTTTCTCCTGCTCCTTTTGATCTTCCATCTACTTGTATGGAAAACATGCCGCAGGTGGGCCAAACAAGTTGATGAGATAAATGTAAAATTATATATCCCGTAGCTCCTGCAGAGTTCCTAGCAGCAGTTAGCAAAGGGCATGAGGTTGGACTAGGCTGGCCAGATCCAGGGAGCACACCTATCCCTCTCCGTGTCAGATCTCAGATTGATCTGTCCCCTGTAACTATCACCTGAATGGGGAGATCAGACAGGCTTGTTCCTTAGCAGGAAGTCATCGGTGCGGGGAACATTGCAGCACCCTGTTTAAAGATTAATAGGTGGTATCTTCCTTCAGGCTGTAAAAGTGGGCAGATAGAAAAAATCAGAAACCTAGTGACTTAAGAGATTGCAGTCTGTCCAATAGTGTTAGCGTAGCCACAGAATCCTACAGCCAACAGGAAAATATGTGCAAAAGGTTGGGTCTGGGCATAACGCGTGAGATTCACGTGAGTCAGAGACTGGGAAATCTTTGTAAAAATTACCAGAAATCCCTCTCTGTATTATTTTCCCATGACTCATCCCCTAGAAAGAGATAATATGGAAAGATATATGTCTCTACAGTAAATTTTTAACGCAACATATCACAGAGATAAGGGACATATATCTACACTTTTTCTCCACTTCCATAAAAAAAAAAAAAATCCCCTTTTCCTGCATTTTCTAATACTGGTGTGGTACGAGTTCACAGTCCAAACCTATGGTGGAGAAAATGAAGTGGGGGATGTCAGTCCATCAGCTCACCGGCATACACCCCCAAGTCCTTCATCCAGAAGAAAGCTGCAGGGGGAAGAAGCTGTGGGCCATCACTGCTCTGGTGCTGAATCGGGGGGTGTTATCGAGACAGCAAAGGAGAAGAAGGGTAACTCAAAAACGGAAATTGTCTCTTCGGAGGTGGCAAACTCAGGCGAAAGAGCTCCTTTGTCAGATATAAAACTTATACACACCGGGCCAGTCGTATCCACCGCTGAAATCTGATCAGAGCTCTTGTTTGTCACTGCAATATTTTCCACCACCACAGGTGTACTGAGATCTTTGGAGGAATAATTTGATGTGCAGCGCCTGGCACAACAGGAAAAGAGCAAAACAAATCATTAGGTGTTAGATAAGCATGAAGAGCTGTTTGTATTTTGAACCTAATCCAGTTAACAACAGGATACAACTAATGGCCGTGCAGAACTAATAGCTGGCATGGAACTGATTTAATTAATTCTGGAGGTGACCTTTTCCCCTCCCTCTAATCTTCTGCCCTTTAGCACAAAACACATCTTATGACCCCATCACCTTCCTCCATTTGGCTAGCTGCACTCAAACTAAAGCTGAACAAAAAAAAAAATTTAAGAGATTTCTCAAAACATATTGTATACTTCCTTGCTATAGAAATAAACATCTCAAGGAGGGTCCCTCTTCTTGTGACTGCAGATTGTTCTTGAAAAAAAAATGAAAATGCTGGCACTAGTGAGAAATTAGGGGCTTGGGTCTCTTAATGTCTCTCAATAAAATTTCAATATATATAAATAAGCATTTCAATAAAATCTGGGGAGGGGGAGAAGAATTTGGTCCATGTACAAAATAAAAGCAAATGTCACTGCCGTAACGAGCAGCAAGGTGAAGGGTCTGGAGCACACGTCTGCTGAGGAGCGGCTGAGGGAACTGGGGTCGTTTAACCCAGGGAAGAGGAGGCTGAGGGGAGACCTCATCACTCTCTACAACGGCCTGAAAGGAGGGTGTAGGGAGGTGGGTGTTGGTCTCTTCTCCCAAGTAACAAGTGATAGGACAAGAGGAAATAGCCTCAAGTTGCGCCAGGGGAGGTTTAGATTGGATATTAGAAAAAATTTCTTCACCAAAAGTGTTGGTGAAGCACTGGAGCAGGCTGCCCAGGGCAGTGGCTGAGTCACCATCCCTGGAGGTATTTAAAGGACATGTAGACGTGGTGCTTATGGACATGGTTTAGCAGTGGACTTGGGAGTGTTAGGTTAATGGTTGGACTCCATGATCTTGAAGCTCTTTTTCAACATCAATGAGTCTATGATTCTGTGAGGCTAAATTGGTATTACCCAAGCACCCACCCTAGCAATTCTCCAGCCACCGTTAATGAACCCTGCCATGGGCTGATGGAGAAGGAACTTGGATAAAGGAGGACCCCGAGAAGCACTAGGGTTTTGCAGGCTCTTCGCATGGGCTCCTTGATCACACTTGGCTCCTGGAGGAATTAATTACTGCACACATTTCCTTGGTGACCCTGGGGCCTCTCTTACTGCCCTAACACTCACCTCCGGAGAACGCTTATTGCTACGGTGATGGCAACCAACAGTAAGAGGCTTCCGCTGAGAGACACCATGATAATCTCATAAGTAGACGACGATGAACCTTGAAGAGAGTATGGAAATCAGAGATGAGTTTTGCCAACAAATAGCTTTAAGAAAAGACCCCAGGTTGTTACAGGCTGAAAATACTGATTGTCCTGCTGGTGCAGACCATGGATGGAGGGGGACAACCAGCTCTGCACTAGGAGGGCGTTCCTGGCAAACTAGTTTCTCTTCAAAAATCTCACAGCTCAGTTAATTAACTCTCGGGTCGTTAAAGTACAAAGCAAAGCTGCTTTGCAGGGCTAAAATCCAGCCCTGTGGATCTTAGGATGGAAAAGCGTGCCCTGCACTGTCGGACCATGAAGCTATTCCACGTGTTATCCACCTATTCACAGTAAAGCCGTAGCAGGACCCTGAATCATACTGCCTCTCTGGCCATCACTTTCCATCCACTTCCACCCTTTTCAATCTTTATCTTTTTTGGCTCTTGTATTTAATTCCAAACTTAAAATAGTGGAATTTGTCCCCTTATGTCCCCTACCTACTCCCACCTCCAAGTCTCCCACTCCTCTCTTCTGCTGTAACAGCTCCTTTTATTTCCACCATTCTTCCCTCTCTAAAACACCAACAGAAATGGGTCTAACATGGCTAATGAATTCTTATCTTTTGAGCCCATTCAACACTCTTTATCTGCTAATTTTAGCAGGCACTGCTATTGCCTGGCACCTCTCAGTAGTGTCACCAAACATCTAAACACTGGAAAACAGATTTTAAATGCTAACAAACAGCAAAGCAAAGCACCTTCTTCCTTGGAAACCACTGTGTTCTGGAAACCTTCTTCACCAGCATGGACCATCCTGAAAAAGAAAGCCAACAGACATTCAGATCACACATTTATTTTTGATCGATTTATGATGTCTGAGTGTTTCACCATCAGTAACGCAAATTATCTTTACAACTTCCTTGTGAGATAGATTCTGCTATAACCGTTTTGCAGACTGGGAATCTAAACAAGATGGGACAAATCTAAGAAACAGAATTTAATCTGACATGAAAAACCTGAATGTTTCTCTTAAGGCAACGAATTTCCCCAGGTGCCTTGAGTTTGAGTTCATGTTTGTCTACAGGATCTCATCTTGGCATGGACAAGCACATTGGCATCACACTCTAGCACATCTAGCACACACTTTTATCTAATCCCAGCAAAGTTGCCCAGGGACGCAGAGGGAGACTTTACTAGAAAAGGTAACTAAGCCCAAGTTTTTCAAGCCCAGGTTACAGCTTTTCTTTCACTACCTCCAGAAGTGGAGTGCTTAACTCCTGTAAAAAAAAAAAAAAATCTCAGCCATCACATAGGAAAGTAACTAGGAATGATCAACCAGTAGACAGAAAGATGATGGGGGCCCAAAATACAATCTATGGCTTTGTGGCAAGTAACAATATGGCTTCACCACAGCAATACTGCCTGTCACCAAAACCCTCATCCAAGCACCACGTTTCTCAAAAAGGTGGGTGAAGCTTTCGTCACAGCAAGCATCTGAAGTAAGGGATGGATCATCAACCTACTATTGAGGCAGGGAAACTGAGGCTAACAATTTGTCTTACATCTGTGGCATGGCTGGGAATTTCAAGATCTCCTACCTTTTGTTTTTATGCCTTCACTACGATAATATTCCTCTTGTAGAAGCTTAAAACCATGACACAATTTATTACTGGAAAGTATAGTGGCTAAAAAGCAAGTGCTCAAGTCAGATTCAGGTGTCACCTTATACTAATACTGCTGCACAAAGGTAGACATACAAATATTTTGGGCTTGCACATGTGATATGCAGATTTCCGATCATAATTTTGTTCTATCCTAGCTCCTTTTCCAGAAAAAAAAAAAAAAGAAATGTGGAGTCACAGGACGTAGCCTGATAACATCCAGTTAATAAACACAAGAATAAATTGTCTGCCAGTAAGTTGTCAGGTATCAAAAGAGCTTGTATCTAAAGTCTTAGATGTTGCACTTTAAATTCTACTCTCTTTGCATAAGCTTAACTTAAAATGGAATTATTGTGAAAAATCTGTGTAGCCACAGGTTGCAGAAAAAAAAAAGTGAGAGACTGAAGAAAACAACAACCTTGCAGGAAAAAAAGCTGGGCTAAACCTATACTCACATTTATACAAAGAATGATTCCAGCTCTGAAATGCTGCCTAGACTGAAGTACTGTACATGGCACAGAATCACAGGATGGTCATCCAAGCCCCCTGCCAGGAGCAGGGACATCTCCAACCAGATCAGGTTGCTCACAGCCCCGGCCAACCTGGCCTGGAATGTTTGCAGGGATGGGGCATCCACCGCCTCTCTGGGCTACCTGGGACAGTGCCTCACCACCCTCAGCGTAAGCAATTTCTTCTTTGTATCCAGTCTGAATCTCCCCTGTTTTAGTTCAAAACCATTATTCCTTGTCCTTTTGCTACAACCATCACCCCTCCTATCGACATGAATCAGAGGGATCTGCAACAACGCCTGCTTTTACAAAGCCTGGACACCAAAACCAGGCAGCATAATTTTGTAGCTAAGTAGGCTGTCCAGGCATTGCCTCTTATCCATTAGTGCATGTCTCCGAATAAACTGGAATATTGGCCCAGAAGCTGTGTCAAGATCTCATGTGAAATTTCCCCTGGTGCAAGGAGAGCTAGGCTGTTACTGAAACTAGGAAAAAAACTTGCTTCCTACAGAGTCCTTCAACCTCCATGACACAGTCTCTTTTTCTCACTTCAGTAACATGTCCTAAGGAGCACCTCAGTCTCACCCTTCAGCTTGAAAAAGAAAATAAACCATGGTAATTTAAATCTAGAGCAGAATAAGATTACAAATGTCTGGATTACCTTGTGACTGCTGGAGATTCTTTCGTCAGCATCATGCTGCTAAGACCTTGCATGAAAGTAAAGCTGGTCTGAAGGGTTTCAGATTAATAGCTCACTTATTTGCCTCTGCTGATTGCTTTCTTCTCTCCCTGGTTTTTATTAGGGCAGAATAATCTCTTCTGTTTATAGCCAATCAATAAAGTGTGGAGGTGAATCAAAGAGAGGCTTTACTCACTATGCTTTTGTTAAGCAAGTCCTTTCACGATTTTCCTGGTGGACTCCACCTAGAAACCTACCAGGGCTACCGTTGACCCCGTCTGGCTTGCTACGATTGCATGAACTCCTCCAGCAAAACAGCCTCCGTAGCTCACAGTCAGGAGTGACTGCAGAAACACGCCGTGTCCCAAGAGCGGTGCCTTTGGGTCTCCTCCAGCAGGCTTGTGGGGAGAGGGCACCGTGGTTCGGGTGCTCTCCAGGCAAGGGAACCTCATCGGCTGAGATGGCTCCTGGCCAAGGGGAGACTACGGGATCACGGTAAGTCTGAGCCCTGTCCTTGCTTTTTGGGTAGGTGGACCTGGCACTTCACACTGAAAGGAACGAGGTAAGAATTTAAGGAGCTGTTGTTGAGCAGTTGATTGAGGATGGCCAGTTTAGGGCTGGGTTTCAAACCATGCTTCCTCTTGGCATATCTTGCAGGCTGGCTTAGCTGTTCTTCACTGCACCACAGGCAAAAGGATATTACTGCTAGACAAGCCAAAGCAGAACAAAGAACTCTGTGGGCAATTATACCTTTACAATCTACGCACCTGCCCCTTGAGCGCTCTTCATGCACCTTGCACGTGCCGTTTGGTCCAATGGTAATTACTGGTCTGGGGTCTTCTAACTCCTTCCTGGATTCCTTCTCTGTATGCAGGCAGGCTCTTAACTGTTCTTAATCCTGACAAGTCACAGCTTCTGCTGACAGTTGTGGCCTCCTTATCTTCTGGTTTGCATTGGCTTCACGGCCTTCCTTTGCGTAACTCAGTAAAAGTTCAGCATAATTTTAGGTGAGAATTCACAGCTTGTGGCCTAAGGCTTTGGTGAGTCTGGCAACTAATGTTAAGCGATTGCAAAGATAGCAACTAATGCAAAGCCTTTGTAAAGAATATTCTCTAACAATCATCAGGCTTGATCTGCAGCACCCACCTCTTCTCACGCCTCTGTGAGGGAAGTCCCCATCTCCGCAGATCTGGACCTTGTTTTCGCTCTGCAAAAGCCCCTCGTCCTTACTGCCAGGCTGGAGCTGAGCTGGCAACTGCACTGAGTTATCTATCTCGTGAAAAAAATGCGATTACCTGTGCTTTGTGATCACAGGAGGCGTGGTGCTCTAGGGTGGAGACTCCTATTGTGTTAATACCTTCACACAGAAGGCATTAATACACTCCAGGTTGGCAGGTATTTCAAGATTAACAATAGCGATTGACGCATTTTTCTGCTGTGCCTAGATAAATAGCTGCAAAACAACTTCAGCTCCTCTTGCCTCACTGCTAGTATCAAACAGGACCAAAGCACCTCTCTCCAAATCCCCTGGATATTGTTTGGCAGGGTTTCAGATGTCCACAGTCCAAATCACCAAGCACGTTTAGGTCACGGCTGTGAATTTTCCTCTATGGCATAAGAAAACAGTGAATTAACTACATTAAATAGATTTTATGGAGAGGTGAACAGCAGAGAGCAGGCCTGCAGATACATGCGGGTATGTTCTTGGTTAAGCCACGCACCAATTACCCATTCTGTACCACCCATAGAGGAGGATACTCAGTATGTAAGTACCTTCTCTCCCTCATCCAGGGCATTATTGGCCTTTTATTTGGCTTTGAGACAGAGCAAGCATGATGTTAAAATCTGTTTCCATGTTGTATATGCCACAAAGGACTTCCTGAGAAGGGAAGACTTTATATTTGGGCAGATGCCAGCGCTTTCCTTCTTTACCAAACAAACAGAAAGCTCAACCCCAAACTGAAATTTCTTTGTGAAACCCGTTTTTGATTTTGAATCTGATCCAAAGCTCAACAAAGTCAATGGGAGTCTTTTTACTGACGTCTCTGGTATTCAGACTGTGCCCTGAGGGGAAAAGATGCTAAATACATGGTGGAACTCGCTCTTGCAAGCCACTGAACATCTACACGGTAGATCTCCATCCCTTGTACGTGCTCAGTGTGAAGATACGATGGAAGTGTCTGAGACACGCTCTTCTCTGCAAACTTCTCTTATGAATGGAAATTCACTTTCATTGAACTTCCAGAGACATTAAGGAAAAGCAATGGGATGCTTTGAATATTCCTGAGTGAGATCTACAATGTCTTGATTTTTTTTTTCCTTTTTTTTTTTTATCCTGGTATCTGCCTCGCTCCAAACTCAATTTTGTGGAGAAGCTTCAGGTCACAGAGTGGGGAACCATGGTGGAGGAGGCAGCTTTTTCCTGGAGGAGTTTCTTATCACACGTGGATTGGGTGCAGTCCACCACTGCAAACAGCCAGCACAGAAAAAACAAACCAAATAACACCAGGGCAACCAGCCAAGTGCGGACGTGGCCACAGAGACACATGCCACAGCGTGCAAGGATCCGAGCCATATGCAGGCTGGAGTTTCTTAGGATGGCTGTAGGTTATTTACCTGTTCTGGGATTTATTAGTGAATACTTGGCTAGTAGTTTGGAGATGAAACATTTCCTGTCAGCGTATGTATCAAGGATAATCTTACTATAGTGAAAAAAAAAAAGTCCTCTCAAAAATGTTCTGAATAATGCAAGCCAGTCGAGCAAAATTGTGGCAAAATATATTTAGGCTCATAGAATGGTTTGGCTTGGAAGGGACCTTAAAGATCATCTAGCTCCAACCCCCTTGCCGTGCTCGTCTGGACATAAACTCCATGGATAAACTCCTTAGAGTTAAAAAACAACCTACAGAAGATGACAGGAAAATAGTGAGACATCCTACAAGAGCTCTCCCAACAGTTTTGCTTAGCAGAGTGATTCTGGTTTGAAAGCCCACGGGGTAAAAATATTTATCCAAGGGGGTCAGAGCAAATGCTAGGCTTTTTTTTTTTTTTTTTTGTTAATTCCTTGTTGATAAAGCCTAAAAAATAGCTTGTGAGAAAGTGCTATTTTTTTTTTGTACACTACAAAATTTATACAAAACTTTTTGCACAACTGCCTTGAAGTTCTACATAAAAATTATGAAAAAGGAAGAATAAATTTTGAGAAAACCGGAACTTTAATCCCTCACAGAAGACAAAAGTCAAAGGAACAGTCGAGAGTTGATCAGTAGTACAAAAAACATGCATTTTATTTATTATTCATTAGCAGGGCCTCATCCTGCTTGCCATACCCAGTTCAGACAAAACTTCCAAATCTTCACTGCAATGCCTTTGTGAACTGGCCCAATTCATGAAGAGATAACTTTTTTGTAATAATCAAGGTAGTCATCCGTCAATGTGATCGACCTCAAGAGCAGCAAGTGCTTAGATATGCTGTCTGCTTCAAATAACTTGTTCATGATTCACTGGATTTCACCTGCCATTTCGGAACAAAATTAACAACAAAAGTTAAAAAAGGTCTTTGAGGGAGATGGTTTGGAGGCACCTAAAAGTATGGTCCCGCGAGAGGGTCTGTTCCTATGCTCCTGAGTAAGGGAAAGCACATACCTCCACGCTCTTGCTTGGTACACTTCTTCACCAACATAAAAACTGTGCTGAAGTATCTCAGAAGGAAATGAGTTAAGTTGTAAGTCCTGGAGAAGCACTACTGCCTCTGAAGGACAAAGCTGAAAGAGGTTTGGAGATGTGGGCAGTACAAGGAAACCCAACTCTGGGAAAGAGAAAAAAAAAGAACTGTCAATCACTAATGAGCTTTCTGTATCTTTTTATTATTCATTCAAGCACCCAGGAAAATTCAAATCACAGCTCAGTGTGTAGCCTGTGTTGTGGGTTTTGCCATTCTCAGCGGATTTTGATGAAAGAAGAACCAAAACTAAGATCTGCAATCCAGCTATTACCTTTTGCCTCTCTTGTGGTAACAGCCATAGTATTTGGTCAAGCATGCAGGTTTCTTAAGTGTGGACAAGGTGCACATCATGTGTAAGGAATAACACAACACAAATTTTATATTAAGGACAGCAACAATATGGGCTATCTACACCAGTAAATTAACCATGGCTGGGACCATTCTCATGCGGCACTAAAGAGCTGAGCTCACACCGCAAAACCCTTACCTTTCAGCTCCGGGCAGCCGCATCCAAACTGCCATGGAGAACGGCTGTGGGTCTCGGTTGACTCACCATCCACGCTGGGAACCACTCCTCAGGACGTCGCTGCTCAAACACAACCCTGCCGGCGCCACTGCAATGATTTAACTGCAGAGGTGAGTTCACGTACAGGGGAACCTTAGTGTAGACACAGCTTTAGGGGACGTACACTGCACATACAACTGTGTCAACTACTGGGTAAATCTTCCTGTATCCTTTTTTTTTTTTAAATTTTCTTTATGATGCCATTTATTTCCACCATTTATGGTAGAAATGTCGAGGGTTGAGTCTGTGAAACAGAAGTGTTTAATGGGATCCTCATCCCTTTAACAGGTACAAACCTTGCCACATGAGGAAAGAAAACAAAAACCAAGCGGTGAAAAGAAGCTTCCTTGGATGTTTACCACCACAGATTTGTTTAGGCGGTGGCTGCTCTGTGTTTATTTTCTAGGATCATGTTTTTGAGCTTTCTCAGTGTGAAGGATGACTAACATTTGCAGTTGCGGTCTGTAGATCAGTTACAGACCAGACCAGTGGTGTTTCCACCTCCTGACTAGAGAGTTTAGCATAAATTGGACATTTCCAGTTTGAATGTTCAATTTAAAACATATTAAAATCCATTCTGTCTTTTGTGTGAACTATACATTTAACACACAGTTTCAGAACTTCAACAACATACGGACGCACTACTTACTTGCTGTGGAAAGTCACTTGGGAACATGCTGGTTTAACACTGCTGAGCAGGGAGTAGAAAACAAATAAATCTGATGTAGATTCTTCGTGGCTGCTCCTGAGCCTGAACAGGCTGGTTCTCAAATGGTGAGGGACAACGGGTTACTCTGCATGCCTGACCACATCCAGGAGCTCTGGCACTCAGAAACCATTAGAGCAGTAATTTCTTATTGAGCAACGGGATTACTTTATGTCTGGGCAACATTTTTGATCTATAGTGGTAAGACATTTTACCACCACACTACAGTTGAGTTCATTCATCACAGAAAATACCGTGTCACTCTATGCTATCATCTATATGGTATCCTGCATACTCTACGCAGCTAATTCTCCATCTCAGAAAGGATATAGCTGGTCAGGAAAAGGTACGTGAAGGCTACAAAGCTATGGGATTGCTTCTGTTGGAAGGATGACTATGACTCTGCAACCTGGAAAAAAGACCACTGAAAAGGTTTGATAGATGCCTATGAAATCATAACTGGGATGGAGAAAGTGGACAGGGATTGCCAGTAGTCAACTGGTCTCATCTAGTACAAGAAGCCCAGGGCATAAAATGAGGCAGCAGATCCAAACATCAGAAGCTGGGTTTTTTTTCCCTCACAACCTGTATTTAAGCTGTGGAGGTTACTGCTGTAGATGCTTTAAGTTGCTAAAAGTGTGCCTAGGTTTTAAAAAGTCACTGGACAAATTCATGGAAGAAAAAAATCCATTGAGAGTTATTAAAAACAAGACATCATGTCTAGATCAGAAAACCCATGAGCCGTAAATCATTAGATGCTAAAACAATATTCTGGGAACATGTCTCTAACCGCTTGCTTGCTTTCACAAGGTATCTGATTTCACCCACTATTGGGAAAAGGGAACTGGAATAGATGAACTTTCGGTCTGACCTGGTCCAGCTTTTCTGGCGCTTCTGTTGCTTTTCTTCCACGCTACAAAAGCCATAAGGCTGCTAGTTCAGTGAGTCTCGTATTCAAGTCTTGTCAGCTCACCTACTACAGGAGCAAACTATGCAGGGAAGGGCACGTAAACAGGCTGTGCCTTTCCTCCCCTGCCTTCCAGATCTGTCGGGCTGCACCAAGGAACTGTAAAGCCAGCTGATTTCATCTCCCAGGGAACTAGGAGAATGCTGAGAGAGCAACTCTGCGACACATCCAAATGCCAGGGGTGGCTGACACCGCTTTCAGATGCTGGTGGTACAGCATTGGCATGGATGATCTTCTACACAGTTGTATGCTGAGGGATGAGACCGTGCTTGGGACTGAGACCTTTTGCATGAAGACAAATTCCACTGAGGAAAGCCCTGGCAATCGGGGTGTTGCACATTATCAGGAAAGACCTAGAAGACTACAGCTATGATCTTCAAAAGCTGACTGACTTTGACATATGTCTCCCTTTATTTCTGTGGAAGCAGAGTTAAATCAAATCCACAAGGCACTTCCTGAAATTCCACCAAATCTACTTCCAGACGTTTTCTAAATAACAAGAGGCAAGGATTTCTGCTCTGAAATACTCCAACACAGTATTTGTGAATTATAATACTTCTAAAAAGATACTCTTAGTAATAAATTTCCTGGTTCTTTTCTTTAGAGCAGTAAGCACAGCATTAAATTACAGGGAAGCGCAACTATTATCTCATAGTTTTCTTTTTTTTTTTATTATAGACTTTTTATCCACATGAATGATAAAGAAACTACAACAGAGTTAAATACCTTTTTTGATAACAGTGATTATATTCTTAATTACACTCAATATTAAATTGTAAAATACTTCCAGAGGAGTACAATCTTAATTCATACAGCAGGCAAAATACCAGAGGAGGAAGGGGCTGAGGGAGAGGGGTGTGAGAATTTCCAGTCTGCTTTTAAAAAGCACTGAGTATGGCTAACGCTGCTCTATTCGTCCATCCACCCAAATGTGGTTCTGGCCCATCCGATAAGACACACATTTCTTTCCATAAAACAATCACTATTCAAAAGCAACATAAGAACTGGCAGGTGTTGTCAGTTTTTGTGGCGCTGAAAGGATCGGCAGTTCCTTTCACAGCTTATCTGCACGGTTCATCAAAAGCATTTTCTCTATCAAGTTCAGTAGTCCTTCTAAAAACACAAAGACTTAAACTTTGGTACCACCAAAAAAGATCCAGGACAGGCATTTTTTTATTTTTTTTTTGTTGTGGTTGTTTTGTTTTTACTAATAAATGGCTGCTACATTCTATTTTACATGGTTGTCCATGATACTTTGAGGTCACTTGTCCTTGGGTTCAGAGGAACCCGATTTGTTTAAATCCCCAAACACTTCCATTTTTTTCAGTCTTTATACAAGTCAGGTTTCTAAATAGTGGATTATAACTTACAAGGTAACAGCTGCAAAAGATCCTGTGCTTCTGTGAATACAAAAAAAAAGAGAGAGAGAGAGAGAGAAAATGTTACCAACACTAAGCCCAAGTTTGAGATTTCTTTACTCGCAGGATTACAACATTTATTTACAGTCCTTGAAAAAGGGATGCACATAAATCATCTGCTCCAGAAGCATCCTCTGAGACTTCGGTAGTTAGTATCAGCAGAGTCAGGTGGAAATACTCACATTAAAGTGCAAATTGCAGCTGGCTGAAGTATGACTAAACACAACAAGACCTGCTGTGGTACACGAAGCTCAGCAAGGGCAGCTGAGAACACAGAGCATTAATTGACAGGTTGCTCTGCAACACACAGAGTCCTCACCCCCTTGGTGTATTGTGTGGGTATGTGTGTGCCTACACGTTTCTTCTTGAGGCAACTCTTTTCTGCCTGGCACACTGAGAATCTGAAATTGCTTATGAACAATTTAGCCGTGGTTCTCTGCTTCACTGATTTAGCTGAGCAGTTAAGTAACAACTAATCTTTCAAAAGCGCTGGGGCCTACTTAGAGAAATCCCCGTTGTCTGCAGGGATGGTGGGCCACCAGAAACAAAAACAGCATGAGAAATGCGTCCGTCCTTCACACTTTCAGCAAGTAAGCAGGAAATGCTTGTAGCTGTGATGCCAGCACCTTCCTTGCAGGGCTTGTCAGCCGATGAAAACCTGATGCTGCTGGGAACAAACTGTGTCGTTCATCTCACGCTGCCATCCTCAGGCAGACTTTTATTGTAGATCAATGCTTTGGACAAGGTGCTCAGGGCAGGACCCCCTGCTTCTCATCTGGGGAGGTGTACTGTTTTATTCAGGATATTAATATCACTGAACTTATTTTAAATCACTGCTCAGATTAATGTAGACTCAACTGGAAAATGCTGGCAGTCAGGAGGAAAGTATGTACAAGAGGGCAAAACAGACCGACTTGACGCTTAGATTAATCTCCTTATCTCAGTAGGCAGAGCTCAAGGCCACAGACACTGGTTATCTGGTTACTCTACACTTACTCATAATGATTTCTTTTTTTTTTAAGTGTCTGCTTCTTCCATAGCTCAGGCAAACCTCCCTCATCTATACTATCAAACCCTTCTCAGATACCCCAGATTTTCTCTTTAATATCTCTACTTTGTGTATTACTAAGGTCTCTATGTATGAATAGCTCTTTTTTTCTAATCTGCCTACTCCACCTCAGGGATTTTTTCAGTGAACCCACAAGCCAGATTTAGTGGCATAACACAGTAGCAGGGCTACCGGCTTTTTCCCTCTCTGTCTCCAAGCCCTATTCTTCTTGTTTTACCAGGACAAAAAAAAAAAAAGAGAATGTCATTTAAATGTTAAGGTTTTAGCACCTGAAACTGGAATCTCCCAGGTGATGGTGATGGTGTTTCTTCTAACTGAATGCTTCAAAAAAAAAAAAAACCACTCCTGAAAAACACAGTGTTGGGTTTAGGAAGATCCTGCACGTAGATTACAGGGTAATCAGCATCTGCAGTAGAGTGAACTACAGGAGACAGTTATCGGTGTAGTTCTGTAAAGCTCCCAAACCATACTGCTCTTTCCTGGAGCTGCAGAAGCTCCATTATGGGCAGAAAAACGCATCCCGACCTGCCCGTGTGTGAACTTTTATTGCATTGTGAATGCCAAGCTATTTTCCTCCTTCCACTGAAGTTACATGACCTTGAGGCCACTTCCCAGTGCCAGAGAACAGAAGCACCAGCTCAGGCGATGAGACCTGGATTCACCCCGTGGTACCTCCTACCCCAGTGAAGCCCCATAATTTGTGTGACATGTCAGTTATCAGCTTTAGACCGTAGCACAATACCGCCACAGACAGAACCTTTAGACCGGAATCAGTAGCATCATGCAACAGAATGATTCTCTTAATTCTTGCAGGGGCTGCAAAGAAAAACACGATGGCCGGGCCAGGCAGAATAAGACCTCCTCTTTCACAAGCTCACCTTTAGCTTTTGCTGAGGTGTGCACCCAGCTTTTCTTTCCTGATCAAGCTTGCTGCATAGGGAATCTGAAACGACACAGAAACAAAGCCACTGCTTTATGCCAAGGTTTGGCTAACGAGACATCCAAGTTGAAATCCTTCCAAATGAATGGTTTTGCTTGCCTCCCTACATCATTTTACAAGACAATGCCTTAAATTAAATAAGTGAACTTTTTACAAAACTGCAATAATGTTGAAGTAGAAATAAAATTAAAATGACCCAAATTAGAACAACAGATCTTAAAATTCAACGTACAAGATGTCTTCCAAACTTTTGTTTATCTCAGTTGCTGACAAAAATACAGCCACCACCCGTTCTGCTACCCGTGAGATGACAAAAATCAGCTGTAACAGAGCAGGCAACACACACTGATATCTTCACACCTGAAATGCAGGGGGCTGGGAGTACAAGACTTCATGTATTTATATCACCATAATTAGGAAGTTCATAATAGTTATCTGTGACTTGCACCAATCTGAAGGAAGCTACTGAAGTGGAACAAATAATTAAAGAAAAACAGAGAACATAGGCATATTAGGGAACGTAGTTATATTTAGGAACAAAGTGGGATGATGTGCTCACTGGCTACTGGGAATACAGTACAGCGCTGCTCTTTTTCAACGCTGGGCCTTTAGAACGCAACAAAACTAAATTGCTCTGAGATTTTTCCATAGCTGGGAATCCAAGCGCCTACAAATTCACTGTTCTTTGATGCTGCCTTTTGCAAGGACCGTTGGAGGAATTCAGATTGGGATCAGAAAAATCTCTGTCCCTACACGCCCAGGTGCTGCTGCTCACTGGAGTGACCTGCTTCTGCTGTCACGCACTCCAGAATACATTCATAAATAATGTCAAATATGTAACTGCAAGCTGACAAACAGGCTGGGCTGAAGTCAGGACCAAAAATAACAAAAATACATTGTCATTATGCCCACAGTACGTGAGGACATCTCGGGGCTGCTGTGAAGTGTAGTATCTGCGGTGTCACCTCTCCATCCCTGAGCAGGGAAGGCTCAGGATGAGAGGAAAGAAAGGGGCGTCTGCAGCTCAGGAGCTAACCCTTTCATCTCTCAGGAAAGGAGGTCAATCTGATTGAAAGCAGCAGCACCAGGGAGCAGCAGTGTCTGCAAAGACGAGCCGTCTGGCTGAATGAAAGCAGAAGCCTTTCACAGAGGCACACCGCTTCCCCCGCTACACAGGCCTAGAAAAAGGGAAACGTGCATGCACGAACTGAGAGGACCAAACCATTGACGACCTGAAAAGACCCAGGATCCAGGTGTTTTTTCTGACTACTCTTACAACCCCTATCCTTCAGAGAAGCTGAAAGCTATCAGGAAGCTTGCTGCCACATCCCTCCAAAAACCAGAGCTCTCCTCTCCACCAAGGCCTTGAACAGAGCTGCTTTCCAGGGCACGGTGTTTGCAAGGGCTGGAAAACCCCTTTCCAAACTGCAGCAGAGAGGAGTAGGCAAAGAAACTGTTTACCTGACTGCCCATTTGCACAGTGTAGATTCAAAAGGGAGAAACAAACTGCCTGAATAAGCACATTTCAGCTGAGACCTGTGATGCTTCACCAACTGCCTTCTTCCTCTCTCCCGCTCACAACGGCCAACAGGCAACATCGGTTTGCGTGGCCGCCAATTATATAGGACACCTCCCAAGCCGTACTGACCTAGATAACACAATGGGGTACATTCTGTCAGAAATTAACTGTTCTTAATCCACTTCTCTGCTATATTTGGCACATCAGCACCTTTTCAATGTGTGTTGGTTTATCTGTTCTCCTAGTAATAAATGAAACTGGGAGACGTGGGTGTCCAACAGGGAAATGACTACTTTCTTCGCGAGTTAAATCACCTACAATGTCATCTTCTACTTTTGTCATTGGAAGAGTATTTGGTAACTCCGGTGCTGCAGTGGAATAGTATTTAGGGCTCTTCATGATGATACAGTCCCCTTTTGCACATCCATGCAAGATCAGCACTCAAATGGACATGAAGATCCAATGCATGGCCCTTATCTAAGTGTGTACGCTCCGGCCAGCAATACCAGAGCGTAGGAGAAAGACTCAGCGTCCATACTGCATTTCTCTTTTTTTTTTTTTTTTTCCTTCAGGCTAGCTCTACTCTGGTCCTGGGTACTGATCACCCCCTTAAGAGCTAGAGCACACTCCAATGCATATTCCTCATTTGCTTCACCCAGAAGAAATTCAGTTTGCAAGCTCGGAGTCTGCTCCACAACATGAACCAAAGCACAGATAAGCAGATAGGATTGGGGATTCATTTCTAAAGTGCGTGTCTGATCTCTGCTACACTTGGACATCAAAGAAGCTTTTGTACACCAATGTCTTGTGGAGACTTCACCTTTGCACCCCATCTCTAGGTGGGGCACACAATGATACTTCACTGTAACTTCTGTTGCTTGAAGAGATCTTCAGTACTCCAAACTGCTATTATGTGACGTGTTTCTACAGGTATTTATTTAAACAAGTCTCATTTCCGGGAGTGCACTTGAGACCTCAGTCAGAACACTGTCCAGCCAAGACAGTCCTTCCAAATGCAGAGCATATTTATGCAGGAAAGGAGATAGATGTGCAGCTGAACTGCCACGGGAAAACTACCACGTCTGCACACATGGTGCTTCTGGAGAGAACCATGCGCGGGATTAAGCAGAAGAAAAAGCATGCACTGAGTGTTTGACAGCTCAATGGCATGAACTAGAGGGTAAGACTCCACTATTGCCCTATGAAAGTATTTATAGCTGTGTGGGCCAAGTTCAGAGACTCTTCCCTCCTGGGCGGGTAGCGGCATGTGCTCGGGGCAGCGTACTGGTCTGCACAAGATGCAAGGCAACAGAGAGTCATGGCTGGAGTATGCAGTCTCTCCCCTCTGTATTTTTAAATACTGGAGCACACTAATACCATTGAAAAAGGATTTCACACACAGGCAATAGCAGAGGCTGGCTTTTGGCTCTCTGGTACATACATATCCATGTTTTTATCAGAATTTCTGCAGATTCTAAAGGAAAGGAAGCTTTTAATTCTGTTTTTAATAACCATTAACTCTATGAGGCATTCCTTTTCTTTAACATTTGAATTTACTGGAGAAAGAGGCACAGCTCTATCCTGTTAGCCCAAGGCATTCCCAGATGCATCGTCAAGACACAAGTTTCGCTCACCTGTCTTAAAAAAAGCAGACAGCGGCGAACAAAATTCTGCTGAAAATAGTACTTATCTCCTCACTTTTCTGTATGTAGTCAGGGATACGTATGTTACCTTCAGCATCAAAAGCAAGTATTCCTAATTTGTACCACTAAACCTGGAGGGGAACTCGACCGAAAATCAAATGAAGATAAGAGAACATATAGAAACAGGCCTGCAGTATGATCCCAACTGCTAAAGCACAGAAGAAGAAATTAATGAGAAAAAAATATAAACATATTTCTGGTTTTGGGGGGCAAGGTAATGAAATCTGCCTTGAAGTCTGCAAGACACAGTAAACACAGAGTTCCAGAAATGTTCTTGTACTTGTTATTATCTGGCTGTCAGCGGACAGGCACTTCAGCACAAGATGCAGCTCAAGAAATCCAAGGGCCATTCTGCTGAACCAATGTTTGCCTCTAACGTTCTTGTCAAGGTCAATCAATCTAGCTGGACCACTTTGAGCAGAGGAACAAAACAGAAATCCCAATAAAGCACTGCTGTTTCCTATTTCCACCTTTCAAATATGGAGTGACAGGCATGGAGTGACCAAAGTCTCCACACACAAAAATATGGATACTCCTTCTTTGTATAATGAACACATTAGTTGTACAAAGCACCCATTTCCCATATACAGCCTAAAATAGGAATTAAACCTACTGGTGCTTTTCTTAATTACAGTAGGACCCAGAGGAACATGATCTCATACCTCTGAAGATCTGCCAACATTATCACATGGCAGACTTTTGCTTCTTTTAAACACTCCTTGTGAATCTTTAAAGATCAGGACAAAAGACGATGCAGAGAGAGAAATCAATTTTGCAGGTAAAGAGTTCCTGATTTATTTTATTGCCTGCCACTGAAGAACAGAGCTGATTCAAAGCAGCACTGAGAGTAGAAGGCCATCAAACATCAGAGGAGTTCCAGCTGGATCCAGTTCTGAGCTCCGAACACTATTATCAGCCCTAAGTTAGGCTAATAAGGAGGAAGTCAGTTCATGGCAGTATAAATAAAATTTAAAACTTCAAACAAAATGAAACCAACACTTTCCACTTGAGCTGGAAAGACAAGGGACCACCTGAGTAATTCACATTTCTAACACGTCTCAAAGACCCACTGCCTCTTACCCCATGTAAAATTAGTGGGATTGATCACTGATCTTAGTTATCTAAAAGACGAACACATAGTGATGAACACCACCTTAGCTTTTCCTGATGGATAGGTTACAACTGTGGTCAGCACTTCCTGGGAACCTACAAACTACCTGTAAGGGTCCCGGGAAAGGAAATGAAGAAAAGCTAGCCTGCTTGCAGGAGCTTAAATTTGCTGCTTGGTGCTCTGCTTCTCTGTGGCAATGTTTTAGAGCGGTTCACAAAAACATAAAAGGATCAAAATTGTCATGCTGGGAATGCTGCTTCTCATCTTCTTCCCCAACGGGCAGCTAGGAAGAAAGTTCATGCTTTTTAAATGTGATCCACTAACACAGTTGCTCAGAGGACAATATCAGAGACATACAGAGTCTCAAGCAGGAGGCGACTCAGTACTTTGTTAGGCTGGCTGGGCTCTCCTGACAGATGAATTCTGGCCAAACTAGACAGAAACCAACAATTCTGAAGAGAGGTGAGCTCTTCTGAGGCTGTACCACATGTGTCACGTTAGAATTTACCCCAGCCTGCTGGGCAGCGATTTCTTCTCAGTGACCTTTTCTGCACAGCTTAGTAACAGAAGCCAGACGATCTATGCCTGAGTCCGTATGTAAAATCCGTATTTTACAGATGACCTGCAAGTACGTGCACTGCACTTAGCCAGTTTCGGAGACAGCACTTTGATGGAAGAAGAAGAGAAAAATTGATTCAGTGATTTAAGACCTATTTCTTGTTAAATATGACAATCGGTTTCTTCCTAGCACTTGGCCAAGAGCTTGGCACAAATAAGTTGCAACAGTTCTTGGTAGCTGCTCCAGACGCTCTGATCAACTCTTTTCTCAACAGAAATTGCTGATGGCCGCACAAAGTCCCACTGCTCCAGCTACCTACCAGGCCAGGTTATGTCCAAAGAAGCCAACATCCATCGCAGAGGATGTAACAGAACAGGACCCACTCTACATCTTCCCAATGGTCTAAGCCTTACTCCTGACTTTCAGGAAGCCATAAAATATTTTTTTTTAAAGCCTGGAGCGGATAGAGCATTAAAATAAAACCCCATTGATTAAACACTGTTTTAACTGAGGCTTTTAATTCAGAATATTAAACCCACGCCTCTCCCAGCCGCTGAGAGTGCAGTGAGGGCCGGGGAGCGGCAGAGGGCACCCGGAGCCCGTGCCGGAGCCCCCGCAGCTGCCACCCCACTCTGCGCGGCTCCCTTCCACGCGTGGCGATTTATCACCGCCTTCTGCATTGCAGTTTCGCAATGTCACCCAAGAACTGCGAGAAAAATGCCTTACGTCCACTGTTCAGTACTGGCTGGGCGTGAAGCACTACTTTCAAACAGTCCTTGCCGTGTAACAGTCAGGGTACAGTGGGGATTCGCACCAGAAAGTTTTCAAATGCAATTACATTTGGTTAATTATTTCATGCTTAGCTTCAGCTTGTTGTATTCCAGACGTTTCTGACAGCACCAAGGCAGTTTATTTTAAAGTCTGACTATTCAGTTATGCAGCTTGAAGAATTCCAGTTCAGGGTGAGGGAAACCATTGGTACAGCAAAACCTGCCTCTGGTACCCAGTGTTACAAGAGATGCCTTCATGATCCTGTGTTAAGTTTTCAGCAAGGCCTAATTTAAGTTACGTGTTCATTCAGCGGTGAGAAATGCCGAAAGAAACTGACTCTCTGCATTTATATTGTTTGTAAAATAAAAAAAAAAAAGGAAGCAAGCCAAGTTCTGTGGCTTGTTATACCAGCAAATTTTGAGTTTAATCCCACAAAAGTATATACCTACGAAGCTGTAAGTAAAAGTAAGATCTGAGTATGCATTAAACACTTCTGCTTTTCTCTTTGCACTTCTCTGTTAACAAGAATATTAGGTGTGGGCAGCTCTGCTAAAGTAATAGTATGGTGTCCCAGGTACATGCAAAACAAAACAACCTACCCCTGTTAAAAACAAAACAACAAAACGCACAAACAAACAAATAAAAAAAAATCAAACATAACCATGCTTTTTGTGTATTTAGCACCAAAAAGCTTTAATTCATCCACACCATAACCCAAGAAGGCCAAAGAAGTTCTATCATTAGCACATTCAACTCACGAATCTAGATATAACCCTACAAAATACATTCGTATGAACAAGTTAAAGTAACTGCAGGGATGATCACATTAAAAGTGCTGACTCCGTTTCAGTTATCAACCAAAACACCACTGAAGATTTCTGCACCTAGCTTGAACAAACACACTGGTTATTTGCAGCAGTCTCTTTGTTCTTCACATGCAGACATCCTTCTGTCAGTCTCGCTGAGACACAACCTGCCTCACCGATACCAGGAGGGACACCCAAATGTGAGCATAAAGACTCACTGATGATTAGACAACATTTCTATTAATGATAATTAAACTCAGGCAGCCACAGTGAGTGAAGAGGTCCTGAATTGTTGGTGCAGTACATTAAATGTGGAAACTATTCCCTGTAAGTACATTCAGGCAGCTCTGTTTAATGATTAAATGACTACTAGTCTTTCTGTAGCATGCATCAGTAAGTGAAAAGGGTGTGAATTACATGATCATATTTCTTTTCCTGCTTGAGGAAAAGCACTACACTGAACCTTGTGATTCCTCCACTTCTTGTAAATAAGAAAAACCACACAGCTGATTCACTGGAGGGCTGGGATATCCAGTTTCAGAAACAACTTCACAACCAGACCACAAAGTGAATGGCAGAGATGATCCATTCACTTCCTGGGAGGGAGAGTTAGTTACCTCCAAGTTCAGCTGACACAAGAGAGAAAGGCTGAATAGCGTCCACAAACTTTGTGCTTAAATGTGCTTCGCAGCAGGAATCAAGACAGGTTCACCTGCCTCAAGTCCAAAGCAGCAGAGAAAGTACTATTCAGGATGGCATCCTAATTACCATCTTCTGTGATGATGTAATTTACAGATCAAGCCAAACTCTTTGCCTGGCATTGGGAGACAAAGGGGAACACAGTAACAACCAGATACATTAAAGGAAAAGAGTGGAGACCAGCAGCAAAAAAAAGCTCCAAAGATGTTCTGGACTTGAATTTCCTCCATAAACAACCTCATTCAAGCACCCTCCATCTCTCATTGAAATCTCTGAAGTCAGCAGGAACAGGGAGCAGGAATGTTCGGCAGCTCTAAAAATAAGGCCACTCCTAAATGCCTCTGAACATCGGCACGCAAGTTTGACAATCCTGGCCTTCAGCTTTATTTTTATGTCCTAACCCATCAATTAGAAAATGACAGTACCAGAAGGCTGGACAATGCCTTCTCCGCACCAGGGTCTGTGACAAGCACAAGGAAAATTTATACTTTCGAACACAGGGCTGATTCACATAAGTGGAGATATTAGGCAAGCCTGCCTCAAAAAAAAACCCCTGTTGAATAAGCACTAGCAAAACAAGCATTAGGTGATACCTTCCCATTTGTTATGATGCTCTGCTCTTCAAACCAGACTAAGCGGTACCCGAGTAAGAAACAGCTTCACGTACTCCACCCCTTGCTGGTACTGGATGGAGTATGTCAAGTTTTCAAAACAGCACAGTTGTAAGCAATGATCTAGAGTAGCACTAACACACACACACACACACACAAAATCCCTCTTGATTTTAAAATAACAAGCAAGAGACCAAACAGCAATGTGTGCCTGCACTGAACTCTGCTTTGGCAACTGGATCCTTTACTGCTGAGTTAAGCACTTCTTCTACTGGCTGAAATTTGAAAAAGACACATCCTAAGGTTTATTTGCCAGTGAGAAGCTGGCTTCACACCGATTCCCTACTGAGGGCTAAAATGCACCCGTCGGCAGCTCATAGGCAGAAGAAACACTTAACTGCTTAGGGTTTACTGATTCAGTCCTCACATTCACACTGAAGAAGCACCTCTCGGTGTGGAGTCAACACATTTCGTTTAGTTGAAACATGAAGACCCATCTGGTTACTGTATGAAAGTAAATCTCCAGGTAATTAGACTCTAAACCAGCTGAGAACCGCAGGCTTAGGTCTTGCAAAGTGTAAGGTAATATGAGCTCGGTAATAGTACATCTGTGCAGCTCACAGAGGAAAAGTCTGAGGAGTGCATTTAATAACGTAAAGCAACAGTTCGTAACATTTTTAGCAGAGAAAACAAACTTACAATTTGTAGCTGCTGTACCATTTCTTCTCTGTACGCCAGTTCCCGCTTCATCTGATCCTGAAAATTATCTGAAAGAGGGGGAGGGAAAAAAAAAAGGAGATGCAGTAATTAAAACAGACCACACAGCAGAATTCATATAAATCAGATTAAATCAAACTCAATCACTACTGAGGAACTGTGAAGCACTAAAGCCCTTCACCCAATTAAAATGCATGCCTAAGAAAAACTTCTTCTCTAGTAGGAGAAACTGTACACAACAGAAAAACTCCGGAAAAATCAGATTTACCTACTTTCCCAATTAGCAAATGTAGGCTCCTAAGTTTATGTTGCTAGCATTCATTCTCACAGTGATTTTCTCAATGGGTCAGACTCTGCAGTCATTAGTCAAACTTCCACCAACACTGAAGAGAAGAGCAAAAACTGCTCTTCTTCACTCCGGCATAAATCTGTTGACATCAATAGGAATGTCCAATATGCGAGAAAAGAAAGCGTTCAAGGATGCAGGGTTTGATTTGTAGTTTGTAACATAGTGCTGACAGCTTTGAACAAAAGTCGGACTAAAGCTCCATAAACAGTGACACGGAACTCAGAAGGGAAAACGTCTTTGAGAGACAGATCCTGGACAGCTCGGGTACAGCACAGTCCAGCCTTCCTGCTCCAGTACCTGCTCCCTCCCTTATTTTCCTCCTCAGTAACCATTTCGGACAAAACTTCATTTGGCAGAAAATTAACTGCTGGTCTGCGTTCTATAACATTGCTGTTGGAGGGTGGGAAAAAGACAGAAAAATATAAACAAAACTATTGACAAGAAGCAAAGAGCTTGGAGAATTGCATGGTGGAAACCTGCGTGCACTGATGGACTATTAAATGGAAGAGGAATCAAAACCCACTGCAAGCAGCATAATTTTGATCCAAGAAAGAAGCCTGTCCTAGACCACAGGAGCAGCAAGGTGAATGCCTGCACAAAACAGCACGGACCACCTCAACACACGGCACTGTCAAACTGGAGAGGGCTTGCAGAGGGGCATTAAAGACCAAGGCAGCTAGAATGGCTTATCTACCACTAATAATCAAGCGAGTTAAATAGTTATGCTGGTTGCTGGGACATCAACCCAGGACTCGGAAGCCTGGGTTCAATACCTGCTCTACCGGACTCCGTGTCTGTGTCTCTCCACACCTCCCTTCGTTATCACTGAAGCAGGAATAATAGCACTGCTTCATCTGCCAAGTGCGCTGGGAGGATTAACGGATTAAATGACTGTGGGCTACTTCCACAGCACGGTAACAGGACTCACAAACATCTAAATTGCAATGAAAAGATTTGAGCCCAGGTGAGAATGAGCAGCTCCTATTAATAATCTGTGTGCTGCCGCAGTGCTGGGAGCTCACCTACTCCCAAACCAGCTGCACACCCTCGCCACAACTTCTCAACTCCAAAAGCAGGAGCAGGAAGGCAGTGAAGAGCCATGGCACAATACATCCTTCCTCTTCACTGTACCTTGCCTGAGGGGAAAAGAAATGTGTCCCCATCAAGGGCAGGCGTAGGAAGGGGCTAGAAGAAAGTACAAGTAGGCAGAGCTCTGTCCTCCTCTTTCACACAAGAACTTTGCCTTCTCTGAATGACAAGCAAAAAGCTGTTGTTTAAAAGGCAAGGATGTACTTTAGGACAACAAGAAAATCGCAAGAAAGAGTGAGAAAATTTGTCAGGCTGAAACCGTCAGGAGTCCAGCACACCTACGTAGAAAAGGATATGATGACATTATCTCAACAATGTTCTTCAGATTTCAAGTAAATGCCCACAGAATTTTTCAGCCTATTCCCTCTACTCCAACTAAATCAGATAAAGAAGCCAACAGAAATCAAGCAGGTTTGCAATTCCTCTCTTCCTAGTCTCCAAAAAGCTGTGCAGTATAAAAAGGTGACCACCTCCTGCCCTGGTCGCTAAAGGCTGATAGATCTGTGCTAGCAGCTGTTGAGGGCCTTCAGTTTCGCTCTGAGTAGGCTATACGGAGAAATTTTCCTTCTCAATGCTTTCCTCTCGACTGCCTCCTAACAGGCTCATCACCTCTCAGAACAAATAGCTCAGAAATCTTGCTCAGTCCTGCACTGCAAATGTCCAGGCTCACAGTGGAAATGGGGTGTTAATGATAAGGATAGTGGGGGTTTTTTTCAGCAGCATTTATCTGAGTCTGAATCCTTACAGACAAAGCCATAAGCAATGCCCAAGGGAAAAGATATGAATATTTAAACAGTTTTCTTAACACAAAATTAAATACCTTAACTATCCAGACTACGTCTCTGCCATTTTATTGCCAAATTGTTAAATGTAGCCGGATAAAACGCATGCCAGCTAAGACCAAAGGCACAAATAACCACAGGGTTCTGGGAGAACACACTGTCACCATGTACAGGTGCTGATACTTCTAGCAGGCCAGCGAATTCTTTGATTTTCTTCAAGTGATCTGATCTTTATTTATTTTCTTCAAGTGATGTCTTTTTGAGGTTTTCCTTCGCCTGTAAGATCTCTGATCTGCAGCTTTCAAGTACAACAGCAATATAAAAAAAAAAATAAAGGTGCAAACAGCAAAAGACAAGGTCTGCTGTTTTATAAATTATCGCAGTCGACATTTCAAAAGGGTACAAGAAGCCACGGAGAAGTGTGCAGCACAGTACTGCTAAATGAGCTTGCAAATAAGATCAGTCCTCATTTAACAGTGATTTCCGTGAGGAAAGCATTGAAACCAAACACTATTTACACACAAGACTGCATAGCGCTGCTGTGGGTGATGGTTTGATGCTATTAATGTATAATGCCCCAAATGTGCTCGGTTCCAAATGCAAGACCCAAAAAAGGTGACTTTGGAGTTCACTCCAGGTAACCCAACGGGAACATTTTCTAGAGAGACACAGTATTACCTTCCACATCTCAGACGTTGCCTCCCTGCTGAAACAGGGATGAATTTTCTCCTTTTTAAAAAAGGCTGGGAAGACTTAACAGCCAAAGGATTCTTATTTATCCCCAGATAGTGCAAAACACAGGGAGAACCACCACCAGCCATGGGAGTGAGAATTGCCCTGGCAGCGTGTTCCTGTCCTCAGCAGCTTTAGGGATGGGACAGAGATCCAGTCCCCACAGCCACTCAGCCCAATGCTGCGGTGAGCCAGACTGGGATTTAAAATCTGTTACCTGTCTGCTCTTCGCTCCCTCCTACAGCCTCAGGTGTCTCTGAGCCATGACAAATCCATCAATACAATTTTAATTTTACCTCCACTTTCTTTTAGTTTGACCTCCAAAGACTTCTCTCCCTAGCTCCTCCCTCTCCAACACCACCACAGGCAGGCAGTACCTTGGGAAACCTGGCAAAACAAATAGTTTCTAATACCTGATCTAAAGCAGCAGCCACGTCCGGCAGCAAGAGCCTGGAACAGACCCCATCGCTTTTGCTGAAACACATACAGCTCTAGAGGACAAACCACACTCATCTTGGATTTTACACTCAGTTGCTTTACAAAGACACTTTTTCTTGTTTTATTACAAGCGGAGGAGGGGTGTTTTTTTGGTAAATCTAAATCTGTAAATAGGTTTTACGGTCACTTGCATGTATTGTTTATAGCACATCATCTGTTTTCTATTTTAATCCTGAAGAAAATTGACCACTACTTTGTGGTACAATGAAACCACATATTTTTCAAGCCGGCATACACAGTTGCCACTTCCTTGGTCGGCCATACGTGTTCTTTTCTTTTATTTGACTTGTATTTCATGCGGTTTAATTGCAGTGTTTATTTACATGGCAATGACAGAGCATTAATTTTACTGTAGAAGAACAAAAGGATAAATGAGTGACCTGAATGGCAACCCTCCAAGATGCCATTTCGCCAATACCACACATCAGTGTTTTGATCTACACAAATTATTTGAAAATTACCTCACTCCCAAACCCAAGTAATGATGAATTTATACTGAAGGATGAGGTTATCCTCCTTTCATTAATATCTGTATCACCTCAGGCGGCTCTTCTCCTTTATTTATGAAGCTGTCTACACCTTTCAATACTTGGGCTAAAGATGGAGACATTCCCGGAGTCCTCCCACTTCCTTGCTTCCCTGAACTTACTCTATCTCAGGCTACAGAAAGCGGGAAAAAGTATTTTCTTTTAATAACAGGAAAACACTGTCTGTGTTCCCACCTCTCCCTGCAATCCAGGGAAATGCAACATTCCTCAGTTTGCAGCAGCAGGTTTTGGTTGACTGACTTACTGCATGGGTACTGGCAATACTGTTTTTTTTTTTTTGTCCCTGGAGTTTTTATGAAGGGACTCGGAGGACTAACAAAACATAAGAGTTTCTGACCTCTTCAAGAAACTATGATAAACCAGCATGAGGGCATTTTGTTTTGAGGGCTGGTCAGACATTTCAGTCATGCGGGAGTTAAGAAAAGTTAGCAAACGGCAGAAGAGCCTTACAGTCAGTCTGGGAAGGTTTTAAGTGTCTATCTTGGCTTGCTGTGAGTCAAGTAACGCTGCACTGCTCCACTCGCGTACAGTCTCACAGGAAAACAAGGACAAAAAGGGAGAGCTTTTAAAAGCAGAGTTTAAAAAATAACCCACAACATCAACGTTAGGAAAATAGTGAATGAAGATATTGTCAGACCTCCTTTAGACTTCAAGAAGCAGCAAAAGGTGGGTTCAAACAGGCTTTTTCCTTTAGGTTGCATTTAATACTGAACTGGGGCGCTGTCTGGGCAGGCAGCAGCAGAGCCGTGACAGCCAGGCACAGGGAAGCCCGCACGACAGTACTGATCTCTGCATGGTGCTGTTACAGATGGGGAGAGAGCAATGGAGAGGGCCCTGATCACTCCAGCTCTCTAATACCGCATTCATTGCACATTGGAGAACGCATGCTATGTCTTCTAGCTTGTCCTGATGCACATGGGATTTATCCTGGAAGCATGCTTTTCCCTGTTGCTGCCAGTGTAATTCAAAAGGCCTCAATCCATAGGTCTTTTTCCACATCCCTGTGCACGCAGTTCAACCTTCTAGCAGCTTCACGAAAACCCTACTAAGTGTCCATTTTGTTTTCTTTTATCTAACACATGCCCAGCACCTTCCATCACCCCTGGGTAGCAGCACCCCACTCAACAGCTGCGGCAAAAGGGCCCATCTCAAATAGCCCATCTCAAGAGGAAAAATCCAAACAAGTCTTTAATCCTTAAACCACAGGACAGAGCAATTCTCCAGCATCAGCCAGAACCTCCTAGAGATGACTATGAAGTACCCTGTCTTCAAAAGCCTCCAAGAAGCTGGTTAAGACCACCGACATTACTGTACCCCAAGAAGCCCCAGACGTGTTTCTGTCTACTCCCTGTATTCAATGTCATCAAACCCAGTAAAATACACACCCAGCTTCAGATTTTTTCCTACAAAAGACCTGCTTGGGAAGCCTAAAAATCCACAGCAGAACTAAGCCAAAGACCCTTGCAACATACCTCTCCCATTTTAACAATCTGGCAACAAACATAACCCACAAATAACAGCAAAACCACAGATATGTGTCTTACTGAAGACTGGGAAAGACGCATTTCCTTTCAACACCTGGAACTCCTGCTCTAGTCTCCTCCGTAAGTCAATCTGTTCAAACAAAACCTTCTGGAGTTCCTCTAACAAAGAGAAAAGAAAAGTGGTTTTGCTAATCTGTATAAATAATTCTTGAAAGAATAGTTGCAGAGCAATTCATTACTATAAGACAAAATATTTTAGCAGTTATTAAAGAAAAAAAAAGTGTTGCATAGATCGACAATAGATTTTGTGCAGAAAGCCATGAATATAAATCAATGTAATATATTATTTTAAAGTATTATATTACAGTGTCATGTATTGATTGATATATATGCATTAATCTCAATTATATCCACCCAAAGGTCCATATATTATTCATATGTTACTTGACAAGCTTAAAATATGGTGCAGAACAAAAGTGCCCCCTATTATCCTCATATTCTATTAAAACAAAGAGCAGTTTTATAACGTAAAAGGCCCTTATTTATTTTACCTTTCCCCATGTTCTCCACATCCTTCTTCAATGAATGAGGTGAATTGGTTTCTTGTGTGTGTTCACCTTAAAAAAAGCAAAAGAAAAAAGTTATTGATTTACTGATACTGCTTTTCATCAGTATTGTCCTTACTATGCAACTGCTTTAGAGAATCTGGGCAGAAAAAAAAAAAGAGGAAAAAAAACCAAACTAGGAACAGTAAGGCTGAGCTTTATCTGCCTATCTCCATGGATGTAGCACAGATGCTTGCAGGACTTGTATTTGCTTCTAGTTCAGTAAAGTATCTACCTACATCATGGCTTCCCGCAGACGAGACCTGATGTCTTCTTGATACCTAGGCGTGCTCCTCTTCCATCTGCGGAACAGATCCCTCTTTTCACTCTAACCCCCTTTGAGGATCCTTTTAGTGGAAAACGACCAGGAATGAGCCGAGAAAGGGGCAGAGCCTTCTCTACAGTCTCACCTCCTCTTTTTACAACGGGGAGTTCACGCTATCTAGTCGGGCATGACCCTGTTCCAAAATCCACAGGCAAAATCCTTCTTGCGCCAGCCTCTTTGCCTTCATCAGCTCTTTATCATCTTCTAGAGGTCTACGGCACGGGCTCCTTGTAACTGGATACAATTTATATCCAGCAGAGTTAAAATTAACATTAGGTGTTTGCATCTAAAGAATACATGTCTGAGATCCACTAATTCAGGGACTTCTGTCTGAGGTTGCTCATGTAACTTAGAATCATGTAGCAGTAAAAAAAATTTCTAGATAACAGAATTTGACTATTTCCAGACATATGCATGCTACTTCTTTTAGCCTTTTTCCTTTATAAATAAAATAAAATAAAAAAATCTTCATGAGGTGCTAAGTTCACCTGGATAGCAGTTTGACTTATATACGAAGAGGCGTTGTTTTAATCATCCTCTAGAACCGTGGAATTTTCCTCTAATTTCTACAGACAGGGTTTTGAAACAAAAAGCCATTAAAAACATTCTTTTAAAAGAAAAAAATACCACTTTAGTTGAAATTAATGGGAAATTTTCTATTATTTACAGCTGAAGTAGAAATAGGCTTTCAATAATTAAGAAAATATTTGGTAAATAACCAATTACTGAACTAATTGGACTAATTTTTTGTTCAGTCCAGCCAGCAAATACACATCATTAACTCTACTGATGAGTAACCACAAGAAAGACATATAGATGAAGTTACTCATGTGTTTACGTATTTGGAAGAAAGAATCATGGAGGAAATACCTCGGGGTTTTTTAAAATAAAAAGCCATAGTCCTGAATAGGTCACCACACAACAGATAAGACAGCGGCTACTTAAAAACTCGTACTGTCACCACGCGTTTGCTAGGAGGTCATCACAATAAGTTGATTTTAAAGTTGAATTGGAACGTCTTGTTTTATATGCAGGCAGAAATCTTTTTGCAAAACCTTTATTTCTGTTTTTAAAAATCAATGCATTCTTATATCCAGTAAACCTTGAAGCCACAGTATATGAAACATATCCAATAGCTATGCATTTTAGCATCTGCTATCTCTATGTTCCTTAAAAAAAAAAAAAAGGCAACCGCTCATTCAGGCATATACATTTACACAACTCCTCTCTGGTGCCAGCAATTCCATTTTAAAAATCTGTTTATGTAACACAACGATTTAAAAAATCATTTTTGTGTGATATTTGATACAAACAAAATGTTTTCTATAGGTAAGTTGTCTCACCACATTGAAAGAAATTGCAAGCTCCAAAATAAAAAATAAAAAATACATCACTTTTTGGGCAGTGGGCTGAGGTGTTTCCATAATGTAAAATGGTCTTATTTTTTCAGTTAACACAGTTTTGTTTTAAACAGGATTGCTAACAAAAGAAGTATTCTGTTAGATAAATTAGGAATGAGGGTACCAAAAAAGAAAGAATTCAAGTTCAGGAAGGGTTTTTATTAAATTATATATACTAGTATGTTTTTCCAATCAATTTCTTTCCTTGAGGCATTATTTTCCTAACGTTTTATGTCCAGTTCTGAGGGATAACAGGCTGACGCCCAGAAGGTAACTGGATTCTTCAAGGAGGAGGAAGAGAAAGGGGAAGAGAGTAGATCCTAGCACAGCGCATGGCGGCAACACAGCTCGTTCCCACTTGCGCGGTTGAGCTCTCAGGGCCGTATGGTTTGAGGCTGCCGACTCGCTGGGACTGAGAGAACTCCATCAAAATGAAAATAAGGGCACGAGGCATGAAGAATAACTTCTCCAGCATCCGCATCCTCCCTACTAAGCTACCGAAAAGGCTTATTAGAAAATCCCCCATCCTTCCCCTGAAATAAGTGAAGAACGGGATGGGAAAAGTGAAGGTATTTAAAGGCAAAACCCAGCAAATACGGTTTTAAAGTATAACTGTATTTCTGCAGTTATAGTATAAAGTATACTGCAGTATAAAGTATAACTGCTTTCTGAACTTCAAAACTGCCTCGACATTATTATTGTTAATGGTAATAATCATCAGATGGGTTTCACCTTTCCAGTCCCACTGAAAATGATAATCAGGAGCCTGCTCTTCTCCGTTTTTCCGTACTTCCCAGAGGCCTCATCATGCGTTGTGTACTGTTCTACCTTAATTGAAAGGGAGGAGGTATTGAATATTTAACCAGCTTCCTTTCTCTTATATGTTAATTAAAAGCTAAATAGGTGTTTAAAAACAAACAAACAGAAAGCCCAAAGAATTTTAATCAGTCTAAGAAAAAATCACTTCCCCTTCTATTAGCTCCACCGTAACTCTCCCGGGCCTTGTCTACGCACAAACTCATAGCAGCATTTAAAACAGCAGCACTGAAAGCCCTGCAGCCCTCCGGTACGGACACCTAGGTTCTCTTCCAGAGAAGTCTATTTCAGTTTAATTCAGAAAAATCAAACTATACTTCAACCGCCTGCTGGCTATTGGGGAAAAGGGGATGAAATACTCATAGCCAGCTTGCACTGCCTCAGCTAAGGCTTTTGGTACCTCTGTTCTTCCCAATTAGCTCAGGTGCACAGACAACGTTGTTCGGGAATTAAGGTACACGAGTTGTATTTCTGGGTTACACAAATGGCCTTCTTGGCTGGAACGTGAACATCTACCCACGGAGGAAAGCAGAAACGATGTCTGTAGGTAGACACATCTCAACTTACTTTATCAGTAAGAAAACCAGAGGTCCCGATTCATACATTTACACCTCAGCTCTTGTGATCCCACCATTTTATTAGCTCTACACCCACTGGAGTAGTTAAGGTTTGGATTTTTAATACAAGAAACAAACAGGAACATTCCTAAACTTATTCTCCCTGAAATAAATGCACATTGCTGTCGTTGTACAAAACCAAACCAGACACAGCCAGGTTACTTCTTCACGCTGTGCATGAAGAGCAGTCCAGCAGTCCTTCCTCATGAAGCTCTCAAGGCTCTCTTCAAACAGCAGCTAAAAATTTTCACGCTGGCCCAGACAACTCAGCTACGTCAATGGGCAACTGATGTACTCAGCACAGAGTTCCGATGGACTGGGAATATAACTCAGCTCTCCTGACTCTCAGCCCTGCGCCTCGTCCGCAGCTCGTACTCTCTACAATTCTCACTACACCTGCAGTGCCAGACCACGTCAACCGAAGTCATCCACCCGCCTGTGTCTCAGCATCGGCTCTGTTATTCCTGGACGGTACTTAGGTATCACAAAGCACACAATTCCTGCCAACCTGCTCTGCAGCTCACTCCTACCAGGTGAGCTTTACCATTATGAAGCCCACAGCATCAACGGTCTACTGTAACTTAAACATCCACCGGTATTTTTAGCTGGAGAGAGCGCTGTCCGCGTACACAAAGACTGCAGCACTGAAGACGTCGGTATCATCTGGTTATAAATGTGTATATGTATATATATATATATACCCATTTTTAAAAACAAATGCAGATGTGAACAGGCAGACTTTCAGAACTCCAAAAGCTCCATCTGTATTTGCAATTAATTACTTGCTCCCAGACAGTTCTTGTGTATGTCCTGAAGAAATTCTACCCTTCCTGAAAACATCCATGCATCATGCATATTCATGCTGCGTTTTGGGGGAATAATCAATAGGGTAATCAGGACTTGGGAAAATATGCCTATTTTAAGAAACTCAGTAAGCATCTTTTAAGTGCTTTTCTGTACTGGGGCTCATATACATGTCTTACAAAATCTGGAACTTCAAATGTTAATTTGCCCTGAAAGTACTTTAACTTTAAAACAAACTAGTTCTGTGCAAAAATTAGATAAAGTCTAATTTATAACCTCCATTAAAGCTGAAAACATAGATATCTGATTTTTAAAAATCCACACTGAAGTACTAACTGACAGAAGAAAAAAAAGAGTTTCAGGATTTCAAATGGCACATTCAAAAACTGTGACCAAGTTAAAAATACAAAATATTTTAGAGAGACAACAAATCAGTTGGCTTTTGGTCTGAACCTTACGCATACGTCTGGGAAGTATTTCATAACTTTATTCTAGAAGTAAGAGGGCTAGAAAATTTATAATTCCTGTTTTGTTTTAAATGGAAGGTGAGAGTCTCACCAGATTCCAGAAGATGGGGCTTAAAAAAAAAAACAACACACCTAATATTGTGAGATTTGCAAAAAGTAAAGAAATTCAACAATGTTTCTCCTTTTTAATAATTCTAAGAGAGCTCCTTAGGAATAACAGAAGAGAAAAGAGACAGGAATAGTAAATAAGGGCTCAGTCCTACAGTCCGTCTGCAGTTTTGTCTGTCGTGCAGATCCGTGTACACAGTCTTATCTACTAATATGAAGTGCTGGGTCCCACATTTGAAACTTCGCCTCCTCTTCCCCCCTTCCAACTTTTAACTTCTTTGCTTTTTTACAAACGCTTTCCGTGATTAAATTTTATGTCTTTTAACTTCTGGATCCAGTGCTGTACCACATATCCCCGTAAAGACTACACAGCTGCCCAGTCTGCTATATATAATAAACTTCGGGCTGTTTTCAGCCCTCCATGGGCTACTGTAAATCTACAGTAATTGGATCAATATTTGCAGAGTTTTCTGGATATATATTTAAGAGTAAGTTAAAGAAGAATATGGCTTATTCTTTCTAGTCTGAATTTTCCTGGCATGCCTGTCAAACCGTCTTTTACAAATCAAAAAACAAAACCAGGGAAATTGTTACAAGATTTGAGAAGCTGACTTCTAGTTGCTCTTAACACCCAATTTTAGAGCTCCCCTTTCTCATTAAAACAGATAAAAAATTACATCAGTTGGGGAACAGCTTACAAAATTCAACTCCTCTTGAAAAGGTACATAGCATTTGGAAGGCTGCCTTGCAACGCTGCGGTGTGCCAGACACACACAGCTCGTCTACCCTTCAACTCTAGCCGCTGAAGGAGGGTCGGGATGGCAAACGGCAGCTTTCCCAAAAAAATGGACCAGTTATGTAAGTTAGCCACAGTTATCCCAAAAAACTGCCGTGGGAATCTGAATAATTTCGAGCTCTTTCCGAGCACCATCTGACAGAAAAGGAAGGGGGATTTTCACCAACAGTTTATTGGCTACGCAGGACAAACGGCTATGGGATCTTCAAGCCCGTATCTATTTCAGCCTTGGAAAGAGCTCTGCTTATTATGAATTTTTAAGTTCATTGGCACATTGAGAATAAGAAGCAAAATACGCACTTACAGATGATCATCTCTTGCACAGAAAATACTGCTTTTGTTTTAAGACTCTCTTTGCTTGGTTCATTTAAAAAATACAAGTCCATCTGATATGGAGAGGAATTCCCAGGATCATTTCATCTTTCTTAATTTTATTAGGAAGGCACAGCTTTAAGTAACTCATAAATGTATTAAGCATATTAAAAAAAAAACAAACTGGAGAGCCAGAATATTCTGCAAAACGGTTTGACAACCAAGCAGAAAAGCACTGCGACTATAACCCACTAATTCTGGGCAAGATTAAGAATGGATGCACAGATACGAATTCCTCTGAAGATAACGGGACTGCTCTTGCTTAGAAATCATCCTCCAAAATGCGTCCTTAAATGGCTTAACATTTGGCATTTCTTAAACATTTGGCATTTCTTTACAGCCAGTCCATCTGAGATCCCGTCGCGAGACCTTCAAACGCCCAGGTGCTGCTCCCAGTTTACTGGATATATTTAAGACTTTCCACAGAGTCAAAACATGCAGGGCAGTCCACATCTTTGAAAACTGAAATTTACATTTAAATTTACCGTGAAGATAAACACATAGCTACCATGCACTCACAGTGTCAATGAATACCAAACACTTGGAGTTTGAGGGAGAGAGAGAGGAGCTACACCAGCTAAGTAAAAAGCAACATATCGTCATAATATGCTTTTTAAAATGAGCATGGATAGAACCAATTTCTAAAAGACACAAAATGTGTATTTTTTTTTCCAAAATAAATTCACCACAGCATACTGTATTCCTAAAAAATCTCGGCTTCTTAAGGTTTACTTATGTTAGCATCACTGCTGTGCTCTCAGTGGTAATTATTTGAAAGTGCAGAAGATAATTAGGTGCTATCCAGTGGTCCGCAACCTCGATCCCTCAACCACAAAATGTATAAAAACCTAAAACTCTGATACATTTCTTCCTCATACACCATTGCTAAAGCAGGTCTTATTATTAAGTATTTCTAAAAAAGACCCTTTGAAATGGGATACATTTGCGAACGTTTGCGATCTCACAATTGTTCTCTGCTATTATATAAGATTTCTGAAAGATCCCATTTCTGCATTTCCACTCCTTGTACAACTCCCTCTCTCCCCGCTTGCTCTCTCTGTCTCATTTGACAGGCAAATTTGCAGACATTGCCTGAGGATAACAACCTCGTTTGACAGTCAATTAACCGTGAATAGTCAAAGCCAAGGCAGTTTGCATTACATAAATGGAAAATTAGATTCCTTTTTCCCAAGAAACAAAACCCTCTCCTTAAGACACTGCAATAGACAACTTAGTATCAAAACTTCTAATCACGTCTTTCCCAAACCCCTTGGAGACATTTAGCAATCAGTAAAAGGTGGTTTCATTTAATTTGTATAATGTAATTTTTGTAAATGTATTATACATTTTGTGTAGAGATCATTATCATGGAGATAATATAAATGTTGGCATAGATGTCATAAAACACCTTTAATGTCTTTCTGACAGATATTAAAAGCAATAAGCTGTGATCCTTTTTAATGGAAGGTTTCAAAGAGAACATTTCAATTATTGTCATTTTATGCTTTTCCAGCCTGTTTCATTGTGTAACCTGATACATTTCTGAAATTTCCGCTGAAATATGCCCAGCAATTAATAATCTTATTCCTATTAATGTCACTGCTTTCCACCTATTTGCATTCTTCTCAGTTATATTTGCTCGGAATTGTTTTTATCTTTACCCTTGTACTAAATATTCAGACATTTGATTATGAATTTAAGTCTCTGTCTCTTTATCCTCCACCACCTTCCGAGCCTACCTGCTATATCTCTCCAGAAGTCTCCTCCTGAAGGCTCAGAATCTGTGATGAAAAAATTATGCTCCTTGTTCTTATCTGAAATCCAAACAAAACGCAGAGCTTAAAATACTTTCACCAGCAAGAAACCGCAAACCAAAATGAATAGGAGAACCCAGAAAAAAAGTAAATACATATTTGTATATTCAGCACGCACAGAGACACGTTTTGGATCCGAATGAATATAATGCTAAATGACCACCATAAAGAGACTATTAGAATGTTTAATGGATTTTTTTAATTGAAATCACGGAAGTGATTTATTTTTGTTTAAATCGAGTGACAGAGAACAAACCCAAACAGCTTGCAGAGCTGTGAATTCCCAGACCTCGCGGTGAGCCGGCAGATCCAGGCCCGTACTCACCTGAGAAGGTGTCTTCTTTTGTAGGCAAGATAACTTGATTACTCTCCTTGCTCTTCTGATTCTAGAGAAACAGAAAAGAGCACAACGCACAAGATCAGTATCGAAAACGACTAGGAGTCGATAGGCAGTCTCGGGCCGCTTATCAACAGCGAGCACAAAAAGCGCGCAGGGAAACAACATGGTGGGGAATCCCACCGTGGCATCTTCCACAGACACCTTTATGGAAGGAACACATGTCCCCTCACAAACTTGCTGGCAATGTGCAGGGTGGGCGAGGGCACCCACCCCGAGCCGGGGGCTGGGCTATTTTCTCCCGTGTGTTAATCTGGGACGAGGAGGTCGGGGCACCCAGCCATACCCACGAAGCCAACAGCCGCGCAACTCAACGCTGCTAGGAGAGGCACCCACTGAATAAATCGGCCGTGTTTATTTTTGTTCACCTCCGCAGCCTGCCTTTGGACTCGGCATCCAGGCCTGGCGTGCTCGGCACATGGTAAAGCCATCGAAGCAGGAGATGGGAAAGTGGTTTGGGCTGCCCCAAATTTGGAAGTGACGGGAGCGGGGTGGGCCCGGCACCCTAAAAGGCCCCAGTGGGCCATGTCCGACGGCGGCCCACCAGGCCCGGCCACGGCCTGCCATGTTGGCTGGAGGCACGGCACCTGACATGGCAGTGGAAGGGAGCCCAGGGGTCCATCTCCCCCCACCCAGGGTACCGCCGTCAGCGGGAAGGTGCTCGAAGGGGACATTTACATCTTTGTAGGAGGGCTGCTCCTCCAGGGACGGATGGTGATCCGGGCTGCTGCCACCGCTGCCTGCCCGGGGAGGAACGAGAGGAGCCTGCGGCGGGGCCTGGCCTTCCCCCGCTTTCTCCTCAGCGAGGGGCCGGGTGAACGGGCCGGCGGCGGGGCGCTCCCGGCCGCCCTTCTCCAACAGCCCCCGGGCGGGCGGGAAGCGACCGGCGGCCGCCAAGGGGTCTCCGCCACGGGGTTCTTCCTCGCCCTCCTCTTCGTCCTCCTCTTCCTCCTCCTCTTCGGGGGGCTTGTGCCCCTCGACGTCCACCTCGGGCTCCTCGTCTTCTTCCTCCTCGTCCTCCTCCTCCTCCTCGCTGCTCTCCTCGCTGGCGAAGCTGCAGCTGGTGCCGCCGGGGGAGAGGAGGCGGTGGGGGTGATGCGGCGGCGGGGGGAGCGGGTGCCGCTCGCAGCCCGTCTCCTCGGGGGGCGGCGGCGGTGGCGGCGGCAGCAGCAGCTGCAAGGGGGGCGGCGAGGAGGTGCGGGGCGGGCCGCCGCCGTGCAGCTTGGCCAGGCTCTCCGAGTCCTCCTTCCCGCCCACCGGTCGGAAGGCGCTGGAATGGTGGTACCCACCTCCCGCTTTACGACCGGCCGCCGTTTCTAACAGATGCGGGTGGTGCGGAGGGACCCTCCCGCTACCGGTACCCGCGCTGCTCCCTTCGGAAGCGGCGGGTGAGGCGGGCTCCCCGCCGCCGCCGCCGCCAGGGGGCGACTCGAAGAGCGGGTCCCGGGCGGCGGCGGCGGCGGCAGCGGGCGGGGGGGGTGCGGCGGCGGCGGCGGGCGGTGTGCCCAGCCCCGCCGTTCCCGCCTCGCCGCCCGGTTCCGAGAGGTCCAGGAAGGCCTGGCGTAACAGGCCCGCCCCGTCGCCTAAAGAACAGCCTAAAGCACCGGGGGGCTGCGGTGGCGGTTGCAGGTAGGTGGGTACCGGCAGCCCCCCCGGTGTACGGGGCGGCCAGAACATGCAGAAGGGAGGGTAGAAGGCGGTGTCCTTTCTACCCGGCCAGAACAGCCCCGACAGGCCGCCCCCCGCCGCTCCCCCGCCGCCACCGGCCTTGTGCGCCGCCGCCGCCCCTCCACCGAGGGCATCGGCCCCGCCGGCCCCCTCCTCCTTCTTGTGGCAGAGGCCGAAAGCTGCAGCGGGGAAACCGTAGGGGTGCGGGAAGAGCCCCCCGCACCCGGGAAACTTCTGGAGGACGCCGCCGAAGGAGCCTTTGCTGGGCACCGGGATGACCGGATAGCTCCGGGGGCTCTTCCCGCCGTGAGCCGCCGCTGCCGCCGCCGCCACGGCTTCCTGCAGCTCCTCGTCCTCCTCGAAACGGCCCCGTTTCTGGTGCAGCTCGGGGGGGGCGGCCAGGAGGTGCGCGGGGCCCAGCAACCCGCCCCCCACCACGGCCGCCGCCTTCACCGAGCCCAACGGGTGGGGGGGGACAGCGGCGGCGGCGGAGGGGGGGGTGGGCACGACGGCGGGAGGGGCGGGCGGCAGGGCCCGTTTGCGGCTGCCGCCGTTGAACATGGCCTTGACATCCTCCCAGGCGAAGACCAGCTCGTCCTGGGGGTTTTTGTCGGTGAGTTTGAGGTGGCGGCGCCAGGAGTTGAAGTTGGCGGCGTCGGGCTGGGTGTACTTGGCGTCGGGGGTGCGGTGGGAGTGGAAGATGAATTTGTTGGGGGAGAAGTACATGCTGCAGTAGCTGCACTTGATGCACTTGGCCCGGGAGCTGTTGTAGCGGGCGGGGATGAAGCTACCGCGGCAACCCCAGGCGCACTCGTGGGAGACGTCGAAGGCGAAGTTATCCGGTAGTTTCGGAGGCCGGTTCTCCCCCAAGAAAGACTTACAGAGCCGTTCTGCTTCCCGTTTGGTGATCATACCGCAGCGGCGGGAGGAGATGGGCATGGCCCCGGCCCGCCGGAGGATTTCCAGCTGCACCGGCGTGCACTGCACGCAGGTGATGCCCAGAGCCACCCGCCGGTTGTGAATCTCGTTGTAACTGAAGTTTTTCAGCAGGGTGTTGGAGATCTGCGCTAAACACAGCCGCTCCTGCCCGTCGATGACCAAGGAGACGATGGGGATGCCATAGAGGATGACCTGTCCCACTTGGTTGGGTTTCATGGCGGCGTGACCGGCCCTCGGTTGGTTCATGGGGTCCGGCGGGTACGCGTTGGACGGCGACGGTAACAAAATGTCGGTGGGACCGGGCAAGGGGCTGCTCGCCATTGTCTCAGCGCCGAAGGGGCTGCTCTGCTCCAGCTGCCGGCGGGGAAAGTGGGGAGAGAGAGACAGACACGGTACCGTCAGCTTGGGACCCACGAGTGGGACCCCCCCTCACTCGAGTATCCCGGCGTGGGCACACCTCCCCACTCGAGTTTCCCGGCTTGCGGACTCCTCCACTCTAGTCTCTCGGCGTGGGGTCCGTCCCCCGCCCCCGACTCGAGTTTCCTGGCGCGGGACCCCGGTTCCCCCCGTCAAAACTGACGCCGACCTCGCCGGGTGGGGGATGTCCTTGGGGCAGCCCGCTTCCCCGGCGTGCGCATCCCACCCCCCGACTGGGGTCTCCCGGCGTGGGACCCCGGCCCCCTCCCCAAAACCCACCCTGACCTCGCTGGGTGGGAGGTTTCCTCAGGGCAGCCTGCTTCCCCGCCGCGCGCATCCCACCGCGGGTGCGGAGATAACGGTCAATAAGCCAACCGTCCCCGTTAGGAGAAAATGCCCCAACCCACGGGTGGGTTCATCCTGACAGGTGGGGGCCGCCTCCCCGTAACAAACCGACCGGAGAAAGCGCGGAAGAGGAATGGGAGGAAAAAAAAAAAAAAAGTTTTGATGGTTTCTGCGCATCCTTCCCCCCCCCACCCCGCCCTTTACCTCCGCGGCCGCGCTCTGCCGGTGCCACCGCCGGGAGGGAAGCGCATCCCCGCGTCCGGAGCTGCGGAGCAGCGCGGCCGGCCGGCCGGAGCCCTGCCCACCGCGGCTGCAAGCGCGGAAGGTCCGCGCTTCGGCGGCCCCCCGGTGGGCATGGTGACGTCAGCGGGGGGGAGGGGGTCTCGGCTCCCCCATCCCTCCCCGCCCCGTCGGGGCCCAGCCTCCCGTCCCCCCTCCTCAACTCCACGCACGATTTCCCGGCGATGGGAACGGTTGAAGGTGGGATGCACTTTGCCTTTTTTTTTTTTTTTCTTTTTTTTTTTTTTCCTTTTTTTTTTCCCTTCTCCCCGTGGGCTGAGCCCGATCGCTTCCAATAAACTAAATATACTCGATGAAAAAGCCACGGCTTTTCAGAAAAGGTGTTTTTTAACGGAGCTCTCCGAAATTACACGGCGGGGGAGAGGGAGGAGGGAGGAAAAAAAAAAAAATAAAGAAAAGTTGATTTCTCGCCACAGCCGTGTCCTCGTGGACACGAATAACTGCTGCGACCCGCACTCACTTTCCCAGAAAATGGAGTGTTTCACCAAAACCACTTCCAGAAGGACCCGGACCCAAGTTCTCACTCCCACAAAGAGCAACGCGGCACAAATCTGATCTTTTCCTAATTGCTTTATGCCCCCAATTAAGGAAAAAAGGAAAAAAAAAAAAGGTAAATAATCCGCAGCACGGTAGCCGCGTTTGCCTCCCTGGTTTGTTTTTTTGTTTTTTTTTTCCTCGAAAGCAGGTGAATGCAGTGCGATAAAAAAAAACCAAGAAACTGTGGATTTTTCACCATCTAGCCCCGAAAAACAGCGGTAACCCCGTGGGTGAAGACGGGGCGGCCCCACCGTGACCCCCTCCACCCCCCCTGTAGCCGAAACTGGTCACTCGGGTCCTTTCCAGACAGGAAAACTGTGGAACCGGCTGAAAAATGGGGAAAAGAAGAAGATAAACTCCCTTTTAGCTAAAACAGGAAGGACACCTGGACCTTTGGATGTTTCCTAACAGCCTCAGATTTTTTTTTTTTAACAAAAATGTTTCCATTTCTCTTTTTCTCTCCATCCACATGACCAATACAAAACCCTTCTGCACATTTAGTTACGAAAACTTGGTATTTAGGTTTTTTTTCTTTTCTTTTTTTTTTTCCCTTGTGATTTTTTTTTTTTTTCCCCAGGCATCGCAAATCCAGGCGAAAATCTCTGCACCGACCTTTCCCAGGACATCCACCTTCTCCCTCCAATTTTTCCCCCCTCCCTGGGCAGCGAAACAGCGGAGCCCTCCGGGATTTCCAGACCCTCGCTAACTTTGAAAATAAATAAAAATAAGAATAATTTAAAAATCACACCTCTCCTTATTACTTGTGTCACTTCTTATTAAACCCTGCGAGCCCCCGTGCTGCCACTGTCACTCGGAGGTTCTCCCCCCGCCTTTCCTCCTCCCTCCTGCTTTTTCCCGACCCTTTTTTTTTTTTTTTTAATTTTTTTTTTTTCACGGATCCTCCTGCTTTCGTGTGAGCAATAGCCATCAGCCTCACGTCGGTGACATTTTAATCAATGCTTCCTAGCCGGGCTGACATGAATTTTACACTTCAAAACTCTCCTCCGCCCCAGCTAATTGATTCAAATTGTTTTATTGGTTAAACCCGTGTCACACATTGTGTGATCTATTACCACGCCGAGGAGAAAATTTTCCCCTCCTGTCTTGGCTCCCTGATCGACACTAGGAGCAATAGGAGTGGATTTTTGGGGAGAAACCTCTCGTTTTTGCTGGCTCTCATCCCACGCCCGGTGACCCGTTCCCCTGCCTCTTTGCCACCCGAGTTTCTTTTTCCCGGCGATTCCCGGGACGTCCGGGGATGGATCGCCTCGCCCCGGGCTCCGAACCCCGTGCTGGAAGAGGAGGAAAAGCAATGCCAGGAGGGGAAAGGTTTGGTTTGTGGTTTTTGTTTTTTTTTTTTTTTTTCCCGCAAAGCGTTTTCGACGAAGCTGCTCCCCCCCCCCCGAGCTCGGTCCTCGCAGCCCGGGAGAGTCTGAAAAGGCAGGCTCGGTGCGGGGGAGTCCTTAACCGGCGCCTGCGTTTTATTTCGTGATAAATAAAAGAAAAGCAAAACTAAACTTTTTTTTTGTTGTTGTTGTTGTTCACCTGCTCGGTGCTATTGACCCCCGTTGAGAAAACTGAGCGGCTTCCTCAGTTTCCTCTATAGGGAAAGCTGAAACCCACGGGAACTGGGTGGACTGGGTGTAATCCCCAGGGAAGGAAGTGGGGTGCAAGCCCCTGCGTGTCGCACGGACCCTTGCCCGCAACCCCACAGAGTTACCTCGGCTCGGCGGAGCTCTCCGAAGTGGGAACAGAGACCGACCCGCACCCGGTCCCTTAGAGATGCGGGGGGAGAAAACACCACTCTCTATGGTTTTTGTGGTATTTTTTTTTTTTTTCCCCTTAACTTAAGCCTGTGGGGAAACCTCGAGGCACCGGTACGGGCGTGGGGGTGCGCTCGGTTTGGTGGATAAAGGCCGCTCCCCCCGGGGACCGGGCGGCTCCCGCAGGTGGCCCCCAGGAGGGCGAGGCCCGAGGGGCTGCTCCGGCCGCGGCCGACCCCATCGGCAGCTCCGCGGGCCGGCCTGGAGCCCAGTACGGACCCCAAACAAGGTGCGAGGCGGGGGTGGGGGGGGTTGGGGGTGTGGATCCCGACTGGAGGTGTCTGCACACACACCCTCCCGCCGCGGGTAACGGGTGCTCCTATCCTGCTGCAGCCTCTCATTACTCCCATTATTCGCTGTTGCAAACGGCTGGCTTGGAGTTCCCTCCCGAGAGAGGAAAGGGGAAGGTGGACAAACTTCTCAAAGCCTGGAAAGGATAAACGCGAGTCCTGGCTCCTTTTCCCTCTTCTCTTTCTCTATCACGATTCTGCCTCGGAGCCCCCGAGCAAGAGACGAAAGCCGCAGACCCTCTCGCTGCGGATGGCTTCGCGCAAAAGAGACCGAGCAGTCGAGTTTTAACCCTCCCTCAGCCCACCCTCACGGCCTTTATTTACTTCCACGGCCCTTAAATATTGTAGCAGAGAGACCACGAGGAGTAAGATAACCTCGGTGCGTTTAAAAAACCGCAAGGCAAACCAACCCCCCAGCGCGGCTCCATTCTCTCCTCCCACCCCTCCGCATCCCGTTGAAACTTGCAGCCGCTTAAGTAGCAGATATAGAAGGTATCGTTATAAAACCGCTTATCCTAACAAAATTTAGGCAGCCAAGGAGGGGCTTTTAAATGCTGTTGGGTAGATTTCGCTTGCGCTGTTTGGTTTAGAGCGAAGCTCTTGTCTAAGTTGGTGTGGTTTTTTTTTTTTTTAATCGCGTTTTATTATATTAAAGAGAAAAGGCACTTGGACTAGAGGTGGTCCCATCTGGAAAACCCCGGAGCTCATTTAGCTCACATCACTTCGGGCTTTTGTCTCTGCTCTTGAATAACCCAGCGAGACACAACAAAAGGGCAGAGATCTGCGTGGAGTTTTTTTTTTTTTTTTTTTCAGTGGCAAGAGGACGCCTCGGAAAGACGCATCTATTCTCTTAATAACGGAGTGAGGGGGGAAAAGATTCAATTACATCTTCTGCCGGCTCTCTAAAGGCACCGGGAGAGTTTAGGGATGGGGCTTTTCTGAGTGGTTTGATACCCCTCCGGTAACCGAAAAAAAACCAGCACGGAGGCTGGAGGGCAGGAACCGTGAAAACGGCATCTTTTGTCTGAGGGATCTCTCTTAACTTCTCAGTTTATGCTCCGAGCCATCAAAACCCGAGGTGGTCCTCGCCGAAGGTAGGTGCAGACTTTACCCAGGAGATGCAGATACCACCCCCCCCCCCCCAGCATCATAATCCCCAACAGAAACAGCACCAAAAAAAAAAAAAAAATCCTACAAGAAGCCACTGGCAGCCCTGGAGGAGATAGAGTGTTCCATATCCCCCTCCCTCACCGCTTAGAAAAACGCGAGTGGGTTTATTTCTGTCCTGCCTGGGGATGGGGAGGGAGGGAGAAAAATAGCTACGAGTTTAGATGTGGATGAATTAACCCCCCGAGGGGGTGGTGGGATAGGAGAAAAGGAAAAAAAAAAAAAAACCCAAACGAGAAACACCTCAGCTATTGATTTTCTTTTTTTTTTTCCTCCTTTCAACCGCATAAATTAAAGCGCCCCGAACACCTTCCATCAGGAACACGTTTGCTTCCGAGTATTTAAACAGACAACAAACTTCCACGGCAGAGAACCGAGGCCCCCACTGCGCTGTGGTGGGGACCAGCGGGCCCAAACTTCCCAGGGAAACGTGACGAAAACTCATCACGTCAGTAAATAATTCAATTTTGCCTCTTTCGGAACCCAGTAACCTTGGGTGTCTTAGAAAGCAGATTGTACAAACAGGCAATTAAGATGAGCGCTGAGACTTTCAGAGGAGATATAATGAACCAGCTTTAATTACTATCTTGAAATTAAAAATGTAATATACAGATTTAAATTTATTTTCACCTAAATTGTGTATCAAATTATATGGCTTTTTTTTTTTTCCTCCTTTCCCAGGCTAAGAAACGAATTGCCACCAAGCTTGCCACTAAAAAGTCTGAAGCACTTTCCAAACCCTGCTCCCCAACACCCAGTAATAATGATACATTTATCATTACTGATGACCACCCACTGGTTTATTATTGCTTTGTTGCAACTATTACAATCAAGAGATTTCTTTATTTACTGTTAACATTCACTTAAAGCTGAATGTTAATGACTCTTCTGAATTCACCAAAGAGTTTTTCCGTTATATTTCAGAAGTAGTTACGGTTGGGGTTTCAAAAACGGCATTAAAAAAAAAAAAAGAAAGAAAAGAAAAAGGAGAAATACTGGGTGGTGGTTCGCTCGTGGGTTGTTTTGGGTTTGGTTTTTTTTTTTTTTGGCTTCTTAAAAGCCTGTTTGAGAGGATTTATCTAAGTCGGATTTTCAACAAAGCGTTGCAAAAGCCTTGGCGTAATGCACGTACTTGACTGTAGCTAATTATGTGAGTATTTTATTACAGGAGATTCATTCATTATTGATAAATGTTTGCAGTAACTTCCTGCTATGTAGAGTTGTATTTTACGAGGAATAAACAACCTATGGGGATTGGGATTGTTTGGCTTTTACGCTCCTGCGCTCTTTGACAGTTCCCATTACCCACTTCGGGCTCTGGCTCCTCACCTCCTCCCTCTCTCCACTCAAATCCCAACTTTTCCTCTTCCACCACCGCATCCCTCTCCTCTTCCTCCCTTTGCCGTGATTATGTTAATTTAAAAACAAAAAAAAAAAAGTGAGTTGCTAAGGTGGATACTCCACTACGGGAAAGGTTTTGTAAAACCAGCGCTGTATAGGCGTTTCCCAAGGGTTATATAGACCGGTATAGGCGCCTGCTTCGGGGCAGGAGCTGAGCAACAAGCAGGGAAACCGTCGAGCAAAGGCTTGAGGAGGAGGGAGAGGGTTCTCCCTAATATTAATAATAATAGTAATAAAATATTATGATATTCCCCCGGCTTTTAAACCTTGGAGCCACTGACAAGGCAGAGGGGATGCCTCTTTCCAGGCTGGTGGTCGCCTCTTATCCCGTTTCTCCCCCCTAAAAATCAGTCCCGGGTGGGAAAGGGTGAGCTGCCCTCTCCATCCTTTTCGCCGGCAGGACGCGGAGCCCTACGCGGTGCTGAGCGGAAAGTTCCGCACATCATCATTCCCCCCACCCCGCAACCTCGGAGTTGAGAGGGGTGTGTGGGGGGGGCGCTTTGGATTTGGGGACCAACCAGCCGTCCGATCTTTACCTCCTCCCCCAAAGTTCATTATTTCGAAGGAAAATTAATAAAAATAGACATAGATCTATAAAATAATAGAGAAGGAGGAGACGCGCGCAAACCATTGCCCCTTCCCTCCGCTGCAGCCCAAATTTGCGGGGAGGTGAGGGGCTCCTCGCACCCACCTGGGCTCTCGCAGCCGGACCCGACCCCCTTCCCGAGGGGCAACACGACCCTGCGACCTATCGCTACAGCACCCGACTTTGATAGTTTAGTCCGAAATCGAGAGAAATACACCCAAATCACTAAGTTCCTGCCTACTTCCCTCCTCGCCCCCGCGAGCCCCACAGCTTACCTGACCTCCCGAGTTCCATCGGACCCCCCTCCTTCCACCTTCTCCCAACCTGGGGGGCTGCCGGCGTGGGGCCCCTCTCCGCGATCGCTCGTGTGAAGTTTTGGCTCCCGCCTCTTGTCACAGCGGCTGCCGGCCGTGAGTGGGTCGGGTCTCGGACGCCTTCTAGCAGCCAGGCAGAGCCCTGCAAGTGGGCGAGGGGAAGCCGCCCCCTTCCCCAGCCCCCTCCCCTCGTCGGGTGGGTGGGGGGACACACACGCGGGGCAGATCCGCCCCGAAGGCTGCGGAGGATGAGGGGGGGGGGGCACCCCACACTCCCCCTCACCTGAGGGAGGGGGGTAAGAGGGATCCTGTTGCAAAAGTGGGCTTTTATTCCCCCTCCCTTCCCAATTTCCTCTTTTCCCCGCAAATTTTCCTTTGCCTCTTCCTTGCTTTCCCCGCAAAAAGGGATCCGCGCTAGCACCTCCGCTTTGTGGGACAGCAGGAAGGGTCCCTGTGGGACCCCGACCCCATCCCCATCCCCACGCTTCCCACCACTCACTCGACGTGCGGAACGAGGCGGCTGCTTAAAAGACTAAAGAAAAAAAAAATAACACAAAGCCGAAGCCCTAATGAGTTCAATTACAATGTGGTAAACACATTGCCTCTACGCTTTAATTAAGCCGGCTGTCCAATTTTAACTCATTAGTAATTCATTAAGAGAACAGCCTTTAGCTGGCTGCAAGGAGAGGAGCACCGCAGTCCGCGCGGTTATGCTACGCGCATACCCCAAGGTATTTGGGAGGGGGACGGGAGAGTGTTCCCCCCTTAAAGGGGGCTCCTGACTCCCCAAAAGGGAATCACCTCTTGCCCCGGCCGCTATGTGATCCCTTCCCCCCTCTCTCCGTCCCGCCTCGGGGAAGGGGACCCGAAGAAGCTGGGATGAGAATGAGGACGATGAGGAGCAGGAGGAGAGGTGTCCTGGGGGTACACGGGACTCCCTCATACTTTCTTCTTCTGTGAGAAGCCAGATAAATTTACGGGCAGAGGAAGGGATGCTTTAGGGACTGCGGAGCCCCCACACCTCGTCCTTAAGGAAAAAAAAAAATAATGGAGAAAGCGTTTGAAACGTATCTGGGCCAAGAAAGAGGTCAAATTTGCCTGAGCAGCAAATTTGGTTTGATACATGAATCCAGGGTCTACAGGGCCTGATCCTGCTCTGCGGAGCTGGAGCGGTGCGAGATGCTGAGGGGGATCCCCCCACCCAAAAGCAGCCCCTCCCCACCCTTGCCAAAGGTGTTCCAGCCCAGCTGGGGCATGCCCGGCTCCGCTGCACCCTGCGCATCTTCTCCGCACTGTGAGCGATTTTGGGTGCTCCTCCGGGAGTCACTGAAGCAAAGTTAGTTTTTGAGGGGGAAGGGTCCCCGAATTTCCCTTCGCTCTGTCCCTAAGCTCCGCAGTTGTCCCCAACCCCCAGGGTGACACTGGCAGAGCAGGGATTTAAGGTTTCCCTCTGGGGCGGCTGCCCCACTGAGGATGAAACCATTTTTACACCAAATTGCATCCGGGGGGATGGCTTTGAGGGGGTCCGGGCTGGACATTCCCCACTCTTCCCCAAGTCCCACCCCACTAGTATTTCTACTTTTAATAATTTACAGTAAGAGCATAGTTACCATTTTATCCCAGGTCTGATACGCTGGATGGTTTTCTAGACCAATTTAAAGTTTCTTTTTAATTTTTTTTTTAGATCTGTTTGACATTTCTAACCTGAATATGCAAAAAGGATTTAGCAGACAGAAGCTGTTTCGATCTCCCTTCTCTCGTGCCAGGTGCTTCAGAGAACGCAAAAACCTTTCAGAAATAAGTTTGGAATTTTTTCCTTTTTTTTTTTTTTTTTTTTCTCTTTTTGACCACAACAGTGTTTGACCGATCCCAGGCAGATTCAGAAGCCCTGAGTTACAAATGACTAAATCCCTTCTGGAGAAACCTTTAGGCAGACATCTCAAGACGAAACCCTTAATAAGAGTCTCCTCCTTTGGGGAGTAGATTTTGAGCAGTTGTGTCTTTAAAGCAGTTTTTCTTTTTTCTTTTTTTTTTTTTCTTTTCCTTCCAAATAGCAGGCCCTCTCTCCTGTAGTCTTGATTTTTTTCATTTGGCTCCAGGCTTGCAAAATCGGATTGTCTGGAATTAGGAGATTTGGATAGTGTTTCTCTTGATGGCAAAGGATCTTTTTTTTTTATTTTCTCCCCCCCAAAAAAAAGAATATCACGAATGCAGGATCAGGCCCCAGGGAAGGCGAGTCAGTGGGCTTCCTACTCAAGGCTCAAAAGCAGTGGTATTTAACCTGTTGCTGTGTTGTCATTGCCACCCTCATTTTACTACCAGATCTTTAAATAAATTGCTCCAAAAGCTAAAAGAACATTGCTAATCTATTTCCAGAAACACCCCCCACTCCTTTGTCTTGATGAGCAAAGTGCTGGCTTCTGGACACACAGGGGACAATCTCTCTCCAGAGCTTCCTGGTATAAATCTAAAAATCATCTCGAAGCCAGTGGGCTACGATTCATTTTATTACCCCTGCGTTAATCTAGAATAGGTACATAAAAACTGTTAGGACAATTAATCTGAATTGATTTCCAAAATGAATTAAATTAAATTGAATGAAGACCACCTGAATTCTGAATAAGAACAACCTTCACAGGGGTTTCACGCGGTTTAATTAATCCACTTTTAAATTCTCACCTTCAGCTAATTTGGGTTATTTTCCTGAGTGTCCCCACGTAGGCAAAAATCTTAGAGGTAAATGTGGCTCGGGGGAATTCCTCCGGATTTACCCAGATGTAATTTAGAACAGGAATGTATCCTCTAATATTCTTTGACCATGGCACAGAAACGACGCAGAAATAAAGGATATATACATTGTGCCGCTGCTTGGAGCTCAACTTTATAAAGGAAATATTTTCAAAAAATGTATCCGGATGTTTTACTGTTTCCTCTCACCCTGTACCTCTGTGTGTATAAACGCCTGTGTGTGTGTATGTAGACTCACAGGCGTGCACGCTATGGGTGTATAGCCGTTATGTCCTTGCTCGATACGTTTAATCCATTAAATGCTCTCCTCTGTGCACGTGAGACTCCCATCGGAAGTCAAAGTGAAATCGGGAGCAGAAGAAATGGCAGGATCAGCCGGCTGGGAAGGAGGTTAACACCACACCTTCAAAGCTGAAACAGGATGAGAAGTCCAAAATTCAGCAGTATAGGACAAATTTGTTAAGGCAAGGCTGTATCTGAAAGAGCAAAGCCCCTTCTTCTGTCTGAGGAAGTTTCCCCGCTTTTATAAAGGTTGTAGGCGTGCTTCTCAAGGGATGTTGTAATATTATCGCGATAATAGTCTTCTCCTTTCAACCTTAATGGGTGGGTTAAGGAGAAGGACTGGAACAGATGTGGGAAGGTTTCAACTCTCTCCTCCTAAAAAGCCATTCCAAACAGTCTAGTTGCTATTTCAGCCTCTAAGGTAACCACACCAGGCACCTTTTGAAAACAGCTTTTTTTAAACATAGAGGGAATTATTTTTTTCCTTCTGAAATCAGTGGCTGTAGGACTCACGGGTTAAAGATCCCTACATAGCTTTTCTTAACCAATATCGTGAGTGGCTTTTGGTACTTCTGAGGTCAGATTCCCCAGATCAGACCAATCTGCTCCGGGTGCGTATTTGTGCTAAAAATTCCTGACTATCATGCCAGGAGCCAATAGACCAAGCAAACGGAAACAATTTCGAGCACTGGGTCAAGTTATGGTGAAGGCATCTACTACTTTTTCAAGCCTGGAGTTCTCTGTTTTGGTCAGAAATATCATAATCACTGAAATAACTCCTCAAATAACCATATTTGTGGGGTAAGGTATAGTGGTATCATGCCAGTGGACATCCAGAATCCTGGAATTTTACTCTGTAGTTCAACGAATTAGTGCGTGCCCTTGCAGAGAGCCATTTATAGACCAATATTTTAAACATAAGCTCTCAAATAAGAATTCCCTGTGAGTAATCTGGTTTGCTGCCCATCTGTCCAGACGGGGCATTTCTGAAAATCAATCTACTTTGGATTGGGATTTCCCAGTTCAGGTGCCTAAGATGGAAAAATGTGACCTCTTCATCAAGCCTTAATTTGGGCACCTAGAAAGGATGTGTACGTGGGAATGTGTTTCAAGAGTGTTGTTCCTCCACCAGCGTCTCAGAGTGGTTTTGGATAGATAAAATGTAGTTGAGTTAAAAAACCCCTCATATCTTAGCTTTCACTCTCACTTCTTCATAGTGCAGCTGAAAATTAAAAAAAAAAAATCAATTGTAGCTAAAAACATCATTGAATAGCTACAAAAAATGAAAGATTCCAAAGAACTTAAAAACTGTGGTAGTAACTCTATGGTTAGACTCAGTTTTTTTTGGGACAGTGGCCACGGCTAGTCTTTCCTCCCTGTCATCCAAATCTTAATTCTGTGGTCCTTAAAGATGCTGTGAAAGAGGTGTTATTACCCTGTGGACAACTTCAGACTGGCTCTCCTGGTGGTGGGGTCCCAGCAGTCTTCAGAAGCCAACGGGGAGCTACTGGCTTACTTAACACAGAGCCTGGTCCAGCACTCATTGAAATGAATGGCACTTTTTGTTTATAAAAGCCATTCTGGAGGATGTTATAGATTGGTTTAAGAATGTGTATATCATAGTGAGAAGGTCTGCATTAAAGACAGAATAATTAAACCCAGTGGGTGTTACTTATTCCAACTGTCCGTCCATCCATCCATCCATGCATCCATCCATTCTCTTCATTGAAGAGATTATCACCACGCTCAGTATCAGGGGCAGTTCAGTAACAGGTCCCGGAATGATTTGAAGGCACCACATCTCTAGTAGGCAAGCAAAAGTTTCCAGGTCATGGAGCAAGAACGTTTGCCGAACTGACTTCGCGGTGTCCCACCTGCAGAGTGGGATGCCCCGCTTTATTTCAGATGTCTACACTGTTGACGTCCAACAGTGTGATACCTCCTGGTCACACACCTATCTACAGCATGCTTAGCACAGACTATTTCATAAAACCAGCTGCTTATTGGTCAAAACTAGAGCCAAAAGCCTCTGTGACACTGAAAGAGAGTCAATAATATCTCCAGTCCCTACTGATAACTCAACCAAAGGAGTGGATCCTGTGCACCTACCTCTTGGCACAATACAATTTCAAGGCTGCCGCCATAAGATCAATCCACTTTCCGATCTGACCCTTTCATAAATTTGGAAGCATTTAAAGGAAAATGTTCATACCAATTTGTTTGTCAAATTTAGGCACCTAGCATCTACCCATCTGAATGGACACAGGAGATTTTCAAAGGAGGCTGCAGTGTATTTTGTGGCACCTATACCTGTTATAAAATTTATCCAACCCATCTTGAATTTTTGGTCTGTTTCTGGTTCCCCAATAACCAGTGTGTGCCTTTGGGCTCTTTCATTGTGGCATCCTCATGTTTACCTCTTTCTATATTCTCAAAACTATTTTTTTTTTTCCACAGTGGACACTCTTGAGGAGCCTGGAGTGAGAAGGATGGTTGCTCATGATACTGCAGACATGGTGCTCCTGTCTTTTATGTTGATTATGGGGAAAAAAGAAGAGCAAAGCTCCACTCTCTGCCGCCCAGAGCTGAGCTCATCTACTTATCTGTGTTAATACAGTGAACAAAGAGATCCCACATTTTTCTGCCTACCAGCAGTGATAACTTCACTTCAGAGCATATGAGAAAAGCCAAAAGGGTTGTCTCTTGATGGGTAACTACGTGTTTCCCCCCCCCCCAACCCCCTTCCCTGCCTCCTCTTCCAATTCCTCCAACTCCTCCCCCTCAGTTCAGCTTTCTTCTGTCTGTGATAACGTGTCGGTCTGCAGGGTCCCCCTCCAACCTCAAATAGTGAAATGCTCCAGGGAGAAAAAAATTTTCTACTTCCACAAGATGAGAGTTCCTTACCACGATGGAGAAACGCAGAGCAGGGGCTTAAAAATATCTTTGGCTCCTTTTGACGTCAGGAAAAACCTGACGAGGATTTGTCCCTAACTTATTCCTGTGAGCACGTAAGTCCTTGTATTATATACCTTAAATAAGGTCTTTTATCTCACAGCAGTGCTGGCATACGTCGGCAAGATGATGTTTAGAAACCGAACAAGCACATAACTGATTTCAAAGGAATACCATTACAGATTAGTTTGGCACAGAAATTAAAGTCTTTCCCATCTGCTTTTACTCATGATTGTTAATTAATTGGCATGTAATAAACACGGACACAAGTTTTGACAGTTCTGCGGCAGTAGAAACATGAAGATAGTAGGGACTGGCTTTCCTGGTCTTATTTTATGTAGCCACAGTCCAATTCCCAGGAAGAAGCCACTACAGAGAAGATGTGAGAGGTGCCTTCAAGCATCTGCAGTCCTGCTGCTTTTTGCACAGCAGGGTACCGTCCTTTGAGCCTAGCCTTGCTGGGCTACTGTGGAATTGTCTCTTTTCACAGTTCCAGCCCAAAATTGGAGAGGATTGTTGAAGTCCTAGGCTGGGGTTGGGGCATACGTCAAACCTAGAAGGCTGACCATCTCAGCCCCTTGCTTTGCTGCCCGCCATTACGCACAGTCTTGTGTAAAACAAGAGAGTAGATTTATCCCTCTTTGTATTAATTATCCAAGTTCTTCCCAGAGCAAACCTAAGTGCTTCCAATTCATTGCTGTAGGGCAGGAGGAGGCATCTCTGGTGTCTGGAGAGCTGCTGGACCTGACCTTCACATGGCTAAATTTGTGGCATATGGATTCATCTGTAGGACAAATCGTCAAGGGAATAATTTAGAAATAATTAACAATTTTTAGAAATAACAATTTGGGGGGATCAGTGCCTTAATTGCACTGCACTTGAGTTGCATTAAGTGCCCTAACAAGTGGGTGAGTAAATAATAATGACCATAAATAAGCAGAAAAGTGCAATAAATGTTGGTGGGTCACTGGGATGCAGTGAGGAGGCAGATGGCTGGACAAAGCTCTAACCCTTTCAATTGCTGTCCCAGGAATTAAACCCAAAATACTGTATGGTGAGACCCTGCCGCTCTCCCAAGCTCTCTGCTGCCCACTCTGCCCAGTGCTGCTTCTCCTGGAAGTGAAGTAGACACGTGTCCCTCTTGGGAAGCCAGGACAGATGAGTGCCAGTTGCGTGGGGACAAACTCAGAGAAGATCTCTTGGACAAGCGGTCAGCCGCTGCTCACTTGAAGGCGTAGCGCTTTCCCAAACCTCATTAGGTGAAGAAATAAGACAAAGACTTGCATTTGGCCAAGTTTTAGGAAAGTAGGAATTACAGTGCCTGCTTTGCCTATTTATATTTTCTGCAGCCAAAGGGACAGAATGACCATTAGCAGCTCTACTTGTCTTTTAATGTTGGGTTTAAACACCCCTAACCCCAGAGGGCTTCACAGCGGTAGGACAAGCCCCATGCTTGCAAGGTCTCCAGCCTTTTATTACTTTTTTCCATCATGATTACCTTGGCTCCAGAAAGTTTTAATACCATTCAAAATTCAATCCAGTTTTATTGACATCTCTAGTTTTGCCAAACAGTTAAACTGAAGTAGACGGCCTGAATTTCAGCCAATCAATATTCATTTACAACTGGACACCCATATGTAAGCACACTCTCTCCTTGGCAATGAGTAAGGAGGCTGAACAATCAATCCACGCTTGTATTTAAACTCGGCGACCGTATTTTCAAAAACCCCCGCACAAGGCAAAATTGAATGGTTGAGTAAGGCAACGTGCGATTTCTGTTATGCTATTATTAATAATTAATAATTCACTTAATAACACAGCAGGAGCCTCATCCAAAGTCCACTGATGTCAATAGATTTCTTTCCAGCGCTTGCAGTATCACCCGAGCAGACACAAAGGACCAATTTTTTCGCGGTATTTCAGTACCTACCTCCCACGCCGAACTCAAACGCCTTCACAAAGCTGCCCTGCCGCTCCACGGCCCCGAAACTCAGAACAAGGCAATGAAGTGACTGTGGGATAATGCACAGTGAGTAACAGAAAGCGAGCCAAGAGTAATGACCACATAAGAGGGTCCAGCGCCATTTTTTGATTTAAAGTTTGTATTTACAGCACTGATTGAAAACTCCCACGTCTTCTGTTACACATATACATGCAAGACTTCTGTTTATTCTACCATACTTTCACACAACATGCAGGTTGCATGAATTATTAACCGCTATCCTACAGTATCTGCATCCCCACTGCAGGCTCTGGCTGTGTGCAATCAGGGGCTGATGTGTAAAAGACAAGAAGATCCAGGAAACACCAAGCTGTTAAGTTTATTTAAAACTTTCCCATGCCTCTTCCTGGCTGCCGCTAACATCTTCAAGGCAGCTTCTGAGAAGTCCCGTGGCAGCCAGACACCCAGGACCAAGACAGCTGGACCTTCAAGCAAATATTATTTTTGTTATTATTACCGTTCTGCCTCCCTAATTAACCAGTTGGGCGCTTGCCAGCTCTTTATATCTACATTGCAGGGGTTGTTTCCATTGGGTTTAGGCAGACAGTCTTACTTTAAGGTCCCTATTGATCAGCTGCCATCCTCACGTGGTTAAAGCACTTCTCCCGGGGAACTCTCTCGTGTTTTAAGTGCACACAGTTGCTCTCATGACTGGCTTGTAAACAGGTTTTAATGGGGCTATTAGTGTAAAAGGACAGGAAACTTTCAAACCCAGCCTTTTAAATATTCATGAAGATGTTTAATCTGGTGCTTAATCACCACTGTTTGCATATCGCAAAAGGGGGAGGGCAGCAGTGCTTCACTGTTAGCTACCAACAGGGCACTAATCAACGCTTTTAGACTCACCATTAAAGCCCAAATGACACCCAAACCTTTAACAAGGCGCTTTTTGCTGGACAGCTCCCCAAATTGCGTGTCCAAGGAGAGTGTTAGCTCCCAGGAGAGGAGACTCAGGGCTGGGCACTCACCAAGTAGGGTTGGATCCGTATCTTGTGCTCCACTGCACTGGCCATGTGCCTTCGGGCCTGACTGACCACACATGGGCACTGGAGTGGACATCTCTACCTGAGCAGGGGTCCAGAGCCCCAGAGGGGGTCACCTGGAGACAACTGTGCTAGGGTGGGATGGGCCATGTCCTGTGGCTATCCCACACCGAGTCTGGATGGACCCTCCAAGAGATGCCAGTTTCTCCCCGCTCCTCGTAATGGGTTCATCCTCCCATATTTTCTTTCCAGCAAAGCTCTGGCTTAGACTTCAAGCTGGTGTATGCTGGTTGAACTGGTGCAAGAGCACGAAAGACCCTTTAACCAGTTTAACCAGTGCTTTCATCCCAATGTCCCATTCTCTAGAAACCCTCCTGACCTTTCCTGGCTGTCTGCGTGGTTTTACCTGTTCGCTCTCTGCTCTGATCTGCCCCAGGAGCCTCAGGACTTGGGCAAAGGAGGAGTGAGCTAAACACAGAATTTCAGCCCAGCTTCTGTGCTGCTTTGAGGGTGGATTTTAGCCATTCCTTTGGTAATTTTTGTAATACATGCTTTATTTTCTTTTAAAAAGTAAAAGCGGAAAGGATAGCGTTTCCCCAGTGGGAGAGACTTCATGCAATTTTAAAAATGTGCATTATTTAATCCAATAGGCATTAAGATGCCTTGAGCTGTTAACACCTGTTGTGGAAACCCATAATAGACAGGCTTAAAAAACCAACAACCCTGAGAGACCCATAAAGGCTCCTGCAGAGCCATCGTCGCCTCTTGTGTCAACAACTGCTTAAGGACCCTGAAATCTGCGGCTGAGTTCACTTACTGAGCAAGTGCTTTCTTTCTAACTCCAAAAAAAAAAAAAAAAAATTTCTTAGGATAATTTCATTGAAAAAAAAAAGACTAATGAATATGAAACACCAGTGAACTGCATTTCTTACCCAAACCTCTCATGCATTTTTCATACGTTTCCCCACCCAGACGTTTGAATGTACCAGCTTACAGTCTATGTTACTACCTTGTAAAATTCCATGTAAAACTTCAGCCGACATCTTTTTTTATGCTTTGACACGCTGTCGGTTGCCAGCATTTGTCAAGCCCAGGCAGCTCACCCTCAGCTGGGAGGTCAGTCTTTTCTTCTCCGAAAGTAGATCCAAAAATGAGATTTCCCATAGGAAAAGCAAGGGGAAAGTATAATTTCCTGGGGAAGGCGTGGAGGAAACCCTTCATGTGATCTTAGTTTAGCAAGACCTGTTTCCATTTTATCTTCACAATCAACAGAAACTAGTTATGGTGTGAAGTCCTGGCTGGGCTGAAGCCTGTGGAAGTTTTGCCACCGGTTTAATGACAGGACCTCTCTAATGGGACCACCTAAAATTTAGATAGCTGCCTTCAACAAGTGGCTAAGTGTCTGGTGCCACCTGAACCCCTCTGGGGTGTGCTCCTTGGCCTGTCAGCCACGCTGTTGACCTGTGTCAGATTGTCAACTCCACATGATTGCCTCTCCTATCCTGGGGTGTCTATCCAGCACCACACATAGACCACAGAATCACACCCAAGGAGTCTGGGCTACATCTATGTTGAGGAACATTTCTGGAGTCACCAAGGCAGGTAATGTGAGCCATGCTTGAGGGACACGTATCTTCGTTTCTACACACAACGTTTAGATGGTGCAAGAGAGGTGTCTTGGTCTTGTGGCTGGAGGCACATAGGTGTCTGCATGTGCACTGGGGTCTCAGCTACCAGCAGAGCCGATGGAGCCTGAGGTGGTACAAGCAATTGATCTGGTAGCCAAAACATACGTGTCTACCGCATGTGAGGTGTCCAGGGCTATCTGGAGTACCACATATGAGAGGACTGTGAGGGGGCAGTGTCCTGCTGGAGCGGGAGCTAGGGGCAGGTCAGATGAACAGGGTCCACTCTGACATGGCTGGACACTTGCGTTGAGGCAGCTGGATCGAGTCCCATGTGTCTACATGTGTAGTCAAATCCCACCCACCAGCTTGATCCTGCACTGCCTGACCTACATGAGATGGGTCCCACCTTGCTGCAGGGTAAGACAAATCCTAGAGCTGCAGGAGAGTTTTATCATAGGGGTAATTAGAAACTTTCCTACCTGTCTCTATTAACTAAATAATTTTATAATTAGTTTGCAGCATTTGAGCCGTTTCAGCAGCAGACGTGGAAATCTCCGAGGAAGGCAGAGAATAACAAGATTGTTTATTCATGGATCCTAGGAACTTTTTTACTGTGACTATCTCCTGTGGTGGACTCCTTGGGGACAAGTGAGAATTTCAGCAATTTTATGAAATCTTACTTAACAGTCTGCCGAAGTTCAGAGGAGGAGCACAACAGGCAGGAGGACAGGAGACGTCATCCAGAAGAAAGTCAAAGGCAAAGCTGTCATTGATACGAGAGCCATGGTTGGGCTCAGACTGGGAGCTCGTCCTGGCTGTGGTTATCTGCCTGCCACACAATCCGAGGGGACTACTCCAGTCAAAGTTTTGAAATCAGAAGATTTTTTTACATCAGAATGTAAGTTAGATGTTTTTGAACACTTTTGTTGGTTTCTAGACAGCTCTGTCTCAGCAAGGCACACATCAAGTGTGGTTTAGTTTTCGCTTGAGTTTTACAATTGGAACTTAGGCGATTATGCCTTTATTGAAAATATCTCATAGCATTTACAGAATAATGCTTTTGGTTTGACTGCACAATTAGACTGGACCTTTTCTCCTGGGAGTACCTTCAAGTAAAGATGCTCAAAATTATTCAGACAGAAGGTTTGAGATTGAAACGATAGCTGTTATTTCTGTTCTGTAAACCACATGTAACTATTATTTTTTAATGGACATGACTTTGATTGAGAAAGGTATTAGCATTTTTCTTATAGTAAGACCAGAACCTTTTTCTCCCTGTTTTTGATAAATTTCAATGAGTTGCTTTGGGAAATATTTCAGTAACAAATGTTGGGAAAGTGCAAGGAGAAGTGAATCTATTTCAAAACCTGTAGAATTAAAGAAAGGTAAAATTCTGATATTTTTAACAAAAATGCTACTTTTCTCCCAAGAATGTCAAAACAAACATTTTCCCAGGGACATCAGGAACACATGGAGTAATCCTACTCAACCAGAGCAGTGACTCTTTACACTAGCTTCTGAGATCCATCAAGAAACTACACGTTGCATTGGAAAAAGAAAAAACAAAAGCTGTGTTTCTAGCATGATATGAACCCCCAGGGATTTTCCTCTCAGTTAGATGCTTTAGACCAGCACAATTTTGTGGGCTTCTGTGGTTGTTCCTGATGGAGAATGATTGGGTTGAGATTAAACCTGGGTTGATCAACCTTCTTTTCTCCATCCCACGTGCTTCAGAGTAAATCCATGGCTGACTGCCTTGACTCTTCCTCGTTAAACGAGGTCAGCAGTTCATCGTGTAGGTTGCACAAGAAAGTAGAGAACCCTAGGTATTTTTTTGGGAAGAGGGAACAAAACAACCCAAATGAGAGAACATTCTCATGGCTGTCCTTGCACCCGCAGCGACAAAGGGCACGACTTGGTGGAAGGAACCCAAAGAATAGAGCAGTTCTGGAGAGATCCCTAAATAGATGTTTGTTTTTAACCCTCATGCCCAAGCCTGGAAGATCCTGTCCTTTCAGCTGGAGTCATGTGTTAGTGCTCCAGCTGAGGAACATGCATTAACAACTCTTAGCCTCCTGCACTGAGCATTATGTCTCATCTTTGGAGTCAGATTAGTGGAGATTAGTGGTGCCACTTAAGAGTTTAAACGTCGTGCTGACCCAAATTGGTTGTGCGGGCCCAACGTATAACGTAGCACATGCAGGGCTCTTAATGTCCAGAAAGTGATTTCACTAATTGTTTCAGAGAAGAAAGCTTGTGTTACTTTCTGCTCTAATCCTGAGATACCCCCCCGCTATGCTTTTCACTTCCACTGTCAAACACATCTGGTTATCCATCTACATAAGTATCCATTTAATAATCAAAGATCATTTTGGTTTAGCTCCAGTTGACCTGTCTGCTTGCCTTCCATGAAGCAAAGGCCAAGTGATTTCATTCATGGCTCTGATCTGTCAGATGTCTGCTCCTATTCCCACCAGAAGCAACACTGAATTTGAAGAAAACACACCAAAAACCCCAAAACAGGCAAAGCACTACAGAAACTGCTGCACTGTATTAAAACAAATGGTTTTAATTATTTTAAATGTGATGTTTTGGAACAAGTAATGCAGAAACTAAAACCAAAGGAAGCAAAAATATTCTTGTTTAAGACTACAAAAATGGAATTTATCCTAATAATTTAAGTTTATTTTTGTGCAATAGTTAAAGAAAACCTCTTGCATTTCTCTGGCTGTGTGACCAAAACCAACTTGGAAACACACCGTACTTTTCAAGAAATCATTCACTTAGTTGGATTTGGTCCTGGTGCAGTAAAAATTATGAAAGAGTGAAAGAAAAGCACTTTCCAAGTGTTGCTTCTCGCAGTTCCTATGGGACTGTCTACTGAGGTTAGCTGGTTTTGGGTGGAGCTCTAGGAAGAAACTCTCATTTCTTTGTTCTTGGGCCTGGAAATCCTTGGTTGGCTTGTGGTCTTCGTTAGTTCTCAAGGCTTTGCAGAAATAATCTACAACCAAGATCTAATTTGCGCCCGTGTTTTGATGAAACAATTGTCCTAATGCATGTGACCTGCTTCTCCATCCAGTCAGTGAAGGGACATAGACATCTTTGCAGGAGATTGAGTGCCTGAGCTAGGCAAGCAGTTTCTGCCTTGGTTGGCTTTCAAGAGCACCTGCCTCTCTGCACTAGGTAGAAGAGGAATTTATGTGCTTATTTTAAGAGGACTCCTCCTTCCCTAAATAATGAAGATGGAGGTATCTGAGTTAGGCAGACTAAATCACTGAAGTGACATGTCTTCTGGCTCTGCTGAAGAGCAGCAAGTGCCAGGGCGCCATGGTTTACTGTCACCTCCCGGTGACTGGCCAGATGTGTGCTCTACTTGAAATTAAATTAACCTAAGTCCAGGAGACAAATTCCCACCTCTCTCAAGAACTGCTCAGGCAGCACTTTTAATAGCTTACGTCCATCTCTCCGGTAACATGTTAGAGACACCACACTTCCAACACGATCTCAGCAAGGAGAGCGCTACCTATTAACCATCACCCCTTCTTGCAACACCTGGGTTTCTCCCTTGGGGTTGCTCATCGAGACACTGACCCATCCTGACCCTGTTTAGCTATTGAGATCTGAGAAGATCACAGCCTGAGGTGGTATGGCTGAATTTACATGTGCTTAACAAATTGCCTGTTCACTCAATTACATTTTATTTAATCATCTGTAATCATATAAATTGTGCCTGATGGTAGTAAATGTTCGTGTCAGTTCCTAATTACAGATTGATTAATTGACTGCGGTGATTTGTATTACTTCTATAAGAATATATGAAGGTGATGAAAAATTACAATTAGTATGCAAGATTTCATATGAAATACAGCCAGAACTAGAAGAAACTTTCCTCTCTTTGACACTTATGTTCAGTGTATCAAAGATGTTTCCCATTATCCCATGTCCCAAACAAGGACACTTTCATTATATTGAAAAAAAAAAAAGACTAAGAAAAGAAAAATACGGTGTGTGTTGCTAAGCTTAAAGCAAATAAAAATATCTTGAAAGTTTTCCAGGCATCAAGAATGTGCCTATGACTTTCTATTCACTTCAGTATTGATCTGGACTGCTCACCAACTTGGGCTTTAGTATGAAAGTCAGGAAATTGGGAAAAAGTATTGTGCTGATTTGATTTGGATAGGATAAGCCCTCTTGCTGTATAGTTCAGCTTGGTCACACTGTTCTCCTGACAATTGCTTCAAGTTTGGAGTTCTGCTGACATAAGCCCAGATTTGCCATTAAGGAGGAATATAATTTGCTGAAGAATATCTGCTTTCTCAGAGAAATGCTGGACAGATGAATGATTTGTTAAGAGCTCTGACCTTTGGGGAGATTCTGCATGGTCTTTACTCTTCCAAGTTAATTTCTTAAACAGAAAGGAACCAAAACCACATATAGGATCTCACCAGCGCCATGCTTATAGTTCCTTGAGTGACAAGACATCTGAAGTCTAGGCCAGATGAAGACTTAAGTTTTTGCAAGCATTCCCCATCTCCATGATGCTTCTGAGTGCATCCTGTCCCGTTTCTGTTTGCAGTCCTGGTTCAGAGAGTGTAGACTTGCCATCTCTTTGTTGAAAATATTCTTGTCTTTAAAAAAAGAAAAAAAAAATATTTATTTTTTTTTTATTAGAATGGGGACAATTCCAAGTTCTTTGAGTTTGCAAAGAGACAGGTGAGGGGAACATGGTCTGGTTTCCCACGTATTAATTCATGGGATTCATTGGCTTAGTGTTTCACTGTCAAGACAATACCAGAAAGCCTCTCAACGACAAAAGCTGTCCTTTCTCCCCACTATGGCCTTATGATTTGCGTTCTTTCCTAAGACTACTTCAGAATACTCTTTGTTTAGTATGTTGTACACAGTAGATCCCCCCTGTGACCAGGAGGGTCTGGGCACCCAGCTTTTGGTCTGGTGTTGGCTTGGGTGGAAAGTGGTGAAGGCTGGACATGGCAGTTCTCACTGCAGCAGGACTGTCTGCTATGCATAACACTTGTAAGATTTTCTGGAATGGCTACCCAAGGTCTACAAACCCCATTTGACTGGAGGTGCTCAGCAGTTTGTAGCAAAAAGGTCAACGTTACTCTGTAAACAGTAAATTGTGTTTCTAGACAATAAATCTCTACCTCATGAAGCACTCTAAAAGTGTTTAACACCTTCTGCTTCCTTTTGGATCTGTTTGTATGACTTGCCAGGAAACCTCAGTTTCATTTAACTGAACATCAGTAAAATGGGCCTGGGAATTGCTTCCCGGATCACTGGGTATGGTTCTTCAGGAAAAATTTCTTCAGCAAAAGGGTTGTCAAGCACTGGAACAGCCCTTCACAGGGCTCCCAGTGAAGCGGTGGAGTCACCATCCCTAGACGTATTTAAAAGATGTGTAGATGTGGTGCTTATTGACATGGTTTACTGGTAGAATTGGCTGTGTTAAGTTTACGGTTGGACTAGATGATCTTAAAGGTTCTTTCCAACCTAAGCGATTCTGTGATTCACCCTGGTTGGCAACTGCGTTGCACAGTCTCTTTCAGCATGTGACTACCTTCCTCCTGAATCAGGTTGGATGGTTTTAGAAGACAGGCTCTGATATCTTTATTTTAGACAAGAAATCCTTCTGCAGCATCAGTTCTGGTTTTAATAATCTAATGTGTTGGTGTTTAAAACAACCTAGCCTTTGAGGTGAGGTCCTCTGTCCCTTATACAAAGTACTGCCACTTTTTCCGTTGCTCTGCTGAAAGTCTCTCTTACATCGTAGATCTCATTTGCATTTTTCATGACCATATCAGTCATGAATGCATTCAGGCTTTTCTCCTCAGTCATTCCCAGAAGATACCAGAAGTTTTTTAACTTGTCTGTCAGCATTGCCACTCTTTGTGTTAATCCAGTTCTCAAGGTCACCCGACTCCTCCCGCACAGTGTGTCGGCCATCCCCAAAACAACGTCTTTTTTTTTTTTCAGAAATTGTCATTAGAAAACGTCTGGTTTTTTTGTACCACAATCACTCACAGACGTTTTAAGTGTGACTACTGAAAATATGATCCCTGAGGAGCTCACTAAGAAGCTATCCCCAGTTCAGCACTTCTTCTGTTACTGGAGACTCTTATTTCCCCTACAGGTAAACACCTTGTAATTTTCTTTCTAAGCCCCAGTTTCTCCAGCTTCACTAATCCAGCTAATCCCTCTCTGAAGCAAGGATGAGTGACACCTCTTTCATTTCCTTCTGTAAAAGTTAGGTGTCTTATGAAAGGAATATGCTAAACACAAGCCGCACTGTCTCTCTTTGGAAAACCCAAGTTATATTTAAGATCACAGCACTACACCTGTACCTGTTCCTCCCTCCAGATTTTGTCCCACTTTTATCACCTTACTGAGGTTAAAGCACTTTTTAAACTGTAAAATTAAATCTCTAATTTGCTTTTCTACCACTTTATATCTGGGGTGGAGATTCTCCAACGTCTTCCCCTAGATGGCAATAAGGTCTCCATCATTTTCTTACGTCTCAGAGGTGGTGATTTCCATTTTTTCTGCCTTCTTCCTTAGTGTCCAGCCTGCCTGTGCTGCCACACTCAGCTGCACCCCCCTCCCTGAACGCCGAACCAAGGCGTATGGTTGGATGTTGAGAAGAAAAAACAGTGTTCGTCTAACAGTCATCTGATAAGAAGCTTTTCTTTAGAAATGTCTCCACTCCCCTGCATCCTCCAGGAACCCATGTACGCTGACTTGCAATGGTCTTTCCCGATGCTTTGCCGAAGTAGGTGTCTGTCCTTAGATCCATGGAAGATGAGTGACCACATTTTGGCCATTGCCTATTCAAGGAGCCCTTCTCTGAGATGTTACTGTGATGACTTGTGAGACATCAACTCCTGGGAGCAACATCCAGATGATTCTTCTTCTATGGTCCTTTTCCAAGAGGAGTTGCTCACCAATTCACAAAGCATAAGAGTTGGAAGCCATCCCAAACCCCTAATTCCTGAGAGCCAAGTAACTTACAGTTCCTTGTTCTCCTTATATTTGACAAACCCAGTGATTTTGGTTAATATTAGTAGGCATGATGAAGGCAACCTCTTTCTTATACCAGAATTTTGTCCTCTAAAATGAACACGTTATTGGTTCAAACAGGTAACATAAACTAGTTGCCCAGAGGGTAAGCCTGCTAGGTGGATCTACCTGCTTGTTTTCCACTCTATCTGTCCATCTGCTGCCAGCGTTAAACCACCCTGGACAGGTGTGTGAGATCATAGCTTTTACCCAGGATGTGTCTCAGCATCCCCTCATTTTAACAGAAGACCTCCCTGCAAGGATGGGTCTTCCTGCAGTACAGGCTCTCTCTCCCCCAAGCCCTTGAGAGATACTGGGCAGCAGAGGGAGGTATTTTAGCAGAGGTCTCTGTCATGATTTCCTTCTCAAAAGCAGAAATTCTCTTGGTTTTTGGCTATTTGCTTCCCTTTCTGTGTTATGATACTGTGACGTTTTCCCAGGCACCTTTGCACCCCCCTGCAGTAACTGTCCTGTTGGATGTCTGTATCTCACCTTGTTTCACTGCAAAGCAGAAACCCTCACTCTGCTGCCCATGTGAACGTGATCTTGGACAAATCACGAACCCATCAATGCCTTGGCTTCCCTACCAGAAATATTGGTACGAAACTGATTACACAGCCACGTCTATTTAGCTAATGCTTATAAAAAGCTGAGGGACCCGGGCATGAAGCACGCAGTAGAAATATCTACCATGTTGCTGTTGCTAACGTGGTCACTTACTTTCCTGTGTGTGAATAAATCTTGAAGGGAAAAAGCCTTTGGGATGACCAGGGAACACACAGATGCTGGAAATGTCTCATCCATTTACGGTGATCTGAATTTTTAAGCTGAAGCATGAGCGGAGTTCTGTTTTATTTTCACTCAAGCCTTTAGGCTTATGGTTTTATTTTCAAGCTTGACTGTGTGCCCTTTGGGACAGAAAACATCTTTTTGCTTCATGCTTCTGCCCTGCAGCCCATCCCAGATGTTGCTGTTGGAGAAAGGGGCTGGGAGCCTCCTCCACTCCCCCATCACCTCCCCATCCATTCACCTCTTGCTTCGTCTATCCGCTCACTTGCAACAAACTGAACCAACATGAAAAAAATCCCACAAATTTCCCACTGGCCTTGAGCCTCCTCAGCTCAGGACCTGCCAACAGATTTGCCATAATTAGCTCCTTTTACAAGTTTAGCAGGATCCCACTCTTCTTTTTTTGACAACCCTCTAACGCTTTGCATGAACAGGGTGGAAAATGCTACCCGGCAGCTCAACAGACATTTCCATAAACAGCTGTTTAAATCATAATAATTGTTTTTACGAAACTAATCTGTGCGGGCAAAGAAGTAGATGAACTTCTTAAAAACGCCGTAGATCTGTAGCTGAGTTAGTATCAGTTAATTCTCATGAAAGGTCACTAATGGTGCATACAGCGAAGTGGAGGGAGTGGGCAGGCGGGGTTGGAGAGAGATGGCATCTGCATGACTGATGTGCAACGCTCAGGGGTCAGTGCATTACGAAATGATTCTTTTCAATTATTTATGTCCCTCCATCTATTGTATGGCAGGCTTGGGCCTTCTGCAAGGAGTTTCTGCTACTCTTACGCTATTCTGCAGGGTTTTTCCCTTTCCTTAGGAATCTCATTCATTTAAATAAAAATTGTTTGGTGCAGTCCTGTCCTATTTCCCATGACTGATGAAAATTCAGAGAGGAGGACAGGTGGTACTGCTGCAGTTGTTCAGCATTGGGGAACTCTGTGCTCCCGGCACCTTAACCGGTGTGTGCAAATCCCGCGAGTCCATCCTGTACGAGCCCCTCGAGAGGAGGTCCCACGGTGCGGTATAAAAATGAGGCTGGGAAGAAAGATTAAGGCTGCCAATGCCATAACCAATCATCTGTCCTTGTTATCATCATCAGCAACAATGAAGAAGTTTAAATGCTTTGCTCTCCCTTTCCCCTTACCTCCAAACCTTCAGCAAAAAAAATCCAACCTTTTTTTTTTTTTTTTTTCCTGATGTCAACAGCATCAGGCATGCTATATATCAGCTGTGAGATATAGCCTTACGAGCTGACTGTTGACAACTTATGGCTCTTTCGCCTGGGTTTGCCTACTTGGCTGTTTAATTACGTGAAGTGCCTGTTGTCTGTGCGACGTTCGTACCAGCGGCTGCTGGAATTCATGGGCGGTGCTATGTTCACATCAGCCATCAAGCTGATATTCGAACACATTAGCATGACCATAGTGCAAAATACATGGTAGGTGGAGTTGCTATTACAGTACTTTGGTTCATCTACAGGAGCTAAATTAGCCAGAAGAATATTTCTTAGAATAAAATGTTTCCCCTCATGCTTTCAATACTTTCTTGCACCGCCTTTTTTTTTTCACAAGTAGATGGAATTTAAATTATTGACCATAGCAATTTTATTTTTGATGCAAATAGCAATTAATAGAGAGGACATTAGAGAGAACAGTCCTGAGATTTTATGAGCATAGATTACTGTAAGGCTACTTAATAACATGAATATAACATGCTTAAAAGGTCATTAAAGCCATAATAATGCTATCCCAAAGTACTCCTTTCATTCTGGAGGACTAAAACTTGTTGCCAAACCTAAATGAAAAGCAAAGATCTGTTTCTCAGACCTCTGTTATCGTGACATTTTAAAAATGACCCCAAAAGTCTGGGAAATATTTTTGTTAATGTTGTCCACGAAACTATTTCCCCATCACTTTATTTCCTGAAAGATAAAAATTTCACGGTGAAAAGTGGCAGAAATTTTGAAGGAGAAAATCTAGAATTTGTGATACAAGTGTCACTGACATTTTTAACAAATTTTATGGAATCATAGCTACAGGCCCTTATTGGGGCCAGTGTCTTGTACTGCCTAAAGGAATAAAAAAAACCTGGGCTAGAAGATATATTCCGTGTTTCTGTTCTTTTTAGTTTGCATGTGATGCTTGTGAAATGATATTGGCTGAGTGGATGTCTTATCTACTGAAAAGCTGAATAAAGTGTTGTCTTAGGTTTACTCAGATGAGCATATTTCCCTTTTTTTCCCCATATTTGAACCAAAATAAGATTTCTCTTGCGGCTTTGCATCTTTTCACACTCTTCTAAAATGAAAGAGAGGCAGTTGAAACAAAACTAAAGAAAAAAAAAAAAATCCTGCTAACTCCACTTGAAAAATGAAAGATGCTGGTTTTTCTCCCGAAATATTGAGCTAGGTCTTTCTTGAGTCTGAACAGTCACTCAAATTCACCATGAGTGTGCCATTAGTATTGGTTGCTTTCCAGCGGTGCTATTTTGGTATTATATCTTAAAAGGAACTCTTTCTGCTCCAGCTGGGACCCAAGTCTGTCCCATCTCACTTCCATTTAAAAGCTCCTCATGTCCTTATCTCTTATGTCCTCCCTTGTTTACATGCAGCCTAAACCTCTCAATGGCAGAAGGTGACAGCCTTTCATCAGCCACCCTCAACTTTTGGCAAGGCAAGGCCAAAAGTTGACCCCCCACTTTGGAACATCCCTGTACCACCACACTTCAGTGGATTTAGGAACACAGTTCCTATTAGCCTGTAACAGGATTTAACCCCTTAAATCACTTCATCCTGAAAGGACTTAGGAGCACATTGCAAAATTCGAGCAATTTTCACCTTCAGAAGTCACACAGGTGCTATGGACTTGCCTTATGGAAAACGAATGGGATGTAAATCTCAACAGCTTCGCTCGCCTTCAAGGCCAGGGCTTGGTTCAGGCCTTGCAATTCTAAACAAAACGATGCCCAAATAGCTTAGACTACCGGAAAAATCCCACCTTGTATTCTCATCTACGTAGCTAAGAATGCTCATTTCCCATTTTAATCTCCGTCCTGAGGATGGGCAGGCGTAAGGCGTATAATTTCAATTAATCTGAGATCTGCCAATATTGGAAGCTATAAAAAAACTTATTTTTATTTATTTCTCCAGGCATTTTATTCAAACACCATTAGAGATATATAGCTAAACGTATCTCCCGTGTCAATGGTAGCACTGTGGGAAATAGCAAACATTAAAAACCCATAGGAGAGGTTATTGAGTCAGCATCGGACGGAGTTCTCAGTAAAATGCTCGGGCAGTGTTTCGCCTGGTAGCTGGAGAGCAGAGTACAGGCACACGGCTATACAGACTCTCATCCATAACGTGGAGCATGTCTGGGTTTTTAATATGACTAATGACTCTGCCCATTGATATATTTAGCACCTATTCTGCCTGTCATCTCGCCAGGTCCAGCGTGACATGAAGATGTTCTACCTGTTTGCTGGAGGGGGCAAAAAAGTGCTACCTTTAAAAAAATTTTTTTTTGAACACAACATTATGTTAATTTCGAGTCTTTTAGGTCGTGTTGGCAAAGGTCCTGTAGATTTTGTAGAAAATTAGGAAAGTAAAAGGGCAGTAAAGGTGCATGCAGAGGGGATGCAGATCCTGCAGTTTTCCCCTTGCAACTGCAGACCAAAGAACTGGTGGTGTCTAACAGAATAATCATCCTTGCTCTTCTCTAGTCTTGCTTTCCATCATTGTATGCCATAGGTACCCAACCCAGCACCTGGCTGGCACTTACCAAAGCTCCCCTTTATCGTTACCTGTACGTGTACATAATCACAATACACATAGTGTACTATTCCTATGCTTGGGCTTACACGTGCTTCTAACACAGGCTTGCTCAGGTAGGCTGGGTTAAAGATTTAAGGTAGGAAGGGTCCCATCCCTGTTTGAGTTGAAAGTGTATGTTAGAAATCGTACAGGGCTACAAATGACATGTACTGTTAATTGTTGGATGCTGTCCCATGGTTCCCTGGACTTGTACTCTCTGCATGTTCAGGCCTTTCTGTTCACTTGGTTGTCTTCTGTGTGTGGAGCCGTATGTCACACTATAAGCTGTGGCTAAAGCTTTGTGAGTGCTCAACACAGGACTGAAAAACGAGGGGGAGGTTTCCATGGTGTGCTATGGAGGGCAGAGGAATTACATCTGGCACAGGAGGTGCCCAGAAAATGACCGGGGAGTGGGAGATCTGTTGGCGGAGGTATGCAGGTACACATGCTTCTCTCTTGGCGTCTATTTAGGGCCACAGCTTGTGACAGGACCCTGCACAAGGCCTTTGGTCCAACCCAGCAATGCTTGTTCTTGTGCTCTTAGCGGTGCACCAGGCTAGGGCTTTATCCCTGGAAACATCCCAGGCCAGTTTGTACGGGGCTCTGAGCAACCTGATCTGGTTGGAGATGTCCCTGTTCCTTGCAGGGGGATTGGACTGGATGGGCTTTAAAGGTCCCTTCCAACCCAAACCATTCTGTGATTCTCTGATTCGAAGCTCAGAGCACAGGGTCTGATACAGCAATTTGGGAGCATCATCCAAAGCCTGACCTTTTGAGAGAGCCTGGCCAAGCCTGGGTGATGGTGAGAGTGTACAGGGAAAGAGAGCCCTGGCACATGTTGAGGGGTGGCAGCTCTTCCTTATCTCGTCACTGGCAGGAGGACCATCACCAGGTCCCCACTGTGCCTTGGTATGTCCATTGCAGGGATTGCTGTGGGGCCAGAGTCACACGGAGATAGCGTGGTTCGTCAGAGCTAGAGCCACAATACTGGGGTCCCCAGGCTACCTAACCAAAATCAACTGACTGTGGGAAGGAGATGTTACTCCTGCAGAACAAAGTCATGGAGAAAATCCACCTGAAAGAGCTGCTGAGCCCTAAGGAAGGTGCCCAGAGATCTGGCAGGGCCCTCAAATATGGGGCACTGGAGGAGGGAGAGAGTCTCCGGATGCAGGGAGGATGGGGAGCTCCTTGGGGAGCAGGAGGCACCATGACATTGTGGTGAGCATGGCCGTACAAGAGTGACAGCCTATTTCTGTGCTTTGCTGCTGGAGACCCACTGTATGGATATTACAGGAGCTGCTGCCACCCCTCATTGCGCTTTCTCACCCTCCTGCCCCTTCTCTCCCTCCTTTTCTTAATGATTAAGTGACTGTATTTGGTGAAGGCACAATAGGAATAAAAATATTAATAGAGGCTCCTTCCTCCCCTCCTGAGCGGGGCAACGGCACGGAGGCATCTGTGTGTGTTTAATGGGTTCAATTTCCTTTCTCTGCCAGCCTTTGGCAGCTGGCAAGGGAATGCAGCAGTATGGTGGTTACCGCTGCTTTACTGGACGGGAACCCCACGAACGCTCACCCGGGGATAACGCGCGCAGTGCCCAGGTCTGTGGAGGTGGCCAAGGGCGAGACCTTCTTTGGGAAGGATCACCCCCTTTTTCTCTCCTCTCCCCCTCTCCCATTCCAAAGTAGCCGAACTGGCATGAGGAATGCTGGCAAATGGGATGCGCTGGAAAAGCAGAGCTCCTGGAACGCTCCTTGGAGCACCGTAAACGTGTGCCAAAGGAAATTAATTGAATGCTGTGTATCAGAGGAAATAACAATAACAATAATAACGCACATCCCTAGCAACTAGAGAGGGAAAAGATCTATGTGGTTCTTTCATCTCTGCCAAGGAATGATTACTTTCCTCTCCGGTTAATCCCACAGTCGTCAGGAAGAGGTTTTGAAGAGGGGAGATATTTGTCCGAGGGCAGGTGGCTGTTAACATCAGAAGAAGAGGCACGACCCTTTTGCACATTTCAGCAGAGATGCTGGAGGTCTCCCAGTGGTGCCCATCATTAGAGCCGAGGGTCCTGATCCTCAGTGGCCGTGAGGACCGGGAAGGAGGGCATGGAGCTCACCCAGCACAGGTGGGCAGCACAGCAGATACGCTGCAAGGTTGGATTTGGCTCTGCTGGTGCGGACCGAGGTCTTGTACTGGCTCTGTGCTTGGGGTGCTTTTGAGGCCAACATGCTTGTTTTTCATAAACGAACTTCAGATCCCACATGCATGCAGATTTTTGTCCATTGGTTGAGCTGCTGTCCTCAGGTTTGTTTTCTCTGATACAGCCACCCAGCTTTCACTGGGTTGAGAAAAACCAAGTGAATTCCCCAGCATCTAGGCAGGGATCACCACGCAGTTGCAAGCGGTTCTCCTCTCCTTTGCTTGTACAATACCTTCTTCACACAAGACCCCAGACAAGCCCTGAGCTGAGATGTTCCAGCCACGTTCAGGAGGCGATGAGCAGGTCCTTCCACCCCTGGGGAAGGAGACTTGGAAGAAGTCAATGGCCACTGACGTCACAGAAGGGCATGCTTGGAAGAGCTGTGCGGATTGGGGGTGGGATCTGAACTAAAAGATGGTCTTCAAGCTGTGGCTCATGGGATGTAACCGAGGAGCGGGAGGTGTCTGACTGAAACAAGTGCCTATGAGCTGGATGGACCAAATCCAGCTCTTCCCTTGAAACCCCTGCAGCAGCTTTGCCTCTCTGCACCTTCATTCCCCATTTATAAAGAGCTGATGAGAATACGCCTCTGCTCTATCACTCCAAGGCTTCGTTCATTAATACTTACAAAAGGTTTGGAGATCCTCAGATGGCCAGTGCAAGAGAAGTAATTATTTATTAACAGCCTCCATGAAGGTGTGGGCAGCCATATTACATCTCTCCTGGGTATTTAATTTAGGTACTGAGCATTTATTGTGGGTCTGAGAAAGTAATTGCTGATCTGGGCTGCTGGAGGTGGTAAGGTTTTTTTCTTTTTTTTTTTTTTTTTTTTTTTAGGTACCTGAATGAAATGCCTGCAAATGCAGATAATATTTCTTATAGCGGAGATAAAGAGTTGGTACCTAGGGACCAACAGTCCTTGAGACTTTAACTGATGCTGAGATATGTCTCTGTTAAATTCCCTGTCGGAAGGTGCTCGGGGATGGTTGGGGTGACGGCGGCAGGGGCAGGGTGGTGCTCTCCCCCTTGGCACCCCACTGGGGACGTTTTGCTCTCAGCCAAGCACAGCGAGCATCCCCTTCCGAATTTTCCTGGGCCAACGTCCACCTTCCCATGACCTCTTTTCTGGGACTGACACACCACTCCCCAAAACCACCCCGTCCCCTCTGCAGGTGTGCGGGCCCGCATCTCGCCTGGCCCCCCGTCACGCTCGCCGGGGAGATGCGGCGTAACGCCGGGCCTTTGCCATTAAGCGTCTTCCGTCTCCTTTTCTTTTGTTAAAGCCAAATGGAACAATGTAATTAGCTTGTTACAATTAAAGTGACTCGACTGGATAAATTGTAATCACCCAGACTGAAGTTAGGCATCCCTGCAGGTCTCGGCCAGAGCAGCTGAGCTGCCTCATTTGCATAATTAAAATATACAAATGATAATGGATTTTGTACTCAATTTCCAGCGGCTGTAAATTCGAGAAACTATGAAATTAGAATAACCGAGATGGAGCCCGCCTTGAGGTAATGAGGATGACAAGTTTTGACAGTAGGGGTGTTTATAACACTAGTTCCTCGCTGCAAAATAAATAAGTACAAAAAAGATTAGACAGTGATATTAGTTAATAGTTCCAGGGGCAGCGGGGAAAGGAGATAGACTGGTGATTACCTCTGCAAATTTACGCTGCCTTTTTGACAAGCTCTCTCCTAACCTTAGGGGACACCTTTCGCCTGATTATGAGAAATTGAGAATGAATTAAATGCATAAAAAGGGTTGTCACAGATAGACAAACTAAAGGAAAAGAAATGAAATTAGTCTTGCCATTTTAGCTCGCCGCAGGAGGAGGGGATGGGGGGGTGAGGGAAGGGGGAAAGGCTGGGAGAGGGGTTTCAGCATTCCCGCAAGGAGGAAACGAAGAGACTGAGTGGTCCTGAATCCAGGCCGGCTTCACAAAAACTGGAAAATCCTCGGGATACCAGGTGAAAATAGGAGAAAAAAAAATTTGGCCAAGTTTTGGCCAAGTCAGTCCGAGTTCTCTCTGGGAACAAACTGTGCTTTTCCATGAATGTTTGTGGTTTGGTTTTTTGGTTTTTTTTTTTTTAATTTCTCAGCAAATATTTTCTTTAAGCTTCTAGGTCTTCTGAGAACCCCTCAGAGCTGGAAATCTGGGCTGAGCTAGGGGCAAGTAGGTCATTTGCCATCTCTCCCGCTCCTCTTTCCAAACACCTCCGAAATCACAGCTGTTTTACAAAAATACACACAAATATAAACTTGTTCACAAGTATTTTGCAAAGCCAGGATAAAAATGAGTATTTCCATTCTCGTTGACTTTTCCCTTTGTTCAAAAGAATTAATTAACAACTAAACGCGGTTACTAATGATTTATTGTGACTTCTCTCCCTCCTGGTAGGACATCCATGAGCATAAGGCAGGGTGCACCTGGTAAGACCAAAGTGGTGACCAGCAGATGCCTCTGGAGAGGTACAAGATGGATGAGCAGAGGGCTGGAGCCAGGACTGCTTGTGGTGGGCAGGGTTTGCTTACTTATGGCTGTCAACTGTCCCTTGGATGTGCCAATTTTGCTGTTTTTTTTCCCTTTTTGCTCTGATGGGAACCACGGTTGTCAGCTCAGATGGAAATCTCAGCCTGATAGATGGCTGGATTTTCCTAGGGATAAAAAAAATTGGACATTTCTTTCTCCAGAATGAGGACATCAGTGAAGAATTAGTTGGAAGAAAGCTGTCATGGTGCCAGCGCTCTTTTCCTTGGCTCCGTGCAGAGGCATGGAGGGCATTGCAGATGCACGGGAGCACTGAGGACCAAACCTGCCTTGCAAGCGGGTTTGGAAAGGCAGATCATAGCTCTGCTATCCATCCTCCTTCTCCAGGATCTCTGGGAGCTGAAGGCACGAATCCCAGGCTTGAAAGCATTTAAATCCTCAATACTCCAATGAAATTCCAATGATATCCTTGACAGCCTGGAAAGAACGTTGAAAAAGGTGCAGGAAGGCAACAGAGAGGGGAAAGAGGGGAGAAATGGGGAAGAGAAGGACGAGAGGAGTAGTGAGGAGGTGGCAGAAGGAAAGGCAAAGGGGTAGCTGGAAAGAAGAGGTGAAAGGAGATGTGGGCTGGGGGGCTACAGGGATCCAGGGGGGAACCGTCTGCACCCAGAAGTAGCAACAGGAGCCCTTTTCTCTCCTGCCTGGGAATATTTTTGCAGCAACTGCTTGTTCCCCTCTGATTGCCCGAAGCTGCAGGTCAAAACAGTCCAGTGCTCTATATTCAGCCTTTTAAATGTCACCCAAATGAACCCTCTGCTCCACCAAAAGATACTGCTTGTTTTCAGGCATGTTGGGTACAGCTTCCCTTCCTCTCTGCCCCCTTTTTCCTGGCCTCCAACGTGTTCCCAGTTCAGGTACAGCCATCATTTACGTTTTACAGTTTGCTTCACAGCATCTTGTTATGGCGTTATCTGTTAAAGAATGTATTTTTAATGTGTTTTATAGCATGCTTTATAAATAAGTTATTAAAGAATGTACCTGCAGCTAGCGATCACTTAATAAATATTAATAAAGCAATTCCAGCTGAGGCCATCATTAAGAGTGTTGCAGCACACCCATGCTAGTTACCTAGAAAGAGTTTCTGTGCTGGTTACTGAAAAGTTCAGGAGAGCTGTGATGGGAAGAGCTGGGAAGAAGAGGTGGGAAGGAATCAGTTTTGCAAACTCCTTTTGTCCTTGAACTCCAAACTGAGTAATTTTTTTTTCATAAAAAATCAGTGGAGGGTGGGGAAAGGAGAAAAAAAATAGGAAGACTAACCCTGAAGATGATCCTGGGTTGGTGTCTACAGCAAAGGAGGAAGCCAAAAATTGTTTTGCAGGAGGGCAATAGTTGGCCCAACTCACTTGGTTTTCTTCTTGTGCTTAAGATGTTAGTTTAGCTCTGAGAAATGTGGAAGTTTAGTCAATCCTAGTTCTGTTTCTGTATGAATGGATTTGTATTTTTTGGCGTTTCCAGTTTGGATCTGGTGGAGCCAATAGATCTGGAGCCCCAGGGTACATAGGGTCATTGCTTTCTGGGCAAATCCATTTTGGTTCTGTCTGGAAGGGGCTTAAAAGCACACATAGATGTGAGTGGTGGAAAAAGCCACGCAAATCCAGGCAATGTATAAACTTAATTAATCTATGATAAGCTTAATTCAGATATAAGTTTATAAACTCGGTTTGTGCACATTCTGTAGCATCCTGGGCAGCAGCTGAATTATCCACACCACCGCTGGACACTGTGCAGTGGTTGCACAAAGCTTTCCTCAGTGTCTCAGACCGGGGCAGACAGGTGGATGTTCACTTCTGTTCATGTCGGCACTGATGGAGGGGATCAGCCCTCCTGGATTGCCCGTGTACCCAGTACGAATTGAGAGAGAGGCGCTGCTTTGGAGCATGCTTTGTAGCCCCTACCCATGCTCCTGTCCTAGGTTGCCTTCTGGAGCAGCAAACCTCTGGCAAACAACTCTACCCGGTGTTAATATCTTTTTGCCAGGTAGTTTCAGAGTCGATTGTGACCAGTTTGGATATATTTGTGTCTCCATCAACATCCATGTGTGAGGTCCTTCCCACCCAAGCCTCCCTGTCCTACCCCACCGCACTTTTTCAGATCTGGGTTTCGAACAGATCAGAGATGCTCCCAAAGGAGGGAAAGTGCTTCAGGGAGGATGAGGCAGCAAAACTGACTTCCTCCTTCCATCTCCCCCTTTCTACTCTCATTACGGGTTGGGTGCTCTCCTCCCATGGCACAGAAAGCAAAGGATGGGTTTGAAAGGTTCCTCCTCTCTCTGCAGCTCCTGTAATTGTCCTTGACACTGTTTGTCATCTGTGATAATACAGCTGTGCCCTGTTACCTCTAGCTGCCCTAATTCGTGTTATCACTCTGGCACCAGGGAGAAGGAGGTGAGAGGTACGGAGGACAGGTGAAGCCATTACGGAGCTGACAGGGCAGTGAGAATGGAGCGTGGTGATGGACTAGCCATCACTTGACCTGAATGCAAACATGCATCCTATTGGATTGACCTTTCCCGGAGAGTAATGGATCTTCTCGTGCATCATTTTTGCTACATTGCTGGCCATTCCAAGGAGATGGTTTCTGGTAATTAAGACAGATCCCTTGTATAATCCACCCACAGCAACAATCAATAGATGCCTCCAGAGGGATATTTCCAGATTATTGCTATGTCAGCGCAACTTTGGAATCTTTGTAGATCTTATCACGAGAGGTACAATCAGGAAAGCAACACAGGGGCTGTTTCTGGGGACGCAAGGCTTTTGTGCGACGTGTTTGTGGGTATACACAGGTGACCATGACCTCTCTTGTTTGGGATGAGAAATACATAAGAATTATAAACCCTAATACTGCCGTAATGAAATATCTTAGCAGAAACTCCACAGTCCTGGATGATCTCAAGACTATTGCAGCAGCAAAACAGATTTGGGACTCTTAGTTTGAGAATGGAATTGCTGCAGCTAAGTCAAACACCTTCTCCCACTCTTCCCAGTGCAGAGGGCACTTTCTTACTCATGTTTCTTCGTTTTTGTTGTGGTTTTTGAATAGCTATAAGGCAGAGAACAAAGATCCCCGGTGCTATGTACAGATACCAAGCTGCACTTGCACAGGTTTTCTGTTAATTTGCAAATTGAGCACATTTGATGGAGACGTCCACCCAGGAGTGTGTAAGCAGAGGATACAAGGGCCTCTGGCTTGTCTTCACTTAGCCACCTTTCTGGCCGTTAGCCAACACTGATGTCATGGCATCTCCAAAGCCCAAGTCTGGATCTAGGGATGAAACTCCTGTTACAGCTGTACAAAGCAAGAAGTCAGCCAATTTGTGCTGCCCTCTTTAGCAATATGTACTTTGTCAGTAAAATGAGGACATTCAAAATTTTAAGTGGTGTCCATTTCCCTAGTATTTGAACCAGAGAAGCAAGGACACTTCTTTTGAGTTCAAGTGTATTCTAACAATTTAAGAGAAGACCTGAGAGCCCTAGAATTTGCTCTGCATCCTTGTATCTTCCACCAATTCCTGACATTCCTGAGAACATTCCTTTGCTTCTCTTCAACTCATTCTGCAGCAAGTTTGGCTATATAATGTGTGTTCATATCCCACCATAGAGTCCAGAAGAGAAATACAAATTCTTAAGAAACACTCTGAGACCCCAAAGTACCAGGGAAGACAATATACAGCACATTTTATGACCTCCCAGTCTATTTCTTGGTTGCTGTAGGCAACTAAAGCAAAAGGTGTGCTTTTGAATGGCTGGGGCTGCCCCAGCACGTGTTTGGGTCGTTCAGTAACCCACCTAATTGGTGGGACACACCAGCAACACTGGTGTTTTGGAGCTTCAGAGTGAGGGCCGGCTTTGCAGCTCCTGGATTGGGTGGTAAAACCTATGCTGATGTCAAGAGGCTCTGAAATTTGTTCTCTCATTCATATTGATCTAAGAAATGCAGCCAAACACAAGCTGAGATATGCGCTTTGAAAATGTCAAGGGGAAATTATTTCAAGCTCTGAATATATATGAAGTTAATAACTTGGCTCTTCCCATTTCCCTTTTTAGCTTTCACTCTGGATCAGTGACCTGATTTTCCAGAAAGAGATATTTGGTGGGTCAGTGGTGGGAAGGGATGCAAATGATTCCTTGTAAGGTTCAGACACCGTTTCTGCAACCAGAGCCTGGTCTTCTTGCACAAACCTCTGAAGGCTTCTGGTCTGAGAGAAAACTTCCAGAGTGTGACATTTGTTTTCTTACTGAGCATTTCACACTTATCTGATGTGTATTTTTCGTCTGAGTCATCTTCTAATCTGTCTTTGCTCTGGAAACGGTGTCTCTGGATACCTTGGTGAAAGGGAAATGCAGAAAAACCCTCTTGCAAGGGAAAATCTCACATGGAGGTCCCCAACCTTTCAACCACATTTCAAACACTGAGATACAGAAGTACTCTCTTTTGTCTCCAGATTTTGTTGTTAATGTTTCCATGAATTTGTGGAATATTTCTACTCTGTGTCCCTTCTAATCTTTTAAATTAGCTTTATGTATCTCCTATGCCCACTCTGATCTTCATGGATTTTCATGTTGGTTTTTTTTTTTACATTTTAGCTTTCCATTTCATGTTAGCACATAAAGAAAAACGCATTTTTGTTGGAATATCTTTCTCACAGCAAAGATTATTCTTCTGCTTCTCCCTGTGGATGAAACCAGATAGAGTTGCGCCATGTGGCTCATGTTACAACAATCTCACTCTGTCTCTATGGCCAAAACCTAATCATGGTATTTTGAAATTCTTATTATTTAAATGCAGTTTCATACATGATACTTTTTAGAGCCATAAAAGAACATTAACTGGTTATTATTTAATTTGTTTCATAATATTAAAGGTTTATATGAATTGATCAGGCTCTTTAAAAGTAAATAATATTTGTACTTCTCCACACTACTGCTTGTAAAGTTTGTAAACAGAAATAAAAAAAAGATCTATCACCACTCAGGCAATGTAATATCCTTATTGAAAGGTATGGGGTGCTTTTCTGATCTGACTTATAAAAAAAAAAAAAAAGCATCTGATGGATGATTTCTGTTAGCTCAAATCAGCACTGTCCGTTTGGGTGTACAGAGGCAAACCCGACCAGAGTGGAGGAGCAAGGCGTTAAATGTAAACCCTTGATTTTCCATTTGGGTGAAGATTTGCAATACCAAAACAGATAGCTACTTTGGAGAAAGTACACAACTGAAGTTTTCACTGAGTGACACAAGAATTTATAAGAGCTTCTAAGCTTCCTAGTGGTTTTTCCCCCCTTAATAACTCTGTAAGGGTGCTGTGGGAAACTACTGTCAACTCACCTGACTATAGGATTAGTAGGTCCCCACTAATTCATAGTTCAGGGTATGTTACAAAGTCAGTGATGCTATAGCCAGTAGGTGCAAGTCTGTCAGATATACCATTGGCTGGATGTAAAGATGGGCTTTGGAAAAAATCCCCAAACTCTTCCACGACTCACTCCTTTAATCTGATCTTGAAAATAATTCCTAGTAAATAAAAGAGTATGAATATCTTCTGATTTTGAGAAACAATCCTTTTTCGTCTGCCTGTGTGTGATTGTGGATTAATTTCTTTCTGAGCTCCAGTGAAAGGGGCCATTATAAAAATGAGGTTGACTAAGATGATTAAATGTTATTTACAGAAAGGACATGGGTCTGATTAAATCACAAGGCGGGTGGGGGGGGTGTCTCTTTCATGGTGACAGGAAAAAATACGCATCATTCAACGGAGGGGCTTCCTTCATTTCAGTAATTAGGGACTAAAGTAACTTGGACAGTCTGTCAGCTTTGATATGCTGGAGTTAACTATTAGATCATGTAAATAAAAGCTGTTTGATGAGACAAAAAATTAAAGGGCCATCATTTTCCCTGTTATCTTGCCATTTACTGTGGAGGTCTATTGCAATGCAATTGCCAAGCACACATCTCCAAGAGTAATTATTGGGCTATATTTTAAAAAACGCATTTAGTTGTTTCCCTCTAGAACCCAGATAAGCAACAAAATTTTGGGAGGATCTGGCTAGACACCTCCATGAAGGTGATGCTAACGGGGCTCAGCATCTGAAGTACCTACCAGCTGCCCTTTTCAAAGCCAGACACTAAACATTTCTGCTATAAACATTTTTTGTCTAGTCTTAGGTCCAAGCTTATTTTATTACTGTGGGCAAGAGGTAGATTTCAGTGCTTTTCCAACAAACTTTCTCGTGTGACAGAGGTATAAAATGCAGCCATCCCATCCCCTACATATCTTGCCCAGGGTTTGGGCTTCACTTGAACAATACTGAAATGCAGAACGGGGTAAGTGGGACTGGAAACCCTTGTAAACTGAAGGTAGGTATTGCCAAATTGTGGAAGACGCAGAGACAGGTGGAATCTTTACATTGCTGAACTTTATTAAACATTTGCATCTTCCAGGGTGACTTCTTCCTGGGGAACACCTGACTTTTTGGGGATGCCTCAGGTCTAAATGTTTGTCGGGCTATGGAGAGAAACAAGGAAATTTTTTCATCCTTGCTCAGATGCGAAGAGCGGGTTGGATAAACTGCACCTAAATAGCCCTCGTTTCTCCTGCACAGCCAGTGGGGCCATGGTCACCCATAGTTGAAGAGCTTACTCCATCTCCAAGAACATGGAGTATTACCTGCTGAAGTCGATATTCAGTAAATGCACTTTCTTTGAAATCCTCTGGGTCTCTCCCAACAAGAGTCATGATTTTGCCACCCATGTTAGTTCTCTGCTCTAGGCAACTACCAGCTTTGTCTGTGCTTGAAGCTAGTACCAGCATCATCAGCCCAGGACCGATGCCTTTCCAGGAGCACGATCTAGACAGAAACCAAGTTCTTGCAGTTTACTCAGCCCAAGGTGTGCAGGATGCAGCTGCATGGTCTTCCAGGTCTTTCTGGGCCTTGGAAAGGATTGAAAAACCAACCTGATTACTGAGGTGTCTCTCTCTTTCTTTGGGAGGTCTGTTTGGGTACTGCTTCTGACTGTTTCTGAAGTGACAAAATAATTTCCAAAGATTTTCCAGTGGTTTTATGCTTACACTCCTGATGTCAAAATGGTTGTCTTGTTGCACTTCATTTTGGGCATGTTCTTAACATCTATTTGATCAACAGCTGAAGCATCACATTTGTCTGGATTCTGCTAACAAAGCAAACGAGTATGGGTGACAGGGAAACGCAAGGCAGGTGTGTGTCTGTTAACAGGGAGTTCATACCAGTTACTTTTTGTCTTGGTTTTTTTTTTTTTTTTCTCCTTTTGTGGCACATAAAAGAATTTTGAATAAGTTGATGAGGTTTAGTTAGTCTCCTGTGATTAAATGAGGTACTTTTTCAGACCCGTAAAAGCCAGAATAGGATTAAAACCAGCATTCGAGCAATGCTGTTCCTGGTAGTGGCACAAGTTCATTGCTTTCCAGGTCTCTTTTGATATTTTTATTTATTATGCATACAGTAGTTGTACATAAAAGTGCCATTTGGAGACCACTGCACAAAAGTGCTGTGCATGAATACATATCTAAATAACTATTTTTGGCAAGTAAGTCTTAAAGATGTCTTCCACTTGTAGATTTCATAGCTCTTTCTGCCACGCTTTCCATTGCGCATGGCGTTAGCTCGAAATGCCTTTTGTTACACACAAATTGCCATTTGTATTTCTTGTTCACTTGAAGGGATTGCTCCTGCCCTCCTGCCTCTCTGGGACCAGGGAGTCGCAGATGCTGTGAAACCAGGGCAGCTCTCCGGTGCGAGAGGGGCAAGCGTACGTTGCCCTGCAGGAACTGTGGACTTGCGGGCACTCTTTGTGCAGCCATCCTCTGAGCATCCCCCGGAGAGGAGTCGGCAGTGAGATCCATCTGGCCTTCTTCCTTGAGGCTGTTGTTGACAGTGAGTAGAAGATACAAGCAGAGGAAGGATTTTGTTAATTTTTGCCCCCAGTAGATGGGTCCAAGGACCAGGCTAGGCTAGACTGGTACAGCGAGATGCCAAAAACCAGAGAGAGTTTGAACAGAATAAAGATGACAGCCATGACTTGGATACAGCTATCCCAAATTTACCCATTGTTTATACTGATTCTTCCTCCTTCATGGACACCTAACAATCAGGACTCCGAGACCTTTGCTTTATTCTACCTAACCCATCACCAGAAACCCATCTGAGGATGACAAGCATGAAAACATAGGAATAAGTCATTAAAAGTTCTCCCTATATCCATATCAACATCAGGTCATTTGCAAAGGTCCAGAGCCCTCACCACCACCTGGAAAATGGTTCTCTGGTGCCCCTGCAGTTTATTTTTTTTTTCTATTAAAAGTGAAGAAAAAGGGAAAATTTCAGCTTCTGTTGAGTGACAAACTTGTTTTACCTGACCCAACCAGTGCTTCCAAAGCTCCGTAGTTAAGTGCTGTGGTTGTGTTTATACTCTTCCCTAAACTCAATAGTCCAACTGCAGAGCTGCATCCCCTTCATCGCTCTGGTAAGTCAATGTCCATGAAAAGTGACTTACGTTTCTTCTCTCAGCTCTGGCCCTGGCTCCCATGGGCTTGCTGTAACTATCTACTTCACCTTAAAACTGACATGCAATCTCTGTGCCGTTTTTTCCCCACCGGTGAGACGAGAAGAAGACCTATGATCTGTTAATGTTTCTAAAGCAAGAGAGGAAAGTGCTGAGTGTAATTTTAATAAATAGCAGTTTGAATGTTTTCTCTGCTCCATTGCTTTCTCTCACAGACAATATAAACCACACAAACTGTCTTCTCTCCTTCTAACTCTCCCTTCACTCCCGCTGAGTTAATTTGATTTAATGCATTTACCATCCTGACAGTTACATTTTAAGTGGTGCACTCACAATTGCAAAAGGTAACCTTTTAATGACATTTCCCCCAGCTCGCAGGTGGCTGCAGCTCCTCTGGCAACCCCCTTTCTCCTTTGGGAAGAGAGCCCAGACCCTGTACTTTTGCACGGCTTCAGCTGAGTTGAGCCCTGTGCCTCTAACCAACCCTAACGACAGAAGATGCACATCCCACCAGACGACGCTTTTCCTACCGCAGAGACTCTAAATACAAACCCCACAACTAGACCGGCAGCCCACGGTCTGGGAAAGGGGTTGCTGCCTTTTGGTGCTGTCTGCCAGGGGATGTTTCACAGCGCGTGTTGGGCTTTTTGCCTTCTACTGCGGTTACAGTTGGCACCATTAAACTCTCGGTGTTCACTGCCTGGGGATGTGCAATTATTGTGGAGCCTCCTCCTAGTTACAGTAGGAGACACGGTGTTTCTGCAGTCACTACGGAGTGACAAATGAGGTTTTAATGACACCTACTCTACCTGGAATTATCTGTAAACTACAATTAAGGAAGTAGCTACTCAAGGAATTAAAGATCAGAGAAAAACGGCTTGCTTTTATGGTGACTTATGGGGAGATCTGCAAGTTCGTGATAATTTTCTGTGGAACAGGTTGGAAGACGCAACACAATATAACACCTTTAAACGATCTTTCCTCTGCCATCATTGCAGGGTGCCAGTGCACCTGCACCTGGATAAAGAATTGGCTAGGGGGCCGTGCCCAGCGGGTGGTGGTTAATGGAGTCAAGTCCAGCTGGCAGCCTGTTACAAGTGGTGTCCCCCAGGGGTCGGTACTTGGGCCCATCTTGTTCAATATCTTTATTGATGACCTAGACGAGGGGATTGAGTGTACCCTCAGTAAGTTTGCAGATGACACCAAGTTGGGTGGTGGTGTTGATCTGCCTGAGGGTAGGGAGGCCCTTCAGAGGGATCTGGACAGGCTGGATCACTGGGCTGAGCTGAATGGCATGAGGTTCAACAAGGCCAAGTGTCGGGTCCTGCACTTTGGCCACAATAACCCCATGCAGCGCTATAGGCTCGGAGCTGAGTGGCTGGAGGACTGTGAAGAGGAAAGAGACCTGGGGGTGTTGGTTGATGCTCAGCTGAACATGAGCCGACAGTGTGCCCAGGTGGCCAAGAGGGCCAACGGCATCCTGGCCTGCATTAGAAATAGTGTGGCCAGCAGGAGCAGGGAGGTAATCATCCCCCTGTATTCGGCACTGGTGAGGCCGCACCTTGAGTATTGTGTTCAGTTTTGGGCCCCTCACTACAAGAAAGACATTGAAGCCCTGGAACGTGTCCAGAGAAGGGCAACAAAGCTGGTGAGGGGTCTGGAGCACAAGTCTTATGAGGAGCGGCTGAGAGAGTTGGGATTGTTTAGTCTGAAGAAGAGGAGGCTCAGGGGAGACCTCATTGCACTCTATAGCTTCCTGAAGGCAGGTTGTGATGAACAGGGGTTTGGCCTCTTCTTCCAGGCAACAAGCAGGACCCGAGGAAATGGCCACAAGTTGTACCAGAGGAGGTTTAGATTGGACTTGAGGAAAAACTTTTTCTCTCAAAGAGTGGTAAGGCACTGGAACGGCCTGCCCAGGGAGGTGGTGGAGTCTCCGTCCCTGGCAGTGTTCAAGAGGCGGCTTGATGAGAAGCTACAGGATATGGTTTAGTAGCTGTGGCAGCAATGGTAGTGGGAAGACGGTTGGACTAGATGATCTTATAGGTCCCATCCAACCATGTGATTCTATGATTCTATGATTCTATGATTCTATGATTCTATGCTGCAGTACTGCTCGTTGGCCAGCTCTTCAGCTGGTGTAAATCTGCAGGGGCTCCACTGGAGTCAGTGGTCTAGAGTGAAGTTTATTTGCCCATGCATGTAGTGGATTTTGAAAGGCTGGTGTGAATTTAGGTGGAGGGGTTGATTTAGATGGCTTACTCTGCCACTATAGGGTCTGAATCCATAGAGCTGTCAGGGATTTGTAATGAACTCTGAAAGGAAATATAGTCAGTCTGCTGCAGTAAGACCAAATTAGCCACTCAGTTAGCTGGAGATCCAAAAGGTCTGAGGCAACCTGCTTATTGTTTTAGGGGGTCCCAAAACTGAGGGGTGCCCAATGCATCTTTCAGCGTGGCGCTGGAGCAGGTATTCAGTCTGCTCCTCCAGCGGTGGTGCCCACAGAGAGGACCTCTGCGGCCCTCCCTTGCCACACATCCTTATGGAGGAGTGGTCCCACTCTTTCGCCAGAGGACGAAGGAGCTAAAGAAGAGCAAATCAGAATTTAAAAAAAGTAAAGATAAAGTGTGTCTTCAGTCAGATCTTCTGCTGGAATCACAGTTGAGGCTAAACGAAGTCCCTAGGATTTCACCCTACAAAACCATCAAACTGTGGATGCACATTCAAAAATATTGACTGCCTCCAAGCTGGTTTTATCATGGGAATCACTCTGACAGCAAATCGTCAGAGCATCACCCAGGCAAAAGTTGCCAGGTATTAAAAATAGAATTACACTAAGTAATGCCTTTTTGCTTAGTCATCTTTCCTTTTCTGTGGTATTTTATTATTGCTATTCCAATGTGCTGGTTATTGAGCATATGATTATTCTTTCAAATGAGTTTGGACAGCGTCTATAGCTTCGTAGCAATTAAGAGGCCACAGGCTTTAGCAGCTCAGGAGAAATGGAGTAGGTTTTAATAGCTTTATTTATCTTTAGCTTCTGCAGAGCTGTTTGGACTTCCTCAATGGTGGGCAGTTTTGTATCAATAAAAGGATGCTGGAACTTATTTCTTGTAAATGCAAGGAGGTCGTTATCAATGGCGTGGGGAACCTTGCACGGCGCTTGAGAGAGACGCTTTCTCTCTTAGCTCTGTCATCAATTACAAGACTGCCAATGAATCTTGGAAAATGTGAACAAAAGCATTTTATGACTCGCCTCAATAAAAGTCTCTGGCAGGCTGCGATGCTTCCTTGCTGCTGCTAATTGTCTTTCCCACAGCGCCTGCTGCCAGCTTTTATGTCCAACACATACATTTACCTGAGTGCAACGGAGCGAAGACTTGCCAGGTAAGTCAGGTAGCTGCTACTGCTAAATTAACTATTCTTGCTTTATGAGTTATTAACAGATATTTCACACGTAACACGAGTGAGAGCCCTTCGTGTGTGCTAATTACAGGTGCAGGTTTGGGAAGGGATGTGGGGTCAGTGCCCCAGCTTGTTTTGCTCTTCCAAATGACGAGAAATCAGTCCCTTCGCACAATCACACAGTCCATCATCTTCATCATCCTGCTGCTGTCAGTAGATTTTGTGCCTGCATCTGGCGTCTGTGTTTGAAAGATTGGTTGCTATCTGACGGGCGACCAGAAAACAAAGCCTCTTTTTATTTTGAGGAACGTATACTATTGACTGAAGCTCGAACACCGTGATTAACTTGTCACTAAGTGCTGAAATTGTGTAGGAAGAATGGGAATTGGTAAAGTCCTTTATGGGAAATAACATAGCTCTGTTTCATTAGCACCTTTTGTTTTCAGGTGATTAAGAATCTTATTTTCCTGGTCAGCTGTGATCGATGACATTCTCAGCACTGTACACATAAGTTTGTGTCCTGAGTTCTTGATCAGTGTTTGCTTATGGCAGTTCCCACTGGAGCTATCAAGCAACTTTACTCCAGCAGCCCACAGAAATCAAAGCTACGCTGAGCAGCACCTGAGCGAGGAACTTAAACACCACTGGAGAATTTTCCTCTACAACTTTTACTGTATTACAATGAACGAGTCCAAGAAATTTCAGCATCCTCTGGTGTTTTCTGACTCAAGACAGCATGCCAAATAGATCAGATGATCAGCATAGGATTGAATAATGGTGCCCAACAAGGGAAGCTTCTCCAGCCCTGCCAACAGACTCATTGCCTGACTCCTGGCACGTCTCTTAACCGGTGGTTTGTGTTGCACGAAATGAGGATGCTGCCGCCTTGTGCTTTTAATGCAAGAGACTTTAAGAAACTTCTTCCTTAGCGGCATCCTGAGGATTATAGCTCAGGCCAAAACAAAGTCCTCCTGCACTTGTGGTTCAACTGACATTAGTAAATCTGTGCATTAATGACAAATATTTGAGTCAGTACAGGTGTAAATGGTGTTTAGGAGTCTATGCAAAGTGTCATTTTACTTTACTTAGTTGTCATTTTTTCAATGATCCTTTGTCTATTTAAAAAAAAAATTGAATTCCCACTGCTGTCAAATTCTTGCTTGCTGGATGCTCTTCTTTCAGTGCGAAGCAAGGCCGCTTGGGTGGTCTTGGATATAAACACACACACATACTTAATATTTATAAATTAGTAATATATATATACATGTTCATATACATTTTGAGGAGTATAAATTCAACGTTTTGAGAAAAAAATTATATTTTGCTAGGCATTTTGTTTAAATTAAACACACTCTTGTGTTGCAAGGATGTAGATGGGGAGCTAAAGTTCAGTACGGAGTTGTCACGCCCGTCTGGCAAGATGCAAACCCAAATTTCTCACCTGATTGCTCTTCGCTGCCTACAGGGTAAATGTTCCAAATGACGCACAGGAGGTGTGTGGACGAAACCTATTAGTGAATAATTGGTTTTGTACCCACGCCTCCTGCACACTTTTTTGAAAATTCCCTTTTCTTCCTTGCCTCCACGTGCCATTCATAGGCGTCCATAGAAAATAAGACTGAAGAGTGAATGCAGGGTAGCAAGCAGTGCTTAAGGGAAGAGCGCTGAGCTGTGTTCCCCTCCATCCGAGGTTATGAAGGCAGATAGGGTATTTCTTCACATTGAAGGATGTTTTTGTTGAATGCATATTCCGCATCATGTAGCATTTTTCTTATCATCGCACACTAACTATCCCTAGAAAGAAGAATATGGCCCTCAGGCCTCATAATATCATCCTTTATTAGAAATAAGAACAAAGAATGCAATTAAAATACAAATATTTCGCATCCCAGAGGTCTAGATAGTGCTCGGCAGTTCCCTGGTGATTGCCCCTTTGAAGAAATGTCACGGATGCGGATGCCCAGGAGAGGTAGCATTGCTGCGATGGGAATGGGAATGTGGCTAAAGAGGCACAGATACACTGCTGGGGCAAAACGAAGGAAACCTTTTAAGGAAATTTTCTCTGGATGGTTAGCAAATCTCCTGAAGACAGTGCCCAAAGCCCCAGGTATTGGAGTCTTTTAGGTTTTGCGTTGATCTGGGCAGGCAGAGAATAGATTTGCCCTTGAGGCTGGGTAGGAGAAGGAGAGGGGAGCCCTGATGCAAACCATGGAGTGATGGCTTACCTGAGGCCTTCTCCAAGACCTGGGCTTGGTGGCTTGCAGGTCACAGCCTTTCCCTGTGTCTCTTCACACTTTGAGGTGGAACCTTGCTGGAGTCCCTGGATGAACAATGTCCTGGGCTGTGATGTTAAACTACTGACTAACTCCCCTGTTATTAGAAAACCTCTTCCAGTATAACATCAATATAAACACTTTCTGCTAGTTTTGCTCTTTAGAAAATTCATTGTTAAGTTCATGGTGAAAAAAACCCAACAACCAACAAACCTTATGGGTTGTGCTTGGTCAAAAATAATCAGAAAAAGAACCAATCTATTTCTGGTGTTTGCAACTCCAGAAGACCCTTCTTCTGCTGCCCTCTGCGATAGCTAGACACTCTGATTTTGCCTGGCATATGTGACAAACCTCACCCAAGTCATGGTCAAAAAGGAGAAAAATTCCTGGATTTCAGGAGGACATCTTCTAGGGAAATAAAGGGAGGATTCGGATACTTTAACTCTGCAAATGTAGCTCTCCTGGCAAGACCCTTGGTGCTGGCAGCCCATCCTGCACGAGGAGCTCCCTGTGCAAGCATCCACCGCTGCAAACCCGGGGCTGCTCCTGCCTGTGGCTTCGTGCTCCTATAAAATTCAAGATTTATCATCCCTTGACAATCGATTGGCCATTCCTAGATCAATACTTACCGCTTGGGTCAATTAATCTTGATATTCACTTTAAGAGTGAGTCAGTATCTACTTATTGATTCTAAGAATAATGAAAAGTAAGTACATGGCACCCAATCCCCGGGCTCCTGGCTGGGGCAAACCTCCCACCGCAGTCAGGCTTGGAGCAGACTCCTCGGGGGGTTACAATTCCCATTTTGCCTTTTAAATTCTTAATCATCTCTTTCTCCCTTCCTGAAAGTGTCATGTCACTCACAGATATAAAGCGCTCGTGTGACATTTCCAGAATGTACAATGAACAGTTGAACAGTCCCAGACTGAGAGAGCTTCTTTGGTGCTCATGCAAGCTTTCTCTGATAGGCTGCTGATGCCTGTTAGAGGAGGTGTTCTCCATGTAAAAGATTAAAGAACATAATTGCAAAACTATGCTTTATGGTTCAGACCTCCCACCACTTCTGCTTAGCATGTTCAAAGAGACACTGTGCACTCATAGGTGGTATTTAACCAGCAAAATCAAATTAAACAATTCATAAAGATAAATATATTTCAACTTTTTAAAGGCAGTTCTTGATCGCCTATGAAAATTTTGCCTGATAAAGCCCAAAGAACCACAAAATTTCACCCTCCATTATTAACTGAAGTCTTTGCAGTAGAGCAGTGCAAATAATTTTACGTGTGAAGTGTAGGAGTGTATTTCTTTGACTTGAAAAAAAAACCACTGATGTATTGGTAAATTATTCCATGACTACAAATTTATATCCTGAAAAGTGTTCATGAAAAGTGTAACCATTTGTATTCTCTGCAGTATTATTTCTGTATCTTTAGAATGCTCTGAGAATAACAAATGAGCTGCCAGTTTAGAGTGACAATATGTTCAATAAGATGGAAGTGGACTATCTAATATTTGCAAAAGTAATATAAAAAATTACTCCCTGGAGGTAATTTTTAATTTTGCATTTTTGTGCAAAATGGTATAGTAGGCCAAACCATTGCTGTAACCAAAATGCATCTCTCCTCAATTAGTTATCAAAATGGGATTTTTATTCTGCTACAATGAATACCCTTCCCTTCCCTTCCCTTCCCTTCCCTTCCCTTCCCTTCCCTTCCCTTCCCTTCCCTTCCCTTCCCTTCCCTTCCCTTCCCTTCCCTTCCCTTCCCTTCCCTTCCCTTCCCTTCCCTTCCCTTCCCTTCCCTTCCCTTCCCTTCCCTTCCCTTCCCTTCCCGCACCTTCCCGCACCTTCCCTTCCCGCACCTTCCCTTCCCTTCCCTTCCCTTCCCGCACCTTCCCGCACCTTCCCTTCCCGCACCTTCCCGCACCTTCCCGCACCTTCCCTTCCCGCACCTTCCCTTCCCTTCCCGCACCTTCCCTTCCCTTCCCGCACCTTCCCTTCCCGCACCTTCCCGCACCTTCCCTTCCCGCACCTTCCCTTCCCGCACCTTCCCTTCCCGCACCTTCCCGCACCTTCCCGCACCTTCCCTTCCCGCACCTGCCCTGCCCACACCTTCCCTTCCCTGGTCCCTTTCTCCATCCCTTTCCCTTTCTCATTCCTTTTCCCTTTCTTTTTACTCTTCCTTCCTTGCCACTAAGATGGTTACCACAAAAAACCAAACAAACAAACCTGATCCCCCATTCAGATTACCACCCACACAAAGGAAACTTGCCCTTCAAAACGGGATGACAATCAATGACAAAAAAATTAGACATCAATGAGAAAACCAGCAGAAGAGGAAGCTGAGCACAGGCCGGCAACGGTTTGTTTAGTCTACAGGATTAATTATTCAAGAGTTGCAGTCATGATGAGAGTGTGTGTACCAGACTAAAGCTGGCACAGAGGTTAATTGGTATCCAAGGGCTGTCTCCAGTCATTTGATACCGTTAAGTAGCATGGTTGCTATTTTAGTACATTTTTGGACTTTAAAAAGAACCCACAGAAGAACCCTAAGTCACACGTGAGGAGGTGGAGACACGATTTCCTGGCATGAGGAGTTCGGGAAATTCGTAGCCAGCATCAGTTTACCCAGCAAGAAGAGAAAGAGAAAGCTTTGTGTTCTTGCTACAATTGAGAAATGGATTCCCCTTTGCTGCTGGTTTAAGCCTTATGGGTGCTATTTAAACTTGGCATGTCATAAATCCAATGTCTACCACGGCGTTCGTTCTCCATCCCGTTTTATCTGTGAGCGTGTGCAGAGAATTGCAGTTGTGCAAAAAAAAAGAGGCGTCATTGCAGCCAAAACCAAGAAAACCCCAAACTTTGCAAGGGGCCTTCTTCAGTAGAAGTGTTTATTTTGTAGGCTGGTTCACCTGCATCCTTTTGGACATTTGTTTCTGGGAACCCTGTGCCAAATGGGCTGCTCTAAATCTCTCACATCCCAGACAATGAAGTCTCCCGTACATGAACCTATAGACACATGCACCCATGTCCATTATGCCTCCATTCAACATGTGCGCTCTTCATCTCTATTTCTTCTATACACATACATGTAAAAAAATGTTTGTGCCTCTGTTTGTCTACCTCACATATAAAGACCCAATATATATGTGACTCTAGTCACGTTTAAGAGACATGCGGTGTTCCTACAGCAGTATGCTGCCATCTGAGGAGAATGGATGAAATTTTGGTTTGGATGTGCTGGTGACACGTCAGAAAATACCTTGTGAATGCTCTCAGAGCTCCTAAAGACTGCCAAAACCACACTGGCCAGCAAAATATGGGGTGTGTAAAAGCTGTGTGCAGGTATCAGAGATGTCAAGGTTGACCTGATGAACCACCAGTAATCATCACAGCAGCAGGGCAAGCCAGCACATCCAGTTGTGCTTGGGAATGACCCTGGTTTGCTATTCCTAGTTGTTTGTTTAGAGGTTTTGGTTCTGATTCTGAAGATCTTCCTGGGCTATGATGTCCCAAGAGTGGCCTTTCTTCTTTTTTTTTTTTCTCCCTGCTTTAGAAAATGGGATATTACCCGCTTTGGCTGTTGCCTCCCACATGGAGGCGGTGATGGTCCCAAGTGGGATCGCAAACCGCCTGCAAACTTCCAGCTGTGCCACAGCCACTGCTGCCACAACATCTGAGTGTGTGCGTGGCAAGTTTTTGGCAATCCAAAAATACCCAATGGACTTGGAGACTTTTATTCTTTTCAGGGTTAGGAACTGGAGTTATTTTGAGTGTCTTGTGGTACAAAAGCCTTTGGAAGAAGAAACTAGTTGCTCATAGACTAATTGTGGCTTCCCTGAATAACAGACAAGGAGAGAGATTGGGAGCTCCAAGAAGATAGATGGAGCAAGCTGGAGGAGGGACATAAGTAATTCCTTTGGGGCAGAGAGAGTGAGTCCCATTCTTGTAAAAGACATTAAAAATGTGTGCCGGAGAGACCAGAACAATACATCGCAAAAGCAGTGATCTAGACTTGAGCAACAGCTCCGAGATGGGAGCATCATCCAAGAGCTGCCGAAGACACAAAAGGAAGAAGAAGACATCTCACTGTCTCGTCACCAAGTAAAATCTGACAGCAACGTTCCCCTGCCCATGCGAGAGCAAGGAGGTGCTCAGTGTCCACCTATAACCCTTCCCGTGGGATTTAAAAATCAGGAGCTGGTTTCTGGCTGACACTTGACCTTCCAGTTCTCAACCTGAGAGCATTTGATGGCTTTATTTTCCTCCCCACGCAGGCAGGCTCCTTTCTCCCCTGCCAGACCACCTCAGCATCGCTGATCGGGATGAAACTGCAGGAGTACTGCATGAACTTGGGATGTGAGAGTGTGGCGAGACAAGCCAGGGTGTTCAGGAATTCAGAAAGATGCTGTCTGCTGTTCTCTACGTTCTGGTGATGCAGAAACGATCACGTCCTCTGTCAGGGAAATGGGGAAGTAAAACAGTGAGTGCCAAGCAAGAAGAAGACATTATGTTTAATGAAATTGGATTCGGAAATGTTTTTGTTCCAGCTACTTGAGAACATCACTGGCATCATAACTGAGGAGCTGCCAAGGAGATAATCTTGTGTGGTTTCTTTTCTCCCCTCTCCCCTGGCTTTTTTTCTCAAGTACATTATGGCGAGTGATAAATCACAGTTCATGTCTCTTCTATTTGTCTTTAACATTGACCTCAGCCCTAGGGAGCCTCAGACAACAAAATCTTTCTTGGTCCAGGTTGTCTTCTGGGTTAGCTCAGAATTTCTGCAGGAGGAGGGGAGGGACATTTTTATTTTGCATGAACTCATAGGTCCTCGTCTTGGGAACCACATAGACACCTTAAATTCAAATAGTGGGACTGAAGCATACACCCAGTAGAAATCTGAGCTTAAGAGTGTGGCTGAAGCAATTCAAAGGGACAAAGTTGGCCAGCTAATATTTTTAGCTATTAGCACCAAATATTGTCATGATTTAAAAGAAACCCAGCAACAGCAGAACTTTCAAATACGCCTCTGGCACCCACTTAGCACAGCTCCTGAGCTATTAAAAAAACCAAATGGGCTGTCCTAAAGAAAAGAAACAGAACACCTCAGGGTAAAAGAGGAGGCTGCTTTCAGTGTCTTTGGCATCAGTAAACTCAGGGCAGCACAGAGAAATCCTGAAAGACTTTAGAAAGGAAATAGCCATTGCTGCTGTGTGCTCATCTCCGGCCGTCGATGAAACACCGTGCCACCTCCCACAGTGAGTGTCACATCAGCATCCCATTTCCCACATCTGTTTTGTGTGTCAGAGCACCGGGCCAGATCCTGAGCTGTTTGGAAGTTTGCAGCTCCTGGGACCATCCGGACTCCGTCAGTCCTGTGGCGAAGCTTTCCTGGCATTGTGTTACGTATTCCTTGGTGAAGCCATTGGAGATGAGTCCCACTCTCTCAAAAAAAACCCCCTATTTAGCAACACTGTTGTCGAGGAAGAAATTGAAAAATTTTTTGTTGAACAAAGCACCTTTCACTTAAAAAATCCAGGCAAGATAAAATGACATGTGTGCTAATGATGTATTTTATGAACCACCATCTGTCTCGGGAAAGGTCAGAGAAAAATGGCAACCGCCGCTCAGGTGATTGGTGGTGGAGGGGGGAAAATGGCCTCATCTGAACGTGACAAGAAGCTTCAGTGACATCATATAAATGCCATAATTGGGAAGTGGTAAATTGAACAGGGCTGCCTTCGGAATTTGATGTGTCAATAAACAAGTTCAAGGTGACACGTTGGATCAATACGGCACGACAAGAATCATCTGACAAATTTACTGCAAAGTAATTGGGTGCAAAATGACTCAACTCAACCTTCACACTGCAGAAAATCAAACAAACAGGCAACCTACAGGCAACAGTTTGTATATGTCAGATGCTGCTTAAGGTAGCTTGCGCAGTACTAATAGAGTTGTTTTAAAGGGAGACAGGGAAAAAAAAAAAAACAAAAGTGAGGTTCCTGTTATTATGAGTGTGACCTGAGGCATTGCTGTGACCCTCTATGCACCTTCAGGGTGTACAAATAGAAAAACAAAACACACAATTGCTAGAGGTAGTCTTAAATATTAATATTTTTTCTTCCTGTCTTTGTAGGGAGGACAAATAAAATAAAGTGGGAACACCTTTTTTTCTCTTAGCACAAACAAGAGGCTTTTCATCTAATAGGTTTCTTACCTCTCATTCCCCTTATTTTTTTTTTATAAGAGAAGGCATAATAAGTCACTTCCATTAAAAAGCTGCATTTGCCCACACTATGCAGGGCTGTGGAATGGAAATCATTGGCTACCGTTAGAATTAACCATCCCCACTTACTGCTAAACCTGAAAAGAGTCACTCAGAAAAGTCTCTTCAGCGCATTAATTTGTTGACAACAAATTTGATGCTTGATTTGTCCCCACTCGACAACCTTTAATCTCGAGTTTCTCCGAGGGGAAAGTCGAGAGCTTATTTTCCCGAGAAATTTGGGCTCTCGCCAAGGCTAAAAGAGAAGCTGGTACACTGACTGCACACTTTGGAAATGTCACGGAGATTGATTGTATTTTAATTGTACATTCATTCTGGAGTGAGAAAAGAGAGAGAGGATGAGTGGAAAGCCACAGCCAAGGAGAAAGATGCCGTTCATGTTTGCATCCCCTCCCAGCTGAGCTGCACTGTGGCGGAGATGACTTTCTTACCAGTGGTGGCTTTGTAGCTCCTTGTAAATGATGGGAAAGTCTCTCTCCTGCCCCATCCCTGATGCTGCTGGAGCACACGCCATCTGACCGCAGACCAGCGCTGGTACATCAGTGCTGTTGGCTCCAGCGTCCACATAACTTACAGTAATCCGAAAATACAGGAAAGCAGACGAACTCAGCAGCTCAGCTTTATTGATGGACTGACTCCACCGGATAAAGCAGTGTGCCGTATTGGTAAGCTTTGGGCACACTGAGAATTTAATGGATGTCAAGATTTGGACAGGGGAAAAACAGGAAGATTGAGATGGAAGATTTGTGCCAAGAGTGGGATCAGTGTGAAGAATTATGAGTGCAGTAGTTACGTTAAAAAAACAAAAACTATATATATATTATGTAGAGATTTGCCCCTGGCTGCCATGTTGGGGCTTTCATGATCCCTTGGGCTGGGACATCCCAGGGAGCTGTGCCCTGGGCTGGGGGATGCATGGCCTCTTCATCCACAGGAGGCTCTTGAAATTGCTAATTGCTGCCAAGACAACTGGGTCATTTCCCATACAAGAGATGACACTTGACGGAACAACCCTCCAGCAGTCCACTCTTCTTTTTTTTTTTTTTTTTTTTTTTTGAAAAAAATGTCCAAATCTGGTAAATGACCTGTTGTTGAGGTGGGGAACCAAGCTTGCTAACGTCTGAAGGGCCAGCCCTCCCCCTCTGCTTGCCGGACATCTCAAGTTTATCCCACTATGTAATAGAAAGGGAAAAACGCCTCTGTTTCACCCAGCAGTGGTCTGGGATGCCCTTAGAGCCCAGTACACTGAAGACAGAGAGTCTACAAGCAGACAGCTGCCCCCAGAATTAAGGCCAAGGCTGTTCACTTATCAGAGGATTTCTTTGTCTTTCAAGAATGACTTAAAAAAATCAGCCGGAAAGTGGGAACCACCTTATCAAGTAAGGTTAGGCAGACCATTCTGTAAATTTGGCATTTCTAGCAGGATATTTTTCTCCCCTTGCCCTGGCTGAATCACAGAGGAGCCACAGCAAAATGTTATCACTGGGCAGCCTTGAATGGAGGAAAAGATGTGATGCAAACCAGCTGCCAGGCAGCTAAAGTGAGTTCAAAAGTTTCAAAATAGATCTTGCGTCACTTCTTCAAAAGGTGTCTCGAGGTGGCTTTATCTCTTATCCCCAAACTGAACTCAACTTATTTGCTGCCTTCAAATAATATTGATTTCCAGTGTTGCTCTAATTTATTCTGTATTGTCTTTGTTTACTCGTAATGATTATTCCGCTGTTAATTGATATTTCCGCTGTGTTCTTTAAAAGCCTGATTGAAAACCAATCCAAATCAAAAGTAAAACTGTCACTGATTTCAGCACATTTTGAGGATATAATTGTTATTTTCCCTCCCTTTTAGTATACGAAAAGGGAAAAAAACCCAAATAAAACAGCCCTTTAAGCTGTGTAGCTCTTTCTGGAAATATTCTGTACATATGGTACCTTCCGTAAATCCTAAACACTTTGATTGTCTTTGGGTTATCAATCACACCGGTTATTTTCTGTTCTGACTTAAGAGGATTACTGGGACTGGATTTTGCACTTTGTCAGTATTACAGAGTGACACCTCCTCACTCGGGGGTGGGTTGCAGCCTGGCAGTGTGCCTGCCGCTCTTCCTTCTCACCTAAATCACCTGGAGATGCCCCCGAGCTTGCGGAATCTGCGTCGGTGACCACATCTAGCACACCTGTCCACCCCAAGTAGAAAATTCAAATTAAAGCCCCTGGGTGGTAGGGAAACTGCAAGAGGGACAGATTTCAACCTAAGGAGCAAAGGATAATGCATGGTTTGCTTTTTTGGGATTCCGGCAGAAACCAGATGCCTACAGCACAGCAGCTTTCATATCACCTTAGCTCGTGTGAGTAGGATGAAAATAAAAAGGTATTTTATTGTGTGTCAAACTGAGGAGTGAATTTGACTCCGTTACTTTGCTATAGAGGAGCTTGTGGGTTGTTTTTCAAAGAAACATATTATTTTAAAAATTTCTCTGCTACATAGGTAAACGTGTATTTCCCTTCTGGTTGTCTCTCATCTTGTTGTATTTACCTATGGGGATCTATGACGGATTTCTGCAGCCTTTGGACCAGGTCTAGCCCGAGGGAGAGGCATCAAGTGCTCTTTGGGTGTTGGGTTTGGCCTCAGGTTTTTTCCCTCTCCAGTGAGCAGGAGCAGAAGGAGCATGGATGTGGCCGTCTGGGAATACCTCCATGGGGCACCTTGCAGCCCTCTGAATGCTCCCTTTCTCCTTCCGAGTGAAGACGATCTGGGATGTTTCTGAGCCCCTTTAAAGCTCTGTGTCCCTCAGGTGCTTCCATCAAGAGCTGACGGTGCCAAGCACATCTGCAGGTCTGGTCCATCAGCCCAGGAGCCCCACTTACCTGGAACAAATATTCCAGCTTTCGCCACTTAAAAAACATCCTGCCATGGCCAGGGACTGCTGCGTTAATTGAGCTGCAATTTCCAGGCCCTGAAAGGCAGCAGGGTAGGGATAAATTTTGTTTAGGGTTGCTATTAGTTTTTCTGGGTTGCAGAGAAGCCTTGCATGGAAATTGAGCCCATTATGTATTTGGGTCTTGCTTAACGAGATGCAGTGGAAAAGGCAGCCCATTACTTTGGAACTAGAGGCTTTGCCTCCTTTCCAAGATTGATTTTTATTTCACAAATTATTACTGCATGGATTAATGATCTTTCCGCATGCCAATGCTCCCGGCTGCTACCCAGGTGCATTAACCTTTCATAGAACAAAGAATTCCTCCTCCTCGATGTTGCTTTGACCAAAGCATTTCTCTTCTAGATGCTGAATATTAAATACATGGGCATCACTACTTTGCTATTACCAACAGGAGAGGAGCTGGAAAAATAACAGAAATCATAGGCTTGTGCTTGAACCTGTGATCTCCTCCAGGTGTTTTCTTCTCCGCTGGACCACTGCAGGGTCCTAATGGTCAAAGGCAGGCTTGTAGCCCCTAATTAATAACATAATACTGTTTACGAAGCATTTTTGGTGCATGAGTACAGCAAGGAGACAACCCAAAACAGGCAAAGGCTACCTTTACCAGTTTATAGACAAGTAAAATGGGACTTAGAGGTGGAACAAAATGTGGCTGTGAAGGTCCCAGAGTGAAGACTCCAGACCCTTGAAGCTTGTGTCCGCTTTTGCAAGATAAACAACGCAGTTTCGATAACACAAACTGCTCTGCCGAACCCTGACGTCCTAAGATGCACGCAAAGATGTGCTCAACATGTAAACTCATAATAAAGGGGTCAATCCTGCACCAGCTTCTGCGATGAGGATGATCATATGTACCAAGAGTACATTTAAGCTGTTGCAGGATTGGGATCTCTTTTCTAATTTAGGTTGACCGATACCCTTAATCCAGTCCCCTCCTGGTCATTCTTTCCTGGCAGCACGTTCATTTAGATATAAAAAGTCTGCTCTGCTGCCAGACTGCTGCCTACACTCAGTAAATAGCGTGAAATGTAGCTACCTTTGCTGTATTTGTGAAACTTTCCCCACAGCTCTAATTATGCCTGGGTAGTACTAACATTTAGTCAGCTTAAATTATTAAACTCTCGCAGCCCCCGCAGGTAAAAACCTGTTTAATTAATGACTGATTAGTTAAATTATTATGTGTCCTGATATGAATCACAATAATTTTTATAGTCCATATTATCATTGTAAAGGCGTGTTAATTTATTGGCGGATTCGATTTCCTAAAAGGAATGGAAATAGGCATACATCACAGTGTAGGAGAAACCATCTCCGTTATAAGGACAAAACACACCAGCATGTATGAAATATAGAAAGATATTTCCTAGCCAGTGCCAAATAGTCTTTAATCCATCTGGAAGCTGGAATGCTCAGCCGAGTCCTTCAAATCTGGACATTCAGGTATTTCGACTCGCGTTTTCAGTTGCTTCGCACGTTTTGGGGCAAATGCTGGCACAATTGCACCATCTCCAGCAGATGTTTTCAGTGGTGCCACCAAGTGTAGAGCCCATGTCCTCTTTACGGCATTGCCTTTCTGCCCTCTTGGTATCTGCTCCCCACCAGAAGCATCCAGCACTTTTTGGATGGATTTAGTTCTGTAGCTTTTAGCTTTCACCAAGTCAGCAAATATTTCGGAGTCACACTGGTTGTTGTGATGAAACTGGCAGCACTCTGTTAGTCCTTGGTACCATAATATCTGGCAGGAGGTGGACTGGCATGTCCAGACGTTATCCTTTCTAGCACATGACCCTGCCTGCCAAATGGTTGGCTAATGCGACCTTTGGCTGTGGCCCCAAGGCTGAAATCTGGTCCTGGGCCAAACGCCAGTGGTTACAGCTGTGCCAGAAGAATAAATACATAAAAAAAAAAACCAACAACTCTTTTTTTTTTTTTTTTTTTTTTAGGATCTATGTGACATATAGCTCCTCCTAGTTCTGAGAGGCCATTGCCTTCAGACGATCTGCAGGTGCTCAGACACCTGAAGTCCCTGAGGCTGCTGAAGGTAATATCAGACACCAGGAAGTTCTTCATATTGTCTGTGACAACAAATTCTGTAGGAACTACAAATTTATTTAAAATACTTCTTTCAGCTCTGATTTGCCATCTCATAGCAAAATGGTAGTGGCGATATCTGTAACACCTTTACCTCTGAGCCAAACTTGCTCTGGTAGACATAAATTCCTTTTCCAGGAAACAAAGGTATTTGACTGTTGGGAAGCAGAAGTGTACAGGACATCGTACGTCAAATTTGGATTGTGTCATCCAAACAAGAAAGGCTTCAGCCACACTCTTTTCTAGAAGATAATAGAAATGTCCAAATTTTTTTTTTTTTTTTGAGTGGAAATAGCAGGTATAAATGTCAATCTTCTCATCTCTAAAACCCCATGTCCACCACCAAGCACCTGAAACCACCCACTGGCAGTCTTATTTTCTGAGGCATAGCTACTTTTAGGCTCTTGGAGGCTGTAACAGTCACATTTGCAAGCTCAGGTGAAATTGTGTTATTTCCCAATCTTGTAGAAGTTGGTTTCAGCCTTTCACTTGAACCTTGGTAGATCAGCTTGTCTTCAGCACAGCAAAGTGGTGAACCTCCAAAGCAATGGCCTCAGAAGGACCTTGTGAGGTTGCCTGCAAGCAGGGTGCACACCTGGAAAGGAAGTAGCTGTAGAGTTGGCTCTAAAGACAGGTGAATTTTTTCAGCTCTTTGCCCAGCTGAAGGCATCTGTGGTCTCCTAGCAGAAGCACGGAGCGCCTTGGGGGAACCACCGGGAAGAGTCAGCCCTTGTTGCCGTCCAGCCTGATGAATTGTGGGGATGTACTTAATGACATATATAATGTAGGGTTGTCTCACTGCAGAAATCTGGGACATCACTTGCAAAAAGGAAAGGAAAGGAAGGTTATTTTGAGCTAAATACTCGCACAGGAGTGTAATTCACTGCAAACCATTGCTCACTTTCCTTTGCAACAAATGCACTGCAAAGAGAAGAGACGGCATTTTTTTTGCAGCTCTCCCTTTTTCTCTCCCTCTTTCCTATCATATTGAATCATCAGGGTGTGAAATATAATAAAGCACTGTACCATTCAATCTGTCGGCTGTACCTTACAGGTGTACTCCAGGTAAATATCCCCTTGGCTGGTGAAAAATGAGCTTACCTGAAACGGATGACTTTGATGAACTTCAGCAGCTGGGCCTCTATCACTCTTTTCCAATTGGCTTCCCCAGCAAAGCGTGGTTACCCAACACAAATTTGTCTTACTGAAGGGAAGATATTCTCTAATTCACTTTGTTCCCAGCATCTTGCCCCCTCGCTGACTTCATGTGGCGTTTCATAAAAGTATAAATGGCAGGGCTTGTCATCTTTTCCACTGGGCATCTTCAAGAAACAAATTAATTATTTACCAGCCTATCGCACGCCCCATTGCTTTGATAAAACCAGAATATAAGTAAAAATGGCCATGTATTAAAAGGTGCCGTTTGCTGGATGCGGGAGTGGTGGGTATGGTATCATAGCAAACGCTACCGCTCCCCCCACCGCCCTCCACAAGCAGTCCCTGCTCATTGCCACGCAGATGAGATCCCTCTACCTGCAAGGGCTTTCGCTGCTCACCGTTTTAATTTTAGATAAATGATGGATGCCTCTTTACTCTCAACGTCGAGGGCGTCTAGAAGATTAAGTCCTGCCTGGCTAGTAATAATCCAGGGATGCCATTCCAGAGGTTTGGGGGGGTTGTCTTCTTCTCTGGTTATTTGCTTTTTTCTAATTTTATTAATTTGGTTTTTATTCCTTTCTCGGGACAGAATTCTCAAGAGGAGCAGGGAAAGGCCAGGAGATGTTTTGGAAGTGCCTTGGTTTGGACAGATGCTGCGGTGTGCGGCAGCACTGGCTGAATTCTCAATGGAAAGGTTGGCATCCTGCTCCTTCTGCAACCCCAGCGAGTGCAGGTGGAGGCTGTTTCCTTTTTTCTCTGAGTTGCTGTTGTTTTTTTTTTTTTAATCTGTTTAAATAGTTCAAAAAACCTCACACATTACAAGAGGGATTGGCTGTCAAGTGGTAGGAAATGACCCTGCCACTGAAGAGCCATTAATTGTCATTTGCAGTAGCATGTACTGTTTTTCCTCTTTAAATGAGTTACAGAAGTTAACTACTTTATCCTTAGAGGCCTTCAACAGGGATATATACAATATTCCCTCCTGTCAACAGGAGAAGGTGAAGGTGATGAAGAGACCTGTCCACAATCATAAAACCAGGAGTTTTAAACCCTTGAATAACTGCGCTGATCATAACGCCCACCTCTACTCTGTGACTGCATTTCCCTCTGAACGCTACGTTGGTGCTGTCAGGTCTCATCTCCCACAGAATAAACAAACTTTATGAATTTTTCTTGTGCATCTGTCTCTCCCAGATGGATAAGAGAAGAAACTTGAAGCTACGAGTGCCTGAGTTTGCTTCTTTCCCAGAACAGAAGCTTTGGGACACTGGGGTGAATTTTCCCTGGTGGTACAGAGAGGCTAAGAGAACCAGACAGGTTGGGAGACCCTTTTCCCCTCCTCCTTTTCTGAATTCGCAAACAGCCAAAGACAGTTTCACAAAGTTGTCGAAAAGCCAGTGCAAAGAGGGTGTCAGTGGGACTCCACATGAGTTTGTGCATGAAGACAGCAGGCTACTTTGGGAGATACAGCAAAGGCAGGATGCCAAAGGATGCCCAGAGAACTTCCTAAAATCATCAGAGCATAAGCAAGGTTATTATACCTACTTAAAAGTTAAGTGATCCGTAAGGTGGCCAGAGACTGTATTTCCCATCCCTTTGTAAAGTTGGGCAAAGCCCCAGTAGACTCAAACCATTAAACAGTGCTTCCTCAGGACCAGCAATAACCTTAATAATTGCAGAAACCTTCCCTCTCACTAAATTCAGCACCATCAGGAGGGTATGTCAACATCTTCTTTTGTTTCTTATTTTTTTTCATTCTGCAAAGCAGCGGGCAGGGGAAAGAAACCCTTCACTTGCCACAAACTCTATTCAAACTTGAATGATTACAGCAAAACTCTGTCCTAGTTTGGGTTTTTGTTTTTCAGCCGTCAGGGATGAAACCACAGCCCAACCTAGGATATGTTTTAGAAGTCTTCAGAGCAGAATTGCACTCATGTTCAGTGTCTCAGCTTTTGTTTCGGGCCAGGTTTTGTCTCTGTTTTCCTCTTCATCCTTTTTTTCTAAACGGTACCACCAAGTAGTAAAAGCACCATCCATGTTTCAGATGCATGTGAAATAAACTACAGAAGGAAAGTGGCAGATAAATTTAACAAGCATTAAAGTTATATATAATTTAAATACGTATAAAATTATTCGGTATATCGATTAGAAAATGGGCTGTTGACCATTTAAAGGCAACAATCAATTTCATAGTTCACAGGTCAGGTCAAGTTTCGTTCTAATGATCTAAACAAGCAAATAGCATTAGGAGATAATGAACTCCACAGGATTACAGATGTGATCTATAGCTCTGCTATGGCACAAGACCCAGCAAATGGGAGAGGGCATCATCCGAAGTGCCCTGGCCCCCGCAGACTAAAGCCATGTTTTTACATCTTGGCAAGGTGTCAATTTATGATGTAATCAAAGGCAGCCGATGGAATTACTTTGCTCCTAAAACACCACATGGTTAGGCTCAATGTCATCAATGAGCAAGAGAGGTAGATCCCCATTAATGTGGTCTACAAAGTTATCTTCCCTGTTCTGGTAAGTGAATGTCAAGCGTACCCACCCTGTTAATCAAAGGGAGATGATAGCTCTCTCCACTCCCAGCGAGGGGTTGGCTTACAGGAGGAAAATACTCAAGGCTGCCCCTGGGTTGTTTTCTGGTGCACTATTGTACAGCAGCAAAGAGGCCCCCCTAAATTTTAGAAGTGAGAAAAGGAAAAAAAAAAACGTGCATATAGAGAGAGGATGAATTTGTTCCCATATCAGTGTAAATATATGTATATTTGTGTGTGCGTGCGCATGGGTAAGCATATTTTCATTGGGATTTAGAAGACAGAGTTAGGGCCATTTGAAATTCTAATAAGAGAAGGAAGGGGCAGTGACTTTTGGAAAGCCTGATATACATTCCGAGGTTATTTAGGTGTTATTTTGTGGAAATCGATGATACATGTTTTCTGAAGAACCATCAAGTTTTAGCCTGGGTCTTGAACATGGAAATCTTCAGTCCATATGATCGCTATTTTTGAATTCTTACTTTGTCTCAAAACTTGAACTGAATATCAAATCTGTTGCATTTGGGTTTGGGATAGGCTGAATTTAAATCCGGGCATCCTCCTACAATATTTATGCAATGTTAATTTCCCATTTCCAGCTCTGGTTTGAATGCTGAAGAAATTTGGCAGTTTCTGAGTGAGTGTCTGAAATGTGAGAGAAACTTGGAGAAGGATCAGGCAAGGTTCCTCTGAGCATCCATTAGAGGGGAGCAAGGGGAGAAACTCCATCTTTGCCAAAATGGACATTTCATGGCATTTCAACAGCTAAGTCCCACTCTAAGTGTTTGCACGGGTCCCGTTGGCTGGGCATGTGACTTTTCCGTCTTTATGTAGCACACCAGCCTACATCGCTGCCTTGAGCTTCTTTAAACAACATTCACTTCCACACCGCTGTGTTTTCTTGGCTGTTTCGGTGTTAATGGGCTTACTTGGATTATTAATTGGGCTCATTAGACTTATTTTCTTCTTTAATATAATGAGTGTGTAAGCACTAAACTAAGAGGCATAAAACTTTGATAAATGAGAAAATTGGATAATTGCACAGCATCAGTGCTCTGCTTGTAGGAGCCGCCTTAAAAAAAATGGAAGAGGGAAAAGGACAGATCAAGAGAAGGTAAAAGAGAGAAAGAAAAATAATCTAGACTGATGCTTTAGCATCATCCTGTGCTCTTTTTGGGTCAGCTTGGCTAGGATTCAGACCCCTAAAGTAACATCTCAAGGCATTTCAACCCAGTTTCTACCTCTGTACACGGCAACAGCATGTACTCTATGGCTGAAGATTCAGTCTCTAGATCATCACATCACGCAAGCATATATCAAACAAGCAAGCATGGACACACGCACTTTGAGTACTCCACTACTGAATCAAACAGGGTCCAGTTCAGCACTCCTTGTAAATCCAAAATTCCCAGACACTCTCAGACAAACAAATGAATAAATGAAGAATCAGGCCCAAGGCTTTATGCTTACAAAATTCAGCAATAAAAAGGCAGCAGTAATCGCAAAGGCAAAGAGAAAGCAAGGGAAGTGAAGGTGGTAAAGTTACACAGGAAGGTATATTTTTTAAAAGTGATCTGTCTAGGAATGATCCTACCAAAAAATCTTACATACACAAATGTATTTTATCTTATTACAGCACAACAGCAAAAACAGTCCCATGAAGCTGTGCTGTTCATTGCAGTCCTGGATCACTGCTTATCTGTTTTAATAGGCAAGAAATATAACCGCTAAATTATAATTACGTACTGTACACAGCAGTGTTAACAGAATAACACCACGTTTGGTACATTTCCCGTCGTCTTCTTGGGAGGTACAGCAAGCTGCAGGTTTGTAACAATCTTCTGTTTCTTCACCTCATTAATCTCCTGAAGTGGAGAGAGAGCAATACAAGCAGAGGGAGCCCAGAAATGTACGTACATTACTGAATTAACCAGGCATGTAATTAGTGCTCAGGTGCTTAGTCAAGGAAGAAACACGCAGGATTATTTAGATTTGGATTTAACACCCCAAAGTTTGAATGGAGACAGTACATTGTATGAGCTTTTCCATCAACCACTCCCGCCTTGGAAGTAGGGATGCGTGCCCCCCCGTTTCTGCCTGCAATGTGATGTTATTTTCTCTGTTTGGTATTATTTACGGGAGTATTTGAAAGTGTAAGCGTGCAGTGTGTCACGGTGTGCCCCAAGAATGGGGAGACGGAGCTGATGCAATGCCAGGAGCACCTCTGTCCACTGAGGAACCTGGACAGTGCTGCTCATCCCTGTACACCATTGCGGGGCCTCCTGATTGACGTTGCCTCGACATCTCCTGTTAAAAATCCATTTAATGTCCTGAAGACAGATGAGTTCTGCTTATCCCGCAGGGCATCCACAAGATTTCCAGGGTGTCCCCTGGGATGCTGGGTGTGTGATCCAGCTGGACCCTGGACTTGCCCTGCTGTGAAGTGTGTTTTGGGCTCTGCAGCACCCTCTGTTTCCATCTGGTGATCTTTTTGCCATCTTAATCCAAACCACACTGAGTAGAGCTGGCCAAAGGGCACATCCCAATCAACAGAAGCCACCAAAAGTGGGGAAAGATCTACTTTGCCCCATATCTCATCACCAGCCATTCTCAAGACCAACTTCCACTACTTCCAAGCCATCCCATCAATCCATTCCCTTGATCCCCATATATCTACACTAGCCCATTGCAGGCATGGGGCCCTGCATGTATTTTCATGCTGATCTGAATAAGCACAGTGAGAAGCTGGATTGCAAATGGTAGCCTTGAGTTACATTTATCTAAACACCACCGAGAAGCAGAGATAAGGGAATGAGGCACATTCATGTACATTGGCTCGCCAAGGTTATTTGCTGCCCATAGCTGAATGAGAGAGGGGGCTCCCTGGAACACCAGCACGATGATAAAATTGTGATGGAAATATTCTCTGTATTGCTTTTCATTGAAATATTGCCCCTTGGCGGGAAGCAGATTGGTAACATCAGCAAGCAGAAGTAGAGAGTGGGTCTTAACATCTTTATAAGCTCATCATGGCAAAGTCAGGCCACGGTGTGTTAGAAGAATAGCCCTTATATGCTTAATTTTGAAAGCTCAGAAGAAGATTTGGTTAGAATAATATGGGAAATGTACATGTGTGCAATGCAGAATTTGTAGGAGCAGGCTTTCGTTATGCAGAAGACTTTCAAGATTGTCAGGAAAAGAAGGCAGAATCCAATAAAAGGAATAGTTTAACAAAATTAGTGTTTTCCTAGAAGCGTGCATAGAAAACTTCAGGGGATGATTCTCAGGCCATAGCTGGGAATTCAGTAGTCGGTAAAAATTTCTGTTAATGCCAAATCTCAAAGAAAACTTTAATCCATGCGGACTTTCTCTGGTGGAAGATCGTCAGATGACCTATGCACATGTGCGAGCATGTAAAGATAGGCGTTGTTCATAATGACCTGACAAAAATCCTTTAAAGCAGCTAGATCCAATAAGGCCTCAAGAAAACAATACTTTACACGAGTATGTCTATACTTCCACAGTCTACAACTTTGTGTACAATCGCAGAAAAGCTAATTTGCTTCACCCAACTCACACCAAAAATCTATTTCAGCTGAAGTAAGGTCTAATTTTTATTTTTGTTCCTTACAAAGACATGAGGCAGAGAGGGGCTCACAGGGTGTAATTCCAGGGCAAAACCCCTGCCTCATGCTTTAGCTCTCAAATCTTGTCTCCTCCACTGGTAAAACAAGCAGGATTAGCGCACGATAAGACCAGCGGAGATAATAATTACACCGGCTATGAGCGAACTGCAGAACCACGGAGTAAATCCCCGAACAATTATTAAAATGGCTCAATGCATTACACAGATTGGAAAAGACTGGGACATTTTGGGAGGGGCGAAGGGAGGTAAGACACATTATTTAAGTGTTCTTGTAAGCCTTCTAAGATATTAATGTTGCAAAGCTTCTTATGAATATTTAAGAACATAAAATGGAGATACACTTCAGCCCAGCATTACTGCAGAAGCCTGTAATACAGTTGAGTCCACTTAAGAAGGCAATATCTGACATCCGTCACAGATTTAAACATGATAAGGCAAGGGTGGTGTTTATAGCCGAAAAGTCCACGCAAAGTAGTTAAATATTACTGCAGCTAGGTCTGTTACAGTTATTTTTATGTATAGATATATACATTTGCATCATTTCCTTAAGGATGCAACTTTGCCTCCTAGTGCCTGTACTTTTGGAAGCCCTTTAAAAAAATAATAATTACTGAATGATTTGATGTTTTCTGGGGATAGGAGAGGTACCTTAGCGCTAAGAAGGAAATGAGCTTTATTTCCTGCTCTTTAAGCAGAAGCATAGGAGATATTCCCTCAAATTGGTATCTGATGCAGATTGGTTTTTACTAGGGCTAGTTTCAAAAAAACCTTTCATGGGAAATGGTTTTAGTTGGGTCAAATGGATGGACTTAGAAATATTTTCTTCAGTGATGCTATAAAGTTCATAAAATGCAAATCGAAAGGTTTTCACCCTAGAGATTAATTTTTTTTCCTCAGTTCTTAATAAAAATATTTTAATTAATCAAGTTACTCTTTGGATAATTTTCTTCCCTTTAGTCAAGACCTTCCCTGAATGAAAAAAAAATATTTTTTTTTTAACTAAATTTAATATTAATTATGTCTGTTCAAAATGTCTAATTCTGTGTCTATTCAAATAGCCACCAGGATATTCCTATTCTTAAAGACTGAAGAAAACTTTTGTGATTACAAGGATTTTTATATTCCCTCCAGCAAAAGTGATTCTAACTGTCCAAGGAAAACTGAAAGACTTCATTTTTATAATGCAAAAAACCCCCTCAAAACCAAACTAAAGGATTGAAATCAGAAGTGGCCTCTGAGAAAGAGCAAAAAGACCAATAAAGCCGTTGTATTTTACAGGAAACTTGACTGTAAGAGAGCTTTATAAACAGCAGATGGCTCCCATATAGAAGAGGCTGAGCAATCTGAGCAAACAATAATCAACGTGAAAAAGCAAAGCTGGGTTTGACACACAGGGAAATTTAAGGCACAGAAATGAAAAGATATATTGGAACACACTGTAAAGAAGGAAAGAAATGTCTCTGTTTCAGTTGTTTGGGTCTTGGTAGCTCGTTGGGCTGGCACGAATATTTAAGTGGTGAAAATCTTCTCGGTGATGGGCCATATTGAATACCTGTCCACATCATGGGATCTCAGGGTCCTGCTTTTATGTTTTTTATTACCTGTGTATATGCGGAAGGGAGATGATTACTAAAGAGTCATGACTTAGTACAGCCCTGGTGCTCTCATTGGGATGCAGATGTGTTGTCACCAGCCATCATCTCCCTTGTGCATGGCTACTCCAGTCATAAGCACTTCTGTCTCCATGGGGACATCAATCCCTCCCTGTAGAAGGGCACAGATAACTGAAGTCGTTATTTTCAGTATTAAACACCTCAGTGAGAATGGAATATTAAAGTGGGTATTTTGATTCAAATTTTGCCCTTAAAAAAGGATGGAGAGTGCAGAAAACTTCATCTTATTTATTTCTCAGTGGTTCTCTCTGTACAGACCCATTCAGCTACCCACTAGAAACACCTTAATGGCTTCTCTTTATTGAAATTCTCCAGTATTTTTTCTAAGAATCCAAGTAAATTCCAAGTGCCAGCAGGGAGATCACACGCACAAAGCTAGAAAAGACCAAGCTCCCGTCACAGTGCTCTGGTCCACACATATTAAAGGGAAGATTTCCAGCACATGGATTTTTATGGCATTTATCACATCGACATATGATAGACAAAGAAATAAAAAACAATTAAGGAAGGCAGAGATGGTATGGAGGAGAAAAGACAGAGGGGAGAAGGCAATGGGGAGGTTGGTTTCTCCTCTTTCCAGGCTAACCTCCTGCGGGGATGTGTAATGAGCCAGCTCCAGGAATGTGTCCCAAGTGGACTCCAATTTTTCCAGGGTTTGCTGTGGACTGTATGTGATCCTTCCCTTCACACTCAGATGCACGGGTCTATTAGAGCAGCCTCTGTACTTCTGGATGAAGGCTTTATTTCCCCAACATACCAAAAAACCCCAGTTGTGTTTTGCAACCAGTAAAGTACCAAGGAAGCCTTCTCCTATGGTGTGGCAGCTGGTTGTGTTCCCAAAGGATGTGACCTGCTCCTCAGGTGACCACTCTGAAGCTGGATGGAGTCTCTCCTGTGACTTGGTCTCTTCCAGTTTTATTATCAGACTAAAAGCTGGGAATGATAGGCACCAAAACAGATGTGTGAGAATTGTTTCCTTCTTCTAAGCACCAGTTCAGTTCAGTAGGAGCAGAGTTAATTTTGTAGGACAGAAATAAATGAGATGGAAGGTCACAGAGCTAAATGTTTTGCACAGCCTCCTACCCTGCTTTGCTCCATTTCACTGTGTGTCTAGGACATTTGTTTCCTGTTTTAGCTTCTGTTTTGACTTCTTAAGTTTGTGTCGCTGGGGAACAATAGGAATCTGTATTTTATAGCCGATTTCTTGGAGAAATAATACAATTTCTCTCTAGACTTAGGGTGTATTCCAAACATAGACTAAAGGGATAGCTCAACTGAATTAAAATTCTTATGTTCATTCCTTTATTTTATTAAGACACTCTGTAAGGTATAAAAAGTCCGTATTTGGCATTTCTCCTTAAGACTACCAGAGATTATCAGAGAGTTTTTACCCTCTGATGGCAGTGTTTTAAGTATCTTTCATGAGTACCAGGGTAACAAATGCATAAAAATTATTTTACTTTATTTCTTGAGCCAGTTACAGACATAAGTCTTGGCGATGGTAGTGACAAGACAGAATTAAGATATCATATATAACTATGTTTATTAAGAACAGACATTTCTCCATGTTTCTACAGGAGAGGTACGTCTTGGCCAGGTCCTTGGCTACAGTTGGAGGCTGCTGCATAAAAGTAGTTGAGGTAGGTGAGCATCTCTTTGCAAAGCCAAATGCCACATCCACCAAATAATCTGAGTCAGCCTATGGGCTGCTGAAAAATATAACAGCTGCTTGCTGAGACCCACATTCAGTTTGAAACGTATTGATGCCTTGAAGTCAAAGATGCTTTCTCCTGGGCAAGCAACCAGAGCTGAGACCATACCTCTATAAAGACCCCTATATTTAAGTGTCCATATATGATCTGGGTATTTGCACCCTCACGCACACCGTCACTGGAGTATGTTTTTGGCTGAGCCTTGGAGGGGTCTGCTCTTGGGTGAGCTGAATTGCTCTCCACGCGGTCTCACGAGCTGTAATGGGAGCCTGGATACCTAGCTGAGATGTAGACCCACAAGTACCGAAATCTGACTGCCTAGATCTGAAGGTGCCTTCAGCTTCATGTGATTGCTCTTTTGATCCTTTGATATTCAGGGCTTCCTTGAGTAAAAAGTGATCTACAGCTTTTGCTAGTTTCAGAGCTTTTATATAGCGGTAAACAAGAGCTAAAGAACAAGACTCAGGGAATTAATTTGGACAAAGTATTCAGTTATAGGCCACTGTATGTTGTGTCATCACAGGTTAGTAATATGGGAGACTAGTCTAGAGAAAATGAATTTATTTCACTTTTGGTACAATCCTAGTAATTCGTTCACCTTTTAATCAGACACAGACAGTAAGTTTTTGTTGTGATAACCAGATAACTCGTTGGCTGGTCTGATGGTCTTTTAAAGTGATGTTCATTAATGTTTCCCAGTGTCACTGTGTATTGAAACCTGTCGACAGAGGAATTAGGGAACTGAAAATCTGTGTGTTTATGAAGGATTAGCATAAAAACCTCTTTTGCTAAAGCACCTTCTACTTAGAATTACAAAACTAAACCATCATGTTTCAGTGACAGACAGGAAAAACATCTCTGGAGTGCAACCTTACAACAATTTCACCATAAAGTTCTTTGCTACCTCTTGTTCATACTGCCTCCACTGAATGTCTAGGGCATGGAGCTCAACTAATTTACTCATTCCAAGTTTTCCCAGCTGCGAATTAGTTGTGATCTACTTTCCAGGTTGATTGTCTTCACGATGTCACTTGATGTCTGAACCAAACCACACAGAAGTAAATGGGAATCCTTCCATGGACTTTAATAGGTTTTGGATGAGGCCTTAGCTGTCTCTCTAGCTATTAGGGGAGGCTCGAGTTCTACAATGAAATGCAGGTGTTTGTGCTGCTGGGAGGAAGACCTTAGGCTGTATTTAATGTTCCTTAATTAATTGAGCTCCGAGGTATAGAGTGGGCTTATGTTCCCAGAAATTGCATTAGGGTAACACAGCACCTTCCGTTTGCAGCAATCCAAACACAATATTAAAGTTTTATGTTTATTGAACAAGGTCCAGGAACCCACATGTGGGAACACTTCACCCTCCAATGGAACGCAGCCACTTCTGGAGACAAACATGGCACTCGTTTCACAAGGACGGGCAGGCTAAGGGGAAGCAAAAGGTGTTAAATTCCAGTGAAAGCACCAGGTTCCCCATGTGAGCTGTCAGTAAGAGACCAATGCAAGGCCTTTAACTAGAATTTTCTCAATACCTTGACCTTGCTGCAGTTACATGTAATGAGAGCTTTGTGCAGCTACCATGCCACATGGTCGATTCAAGAAGTCACACTTCCAAGAGCAGAGTATCTTCATGTTATGCTGGGAAACTCAGGCTAGGCGCCCACATTTCTGGTCAGATGGGCAAGACTACCTGGCAGCCCAAGACACCTTCATAATCAATAGAAAGAAAGAGGTGGTTCCAGAGGGAAGGTGATTTATTTTTAAGATAGATGATTGAATTTTGTTGGGTAAATCTGCCTCTGGAGTTGCCCCTTTGCTGACTGCAAGAGAACCCAGTGGATTGGTCTGGCTTGAGATGCCATTCAAGTGTGAAAGTGAGATAAATCCCACCTTCAGCTAATGAAGCCTCCTGGGAAGCCTGCTTCAAGCTTCTTTGATGCCACCAGCTCTGAGGTGGGCTGCCAGAGTGAAGGAGGATGTGTTACATGCTCTCAAAACTAAGAGTGGGAGAATGGGTTTGGCTTTGAAAAACTGTAGAAAAACAGCAAATCTGTGTGCTTCAAAAGGAAGAAGCACTTTCCGCAGTGTTCAAAATCTTTTACAGACTCAAAACAATGATGGGCAGAAAAGGATGGCCTCAATTGACTCAATAGATCTGGGAGTAGTGTGTACTCCCAGAAGATGACAACCAGAGTGAGGAGAAGAGCAGTGGGTTAGGGAACTGCTGGGCATGGGATGGTGGGTGGCTAACAAATGGCTGAGAAAGCAGCTGGGAAACCATGCAGGCTAAACTGCTAAGGCTTAGCCCTGTGCAGGAGGAGTTTGAGGTCTGGGGGAAGCAGGGAGAAAGCAGATGAAGGGTGATGGAGGAGTTTGTGGCACGGAGGAGGCACCCAGCAACGCTTTGAGCTGCTCTGTGACCCCACGAGCATGGGCAAACTAGGCGTTGCAGAGACAAGCAGCAAAAAGAAAAAAGTTTTTTTGAGGCTGGAAACTTTTGCTAGAAGGAGTCCAGCCCCTATGGAGTGCTTCTGCAGACGTTAATGGCTGTCTTGGTGGGGAAGAGCTCAGAGCACCACATCATCGGGGTTGTGCAAAGATATATTAGAAGACCTCTTAATTGGATTATAAATGTGCTTCCCTGTGCAGAACAAGCCAGCCATCCTTGCTCAGTGATATTTATTGCAAAGTCAGTAAGTCATTAGGTGGCAGAGTTCAGATTTCCAAGTGCATGTTTGGTATAGACAAGTCAATATGTTTTTGTTTTTTTTCTTAATTTAACTTCTTGATTGACTTATTATGTACATTGGCACTTTTAAGAGCTTCAAATAAAACACAGTGAGAGTTCAGAACAAATGTAAATGGCCTAAAAGAAAAGGAAAAAAAAACCCTATAATCTTTTTTAATGGCTATAAAACGTGGGAAGGATATATCATAAGCTCCCCGCATGGGGTCCTTGTCTGCGTTCAATCCAGTATTGTAATTTAGACATGACTTTTTATTTAATTTCTGACTGAGAAAGGGAAATTAGAAAACAACATTATCTCAGCTGCTCCGTTATAATGAACAATATTTCACAGTGCCAGTATAAGTTACCTTAAGAACTTATTTTATGAGACAAACATTGGCTGAATTCCATGAACAACTGGGTTTTCTGGTGTCTTTTGTCTGCTAAAGAACCCAAACTTAAATAAGGGTTTTAACTATAAATAAGCCCGTCATTACAGCGATGTGCACATTACATATGTGTGACATGTGGACCACTGCGGCAATGGAAGTGGTGGTAGTGGGCTAGAGGTTAGCATTGGGGTATTACTTCCTACTGAAGTGCAAATAGAGGCTGCTTTGTTTCATGTCAGATGTTGGTTTCTCACTTTTTCTTCTAGCACAGGTACCTGTGTGTGTCTCCAGCAGTTCTAGATAGCATAACTGTGATCAAGCCCCACGGAAACATCTTGCTAGCTTGGTTTTTATGGGTGCATAGACTACAAAAGAAAAAAAGAAGTCAGGACCCATAGTATAGAAAAAGATGGAGAGAGGTCCACTGATAGTGGGGCAAGGCGGAGGTATGAATGTCTCGGACACCCTCAAGTTGTGGCCAGAGTGAATCCACTCTTAAAGAACTCCTCCAAGTACTTCCAAGGACACCAGCCTGGGAAGCTGCCTCAGATGAGCAATCAACTCTATTTGTTTCCAGATTTTGAAAAACCAGCCTTCTCTGTTTTGCTGCTGTGTAAATGTAGACTGTGGGTACAAAATGTCGACTTCAATAGTTTTGCCTGTGGGGAAATCCTAGATGGGGATTATGCAGCTGATTGTTTATTTAACTGTAAATAACACATTCTCCTGTTAATCTCCATATCTGTTTTATCAATTTTTTTTTTTTAAGTCATGGAGATTTAACCAGTCTGTAATTAACCCTTTAGCATGGCGAAATGCAGGATTGTCTCTTTCCCCCTAGCCACTAAATACATAATGTTCTGATAAATATTTAAGCAGTAATGAGGGACGTAATGCACAGTAATCCATTAGTGCTGCGTTCTGGGGGAGGGGCACCGTGCTAAAATGGATGCCGTAAGTGCTAAAATCCCAGATTGAGCAGAAGGCCTACTGACCACTGCGGGATTTAGCTTGGAACCATGCTACAGTTTGGGAAATCCATTTGAAGGTGCAGACATGCTTTATCTCCCTGCCAGAAAGAGCTTCTGTTAAAAAAAACCAACCAGCCAACTAACCAAAGAAAAAAAACAACAAACCAAATCAAAAATCCCAACAGCAACAAATCCAGCCATCCCTGTGAAAGGTGCAGCCAAACATTCCCCAGTGAAAAGGCAACCAAAGACCAAGATGGGGAAGGCAGAGCCTGAACCGGTGATGCGCTAAAGGTGGTGTTGGAGGTACGACCGCAGCTGGTCCCTACAAGCAGGCTAAATTGGGGTCTATAAGAACCTTCTCACTTTGGGTAGATCTACTACCATTTTCTGCCTTTCTGCCACCCCCTCCTTATGAAATCTTACTATCTAATTACAACTATGTCCATAACAGATGTCTACATCACTACGGTCTCCTAAAGGAGCTGATACGGCAATAGGCAAGGTATTGGTTCCTACTTTGCTTTTCACAGCAGGGTCTTGATTCTCACCAAGGGTAGGGAAAGGTGAGGTTTGGTACCCAGCTCGTTGTGCTATGAGGAGCAGCCGCAGCTAAAGTGTGTGCTCTCTTCCACGCAGACAACCAGCCATACTCCGTCTGCTTGTCTGCGTGCAGACTGCACTGCGTACAGTGGCTCTGAAGAGACGTCTCACTGGGGTATACGGCTGAGCAGGACGGTGACTTAGTGCCTTAGTAGAACACTGATGGGACTTGGTAGAAACCAGCCGTGTTTCTTTGAGGTCATGGAAAAGGAAGTTTTCTGAAGTATCTGTGAATTTGCACCTGGACTAATAAATTTTTTTTTTTTAAATTGTTATTCATTTTACATCTCAATAAAACTTAATTATAAGTAAGCAGTGAGAAAACCAGGAGACATGTTCCAATAATATTGCACTTCTCCGAATCATTCCTGTGGGGCTCCGGCAGTTTTGTTACCATGAAGCAGAATAAAACAAATTAAGAAAACTATTCAAAATTCATTTAAAAACATCATCCGAGGAGCATCATAATAAAAGCAGAATGAAAGAGACACGCTCACTTGGCTAATTTCCTTCATGTGCTGTGCATGTTTATAGTGTGTCTCTTAGTATGTTTTAATTAGCATCACAATCATCAACTGGTAACTAACAGCACATATGGCTCAGGTTGGGAGATGCAGGCCATCATCTATTTGGAGCAGAGAAGGGGCTGGAAATCTGATCTTGACTTTGCGGACGCAGAGGTAGGGGCTGTAAAGCCCCAAGTCTCAGCCAGAGACAGCAAGGGGCCAACTTCCAGACTCCCAATCCCTGGATCCAACTTTTACCCTCCCCCTCAATTCAGGACTCTGATGGGACAGAGGATTGTACTGATCGCCTTGCTCACTGCCAGCCTGAAACCCACTTTCTTTTGTTTCTTGTGGATGTAACCTGACAATGTGGTCTTCTCTTGGCCGCCTCGTAAGGCACCTTCATTGTCCATGTTTTCACCACCAGAAACAGATTACACAATTTGCCTTTGACCTGCCCTCTCCTTCCTGCAGCCGCTTACTTGACTTGGTGTTTTTTTTGTTTTGAAAATTCTTGCTTCTCTTGCCTTTTTTTTTTTTTTTTCCAGTGATTCTCCTGCCTCCATCTGCGCCCTCGTTGGCAGTGTGGGAACCACTTCAAGTACCTGAGGCTGAGGCTGTGGTTGAGCGAGGTGACCTGCTCTCACCAGGATGGTTGAAGTGAACCTTTCTTAAAGGCTTCCGGAGCAGGGCTGATCTGCTGTTCACAAGACTTGGACCTGGGTTGGGCTATTTTAACATTTTTGGCAAGCTGTGAGCTAGCAGCTGCCTCCAAAAGGGATGGAGGAGATGAAGCTATGATGGACGGATCGTGCTTAGTGACCTTGAAAGTTGTCAGGATACCACTGACTCTGCTTTTGGGCACTATCTCCACCTGGAAAAGCATCACTTCACCAGACCACCTGCACAAAAGCACGCTCAAGTGTTTCTCCCTTGGTAGCCCCATTTAATAGGATTTTCCACTCCTGAGCTGCTTCAGGTACCATCTCTGGAGTAGCAGACACTGTTGTGCAACAGCGACTCACAATGTCTTGCAGCTGTCCTGTTGGCCTTGTGGTTTGTACTCCAAAATGTTGATCTTCGCATCTGGAAAAGGAGGAGCTGAACAACCTCAGCAGGTTGCTCAGTTTTGGGCTTGGTTTCACCTTGGTTTCACCTTGGTTTCATGGTTTTATCTGAAAGTCTGGCCCAATCGCATTCTGTTATTGTTGGAATATCTTGTTTAATTCACCTTTTTTTCCTTAAAAAAAAAAATTCACTTCCACTTAAGAATATGTTATGAACTGCTGCACTTTAGCGGTGTGATAGTTCGTAACAGAATTGAGGGAGCATGAATTATGTCAGAACTACATCACTAATGTGTAATCTGTGGCATTGGTTAATTTGTTTTGATATTAAAGTTTTAATAGGAAATAGAATTTGATTGCATTTTAAAAATAAAAACTGATTTTCTATATTATAGAAAAATATTATGAATAATAAGCAAAAAAAAAAACCCTGGCTAATACAGCTAGGCATTTCTATTAACAAAATTAATATGTTTCATATGCTCTTTGTGTGCTAATTCAAGTCACCTGATGCCAGTTCGAGCTGATTTAACGTAAACTACAGCATTGTTCCTCTGCTCTGCATTTCTCAACATTGCTAGCATTAACTTGAGGATGGATCAAAGTTTTGCAGTATCAGCTTCTTGCACACCAGTCGTAACTCAATAAACCCGTCTATGATTAGCAGCATTAGCACCTTGCACAGCAAGCTCACTACCCTGGGCTTCAAACTTTGGCCTCTTCAGAGATCTGCTTGGTAGACTATGATGGGATAAAGCCCTGGAGGGAAGAGGGGCACAAGAAAGTTGGTTGATATTCAAGGAGCACCTCCTCCAAGCTCAGCAGAGGTGCATTCCGGTGAAGAACAAGTCGGGCAAAACCACCAGGAGGCCCGCATGGATGAGCAAGGAGCTTCTGAAGAAACTCAAGCACAAAAAGGAGGCCTGCTGAGGGTGGAAGCAAGGACAAGCAGCCTGGAGGGAATACACAGAAATTGTCTGAGCAGCCAGGGATCAGGTTAGGAAAGCTAAGGCCCTGACAGAATCTGGCCAGGGACATCAAGGGCAACAAGAAATCTTCTATAGCTACATCAGTGGTAAAAGGAAGACCAGGGAAAACATGGGCCCTCTCTGGAAGGAAATGGGAGACCTAGTTACCTGGGACATGGGGAAGGCTGAGGTACTTAACAACTTCTTTGCCTCAGTCTTCACTGGCGAGGGCTCTACCCACATGACCCAAGTCACAGAAGGCAAAGATATGGACTAGGACAATGAAGAACTGCCCACTGTAGCAGAAGAGCAGGTTCGAGACTATCTGAGGATGAAGTTTCTAGCCACTACCCATCATATTTGTGAAGTCGCAGCAGTTTGGTGAAGTTCCAACTGACTGAAAAAGGGGAAAAAGGAAGACCTGGGGAACTACAGGCCAGTCAGTCTCATCTCTGTGCCTGGCAAGATCAGGGAGTGGATCCTCCTAGAAACCATGCTAAAGGCACATGGAAAATAAGGAGGTGGTTGATGACAGCCAACAGGGCTTCGCTAAGGGCAAATAATGCCTGACCAGCCTGGTGGCCTTCTACAACTGAGCTGTAGCATTGGTGCACAAGGGACAAGCAACTGTTATCATCTGCCTGGACTTGTGCAGGGCATTTGACACTGTCCCACACGACATCCTTCTCTCTAAACTGGAGAGATATGGATTTGACGGATGGACCACTCTGTGGATAAGGAATTGGCTGGATGGTCACATTGAAAGGATTATGGTCAACTACTTGATGTCCAAGTGGAGATCAGTGATGAGTGGCATTCCTCAGGGATTGATACTGGGACCAGCCCTGTTTAAGATCTTTGTTGGCAACATGGACAGTGGGATTCAGTGTACCCTCAGCAAGTTTGTTGAAGACACCAAGCTGTGTAGTGTGGTCAAGAAGCTGGAGAGAAGGGATGTCATCCAGAAGGACCTTGACAGGCTTGAGAAGTGGGCCCGTGCAAAACTCACAAGGCCAAGTGCAAGGCCCTGCACGTGGGTTGGGGCAATCCCAGGCACAAATACAGGCTGGGTGGAGAATGGATTGAGAGCAGTCCTGAGGACTTGGGGGATGTTGGCCGATAGGAAGCTTAACATGAGCCAGCAACATGCGCTTGCAGCCCAGAAAGCCACCTGCATCCTGGGTTGCATCAAAAGAAGCGTGACCAGCAGATCGAAGGAAGTGATTCTCCTCTTCTATTCCACTCTCATGAGACTCCATCTGGAGTACTGTGTTCAGCTTTGGGGCCTCTAACATAAGAAGGATGTGGACCTGTTGGAGTGAGCCCAGAGGACACCACGAAGATGATCAGAGGGCTGGAGCACCTCTCCTACAAGGACAGGCTGAGAGAGTTGAGCTGGTTAGCCTAGAGAGGAGAAGGCCTTCCAGTAACTACAGGGAGCCTACAGGAAAAACTGAAGAGGGACTTTTGACAAGGGCATATAGTGATAGAACAAGGGATAATGACTTTAAACTGAAAGAGAGTGTGTTTAGATCAGATATAAAGAAAAAATTCTTTGCTGTGAGGATGATGAGGCACTTAGAACAGGTTGCCTGGGGAAGCGGTGGATGCCCCATCCCTGGAAGTGCTCAAGGCCAGGCTGGATGGGGCTCTGAGTGACCTGGTCTGGTGGAAGGTGTCCCTGCCCAGGGCAGGGGGGTTGGAACTGGATGACTTTTAAGGCCCCTTCCAAGCCAAACCATTCTGTGATTCTATGATTAGCAGCATTAGCACCTGGTACTTCACTCTCAACAAACCAACAGAGTCTCATCTCTATTTATAGGTGTTTTCCAGCTGGACTCAGAAAATTAAAGAACCCAACTGTGGCAGTGATGAGCCCTTCACCTCTTAAATCAGCAGCGGTGGATCATGCTGGTGGCAATGTGCCACTGGATGTGTTATTGGGATTTCAGCAGGGGAGTGACATCTCAAAAAAGATACAACACTAAGTGTGATGAGTGCAATGGGATGACGTGACAGTGTAAGAGAAACCACACTGTGTCAAACGAAAAATCCATCTAGTCTCTTTTCAGCAGCAGTCCCTCATGGTGCCTGTGGAAGAGGGTGAGAACGGAGTGAGCATGTGAGATCCTTTGGCTGGTGCTTTCCAGCTTCCAGCCACTGCCTGTGCTGTGTGGCTTGCCACATCCTTCAGTGGATTTCTTTACCACGCTGGAGCTGAGGCTCTGGAGAGCAAACTGTTGCTGTAGTGTTTTGGCACCTTTAATGAGCTGCTTTACCCCTCATAGCTCTGTCCTTACGCTGTATGACGTTGTTTACAGTGGTTAAAGACCTCAGGGCACTCCTGTTGAAGAATGTGAGCTTAAAGTAATGAAAGCGTAAAAGCTGACCCATAATGAGCAGCTGAAGATGCATGATCTGTTCAGCTTCTCAGAAAGATACAGAGAATGGATGCGAGAGTGTATTTCCTTCCTGGACATCTCAGTGTGTACCAAAGGACTTCTCCGTCTAGTGGGAAAAGACATCAGAAGAACCGAGGACTGGTGACTAAACTGGTAATATTTCAAATCGGAAAAAACCCAACCATTTTTCTCAGGGAGGATAATAACTATTGATAATAATCATCGGCGAAGAAGTAGATTTCTGCCTTCTTGATGGCTTAAAAAAATAAAAGCTTGTCTTCCTTCTCAAAATAAATATTTCAGTCAAGCACAAGATATTGAACCAGAACCATGTGGATGACTGACACTGTAAGGTAAGATATTCATTGTACTAGATATCTAAAAAATCCCTCAGATTTCAGAAATATCAGCATTGTGCATAGAATCATAGAATCATAGAATGGTTTGAGTTGGAAGGGACCTTTAAAGCCCATCCAGTCCAACCCCCCTGCAAGGAGCAGGGACATCTCCAACCAGATCAGGTTTCTCAGAACGCCGTCCAGCCTGGCCTGGAATGTTTCCAGGGATGGGGCATCAACCACCTGTCTGGTAAACCTCTTCCAGTGTTCTACCACCCTAATTGTAAAATTTTTTTTTCCTAATATCTAATCTAAATCTACCTCCCTCTGTTTTAAAACCATTACCCCTTGTCCTGTCACAACAGGCACTGCTAAAGAGTTTTTCCCTGTCCTTCCTCTAGGTCCCCTTTAGGTATTGTTTAGGTATTGGAAGGAATCACCATCACCTCTGCTTAGGGCATTCTTGAACACTATGTGCGTTCTCCCAATAGTATAGAAAATACAAAACAGAGAAGGAGGCAGGCAGAGAAAAGATAGGCCAGGGATAAATGTGTTGAAAGGGAAATTTGCTGCCCAGAGCGGGGAGCTAAATTCGCGGACCTTCCTGGACTTGTGTGTGGTCCAGGGTGGCATTTCACATATGTGGTTGCTCTGTTGTACATCATTCTCCAACACAGACCAGCATGTAATGAGCATTGACTACGCCAGTGAGGCGTAAGGCTGACGCTCTCTGTGCTTTGGAGAGTAAGAGCTTCTCAGGGATAACACGTGGCCTTTTTTCACAGATTGGGCTTCTAATGAAACACCACCTACTGCCACATGCAAATTAAATCTAGATCGGGCTCAGATCCACTAAGACTTGCATAGGCTCTGAAGAGAGACTCTTTTCCTTTTTGCCTCGGTTGTGGATCTCTGTAGTTTTTGGTTACCCTGCCCAGGATCAGTCCTGGGGGTTGAGAGGAGGGGTTCCCTGCTCAGTGATGATTAATGATGCCATTTGTCACCCTTTGCTGCCCTGACATGGGTTGAATATACTCTTTCTCCACAAACTGTGCTCATCTCTGAGCTCCTTGCTTGAAACAAACACTCTGAGCAAGGAAGTCTAAGTGAGCCGGCCAAAGCCACAAGAGCAATCCATCTCAGGATGATGGTTTAGGACTGAGGATTTCCTGGCTCCTGCTCCTGTGCTCCGGCTACAAAGTCGCGTTTCTCACATGGTTAGTCATATATTATCATCCTCCCTTCAAGATGGGTGTGTGGAATGGCAGCAATTAGAATTCATGTCCGCATCATTACCTTTGCTGTTCATTTTCTACACTTGTTTAAGCCCAGATTCACAAAAATTTTCAAACCTCCACCTTCTGCATTTCCCTAGGCTGCTGTGGTGCAAGAAACATCCACTCCTGGGGGAGGATGTTACGGTATTTTTGCTTGTGAACAGCACAAAAAAAAATTTAGAATTACAGAATCACAGAATGCAGCAGCATTGTGTCCAGGATCTGTGACTGGGTAACTATATTTCACCTGCCTCAGTATTTCCTCCGGTTTAATTTACATTCCTCCCTTTGACTGCAGATAGCTCCCGTTCTAGGACGGCTCTTATTATTGATCGCAGCTTTCCTTACCCCAGTGGAAATGAGCAGATGCATCGCTGTTTCCAGGTAGGTGACCACTGAGTTTCAGTCCAGAGGTAGCACTGGATATTTGACCAATCCATTATCTTTGGAAAGGAGGTGAGATGATAGTTTTGGATGTAGAAAAGGGAGAAGAGTACTAGAGGAGCAGTCAAAGAATGTGTTTTTGGTGAAAGTGCTGTATCTTTAGTATTTTTTCTTGTTATTATTGGTACCATTAATAACCACTGCAGCAACAGAGTAAGACTTTCCATATCATTAGTGGTAGGAAAAATCATCCCTTGGTCCTACAGGGAGAGGGAGAAAACTGTGTAAGTTAGAGGGACATGAAACGCTTGATGAACAAATTCAGAAGTTTTCCAGGTGAATATTCCTTCTCAGCTTCAACTCTTCCTTCCCTCTCTGTTTCTTGGCTGGAGCACCTTCCCAATTGACATGGATCTACTCCCACCTTTCTGCTAAAGTCTTTTAATACCTACATAATTGCCTAAATAAGGAATAAAGAGATTTACTTCTGGCAGAGCGTCAGATTTAGCTTGACAAGTGCCAACTCCCGTGGGAGAACTGAGGACAATTAACTCCTTATTCACGTGTCTCTGGTTAGAGCTTCTTTTGGGGGAGGTGAATTCCAGCCTGCCCTTACCTTTACCTACTTGCCTCCTGCCCTCATCCTTCTTTGTCACTACTGAAAAAAAGCCATGTTTGTCCAGCTGTAAAATGAATGTTGGGTTAGATTTTATCACTCTTGGAGTGGTTCTGTCTGAATTTTATTTATTTCTCTGTGAATTTTCTATTTTTCTATTTTTAGCAATAAATATAAGAACATAAATTTAATTAAGAAGAAAGAATTACATCTTTGTTTATCCTTGTTGTACAGAAATAAGTGTATCCTGTGCAACAATCCTGTGTAAAACATAGAAGAAAAGACTGCTCAAGCCCAAGAGACTTCTCAGTGAAGATAGAGGGTCCTTGGTGGCACTCTGATTGCTCTGTCTCTAAAAAGGACAGTACAGAACGCAATATTGAACAGATTAGGGGTTGGAATAAGTTTTCCGTATCACAGGTATCTAGCACCATCTGAGATCTCTTACTGTGCCAGTTGTCCATGTTGGACTGGCAGATACAGCACAGGAGTAAGAGTCAAAGTGTGAGCAGGATGCAGAAGTCTGCCTAAATGGGTATAGTTGCCTAGAACAGACAAATGAATGATCCCCTTGCAATTTTCCAGTCTCGAATAGAGGCAATTGAAGGAGCATCTGACAGAGACATGTACATTCCTGAAAAGCACAAGGAAAAGGAACAGGAAATAGTCGTTGACGATTTCTCTTCTCAGAAGAACCTGTGTATTTACCAAGCAGTATGCTTAAAAGAAGCAAAAAGAGCTATTTCACACACTGCAATATGAGGATTTGTAAGCCAAAGGCTGTAAATGGGCTAAGAAAGTAATCAGACAAATACATGGAAGAAGGATGCCTCCATGGCTATTAAACGCCACCTCCATCTCATGATGTGTCTAACCTGTGGATGGCATGACCAGGGAGGTGCATCCCAGAAGGCATCTTCTGAATTCCCCTGTTCTCAAAATATTTCTCTGAGCATCTAGGAGAGGTTGTCTTCTGTCAGACCCTTCATTGGCCCATGTGGAAGTGTAGAAATGTGCTGTACTTGGACAAGAAGACTGCAGAGGTCCACTTGCCTATGACTTGGAGAAAGCACAAATGATTTTTGCTCTCAGTCTGTGGGGTGGGAAAGGAGTCAGAGGTGGTCGTAGTCCATGCAGCGCAGTTAATTAAAATTTTCCATGCAAGCATCATGAAGATGAGAGCTAACAAACAGCAAAGACTTACTTAGAGGTGCACTGTGGCGTCATGCTCAAGAACTGGGGCTGCGTCCTGCAGAGTCAACACTCTTGTCAACAGTTGCCAGGTAGTTTACTGAATTTATGCCATCTCAGATGGAAAAAACATTGACTCCCAGAGGACCAGGCAGCCTCCTCACAGTTCTCCTGCGTTCCTTTGCACAAGACTCTTGTTCCCACATCAGGGAGCAAAGGGCAACCCACTGCCTGTTTCTCAGCATGATTGAGAGCGACCCTGACACAGTAATGAATGACGGTGGTTTCCCACGTCTCTCCACCAGCCGTGGGCAAGTGGAGGACAGCCCATGCCTGGCACACTGCTCCCAGCCTGCTGTCGGTCCCTTGGACTGTCCTGACAGAGTCCTTACAGTGATGAGGACCTTTTTTAACATATACTAAGACTAAAAAGGAGCACCTCACCCTCCTCCTTTACCAGGCAGGCCTGTTTCAGGCAATTCATTTGTTATTACACCTTTTTGCTTTTTTTTTTTTTCCTAATAAATTCCTCCTTTTAGCCACCTATGAGTTAAAAATCAGCTATTTCTGCACTGGCTGCCAGATTTTAAAGCTCTGCTTTATCTGTCTGAAAACCATGTCATGTTTCTTCTTTTATGTACACCATCTTTCCAATAAAGATTGTGGCGCCAGAGCTCGCGGCACCTTTATCTCTGGTTATATCAACTCTGCAGTTGTAAAATCTCCATCCCTTTTCTTTCCAGTCTCTCAGCTTTGCTGAACCACCCGCTTGACCAAAGGAAAATGAGAAGTGGCTTTTGCTTTTGAGTGTCCCTGGGCTGGAGGGAGCAGGAGGAGCGTCAGGAACATCTGGGCTCAGCTCCTGGTGCTGTCACAGACCTGTTTTCATGGCAATGTCTCTTTCTCCAGCCCTCAGCTTAAAATAGGGCTGGAAACACTGTTCTTCTTGCATTACTTGATCATCTTGTTTAATTTAATGGGATATTTTCCTGTCAGCACCCAGCACAGCATAGCCTTGTTTTCACTGGCAGCTGCTAGACGTTACTGGCTTGTGAACACTTTATTATAGGGCATCTCCTCCAGCCAGGTAAAAGGTCTGCTTTTCATTTCACAGCCCGTGGATACAGTGGTTCTGTTTTCAGAGATATTTCCATTTTGGGAGAAAGGCGAGAACAGGCAGGACTTTTGGGACATTTTGCTGTGCCCCGGCTTTCCCAGCACTTGGAGTCACGTTGTGCTTCCGAGGGGTGCTCCACGGATGAAGAGTTGGTTTCTTTCGTGCTTTGTGGTGTTGACCCAATAATGGGAGAAGGTCATTGCACTAATATTTGTTACATAAATACAATGAAAATAATATGAAAAAATTATTCTGAGAAGAAATGAATAAGCCTAAAAGAAAAATAAATGGTAATGGTCACTGAACTAGTGAATTGCTGATGCATTTGGCTGTGAGAAGTGGAGTGAGGAGGAAAAGGTGAATAAATCTGATCATACCCAAGTTATTCTCAGAAAACAGCCTGGCAGCAGGACTGATGGCAGCAATAGTTTGAAAGTACCTACAGCTAGTCTGCATTTGGCATCATAGCTGGTCTGTTGTGTTCATAATGGTGCCTACTTGAGTTTGTCATTGTCTGCAGGCGCATTTTAACCACACCAAGGAAATATGTGCAAGCCACGGGAATATTCCTGGAGGAGACAGGCCCAAATTCTTTACTGTCACTCTGGGTTTTATAAATGCTTCCATTAGTTTGCAAGCTGGGCTAAACTTATTTTCTTCCAATGAACCGTGCCAAACCAACTTGAGGGCTCTACACTGACTCCCTGCTGATGCTTAACCGAGCCATTCTGGTTTACCCACGTAGACAGATTGCAAAGATTAATTTGGATCTACTCAACTTCAGAGGACTCCACTTTTCATGAGTTAAATGAGAGTCCCAGGCCTGATCAGCCCAGGACCGTGATGAAGTGTGAGTTGGAAGCCGAATGCCTGAATTATGAAGCTTGATGCATTCAACTGCAAATTTGGGCTGTGCTTGTCCACGTTTGCCCGTGTCAGCTTCAAGCTGAGCCGCAGCTTAGCTAAGTTGCCAGATTTCTCCAGCTAAACCAAGAGAGTTTCCCCGGTTGAAAGTGAAAACTTCATGGTACAAACAAGTTTTGTGGAGAACCACATGGAAAATAAATAGGTGCAGGCAGGCTGAGCTGTAGCAAGAAACAAATCTGTGCTGAAAATCTGCACCCAGTGTTAGAGACTGGTGCAGAAACATATGGCTGATTTTTAAGAGGTGCAGCAGAAGGAGAACACACCTCAACTCTCTTCAAAGCAGAATGAGAAAGGAGGTCCCGTGCCCAAGCGTGTGCCAGGGCTCAACTCGCACTGTGTGACTCCCAGCATCCTGCTTCGCACCGTGTCACATCCCTGGTCAGATTATTTCACATCGAGGTCCTTCTCAGGCAAAGACTCCGACAATGCTTTAAAAAAAAAAATATTTCTTTTGTTTCCCAAGCCACGCAATTTTTGCAAGGACAAATGTTTGACAGCACTCAGCCCCCTGACAAGGTGAGAAGGAGCGTACAACCTTAAGCTCGCAGAGGTGCTCTCAGTAAAATTTTAGCTCAGGGCTTTCATTTCCTTCAATACCTGCCTTGCAGGTCCTGTGGCATCCCTTAGTAGAGATCACAGCCTTTTCACATCTCGCATGAGGTGAAATAACAGAGCAACTGATCACTCCCCTTTGTTCCTGCTGCAGGAATCGCTCTGTGAATTTTTCTGGCCTGTGTTATAATGGAGGTCAGAGCGGAGCGAAATATGCCCTCCTGGCCTTAAAATCTATGCATAACATTTTCCCTTTGAGACTCCAGCCAGGATACAGCGGGAAAAGCCTCTGTCGCACCTGGGTGGTGGACTCAGGCTGAGTTGGATAAAGCCACCGTATGCGGATGGATGTGTCTGGTGCATCTCTGTCCATCCAGCTCCATCCTAGCCCCGCAGGGCAGCGGCATCTTGATATCGCAGTGGTAAAGCCACTCTGAGCGGGGATGGCATCTCGCATGTCTGCTCTTGCTCGCTGATTTAGTATTCAGAATTTAGAATTTATTGAGGATTCTTCCTTTGTCACATCATCTATCAGAGGCAGACACCACCGAGATGGAAGGGGAAAAAAAAAATTAAAAACCTGTTTATTGCTCAACTTGCTCTAGGCATGTTTTAGTTTATTGTTCAGCTTGGTTCATTTCAGTGTTTCAATTTGAACGGTTCGCTTAGTTGCTGTGGCTAAAAAAAAATAAATTAAGAAAACCATAAGAAAACCTATTTAAAAAAAAAAAAAAAGAAGAAGCAGCAGCAGAAGTTGAGATTTGTGGGGCCCCCACAGCACCTCACAATGCCAGAGGTGTCAGCGGATAATTTAAGGGCACCATCCCGTGTAGCCAGCAAAGATGCGCTCCCAATTGCCTATTCTGTGCGTGTTCGCCCATCGAGCTGCTGTTGGCACCCCTGGGAGGAGCTCCCTGTGCCAAGGAGAGCACGCACGAGAAACCCGCATTGCAGATACCCGTGGTTCGCTACGGCACTGGGGCTGCCACATATTCAACTTCCCTTATGGAAGCCCTTTGCCGGCGCGTGCAAGGACCCAGCCGTCGCTGCTCGCTTTTCCCAAGCTCGTAGATTTGGTCAAATTGCTCTTGATTCCTACTGGTGTGCAGGGGGAGTAAAAGCTGGTCGCATCTCTTGTGGTCACCCAATGGCCACCCTAATTCAGATCCAGGAGGTTCCTGAAAACAGCATCATCATCTACCGCCTCCCTCTAAACACAGCAGCTCTTATTTCATCCGCAGTCCTAATTACGGCTCTGCTCATCCTCCAGACCTCGCCTCAGATATCTCTGCCCTGGTAGGGTCTTTCCAAAGAAAACAGGAACCAGCTCCTCCACTCAGCTGCTTTGAGCATTTGAAGAAACCTTCTTCTCTAGCAGCAAGTGTACTAGTCTCTACGGGAGAGAAGTCAATTACAGCAAATTGAGCTATTTCATTTCTGGCTGCAAATGGCTTTCAGTTACACAAGTAGACACATTAATCTAATAACTAATGATCATATATTTTACTAATCATACAACGCTGCGTGAGGTATTATATCTAATTATATTTAAGATTAAGACATCTTTATATGTGTATTTTTGCCCGTTGCCAGGCTGGCGCAGATGGATGAAAACAAGAAAAGAAAGCAGGAATATTTCCAACCCCCACCTCGTAAGAAAAGGGAGATCCATTTAAAAGATGGAAAGATACCATTCAGAGAGGATTGGCTGGGTTGCCTCCAGAATAGAACAGAAAATGTAGGAAAGAAAACCTGCAATAAAATATTCCATGACATTTTTTTTTTTTTTTGATGCAAGTGTTGAATCCAGAGATTTGCAGCTAATGGCTTTGGTGCAAAAATTTAAATTAAACAGCTCCTGCTGTTCTCATCTTTCTAATCTGGCCTTTGAGTTTAAATACTTGGGAGCTGCCAAGCTGATGAGATGCAACCAAGAGGTGTTTCGCCCAGGGTGGTCTTGCAGAAAACCCCAGTGCTGCCTGATGCTGGGCTTTTTAAAGAGCTCATGAGGAGATATTCTCAAAGCAGATCATCCAGAAGAAGCTTTGATGTCCAGCCCAGCAAATCTGTGGGGCACAAGCTCCTTCCAAGGGGCCAAGGACGTTGTTCCATGTGGGAAAGCTTGGGTTGCCACCTCGCAGATATGTGAGTCCACGGGTTACTTTAGTGAGAGTTTGCGCAGAAATGGGTACGCTTGCATGATGCTTGTGGGTTTGAAGCCTCTGAGAAAGGATCTCACATGTGACTTTGCTCCCCCTCAAAGGGATTTCTTTCACTTTTCCTCCAGGAAAGCATAGCTGTTTTCTTTATGTTCATAGCAACGAAGCCTGGCAGCAGCGAAGTGCCCTGCGCTTAGAGTGGGATTATTTCATTTTCCACGCTTAAGGAAGCCCCCAAGAAGCCAGGAGATATTTATCAATGTAAGTACCTGAAACAAGATCTATAATGCTATCTCTTAACGCTTATCCTGAAGGATATTAGTATGTGCGAAGAACCCTGAGCGTGCCTGGGCTGTTGGTCAATGTGTTAAACACAGTTATGCAATCACTGGTTATTCTCTTTGGTAAATATTTTTATTCATGTGGGTATTTTTTTTTTTTGCATCAGTCTAGCAACCATCCATCATAGGTGAAGGTCTTGTGTCAGCTGCTGTTAAAATCAATACGTATTAGGATGCCGGAAAACTGAGCTCATTTTTCTCCTCTTTGACATCGTAACTAAAGATCATAATAAGAGATAATGATAATGACGCAAGGCAATGGTTAGAGATACTCCGTTAAAGGAAAGAAAGGAATCAAGCAAGCAAGGGAAGAAAGGGCGGTGAAATAACATGAAAGAACCTTAATTTTTCCCTCTGGGAAAAGTGGAGTTAATTGGTAGGGCAGCATGTACAGAAATCACAATTAATGTGCTCTTCCTTCACCCTTGCTCTTTCATTCCCCCACAGATTTCCTACACCAGTTGTGCATCTCTCCAGCAACCATTGCCAAACCCAGGGCCTGGGCCTTCAAACCCCAATCTGATCAAATTCTTTCACAAATGCAGTCAATCCAACAGACCACCTATTTATCAGGAGGGGAAATCCCCTCCCTGGTTAGCAGCCATCGATGTGTAACGCACTTGGCTAGAAGGTTTTAGGAGGCCACAGCACAGCCCAGGTTTTGTGGGGCTGTTCTCAGGGACGGATCTTCATGCCATGGCCAGCTGTGACTTATTTGTGTGGAAAACAACATGTGCACACAGAAGTACACACACTCTGTTCAAAGCTAGGATGGAGTCAGGGTTAAAACGGTCACACAAATGATGAATGGATAGGAAAGGATTTGGGAGACCTGGGAATATTTGTCAATTAAAGTGTAGGTGACTTTCAGTTGTCACTTGAGCAACTCTGCCACGCTGCATGAGGATCAGACAACCCGTAGTACAATGAACATAACACAATATAGTATGGCACTGTGTATAATCCCCTCAAACTATCCCCATGGACACACAAGCTATTATAAACACGCATCTCTGGATATACATAAATACAAGTATGCACTCACACGAGTCTATAAGGAATGGTTTGTGTGGGAAGGATTCTACCTGCAGAGATAACAAATTAGCTACCTCTTAGGAATGAATTATCATAAACTCATGAGAATGTGTTTTCAAACATCCTTTTTCTGTCCAGATATACAATCCACGTGTATACTTGCATATGTCTGCAGAACACTGGTAATCTTGAGAGGGACGCAAAATCTTAATAATCCAAAAATACGTGTATTTGTTAAGCAGCAGGTGTGGAAACGAGACACATGCATAACCCTGTCACCGAAATCCTGACACCAAGTCTAAGGTGCAGCGGAAATCTCAAGATCCTTTATAGCATCAATATAGCCGTCTTAAGCCCCCAAATCCATCGCCGGAAAATCAAGCTCTGCGTCAGTATGAGCACTCTCCTCCCGCTCTGATTGCCTCCCTGTAAGCAAAGCCGTGGTGGAAACCCCATCCCGGGAGGCGGACAGCGTCTTCAGATGACAGAGGGAGACTGATCCTCCCCGCGCCGGTGCCTTAGGCGAGCGCTCTTTGTAGTGCAGTTCCACTAATCACACCGTGGCTCTGACATCCCTCCCAATATTTAACTTTCCTGGGACCTCTGGTAGTTTATTAGAATTCTCAGGCTACAGGTATTGGTGTTTCTGCCTTCAATTACGCTGCCGCTTTTTGCTGCGGGAGAATTCCCTGCCCCAGGCTAAGCAGTGACTGCGGTGGTAGGAATAATCATTTGTGGGTGATATTTCAGCAGAGCACAGAGGGAAGTGGAAGACGATCTGCGACAAACCAAATGGATAGTATCAAAAATCAATTCCACTCTTGCCATGGGAATGAGCAAAGGAGAGGAAAAAAAGGCAATCCAACAGCTTTTAACGGGAGGAGGGCTCAAAGGGAGGAAAGAAATCTGCTTAAAAGAAATGCTCCCTTTGCTGTGGCACAAAGAAACGTGCCACTTGAAAAATTTTGATTTTTGGTCTAGATTCACATGTGTCTATGAATATTTCCAGCAGCAGTTTTGGTGCTGGGAAATCCAGGCAGTGCCGGATCTCAGGTCCAAACCTGCTTCCCTGACCTCAGCCAGACTCTCCCAGAAGGCAGCAGGTCCTTGTCCGCATGTCCGTACATGTGTGGTGCGTACACATGTACGTTTGCATGTCTGTAAACGTGCACACATGTACACATGTGCATTTCTTTTCTCTTAGCACTACGGTGCTTAGGTAATACAGGGTCTGTGGGCTACTTAAACTCTTTTAGGTCTTCATACAATGCAAAGAAGACTTGGTCTAAAGCCATTGTCAAAGGAGCAAACCAGCGTTTCTCACAGCTATCAAGAGCAATTGTTGTTTGTTTTTTTTTTCTTTAATAGTGTTATTTGTTTTGGCTATAAAAACAGTTGACTTGTGCAGACTTGTGTTTGTAATAAGAGCAGGAACTTTGAAATTACTCTGGCATTTGGAGAGCTGAGCATTGTAATGAATTTCACCAAAGCACCTTCCATCGTAATTTGCAAGAGTTCCTTTATGTAGGAGCAGGATATACATCGATGGGAAGGGAAAAGGAGAACAAACATGCTAACAAAAGAGAGAGACAATGAAAACAGAGACAAGATTTCTCCTTACCCTGGAGCTTTCTGTCTCCACCTGAGTCTGAAACCATGGAAGGTAATAAAGGCTAAAACCCTGAAGCCCCAAATCCTACAATAACAGAAGTTTTTGCCCTTCTGTTACCCTTCAAAAAATAACTTTGAGAGATGTCACAGTGTTGATTATTACTCAATTATTGTTACAGAGCCTTTCTGAAGGCACAGAGAGGCATAGAAGAAGACACACCATTTCCACTACTGGCAAATCGGGAGAGTTTGCTCTGTCAGTTACGGCACTGTCTCCTGTCAAAATGCTCACCAACACCATCATTTTAATCTGATAATCTCTTTAACTCTTCTGCTCCTAAAAGGAGGTTATTTCATTTATTCACAGCTCTGATAATTAGAAATCTTCCTCTAATTTCCAGCGTAAATTTATTCATGGCTAGTTTAGACAGATTTGCACTTCAATAGCCCACTCCCAGAGGAAGGATGGGGTTGCAGAGCTGTAGATGGAGGTGACGGGTTTGACCCAGAGGAACCGGGTTCCTGCAGCCTCTGCAGAACTCCCTGGTGACTGGGTTGAGCAATGGCCATTTGCTTTCTGTGAGCAGGGCTGAAATATTAGCAGGATCAAGCCTGCGGGTGGTGGATTCAGAGTTGGTCATCACTTCTCAGATGAAACATTTGGTGGTTCCAAAATGGCTTTTACTTTGAGTTAAGAAATTTTCCCTTCATTTCCCTCAATGTCTTTCATTTTTGATGAAGCTGGAAGACAAGAAAATGAAATACTTTCAGTTATTTTTGCTTGATTTATTTTTTTTTAGTTGGAATTTTCTACCCTCTCTCCAGTGCTGAGAAAGAGCAAGCAGAGGATGAGATGTGCTGACTAAGCCATTTTAGCCCTTTGTAGAAACCTGCAGCGATAAGTTTAGATTTCAAAAACTGATTCTTAAATATTTTTCTTTTTTTTTCCCAAACAGATGCCTGGAGGAAAGTCTTGGCACAGTGCACCTTGTTGGTCATCCCGAGCACCCCACATTTTGCAGAGGGTAGAGGAAACCGAGTCCTGCTTAAGCAAGTATTGAAAGTTAGGAAAGAGAGAGGGTCCATGGAGGGTCTCTAGTTGGTGTGAACAGAAATAAACTGTTGGCCCTTGAAGTGCCAAGCTGATTGCAGTGTATCTCCCCTGTCTTAAGGAAATAAAATCTTTCGAAAAGGATGGGTAGTGATAATGAGAATACCACTACTTCTTATTCAGATAATTTTCTACTCAATGTAAAAACCCTCTCTAGAAAAAGTCATCCTTTCCACTCCCTCTGCATGGAAGGGTATGTGCAGGATGGCAAACCTTGGCCAGATCATCCAGCCGACTGCTGCAATCTCAGTCTGGGGCAGGATGATGCTCTGCAGTATCTGTCCCCACCACATTGCTCCGATGTCACCCAACATTACTTTGAACTCCCACCACACTGCTTCAACACCCTCCCTGCGGTGCTCCAGCATGCTCCCACATTGCTCCAGTATTCTCCCTCATTGTTCAAACATCTTCCCACATTGCTCCAGCATCACTTTGTATTGCTCCAGCATCTCCCCACCTTGCTCCAGTATGCCCACACACTGCTCCAGCGTCCCCCCAGCATTGTTTTGGGCTTCAGATGATGCTGCTCCCCTCTGGGACCACACAAGGACCAGCATCTCGCCCAGGCTGATGGGATGCAGAGCTCTGGGTGAGCTCACCAGTGGGGAAGAAGGACCTAATGTACCAGCATGCAGCCCTGTACACGGTTCCCGTCAGCCAAAAGTATGCTACTCAGCGTAGTTGCTGTGTTAGTCATGCTTAATCTGCTGCTAAATAAAGTTCATAGCTGTTCAAATAAGCATATAACAAGAAAACTTTGTAGATTTTTTTTTAAAATAAAAGCCCATCGCTGTTAAAACCCAAATTCCACTAATGAGTTGAAAACAATTAGTGATTTTCCAGGCCGTGAAGAGGGTTGGTCGCCTTCACCCACATTTGGTTTTATTTACGACCTTCCCCTTTGTCATCTTAACATTTGCCACAGGAAAGTTGGGAAAGGCTGGTGAGGGAGGGCTAAAAGGAAGCAATACCTCATCATGTAAACAATTAGACCTTTATCAATCCTTCTGGAAGAGGTCCTTTATCTGATGACAACCTCTGCAGAACGGAAGAGGAGTAGGTACCTCCCTCTGGGACCATCCTAACTATTCAATCAATTCTCCTCAATTACTAACAAATCTAAATGTGATTTATCTGCCCAGGAATCATTCCAATATCAGGCAAGGATCTATCAATAAAACCCCCAAAGGCAATCTTTTTTTTTCAGACCTGTCAATAGAACCTCTGAAGCACAAAGAGAGAGAGCCGACAGTTGAGATATTTTGCCTTTTTTTTTCTTTTTTTTTTTTTTTTTTGAGCACTTAATTAAGTCGACAAGAACCTGTCAAGGATAATTTTCAAAGCACACGGCCTCAGCATCTGACATTTGATAATATTACACTCCACGTTGATTGAAATTGATTTTTTCTCCTCTTTTTTTTTTTTTTTTTTTTTTTGTTGTTGTTGGTAGAAGGCTGCAAAAAAAGGGGGCATTTGACAACTTTCTTGCCCATAGATCCAAGGACAGAAGGCCAGTTTGTTAAGGTCAGTCATGACAAACAGCATGATGGGTTTTTAAAACCAGCTGAGTTTAACAATAGTAGGGCACAGGTATGTTATTTCAGTGTCAATAAAGCAAGCGGCTCAGCAGTTAGCAAACGTCTCAGCAAGACCAGAGGCACTGGGATTAGAAGTAATAGTAAATTTATAGGGTCGGATCCTGATCTCAGTTAATACCATTGTAAATCCAGAGAGAAATTCATTGACTCCAATAGTTTTTGATCCCGAATGGTCCAGATGTGGTTGTTTTCTAAACTTGTTACCGGAGCTGCCAATTACACCATTCCTTCGGATTTATTTGTATTTATTTTTCACCCTGATGTGAGTTGGAAACTTCCCTTTTCTCCCTGTAAAAGGCACTACAGTAAATCTTTCTAGATGATCATCTGCTTAAGCGCCTAAGCTACTTTGTAAACCTATACATGTAATATCTGCCATTCCCATGCCTTTGAAATGGAAAAAAAAGGGCAACTCTGCAGATGTGAAGCAGAATCAGGCCCCTGTCGTTGCTCAGATAGCTCAGAAAAAAGGTATGGATGACGAAAATCAGGTTCCAGGTTTATCTTGCTCTTCAACTTTCTAAGCAGCGATCAGTACTTACTATTTGCTGCTTAGCATCCCACGCGGAAAACAAGGCAGACTCTCAGCGAATTGATTTGAATGATAATATTTTATTAAAGTTCTGTGCTTAGTTGCTTTTGCAGCTGCAGCTGAGCAATTACGGCGTTTCAAGAGTAATTTATTGGTTATTGGAATCCAAGATGTTGTTTCTTTTGTCTCAGCTACGGAAAAAGACCCTCGAGTAAGAGGCTGGGAAACCTGAAGGTACTCTCCCTGGCTTCTGGGCAGGACAGCAATAACCCGCCAAAGTTGGTGGGATGAAGAGGGGATAATTCGATGAAGGATGACGCCCAGGATGTAAACCACCTATTCCTACACATTAAAAACTCAGCTTGGCTTCAGCTCATGCCCACCCATGAGTCGTGTCACCTGCTCTAGCACATGGCACCATAGCTCAGTGGGAATGGGAATGGCTTGGCAAATACTCCCGTGGTCCCTTCTCAAAAAGAAGCTCCAGGATGAGGTCAGACCTTGTCCCTGTTTTATTTATTTCTCATTCTTGCATTGGACGAGCCGGAGATGCATCAACATCATGTGGTGGCACATTTCAGAAGACCCAGTTCTGGAGGGACCGGGCCTTAAGCAGTGGCCATGAGGCCAGTCTCAGCAGAAACCGGATCTAAAGTGGCACATCTGTCTTAAACGGATACATCTTTCCTAAAAATGTGTGATTTAGACACTGGGCAGCTTTTACTCATCAGAGAGCATCAGGGAGCAAGCAAGCTGAATTAAATAATTGAATTGCCCAAGGTCATTGAGGAAATCTGTAGCAGAGGCCAGCAATGGGCACAGATGGCCCCCAGATCAACATCTACATTGCTATAGGTATGCTCTTAGCAGCTGCCTGGGATATGAAGGGTTAAGCTGGGCTAGATTGAAGAGAGACATTAATTATCCCAGGTAAGAATTAACTTGCCAAGAATCGGGAGCAAGGCACCACCTGACTTGAGCGAAATGATCTAAATCTGTATGTCCCACGCCGATCCCCATGCGGCTCTCCTGCAAATGATGCACCAGAATTAAACCGAGCGTCTTTTACAGTAGGTACATTTCACCCCTCGGAGGAATACTATAAAAGTTGGTCTCGCGGACGCCACTTCTGCAGTACCCTGAGATGAAGAGAGGGAGAGGTTTAAATCCAAATCAGTGTCAGCGCTGCCTCTGGAAAGCTCTCACAACAATTAAAGCAGAATTATGGCTGGTTCCCCGGAGTGACCGCAGCTTGGGTTGGAGGGGTGAGGGATCCTGGTCTCTCCACCTCATTTCAGGCAAGCGAAGCCTGGCTTTTATGACTTTCGGGACCTTGTGGCTAGGAAATTAAAGAGTGCCAGGGGTCACCGCTGGGGACTGGAGTGTGTCTGTAAGCCAATTAGCCCAGTCTGAAGGTGCTTTGGCCAGGGGCAGCTGGCCGTCTCCCAGCCACCTCGCAGGGATGCTCTGGGGGACAACGTGGGTGAGGCACCATCCTTAACTGCCTGTTTGGGGTTGGCCACCCTGGACAACCATGCAGATGTGAATATTTGTGCCAGACAGTGGTCCAGGAGGGCTAATTTTAGCAGTCTAGATGTTGCCTTTATGGTCTGTTTTCCTGACCTCTTGACCTAGGAGAGAATTTGGGACCTTGGCTGGTCACAACACATGGTGTAAAGATACAGCAGTGGAGGTGAAAAGGCTCAGCTGGTCAGTCGAGCAGTGATGATGCTCTTTGGAAGGGTCCATAAAGGAATACATCCAGGCCTGTCCCCCATTGTGGTCTCTCCGTGGATGCCTGCACCCTGGTGCTTGTAGAGACTGGGCAGCTGACCCCGTCAGAGATACTGGCTCAGGTTTCTCTTCCAGAAGTTCAGGGTCAAGATGACACTGTGTCCACCCTGAGCCACCCTGCAACACCATCCTGTCCCACACCCCCATTTGTCTGCTTGCCCACGGGGCTAAGTCACAGATCTTGTGCTTGCCACTGGCCTGGAGCACGTCTGCTGGATTTCTCAGGTCTCCTTCAGCGTGTGGCAACAACTAAGAGACATAAACACAGCCATCAGTCACAATGTGAGCAAACTTTTTGTCCGAGATTATGATTTTTCCATGCTCAGGCTCCACTTCTGTGCACAAAGCCCGAGCACCAAAATTTATTCTTGGTATTTGCTTTCTGATGCTTATTCCTCATTTTCTGGAGCCTGGGGGTAATGGAAAATTTTCACTTTTCAATGTTGGGCTTGTTTCCTTAGGAAATAGCTGCATGTAAGTGTGGGCTGGAGTTTGCCAACCTGGAAAACAGTGAAGGAGAGAGGTGTAACTCTCACACACTGCTCCTCTCTGGCTTCATCTGCTCTGCTGAGGGCCATCCTGTGACCTTAGGGTCCACAGCACGACACAACTCGCTCCGGGCAGTTCAAATCCCTTCCCTCCCAAGGCCATGAGGGCTTCCCCTCACCACCTGAGCGGAAGGATCCCTGCCCATGGTCTCCCCTAACCACGGGGCTTGCTGGGATGGAGTGAAACCCAGCTGGCTTGAGCATCATGAGTTCTGCTAGCCCTGCAGCGTGACCAGGAAGCCCTCTGTCCCTGCGCATGGCTTGAATTTGGTGTGTCTCTGTCAGAGGGAAGGAAGGTTTGGACTCCTGAAGGATCATACGGTTTTCTCCAGTTATATGAGTTGGTCTATTAAAAGGTAATGTCTATCCCCACAAACACAGCTCCACCTCGGAGCCTTAAATCAAAGCATCAAGCCTCTCGTGCAATGTGCCAGAGCAGGATTTACCATGAACCATTGGTCCCCACACTGTGATCCTAGGCAGTGCAGCCATGCCCGGCTGAGTCTACGTTACCTCGTGCTTGGAGTGGCCATTTCAGCCTGGACCCAACATCTCATTTGGTCTCTGAGGACAGCATGATACCTACATGCCAAATTTCAGTCTGAAAAATCTTTTCCTGTTGAGACTCCACCTCTGCCTGGGATTGCCCTGCTCTGGAGCTGGATCTCTCAGGGGTTTGGCAGCACCCCTGGGTGCCAAATGTAGGAGCACCAGGCTCACCAAAGCCCAGCTTGACCATGGCACTGTCTGGGCTTTGGCAGAATGACCCTGGGCTTTTCCCTGGGAGATCAGGGCAGGGATTTAGGTTGCTTTGGCACATTGAGGTCTTGGGGTGATGGGGACAAGTGGTGCCCAAGCAGGTTGGGATGTTCTGCAGCCAGGCCTGGGGATGCCGATTTCACCTTTGATGTCTTTGCCTCTGGCAAGTCACTTAATGGTGCAGTTTTCCCTCTGCGTAAAATGTGCGGAATAATCACTTCCTACCTTTCAGGGGTGACATGAGGCTTAATTAATTAATTAATTGTTTTGGAAGTAATTAATTTTCTTATTTCACAAAGAGTACTTTTTTCTTTCTTTCTTTCTTTTTTTTTTTTTTTTTGGAAAGCAGTCATGTTGCGGAGAGTGTCGAGTGTCACCATGGCTCTGAGGTGATGAGTGCTCCCCAGGACCAGGGCAGCTTCGAATCCTCACCTGGACGGAAGGAGCTAGCGTTCTGCCACCCCCATCAGGCCCCTTTTCTATTTGGAAAGGCCGAATCCTACTAGCACTGGGCTCCTCTAACACCTGGTCATCCAAGCCAAGGCGTGTGAGTTGAGGTCCTCTCCCCGGGCAGGTGGAGCTGGGTCCCCAGTCCCTCCAGTGTCCAAGCCATGGGACTGGTCCTGGGTCTCTGTTCCTTGAGAAGTGTTACATAGGGTATTTAAAACACATATTTTGAAGTTAATTTGGTAACAGGGCACATATATTCAGATTGTCCCTAATTGACTGTTTAAGATGCGCAGTTCCGTTCAAACCCTCTTGTTCGTCATCATGTTCAGAAATGTTGCAGGAAACAAGCAGTGACGGATGAGAAACCAAGCACTATCTGCTGGAGACAGACGTCTGACAAAGTGATAAGTATGTCTAACTCCCCTGGGCATTAATTGTACACAGTGCATAGATATGGGTGAATTATTGCTGTCCCTGATTGTCTAATGATATTTTTTTCCCCTCTCATATGATCTTTTTTTTTTTTTTTCTTACCTGGTGTTTTTGAACGTCTGAGAAATTCATATTGGCAGGTTGATCTATATTGTCTAATATGACATGGAGTGTAATCAATCACAAATCCTGCCTAGACCGTTTCAGCAACTTCAGTTATGGTGAAATGGCAGAGGTAATCCCAAGGTAATGAAGATTGCATGACTAATATCCACTAAAAACTTGCCATACAGACCAGATTCATTTAAAAATGAATAGGACTTAGCCCTTAAATTACTACTCAGTGTTTGCTACTGCAAGACCAGCCCAGCCCAGAGACTTGGGGAAGTTATGATGTTTCTTTCTCTACATGGTGTGCATTCAAAGAAAGCCAAGCTTGGAAGGACATTCACCTGCCCCTCTTCATCCGTGGGGGCTTAGGAGTTGGAGATCCTGCTGACCACAGCCAACTGGCTTGTATTGGGGTGAGATTCTTATCTCAGATATCAAGGGTGGCATAAGGACAGTGCCCCCAGCTCAAGCATGCCATAGGAAAGAAAAAAAAACCCCTGTTTCTGAGTGGGTCTAGTGTCCCAGCCCAGGGGTGCCAACAGCATAGGACACATGGGAGGTGCTGGTGCAGTACTATTTTGGGAGGGAAGGACCATGGTCTTCATGAAAGCAACACTCTCTCAGCCTCTTGAGAGAGACAACTGCAACTAAAGGCTGAGAAAATGATGTGCAAAGAGGAATTTTCATCAGGAAGTTAGAAACTTTTGAGGAGAACCAGAAGAGGTTTTGCTAGAGCAGGACTGAGCCTTACAATCCAAATGTTTACAGAAGGGATTTTAAAAATAAAATTCAGGGAAAGCTGATGGGATAGGAAAATCACAGACTTCAGGACGATGCGTGGTCTTGGTGTGAAGATGCTATGAAAATTTCTTCGTGTTGAAATAGAGGGCAGGCCGGAAACTGTCAAAACTCAAGAAAGAGGAGGGTAAATCCAATCAAATGAAGTCTCATTTAAACAGCACACTTTAAAACAGGCAACTGGATTATGTGTGGGATGAGGCATGCTGGCAAACCAACCATGAAGCCTCAGCATGAGCACCAGAATTGTTCCATTTTGGAAAGGGGGATCTGCATAAAAATGGGACAGCCTTGTAAGAATGAAGCCAAGAAGAGCCAGGAAGAAGAGGAGAAGGCTGGTAAGAGGCAGGGGAGTTACTTAAAGACATGATTTCAGAGGATGACAGTAAATCTCTACCCTAGATCACAGTAGACTTTAGAAAGACCACCCTGCAAATCTGGCATGAGACAGCAAGAGCTGAAAGGAGATTATGAAGAGTTAGAAGGTGTCCTTCAAAAAGCTGAATGTATGTCCACCAAAGGAAAAGACGAAAGAACAAAAATTCTGGCAACTTAAATCTAAAAATATAACAGGATAGGGGGAAAAAAAAAAAAACCTACCAAAAAAAATTGCTGAATGTGCAGCTATTGGCAATAAACCAGAGGTAGAGCCTGCAGAAAATTTGTAGGGCAATTACAGCACAAGAACAATTGCGCTGTCAAACTGAAGTTTCCTCTAGCCCAGCACCCTGTCTCTAAGAGCAGCTGGTACCAGATGTTTAGGAAAGTGTCGTAGAGCATTTAGTGATGCTCTCCCGCCACCCTTTCTCTGCCTTCAGGGATTTGAGGCTTGGTAGCTTCCAGGAGACCTCACTAGGGACTTCAGATGTTCATGGGGTATTTGGAGAAGATAGGGCCCCAGTGGAGAAACTAAGTAATATTTTCACATCTATATTCAGTACAAAGAAGCATGTAGAGTATCCTACACTTGTGATGTCTGTTTTGTGGGGTTCAGCAGAAGGTAAGTCAGAAATTTCAGCAGAAGAGATGTAGATCGTCTTGGTAAAGTGAATACAGCAGTTATTGGGTTGGGATGATGTTCTCCTCTGGGCTGTAGAGGAACCTGGGCATCAAATTGGTCACCATTATCTGTGCTGTACCCTTGAAAGAGGTCAGGTTGGCTCCTGCCCATAGACAGTGCTCTTGAGAGCACCTGCAGTCTGACAGTGCCTGTAAGTCTGCACTAAGCGAACCCTTAGATATAATGATGACGACTATCATCAGGGCATATATGGATAAATATAACGTAACGAAGCAGACTCAACCCATCCTTCATCAAGGGAACCTAAGCTTATAAATATGTTAGAGGTCTTTGAAGGTCTTGTAAAACATATGGAAAAAAACTAATCTACACAGATAGGTAAGTTTTCTACGGTGTCTCATTCTAAAAGCTGGAAGGGTAGGACCTTTAATAAATTAATAGCTATGTGGGGAAAAAACTGTAGGAAATAGAGCATAGAAGTAGCTTTCACAAGTCACCAGTGGAATCCCAAATGTGTCTGTAGTAAGATCCATGCTGTTCAGCGTATTCATAAATAACCCACAAAGGAGTACGGATGGTGAGACGACAAAGCTCGGTGATATTATTGAATTATTCAGGGTAGTAAAAACAAAGCTGACTGCTGAGATTTGCAGAAGGCTCTGCAACCCTGAGTGACTGGCAAATAAAATTGAAGATGAAGTTCAGCGTTGCTAAATGCAAAGCAGTGCACATGTATGGACTTTGAATTGTCTTTTACCATTGGGAAAGGGAATTTGGAGTTATAACGGACAATTCTCAGAAACTGTCAACTCAGTCCTTGGTTATGGGTAGAAAAGCAAACTGGTTGCTGATAATTAGTAATAAGGAGTGAAGAGCAAGCCAGGAATGTTACATCACTGTATGAATTAATGCTACACCTGCATCGTGCCTTTCTGGCCTAAAAGAAAACATAGGAAAGATGGGAAGGATTGTCCAAGAGAAGAATGGCTTCGCACAAGGTCCAGAGAAGTCCACATAAAAAAGGTGAGTGTAGAGACAGAGGTGTATAAAGCCGAAGGAGGTACATCCTTCCCACTACATGTGGTGGTCTCCACAGCTTATTGCCAACAGATGTGGTGGATGCTGAGTCGACATGGTTTCAGAGTGCAATGAAACAAATTCATGGAAGAGAAATCCACGAAGTCCATTGATACACAGCTATCATTTTCATCTCGGAAAGTCCCTATTCTGGAAATTCAGAAAACATATCTAATGCAAAATCTGTACTTGAGCTCTTATACCTGTATCTAGGCTTTAGCCAAGAGCCATCATCAGAGGCAGAGCACCGGGCCACATGGTCCTTTGGTTTGATGCAGCTGTTCCTCTCTAGCATGAGAGGAAATGGCCTCAAGTTGTGTCAGGGGAGTTTAGATTGGATATTAAGAAAAATTTATTTACTGAAAGAGTGGTCAGGCACTGGAACAGGCTGTTCTGGGAAGTGGTTGAGTCACCATCCCTGTTCAAAAAACGTGTAGATGTGGCACTTCAGGACATGGTTTAGTGGACATGGTGGTGTTGGGTTGACAGTTGGACTTTATGATCCTAGACGTCTTTTCCAACCTTAATGATTCCGTTATTCTATGATTCTATGATTCTGTTTCTTTTTGTTCCTTTGGATGTAGCAAAATCTCTAAATCCCATAGCATCTCAAAAAGCATCCCAGGGGAAGGACAGACACCTTGAGCTGCTCACACCTTCCTGAGTTGTCTTCCCAGGCTGTCTGTGCACTCAGGCAGGCATCACACTTACACTGCTCTATGTTAGGGTCATTTACCTAGAAATAAAAGCTAGAAATGCATTTTTAAAATTAAGGCTGGGGTTCTCATGCCTGACTCCGGGCCACGACTCTTTCACAGGTGGGGACTATTCAAGAGCAGAGAGTGACCAATTGTTATCCTCCTGGTGCAGGGCAGAATGGTGGACAGGAGGGTCCAACTATTGTTGTCTGGCTTGTAGGAATGACCTGAGCAATGTCCACATGATGAGTATGCCTGGGTCACCTGGGTGCTTTTGGAAACCCGAGCCCTGCTCCCTCCACCCAGAAGAAGGAGTGGGATCCCGGCTTGCCGCTGGCAGAAATACAGCCCCCGCTGACACACCACTCCTGCTGCCGCCTGCGTTTAAATCTCACCAACCTTCCTGCTCTACCTTAAACCGCCAGCTTTAGAGGTCCCCACTCATCAAACTCTTGTCAGGCAACAAGAGGGGGAACAAGGAGGGCTTAATTGATCAGCTTCAAAAGTAGCCTTGAGAACTTGATTCAGATATTGACTTCCAACGAGCTGGTTTAACTCCAGCTTCCAGAGCCAGCGATGGCTGAACATCAAAACTATTAACCTCTGGCCTTACCAGTTGGTGAGACATCACAGCAGCAGTAATTAGGAAGTCAATCGGAATCACATGTCTCACTTACACTGGCATGTCAATCAATAGTGCCAGTGACAGATTCATTAGGCCAGGCCTTGCAGCACAAGCTAGTTACAACCTCATAAAATACGCTTTTGAGGCAGGGCAAAGAAAAATCTGCTAGGAGGACTTGACTAGATGACAATATGTATTGATTAGGGCTCAAGCAATTTATGAAGTGCTACTTGCTCTGCAACCTTTCTGGCTCGGTGCTAAATTTTCCCAAGTAGTTGCTAAATAAAACAAAATATTACACTTTTTAAAGCCATTTTCTGACAGGGCATTTTTTATGCTACTTACAACTAACAAATAATCTAGCAAGGTAAAACTTCAATAGTTACTTAATGGTGAAAGGTACCTTTCATTTCTCTGGCCATCAGGCTTTGAAAGAAGACATCCATCTGGATGAGAAAAAAAAAAATTAATCTGAAACATGATTAAGAAACTCTCCTACCTTCCGGAGACAAATTTCGTTTTAACATGCCTTTCTTTAGAGCATTTTAATGGCCATTCTTTTCGGCAGGACATAAGAAAAACGAATATTTCAGTTTTTAAAACTAAATTAAAAGCTCGGTTTATGGAATACAACCAATCCATATGTCGCAAACACAGTGCCTTTTAAAGACAGAAACACCATAATGGGAACTTACTGAAATGCTCTTTGCAATGCTGTTCTTTTAATTGGATCTTTTTGACTTTGCTTGTAGACAGTTTTTGTCAGGATCTTCTCAAGGTTCATGAGGACTCCCTGCTCACTGCTGTCTGCTCACTCAGTCACCGATGGTGGGATTTATTTCCTCCCGCCCTATGTGGTGAGGAAGCATCGTGCTTCAGGGTAAAGCGTCCGTATAGGGTCACTGCAGTGACAGCTGTCTCTGTAGGATTTTACGTCTTGCATGCCTTGACCATCTTTCCAAGATAAATATCAGAACTGGCACATCTTTATTGGCAAAGATGCCAAAATGCGGCCGTGAGGCTGGTGGTGCCATTTTCATGGGTATTAAAGAAATAAAGGATTATTCAGAGTCTCTCTCAATACGCCATGGATTGCCTGTGTTTGTTATTTAAAATGTACCTAGCAAGGAGAGTCTTGCTAATGCTGAATAAGGACTTGGGCACATTCTTGTAGTAGAAGAATCAATAGAGGTACTTTTGGCACCTAAATGTGAGTAGACAACTGCATCTTTGGTCTTACCTGCCAACTACAGGCACTACAGGCCTTCTGCCAACTACACCCACTCTCCAGTGACAAAGATCACCCAAAAGTCAAAATTACAAGATCATCAAGTTTCAGCAGCCACCAGAAAAGGGACTCGGAAAGACACAGGAGAGAGAATCTGAGTAAGTGTGAACTTCTTGCCTTGCCTTGCCTTCCACTTTTCTCTTCCCCAATGTAACTTCCATGTAATTTTCCAGCAGATACTTCATTGTCACCAGAACAATCCTTGTGACCAACTTTAATAATCTATGACTTACTTTGCACAGGAAATCGCTTAAGCATCTTCTTCACTTTCACCATAAATGCTTGCTGGGTTAGAGTTTAACCGCTCCTGGTCGTAGGGGAAGTTTCTCTATTTTTTTCCAAATATCTTCAGCTCTGAAGTAGCAAAGGGATATTTCTCAGGGTGGAAAAGCTAAATGTCTGCACCAACACCATGACCAGAGAAGGTACCAGTCTCTTATTTTCACATCAGATTAATAAAACCACCAGAGCAGCCACTGTGAGGCAAAGGCCTAATATTTTGGAAGAAAACTGACTGAGGGTTTTATTATTCGTTAATAACAAGAGATTTCTGGTTAATTAATTTGGGAGTGTTATTAATGTTAATAGTACAGCTGGGATAATAATTTACGATTATTTATTTCCTCGCCAAATTCAGATCTTTTCTGTTCTTGAATTGTCGAAGAACAGATTGTAGTTTTCTAAAATCAATTAATTACTTTAAATTATTTGGCAGATAACTTCTGCAAATAACTCTGGGTTTGGGTCTGGTTCACAACCCGTTCGCTGGTGCATATTACACGTGAAATCTGAACTGCAGAAGGGGACAGGTAGGTCACACCAGGAATTTGGCTTTCCAGTTTTGGGGACAAAACATTTTAACTGACTTTCATTGCCAAATGTCTGTGGGCAACATATTAAATTTCCCTCTCTTCAATTCCCTCCAACGCTCCTGCTAGTAAACTCCTTGTTCCACCAAACAACCTTGCCAGTAAATTAAAATTCATTACAATAACCAAGAGAAAGGACCATAAACGAGGTCTAAGTAGAAACAACTTGATTTTAAATTCAGAATGAACATATATGGCCATTTTTTTTTCTGTTACTTTTCATTCTATACCAATTAATTCCTAAAAACTGCAATCATCTTTCCTAAAATAATTCCAGGTGGTCCAATAAAACGCAGCAGAAAAGGAAGAATGAACTGAGTATGGGCTGTTGAGTGCTGGGAATCCTCTAAATTATTTCCAACATGGAAAGTTTTGGAAAGGAGGGGCATATGCTCCATGCAGAGACAGGAAGAAGGTCACTTTGCATATGGTTTCCTCTGTAACAGCGACGTGTTTCACACAGTAGATCAAAAACTTTAATGAAGAAGTAGTAACTGCTTACGTTGGCAAAGAATTAAACCAGCTGTGTTTTTGTGAAAAGCAATAAAATGAGTTTGTTTCCTTTTTGGAACTTTTGAAAGGCCGTTTGGTTTTATCCCTCAGTAAAATTATTTTAAAGGCTCTAATGAGAAGGTCAAGTCCAACTCATTATAAACTTCACACATGGGGAGAGGCAATTGCTCTCCCTTTTTTGCTTCTGGAGAAACCCCATGTAAAGCTGATGGAAACATCATGGCCCATCCAATCCCCTTTTGACCCAAACCCTTGTCACACTCGCCCGAGACCAAGGTGACAGCAAGAGGTGGATGTGAAGGGGGCCATCCTTTCTGCCAACCCGCAGGACCCTTTCTTGTGGCCGAAGCAATCCTACCGTCGCCACAGCTTGGAGCTGTATGGACAAAGTCTGCTGGTCACTGCCATTTTGGTTGTCCATTCTTGGTGAATCGCTTGGATGGTGTCAGACAATGTGTTTTTTCCAAGCCTGGCAAGCCCCTGCATCCTTCCCACACTTCAACTAGCACTTTGCAGGGCTGATTTACTCTGGTTTTATCAACTCCTAGAGCTGGAAGAGGCAACTATTAAATTAATATCACAATTAAAATTCAATCAGTGCAGCACTCGGTTTAAATCTCTGAATCAACACAACAGGTCATCAAATCAAATTATGAGACTGATATTAGAAAGCACGGCTTGTTGCAGCCTTGTCTCAGCAAATTTAACACGGAAAGCTTTGTTGTCCTGTTGGTATAACGCACTGGCACGTGTGTCTGTATGACTTTGTCCGTGGTGTTTACACTTCTATTTCATTCTAAGACAATTTTTAAGCGGTAGAACAAGCAGGGAATACATCATGCATGTTTATCCATATACCAGATAGATAGCATGAACATGCCAAATGGCTCTGCTTCTTACATTTCAGAGTTGTCACTTATTGAAAGTTTTCGGTGTTCATTCTTGAAGCATCATTTGTTTCTTTAGGACTGAAGATGCAGAAAATGATTGTCCTGCAGCAGAAACTTTGTGCCTCTTAAGTAGTTAGGCCTGCATCCCTGCATCCCCCATACCTGTATCCCTGCGTCCATCCTGCTACCTCTGCCTTGCAACTGTGTCTGTGAGCCTGCAGAACCATGGAGATCAACAGCAGATCATGCGAGCCTTCAAAAATACGCAAGAAAGAGAAAGGAAAGGAAATCTTTGTTAGGAAAATTGATCTTCACCTTGTGGTCAGGGTAAAGGACTCCCAGTTAGGACCAAGAGCATCTCTTCAGAAAAATATGTCAAAGTGTAAACGAGACCTGCAACCCGCATATATGTTCTTTACATAACATTGATTCCACATGTCCTAAAATGTCCTGGACTTTAAACTGACATAGGATTGCGGAAGGAATCTGCATTTGCTCTAAAATTGAAAGCTGATTTTGAGGGATATTTTACCAAAATAAATTAATTCATAGTTTAGTCAGCCAAAGTTTTCTCAGGCTGAACTCAAACCGGGCTCTGTGCCTTCAGCCCTTCTCTCCTTCTTGAGGAGGGAATTGCTTGGGGACCTTCAGTACCGCCCTTTGCCTCATTGTGTCAGCTACTGAAAAAAGGGAAGCAAATGCGGAGGAAAAGGAGCAGTGAGGGCACCAGTCGCTCACCTATCTGAGAAAGAGAGATGTCCAACTAGGGCAAACTTCTCCAGCCCTTGCGATGGTGGCTTTTCCATCATCTTCTTCAAATTTTCATGATAAAGCTCCAGGCAGACTAAAATCTATTTGATGTAGGAGAAGATCCACTTTCTTCTTGCTGATGAACAAACTGCTGCAGCCTGTTTGCCAAGTATAATGTGAAATTGTCTTATAGCCCCTTGGAAAAGGAAAAATTTAACAAATTATCCTCTTAGACACCTGTGGGCTTCCAGGTCTGTGCTGGATAAAATGGGGAAAGCGCTCCTGGTGAAGGCATTGTGGACATCATCAAGTTGTACATTGTAAGTGTCATTCACTAAGTGATTTATGCATTTGTGAAATTCAGGGTGTTCCCTCAGGAACAGCAGAGATCAACAGTCTCATAAAGAGAGGGGTTAAATTCACAAATCTGCTGTGGTGTTGAAGAATAATAACGATAAAAAAGAATCTAGAGGAAATAAAAAGCGGCTACAAGATGTTTTCTGGTGTCCTGTTCAGCTTAGTTTTGCCTATTTCTAGTAAAGGGAATTTTAAGTTCCTGTTCTGAAATTTTTCTACAGTCCACCTGAGAACCTGAAATAGGAGCACACTTTCCACCCAAAACTCAGATTTTCCTTCCCTCACTATACGACCTTTCTCCATCAACTACTGTCTCCCGTAATATTTGGAAAGTTGAATGCTGTAAGGAACTTCACGACTTTTCAAACAAGATGTTTTACCTCAACACCTTGTGAAGACAAGTCAGCCAAGACACTCCATTTTGGGATCTAAAACTTAATTTTGGAGATCTGCTGGATTTTTAAATACTCTTGGATTTTATCTGATGCAATGACTGCGGGCAAAGTTTTTCACATTTTTTTTAGCAAAAAAAAAAATTATAGGAAAGTAGCCTAGGTTGTTCTGTGTTTAATTTCCAGAATAGATTAAGACAGAAAAAATATTTTAACTGAGAAATCTAGGAAAACAATTCAATATTTTGTTTTAAAAGTTAAATAAATTTTGAAATTTTCCTAATAACTTGTGTTTGAAAAAGTTTAAAAATAAGAAAGAAAATGTTTCATTATAGCACCAACATTTCGACTAACCTCAAATTAGTTTTTTTGCTTAACTTTCCATTTCTACAAAAAATAAACAAGAAATAATTTGTGGCTAACACTGAACAGTGCCCTTCCTCCTCTTCAGGCTTTTATTCCCAAAATACTATTTTTTCCCTTGGATCTTGGTAAAATAAAAAAGAATATTGCTCCTATTTTTTTTTTCAGGAGAGCTAGCACCAGCGTTACACTTTGACTGGGTTTGCTGTTGGTCTGCATATCGCATGGAAAGCCACTACTTATTAAAACTGTTTAATGCACAGAGGAAGTTAACATGGTCTTGCATGGCAGGTATGGCGTCCACGAAGCATCCAGATAATAAATATGACATCTACTTGAGACATTGAATTAATAAATAAATATCCTGAATTATGTATTATTTGAATTTATTATACCCGTAGAACTATGGAGCACTGTGGTTTCTTCTTGATGTACTCGGTGCCAGCAGAGTTTAAGGCTTCTAAAATATATTAGAATATGATTCTATGAAATACCTTGTTTATCACATGAATAGCCCATGTTACCATCTTATCGTAAATAAAAAGGGCTCAGTAATCCAACTGCCAAACAGTGAAGCAGAAAGTCCCTCCAGAAAGGTGTCCTTCCTGTTGGCACTGGTGTGCTTGGGCTAGAAGGAATTCCCCTCACCAATGCCTGCTTGATAGAAAAAAACTAGTTTTGAGGTTTTTTTAAGACTCTGCAGACCCATAGACAGACTCCAGCTCTTGCTGTGGCTGTGTAAGGCACAGGGGGCAGATAGACCCTTGGGGAGTCCATACTCTGCCAAGATTCCAGCCAAGGAGGTGGTGGGTTCCACCTCAGCATGGAGTTAGATTTGAATCTCCTCAGCAGTGAGACGGTGCTCTGACTCCAATACCACCAATCTCATCCAATTAGGTTTCAAGTCTAACGGTCTTCAGCAAAACAATATCCAAGGCAAAGGCAGTAAAAGGCAAAATGTGCTAACAGATGCAGGAGAATTTAAGGCTGAGGCCTTATTTCTGTGTCACGAGGACATAGTGAAAATCCTGAACTCCAGGTTTCCCTGGGTTCTTTGTCGCTGCTTTGTTTGGGGACAGGTCCAGGATGCCCTGGTGCATTGTCACCAGGGTCCTGGGTTCTGCAGGAGCTGGTGACAAAACACAAGGAGCCCGGTGCTAAAATTGCTTTCTCCTGTTAATGAAGGAATGACCCTACCTCTTGTGTCCCTATCATAGGTGACATGTTTACACACTTATTCCATCAGTACCAGATTTATCAGCATTCCCTGGCAAAAATTTTACAAGGATCTTAATTTTGCCTTCATCTACTGTAACCAAAATCAACCTGTTTTTCTTGGGGCAACATCCCTACCCCCTTTTTGGGGTTTTCTCAACAACTTCATGCAAACACCAAGAGTGTATTTGATACGGAGGTTTTTCCCTAGAGAATAATGTGAGGGACACCAGAAGCGATTTTTCTCTATGCAGGGGATTTCTTGTGGATTGCTGAATGATGAACGGCAGAAAGACCATCACTTAAAAATAGCAAAGCAATGCCAAGTACCGAACCAACAGCCATGTGGTTTCACCTCCTGTTGCAACTATTTTTATCACCACTTTATGCTTCATTGACCGACGGAATTTTTTTTCCAGCCTTGCACTTTCATATGTATTATCCATATGCACACACACACGACTATTATTTTTATCTTCATCATTACATAGCGCTGTTCTTTGTGCCATTTAGGCATGAACCTCGTTTGAACCCTAAAGCCCCATTTTTGACACACAAAAACACTGTCATTTACATTCTGTGCCAAAGTATTACATAAAAAGCATCAAATGGGAGGAGAGACAGGAAGCTGGGAGTAAAGATATATAGTCAGCAAAGTATATAACTTCTGGCATATTACTGCTTAATCCTAACATAATTATTCTCATCCTTTTATTTGATTAACTTCTAATGGTTCCTCTTGGTGTTAAAGGTCCCAGTCTGATCATTTGATTTTAGTGTCTGCTATAATTACCGATAATGTTCTTTGCAAGACAATTTAATGATAACCGCATAATGGCCTATATGAAGAAAGCTGCAGGGTTTCAATGCTTTTGAGTAATATAAAATACATTAGACTAACACAAGCTATCAACATGACAGGGAATGTTTGATTTACATCAAGGACTACGTTATAGAGTCATGGAATTTTTTTTTTTTTTTTGCTCTTCTTCTTTTTTTTTTTTTTTTTCCCTGAAACTGTTTACAATAAATGACAGAACAGTTGGACAATCTGCAACTTGCTGAGAGCTATAAAACCTAGCACAAAGTTGGAAGTGACACAGAGTCGGGCCCGAAGAGCTGCGCCGGAGCATCCTGCCAGACTCGTGCGGCAGCAGGGCTTGCTCTGCTCGCACTGGATGTCACTGGGAGAGACTCCTCACATTTTTGAAAATCAAACTTAGGCAAAATTTCCAGCTTCCCTTGTCTTTTCTGGCTAAACGGGTGGCTTGGATTTTCAGGTGGCTTTTTCACTGTATTTAAAATCTTTGAACAACAAAAAACTCTCCCCAATATTTATTGACCGGTCTTTGCCTCCATTTCCCAAACCTAGTGTAAAAAAGAAATTTTATTTCAGCCCAGCCAGCTTGCCATTCTTGTCCATGTTTCGCTTCACATAGTCGTATTTTCACAGCTAAATATTGCACTGAGCTAAGTGGTTCAAGCTTAGCAAAACACTCCTTCGCTCGAAATTAAGCAATCGCTCATGGTTCTGGCAAAATTTATGGTGTGCACGTAGGAGAGAAAATTTCCTGTCAAAAAAAGGTTAGCAGTGGACATATTACATTTGCTGTTCTTTTTTATTCCAGGATAATGGCATTTGGACAAAAGTAGGCCCTTCCTGTTTATAGTGCTTTATGCCCCATTAGTATTATTGCAAGTCTCTGGACTCACATGTTAAAGCACTTAATCAAAGGCAATGGGTTGAAAATCATGTCCCAGCTCTTCTCATATTTGATTCGTTTCTCCCAGATAGAAAGAAGTAAAAAACACATTACTAGCATCAAAACAGCACATGCATTATCTGCTAAGCAGTTGAGAAGCTATCATTGGGTTTTATCCCTTTGGGTACGAGGACGGTCAGGAATTCTCCCCACTCATCCATTCAGAGATCTGAGACTGCTATTTTTCATTTTTTACCCTTTGACAGACAATCCTTGAATTTTCCTTAGATCTCTATTTTAAAGATATTTTCATGTCACTTATTTTAATTGCAGGCTGCAGGTACCAAGCCTAAAAACAAAAAAAAAAAAAAAAAAAAAGAAAAGCTTTAGAAAGACAATATTTGAAGTAGTGGTACTTTTATGAAGATCCTCCAAGGATTTTCTCTGAAAGAAACCTAATAATGGGAGAGGAATGTATCTTAAGGGGAGAATTAATTTATACATTTAATTACTTGGGATCCACTCCACTTCTCAATGATGCATTTTGATTCTCCGTGAGAGCCTCAGCTTTGACAGCTCATCAACCCTGATGGGGATCAAAGGAGCTGGCAAATGGGGTGACCAGGGCATGCCCCATCCAGGGCTGCCACAGTGTTACAGTATTGATCCAGGTGCATCTTGTTGTAGCTCAGAGAGGTGCCGGTAGGTTTTTTTCCCTCCCTTTCTTCAAAGATGAGCACGATGCTAAACCCATGTCGGGTGAATTTACAACCACGCCACGCAGCCTGAGCACAAAGGAGGGCAATAATGCAGGGCAGGCAGGAGGCAGCTGAATGTGAGCGGTTGAGCGAGGTGGGATGGATGCCTGCATGGTGTAGGCAGCGAACCTCTACCAGACTCCAGGGAACTGGGAGGCGATGGCAATTGCGGTGCCATTCCTCCTGTTCTCAAACCAAGAATTCAGTTTTGTTTAGGCATTGCTCAGCAAGAAGGACTGAAACCTCACCAGATGCTCTGCAGAAGCAGGGTGAACTCTGGGCTGGTTGGGGCTGTAACTTCTAACTTCAGTAGAAGACATTATGATTTGCAACGGGAAAAAATTAGATAGTCCCCAGGAAAATGAAGGAAGAAATAATCCAGCACAATGCACAAAAGCTATGGATGCTCCTAGGCCCGTGGATGACACCGGAAAATTTTTAGGTTTAAGAGCCAAAATAACTTGGTAATACTTACTTCTGCACTTTCTTTTCCGGACAGCCCCAGCCCCACAGTTGGTTTTGCAGAGTAATTTCTTTCATGAAGAACAAAAATCCCTGGGTAGGAGCTTTGCTTTCAAATGCATTGTGATTCCTGTAGAGCTTCAACCACACCTTGGTTTGTAAACAAAACACAAATGACTAGAGCTCATTGGTGAAAGCTTTTGGTTTGATTTGTACAGGTCCAGCCCTCTATTTTTTTTTGCCTTCATTTATGGGATCAAGAAAAAATAAACACACGAAAATATGGTCCTTTGATTTTCCTCCTCAGTGAACTCTTTTGTGGTTCACTCTTCAGTGCCGTGGACTCCAGGATCTGGATTGGTTCCTTACCAATGAAACTCAGAGAAAAGAGAGAAAACTTGATGATTTGTTTAGGATATTGAATAGTTACAGGTTTTTTTCTTCTGTCAATACCTAAAGGAGTGCAACGGCCCCATGAACAGATAAAAGAAAATTTATTTCCCTGGAGATTTAAAGCTCCCCCATCCCCTTTTCCCTTTGAGAGCAGATGGAGTGCCTGGACCACTTGTCTGGGGATGTGGAAGGAGTTTTCCAGCAAAACGGGGAGTCCCTGACTTCAGATTCTGGATGATTTCACATTTTCCTCTGTTACCTTGAGCAGAAACTTCTGAACCCAGAACCTGTGGTCTGTTCGTCGGTCACTCCCTGGACAAGAACCATTAGTTATTTACTCTCATCTATGTGTGCTAAGCTCATCCTTTAGCTGACAGTGGCATTTCCTTTGAGGTTCCCCCATTCCTGAAATCCCCGTGGTGCTGACAGTCTCTCTTCCCTGCCCTGCTCTGGATAGCCCCAATTTTGGGCCAGCTGGCAAAGAAATGAAGCTGCATTTAAAGCAGAGGCTCAATTTCTGCATGTGGCACAGCCACAGCCTGACATTTGCTCTTTATTCTCTCTCCCCTTCTAACAGAGCTTAATGTCTTATTTACTTTTTTGACCTCTGCTGCACATTGAGCTGTCAGTACCAATGCCTACATCTTGTCCCCATGAGTTACAACTAATTCAGAACCCATCAGCATGTACAAGTAGTTTAAGCTCTTTTCCTTCCGGTGTGCATTGCCTACACACTGCCTATGTTCCTCACCTGCCATTGAACTGCCCAGTTGTCATTTGGTAGGGACTTCCAGCCATCCTCGTTCATCTTTACAAGCCTTAACAGCTCTTGGCGGTCAGCATAGGAACCGAAGAAGAAGGAAGAGTTTATTGATGCAAACAAAGCGAATTTTTCTCCTCTTAACAGCGCTCTGACGCAGTTTTCTGGCATGGCCAGGATCTCATTTAATATCCTCGTAGTTCAATATCCCAGCTAGGTGTATGAGGACTGTCTTGGTTTCATCTCTGGCTATTGAATTATGAGCGGGATGGAGCAATTTCTGGTGCCAAAATGAAGTTGGCACATGCAGCCATAAAGTTATTGTCAGCTGTGTTGGTCCAAGTTTGCTGCTCTTTGGGAATGCCATTAAGGCTGCTTAGCAAATGTACGGTTGCCTTCTTACTCCTGTTGATGCCTTTGCACCTCTCTGTTCTCCCCAGGAATGCATTTTGTTTTCCGTTCACCCTTTGCAGTGTGTTGGCTCCTAAAACCAGCTTGTGATTCAGGTTTGCTCTGGGTCTGGCAGCCACACGTCCCACCACAAGCAGACTGGTTTAGAGAGTGATTCAGGTCCTTGAAGAGGATGTCCGAGATGAAGGGAGGAACAGCTTTCCAAGGAGATTTTCTCTTTTCACTGTCTGGAGGAGAAATCTAAATAACCATGTTTTTCTGATGTAGAGATGGCTAAGGCCAGCTGAGGATTCCCCTATTTCTTGATAACAGAGGGTCACCTTCTCACAATTATTTTTCACTCAATATCTCTGTGTAACTGCTCCTTACCCATTCTAAGATTTCTTACCTGTAGTAACTTCAAGACGCATATTGAGACATCAGTTCACTGAACGGTCTCCAAGATGGTCAGCCCAAGGCACGCGACCGCAAGGAAGGCTTGAGCAAACAAGCTTGTTTGGTTTAACAAAGAGGAATTTAGAAGGGAAATAAAACTGAACATTATGGCTACTCAAAAGTTTATTACAAAGAGTTGTCTGTAATGATGAATGGGGCAAAAATTTTTAACTGAGGAGGTTTTGGGTTGAGCAGTAGGAAAAAAACGGTGATGCCTCTGGCAGTAGTGTCCAAACTGCTGGATGTGTCCCACTTAGACACGTCTCTGACAAGCTGAGCTAGTCTCAAAGCAGCCTCACGCTCCTGATGCTGAGGAAATCCATATTTCTCTTCTCCCGTGGTGGCAAAGCACCCTCTGGAGAGACAGAGACAACTGAGCAACCCTCTGCGCAGCCTGGATGGTTATTCAGGCACGAGATCATTAAGAGATTCCCTACACATATCCTAATTAAAAACTCTGCAATGCAAATAGCAAGATAAAGGGATTTCTGACAATAAGCAAGATGAAGTACCACTCGAGCACTAATTAAATATGATGGCAGTTAATCAACATGGAGTGTCTTGCAACACTTCGGCAATGATGATGGTGGATTGACCTTGAAAGGTCTAGGAAATGTTTTTCAGGATTCCCTTCAAACGTATCAATAAAGTTGTTGGAAGTAGGTAGCACTCAATAAAAATCACTTTTTTTTTGTTTACAGGACTTATAGCAGGATTCATCGGATCTTCAGGTCCCAGGTGTATTTGAAGGCTCAGCACCATCCAGAAAATTGGCTGCTTTGTTCATCCCATGAAGGTGACTCCTGGTTCACCTCTTTTGCTCTTCGCTCATCTTGAAAGGTAGATGGTGGAGGTTGGACTAGATGAACTTTAAAGGTCCCTTCCAACCCTAACAATTCTATGATTCTATGATGATTTGCTGGTTGCATGTTAAAAGTTGATCTTCAAAAAGCTCCAGTGCTATCCGAAAGAGAAACTGGACACCACGATAGTCCCAGTACCTGCAGCATACCACAGAGATGAGGTTTCACTGTGAATTCCTTATTGCAAAATGATACTGAAAGGGGTCTTAGGTCTAAAAGAGGAACCAGAAATCAGGGGCAAGGGCACGGTGGGAATTTGATTTACACATATGAAACGATTTACAAATCTTGATTTACTCCCTTGATTTACAAATACAAAAAGAGATAAAACATTTGAGTGCTCAGGTTAAAAACTGTACGGAGTAACCGATGGTGCCAGTATTTATATTGCAGCTTCATCAATCAATAACTTTAACAATAGGCAATTAATCAATACCTTTAACAACCCTAGGAGGGGATGACATCTCTGGTAAATCTGAATGCTACACTGTAGATCCATGCCTTAAATACTCATCCCTCTGTCACAGCTGAACTATTTGACGGAATCCTGGAAGGTGCTGAGCATCTGTGGTTTTCAGGAGGTGACTGTGCTTTCAGAAAACTCTGTTTCCCTGCTAGTAAACATAAGTGCTTTTAATATGGGCAAATGCAATGCAAACAGATTTTGTGACTATGATGACCCCTCCCCGGCGCTGTCCTGCCGAGCATCCCAGTGGCATCAGACTTCAGAAAGACCACCTCTGATGAGCAGAGTTGTCTTCTCCGCTCTAACTCTACATTCCGGGCAGTTCTCAGAGAGTCTATAGCAGGTTTATTTCACAAACAGATCTGTAGATATTTCCCCACTGGAATCCGACCATTTCAGCATCTTTAAGGAGGAAGGGCAGCCACCCCCAGGCTGTTCTCAGCACTGCTCGTTGCTTCTTGCTAATTCAGAAAACAACCCACAGCACCAACTGGCAGCAGCAACCCTGATTAATCCAAGTTCTCTATCAAGACGCTCTGTACTGTGTGAAAATCTTACTGAACAGTCTTGTACACAACATAAGCCCATTAAAATGACGGTCTGATTCTCTAAAGGTTTGGCTATATGGCTTCCCATAAAAAGTTTCATAAACCACCCACAATCAGCCGCCTTAATCCTCAATTCCTAAAAGCATATTGTGCACAGAGTGACACGTTGAAAAATGAGAGGAGTTCTCTGGGCACAGCACCAGAACTCGACTGCTAATTGTGGAAATAAATAACAACGGCTCCTAGAGGCCCAGTGGTTGGGTTGTTTGGTTGGTTGTTTGTTTATCCTCCCTACCAGCAAAATTTCTCCATGGGTGGAATATGGAAGTATGAAATGAAACAAACAAACCCACCCACCCTCTTACTGCATAAGTTTGATTAAATGCAATACGTTGCGTATGTGTGTGTGTGTGTTGGTTTTTTTTTTTTTCTTTTCACTGAGAGGGTCATCAGAAAATGGAAAAATCAGGCTGGTTTGAAATTGAAATTCTGTCTTCTATAACCATCCAATAGCAGCCAGTATTTTGATTTCTTTGCTAGAGATGAGGCCCAAGGGTGACAGAGCATCACAAACGATGCATGACTGACAAGGAGATGTTCTGCAATCCAGGTTGACATAAAGTCCTCCTCCATTCATTTCCTAGACCTTCTTTTAGCTTCAGCTAGCTGCTGAATGGTGGTCCTGATGAAGCCCACTGGTGCTCTGGTGCTCGTCTTCTGCAGGTTTGTCAAGTCTTCAGGCTTTGCTATGAGTGTCAGGAGTAACCTTCAGTGCCATTCCTGAGTCCCACTGCCCACATCAGGGGCTGCATGGGCACAGACCCCCCTCGTGGGGGTGGAAAGATCTCCTGATGCTGCCCGGCTGGTGTTGTATGCTCCGTGCAGTCTCCAGACCTCAGAAACTCATTGCTGATTCGTAGCTTGGCTGAATCCAGACCGCACTAAGGTGAGTCCAGAGGACCCCAAGGAAAGGCCATATCTTTCCATTTTGTTGGGAAAATAGGAACTGGATGTAAAAAACTCTCATCTATCAAGATCCACTGTTAGGATTATATACTTTAATGTATTAATTGGGATTTATATAAAAGTTTATATGGGTCTGGACATAGCCTGAAATTATATCTCACACTGAGATATAATATGTATGCATCTTTCTCTTTGGGTGTATCCCCTCACTTTGTTGGCAGCAGCAGGGAGTGTACAGAGTCCTAATTGCCATCAAATCATCTTCTAGCTTGATCTACCAGTGTTTGATTGGATATGGGCTATTAGGAGTCAGGTGGCAGACCAGGTGGCGGCATGCATGGTTACTGTTTTCTGAAGCCCCTTTGCCTGAACGAGTTCCAAGTGGCTGGCACATGAAGGTGGGTTAAGCTGGAGACATAGGCCATTCCAGTGACTTCTTCTCTCAAGATGAACAACAACATCTACTGCAACTAATTCTTGATGGAGCTCCATACTCTGCATAGACCTGCAGGCTCACAGCATGGGGAGAGTCTCAGGACAAAAGTACAGTCACGTCCCCATGCCTTGCATAGGGGTGAAACGGCTGAAAATAAAGACTTGTTTTCAGTAACAGATGTTTAGGAAGAAGTCCCGCAAAGGAGGTCTAGCAAGTGTTTCTTCCTTTGGCATCTCCTTCAAGCTTCTGGCAAGGAGCTGTCAAGGGACTGCTTGAGTTGAGAGTGCACGTGGACTACTGATACTGCAACCACAGAAGTACTTACTCTCCCTGAATTTATTTACTCTCTTTTTAAACCCATTTGAACTTTTAGCCTCCAAAATATCCTGGGGCAGAAAGTTCAGAAATTTAATTAAGTCCTTTGTGAAAGCTATTTACTTAACCTAGTACTGTTAGACAGATATCCAGAGCTCAGGACGTATGACAATTAAGGACCATAAATTTTTCAGAAGAATATAATAAATACCTTGGAAGCCTTTCACTGTAACTTTCAAAGCTTCCTCTATCTTCGAGAAATACGCTGTGAAAGTTGTGACTACAGTCATGACGTAGTCAGGTGGCGCAGGAAATTAGGACTAAAGCAGAAGCACAGCTGCAGATCCTGGTTCTGTTCCACATCTGAGCATCCTTATCTGCAAGGGTACTGTCCAAAAGGCAGCCCACTGCTTTTCACATCTGCACTTCCCACACTGTGGAAACATATAGTATCCTCATAACTTCACCTCTGAGTACATCCAGGAAAACTTTGCCATCAAAAAAGAGCAGCAAAATTGCCATGACAAGCTTTGAGTTTGAGTTACCAGGTTTCACTGGAAAAGAAAAGTAATTAAAAAAAATATTAAACCACTCAATTTTTCCATTTAAATACATCCCTTGTAGAGACCAAACATCAGTGCAAAGTAGATCTTGGGAACTACATATCATTTCCGTCTTAGTTCCAAGGACTAGAACCTTGTTCTGCATAGCAGAGAATGTCATGAATAGGCCAGGTTACGTTAGTGAGTGGGTCCCATCTGTCCCCTGCTACAGCTCAATTTGATTTTGTTCATTCTCTTTTGTCTCTTTCACTTTGGAGCAGATTTTTGAGAATCTCACAAGAGGCAGCAGGACAAATCCTTTGTATTCAAAATTGCTATTAAGAAACCACAGAGATATTTCACAAACAATAGGACTGGCCACTTTCTCAAGGTATCATTTCATCAGGCTCTTTAGAGCCCCCAAATAGAAGGCAAAGACATTTCAAACTGTTATTTAGTGAGGTTAAAATATCTGTACAGCTTGCATCTGGCCAATGTCAACGGGATTGTAAGGGCTTCTTTGAGCTTTTACTTGTTCTTTTCTTCCGACAATAGTAAGAGGGTATAGATATGGAGGGACCTATTCTGCCTTTGTTTAAATTTTAAATAGGCCATAGAAATGCTGCTCTGGAGAATTTGATTAAAATTGAAATGAATAAAAAACTCCTGCCATTTCTACCGATGTAGACTGGCATTGCACACCATATAATAGCTGTATCGTTTCTATAATACTCTACTTGTAACATGCATATACAGAAATGTCAATTAAAAATCAGCTCTCTCCAACACAGTTTTAAATTTCCAGCATCAGCTCCTCTTTTTATGGTGATATCGGAGAGCTGTAGCTCCATTTTCCTGTACGTTACCACCAGCAAGTAACACAGAAAGTTGGTTCTTAATGCAGAGAATGCTGATTGCAAACACCAAGGGTGAAGTCATGCTCCTACTGAAATCCATGGCAAAATCCCTGTAGGTTTCAAGTAAGCCAATATTTCTCCATAAATGCATCACTTCGACACTCACAGTCCAGGCTGCTCAGTGGCCTTGCCTAAGCCAGGGAACGAACCCTACATTGACCATATCTTCTTTATCACTGCTGCAAAGAGATACACGGTACAATTCATCCCTGTAAGGTCCGTGTACATCATGGCAGCTTCTTCCCTGATGTTAAAACTTGTCCCAGGATCACTCCATCTTCAGCCTGACTCCCGGCCATCTCCCACACTACTTGTCCTTGAGGACTTCTGCCTTGCTCGCATATGCTAGTACTATGGCCTACAATACCTCCACCACATTTGACACCTAATTGAGGAGCTCCAGCTAGAAGCCAAGTCAGATTATGATTCCTCAGCTGGTAGTGGAAAAAAATGGGCCCATCCCTTGGCTTTCTATAGCCCAGCCAAGTCTGAGATGCCCTTGGAGAAGCCCGTGTCCCCACTGAGGACAAAGAGAGTCTGCTCTCTGACTAATTCCTGAACACCAGAAAGGGTAAAGCCAAGTGGGCTGACGTCCTCCTTGCACACCTCCAGCAGCAATGATTAGAGCCCCCAGTTGCACCCTGCTTCATCTTATCTCAGGTAGGGAAGGTTTCATAGCTGTTTTTGACAACTCTCTGAAGAGCCTGTTCTCTGGCTGGATTTTGTTCCCTGTGAAGTTTACTGCTTTCATTAGTGCTGTTAACGGGAGGTCGCTTCTAGTGATCTGCTTGATTTCTTGCTTAAAAATTTAATCTGTACAAAAGTCTAAGAAATACAAAGGTTAAAAAGCCCCGGTGCCATAGCCACTGGATGTGAATGTAGGGAACATGACAAGAAAAGGACAGGTATTAAAGACTCGTGGGTTCATGATGAACGAATGGCAGCTGTGTTCGCATGCAGTACAGAGTGTTTAGGAAATGTGATTTGTTTTCCATTAATAATATGTGTTCCTCTACTGAAAAGCTATCCATAGACCTGCACGAGTCCCTGGGATACCCAGGATTTAAAAACGAAAGAAGAAACAACCATCTCAATAATGATGTGAAACCAAGTGGGAGATTGTCCCTTGATTGCGCAGAAACCTGTAGGGTGGCATACATCTGATTGGATATCGCTGACTCATTAGCCCCAGTCAAAAGCACATTCCAAGTTTCAACTACCCACAGATCTCCATGGTGTACACTTAATTTTAAAACAATTAAAACAGCTGGTTGGGAAGTTGAACAGCAGTAGAGGGCGTAGAAGCTGCAAGATCATTACTTATTTTTTAAGAAACTATCAGTCCTATCAGAGGGAACTTCTGCCTGCAACAGACTGAGTTGTTGTGATAAAAATAACAACATATGGGAAGCCAATATTTTACAGTTTAACAGCTTTGCCTTGTGAAAGAGGACCCATCCACTACAGTCCAAGAATAATAAATACTGAGCGAGGCTCATCTTATTCTGTGGACCACAGGGATGTGTTTACTGTGTCGAAGGTGGTCCGTGAGGCTTGTAACCCTCTCCCCATGCCTAATGGCTTCGTCATCTAAGATGAGTGCTCTGTCAGTCATGTGCTGCAGAAAATGTAAAGGTCTGGGCAGCACCTCCCAACCCGCCCTGCAACTTCCCTGTCTTGACATCGCCCCAGGGTAATGCCCTGTCCAGGCGCAAGGACTCAGGTGTGCATCCAACCTTGCAACCTTGCATACGTTGCACACAATTTGCTATATTGCTCTGTTCCTATAGGGAACCTGCCAGCATGAAGTAAGGCTAGACTTGCTAAGTGTCCCTCCTGACATAGAATCATAGAAGAAACTCATAGAATCTTTAAGGTTGGAAAGGATCTTCAAGATCACCAAGTCCATCCATCAACCTAACACCACCGTGCCTACTAAACCATGTCCTGAAGTGCCATGTCCATACATTCTTTGAACACCTCCAGGGATTGTGACTCCACCACTTCCCTGGGCAGCCTGTTCCAGTGCCTGACCACCCTTTCAGTAAAAAAGTGTTTCCTAATACCCGACCTAAACTTCCCCTGCTGCAACTTGAGGACATTTGCTCTTGTCCTATCACAACTTACTTGAGAGAAGAGACCAACACCCACCTCCCTACAACGTCCTTTCAGGTAGTTGTAGAGAGCAATGAGGTCCTTATCACTGAGGGGAAAAGCTGAAGGCAAAACCCACTCACTAGCTCTTTGCAGGAACGATATCGCCCATTTTTCTTGAAAAGTTCAAATCTCTTCAATGTAGGTCCCCAGAGCTTCAGAAAAGTGGCTTCCAGCAGGGAATCTAGCTTGAGCTCACTTTGATGTAGCCAACTGATCTCCATCCACACTGCTGACTTCCAGGCACTGAGGGTCACAAGTCACCTCCTTTGCTAAGTTTGCAAAGCTCTTCTCAGCCATGCCTGCTTGCTGGCTGGAGAAACAAGGCACGAAGATCACAAGGTGATCTTCCCTAGGTCAGTAGTACAGCAGAGCAAGTTACAACACAGCTTCCGAGGCCAAAAGCACAATTCTGGCTTGCAAAGCACCGTCAACCATCACCATGATTTCCCCCCTCAAATTTCCCTACTGTATATTTATAGTTTTACAGATGAACCATTCCCTGAGCTTTATTTCCTTCTTCCAGATTTAATCGTTTTTTATTAAGACCATTCAGCACCGATCTATGTACCTACCCTGTAACACCCTGCTGACACAAAAAACGTTGACGCATCAAGTCGAAGTGCTGGAGCCACCTTTTTCCAGCATGGCTTTTCGAAACAATAACAAGCGACACTTATCATCTGCCGTCCAATCCACTTTGTGCAATAAGCAAAAAAAAGCCGAGCAAACTGCTTTCCACCTGCACAAAGCAGTAATTTGTGTAGCACGGTCAGACCAACTCGGGCTGTGAGGGGAATGAAGATCAAAGGGGAAATTCACCTGCTTGTCTTGTTTGCTATTGATCTGAATCGTAGCCACTTTATCAGTAGCACTTTGCCACCACCCCTCAGAGATCAGAGTCTCCTGTATCTTACCAGCTCTTTTATTTATAGAACCATTTAATAAATACATTTTCTTTCCCTGATCTCCTTTTTTTTTGTGTGTGTGTTCTGTTTTGTTTGACCAGCAGAAACAAAGGGTTGCCCATGGTGTCAAGGAAAAAGAAGGGTACATGGCCTCAATTCGGCAAAGCGTGTAAATACGTGCTCGGTTTCGAGAGGGGCAGCAAACACATGCCCTTCCTCTTAGAGGCGCGTAAATACGCGTGAAGTTTTGAAATGCGGCTGCGTGACACCGAAGCAAATGCCACGGGGGGAAGAAACTGGTCAGATGAATATTTGTGTTCCATCTTTGCTACCTCCCTCCTCCTGTAGTTCATTACCGCTAATTACTGGGGTTGGCTAGGGCAGAGCAAACAACCGCCTGGTGAAAGCAGAGGAGCTAAAGAACGCTAATGTGGGGTTTTTTTTTGTATTACCCTTTGAATGGTAAAAGGGACATGGCAGCCTGTAAAAACAGAGAGAGGGAACACGAAAACCCAAATCATGCTGGTGAGAAAAGAATAAGAGACTCTCCTCTTCACGCTGCCAGCCTTGCACAACCTGCCTACATTGGATTGAGACCTACGTGATCCTCTTCTAATTGAAATCACTTTACCTTGACCTCCAACAGCAAGCCGAAAGCTTGTTGCTCTTGCTGCCAGCAAAGCATCAGCAGTCGGTTGGTAGCAAATCCCAGCTGGGGACACAAGCTACGTTCGCGTGGCATTAATCTCGCGCTAAGTGGCACTAAGTCAGGAGGTACCAGCGAGTCTATAAAACAGCCGTTGTGCCCGTCTGATGCTGCTGGCTGTGCATCTACCCGGGGTTGATACCTCCCCCCAGCTGCTGTCTTGTCTGTCCTGCTTGAAATTATAGAAGTTCAGCAAATAAGGCTGGAAGGGACCCTTGAAAGTCACTTAATGCCTGGCCTTCACCCAGGGTGAGATGAGCTAGACCTAAACCATGCCTGCGAGGTATTTGTTAACCGGTGGCGAAGATCCATCAGCTTTCTGGGCAAACTGTTCCAGGGCTTTGATAGCCTTTCAGTGTAGACCTTCTTACTCCTCAGAGAGCCTGGGGATGGCATGGGCACTTGATCAGTTCAGCTGGGATTTCCCAGTCCCACCACACCCAGTTCTACCTTGTGCTAGTCTGGCTTTGGGGAGAGACACAGGATTTGTGTGTGCAGTTCTGAATAAGTCCTGCAGGGCTTTCTGGAGGTTTTTTTAATGGCATTGTGGCACTACTGAAGAGCAAAGGCTGACTAGTCGGGGATGTCCCTGCTCCTTGCAGGGGGGTTGGACAAGATGACCTTTGAAGGTCCCTTCCAACCCTAACCATTCTATTATTCTGTGATTCTATGATCTTAGCGTTTGCTGCACATACTTCACCAGCTCCTTGGAAAACAGGTTATTAGCAGGCCCTTTCCAATACCTAAAGGGGGCCTACAGGAAAGGCTCTTCAGTAGGAGGCCCTGTTGTGACAGGACAAGGGGTAATGGTTTTAAAACAGAGGGAGGTAGATTCAGACCGGACATCAGGAAAAAATTTTTTACCCTGAGGGTGGTGGAACACTGTCCCAGGCTGCCCAGAGAGGTGGTGGATGCCCCATCCCTGGAAACAATCCAGGCCAGGTTGGCCGGGGCTCTGAGCAACCTGATCTGGTTGGAGATGTCCCTGCTCCTTGCAGGGGGTTTGGACCTGATGGGTTTTAAAGGTCCCTTCCCACCCAAACCATCCTGTGATTCTGTGATTTTATTTTTAGCAATGCCAGCTCAGGTCCCCTCCTTGTGCATGGAGTGCTCTCTTTCAGAAGGAACTCCAAAAAAAAGGGCTCCACCTTGTTGAGCCTTTGACTACAGTAGCAGATGAGAGCTCCTGGCGCAGGTGGCACTAGCCTGCATGGGGCAAGAGCTGAGAGTGGCTGGAGGTGCCCCATGGTCCAGGGGATCCCTGCTCCCACGTGGGCTGGATGAAGGCAGAGATGGGAGTGCCTTTCCCTTCCCTTTCCCCTTCCCCTTCCCTTTCCTCTTCCCATCAAAAACATCACACACAATCAAATCAAAAGATAAATGAAATAACTTGGCATTTTTAATGCTTGGGTTTGTATTTTTCCAGCTGAGACTGTACACAAAGATTTAAAGATGGATTTGTTCCAACCAAGGAGCCACCGGAGGAAGACAAGGGGGATTTACCACTCCCTAACAAAGTTCAGTCCTTCTTTACTAACTGGGATTATCTCCAACCATTTGTTTTTATGAGGCAAGAATAACTTAAAATAAACATGGGTGAGTATTTAGTGAAACTGCAATACAGCCCTTCATAAACAGGTGATTTACTTTAAGACAACGGGCTGGTTTTTTACTGGCTTTTTGGAGAGCAAGTGTGATTCAAAGAAGTAAGGTCAGCTCTACGAAATGGAAGCACAACAAACCAACCTAAGGAGAGCTGCCCTATCCCCTCCACAAAGGAGAGCCAAGTTTCAAGGCATTCCATTGGTCTGCAAGGCTCGTACTCCAGATGAAGCAGGAGAAAAGGTGGGGAAAACAGATTACGAGATGGATGGGCTGGGATTGAAGTTTCTCAGAAGATTAAGTTAAGAGTTGGAGCCCATAGAAGTTGGTGGAGAAACTCCCGGTGCGTTTCTGATGATGCCCTGGAGCGGGCGTAGGCTTATCAGAACTGACAAACCTTTGTGGTTTCTCCTGTCCTAATTACTTTATAGAGTATTATCATACTAATACGTGAGCATCAGATCTGTTTTTTTTTTTAATCTAAACTTGTGAAAACAGTGTAGCATTAGGAGTGTGGTAATAAACAAAAAATGTTAACATGCAATTCCCTTATGCTTTTGAAAAATTACTTCATAAATGCAAAGTAAAATATTTTCCTTTTTATTACCTGACAATTACATATTAAGAATTTCTTTTTATGTTTAAAAACATATGCAATACGGGCAGGCAGGCTCCAAAATGTAATTGCTTTCTTTCTATAAGAATCAGATGTCATTTTCTCCAAACTAAACTCTGAAAAGAGATAGGGGAAGCAAATTGTTGTATACATTAAATTTTGAAACATCTGATAGCATTCCTCAATTAAACTATTTAAATGAAAAAAGATTGCTTTACAGCTCTATCATATCCACTGAATAAAACCTCTGTTGAGGCAAATTGGCAGTGGCAGGTACCAAATGCATTGGCGTTAATGAGACTGGACAACCTAATAGAGGTCATTGGTAATTGTTATTATATACAATATTGCACTGTCAAAAAAACCCCTTAAGCTACACACATTGCTCAAGACATCTGAGTTTCATTGCTGCGAAGGAAGGCTTTTATCTTCCTATGTAAAGCAATATTATTGTTGTTTTTCATCGTGAATTACAGGCTAGTCTCTGAAGATGCTATAGCAAAGGGAAACAGTGTTGTTCACCATTGCCATCTTGTGAAAGGCTTTCTGGAGGAGATAGGAAGCCCACTTGGAATTTTTTTCCATCAGTTTCAGTGGGTGCTGGGCTGGGGTAGTAATTACATGTCCTTACCCAAACCCTGTGGATCCACTGGAAAGAGTCCTGTTGACCGAGTCATCCTGCGGTCAAGCTCTGTTGGGTTTTTTTTTGTGCTCAACCACTGCAGAAGCTGAAGGACCGGAATTTGTCCATACGATGATGTTGATTCTCTGCCGCTTGATAAGAAAGACGGCTTTTAAGATTTAATTTGTTGGAAGGAAGAATTAACTCTTGTTAACTCCTTGGCCTGCAGTGCTAATATTAAAATGAGGTCTTCAACATTGCAGTTTTCATCTTCCCAAGATCCTCCAGGCTCCTACTAGCAGTCCCATCTTTCCAATAGCTAGTAGGCCAAATTTTCTGTGCTGTCAGGAGCTTATCCAAACAGCATTGTGGATTGTCTCCTTTTGAATTTGTGATAAATACTACCAAGAATTTTACTAAATTATTTTGGACCATTTCTAACAATCTCTGCAGCAGGGATTCATCAATAAGCATTTGGGGGATTTCAGCCCTCTGGGGTGTGGGCTCACATATCTTTTCTAGCACACTCACGGCCATGTAATTGCTTGGTGTTTTGTCTCCCCAGCATCCCCTGAGAGGTCCTGAGCTGTCTCTCCACACAGGGGATAGCTGATGGCTTCACAAGCTGCTCCATGTGGCTGGACAGTGCAAGTCTCCTGCCAGATTTTGGGTGGCCAGCTAGGTGAGCATCCTTTTTGGGGTCTATAACACCAAAAAGACAGTATGGTTCACTGACAAATTCTTTTCTTCTGCTACAGATGGCTTTCCTTGACAGCAAAAAGGAATGTCTTGATTACTGGCAATATCTTGCAGTTGGCAAAATCTTGATATGAGCCTCGCTGTCTTCACCTCTAAATGCTGTACCAAAATAGCTAGTTGCTACTGAGTATTTTGCAAAGTACAAAATGTGTGTCCATTTATCCTAATAAAATATTAAATAACATTAAAGCTATGATATTTAGTTCTCCATTGTCCTGCAACTTACGTTGCGTTGTACACCGGGGCAAAGTGAGAAGACGTCACCCTTCCCCATTCGGTAGTGCTTTGCGCTCAGCTCTGCACGCAGGTGTAGAGATGCTCCCCCAGTGTGAGTCCTTCAACACTTCCATAGCCTCCTCCCATCAGTCAGTGATGGGATCTTCTTTGGGGCCAGATCCCTGCCCACTCGTGTCCTACATGAATGCACTGGGCTCTTGATATTCTCCAACCCGTTGCACACCCGCGTGGCCAGACAGGACCTTATGGAAGTAGAAAAAGGGTTGAAATTACGTCATGGTTGTCAGTCTTCTGAGGCTTTAATTCTCCTTAGAAAGATTTTTACTGAGTGTTTTACCCTTATTTTAGAGACTTGAGCTCCTTAGCTGAATGTTGTAAAACATTAAGGTCAGCACTGCAATATTTTAATGTTGCTGTTTAACAGCAGTGAGATTTTTATGGCAGTGAAAACTGCTGCAGGGAAAAGAAAATGCTATGCAGACACCTAGCAGACAATTGAGAGTAAAAATCAGACAAAACTTTGGGTAAGACAAATATCTTTGTACAATTAATATGTTAGCTTGTACTGGCAGACGGATTGAAATAAATCACTTTTTTTCCTTTCAGTGTGGGGGGTTTCCAGGGAAGGACAGTACAAAGGTCCTTTCTATAGCTGAAAGAAACAGCATTATCTTACCTTTTTTTTTTCCATACCATGCATGCAGCTGATGCACAAAAAGGTGTAATTACAATCTGACATGGAAGTGATTGTCTGAGCCTGAAAATCAGTAATGTTAACTCTTCGTAAAATAAATTTCAATTTGATCCTGTGAATTTTACATTGAAATGAGTTTTTTCTTTAAAACCCTGGAGAAAACAGCCCTGCATGTGCGCATTAACAAATAGCTTTGCAAATCTAGGCTGAAGTGAATATTCAATTTCAGGAGGTCAAATTGTGATTCACTCTCAACAACAAAACGACGAAGCCACATGAGCCGAAGTTAACTCTCTTGTAGACAGGACAGAGATTTTACCTGTGACCAAGGTGGTCCTTTGCCCCTAAGCCTTGCCTGTACAGTCTCAGTGACATTTATATCCAAAGCCGTATCCATTTGCATCTAGTTAAACACTTAACATCTCTGCAGTGAATACTCTGAAGAGGGTGATTTTGCAGTTTGCCTTCAAGAAGAGGGGAGATTTTTCATGTGGTTTCAGGATATCAACAAGCAAATTTAAGATATCTTTTGCTTTTCTACTGACTCCTCCATCCCTGTGGTTAAAAGCCCTGGAGCTGAAGAAGGAGAATTTCTAGGAGATATCCACTGCCTAGCAGAAATATTGTTTTTTTTTCCCCAGACCTTAAAAAATCTCAACTCCTACATGGTTCCAATCAAGTCCCAGACAGGACGTAGCTCTAGTGCTGTGCTGGAGGTGTGAGGTCTGCAGATTCCTCTCCAAGTCCTCTAGCTTTGCTCCTCTTCTGCGCACTCTACCCGGTGGGGCAGTTGTCCTTGGCTAGGGAGAGATTTTCTACTTATTGGGATCTCTACTGCAATTAAGCAGTGTAGGCAATCTGGGGCCAGCGCCTGAGTCTTGTTTTCTTTCTTACTGTAGACAGAAACTGGGAGATGAAACCCCTCAGAGCCTCTCCCTCCTTGGACAGCAAAGTACTTGCGTGAGTCAAAGACCAGCACCTTAGCTTTTTAAAATCTTTGAGTCCCATTTTGGCACCAATGATCACAGTTTCTGGGGTTTCTTGCAAAAATGCTCAGCATTTGAAAAATCTTCAAGAAATGTGCTGCTGGGGAAAAGGCTAATTCTTCAGCATCTTCCCAGCAGGGCGAAACTTTAATAAAATCTCTCTATTCTCCTACAAGAAAAAAATAATATGGAGAAATTTTTCATTCCTTTTGTTCACTTTCTCCAGGTCACAGAGGACAAATCACATTCTGCAGCAGCGTCATTAGCTGTATAATGGTGGGTTGTAGACAAGCACTACGTTAATACCATGACTATGAGTGAACCTGGAACCAAACCACAGTAGCCACGTGCTGATACCGGCACCTACAGAGTGGCTTTGAGCTTTGACTTGTGTTGATGAGCTCTTCAGTTGGTGGCATCACATCCTTCTGCTCCCTTTGAGTCTGTCTGCCTGCCCTGGGAGCCTACGCTGTGCCATTGCATGGTCTCTCTGCTCCAGCCCTGAGGACGGCTAGAGGCCGGGTCATCTTGAGGGTGGTAGTATCTTCCCCTCTCTCCAGTAAAATGCATCCAACGGCCACCCATAAAAGCCACAGATTCTATGGTGTTGTGGACGGTGCAAGATCTGTGGTATAATGATGCTCTTGGCATTCAGATGGTGCAAGTGCTAATCCTAAACTTCTTATGGCAGCGGACAGATACATTCAAAGAACAAGGAAATTTTCTCTTCCCTTTCAATCTAGCAATTAATAATTTTTTTTTTTTTTAATTTATAAAGAGAGCAAAACTAGAACTCAAAGCCTTAGCATATTTAATGAACCAGCAGAATAATTTTTGCTAAGAATGATATGAAAACAGGAGGAAGGAGTAGTGGTTCACTGTGGATATATACCTCAGATGTGCTGCTGGAGAAGATCTGGCCTTATGGAAAAAGACTGAAGCTACAAACCTGTGTGCAAAATGTATGTGGCCTAATAAGAAATATGACTTGTGCATGAGAGGAGGATGGAATTTTTCACCTGAAGAGAAAGTCTTAACCAGGTCATTTTCTTTTATGTGGATTCCTAGAGCCCTAACTTTAAATATCCATGAATGACTATTTAGGCTTAAGTGACCAAGTGGAAGCTACAGAATATTTTTTTTTAATTTAAATTATTGATAACAAAATTATATATTGCAAATAATTTCCACATGTTAAATGGAACCATAGCCGTTTGGTAACCTTTCACATACTCTTTGCTCTGTGCAGGGCAATGGAAGTTCATGTCCACAGATCTGACCACATACAACCTTAGCCCATCAGCATCTCTGCTTTAAAAGATGTCAAATTCAGAGACCCTGAATATGTTGGAGAATTAATGAGGCCCCGTGTCTACTCATGTAGGTCTCTTCCCTAGAAGACAAAGGTGTTTTTGAGGGCTAATAGTAGAAAACTCCCAATGGCTCAGGCTGTGGTTTTGCAACCTTCTTTGACAAACAACCAGCAGGTCAGGGATTACAGACCCTCTCCAAGAGCACAGAAGACCGGTTCTCTGTTAGCTCCTCCTGGACACAAGATCCAACATGGTCCCCATCCAACTCCTTCAAAGGGGATGAAGTACAGGACTTCGGTCAATGTTGGCCTTTGAGTGTGAAGAGAAACGAGGCAAGGTCAGCAGGGGCATGGTTGTATTTCACTGCCTCGTAGCATTGCCAGCATCCATTTGTGCAAGGGAGGGCTTATCACGGTGTGCTCACCACTGTCACACAAGGTGGAAGCTGAAGCGGCTGTTTGTGACACTCACAGTACAATAGTTCAGAGTGTTTTACATACGATAATGACCAAAGGCCCCATGAGTGGGCCACGCTACAGTACAGCAAACCAGACTACAAGGTAAGTTTTCAATTTGGCCTTAAATGAATTTGCCGAATTGGCACCTCTGACGCCAGGTGGAAGTGAATTCCGCAAATCTCAATCTATTTTATAGGGAAGCACTATTGATTTTTTTATCGTCTTACTTTGTTTTTTCCATCTCTCCCCTCCCAACTCCCACCTTTAGTGGGATTGAATGCTTTGATTTAAGAGAGGTTGTTTAGCGCAAGAGACCCTCTTGGTGGCGAATTAGAGGATGGCTTGCCCCGTACATCCCAGCAGTCAGACCTCAGAGATGTGCGTATCCATCACCCGCACACATGGGGGTTACAATACAGTTATATCCTTCGAGCTGGTAACTGGGGCTGTTGACAGCCTCCAATGCCTCTCCGATGCTGGTTAATATGTGGATCTGGCCCCTAAGAAGCCGAATCCATCAGTGCCACCGCACGTGCAGCATGCCGCCTTAGCTCTGCGGCAGTTTAGAGTGCCGCCACTCGATGAAATCACTGGGGTTTGAAGGGCAATGGCTAAGTTTGTGCTTGCTTGCAGCAGGTATCACCCATTTTTCTTGTTGGCTATGAAACAGAACGGGGCTGCTCCTGAAGAAATAATTTGCAGTTTCTCTTAAAGCCTCCACTTGGTACACGAAAGTCACTTCTGACTGGGAAGTAGCATCTGCTCCTGTAATGTCTTGTCCTAGAGCAAAAGTTAATGACTTTTGCCTAGAAACATAGGGTTATCCTTGGTGCTTCCTCTCAACCCAGTAGCTTAAGATGGATTTTGGAGGCTCACAGTGACATCTTCCACCCACTCCATGTCTTTCTCCAACACAACTCCACTGTCTGATGGATTAGCCCAGCACTTGTGGGTGGTCATGCATGTGTCAACTTTGCCTGGCAAAGTCTTTCAGCAAATCACTTCTGGCATCTGTCACATTGGGGAAAAAGCCCTTTGTTTGTGTGGCTTCGGATGACATCACTGATAATGTCACTGTGCTCAGGCCCTGCACGCTCGGTGTTTGACTCAAGCAACTTTGAGTTTCCACGGGTCAATGTGTAACCAGGCAGTAGATGCCAACGGAGGCCTCCAAATGTCCCAGCTGAAGATGCACCTGTCGTAGTTCAGCCCCGATCAGGACCAGACTACGCAGTCTGTCTCTCGCTCCCCCCACCCTCCGAGAGAATAGGAGGAGATGATATAAGAAAAAACAGCTCAAGGTTTGAGATAAGGACGGGGAGAAATCCTTAAAGTTACCGTCACGGGCAAAACAGACTCGACTTGGGGAAAACTATTCATTTATTTCTAAAATTAGCAGGAGAATGAGACAGGGAACAAGATAACCTCCCCCCACCCCTCCCTCTTCCCGGGCTTAACATTATCTCTACTACCTTCCCCTCCCGAGCGGCACGGGGGGGGGGAAAAGGGAATGGGGGTCGCGGTCAGTTCATCACGTGTTGTTTTACGCCGCTGTATCATCGTCAGGGGAAGAACTCCTCGCATTCCTCCTCTGCTCCAGCGTGGGGTCCCTCCCATGGGCCACAGTCCTTCGTGAAACTGCTCCAGCGTGGGTCATCTCTTCCACGGGGTGCAGTCCCTCTAGAACAGCTGTCCCAGCGGGCCCTCCACGGGCCACAGCCTCCTTCAGGCCTCCACCTGCTCTGGCGTGGGGTCCTCCACGGGCTGCAGGTGGATCTCTGCCCCTCCGTGGACCTCCATGGGCTGCAGGGGGACAACCCGCTCCACCATGGTCTTCACCACGAGTTGCAGAGGAATTTTGGCCAGGAGCCATATTACTCCTCCCCCTGCTTCTTCACTGACCTTGGCGTCTGCAGCCGTTCCTCACAACAGGCTGGCAGACGCCTCTCAGGATCCTTTTTACACCTTATTCACTTCTCATCTCCTCTCCACTTCTTGCAGCCGGGCCGGGCCGAGTTGGGCCCAGTCGGCTGCCCGGCGGGAGGCCAGAGGGTGAGGCCTGCAAGGCCCATGAGGCTCGCGCCTCCCCCTCTCTGCCCCCCGCTCACCTGCTTCACATCTTCTCCCTCTCTTTTTCCTGTTTTCCCCTTCTTAAATACGTTATTGCAGAGGCGTTATCACGGGACATTCTGCTACCAATTGGCTCGGCCTTGGCCAGCAGCGGGTGCGCCCTAGGCCCGGCCGAGTCCCCTGAACAAAGGGGAGCGACTTCTAGCAGTTTCCTACAGAAGCAACCACCTTAGGCCCCCCCCCACTAACAAAACCAGAACAGCACCAAGGACAGAGGACCTAAAACAAATATATATTGTTATAGAATTGCAGATCTATTTCCTAAAAGAGACATTGTCGGTTGATTTCTTTGTTACAGGAAATCCTGTAACACTGAGATCCAACAAGGAATGTTAAGTAATTCTGAACTTTATCACTCTTGGAACCAGCTGCCTTTTAAAAGTCTTCCTCTTCCTGAAGCTGCCAGGGGAATGAAGTTTCATCTTCTGAGACTAAAAAAAAAATGAACCTTTGCTGCTTGGAAACAAGTCGAATCTGTCACCAGAATAGACATATTTGACAAAAAATAATATTACTGAAGGGACTAAAATTATTTATGATCTCAGGAAAAACTGCACCACACATACAGACAAAGAAGAAAAAAGCCCAAACAAGCTTTTTGAAAAAAAAAAAAAATCACTTTTCCTTTTAAAACCATATTTTAAGTCACTTTCTTAACAAAACCCTAAAGATTTCACAAAGATTAAATAACTTCCGAAATAAACATCTCATTTCATATTGACCAAAATATTTTGTCTTGAGTTGACCTATAACTCTTATTTTCTTCCATTTAATCAAAACAATTAGGAAAATTTCCTTGGGTTTGATCTGAACAGAACTTTCTCTGATATTTATCTTAGCCCTGTTTTCCCAACAACCCTGAGCCCATTATCAGTTCAAATTTTGTCAAGCAGCCAGGGAAGATACATGTATGCTGGACAGTGAGTCATGGTCTCTATTTAGCCATAACAAGTTGAAGCCTGGGGTTGAAATCTTAACTGTTGGGAAGCTTGTGAAAAAAAATTGCCTCTAACACCTGAGGAGCCAGAACACCATCATAGCCTTTAATCTTCTGCTTTGATGCTCAAAAAGCTGTTCATACCCTTCAAAGCACGTAGTTATTCCCCACAGAGTCTGCAATGAGATGGACCCCGCACTGAGTTGGGGAAGACCCTTACCATCCAGTAGAACAGTGATTCTGGAAAAATAGTAGCACTCCACCTCTGGACCTCAGGTCTGTCCACCTGGCATCCTGCAGAGGAGACCAGACACATGCAAGCCAGTATGAAGAAAGTCCACCAAAAATGGTGTGACTTTGGCAGCAGCGGGCTCTGTTGGGGCTGGCCTGGCTTCCCAAGGTGCTCATGTACTGGGATTTGTTGCTGCAGACTGCTCACAGGTACTTTCAGATAGGAATGCCAAAGGTCTTTCCCTTTTCCCACCATCATCCTCGCTCTCCAGATGTCTCTCTTCAAGCTCTGGACCTGGCTGCAGCTCTGGAGATTTTCTTAAATTGATCATAAGGAGATGAGGAATGACAGAAGGATTGAACCCAAAAGCTGATAGCCTTCATGAAACCATCCTTCCTGAGAACTGCATCAATGGGGCACCTACTTGGCCACCAGCAAACTCTTACAAGGTGCAGTTTCAGGCACTGCTGGATGCCAGGGAGCAGGAGACCGAGCAAGGAGTTTCCCAGATCAGCCTTTCTGCCCTAGTTCTGCACTGCTGTGGCTCATACAAGTTTTGCCAGTTATTTCACCAGGGAAAAGCATAGATCTTTGTGTTGGCTGACGTTTCTGGCAGTAGTTACAAATTGTCTTCCAAAATAGCTGGAGAGGTGTAAGGTCTCAGACGTTAGCTGTTTGATGTTATTCCTTCCACTGAGATCCAGGACCTGCCCTTGGGAGAGCTGCCTGGTTGCGCCAGCACCGCGTGGGTTTGCTCCAACTTCCCACTCATCTGTCAGCTTCCTCCACTCTAAAATCAGAGTTTCAGATTCTTCACTACCTCCCAGAGATCAAGCGGCACTTAATAATTAATACTCTGAATGCTTTCAAATAATCTGAAAAAAGAGCCAGCGCAAAATCCAACTGTTATGGTCATTGCCGCAGTTTGGATCTTGAAGGATGGGTCCTGCCTGATGCAGGTTTTGCAAAGCAGATTAGACTTGACTTGTTTGTTTTTTGTTGTTGTTTTTTTTTTTTTTTCCTGCATGAATAAGTCTTCTTATCTGTGTGGAGCAAAGCTTAAAAATAATTATTTACTTTGCACAGTGTTGACATCACAACGGAGACCTGTACGCTCGGCCTCAATTGATGAAGAACAGAAGAACAGCCTGCTTTGCATGACAAGAAAAACCTCCGTAACCATCTGCACTTCCCTGGCTCCGTAAGGACGTCGCTCTCTAATAGTGCACGGGATGCTCTGAATATATTTCTTTTTAATTCTTACTAAAGGAATAAATGCTGTCCCCCCGATTTGTCTCCCTCTCTGCCCCGTGAGATAAAGTTATCAGGAATAATCAGATTGTAGAGTGGGGGCTGGAGAGGAAATTGTACATTAATACTCACGCGTCTGGCATTGCAGGAGAGGCGAAGCCTGCTGCTCCCTCATTGGCCTGGGAATGTTTAACAAGCTCACTACATACCTTTGCTTTGCTTTGCAAAAGAAGAAAAACCCTGCACAGCTCCCTGAGCATCTGACAAGAATGCACAGACATAATAATTTCTTTGACCTCAGCCGCACGAGTTTCTGAAAAGAACAAAACAGCATCATTTCATGGCATTTACAGTTTAAACCTTTCCTATTCAAGTTTCTAACAAAAAAAGCCAACAGCCCATTCTGGTCATGATTAAAATTCATAGGCTTGCTGCAGAGAACAGATGCAGAAGCAATTTTAGGCCAGTCATATCCCAGCTCTGCAAAATTAATTTGACAGGTTTGCATTAAAGCACTGATCAATATCCACTTTAGAGCAGCAGAGGCTAACTGAGAAAAAATAAGTGACCGGAGTGCTACCAGACGAGAAAAAATGAATCTTTGAGACTTTTTTCCCTCTAAGCTTGCACCTACATCAGAAGTCCTGACCTCAATCCATTGATCGGTTGCAGTTAACATGACAAAAGGCCTGGCGGATATACCAGAGCTATACCTACCAGGGAACAATCAACCCTGATACACTAAATGTTTGACAGAGTGACTAGACTGCTGAATTAGTATTTGCTTTCCCAGGTCTGGCAGGCAACCTTTCCTTCCCGCAGTTTCCTAGATGCTTACAAAAGGGATTATATATAGACATGGTTTATAGAACTTCTCTTAAACTTTCTTAAAGAAGCGCCTCTTAGTATTTTAAGAGGAGACCAAGACCATAAAACTCCGCAGCCTTGTGCCATTCTGGTTACGCCTCCAACGGGGGAAAGGTGTATTTCCATTTTGCACTTAATAAGGACAAACGGTTTCATTAAATTGCTCTGCTGTCTCTTCGAGGAAACAACACGAGGCACCAAACCTACCCCAAGCCTTGCTTAGGAGCAGGAGTGGCACAATTCATACTGGGGCTTGACTGCATGAGAAAAGTCTGAAAATCTCGGCTGCCCTGGGGTGTGCAGGTTGAGTCCAGCAAGGGACAGCATTTACATAATCCCATACACATCGAGGACCCACCAACACGTCACCGCAACGGTTGCAACGGTCTTGGCTTGCGCTGCCGGCCGAAGGAAGGTGTGGCACTGGAGGCACATCCATGCATTTTATGAGATGGACTTTTTGCCTCAGAAGTGATCTTGCAGCCATAAGGAATGGTAATAACTCACTAGCCGTGGACCTATCTAACTGCAAATCTCTTTTGCTCCTGCGGGACATCGGCTATCCCTGGATGACACGCAGTCTAATTGCACCTTCCCTACTGCACGCCGAGCAGATTGCACTGATTTGCCCTGGGAAGGAGGTGGCTTGAGGGTTTGAAAGGAAAAGTTGGTGCGATTTCCAGCCTGCCACTCCTGCACCACTGCGTGGAAGGACAGGTGCTGGTCTGAGATGTGGTGAGGTCTCTCCAGAGCCACCTTCTTCTCCAGCTATGGCTGCTGCACCCAACACCTCCAACACCTGCGATAGGGACCAGTCATCTCTGGCTGCCAACATAACTCAGGTGGCAAACTGCACCCTGCAGAAGTTTGCCTAAATGAAAACCTCCGCATGGATTTATTCTTCTCTGCCACTTCTCCAGCAATTTATTGCGTCCCATAATGTACAATCTCATAGCAAGTCAGAGATCCTTCTTTTCTCCCCTGGAAGAAGATATGTTGTAAGAATATTTGGTTTACTACAGTGACAAGAAGATGGATCAACCTTTTTCATTTCTGTGTCTGATCATTTTAGGATTCCTGTTTAGGGCCTTTAACCTAAGCACCACAATTTCCTGTTATAAACCTAACTATAGTTTCACATTAATTACACTTTATCACATACTAATTACCTGATATCACTCCACAGCAACTTGCTAGTCTTAGGGATAATGTTTTGCTAGGGAAAAGATGAGGTCAAGAGTGTTTACTGACCAGCTATGAAAGCTGGTGCCCAGTATCAGGCACTGAGCAGGATACCTGCTCACTTCTGTTGATGTTTAACGTGCTCTGGTCCCCAAAAGGGGCTAAATCGTCCTTAAAGATCTCATTAAAACCCATGATTGACTCCTACACAGCATAGTCAAGGAACAGGACAGCCTGTCCTGTGGTTGAAGCACCTGCTTTGGCCATAGGAAATACAAGCTCGGTTCCCAGCATTAATCCAGACCTCACCCAAACCACCAAGGACCAGATTTCTTAAATCTGAGGTGCCTAATTACCTCTGAGTTCAATTGAAAACTAAGCAGGTCTCTTAAATACCATTTAAAATCTGTCCTCAAGCTACTTGGTTGCTCCTTTGTCAAATGACAGTCATCTCTTCCCCCAAATTCCCAAGGAATAACATGAATAAATGTGTCAGTCAGCCCCCCACTCCAGTGATGGAGGGCATGATCAGCCCACAGAGGCACAACTAAACCCCACCGCATTTAAAAAGTAATGGAAAACTTTAATTATCATTTGCCAGGCCTGTACTAAGTATTTGTACACACAGACAGACATGGCAGTCACGTAGACACCAGGTGATACATCAAATTGGCTTGTCCTGTGCCATGTCCAAGCATTTCTAGTGGCTTTGCAAAGTGTCATAGTCACGGTTTATCATCCCAGACTCTGAATTATGCACACAACCATGAACAACACGGTACCTGCGACACAAAATGTGTGGACGAGACCCACACAGGGCGGGACACGGACTGACATGCCAAGTCTGATGGCTGTCACATCCCCAGCCAGGTGCTGAGCACCTTGGCACTGCCTCTGCAGAAGATAAAATGTCTCAGACATAACCAGCCTTTTTACCACCTTGTAAACCAAGGATTTATACCACAGTGCGGTGTAGATCCCTAAATGCGTGTTGTAGCACACCGATAAAACGGGCCAAAGTTCCTTCTCATTTGGAGCAGTGTCTTTTCTTTATCTCTCTGCAATAAGTTAACCTCTTAAATATTACAGCACGCTGCTCCTTATGTCTCTTAAATATTAAACAAGGACTGCACAAAATAGATTCAAGAACACGTGGTAATCAATAGCAATGATCACAAGGGCAGGAAAATGGAACCATTTAAGGATTTGTAACCTAGTGAATAAACCTGGCGCCTTCATTCAGAGAAAACAATTCAGCCAAAATCCAACTGAGTCGCACACTCTCTAAGAGCACTGATTTCTCCCCTTTCTCCTGCTTGGCACAGCTTGCTTTTAAAAAGCAGTGAGAAGTCATCCAGGAAAAGTACTCACCAAAAATACCCCCAGCAAAAATACCCCCTCAACAAAATATTTCATGTAGTCCATAGGTCAGTCTGTGCTTCGGAAACGGACTGAGGAATGTCTTCCACAAACCCCTGACATATATGCATTTCTCAGATCAGACGGGGGCTCCATTCTTTCCAAGCCCACTTTTATTATACTAGCAATTGCCCTTCTCATGTAACAAGTGAGATGCATTAATATCATTTTTATGTATATGCAAGAGGAGAGCGTTACGGTCTCAGCTGGTTCTGACACCTATTTGCAAGAGAAATGTGTATTTAGATACAGACATATCTGTAATGTGTATGTCTAATATGGAAAAGAAAGACTTTCACACTCAGTTCAGATTGGAAACACCTCTTTGAAATTATCTGTAAGAGAACAACGTAAGTTGTCCATGCATCTATTAATAATAGAGGGTCCATGACATCATTTTACTAAATATCTGGTTTTAGTGCGCTCCATGTAGTGGTATTTGTTTTACTTTTCTAAATGTAGTCACTCTTCTCTGAACAGTTCTTCTGGGTTTTACTCTCGTGGTGGTTAAAGAGAAGTGAAATGAAAGTGTGTCAATACAGAGGTCATTACATTAATGCGTACACCTATTAATCTCCCATCTAGGGAAGAAAACAGCCGAGCGGCATTGGAGGGGACTGGGATCCACCACGTGTGTAAAATTATCTTTTAAATGTCATTTTTGCAACAGAAGTTCACGTTATTCAGTCGTGTTGCGCGTCTGCCTCTTCCAGTGTTACAGGGATAGCACCTCCGCTGCCTGCCGGAGATGGGAGGGGTGGGACGATAAACCAGACCCAGGTCTCCTTCAGTGGAAAAGGGTGGGACTGAGGCTGCACATGTCGGGTGGTGGCTCATCTTGTCCCTGTGCGCTTCCTTTGGCTTGGACATGCACAGAAATCCTCGTCTGGATCTTGTGGAGAGCAGAACAGAAGATACCAGACTGTATCCTAGCTTTTCATCCTGCATTTTTGTCACTCCCATGAGCTCTTTAGAAGACATAAATCCCTTTCCAGAAATGCCCGTTTCCACCAAACAACAGATTACAACAATAATCTGCCACCTTTTCTGAACTATGACTTACCGAAATGGTGGAACACTGTCCCAGGTTGCCCAGAGAGGTGGTGGGTGCCCCATCCCTGGAAACATTCCAGGCCAGGTTGGATGGGGCTGTGAGCAACCTGATTGGTTGGAGATGTCCCTGCTCCTTGCAGGGGGGTTGGACTGGATGGGCTTTAAATGTGCCTTCCAACTCTAACTATTCTGTGATTCAGTGATTTTAAAATGGTTTGCATGGTGATAATCGATTTTACTGTGATAACTATTATTTCTTCACTCATTTTATAATTGTAAGCATGCTGATAAATGGGCTGGACAGTTACTTAATTTCATACTGAGGCCCATAAATATCCCTCGCTGGAATGTTTTCTGGCAGCTTTGGCAGCAATATTCTGTCACTGTCAACAGGTACCTCCAGCCCCTTGTCTGTGCGTCAGAAAGCCCCAGCCATGCTGGATGCTCACAGTTGAGCAAAACCAACCAGAGAACTCAGCTGAGGTCTTGTAACTCTGGAGATCTCCTTGCCCGTGGAAAACCCAAGCACATCTCCACTACGATTTGATAAAAAACCTCCATGGGCTACTTGCTGTCACCAAAGAGGGTTACATGAAGCGGAGCTGGAAGGGTTTTGCCTTAGCAAGGGAGAAGGTGCACCTGCATGGGGCTGGCTCGCAGCTTTGTTCAGCCATCCTCCAGCAGACAGGTTCACTGCTGTCATGCCGTAACTTCAGGAGCAGGAGACACTTGAGCAGTTAAGGTAAATTATCTTCAGTCAAGGGAAGGACAGACGCTTTACAGCCGTGTTTCACTCACTGAAGATGCCCAAGATAGGTCAGTCACGCCCTGAGGGCTTCTTTCCACTGACTGAAAGGGCTCCTAAGGCAGCTGGGGAAATTTAGGTGAGGTGAGCCCCAGAAACAAGCCCTTTGAGCACTGTGATTAATGCTGGCAGCTCCAGCCCATTCCTCATTTCAAGCTCATTCCTTTCCTGCACTAGCTGTTCAGGTCTGGACATGTGGCATAAACCAGACCCCAGCCTAGACTTGTGCACTGCGTTGCTTGATCCTGAAGCTACATGGTTGAGGATCTCTGTCCTCATCACATGCTCACTGAAGATCTTCAGCTCTGGAGGGCTCAGGTGCTTTCCCAGTATGACAGAAAAGGTCAGTGCTAAGAGGACGAGGACCCATCTCAAGCCAAGTGCATGTCCTCAGCATCTCCCAGCAGCCACCACCAATGCTTGTTCATCCACCTGCGGAAGATGATAACATTTTATGGCTGGAGAAGACCATGCCATTGCCTGCTTCAGCTCCTTGCCTCATAGAAGCCCTATTTTGATGCACACAATGCGTTAATGATTCTCCCCCTGGGGTAACTTCTTGAGTTGGGTCCAGCCCATACATGCCATTTTCCAGTCAAAGCCTGTTTTCAGTGATGTGAAGCAGCTGCTATAAGGATGGTAGATGCAGGAAACTGGTGTTTCTGTGCTTGTTCTTTGATCAGCATGAGCTGACCCTTTTTTACTACTTTTTTTTTTTTTTTCCCCAGAAAACTAAAGACATTAAATAAGCCACCAGTTGTGTTAGTCTTTGCTCCTCTGCTTTCGCCTAGTCTGGCAGGTTTGATTTTCCAGGGCGCTACAAGCATGAAAATTAATTGCAATATGAGTCTGTTTTGTTTCTTTTTTTTTTTCTTTTACCGTGACTCTTACTATTGTGAAGAAAGAAGAGTCAGAGTTTCTATTCTTCTTGCTGAAATAAGGAAATACTCATTTCATTGCCAGAGGTGCCTCGTAATGTCTTTTTAGACATCTTCAGTAAAAGTCTCCTTGGCTTCTGTAAGTTAAAGAAAATGTACAAGCTGCCACGTCTATGCTTTCTGGGAGAGGGGAGGGGATATTGATAGAGATTTTGCTATTAAATTTTGTCTGTGGCTGCCCTATGGGAACTTGTGGCATACTCACCATAAAATGTAGGTTGCTTTAGTATGTTATCCCCACTAATGCTGCCTTCCCTCCCTCCTGTAAACAAAAAAAAAAAAGCAGAAAATAGAGTATCCCTGCTGTAACCTGGTGTTTAATGATGGCTCAGGCACAGCTAATTTCACTGTTGGCCAAAAAAATATGTAAATATATCACCCCCTACAAATGCAGAGGAGACCTGTCAGACTTCAGCCTTGTTGGCTAAGCAGCTGAAAGGGAAAAATGACTTGAAAGAACTTAATTCAAAAAATCCTTTAGGCCACACTGTTGCATCTTGCAAGCCAGTGAGGATGCAGACAGCGATGAAAAGCAAGACATCAATAAATAATCAGGGGTCTTAGACTTTTAAATGGGAATCTAAGCGTTGCAACCCAAAGGTAAATTGAATCTTTTCCCCATCTTCCTAGCAGGTGCTCATGCCTGTGTAAGCTATAAAACTTTGCTCATTGTAAATGTAGCTTGCCCTTTCGACAGACATTTTTACATGGAAATGGAAAGTCTTAGCTTGAGGCTCCTCAAAGTCATCCTTGCTTGCAGCAACTTTTATATTTTGCAAAGGCTTTTTTTTTTTTTCTCTTTGCCAAGGGATATCTGAATCCTACTTAAACATTTTTCTGCAGTAAACAGCTGAAAAGAAGTGAGTTGTGCAACACGCAGCCAGCCAGTGGGGTAAGACCCTTGCCATAACGGCATTAAAGGTGACACCAGCTGGGGCAGCTGGGAATGAAAGGGGCTTTACTTATTTTTCATTTCCCCTCCTGACAAAACCGCGGCACATGTTAAGCCTGTCCATAAATGCTTATCTGAGAGATGCTGTAAGCTTATCTCATCAGTTAATTAGCGTTTATAAACTGTTCAGATGTACCATTAGATAGTGCCCTGAGTAGGTAGCACAGCTTTGGCTGTAAAATGAGACAGAGATGCCCATTCTTACTCATCGTCTTCCTCCATGGGCTGTCAGGAAAGCAAGGCTGCTTTGCCCTTGATTTACCCATAACCACAATATTATAATTATACTATTATGTATTATAATGAAACAATGCTTTTTGGCTGCCAATATGTGGAGAAGGTGCCTTTGCAAGCTTTGGTTGCGGTGCCTGGCTCACGATGCAGAGTTGGACCACAACAGGCTGGGAGGCGGGGAAGGACACTCCATCATCCTAACCCCTTCAGTCCTGAAAAAGAGTCCTCTCATGTACACATGGTTCTGTTAAAATCCCAGCTGAAGCTACAGCTACAAGGCAGTGTGGAAACTACACCCCTTCCACCTCACTCACCAGTTATCTCAACAGAGTGTTAACTCTGAAGCCTAACGATACATTTCTGAGGATGAGCTCACTGTTTTGCAGAAAAAGTTTTCCTGCAGTGTGCATAGGCATCGAGATTAAGGGTAGGTCATAAACAAAGTTCAAAGTTATCTCATGTCAATTACCAATTTACAAGCCAAAAACTTGATCTTTCAAAGAGAAGGCTAAATACAAATTTTAAATAAGTGGGTTTCTCTATGCCACAACAAGAGCTTATAGCCTGTAATTAAATACTACTATTCCTCACATCTTTATCGCCAAAGAAATCTACATTTATTCCTTGACTACAGGGGTCTAACAGCTACTGAATTGCCTACGTGTCTTTTTATATTGCTTTCAGCATCTGATAACTCCAGTATCCTTAATAAAGACCTTTCCTGGAGGAGATGATTGGGCAGGAAGGAAAAAGGTCACCTCCTCTACCCACCTCAGCACTCTGAGCCCCAACATCCCACGCAACTCCTCTGGGAAACTCCTTGATGCAGTCTTTCCCTTATGGTGCAAAAAAGTATAGCAGAAAAGCATGAACCCAAAAAAACCCTTGTGGGCTCCTACATGGAGTTACTACTACCAGACATCAGCTCTGATTCAGAGAGCCCTGAGCCATGAGCTGTCAAAGGCAGTGAAGGTAGTTTGAGGAGCATGGCACACTTATCCTCTTCTTATATCCTTTCCTTTAGGGCTCTTGGTGGTATGATGTTATCATGGACCAGTTGGAGAGGGTCCAGAGGAGGTCAGGAAGATGATCAGAGGGCTGGAGCAGCTCTGCTGTGAGGCCAGGCTGAGAGAGCTGGGGCTGTTCAGCCTGGAGAAGAGGAGGCTCCAGGGAGACCTGAGAGTGGCCTCCCAGTGCCTAAAGGAGGCTGATAGGAAAGATGGGGAGGGATTTTTGACAAGGGCAGGTAGTGACAGGACAAGGGTTAATGGTTTTAAAACAGAGGGAGGTAGATTCAGAGTAGACACAGGAAGAAATATTTTACTCTTGGTGGAACACTGGCCCAGGTTGCCCAGAGAGGTGGTAGATGCCCCATCCCTGGAAACATTCCAGGCCAGGTTGGACGGGGCTCTGAGCAACCTGATGTGGTTGGAGATGTCCCTGCTCCTTGCAGGGGGTTTGGACTGGATGGGCTTTAACAGTCCCTTCCAATTCAAACAGTTCTATGATTCTATGATTCCGTCATGTTTGCATGTAGGTACACACAGAAGTTCAAAGATGATAGACTCTTTCCTTGTCTACTTCTGACATGTTACCTCAATATAAGTTGGCTGAAGAGTCAGGCAGCAAACTGCAAACCAAACCATTATGTTTCTCCAGGCCTCCCCTTCCCATCTCTGACCTTTTTTTCATAGTGACCCACTCATTTCCCATACAGCCATAGCCTGGGACTCCACAGGCATTAAGCCTCCAAGCCAGCAACAAGCAGCAGGAACAGATGAATCTTCAAAAAAACAACGATCCTATTTTCATGCAAATGTCCTTAGCAATAACAAAGAAATGAAGAGCAATATCCAGTATATTGGGGGCGCAAGCAGAACTGTGTCTAAATAGACTGTTTTTCAAAGTTTTCCATTAGGCGCCAGCTCCTTAAATACTCTCTGTGCACAGAGCTCTTCCCCACCTGAGGAGGTAGCCTGATCCATATGCATGACGGATCTCTGGCAAGAGATGCAATCTGCAGATCTGCATCTCATTTGCACTCGCTGTGGTCCGGCGAGGAGGAAACGCTGGGCAAAGGCACGCTGCGGATTGTTCACCAGCATCAAATGAAACAGAATACCTTCGGAATAGAGTCATAGAATCATAGAATGGTTAGGGTTGGAAGGGACCTTCAAAGGTCATCTAGTCCAACCCCCCTGCAAGGAGCAGGGACATCCCCGACTAGATCAGGTTGCTCAGAGCCTCATCCAGCCTGGCCTTGAATGTTTCCAGAGATGGGGCCTCCACCACCTTTCTGGGCAACCTGGGACAGTGTTCTATAACTCGCATCGTAAAAAATTTTTTCCAAATTTCTAATCTAAATCTACCCCCCTCTATTTTAAAACCATTACCTCTCGTCCTATCACAACAGGCCCTACTAAACAGCCTTTCCCTGTCTTTCTTGTAGGCCCCCTTGAGGTACTGGAAGACCGCTATCAGGTCTCCCCGGAGCCTCCTCTTCTCCAGGCTGAACAGCCCCAACTCTCTCAGCCTGTCCTCATAAGAGAGGTGCTCCAGCCCTTTGATCATCTTCGTGGCCCTCCTCTGGAAAGGAGCGAGACAGATCGAGAGCTGGTGAAACAAGGACAAAGTTGAGGCCAAATGCGGTTGTTTGTAATTTCCTTCATCAGCCTGTGAACCTTTGCATGGCTGACTGCTTGGCAAAGAGGTTTTTTTTCCCCCCTTTGCTTTGAGACTGTTTCCCCTAGAAGCAGCTTCAAAAGCAGATATGCAGTGAGGTGAGCATGGCCTCAGCCTCTGTTGGGCCACCTAAGACTGTGAAAAGAGCTTATGCAACTGAATCACCACGCAAGTGGCTAAAAATTTCTAGGCTGGCAACAGTTAGGCTGTCAATTCTGCTTTATAAGCTCATGGTCCATGTGTATTGCCAAGCTCATTGTATCCTAGAATGTTTTGGGCATTTTAGGGCTCCTCATGGGACTGACTGTCTGGGGTCTTGTGTGTACAGGGACACGTAAGTTCAGGCATTTCCTTTGGCAAGGCAAGGGAAAAATCAGATTATTCCATATTCTTCCAATCACTTTGGTGGCTTGGTGTGTCTTGATTTTCTGGACTTGGAGCACCAACACGTCACCTGAAATGCCGCAGACAGAGCAGTGGTCAGAGGTGTCCATGGGTTGCTGTGAATCACTTCTGTCACACACCCATCCCTAACACAGGAAATGAGTAAGTCCTTGGAGCTGGAGGAACTTGAACTATGAACAACTGTACATTTTTTTCAGCAGTGATAAGAATTAGAAGGTACTTCAATTCTGCATGAAGGTAGCTATTTGTGAGTTTTTGACCAGAAATGGCATCACAAATGTTTCACTGATGCATGATATTTGTGTGTATCTTTACAACCCTCAGGCTAAAGTCTCACCCCCTTCCTCAAGGGTATGACAGCCGTAATTCCCCACATTGGCCTTGCTTTGAGAATGCACATATGCCCTCATATCCTTTTTTTGCCTTCAATTTTTTACATTTAAAAGACACTGACTTGGGAGTTTGGACATCGATGTGATTGAAGTGACTGAGGATGTTGTCCTCATTTACACTCTTGGCACCAGAGGGTCAGAATACGGCACAGGGCAAAAAGAAACAGACGGACGGGACTTCTCTGCTCCAAAGAAATGTTCCTAATTGCATCCTGAAAGCATCCCTACAGGCTTCCATTTGTGTCTGCAGCAAGAAGACGCCTACTTGAACGCAGCCAGCAGACCTGCATTTCTCAAAGGTGGTGCCTACTGCAGGGAATTGCGGCCGGCCCTTGGGGCCCTGAAAATTTTGATTGCATTAGAAAGAAAGCCTAAAGAGTTCTTCGTCTCCCCTTGAAACTTTTGTGGAGACTCTGTTTCAGGGCAGCATCCCTACTCCATCTGCTCACACAGCTTACCTCGTCTACGTTTTGCACAGCAAGAGGCAACGACTATTTCTCAGCACTGGGTGTGAAACCCAAGGGGCGATGAGATAATTTTCAATGCAACCATGACCTCATCACAATTGCTCACTTTAGGGATCGCTATACTTTGCAAGTCATCCCAATAAATTCACTTATTGGCCTGAGGAGGAGAGAGTCATGCATCCTGAATAGTGGCCACAAATCTGATCTTTGACATCCACCTTCACGGAGTTTGGGGGAAATCCTACCCATCGTGTCCACTTGGGCAGGGAACTCACTGTCGCAAGATAATTTTAGACAGAGACTGTTAGGAGTAACTAAGGAATCAACCTACATGAACCCAGTCACATAGATTAAAGCAATGCCCAGATCAGCTACAAAACAAAATGTTGGAAACTACTTTTTGGAAGTAGCTGTTCCTTGGTATATGAGGACAGGAATGTACCTTTTCCCAAACAGAGTTTGATGGTGACTTCTCCCTTGCTGTGGGAAATGGGTCTCTTAATGGGAATTCTGTTGCTGTGTGAGCAGGGGACCTTCTTTCCTAGTTCATGTTCGCATCCCTGGGATGCTGCTGACCCATCGAAGGTGACTATCTGGTCTTGATTTCTGTCAACAGAATAATTCAAAAGCAATATCCCACTCCCTATTCCACTCACTTGACTGATGAATCTTAAAATCTCAGAAGAATCATAAATTGCAGAGACAAATAATCATGCATTAGGAAAAAAAAATAAAAATCAATGCAATCACTGTTTGTTATTTGCCATTCACTATTTTATCTAATTTCCCTTTACAGGCATCCAGTCAGTTACACTACTATATTTTGGGGACTGGTTATGTACTGTACAGAGGGAACAGGCCGCTCTGAACAATCCATAACTGACTGACTGGAGAAAAATCTATTTCCAGGCATTTCCAGGTGAAAATTTATCAGAGAAACAGAATCCTATGAATCAGCATTAAGTAATGAACAAGGGAAAAGGGCAAATACATCAGACCTGCTGTGAATGAAAAGTAATTGCCAAGGCCAGCATCAGCCAAGTTTTAACTACTTTTAAAAAAGCGGGAGTCTTTCTTTTGATGTCTCCATTCCTGGATCTGGCTCTTTTTACCACAAAGTTTTCCACTCCGGCTCAACTTAGCATGCAGCATATGTTCTCTGCAAAGCGCTTAAAAAAGAAGGTAATTCAGCTGTTTTACTTTCCTGCCTAGTGGGAGCTCTGCTCGGCGCTCAGAAATGTATGCAAGTGTGTGACTAATGTACAGCAAAAAGACTCAGGATGGAGCCACTTTATGCATTGTTTGTTATTGTTCTTTGTTGCTCAGTGTTTTGTAAATCCCCCCGGTTATGGAGACATTTTTATTAGAGAATACATTTTTGAAAATGGGGTTCCGCAAAAATGAAATTTCAGAGGTGTGTGTCTCAGCATTGATTTTTCTATTTGTAATAACACACTATAGCATATCTTGTTTTATATCAAGAGGATAAAATGTCCCTAACACAGTGATCTCCATTCTGTGGTAATGGATAAAGCCTGTTTATGAGATGTCATTTATTCCACAATAGACAGTAAATAAAAGCCATTTCAAGCTTCGGTTAAATCAAAGCTTGTTCGGGATTTCAGCAGATTTGCAAATTACCTTTGGGACCATTTTCAGTTTCAGTTGTTTTCCCACATGCTATTGACTATCCGTGTTTTACTATAAATACTACTTCTTGCTCACCCGCTCTGCGTCTCACACCAAACCCTTGGATTGTAGAGTGATTTGTAAAGACAAGCAGATAGAGTAAATACACAGCACTGTATTAAAATTTCTTTCCCGTCAATGTAACAGAAATAAACCCACAAGTTTTTAATGGCAGACTGAAAGCCAAAGAAAAGAACCTTGGACATAGACCTCTGGAAAGTCCTGAGGTCTTTGTGAGATCTTATAAAGGCACCACAGCAGAAACACAGGGTTTTGTCAAAAAAAAAAATCTACTAAAAATTGCCTCATACCAGCCACTTTGGCTTTGGGATTTACTACTGATACTGGCGATGGTCGTGAAAGGGACCACATATCCCTTTCTTGCTCTGCTTTGTAGAAGGAAGAGTTAACAAAGGACGAAGAGGCTTTGGCCTTTGGACTCGGAAGGTACCCCACAAGCCTGAAGTCATCACATAAAAAAGTAAAGTTTAATCAGAGTATCACAGATATGGTACTTTATAAACACCAAGATGGGGACAGCAATATGCAGTGAAGCCATTTTGGTAATTTATAGGGAGTTCTACTCTCATAGGAAAAATTGTTTACTTGCTAAGAAATGCAGTTTAGGGTCAACCAAAAATGCGGAGTCTATGTAGCGCTCTCACCTAATTGGGAAGAATCAAAATGGTTCGCGCCATGCTGTTTGAAACAAAAGGCTCCATCTCTTCTCTGGTAGGTTCACAGTGGGTACAAATGAGCACATAGGAGGACAGATGACTTGCAGCCCATTAGTTAGGGTATGGACCTTTTGGCTTCAAATGCCATTTCCACCTATATTTTTGCTTTGCTTTTGTTAGAAAATCTTCCAAAGAAGCAAGACATTTTTTTGAGAGTCTTTGAAGTGTCCCATTTGACCTAAAACCCTATCATTTCCAAGCCACTGAATACTCTGAAACATTCGGGACAGGATTTGTCTTCCCATAAATTCATTTTTCTTTTTAATAGTTGAGTCAAAAAACAGTTGTTCACAAAAGATATGTCTATGAATTATTTTGTTTCTTGAAACTATTTCTTGTTTGTTATTCCTGCATTCGTTTTACAGTCGCCTTTTAAAATTGTGGCTGTCAGTAAGTGAACAAGTGACACTATTTACTCAACCACGGCTCTTCCCAATTCCAGCTGCTGAGATTGGGAGCGAGTTTTTACTTTATCCCTTAGACGTCTCTGAGCTGGTCCTCAGAGATGCCCATCCTCAAACAGCTTTGAGTTTTAATCCAAACATGTTGGAATCACATTCAAATCTATTTTCACCCCTGTCATCGCTAGAGAAACAATATTGCCACAGGAAAACAAGCCAGATTCCCTCCTAGCTCATATCCTACTGAGAAAGTCACATAAAACCACTAACTCAAGCAACTCAACCTTGGAGGGAAAAGAGACCCTCCGATTTCATAGAATGGTTAGGGTCGGAAAGGACCTTCAAAGGCCATCCAGTCCCTGCAAGGAGCAGGGACATCTCCAACCAGATCAGGTTGCTCAGAGCCCCGGCCACCCTGGCCTGGAATGTTTCCAGGGATGGGGCATCCACCACCTCTCTGGGCAACCTGGGCCAGTGCCCCACCACCCTTATTGCTTATATATGCGATAATATGAGTGCCATGTTGTGGTTGAAGAAAGCAAGAAAAAAAGAGGATCTGCAATTAGACAGCCTGTTTTGATGTCTGTAAATGGTTTGGTGTTTTTAAAAGTGGTCCTGTATTGTCCTAACGGTTGTCGTCTGTCTCTTGGGTGCCTTTAAGCCAGAAATTACAAAAGAGAATTGATCACCACAAAAAAGGTTAACAAGGTCTTTAGGCTGCTTAGAACCATACTTCAAAGCATTTTTCCCGTTTCTGGATTTGAAGAAGCATGGCGTTCTGCCCGTTAACTGGACTTCGACCAAAATTCAGGGGGAACAGGCAGGAAAATGGATTTCAAAGGCCTTCCTCTGACAATACTGAGGAAGAGTCTTGAAAATCCTCATGATGATACATGCTTACACTGTGGACTCTGAAACAGAGTGGTAAACTGGCAGGGAACTGGGCAGTTTTCCAATGGAAAACCTTCTTGTGTTTCACTGGAAGTTCACCAAAAATGAATTTGTTCTCTGAGAAATGTTTCCACTTAGAAGAATTACAGAATTTTTTTAATTGTTGCTGGGAAATTTCTAGACCTCTTCTGATACGCGTAGCTTAATCAGAATTCTTCTGACAGTCTCCAAATTGGTGCTTTTTTTTGAGAGACTTCAAATTTTCAACAGAATCCCAGTTTTCCTTCTGTTTCCCCAAAAAAATCCACTTTGAAGTGCCGTAGCATCCCAGGTGACAGAAAGGGCAAGGCTCACACAGGTCTAACAGTCAACGTCCTTTGAAACATTTCTGTACTTGTGCAATCTTTAACGGTTTACGTGGGACCACTGATGTTCCCAAAATTCTATCACTTCCCTGTTTTTCCACAAAAGGACTCAGGTCAGGGTCTCTCTGCCTCAAAGGAGTCGTGTGTTTCCAGTAGACAATTGCCAGATATTCATGGAAAATTTTGCCGTTTTCCCCAAGAACATTGGAGCAAAAGATGCTCTGCCTAGATGTAGGGCCAAGAACAGGTTTTTGGCCATTGGTTGCTCTTTTTTAATAATTTAAATATTAGAAAGTTGTCCAGTCAGGGAGCAAATTGAACACTGACTGATCTGGGTAGCTGCTCAAATGCAGAGTTGTTATTTCATAGAGAACTAATTTAAAAAAAAAAATTGACCATTTGATATCTTGATATTTCTAAAAAAAAGGGTTTATACTGAAGGATTTAGCTAGGTATAGTAGATATCTACTTTCTGAATTGCACAATGATTACACTAACTCTCAGTGTTGCTCTGATACAGAGAACCACTCTGGAGAGAGATTAAAAAAGTAGTTCTGGATACAGCACCAGTGTACTGAATGTAGGACTCTAATTTCTTTACAGTTTTGCCTGAAAGTACCGTTACAGTTAAAGGTGTGCCAGCACTTTCATTAGAAACTCAGTTTTGATTTATAACACCGGCTGCAAAAAATTTGCTGCTGGCTGAAATTCAGTGTAAGGTCTCTGGCCACGGGAAACGTTTTAAACATTTTTTGAAAGCTTGTTTGGAACAAGTTCTATTATACCGATGTTACCCGGAAGTTTTCCTTAGATTTTACTAGGTGAAACTAGATTATTATTATTTTTTTAATGAATAGAAACAAAAGATTATTTTGAAAGATCACCTTATTTTTAAAGTTATATCTTTAGACATTTTAAAATATTCCTTTAGAAATTCTGGGATTTTTTTAGCAGAACCCCCAGGACTTACATCAAGAAGTACCACCAAAACTAACCAACATTTAGACCAGATTGTCAGCGAATGAAAGTTTTGGTGTCAGTGTTCCCAGCCCGTTACACCAGACTCTGTCAGGTCAATGTGCATTTAAAGCACTTTACAAAACTGTCCTCAGTGACTCTGCTGTTCCTACTTTATTAGCCAAGCATTAGCAAACCCTAGAAGCATCCGCGGTACACACTGTTGTTTAGATTAATTCAGCGCCGGTGAGTGGTGTCAGGCTGACAGCGGCGAGGACAAGAGGCTATTCATTACCCAGACAGTTACGATGCAGCAGCTCCCTCTTCCCACCGCCACTGCCTGGAGGCACCACATCGAGAGACAAGAGCGTAACTCAACTCCGTGTCCATCCAGCCACCAGCCCCTCGGAGAGGGATACTGGTGTGGACAGCAACTAAACTATTTCTGCCACAGATGGCCACCAGACCCCAAAATGACCACTGGGCAGTCCTACAGGCTTTCTATAGAGCGGGGGCAGAGCCAATCGTGTACCTGAAGTAGCAATTACCGTAACCTACATCTTCTGCCACCGACCCATGCAATCCCTGTTGCCGGGGGTCTGGTACTCGGAATGTCCCGCTGCCTATGGAATTATTCAAGTTATGCACTGGCATTATTTTCTATCCAAAACGAGTCTGTCCATATTTCAGATGTCTGCTTTCCAAAACATCCTTCATCCAGGTGTACGAACAGTGCGTACAAGAAAGGCTGCAGAGAACCTGTGAGATTTTGGGATTAATTATGTTTCCTCTCTCCTCATTCAGTCATTTTCGCCCATGCTGTCCCTCCAAAGCAGTTAAAGCATCATCTAGCAAAAAAGGAAATGCTGTGCTTGGTACGCATCCATATGACTGTATTTGGAAATCTAATGATAAATATTACACGCAAATTAAAGATGAGGGGCATTCCCAGGCATGAGAACTTGGTCACTACACTTCAGACTGTCAGGAATTTGTCCCCATTTTGGCCAAGCAACTGGTGCTCAACCAATTTCCAGGCATGACCTGAGACTTAGTGTGGTCCAGAGATCCCTCCAAGCAAGCATTTTGGGGCAGCCCTGCTTTGGGTGATGAGATAGAACCGTAGAATCACATCACGGTTTGGGTTGGAAGGAACATTCAAAGCCCGTCCAGTCCAACCCCCTGCCAGAAGCAGGGACATCTCCAACCAGATCAGGTTGCTCAGAGGCCCGGCCAACCTGGCCTTGAATGTTTCCAGGGATGGGGCATCCACCACCTCTCTGGGTAACCTGGGCCAGTGCCTCACTACCTTCAGCTTAAAAATTTTTTTCCTTACATCTAGTCTGAATCTAGCTCCTTATGTTTTAAAACCACTACCCCTTGTCCTATTATAACAGACACTGCTGAAGAGTCTCTCCCCACCTTTCCTGCAGCCCCCTTTTAGGCACTGGAAGGCCACTCTAAGGTCTCCCTGGAGCCTCCTCTTCTCCAGGCTGAACAGCCCCAGCTCTCTCAGCCTGGCCTCACAGCAGAGCTGCTCCAGCCCTCTGATCACCTCTGTGGCCTCCTCTGGACCAAGATCAAGAGCAGGGATGCAGGCCATACCACACCAGCCTCCTGCAGTGCCAGCAAGCAGCCCTGGACAGGTTTAACTTATCAGATGGTCATTTATTAAAAACTGAGGTGTCTGGATTGAGAAATACGAGCATGCCACCATGTCCACCAGATTCTGGCATCTGCTGTCCTGACACACTGCAGAAGATGAACCTACACTGGGGCAAATAGATTCAAGTTATTATCTAGACAGCGAGATTTTGGGAATGACATCTTAGAGGGAGTGTATACTGCATCTAGCACAAGAGTACACTAATCTCAGCTGGAAAATAGAGATGTTATAACAGCATGGAAGTAAATTAACAAAATCTGTCAAAGTATTTCTTTGCAAAAGCTACAGAATAAAAATAAATACTCTTGCAGCTGTAGTACAAGTTTACTGTCCTGTCTACTAATGTTCCCAAATCAAGTCAAGCTGCAGAAAATGAACAGAAATTCAGAGGGGAAGATAAAGAGGTAAATTTCAGCCCACCACCCTCAGGGACCCTGGGTGTCCTGCAGGGCAGAGGAGGGTGTTGGGAGCCGCGGGTGCCCCGCAAATAATGTTGTAGGTCCCACCAAGGCTGATGGCATCTGGCTGTGGGACCAAGGCTCGGCATGAGGATGACTGGAGCAGCAGCTCCGTAAGGCATGGGGAGATGGCAACACTCTCCTCTTCCCCATCCAACCACCCCACTGCACATCCCCACGGCCAGGCACACCCCAGGGGTCCGTCCCTGCCTCGCCACGTGTGAGCAAAGAAATCATGGCCAGCTTCTCCAGCACGGCTGTGCTATCAGGGCCTTTTTAATACCACAGCTCATGTAAATAAAATCCTTTACCGTGAATCTTAATTAAGGGAATGATTGTTTCTGGCCATCACTTGAAAGGCAAATGTTTTAATTGGTTCTGATGTCTTTTCCTGCAACAGCTTTATTTTTCGAGAAGCCATATATCCCAGGGAGATTGCTTTCCCTTGCCGCCTGTCCTGTGAGCGTCCAGTGGCGACGGAGAGAGGAGCCGGTTTAAGGGGCTATCGAGGGAAACACACGCATGAGTTAAAGACCAGGAGCCGTTTAAGATCCCGAAGTGTCATTAGCAGTAACATGTCACATAAAATGAGGCACAGATTTCCATTTTCATTTGAACTTCAGGTGTTTAGTAATCCAGAAGCTTTATTTAAGGACTGACCTTTAACCTGGCCTGTCATTCCAATTGCAAGGAGTTGATGGCCGCTGGGAATCAATGGGCAGCATGAAGGTCACTTCCTAGAAAAACTGTGGCTATCAATGTGTCAGTTCCAATGAAGTATTATAACAAAGCAGGCAAAGAGCCTATCTGGGTCTACGAGGCACCAGCTCCCTTTAAGCTTGCCTCTCTCCCTGGCTTCAGCCGTTGTGTAAAGACAAATAGAAATAAGCCACTATTTAACAATCTGTGTTTCTGAAGGCACATGGCATTTTCAGTTCTGTGACTGGCACAAGGAGGGGTTGGAAATCCAGCACTCACTGATCGTGAGCAGAAATCCTCTTATTCCTCCATGCCAAAAACAGAGACACCAAGCTCTGCACCAAAGGACGTCATAGAGCCGCTGGTCTGAAGAGCACTGGGCAACCCCTCCTGGCAAGGCCATGCAATGCCGTGGCCATGCAACGGTTTCCTTCTTGGTGGCATGCTCAGACAGGATCCAGTCCTCCAAGGTGGACGTGAAGGTCACCCTTGTGCACGAGGAGAGGTGGGAGCACACCGAGAGCTGCCAGGGGAGCACATGTGTGCATGGGGACAAGGCAGGAAGAGCAGCCTGTTGGGATGGTCTTTGGGTCCCATTAAGCTTAGCATGATTCCCTTGTGCTGAAAAGGGGAAAAAAGCCTACATCCAAGTCATGGTCGGCCTGACCGAATAACACTCTTGTGATTAAATTGAAAAAGGGATTTGATTTGGAGGTTTGGCTCAGAGATTCACATTTGTGTCCTGGCCTACGTCTGTGGTGTCTGTGTAGTGAATCCAGTTTGTACCCACGTAAAAATAAGATCTGGGTTATATTGCTCTCTACTGAGGTGTAGGAACTTTGAGCTTTTAGGAGCAGATCCCCGAGGTACACTGCTGTGTGCAACAGGCATTGGAAGGCCACTACCTTTAGGGTCTGGTCTGGGGAAGAGTGCGGACTAAAGTTAGACTTGTCTTTTGTGAAGCTCAAGTGAGGTCCCACCATGAGATCTGGTAAACCAAATCCCAGCCAAGGGACAAGAGAGCCGCCAGGAGCTCGTGGGATGGACGTGGCAGATTGCCCCAGGCACATCCACCACCCTGCCAACTGCTCCTGGACCGGTGAAGATTTTGACTTGTAGGGTCAAGGATGAGCATCAGCCTTAGTCAGCTCCTCTCAAAAGTCTGCAGCATCTTTGTGCTGTGTTTTCAGCATGCATCTCTCCTCAGCAACCTGTCTCCGGCGGTTGGGAAATTCCCCTACAAGAAAATTCCTTGAAAAATCTTTTGAAAGATCTTTATAACCGTTAATAGAGTATTTTATTATCAGCCTTTCTGTACTCTTATAAAGCTCGCAAAAGCCTCTCCATCAATTTGTAACTGTTTTGAGACGTAAACCCATTCCCTGGAAATCCTGCAGAATGTAATTTTAATTTGAATCTCTTTTCCAGTCATAGGAGCTGAAACTAAAATATTTTTATACTGTGGAGCTTAGTGTTTGTATATTAAATATTTGTTTAGATCACTGAGCATGCAGACCCTCTGTGCAAAACAGAGGTGAAGCCTATAGTTGTCTGTCGTATCGATATGAAACCCTCTGTAAAAGGTCAACTTGTCAGAAATTAATGAATCCCTGAACAAATTCAAAGTTTCAATTTTGGTTTAAAAACCAAGAAACATGATGAAAAGGTACAACCAAAGGTTTGGATTTCACGTTACAACACATAGATACAAATTGGAATGGGATCAGAGGAAAACTGCTAGAGAATTTCCTCCCTGAACACAATAAACCCCTTGCAAAAGTGAAAAAAAAACCATAAAATACACTGACGCCGTAAAGAGGCAGCACAGTTTCCTATGGTTCCCTGTGGCTGGCATAAGGCATTGGTGTCCGGTTTAAACACACAGACAAAGCGGAGTTCAAATGCACATGGAGTGGCTTACCCATCATCTTGGGCCCGATCCTGCCTTCCGTCAGCCTCGTTCAGTCGCTGAAGAAAGGAACAGAGTCTTTTCAGGAATTTAAATGGATGAGTCAGACCGTGCATGCAGATAACGTCCCAGGATCTTTTTTATCATCCACAACACTTCCTTTTAAATGCCTCTATTTCCTCTTATTTCAACACTTTGTATCCGTTATTAAAGAAAATAAAAAGTATCTGTCATGAAAAGGATAAATACTTTGAAGACCGTAATAACAAAAGACTGTTAACACTGATAAAAGACTTGTTTTAAACCTTTCCGCATATATCTGTCTGACTGCTAGTTATAAATCATAGAATGATCCTGTTTAATTTTATTAAATGGATTTTTAAACGTGTCTATTCCCATGCCTTGACCCTCATTTAGAGGCTGAAATATTGGTTATTAAACACAAAGGTGAACAGATCCTTTTTGCAGGCAAACAACAAGCACAATTCCTACCCCTGGTACCAAAATCTAGATAAATTCAAATTTTGGTGATCCCAAAAGAGATCAAGATTAGCATCTCCATTTCAGAGGAGCTGCAAGGAGAGAGGCATATTTGATATGAGGTCCTGTGCACTTATTTAATTCACCTGTTTTTTCAAGCTCCCGTCATATTAAAGTGTCTTCACCTTAGATGTGCTTTGCCTGATTTACCCGGTGACAGTTTCCTCTGTGCACACAACAACCACAAACCCGCTAACTATAAAACAAACAAACCACATGGGAGAGGAAAGTCCCAACTGCTCAGGATGCTGCTGCACCAAGGAATCAAGACAATCTGGGCTAGTTATTGTTATGATTATTTTTTTTATTTTTTTTTTTTCGTTCGGAGCTGGAGATCCCCTAGCAAAGACCTGGAAGCAGCTCTGAGTTTCCATGCAATAAAGCAGCAGTGAGGAAAGCTCAGAGTAATTAAGTGGCTGACGCACAGAAGAAGCCGTTACAAAGATTTGACTAAATTGCCCATTCATTAGTAGCGCGGCATGGAAGGAGAATTACAAATAGACAATAGAGCCTGCAGTAATTCAATCTAACCTTGTACTTACAGAAAACAATGAGATAATGAACAGAAAAATTACCAGGCACATATTGCATTTCGTTGAAGGGAAGAAGAGGCGGGGGGATCGGATTGGGATTGGGGGGGGGGGGGTGGAGGGATGGAAGTGGGGGATGCTGGCGAGAGCGGCCTGGCACATGTAACGCTAATGGCATCGCTCAAGCTGAGCAAACGTTTCTCCAACACAATCATAGTTCTCAGTCTAAGGGCCTCTGGGGAGCTGAGATGAGGCTAGATCGTGAACAAAAAAATGTAATTTATAAGGCGTCTGTGGACTGGAATTTATCATCGGATCCGCTCGCCGCCGCTCAATTGATATGTAGTTGATTTCAAACAACACCCCCCAGGCGCCCACAGGGAACATTTTTTAGATTTTACGCTTGGATATATCTGTTTAACTCACCATTTACCAAAACAACGGCTGATGACAGCATAAACAAGTCACTATGGCAAAAAAAAAAAAAATACTCACACATACACACACACGCGGGCGCTCCCCTAGACAGGACCAAGCCGTGAGATTTAGGGTTTTGCTTTGAGCACGGGGAGGGAAAAAGCAGAGGCAGAGGCTGAGCTTGGGGTGTATTTTGCAAGGAAGACATGAACGAATTGTCCACTCAGTTTTTAAACCCAAGCTGGAGCTCCCCTCTGGTCTGTTTTTTTGCATTTGTTTCCCCAGGCAAGCATTGCATGGGGCCCGATCCCTGGAGCAGGCACTGGGGCTGGTGGCTCTGGGAGAGGGTTGTGCGGTGTGGCAACCCCAGGGTGGGTGGTTGAATGCAATGGGAGGTTTGCAAAGCACAGCAAAGGGTGCACCTAGTGCCCCTTGCCTCGACAGCCAGATGTCCCAGCGTCATGGTCTTGTTCATTCCAGAGGTGGGCGTGGGGAGAGGAACTGGGGTGCGTCACTGGAGGGATGGAGAAGAAAAGTTATCATCCCTGTATTTCAGTGCCACCAGAGACTCAAAAACAGCATCTTCATTGTATAAGGAATCTCATTGCCTGAGTTAATAAAGTGCTGCTACTTCCCATCTTGCAACAGAACTTGTGAAATTCCCACAGACGAATTTTACTATGAATAACAAGAAACCTCCCCTGACTGAGATGGTTCATATAATAAGTTTTTGTTGCATTTACTCTCCAAGTGAAGAAGAACAATGCTGACCTTAAACTATTTCTTGCAATTCCCTCCCAGCTTTTCTTGGAAACCTTGCACTCAAGCCCTCTGTGGTATTAGGTGCTGTACAGGCACACAGACTGGAGAGGACTCTACCCTACAGAGCTCACATGGAAATTAAAAAAATAATAATTTTATGAAAAGTAGTTTTTTTGGAGGGGTCAGTGAAAGTTATGTTGTGCCACACCACAAGAAGTTCACAAGAATATGTCATCTTCTTCAGGATGCTCATTAATCAATATTACAAATAAGTACCTCAGTACGATAAAGAAGTGGTGTCAACTGGAGATGGCATTTGGCTGCTCTACTGGGATAATTACTGTGCATGGAAGAGCCTCTCCAGGGGCCACAGGCCACGTGAATTAAACAGCTGAGGTGTTACTGCTGTTACGGGGCAGGTCTCCCTACTGACGCCCTGTTCTTGTACACCACCAAAACAGAGCAAACCCATGTCACCTATGGAGACGTTTTGGGGTGTCCCAGTGATGGGGAACAGCTCTCTGGTAAGGGATGGTGCAAGGGCTGGGCATCTGCCAAGGGTGAGGAGCATTTGGGAGGAATCAGAGGTGATACAGGGTAGGAAGGAGCTGGGGTGTGAGGATGTGGGACCTGGTGGGAACAAATCCACCAGCTCTCCAACATAAACTCACCTACAGCGCAGGAACAGGTCCACAAAGGAGCTCAGCAGCACCCGGCCACCAGTTAGTCTCACTGTTAAGCATCACTCAAGTGCAGTAAAAGTAAAGGTCATTAAACAAGAAACTTGTTTTTTTCAAAGGCCACAGAATAAACACTAAAGCCAGAATCACAAAGTCAGTGTCTTGCCCATAAGCATTCTTTTCCCACCCACTTTTGCTGGTTCCCCTTGTGACACCAGTTGGCTTCAAGAGCGCATTTTCATCAGGCAGTGAGTTAACCCCTCTTTGCTAAGTGGAAAATGAGTCTTCCTGACTGATGTAAAGGAATGGGTCATGTTGGATCACCTGCAAAAATTATTTCAGCAACCAAAACCAGGAATTGCCACACCACTCCTTACTACAAGTTGTAAATGACAGCAATTCCACCTAAACACTTTCTCACCTAAGACGTTTCCTCTGCACTCCTTGAAAGGTATTTTACAAAATATTTTCTAACTTATATAAAATTTCTCCTTCATACTGAAAAGCACGCAAAAGGGAAATGCTGACGTATGCAGTGCAAGAGTCCTCTACAACCAGTGGCTGTGGAGGCAATTAGTATTCTCTCACTGCGCAACAGCTTTCTAATACTAAAGACAACAAATGATTGCACAGGATCCGAAGGATTGTGGTTAGAACTGCATAAAATGGTTTGGAATAAACATTACCTACGGCAAATATTGTGTAACGTGATGAGCCAGACATGAGCTTTCAGTAGGAAAAGCAAAAAAAACCCCAACCTATCAAGATTAGAAGTGCTGGCTTGTGTTTGCTTTGGGTTTTGCCCCCCTTCAAAGCAACACATTTGCAAATGATGTTCATTATAGGTGGTGGTGTGCTCCAAAAGGAAGTAGGTCCATGGCTGGATTTGAGGCAGCATGGTCTATCCTGTGTCTTGAGCTGGAGGTTGCCGGATTTTCTGAAGCTTGTGGCATCTACAGTCACTGGTTCTGAACATCGGGGAACTCTGGATAGCCATCCCCAGATAAATGTACACAATACACCTGGCTCAAACTCCTCCTCAAAGGCATGGTAGGCTATGATGTCAGAACTTCACTTCTGAGTTTAACTTTCAGAGCACAAGGCCAGTGCTAGATCTCAGTTTACGCAACAGAAACTGCATTATTTAGTGTAAAAATGGATGAATACTCAGTGAATCTACCCAGTAAATTGAGTAACCACTAAATAGATTTGTACATCACAACATTTTCAGAGAAACTTCATAGTAGTATTACTATATTTAGTTTTGTCATATACTGTATTTAGTTAGGTCACTGTTTAATCTGATTTCTCAAGGAAGCTTCTGTTACCTTAATATCTGTGTGTCTGTCTCCATCTGAGTGTTTTTTTATTGTATTTCTTTGTGCTTCATCCAAAATTGATAAGATAGAAATCTCCAAGATTACTCATTCTTTACAAATTATACAAGTACAAGTAGCCTGAGGGCAGAAAACTTCCGAGTATGGGAAGGCTGAAATTCATATCTTAGAGGACCTCAAGAGAGCCAACAGGAAAGACCTTACAAATTCCTCCAGATACAGAAAATTTTAGCTGAGTTCATTTCCCCTTAGGTACCAAAGACTATCAATCACAGGAAGCAAATCCATGAACCAGCACATTTCATCTGTTCTGGTGCCAATGAGATAGTTGCTGTTAATCACCTTTGGAAGACACAGGAGAAGAACCACTTGATCTAACTAAAGAGATTTCAGATTTAAAGATGAGGAAAGCTCAAACTCACTGGTGATGAAGAAGCAGTTGTTGTAATCCACTTCTAATACGCTGAGAGCTTTGCACTAAAATTGTGGTCCCCAAACCCACAAAAAAACCCACTTTGGACAATGCCAGGCAACTATTTGCAGACATGTGGTGCTACAGCTTGCAAGCTGACGTGGAGCACTGGGATCCTGGGGTACCTCTGTTACATCTCTTACTGGTGATGGAACACAAGAAGATCTGGCAGGACATATACACTCTTGTTTTTGTTCTCACCGACTGAGTTTTTTTGGCAGCAGGCTCAAAAGGAAACTTAGCCCTTACCCAGGACAAGAAAAATCAGATTCGAATGCAGGTCACCACACTGGCCCAAGTCTACTAACCTTTATCAGAGGATCGTTCAAGTGCCCTGCATCGATTCCTGACTGTGGTGCCCAGGCAGGACCAGACCCTTTCACCACCAGATTTCAACGGTGGGATCACCAGAGTGAACACGGTTTAGTCCCAGGTTTGTGGTTGGACTCTATGATTTTAAGGGTCTTTTCCAACCTCAATAATTCTAGTTACCTTTTAGTGTGCAGTAACTTGCCTTCGCTAAAAACATCGCTTGAGTTGGAGTTCAGATCACCTTTCTCCACTGACCCCGATCTGGAGCTACGAGATAAAACGGCTTTTGTTATGACTTTCCCCTCTAAGTGAAGTAAATGGAAGCTCAGCTTTATGTCAGCCACGGCATGCCAGCAGCACAACTATTTTCACCATGGCAAAATGCCTTTTTTTTTTCCTTCCCTCCTGGATTGCACAGTTCCTTTGACAAGGAAGGGTAAAGACCCTCAAGGGTTCTCAGAGAACATCAATATGTTTTGTATTTAATGTGCTGGCTCAGTTACAGCAAATTAAGGAGAGTAGGCCCGGTACAAGATAATGCAGCCTGCAGTTCCTCACTCCCTAGCCGAGTGGTACAGGCTGAAAATGATACTCCAGTGTGGAGAAATACTGCACATTACATCCCCCTGCAGAAACAGAAGAGACATTAGGCAAAGCCCTGACTCTTAATGGTACACATCAGGAAAACATCTGAGCTTGGGCCTTCAATCACAAACGCTGCAGGATTTAAAAATGAATAAACTTCACATTGTGATTCTCTTATTTATCCTTTATGCAAATTGTCCCTGGGAGGACGCATTATGCTCACTGCATGGCACGGCACAGACCCACATTAAGGCGTGGAGGGCCACTCTTACATAACGCACCGTCCTCCTGGCCCCTCCGTACGGTTTGTGGTGCAAAGAGGAACAAATGTGCAAACAAAAAAAAACGGCCCCGACCCCCAAACGTAGAAATACATTCCCCATTGGCTGCTGAAAATAGCCCCATAATAAGAAAAGAAGCGGCGCAGAAAAATCCTGCTCTCTTTTCCTGGTTATTTGTCTGTGACAGAAAGAGAGGGAAAGACTGGAAAAATCTCCTTGTAAATTAAAAGTATATAAACCAGAGAAAGAAACCCTACATCTCTACAAGGTAGCTGAGAAGTTTGCCTAGACAAATATAATGCATTAACCCACATAGCCACAATCTCTTAAAGCCAGCCCGTTAGCTAACCTTTCCGTTATTAGCTCACTCTTCTCAATGGGATAGAGACACAATAGAGTTGATGGGCATTATTTTTCCCGGGGAAAATCTCTTGCCCCCTTCAAGTTTTTCATTATTAGCACAAATCTTCCACGGTGTCCTTGAACAAGCATTCGCAAGATGACTGGATGGCAGAGAAGCAAACAGCCATACACGTGAAAAAGGAATAGGAAGAGAGTTCAGGGACTTGGCCACAAAATTAACTGCTTCAAAAGACACAGAGAAGATCTGTTAAGTAGAGCTCCAAGGGCAGACTACCAGGTGGGTCAAAAGACCATAATCACAAATCTATCCTCTTTAACATTATCCAAGCAATTTCCTAATATACCTCCTGCCTACCCAGGCTACAGCAGAGCGAGCGAGGGGTCCCGTGTTTAAAGTTGTCTCTGTGCTATGTAATTACGGCTGGCAAATAGTCCAGGCTGAGCAAACCTGTTGTGTCAATGAGAAAATACACCGGCTATGATCTACGTCTCTGTAAGTGCTTCTTCCAAATGCAGGGTCTAATTCCACCCTTTCTTCTCCATCCAAGTCTCACCCCAAGTAGACGCTGAGGGGGAAAGGGCACATGATGTAGATAGCAAGCAATGGGCAGATGAGTATTGGGTCCTGCCTCTGTACATGACCCAGGTTTGCTGTTGGTTGGACTGCAGGGCATGTGTGCCACTTGGACTTGCTCTTCCTCTTGTCCTCAGCCTCTTTCTTCACATCTCCAGTAGCAAAAAACTGGTATCAAAGGCCAAATCGCTGCATTCTGTAAGATAAATAAGAGTGAGTATCAGAAGTGGTGGGAGCATCCTCCCAACCTGCCTCTCTACCTCATTTTATTCATCCTTCATTACTAACAGCAAGAGCTGCCAATGGCATGAAGATGAAACTGGTCCCCAGTTATGCACATGCATCCCTGAAACCACTGCCCTCTGGCATTACTTCAGCTTTACAGATCCATCAACATTGCTCTTGGAAGTGAGAGCCTTCTCTGCAACTCTCCACTGCAAATTTAGAAATCAGGTATTTGTTATTTATTTTGTGGAAAGTAGGTTATTTATGTTTGGACGACCAGGAATCTGGATGGTGAAAAATCAGACAAATAAGGAGATGCAGTGGTTCAACATATGGTGTTATAGAAAAAGTCCTCCAGAAAAATTCCTCTGCTGTTTGGTGAGATTGTCTGATGGCTTGATGAAGGTAATTGTAGAGATACATCAGGCTGAGAGTTTAGCAAAGTATTTGACTTTTCTGTACAACACCGATTAAACAAGCGGTGTCATCTGGAAATCTATTTCTGGAATACCTCTTCCTGGAATTATGATATTTTAAATTTTGCTCTTCTGCACAGATTGTTTGCAGCATTTTCAGTTCAACCTGAGTATTTTAACAAAACTAGTAGAAACCCATGGTTGAAGGTGAGCAACAGATTCAACAGGTATTGTAGCAGGATGTGTGGTTCATTTGCAAAAGTGTCTCATTTACTTAAGATTCCAGGCTAAAAACATCACAGAACATTAATAGATCCAATCCAATAAACAGAAAACAATTTCTGATGTATCTCAGAACTACATTTGGTTGGGAAATGGATCCTTGCTAGATGGACTCTCGGTCTGAGCCAGCATGGCCACTCTTAGGTTACAGAAAACAGCATAAGAGTCTTAATTTTGCAGATAGCAGCAAACGGGAGGCATTGCAAGGACTGAATGAAAAGAGCTACCAGTTTCTGCTCTTGCCTGGTAAGGCATTCACTGTTGTCTGTGGTGAAGGGAAGAGTGGTCAGAAATATTAACAGCTAAAGAGAAAACAAAACTAAGGATAAACTACCAGGAAAAATATAGAAGAATAGAGACTAGACTAAATTTTTCCCAATCATTACCTGCCATCAGGTTAAAGAAAAAGTATGCCATGCTTTCACAGTAATATTTTAAACTATGCTGCTTAAGGAAATGAGGTTGATAATTTCTGAAGCTTGTTAAACAGTTTCAACCAAATATGACAAAAAATTAACAATCATAAATATATCAAATAAGTTCTTGTAATTTTTTCTTTTGGGGGGAGAAAAAGATAGCAAATTAAAAATAAAGAAGGGCATAAAATTAGGTTCCTGTTCTCCTGGAAGAAAGGCCCAAGATGAACTCAACCATATTGTTAGACAACATTAGCAAAGCAAGTTTTGGGAAAACAGGTTTCGGAAGTCCTGCTGCTCAAGAACCAAGTTAAGTGCAACCCAAGAAATCACAAATAAAAATGGATTTTTTTCATCAAATGTTATTTCTGACAACATGGAGCCTACACAGCTTGAGAGCTGTTCCTATGCAATATAAACACCAATGATACTTGATAGAAGATGAGATGTTGTTTTTTGAAATTCACTGAATGGAGAGTGACCTCAAAAAATACTTCATGGCATTTTTGATTTTTGGATGTTATTCAGATGTCTGTAGTGACTTAAATCAAAATGGTGGGCAGCAATTCCCCAGCAAGGGTTTGATTCCCTGAACTTGGGATGTATGGCGTACCTGCCCAGCGTGATGTAAATTTTGGAAGTGCAAAGGAGCTGAGTGGTTCCTCAGGCATGACAAATTTTGCGCTCTTCTTCCTCCTTACAAAGCGTTCCTAGGTTACAAGTTTCTCCAGTGCATTTGTGAATCTGAATTAGCTGCCGATGTGTTTTGCACTTTATAATTTAAAAAAAAAAAAAAATCCAACTTGTCCTTATTTGTCACGCCTGGCTTCCCTAAATCACACCGGATGCTCAAAGTCTGCCTGAGCTCAAGGGGAGACAAACGAGCTCACGGAAGGGAGGTAATTTGCACAGAACAACCACATTTAGCTCAGGTTGCACAAAAAATGGCAATTTTGGGGAGGTGGGAGAGAGTTCAGAGGAAGCATCACATATGCTGAATTAGCCTTAATATGCGTTAGTACTTTAAAGACAAAAGGTGGACTCAAATCCATTGACCTATGAGTTTCCGTAGCTCTCTGCTGTGGTGGGAAGCGGCTCAGGAGAAAGCTGCACATGGCAGACATCAGCACCACCCGTCTGGAGATGACAGACTTGTCCGCTGGTGGATGTTTTTGCTTCACCCAGCCCTCATTGTGCAAAAAGCGTGACTGCTAGCTTTCCTTCGTGGGCCTCTTCATAATTTCTTTAGTCATTTAAATCCTGGTTTCGTTGCTTTGTATGCCATCCTTTGTTATAGTTGCTTCCCTAGCAAAAAGCAAGTATTTTTCTATGCTATAGGAGATTTGGTTTTGTCTTAAAGGAGGTGGAAGGAAAAACTAGGCATCACAACTGATTCCTCAAAACATTTTCAATTCCTGCGAGACTTCTGACAGACGCTAGCAAGAATTCATAGCTAGGAAATACTGCAGATGCTCACTTTTCTGCTGAACAGACTCCAGACAGCCCAATTCCACAGCATACCTCCAGGGCAGCACCTTCTCCTCCAAGGCTGCAAGAGACTGCTTTTCTGCTGATGATATGGTCCCATCTGGGGTGAAGAACAGCATCCGAGGTGCTGGGAGGGTTCAGGCACCTGAAGATCTGGTGGCTTTTCTGCCCTCACCCACATGACCTGCAAGACATGGAAGAAATTGTTTGCTGCAGAGGGATAAATTCATTCTCCAAGGTTCAGGTGACTCTGCAGAGCAGTTTTCATTGTATAATCCAGGATAATTTTCTCCCACATCTGACCGGCCAAAGCCAAGAGTCCTTTACCACCGTACACCCCATCTACACATGCCTTCCCAAAGGACAAGCCTCTCCCTTGGCACCCATAGGTGACAAATCCATCCTTTAGGGTCTTCATTGCTTCTTTGGGGACACACAACACAGCATCAGCTGCCATCCCCCTTTCCCCTAGACAGGCTGCTGGAGACATGCCCACTCTAATCATTCTTCCATTTCTGTGAAAGCTTTTCACTAATATGCAGAGTAATATCAACAAAGAAAATCCACGAGGATTTTTTTTTTCCTCAATAGGAAGTCAGAAAAGGTATTTCTTTTCCAAGATTACGGGGCGAAAAATGAGGCTAGGCAAATGCAGTGGTAGGAATATGGCTGAAATCCAAAAATGCCGAGAAAACCAGACATTTTGAACAGTAAGTGCCCTGCAACAATGTAATCTCACATTTAAAAAAAATAATGTTTTGGACAAATTTCCAGAAGTCCTATAACCTAGGAGAAAAGTAAGTATATACGACATCTTTGTCAGCACCTCCTAAGCAAGTATTGACGCCCTTCCCCCAGGCCCGTAAAGCTCTCTGAGAGCATCCAGCCGGAAGGAGATGCAGAAACAGCCTTGACAGGAGCCCAATGCTAAGCGGTGCCCATAAGAACTTTTATCTTACTCCTGAATGACTTCATGGGCAATACAGTTGCTTGTTCCTGAGTAGATAATGACAGTAATTCAGCTTGCAGTTAATCCTGTAAAAATTTCCTTAAAAACATCTGGGGAGAAAATAAAACCTCATTCATTTTTAAGTGAAATCTAAAATAACCACTTTCCTCCTATTTTATTTTAATTTCACAAAACAATGTCTTCACTTTGGTTTTGTTTCTACAGAGTAGCACTTCCTGCAGTGTCCTCACAAGGATTTCTAACACAATCTTCTGTCTGTCCCTGGTGGCTTTGTATACTTGGATGGCTCTGACTTACTTTAAATTTAATCTGTGATGGGTTAAACCCATTCTAAACACAGGCCGTTCCTATGGGTAACAAATGTGGTTTTGGCGGGAAGACTGTGCACATCCTCGTTGATCCCTTCCTTTGGACCCTCAGGTTCACCAAGCCAACAGGAGCTCATCCCTTGACCTGCTCACGTCCGAGAGTTTCTACAGTCGCTAATGAAGAGGAAATCGTGCCTCAATGATGCTGGTGAGACAAGCTCTTTGCTGGTCCTTCGGAGCCGGTGTGGTGCTACATTTTTGCGAGCAATGCTTTTAGTAGTCAAACATTACAGAGCGCTCTCTGGTCAGCTTTTGATTCCCATTTAAGAACGAACCACTCTGGCAAATGGTCCTGTTGAGCCATCTGAATGTTTCACTCACTCCATCCTTCTTAGATCAACTTGCAGAAATGTTATGTGAAATAATACTTGCATGGTAAATATTTAACAAAGGGAACACCTCCAGCCTTCCACGCGCTCTCCATATATTCAAGACGACTGTGATGCTTTATTTTGGGAATGGAAAGTCTGTTCTTCTGCCCATCTCCTTTCCCCTTTTTAAGCTCCGGTTACGAACTAGCTCTCCCTTCTTATGGGACCATTAATGATTTACTCATGCAGACTGCTGAGTCAAGGCTGGTACGTAGAGGACTGTAGACATGAAGGCCAGTCATGCCATTTAGCTAGCACCTTTTAGTGAAATGGAGCCTCCTTCTCTTAACAAACTGATTCACAAATGGAGAAGCTGATACTGCTCCAGCAAAACAATCTCCCATCCTTTTTAGTTTTGCTTGTTTTACTTTAGTGGGAGAAGAGTGGCTTCAAGTTTTCTCCAGACTTGGTTCTGAAATGTGGTTGTCACTCACAGCTGAGGTGCAATTATTGTGGTGTATAACCAGGAACTCTGAACCCAAGTGAAGCAGGTGTGTGGGCAAGACACTGAATGGGAGATGCTTTAGCAAAGTTACCCAGGAGGAGGTACAGGCTGAGAGTAACCAGCCGGGTTGCAATGAGTCAAGACAAGAATATAAATCCCGTGCTGGTGAGATGTGCAAGGTAGGCAAGGAACAATTCTCTGTGCCCTAATGCAAAGAATGCCAAGAAGTCCCCAAGCTCCAGAGCTGACCCAAGGACAGCTGGCGACCTCCTGGCTCGTCATTATTATGCAAGTGTTTATTTTTTCCAGGTTTCAGCTGATAAAACAGTCGGTCAGCAACAAGACATCAATGGGCCAAAGGAGTGAGTAGAACAGGAACAGGAGGTCTTTATTTTGTTCCATTACCCACAGGCTGTCTCCAAGCAGCCTGAATTTTGAGGTAGGTCCTAAGCAAGTGCTGAGTGACATCTCTTACCCTGGTAAATGATCCCTTTCTGCTTTGGGTGCCTACTGAGTGATTTCTTTACTTGTGGTCTATAACCGGGAATTGGGCTTCTCCAGTCAAATGCCTGCTCTGACACTTGGACTAGCACTTTAATTTGGAGAGGGCATCTGGGCCGAAAGCAGAGCCCCAACAGCCGGGAAGCCTCTCTACAAAGAAAGCGTCATTCTCCAAAATCAGTTATCCCTCCGTCTCCACCCACCATTAGCCAGAGAAGTTAGACTCCCTCTACGTGGTTGACTTGCTAAAGCGCCCATTGTGCCTAAACCTGTCAGTATCCATGACGTAGACTCACGGATGACGATGTAAACACATGGGCAGAGTGACCTGGTCCTTGAGGCAGCCAGTGTGTTGCTAAGACGAGGGGAATGCTCGGTGGAGTGCAGGGTGCTCCAATCACGGCAGCAACAGCGGAATGGGATTATTGCCTAATCCTGCAACTAGCGCGGGGCACCAACCAGCGTTGTCCGGCCACAGCTCTTGTTCGTTTCAAGTTGTTTCAGGCGGGTTGTTGTCTTGGAAAGCTTTTGATTCGATTTCTCCAGCCAGCCCGGCGCTCTTATGGGAAACAGTGGGAGATCATTCCATGCATGGGAAAGTATCTTTGCTCAGGGCAAAATGTGCTGGTTGGTGAACCGAGCTGCATTGCCTTTGTGTCAGGATGATTTGAGGGCAATGCTGAAGCTTTAACAATGCAGAAAATAAATTCATATCTCTCTGTGAGTCTTGCCGTGCACACACTTCTGGAAGGGAGAACTGCCAAAATTGAAACACAGAGGAGCAGGGGAGTTTTTATACAGAACTTCTGTCTGGGTAGAGAAGAGCAGTGCTCTAACCCTCAGAGACGAGGCAGAGAGAACTGGGAATCCCTCCACTGGAGGCCATCATGCACTGGTAGTTTTAACTGAAATGGAAAAAAAAAAAGAAAAAAGAGAAAAAGAAAAACTTACTTGTTTTCAGGGAACAAAAATGCACAGCCTTTGCTCAGCAGGAGCGCAGGAGGGAGGAGGGCAGCCCTCTGCAAATGGCACGGGGATAACGGCAGGAGCAGCCGTCCCCATCCACCACAGGAGCATCACTGGGCACTGTCGTCCCTCAGCTCGGCAGCTTGGGGAGGACCAGCCTTGGGGTGGTCAGTAAGGACCCTACACGTGACTGCTTTTAGGAAACCGCTGTGACTTCTTCATCCACATCCTCAGCACCATCAGGAAGCTGCTGAGGGTGATGGTGCAGTCTGCGGCTGTTTTGAGGGTGACAGAAATAGGATCAAACCCTTGCTGGTGATGAAAACAGGGCCAGGAAGGAGGGTACAGACCTCACTCTCGTGTTAGAAGACTGGGGAGGGAAGAGGACACTGGTGTGAGCACAAGTCATACTGCACCTCTTGCCTTCCATGCTGGGAAGTGTGTCTGGCCCACTTACTGGTAAAGACATGGCCATAAACCTCAGTGGAGCTAAAATGGATTCTCTGTCTGTGCAGCCTCTAGTCCTGGGCTGTAAAAAGAATCTCCTGAGGTACATGGTCAAATTTTCCTTCCTTCCTTCTTTTTTTTTTTTAATTATTTTTTTTAAACCCCAAGTGAATATCCTCTGTAATTATTTTCTTTCTTTTTTAGTATCCTAGTTGAGTGGTACGAGGACAAACAAGGGGAGGGGTGCCTGTGTTTTTCCTTCAGCATGAGCTCCTAATTCCCATCCATGCTAATGGGACTGGCACGCATGCATCAAGGGGAGAAGAGACCCCTGAGGGTTCACAAAATATGCAGATGACTGGTTTTTAATGAATGCAAAATGTAAAACAAAAGAAGTATCACAGTCAAGCTGCTGATGCATAATAAAGTCACAGTGAAAAGGGAGTAAATAGATAGAAAAGTCTTATTGGCTATAACCATCCTTAATATGCAATGGACTATTGGGAACAGCAGGCCTTCCAAAGCCCACATCATCAAATAGCAAATACATTTTGGCAACATGAAACCATCTACAGCAGCATTTCTCAAGCTCCATCCCACCAAGTTATGGGGGAAATATTCAGGCTTTCTCTCCCAACGTACATTTTTTAAGGGAGGCGGGGAGGTCTCCCCAAGGAGGCTGGAGAGCTCTGGCAGGATATTACTGCAGGGTGGTGGAGCTGAAGCCTGCAGAGAGGGGTGAATACTCGTTTCTCCTTGTTTTGGGAGGGGTTTCACTGGGAGTTCAGTGAGGCAGAGCCGTAGACAGCGCAGTCACGCCGTGGGGCAGGATGAAGCGAGGGAGTTGTCCCACCAAAGTCAATGCAATTTGTTCACTTGCTAATTTGATGACATTCTGGGCAGCAGACTTAATTAGACATTATTTGAGAAGTCCAGCAAGGGAAGCTGCTCCGAAGGATGCTGCTCCCTCCTCCTCCTCCTCCCTCCAACAAGAGCATTCCCTCCTTCTCATCTCTTTGCACCGGACAAAGCCCCTTCTGAAATGGGACTTCACGTTGCTGTTGCAACTAAACTCACACCTACACGCTAGCAGTGTTATTCAGCCAGGTCCAGAAATTCAGGTCATGTCTCCTCCTCTTCTTGTGCCAGCCTCTGGTCATTGCATCCTTATTTCCCAATTTAACCTGCTTTCTCTATCGATACAACACCAAATGCAAAGTCCTACTTAACCTGAACCCAGCTGGGACAGTTCGCTCTTCAGTCTGCTTGTAGCACCTTCATCCATGCATGGGAACATCATCGTCTTTGGGCTTAGGTTTGGTGTATTAGAAGAATGTGAAATTTTTTTTAAATCCAGGTCCTGACTCAGAAATGAATGCTACAGGTCGATGTGTGGTCAAGTCTGCTTCACTTTTTGCCTCGCCCCTAACCTGAAGAAGTGCATGGCTACCTAAAAAAGTAGGTGCCCTGCCTAAAAACCCTTTCTCAAGAGCTTCCTAGGGAGCAGGAAATGCTCAGAGGATAACATGGCCAAACCTCTCTACAGTGGTAGCACTTGGCGTATAATGGAAGTATAAGTGAAAACATAAGGAAGATGTATCGCACCAAAATATGGTACTGCAGAGCTGTGTTTAGTAAATATCAAAATAAAAAATGAAACCTTAAAGTAAAACCCCTAATAAAACAGTTTTCAGCACCTAGAAAAATCAGAGAAATTATAATGTCTGTGCTCTGTACTAGGCAACTCTTGGAGAGATTAAGGAGAACACATGTATAAATGTCATTAGCATGCTAGCAGTGATATAAAAAACCCTCCAACTTTTAAAATAAATGAGCTGCTACAAAATAAACTACCTTACGACAAAATGTACGTAGGGGATATACAAAGTAAATTAAAAAACAGATTAAAGCAACATCTGTATATTAACATCATCATAAAACTGCATAGTAGTAATAGCAGTGGCATGCAAAGGTATTATAAAATTATAATCTATCCAAGACATTATGTCATCTTAATGAAACTGTACAGCCAATACATCTCAAGTGTTATTCCTTTATGGTTCAGAAACATCCTTTGCTGCAGCGACGCAGAAGCAGGCCAACTTCAGTCCTGGTGCCAGGGGCACCTCAGGGGCTTGCACAAGTGATACCCAACAGTCAGCACAGCCCACCAGCGTGGTTGGCCTTCAATACACTTTTTTTTTTTGCCTTCACAAATCCCATTTTCCTTTTCTCTTATGCTCCTAATTTGGGAGATGGAGAATGAAAACCTCTATTTGGGTTTGCATCAAGACTTGCCTGCGGCACACGCAGGACGGCAGCAAAGTCTCACTCCACAGGTGGTATCTGGAAAGGAATTGGGCACGGTTTCCATCTCTTGGCAGAAACGTTTTTTCCACTGTTTCATGTTCTGACACACCCTCCCACTGCAGACTCCTGTCTATTGGTAAAAACTCACAACTCACAGCCATTTCTGTCCCTTTCCTTGCCTCTCCCTGCTCTCTCTGTAAGAGCTGCAGAGTCTCCCAAATAAAAAAAAAATATTAATTTTTGTTTTACAAAATGTTCACCACCACTTGTTAGCAGTCTGTTTCTTATCACTTCCGTGACACCCAAATTAATGCTTAGCAATGTTATGAGACTTCTTTCTTTCCTCACCCTCAATCTACCAAAACAGCAGAGATTTTGAATGGTTTCTGCTACTTTCTCAGTGAGGTTTGCTATCCTAGGTTTCCTACCATTTCACTGAATACCTAAGCAAATGTCTCCAACATTGACGTGAAGGTTGCCCGGGGTGAGGGGGCTGAAATTTTTGTCATTCACCTGATTGTCCTCAAACCTTAATCCTTACACAAAGACCATGTCAGATCAAGGAGGCCTTCACCTTTGCTTGCTTCCCGGCTTAGATTTTGGTTAACTAAGAATCTTGGATTTCCTGTTTTGAGGGGAGACGTCCACAGGAAAAGGAGATGGAAAACAGTACAGGATAAATGGCAAACCTTGACTGCCAGGGAGGAAGTGTGGGTAGACTGAGCCCATGCGCATACAACCAACTTGGCCCCCTTATAGGAAACATTCTTGCCTGGATTCATCCCACCTAAAAGGAGGTGCTTACAGGAGACAGCTCACTTTGGAGTGTGACTGCCACATTTCCTTCTCTTGACCTGGAGAGTGTGACTTGGTGTCCCCACGCTCAGTGCTGCCCTCAAGTCTTCCACCGAGCGCCTTGAGTCTTTCACCAAGTGCCTAACAGTAACAGAGTTTACTGGAGCAGATCTGTGAAGACACCTAAAAACCTCAACCTTCCAATTTTCTTAACACTTATCCTCAGGTTAAAGCCACCTACAAGTTGCCATGAGAGAGTTACAGACCCTTACTACTAACAGCTTACTACCCGTTTCTGTTATTTACTAGCTGAGACATTGAAATACAAGTTTATGTGAGTTCAGAAGAGCCCAGAAAAATTTGCAGAAGAAAAATACACCAAGACCTGTTGAATACAAAGGCTGGACCTGCAGCAAGGGAGGTCCTCCAGGCTGCAAGAATATCCTGGTAGGAATCTCAGTGTGCTCACCCTGTTCCTGTATCCTCCCCAAGGCATTGAGTGTTTGTCACTGTTGGAGAGTGGTCTAGACTAATCTTTAGTCTGTGCTCTTTTGTTCTTGTGCTACACAGAAGCAGCACAGCTAGCCAGGAAGAGAGCAAACCATGCTCATTCTGCACTTGTGACTTCCCATTAATTTTCCATTACATGACGCGTTGGCAGTACAGGGCTAAAGAGGCCTCGCTGGACTAGGACGAAGATCTCATAGATGTTATTAGCATCACATAGCACAAGAATCTACATTTGCTGCTATCACTAACTTAGCACATTAATGACTTAAGTAGTAAGGCTAATGCCATAAGAATTGCACAACATATATAACAACTGCTGAAGCGACTGTGCAAGCCTAATGAGAAAGTGCAGAGGCTGCGTATGCGATATGAAGCCGGAAAATCCTGATACTGTGTGCCTACGTGTCTTTACGTGCTGTGTTTCCTTTGCAGATGCCTTCTCTATTGCTCTCAGAAAAAGGGCTGGAGGAAGGGGAGTGAGCAAAACCAGTGCAGTGCTAGCTGGGAGCAAGGGATTATATACAAGATGAGGAGTAATGGATTTAAAATAGAGGAAGGTAGATTCAGATTAGATACTAGGAAAAAGAGGGTGGTGGCACACTGGCCCAGGTTGCCCAGAGAGGTGGTGGATGCCCCAACCCTGGAAACATTCAAGGCCAGGTTGGATGAGGCTCTGAGCAACCTGATTTGGTTGGAGATGTCCCTGCTCCTTGCCGGGGGGTTGGACTGGGTGGCCTTTGAAGGTCCCTTCCAACCCAAACCATCCTGTGATTCTATGATTCAATATCTACTGGAAATATCATCCTGCATGGGTGTTGCAGCTCATTCTCCCTGTAATGTTCCCTACAAAAGTGGGTAGAGGTGGGAGAAATGCTCTGTCTTTGAGGAAATGTGGTTTGGTTTCACCTGTTGCCCTGTAGTCCTGTGTTGGCTCAGGAAGATCCTCCTGAGCTGCCTTTGGCTCAGCAACCACCTGGAGCACCTGGAATGGACATGGGAGAGCCAGGGAGGGAAAGCAGACCCATGAGGCCCACCAAAAGCCATGAGTGATGGGGTAGGGTTCACATCCAGCCTGTGCATCAAGTTCAGCTGCTTCTGCTTGTGACAATGTATTGAACCCACCCGAATGCCGTGGCAGCACACCTGAGTGAGGAGTGGAGTCATGGCAATTCATACCCGCAACTGGGAGATCTGCACCATAGCAAGTTGCTGAGGCCTGGGCAAACATCGGCCTTTGGCAGGCAGCTGAGTAGATGGTTTCAGGCAGGCTGCTGCTTGCATTAGGTATGGAAAGTTGGAAAAGCAAAACGCTGTTCACTTACCAAGAGGATGTGAACCCAGGGCTGGGGAAGAACTCTGTTGGTGGGCTCAGCCACTCTACCACCTCCTGCATGTGCTCTTCCCACCTCAACAAAGACATACACGGCCACATGGCATGTCCCAGTCTTGTCCCAGCATCTCCACCTGCAACCCAGAGCCGTACGGCCACCTCCGTGATAAGACCTTCTGCGTTTGAGAGCCACAGGTACATTTTTGGGTGGCTCCTTGCTGACCAAAGCACATATTGAGAGCTCACCCAGCCCAGCTTTGACTTCAACCACTGAGTTGTGCCCTGCTCATACTCCACCCACTGTGGGCTTCGTGGCTCTCTCTGTAGCAAACCTCTCTGCTGGTCTCTCTGTTTTATCAGTGTTTTGGTTGGTTTTTTTTTGTTTTGTTTTTTTTTTTTAATTTTTATTTTTGTTTTAATGCAATACCTCCAGTGAAATGCAGAAGTTTTAATAAGAGAGAAACGATCATTCGGTGGATTTCACTGCAGTGGGAAGAAACCAAAAAGGAGGGGTAAAAAATGGGAACATTCCTGGCTTATGGCAAGGGAAATGAAATATTTAATAAGCAAAACGCTGTGTGTGCAAGGAGGGCTCCGCCAACCCCCCGCTTTCTTCCTTGGCAGAAATTAAACAACTTTTACACACCACGTAGTCTTCAGTACAGTATGCTAATGATGTCCCCGATGCCCTCTTCATCTGATCAAACTTAATTGTCTGTGTCAGGCTGCCAATTAACAAAAGGATCTCCTAGAGTACCAACTTCCAGAGCTACCTTAAAGGTTAATTGAATCATGTAAGCCCAATGCTCTGGCGGACTCAACTTCAGGATCCTATTCTAACCAGGGGTCTGTAGGGGTAACAAATAAAGGAAAAGTTTAATTGCTAAAGCAGCCAAATCTAACAGTCGCATTAGGAAAGAAATGATCTTTCACAGCTCTCCCTCCTCCTTTTTTTTTTAAAAAAAGAAGCTTTGAAATAATCTTGGGCTTTTTATACATATGAAGCGGTTTCTAGATTTCACTAGCAGGGGGTAAGTAGGAAGAACCAAATTTTTCTCTTCGATGCATATGCAAATTGGGTCAAAGAAGATACTCAGGTAAATCCAAAAAGTGTGATTTATTCTTTCATTTACCCACTATTTTCTGAAATGTTCCCCTCCCAAATGCAAAGTGACAGTGGGTGGAGGGCTGCTGAGTGCACGAGCTGTGGGGATATGGAAGCAACAAGCACCTCCAGCACTCAAGGCATCAAAAGCCAGCGAAAGGGTACTCCTGTTTTCTCTCCATCTGCCTCGTTTTCTAAGATATTCATTATTACCCATTTCTGAAATTTCCCACTTTTTTTATAAATGCATTTTTAAAGTGCCCGTCTTGCCATGAAGGAGTGTTATAGCAATTTCGAAGAAGGTAAACTGAAAAACAGAGTGCCTATAGGAAGTATTCAATAAAAAAAAAAAAAAACCAAACAAAACACTGTATTGGAATACAGCTTGGGCTGTGAGTAGGGACCTTGAAGTCACAGGCTGGAGCTGGCTTCCCACGTTCTTTTGGGAACATTCAGTTTTGGGAGGAATACTGCCATGTTTGGAACAAGTGTGGCATCACTCTTGTTTGCCTTGGTACCCCAGAGCTGGGGTTTGAGCTGGGTATTAAGTCTTACTTGTCTGGTCCCAAAACCAAACCCGTTTGGGGCTAAAAGTGTACAAAATCATGAAGGCAGCAGCGAGAAATAAAGGAAATGTTAATATTTTGAAAGGTCTGAAGGGAGTTGGTTACAAAGAAATAAAAAAAAAAATTAAAACAGGCTGGCAAAGCTGTGCCCAAGCTGCAGTACCACGGATGAGCCAACCAGGAGGGTGGTGAAGGGGATAGTTGAGCTGAGTGTGATTTCAAGCTAATACCACAAATATGTGAACAGTCTGAGGACCAAGCAGAAAAAGGCATTGCTAAAGGGGTGAGAAATAACATGATTAAAAATGTCAAATACCAACCAAAAATGACAGTGCTTGGCAGAGCTGGCTTCCCCAGCATCCTGCTAACCCACTGGGTCTCCACATGCTTCTCCTAGCTTCACCCTATAAGTGCAGGAAAGCGGCTGGTACCCTTTTTCCATAGCTGAAAAACGGAGGCGCAGAAGACAGCAGTGCCAGGGGCAGCAGAGGTATGATGGGACACAGCTGGGGAGCTATGCCCCTGCCCACCATCCCTCTACTCATCTCACACGAAGGGTTGGTTTCACCATTCCCCACGTGGAGGGATGACCTGGGAAGGGATGCTCATGGACCAGGCTGCCCAACAACTCAACAAGAAGGGGTTTCCTACCACTGCTCTGGGGAGATTCCCCCATTTCCCCAAAAACAGTTCAGGCAGGTCAACACATCTTGGCCATCCCCTATATGTGCCGAGTGTCCCTTCGTGTCCTGAAGCACAGGTGAGTCAAGCCAAGTAAAACCTGCTGCAGCCAGCAGCAAAAAAAAAAAAAATGTGCTGCTTGGGAGAAGCAGACAAAAACCACAGCCGAGAGCTTAGAAGTGTATTTTAAACTGCAAATTCTAGGAAAAAAGGGCTGTAAAGCCGAGGGGCTAACCCTTGGTGATATGAATCCCAGAGGTATTTATCCAGAATTTATTCCCAAGCTTCTTTTGTTTGCAATTTGACCTTTCCATCCATTTTTTTTCGTTTAACTATATATAACTTTAATAGTCTAGGCTTGGCAAAAGTTTCCCTTGCTCAAATATTATGTACCTCTCACAGTGTAACACCTTTTGCTTTTAAAACATAGATTAAAAATCACAGCATACCTCTCGTTTTTCTGTTTTGCCTTTTCCAAGGGCAGCCCTCTCTTGGAAGAGCTCTCTTCCCTCCCAGGGCTGCGCATCACGATGATGGTGGTGGTTCGCGCTCAACTGACATTGTCTGCCTGTGAGCAAACAGAAGCGGACGCGACCGCCCCGCTAACAAACTCCTGCGAACCTGATCTATTATCAACGGCAGGGGCCCGCCGTATGGCTGGCAGGCACAGTAATTAATTTCCATGCATATCATTGCCAGGATCGCTTACTGATCCGGGGAGCAAGATCAGAGATGTCACACCGTAAATTGAGTCAGAGCCTTCACCTCTGTGTTCGGCGCGCAATTTTACACGGGCTTGACAAAGTAACAAACAGGGGGTAAAAAAGGCAGCAGTTCCCCAGGGTGATGGACGGGGGGAATTGGCCCAATAAATTGTTCCCTGTAAAAAGCAATGTTTTCCTCATTAAAAGGCAGTGAATTCTCTATTGCTTTTCATTAGTTGTGGCCTTGCTAGATGTGAGGTTTAATTGGCAGTGTGTTTACAGGACGCCGGCCCCAGAGGTGAAGGAGACAAAGAGGCTGAAAAGAGATTCTTATTTATTAAGGAGAGGTGACAGGCAGCCGCTTAATAAGTTTTTGTGTGGGTCCTAGAAGAAGTTGCACAGTGAAGAATGACTGTGCAGGTGTAACCCCTTCTGTGCCATTGCTTCATCCATTTTTACCATAGGAATTCGAAGTCTCCATCCTTCCCTTTCTTGCAAGGATAATAAAATAAATTACACATTTAATATATATAATATAATATTATAATTTAATATATATAATATAATATAATTACAATAATAGAATAACAAAAATAATCTTGCATTTATTTCAAATGCCCTGGCTTATTGCTCTGCTCTCAGATTCATTTGAAATACTGAAGCATCCTCTCCACACTTGCTATTTGTAAGAAAGCTTGTATTGGGATTACTCTACTGCTTCTTATTCACAGGAGGGTACGGATGGAGAGTTAGTCCCTCCATACCCCGGTAAACTGGGAAAAGTCCAGGGAAATGGAAAAATATCTGTGTACAGAATGATGTGCCTTTTGCAGCTGTCCTCTATGGACAGCAGCATCTGCAAAAAGGTCTCAGAACCCAGCAGTGTCACAAAAGACAAAAGCAGCAATGTTTAAAAAAAAAAAAGTATGGGAGTACAAGGATTAAATTAGCTCAACTAGAAAATGCTAAAAGCAAGATTTTCTGTAAGAGAAGAAGAGAGGTGTGGAGAGGCTTGGCTCGGCTCCCCCAGTTGATGCCCGGCAGAATTGGTTTTAGGTATAGATCTGAGCAGAACGGAAGAAAAAGAGGCTATGACATGGCAAGCAATGTTATCTATGACACTTTTCCCACCAAAAAGGTACATCCATCATTGAAAATTGTACGTATACTGAAATAAACCCAACTTCTTGGCAAATTCCAACTGTCTGCCTGCCTATAAAAATACAATATTGGAATTTTGTAGTGATTAAAAACATGACAGAAGAAAAAAAATAAATTGAAGTACCACACATTCTTGAAAAACAAAATAGAAGAACATCTTTCTGTCTAAAGAAGGTTGAATGCTACTGTTCATCCCATTTAGCAATGAGAGAAACAACAAAAAAATTAACAAAAAATGTGGTTTGAGTCCAATCACCTGTCACCGAAGATGGTTTTGGGGTTTTTTTACCTCCTAACAAGCATATGCAAAGGTGCATCTCTTCGCCGAGTCTTCTTCCATGCTTTGAACTATCTCCTGCAAAGAGAAGAATTTGTCAAGGTCTGCCTGAAAGCTTGTAGATTAAGAACATCACATAAATCATTTCACTCTGTTAATGTGAGGCTTTCCTTCTGATCGTTGGATGGAACATGAAATGAGGGGCATAGGTTGGAGTGGTGATACAGACTCCGCTGTGCTGACAAACCCATCTTGTCCCTTTCCTGGGGTAATAAATGGAGGGGCTCAGTTTCTATGGGCTACCTAAGGTTCTTGATGCTTTACGTGAAGGGAAGCAAGCGGCAAAAAAACCAGCTCCAAACAGTATTGAAAAATCAATGCTCCAACAGTTATCCCCATATTATATTTGTCTCTAATCAACATATTTAACAGCAACACGGCCATCCTGGCACTCCACAGCTTGTTGTGCTTACAAGAACTACTGGTGGAATGGGAGCCTTAAAATTAAATAGCATGGAGTGTCCAGTAATTAATTTGATTTTTACATTCATTCTCTATTTAATGCAACTTCAAAACTATGTTAGAAGCTGGAAATGAGCAGTGTAGCATGAAAATGAACTGGCCAGGTTCCAAGTAAGGTGAGGACTAGCATAATGTTCAATGTTGAGGATTGTCCTCATCACTGAGTTTGGGAGACAGGGGGATTCAGTGGAGGGTGGGACCATCCGGCATACACCAAGAGACCAAAACACAATGCTGTGTTGTGCAAAAACACCATCTCTACTCCAATCCCAGCAGAAGAGAACAGAGAGAAAAGGAAGCAAAGACCAGGGCTTTGGCCAGAGCTTGGGAGGAGGCTGGTGTCTGGATGGGAAGTCTGGAGCACCAAGTTTGGGTTCTGCTCTGGGGACCATCACTTTGCTCTTCATGATTCAAGTTGCATTTGTGCCTCCACAAGTTTCTGGGAGTTCCCATTCCCCAGAATCAAATTGTTTAAACTATATTTGAGGGAGGTTCCTACAGGAGCTGCAGTGGATTGTTTCCTCCTCTAATCCCCCTACTCACAGTCTCTCCTGTCTCTCCGTCTGCTAACTGCTGATGAGAGGACCTGATAGCAGCTTCACTCCTGTGCTTCCCATCATCTTACAGTTGTTTTGTCAGTACAACTTTTTCACACTGAAGTTTGCGAGTTGAGGACCTGATTTTCCATGGAACAATGCCAAAAAATCCAAAACATCTGGACCTTCAGAATGATTTTTAACCTACAGAAATTCAGGCTAAATAGCAGCCAAGTATTTCTTACCCTTCATGCTTTTCCGTATCAGCCTACATACCAGTTCCTTAGACAATCTGTGGAACATCACCACCATCTAAAACTGTCTGGATTAAGTTCTGCAATGGTCAAGAAAATGAATTATTTTCCACTGAATTCAGTAGGGTGGTTGCCATCTTCTGGAGCTCAAATCATACCTGGCACAACCTGTTTCTTCAGTCTTCTCCATTTCTCTGTCAACAAAGTGCAGCAAGAAGAGACTAAGCGATGGGAAAACTCAATATGGATCTTGGCAGAAAAATACATAAAATTTGGAACTGTTACTTGGGTAAAGCAGCCTAAGGAAAGCCAACAAAATCATGTAACATCAGCATTGGACAGATTAGACAAAGCAAAACCAAGCATTTTTTGAGAAATACATTTCTGCTGTCTCTGGGAAAAAAAAAATAAATCCAGATGCATTTCAGTCCCTAAACAGAGATAACAAAATAACAAAACCACTCTGCACTGCAGTAACTGAGCATGGAACTTAGAATCACCCAAATTCAAACCTGAGGAAGGTTTGCTAAATTAAACCATCAGCTTATCCAGATTTGGTGGCAATGAAGGGAACGGCTGGGAATCAGAGCTGGATCTGTGCAAAACTGTCCTTGCGCATTATCACCCACAGCCTTTCGAACCATCAGTCCTGGCCTTTATTCAGTGACTGGAAAGGGATGTGGCTCCCTGGCTACAGCAGCAAAAAATGTTTGTTATTTGTAGATGTCATCACCTGAGAGGGGCATGATGGCTCGTACTCATGTGCAGGCCCAGGAGCTGGAGGGTTTATGGATGTTCACACTCAAGCCTCCACTCTGACAGTGTAGGAGACACACTTCTGAGAGAAAAACGGGAGTTACAACAATAATATGGTGTTTTAGTGATTTCCCCATGAGTTTGTGTTGGCTCTTTGAGATAACTTCGTGCGATTACTTCCAGTTCTCTACTTTGCATCTTTTTGCAGTATCATCTTCTCCATTTCTTACCATGATGTGAATGTCTTTTGGGCAGGATTTGGTTTTGTCATTGCTGCTGCTGTTTGCTGGTAAAGCACCTGGTCCTGAGAAGGTGAGTGCTGTTGGGTTTGGAGCCAAGGAGGCGCTGGTGCTAATGCACCCCTCTTGGACACTCTCTGGTGCGCTGGTTCACGAACACCCCCAGTTTCAGGCTCTGGTCCCTCTGCCTTGGGGTTACCACATCGATGGTCTGCCTGCCTGGGCGGCCGGGACCTGCTGCCTAGCTGGCACTTGGGACTGCACCTGTCCACCTCTGCCACAGCCAAATCCAAGATTTAAAGATGAAGGAACATCTTAATTTAAAAAGCGTTTTCCCCAAAGCACAAGGTGGTGGCAATGCAGTTGCCCTTGGTGGTGAGGTTGTCTTGGCGGGCAGGGCTGGCTCTTTTGCCCCATGCCTCGTGGCTGGCCTGGCAAGTCTGAGGGTTGCATTTTCCCTCTCCTCTTGCTGAGCATGACTGACAGAACCACCCAGGGCTGCTTCCCAGTGCAGGTGTCCTGCCTTGCTCACTTGGCCCTAAGGAAACCTTGCTTCTGTATTTCTTGTCATCAAACATGGGAGCTACACAGCCCTGCAGTAAAATCCTTTCCCTCCTGTCCTATCTTCCTTCACTAGCATTGCTTCTTTGCTCCTTGATTACACAAAATTCCTAGCCTTAAATTTCAGGCCTTCAGCTGCTTTTGCCCTTTTAAAGCATAGCGGTGCAACACGAGCAGATTTAATGGCACGGGCTCTAGTGAAGATACTCATACGTATGGCTTCGCAAAGAGACTGTAGATGGAGAAGCCATGAAGAGGACCTAACTGTGTAGAGTCCGGTTGTGTGCCAGCAAGTCCTAGCGCAAGTACAGGCCTACTGGCCACATGCCTATGATGATCCACCACAAACTCAGTCTAGCCCCCACTATTACAGTCCCATTGCTGATCCTGATGCTGAAGCCAGCAGTAGACCATCTATCTCCACTCTTTGGTTCCAACTGTTGGGTTTCCTGCTCCAACTTGCGAGAATAGAACCTTAAAGTATTGAGTACATAAAACGGGCCTCACAAGCCATTACTGCAGGATGCCCAAATTTTATACAGGCTTTTTCCGTAGCTCATATGCGTACTGAACATCCCTTAATGTTAATGGGTGTTACGCTCCAAGAGAGGCAGCAAAGGCCCTGAGGGACAGCAACCTTTATAGTACTGCTGCTTTCTTTACAGAGCATGTCCTGGCTTAAGGTTATAAAAAACTTCTCAGGCCTTTCTAATTGCAGTGAGTGTGTTTCAAAGCCAACAGAAAAAGCATCAGTTGTCAGATAGGCAATGTTCATATCGTTGTACTGCCTCAAAGTCTGGTGCACATTTCAGGAGGTAACAGGTAGTGAAGTGGAAACTTGGCGTGTGAAAATCTGTCAGTCATCGAGAAGACAGTTTCTTGTGGACACCTGGATAGAACCCCTGATGGACATCTTGTGGACCTCTCTTCTGCACACTTTGGTGGACATCTTGTGGACCTTTCTTCTGGATGCTTTGGTGGACATCTTGTGAATCTTTCTTCTGGACACCTTGATGACTACATAAAAAGAGACCGTTGTGGGCTTCTTCAATAGCTTAAGTGATTTCTCTGAAAAACAGCACAGTTGCTTAGTGTGGGCTGATGCATGGGAGCCAAATTAAGTGATAGCCCCAGCACCGGATGCATGTGGCAGAGGTGGCAGTGTACACACTGCTTTTCTAAGTTACTTCTCCCCAAAGGGGCTGGATATTTTCACTCCTTTCTTGTCCACTGCTCAGTGTTTCTTGCTCCATTTGGATGATCTGTTCTCCAGATCTTCACACTCATTTTGTTTGACCTAATGGAGTGACAGAGGAGAGCAGAACTGCTCCTGAACCTGCAATTAAGCCCCTTTGCTGGTGTCTTTGCAAAAAAAAAAAATTACCCCACGGGCAGAGCCTTGGGGTAGCTTTCCAGCAAAACGTGGCTCCACAGCACACCCAGGCATCACCTCACAAAACACCCAGGGCTGCACCCAGCCAAAATGAACGAAAGCAAAGCCCACCAGCAGCACACAGATCCTCCGCTGCTCCTGTCATTCCCATTTATTCACGGGATTCTCATTCATCGAATTAGGAGCAAACAACCTACCTGCCTGGTGGTGTACATTGGTTTATTTCTTGGGAGAACTTAATAATCCAAAGGGCAGTCTGTATAGCTGGAGAAGAGGAAATTTTTTTCACCCCCCATGACAACCCAGCACAGCCAAGACCAATCTGACTAAAAATTGCTGCTACCTCCAAGCTCAGCTGTGCCCATGGGTCACAGAGGAGCAGAGAAAGTCCCACCACTGACCTGAGAGGGAAATAAAAAGGTCATTTTTTTATATAGCACTTACCAAAATATCCCAAGTGTAAACCAAAGGGGGTCTAGCAAGGATGGCCCAAATCTGGTGCAGTGGGATGGGCGGTGTCCAGCCCCAGGTTCCATCCATGGGCTTTGCCAAGGACATCTCCTTTGTGGCTAGTTCAGGGTGAATAGAATTAAAACTTTTCCACATCAAAAGGAGAATATCCCGTGCTTAATACTAGAGATGCTGAAGGATTTCTTGGCATCCAGAGAAATGTCTATTTTTTATATTTTAATTTTTTTTTTTAAACTGAGAGAGAAATCTATTTTTTTTTCCTCTGTGTACACCATTAATATTTAAGGATTTTTTTTTTTTTTTTTTAACAAAAGTTTTAACACAACAAGCAGCAGGATGGCTCTACACTGCCACCAGTAATGAAAGTCAGTCCTGCCAGCCACGAAGGTGGCTTAACCCCTTGGTCACACCTCGCCTTTTAATTCCCTTTGAACGGGCCTGATACAGCTTTGATGGAAAACACACCCGGCGCATGGTTCAGAAGGCTATGGAATTGAGAGTTATTAAATACTAAAAAGACAAGGTGAGAAACAATTTGCAAAATCTCCTCTTTTTATAGACTGCAGCTATTGAGAAAAATTGAGTAAATTCCCCAGCTACCAAGACTGCAGTCTGTTTCAAGATTCCATCAATTTTTTACGGTACAATCAATATTTATGAATCCCCAAAGAAATGTTGTGAAGAGAAACATGGTGAAACATTTTCCATGCAGTTGCAAAGATGTAACACGGGGACCTAAATAACTTTTAAAATAATCTCAATGACAATCAAAGTGCCTTACATAGCCAATATGGTTTAATGTCAATGTTTATATTAGCTTTCTTCTAAAGAATAGATGGAAAAGGGAAAAAAAAGTAAGGAAAATGTTTGCAGTTTAATCTCTCCTAAAGAAGACATTTTGCTATAATAAGTATTCTGTAATTTGGTGCTTAAAAATTCAAAGGAAGTACTATATTGAAAGTGCTTTGATTTTTTTATGCATTAAAAATATTCACCATCACACAAGCAATAGATTTTTCAGTCAGCTGGAAAAAAAAAAAAAAGATTTCTATAAAAACTAGGCAAACAAATCCACATTCCTTTAATGGCTACTTTAGGTTTAATATCTAAACTTATTTAAATAACTCTGAACCCTCCTGCTGAGAAATATTGAAAGTAATGGATTCCTTTGTGTGTAATCTCCATTTACACGTAGAGTTTAATTTCCCTCTGGGCTGAACCTGTGTAAAACTTGCCTTGAAATGTCCCTCTGTAAAAACACAATGTTTAGTAGCGGGGGAGATATGCCTTTTATTTTATTTAAAATTTATTTTGCGCCTTAAAAAGCAGACAGCCAGCTTGCCTCTGAGCTGCCAAAATGGTGACTGCATGGTACGAAGGTGAAAAATCAGTGGTCGTGGGAAAGGTCAGTCTGCACCCCAAATACCCCAGAATCCACCGAAAAGCAAGCTCAGCCCTGCCATGCTCATCACACCAGTGAGATAGGTCTCTCTGGTGATGCTGGCACCCCGAAGCCCCTGTGTAGTGGAAGCAGGAGGGACAGTTTTACTGTGACTTCTCTCCAAGGAAGTCAGACCGAGTTTGAGTTTCGGGTGGACTGATAAAAAGTGTTAAGCTTCTCCTTTGATATTTGGATATCCTTTGGCTCATTACCTCATCTCAGCCCTGTCCCACCCGGCACCATGCAAATTTTAGCTGCAAACGGTCCATCATGCACATTTTCGTTTGATCACCATCATCTATTTTTGTTTGTTTGTTTGTTTGTTTTCTTTTTTTTTTTTTTAACTCAGAGCAGATGACCTCAGGAGAGATCCCTATTAATGAACCAGTAACTCAAAACATTAAATTACCTAAACCAAAGCCTTATCTTCAATGCTAATATTTTATTTTCAAACATTAGTGAGTGCTAAAGTAGTAAAGAAATCTGACAATTTTGCAAAACGCTTCCAGTCAGCCTTATTTCCCCAAATTAATCGGGCAAGTTGCAGTTCCAGCTATTTGTAAGTCTAGTTAAATGTTGCTCCCTTGCGAGGTGTCTTTTTTTTTTTCTTCCCCTCCCATACTTGCTGAGGTGTCTCAGTAATTCAGCCTCTTACCTAGATATCTCATCTGAGGGAATCTCAGTGGGAAGATCTGATCTGTTTCTATATTTAATGGCAAATTTCATCATGGGGGAATATTTATTGAACAATCTCCCCTGAAATTGTATATTTTTTTACAGTGAGCTACATTCAAAATAACTATATTTTAAAACATGATTTTGCTGAAAAATGTAAAAAAAAATAATTATTATCTTCTTCCAGGAGGATTAAGCAGGATCTGCTGTAGGGAGAGAGTGAGGCAGCAGGAAAAAGGACTTGACCTCAGAAAAGTTTGGAACGTTATTTAGTTTTTTTACAAGAAAACAACGTCTGAAATAAAGGTACCTGAGGATGAGGGTGATGATGGAAAACGCCCGCAGAAGGGTGACCCATAGGTGCCGCACCATGATGGAGATGGGGACACCCCAGCTGTCTGCACCCTTTTCTGATAAGCACCAGAAAGAGTTAAAAGACCAAACGTTCTTCCATCCCACAAAGCTCTCAAGTTTATAAAATACATACATATATTTTAAAACGCTAGCCCTGCTGGGGCTAAACAATAACACTGCAGAATGGTTTTGTGACAGAAGCCCCCCTCTCCACCCAGGGACGACCTGGCCAATGTTTAATGAGTTTACAGTGTTACGTATCTCTTTATCTTTTAGTTCATTTACTCAATAACATTCCAAACAAACAAACAAAAAAATGAAACAACAACAGCAACAACAACCAAAAAAAAAAACATGCCCCCAATTTGCGTTTTGTTTGACTGCGAGTAATATTCATGTCTGCATGAGGATGGCATGTAATTAACATGTCATAATCAAAATGACTAAGTTTGACACATTATAATCACTGCATGGAGATTATAGCATAGCCACAGGCGATCTGCACAGCCTATCTTAATATCATTTGCATAATGAAAGCATGGTGGCAGTAATAGCTTTTTTCTCTTGTTATCATAATTTCACCCAGGGCTGCAAAGGGCTTTGGTACCGTCAGATGTTGCCTGCTAAAAGTCATTGCGAGTTGAAGACTCCAGTCCAAGTGACCTAAGTACTTCCATGCAAGCAGTTGCCATGCGGCGACATAAAAATACAATGGGACGGGAGGTTTTTCCCTCTGGTTTCCCAGGAAAACCTGTGTGCGCCTTCGTTTTGGGCTCCTGATGGACAACCTGTTTCTTACCTGGGAGGCTTCTTCCACAACCGGACTGCATTTTCTGGGCAAATTTCCCATGCGTTGGGAATAACAGGGCATGTTGACACAGCACCTTCCCCGAAACATCCCTGGAGCGGGCCTGGATGGTGATGCTCCAGCCTGGCCACAGCATCTTCACTGAGGATGTGGAGGATCTCAACAGTGTTCACTCTTACCCATCCGCTTGGACCGGAGGGACCACGTCCAAGCAACTCATCTTCCCCAGGCCACCAACTGCGGCTCTGCAAAGCGATGTCAGGCTGGAAGGCAATCACTCGCCCTGAATGGAGAAGGGCACGTGCCCTGGTGATCCGCGTGGTAAACTGGTGGTCACTGCCCAGTCTCCTTTGCCGGTTCCTATCTGTTGATAAGAGATCAGTGCTGCTTGCAAAATCAGAGAAATGAGTGCAAACCCTGGTTAAACAAAGCAAAATAAATAAATAAATAAAAAGGCAAAAAAAAAAGCTGAGAATTGACACCAGGTCTCTCAGAGCCACTCAGGCTGATGCCCGGTATCCCTCTGTGCTGAAAGCAGACCCAAGTGTTGAGAAGGGTTGGCGAGGAGCAACCCGCTGTCCCTGTGGGTGCAAAATGGGCGGTATGTTGCAGAGGGCTGTGCTTTAAACTGCAGTCCCACTTTTGCCTCAAGAAGGCTGCACACCACATCCTGGCACCTGAAAGGGTCCAGTTGTAGGAAGAGTCCCAGCAGCTCCCAAACTTTATCTGTCCCCTAGAATCATGGAACGGTTAGGGTTGAAAGGGACCTTCAAAGCCCATCCAGTCCAACCCCCCTGCAAGGAGCAGGGACATCTCCAACCAGATCAGGTTGCTCAGAGCCCCGGCCAACCTGGCCTGGAATGTTTCCAGGGATGGGGCCTCCACCACCTCTCTGGGCAACTAGGCCCAACTGAAGACCAAAATGCCTCTTCTGCCCAGCCAAACCATCTCCTGACGACAAATGCACAATATAGGGGAGCATTTGAGTTGGACCTTGCTTTGGTTATGAGCCTTGTGCTTCCAGTTTTACCTTCGCTTTAAGTAAAAGCTTGTAGAGCTTGGTATTTTTTCAGAAGTTTACTCGTACCTTTCATTCAATTTTTTGTAACTCACAGTATCAGGCTTTTCTATCATTTCTATATTGTTCCAGCCAGCATACAGTCCAATCACATTAACACACAATAATCCTCCTGCAGACGTTACAGCATTAGGAATTACAAATTTATCTTATAGTAAAGAGCGTTGCCGTAGCTTGTGTAACATAAACCTACATAATCCTCCCAGATACACTCAGGAAAGTTCCTGCAGAATTTGGAAAAGACTAGTGCTGGTGAACTAAGTTATCTGTACAGTGTCCTAGGAGCTGGCTAAAACCGTGTCGTATATACAGAAATATCTAAAATTATTTCAGAACAGTATGCTGAAATAATTACTTTAATTTTGGTTTTGGTAATAGATTCAAGTTGTTTGCTGGGCTCCTAGCAGAGATATTGTGTTGGGTCTTTTTATTTAAGAGGAATTTTTATCACATTCACATACAAAGAAGAAACTTTCTTTGTCAGGTGATTTTTAAATTGCAGTGGTATCAGTTCGAAGATCAGCAGTTTTCCGTAATCTGAAATTGCCCAAGCAGATGTACAGGTCTGTCCCTACTAAACCTGTTTGTCTTTTAAAATACCAGCCTTGAGTATTCACACAGCTAAAAAGACAGGACGCAAAACATTTCCTAAATACGGAAAGAAATTATATGATTTCGGAACCAAAGTCAATTACAAAATATAATGTCCTTCATGGAAAAATCTGCCAGCAGCTCCTCTTCCACTGTCTGCCCAGAGTGATCAGTTCAGCCTGGTTACCACCTTCTGCTTCTTATATCAGAGGTAACAACACTGCCCCGTGCTTTCTGATGCTGACGCAGAGGTCAGAGGGCTCCGCAGGTTCATGTCGAAGCAGTAGGATCCTCGATAAAGCCCCGTGCAAGTCACACAGCTGCCGTAGGACAATAGTAAGAAGTACATAGCTGCTGCCTATCCCCAAAATTCCAGTCCCTAGGTGCCTGCAGGGAATGTATATTTCCTCATGGTTGAGTGTCCACATGGCATCATCCCAGCTCGTTAGATGGGGACCTCAAACTAGAGTTTTCCTAGCTGACAAACCGGGAACATAATGGCCTTCAGGAGTGAACAATGCATCTTCTAAAGCAACAAAGGTCCTTCCAGAATAGGCTCAGTGAACAACTTGGTGATACATCTCTGGGACTTCAGGCTACTGTAACCCAAACCTGCTTCTGCTCCAGCTGTGGCAACCTCATGGAGACTTCCCTACTAGTTGCTAAATAGTAAAGACCCTCAAAACAGTCCTGCATCTCGTGGACCTCTGGGTCAAACCTGCAGTGTCCCACAAAGACCCATTTACCCCTATCTAGCCACTGCTTTTTCCAAATAAACCGCCTTTTGAATGACAGAAATACAAATTCTCAAGTCACTCACGCTTTTGTCAGTGACCTCTAACCAGAGAAATGCCAGCCTATGTCCAGTGTCCTGGTCACTTCTATCCTGCCTACAGCATATTCCCACCCTGCTGATGTCTGGGACCTTTACACACAGATTGTAGTAACAGGTTGCCCAGACAGGTGGTGGGTGCCCCATCCCTGGAAACGTTCAAGGCCAGGTTGGCCGGGGCTGTGAGCAACCTGACCTGGTTGGAGATGTCCCTGCTCCTGGCAGGGGGGTTGGACTGGGTGGCGTTTAAAGGTCCCTTCCAACCCAAACCATTCTATGATTATATAAAATATTTATATTCTCCCATTAAGGGACCAAGGAGCTGTTTCCAGCCTAGACACCATCTTGTAGACAAGGTCGATGGAAAATGCCACATGGCCTCTGCAGTTAGAACCATCCCAGTCCTCTGCAAATACTGTGCTGTTGTCCCTTCTGGGTTGTCCTGTTCCTGTACCCCATTAACAGCAGCAGGCTATCAGGGACCAGCGCCTTGCAACGCGCATCCCACACTGAATGCACCTGGGTTCCTCCGAGGAGGATGCCTGGACTCTGAAAAAAACCCCTCGTAGGGCTGAGACACAGTGAATGAAGGTCTCACCACCGGTTTGGCTTCTTGCAACCGAAACAGCGACGCGCTGTGCTCCCTCCTGGTGCAGCCGCCTACTGCCATTGCTGCAACAGCTTCTTAAATTCCCGTTCTTAAGTCGGACTAAAGTCAAAGCCCATCTCGCTGCCATAATTCCAGTAGTTCATGTGTCTTCTAATCACATGTTTTATGGTTAGCAAAAATGCCCCATGGGAGCTGATTAAAGGTTTATGAGAACCAAGAAAATCTGATAGGATTTGGTCTGAATCCGACCAGTTTTTAAGTTTCCTATCCATAAGCTTTTAAGTACTTACAAGCCATTATTTCTGTCTTTGAAACAGTAGGGTGGTTGTTTTTCAGTTTGTTTCTTTCTTTTTTTTTTTTAGGCGGGGGGGGGCAAGGCAACATAAATCTCAGAGCAGAGATTTTTAAAAATGATTATCAGATTTGTGTAAGATTTATCTTCCTCTTTAAAAAAAGCTTTTCACAATCACAATATAAATGCATTAGCACAAAAAGCAGTCTAAACTCACATTCAGAAAGATACAGCCCTCTGATACGGAGCTTCTTTAGTGGAAAGTACCTGGAACATGAAAGCCGTTTAACTCTTTACCTCCTGGGTCTTCACCCAGACCTTGCCTTGGTCACAGCCAGAAATATTGAAAATGTGATGTTTCAAGCCCTATTAAGTTGTCTCAGTGGAAGGTCTTTGCTTGTCTATACCAAGGGTTTGCAAGGCAGCAGCTACACCAGTTGCTGGTGCACGTGAAGTTTGGGATGTCTTCCAAATCAGTTTCTTCTTCCCAGCAATATGGCCCAAGGCTTTTCTTGGCTTTTGATGGGAAATGTGGAAACACCATTGTTTCAGTCTGTCACTGCAGCTGTAGTTCAACTTGCAGTGGCCAGAGCCCGTGCTCCTGACCAAAGATGGTTGGCAAATGTTAATTCAGAAACATTGGCCTTGTAGACCTTCATACAGTCTATGGGTCTTGCTGTACATGGCAGATTACTTATTTTCCTTGACAGTCTTGGGTGCTTCCCTTCTCATAGCAATGAAATACACTTGGTTCCTTTCAAGACAAATTGTTCTGTAATTTTAAGGCAGTCTATAGGAGACAGACTGCATTCAGGAGGTGTTTAGCTGGACAGCTGATCGGTTTGCCGCAATGTGGGAGTCAGGATGTTCAAGCTCTTCTCTGTGCGGTTTGGGGTGAGCCTCATTTTATTTCACCTCATTTTTTTCATCTGCAGAGGAAGGAGCAAGAATGCTTGATTAGGAATACTGATTAATTTTAAAAAATGCAGCTGCTGAAATGGCACAACCCAAACCCACCTGTGTTGTACCTATTTAATGTGTTTCAGTGCAACGTAGGTATAAAGTCTTGCCAGCTAGTTCAGCTCTCACTGATTTCAATTGCAATCAAGAATCATAGAATGGTTTGGGTGGGAAGGGATCGTTAAAGCCCATCCAGTCCAACCCCCCTGCAAGGGGCAGGGACATCTCCAACCGGATCAGGTTGCTCAGAGCCCCGGCCAACCTGGCCTGGAATGTTTCCAGGGATGGAGCATCCACCACCTCTCTGGGCAACCTGGGACAGTGCTCCACAACCCTCAGAGTAAAAAAATCTCTTCCTTGTATCCAGTCTGAATCTGCTTCCTTCTATTATAAAACCATCACCCCTTGTCCTATCACAACAGGCCCTGCTGAAGAGTTTCTCCTCGTCTTTCTTCTCAGCCCTACTTTAGGCACTGGAAGGCTGCTATTAAGGTCTCCCCAGAGCCTCCTCTTCTCCAGGCTGAACAGCCCCAGCTCTCTCAGCCTGGCCTCACAGCAGAGCTGCTCCAGCCCTCTCAGCATCTGCGTGGCCTCCTCTGGACCCTCTCCAACAGCTCCATGTCCTTCTGTAGTTGGGGGCTTCAATCAGGAGCGACTTCATGCTGCTCAGCATTGCAAGAGGACACTAAAACAACAGGCACCGAGAGTAAAAATTGAAAAGTGCTTTGATGAAAAGCAGATGGATGCAGGAGCAATATCTGATGTCAAGAACATGAAGAAGAGACAAGCATCTGCATAAATGTTCAAAAGCCTTTCTCAGGGTCTGCAATACTCCTGCTCCATCAGGAGCTGTTAATTTGATGTGAGTTATTAACAGTCAGATTTCTAGTAGGCATCAAATAGGTCTTTGTTAAGAACAGCAATCCCATGTCCCATAAATTATTTTTTTTCCCCTCACAAAATATTTACTCTCGTCTCGATAATCCCGCAGCACAGTCTGCAAACTTCTACTTGCACTGCTGCAGAGGAAGGCCACAGCTCTGCCCAGATGCTCCCCTTCCCTCTCCATCCGTCTTGGAGGGAAAGTTTAAAATGCGTAGCAAAAAACAAAGAGGGAAGATATTTACTCACTTGGCTGGTACTTATTTGCCAAAAAAAAAACCCTGATGCAACAACAAAAAGGTGCTTAAGAAAAAGCATAAGGTGATGGTCCTACAGGTGGACCTAGAGACGTGCATTACTGCAAAACATGGTCTTACCATCCCGTGGTGTGTACCACTATTCCCAAGCTCCGGTTGGTATGTATGGATATTTTGGGAATAACGGCACCAAAGGAAGAGTCTGGATTCAATCTGCATCATGCCCTGCGTCGAAGATACGGAAATATTTAAGCTGACGCACGCTCTATCCTGGCACTCAACGGAGAACGATGCTAACTTCTGGAAAATAGAAGAGCCCCAGGGCAGGCTAATAACAGCACTACTTAAGAACGTAAGACAATTATTACCTCCAACTGTGAAGGAGTCTGAGTAATTAAAAAGGGTTCTTTATTTTGATTAAAAAAGATTTCTTTCAGTCTGTTCGAATCTTTAGTAAAAGCCCTGAAAGATATTTTTAGATGCCAGAAGAGAGACTCTGCAATTGATGCAAGACGCATAATAAACCCATTTGAAAAATTCCCCTATTATCAACATATTGTCCAAAATCAATTAATTTCTCATTCTTTCACCCACATCACATCCTGGAGACAATGCAGGTCTAACCCAAAGCTTCCGAAACCTTCTTTGGATTAACAGAAATCCAAAATTAATTGGGTTTAATTACTATAAATTTCCTTCCCAATAAAATCTCAAGAATTTCCAATCATGCTGATTTATTTGAGTAATTAGAAAGCCATTCACAGATGTCACACTGTTAGGTAGTGTGGATAATGCAGGGTTTGCTTAACTGGATCCTGAGACCACAGCGCTGTGAAGAATGACAACAACAAAAAAAAAAAACAATAAAAAGTGGGAGATTAAGGGAAGGCGAATGACACAACCTCAGGCAGTTCAGGAAATGCCAGTGGCTTCCCATAGGAAATTCCCTGCTGTCCGCCATGCCTCCCTGTGCCTGATGCTCCAAAATAACTTGCTCTGGTCCTTGAATTTTGCACTAGTAGGTCTTGAGGGGCTTTGCAACCATCTAGTTTTTACAGAGGAGGAACCCAAGGCCCCTATAGATGATGCATCTAAACGAGGGTCACCCCGAAGGACAATGTCAAAGCTAAAACAGCAGCTGCACTGAAATCTATTTCTCTACTTAGTTTGGAGAAGAAAAGGCTGAGAGGAAACCTCATTGCTCTCTACAACTACCTGAAAGGACATTGTAGGGAGGCAGGTGTTGGTCTCTTCTCCCAAGTAATTTGTGATAGGATGAGAGGAAATGGTCTCAAGTTGTGGCAGGGGAGGTTTAGGTTGGATATCAGGAAACACTTCTTTACTGAAAGAGTGGTCAGGCACTGGAACAGGCTTCCCAGGGCGGTGATGGAGTCACCATTCCTGGAGGTGTTCAAAGAACGTGTAGACTTGGCACTTCAGGACATGGTTTATTGGGCATGGTGGTGTTGGGTTGATGGTTGGCCTTGATGATCTTGGAGGTCTCTTCCAACCTTAAGATTCTATGATGTTATAAAGTTTGCAAAATTCTCCGGGGTTTGGGTAGGTCCTGCTTCTCCATAGGGGAAGCTGGTGCAGACCCAGCAGACGCCGCATGCCCATGGGCTCATTATCTGGTGAACTTGTAGAACAAATGGAACTGCGTTTTCTTGCAAAGGTATTTTGCAAAGTAGGTGATACGTGTGTGTGTGCCGAGGTGGAAATCTTCCCACCTACCTTTATACACCGATGGTTGTGCTGCTGAGAGCTGGACCAATCCCTCTGCCCATTTGGTGGAGAAAAACATATTCACAGGGGTGACTCTTCTGACCATACCAGTCCTTACCCTTCCTGTGAGAAGGCTGAAGGATCATGGTAAGTCTGGAAGAGACTCTTAATTTGGTATTTTTTCCCATACTATCTCAGCAAAGCGAATCCTCTACTCAACAGGGCTTCTCCCTATGAGAGAAACATCCCTGGATTTTCTTAATTGTCCTTTGTAAGAGTCCTGGGATTTTCTGGAATTTACAAATTTGGGGAGAGTAACACAGATTTCAGCTCCTCCTTCCCTCCAAGACAGGAGGTGAGGAGACCAATATAACACACCCTCCCACAAATATAATACACTTGATTTAATTAGAAAGGATATTTGCTGATTCATAAATGAGAAGAAAGCGTGTCAGTGTTGCCAAATTTTAATTTGGTGCTGTAAATATAAATAGCAGTTTAGGAGAGGGGAAAGCATATTTTTAAATACTCAGTTGTGAGCTGAATCTAACAGCTCAAATCTGAGCCTTAACAGTGAATTCCCCCCTTCCCCAATTCCCCCCCTCCCAATTATCTTGGCTTTATACATGCCAGTATTTGACTAATAGCATAATATTTAAATACCACGGTAATCTTAGCATTGTAATCCTGACACTCACAGGTTATCTTAAATAAGGGTCAGCTGAAGAACATGGTGTTGTCCAAACCCCGTGGGCTGTCAGACGTCCTCAGACATAAGAAAATCATCTTTACTTTTGGCCTGAGCCTTTAATGGCTCTGAAAGCTGCCGCTTTTGTCTAAATACATACATCGTGTGGCAGTTTAGGAAATAGGTGAAAAGGCTTTAATGGAGAGATTAGCGCTAGACATGGTGAAGCTGCAACTAGGTCGTAAGAGATTTCAGAGGTCAGGAAATTTTACAGGGCTTAAGTGTTTTATAATGTAGTTTTGTTTGCCCCTGGAACAGGATGGAATGAATGCTTCAAAACTTGATTTGCGTTGATTAAAAATAACAAGGCTGCTACTCTGGGCTAAGAGTCACTTGACAAACTCCAGCGTGTACCAGCTACCGCTCCGGTTTCTGCAATTGTTTTAATGGGTTGGGGTCAGGTGGGGCAGAAAAGGCATTTCTTCTCAAATAAAGGCCACCAAAGTCAATGAATCAGAAAATCAGACAGTTAACAAAACCAGAAGCTTTTTGTCCCTCTTGTGTAGTCATAGTCTTCCTAGTCTTTGGTCAGATGGATTAGGGAACGTCTCATTAAAAAATTATGTGCCAACCATTTAAACAAGGTATTCATGGGGAAAGGAAGGGTTTAAGTGCAGAATGAGCCTTCCGTGTAAAATCAATGCTGTTAAACTCCATTACACTAGCTTTCCTCCATGCCTAAGTAACCACCGTACTGGTACCAGCCAGAGCATAAACAGTGACCCCAACCGGCATCAGCAACAGGCAGAAAAAGAAAGAAGTCATCCTTCAGATGAAGCATTGTGGAAGATTATTGAAAAGTTAGTACCTCAAAGACATAAGGTCCCTCTCCACTGAGGTGTGCTCTTTGACCTCCTCTGCCCAGTTTACCTATTTTCTCCTCTCCCACATTTGTATAACTCAGCAGAGACTTGAGGGAAGGCAACAGAGATGCACCAATATGGGTGAACATGGAATTAATGAACATCAGGTCAGTGAGAAGCCACTGAAGTCCACCAACACCATAGATGCTGGCAGCTCTGTGCACCCCTACTTATGTGTCTGAAATGACACCTTGGTGCAATTTTTTTCAGGTATATAGAGCATGTGAATCATCAATAATCTGCTCATTAGCTGAGTAAAGTTATTCTGAAATTTGAGGGGGAAGTGTAAGCTGAGCTCATAGACAATAACAGCACCTCCCAGAATCCCATTCATGTCTGAAGCCGTATCTCACTTTGGAGTAGCTTCTCAACAATTTATCTAAGAAAAACTAAAGATTTGATTAAAAAAAAAAATATCCATCCTCCAGCTCTCAAACAGAAGAGATGCAAAAATTAACTGTGTTCTGATTTTGTTTAGTGAGGGGGGGCCTAAGGTGGTAGCTTCTGTAGGAAACTGCTAGAAGTCGCTCCCCTTTGTTCAGTGGACTCAGCTGGGCCTAGGGCGGACCCTCTGCTGTCCAAGGCCGAGCCAATTGGTAGCAGAATGTCCCGTGATAATGCCTCTGCGATAACGTACTTAAGAAAGGGAAAACAGAAAAAAAAAAAGGAGAGAAGATGTGAAGCAGCTGAGCGGGGGCAGAGAGGGGGAGGCGCGAGCCTTGTGGGCCTTGCAGGCCTCACCCTCTGGCTTCCCGTTGGGCGGCCACCTGGGCCCGACTGGGCCCTGCCCGGCTGCAAGAAGTGGAGAGGAGATGAGAAGTGAATAAGATGTAAAAAGGATCCTGAGAGGCGTCTGCCAGCCTGTTGTGAGGAACGGCTGCACACGCCAAGATCAGTGAAGAAGGAGGGGGAGGAGTAATGCGGCTCCTGGCCAAGATTCCCCTGCAGCCTGTGGTGACCGCTATGGTGGAGCAGGTTGTCCCCCTGCAGCCCATGGAGGCCCACGGAGGGGCAGAGATCCACTTGGAGCCCGTGAAGGACCCCATACCGGGGGAGGTGGATGCCTGAAAGCGGCTGTGGCCCGTGGAGGGCCCGCTGGGACAGCTGTTCTGAAGGGACTGCACCCCATGGAGGAGATGACCCACACCGGAGCAGTTTCACGAAGGACTGCGGCCCGTGGGAGGGACCCCACGATGGAGCAGGGGAGGAATGCGAGGAGTTCTTCCCCCAACAATGAAGTAGCAGCATAAAACAACGCGTGATGAACTGACCGCGACCCCCATTCCCTCTTCCCCCCTGTGCAGCTTGGGAGGGGAAGGAGGCAGAGATAATGTTAAGCCCAGGAAGAGGGAGAGGTGGGGGGAGGTTGTCTTGTTCCCTGTCTCATTATTCTGCTTTGGTTTTAGAAATAAATGGATACTTTTCCCCAAGTCGAGTCTGCTTTGCCTGTGATGGTAATTTTAAGGATTTCTCCCTGTCCTTATCTCAAACCTCGAGCCGTTTTTCTTATATCATCTCCTCCTATTCTCTTGGAGGGTGGGGGGAGTGAGAGAGAGACTACATAGTCTGGTCCTGATCCGGGCTGAACTATGACAGACTGAGATAACAAAAAGTGCCATGGACAATTTCTAACTGGAGAAAACTTCTGACAGACAGAAAAAGCTCCATGTAAGTAGCACATCAAAAGAATGAGATTAATTATTGCCCTCCGTCATGAGATCAAGAACCTGTCCTTCCCAGGGAAAAAGTACAAGGCATTAGGCACGATCTCCAAATCTACAAGGAAAAACACAACAAAAACCCATGGCTAGAAAAAAAAAGCCAGGAAAATCTTAGCATAGCATTAAAATCTTTGGTAATTCTAAAATTAATTAACCATGCATCAAGTAATAGCAGTGTACCAAGGGATATGGTGGATTCCCCATTGATTGATGTCTTCCAGCCAAAAGCGTGGTTGCTTTTGTGGAAGATATACTTCAGCCAGATGCAAGACCTTGGCTCAGTCAAGGGGGTCACAGGACCTAGATACAGAGCAAGCCAGACTGGCTGATCCATTCTGGCCTTCATAAATCTCTGAAATCCTTCCTCAGGAACTCACACTAGGATGCAAAAGGTACATAGACTAGGGTCAAAGTGTTGGGTCAGCCATGTACATCTTTGTCCGTGACTTCTCTCCTTCCTCCCAGCTGAGCAAAAGCAATGGAAGCTGTAGCCATCAAGCTGAGGGGCAGTTTGGTTAAAAACACTGATAATGCACTTCCAGTTCTTTCTTCGGAAGATCATGTGGTTTCTCAATGTGTGAGGCCAAAAAAGACATGTGGCCCAGTGCACTCTTGACAAAAACATAGATTCACTGAAGCTTGTAATTAATATTTAATACAAACAAGTCTTCTGTGATGCTGTGCGGATGTAAATAAGTGGAGAGAACGTGATATTTACCCCACAATAAAACATTCATGAGAGCTAAGCTATTTACAAAAGCTAAATACGACACTGTATTTACTGTAGGTCACCTCCTAGGGTTAGAGATGAAAAGTTTTTGGTCTAATGGAAAGTAACATAATACACCATAATAACACAACCACTGTCTCGTCTGCAAAGAAATATCTCCTGGCTCCTTCTTTCTATTGCAATTACAGGTGGGTAAAGCCATGACAGGGGAAAAAAACCCTAATAATTAAAAAAAAAAAAAAACAAAAGGAAAGGAAAGGGTGCCTTAAGGAGACCTGATACCTTGGGCTTGTTTTCCCGCATGTCCTCTGTGCTCATTGTTGGACATTGTCATGCTCATGCAGGAACTCAGGTCTGTAGACAGGTACGTGGGATGACTTCACTTTAATTGCAGTTACAGTATCCCAGGATTGCAAATGAAATAGCAGTGTCCATTGAAGTGATCTGGGGCTTTCCTTCTACTCAAATTCCCTGTGAAAAGGTTCCTTCGTATGTACCAAAACCTGCAATCAATATAGATGGTTAAATGGAATTGTCAGATCTTGAAATGCCAATATGCTGGGAGTGAACTCGCTGATGCAAGTCTCATGGCATTAGGCTCAGGATTTACAGAGCAGAATAGTTTGGAATTTTTTTTCCACAAACTAATACCCACAGCAGACCCCTCACCAGCCAGCTGCATTATTCGCTGTAAGTCTCAGAAATCATGGAAGAATTGTCAAAGTCAAAGCAAAGCCCTGATTTAGGAAGCATTTGGGTGAAGTTACATTATAAAGACTAATAAAAAAGTTGCTTAAAAAAACATATTTATTTCAGAAGTCTGGCTTTTTGTTTGGTTTGACGTGCAAAAGAAAGCTGAAAAATTATGCAAGTAATTTCTAAGGTGATAGGAATTTTTGGTGTAACAACTAGAAATGGAACAAGGCAAGGAAGCTTTTGGTGCGTATGGAAAGAGAACGTTTGTTACTGTAAGCAAATTAGAAGTGGGTCAGTGCCACCTACATCAGTTTCCCCCTTATTCACTTGAGTGTTCTCCAGCTGGTAACCTACAGATAGCAGTCTTCAGTCCTTCGAATCTTTTCCAAGGAAGGAAAAGTTAAGATGGTTGGATGGGTTGTTTGTTTGTAATTAATTTAACAGATATAAAAATGATAGTTAGGGTCAAATCTAAAAATAATAGAATAGATCAGTTGGGAGGGACCTACAATGGTCATCCAGTCCAACTGCCTACCAGATCAAGTTAGGACTGCAAAGCTTACTGCCTTGTGCTTTAGAGAGATTAGAGATTTTGAAAAAACAATCATTAAAAATGAAAGTAGTAGCTAAAATGTCCCCTCCTCCTCACCTGCAGGAAATCTCCAAGTAAAATGGGATCCCCAAGATATATTTGCCAACCTCCTTTCCCTGTAATTGCCTCCCCAACACCTGTCCCAAGGCACCTTGCTCCAACGGAGAGCAGAATCCCAGTGTTGCTCTAGGTACCACCAAGTGACACCACCTCTTACAGCTCCTGTATGAGACCCTGCACCCTTTCCACCTCCTCCATCTCCCATGGACTGAACCTCAGGAGCTGGAAGGAAAGTGCACACTGACTCTAGTGTGACACAAGCAAAGGGTCTGCATCCTCAGAAAAAAAAAAAACACCGTCCCCCGTCCACGTCAACAAGTTTGAAGCACTTTGGTGACCTAGGAGCAAGTGACTTGCCAAGGTGACTCCACCTAGCCAGTGATAGAACCCCAGTCCTCCTTCTCCAGTTGTTAAGCTCTGCTCCCTATACAACCACCTATAGATCAAACCAGTGCTGGAACCAGTGACAAGATAATGAATTGAGACAGTGGTCTTTAACTAAGGCCTGAGATCTATCTCTGGGGGCTGCTCTTGGGAGTAAATCTTACTACTGATATGCTCAGTGTGCATACTTCAGGACAGATGATCTATCACTGTGCCGTGCAAACCCTTTGTGATATCTGCTTATTGAATTCCCACAGTGACGGACAAAGTTTCAGTGTGATTGATGAAAGAGAACCAGTAAAAATAGGGAGGTCTGTGTAGTTTCAGAATTAAGAAAAGATAGCTCACCTCATCCTCTCAAAATTTACCACAAAGACTGGAAGATTATCCTTCATACAGGCCATTTGATGCTTCTCAAACCATCGACAGAACAAGATGCTGTACTGAGAGGCCAACAGGAGAGCCTCCACCATCAACCTCCTTTGAGGCCAAAGGGTGGTGTGATTTTGGAGTCAGCTTCGAGTTTGGCGACATTTGGGCCCACTGGCAACATGGTGCAGGACCTTTAGGTAGCATAAATGCTCGGACATCTCATCCACCCCACAGTGATGGAGGTCATCTGGGTGGAATGTCAATGCGTCTCAATACATTTTCCAACCAAGAAATGCTGGGCAACCTCTCTTGGCCAAACTGCAAAGAGGGTGGGAATGAAGTTCCCGAACACAGGTATCCAGTGCCAAGATGCCTTCAGACTATCCAGAACATCTCTAAGAGGATGGTAGGTTGAAGACATGACCTCCAGCTGACATGTCTTGCACATCACAGCTGGTGATCACGTTGGGTGCATTGAGGCATCTCAGATGTGAGTGAACACCTGGGTTTTCACCTGAATTCAACACCAGGCCCTAAGGATCGTAGTCCAGCCCACGCAAGTGCGATGACTAGGACAAACTGGGTGTAACTTGGGCCACAGACGCGGTGGGCTTTACCTGTGAGAAGTCCATGCCACAGGAAATAACTCCCTGAGGGGCAGCAGGGTCTATGGTGCCTACCCAAGAAGCAGAGTGGTCTAAACATTTGTTATTAGACGATATTTTCCAGAAGCAACAAACTTCCAGCAATACCAAAGGGGTTCTCATGTCTGTATTGATCGCAACAAGATTTTTTTTTATAAAGAAATGGAAAAAAAGGTTTAGAATACTGAAGTGTCTCATTTCAGTTATTTTCCCAACACTTTCATTGCTTCTTGAGTCATACTTTATTTCCTATTATCTTTTCAATATATATATATAAAAAAAATCTGATTTAAATCTTTCAATGAAGTAGTTCTATGACAGACTTTTTTTCCCCCAAAAAAATTCTAATTTCAAAAGGTACCAAAGTATCGGCTTTTTGTAAAAATCTGGTAAGACCTGTATTTTGAAACCTTGAAGATTTTAACAGAATTTTTTTTTTTTTTTTAAAATCTATTTTCCAACCTGCTTTACACACAAAGTATCTCCCCAGAACTGAGATCCCAAGGCCCTGGTTTTGGATCTCATTCCTCCCCAGTTACGGTTGTTCTCTCAAAAGCTGCTCTGAAGCACATTTCCTTTTGCATCACTTTTCCCTACATTTCCTGCTGCAGTTTAGGGGAATTCAACTACAGACAAACACTGGTGCTGTCACCACTTACATACTTTATTTGGGAATATTCAGAATACGAGTTGTTATTCACAAGAAAGGAGAAATGACCCCAAATAGAGCGGAAGAGATGTTTGACCATAAGTGTTTTGAAATGCTCCTTCTAATGCCAACCCAGTGAACTTCTCTAATTACAAATTTCCCTGCCAGCCACAGAAAAGTGACACTTCTTGTTTATGATGCTTTTTTTTTGCTCAGCATCATCTCCAGGTGAGGACAGCCTTTACTGGGGAACAGCCCCTAACCTGGCATTTCTGCAAACAAACCATGGTCAAGCTACCGAGACACATAAATATGGTGGCCTGGCACGTTGTGCTTACAGATAATTAGTGAAGAGATGATGACAAACACACAAAAGTTGGTCACAGAGTGTGAAGGTGGGTGAAGTGCTCCACAGCCCAGAAGACCAGCCCATGAGCTGGGGCTCTCCTGCGTGCAGGATTTACTCTCACTGCTTTTCTTCTGCATCTTAACCGGTCTGCAACATGGACCGATGCTCTCCAACATCCCATTAGCTTCATGGCTACCAAGTTTCTCATGCAATGAAACGTCAACAGAGGAGAGAAGATGGAAGAGAAGATGCCCCAAATTCTGATCCCATTTCCAAGATATGGAGAAATGTTATTTTTATTCTTCCATTCCCATCTTCCTTGGTTTACTACCCTGTACAAAGACGAAAAGGAAAGCCACCGCCTTTAAAAAGCTAACAACTAGAGCGATGACATTATGAAACTGATAATGCAAAAAATGTTTAAATATCCTCCCCGCAGAGCTGTACTGAGTACGTCAGGTAATCACTAAGGGGTGCACAACCATTTTATGGGTCATCAAGTGATAAAGCTAATATGCTCCTTAAACTCCCTGGGAGAGAGGTCTCATTTGGTTGCATCAGGCCATTACGCAGGGCTGTAAAAAATGCAATTGTTTGATTTGCCTAAATACAGGTGAGATGTAATAAAACCCCTTATTTGCCATCCCTTGCTGTGTTATGGCAATCTCAGAGCAGGGACTGACCTTTTTATTTGTCTACAAAGCACTATTCTCACCTATAGTAGCATAGAAATAAAACTTAAGTATGTGTATGCATACACATAATCTATTAATGGTATGGCAGGAGGGAATAAAAAGCAAGAGGTCTTTTCAAGATGAGGCCATGCAGATTGGGAAACGTGGTTTCCTTGAGTTCACACCAGCATCTTTGGGCCTGGGGGAAGGGAGGGAAGAGGAGAGGGGAGGGTGGCACGCTCTTAGTTAAAAGGGGAATGGATCCGAGCATCCCAAACGCTGGAGCAAAAAGGTCAAAGAGTGAGAAATAAAAGCGTGCACCAGTGCAGTGGAGGAGAAAGCGAAAAAGAGAAGGACCCCGAGAGCATTACATCTTGATCAAGGAATGACTGATAATATTCCAGCACACCATCTTTCAGGCCCCTCGTTTGATGACAAAGCACGGCCAACATGCCACATCCATTATCCACTTCCCTCCCTGAGGCAAGTGCATCAATAACGCTCCCTCTGCCTCTCGGTGCCTCGTCCCCCCGTCTGTGCCGCAGCCACTGCCGAGGGCTGGTGGGCATTTCCATACAGCCCGTGCGCATCATTACAGCCCACCAATCTTTCACCGCTCGCACAGCGGATCCTGCTGCTAGAGAGGAGCTGAGGTTTTAACCAGTTCCTCTCCCTCAAGGATGCTCCATCTATCCCAGAAGGGTTGCAGGAAGAACATAAAGGTGACACTTTTGTCATGTGAGGTCCATCTCTCCTTCCTTCACACCTGATTACAGGTAGTGAAAAACCGTCTGGCATTTTGACACAACCACCTTTTCTGCAAGTTTATTTTGGTTTTTTGTTCTCCTTCTCTTTTGATTAACAAATGACTTCATCCTGCCTACTTCATCCAAGAGGGTGAACAGTTTGACTCTGAATGTGAACATCTTCAAACATCTGTTGCCATAATTTGGCTGGATTAACGGTCTAGTTTGTTCAACCATCTGCTGCTCTCCAAGAGTAGAGTTGGTTCCTGGCACACAGGGTCCTGTCAGCCTGCCAGCCCACACCGAGGTGGGGATGGACTCCTCCATGCTTTGATTTCCTCCCGAAAACCAGCAATGGGCTCCAAGACTATCAGAAGTCAGGGACAAGTCTGAACTGCTCACCTACCAACTCCAGGTGAAGACATAACTGTTTGGCTTGGGAAGGTGACAAGTTGGACACAGCACTTGGAGCCTGGTGTGGATCTTCTTGCCAGCATTTTGGAGGGGTGCTCAAGCCTGCAAGCAGCAACAGTGGGAATTATTTCAAATAATTAACTATGGGCCTTCCCCAAAGCGGCAGAAAGGGAGAGTCGCAACTGAGGTGTCACTGGTGTGATGCAGATGAGGAAGATATCAAGTGAGGAGAATAAATTTGGAGGATGTGTTGGCCAAACCTCTGAGTAGCATGAGGTTTTTAAAAAAAACATCTGAAGGAGACTTGGTTACCCAACCTGGCTTCTCAGCATCTTCGAGTGACTCCTGGTAGTTGCTTCTGCATCTGTATTTTGCATTTATTCAGACCAGAAAGGTGCACCTTCAGTCTGGTGAACACAAACATGGAGACAGGAGCCACCTGGCTGGAGCTGCAACAGAGGCACCTCTTCCACCTCTACCATGCCCAGCCCAAAACCAACTTGCCCCTTCAAACCAGAGCTGGCACCAGTTCCCCTTCTCCCTCTGCAGAAGTCAGCCACTGCCCGACCACTCTTCCTGTTCATCATGAATGACCCAACAAGACAGCTGGTGGTGGAAAGCAGAGCACACCTAAGAAAAGCAGCAGAGCTTTTCTTCAAATTACTGCTTCAAATCCCAGCAGGATCAGTGGTGGGTTTGAAACCAGATCAGGTAAGTTCCAGGAAAGCTGTGTGAGCTGCAGAAAAGAAGATTACTTAGCTCAAGTCCTTTGAAAATAAAAACTCAGCAAAGCAGGAAAATTTCTGTCTCTTAGCAGAGTCCCTCCTTCACTCCCTGGATAAACGGGAGCAGGTCAAGGCAAATCAGCTGATAACATCTGTAATGAATCTTTGTGTTATACAATAAATTGGGATTTTTAGAGATGAAACACCACTGTAATGAGAGAAAAAAAAAATTAAAAGGTTCCTAAAACCGTCCTAGACCCACCAGGGCTTTTTTTTTTGCTATTGAAGGAGCGAAGGGGAGCCCAGCCCGTTCCTCCTGCCTTCCCAATCACGGGTTTGCGCTGCCTACATGCCATGGTTAAAGCCAAGACTCGGCCACCACACCTCCAGCTCCACAGACAGCAAATCTCCGGCAGGAAAAGATAAGATATGTGGGACCGAAACCTGTGCTTAACACGGAGGGGTGAGGGCCAGGCGGTCTCCAACCTGTCGCCTGTTCCGGAACAGGCTGGGAGGGAAAGGTCAGCTCCATCAAAGCAGCCAGCAAAGTAAGCCAGTTAATAGAAAACCTGTTTCTAATTGCTTGCTGTATTATAGCTACACCTTCAACCACCTGAGACCACCAGGAACCCATTCAAAGCCTTGCTTCCTAGCTTATACGTAAGCCTTTCATGTTTTATTATAACCCTGCCAAATTCCGCTTTCATTTATGTGTGTGTGGGGGGAAAATGGCTGCTTTGCTAGCTTCAGCACACACAGGGACTCTTTTTTAGCTTTATTTCCACATATATTTCTTCCACAAACCCCCAGCAGATCTCTTCCGGATTCTGGCAGTCTGACGCTCAGTGCACAAACGTCTGCGTGCAAGGCACTGCCAGCGCCCTCGGGAGCAGGTTTTTCATCCTTTCTTGCTCCACGTTCGTGTGGGCGATGAAACCGCACCAGTGCTCTTCACATTTTGTTTGCGCTATTTTTAAGTGCGGTCTATTATTAAGTTTCCTACCTGTGCAACGGCAGCAGCTACCGAGGCATGGAGGAGGTTCTCCAAGGAGCTCCAGGAGAGCTCCCCACACCACCACTCTTACCGCGGCCTCTCACTCGTGCCCAAATCCACACCACCTCACAGGATGCCACGTGCACGCTCTCTCCATCCCATCCCAGACTCATCCAGGTCCCCTATGACTTTACTCAAGCAATGGAAAAGGTTGGGATGCAAAGCACGGGGAGCAACCAGAGCCGGCCCCAGCGTTCCTTTCCCAGCTACCACAACATTTCGGCTGTTTCCCATCGGAGTATGACTTTGGGGTTTCAACTCCTACGGGAGGCACCACGAGCTGGCCGTGCTCTCCTCCGGTCCCCTAAGACCCTAAAATGCGGGCTACCCAAAAGCCCCGTATTTCTTTGGTGGGATGGCAGGTCCTGGCCAGGCGCAGGAGGGAATCGCATCCCCTCCCCAAGCCAGGTCCCTAGCGCTCAGCAACTCTCCCCGGCCTGATTCTCCTTTCCCTTGACAGCCTACGCCTCTGACAGTTAATTCCTCATCACTGAATATTAATATTTCATAGCGGCAGCCAGCACCAGGACACCACCGCGATGGGTGGACCATCCAGATTGCCCGATCACTAAGTGGGTTAGGGTCGTGCCGGAATTGCAGGGCATTTTTTTGGGGCATGAATCAAGATTACAGCAAGGGGCACCCACCGGCAGCAGCACCCTGCCCTGAGTTTCCAGGCAGAGGTAGTAGGAACGCACCGAATTACAGCCAAACCCAGCCACTCCAGCGCTTCATCCTGGCTCAGCTGAGCCCCAGCCACCTTGTCTTTGCTTTTTTTTTTTCCCGCTTTTTTTTTTTTTTCTTTTCCCTGTTATTTAAATGATTTTGAGCAAGAAAGTAGGCCATGAAAAAGGGGGTAGCATTGTTTTAATAATTAGCAATTATGATAGCTGCAATATTAATTGCATATTTCCATAGCAAACACCCCCCTGGAGGGGAAAAGTGAGCGGTGGTTAGAGACCGCCGAAGCCTAAAACTGGAATTCCTGGGAACGGGGAGAGGAAAAAAGAGAGAGAGAGAATGAACTTCTTACATTCAAGTAAATTACTACAGGGATTCCTTAGAAACCTTTAATTAGCCCTGCTCTGCTGTCGCATTGATTGGTCTGAAACTCATCAATTATTCAATGGCAGCGGCTCTTTCTCTTTTTTTCCTCCCTTCTTTTCATCCTTTAGGTGGAAGAGCCTGTTCTTTAACCTGCTGGGGCGTTTCTGTTTCCATGCCATCGAGCCACAGGCTGGAAAACTCAGCTCGATTTCCAACCTCCAGCCCAAACCCTGCAGGGACCTGGTCTGATCTTCGTGCCGGAGGACGGAGACTCCATGCCCTTGCCTTGCTGGGGTTGTTTCTCCCTGGCAGGGCTAGGATGGTTCAGGAGGTGGCCCATGCTGGTTTTTAGGGGTCCTGCACCGGCCCTGGCTGCTTTGCAGCTTGGGCAATTGCACACCAGCCTCCAAAAGTGGGGTTTTCCGCGGAACACTGTGCTCCTCACAGCCAGCATCCCTGTAGGGTGGCTGTCACCAGAGGGTAAGAAGGTGTCACAGGTCCTCCTGAGCACAGGATGCATTTCCATGTAGGGAAAAACATTTCTGGGAAAGCAAGAAAGGCAGATGCAGCAGACAGCCCTCGTCAGCTCTGGCAAGAATCATAGAATCATAGAATGGTTAGGGTTGGAAGGGACCTTCAAAGGTCATCTAGTCCAACCACCCTGCAAGGAGCAGGGACATCTCCAACTAGATCAGATTGCTCAGAGCCTCGTCCAGCCTGGCCTTGAAAGTTTCCAGAGATGGGGCCTCCACCACCTTTCTGGGCAACCTGTTCCAGTGTTCTATAACTCGCATCGTAAAAAATTTTTTCCTAATTTCCAATCTAAATCTACCCCCCTCTATTTTAAAACCATTACCCCTCGTCCTATTGCAACAGGCCCTACTAAACAGCCTCTCCCCATCTTTCTTGTAGGCCCCCTTGAGGTACTGGAAGACCGCTATCAGGTCTCCCCGGAGCCTCCTCTTCTCCAGGCTGAACAGCCCCAACTCTCTCAGCCTGGCCTCATAAGAGAGGTGCTCCAGCCCTTTTATCATCTTCGTGGCCCTCCTCTGGACCTTCTCCAACTGGTGCATGTCCTTCTTGTGCTGGGGGCTCCAGAACTGGACACAGTACTCCAGGTGGGGTCTCACCAGGGCAGAGGAGAGGGGCAGAATCACCTCCCTCGACCTGCTGGCCACGCTCCTCTTGATGCAGCCCAGGATGCAGTTGGCCTTCTGGGCCGCAAGGGCTCATTGCCGGCTCATGTTGAGCTTCTCATCCACCAGCACTCCCAAGTCCTTCCCCTCAGGGCTGCTCTCAATCCATTCCCTGCCCAGCCCATTGCCATGACCCAGGTGCAGGACCTTGCCCTTGGCCTGGTTGAACTGGGTTCATGAGGTTGGCATGGGCCCACCTCTCCAGCCTGTCCAGGTCCCTCTGGATGGCATCCCTCCCTTCCAGCGTGTCGACAGCACCACACAACTTGGTGTCGTCGGTGAACTTGCTGAGGGTGCAAGAAGATGGGGCTGATCTGGATACGTAGTTAATTGCTCCCCAGTCAAATCTGGCATGGGGAGTTTAGAGTCCTGCACGCAAGGCGCTATTTGCAAGTTGGTTTTTTTTCCCTGCTATGAGCTAGCTTGTGGCTGGGAAATCAGTAATATCCATCCCAGATTGTCCACTTTCTCCAAAAAGCCACAGTTTCTGCATGTTCGTTCCCCAAATGAGGCACAGCCCTCGTTAGCTGTCCCTTCTCACACCAGCCTTGTCCCAGCACCGCCTTGTTGGGCTGATATATCCCACCAACCCAGTAGCAAACCCCTCGTTGGGAAGTGTTCTTTGGCTACCGAAAGCACCCTGGACCTGGTCCTTTCAGCAGCACAGCCACGGCACTGGAGCATCGTGGGTGAAGATAAACTGAAACGATCAAAATTCATCCCTGTCCGCCTCGCACTATTCAAACTGTTAGGAGAACAGCTTTTCTCCACATGTGTGTACACACATTAGCCTGTGTATTTTCCCATCCCACTTATCCTTGGGAATTTACTCAAAAAGCTGGCTTTTGGAGACCCCTACGTATGATGCAGCTACACAGACTGCACGGCCACGCTTTGCGATTCAGCGATGCCGGCTCCCGCGTGGCGCAGAGGAGCGGCCGAACAGCAGCGAGCGCCTGCTCACGTTAGGGCTTAGGAAAGAGAGAACTCACGGGGAATACAGAGCACAGACCTAGGCAGGCTTACGTTTTTCAGGCTTCTGTCTAAACTGCAAGCCTTTCCTTGAATTTGTAGCTTTGAAAAATTTTGATTAGATATGCAAAATTTGGTTAATTCCAAACACGCTTTTTTTCCCTTTACTCAATGATATTTTTGTTTTTTAAATTAAAAAAAAATCCAAATTCCACTTTTTAATGGATGAAATAGAGTCATGGGGTTTTTGCTTTTCCCAGGTTGAATGTAATTTTTCTGTCCCCTCTTCTCCCCACACAACCATCTTTAGACTGGCAGGAAGATAAGATACAAGATAAAAGACTTCAGGAGAACAAAAAGTAACGAGGAAAACACAAAATCCAAAGCCTTGACTTTGCGGGAGGCTCCCAAAGGTGCTGGGGGTGAAGCGGGGTGGGCAGCAGTGTGGGCTGGGTTGAGCAGATCCCAGTTCCCAAATTTGCAACAGCAGTGGAAAAACTGAAGCGATTTGCATGACAAAATGGCTTGTCCAGACAAGACTTCTCACCTTTTAATGGAAACAGGCTTGGAAGGGTGAGCATACCATTAGGGTGATTTACCAAGAATTAAGCTAAAAGTGGACGCACCCAATATAAGAGAAAAATTTAAAAGCCAAACCTGGATGAACCTTACAACCACGGTAAATCTCTGCTCGTACCCCAGAAAAAGCCATATTTAAACCAACGTGGAGAGAAAAACAGGGCAGGAAAAGCTCTTTTCCACAAATTTTGGCTTAGAGCAGAGCTACCGCAGTGCCCATCCTGCCCAGGGCACCCAGCATCCTCCCCTTGACCGTCTACTGTCCCATGGATGCAGTTGAACTTTTCTCTGTTATTTTCTAGCCCCTGTGAAATTTTGGAGAAAAAAAATTGTCCAACACATAAGCAAAGTTCTTTATTTTTTTTTCTTAAGTTTAAGAACATTTCTTTTAGATTGAAGGGATGTTTAATTTGACCCTAATTGTTTTATTAATTTTTTTTTTCCATGACAGCAGTGGGGGCAAGGGCTTCACATTTTCAAATTAATTTTGGATCATTTCAAAATACTATTTAAAAATTTAAATACTCCATTTAAACTCACTTATGATGCTCTACCTCTACATTTTTGAGGCACTTTTTTTATTTCCCAGACAAAATTTGTTTAATTTGATGCCATTTTGTGATGGTTTTGTTCACCCCAAAGTCCACCTTTTGACACGGGAAGGATTTATCTTCTCCCCACCTCCAGCTTTCATTCACCTCTAACACGCTCCATAGCTTCCTTACGGTTCAGCTTGTTTTAACATTAGCTGTTTAAAACAAAGAGAGGAACAAATAATTAATTCACATAGGTAATAATAATTAAAAAAAAAAAAGATTTAAATATGACATTATAAAAAAATAGGACTTTTGGTACCTTGGAGGAGCCCATGACCAAGTGGCACGGATGTTCCTGGAGAACCTGTGAAGGTTGGGATGGTCCCACCGCGTACCCCAAGGTTTCCCCATTCCTACTCTCACATTCAGGGATAGCTACTACTGCATGCAGAAAAAAAAAAAAAAAATCCAGATCAAACAAAACCTGAACCCCTTGCCCCAAGAGGGGGATAAGAAATGATCTATTGACTACGAATTTCATTTATCTTTTACCACCTTCCTCAGCCTGAGCAGTTGCAACAGCATCGCTCGCGATGCATGTACACACATCAGCTGGGGTATTTCCCATCCTACTTATCCACAGGAATTTATTCTAAAGCTCGCTTTTGGAAACTCATAAGTAGGACATAATTCGGAGGATTTTATGTTCTGGTCAATGTTTTGTCAAGTAGCTGTTCTGCAAGCCCTGGTGTTTGGAGAAAAATGCCCTTTTTAAAATTTATTTTTAGATATAAAATGTGTATATATAAAATATACATAAAAATAAATACAATTTTACTTACATATCTGTAAAATCAGACCCATACAAAGCAAACATCCAGAAACACACAGGACATTTGTTTTGCCTGTCTATGTCAGACGAGCAGTTAGAGCCTATTTTAGCATTTACATTTTGCCTAAAATAGGTACAGATGTGTTCCCGTGTTCAAGGCAGCTCTTCGAGCTCTCGTCGAGCAGCCAGGCATAACTGTGCCACCCAGAATGGACCGAAATGCTGCGAGTTAGAAACTTTTTTTTTTATACTGGATAATAATTTCCATCCCTTTATTGGAGAGCGGGAGCCCACACGCTCATCCCATCACCTGCTGCGGCTGGTGGGACATGAGAACTCTGTATCCTGTGGTAAAACCCAACATATTACTATTAAAAGTCCTCAGAAATATACTTACTACAAGCTTTTTGAGAACAACTGGATTATTTTCTCTAGTTTTGAGGGGATGAGAAGGAAATAAGTGACAGCTCTTTCCTGGCTCTTCATGCTGCACCGCCCCCGTCTGCGCTCTGAAAGCAAGGGAAGGGGAAGAAAAGTTGAAAATAATACTTTTTCCTCAGTTTTCAAATTATTTTTCTCTTTTAATTTCAAATACAGGTGGGAAGCATTGCTGTTTTCTGTGGATAAAGAGGAGGGTGCTTGATTCTTATCGAAGTCATGCTACAACATGAAAACTGGCCAAAGAGAATTGATCAAAAATTAACAAAAATCATATTTTCTCCTCAGCAAAAAGCCAAACAAACAAATCTCTAAGATATCTTAAGAATAACTTGTATTTCCATGCAAAATATTGAACTGGATTTTTATAGGATATATTGAAAGACATTTGCTTCAAAAGCAGTTTCATCTTTGCAGTTATAATTTAAATTTCTGGGCTTAAATAAAAAAGAAGTCAGAATTTCGCATTTTTCCCCTCCCTTTTCTCATGCAGCACAAAGTAATTTTTAGAAACTTCTACTTTCAGTGTAAACTTTTTTGTTATTCCTCCATGAAATATATCCTGGGGGTCCCAGGGTGCAGCTGAGAGGGAAAATGGGGTATTTTGAGCCTCTCTGGTAGGTGCCAGCATCTCCCTGCTGGGATGCCATAAAAATTCAGGGAGACACAAACCACTTGCTCTGCTGGATCTTGTCCTGGATACAAACCCCAAAGCCCTGCTCTGGCTGCAGATCAGCTAACCCCAGGTGAAAAAAAAAAACCAAACCCTTATACAGGGGGATGACAGCAGGATAGAAATCAACCACTAATAAATTAAAATTTCATGCACCGACAAAGGTAAATGCAAGCTCTTTAAATCCTTACCTCTTGCCAGAGAGGAGGATAAAGATTTTTTTTTTCTGATTTTGTTGCTTTCTAATTTTAATTTATTGTTATTTTTTCTTAATCCCCTGATCAAGCCACCCCTGATCCCAACACTTTCTATCAGCATCGCTTCACCGTAACACCTTCCCAAAAATATGAGTTTACACCCCGACCACACCAAGGATTGCACAGGCTATAGCCCACAAAACTTACACAAAGGTGCTTAGGAAGCTGAAAAATAAAGGGCTGAGAGTTAAAAATCATCAAGAACACCTTTTTTTTTTTTTCCCCCGCCAGCCTTGATGCCGCAGCCTTGTGCCGCAACGCAAGAGGGCAGGGACCAAAACTCCACCTGCCTCGCAATTTTTTCCCTTTGCTGGCGGGTTTAAGGCTGGATCTCTACAGTACATAGGAAAAATATTTTCTTTTTCTGGTTTTCTTTTTCTTTCTTTTCTCTATTTCCTCCCTATCACTGAAGCAAACACGTGTGTGCACCCCTGCCTTTAAGAGAGTGCTGGTTACTTCATCCCTCTTCTCTCCCTCCCCCAAAATTTCAAGGAGAACACACAGCTCATGAAAATTTAATGCCATGTGTAACAAAGCAAAATGAATATTTAATTGGGGCTTTTATGTGAAACCAGATAACAAAACCAGTTACACATAGGAAAAAAAAAAAAAAAAACCAAAAAAAAAAGAACTAAGCCACTCTAATGTTTGACAAAAGCTGGTACTGAAGCAGTTAAGCTATTGGCAACAAGCGGCTCCTAATAAACACTCAGCTAATTCTGTAGGAAAAGCACTAATTAGAAAAGCAATAATAATCGGTGTAATTGCTCTAAATTACCCTCCTCACAGAGAAGTGCGTTTGGATACCAAAACGCAGCTGCTCCAGCTCCATCCAGGCTCTCGAAGCCAAGGAAGCTCCGCTTTTCTCTGCTGCCCTCTGCAGGTCCAGGAAAGTGGAAGAGCTGTCACCTCTCAACATCCCAAGGAAAAATAAGGGGAAATCCCACACCCTGGGCACCCCTGGGTGTCCCAACCTGCCTGGCATCCCTGGTAGCATCACTTGGGTGTCATTGGCTTGGGAAAACAAAGCGTTGGGCTCCAGAGCTGGGATTGGGGTGGCTGAGGAGATGCAAGAAGGGTTGGTAGGTCACTCTGGACATCCAGCTACTTATTTAACTATCCAAATAGAAATAATATGGCTCGGCAGTTTGGACACATTAGACAGGCCAGGGTTGCTTTGACATTGCTCATAGCTTGGTAAGTCCACATGCCAAAACTGTCCAGGGCTTGGAGCAAGAGCTGAAAAGCAGCATCGCTCTTGGGGCCACACTCTCCCCACATCTCCTCAATGAGGGGACACATGGACACACAGAAGCAGGACAGAAGGGATGAAACCTACAGCTCTTAGATACCAAAACACAGCAGAGAGCCCAGAGCTCAGCTCTCAACGTGAGAAACAGGAAATATTAAATCCTCTCCAATGTACAGGGTGCCTGGAGCAGAGGTGCATGAAGACCTCATGTCGTTGAGATGGACTCAGCAGGCATGGGAAGACTGAATCAGCCCTTTCTCTGCAAGAGATTCCCGGCTTTCTATTTTATAATTCATGGTTAGGAAGATGAGGACAGTGAAAATGCCATGTTTTTCACGGTTCAGATTACAGTTAGATTTTCAACAGTAGGAGCCCCCAAATGCTCCTCGGTGCTCTATGCAGAGCATGGAAATTATTAGTGCAACGACGCTCGCTCTCTTGTGTGTTATTTTTTACTATTGGCTAATTCGTTTACACTAACTTAAGTAACGATGAATAGAATAAAAAACTTTCATTGATTGCGTTCATACCAGCCAGTGAGGTTGCACTAGGGTTGATAACTGGCATTTTCGGACCAGTAAATGACCTCCTTGTGCAGTAAGAAGAAGTTAAAAGACAAGCTCAGTGACTGGAGAAGGCCAGCATACTGCTGGGGCTCCAGCTCAACCTCACTGGCTTCCCCCAGCTGCAAAGCTAAGCTCTTCCTTCATCAAAAAAAAAAAAAAAAAATCTAAATTAGCTGCAGATCGAGAAGTCCTGCAATTAGTTACCGATGTACACGCCTGTACAAGTCATAACCAACCTTACATGGGTGCTTTGAAGACAATTAATCCCAATGGCATCCTACGATGCCTCCTCCCTTGTCACACCTGCTTTAATAGCACAGATTAACTTAATGCAACGATACTTCAACCCTAACCCAGTGACATGCAACTATTAGCTGATAAAGTAGAAATATTGATCTCTTTGAGCGTTCCACGACCCTCACCCAGGAGCTTTGCCTTTCTTGGTACCGGGCTGATGGCTGCAAGATCAGGACACCCCACCCCGAGGTGACCATGGTGCAGCTTCCAGATAATGTTAGCCCAAACCAGCCCAACACCAAATTCTTGCTCACTGATGCCAGGCTGGCCAGCACCTGGGAAAAAAAAAAGCCCTGAAAAATTATTCTCCACTGGCTGGGGTCTGAATCTGCCTTCTGCACTGCAAAGGTCACACATCGTGCTGTCCTCCCAAGCACACTTTGCTCACGTTGCATAGACCTTCCTGGCAGCAGAACTTGGCTTTTATTATACAAAGTTAATTTTTTAACATCACGTTATTTGATGGTTTGAGCAGCTTACTGAAATAAATCTGCATCAGCTTTCCACGATGCAAACATTGATGAATTGAAAGGTGGGTGGATGTCATACCTCTCTGGGCTAGTGCCGGGGATGGCACGGCAAAGCCCCAGGCAGGTTGACTGGAACAGTCATGGAGTTCCCCTTTGGAGCGTCGATCTACGGGTGGCAGACACAAAAGGACAAATCCAAAACGTTCTCCAAAACTGGCCCCAAATGCCACAATACCTTAATTCACTTCACTTCCAACAGCTCCCATGGCTGTTGGAGAGATGGTTGGGTTGTTTTTTTGTTTTCTTTTTTTTTTATTTAATTTCACTGATCTTGATGGAATCACTACAGAGGAAATTATTCCAGGAACAAAGTAAGATGGTTAGAGCCTGTCACTGAATTTTCCATTTAAGCAGAAAGGAAATGCAGAAACCTAAAACAATGCCTTGGAGAGTCAAACCCCTCCGGAGCTCGGTTTAATCCCCTTACTGGGTGGTGTACTCATGCTGCACCACAGCCTCTGAAAGCAGACAGTCACACTCCAAGTTTCCCTGTGTAATTACGTTTAACTCCTCGTTGCTTCCACGCATGCTTCAGCATTATTTATATTGGTTTAACGAACCATTAAACAGATACTGTACTTCGGGAAGCGCTACTTTGCTTATGAACAATCGCAGTTTCTCCATCGTTCAGAGGTGCCAACCAGAAGGAAGAGGACTACAGTGGAGACCTGGCTTGGAGTAGGAGGTTGGGGCTTTTGGGGGTGGGGGGAAGGGCTTTTAGCAATGTTAACATAACCCTTTCTGGTTTTGTGTATTTAAAAAAAAATATTTTGTGGACACTTAGAAGGCTTTTTTGTTTGTTTATTTTAAAAAGAGCTTTCTGTAGGATTCTTAATTGCAATCTGATCACACTCAAGAGGGGATTCTTACCTGGTAGGGTTTACTCAACTAGAGCCCAATCCTGAAAATACTTCCAGAGTTTTGGTGCTTCAGATAGGCTCCAGGCAATGAAGCACATCTCATGAGACGACCTTACCTTCCTTATCGCAGACACTACGTGTCCAGCCATGCACGCTGAGGCACGTCCCATGATGACCATGTGTTTGGCCAAGAAGGGAAGATGTGGCTCTGGCCTCTGTGGTGAGCAGCCCTGTTTTCAGTTGTCCTCAGACTTGAGATGGCCATGGGGTGGGAAGGAGCTCTCCCAGGAAAGTAGAGCTGCAGTTGGGGATGGGGAGTGACAGGTTAACTCGAAGAGTAAACCCAAAGAACTCCCTTTTGCAGCCAAGAGGCACACGGAAGGAAATCCCGACACCAGGGAAGAGGTGGGATTTGGGACAGAGATTTCAGCTAGATCAGCAATGAGATGTAACAGGCATGGCAGTGTCTTGCAAGCCCATCACTTCTGCCCACAATTATTTTAATTATTTTTTTTTATTTTTAAATGGTCTTCAGTTGGACAGTTGAGCTTATTTTATCCTTCCAGTTTGCTGAGCACATTAGGTGAGCCCCAGCACAAGGGAAAAGGTTGAGGGGGAACCAGAAGGTAGAGGTGGGCAGAGACCAACCCATGACAAGCAGATGGACAGGGAGGATCTGGGGACATCAGGGAGACCTCAGGGATCTCCCTTGACCCTGGCAGCCTTCAGGGCCGTGTGACCCCACGAGCACTGGCAGCAGCTCAGGTCTGCAGGAACGGGGGAGATGGTTTTGTGTTCCACCTAATTAGGGTGGCCGGATCTGCCTGAAGCGGTGCCGACTCTTTCATGCACCCATTCGCTCTTTACTACTTTCCAAAGTGGTCTCTTGTGTCTTAAGACATGTCTTATTGTGTTTGGCCTGGCAGAGTGGAAAATTTAATTTTAAACTAATTAGTTTCTAAGTTGCCGAATATCCTCAAATTACCGGGCATCACCTTTCCCAGTGGGGAAGAACAACATAACTCACCTGTATCCAACATTTGACACTGCTGGAGTCAAGAGCACGGAAACAAAGGATACCCAACTGCTTATTGTCTTGGCTCAAAGGTCAAGAGTCATTTATGACAAGGCTCTAATTAATAGTTTATTACCCGTAACTGACCATAGCCTCTTTTGTTAGCATTTAATATTATTAGCTAAAGGTTTGCTTTGAATGCAGAATGAGGTTGTCTTTGAAAGAAACTTGTTTGGTCTTCAAACAAGGCTGCTCTCCAGCCTGTTGCTGCTGCGTTGTCTGAGCAAAGGCCTATTGCTGTCAGCGGCTTTTCACCTGACACCAAATCATTGACTGCTCTGATTACTTGGTCACTGAAAGGTCACATGGATATAAGTACTAATTTTCAATTATTCTCATAAATGGGCCAGTAATCATGAAAAGACCAGCCATGTCTTCAGAGCCAACAACAGCAGCGATTACGGTCCAAATTTTTCTTTTCAAATTCATGTATTTAAGTTACTCTACGAGCATAGTACAGTTTTCAAAATATTATGTTGGGTATTTTCATCCTTGGTTTTTTTTTTTTTTTTTTTTTCCCCTCAGTCCTTTGAAAGGCACCAAGAGGAGAACCCAGGCATCTGCCTTCAGGATGACGACAAGCTTCCACCCCATGGCTGGTTTCAGAAGGGGCTTTGGGTTGAAGCGGCACCTGTTTTCATGGCACTAGCCCAAAGAATCCTCTCTCCTGGTTGGTGACCTGAGCTGATAGCAACAGTGAGGACATCTTAGGGGGATCTGGGGAGGGAAGAGGCAGGAGGGACTTCGCGTTGAGCAGCACAGCACCCAGTGGGTGGCTTTTTACCTTCCTTATGGAAGGGGGATGCAGTCATTTAAGACTTTATTTAAGGCACTTACAGATGAGTGTTGTATACAACAGGTTGGTGGAGATGCTGTCGATTCCCAGTTGAGACCTCCTGCCACCATCGCAGAACATCGTGTGAGACATCCTATGGGAATGGGCCAGGCAGAGCAGGTTTGGGAGGTAGCCCCTGCCCCAGAGGCCATGCCTACACTAGCAAAATCTCTGACCTCCTCATTGCTGCCTTGATGCCATTCCTGCATGTGGGATCTGCACAGGGCAAGAGGAGAGAAAAAGTTATTCTAAGGAAAATAAATAAATAAATAAATAAATCTGTACTCCTCCTGCCAGCCTTTTTCATGTCTCTTCATGTCACCTCTTGCCACAATACCTATTTTCTTAGTGTCAAAAATGCCATGAGATCCCAGAGACAACACTGATCAATGCAGAAATACAGCAGATTTTTCCTTTTGCTGGCAATTAAAAAAGATAACGCAACTGGGAGTAAACCAGCAAAAAGTATTAGTAAGTTTAGAAGTTAAGTTGCAGGTCAAACCTTTTTTGAACTGCAGCATTTAAAAGTATATTTTTTTCCTAATAGAATTAAATATATAATATATATAAAATATATTTTTAATAGGAAGAGTTACTTTGCTTTGATATTGCTCCTCTGAGACAATTCCCTACAGCCTTTCTTAAATTCCCCTCCTGTGAACCAAGCAGTTTAGCAGAACAAATGCTAAAAGTCAAAGAATTTGTGGTACTCCTCAAGATGAGTTTCAGTTAATAAAGTTACTTCAGGTTTCCTTTAATGCAACGTGCCACAGATGGCTGCAAGTCCACGGCGCACGGGAAGACCCATGTCCTTGGCTGTTCCAGCAAGCTCTGGGAAGATGCTGGTGGTATGGCCAGAAAATGCCACTTGTGCCATTCAGAAAGGTGTTTGCTCCTTGCCCGGTGCGCTCATTGATGGGTCTCACCCCTTTCCCCAAGACATGCTTTGGTTCCCAGACTTGTCCTTCCATTGAGTACTTCTGTCCCTTGCGAAGCAGCTCCCCAGTTTTGCTTCAGGAACTTGAACACTCCATAGTAAGCTCCCAAATTCTCCATTACATCCATCCATCTCCCATTCCTGACACCTGTGGCTACCACCAGAAGCAGTGCCCATGGCTGAAGGGACCATGGCCAGATCCAGCATCACTCACAGGGGCAACCATGGACACCCAGCCTGCAGCCATACCATCCCAACCCTCACCGCCTGGTTTCCAGAGATGCTGTCACGTACAAGAAGTGACCCTCTGAGCACCCTGGGTACCACAGCATCCCCCAAAAGTCGTACCTCAACCCCGTGTGGCCTTTTCCTCTCCAGGAAGGCACAGAGGTGCTGTTGGTGAGCTGTCCCCAGGACAGGGGACATTGCTTTTCACCATGGGAAGGTCACATCACCAAACCACACTCCGTACTTCAGAAATCCCTGGTGCACATTCAGCACTGGACAGACAGCCTGGCTGGCCACCACTCACCCATTCCTCGTTCTCTGCTGCCATCAGGTGGATGTTTGATTTTATTCACGTTAAAGCTGCAAAATCCCAGCGTGTTTTCCCTGGGTTTAACCATCTCGGCCACGGGCTGTATATTCCCCGGCCTTCTGTCCCTTTGATTGCATACGCAAAGCCATGGGAGCCTGCAGACATGGAAAGATCCGTAATATTTTCCCTTTTCCCAGGAACAAGCTGATTTTGGACACCACAGAGAGGTGGTGAGACCCAACAGAAAACATTTTTGGGTCTTGTCTCTGAAGTCAGTGGTCTGGATCCAAGCCCACCTGGTTGACCGGCATTATCTATTGCTCCCCTTAGCCATGCCACCAGCATCTCCCTTGCAAATTCCACCCCAGGAGGGTTAATATGTCAGGGATTTAGCACGAATACCCACCTTGGCATGACCCAAGGGCTAGGAGATTTCCTGCACATGCTTGTTCAGGAGTCAGCAGTCTCCATTATGGATGCCCAAGACAATACAGGACAGGGTTTGGTTCGAGCAGGGCACCACAGCCTTTTGGAGACCTGCTGGTGCTGAAGGCACTGGAGGTGAAGTTGCTGACAGAGAAAGAAAAGCCATGCACGTCTAAATTTCCCAGCCAGCTTTGCTGAGATAATCATCCAGCAGCCAAAAGCTGCCACAGAGAAGGACCGCTCCCATCTAATACCACAAAAGCATCTTCTTCGTGACGTGCCCTCCCACACAACTCCTGAGAATTGCTTCAAATTGCAGCACTTGTAAAGGTTTTTGGTGTTGTTTTGCACTTCTGGTGGAAACCAGTAGCTAATTTAAAGGATGCAAATCATCATTTTCCATGCCACAGCACCAGAAGCCCGGAGTATTGCCTCACTACCAAAATTTGGACAGATTGCACACTTGTGCAGAAAAACTTTGGCAGTTTGACGGAACAGTCAGCCCACCTAATCCCACCTAATCCATCGGCGCTGATGCAGCATGATATCAAGTGCCTCCTATAACATGGACCAACGTGTTATTTTTGTACAATAGTTAGCGACAACGATCCCAACTCATTCACTAACCTTATGCCGGGCTATACAAACAAGTGCTACATGTGCTGCTTCCCTCAATCTGAGCGTCCACCTCTGGTGCTTTATTCCCAGATCCTCCATTACATTTCAACCCCTTCCATTGCAGAAGAAGTCCCCAGGGAGAGTTTTCCCACCAGTCGCATCTCCTCTCCTCAGGCTGCATGCTCGCTCCCCGGCTGACCAGTAGGTACTGGTTCACCAGTGGCAGACCAAGTAGAAGAGAAATACCAAGCTCAGTTTGCAGCAAAGTAGCTGTGTAGATCTTCCTTTTAGGTGGCCTTAGAAGATCCTACAAGACTAAGCATCCTCTGTTAAACATGACCTAAACTGGTGAGTGGGTTCAAGAGGCTGTGAGAGGGGAGAGCCTGGACTGACAACAGCATGGGCACAATTGTGCAAACTGAAAAACCACAGGAGACGTTTTCAAGTTAGGCAGAAAGAATGCAAAGCAGAAAATCAAGATATTGAAGAAGGTATCTTAATTTTCCCCAGTAGATTTTGATCATCTGTGAGTTGTGAAACACTTCTGGAGCAGTGCTCCAGAAGAAGGAGCACCTCTGCTGTGAGGCCAGGCTGAGAGAGCTGGGGCTGTTCAGCCTGGAGAAGAGGAGGCTCCAGGGAGACCTTAGAGCGGCCTTTCAGTGCCTCAAGGGGGCTGAGAAGAAAGATGGGAAGGGACTTTTGACAAGAGTGTGTAATGATAAGACAACAGGTAATGGCTTTAAACTGAAAGAAAGGAGATTTAGACGAGATATTAGGAAGAAATTCTGTACTGTGCGAGTGGTGAGGCACTGGCCCAGGTTGCCCAGAGAAGCGGTGGATGCCCCATCCCTGGAAGTGTTCAAGGCCGGGTTGGATGGGGCTTTGAGTGACCTGGTCTGGTGGAAGGTGTCCCTGCCCAGGGCAGGGGGGTTGGACTGGATGGTCTTTAAGGACCCTTCCAACCCAAACCATTGTGTGATTCTATGATGATTCTCGTCCCATCTTGGGGAAAGTGGAGATAGGAAAGTGGCCACAGTGCAGGAGCCAGCATCACTTCTTGAAGCACCAGCGTCTGCTGAGCCACAAGCAGAGCATGGCAAAAGCAACAGGAGAGAGAACAAGAGGAGCAGCCACAGAAACTGTCTTCTACTTTCTGACTAAACAAAGTCCTTGTGGCCTGAAGGTCCTCCGCCAGCTCCTATTTTCCCTCTGCCTCTGAAGTAAGTAGGATGCTCAGGCATTGACAAAAGACTATCAGCAGAAAGCAAGGTTAAAAAAGCAATAATTCAGCCAGTTAACTGCCATCATTGTTCCTTCTTATCTCTGCATTCTTGATAAACAAATTCATAACAAGATTTTACTGCTCCGTTCCCCGGAGCGGTCTATTAGTCTGTCGTTCAACATGCACTACCAGTCAAAGCCGAGCTCCCACAACACAATACCCCTGAAGATTATCTCCTTTGCATTTGCTATGATGTAATTATGCTAATTATCCAGCCGGCTTTAATATCCTCATATTTTCCGGGAGGTTTATGATCAAACCTGTTCCTTTAATTTACTTCCCCCGCTGTCGGAGCCGGGGTGTTTTGGTGCGCTCTGCCACACGTACGTCGCTCCGCGGGCTGTAACGGCTTGTCAAGGCCATGGGGAGCTTAGACATGACTTTATCCCAGCTGACAAGAATTTTTAAAATTACTTCTCCTAACTAGCATTTAGCCAATGTTTGATGGCATCTCCCATCCATAACAATATGCCGATAACGCTTGTGCACTTCAATGTTTCATCTCTTTGGTTTTTTGGGTTGTTGTTTTTTTTTTTTTTTTTACTTGCAGTATTGTAAAAATCCCAGGAAACCTTCACATATTTACTGTTCCACCTGCAATGAAAGCTCTGCCTGTTAGATTAACATTTATCTGCGAAAAAAAAAAAAAAACCGAAACCAAACCAAAACAAAACACACACACAAAAAAACCCAAAACACTAGGAACTTTGGAGGCCAGATCCTTACAGCTAGCATTAAACCAATGCAGCAATTAAGAAGTCGGCCTTTCAAAGTCAGAAAAGGATTGTTTTAAGTAACGCATGTGAAAAATGTAATTTGACATAAAAATCTCAATACCTTCCCACCTGCCTGAAATACAGGTGGTTCAAACCCTACACGAATGGAATATGGAAAGTCCTTCTCACTCCATGAGTACCAGTATAGTCAGGAATATTTTCTATGAAGTTTCAGTGTAAACGCTCTGCAAGACAGGGCTTTCATTTGCTTTTGCATTTCAAGTATTGCCATGTGCTTTCATTTTTCCAAAAATAAAACAAAAATCTGAATTTTCATGGCTTGAAGGTACCAGAATTTTTTCTCCCCATTAAATGTGATTTAAAAACCAAGAACTGTTGGCCATAATCATAATAAAATAACCAAGCACGACCCAGATCCCTGTTACAGCAGGTTTTCTGGTGCGCATCATTTCCATAAATTCCTGGGGTGTGTGGTGGCCTTCAGTACTTTGTAATTTGAAAGCATTTTCATAAACTATTTCCTGAGGGTTTTTTTTTCCCCACTTTTATTATTTTATAGATTTCATGGGCTTGTAGAAGGTTTGTGTCACAAGCTCTGTATCTCCTTGCAACAGCCCCAGCGCAGCTCTGGAGACAAGAAAATGGTACGGTGACTTCTGCAGAGCCTGGAACAGCACCAGAGCCACCCACAGGTCCGTGCATGGATGGGTGAAGGTCCATCACTCTTCCTTCACTTTCCTCTCTCATACAGAAATACAACTCCAGGAGACTCCGTGTAAGCAGTTGGGAAGAGGTTAACCAGCATGCACCGTCCCTACAGTTGTTTCACCCTTGCTGGATCTTGTCTTCAAGTGGCAATCCCCACCTCATGCCAGCCATCTCCCTACACCGTTAATTCAAAGCATAGAGGGTCAGTCCTCCATGCCAACCACAACCATGAAGCTGCTCAGCCCAATGTTGCATCTGCCCGCAGGACTTCAGAGACGGGATATTTCTTGGAGAAGATAGGGAAGATGGCCCATGATGCATGAAGCAGCACCTCGGCTCCTCCCACTTGAGGGAGAGGACCTGGCAGCTGAGCCTGGTGGTGGGGGCACCTCATCAATATGGCAGCAAGCACCAATGCACCTTCCTTGCCTTTGCTTGGAATTGACAAATTCTTACCTTGTAGCAAGAGTTGCCAATGACCCACCAGAAAGATCTTCAAATGGGAGAACTTTCACAATATGAAGGGTGTGAAGAGAATCTTAGAGGTGCAAGGCTTGGGGAAGGTCAGTAATAGTACAGGCCGGTCAGCCTCACCTCTCTGCCTGGCAAGGTCATGGAGCAGATTCTCCTGGAAACCATGCTAAGGCACATGGAGAGCAAGGAGGTGGTTGGTGACAGCCAACATGGCTTCACTAAGGGCAGATCCTGCCTGACCAATTTGGTGGCCTTCTATGACGGGGTGACGGCATCGGTGGACAAGGGACGAGCAACTGACATCTTCTACCTAGACTTGTGCAGGGCATTTGACACTGTCCCACACGACATCCTTCTCTCTAAACTGGAGAAGCATGGGTTTGATGGACGGACCACTCGGTGGATAAGGAGTTGGGTGGATGGCCGCACTCAGAGAGTGGTGGTCAACGGCTCAATGTCCAAATGGAGACCGATCACGAGTGGTGTACCTCAGGGGTCTGTGTTGGGCCCGGCTCTGTTCAACATCTTTGTCGGTGACAGCAAGTTCGCCGATGACACCAAGCTGTGTGGTGCCGTCAACACGCTGGAAGGGAGGGATGCCATCCAGAGGGACCTGGACAGGCTGGAGAGGTGGGCCCGTGCCAACCTCATGAAGTTCATCCAGGCCAAGTGCAAGGCATGCACCTGGGTCGTGGCAATCCCAAGCACAAATACAGGCTGGGCGGAGAATGGATCGAGAGCAGCCCTGAGGAGAAGGACTTGGGTGTGCTGGTGGATGAGAAGCTCAACATGAGCTGGTAAAGTACACTTGCAGCCCAGAAGGCCACCTGCAACTGGGTTGCATCAAAAGCAGCATCACCAGCAGGTTGAGGGAGAGGATTCTGCCCCTCTACTCCACTCTGGTGAGACCCCACCTGGAGTACTTTGTCCAGTTCTGGAGCCCCCAACATCAGAAGGACGTGGAGCTGTTGGAGCGGGTCCAGAGCAGGCCATGAAGACAATGAGAGGGCTGGAGCACCTCTCCCAAGAGGACAGGCTGAGAGAGCTGGGGCTGTTCAGCCTGGAGAAGAGGAGGCTCCGGGGAGAGCTGAGAGCGGCTCCCAGTGCCCAAAGGGGGCTGCAGGAAAGGTGGGGAGAGACTCTTCAGTAGGGCCTGTTGTGAAAGGATAAGGAGTAATGGTTTTAAAATAGAGGGAGATAGATTCAGACTAGGTATAAGGAAAAAAATATTGACGCTGAGGGTAGTGGAACACTGGCCCAGGTTACCCAGAGAGGGGGTGGGTGCCCCATCCCTGGAAACATTCCAGGCCAGGTTGGCCGGGGCTCTGAGCAACCTGATCTGGTTGGAGATGTCCCTGCTCCTGGCAGGGGGGTTGGGCTGGATGGGCTTTAACGGTCCCTTCCAACCCAAACCATTCCATGATTTGATGAATACAGCAGCCCTGTAATTCATGTTGCTGCTAAGGAGTTGCAGAACTCCCTTGTTGTTGTTGACAGAGGTGCAAAACCCTGGAAAAAAAGGTTCCAGCTAGGAACTGTGGGACTCATCCCACACCATTCAGCCATTTGGAAATGAGGTAACAGCTACTGAGACAACCTACATGTTGCCATTTTAATTTTGGGTGTCCTAACCTGAAACATGATTTTAAAGGTCTCTTCCAACCCTAACTATTCTATTATTCTATAATTCTAAAGAACCAAGACTAATCTCTCAGCTGAATTAGACACAGTCATAGGAAAAATGCAGGTAGGCCCTAAGGGAACACTCTTCCCTTGAGAACTAAGCTGTGTTGGCCATGAGGAGTTGGGTTTCCTCCATCCTCCCACCACAGGCTAAGAAAGCAGATGAAGGAAACAGATGCTCAACCCACAACCAGGCACATGGACAAAACGCATCTTAAAAGAGCCAAAGGGGAAACCCAGCCTTCTGGCTCCACCAAGTATCCCAAAATAGTCAGAAGCTGTAACAGAGAGAGAAAAGCTGCTCCTAGGAGACTTCTCTCCACTATATCTGACCACAGCTGTGAGTAACAGCATTTTAGAGTCAGGATTAATGAGGTGGGCAAATTTATGTCTCGGGAGGTCAGGGATGGATTTCAGGGGCCTCAACAAGTCTTTACCAGACCGTGATAGGAAAACTGCCTCCTACCTGCTTCAGTGACTAGAATCAGAGCATCACACCATCTCCTCAGAGCTTCATAGAAAAACAGCGACACTCAGGAGATCGACTCCAGGAGAGCTCGGCCATGTAAGCTGAAACACCTGGGAAAGACCCTGGGCACAAACCTATTCTAAAGCAGAGGCATCAACGTTTCCCAGTCACATGAGAAATCAGCAGGCTTGTGTTTACTTACATTGGACTAACCCCACATCACATGCCCTCAAAATAATTTCAAAATAGATCTCCCAGTTGAGGGAGGTGGGGGGGGAAGCAAAACTCCACTCAGTTCATCTCCTAGAGCGTTCAAGGACAAGCAGGCGGCGAGCTGCTGAGACAAGTAAATCCTGTTGCCTTTACACCAAACCCACAGGGAAATCGGGACTGCCTGATGGAGGAAAAAGTAATCTTTTTGATATAGCAAACCGTGGTTGACAGACCAGAAAGCTTTGCATGAATGCCTTTTAAAACAGCTCAGAGCTTGAGGGCATGAATGAGAAATTTCTGTGTCTACCAGGACTGTACCAAGGCTACTGAAGTTGCCTGTTTGAGCTACTCCAACCAGAAAAGATGGTGCTTGCTAACGCCAACCTGAGGAGAGACAGGCTTTTGTTCCCAACCACCAAACAAGTCTTGCCACAGCATGAATGGTGACCACGTTGTTGTGGGAAAGTCTGGCAGGAGAGTAAAGAGAGTGCAGCTCCACCTGGGAACACCTGAAGCAAAACTCATGTGAAGAACAAAGACCATGTGCCCAAGAGCGATAGACACCGTCTGACCATGGCAGTTGGCTGGGATGTGAACTGCAGGATCGAGTTTAGCATAGTGGAAACCTTGCCCATAGGAAGCCAAGGTTGTCTTGCTAGGGAGTCACAAGATGCTTCAAACTCCATGCTCACAATAATACACAATTCGAATCATGCTTGGCACCCACCTAAGACCACAAGGTCTTACCTGCAACCATTGTAGGACATCTTTGAAACATGGTTTTGTGAATCTTTTTCCAGACTCTAGCTGTCTTTGGCTTTGTGAGACCTAGGGTTTTGCACAAACCATCTTGAGAGGGAAAAATGACACCTCTCAAGAACGCAAATCAAGAGGTTGCTTCCTCAGGTTGTAAGGCAAGGCTGGAGAGCTAAATCACAGCACAGAATTTTTGAAAGACAAGACAGTCCTGTTGTTAGGAGGTATGGAGAGGAGTGAAAACCTTGAAGGGGTTTAGAAGTGGCCTGAATTCATCAAACAGCTTTAAGAAAGAGAAATGCTCACCTCATAGAATCATAGAATCATAGAATGGTTAGGGTTGGAAGGGACCTTCAAAGGTCATCTAGTCCAGCCCCCCCACTAGATCAGGTTGCTCAAAGCCTCATCCAGCCTGGCCTTGAACGCTTCCAGAGATGGGGCCTCCACCACCTTTCTGGGCAACCTGTTCCAGTGTTCTATAACCCGCATCGTAAAAAATTTTTTCCTAATTTCTAATCTAAATCTACCCCCCTCTATTTTAAAACCATTACCTCTCGTCCTATCGCAACAGGCCCTACTAAACAGCCTATCCCTGTGCCATATATAACAACAGCTGGAGGAACTTTAAAACTGAATGCCAAGCCTATGTGAAGGGAGTCAGATTATTTCCATGTTATTTGGGAAAAGAAAATTCAAAGTGAGAAATATTCAGTAGAAGACTTGTCAGAAAAAACTAATTTTGAAATAGCTGGAGACACATCGGGTGCCATAAACTCAGGGAGGTTGCTTGACTGGAAAGATGACCAAGGCACCAACTTGTCTGCTTTGCTTTTATTCAACAGTCCCATGTAATCAACACTTTTCCATATAACACTTCAACTCTGTCAAGAGTGCCTGGTTCTTAAAAAAAAAAAAATAATCTAAAGTTAACAAAATTCAGTGACCTCTTTTGTAGACAGGATAAAACATTCTGCAACACACCTAACACTCCACAAAGGCTTTCTTGATATTTTAAGTTCCTTAAAACATTGCAATCAACGAAGGTACCTTTTTTTTTTTTAAAGAGTAGTAACTTTCAAAGGATCTGAGTTGTTCTCAATGTAACATTAAAGCCAGGACGCTAATTCGCTTTTGTTCTTTCAAACCTCACCACTCTTACAAGCACCAGGTTATATTTAAAACAGCCATGAAACAGCACGTGTCACTGGTCATTCTCACCCACCTTCAACGGGAGGTGAGAAATGGATAGGTTGTTTATCAGCTTGCTTTGGAAACATACATCGGGTTGATGCCTAAGGTCAAACGAGCTTGTCTTACACAACCAATCAAGGTCAGTGAGGGTCCTCAGGCCTTGTGCAAAGTAGCTTCACCCTTCAACAAGCAAGGGCGGCTTGTAGTAGTGTCACATCTGCACATTCCAAGACTACCAAGAACAAAAATAGTCAGTTGACTGATATACAACTACTTTCACAAATATCAACACCTGTTTCTCATTATTTTGCCTCTTTGAAGAAGATACTTTACCATTTTAGCTGGTCAGAAGGGCAACCCCATCTTGAGTTACAGTCTAGTGACAGTACCTCCACCACTATCTCATTAACTAAGGACAAGAGAGTCACCCCGACGACTCTTGTTGGGCTGAAACCAGTTCTATTCCACAAGCCAAAGGAAGGGGGACACAAAGGAAAATACATACAAGTCACTTCAAAGTTTCCGTGACTCAGAGCTACAGGCTGCCAACGGTGGTACCCTGTCAAAAAAAATACTGTGGCTTAGTGAAGTCAGCCTGAGGCTGAAGGCAGGAAGATGTGGTTTTTAATGCTGGCTCTGCTGCTGCATCATGGGGCAATGGCAACCAAGAAATTCCCCAGGAGTTTAAACTTGTTTGAAAGTACGTAGGGTTGACACACTTAAGAAGTACCTGCAGATTCCAGCAAAACAAGGGCATAAAATACTGCCCACCGGCTGTGCTTATCTGCTTTCCATCTTTGCACACTGTGGTCATACTCTACCTCTGCCTCCCTTGGCACTCCTCCACACAAACTTTTAACAGATCATCTTCCCCCTACTCCTCCACAGTTGTGGAGGTTTGACACCCACGTTGAGAGAACCTGATACCTCTGCTGTATGAAACAACCCATGCAAGCACCTTTTAAGGGAGTGGGGCTGAGAAGGAGATCTACTTTTTCTTTTTAACTTCTGAAATTATCATCATGTTACCTCGATCATATTCAGTATCAGTATTTCATCCCTTTTTAATCTTCACACTTAATCAGTTCTTTTCTGTGGGAAAGAGGCTCTAGAGGACATGGCTTATGATGGAGCGGGTATTGCCGTGACCACATGGATAACAGGAACACAAAATACAAGAAAGATCCCAGACTGCTCAGCGAAAGGCCAGGTTTCATCAACACCAGCTAGGGCATGGGACATTTAAAAGTATCAGAAGAGGAATAGCTCCTGGACACCTCAACGGCACATCTTAGAAATCATTCGTTTTGGAATTAGCTCAGTCACAGCTGGGAAGAGTCTCACAGCCAGAGCTCCGAGGCTGCAGACATGTCAGTATTAGCACCTGAAACATGAATTTTGGGTTGAGCTGGAGCTGCCGCTTAAACATCCCACGACATGCGAAGAAGACCATCAATAGCTCCCTGCTCCCCCCTTGTTTTAATCCACCTACATGTTCTCTTAACTAGACATCTTCCAACAATTGGGCCTAACACTGAAGAAATGCAAATGCATTTCAGTGCCTAGCTAACTCATCAAGCTGGCTTTCGGCAGGATCCTTGCAAATTCAGTCAGCCACCAGCCTCTGCAAGCAGACTGGAGCTCCTCGGGCCAGCATCTGAACCGCAGTCAAAAAGTCAGTTAATCCATCGCCACCTGCCTTTATTTTGTTATCCACCCAGTTGGACATCACACTCCCAACATGAGCAATTAGTGTGGTCAGTGCTACCTACTGCAGGGCTAATTAACAGCACATTAGTTCTTCTAAACATATCCAGATCTTTGACAGCACCAGACATGAGGAGGAAGGCAGGAGGAGAAGCATCTTTGCTCACCTTTCATCAGATTAAGCTTCCCCAAATCCTGCTCATGCTCCCTATGTCATGACAAATCATTCTTTCTGCTCATTTAAGTGCCCTTGCTCTCAGAGCACGCCTGGGGGAAGCACTGGATATGAACAGATCCCACAACTTTGCAGTTGCCTTTTGGTTCTCTAACGAAGGCTGCTCAAGGGTTTTAACCCCAAAAAGCATCTGCTCAAGCGTAAACTGGTGACAGCTCTACTGACAGCAGGTAGAGCTCCGAGAAAACACACAAATTACGGCCATTATCCTGTAATCATGGTATTACTACAGCAGCAGATCCTGTCAGTCCTCCTTGATTTCACCTGGATGATCAGAAAAAAGGTCTGAGAGGGTACACATGAATGCACGCATGAGAAACGGGACTACTGAGCTTTAGAATGTGCCCTTGGGATGGTACCAAGATCAGAACTGCCTTCCCAGATGGACCAAATTAGCTCCTTACATCACACAAAATTAATAATCCAACTTCCTCAGGGGCTCAGAAGAGGGTAGCATTTTCTCCACATTTAGCAAGCACAGCTGCCATTTGTCACGTAAAAATACACTATCTTTGGATTTAAGTCTTTTTTAGAACAAAATCAGGAGACAAAAAGTCTTGCAGAGTTTCAGTAAGTCAGACACTCTGCTAAATGCCTAAAAAAAAAATAAGTCCCTCCTCCCAAAAACCCACAACAAACCACATACATGTCACAGGATGAGATGTACTGTTTGCTGAGGAGCACGTGAGCAATCCCAAGCGTTCTCATTAAAGAAAAAGCAAAATTCCCTTCTCCAGAATGAAAATTCATTTAGATACTACACCAAACCTCTTCCCACAGAGGCTGTGGGCTTTTTATTACCATTTATTTATCTGTAAGGCTGCTTCTCCTTGTGATCAGGTAACAGTCTCTTCCATCCAGCACCAGGCTGCAGGACAAGTTGTGTCAGTTCCTCAGTCTTGAGCTCAAGTTGCTCCTCAAGGGACTCTTGGGTCTGAGCTTTGACAGTAACAGAGATGCAAAACTGCTTCTGTGCACCCCTCAGCCCCATTTCCATTAAACCTGCTCCTGTGCTCCACAACTCTTTCAGTACTGTAACAAAAGAAAAAATAGTTTTATGATCTCTAACTAGCTGATATGTATCAGGAGCGTTCAGACCACTGGTAAGGGTGCGTCTGTGACCGTGTATCACTGCCGAAGCTGAGCATCAGCTACTTTTTCTTTTTTTTTTTTTTTCCCCAGCTCCACCGCTTTTCCTGTTCTGCTTAACCTCAGTACTTCTCAGCCCTGGCTCCTTGCCCATTTTAATTTCATAGCCAGCACAAACCTCAAAGTCTGAGTACATATCTTCCCTCACATCAGTACTCCCATCACATTGCTAATTGCTGTGGGTTTTCTTCCCATTGGCCTCTCAGATTTCTGAAGCTGTAAAAGAAGATTGTACTTGTCTAGAAGGGGATTATTGTTCTTAAATTAACATTACCATTTATAAGGCTTAACTGCAAAAAGAGGAGAGGGTTTATGTTGGCACATGAATGTACACCTCAGTGCTGTATATGCATCTCTTCTGCAAACCAGGATGCTGTTGGGTACGTCCAGCCCAGAGGGCAGATGCTCTCCAGAACAACCACGGAGTCCTTCCCAACCCACAGCCCACCTCAGCGCTCGACAGTCCTCCCATACCTTCTAAACTGCTTCGCTCCTCAGACGTATGACAGTCCTCACGCAAAAGACAATTTACTTTGTTCCACGTGACAAATCCTGTCATTTCCAGATCTTCCTCTACCAAAGTCAATGCTCTTTGCTCTTCAGCAGACTGCTTACAAAAATACACAGCAACAAATTCTGAAATCCTTTCTCCACTCAGACAGCAGTGAACATTCATTCAACCCTGCAGTGGACCTTGCTGAACTCTTATCCATCTACACCAGCAGCAGAGGCAAGTATGGGAGGAAGCACAGTACAGATGCACAGCAAAGCTTGGGTCAGGTCCGTAAGAAATTCCACCAGGACCTGTACCTGAGCTAATGCCCCCTCTGACAGTATAGAATCCTTCACCACATGGCGTTACTCTGATTTCCACCAGGACAAATTTCAGCGCTGCCTGCCACTGTTTCGTGGCAAGACAAACTTTGCTCTTCTCAGAGCTTCAGTAGGATCACATCTTGCTCCTCTCTCAAGAAACCTGCCCCTGCTGCCTGAGGCTCTCTTTTTTTTTAACCACAGGCTCCATCAGTGCTTCCACAGAAAACAAACCAGCACTCAGCTGTGAAAACCCTGGTGAGTCCACACTGAATAACCCCCGCCCAAACCTCAACAGCTTAAGCACATCTTTTCTCAGCTTCACTTTGCAAATCCTACAGATCAGCTCTTCAGGGCATGCAACACAAACACAAGAGTCAGGACTCTGACACTTAGAAGTGTTTTTAAATTCGTTATCCATTAGCTTTATTTCAATGTAATTAATGAATCTAAGCAACCTAAGCTTACCTATCTGCTATTGCTTATCCAGCTGTTCTGTATCTCTGAAGAGTTTGGAATATGACAGTTAACCCCGTGCAGAGGTCCAGAGTATGCCTCTACAGCTTGACCTGCCTCTACTGCAGCTTCCTCGCAAACTGGCCATGTGCTTGATGCTCCAGCCTCCCTGGCTTCTTACTCCTTGATCAAAGGTGACCAACTACAAGAAAGATGGGGAGAGACTGTTCAGTACAGCCTGTTGCAATAGGATGAGAGGTAATGGTTTTAAAACAGAGGGAGGTAGATTTAGATTAGATATTAGGAAAAAATTTTTTACACTAAGAGTGGTAGAACAGTGGCCCAGGTTGCCCAGAGAGGCGGTGGATGCCCCATCCCTGGAAACATTCCAGGCCAGGCTGGCCGGGGCTGTGAGCAACCGGATCTGGTTGGAGATGTCCCTGCTCCTGGCAGGGGGGTTGGACTGGGTGGGCTTTGAAGGTCCCTTCCCACCCAAACCATTCCATGATTCTAACTGCCCAGACAGCTTCTCCCGAAGACTGAAAAAAAGAATGGATGAACAGCACCCATCCTTTCACCCAAAGATAAACTGTAACCCCCAGCAACCTACATTTAATGATTTTCTCTGCTTGGTGCCACAACCGTTTTCTTGGAATTTTACTTCAAAACAAAAAAGCAAGTAAGCAAGACTTTAAAGCAAAGACAGGTTTAAAAATCAAACAGAATTTGCAGCCTCAGGTACACGTTGCTCAAAAGCTCAATTAATTCATGAGGCACACTAATTCTTTTACGATACCTTACTATGGCTTTAGACAAGCAAAGAGCTGGATGCTCATCAAGAGTGACAGAAGCTCTGTTTCAAATCTCAGCGTTGCAAATTAAAAGAAAATTAGGACTGGCGCATGTATGTCCACTGCCACTTTAGATCCTATTCCAAAAGGAACAGGACAAGCACCTGGCCTGCACTGCATCCATTCTGACTACAGAAGAAAAAAAACAAAGACATCTTTGCAGATCCATCATTTATCTATTTTTCTTCTGCCAAGTAACTAGATTTAATCCTGATTACAGTTAATGAAACAACATCAAAGACTGCTCTCAGCTTTGAAGCCTGGATTCTAGTTTTCATAGCTGTGACAACCTAGTACCAGAAACTTACTTACAAACTGTGCTTTCTCAAGAAAAGAAATAGCAACCATGCTCAGAAAAATTTTTTTACAGAAGAGATAAGGAAAAAAGAGGACCACCATGACTGGAGGTTATTTTTAAATGGCCTTCTTTAATAAAGATTACAAAGATTATTTACTAACCCAGACAAAGTGGTGAGGAAAACACATGTCTCATTAATATTTTCTTAACAGCAATAAAAAAAAAAAGGGAATAAGGAAGACTCGGGTAACTACAGGCCGGTCAGCCTCACCTCTGTGCCTGGCAAGGTCATGGAGCAGATTCTCCCGGAAACCATGCCAAGGCACATGGAGAGCAAGGAGGTGGTTGGTGACAGCCAACATGGCTTCACCAAGGGCAGATCCTGCCTGACCAATTTGGTGGCCTTTTATGACGGGGTGACGGCATTGGTGGACAAGGGACGAGCAACAGATATCACCTACCTGGACTTGTGCAGGGCATTTGACACTGTCCCGCACGACATCCTTCTCTCTAAACTGGAGAGACATGGGTTTGATGGACGGACCACTCGGTGGATAAGGAGTTGGCTGGATGGCCGCACTCAGAGAGTGGTGGTCAATGGCTCAATGTCCATGTGGAGACCGGTCACCAGTGGTGTCCCTCAGGGGTCCGTGCTGGGCCCGGCCCTGTTCAACATCTTTGTCGGCGACATGGACAGTGGGATAGAGTGCACCCTCAGCAAGTTCGCCGACGACACCAAGCTGTGTGGTGCCATCAACACACTGGAAGGGAGGGATGCCATCCAGAGGGACCTGGACAGGCTGGAGAGGTGGGCCCGTGCCAACCTCATGAAATTCAACCAGGCCAAGGGCAAGGTCCTGCACCTGGGTCATGGCAATCCCAGGCATAAATACAGGCTGGGCAGGGAATGGATTGAGAGCAGCCCTGAGGAGAAGGACTTGGGAGTGCTGGTGGACAAGAAGCTCAACATGAGCAGGCAATATGCCCTTGCGGCCCAGAAGGCCAACCGCATCCTGGGCTGCATCAAGAGGAGCGTGGCCAGCAGGTCGAGGGAGGGGATTCTGCCCCTCTGCTCTGCCCTGGTGAGACCCCACCTGGAGTACTGCGTCCAGTTCTGGAGCCCCCAACACAAGAAGGACATGGACCAGTTGGAGAAGGTCCAGAGGAGGGCCACAAAGATGATAAAAGGGCTGGAGCACCTCTCTTATGAAGCCAGGCTGAGAGAGTTGGGGCTGTTCAGCCTGCAGAAGAGGAGGCTCCGGGGAAACCTGAGAGCGGTCTTCAGTACCTCAAGGGGGCCTACAAGAAAGATGGGGAGAGGCTGTTTAGTAGGGCCTGTTGCAATAGGACGAGAGGTAATGGTTTTAAAATAGAGGGGGGTAGATTTAGATTAGAAATTAGGAAAAAATTTTTTACAATGCGAGTTATAGAACACTGGAACAGGTTGCCCAGAAAGCTGGTGGAAGCCCCATCCCTGGAAACGTTCAAGGCCAGAGGCTGGATGAGGCTCTGAGCAACCTGACCTAGTTGGGGATGTCCCTGCTCCTTGCAGGGGGGTTGGACTGGGTGGCCTTTGAAGGTCCCTTCCAACCCAAACCATTCTATGATTCTATACTTTTCAGACCAGCTGCAGTTTACTTCTGAGCAGGTCCTTCTAGAAGCACCTTCTAATACAGCTGCCACATTACTTGCTATATGTTTGATTCTTCTAACAAGAACAGCACTTCACTAACTCTTCAGAACCAGCACTGCAGCTTCAGCATCCCCGAAATTAGGTTATAGTCAAACTTGTTTTGGTAAAAGGAACACTGCTCCCTACTCAAATAAAACACTGCGTGGGTGGAGTATCATGAAATCCTGTATTTCACAATATTTTAACTCAAAACGCAGCTGCAGTAAAATTTCAGTTTGCAATGCTAAAAAAAGCTGTAACCACAACGAACTATGACAAGTTTGAAGGTTAAAACAAAACACTCACAGTTCACTGTGCCAACAATTTAGAGCTGCAGATGATTATCGAACCCCCAAATGTCACATCCTCCCACTTCCAACATGAAAAGTCAAATCGGACATATGAAAAATAAAAAGCTTAGTGAAGTATGGTAGTTGTGAGTTCTAGGTTTTACTGTGTAAATTAGTTTAAAGCCATTATTCCTAAACATTTAAGCTGCTTTGATACGTGTAAGAACTTTTTAAGATACATATACATACTTACATCATGTACCTGTATCAGGCACCTCAGCCAACAGCCCAAGCTCTGCACCACAGAACAATCCAGAGCCCCAAATTCAGACTCTACCTCTCCCTGCTGCTTACACAGGGACTCTGAAGTTAAACTGGAACAACTTCTTAAACGAAATTGGGTTTTTCTTTGGAGGGGGAAGAGTTCTGAAGTGTCAGGCCAGTGCATCCAAGCTGCTAACAGGCAACTCAAAATTAATTTTCAGGCTTGAGTGTTTACATCTATTACCTGATTTCTGATTACTTGGCTTTGTCAGTACTATGAAAATCAAGCTCGGACAGGGCTAGCGACAAGAGAGATGAGAACCCAGGCACACAGAATCCCAGTCCAAACTTAAGGCAGCAGTTACACAAAATTTTTCCAGCATCACCATACAGATAAGCAGCTGGGTAGCCATAAAGTATCTCCAGTTGAGTACTCCCTGGTTGGTTAGTATTTTATCTAACAAAAGTCTCACCGAAAAAAAAAGAATTTGGTTTTGATTTGTACATTGGACATCAGTACTTTGACTGGCAGAAGAGAAATGGGATGAGGTTGCATTCCTATGTACCACAGGCTTTCTGCATAAAGATGCTTGAGCAGGCACTGGTCAGATTTTGAGGAAGAGCAGAACAGCAGTGGGGTAAGCCAGAAAGCATTGGATTAGGAAACAGGAGTAGGTTAAAGTTACTCAAGAATTGCCAAGGGCATTTAAATGAAGTACAGGCAAGCAAACATTTCAAACGCAGATAAGTTCCCTTGTTCCACTAAGCTGTGGGTGAAACAGGGGAGAATATCTTAGTGGTATCAACAGAAGTCAAAAAAGGGACTTCTACACAGACTGAGATGGCCTTGCACACAGGCAGCACCACAGGTCCACAGATAATGGCCTGCAGTGTCCTTGTACACCGCTTGGAAGCATGCACAAAAAGAGGGTACAGTCAAGGCTATGACAGCATTCAAGGTGAAGCAAGTAGTATCGCCGTAATTGAACACGCATACAGAAATCCACAGCAAGGAGATCACAGAATCAGGGCACCCAACCGACTCAAGCTGCAACCCGCTCATAAACGCAACGGAGCCTTTCAACCAGGCAAAGCGCTCTTATCCAACTGCCCCACAGGTGAAGTCAACATCTGAGCTAGTGGGATGTAGTTCGATTGCGGAAGAGGAAAGCAATTACTTTAATAAACTCAGTCTCGAATAGAAGTCTGTATCACGAAACACAGATCCAGAACCTCCATGACAGCTGCATGAGAAGTGATTTTCACTATAATATCTAAACTGTACTGTTCCAGTCACAAGATGCAGGACACTCGTGCCTTTTATTTGAGTGGGCTAGAATGATTCCTAACCTTCAATAGAAGACACAAACAGCAATTAGTAAAAACAACAACCACCATCATGAGAATTGAAACTTTTATTAGTGTATTCACATATTAGGCAAATGCAACACGCATGAAGCTTATTTCTTAGGTTCACAAGTTCTACCAATACATTAGTCTACTGGTAAAACTAGCACAAACTGATAACTGCTTTGCCAATTTTTTTAAAAGGTGTCCGGCCCACTCTTTCAAGGCTTGATTTTTGGTATTGCTTCTATGCCCTAGTCATTATGGCATAAAAATATCCATCACTACCATCAATTCAGTCAACTGATTAAAAGCTGTTAACACTGGCCACGTTTTTGTTCTCAAAGCTAAGTTATCACTAGCTGTACTTACGAAGTACAGTGCTAGTGTAATGAATGAAACAATGGGAAAAAACAGACAAAGGCAATCCTGCTACTGCCACAATAACAGAAGAATGACAGACAGCTAGATCACAAGATTGTTAGTAAGATGTATATTTTTTCAAGTCAGAATAACCCTTCTATACAGTTTCCCAACCCTTCCCCAACCCAGACTTATTTGTAGAATATATTTCAGAATATTTTTAATATGGTGCAGCTGTAGTGTCCAAGGGTTCACAATAACATGCACTGTCACGAAGAACCTAGAAGTCCTCCTTCGCTGGTCATACCTCAGCAACCACTATCCTAGAGGTTTTGCAGAAGCAACTACTTTTAATAACAAGGCCCATTATGACATAATGAATGCGTATGATCTGGTATGTAAGTAAGCTAAACAAAGCCACTCAGGTCAGAAATTTAAATTCTGTTACTGAAATACATTAAGAAGCTGCATCTATTTAAAAACTATACGAAAGAGTCTAGTTTACCCCGGGATAGGATTTTTCAAGGTATTTGGCTCCAAAAACTAAAAAACATTATTTTTAGTGACATCTGTTTAATGAAAAAAATACAAATGTAAAGGGTAAGCCAATAACCTTGTCTACTCAATCCAGTATCCAATGCTACGGTAAATTCTCATTCCATGAGAAAAAGCACTGATTTCAATGATTCAAGGTACAAAAAAGTCCTAAATTACGTCAGTGCCAGCAATATTGCGGGGAACATATGCATCAACTCAGATCGGTAGGGAAAAGTAGACTCGTAGTGTGATGGATACTTGGAATTTATAATATGAATTCATTTAGGCCCCATTAAGCATATAAGGTGCCTTAAGACTTCACAGATGAATCTCAAGACATTTCTTTCCCTTCCAATGGAGGGATTTTCTTTTTCTTTAAGAAGGCAGCAAAAGTTAAGCTTTTCTACAAGGAAAGTCTGCTTTTTATGTTTAGGACAACTTGAAAACCTGCTTATATAAAAAAATATAAAAGAATAAAGGAGTAGAGTCTTGAAATTTTATGAGATATTTGCCCCAATCAAAAAACAAACGACTATTGATGGGAACTAAAATGTAGAACAGCACAATACTGTGATTTTTGAGATCATGATACGTTTACCTGTACATATACTTAGCTATTCATGTTATTGATAAACCATTAGGACACTCAATTATATATCCAATAAAAACACCATTAAGAGTCTTTAGAACTGTCCCTTCTTCCTTCTGAAGAAGGCACTTCTATACACTAAATTTTCATCTAGTATCAGAGTATAGGAAACAGAATCCACAAGGTGCTTTAATTGATGAGACCTCAAGTGCTGTTTTTCTTTTTTTTTTTTAAACTTTTGGATAGTAAACAGTTCATGGGGGGACCACACACAAATACTACGACAGATGAGCTGTTCTATTAAGTCTGTTGATTGGACTCAATATTTAGCCCACTGGTAACGGAGGAAGGAGTTTTACGACATGCTGGAGCAGCGTACTGAAGGGGAGCCCATCTGAGTCAATACTTTGTCCAACCATTGTAGAGGTCCATTCAGATGAAGCTCAATCCAGCAAGGAGTGCTTGTTACTGTTTGCCGCCTAGAAAATAAAGAATAGTAAAGTCAGAAAGCAGCTTTGGCTGGCAAAGTTCTCCATCCTACAATTAAATTTGTTTCCATCTGTATCTACTACAAAGAAAGATAAAAATCTGCAACAATTACCATAACTGTTACTAAGCTTTTTTCAGATAGTCTTTGAAGAAAAAAACACCACCCAACAAAAACCACCAAACAGCCCACATCTATCAGGCACATCAATAATTACATGCTTGTCCGTGATACATCAACAATATTCTGCAGAGTAGAATAAGATAAGAACTGCAGCTTCTCCTTCAAGTGCCACACCAAGAGACTTCTGCTAAAAATAAATTTAAAACTGAAGATTGCCCAATCAACGTGGTGTTCACATCACAGATAGCTACGTGCAGTTGTATCGCAACCTTCAAAGAGCCCGCACGCTAACAGGGTTTGAATTTTGTAGACAACTACTGAGAAAATACAGAACAGAAACACTTGGTTCTGCACTGTCAGTGCGGCCAAACAGCACAATACTATGCTAAGGTCTGGCTCTCTGGAGCAATTGGCAAGATAAATGTATAAGGAAACTGCTAGATGTTGTCAGAAATACCGTACCAAAACAGTGTGTATGCTGTGCTAACTGATGCTATCTCAAAGGAACACCAATCTTCACCTCTGATTTCCTGTAATCTTACACTTCTACATGTGTTTTTGTACTGTAACATCCTCACACAAACAACTTCAGTAAAAATTGTGCTTCCTGTCTTCTATATAAACTTGCCTACAATTTTGCACAACAAAAGCCCTTAATTAAACACTATACAGAAAGAGTTAAAGCTGAAAGGTTGGCCAACATAAAAGCTTCATTCACTCTCCCATATGTCCTTGTTTCACAGACCTGTTATTCAAAAATCTTCTTTTTCAACTCCAAAATAAAGAAATCAGTATTGGACATACTCTGCCTGAGAAATCCTAATATTTCACTGTACCCACTCCAGGCATGGGAGTTTTCCCAAACTAGACTGGCAAGACTGCTGTTGCTAAGCCAGTTTTTCCTAGTAATTCCAGCTATTCCAAAGTCAAAGCAAGAAGGCATTAAGATTCAAAGGCAGCAGATTAGTCAGATACAAACCCGGCCCCTTCATTTTTACTGTCAGCACCACAACCCTTCGCTTTAAGGAAATCTGTTTACATAAACAGAGGAACTGAAAAGGCAGAAAGATTAAGATGGATTTCAGAAGTTGTCTGTGGTTTCACATTTTCTAGGAGAAAAAAGCAGCTGAGGTCCATGTTCTCTCAGCACTCTTAAACATTGTTATTTTAGCCCCAAATGCCTGTGCCAAAACAAAGCGATCCAATAAAAGAACAATCTAAACCACAGGAAACATAATTCCATTTAGTCTCGAATCCTCTCCCAAAGAAGGAAGTTCATTATTCCACCACTGTCAACTCCCCACCAATGTGCTACACAACACACTTCCTCAAAATTTTATAACTTGTTCTGCTTAACAGCCCTGGCTTTGCTCTACACTGGCAAAGCTGACAAAATATAACAATCACTTAGCAGCTGTCTCAAAGCTAGAACTCAGTCTCTTCTACCCAGGGATTTCCAGTCCACACACCACTAAGTCTCTCTGCTGTAATTACCTCTACTTAACTTTCTTCAGAAGATGATTCTAGATCTGGATAGTTCCTGTGCTAACGTGAGCATTTGACTGCTGATCTGAACTCCTCCCACCATCCTCAATTCAAGCCAATTCGAGCAAAAAGCTATCAGCTATTTTGCCTACCAAGCTTACAAGCCTACCGTCTTACCATATCTACACCTTAATTTTAGGCTTATGGCATATGTACATAAAGTAATGTTTTGGCTTTGCCAAAGCCCGTCCTATGATAAGTGTTTTTGACACAACAATGAAGCACAGAAGTTTTAACAGGAAAGATGGATTTCACAGTGCTTCCTGGTCTATTTTGACGATTCAGACTGCATTCACTTAAATTCAAGGTTATGTTTGCAGGAGCAACCTCTTCTTGCTTTAACCACAACTGCAGAACAGCTTACAAGTTTTGTGCATCAATAATTTATTAGCATCATCTTAAGCAGAGATGTAAAGAAAGTAGTTCAGCGTTATGTCAGTAATCAGTTTCTGTGCTGAGCTGGCAGTGTTTCCACTGGAGCTTTTTCCACCCTGTGATCTCTGAAGGGGTTATAGACTACTACCAGCCAACCTTCTCCCTCCTTAGAAATAACTTTACCAAAAGCCTCCCCACTGTTTTAACCCAGAATTGACACTCCACTCACTTCAAGTTGTCTCCGTGCAATTTGACTGATTAAGCCTTTCTTCTGTTCTGATTTGAATGTTGTATTTAGTTATGCATAAGGGTATACATACTACTTTTGAGCCAAATCCAAGAGTTCTTTAATCTTGAGCCAGATTCCTTCTTGTGTACCTCTTGCTAACAAAGAGGTACCAATTTATTCCATTACTCAAATTTCTCATTTGATCTAATTACGTTTTTACAAAATTGGTTTCACTTAGCTAAGGAGCCTCCTCCACATACTGACACTGCTATTTACATATATCTCTATTTCAAGAGCAGATAAAAGAATCAAAACCCCAGGATTCACAGTGGAACTTACACATCATTATTCAACTTCAGAAATGAAATGGGTTTAAAAAAATAATTACATATTGCAATAGGGTATTGATATGTCAGACTTCATTCTTTCAGTGGACAATTTCTAGAGAGGTTTAAGGGATTTGTTTATAACCACATCTCTAGCCCTCCAAAATAATGAAATCTTTAATACTGCCTAGTTAGAAGTTAATGCCTTTTCTTCCCAAATTCTCATACTACATTAGAAACAGGCACTGTCTTTAACTATAGCTTTTAATTTGAGCTAACAGAGAATACAACTGGAATCTGTTCAAAAGCAGATAAAAGACTATTTATTCCACTCAAAAACCTGTTTTTAGCAGTTTTACTACATAAACAGTCATCTTACTCCCACAAAGCTTTTTCCACTGCAAGTTCCAAAATATCTGCCATCCCTTAAATGTGTGTTCTCCAGCCATTTCACTCCGCAGAATGCACTCCAAGTGACTCCAATTCTTTCCATCAAGTACTATCAACCACATTGCACAGCACGACCTAACAAACTTTTCATACTCCATATAGAACAGGACAGACCAACATGCAAAAGTAAAGCTTTTTTTCTTACCTGTATTCAGCCCCCCATCCTTTAACAAAACTCATTCGAATGGTACACATTCTAGTAAGTTGATAAACTGCTTCAAAACCCTGATTCACAGATTGAGCCAGAAGAGCAGCAAATTCTTGGTTATTAAAGATTTTTAGATTGCATCCTAGAAAGAAAAAAGTCAAAAGGGTACAATCAATGAATACTTTTGTTTGCTACACAGAAGCCCAAAACTATGACGAAACTATCAAAAGGAAAGCAAATGTCATTCAGTGAATACCTACCTGGTGGAATTTTGCACACAGTAGCAGGATGCCAGCCATATCTTTGATTACAGTTGGGGCTCTGAACAAAAATCGCGCTATCGCTTAGGCACTCAGCAAAAACTTCTCCACCAATGTAATAGAGACGTACTCCCCTCCCTGCAGCAAAATTCAAAGGAACTCAAGTTACAATATGACCCAAAGCAGATTAACAAACAAGGGAGTATTTTGTTTCAGAGAAGGCCAAGGTTTTTCTTTATAACAGAAACAGAAATCAATTATCTACAGGACCACACTGCAGGGCTGACAGTTGTAGCAGGAGCAGAACACAATTAACTCGCATTTTTCTCCCACAAACACAAAATATTTGAAGGAGAGGCAGAATAATTTTTCGTCAAGGGTGAGACAGAATTTTCTAGCCATATAGTGGCTTGTAACCAAATCCATATTAGGAAGCAGTGCTCATTACCAAATAATTTTTTTTCACTTAAAGAAATACCAAAACTCAAATAAAATTACTAGATTCAACAGAATTAAAGCTTGTGCCAATATTATGTTGTACGTGAAGTAGCACAGGCCACTGGCAAAAAAGAAGAACACAAGCTACCACATCAACACTCTCTGCTTACATGCGCCCACACTATTTCACAACCCACTGCATACCCCTTCTCTACACTACTTTCACAAAAACAACAGGACTTCACTTAGCCTTATTACGAAAAAATGCCCGTAAGAAATGCTATTGTTCACTTTCAAACTGTGATCTTGTTCTGTGACCATTTTGATCAGTCAGCACAGGCACAGCCTGGTTTCTGCACATCTAACATTCTATCAGAAAAGCATCTGGATTCACCATTGAGAGAGTCAGAAAGTTCTACTAAAGGGGTTGGACTTTTTTTTACTAAAAACAAAAAAAAAAAATCTTGAATGTTTTTCCAGAGGAAAAGTAGTTTAATGAACCAAGATGTTGCATTGTGGAAAACAGATTCTTTAGTAACCATTACAAAGAAAATCTTGATCATGTCAAAACAGTGTGTTACCTCAGCAGAAGCTTTTCCCATTTCAGAAAACAACTCCAGTTGTACTACCAATGCCTTGCAGTAAACTAAGAGTATGTTAATATTTTGTAATTAAAGCTTAAATTTCAATTATAAGCAACTCTGAATATAAATGCTACCCAGGGCAAAAGAGCCCAAAGAGCCCAAAAGCCAAAACCCTGCTTGCTGCATCGTCTTTTTCCAGAAGGCAGAGAACAGCAACCTCACACAGTTGTGTGGCTTTCTCCTGCATCGCTCTCAGCCTGACAGCTGTGTGACTGCTGCTGCCACTGACTTAGTGACTACTGACTGAGGAAAGGCAGCTCCTTTCAGCTCCAGCCACCACTACATCTCTTCCCAGTTGCACCTGGCTGTGCTAGCAGAGGCTGCTACATTTCTCCCTGATTTCAGAAGCAGTGACCTCTGTGTCTTTCTACTTCTGTCCTGAGAGAGACAGACCAAGCTATCCTTGGCGAGCCTTGAGAAAGAAGTTCAATAGTTGGCTGCACAAGGGTGAAAGGATCCCAACACACAGATCTGCCCATCCTACCTGGATCATTCCAGATTAATTTCATTTTAGCCATTCAATTAATAGTCAAAAGATCAAGAGATTTTTACCTATGTGTCTCCTTGTCATTTCCACTGTAGCATTTCTGTTTACATTGGAAAGCAGACCTAGACAAAATCGTTCTGAATTTGATGGGTCTGTAAAGCCATCTACGGTCAGGGAAGGCTGTGATGCATGGAAGGTTTCTCCCACTCTTTGATTCAATTCATAATATGCTATCGAACACCAAAACGCAGGCTCCGAGTAAGTAACTGGCTGCAAGTCTAAAAAAAAAATTTAAAAAACCCAAGCTTAACACAGAATTTGAGGCTGAAAAGAAATATATCTGCCCTGGTATTCATATCTTCCAGAAAAAACAGCAGTAGTCTCCTCAAACTACTCAAATTGTATTCTGTTTGCTGTCATTTTTATTTATCCTATTAAACAGAATGGAATTCAATATTCCATACAAGGGAAGGAGGAGAGGAAGACAGAGTGATCTAATCTGACCATCGCTCTTGTAGTTCAGTATTTGCGTTTTGCTCAGTAAAATGATTATGCTAATGCTGCTTTGAGTGCCAGACGTTGAGACATTTCTGTTGCTCTTCTACAACTTGCAAACATTTTGGCAATGTTAAAGAAAAGATTAAACTATCAAGCACTGAACCACACAAAGGAAAAAATATTAATATGAGCAGATGTTCCCTTATATTACACTATCTTATACTGTCTCTTTACCTAAAGGCAGCTTTAAGCTCCTTTTATTCTCCTCTACTAGAGCTCAGTATCTTCCCTGTGCATCTTCAGCTTTTCCTGTGTGGCTTCCCCTTTTTTACCTGCCCTAATTACTTACTCAGCGTTCTGAACAGCATTTTCCTGTCACATCCTGTCACCATTCCTTAAACAAGCCCAAGGGAATCTGATCTTCCTGAGGCCTTTATACAGACACACAGCAGTGGCATTTGATCAAAGCGGGAGGGCAACTAATGTGGGAGTAAGAACTGTGTTGTGGTCACTGGTGAAACAGTACATGAGCAGAGCAGCAGAACAGATACACAAGGGAGATAGCAAGTCTGGGCAGCACGACCGATAGGCTGATGTCCTTTATACTATTTATTTTATAAATGCTACTCCTACACACATAACCATGTTATTCCTTCTCTTTGCTAGAAGCTCACTTACAGAAATAGTTGTTAACAAGTTATTAACCCAGCCCTATTATGTTTATCATCTTACTTCTTTAAACTGTATTTTCATTTTAATGTAATTATATACAACAAGAAGAGTCATTATGCACAGAAAAACAATTAAAAGTACTTCCAGCTTACCCAAGCTATGATTAACTGGGGAGAGAGTACTAGGAGACAGCTCTGCTGGAGATCCTGTTGAAGCAATACAGATTGTTTCAGAGCAAATGATTTTCATTATTTCAGATGGGTAGGTTCAACCATTATCTAGATACAGTTTTACATTAAAATTCTTTGGAAGAAGCAGCCTCAGAAATCTTACAACCAGTTTTCCAGCATGTCACATGCTTATTCTGTATTAAGATTAAATTTAATTTTCCAAACTCCTGGGAAACCTACTCCTCCTTGTCATCTTAAATGTTGTACTCAGAGCTCTCACTTCATGCACACTCTGAACATAACTTCATTTTGCACTTCTTCAGTGAGAAGGTAGTGACTTCTTCCCAAATTCAGTGAAAAAAGTTAAGAAAAAGTGGATGAGACAATCAAGATATTACCTCTCTATTCTCAAAGGAGAGGGTTTATGTCTAAAAAGAACAAGCTGGATTTCCTCATTTGAGGAAATTCTTCCCTCCTGGAAGGAGGAAGGAAAGAAAACTCAGAACACGAACTCTCCAACGCAACTTGTGCGCTAGTAGGCAAAATAGAAAGAGGCTTTGCACTGAAACATTCCCAGTGATGCTGACGTCAGGCTTTTTTAATTAAGGTACCTATTGTCACACAGTGGGAAAATATTGCAGTTCTTACAGAAACTAGTGCAGTTGATTCTAATTAACTGGAAAAGGTTGCTAACATTAGCTAACCAAACATACACTCAAGCCTGCCAGCACATAGCAGGAGGTTCTTATCCAGCACATTAACTGTGCTTTGTCCAAGTCTAAGACCAACCAAATTATGTAGAAACCCTTTCACACAGGCACAAATGCTCAATGTTTCTACTACTCTTTCAATAAAGCCTTCCATACAAAAATTAGAGATACGGCAGAAGTGATAAGGCTGTCAGAGTTAAGAGACAGCTTCTCAAAACACAGCGTTTCTGTAACTCCTTTAGGCCAACAGACATTTTGCTTCAATGAACCTGTTTCCAGAAGGTAAAGTCAGGAGTAGGTTGAAACCAGTCAGCTATTAAAATCTATTGAATCTGATGAAGACTTAATTAGACCTGTATGCTTCTGTTACGAAACAAATGAGATGTGCTTGATACGGCACAGAATGTTTTAAAAGCATTCTGCTAGCAAAAGATTATTTTGTTCACAAAAGACTGAAAGTAGTATTTTAATCAGAAAACACCAGGTTGTACAGAGAGCTACCGTCACCATCATTCAGGCTGAATTCATGCCACTATGCAGAGGGATCACAGCTAGTAATCCTAAATCTTCAAAGTAGTGAAAAAATAAATTTTACCTGTATCCATGCTTTGGTTCAACTGCTGGTCACTTGTTTCTCCATCTTCACTGATATATCCCGGAGGTGGTGTTTCTGTAAAAAAAAAAAATCCACCTATTGGTTTAATGACCAGTGAAATTTGTAAGTTCGGGTTTCTGTCCTCAAGTCTTCATGAGCTCTATACAATACCAGAACACTGAATTAGAATTTCATTTTGCTGTCCCTTTTTCATTCCAGTAAGACTTCAAAGCCACTACCTGCCTTATTGTCTATGGAAAATGTATCATCTCTTGTATGCCAGTCAATTGCTCAAATATGTTATATAATTAATAAATAATCCTTGTTTGTTCCATTTAAGACAAGATACTTCCACTACAATGAGTAACAATTTTGCAATTGTGAACAACAGTTTTCATATTTAGCAGAACTGCAAACAGAAAAAACCATCTGGTGACTTCTAGGAAAACAAAAAAGTGAGCTGTCTTTACATAGTATAACCATCAGATCAGAGCTCTCCCACACCTTACAGAAGTTGCTAGATTTAAAGGTTATTTTTCAGTTCAGTCCCCAAATCCATTTTTCTTCAATATCCAACAGCTGATTTCACTCATTAACAACTGTATTATTTAACTAGTTACACTGCACAAGCTCTATTATCATCATTATTACTTCAAACTCTACTAACACAATCACCTATTTTTTTAACTAGCTTTCTTTAAAGATGGAGTTTCACAGACCAAAGTAAACTCAGCAACAAGTATGAAGCATTCTGATACCATGTCTAACTCCACAGAAATATCTTCAAAACCCAGAAGAGTATGGTGGTTCCTCTTCTCCATTTAAAGTGTTCTTTGTAATCCAGATAATGAGTTAACCAACTGCCTTTCAGGAAATTATTGCCTTTGAACTGGGCAAATGTCTTTTCCGATGTATGGAAGGCAAAACCTGCATTTCTTTAGTGAAAGTGTTTGAAGCTAACTATTTCTACAATTGTCTTAGAATTGTTTGAGGCATCCGAGGGATTAAACACATTTAATTACATTATTACCAAACAGCAGAAATTTAAAAATAAAATTTTGCTTAAGAATTAAAATCAAGTTAAATCAAGAATAATGTCTGAGATTTGCAGCAATATAGTAAGACTAGAAGAAAACCAGGGAGAGGAAAAAAGATTGAAGTCCATTGATTAAATAATAATGAAACAGAAGAATTTTATCTTTGGTTATTCTGTAAAACTAGTGCGCTAAATATAAATGTGACAAAATTCAAGTGAGAATTTAAAAGGAAGATTATGGGAAATCTTTACTAGCCAGAAGTATGACGACAAAAAAATCATGCCTGTTTATTTTTATAGAATTCATTGTGATAAAGCGGACTCCACCCATCTCCAAATCATTCATTATAGTTAAGCCCACAGCCATGGTAAAAGTAAAAGGTCAATAACCATTTCCAATCCAATCCACACCTCCTGTTTCCAGTTGCTAATCTAGGCTCTTTGGCACAAATTATTTTCCATATCTAGTCTGTCTGAACAGAGATTTCCTCCACCTAGTACTATTCATACAGCTTTAGGGTCAGAGGTTGAGCACCACCACAGCTGGAAATAAATGCTCAGGTGCAGCATTAAAAATTCAGAGTTTGAATGTTGCCAGAAGTCTAGACGACACAGGTCAGCACATCCATAACCTGAAAGGGAAGATACAGCCCCAAAGTCCCAGCCTGCACCTTCACGATCGCTCTCTTCCCAGACGTAGGCAAAACCAACTTCTCTGTACACCAAGTACTGAAACAGTATTGTGGGGCAAAAGCACAGTTGTTAGTTTGGTCTACCGCTCAAGAAAACTGTTCTCTGAAGCAGGCGGTCAAGACATACAAGACTTACCAGAACCTAGAAAGTATTCAAGATTAAGTTAGCAAGGTCAAATAAAATAAGATGCCATGATATGAATGCAACAGGAGGGTGTCAGTGACAAAGAGAAGGTCAGGCGTGGTTAGCTGCATAAACATTTGAAGATCATGTGAACACCCGCAATCACCTTGAACAGACTTCCTGCAAATAACTACCTAGTTGCTTTAGCTCATTTCCATAGCAGTGGACTTTCAAATGGTGGCTTTCCAGTAAGTTGTTTGCAAATGCTATCAGAAGTCCTCAGACTGAGTTAAGAAAGCAACACCAGCTTCTAGCACCTTAAATTGTTCTTTGAAGAACTTCTGTCCCTAAGCACTAATTAAACAAATGAGATTAAATTAACTGCAATTTTTTTGGTGCCATTTCAACTCTTGGGTACATTTAAGAAAACACAAGCAATATCCCGTTTAAGACATGCAGATACAATTTGTACATTGCACATATTTGAGCTTCAAGGCTGTCCTTTTATTCACTGAGAGACTCCAGACCTGAGTTCTCAGCTTGTTTTTAACATAGCTGCATGAAACATTTATGAGAAAACTTCAGCTTTGCTTGGTTTTACACTCCTGGCAACTTCCTGAAGAGATAGGAAACAGGAAGCTGGGGCAGGAAACAAAGGTCACTGATTTTATGTTTCAATAAGGGTACAGGCTTTCGAGCGCACCAGCAGATTAGCCTTGGTATTTCTTGAGGTGGGGAAGAGGCAAAGAGGGGGAGGAGGAATTCTTTAAGACTTCAATATTGTTAGGTTGTTCTTTCACACTAAAAATGCAAAACTGTATGCACACAATAGTAACAAATACACAAAGCAGACCTTGATCATTTGTGAAATACAGATCCAAACACTTTCTAAGTCACTGTGTTGCAACTTGAAAGTTTTCTCTGCATACTACACATGGTGAGATTGAGAAGCAGTTTGTTCCTCAATCTCCAATAAACAGCATTTGACAACTCCTATGTTTGTAAAGCAGGCTTAAAGCATAAGGTGAAGGTCTACTTTGTACTCGTTCACACTTTGAATCTTAAAGAAACTACTGAAACCAAGCAAGCTAGTGTGAAACCACAGCCATGTAGTTTCACACAGGATTGTGTTCCGCAAACAGCAATGTTTCCAGAATTCATACACAAAATCAACTAGATTTAATTTACTGGTGCATCTTTCAATTAATTTGATCAAATTAGGAGGATGAAATTAACATTGTGCCGCTGGAACAAAAATGGTAAGTGTACTGTTTACAGTGGGAGTTAAGAAAATACCTGGTATGTAATTGCTCTGTGGTTCAATTCCAGCTGGAAAATTAGTGTTTTCAGGAATGGAATGGGTATAGTCATCAAGAGGCGGAAGCTCCGTTAGAATCTCAGTGTGCCGTGGCACTAGTACGGGAGGCAAGACTGGAAAAGCAAAATTCAAAGCATTAGTAAGACTCAAATACAGGCTTCTGTGAGCTAAAAGAAAAACAAAAACGAACTAAGACATCTAACCATTTCTTCAGATTTTTAAATTTTTTTCTGACTCTCAGTACTGCTAACACTGCGATTGTACTGCTAGTTACTGGAAGAAACAGATTCCTGAGGTGCCTCTTGAGTAAGACTACTCCACGTTAGCAAATGTAAGTCATCTCTATTCTCCTTTTCAGTCCAGATCGTACTTAGCCAGCTGGAAACTGCTAGCAGTATTGTAAGTGTTTATCAGGAGTATTAAACGCATTTGTAAAGTATTTTCAGTAACTTTAGTATTAAAAACTTTCAGAGTATGGTATTCTCAAAAGTCTGTCTCTAAGAATCTTGTACTTCTGGCAAGAGCATCATATTTCGCTATTTTTCCTTTAAAACGTCATGTTGAACAAGTACGTACAGATGCTGCTACAGAAAGAAGCAGACTTCCTACCTGGTGTCTCCACTCTCTGGTAGTGGTAAGGGTTTACACATACTTCATCCTTTTTAAGATTAAAAGCATATTCACAGTTTTCAATTGCTTTAAGTTCATGGTGACTGTGAAGATCTGGCCAGCGCCACAAACGACAGTAAATAACATGCGGTAATCCTTTACGATGAGATACCTGCAGTCGGCCATCGAGAGATCTATATGGGAAAGACGTTGAGAAGTATTTACAGACTGCATGCTGGCCCTTAATCACTCAAGCAACAGTGTACACACATGGGATGGGTAGCTTATTTATTTACGCTCAGAGTTCAGTGGACTGACAATGTTAATGACATTTATTCTCTTGTCAGAAGGCTTCAAATGTGATAAAAATGATGGTATCAAGTAGTGTCTTAACTTATTTTTGAGCTGCTCAAGTTATTGCCAGTGAATTTAGAGTTCACTAAAAGCCACTTCACCCCCAGCCAAGTATTTAGAATAATTGCTTCATATACTTTTTTTTAAATGCAGAACACAGTTAAAAAAACAAATAAAATTATACACTTAAGTCCCTTCTGCCACTAAACCTCAAGGCTTTGCTGTGGCACGGATGCTTTACGGCTTTAAGCGTAAGATTTCCCACAGGACTGCAAATAAGCCTATAAGCAGTCAGCTGCCCAAGTGATCCACACAGCAGTATAACTGTAATGCAAAAAGCATGAATACACATCTTGTAAGGGCTGTACGTTTATCTTCTTGACTTCATCTGCCTTGCTACCAGCTGAAAACGTTTTGCTAGTTTTAAGACAGACTGCATATGCTTACACAAATGCAGATGTTTATGATTGTTATGGGATGGGAGACAAACCTCAATACACAAAAATCAGGTAATGTGACATGAAAAAATAAAGACCCTGTTTAGAATTTGCCCACCATTAACTACTGAAGAATTTCAAACAATTCGTTAGTCGCTCATATCTGAGCCAATTAGCAAGATTTATCTGAAAGCTTGTTGCATACAAAGCAGTTTAAACACTTTGTAAGATTAGGTCTAAAGAATTAAGTATCTCAACTTTATTAATATAAATACCAAATCACATTAGAGCTTGCATTTAACAAGTCTTCCCATTCTTTCAATGGCACTGGCTTTAAAAAGGAATATTCCAGAATTAGAGTTTCATTGGTCAAAACATCAGCTGAGAACACTCCGATTTCTACACTGGCAAGCAAATGTTTTAAAATGCTGTACCACGAGAGGCCTAGGAAGCATTTTAGTCTATTTTACAGCTATAGCATCCCGTTACAGACCCTCCAAAGCCAATCCCTCCCACAAGATTTCTATGATGCGAGAGAGGGCAGAATATTCACCTGGTTTGTTCAGAGAAGCTGTAAAGGCCTGCTGTATCCCACTGATCTATCGTGTTTGGTGTACTCAGTCCCCAAATTTCAGAGCAAGTGCTGTGCATAAATTGAAAACAAAAACAAAAAATTGATATGAATATGGAACATGGTTATTCAAAACACCATGATGTCAAACATGGAAAAATGTACAGAATACTTCCTTTCACATAGAAGATAGAGCATTGTTAGACTTGCATTTAAACTGACATTTCATGCTATATTTTCTATATGAAGGAGGCTATCAAAATGGAACACATGATTCAAGGTAAATGATAATGTTTTTAAAAGGTGAACAAGTTCCCTGGTTTTTAAGTACTTAGTACAGTTGTAATGTTCCTTAAAACAGGCAAAACTTCCTCAGCCTAGCTCTTAACAAAATTCAATTTTATAGGGTAGTTTCTGAGTTGGGTTTTTTGTTTTTGTTTGTTTTTAAACAGACACTTCCCTAAGGCTTCAAACAAAGGCCAGTGTATCCGAAACCAAACATGACAATCTAACCTTCAGGTATCACCACTTCGGCATTAATCTCATTCTCTATGCACATACTAATTTGCTGCTTTTCCCAAAACAGGAAAATATGGACTCTGAAGAAAAGCACATTATAGACGATACTTCTCACTGTTTTCTATACTCTCCTCAAGTAAAGAACTAAATATTCTTATCCACTGTATACAAAACACAGAATGCTTAACACAGTTTTACAGTATAGTATTTTAAGACTTACTGGTTCAATGACAAGATCACAACAGTAACGAAAAAGGAGCCTCCAGTAATAGGCACAAACTAAAAGCAGCAGATTTGAGTAAAGCAAGAAAATAGCATGGGCTTGTAAATGCACAGCAGACTTTCAGAAGCATAAATCAGGCTCAGCTCTAGAGCTGAGAGCTCAAGACTTCCTCTGTGACCACTGAAGATTGAGATTTTTTTTTTTTACACAAGTAACACAAGTAGACTTTGCACCTCAGAAACGAAGAGAATTTGGCTGACAAGCAGCTCACAACTCCACTCCCTAATGACAAAAGCCTGAAATCCGACTTTACATTACCTTTTAAGTTAACAGTTTTGGAAAAGTTGCACCAGAAAGAATCAAAGTTCCTCAGGCTCCTGGTTTTACATACAGGCTTTGCTACTTAAAGTTACTAAGCCTAGCTGATACACTCGCAAGTTTGGATTGAGTGGACTGATAGGAAGAGAAGCGAGGTAGGTATTTTTATCTCCTTACACAGGGAATGCCATCCCAGGGAGGCCAAAACGTCTGTGCAATTGAGCAGCAACCCAAATCAATGAACTGGCTATATGACCACAGAACATGTGACTGAAAATTAACGTTGAGTTACTTTTCAGCCAGATCAGTTCTTCTACTCACTGTGCAGCTACACAAGCACTACAAAGGAGAAGCTAGATTAATTTTTGGCAGCAGCCTGCACTTATCACAAAAATGTTGATTAAATCATGGCCTCTGACATCTTACTGATTATGGGCACAAGTAAAATCTTGTACTAGATGAATTTTTTGTCTACAACAGAGCAAGAGAGAACCACACACAAAGGTCGATTCTCTAATGCACGTCCCGGAGAGCCAACTGTCCTGAACAAGCTACATCCATCTCAGACACAGGCAGCACCACAGCTCTCTAGAAACAGAGTAAGCAGAAGAGGGATATTGACCATCACTGCATCAGTAGAGCTTGCAACCTCTTTTTCGTATTCTTAAGATGCCTCCAGGATGGTGGGCCGCCAGAAGCTGCATAAGGATTGAAATAGTCGCCCTGAAGACACACAGGCAGTCTGTGGGACACCAGGGACCAGCCCTGCACTGTGTCCTTAAATATGCACCAGTACTGCTGCTAAGACAGATCATCATGCACATTAAATTAGAAGAACAATCAGCAGACACAAAGCCTGCTGCATATTAATTGACACAGTCAGCTCTGACAGCTTACTACCTTTGAGCAACGGATTCTTTATACAAAGCAGTGCCCCAAAGCTTATGCTGTCACACAGATTACACGTTCCCAAAATTGTGGGGTGCATCACTGGGGCAAGCATGACAAGTCACATGTATTTTCTTCACAAGACTTTTAAGACAGCACATGCAAAAGTAAATTTCACAGCCCTTCACAAAGCACGATGAACAGGAACAGTATATATATATCTATATATATATTTGATAGCTGTAGCTATCAAAGCTGACAGCATATTCCATAACCTTGGGAAAGACAAAGAGTACCCTGAAGTGACTGTGTGACACAGCAATAGCTTGCAACAAAACTCAGGACACCATGGAAGGAGGGTAGGCCAGGAGATACAGAAAAAAAAGTGATCAGTTAGAGCAAAACTGCTCCAGTATTCAGCAGCTGACATGATGTACTGTCTTCCTAGATATATGTCTGCTTAGAGCTGGGATTAATATCACTGTTTTACCGGCTTATCTACACTAAGACTATACTCCAACTCAAATAATCCACAATCAAACACTGAAGAGCCAGCAGGAAATCACCCTGTATGATCAATAAAGTCAGCTCAACACAGCTTTTACTGTTCACTGGAAGAAACATCTGAGGAAATAAAGTGTTCTCTGCACTCTCCTACTCACATAAAAGATCCACTGCCTAAAAGATGCAAGACCATCCCCCCACCACGTCACCCAGACAGCAAACTAAGGCTCTTAATATTCACAAGCACGCACACCAAATCAGAATGGAATTCCTTGCAGCCATAAAGAGCACACTTCACACACAGCACTTCCACGAAAGGCCACAGTACGTTCATTCACACGCAAGCAACAGCCCAACGGAGGGTAGACACGCCTACTCATCCCACAAAGGTGGTGGTTGGAAAGAAGGTGACTGCAATTCTGAAAGGTGTTTAAACAACCACTGAAACCATCTAAAAGGGAGAGAGGAGATACAGACTTTTTAGTAGTACAGAATTACTGCCCCAAAATAAACAGGAGGCATTCTCTCCTAAACCTACCTTTCTGAAGTGTCCTAAACCCCTTGTGATTTGAAGAGTCCTTCTATGCCTTAGTCCATAAAGAATTTAGAAGAATCAAGGACTAACATCTGTACTCATAAGTTAAGTCTTGTCTGGAAACATTCCCAGCCCCTGGAACATGATCATGTACGCTAGAAGGCAGTTAGGACATTCCCCAGCACTGGCCCATGCCAATTACTGTTCTCTCAAACAATTCCCAGGTTTGTGAGTCAACACAGCATCAGGACGGCTCACACTGGGCAGTTCAGAGGTGGCCACCCTGCTGTGGTAGCTAAGAGTCGAAGAGTATGGACAAGGCAGTCCTGAGCCAGTTGGCTAAGGTGCCTGGGAACATTCCCAGGCACATTTAATTTATTAGGAGGGAGGCAGCCAAGACATATCACCATTTTGCCTTCAGAAAGCAGGCTGCCCTCAAACCAGAACCTAGAAGCACACTTTGGGCTTCGTGTTTTACCAAACAGGGAGGAGTTTTTGGTTTTGAACTCATAGTATATTGCAGCACTGGTAAGCTATCATTGCTTCCAAAACATAATTTGGCTGCTGCATTCAAACTGTGCTTAAATCTTTCCTGTGTAGACAGCACTTAAATATCCTCCAAAATACAAGCTTAAAACTAATATACTTCCTCCCAACAGAGCGGACACTTTCATTCCAAGGAGCATTTCCATTGCTGTTTCTCAAAACAATGTGTGTGTTGACAGAAAAGAGGTCAACTATACAAAAGCTAGTATTTCTGTCTTTTCAACACTAGCTTAGATTAGCAAATCACCATTTTGTGGCCTCCAGCACTCCCAAAGCAAGCTTGCTTGAATACTAGATTACTGCTTTTGCAGACTCCACTAAATAAGTGAATTTATTATAAGGGACTTCAGGGACATAAAGCATCGAATTGGCTTGGTGTCCCAGGTGTTTTGAAGTTCTAACAAAAGAAAACTATTTCCTAGAGAAAGCAGAAATACTCAAAGGATACTTGCAAGGAGTAACAACTACTGACCCCCAGGGATTTCTAGGAAAAAGTCAAAATCTAGCAGCCATCTGGTTAAGCTGCTACACACTAAACCTGAGACAACTCAGTCCCGCAATGCGTATCTCAGGACTTACCAGAGGCGTGATGCGGTGAAGAAGAGGTCAGACAAGTTATTACTGGGTAGAATCGAAGCTACTTCCATCAGACCCTTTCCCTAAGTGGAAAGGGTTGCAAGAGTTGGCGTTTCAACCTGACTTTTCATCTGCTTATAAGGAGCAGCATCTCAGATGAGACTGTACAATTCTGGCAACAAGAATCTTTAATGTGGCCATCAGCGTGCAACAGCATGCAGTATGCCTTCACTTCTTCCATTTCATCATTTCCTTTAACAGGAAAATCTGAGTTCCAAAAAACCCTACTCTGGGCAAGAAATTACCTAAGCAGCAAAGAGCTGTAGCAATGCTTCACAATTTTGAGACAAAGTGCCAAAACTGCCTTTTAGTAAGACAGAAAATACTGACACACACAAGAAAAATGTGGTCACAGGAAAAACCTAAATATCAAAAATAACCAAAAAGTGTGTTGCCTAATCTACGTATCAGAAATTATGTTCCAAATCAGCATCAACAGTGCAAGCTAACTTAGTAAGCCTACTACAAAGCTGGACTATCAAGTCCTAGTTCAAATACTGATGAATTGTCCATTAAGATCATTGTCCATGAAGAATGAACATGGACAAACGTGGTTTGTGCCACACACATAAGCAAGCAATATGACTGCTTGCTTTAATGTACTATACCCCTATTGGAAGAATCAAAGTCCATATCAAAATCCATAACAACCAGATATAAGCTGCATATGATGAAACAGTGGAAGGTAACACACCTACAGTCTGTAGTCACATTCAAGAGTCCAAAAATCCAGTTGAGATGTCCATCTGTAACATACTGCCCAAAAATAGATTATTGTATTTGCAATATGATGAGGTGCCAAAGGATGCGGACCCATCCAGGTGAAAAAGGGACAGGATAAGGCTGAACAGGATAAGATGACCACTGCCATCCAGCGTATTACTGTTAATCTGTGATAGTATAACTATCTTAGCTAATACAGAAAGTCATTTGCATCCTGGCTTGCAGTGGCAGTAATTCTGAATTAGAAACTACACTAGTTGGAGATGCCGCCACACAGAACAATCCACTGACGTCCAGATAACAGACTAACAAAGCCACCTCAGGCTGGTATTCAACCTAGGCTGCTTAATTACATTCAGTTTCTCAGCAGTTAAAAGGCAGATGGACTGATCTGCAGATCCAAGCAGTACATGCAAGTACCATCCAGATAGTCATGACCACAGCATCAAAGAAGTTGGTGCCTACTTATGGCCCTGCACTGCACACACTCCAAGACATCCCTGTACTTCATGTATTTGTAAAATAGAAGAAACAACCAAGGATAAAGGTGTTAGACCTCATCAATAGCACTCAGGTTTACAGAGATGCTGTTGTATTTGAGGCTGTAGTTGAAAGAACCTTAAGCCAGAAGAGTTTTAAACAGCACCCTACGTGCACCAAAATTGTCAGGTTCGTGCTTATGCTGGTGTCTGCCTATTACAGGTTGTTGCTACTATGAATTTATTATCAGATTTTACTAAGAGACAGAATGAACAACATTACTATCCTACCAGCAACACAACTTACAGTACTGGCAATGTTTCATGCTCTAGGTACTTTTTGTACTAAAAGCAGCACTTGCAACAAGCATGACATCAGATGAAAGCAGGCAGACCCACTTCAAAGATATTTACATACAAAGTACCAGAAACTCTATATCGAAGGTGTTAAATACTGTCATAATTCATATATAACTACAGATCCATTTTCTTCCTCCAAGTCCTACAAAGAAGTAGAACTGCTCTAAAGGAGCTAAAAGGCACATCATTCAGCTGACAGCCTCCTAATTACCTGAAGTGGCAGCACTAGAAAGATGACAAATAAAACCTGAAATGCAAATTGCATCATGCTACTCAAAGCCTGAATTATACAGGCATCATCACAGAATGGTCTTGGGCACTTAATTTGCTTATTTGTGAAGTATTACACTGAACCCCTAACATTTTTCCTGAATCTTTCATATCTTTCAGAATCTACAGCCACTATAAGTTTCCAAGTCCATGTTCAAGGCAACCTTCTCCAGTTGTCTTTCTCCTGCATCTTATAATCAGGAGCCTTTCTTCCACTGAATCCAATTTGTCTGTCCCTACATTTTCCGAGGCATTTGTAGTACTGGAGCTGTGACTGAAATGAAAAATAATTTTGGAAAACTATGCTAGCACTCCATTTATCTGATTTAAAGTGGGAGATGAGAATGAAAGTTTTCAAATTCTAGAATTCAAAGTCTTCCCTACTGATATGAGACTAACATTTTTTTTTTCACTCAAAGACTAAACAAGAGAAATATAGCAACAACAGAAGAGACCAGGTTTTCACTTGACCTAGAGGAGTTACTTCACACAGGCACACAAACACCTTTGTACCAGCCTAACATTTACAGGACTTGCTACCTTGACTGATAAGTTTGTCAAGGGAGCAGAGCAGAGGTGTAGAATTGGCTTCAAGAGCTACACCAGGCCATACAAAATGGAGTTACAAAGACTAATTGCTCAAAATTGTATCTGTACCTTCTCTCCCTGCCTTCCTCCTCCCCCATGCACATATTCAGGACATACTACATCCCAGAACGAGATGTTTATGTATGTGCATATTTCATGGAATATAAACCAGGAATCATTACACAACTTCTCATAATCGGAATCCTTTTACAAATAAAGTTTACATAGAATCTTACACAATACATTCACAATCATTACATCAAATTCAAAACACAGCATCTGAACTGAGGAAAATTACTTCAGTAACCTTCCTTATAAATGGATGCATGCTAAAAAATGAACACATCAAAATAGCCAGAAAAGCAGGAGGCACAGGATACAGTTAACCTCTCTAATACTGTGGGGAAAAAAACCAAACCATTGAACAACTCCCATTTACTTCAGCTTAAACTTCAAGGACATCCACAGGGGACACAAAAGCAAAACATGAGGTACAAAAGGTACTCTGTTAAAGCCTAACATCTGAGCTGCCTGTTGCTCATTTCAGGGCTGGTAGCTAGTCTCCTCCAGTTTTGCAGAGTGCCAGGCCAACAAGTCATCTTGATGAACAGTATATGCTTCTGTTGCCTTTTCTAAAGGCACACTTCTTCCTGGTCACATGGGCAAACTGCCTACAAAGGCAAAAATACAGATACAAGGCACCTCTTCAAAGCACTTTATCCTCCTCCATTCTCCTAAATCCTGACATGCTAGCCCAGTGCTGTCAGACAAAATAAAGCAGTCAGTGTTACCTTTACTCTTCTCTGGATGCTAAGAGATGCTGGAAGGATAGCATCTCAAAGTTCAAGAGCAATTTTTCCAGGATGCCACGGAAACCAAGCAGAAGTAAAATATTTATTTCTTTTCTTGTTGTCCATATGGTCTTTCGGATGCAAATCCTATCAAGGAGTCTTTACTCTCTGTTCAAAGTGAGGTGGAGAACAGCCTGCAAACTTGTAAGCTAAACGGCAAGGTCAAGCAGCGCAGAGATAGTACTCAGGACTGAGAAATAAAAGGCATGCAATACAGCTCGGCCTCGCTCAAGAGTCAGCAGGGAGCTGGCCGCAGGTCTTACTCTAGAGACTGAAGACAGGGAGCATGCAAAAGCCGCCTATGGAAATCATGAGCTAACAGGGAAACTTGCCCTACAGTTCCATACTCTCAACACCACAGCTTTCAGGAGCTGCAGTTCATACCTCAAACTCTGACGGAGTCTTACTGGAGATAAGATGAACCACAACACAGATTTACTCCCCTCACTCACATGTTCAAAAAAAGCCATAAAAACCAGTGGTTCTAGACACCCTACTTCTAGTGAGGATGGCAGATGTACAACAGTGTTCACAAGGGTAGCTCCCCACAGATTAACCAGGCGGGGCGGGGGGAACCCAACAAATGAGCTTGTGGACCCACAAGCCCTGAGGATGCAGATGTTTGTACTTTAAGGTAGCGTTCTTTAAATTATAACTTGGAATTCCTACACTGCTTTATTTTTTTACACTGTCATATCCAGCAAAGGTTTTCTGATTCCTGTATTATTTTGCAGTTTCTCACAGTATCTTCAGAAATGTAAATAAGAGTGCTTCAACTGATGGTATTTCAGCAATCCTGCAAGCTTCTAAGTTCCTTATGTGGCTGAGAGAAGTAATGTTGAAGATAAGGGTTATGTTCTCAGACAAAATACAGATAACTTTAAAACGTCTTCAGACTTTCTGACAAAAGCCTTCCAGAGAACACAAGACTGCCATCTCCTAAAAGAAACAGTGGATCAAAACTCAGTTACCAATGGAAGCAAAACCAGGAATGGGCACTTCAACAACATCCATTTAGGAGAAGAATCAGAGCTCCGTGTACCTAGTGAGATGTTGCACCACATCCTGTAGCAGGGATGAAGCAAGTAAATCAGCAACTCTGATTTCTCAGCTAGACTACCAGTTCTCCACTCTCATTATACCGTGCCTACGAAAAGAGTTGATAGAGTAATTCCTTTCTAATATTTAAATTACCACTGAAATGCTCCAACTAAAGTGACAGATGACTAGCATGGTCCTCCAGATCAGGAGCAATGTCAAGCTGTTAAATACCTTTTTTTTTACTTACAAGTTACATAAGAACAACCTAACAAATTCATCTCAATTTCATTTCACACCACATGTGGTTCCTTTTTCTTTTTTCTATTTTCTATTAGTAAGCAATATTATGCAGTGGGTTAAGATGACACCCAATGCAGTTTCACAGATTAACACTCTGTATCATCTTTAACAGAGGTAAACAGAAACAGAAATACCAAGGGACAAAGTATCTTTACAGGAAGACATATCCATCACAATGCTGGCTAATCTATCCACAACAAATTGCTCTGTTAATAGCAGATAGCAATCTCATAGAAGAACACACTTTTAAAAGACATAAACAGAGCTCAGCATACACACTGCAGGACTAGCACCAGACAAACAAAAAAGTGACCTTTATCTCAAGTTCTCTAATCGCTATTAGTCATAGTAGGTGTGGTGAAAGCTTTTCCCACAAGCTAACAGGTACAGTTACGAAAGGCTAAGGCAAACAATTTTTCTCAAGTAGTCCGTCATCCCCCAAGTGGGTGAGCGGCTGATGCTACCGCATGAGTGGGCTGTTTTGCAACTGATGGACAGCTGAAAAAAGATGTGACATTTTGATTAACCTTCTCAAACTAGTGGGTATTTGGGGTAGTGAGGGGGAGGGATTAGCTCTGCAAGACATTTATCTTGTCCGTGTTCCTTGAAAACTATGCTAAGTTGGCAAAAAGATTACTCTTAGAACAACAGTTACAAGATCTTTTAATACCTCCTTTCAAACTGAAGCTGCCTCTGTATAGCTTCCCCTATGAATTACACATCCATCTCGAGAAACTCAGGAAGACAAATGAACTTAACATTTATAATCTGAAGTGCTCAAGACGGGGAAGCCGCCTCATCCAGAGTGACCCCTGTTGCAGCTCAAGCCACATATCCCTAGCAGAAAAATAACAAGAGACAAAATATATTTAACTTTATGCATGTCCAACAAGAAACTATGTCTAAAGATGAGGAATCGGAAAATTCAAAGAAACTTCAAGTAGTATATAACTAAGGCATGCTCAGTGCTTAGTGTTTCCTACAAGACATTTCAAATTAAATTAAGGTTTTAGCCATAGAAGCAGCTTCCCCAAGCATCATACTGGGAAGGAGAACTGAATGGTACTTGTGCCGTGATTGGTCTATCATTTTGGTAAAAATGTGTCTGGCTTGATTTTTGTGTTCAGTGATATTGCCACCACTCACAGCAATGTCCACATTTTATGAGAAATATTAAAGAAAATTCACAACCAGCCAGGAAGCCATAAAAAGGCTGTAAGAGTTTCATTGTTCAGATACAAGAAAGCAGTATTTTTTTAAATGAACTTAGTGTGTTTGCTGAGATACTGTATTGCCTTATGTGCTCAGTAAAGGCAAAAATCAAGAAAGCAACTCAACAGCCAGCATGCTTAACTACAGGCCTCTGCTCTCCTCAGGCCCAGAACTGAATACAGGACCCCATATACTACTGACAGAAAATCTGAGTATGCGGGGGACACCTTTAGAACAAGAATCAAAATCTATTTCCTGAGCTTTGCTGCTAGAGCTAGGCAGAAAGCGCGTGTTAAGATCTGGACAAGCCCTGAAGTCTTCAGCATCTTGCTCATGATCAGAACATGCATCTGAAGACGATGCCCACAAGCACTCTTGCCTCACGTGCAATTGCTTAACAGTTAAAGCACCTTCCCAGGACACCCAGCCATTTCTTTTCCTCACTCCACCTAACAGGAGTCAGCCCTGATCTACAACCATCTGCCCTCTTGCGAGGTGGAAGCTGCCCTGCTCTGTCCTATTGCAGCCAAAAAGATGAGCTTCAAGGGCTTGAGGAACATCAGCACTCAAGTAAATGGTTCTGTGGCTTCCACGGGAAGGAGAGCTGCTCAAATCCTTCTTGGAATGTCTGTGGTCATTGGCCAAAATGTTGAAGGATTCCCACATAATGAACAAACACGCTGACACTGGGCTGCAGTAGAAGTGTCATGTTATCACTGGATAGATTATTACAACATTTTTTAAATGGCTGCCGTCAATGCAGCTTGCAACAAGCACAATCACTTCAGACAACCTTCTGCTTTCCTACTATATGCATCTGAAACACATAAGGGACAGCAAAACGTGAGTTTTTGGTTACTAACTGTGCTTAGACAAGGTATCAGTCTGCAAGACAGGTACATGCAACATATGCAGAACATTAGACAGGCAAAATCTACATAAAAAGGAACTAAAAAAGTATTTTCATACTACCTTTATGGAATTCATCAGAATGGACACACTTGAATTCTTTCACCTCGATGACCATTAAGTTTATATTCAAGTTCCTTCCATCATAAACAGAAGGGGAGATTTATTACAGAAAGACAGTAAAGAACGATCAGTAAGATTTGGTGACTGGAGGCTGCGCTGCCATAGACTTACACAAACACTGCAAAACTCAGAAGGTCTTCCCGGGAATTGTAGTTGGAGTCCATTAAATTAACATTTGAGTTATCTGCTAAAGAGAAGACTTTTTCAACCGAACAACCAAGAGTCAAACATTTCAAACAACTTTCCAGGCCACAAAGATGAAAGACTCCACATTCTTTGTTCAAAATTTCAGAACTCCAGCATGAGTTAAAATTATTTCAAGTATCAACACAGGAACTTGACTCAAAGCCTCCCACAAAACTAAGAGGAAGTAAAGACCACTTCTGGGATGTAACTCAACCAACTGAACAGTGACTTTGAAATTCTGCATGTAAGCAAAACTCAGAGTTTGCTTCTTCTGCATCAGGCGTCTCTCTATGCAGTACCTCAGAGAAGATAACCCAATCCAAAGAAATGGTCATTTTACCTACAACTACAGACAAAGACTCCAAATGAAAGCTTTCAATTCTGGATCTATTGAAACTTGCTTGTACATTTCAGAATAAAAAGCCACAATTTGGAGGCTCTTTTCTGAACAAACGCTGAAGTCAGATTACTGTGCAGCACTCGTCCAAGGGGATTTCCCCAATCTCATTGTTCTTCTGCCAACTTTGAAGCATACGCAGCGAGATATGAACTTACTCCAGCTCCTGATTGTTCTCTTGTATCCTGCTGGTCTGCTTCAAACAATGCAGCACGACAGAAGCCAATGAAAAGCTGTTCATGATGAGACTATCGTATTGCATACTGTAAATTTTAGAAGTTTTCCACCAATCAGCACTGCAACTGAGTCACAGTAAGCAAACAGGAACAAGTAGTAAACAAGACATGGAAAGTTACATTTACTAAATTAGCAGGTGTAGATTACAAGCAGGATTAAATCAGTAGGGAACGCATTAACTAGCTATTTGTGTTCAAAGCTGCGGCAGCAAAAAAGAACTGTAGTATGTTGTTTATCCTATAGATTTTTTTCTGGGCTAACAGCCTGAGCTATACAGCTGGGAGGTTCTTCCTGTAAGACTGCTCTGGTTGTCATAAAACATTCACACTAGTAAAAACTGCACTCAGGTGTTCTGGTACAGTACCAAGAAAACTAAATTGGCTGACTTCTACAAAAGAAGAATATAATGACGAGAGGAATCTTCGTCACACTGAATAGCTGGCCTGATATAAAGACACTAATTAACACACTAAGCCAGGGAATAGTTTAGCCTTGACTTGGGCTGACTAAAGTCCTGACTCCTTTATTGGAGGAAAAATAAGTACTATTAGATAATTTGGGGCTCAATATTGACAAGAAAGCACAGTCAACATTTTTCTTGAATGACCAACATGCCTTCTTAATGGTAGCATGAAGTGTCAGATACAGGTATTATTCCTCCTAGTTAGCTTTGTAATGAGCAAGTAAGTCACTAAAGTAATCACACAGCTATTTTTCATCTGCTTAAAATTAAACTGCCCCAGCATCAGTTGTTAACTGGCCAAATAATTACTGGTATATAAAATCAAGCAAGCTTTAACATTTTTTTTTTGATTCTGACTCTTCCTGCTTCTTACCATTAAGGCAGTCCTAATGAGGAGCAACAATAACCTGAAGATAAAAAACTTTCACAAATTCCAACAACTTCTCACCCCTAAATTTGCTTTCTGTATCACTGGTACTCCACTGTAACAGTGCCTTAAACTTACACTGCCTAACCAAATAATTCGGTTTACACCAGGGAGCTGAAGAGGTGGCATTTATCATATGCCTTACAAAAATTAATTGCAGTTTAAAAGACTGAAAACCGACAGCAAATTAAAAACTTTAAGGTTACCTGTGAAAAAGCAGTAGAGGCAAGGCCAAAAATCCACATCCCCTGAGCCTTTATCCAGTGCTTCAGTTGGTATTGATATAGTCCACAAAATTCAAAAGTCTTCCCTCTTGACTCAAGAGGCAAGCTCCTTTGAATTATGCAGCATTTTGCTATTGGCTAGTTATCTTGCACATTTATATTTTTACATGTAGACCTACCTCAAATAACATGCCAGTACCTTCTGGTTTGGCATTCCAACTCTTAAATTACATGGGCAAGTCACATGGCTTCCTGAATTGCACGAGCTTAAAACTGGCAGCTCCAAGCTTCTTTAATACTCTAAGACTTCCTTTTTCAGGACTACATCAATATTGTAAGATGCTGCAACCTGAGCCCTCTACACTAAAGCATAACCTTAGTCACAGCAATTCATTCTTCAATATCAGCCACAGCTGTGCAAGCCATGTTAACAGTTGTTAGAGCATTTTTAATAAAACCTCACTCAAATTACACTTGAGCACAATCACTACTCTTCATTTCAATTAACACTGCATTAGAAGGCTTGAAAACTTGAGTTTTCAAATTCTTCTTCTAAAGAATGACTTACCTACACTAGAGCAAGGCCCCAGCTGCTGTAACACGCAGTGTCTGGGCAGTGCCTTACTGATGCACAGATATTCTTCTATAACCTGGTATCAGGAATAAAGTCTTGCTGCTAAGTGGCCACTCAAGCAGAAGTGTTGGTTGAGGAAAAAGATGCTATTAGTAAAAAAAAAAACCAGCATTCTCTTACACTCACATTAATCATGCATCCTACTCTAAATGTCAAATACATCGACACTATGAATCAAACAGGAGAAAGCAAACAGAGGCCCACAAGACAGCACTGACCAGTTCAGAAAAGAGTGTTTTTAGTAAAAAGTGCTCCCAGCATTCTTTTCACCATCAAGCTTCACAAAAGTACTTATTTAAAGTCAGTTTCTGAAAATAAATACAACAGAAGTTGTCTAGTTATACAGCTCACCCCTGAGTGGGGATTAAAAAAAATATGTATAATTCAGGAATATTAATGCCAGACAAATTGGTACTTCCATATAGCTAGTTTTTTAGTTGGTCTGAATAGAATCATAGAATCACAGGATGGTTTGGGTTGGAAGGGACCTTCAAAGGTCATCTAGTCCAACCCCCCTGCAAGGAGCAGGGACATCTCCAACCAGATCAGGTTGCTCAGAGCCTCATCCAGCCTGGCCTTGAACGTTTCCAGGGATGGGGCATCCACCACCTTTCTGGGCAACCTGTTCCAGTGTTCTATAACTCGCATCGTAAAAAATTTTTTCCTAATTTCTAATCTAAATCTACCCCCCTCTATTTTAAAGCCATTACCTCTCGTCCTATCGCAACAGGCCCTACTAAACAGCCTGAACTGAACTGAATAGTTCTCAAACAGATGCAGGCAGTGCCACCAACACTGACCTACTGATTGCTTACCTCAAGTTTAGAAATTAAGTTTCATAGAGACTTGAAGTCAAACTTTATATGAATTTTTATTTTCCATTTTATGTCTATACAGCATCTAAAGGTGTTCTGCAACCTAGAGTCTGAACATATAATTTTACACATATGTAATTAGGGCCAGCATCCTTGTCTATAACCACACCACCCTGAACATTTAGAAACTAAGAAGAGCATGGGCCCATTTATCTTTGGGCAGGAGACAGCCTTGAAAAACCAGGTGCCAGCTTCTGCCACCCCAGCTCCAAGAAAGGCTCCAAGGAAATAAGTGTAATCTCTCTGAGCACTCTTGTTACCTCACTGCACACTAACCCAGACTGCACAATGCAGTACTACAGAACATGGACCAGCTGAAAGCTGTCATCATAAAATTATTGAAATAAACCCTCAGCACAGGCTAGAAGACACTGCAAAGTGTCCCTTGCAGGATCATCTTTTCATATCTTACGTTCAGGCAATGCAGGTGGACTCTATTCACCTGGCAAGCAGCCGCCTGGCTGTTTTCTAGGCTTGAAATTCAGACTGCACAACACCATTTGCAAAGAGGAAGCCAGGAAGCTACAGAGCAAGCTGCTGGAGGCGTACATACACATGGGTCCAACTCTGAGATTAAGAGATGTCACAACAGGAAGCCAGTGCAAAGCACATCATCATTCTGTCATTACTGCCCTGTGGAAGCCAGAGCCTGGTGCATCAAGAACTTCCTTCAGTCTTTTACAGAGACTGTAAAGACAACATTCAAGTCCCACCACAATTACAGGACTGAGAAGAGCAGGCCTGCTACACCTTTTCAGTGAACACATCCAAAGTCTTCACAGCACCACATATCGCAAGGAGGATCAGGGGATTTTGAAGCTAATTTTGGACAACACTTTCCAAAATCTCTGCCATCTCTTGTTATACTTCCAAGAAAGATCTCTTTGGCTTTGTTCTAAAGTATTATTTTTATTGAAATTCCAACAAAAGAAAAGCAGAGGGGGCTCTGCTTCATCCTCAATAATCCTGTCATGAGAAAGAGAAGCCAGCTTATCAACAAGCAATTTACAAGCATGCTCTTCCTGTAATCTCAGCAATAAAAATGGTGCTTTAGTGTATTCTGAGGTACTGTCTTAAATATCTATACTTATTTTAGAAAGCTTAAGATGTTCAAATATAGTCTTTAAATATTTATAGAGCCCATTTACATCTAGGTGAACACATCCAGACTGAAATACAGTGTATAGTTTGAGGACGTTCCTTCTACATAGCAGTTCTCAACTTGTGAGCTATGATTTAGCACCCCCAACTTAAATAGTGAATGATCCCGGCTTTGCTACAAATTGACAGGATCTGTTTCTGGGAAAACAGACTTCACCTGTCAGGATGTTGTTTTAGGATCTACCGTGCCAATCCAACTGCCTGCTGTTGTCCTCTTGGCCAGCTCACTCATAGCTTAGCAGCAGATGTTGGGAACTCTCCTAAAACAGTTTCCAGGGGAACCTTCCCCCCCCCCCCCCAGTGTAATTGTTCAAAATCACTCATCTCCTACGGCTTTAACCTGACAAGGAATAAAGAAATTTCCATATTGCTATTTTCTGAAGTACCCTATTTTGGAGAAAGATCTTAAAGCTTGAAAACAATCTATTCTAGAAGCCACATTAGCTTGACAACTCTGCTCTACTCCTGATCAAAAATATCCTCAGAACTAGGTTACTACATGCAGCTATGTGATCACTTTCCTGACAAATATTCCCAAGGAATTTAAAAAAAAACAAGCTAACTCGTAGCACAGGTTATATCCAAGAAAAACTGTGCCCTTTACATTAGAATTTTTTTTACTTATGTCAAGAAAAAGGCATCAAATTGTCACAAATATTTTAAAGTATTTGCTCTCAAACAGTTCCAAGCCAGTTGTCCCATCTTTAAACAAGTCTTTTCTTCACCTGGTTTATTTCTGCTGTTAACTCCTTTGTAAGTTTGATCAGCACTAATAAGTTCCGTGTATGGAGGCTTGCATTAAATAATAAAGAGAGCCAGACTTCAGAAAACAATTTTAACATGTGCCATAAGCTATGCCTACGCTGCTTATCTTATCCATAGCACTCACTTACTGCAAGGAATGAAGAAAGGGCTTCAGGACAAGCAAGCAAAGGAATAACACTAGCATAACAAAGTCATAGCTTCTTTACAGAATTTTGACCATGTCAAATGGTTTTGCCTTCACATATTTGATGAATTTTCACCAGATTCTGCAGTTTTAAGCATCTGAATCTTTGCAGAACACATCAGAAATACAACAAAATTAAGGTGTGCCGGATTTATTTCCCGGAGATTGTAAGCACATACAAGAAAAGAAATCAAGTGCCAACGGCACTAGTCACTTTAACATCAAACACAGTCTCTTAGGCTGCTTAAGCTTTGCTTAGTCTTCTGCTTCGCATTCCCAACACTCCCTCAATCTTCCATACTCCCAAAACCATGGAACCCATTGTAGGGTTCCTTCTTTGCCTCTGGATGGTAAAACAGAATTCATCTCATGTTTGAAGCAGAAGCCAGGTGATTCAGAAGTCTAATTGTCAACTGTAAATTCCACAAATGAGCTACATTCTTCAAAAAACAACAGCAGGATTTCAGCCCCTCTCACTATCTCTCTCTCAAGTCAGAATTGGGAAGCTGCCGAAAACAAAGCAGAAATCAGCTTTTGAAAACCAGGAAACACAGCAAAGGGATGCTATGCTCCTGTTAAGCAAGAAGGGCAGAGGGCACAGATAAGACTGCATTTTCTACATACATATTGAACTGTTAAGCAAGAAAAGACATTTTTTAGATAATACCTTCTAAAACTTTAAGGGCACAGCAGGCTGGAAAGCAAGAATCTGACAGGAATATTTGCCTCCTCTCCACACTGGAACTAACTGTTGCATTCCACCTAAGACTAAAGCACCTGCATGGTCCTAATACCCCAGCAAAGAATCTCTGAACTTGGATTTAAGGAAGTTGGTCTTAAAACCTTACTTCAGCCAGTTCTCTGCCAGATCATTTTTCATCAACATTCCACATGGCTTCACTTTTGCGCTAAAGCAATGTAAAGCAGTGATAAAATTTGCCTCTTCTACAGAAACTCAGGACCTCCCATCAAAGCTAAGATTCAAGTGTCAAGTACTGTTCCACAGAGTTATATAACATAAATTTGCTTTTGATAACTATTAACATAAACAAAAAATTTCTGTTTAAGAAGAAAGTTTAGCGGTCAGAAAAGTTTGACGTTGTTTGACATTGTACAAAACCCTTCTACAGTACTGAGACGAGTAAACAAACATCTGGAAAGATAAAACAGAGGTATAGACGCATCTTTTAGCTTCCTCCCAACTACAAATAGCCTTTGCTAGGGCACGCATGAAAGCTATATCAACTATGCAAGGCTAAAATGAATGAAAGCCAGAGATGCTGAGGCTGATGGGAGGCACCCATCTCTGTCCTCCCGCATAAACCAGAGGAAAGGTGCACCTGTATATAGAGTGATCTCATATGCCTCATTTCACCATTGTGTTGTGCAAACTGTGTCAGCAGTAGAACGGGGAAACTGCTAGCGAGGAGATGAGACACAGCAGTGGTCTGTGGGTTCAACAACAGGTAAGTGAAAGCACAGCACAAGATGGAATCTTCTGGGGAAGAGTGAATGCATTAAGACATGCAACAAGTGAGGACTACAGCTGTACCTGGGGTCTACTCCATATAGCCAGGCCATCTCCATTACTACTCGTCCTTCATGTAAGACAGGGCCCCAATATCACTGTCACATTACCGAAATGTTGGCACAGAAGCAAAATTCAACATGTGATACAGCTGTACCCAGTTACAGCTCAGAAAGGACACAGCCAGTTCTGCATCAGTTTTCAGACATGCATGCTCTAGAGGAACTCACAAAGCAGTAAACACAAAACTTCCCTTCCCGTAGCTTTTTTTTTTCTTTAAATTTTAAAAATATAGGAGATACAACAGCCCAGGTCAACATTATCCCAAACCTGCTCAAACTAAGCTCTGTTACTAGTTGTACACTATCAGGTACTTGAAAAAAGCAACTGCATTTTGGTCAGTCTTATTTAAAAGAACCAAGAAGAAAGCATGAAGCATATCTCAATTATTTTTAAGACAGAAAAACCACACAGCTGATCACACCAAAATATCGGGACCCAAACTAGTGATTTTGTTTCCCTGCTTTGGATTCCAATAATCAGTACTGTCGCCACTGAAACGACTTTTTAAATAATGAAGATAGGCTATGAATATGCCCGCTGACTATTCACTGCACGGTTTGGTTTGTTAAAGGCTAGGATTCTAGCTGTCACTACTTATGAAGTATTTATTTCAACAGAACAAGCCATGCTAATAAGGAAGAAACTGCCCTTAGAAGATGGCTTATATGAACGAATGCTCGTGCTGTTTCTTCGCTGACTGCTGCTTGTGCTCTATTGTGTCAAAACTGCAAGAGAAAGCATGAAGACGGGATCCTAAATTCTACCAATTCATTACACGTTTTAGAAAAGTGAACTCACGTGCCAACATTTAGTTTCAGGATACATGGGGATTATGTGATTAGAATCCCACTGGCTTGCTGGGAGGATTCAGCAAGATAACTACAAATTACTTAGAGGGCTAGTGTCAAAAGGACCTCTGTACTTATTTAGCCTCTGCTCTAGATTACTGACCCACTTATGAAGAGCTAAGCACCCCTGCTGCATGATGCAAACACCCACTCCATCTGTTTACTTCTGCTTTCTCAGAACCTCTATTAGTCTGCATAAGCAGTTGTGTTAATCACCACAGGAGCAGCTTTTGCACAGCACGCACAGTATCAGCCTCCCTTAGCATCTAGTCACCTTGACAAACAGTGCAGAAACAGAGCAATCCTAATCGCAGCAATGACACACGGTAAGTATATGCTGGTTTCTGAAGAGGTAATTTAATTCAACTTTTGTCCCAGCTGCTCTCAGTTCTGGAAAAGCTTGTAGGTGTTTACCTGTTTTAGGACTCAGTGATTACCCGTACTATACCAAACTCTGGAAATCTCCAAGGGGACTAGAAACTTGTGAAACTGCAACTGAAACTTCTGTGGAGGGGATAAAGCAATAGTGGCAAGCAGAAGCATCCCACAACACTTATTATCTACACTGAATTAAATAGTATTAGTAATTAAAAAACAACTAGTTAAAAAAACCCACACAGAACCAAACAAAATCCCTCCTCATGCAGAACGAAGTTTGGAAAGCTAGTCCAGGTGTCACATCAGAACTGCATTGCAGCAGCTTAGCACCTCAAAATTCCAGCTGACCAGGAAGGAAAAAAAAGTTTCGGATTCAGCATTTTACTATTTATCCCTGCTGATCTGCAGAGATTTAAGACATTTATTAAAGCAGGTCTCAAGCAGCAGTTTCACTGACTTACTAAATCCAAGAACAAGAATCTCAAGTCATTACAGTAACAAGTTGACATTTGTTCTTTCTTGGGAACCCAGACTACTGCTGTCAAAGTGAAATAATACCAACACTCCAAAAGCCAACTATGAAACTCAAGAATTCTCTATAGTGACGCTGGCAACCCTGATATCATCTCATCCCTTAATACCAAGGCCATTTCTTCGTTTAAAATTAAACCTTGTATAATAGCCAACACCACTTGAAGCTACTCTCTAGCTTCAAGTGAACACCACTCCAGAGTGAACACCACTGTAGCTATCAGCTTACACCTAAGGTAGTCAAGAAAAGTATAACCTAGGTCCAGTCCTTCTTACAGCTGACAGGAGATAGATGGGAGCAGCACATAACAGCCCAGCAGGAACTGCTGGTCCCAACATGGAGGCTATACAGAGTATAAGAGAGCTTCATATTCTGTTTTAAAGAATTATTTACTATGCCTACTTTAACACAAGAGGTCATGCAGGCAGGAGGAGATACTCAAATACAGACAAGTAGACTAGGAAAACAATTATAAATTTGCATACTGTTTGTATCTTCTAACATCATCTTCAAAACGTAATTTAGACAGCTATTCTTCTGAAGCAGCAATGGTTACTGCCGCAGTACCCCTGCAAGGGAGCTCTAGGAAGTCTAAGAGCTCTACAAGTTGGATACACATTTTGTATCAAGTGAATCCATGTACAGCATATTTAGCTTCTGTCACTGGAAATACCTTCCAATTAAGCATTTTGTCTTTGTCATGGTAAAGATCTGCTAAATACATGGAGTCATCTCATATCAAGTCAAGAAATATATATCCCTACAGGTTCCAATCTTAGTCTACTGATATATGCTAAGATAACACAGTTCTATTATTTTTTTTCTGATTGTTTTCCAGCTGGCAAAAGGAAGCAAGCAGAAAGAAAACCCAGAGAACTGAGACTGCTCTACAGAAGAACATACAAGCAGAGGGCAGCATTAGGAACAAAGTGTGAAGAGAAAAGAAAGAACAGAATTAAAAGTAGTCATTCACTCAGAGAATGTTCACGAGTTTCCCAGAAAGCTGTGTCAAATCTAAAAAAGAATGCTAAAAACATTCAGGTAACAGCTGCAATACATTTGATATATGGAATCATTACTGATACCAGTCAAATCTAGTTTGCACTATGATTAATACAAAGTTTAAAAGTAGCTGTGATGAATATGCTAATACAGAAATTAAGGTCATAAACCAGATGCTGTTTCTCTCCCTTAGAAATTATTTTAAGTGTCAAGGGGCTAAGTGCCCAGGATATTCTTGTGCCACCAGATCCTCTAACTTTTTCACAGAAGACCACACCTGTGAAGTGACTTGACACTTATGTCACACAACGAGTGTAGACATGCACCTTATTGGGAATTCTGTACAACACAAATCGAGAGCAGACTGCATTATACTTACAAACATAACCCTCGCCTCTCGCACAGCAGTTGCTATGAATTAAGTTGAGAAAGTCAAAGGGGTAGAATGCAAGTCATTCACTTAAGTGTATATATGTATCAGGAGCAGAAGAGCAGTTCTAGAAATACTCCAAGTAATCAAATAAAAAGCAGTTTCATTAACCAATAAGAAGTAATTACAGTAAATAAACTGGTCTTCAGACAACCAGCTTCCAAAGATAAAATTTCCCTTCAAAAGGGAGAACGGATGCAGCTTTTACAACTTAAATGAAACTACTGCATAAAATAATTAGATGACTGAAGTGTTGACCAAGGAAAAACTAGTCTTTTGGGTTTTTTAAGTGGAAGTGTAGGTTCAAGTATGCCCCTGCAATTAGACAGGGTTATTAAATAAAAACATAAGGTAGTGCTACAAACTCAAGAGTTGTGCTAGGCACCACCAGAACATATACAAATTGGAATCCACCTAGTAATGAAAACTGAAATGTAATGTTATTATTAGAAACTGTGACTTTACAAAGCATGTGATTCAGTTGTAAGCAAGCACTATACAAAACCAAAAGAGGTTTTAAAGAATTTTTAAAGAAGCAAAGGCATGCAACAGATTATTTTAGTAATTTGCTCACAGTATAGCCTAAATATCCATTTAGTCATTTCTTAATTGGGTGTAACAACTTCAAACACAACAGCACTTACCTTGGTATTGTCACACATTTTGTATTGCAGTTCTGAGTGGTAATTGCCTTCTCAAGCTCATCCAGCTGTCCAGTCTTCTTTAGCTTCTTGACCAAGCTTTTGACTGCTTTTTCACACCACTTCTCCTCCTGACCATTCTGCTCACCACCACCTGCCCCTCCAGAGCCACCAGCAGATTTCTTCCACCCCAGAAGTCTCTTCACAACTGGTGGAGTGAATGGCAGTATGGACGACATGACTTTCACCAGACAGGACACTCAGCAAGCAATTAGAGATTCCCGTCTGATCCCTAAAAACACAAACCAAAACAGACACATTAGCACCGAGGTTTCACATTAAATAAATACCTCGCTTAGGACCTTTCATTACCAAATGCTGTAGAACACTGCATCCCAAAACAAGTCAGATAATAGATAAGAAGTAGCTGGCATCGTGGTTAGGTACTTCATCAATAAAGTTCAAATGCAACTTTGCTGCAGAGTCAACAGTTACTGCAGACTAAGGTTACTCTTGCATCAGACATTGAACTTTTCCTGAAGTCAAATTCAGAAGATCCAGAAGTTGACTTGAGTCTAGCTTTTGCACCTAGGCTAGCTGGTTTTAGTCATTTATGAATGTATTCCACAAATGATTGACAAATTGCATACACATATATGCACGTTCTGCCCGTCTCCAAGTTAATTTAGCAAGCAAAATTGTGTTTGGAAAGTCATTTAGTCATTACAGCTTGACAGAAGTCTTCCAACAGACAGCCATTTCACAAGCCTTTTCTCATTTTGTTTGTCATGTTTTAAAATAACCACCAATTTTTGCTTCACTGGGGACACCAATTTGAAATTCACTTATAAGTTTGGTAATAAGCTTATTCCCATCTTTCAATGGCCTACAGATAATGAATCTTCTCAACCAACAGTACTTAAAATTAAGTCTTTCAGAATTCATTAAAGGACATTTAAAATCTTACGTTTGCAGGCACCTGAGCAGCTGAACTGTCTGTTTTCAATTTTGATAGCCTTTCATTCCATGTCAACAACCTGATCAGGGTGTTTATACAAAATGAAAGATTAGAAGGGATGCTGAAACTTGGGCTACGTTTAGCATCCACTGCAATTTGCACTTCAAATGATTTAAAAGAGGATTGACAACCATTTAGAAAAAAAAAAGAAAAAACAACTTTGTTTTTCCAGCTTCTATTAGGCTAGTTTTAGGTACAACAGCATAAGGCCCAAATCAGTGTTATTTCAGGCAGACAGCTGTTAGAAACTGCTTGAGGACATAATGGTCCTAAGGATAGAAGTATGGCATTGAAGTCAAAACCAACCTTATTTCCAGGCAGCAAATGGCGTATTTGAACTCCAGAAAGTTACCTTATTTCCAAGCTGTATACATTAGTTCAGTGAGCTGAAAATACCTTTTAGCTAAGAGCTAACATTGCTTTCAGGCTACTCGACTGGAGCTTTCAAGGCAGCTTACATGCCTCTCTGTCCTGTACAGGCACATGCCTCACTTCTATCCAAAATATACCAGCTCCACTGGATTGAAATTTCCCATCTGCAAAATAGCACGGTTGATCTGGGATACTTCACAGTACAGTATGCATGCTAATTTATGCCTCGTCATGTCTTTGTGGTTTCAGTGAGGACCAACCAGTCAAACACTAGACTATATTCTACAGGTAACTTAAAATCACAACTTTTCAACTTCTACAAAACAGAACATTCAGTAGGAATAACACTCCAGTGTTATTCACCAATTCAACTAAATTAGACCTCCATAAGCCGGCTTCTGAGAGCACCTAAAAATATGACTGAAGCAAGAATTGTCATTTTTTGGGGACAAGGAGACAGAAGTTACAATTGCCACTCAAGATTAACAGAGGTAGCTTTATGCAAGTGATTCAAAATAATCTATCCTAAATGAGAGAATCATAGAATGGGTTGGAAGTGACCTTTAAAAATCATCTAGTCCAACCCCCCTGCCATTGGCATAGATGTATTTCACTAGATCAGGCTGCTCAAAGCCCCATCCAACCTGATTGTCAACACTTCCAATGATGGGCCATCCACAACTTCTCTGGGCAACCTCTTCCAGAGCCTCACTAACCTTGTCATAAAGTATTTCTTCCTTATATTCAACCTAAACTCCTCTCTTTCAGTTTAAAACCGTTGCCCCTTGTCCTGTCAGTAGAGGGCTTGGCAGAAAGTCAAAGTATTTCTTTTCACACAAGATTATAATACGAAAAGAACTTTCATTCTTTCAGTAACATTAAATTATTACAGAATTGTCCCAAGTATTTCAGACTGCAGGTTTTGCAGCCTGCAAAAGCACTGCACTGGAGCCCTGGCTGCAGCAAACACAAGAAAAATAAACTTAATATTCAACGTTTTCAAATGAAACACTTGCTAGGACACTAAGGGTATGGTTTCACAGGGAGCCAAACCAATGTAACAGCTTCTTGCTGCAGGAAGCCTTCCTTTCTTTCCTGTGGCACTGCCACCATGTCAGCACCACTGCTAACACCTCTCCACAAAGATAACCCAAGAGAAAACTCATCAACTTGTCTGGGTTTTTTTTTTTCTTTGCCAAGTTTTTCCCAGTTAAGAAGTTGCACCAGCTCACCCACAGTACTCTAAGTACTCGAGCTCACATCAGGAGAGTCACAGGTTTTGAAACAGACAACAGTAGTCACTTGGAGCTTTACAAAAATACTTCAACTTTTCAATAGAGCCAACATTAGATGCCTCAGAGGCATACTCAAATTCAGGAAGGCCAAATCAAAGAGGATAGCCTCTTTTTCTGCAAAGAGTCCTTTCTAAACATGAGCAATTGATGGTGTAATACCTGAACACTCAACTCAATACGACAGATGTAGGCAGCCAAGTACCAGTACCATTGCTTATTCACCAATTCTTCTCCCATTTACGGAGCTCTCTGACACTTAATATGCGTATTTCCTGTTCTTTAGCTTCAAATTTGACATCCTTCAACGCCCCAGAACACTCCTTTGATTGTCAGCCTTATAAAATACACACTTCAGTAGGGTCTCATCTCCCACCAAGGTAAACTGCCTATTATTCTTCCAGGCCCTCTGAACATTCTCAATGCTTTTATCTAATTTTTTTCAGCTTTACAATAACCCTTGTGATGAGGTGTCCAATTTTGTTACGTCTTAAGGACAAGAATACTGCACTGATCTATATATATATATCATTCTCCATACTCTCTGGTGTTCTATTTTTTAAACTAAGATTTGCCTTTCTGTTTCATTAAGTACATTGAGTAATTTAAGTCTTGCAGCAGGAAAGAATTCAGAAATCTCATACATTTCAGTTTTCTTTATATTTGAACTCTCATACTATTTTAACATACTCAAGAAGAAAAATCTTTTCTTTTTCCATTTCCAAAAGACTGTCAGCTCACACCTAACCAGATTTTTTTAAGATACTAGTTTTAACCAATTTCCTTACAAATGTTTGCTCATCCAGTTCTTCAGAAGCACAAGTTGATCTGCTACCTCTGTGAAAATTAGCTTTTCTTAAAGAAAAAACAAACCACAAAGGTGCATGCTTAAAGAGCCCTGTATTACAATTATCACTGCAGCTGAGCAGCTATTAAAAAAAACAACCTACATAACATGCACCACAGTTGCAGACTAAGAGTCTGGGAGGCTTAAACGAACTTCTTCCTTCTAGCCATTGTTTTGCCATGTCAGGGACTTGCCAGGAGTATCAATACAAATTTCCCTAAGTTATTCCAGTAGTGGCCCCGTATCTTTCAAAGGCTGAGCAGAGAGAATGTGACACAAGTAGGACAGGACTTCATTCAGCTCAATACTTCAGCGGATTGTGATGAGTACTCAGAGATTTCAGTCAGTTTAATTTGCACAAAAGGTGCACTCTGCTCCAAGCCTAGAGGAGGCACTGCAAAGTGCAAGGCACGGTGAGGCTGAATTCTGAGCAATCTGGATAAATGCAAATTATGTAAGGGAAAAGCAGTAATAAAGAAACAAGAAACACCCTATTGGGTCAGAAGAGTGGCGCATTTAGCTCAGTGCTCCGTCTGCAAAGGTGGCAAAAGGACACGCACTCAAGGAAGGCACATGAACGTGGCCTGTTTATGTAGCCCATTCTCCTTCAGCATCTTGAATTGTTACAGCAGGCAACTAAAGGCTACATTCCCACCTATTCCCTTTAGCAGCCATTTACGGATCTGTTGTCCATAAATTCGTCTACCCACTTTTTGTGCCCGCCTCCACAGCCTCCTGTGGTAGACAGCACCAGAGTTTTGACTGTAGAAGTACTTTTAGTCATCTAAATCTGTACTTTTTCTAGTGTTCGAAAGTGGCCCTTGTTCCACCACCGCAAGCCTTGCTGAAGAACTGCTTGTATTCATCTCGTCAACAAGCTTCAGCATTCTGTACATTTGAATCACATCCCTCCCTCAAGTAGAGGACTTTTGTCACAAAGAAAGTATCTGAACACAACTCACACAGTTTGGGAGGCTTCTCTAGAGAGACGCCAAGCCTGAAAGCTTCACTACTTCAATTAAATTACAAATACTTGAAGACATTGCATAAGAGCTGATCTAAAGACCACAGAAAAATTCTGTCGTCTACAGTAACCTTTCCACTTATCTTTTTTAGTCATATTATCCGGAAGCTCTCAACATTGTATTTAAAATTAAAAGTACAGAGACAGAAATCTACACCTCATGAACAATTTGGAGATCGAAGGTAGACAGCACGTGTTTGCTGCAGAACATCTGGTAGGAGCTCAAATAAAAGCGAGGAGCTCTACATTTGTGTTGGTTCTAACCATGTCCACCTAGACAGTCTCATGCTTTTACGCATGGGTTTAGGCGTCACTGCTGCAGCTAATTTTTGACCAGCAATCCCATTTCAGTTCATCACCTGTAACTTTGGCCTTGAAATTGATGTAGTAACACAAGGAGTTTAATCTCTGCTCCTAAACAATCATCTTCTCATACACTGTCACTGTTAACACTAGCCTCTTGCTAAAACCAGTCCTCTAGTCTTTTTCCTCATATACTTTCTTCATCCACAAGAAAAAAAAATATAAAATGTTTTTTCCCCAAATGCACCCAGAAAACAATCTTTGTCAACACTGCAACAAACATTTCCACATTGCTAAAATGGCTGCAGATTAAATACTTGCCAGATATGTAACATCCTTTCCTCCCTGCGATACAGGTTTTGTGATTTCCTTCTAGTCTACAACCAACCATCTCCAAAAAACTTACTTTTCATTTACAGCCTTTGCTTTTAAGGACCTTAAATGTGCTCTGACATCACTTATTCTTTGCACTGTCTCTCCTTTGCTCACTCTCTTATTGAAGCCCAACGTTACAGCTCAAATCAGATCTTTTGCCCTCCTGTGTATGATTCCCACTACAGTACATCGACTTACTAGGATGCTGAGTAATTGCAGTGAGGTTTTCAAGACCCCTTTCTGAGCTAAACTACAGTTGAACTATTAGTGCCAAGGTAGCAGTGAGATACAGATCAGAAAACCCACTGTTTTATCGCTTTCCATGTTCTCTGGATTGTCCTTAAAACTGCAGCACTGAATACTCAAGGAGTATTTACTCTGTTGCCCAGAGAGGTATGAGCGGTTTTCTAGATTGCTGGAACATAGGAAGCACGTGCTGTTATTCCCAACAGATTAATACTGGAAAATTTACAAGTTGCCTAACTTTGGTGGTATTTGTTTCATCTCTGCCCCCGTAGTATCTCTCTGCCTCCCAATGCACACGTTTCTATAGTTGGTCAAACAGTGTCATAGTTGGCAACTTTCAAAGTCACAGTTTGAGTCATGTCTGCTATTATTCCATTCTACTGCAGTTCTCTGGAACAAGTATTAAATATTAAGCCCATGATCCCAGCAATAACTAGGCATAAAAGATGAAGAAAACCTTAAGGGCAGCATGCTAGCAGACTAAAATCTTCAAGGGAAGTTTTCCTTTCCTGAGTGTCTGGAACATACTATAAACACACTGGTGCTACCAAAAATACCAAGTGATTTCTGGCTAATTTATTCTAAAGCCTTATGCAACATATTTCATATCAGTCTGCTTATTCATCTTAAACTTGGAATAAAGAAATCTGATCTCTGCGGGTTTTACTAGAAGTATTCTGGCTTACAGGAATTTCATCTGCGAGAGCTCTTCTGGAATAAAGAGGACAGAAGTTAAGCTCCTGAGGAAAGAAGATCGAGGAAAATAATTTGTGACATTTGAGAGAGAATCTACAAGTTCATTTCTTCCCTATGTTGGCCCAGTTTTTCTGACTTTTTTTTAAAGGCGATGTTTTTTTCATTAATCCTGGAATTTGGACAAGATTCTTTACCAATTTCACCAAGTGCACAGTATTTCAGATCTTTCAGAAGAGGGAAAATCCACTCTTTCCCTTCAAACGCATCACTGTTTGATATTAGTGGCTTCAGAATAAAGTAACATTAATTGAAGCACAGCCTATTTAAGACAGTATCAAGACTTTTTGAGAGCTGAGGTTTTAAAGGGCATAGCTTATGCAGTACTGTGTCTGCCTCCTATATTAATCCAAAGTCAGTAAGACTTAGAGAAATCATTAAACAAGTATTTCATCTTGCATTGAACAAGTGCAAAACAAAAGTAATTTATGATCAGCTTCTGGACCCCTTAGGCTGTGTTATTCCAAACAAGGAAACAGTTTATTCTCAGTGGAATTGGAGAAAGTTTTCCTCAGTGTTAATGATCTCAACTCGCAGGAAACCTGAGTTCTGTATGAAGTTCAAACTAAAATCAAAGCCAGTCTTCTCCCTTTCACAGAGAACAGTAGAACAGTGGAACAGACAAGAGAAGACATTTCATTTCTGTGGTACCCACAACCCCCCTAACAACTGCCTTTTGAGATTCCAGGGGAGCTAATTCTCTCTCCTTCCTCTGCAACCACATATTAAAGAGACCTGGTTTTGTCATACCGCTGAAGTTCAAACCTGCTGCTACACACACACTTATATGAAGAACAACCACACAAGAAAGTGAGATGGCACTCATCCTTCTCTCCCTGTATTTAAGTCAGAATAGGACAGCTTCAAGTATCCTCTCACTGGTTTTTGGTGTCTGGGGTTTTTTTTTTGCTTTGGGGGAGGTAGGGGGCAGAGGGCTGGGAGATAGAGAATCCAGCCTTACTGAGCAATGCCCTTAGATCAGCTTTTCAGCCAATTAGGCCAGCAGTGGGGAGTGGCTTTGAAGAGCTCCCTCCCAAGGGGCTCCATCTGGCCCACAGCTCCGTCTGGCCAGCTCAAAGGCCAAAGCTTTGAGAAGTAACACCAAGGTCCCAGTTCAGCTCTGACACGAGCCGACAAAGTTCAAGGCAAGTTGCTGGTGATCAGGGGAACAGGAGTGAACAAAATTCTTCCTCTGGATCAGCTTTAGCATGAGCATTTTGTAACATGCCTGTATACAGAATCAATTTACTGTTACACGTCAATTTTTACTATGCCCTAATATTGCAATGCATCTTGAAACTCTGCGTAACTATTATCTTTATATAGCTCATTGAAAACAGCTTTTTTGTTTGAAAGTAGACCTACTTTCACCTACTTTGAAAGTAGACTTTTTTCCTCTCACTCATTTCATGAAGTTTGATTATGAATCAAATGAGAAAACTCCTGTTTCTCATACACAGATAGCTAAAATAATGTGATCATGAGGTTATGAAAGCTTAAGAAACTGGATTTTTCTTCAGTTACTAAGGACTACTGCAAATTACAGACAATTGCAATGATTAAAAGCTATATTGCTGTTAGAAACGGTACACTGTGCTCACACACACATTCATAATACACTAAAACTGCATGCAACTGGAGACGTGAGAAAGAAGAAATGTTAATTTTACTGACCTTTGATTAAACTACTACTAAGATCGATGTCTTTTAGCAGCTCTTCTAGAATGACAATAGAGGAAAATTACCACAACTGCAGTTGGCCAGTTCACCTGTCTCTGCAAAGCAGTAAACTCTTCCAGGTACTTCCTAGTATGAACAACCTCACAGTACTGCTCCTTAAAAGTAAAAGGCCTTAATAGCACCAGAAAGGATGGAATAAGCACTCCAAACTACAGCAGTTTAAGCCCTTCTCACCTCATTTGTTTTGACTAACATTTTCTAAGTGCAACAGGCAAGTGTTTCATTATTTTAAATTGGACCAGAACATTCACAGAACTTATTTATCAGGTACCTAACTAACCCTTTCAGTTTTTATCTGTGTAGCTTAACAGTTTCTCCACTTTGCTAAACCATAAACAATTGCGTTTCGTAATTAGTTAATGCAAGCTCACTTCCAAAACAGGCCTAAGGTAAGTGTTCTTCAAACAGGCCAGTCCCCGCTGGCAGAGTTCACTCTGCACCAAAGAGTGTCTCAGGTTAAGCTCATACTGCTACAGTGTAATTAAATCAAGCTTGAGCCCCAGCCTAAACTGATAGGAGACCCCAGAACTGCTCTCTCGCAGTCTCTCCTTGGTCTTACTTCACAGTACGGCCGTCAAACGCAGAAAATCATAATAAAGTATCAACCAGAACAAAGCCTTTCTGTTTGTAACAGAGTTTCTCCGGTGGAAGTGGAGAGCCATGTTTAGGAAGGTTTTCTGCAGCAGCCAATTTCTTCTAGCCCAGAGAGTACTGAGCACAGGGCTGCGTGTACTCTCCATTCTATTACAAAAAACTAATCCCATCGCATGACCTGCAGCAATTCAGTTTAACAAATCAACAATTACAAATATTTTGGCAAAGTAAGCTTAGGTATTGTTTGCCTCTCGGCACAGTTCACAACCAGTTTGTGGCTTTATGATAAAAGTCATTAAATCCAATCTGAAAAGCAGAATTTACAGCTCACTTAGCAAGTCAGGCCCATAAATGGATGCTTTCAATTACGGGGCATTTACATGCACAATCATTAAGGCAGCATTGAATACATTTGAAAACTCTAGAATACTTTTTATAATAATTAAAGCTTTGCGTACTGTTCTTTATACAAACAAAACTTAGGAATTCTCTTCAGTCTCAAGCAGAGCTCAGATTCATTGTTATCCAGAACTTACTACAAAGCCTGTTCTCCCAGTACTTTTGTGGGAAAGGGATTAGAGAGATGGAAACATGTTTTGTTTTTTAAAGTTGCTCTCAGAAGCAGAGAATTTTCTGAGCTCCAATAAACTCAATTATATCAACTGGTGCTCAACACGTCTGAAAGATCAAGTGGAACAGGAAGATGGAGGATGACCCAGGAGGGCCTTTCATTTGGAGATTCAGTGTAATTCAAACTTATTTGATTTTGTTCATGAATCTGGCTTCTGGGCGGAGGAAAAGAAGAGATCAGTTAAGAGAGAAATTTTTAACCTCATTTTTTCAGTTGTGTTCTCCTTTTTACCATCAAACAGAACCTTGAGAAAGCTGATAAATTTTTCTCCGAGATTACATTACAAATGGCCCAGCTTCTTCCATAAAGAAAACTGGCTCTGCAAACGCTTTTGTGACTGCCCGTGTAGTGCGCGTCTGACCCACAGAACCACAGAACGACAATCAACTCCCAGGTTACTGTATTAAACATCCCAATATATCGGTAAATATGTGCTAAGACTCAACTTTAAGTTTAAACCACCTTAAATGAGATCCTCCCCTTCCTCTTTTTCAAGGCATTTGTAATTAATCCTATCTTTCATCAAGATAGTGCTAAGCAAACGGGGGAAGGGACTTCAAAAACCTCCCCTTTACTGACATCCTCCTTCCCCTCTAATTCACTACAGTTTGTAAATGCTAAAGTTTTAAAGCTACGCTTCAGAACGAACACACACACATTAAAAAAAGCTATTCACGCACCACGCAAGCTCCAACACTACGATAAAGCCCAGGAAAGTCTGAACAGCAACCTTGTCCTGCTAAGAGAAGCCTTTTGCCTTAACAACAAGCAAGTGGTGTTTTGTTTTTTTGGTTTTTCCTTTTTCAGTCTGGAGAACAGAGCAAAGACTAACCAGTCTCTCGCTACACAGTCCAGCCCCCACAGAAATAATGTCATGAATCAGTCTGAAAGTACAGCTCTCCAGACTAAGAAAGGAACGCTTCAGAACAGACAAACCTGCTGTTATGTGCGGTCCCCTAATAAGCTGTCATTATAAACTTCTTGGTGCAGATGGAATCTGACTCGTTTATCACCACGAACTGCGATAACACGAGCTCTACACCCAACATACACAGGCTGCAGCATTCACCAGCAGCGCTTTCAGAAACACTTATTTGAGAAGCCCAGTAAGCAGAACTTTTTCTTAACGCTATACGCTTGTTTGCAAAGTATTTGCAAAGAGCGCAACACACATGTTCAGGGGTTTTTTTGGTCAAAAATTGTGACAGACAACCAAAAAGACAAGAGACTAGGCTGCAGCCTGAATCGCAGCTGTTCAATTCAACAGCTCTCCAGCACTATCACAAGGGCTCTTCACTTACCCATTTTCTTCCCTTCTTTTATTCCCCCAGAGTGAAGACTAAAAGACTGCACTATGTCACACTTTCTCTCTGCCCCTCCACTCCCCACATGAAAATTACAAATGGGAACTCTGCAGCAACACCAACTACTTGCATTTACCCCCACACAACTTATCCCGTGCGCTTATCTAAGGTAGAGGAAACACTGAACAGATTACGCCTGTTGACATCTGACAATGCGTAGACAGCCACAGCATTAAAACCAGCACCCCAAAGGAAAACCACTGAACTCAAAATTCACATATATGTGTCTCATGCAGGCAGCGTGTGTCTCACATCCACGGCTCTGGATGAGGAGAGGGACAGACAAAAGGGCACCGGCTGAAGTGAAGCCTAAACACTTCCTTACAATTTGCTCCTAACTTTCTCCACCACCCCGGAGCGAAGTTTTTGCACACCTGATCTCTGCAAGAAAAATAAATAATTAAAAAAAAAGCAAAAAAAAAAAAAAGCGAGCAGAGAGGGAAGGGAAGAAGGGGAAGGAGCTGAACTTCGGGGTTTCCCCCCACCACCACCCCTCACCCCCCACATACACACACAGGGAGGCACAAGCCGACCCTCCCCACCCTCCCCTGCCCCGCCGCGGGGGCTATGCCGGCGCGGGGGTGACACCGACCTCCCCTCCCCGACCACCTCCCTTCCCACCCCGCTTCCCCTCACCCAGCCCCGGCCAGCGGCGGCGACACGGCAGCCCCCCGGCCCCCTGCCCGCCCGAGCCCCGCCGGCCGCGTCCCACCAACAACAAAGAGGGAGGAGGGCGTGGGGAAGCGCACCCCCCCCCGCCGCCGCCGCCGCCGCCACCGTCCCCCAGCGGGACCAGGCCCGTTCCGCGTCCCGGCCGTTCTCCCAACCCGTACACAACCGGTGAGGCGAGGAATCCCTTCCCGAAGGGCGGGCGAGCGTGCAGCCGCCCGGCTTCTCCTCTCGCCCGCGGCGCGGCCCGCCGAAACCGCCCCCAGACCAACCTCCTCCTCGGCGAGCTGCGCGGCCCTCCTCCCGCAGCGCTGCCTGCCCTCCTTCTTGTGTACCCACCTTGCCCGCGCTCATTGGCTACCGCCGGGGCCCGGCCCCCCTAGGGTAGGCGGGGAGGCAGCGGATTGGTTAGATAGCCGTCACTTGAGAAACGGCGAGAGAGGATTGGGTAAAGAGAAGCGGAGGCTCGGCCCGCGCTGCCGATTGGCGGAAGGAGTTACCAATCGAGTGCCAGTGGAGAGAGATCAAAAAAAAAAAAAAAAAAAAAAAAAAGACGCAAGGCCAAAGGAAGGCGGAGCCGGGTGGGCGGTGCTGCGTGCCGAGCGCGGCAGGGGCGGGACGGCGCCGCTCATTGGCCGTGCCGGTTATCATTCCAGGCCCCAAGCGCCCGCTAGTGGCCGTTGACCGGCATGTCGAGGTTTGGGTGAGCCGCAGGCGCGCAGCCGCACTGGCGGCGAGAGGGCGCTGTAGTTCTGGCCGCCGTAACCGGCTGCCGTAGCCCTGCGCTGCGGGTGGGAGCTGAGAAAGGATGGGGCGCCCCTTCCCGCCAGAAATTAACGGCGGGGGGCTCGGCGCAGGGGTACCCCCGGGCCGCCTGCCCTGGAGCGGCCAGTAAAGCCCCAGGTAAAGCGAAGTTTAAATGCAAGGGAGGTGAAACCGTGTCCCTCGGAGGGCCGGTGCGGGGCGGCGGCCATGGCGGCGCATGGGGGGCACGACGCCGTCCCCGCAGCCGTGGCCTGCAGGCAGCACGGCCCCGCTACCCCGGCTCCATTTCCCTGATCTCATCCCGAAACGGATTTAAACTGCCCAAGGATTTGTCTCCTGCCGTCACGTACAGCTCCAGAGCAGGCCGGTCCCCAGGGTGTGGCGGCCCTGGAGCCTGCACCGGCCTCGGGGCTGCCCCGCTCTTAAGAGCGGTTTTCCCCTCATGTTGTGTTTTTTTGTTTTTTTTTTTTATTCTAGCAACTGCCTTCAGTAGACTCCTTACAGGTTTAAACACCCTTGGTGTGGCAATGGCATGATATTCCAATTCCGGCACCTAAGCAGATGCCCAGGCTCACAAGAAGGACGTGGAGCTGTTGGAGAGGGTCCAGAGGAGGCCACGCGGATGCTGAGAGGGCTGGAGCAGCTCTGCTGTGAGGCCAGGCTGAGAGAGCTGGGGCTGTTCAGCCTGGAGAAGAGGAGGCTCCGGGGAGAGCTGAGAGCGGCTCCCAGTGCCCAAAGGGGGCTGCAGGAAAGGTGGGGAGAGACTCTTCAGCAGGGCCTGGTGTGACAGGATGAGGAGTGATGGTTTTAAACTGAAAGAGAGGAGATTCAGACTAGATATCAGGAAGAAATGTTTTACACTGAGGGTGGTGAAACACTGTCCCAGGTTGCCCAGAGAGGCGGTGGACGCCCCATCCCTGGAAACATTCCAGGCCAGGTTGGCCGGGGCTCTGAGCAACCTGATCTGGTTGGAGATGTCCCTGCTCCTTGCAGGGGGTTGGACTGGGTGGGCTTTGAAGGTCCCTTCCAACCCAAACCATTCTGTGATTCCAAGATTCTGTAAATTAGAGCCTGTTGCCTGCATCTGTGTGGCTAGGCTGGGGACCTGCCAGTGTGCTACTCGTGTCAGCACTTTATCTACGTAGGTCTTTGAGGTGATGCCCAGCAGGTTCTCTGAAGCATGAGTGGGAAGCCACAGGAAGGGAGCTTGATGGGGTTTCTTTGGTATTTCTTTGGGTTAAAAGGTCTGTTCCTCCTTTCCTGTAAGTCAATTGGAGATGCTGGTTTTTTGCTTCTGCTTTTTTTCCTTATTTTCCCCCCTATATATCTCAACTTCGGGCCACTTCTCTTATACCTGAGGTCCCATCTCACCAACATAACTGCTTGCTTTCCAGAGATACGCTCCTCTTCCAGACTGAAACGATTTCTGGGCTCAGTGACGTAGGTGTTATGATTCAGCATCTTGGGCACGTATCCCATCTCAACAGGCTTGGTATTCTCGGGAGCCAGGTGAGACACCTCTCCCATCATTTAGCCCTTCTGACAGAATGATAGATGTGGACTCGCAGAAATCTCCCTCTTGCCCCATCTGTCCTTGGATTTTCCCAGCTTGAAGCAGATATGCAGCTTATGCAGGTTTTTTTGTCATATTTTTCCCCCAATTCCATCAGTTTGAGATTCAAGCCGGTCATGAAATAGACACAAAAATAAAATGGAAGAGATATCTGCTGCAGACAATGCAGAGCTGCTAGCAGATATGCATCATGTTTTTGAAAGATAAGGAAGTGTTACGGGCATGTTGTACCTGGAAACAGATACAGGCTATTCAGCCAGCACAGCACTTGCTTTGTGGAGGTTTCACTGCGTTCAGAGAGATTTTCTTTTCTATGAACGGCAAGTTAATTAAGCTCAGGTTTTCTATGGATTTGTGTCTGACATTCCCTTCACCTCTCCACTGCAATAAATCTACAGGTTCTTCTCCTTTTATATCCCTGAGGCTGACTTCTGATGTATCCAAAGATCCCTTCTAATGTCCCCAACCTACGTTTATTGCCTTGCATTCTGAGCACGGAGCAGCAAATGGTATGTATGGCTGGTTCAGGGCCACGCGTGTGCTGGCTGACCAGGTGCCCACCGTTCCTCTACTGCCAAGGAAGCCAAACAGTGCTGATAAGGGCTGAACTTTCCCTGCCTTTCTCCAAGGCGAAGCACTAACAAGTTGTTTGTTTTTCTTTCTAATGCAGCCACTGTTTGCCATGAAACGTGTGTTTCGAAAATCTCTACGTCTCTGTTAGGTTTGGTTGAAATGGGTCAAAAGGTTGACAAGCTTATACTGGGGGACACTGACACAAAACCCCAACATTTTAATAAACCTCCTTCCTTAGGAAGGGAAATCACAAGCTGCAGGAGAAATAAAGGAGATGGAAGAAGGCGGCATCGGGGCTGCAAATTGCAGAGCCCAGAAGTTACCTGAGAAGCATGGTTGCCGTGGAGAAGCCAGGCGAGATGTGCATCTGCAACTTAAACACCGCTGTAGAAAGGGCTCTCAGCCACACACCTGCAGCTGCAGAAACAGTACCTGGTTTGGTAAAAACAAAAACACAGCAAAACTCAGTCTCTGGTACCAAAGCTGGGTACTATTAGCTAAACCGTGTAGCTCAGCACGTTTTGGACGTTAGTGGTTAGGTGCAGGTGGTTGACAGTCCCATTTGGATTTGAACATGCAGCGGAAGAGCATCAGCATCTCTCAGAAGGTCTACTAACATGTGTCAGAGGGATCAAGATCCTCACAAACTGTGTTCTTGTACAGAGAGGCAGTGGCATTTCACAGTTACCTCTCTGCTGGGAAGGGAAAGACTCTAAAAACTAAAGAAAACATGATGAAACAGTAGCTGGCTGCACTATGCTACGGAGAATACATGTTGACTTTCCAAAGGCTGTGACCAAATCCCCTAAGAGGTGAAAGAAATACAACACCGATATCAGATAACTTCAAAGACACCTAGGGTTTCTAAATGACCCCACACTATCAGATCTCACTAGGTGAAGGTGGAGTGTGAAGTGCAATTCCCAGCAAGGCAGGGCTTGGAGGCAGAGGGATAGTTTTTTGTGTTGAGGCCGTTATTAGTTATTACCAGTATGTCAAAATGATCTGTTAAACTGAAAAAAAAAAACAAAGGAAGAACTTTGAAAAGAGTCGCGATACAAAAAGATCAGCCAGCATGTTCAAGACAGGAAATAATGTGTGACCAAAATGACCATAAATCCATGGAGAACTGCTGCTAAATGCTCCCAGATTTCTTAGCTCATTCTATTGAAGCACGAGCGTATAATAAATAAATGCTTTGTCTCTTACATCAGCGACTTCAGTGCTGCTTCCCTGCTTACTGTAAATGCCATTTGAGCATGTGTTATTTTCTCTCTAGTCTTGACGTGAAGGTAGCTTTCATCTTCCACAAATCTGCAAAAGATTATGAAAGAGAGAATGGCTGACAGAGAAGCTAGGTCTGTGGAAGGGACAGATTCCCTTTCATGCTGCATTATTTCATGGCCAAACAGCACAAGAGCAGCCCTTCCATGTCGTTGCAGGACTGCCTGGCCGTGCAACACCTGCGAAAACTTCCCCCATGTAGGTAACGGCATGGAACGGCTCCTCTAGGATTGAGATTGTGTCTCCCTCAGCCTCAGAGGGTTAAATGTGGGCTTAAACCGCTTCTCCTTATATCACAAGAAGTTTGTAAGCCGCTTCACACCGTATCGCTTCTTGTGGGTTAAAGAGGACACCGCGCAGTGCTTTTCCCATCACCGAATGAGGAGCCTGTCGGTTGGTTTTCAAGAAGACTAATTGCTGGCGTACTGTCCAAAGAGGCATTACGTTAAAGTGACTAGAGGAGAGCTTTAACGTCATAAATGAAAAGGAAGCTATTGCATGAGGCATAAATATCTCCAAAATGAATAGGAACTTCTGCTCAGTCATACCAGTGTATAGTGGGTTAAAGATGTGCAAAGGGTCAACTAACTCCTTAAACTTTAAAAAAAAAAAGCTGGGAGTAACAGCAGAATACATAAAAAGGCATTTCATATTTCTGCTCTTCTGTTTATCTTTTCAGTAATGAAATTCCTCTGAGATGTTGAAACTCAAATCTGTTCAGTACCCCTTCTGAAATGCAGAAGTATATTTCCAATATTATATAAATCACTGCCGTTTCAGGCCGGGCTGTTAGGAGATTTCAAAGCAAAGCAAAAAAAAAAAAAACCAAAACTCAACAGTCCTTGATGTAAGCCTGCTGTGTCTGTCTTATGCCCTTGTCAATGTGGACTTAAGAAATAACTAGTACTCAAAATAATAAGCTAAAACCAAAGCTGTGCCTTTCTGACCCTTGATAGTGCAAACTGGTTGGTGTTTATGCTACAGAGTACGTTACATTTATCAGGTGGAATGGAGTTAGACAGTAATCCTTAGAAATGGCATCTCTGTAAGAAATTGATAGCACAATGAGAAGATGCGTGTATCGCCTCACATTCCACATTTACACCATATAATTCTGAGGAGTAAATGATTTAACTACCTTAACTTGTCTTAATTCCTGATGCCTTTTTGCACGTAAACCTGGTTGCCCTGAGTAACCAAAAGCAGAGCGAGTTGAGAGAGACAACTTCGGCATAGTCAGACAAACACTTGAATTCTGAATTCTTTTGCTGCGTTAATTTGCTTGACTTTGCGCTGAAATGGATCGGGAGCTTTCATACAGTCAGGCAGTAAGATCTTGCTACAGAAAAATCCTGAAGGCCCAGATCCATCTAGGGAGCTTGCTGGCTCTGATGCAATCACGGATGTTATACCTAGGCGCTGCGAACTCGATTTCGTACAGGTCTCCTGGCTTCAAAGCCTCGGTTTTACGCCTAACTTTTAGGCGTGGTCAGCCACCGCCGAGGAACGGTAACATCTCACTCTGCTTGAACTCAGAACAGTTTTTCATTATGCTTGGCTGGCCGTGGAGGTTGCAGTTAAGCAGGCTGCGAAGCCTCTGAGATGGTTTTGCAGGACCTCCCTTGGATCCAGCAGCGCTTGGCTGCTCCCTCCCAAGACAAGATGGGGCAGGGGCTCTCCGTGTGAGCTCCCTGAGGGCCCGGTGGGACAGACCCCATCTGCTCACTGCGAGGAGGGAATGTCCACTCTCAGTCATCAACAGTCGCTGAAACTGGCTTTTCTTTCCGCCGTTTTCCTGATTTTTATAGCTTAGAAAGGTTTCGTATTGTCAGCATTTCTGTTTTTTTCTCAAGTTATCCCTCTATCCTTTCTTATTATTCCAAATATTGCACCATTCATCTGCCTACATCCTTTACTTTGGATTAGTTGGAGCTGATTAGAAACACATTTATGCCTAACCCCAAATAAGCCATCATTAACGTGAAATAGACTTGTTTACAAAGAAATTTACACAAGTTTATCTTTATTGACTGAAATAAACAAGTGTAATTTGGGTGTAGGCCTGGGGGACAATAGCTTTGTTTCTGAATTAATGGTAGGCCCTGGTCCAGCAGGGATTTGTGTACATGTTTAAATCTATGCGGCGAATAAGCCAGCTCAAGGCAGTGGGATCAGTCACAGGAACAAAATTCAGCATAAATGCAAACCTTGGTATGATTAATTTTTCTATCATCCTTATTTCCTTTTTCTGTTTGCTTTTTCCAGCAAGCTGAAATTAATTTATTACAGTGAAATCTGCAAAATAATAATAATTAAAAAAATAGCCAGTGCCTCCCTAGGAGGGGTCAAAATAAACCAATTTATGCTGTGATCAGTTATTGCAATACAGTCTGTTTCTGTTTTACACTGTGTAAGATGCACTATGCTAATTAAGCATGTGTTTGTATAGATTAGTCTCAATGAGATTTCTGCACCATCTGTGCAAGATTGGTAGCCGAGTTGGAAGTGATCTCTGTATGTGTTGTCTGTATTAGTTGATGAAATGTTTAGAATCCTTTGAGGTACAAGTTTTCTTTATGTTGTTACTGGTCCTGCAAAGCTTCAGCTGTAGATTTTGAACATACTCTTTGTGCTTTCAAAAACTAGTGATTTATAACAACATCATTTTAAATGTTATTTTGATCAACAGAATAGATCAAGCAAGAATTCAAAGAACCTGAAAAATCCTTTCATGCTTAGTTTTATTTAGAGATATAAGAGATATATTACGGTTATGCAGGTGAAGCTATCACCAAGTAAAAATGTTGCCATAATAAAAAAAAAAAAATTGGGCCTTAAAAATATACTGGGACTTTATAATTACAAAATTGTCATCTTGTTTATTTCAGCTCTTGGCATTTATCATGATGAATAACTGATGCAAAAAATCTCTATCCTTCTAACAACGCTTGAAGCCAACTGATAGCTTTTTCTGTGTAATCCACAGGGATGTCTGTGTTAGAGCCTCCATCCCTGGCACTCCGCATTACCAGGCAGGCAGGCTGATTCCTTCGACTGGGGTGACAGAAGAAGGAGCTCTTTGCTCTGGACAGCGTTTCACTGTGACAATATCGTATGTTGGGGAGAACTCAAGGAGTCATATCTGCCTCTGCCATTTGGTGTAAGAGTCAGCTGTTATTTGTCCTCCCCCAGCTTGAGCTCAGGCTGATGCATGAAGCTGGTGCTGGGCGCATATCCTCTCTCAGCACAGCAAAATCTACTCTCTGCAAAAGTAAGTTTTGCCATGTTGTACTTAGGAAGTGCTGGACCAGCTTCTCACCAGTATGTGGAAGGATATTGTCCTGATACCATGTTCTGGCTGCATGCACTGAGAGGTTAAAAATCAACATCTTACTAGAGTCTTCGAGTTTATGACTAAGGTGGACCATTACAAACATCTGCTCTATATGTTATTCATTTCAAAGGCCAAATAATTTCCCCCACAGAATCCTTTTTTGAGCCTGTAACCTTTGCAGCTCTGAGCTATTCCATATCAGCTGTGGAAGAGGCAGCTTGACTCCAATTACAAACCTGAGGTGGGAGGGATCCACCAACTGCCTGCTAAGTCGGTGTGGTGAAAATGAGCACCTCTTATCTGTAAGGGATCTGTTTACCTTCAACTTCATGCCATTAGATCTCATTATACCTTTTTGTTCGCTTTGTTTTTGCTAGACTGATGTCTTAACATATAAATCTTTATTGCATGTAAGTATCTGGCAATTGGGAGTGAGTTTCTTTGGTGTTTCACTGCAAGGGGGGGTTTCCAAACTTCAGCACTTATCCCAAATCCTCTTTACCTCTACAGCTTCCTTTCTGAAACCATCAACAGTCCTTGAGTACATTACAGTGATTATAACACTTCTCTGCCTTTATTCAGTTGTCTTCTGCTTATGGGATCAAAGGCTACGTTTCCTCTGCTATGTAAAACCGGGACTATGTGCTCACAGTGTTTTCAACAGTGACCTGTAAATCCGTTTTAAAGTCACTGCTTTCCAAAATGCAGTCCCTGCTCTTAAAGTTGAGATGTGCAGCCTTGATTCCTTGAGACAGCTGTCTTAAAACCACCAATCTGAGCGAATATATTTACTGCGCTGTGCAGACCGCTCTATAAAAGTAATTTGTCAATATTTATAAAACCTGGCAGTAGGAAAAGGCTTCCAGCTTGCAGCCACAGGCAAGGAGAGCTTCAGATTTTTCTGACCTTAGCATTTACAGGTGAAGAAAGGTCAGACAATAATGAGATCTTAAATGCTTTAGAGTAGTATTGCTAGTGAAAATGGAAAGGGAGAGGTATGTCTTCTGATAGATGCAAGCAAACAAAACCTGAAACTGCACTAACTCCCACTGAGTTAGCCTCTTCATGCAAGTTTGACACAACTGCAGGCAAACGTATTACAGATCATCTAGTTTTGAGCACCAGAGATGAGGAAAACACAGCACACGGGCCGCAGAAGTCAGATTCAGAACTTAATCAGCCTCTTGGTATATGTCACAGCAAGGAACAGGGCAAGAAAGAGCTACAAAAAATGAAAGCCTTAGAAAACGTGGAAGATGCATGCAACGAACAAATAAATAGAAAAGGTAACTGAAGCAGAAGCAATGATCTGCAAAGAGCAAGAAACAAATGAAAAAGGCTGATGTCCAATAATAATAGTCCTGTATGTGTTCATTCCAAGGTGAATCACTTTCCAAGTCTATACAGACAGTAATCTGCTGCGATTTGTAATCTACAGCAACTGAAGACAAACAGTAACATCCCCCAGAAGCTGTGTCCAAGGACGTTATGTCTTTCTTTGCAGAAGTAATGCGAGTATCATACACAAACATAAGAGCTAGATCTGATTGTAGTGATTTAAGAGCAAGTTTTGGCAGTTAGTTGTGGAGTTGAAGGACCTGTTGTGTATAGCTTTGACCTTAACTGTGTTGAGTGTGACCATAGGCTTCTCCTTAGATAGCACAATTGATAGATGTTTGTCCTCCAGGACAGAGTATCAGAATTTTGGCCCTGTGAAGCCTCAAGTAGTCTTAATGGGTGCCTTTATCATAATGCAGGGCCTTGAAGGACCTTAAATTGGGTGCAGTTATTAGTGTTAAATGTTGTGTATGAAGCTCAGCTCACCCCTGGCCCACTAGTGAGAAGAAGGCCCTGTTAAAGGAAACAGAAGAATTGTGTGGAAATCCCTTTCCCAGATGTGTCTATAATTTAATCAGAGTTGAAAACCTCTTGATTGAAGGGTTTACAAGTGCTGTAACCAGAGCAACACGGAGTTCAGGGCCAGCTGCTTACCCAGGTACTGGGTGGATTTTGCAACGCGCCAAACTTGGCGTTACAGGTGTCTACACTGTCTGGGGAGGAAGAGAGTTGGAGAATGTCAGTCTGAACTCTGTCCACCCTTAAGAAACACAGTGGAAACATGCCTGGAGCGGGCTTTGAGTCCGGGAGCCATTCTGCCCAAGAGAAGTGCCCAGCACAAATACTAATGACTCTGCTGATGGGCCCTGGCAGCGATGATGCTGCGCGTACGAATAGTCCTCTCCTGGAAATGCTTGGAGAAATGACAGCCAGTGTGCTTGGGCTTCTTCTGATTATTAATTCCTGGCTGCTATCTTCTCATCCTTCAGCTGATGTTCCTGTTATTTCTCCTCTAGTTGATCCAGAGGAAAAGTGTATGTAGCGTCTCACCTACCACGTGTCAGTGCCAGACAACTGATTGTCAGCCTACCCATGAAGCTGTCTGGACGCAGTGATGTGCTGTCAAACGCACAAAGTTAACAAAATGATAGGTGAGAATATTTTCCCCGTGAATCCTCTTCCAGTCATCATCTCGGAGGTTATTTGTGTCAGTGGCAGGTACAACATCTTCAGATGAAGGTATGATTTGATTAATCAACTCCACCTCTTTAAGATGTTTAGGGTGTTTTTTTCCAAAGTCCATCCCTGATACCAGCTCAGGCTTACATAAATTCCCCAGGCACATGCAATGCTGCAGTTTCAGGTAGTTTGCACTTATTTAACAGGTAATGTCAGTAGATAACGGTCTCCTACTGCCAGATAAAGCCAGAAGAAAAGCCATGACATTTTACACTTGGCATAAATTTAAAAAGGAATGCTAGTGGCTTGGAAAAGACATCTATTTTGAAACAGATCATCAGTTTCTCTTCTTAGGTTGCTTCTCAGCAAAGGGTGAGGAGTTGAGAGGAGCAAGAGAATCATCCCAGCACCATTTGTGGTTCAGGACAGATAAGGCTGTCGCCATGAAGGGATCCTGCTATTCCCCTCTCCTGACTCTTTGCCCTTTTTTGAGCACAGTCACTTAACAGCGGCTAATATCACTCAAATCTCTGACATGACTTGATTACAGTCTCAGCTGGAAATGCTGGCAAGGCCATCAGGTCACTCAGAAGAGGCATTGCCTGAAAGATCTCCATGCTCTGAACCAGGAGCTGCATCTCATGGCCACTGTCTGGGGCAAGAACAAAGCCAAGAGGAGGGAGATGAGAGAAACAGGGCCAACCTCTCTGGCCATGCTGGTATGCTTATAGTCCCAGAAAAGAATATTTGGAACATGGTTTTGCTCTATAACTTACACAAGAGAATGCATTTTGGGATTTACAGGCTAGATCTGTGGTGCCTTTTGAGGGGTGCCTTGAGGCTACCTCCAACACCAGCCCCTTATCCCAGCAGACAGATGTCTGCATGCACTTCAACAGATGTTAGACCTTAGATGTCAAAGTCTAAGTTAGCCACTCTAAACTTTCTACTGTCATCAGGAAGAGAGGCCCATGTAGAGCACAGCTCATCTGGCCTATTGTAGAACTTGTTTTAGGGTGGGATGAATAACCCCTGGAGTTCCTATTATATTGCACTGACTATAAAGGGAGCCTCTTAATTTTTAGATACCTCAGGATGCTTCAAATCTGCAAGCCTGGCCCCAGGCACACAGGAGAGCATGCAGGGTCTAAACCTGACCGTAGCAGAATCATTTTCTCTTTCCTACAGCATCGTGACCACATCTGGTATGCCAGCGTGGAGCAGCGCGTTGTGTACATACCACGTCAACCGGCCGCAGCCGGAGATGCCGACCGGCATGGAATGAGCAACGCCCAGAGTACCAGACTTTCAGCTTTCAAAACAGGGCAGGCACATGAAAAAAAATGTTGTTGCAAATGGTCCCCGGCCTGACCTAAATCAAAAACCATGCCCAAGACTTGTCTGAGAGAGTGCAACCGGCCCAGGGCCAAGCCTTTGCCAGGGACTGCGGCAGGCAAAGGGAGCTGCGTGCGTTGGGCTTTTCCCTGGGATTTCCCACCTGCATCTGCAGCGTCCTGGGATCAGACTGAGCTGCCCCCAGGCTTTGGCATCCTGTTCTCCTGCTTCCAAGCAGACCTGACATCCTTCTCAGAGCAACTTGGAACTACCCTTTAGCAGGTTAATGCGTACCAGGCATCAGGCTAGGACACAGATTTTTATTTTTGATTTTTATTTTACAAATTGGGTAAAAAAACCTTGCTATTCCAGACGTCCTTAGCACAGTCACAAGGTCTAACCTCAGTTCTCCAAAGGCAGACACATACACCAGCACGATAGACTGAAGAATCAAAACACAAATCTGTTGACTGCCAGGATGTCTATCTGGCATGTAAATCTCTGGTGTAACACTGTAGTGCCCAACTGAGCTGGGAAAACTGCATGGTATGCTCAAGACGAGGTTTGGAGCAGGAGCTCTGGAATTCCCTTCCCTGATGGTCTTGCACAACATCGCTACTTGCCAGTTGTTCCTTTTGCCTCCTGCTCTTCATCCTACAAGTTCCAGCTTTTTAAGCTGTTGTACGGTTCTATTACAGTGTGTTCAGAAAAAGAGAAGACAAAGAAACACTGGCTAAATTTTTTCACCCTATGGTATTTAATTTGTTTATATTTACACAGCTTAATACCTAGATGCCAGGTGTGCTCCTGTAGGACTGCGTAGGGGTCTTGCGAGGAGGTTTTGGATTTGCTTCTGCTTATATCCAAGGTAACCTGTATTTTGCTGCCCTTTGTGCCAGCGGATGGCAAGCCGTACGTGCTGGCTTTGTCACTGACAGCAGCTTCATCCTGCACGAGATAGAGGAGCCGGTGTGCGGTTGCAGCTTGTGTATAACCCCCCCAACCCCTTCACAAAGAGCCAGTAATTGTTAAATAAATTATATGCTTTAGTGTCCGCATGTTAATAACTCTAATCCTACCTCCAACTACCAGGTTGAGAAATGTGATTAGGGAGGATTATACCTCACCTAATGCCTAATCGCTTGTCTGTTCTTAGCTGGCCTTTTATTTCCACACAGGCAGCGTAAAGGATGTAACCAAACATCTCGCACGCACAGAAGATGCCAAGTGAGTTAAAAATCAGTTGAGTGAGAGCGGGTAACAGCTAGAAACCAGACGTGACTGAACACTGAAACATCAACCCGTGTGGTTATAACTTTGGGCAGCACCCAGCCACTCCCTTTGCACCCTGACCGCTGACCGTTCAAACAGCTGAAAAACCAAAAGGTCTAGAGTTAGATCTCCACAGGTCTGGGTTTGGTTTTTTTGCAGATGAGGTGTGGGATTTTTTATTTTTTTTTTTAAATACAATGCTTGGTTTTATTTTACTTTTTGTAGGAATGCCTTTTCCAGCAACACTAAGAGGCAGGTTAGTAAGTGCCACAGTTCAAGGGCTGCCAACACCTTGCCCCACAACTGGGCTCTGAGCGCAAGACTTCGTTAACTCCTTGCTCATGTGAGATGTGAGATTCATTTGCTAGAACGGGGCAACGAACATGAAGTGACATCCTGCTATCCCAAAGTAGTCTGTGGGCTGAGCATCAGCGAGAAGAGTCAGGGGACAGGGTGCTTTCCCCCTGACTGCAAACTGAAATCACTAGCTACTCTCTATCTTCTCTAGTACTCAAAGATAATTCACCTCTTCCCCTAATGCTGATGAGGACAGACAGGCAGCACCTCATGGAGTTCCTCAAGTACATAGACCACCACGGGAAATGAGTTCATATGCGAACCGGTAGGAACAGGATCTGGAAATCCTTTTCCAAAAAAAAAAAAAAAAAAAAGAAGGACCAAGTCCTTCCCTACCATGAGTTGGCATAACTTTGCTGACCCTGTCAGGGTCACTCCAGTTGACCATCTGATCCTTAGCTCCCTTTTCTTGGATCACCAGGTCTTCCTTTGCCACATCCACACACCCTCCAACAGCTCTCAGACAGGCAGGGTCAAAGGGACCGAGCAGTAAGACACAGGGGCTAGATTTCATTTCTGGTAGGAGCAGCCCAAACAAGGAGGGTCATCAAGGCTGTGTACAAGTTTTTTTAAAGTTTAAAAAAAAAAAAATCCTCTTTTTCAAGTGGTTTCATGTTGTTGACATCTTCTGTTTCAATAAAATTAACTATCATGTGCTTTGAGGCTTGTAATTACAGGGTTCTGCTGAGGTATGAGGTGTTGGGAGCCTTGGGGATCCTGAGAGGAGTGGGTGCTGTCTACGGTGTTTGCAGTCAGGAATATAGGGGACTATGTTTAGGGGAGAAAAAAGGAACAAATATTTGTCAGAGAAATTAAATTATGTCCTGAACATGAGCATAGATGCAAATCAAAGCGTGATAATGGAGAAATACCCAGGGATTTAGCAATTCTGGATTAGAAAGAGGATTTCAGCTGTGTACTTCAAATCTCTAATCTCGAGTGAGCAAGTAATCTAAATCCACCTAATAACAATGAATGAAATTGTAGCTTAGCTAAGTAATTACTCCCTTTTTTTCCTTTATATCGTTCAGAATAGGTTTATCTTCCATTAACTTTCATTGGAGCATTACTTTAAATTGCAGTGATTTTAACTATTGAATTTTAAAAATCTGTTCTCTTGGTTGGTCAAAACTAAACTTGGTCTCTATTTTTAGTTTTCAGTATTAAAAAAAAAAACCTCCCTGTGCAGCCTGGTGCTAATGTAACCCCAGCTGCTTCCTTACCAGGCCTTGGTTTGTGGATTGAGCATCTTGGCTACCTCAGAGACTTCCAGTATTGAAGCAGACGGACGCAGCTGGGTTATGGTAGAGGCTGCAGCCAGCCGCTTTTCCGACGGACACCCCAAAGTCTGTTCTAACACTTAGTCTGCAGATGCTGTTAAAGCAGTTCTAGTGAGGCAGCACATGGGAAATCCAGCTGAGGATCAGTACAGCACAAAAAAAAAAAAAAAAAAAGGCTAAGAGATGCTGTCCTAGCAGTTAAGCACAAGACAGCTTGCTTATGCTTGGGTGTAAACTTACACTGAAGTTCTGGAGTCACCAGCAGGAGAGGAATCAGGGTGTATCTTAAGATGGACCCAAAGTTCATATGACCTGGCTGGACTTGGACCATTTTTTTTCCAGCCCCAAGTCCAAGCTGGGTAAAATGTCTGGACCAAAATTACACCAATATTACATTCACTTGGCTGTGAATCATAGAATCATAGAATGATTTGGGTTGGAAGGGACCTTTCAAGCCCATCCAGTCCAACCCCCTGCAAGGCAAGGAGCAGGGACATCTCCAACCAGATCAGGTTGCTCAGAGCCTCATGCAACCTGGCCTGGAATGTTTCCAGGGACAGGGATAAATGAATGTGAACTTCCTGTTGCCATACAACGTAATTGTAACTCAAATTTTTTTTCCCCCAATGTGCCTACAATAACTTTTAGGTTTTTCTTGCAGCCCACCAGACAAGATGCCATGCAGCATGACATGGCCACCCTGTTGGCCCTTGGTGGCAGGGGCTGCAGCTCTGCCCCTCACTCAGTTCAGTCCTACAGCATAGATGGGCTCAGCCCTCACACTCTCCTCTACGTGAGCTTGAAGAGTCTTGGATGGGTGCAAGTGAGTAGAAGCCTTTGAAGACCTCCTCCATTGCTGAGCGGGCAGAGAGAGGCAGTGAAGGGGGAGAAACAGGTCTAAGCTTTACTAAGGAGCACATGAGCCTGAGTCAGCGTGTGCCAGAATGGGGTAAATGTAATGATTTGCCTTGTGAATTATTTCAGGCTTGGGGAAGAAAAGAAAGAAATAATAACCCCAAGGAACGGTGACTCAAGGGGTGTGCCTGTGGTGTGATGCCTCCTGTGGCCAACACCTGCTGGGGAATATCCCCCCTACACCAAAATCTAACCCTGTGGTAAGCTGGCACGCTCATCCTCCTGCTAGCCTGAAGCCTCTCTGTAAACCAGTCTGCTGAGACAAGTCAAACCGAGATTTTCACCCTTTCGCCTGCGATGATCCATGCCTCCCCGTGCCCTCCAGCCTGATCCCTCCCCAGGTGCAGACGTTGTGCCCAGCTCCAGCGCTAGCCTGGAGCCCATGGGAGCAGAGTTATGTCAAACACTGCCCAGACCTTCCTCCACTTTCCACATCTCCCAGCTGGCTCAAAAAGTTGTGACCTACCATTTGCTAACCAACGTAACCCAGTCTTGACTGTGCGTGTAGCCAAGGAGGGGTAATTATTGGGTTTGAAGACTGGAGTAAATGGGAGTTAAAAATACTGAAGGAAAAAACCTAAGGCAGGGAAGGAGAAGGGAAGGCAAACAGCGTGAATGAGGTTGGCAGATTTGGGAGATACACAGTTGAAGGAGTTTGGTGGTCAGGCCGCTGGCTGGCTGGTTATGAGTGATCCACAGGTGGCTTTTTAGTTACCAGACTTTTCGTTTTCCCCCCGCCTCCCTCCTCTCTGCCTCTGTGACAGCTGAAAATTCAACTGCTGGACGAACGCAGACCTGCAAATTGGAGGCAGGGGTCAGTAGGGAACGGGCTGTGCCTTCCTTGCTCCTTCAAGGAGAGCAAAACAGTGAGATCCTTTCTCCCCATCATTATTTGTTCTTTGCTTCAGCTGTATCTTAGATATGAAGAAGGGTATTACAAGCAGGGACCTTGGATGGCTTCAGTTCATAGTTCAGGCTTGACCAGAGCAAGGACAACATGCCCTGACAGACACAGGAGCATGAGCTACTGAAGTGGCATTATGGAGGCCACGCTTAGGGTGATGAGGGCAGCTCTTGATGAACGACTGCCAAATAAGGCAGCTGAATCCCATTTTAGGTGTCCACTCTTGATGTTTGTTACCGTCCGTTGGACTCCGACCGAACCACCCAAGTCACCGCAGCGGCATAATTTTCCCCTCCATGTTCAGCAGTTGTTGTTTATCAGGCCTGAGATTCATCTGCCATCCTGTGGCCTGCTCGCTCCACACCACTCCGCTGCTTTTTGCGTTCACAGCTACCCTGAAAATTCCCTGCAAATGCCTGTCCACCTACTCTTTGTGCTCTGGTGGGACTTCTGCCTGTGACGAATGGTACAGGGTCCAGCTGAGATCTGCTGGTGACCTCCCTTCAGACTAGGAAACCTGGACAACAACTCCACAACTGGAATTTTAGAGCAATGTTAGCTGCTGTGGAGGCAGGATTAGGCCACAGAGATTTCCTTCCCTCTCCAGTTCCCCTTTTTTAACTTGAGTTTGATACCAGAGTCCTCTCTTCTGCAGAGGTGGTAACACTGGTGTCTCACAAAAAGGATTAAACTCTGTCAGGGCCTCTCCACGGCAAAAGGATTTATAGACCTGTTTCTCAGTTAATTGAAATAAAAGGATATTTTTTTCTCCAAGACATAATAGTTTCCACTGAGAATGCCAGTGTCCCCCACAACTGTCTTGTCTTTGATGAAAAGAAAGCTATGAAAGGATGTTGCTCTTCGGTCTAACCATGTGTTTTACCTTCTCACTAATCAAAAACATCTTTGTTTTTCCTCTCATAAGCTGGCACGGGCTCCCACCCCAGCTTTTCTTTGAAGTTACAGTTTCTGACTTTTCACTGTCTTTCCGTCCAACCCCCTTAATTTTGAAGTAAGAGATCATCCAAAGGACACCAACGTGTGCTTGCTCGAGAGCCCTCCAGCTCTGCTCCAGAGCACAAGCAAGCAGGACAGATAAACAAACACTTGCCCTCCATCTCCAAGGCAAAGGCTTACAAAACCGCCTGGTTTCCAGCCCGGGAAGCAGGGCACGTGCCATCTGCACCATGGTGCAGGCCCTTAGGGAGGTGGGCAGGTAGTGGTTCCCACCCCGGAGCAGAATAGGTATCGACAACAGATCTGGCCTCTTAGAAAAAAAAACAGATATTGCAGATATCTGGAGTACTATCTATCTGGAGTACTGTATCTGGTTCTAGAGCCCCCAACATCAGAAGGACGTGGAGCTGTTGGAGAGGGTCCAGAGGAGGCCACGAAGACAATGAGAGGGCTGGAGCAGCTCTGCTGTGAGGCCAGGCTGAGAGAGCTGGGGCTGTTCAGCCTGGAGAAGAGGAGGCTCCGGGGAGAGCTGAGAGCGGCTCCCAGTGCCTCAAGGGGGCTGCAGGAAAGGTGGGGAGAGACTCTTCAGCAGGGCCTGCTGTGACAGGACGAGGGGTAATTGTTTTAAAATAGAGGGAGGTAGATTTAGATTGGATATTAGGAAAAAATTTTTTACGCTGAGGGTGGTGGAGGACTGGCCCAGGTTGCCCAGAGAGGTGGTGGATGCCCCATCCCTGGAAACATTCCAGGCCAGGTTGGCCAGGGCTCTGAGCAACCTGATGTGGTTGGAGATGTCCCTGCTCCTTGCAGGGGGCTTGGACTGGGTGGCCTTTGAAGGTCCCTTCCAACCCTAACCATTCTATGATATGAAAGGTTTCCTGGGACACCAATCCTAACACTCATCATAGAATCATAGAATCATAGAATGGTTAGGGTTGGAAGGGACCTTCAACGGTCATCTAGTCCAACCCCCCTGCAAGGAGCAGGGACATCCCTGACTAGATCAGGTTGCTCAGAGCCTCATCCAGCCTGGCCTTGAACGTTTCCAGGGATGGGGCCTCCACCACCTTTCTGGGCAACCTGTTCCAGTGTTCTATAACTCGCATTGTAAAAAATTTTTTCCTAATTTCCAATCTAAATCTCCCCCCCTCTATTTTAAAACCATTTCCCCTCGTCCTATTGCAACAGACCCTACTAAACAGCCTTTCCCCATCTTTCTTGTAGGCCCCCTTGAGGTACTGGAAGACTGCTATCAGGTCTCCCCGGAGCCTCCTCTTCTCCAGGCTGAACAGCCCCAACTCTCTCAGCCTGTCCTCATAAGAGAGGTGCTCCAGCCCTTTTATCATCTTTGTGGCCCTCCTCTGGACCTTCTCCAACTGTTCCATGTCCTTCTTGTGTTGGGGACTCCAGAACTGGACACAGTACTCCAGGTGGGGTCTCACCAGGGCAGAGTAGAGGGGGAGAATCACCTCCCTGCCTGCAGCCTGGGAGAAAGTAATTTTGGGCAAGAAACTGCCAGTTTCTAGTAATGTTTGGGAGGTATTTGTCCTAGGACAGTATTGGATTACTCCTTGGATATGCCTCTCACCATGCACACAAGAGCAGCCTGGTTGCCAGCCCTACAGGTAGCCCAAGCCACCCTATGTGGGGAAATGCCACGTTTGGTGTTACAGAGGAGTTGAGCAGGGGATCGCAGTGAAAGGAAAGTTGTAAAACATCAGTCACACAGAAGGGTTAACGCTCAATCTCACTCCCTGGACATAGAAGAAAGCAAAAATCAGTCCTTTAGATGTCAAGGTTCTGGTGAATTTAAAACATAAATTATTCCTTGTCCTAAACAAAGACATTCCCTTATCTACCTCATCTCTACTTGCCTGAGCAATAAATACGGCTGCAATTAATTCTGGTGCAGAAGAACAAATAAAATTAATTATGTCCCATAAACCTTTCTCTCTGCATCCTATTTTAAGGCCAGTAACAAGAACACATTGCCAGAATCTCGTTTCAGACGTACCGCCAGGAATTTTGAAGATGCTGGAGGACAACATGGACATGCAGATCCTCTTCGGCTTTGGTCCCACACCAGCAGAGACAACTGGAGCTCTGTCATGTTGCCTTGGCCAAGCTCAAGGCTTGCACTTCTGGATTTTGTCTCTCACATGGTCAGGCCTGGTGCTTAGGTGTTCACGGTGCTGCAGGGACCCTGCCTCCCTCCATGCACGTCTGTACAAGGCAAAATGGCCCAGCTGGATCCTTTAATTTACAGGAGGTGAGCTCAAAATGCGAACTGCCCCAGCTACGTGGCTCCCATAACACCCGCTCGGGCATGCGTCCCAGGGTGAGCGCTTTGTACCCCTTCACTGGGGTTCCTGAGCTGAAGCAGAGGATGGGGTTGAGGTTAGACTAAAGTTGTTCTACTAAGTAAGGACTGTTCATTTTGCCGTAGCACCAAGGTGCTACCTGAAATCAAGGTTAGTTTTGGTGTCTACAGAGCGTGAGATTCATCGGCTCTAGCTTTAAATTGTTAGCAAAGAGACCTGCACTTGATCAAGACACTCTGAGCTCCATTTGGAGTCCTTGGAGGACCGTGGGCACTTTGGGGCACGATCCATTTGTGATGTTTAAAGTAGGATAAGAACCACCATATCCTAAAAATGCCAACTTATTTGCAGTGACTGGGGAGGCCACAGCAATGAGCTCTGATGGTCCAGCCCCAACGTCAATCCAACCCAACAATGCATGGCCAGATCACAAAGTCCTTGTTTGCTGTAGGTGGACACCACACAGCCCAGCTCGTGTTGAATGTCTGGACAGGGCAGAGAAATGAGCACAAACTTTACACATCTTGGGTTAATGCACTGCTAAAAAAAAAAATCACCTTCTAGTGGAAGGTGTCCCTGCCCAGGGCAGGGGAGCTGGAACTGGATGATCTTTAAGAGCCCTTCCAACCCAAACCATTCTGCGGCACACGGTGGCATCGCTGGGATTTTAAATGTCTCCTAGCAATTAACAATCCTGAAGGCTGAGCTTTTCCCCTTGGATGCCACAGCAACAGGAGCAAATTACAGATATTGGACGAAGAATGCTAAACAGCTGATGGTGGCTTTAAATGCTGGAAGGTCTTTGGTGTGAGGCACTTAAACTGGTGGCATTCTGGATATTATCAACCATGCTACCCATGACAACTGTGTTGGGAAAGAAATAATTTTTTAGAGCTTAATCATTTAGTTGGCAATTCTGTCAGTCATAGGAAGGAAAGATTGAACACCAGGTCAGTCTGGTATTTATCCTCCCTACCAGGCCCCGTCCCTGCAAGCCCCTGACCCGCGCTCATCCCATCTCACGTCATCCTCCTGTGCTACCGTGGTACTTGCTCTGGCTGCATCTGGTGGGGAGAAACAGGCAGCTCCCAAAGGGGTTTCTGCTCACCCAGATCTATCCAGGAGGTGCTGCAGTGGCTTCTTGAGGACAAGATGGTGTCCTGACATTGGGGACATACAGTGAAGTAGGCTGAATTCATGGGTTTGCCTACACTAGTAGCCTAAATGCCAGCTCAGACCTCCTTTCAAGACCAAAGCTATGTCCACATAAACTCTTTGCCCAAGGGGAGAGAGCCCCCCAAAAGTTTGGCAGAGAGGACTCTGGAGTTGAGTCGTTGAGTGCTGGGGTCAGGGTGCCGCTGGGTTAGTGCACACGGTGTAGGGGGACAGCTGGTGGTTGCTCTCAAAACCACACTCTGCTCCGAAGCTGTGACAGCAAAGGAGGTGGCTTTCTCTCTAAACCACGTCCCTGCCATCCCCTCACCCCCTGATATCTTCTCCTTTCCAGGCTCCTACAACTCCTGCTGTCCCACCAATTTCTCCATCTCTGCCTGAGCAAACTGCTCCTCGGTTGGCAACAGGGATGAGCATATGCCTGCTCACCTGGCACTGAAATTAGCTCCCAAATCCCTCCTTCCTCCTCTCCATTCGCAAATCCCACCGCGTCCTTGGAGTGATTGCAGCCATAGCAGGCAAGCAGCATCCCAATCGATGCAGCTAATGCGCGTTCTCACACCGGGCTCCCTCCTCGGGGCACAGCGGCGTCTCAGATTAAGCGGTAATCCTCACCGCAGCCTGTAAAGATGGATAAAGTCATCATTTCCATTTTACAAATAGAGGAGCTAAGGCAGAAAGATTAGCCACCTGCCCTCAAGGAGCCCAAAATCTCAGTCCTGAACTCAAATGAAATGAGATTTTTTTTTCCCCCAAGCAGGGAGATGGGGCAAGTTACAGCCGTGGGCTGGAAATCACAGCATGCCTGGGGTAAGCTGACACAAGAGGGCACCAGATCATTTATTAAATATAATGGGAGGCTTCCAAATCTGGCTTAGGTTCCCTACTTTGTTTGAGGCCAAGAAACTAGTCTATCCAGAAAAAAAAAAAAACCAACCAGATTTTTTTAACCCCAAATGTGGCTTTTCAAGCATTTTAACTAACCTGTTGCATGATGCAGGTGTCCTCTCTCACCTGGGTCTGGCTGAGCTACCAAGGGTGCAGGAGAAATCCTGTTCACCCCATAGCAACAAGGCATGAAGGAGGTACAGATCCTACCATCTCCTTCCCTGGGCATCTAGGATTAACTCATCACCACCCAATGCCCCTTTTTAATGCTTCAGGCTGAACCTGTGGAGCTTCAGCTGGTCGTGGCGCTTGTTAGCCCTTCATCTGGCACGTAAGGAGCTGTTGGCACACCCAGAGCCTCCTGCCTCTCTGCTCTGCAGATCCATACAGGGAATTTGGCCTTTGGTACCATGCAGTGTCCCATCCCAGGCATTTAAAGGTGTCAGGCTCTTCAGTGGTGATCAGTGAAAGCTTTGAATGGAGTTAACGATGCTGGGTCTCCATGCAAAGGACCAGGTGGAGAGTGCGTGGCAGGAGGCTGGTAACCAAAGGGACAGTGCACAAGAAGGGATGCTCAGGACATGCGTCCTCCTTTCCCCGCCACAGGAGAGCAACTGGCGCTTCAAAAATGTGGTTTATTTGACCCATTTCAGATGTTCACCTCTAGAGGGATTGCTCTCCCCTCGAATACAAGAGGAGCGTAGACAGCAAGCTGAGATAGCAGCATCTCTGCTGTGGGTGTCTGACCTAGGTGAGCCGCATCCCTCTCCTTCATCCACCCCGTTGCAGCCACCCAGGCAGGAGATGCTCGCAATGTGGAGAAACACCCAGCACCTTCCGATTTCCAGTGTGATATTTTTCAAAACTTGTTGGTGTTTTGAAAATCCCTTTTCATGATAGATTTTGCATGTGCAACGTCCTGAGAAACACATTGCAATGGGTCATTGGTGCCCTCCGACACCCCCTCAGCATCCTCTCACTCCTTTTTTAGCTGCTTCGTGCCTTCCCGCTTGGGCTCTCACAGCCGCCGAGCGTCCTTCCCCGATACCTGCATCTCTGGTCCCCAAGGCCTCTCCAAACCGTACCTGCTCCCCCATGCTTGGATGTCCCTTTTCCACCCCTTAAGGTCCATGTGAGAATCCCCCCCTCCCTGGATGGATTGAGCATATGGCCTGGCATATGGGGCGTTAACCCAGCAGCTGTCACGGAGCGGTGCGGGCTTTGGCGTGGTGGGTGCACGCGTTTGCCGCAAACAAGAAACCCACGTGTGTGACGTGACCGTGACCTGCACTTTGGATATCCCTGCCCGATTAGAGGGGCTGGTGGTGGAGGCTGCATCCCCCCCCCACTGCTGGGTTTTACTCTGATGCTGCTCAGCAGTGCGTCAGGAAGGGGATTCCCTTCCTCATGAGCAGTGGAGTTGTCCTCACATTTTTTTTCTCCTTCATTCTCACCCGGTTGCTTCAGAGCATCACTGAGTGGGACATGGGCATTTATCTCTGGTGTTGCTCATTGTTATTTTTAGTGGCGGGTGGCAGCCTTGCACTCCTGGAAACAAACTTTTACCACAGATGCCTGCTAACGTAGAGTGTGGTCCCCTGAACCAGCCATGGCCATGTGGGTCCCTGATGGCTCCTGCTGCTCCCACCAGCTCATCTGAGCACGACCTCCTTCAAAAAAGTCCTCGCTTTGTTATTTTCTTTTTCCCTCTTGCTCCAAATTCCTCTCTCACTGGCGATTCGTGCGGTGGCCTGCTGTATCAGCCGGGGATGCTGGAGGTGAGGATGCCCCCTCCTGGATTAACTTTTACAGACTGAGCAACACAAGCCGGCAATGCGCCTTTGCAGCCCAGAAACCAACCCCACCCTGGGCTGCACCCCAGCAGCGTGGGCAGCAGGGCGAGGGAGGGGATTCTGCCCCTCTGCTCCGCTCTGGTGAGACCCCCCTGCAGCGCTGCGTCCAGCTCTGGAGCCCCCAACATCAGAAGGACGTGGAGCTGTTGGAGAGGGTCCAGAGGAGGCCACGCAGATGCTGAGAGGGCTGGAGCAGCTCTGCTGTGAGGCCAGGCTGAGAGAGCTGGGGCTGTTCAGCCCCAGCTCTCAAGGCCAAGTTGGATGGGGCTCTGAACAATCTGATCTGGTTGGAGATGTCCCTGCTTCTTGCAGGGGGCTTGGGTTGGGTGGGCTTTGAAGGTCCCTTCCAACTCAAACCATTCTGTGATTCTGTGATTCAGGTCCAAGGACCACATCTCAGAAAGGCTGCGAACACTGGTGGGCTGCAATGTGTGGGAGAACTGTGTATTTCCAACTGATTCTTCAGTGATCATTATCAAAACTCCCTGGCAACCGCGAGTGCCAGAAACATCTCATACAGGCTGCTGAAATGAGAACCCAGGTTCTGAGAACTCAAGGCCGAAGCCTTAAATTTTTCCCAAACAGTGCAAAACTCCAGCTAACCTTGCAGAAGTTGGTCCCACCGAGAAAACACTGCCCTGTTTGCTATGGAAACAGAGTTTATACTTCCCAGATATAAAAGCAGGCAGGTTTATAGCCATCGGTATCAGGATTTGCCGGAGGTTACCCAAAAGCCGAGGAAGGTTTTATCTGCCAGCCAGGGTCTGCCCTGGTCTGAGCACGCCAGCGCCTCGCGTGCTTCACATCGCTTGCCTGCAAATTGGCTGCCTGGGTTTCAGATGACCCCTGAGGCTCGAGGCACTGCAGGAACTGTGAGGAAGCCCAATCAGATTTGTGACATCTCACTCGGTGTCTTCACCGCCGGAAGAAAGAAATAAAATAAAAATTCCAATTGTAAAGCGGGGGGGGGGGGGGGGGGGGTCATAGCTTGGTGCTGCTGTTTGGCTTCCTTGGTTTTTGTATTTCTGTTTTTTAGCCTCAATTCCTAAGGAAATAGGATTTATACAATTGCATAAGATTTATATTTAGCCCCTCTGCTCATCTGAATTGGGCAGTATCATCAGTGGTACCACAACGGACAGAGGGAAACAGGGGGCTGTGTTGGGCATCAGAGGGTCCGGTCCCAGCTCACCCTTGGGCTGCAGGCAATGACCATCTCGAAATTAGGGTCCCCATGAGGTCGCTGATGGTCGTGGGTGGGATGTCTCACTAGCCTAATTGTTTGGTTGTGGTTAATTGGGGTGCAGAAAACTCTTCGAATCATTTATGCTGGAAAAGACCCTTAACTTTATCGAGTCCAACCACTAAACTCCATCTTGATGTGGTTGAGATTTGTATTTTCCGTTCCTGGTAGGTAGATGCAGAGAGGTGGTGGAGGATCATGCCCATCCTGGTACAATCAAGACCTGTAAACCACCTCCAGAAGTAGGTGCTGGACCACCGATGTCCCCAGCACTGTTCTGGTGGCAGAGCTGTCATCAGGCCACCACACGAGGGCAGTGGAAGTTTGAGCATGCTGGGGAGCTGCAGAAAGGAGATGAGCAGAAATGAGGGGGAAAAAAAAAAAAGCCCTAAATTGTGCTTATGTTTGTTTTGTTTTTTTTTTCCCTGCAGGCAGATTTCGTACTGAGGTGTCAGACATCGCCAGGGGTTGTTCCTCAGCCCAAGCACCCACACGATGTCAACCCAAATGCCACATGAAGGGTCACCCTGGAAGGCCACCACGAGGTGGTCCATCACCCATCTCGCCATCATTTGACGCCGTAACTTCTCCGTCCCCCAGCCCCACGGCAGCGTTAAGGATACATGAGCCACTCACCACTTCAGGTAATAGTTTATTTTCTCCAGGGGTGTAAAATGTGCAGAAGGTACATGTATAGGACTGCTGTTTTCTTAGCCAAGAGGAGTTGCAACCCAACAAAAGACCGAAACAAAGAAACCTAACAGTATTCTGCCTACAGCAATTAGTGCAAGTCATGTAAAACATCAGTTCAACACAGAAAAACAAGGAAAAAAAACCCAACAAAAATAAAAAGCTATTTCCAAGCCGCAGGTATTTTCTCTGCTGCTGTCAGGGTGGTGGGCATCCCAGAGGTGGGGCTGGGAGGTTGGACGGGGCTGCGTTTGCTTGGGCTACACAGGGACAGTAAGCGTATATTTTACAAGATGTTTTTCTCATTTCTTTCTTTTTTTTTTTTTTTTTTTCCTGGCTGGGAAAGAAAATAATGTGCGGACCAAGGAGGTGCAGGCTCTGAGAGGTGCCAAAAGGCGACGGCACACCCTAAAAACCCAACCATGGGTGACCTGTTGCAAAACACATTATTTTCTTAAAATGAGATGGTTGGGGTCTGGCTTCATTTACTCTCTTATCTTAAAACTTCCCTCTGCAACCACAGTCTTCCAGCTTCAGGGCACCCAAACTGTAAATAAAGCGCTAATCCCCTCCAAAATGGGTGTGAAAGTGCCTGGGATGGGGGGCACAGCAGGTCCTGTGGGGCTGCGGGCGGCATCTGCAGCCCCACTGGTGTCACTGGGGATCCTGCTGAGGACCACACATTCAGACCTGAAGCATTTTGTGGGGGGTGGGGGGATTTTAAGAAATTATTCACTTCTTTAAAAAAAAAATAATAAAAATTTGGTGTTTCATGTCTCCTGCACAACTGGAGGAAGACGCCCTGGCACCCCTCCCCAAAGGGTTTTGAGCCAAGGGCAGGGAGCTGCCCATCCATCTCCGTGCCGCTCGTACCCAGGAGATGCTCCTTTTGCGGCAACACCTGGTGCAAACAAACGCCGTGCACGCAGCATCACCCCAGCATCGCTTCCCCCACCGCGGTCCGGATGATCCAGCAGATAACAGCAGCTGTTCAGGAGCCAGAGCGCAGCCATATGTTGCTGCTAACAAGCATTTACTGAAGCTGGTTTCTTTCCCCGATTCCCATGTGTCTGATTAGCACATGGCTCCTCCAAGCAATTTTCACATTTTTCACCCTGTCCTTGCGAATCTTTTTTTTTTTTTTTTTTTTGGCATTAGAAACAAATTAGAATATGAGCATAAAATGGGGTTAAAAGCCACAATATTAAAATAAACCACCTAAAAATGTATTTAAATAGCTAAAAAGTAATTAACTTGATTTTAATTTTGGTTTTTTTTAGAAACACACTGTTTATGTGCTGACCCTGCCGGGGTCCTGGAGGCTCTGAGCCCAAATGCGATGCTCAATGACCGACCGCCTGCCCTGGGAGGGGGAATTGACATTTCCACCTTCTCTAGCTACGTTTTTGGGCTGGGCCCGCAGGTCCAGACGCCTGCCCAAGCACCTGATGCCGTGGAGTGCTCCTCAGGCGCGTGAGGGAAGGAAAATAACCAGCGGCTGTGAGAACCCAGGGATGTTTTGCTGGGATTTGCAGCGGGGTGTACAACCAACGAGCCCAAGCACCTGGTCCTCAGGCTTGGGGGGAGAGACCTGGACCTTATTTCCCATTGCATTCCCAGTTAAAAAAGAGTGGGAAGAAGTTAAGCCGATCAAGCTGGGAACGGTGCCAGGGCTGTGCCAGCATCCCATCCTCGTGGGAAAGGTTCTGCCAGGGACTGCCCCATCAGCTGAGCAGAGAAGAAGGAACTGCAGTGCCAGGAACTCCCCATCGTTAACCGTACCTCACTGTAGCTATGGGAAAGGAAAGCAGTTGAGTCCAAGCTAGTTTTTCCGAAACACGTTGGTAGGTAGTCGATAGAAAGGTGCCATCGAAGGTGATTCATCCCACCCTTGGGAGGTCCAGCGTAGGTGGGGTGAATCACCCTCCAGCAGTACCTGCCTCCCTCCCCAGCTTCAGAGGAAGGCTGGAAATCACGTTGCAGGTTAGGACACCCAAAATTAAAGTGTCAACATGTAGGTGTCTCAGTGCCTGTTACCTCACTTGCAGATGGCTGAATGACGTAGGATGAGTCCCTGCTGTTCCTACCTGGAACTTTTTTTCCAGGGTTTTGCACCTTTGTCAACAACAACAAGAAGGAGATTCTGCAACTCCTTAGCAGCAACATGAATTACAGGGCTGCTGTATTCATCAAATCATGGAATGGTTTGGGTTGGAAGGGACCGTTAAAGCCCACCCAGTCCAACCCCCCTGCCAGGAGCAGGGACATCTCCAACCACATCAGGTTGCTCAGAGCCCCGGCCAACCTGGCCTGGAATGTTTCCAGGGATGGGGCATCCACCGCCTCTCTGGGCAACCTGGGACAGTGCTCCACCACCCTCAGCGTAAAAAATTTCTTCCTGATATCTAGTCTGAATATCCCCTCTTTTAGTTTAAAACCATGACCCCTGTCCTATCACACCAGGCCCTGCTGAACAGCCTCTCCCCACCTTTCCTGCAGCCCCCTTTGGGCACCGGGAGCCGCTCTCAGGTCTCCCCGGAGCCTCCTCTTCTCCAGGCTGAACAGCCCCAGCTCTCTCAGCCTGGCCTCACAGCAGAGCTGCTCCAGCCCTCTCAGCATCTGCGTGGCCTCCTCTGGACCCTCTCCAACAGCTCCACGTCCTTCTGCTGTTGGGGGCTCCAGAGCTGGACGCAGCGCTGCAGGGGGGTCTCACCAGAGCGGAGCAGAGGGGCAGAATCCCCTCCCTCGACCTGCTGCCCACGCTGCTGGGGGTGCAGCCCAGCATTCATCAGTACCTGCTGCAGCCAAGCCCTAGAAACCATGGTGAGATGACGAACAAGAAGCCACCACACCATGAGCTGGGAGAGAGCCCCACGTCCTTCAGCACAAGGCTTGGTGCTCAGCAGGAGAAGCGGAGAAACCTGGGAAGGCACTTCCATGCTTAGCCGGGGGATACCTGTGGCCTGGAGTCACCACACAACATCAAAATGGCAAGAAATAGGTTGTCTCTAGTCCTCCCTCCCCACCCCAAAACGTGATTGCCAGCAGCACCCATCTCCATCCAACCCAACCCAGTGCAACGCGGGAAAATCAACCTTAACTCATTAATCATCATCAGGCTGCAGCCTGTACTAGCTAGATGCTCAATTAATGCGTGATTATTTTGACTTTCCAAAAGGTGCCTTTGGAAAGCACCAGATTTATCTCTCTGGCAAGTATCTGTAGACCTGAGGCCACGGAGATGGCCACGCCGGCCTGAGAAGGGAGGCAGCTCAGCATCTGCAGCAGCTTGGCCTTCTCAGCCTGGCCATAGGCAAGAGAACCAAGTCTTGCTAATAATTTAAGAGCATCAGTTAATACCATTTAATAAATAGGTAAAAGGATCTAGTCTTTTTTTTTTTTCCATCCACTTTCCATGCCAATGAAAGTTAAGGGTGATTGTCCCGTGAGTAACTAAGGCAAATTTGCTTGCGTGTGTTTCTCTTTCCTTTTTTTTTGTTTTGATTTTTTTTTTCCCCATTGTTTTGTACATAAAGCAATCACATAAAAATAGTTATAAATAGAAAAATTGCAAAGGTTTTTTCCCCCACTAGACAAATAGAAAAAAAATCCCCAATCAAGCCAACAAACAAATCGAGACAGAAAATCCACCTTGCTTCAAGTCCTTGTCGATTATACAGTACTCAGCATCTTTGGATACTTTACAATGACTCCAAATTGTAGACAAAAAAAAACCTGAAGTAACCAGTCATCTGCAAAATGTCGCTCGTGTAAGAAGTTGATAATGATTAAAAAAAAAAAAAAGTTTGATGCAGTTTTAAGAAGTTTTCTTTTTTTTTTTTTTCTTCCTTTTTTTTTTTTTTTTTTCCCTCCATTGACTTGTTGCATGCGGAGTCTTTGTAGATTTCTTTTTGGAGGAGGAAGCGAGTGTTGGGCAGTTCCTTGGGATGCTATGGACGGTCTCAGAGGCAAAGTCCTTCATGCCCTCATGGGGGGCTGTGGATCTTGGACCTCTTGTGTCCCCCCCTCATGCTCTGGTGGGGAGACTCTCATCCAGCCACCACTTCAGAGCGGCACCGTTCATCACAGAATCATAGAATCTTAAGGTTGGAAGAGACCTCCATGATCAAGTCTGACCATCAGCCCAACACCACCATGCATACTAAACCATGTCCTGGAGTGCCACATCTACACGTTCCTTGAACATCTCCAGGGATGGTGACCCCATAAATTCCTTGAGAAGCCTTCTCCAGTGCCTGACCACTCTTTCAGTACAGAAGTGTTTCCTAATATATGGGCAAATCAAAAAAGAAATGAACTCGCAGTCCTCACATTCCCTTTGACTCTGCTGATGTTGAAAGGTACCAGTAAAAAGAGAAAGAAAAAGCCCTAATTTGTAACATTTACATTTTCAAGTGCTGGTTTCATGTAAAACCAGCTTCCCAGGACACCCAGCGCAAGACATCCTCAGCTGGTGGTGAAACTGGGGCCTCATCACCTCTAAGAGGAGCCGTCGGAGGCAGATGGCCATCAAAAGCCTTCACCCTCTAGAGTAGCTCACGTTTTTAGGGGCTCAAGGAGCCTGATGGGGCGATTCCAGCCAATCTGCCACATATTTGGCCTCAAAAGAAATACCAGATAGGGGTGGCGAGGCTAGGGTCTGCAGGGATGCTGCAGAGGCCCCCAGACCTGCTGGCCACCGTGGGCAACCTTCAGCTTGGAGTACCCCATCATGCATTACCACCTCATCTTTTGAACTAACAAATGGTAAAGAGATAGTATTTTGACTTACTTGCAAGTAGACAATCTCATCTGCAAGAAGCCTTTCGTGGACCACTTCTCCACAAAGTTCCCTTGGGATGAGTGGCATGGAAATTGGCACACCCAGTTTTTCCTCATCAACACTGCAGATTCGGGGACACTCAAATGTTTTGTAAGTTTTTGTCATCAAAATATACATAGGACTTAAGGGGAATTAAGGACAAAACTCCAGACATTTCAGAATGGTCAGCAGCAGTGGATTCAGGCTCTTTGGTTTGAAACCACTTTTTCATTTCAAAATTCCCCCTTGGTTTATTTTAGCAAAGCAAGGGTTTAAAAAAACCTCAAGACTGAAACATTTCTGATCCCTCCAAAAATTTTCCTTCACCTTTTCAAGCAACTGAAGTTAAAATACTCAAAATAGGCTTCAGTGCTACCTCTGAAATTTGGAAACGGCCGAAGAACCAAAATAAGTAAACTCCTCCTTTTACACCCAGCTTTGCTCCTGGGTGATTTTCTGTCTCTTTTTTAAAAAAAATTTTACGGTCCCAACTCATCCTGCACAGCAGGGCTTCCACCAGCCCTGCAAGATACACCACTGAGAAAGGCAACAGCTGGGATCCTCCTACTCCCAGTCTGGCTGCTTGACCATCCCCTTTACCACTTGTAGAATAAGTTTTGTTGCCAGACATAGGAATTATTATTATTTTTTTTAAAAAGTCCTTTTGACCAAAAGGGCCAAGGAATGTAACATATCAAAACAAAGTCTGGACAGTTTGTTGGTGTCCAGTGGGCCCCATGGGTGGAAAATGGGGATCATCTCCCCAAGAAAAGCCATCTCATGGTGATGGCCATGCCCTGGACTAAGGCATTTTTGGGAGCATTGAAGACAGCAGCAGTTCTGACCTGGCCTTCCTGGACGGAACCATGAGCAGTGAATAGCTGGATGGGGCAGCAAGTGCCTCACGGCCCCAAAGCCAAGTGCATCGTAGAGTCTAAAGTGCCGGTGGCCATGAGGCGCAGCACCTGCCCACCCACCCGCTTGTCCTGGGGATGGCCCCCTGCCCCAAGCCCTGTGGCAGACCACAGTGGCGAGGGGATGAAGAGCTTCTTGGGAGCCAGATGATGCAAAAGGGCAGACGGGGACGCCGAAGGAAACAGTCACCCTGTTGGGAAGGGAGGGGATCCACGGTGGGGCCAGGCGCGGGTTTAGTTGCTCGTCTCCGAGATGGGAGCCAAGTGGCCGAGCCCTGCCAAGCCACTGAAGCCCGTGCTCCAAGGATCAGGGAGGGGAAAGAAGGGTTGGGCAGCAAGGTTTTCATTATGGCCCAGGGTGAAGGCGAAGATGCCCGCGTTCCTCTCCATGTCCAGCTGGGCTCGCCTGAAGAGCTTCATCTGGGTTTCTTCAAACTGGCTCTCTAGCTCCTGCAGGCTGAAGGAGGTCTTGGCCCCGCTCAAAAAGTGCTTGGGGCTGGGGCCAGGAAGGCACATGGCCGCGCCGCCAAGGTGGCCGCTCATCTCCTCCAACGTCGGCGGCATCATGAAGCTCTTCTCCACCGGCGGGCCACCGGGAGCGAAGAGCAAGCCAGCTGCCCTCCACGCTGCCGGCTTGCGTCCACGCCGGGGCCGCGCGATCCGGCAGCTCTGGCGTTTGATGTGGCGATGGAGGTGATCGGAGCGGGTGAAGCTCTTGTAGCAGAACTCGCACTGGTAGGGCCGGATCCCCGTATGGATGCGCATGTGGTTCTTCAGGTCGTAGTTGTGCACGAATTTGGCGTTGCAGTGGATGCAGAGGTATGGCCGCTCCCCTGTGTGCTTCCGCATGTGGATTTTGAGCTTGTCCTGCCTGCAAAAGAAAAGGCGTTTGGTCAGGTGGCGTGGGCTGGAAGGGATGCGGTTGGGATTGCTCCTTGGGAAAGGCGATGGGAAGGTGGAGAGCTCATCCCGGAGCTTCCCCCAATGTATGGATGCTCTCGCAAGCTGGCGTTTGCATCCATCTCCTCCTTCCCGGGGTCATGGTGCCTAAACCACACACACCCAGCCCTCCACGTCAGATTTGCAGCCCGTCCCAAAGAGATTAGATTTGCAACCCATCCCAAAGAGTTCAAAACAGCCTAAATGGGAGGAAAAAAACCTTCTGGAATAAACCCCAAACCCATACGGGAATATCTAAATAAGTGCAGCTATATTGTGCCTGCAAATAAGGAAATCTGTTGAGTTTCGAGAGCCTGGCAATGTGCGGCAGTGCCGCTTAAATGAAGTCCCTTTTGGAGCTGATTTTTCCTTTCCTTTTATCCTTGCCTTGACCACTGGGTGTCTTCAGGAGCTTTCGTTTGAAGCCCGAGCGTGGCAGAAGCCCGAGCGTGGCAGAGGGTGAGGCAGGCATCCACAGGCTCTGCACCCTCTGTCCTTCCCTGGCATCCTCTCCAAGGCCGACACGCATGCAGCCTCACACACATTTCAGAGAAGGTTTTTAAAAACAGCCACAAAACAGCAGAATACTCATTCCAAACAGGACTTATTCACAAATATAGTTGGGTTTTTCTTGGTTTTTTTTTTTTTTTTTAGGGGAAGATCTAAAAGCAGCAAGGAATGTTTTCCGAAGCTGGCAATCCAATCACCATTTATTTTTTTTTCCCCAATAAATAAGTGTTTCCTTCTGCAAAAAATCCCAGTGAAGGCATACGATTACAAAAAAAAGCGAAGCTGATTGCAACTGAACTGAGCCGAGCGCGCTGCCTAGGTTGCAGGAGTGGAGTAAGTAAACAGCAAAGGGGGAGAATTCATATTGTTTTCTGAAATCCTTCCGGTATGATCCCTCCAAGAATACGGAGAATATATGGAGTTATGCTATTAGTATAGATAAAATGCGTGAGGGTGCAAAAAAAAGCAAAAACCACCCCAAAAATCTACTTATGCTGGCAGGTCAAGCCCTGAAAACTTGCAAGGTGCTGCCTTTGCACTCATTTCCGCCACCCTGCCCGTGTCCGTCTCAGGAGAGTTTCCAGCGACATGACCGGCAGCACGCCGGCGTTGGCCGTGCCCGGGGCCGGATCCCAACTTCCCAGTCTGAAATTTCCAGAGGCGCTGTGTTACCCCAAGATTTCAACAAGGGTACCTTTCCCCCGTGAGAGCCAAAGAGGAAAAATCTCATCCCAAATGGATAACGCGCGGCGAAGCCGTCAGCGGATGAACGCAGGGGCTCGTTAATGCGAAGCGTTGGGAAACGTTAATAAAAAGCAGAGCTACCAGCCCCACCTATAATATAATTTAAACCTATATATGTAATGTTTAACCTAGCAGGATCGCTTTTCCTAATAAACATGCAGCTTGCCAGGACTGTATAATGTGAATACAGGCAAAGCTTTTTTTCAGGTTATTACCCATCTCCAGCTGCAGACGGAGAGAAACTCAAATCCTCCGCACCCCGGCAGCATCTCCACGGGATGGAGGAGAGGTTTTTACGGCTCTACGTGGAGATGCTGAGAGGTTGGGGAGGGTGAGGCATGGGAAGCGCCGGCTCTGTGGGATGGGAGAAGGAGAACCACGCTCCCTGTGTGTGAATAACCTTAACGCAATTGCGTTAGGAGAGCGATTAGGGCTCTGCGAGCTGTCACAACACAAATAATGGGAACAAATAATGTTAACCTTTCCGGCTGGAACAGCTTCTCCTTGAGCACTCTGAGGTTGTGTTGGTGGAAAAGCTGAATTATCTGCAGTTTTCTCCAGTGTTTTAGCAGGGTAAGCCAGCAGACTAGAAGCAGAGCAGCCTTTGTTTAAGGAAAAAATTAATGAGCTATTAAATGAAGTCCTGCTTCCTGCGATCCGATGTCCCTGAGAGTCGGGAGTGGCAGATCCAGGTGCAGGTGGGGTCCTTGCCGTGGGATGCGGGATCCCACTGATGTGAAGGGGAAGGGAGCTGATGGGGAGGTCCGGGGACCCCCACCCAGGAAAATCTGTTTTCTCAATTTCCCCCAGGAAATTTGCTCATCCACAGTTCATCGAGTGCAGATGTGATGCAAAGGAGCGATACATCCAGAAATCCCGTTTGGGAGTTTCTGTTCCCCTGCCCCCTTACTCCCTGGGAGATTTTGCATCTTCCTGGCAAAAACGCCCCTCACTGCCGTGGGTGCGAGCCCGATTCTTTTGGGCAGCATGAGATTCCCCCTGAGAGCAAAACACGTAATGCAAGCAGCGGCGCCCGGGAAATCCTGTCAGAAATCTCCTTCTGCACCTCAATATACTCTCACATTAAAGTAATGCTGAAAATGGTTTAAAAAACCCAACCAAACAAACAAAAAAAACCCTCCAGCCAATAGCTACATGCTATTCAAAATACTTCCAAATAAATTTTAAAATAAATCATCTCTCCGTGCCTCAGTTTCCCCAAATGAAGCCAACGACGCTGCCCTTGCTGGCAAAGGGCTTTGGGAGCCCGCTGGGAGGGCCCAGCTCCGTTATTCCCATTGCAGGGAAGGTGTCAGTGATGGGTCAAGCCAGGCTATTTCCTCATCAACAACCAGTGCCCGCAGCATCACACCCGAGGGAGCACTGGGGGACCGCAGGGTGGGGCTGGCCAGGCGGTCCCTCCACACCCAGCGAGCTGAACCCATCCCAGTCCTTCCCAGCAGAGCCCGCCTGTCCGGAGGTGACAACCCAGCGCTAACCTAGGGATGCAGCACCAGCAGGAGCCGGATCCAAATTCCCACAGGCAGGAATTAGCACCAGGCAGTGGCCTTTCCCCTGCAAATACCAGGGTGAGCCGGCTCACGTCGCGTACACCCGCCCGAGGCGTGATGCTCCCCGCATGATAACACGGTGTCTGCCGCGTTAATGGAGTGGAGCATGGAAATTTATTTTCCGGTCAAATCCTCATCATCTGCATAACTCCCACTCGAATATCATCACAGGGATGGGGAGAAGAAAAGACAGGCTGAATGCGAGAACACCCCAGGTGTCCGGCCATTGTCAGGAGCTCGCCTTTGCCTACTGTGCGTATTATTTTCCTCTGGTTTGCTAATAGGGCTCGCTCTCTCTCACACACAGCCAGGAGCTCTTGTCGGAAAGCTTTATTATTATGGTAAAGATTGTACTCATTAGATATTAATTACACCCAGCAAGAGCAGATCCAGGAATCTATTTGTCTCTGCTCACCGATTACATTTTCCCTGCTTTTCAGAGAACGGTTGCAAGCTGTAGCATGAGATTTGCGTAACCTGCTCCAATTTATTATGGTGATAGAGTTGGCTTTTTTTTTGTTTCAGTGGGGGTGAAGAGCAAAGGCTAGGAATATAAGAACACCGGTACAAGGATTGGATCTGGCTGGTCACAGAGCAGCCCACGTTGGGGCTGATACCACCTAATCTGACATAGCAAAGAGTTAAGTGCCTCATCTAAGCCCCGCAGGTTGTCTTTTTGGTCAGGGATGACACCTCCACTCACCCTCTTTCCTCCTTTACCTCTCTGAGGGGGCTGATCTCTTTCCGCTGACTGTGGAGGGTGGCCAATGGTTGGGTGGCCAATGGTTGGGGTGCCAATGGTTGGGTGGCCAATGGTTGGGGTGATGAATCGCAGAATCATTGAGGTTGGAAAAGACCCTTAAGATCATCGAGTCCAACCGTTGACCTAACAGTGCCAAGTCCACCACTAAACCATGTCCCTAAGCTCTACATCTACCTGTCTTTTAAATACCTCCAGGGATGGTGACTCAGCCACTGCCCTGGGCAGCCTGTTCCAGTGCTTGACAACCCTTTTGGTGAAGAATTTTTTTCTTAATATCCAATCTAAACCTCCCCTTGCACAACTTGAGGCCATTTACTCTCAATCCCATCACTTGCTATTTGGGAAAAGAGAACAACAGCCACCTTGCTAGTAATGTATAATAATTAGGACCACTCCAGCCTCAGAAAGCCCATGTCATGTCTAAACATATGCAACTTGCTTGTGGTCTACACTGATGCCAAAATGTGCAAACCCAAACTAATTACATCCCGCAGCTAAACAGCCCTCCCAACTCAGCGCATCTCCCAGCACATTAGAGATGAAGCCTCCTTGGCTGTTTGACCATCTGTTTTCCAGCTCCCTCTGGTCCAACTGTGGTGAACTATGATGGGGCTGAAAATATCCTGTTACTTATTTAAGCTTTTGTCCAGCAAGTGGATGGATCCAGTGAGGTATGGATGTGATCCACAACTCACCAAAATCAATAGGTTCATTTTCTTCCTCCGCCCTCCCTTCCTCCCTTTTTTTCTGAAGAGATAGAAAACTCACTGCCCAAGGAAGTGGTGGAGTCACCATGCCTGGAGGTGTTCAAAGAATGTGTAAACGTGGCACTTCAGGACATGGTTTAGCGGACATGGTGGTGTTGGGTTGATGGTTGGACTTGATGACCTTGGAGGTCTTTTCCAGCCTTAAAGATTCTATACTTCTATGAAATCAGACCCTTCTTTCTTTGCTACTTTTTTTTTTGTAGGGGACAAGAGTTGTGTAGCTTGGGAATCAACCATGGGTCATGACGTAGCCCCTCCAACCACCACCACCCCACCACCCCACGCACGGCAGAGGTAACCAACGCACACCTGGTAAAGCGGACTTCGCAGATATTGCACATATACGGCTTCTCTCCCGTGTGGGTCCTCATGTGCCTGGGCAGCTTGCCAGCCCCCATGATGACTTTGTTACAGATGGGACATTGCTGGGATGCTTTGGGCTTTATCTTTCTCTCTTCCTCCAGTGGCCATGGGGGAAAAACTCCTCCAAATTGGGTAGCGCTTAGGAAATTGAGATAAGCGCTGTAGTCAGTCTCTGCCTTAATATGCCCTAAGGGAGCTGCCGGGGTGTTGGTAAACATGTCCTTGAAGAAGTCATTAGGGAAAGGAGGTGGAGGCAGGTCTTCCTTCTCCTCCTCTTCCTTGATCTTCCTCTTTTTGATGACCAGATCCAAGGGGCCATTGTCTACTTGTGGCTCCTCAAGCTGGGAGAAGGAGCTAAAATCTCCATTCCATAGATGAGGGAAGAAGCTAGGGGTAAAAGGAGAGAGGGCTGGCCTCCTTTCTGGGATGTTCGGCTTAGGGTACAAGTTTTCCCTTAGCAAGGACTCGATGGAGAAGTCTCGTATCACCCCCAAGTGTCCAGAGGAGTTATTGGCTGGGTAGTGATTTGGAAAGTCTTTAGGTGCTTCTGTATATGCTTCTTCGGTAAGATCAGACTTAGAAGGACTTTGGTGACAGCTTACTTCTTGGACATCGGTTAGGTTCTCCTGATTGACAAAATCTTCCACTTCTTCCTCCTCCTCCTCCTCTTCCTCCTCATCATCATCTTCATCTTCATCATCATCGTCATCATCTTTGTCATCTTCCTCTTCGGCCTCTCTGTCGGGCTCCATGATTTCAAGGCATACGTTGATAATGCACTGGATCTCCAGCATCTTGGCAGCGCTGAGGATGTGCTTGACATTTGAGGTGGTGATGGTGAGGGTTGAGGTGTAGGCAAACTCGAGGATGGCAGAAAGTGCTTCAGGCTTGACAAAGTCAATCTCGTAAACATAGGGCTGGTCTGTTAAAGTGCCGGTAGTGAAGAGTTTTTTGAAGTACTTGCTGCAGGCAGCAAGGACGGACCGATGGGTCCGGTACTCCTGGTCCTGTACAATGAGGATGACATCGCAGAGGAGACCATCGTGCCGCTGCTCATTTAAACCACATAAGACTTCACTGCTGTGGTTCGGGAATGGGATCCCGATAAGATCTTCAATGCCATTGGCCATATTCTCATTTAGTGCCCTAGAACAAAACACAGACAGCAGAAAATTAGCAGGGGGTTCCCAATCTGTACCACCAAAATCATCCTGCCTTCTCTCAATGTCCTCCTCTCCCCTACCCAGCTTGGACCCCTGGAATCACCTCCTGCTTGCACTGCCACAGTGCGTCTCCACACCACCTTAAACTCCTTCCAGGTCCTCTGTGATTTAACCTCTGCTTCCCACCACAGCTCTCTGTCTCCATCCTTCTCGGTTCCCACCCTATTCACCTTTTCATAGCCACCACAAGCTCCCTCTTCTGCTTCCATCCCTCCCCCAGGAACCTTGCGCAATGACTCCATCCCCATCACCTTTCTTCCACATCCTCTCAGAGCCAACATCTTTCCAGGCATACATTGGACTTGCCCTGCCAGGAGCTATGTGGGGAAAGGGTGATGCTGTATTGCTTCACACTGCCAAGTGTCAGCACCTTCACCACTCAAAAACGATGAGCCAGGGAGTGTCCATCTCATCTACGCAATTGGTTTTGGGACTGGTACAACTGGACGTCCCAAATAGGAAGGACTGCTGGTCATGGCTGTTTGCTGCAGCAGGAGAGCAATCCTTATGGACCAGGAGGACTCCAGTTCTGCGTCCCCCTGCTACCCTACGTCTGGAAGCTATCCCGTGTCACCTCAGCGCATGGACCATCCGCACAGGGATGTCTTCCCAAGGAATCTGGGAATGGGAGAGGCAAGCGAAGAGCTGTGTGTCGCAGTGTACCTAAACGCTCAAAGACAACCAGGAACCCAACCAGGGAGCAAGCGCCTGGCCAGAGGCAGATGGTTGTCTGCTGTCTTCACTCATAAGCTGAGCTTGCCCCATTCCTGAGCCTGTTTGGACTCACTAACATGGTATCAAATGCCCCGTGAGTCTGGCAGACACCTCCTTCTGCTAGAGCAGCTCCAGCTTCAAAGGGAAATTCGGAAGCAAAAAGCCCACACCCAAAAGGAAAATCTATTTTTTTTTTGCCATTTTTTAATCTGTAAGATGTTTCCTCTTTCACATGGCCCCAGCAGCCCTTCCACATGAGAAATCCCAGGAAAGGAGAGCGACTTCCTCCAGCAGGCAATGAATACATTAATCCCATCACACACAGAATACATCAAATGGCCGGAATAACTTCGAATACGCTAACCCTCTGGAAACCCCCAGGACACGGACCAGTGTCACCTCTGTGAGCCCCAGCTCGTGGCCCCGCCGCAGGTAGAGAGTTCACAGCCGAGTGGTTGATCGCCGAGAGAGCCCAGGGTATATGTAATTAAAACCGCAGCCCCACTCTGGCCCATTTCACGAGGCTGAGACCGTCAGGCAGGTTCCCAATCCCACCCCGTGCCACCTCTGCATCTCTCCTGGGATCCATTGCCACGTCCCAGGTGTCCTTCCCTGCTCAGTTTCTGGCTGCCCTGACTCCAAACCTCTTTCTCACCAGCTGTGAGGATCTGATCTACCTCATTTTGAGGGGCTGGCTCCCACTCTGCTACCTGCCTGCAGCCCTCAGGGGTGGAAAGAACCTGGTTTGATGAAAGCTGTCCAGGCAAATCCTTACTTCACCTTGACCAGCAAGCCAGTGACGCTTGGGGGAGGCTGGGGAACCGTAGAGGGGATCATATTCTGCAGGAAATATTCCCATAGGAAGAGGAATGCTGTCTCCCTTCTCCTCCCTCCACAGGGTCAGTCTCCAGCCGAGACCCTGCAGATATCTCCTCCACACCTAATCAGCGCTGCCAAACACTTGTCACGGGGGAGCCAGCGAGCCAAGGCCTTGGGAAGACGGTGCAATCTAGACGGAGTGCACTCCGGGGAAGGGTTACGGACCACCAGCCTGGTGGGAGCAACACCAGGATGGGGGACAAGCCAGTGAAGCCTCCTGGGGGGCCAGAGGGCAGCCCCCACCACAATAAGTCCTCTCCAGCCACCTCCCCATGCCCAGAGATAGGGAGAGGAACCAGGATTTTAACCCCTCCGAGCCCCCGCCTCAGCTGCAGCCGTTGACATTTTTGGCTGAGGGAGGATGCTCGAGCCCTGCATCCCCCGGTGTGCCCATTAGCTCCACGCTAATTACATCTGTTGTCTGAAACAAATTGATTCATTACAGTGTGCTGCGCTTAACCGCGTTAACTAGCTAGGTTCCTCTACCAGCCCGACCGACTCCGTATCGAATCTTCCTTGAAAACCGCCGATAAATGAGAGTACATCTGATGTGCTCTCCAAGTGGAGTGTGAGACAATAAACAACCCCTGAGCCAGGGAGGAAAAGGCAGCTTCCTTTTTAGGGCTTCATGTCCTTATTAACAAGCATAAGCAATTAAATTTATATTGCTGTATTTATCTTCCACTCATTTATTTTAGCTTGCAAGGAGCATCGGTGTTAAAGGAGCCCCTGGCTTGAAGGAACGCGTCTTCCTACAAATCTATTTTCATCCTTTTTTTTCGCTAGATCACCCTAAGTGCAAAAGATGAGAAAAGCAGAATATCAGACTACTCCGACAGTTGTTTTTATAGAGGTTTTTTTTTTTTTTTCCAGACACTAAACTCCGTCCTCCCTAGTTTGTGGATTATTCACTCAGCAGGAAGAAAAGCAAGAAAAAAAATGGAATTTGGAGCTCAGGGCTATGTAATTATAAACTAAAATGATGTACAGCTCCTTTTGGTGGGAACGGGCTCCTTTTCCTTTCTTTTCCCCTCCTGGTCCTCTCAAGATGCGGTTCTGTTAACCGAAGCACTTAGGCAAGCCGGTAACTTTACAGGATGCTGGCGAAATTGAAGGTGATTCACGTCATTTAAATGTGTGGAGGGGAGAGGAAGAGAAACAGCCTCGTTCATCTGCATGCATTTGCATTTTTTTAACTCGCCAGGCGGTTTGACAGCTCCGAGCTTGAGAAATGACCTTCTGGTTCCCGTGGCCCTCGGGGGGGCGGGGGGGGGAGGTTGATGGCCACAGGCTGGAAGTGTGCTGAGGTTGACGTTTTCCTTCCTCCCTCTCCCTCCTCTCCCTCCTCCTGCGCTCCCCCCTTCCCCTCCCCAAGCCCAGGGTGGGGTCCTCAAGAATAAGAAGCCTAAAAATAGCATCTGATGGTGACAAATGTCACCAGAGCGTGCACAGGTGCATGCAAACGCTGAACGGACTCCATGGAGTTAAACAGAAAAAAATCTCATTTTATAATAGAAAATTACAGCATTGTTAAAATAAACCAGGGTGTGCGGGGAGGGGAAAGGGTGGAGGGCACTTAAAATAAACGTATTCTGCAGATGACGTCTCGAAACATGGCATTTTTGGGCAACTCATTCATTACCTTCTTGCCACAAAAAGCCCCATTTATAAAAGAATGATGCTGGGAGATGCTGATGGGACACAGGACCACCAAGCTCTGCCCGGGTATTGAGGCAGCTGAGGCTGCAACAGGAGAAAAGGGGGATTGGGAGGGAGCTGAGCTTTGTCCCCTTTTTGGGTGAAAATCCTTCCTTTTTTGGGAAGGCTGGTGCTTTGGTGGCTCGGGGCGGCGATCGCCACACCAGCGCGATGGAGACGTGTAGGCAGATGTAGGCAGGAGTCTCCGCTGTGATGCCAGGGTCCAACCTCACTGCTCGCCTGAATGTGATACAACCCAGAGATTATCATAAATATTTTAATAATATTATAATATTTCATTTTAAAATATTATAATATTATAAACCGCCTGTGATGCACGCTCCCTGGGTGACCCAAAGCTCATTCAGGCCACTCTGCTGCTCCAAAGCCCCTTTTATTTTTTTAATTTTTTTTTTTTTTGGTTGCTTTATTTTGGCATCTCCTTTTAACTCTGAGCTTCCTTCAGTTTAACACAGCCTCTGAAAACCAAGAATATAAAACTGAAACACCAGAGAGAGAGGCAAAATGCTCATACAGCGTTGTGATAAGTGAAAAACAGAAGTATGCTCAATAGATCATGGAGATATATGTTCTAGAAAATAGATAAAGCGAAGCAATATTGCTTATATTAATTTGCATGAGTGGAAATGGAGAAGTGCCACAGCTCGGAGGAGCCCTGGGAAAGATCTCCCAGCCCCGAGGTGGGATGGGATCCTGGCCCTGGGTCTCAGTATTGCTCAAAACCAGGAGCAGGAGACCTGTGAGGGGCTGATAGGAAAGATGGGGAGAAACTCTTCAGCAGGGCCTGTGGTGATGGGACAAGGGGTCATGGTTTCAAAAGAGAAGGAGGTAGATTCAGATTAGACATCAGGAAGAAATTGTTTATGCTGAGAGTGGTGGAACACTGTCCCAGGTTGCCCAGAGAGGCGGTGGACGCCCCATCCCTGGAAACATTCCAGGCCAGGTTGGCCGGGGCTGTGAGCAACCTGATCTGGTTGGAGATGTCCCTGCTCCTTGCAGGGGGGTTGGACTGGGTGGGCTTTAAAGGTCCCTTCCAACTCAAACCATTCCATGATTCCATGACTCCTCATCAGCACTTCTCTCTTCCATCTCCTTCCTCATCTCTGGCCACAACGCCCTGCGAAGCCGGGCCCTTGGAGGAGATGAACACCAGAGATTCTCAGACCCTTTCCTTTTAGAACGTGCACAGCTCGGCCTCCTCTTTGCTCTGGTATTTCCCCATGGGAAGGAGCTGGCTCCTGACCATGTTGCTTTCTGGCGTGCAAAGCACTGGGCTCTCGCCGGGAGTGCCACCCCAAAGACACGGGGATGCCCCAGGGAAAGCCGGGGAGCACAAAGCAGCTGCCACTCCATGTCGGGCTCGTTCTGCATTCTGTGCGACGGAGGAAGGAGCCTGAGGCTCTGGCTGATCTCTGCCTGCTACCTGTGTCAAAATGACATTTTTCCAGGCAAAACAAATGGTGTCTCCAATTCTTCCCTCCTTCCAGCCTCTGCACGGGTGTATTTAAAACCAATACCCCTTGTCCTTTCGCTATGGGACCTACCTTTCTCCTAAGTCACCTCTAAATATTGCCTCAGCAGGAGGTGTCAACATCTTCCCTCATCCCAATTTACTTTCTACTACCAACTCCTTCCCTCCCCTGCCCAGAGCACTCGGCACCTCGACAGACCGATGCTTTGGCACCGTGACTTTGCTACCCGCTCCTCTTTCCCAATCCCTGCTCCAGGCTGCGGGAGCAGTGGTGGCACCCGGGGTGGGCTGCTCTCCCTCCGCACCATGGTCTCGTGTATGTAGACCTGTCTGCTACCTCCATCAGCCCATAAATATATGGGTTTCTGTTTGTTTTTCCCCAGGTTTATTTGTGGCTCATCATAATGAGGCAATTGAGATGTCAAATCTTAATCTAGTCTGTCAAAATGTTACAGCTGCTTTCTACAGGATATGCTGACCAATGATTGGTAGCTCCTGCTCCTTACCCCTGTTGTTATTTTGGGGGTATAGGGATGCTCGGCTCTGTTCCCACGCAGTGACCTTGAGGAAGTCCCTTGTGCAAGTGTGTCCTAGAGCAGAGCCACCCACGTTGACACCTCACCCGAAGCAGGCCCCATGAGGACGACACCGTTGCCTTGGCCAAGTGCTTGACTCTGATTTGGAAGACGCCTCTTCTTTCCTACCAAGAGGGAGCTGAGATCCCTAAAAGCCTATCTGAAAGGCAGGCAGAGAGGCAAGTTATAAAAAAAGGAAGGTGTAAAACGTGAAAAAGGCAAATATTTCCTTAAGCACAGCTCCCCTCTGAACATCTTGTCTCCTGAAGAACATGTTATTAAACCACCTACCCTAGCACCTAGTGTTTCTTCCCTCCGGCGGGAAGGTGGGGCAGAGAGCGCTCCTTGCCTCTCAGTCGCTTCTCTGTGAGACACCTGAAACGATGAGGAAAATGCGGTGACACCAACCGCTTCCTCCCTCGCAAGGAAGTCCTCGGGTTTTTAAAGGAGATGAGCCACTCTGCAGACCCAGAGATGATGCTGGGGGAGGGAATCAGCTCGCTAGCTAAAGCACCAGGGTTTTATTGCTGGGCTGGGCACCCGCCCCAGCCTCGAATAACTGAGACCAGCCCTCCCCTTGGGGCCAGTCTTGCTTGGGGAGTACGGGGTTGAGCTGGGAAGGGTGGGGGTGTTGGTTTTTAAGAGGTACGCAACAAGCTCACCCACCCCAATCTGAGGATCCCTCCTCACAAAATTCATGGATTTTGCTTAGATCTGGACAAAGTGGGCAAGGGCAGAGATGTCTTGGTGAGGAAGGATGCGAAGAGGGTCACATTGGCCATGGAAGATCCTCTCTTGCAGCATGGATGGGGAGAAAGCCCTGTAGGTTGCTGCAGAGGTGGCATCACCTCATGTGGCTCCTGGTAAGGGAGCAGCTCCATAAATAGAATAGAATAGAATTATTAAGGTTGGAAAAAACCTCCAAGATCATCAAGTCCAACCATCAACCCAACACCACCATGCCCACTAAACCACGTCCTGAAGTGCCACATCTACAAGTTCTTTGAACACCTCCAGGGATGGTGACTGCACCACTGCCCTGGGCAGCCTGTTCCAGTGCCTGACCACCCTTTCAGTAAAGAAGTGTTTCCTAATATCCAACCTAAACCTTCCTTGCCACAAGCTGGGCCATTTCCTCTTGTCCTTTCACTTGTTATTTGAGAGAAGAGACCAACACTCACCTCCCCACACCCTCCTTTCAAGCAGCTGTAGAGAGCAATGAGGTCTCCCCTCAGTCTCCTCTTCTCCAGACTAAACATCCCCAGTTGCCTCAGCTGCTCCTCAGCAGACTGGTGGTCCAGACCCCTCACCAGCTTCATCGCCCTTCTCTGGACGTGCTCCAGCACCTCAACATCCTTCTTGTACTGAGGGGCCCAAAACTGCACATGGTATTCGAGGTGCAGCCTCACCAGTGCTGAGTACTGGGGCACAATTGCTTCCCTTTGATGGAGCAGGTCAGTAGAATTTAAGATGCTCCATAGGATGCTGGTGCCAAGGCTGCCTATGGCAGCCAGCCAGAACCCTAGCAATGTTGACATTCCTCCTACTGCTGATGCTGGGAAGAGTGGAATGGCCAGGAAGCCCCGGGGTGACAGCCCAACCCTTTTGGCCAGCCTCCATGGAGCCAAGGATGCATGAGACAGCTCCAACCTGAAGGAAGAGCCCTGGAAGTCAAGCATGGTTTGGTCACATAATTAAAGTGGTTGCGCTTCAGGGACTGAGATCACAAGTGACCTTCAGCCTGGTATTTCTCCATCACCTACTGGACTTTTCAATATGAATACCAATCTCCAAACAAAATCCTTGGGCATACAAGGATTCATCCTTATCAACATCTGGCTGAGAGGCTGAGCCTATATGAACCATGTATATTTAGAATAAAACTGTCTTTTTTGGGTTGGCACCATTAGTTTCCTATAAGTAGATAATCAGAAAGCCATCTTCATCTCAAGACCTATCAGAGAATCCAAACTAAAAGGTGTTGGAGAACCACCTCCAGAGTGCTGAATGATTCCGAAAACGACATATTTAACCCCTTCTTCATTTTAGTGACAGTCATTCCTCCCAGTTTCCAAAAATTCATGCAGAAATTTAGCTGACCTGGGGCTTGGCAATACTGGAGATTTGCTGTATTTCTCTGGTACAACATTAGTTGGGAAGAACCAAGAGGACTATTTGCTTAAGAAGATAAATAGTGATTACAGGTGCCACTCATCCACTCACTGAGGTGTGGAGGCACAAGTGTCTCGTACATCCTTTGTAATGGGAATTTACTGGAGCTCCGTGACCATCAGGACCCAGTCGCAGCCCACGGGGTATTTAAGTTAAGGTCATTTTTCCTGGCCTCAGCTCCTCTATGGGCTTGTTGCTCAAGTTGGCCCCTCCATCGGCGGGTGGCACGTGGTGAACAGGTTGAGCTCCTCTCCTCCCTCCCTCGTTGCTTATCATGGCAGGCACCAGGCATCCAAAAAGCCCCAGCATCCCCTTAGTTCTAGCCCAAGGTCTCCCACCTTGGCCTGACCTGACCATCATTTTTATAACAAGCTCCCAGACTCTGGTATGAAGTTTGGTGGATCGATACCTTGCCCTCTGGGCGAGGACGCAGGGACCTGTCACCCAGCAGCTCTGCACATTGTGGGACTAACACTAAGAAGATGTCACCACACCACCAGAACCCAGCCCTATGGCTCTCCTCTTTCCTTGAAACCAGCTTTTGGGCTCCACATAAGTGAAAATAGGAGCTCTGGTAGGGCCAGAGTAGAGTTCAATGCCTCCTACAATTGAAGCGCCATATTTTCACTTTGGTTTCTTCTTTCTGGCTTCTTTAAATTAGGGAGCACACTTCTCAATTTCAGAGTTTATATAAATCTCCAAAATCAGGAGCTTTGGGTCACTTGTGGGTGACAGCTTGATTAAGTCTGCATGCCACATGACAAGTCCCATCTGATATGCCGAGCAGGTTTTGGCAAAGGGGGATCCCAGTGATAAATGGTCAAATAAACATAAACAATTACTGGAGCTACCTCAAAGGCACAGCCCAGCTCCAGATGGTGTTTTGAAGGCTATATTTATGTAAAAAGCAGGGGGAAATTAATTAACCACAGTCTCTGGGCAGGTACTGCAGGGGGGGGCTTTATAGGTTGGTCACATCTGACCACAATGTTTCCTTGTAGCCTTTCCCCCCTCATCCAAGCAGCGCCTTGGAGGTCTGGAGCTCAAGGGGATGGTGCTGTGGGCATCAGGTCCCTTCTGCTCCTCTTTTCTGAGGTTTTGGGAGATGCTGCAAGGCTGGAGGTGCCCAATATCCAGTTAGTGATGTTTGTTTTTTTTTCTTGGAAGCCCTCAGTGGTCCCTCTCTACATGACTTGATGCTCTCCTGGCCATTCTTCAGCATCTAGGGGACTTTTAAATGTGGTGTCACTGGTACAGTAAATGATCCTGGATGAGTATCTCCCCTCCCTATGTATCTATATGCACAGACATACGTCCACGTTATATGCCTCTGTGTGTGTGTGTATGCGCGTAGAAATCCCGTGGGAGGGGCAACATGTCAAGCGAAACAGAAGAGTTTCCAGTCATCCTGTGCAACCACCCCGCTCTCATGGAAACTCACTCACACTTCAAGTGACGCGTCCCCCCGCCCTCCCACACAGTGTTCTGAGAAAGCAAAAAAAAAAAAAAGAAAAAAAAAAAAAAGAGAGTGAGAGGAAAATCCCCACTAGAGATGTGCCTACGCTGGAGCTGGCATGGCCGAACATCAGGTTGGTGGTCCCTCCATGACCAGGATGAGGGTCCATGAGGTACGTGACATTGCTGGTGGCATTTCTGCCCATGTGTTTGCAGCTGCTCTCCTCCAACATTGCCCTCCCCCTTGTGCAAGCTGCCCAGACCCTGCCATAGGGGGTTATATAGGAGATATATATATATATATATAGGATACATCCCTATGGGTGCACACCATTACAACACCATGAGCCCATCGGTGGTGGGTACCTCCTTCCAGCACGGCCTTAAAAATAGCAAAAAAAAAAAAAAGCCATTTCCTCCCATTCTGAGCTCTCCTGGGAGAACAGGCAGGCCCCTTCGTTCCCTCTCGTTCTGCTTTTCTCCGGAGCCAGAAAAAGGAAAAGAAATTAAAAAAAGGCTCCTATTGAACGGCGCGCACATACTGGGTGGGTTTGCTTCCTGACAAAAAAAAAAAAAAAGAAAAAAAAAAAAAAGAAAAAAACCACGGCGGAAAAATGTGCCCAGCTTAACCATGGAAAACTGGTTTGGCTGGTGTCCCTCCAGAGTGGACAGGATTGCAAGGGACTTGGACGCAGATCCGGGTAAGGCTGTCACCAACATGTGTGAAAAACAGCTCTGAAATAAAAATAAAGTAATTTTTTGGGTGCTCCAAAAAAGCAGGGGGCAAAAGATGGGGATCCAGCTCCCCCTTCTCTCCTCTCCCCTCGCCCCCAGAGAGAAAGCCACCGAAGGGAGAACGTTGGGAGTGAAAATAAAAGGGTCAGAGCGCTAGCACGGTAAATCAGAAGCAGATGTGTGCCTGCTCGCCAGCCTGAGTCACCGCGGGAGGGTGGGGAGGGGGGGGTTATCGCTATTTTGGTGCTGGGTGTGGGGTACAGAAAACAATGCAAGGAGAAGGCGGTGCAGTGTTTGAGCAGGCTTAATATCGGCTTGGGAGCAGGTACAGGCAAGCTCCAGAAGCGGTGGGGTGGAAGGCTCATCTCGGCGGCGGTGGCGTTGGCAGCGGCCACGCTCCACTCCCCTGCCCGGGCAGGGCTGCTCCTCCGGACCCTCCCTGGGCTCCTCCTGGGCATCCCCAGTCTTTGGGGGAGTTTCTTGCTGGTCCCTGTCGCGTCTCTCAGCATCACCTCTCCAGGAGGAGCCCCCATCCCCATGCGTTGGCCAAGACGTGCCCACCACTGGACCCACCACGTGGCCAAGGCATCTGCAGCCTTGCACCGAGGCAGCGGCAGCAGCCTTGGCCTGCCTCTCACAAGGACAACCTCAGGAGCCAGCACGTCTCTAAAACCCAGCTTGCATTGGGCCAAGCCCCATAACACAAGCTCAGCCTCGCCGTTCGCCTGCCCTTCACCGCTTACACCGTGTTGGCATTTGTTAGGCTCGCATTCTCGTCAGTATTTATGAGAGTGGTACCTTAGATTGGACTATTTTCCTCCGGTATAACCCAAAATATAATTTTCCTGCTGGGCTCTCAGGAGAGCCTTTGCAGCCTCATTCATTTTTAATTGCCATTTAAGTCCTGGAGCTCTAAGCGCACAAGATCCCCTGCTACGGCCGGGCTAGAATAGCTCCCATGCAGACATATAGTGGCTTTCAGAAAGACGTGTTCATGGAAGGTGCCTCTGCAGAGCATCTTGTCCTGTGACGGCGATCCTGCTTGCAAAGACATAGTCTCTCCAGCACCACCGCCCCATCATCTATACCAAGGGGAGAAGTCTAGTCCTGGGCTTGGACCATGCTGCCACAGTCAATCCCAACATAGGAGGAAAATTCAAGTCCTTGCCTTCACAGAGGGGATCCAATCCACCCAGTTTTCACCCATCTGAGTGTCTCCTCAGAATCACCTATAGCCCCAGCTCCATCTCAGAGGGGTGAACGTTGCATCTCCCCATACTTTGCTGATGGATTCCCCATCCCCAGGGATGCCCCATCCCTGGAGATGCTCAAGGCGAGGTTGGACAGGGCTCTGAGCAACCTGATCTGGTTGGAGATGTCCCTGCTCCTTGCAGGGGGGGTTGGACTGGATGGCCTTTAAAAGGCCCTTCCAACCCAAACCATCCTGTGATTCTACAATTATTTTTCTTCAACCCCAGCGAGATGCATCACATTTCTAATCCCTGAGCTGGGTGTTTCTAAAGGACATACTGCCGGGCTTCGTCAGAAGATGGTCAGGAAAAGGGGATGGGACTTTCACCCACACCTCTTGTATGTAAACCAACCAACTAATGAGCTCTCTGAAGATCACAGGTAATACATGAGCATAACCCTACAGTGTGGCCCAAGCACCGAGTATCCAGAAGCAACTTCCTATCTTCAGGGGACGACTTAATCCAGTTCTCAAGGTTACAGAGCCATTTAACCGAAGATGAGGGGTCAGGCTCAGATCTCACTTGTATCTCGGCTCTTTCTGTGAGCAAAGAGCCCTGCTTTCGCTGCCAACCTGCTAGAAAGCTAAACAGCAGCTGCGTCGTCAGCTCAGCCCTGATCCTGCAAAGCCTCACCCGTCCGAGCAATCTGGGCGATTTGGCGGGGCCCACCCATGCCCAGCTTGGTAAATATAGTCACAGCTGGTGAAGGACCAACAGGAAAAAAAAACCAAACATCTCCACTCTCCCCAAGACGTAACCTGGAAGAAGGAAAAGCAAAATATCGACAGCTTAGATGATTGGGCTCAAACACATGGAAAACATAAATGGAAATCAATAGGATTCATTTTTCAACTGATGCTTCTGGAAGCAAGGAGGGGGTTTGCGGGATCGGGCCCCCGAGCAAAGCAAGCCCTACGTCCCAGCTGAACTGCACACGCACGCCAGCTCACAGTCCGATCCGATTTAAAACAGCTGAGCTGTAAATGAGGCTTACAATGGAATTGGCAAATGACCCTTCGATACAGGACTGCAAACTGACGGCCTTCAAAAAACAAGCGGGGCTCAAGTCAGGATTCAGCTCGTGGCCGGACGCGAGTGCGGGATCAGGGCTGCATCACGCCACCAGCTACGACAACAGCTCAAGCAAGCAGGGAAAAAAACCCCAGCCTCTTCCCTCTTAGGGATTTTAGAGGGGTGACACTTTAAAAAGGAAAAAAAATAATAGGGAAAAGGAGGAGAAAACGCAACCCTGCCATGTAAAGAGAGTCTCGCCTGTTTGTTTTGGCCTCTCCTGAACTCCGGGCAGTTTCCAACTGGAACCCAGAAATGCTGATGGTGTTTGGAGTCTGTCTGCATCCCTCCCATGACGTGAAGAGGCACTCAGGATGATGGGCTGGGATTTTATTTTATTTTATTTTTTTTTCCCTAACAACTATATTTACTGTTACATTTTGAACTCCCCGTGCTGTCATTACAATGTCAGATGAAATTACATGTGTGATAACCATAACATCGGTGCATGCACAAGCTCACAAAGGCTTTACAAGGAAACGTTTTCAAGGGAAGCTGCTCACACGTCCGGACTCAAAGGGGATGTCCAAAGGAGTCTTCGAATTACAGGGCGCTGGCTTCAGCCAGAAGTTGGCCTTGCTGGAGCTGAACAGATGGATTTTACGCTTTTTTTTTTTTTGGGGGGGGGGGGGGATTTGTTGGGTAAAGCGTATGCTTATTTATCCAGGTGTAACTATGGATTGATTCCAGGGATTTAACTGATGCTATTCTGGATTTGCACCAGTGCAAAGAGGACAAGGATGGTGTAGTGATCCATCTTGCAGATGGATCTGAACTGCACTGTCCTTCTGCGCTGGTGCCACCGTGAAGATGTTGGCGTGGGATCCGCAGCTAGTTTGTGACTTACGGAAAGCGCTGGGTGGGCACAAGGGCTGTAACAGGGACAGCTATAACATTATAAAAGTATCTTACATCAATGTGGCTGACTCCCTGTGACACAAAGGACTACATATGCCCCTACACAGCCCCACAGCCCTTGAAGAACAAGGACAGATGCTCTCTCCTGCTCCAAGATGTGCCAGAGGCACAAGAAATGACCCTCACCTTCCCATCCACTACCAGGCCAGAGGTAACTACTCCTCACCGCTCCGTCTTTGAGGCTGTTTTTACAAAAATCCCTGTTTCTACTGGGAAAAAGTAGCAACCAGGTTTCTTCCAACTGCTACGGGCAGCTGGGTGAAGGGAACTCAGCTGGCGCTCCTGGAAGATGGTTCCAGCAGCTCCGTGATGGAGGCAGGAACCTCCATGAGAGAGGGATCATCTTCCATTGGCACAGCTGGATGCGTAAGGCAACATCTGTACAGCTCTGATGGCATCTGCTTAAGGGGAAACAGTACAAGTATAACTGGGCCAGTCTAGTTAAAGTGCTGCAGCTTCCGGGAAAGCTTGTTACATATCTGTACCTACGGAGGTTTTGGCTCTCAACTCCTTGACAGAGAATATCTTATGGAGCAGTTGCTTTGCTCTTGCTAACTTCCACGAAAGAGAAAAAAAAAAAAAAAAAAAAAAGAAATTCAGGCATCTAACACAACAGCAACCCCAAATATCTGCGTGTTGGAGAAGGGCATCGGAATGTGCAAGGCTTGATCCATCTCCTGAGCAAAGGACCGGAGGATACTCTGGGTGGACATGTTTGGGACAAGTCCTGAAGAGCACCAACAGAAATGTGGAATCACTCACACTATTTCAGGCCACACTTTTTGTCCTGGGTGGGAAAACATCAGCATCTTACCCCCCTTTCCCCATTATTTCACTGTCTGTATTTTGCATCTCCTTTCACAGCACAAATATATCAGTCTCTGGTTGAACATATTACAGTGAATTCTCTTTAGGAGAGGAAAATTAATTAGATAAGGGGCCACAACAAAAGAAGACATTTGGAAAGATCTACCTCTCTGTCCACCCACCTCACTTCCCATCTCTGGCATTTCTAATCCACATTATGTTCTTTCATACACGCAGCACATTAGCAAAATACCCCTTGCAGCATTTAAATTTTTTTCTGTGGAGACACTCACCAAAAAGGAGCTTAAACACTGTGTCTTGCATGCGACGTGGTTTTTTTACAGGTACATTTATATATATCCATTCAGCCCTTCCTAGGAACGGGCAGGAACCGGGTGGCTTGCCAACGCCGCACTTCAAAGCCGCACACCAGCGCTGGATGAAACCCCAGTGCTGCAGCACGCCGGGGACTTTCCTTTTCGGAGTCAGTACTTCAAAATATTTACAAATGCACTTAAGCCCCGTTTTGACCACTGCCTCTGTTTGCAAAGCCTGCCCTGCGATTCGTGTCAGGTCGAGGGGAGTTGCGCTTGCATTGTTGGCATACCTGAGGATAGGCAGAAGGTCTCGCTCCTTGCACACAGAACAAAGCCCCGAGTTACTGCAGCTCTCTGCCCTCCGCTGAGCACAATTATGGTTAGAGAAAACCCTTGTTTACAGCAAAATTCCTCCAGTTGGGGAAAAAGAGATTTAATTATAAGGTGATGGTTCTGCGGGCACGGTTGCGAGCGGAGCGCAGATGCGGGCGCGGGAGGCTATGAGCCGGGCTGGTCCCTGTGCCCAGGTGGACGCTGGTGGCTCCAGCCTTTGTGGATGGCGAAAGCGGAGATCTGAAGTCCTCCTCCATGGCTGGTGAAGGCTGAGCACCGAATCGGGCGCTTGCACAGGGGATGCGAACCATGGAAAATAAAATAAAACCAGGAGAGACGTCTGCCTCACCAAGCTAGGAGCAACAGGAGGGGTGTTAAGAGGAGACAGATGGCCAAAATACCAAAACCCTTCCTCTTTCCCTCTCCCAAGTGACGGCTCGCTCAGGTAGGTCATGAGCTAGGGTTGGTTTCCACTCCCTCTTCCAAATGGTATTGCAGAGTCAGAGCTCAATGCGAGCTGCTGACATTTGACGCGCAGAGACTGGATATAGGACGTTGTAAGCCCAGGAGCACCTTAGAGAGGAAACTGGGTGAGGGATAATGGTTTTAAACTGAAAGAGAGTAGATTTAGATTAGGTATTAGGAAGAAATTCTGTACTGTGACGGTGGTGAGGCACTAGCACAGGGCTGCCCAGAGAGGTGGTGAATGCCCCATCCCTGGAAGTGTTCAAGTCAAGGTTGGACAGGGCTCTGAGTGACGTGGTCTGGTGACCCCCCTGCCCAGGGCAAAGGGGTTGGAACTGGATGATTTTTAAGGTCCCTTTCTACCCAGACCACTCTATGATCTATGATTCTACAAAAAAATATGATCCAGTTAAACATCCAGAGCTCCTCAATGCTGCCTATGCCAAGGTACATGCTCACAAAGTGCGTGCATCACAGAATATTTTTCTAGCCCTGTCTTTTCTTCCACTTATTTTAAGGAACGGAGTGCGGTTTCCTCTGCTGCATTTCTCATATTTTGCTTAAAAATAAAATTTGAACTTCTATCAAAGCAAACAGCTTCTTGCCCAAGGTGGTGAAAAAAAAAAAAAGAAAGCCTCTTCTATGGTGAATCCATCAGGAAGGGGAATATAAGTCCCACTCTGGCTGTATTGCCCCAGCACCACGCAGCCCCCAAAAGCCAGTGCAAAATTTGCAGTGGATCCCTTCTACCATCGCACATGACTTCTCGGAAATGTAGAAGGCACCTAACGGAGCACAGTGTGATTTATCCTTAGAGCAGGGCAACTTTAACGGCAGCAGGACCGCGGGTGTAAATCTCCAGGCACGGAAAAAGCAGCTTCATAGCCCTGGTCCTCTGAATCTGCTCTGCTCTGAACGCCACTGAATAAGAATGAGGTTTTACGGTAAAAAAGAGGGACATGTCCTTCTGGCAGATAGGACAGATTTCTAAGGGTGCAGCACTATAAATAATAATTCAACCCATTTTGCACATGCCTCATGTAACCCAAAATAAGCCACAGAAAAGGTATCAAGGAGACCATGAAGATGATCAGGGGGCTGGAGCAGCTCTGCTGTGAGGCCAGACTGGGAGAGCTGGGGCCGTTCAGCCTGGAGAAGAGGAGGCTCCGGGGAGACCTGAGAGCGGCTCCCAGTGCCCAAAGGGGGCTGCAGGGAAGGTGGGGAGAGACTCTTCAGCAGGGCCTGCTGGGACAGGACAAGGGGTGATGGTTTCAAAATAGAGGGAGGTAGATTCAGATGAGATATTAGGAAATTTTTTTCTTACGCTGAGGGTGGTGGAACACTGGCCCAGGTTGCCCAGAGAGGCGGTGGATGCCCCATCCCTGGAAACATTCCAGGCCAGGTTGGCCGGAGCTGTGAGCAACCTGATGTGGTTGGAGATGTCCCTGCTCCTGGCAGGGGGGTTGGACTGGGTGGGCTTTGAAGGTCCCTTCCCACCCCAACCATCCTGTGATTCCATGAATAGCTGGTGGGTTGAATTAGGAGAAGTGGAGGCTGTCGTGCACTGCCTTCCAAAAAGTGGAGCCTTCGAATTCACGCGCACACCAGGTCCCCCTGGACGTATACACTCCCATCCTGCCATCCGACCTTACACACCAAGGGACTGTGCACGGAAATGCCTCCTCCTCTGTGCATGGTGAGTCGTGGGGACATTTGCTGTATGGCAGGGGACGACGCAATGCTTACTCCTGCCCCATGCAGATAACCTGCTCCTAAGATCTCACGCCCATCCCGATTCCAGACCAACACCAAATAAATACAAATACCCTTGGAGGCAAGCAGGGATGGATGGCAGTGAAGAACATGGGTGCCTCCACAATCCAGTTTATTAATTTCTCATTATTGCCAACTCTTGCTGTTCCGTCCGCAGAGCACATATCCACCTCTACCATCCCTGCTGAAGTCCTAGATGACCTGCATCTCTCTTTGACCTTCATCTGCTCTTTAGGAGCATCTGTGTTGGAAGGCATTGGAGAAAGCCTCGTCTGAGAATAAAGAGGAGGCTGCTTGCGAAAATGCAAGCTGAAACCAGAAAATGAAATGAATGGCCAGTCCTAAAACAGAAAACTCCTGCCATAAAGCAGATTTTGAGGGGGAAAAAAAAAAAAAAAGAAAAGAAATGGTTGTGGCCTGCCCTGCTTTGCTAAACAGGCAGATGGGACCTGTATTTCTCTTCTGAAACTTTAATGGGAAGAACATGATTCTGCCGCGAACGTATTTTATATGCCTGGCGATTAAAGAGGAAGGGAAGGGCATAATTTATAGAACTGTGAAACACAGAGGACAGATTTCTGGCTGCAACGTTTCTTTATTTTCTTGTTATTCCTTTTACTCTTTCTTTTGCTCCTACACTTGTGAAAGGTGATGGATGGGCGGCAGTGGAGACAGAAATCTTCCTTTTATATTCACAGGGCAGGTACCGCATCAGCAACCGCAGCTTCACCTCCTCTGAACAAGAACAATCCTGAGACCAAAAAAAAAGTGCTTCAGTGTATCCCCAGGCTTTCTACGGTGCTTTCCTGCTCCTACAGCCATCTCACCTCTCAAGTCGTTAACAGACTTCATGTTTTTCAACAGGAAGGCTGGTCCAAGTCTTGCCATGGTCAGCAACACAACACATGGCCCAGATCATACCTCGCCTGATCCTCCAGACTCCACATCTCCAGACACAGTGTGCTCCTCACCCTTTGAGCTCTGCCAAGACCCTGGCACTTCCCGTCCATACCACCTCGTAGGAAGCAAGCACCACCCATGTTCGGCTGAAAAGCTACCTTGTAGAAAAAGATCTGCTGGTCCTGGTGGCCAACGAGGTGCCCAGGAGTCAGCAGCATGTCCTTGCAATGTGGCCAGACACACAATGAGTTGCATTAGGAAAACTTCCCCTCTATTTGTCACTTATGAGATCACAGCCAGAGTGCTGTGTCCAGTTTTTCATGCTGAGGGTTGTAGAACACTGTCCCAGATTGCCCAGAGAGGTGGTGGATGCTCGATACCAGGAAACATTCAAGGCCAGGTTGGCTGGGGCTCTGAGCAAGCTGCTCTGGTTGGAGATGTCCCTGCTCCTTGCAGGGGTTTGGACTGGATGGGCTTTAATGATCCCTTCCAACCCAAACCATTCTATGATGCTATGAATTTGGGCTCTCTAGACAGCCACGGTCATCATGGGGGTACACCGAGATGGTTAGGGAGCTGGAGCACACACTATAAGAACAGAGGTTTGTTCAGCCCAGAGAAGAAAGGGTTAAGGGGGAATCTAATGTTTAAATCTACCTACCTAATGCATAAATATAGAGAAGATGGAGTCGGACTCTACCCAGAGCACAAAAAGCTATGGACAGAAGTTGCAGCAAAGGAAGTTTAGATCAGATGTAAGAAAAACATTTTTTAGTAAGAAGCTGGTCAGGCGTTGGAACCACGAAGCCAGCGAGACGTTGGGATTTGTATCCTTGGAGCTATGCATAACTCACCCACACAAACCCATGAGGCTGACCAAGAGTGGGAAGCTGAATCAGGAGCCTCCAAAGGTCCCTGCCACCAAACCCATTCTCTGACTCCATGCTCCGGTTTTGCAGACAGGGAGCCAAGGTGCAAAGGAGATGAAATAATACAACCACCAGCACGCAGGGGACCTGCAGCTGAGGCCACATCTCCAGAGAGCAATCTAAAGCCTTCCCCTCCTTGCTTTTGGGTAGATTAAACACGTCCCCATAGTCATGCATGTGCCAGGCTTTCTGGGGTCATCTCTCTTCTTTCTTCCCTGGTAGAAGGTAGCGCTTCTCTAGCTGCAAAATTCTTCAGGTTTTTTTTTTTTTTTTTTCATCTTCAGGGCCAATTCTACAACTCGTCTTTCTGCTAAGACTGTCAGCAAAAGTGTCAAGTGTACGGCTGGTTTCTGTGATGTGGCATCATGCCCACCAAGACTTGGACCAAGACTACGCAGCCCATTTCACATAAGCCACCAACCAGCCCACACTTGGCAAAAACTGAAGACCGTATCAGCCATGCCTGCATGACTTCTGGCCTTGGGCCATTTTCCTCCAACCCTCTGAGCTGCCACGATATAAATCTTCCTCTTCTTTCACTAGTCTTTGCCATGACAACACAATCACTTGGCTCCCCATGCCATGCTCTCGTTGGGTGTTTGTCAGTGATGTGTCGGTGGAAAAATGAACTCTGTAGCCTGGCAAGAAAGGAGAGCAGTTCTTCATAAAACCAACCACTGCTGCCCTTTCTCAGCTCACACGTTTGCTGCAGGAGGAATTCAAGTCCTTGTGAAATCACTATGAACATTTACCTGCATGAGGAGCAAATCCATATTCTTCCCTCCCAGGGAATAAGCACGAAAACTTTGCCCAGGAAAGTTTTGCTCCCCCTCCAATTTCAGCACTCTCATGCCTAAATATCTCCATGAAACACACATGTGCATGTGCACACATCCTTTATCCAGAGCTGAATTTACTCTTTAGAAAGAAAGCTGCTTGTCCCATTGAATTCAGAAAGAAGGAAGACATTTTTTACACTGAGGGTGGTGAGGCACTGGCCCAGGTTGCCCAGAGAGGTGGTGGATGCCCCATCGACCAACAACCACCTGTGGGGAGACCATGAGGCCAACAGAGAAGACAGTGGGGTTGGGCATGATGTGGATTCAGCTCAGGAAGGTCACACAGTTATTATCCTGTTAGCACAGGAGGGTGGAATCCTACTTCTGTCCAGAAAGAGGGAAAAGAGCCCATCCCCTGCTGAAAGCTGTGGGTGGATGTATTGCACTTGGCCAGCCGGGAGATTAAGGCAGGTCCCCTAATTTAATGTTTCCCAGTGGAAGAGAGGAAAAAACAATTCAGGGGGTGGAAAGAGCCCAGGTAAGACGCCAGCTGGAGGAAATGGGGTGGGCAGGAGAGGCTCCTAGCAGAGAGGAGCTGGGAGGAAGGCTTGCGGACGGCGAGGAGGCTGCCGGCTGCACGAGCCACCGAGCGATTCAAACAGGAGGCACAGATAAGTGGAGTCATGGAGCGGGGTGGGAGGAGATGAAGGAAGCAGGCAGGAGAGAAGATTACAGGAGTGCAAGGAACAACAAAGAGGAGGAGAGAGGAGATGGAAAAATTATGCAGGGCCTCCAAGGTCAAAAGAGTCAACTTCAAAAGGATTCCTTAAAAGACATAAAGCCGATGCCTTCATATTCAATTATTTAGTTTTCACACAAATCTAAGTAATATATGAGGTTTGGGTTTGTTTTTGTTTTTGTTTTTTTTCTTACAACACTCAATTTGGCACAAAGGGATGATGAGAGAAGTCTGGGACTCTTTGCTTTCCTAATGGACCGGACGGGGCTGGAGTGGGCGCTGCCCCCTTGCAAAGGATGCGGGGCCAGGGAGAGGAGGCTTTGCTGGTTCACAGGAATGGGAAGGTGGGAGTGAGCAGGGCTTCTCCTTTGTGGAACTGAACAATGTTAAAAAATTACTTGCTCGGCCTGAAACAAAATGTTTTCCCTAAATTCCCAGCACTTGTTTAATTAAAAACACAGGAAACATCGAGGCAAACAAATCACTCTGCCTGCGAAAGCCAAGACTTTCACTTTGAAGATGATGAAATGAAACGCATCAGTTTCTCACAATTGCTCTATTAATTTTACAAAACTGACCCACACGCACAGTACTTTTCTTTTGTCAACAAAAACTTCACTTTGTACTAAAACATATTTAGCTGAATTATCAATCCCAACCATAGTTAAGGAAGCCAAAGCAAAGTACAAAGCTGAAAGAGCCGGCTCCTGTATCCCGGGGTGCTCAACCCATCAGCACAGCTACAATCACTGACAAAATACCGCAAGCTAATGCCAGTAAAATGGTACCCAACAGGAGGTTTGAAGCCAGCACAGTGAGCTCTACAATAAGTTCCAGTCCGTTAAACACCAGGCTTAAGTAAAATATTACAGTAGGTCACGTTTTAAAGCAGACAGAATAGGTGAGGGAATCACTGAAGACCCATGAGGATGCTCCTGGAGGAGAATGGAAATTATGCCGTGCCCTTTTTCAGCTCCCTGCCCTAAACACCATCGTTTTCCTCTTGACTGTAGATGCTTCCTTCCATTCAACACAATCTTTTTTCCATGTACCTCTCTGGCAGCGGACAACAGCAGGGACTTGTGCCACTGATGCAAAGCCATGGTGATGGTACATCAAGCATCCGTGCCCACCCAAGTTGACGACCAGCCACATGGGAAAGAAACCAGAAACAAAGCGACTTGCTGAAGGCCATGTAACAGGTCAGCAGCAGAGCAAAGAGCAGAAACTGTGTCCTCCAGTTTCTGCCCACCCAGATCCCAAGCATTTAGTACTTTTCTCTGTTCAGCTTTGACCTTACAAGTTCCCTTAACCTTCTCCCGGCAGCTTCCTAATGGGCAAATAAATCTCTGGAGAGTATCTTAAATTCTTTTTTATCACAGACTGTATCGGTGTGATAATAAGATCAGCCTTCAGACTCCCCATTAAGTCACAGAAGGTGTGGTCATCAGTCATACTTTTCCCAGCCTTAATTGCCAGACAGACACTTTAAGTGGAAAGTCCATCTAACGAGCCCAATCATTAAAACATCCCTGGCTTCTATTTGAGACGGAAAATTATATTACTCTAATAAGGGGGTTGCATCTTTGCCCCCCTATTCAATCATGTGGCACGGGGAAAGGTGAGACTTTTCAGCGAGTTTGCCTTGGATGTGTTTCATTTAAACACAGCCCCCAGCTTCAGGCAAGAAAAAGTAATAAAACCGTTCACAGAAGGAGAACTGGATGGTCAGAGAAGAAGGTGGCGACCTAGCAGAGAGCAAAGGGGTCCCATGGATGGGGGCATCACCACTGACACCATGGATGCTTCTGCAGGCTGGCCAGGTGGAGATGGTGGAAGAGCCACCATGGTGGCCATACAAAGGTGGAGAAGATGTGATGTTTGGTGTGCTTATGGAAAAGGTCATATGGGAAGTATGAGGTGGGGTCTTCAATGGGACATCTCTTTCCTAAAGAGTTTACAAGAAAAGGCTTAATTTGAAGAAAGAAATGGTTATCTTGGCCACCATCAGGAGCCTGCACCACATGGAAGAAGCAGTTGGGTAATCATCATGATCCTCCTCTCACAGAGAGATGGGAAACTGAGGCAGGACAGCACACAAATTCAAAAGCCCTTGCACGAGGCAAGTCCAACCAAAGTCTGTAAAACAGGGCTCAGGCTAGAAGTCCTCTGCAAAGGGGTAATTCTCTCCTGTCCTGTCCAGTCCCAACAGAAATGCCTGTCTTTCCCATCTCTCCATCTTCTACTGCTACTTATGAAGGAAAGCTCCATCTAAGCTCCATCTAAGGAGCTCAGCCTAGGTAAGACCAGTCCAAGTCCACAGTGGTCTCCAACTGTGATGGATGCCTTTGGCTACATGCCAATGTGCCCATCTCTCCTGTAGGGAGAAGATGCCCCAACTGAAGTGCTTCCACCGCAGAACATTAGCAGTGAGAGCTCATCCAGAGGGAACCCCAGGAGGAAGCCCAGGCAAGCCTAAGTTACGAGCTCCACATCCAGCGGCGGCTTTGCCAGGTGCTTGGAGCGCTCGTTCAGAGAGATCCCTAATAAAAACAACGAAGCACGGAAGGGTGTGTTACTTTTGGGTAATAATACCTCTTAAAACTGCATGGTGAGGCAAAGACAACGCCACACCCTAAGCCACCCGAAGGGTGTGGGCATTATACAATGATTCGCCCACACCCAGAGCCTCCGACGACAATTAACATCCAGCCCCGCGTAAGAATCGGTAAATACCGTATCTCAAACCAGGAAACGTCGACATTTTCTGTACGCATGAAAAAACCCCTGAAGATGTGTCTTAACATGAACATCACTCTGGGCAGATCTGTACCATCGCAGTGTACAGTGATTATTTTCTGCCCTCCCATTGGAAGAAGTCAGGGTAAAAGCAATAGCAGTTGTATTTTGAGTTATATTAAGCATGAATTTCTTAGTTTTCATCATTTCCCTCTTAAAAGAACAAACAAACAGAGATGATGGAAAAATCTAAATGTATAATTACATTTTGAGAACTACAAAGTCAAGCGAGGCGCTTTATAGATAATAAAATGACAAGATATCATCAAGCCCAAGATTATTTTCATCGTTGTAAATCTACCACTGGTAAAGTTGCCGGGAAAAGATTTTACTATTGAGTAATAATGGAAACAAAATACCCTTACTAAAGGGAAATGGAAGCAAGAACTCATCCGATGTTGAAAGACAATAGCGAAAATCAGTTTGTTACTAGGAGATAGCAGAAATCATAGAATCACAGAATCACAGAATGGTTAGGGTTGGAAGGGACCTTCAAAGGTCATCTAGTCCAACCCCCCTGCAAGGAGCAGGGACATCTTTGACTAGGAAATAACTCTTTTTTGCCAGTCCAAGATACTGGCAGTGAGACTGGTTGGTTATTAACAGAGATCCCACTTTTTTTTTTTTTCCTAAACCACAGCATAGTTGTGCTCACGATGCTCACGAAAACAGCAATTAAAGATGCAGCTCCAGGGCTGCACCTCCAGCCGCCAGCGTATCTTAAAGGAAAAAGCACCAAAATGGGAGTATCTCCACACCTATTCCCGATCATTTCTGAGGTCAGAAAATGCAAGTTACTTTTCCAACATAAATTTACCCGTGGATTAAAAAAAAAAAACAACAGCAAGGAGCAATGAAGATTATGATAAATCTACCTTCTGGGTAGAGCTGATGCTACCGGCTTTGTGTCTCTGTGAAGGATGGAGCTAGTAGAGTTGCCACATACCTGCCTAAAACAGAGAAGCTCAAAGCCTTCTCGAGGGACAGGCGGTGCTCCCGAGGAGGAATGCTTCTTGCAGGATTAACGAGGGAGGAGACGGGACCACCAGGGAGCAATGAAATATATCTGCCTGGCTGACACAGCGGGGACAGTTCGGTTAGCTCCAGAACAAGGGGGATTACGCTGGACTATTTGCCTTCGGGGCAGATTAGGAGATGTTTGTATGGATAAGAAAGTCCTGCTTGAATTTCTGAGTCCTGATTGCGGGCAGGAGATGGGATTGATTTTAATTCTCCAGTTGTAAATCCTAATAACAGTAGTGAAGCATAGCCCTACCAGCATACGTACAGGCACGGACAGAAACATATCCACTACTGCTGTTTGCTGATGATAGCTCAGAGCATCTTCAAATGAGACTAAGTTTCCAGTCCGCAAGGTGTAGGGCTTATTATTATTATTATTATTACTACTACTACTACTATGACTAATTGCAGTGGCCATTGCTACTGCACCAGCTACAAACGGGACGCTCATCCTTCTGTAGGCACTGTATAAACAAGACTAAAGGAGAAGCAATCTGTGCCTAAATGTTTGTGCTTCAAATAAACAATGGGAGAAAAAAAAAAAAAAACTATTCAATTTGTCCAGATGAGGAGCAGAGATGCTCGGTGATTTCCTGAAGGCCATGGAGGAAACTTATGGTAGAGCCAAAATTTGGAGTTAGCTCTTCCAAATCCCAACTCATCACCTTATCTAGACGATCACCCAGAGCTGGCTCCCACCTAAGGCTCAGCTTTATCCCTAGATTAGAGGCAGCCTAAAGCTCAGAGGGGCTCCAGATCAGGGACCACCACGTGGGCTTCCCATGACAGGTGGCTGCCACCTGCTGAAACTCGCGCCCAAACCTCGTGGTCGGTGGCACCAGTCTGGCAGCCTGGTTGGCTCAGCCCATCAACGGCAGTGTTCTGGCATCTGGCAAAACCAGAGGATTTTAGTTTGCACTGGGACAGTGTAAATCACCCAAAGGAGCTGGGATGGCAGGGTTTGGGCTGGTGGGATTGTCGGGAGCTCAGCATTGGGGTCTGGAGCACCAGTCTGATGAGGAGCGGCTGAGGGAACTGGGGTCGTTTAACCCAGAGAAGAGGAGGCTGAGGGGAGACCTTACAGCTCTCTACAGCTGCCTGAAAGGAGGTTGTAGGGAGGTGGGTGTTGGTCTCTTCTCCCAAGTAACTAGTGACAGAATGAGCGGAAACAGCCTCAAGTTGCAGCAAGGGAGGTTTAGGTTGGATATCAGGAGACACTTCTGTACTGCAAGAGTGGTCAGGCACTGGAACAGGCTGCCCAGGGAAGTGGTGGAGGCACCATCCCTGGAGGTGTTCAAAGAACGTGTAGATGTGGCACTTCGGGACATGGTTTAGTGGCCATGGTGGTGTTGGGTTGATGGTTGGACTTGATGATCTTGGAGGTCTCTTCCAACCTTACAGATTCCATGATTCCCATAGCTTATCCGGGATCTTCACTGAAGAAAATCAAAATTTGGGCATGAAGGAAACATGGGTTTCCATGGAGGGCTGGAGAATTGCTCCCCAGGGCAAAAATAGGGATAGTCAGGGAATGACAGCTTGTTGCATCCAGCAACCAGCCTGGCAGTGCACTGGGGGAAGGAGAGGGCAGGGAGGGCTTTGCACCAGGGATGCTCAAACAAGGCACCATCAGCAGCAAAGGGGCTATTTTCAAAACATAAACAGTTTTGGGAAGAAATAAGAATGGCGCACAAGCTAAAAATAAGCGGCAGCAAGTGAAAAAAAAAAGGTTTAAAGGAGCCCGAAAGAAATAGCGAACAGCAAATTGCAGGGAATTGTTCACCAAACAATAAAAGGCTCCTCGCCATCTCCCTGCAACAGGCGGGTGGCACCGGGAGAAAGCAACGCACGACAAATGATAGCTGCAACAGGGGAAATGGAGCTGGGGAGAAAATTCCGACCTGGCAGATTGGTTAAGTGGTTATTTTCCTTCTGTCTTTGCCGAAGACAAAGGGGAGGTAAAGCTCCCCAAGACAGGGATTGTATTTCACTCCGCGGTCCAGAAGGCTTTCGAGTGTCTGCAGATAGCGGCAAGAAATGGTCCTAAAAAGATTAGAGCTCTTAAGGTAGGGCAAAATACTATATCCAGACAACACACTCAAGTTTTAATGACAGTGGGGAAAGAATTGAGTGAAGCATTGTCTGCTGCCTTTAGGAAACCGAAAACTTAATTTGAAACAGCACAGGCTAGAGCTGGGCTTTGCTCACGAGAAAGGCTTTATTCCTGCCCTTTAAGCACCACTTTTTATCCCTGACATATATTTTCCATTCAGCGCTTTCCCGCAACCAGCCCAGGTTTAGGAAGGGTCTGCCGTGTTTTTAGAGTGATTTGGGTAGCTTGCCTTCGAGCATCTGCCTGGCTGTAATGTATTTCTTCGCGCTGCATCCCTCTGTCAGGCTATTATCCGTATTTACGGATACCCAGCTGAGGGGTAACAGAAGCAAAGTGGGCTCCTACAGATGCACAGGGGATGTGCTGGAAAAGCAAATCACCCTGCATTCCCCAAATCTCAATCCCCAGACCAACCCCCTGCCTCTGGGTACCCCACGTTGTCGGCGTGCTGAGCTGGATGGGCCAATTCCCAGTTGGGAGCAAACCAGTAGAGCTTCCATACAACTCATTTTATACTGGGAGCAAGACCAAGCATCATGTCCAGTCTTAAATCAGAGAATCACTGAGGTTGGAAAAGACTCTTAAGATCATCAAGTCTGACCGTAAACCTAACACTGCCAAGTCCACTATTAAACCTTGACTGGATGGGGGATTTTGTGCCCCCTGAAAAATAAGGCTGGTTTCTATGAACCCCGCAGTGGCTGATGTGCCCCATGGGGGTTACCAGGACCCTCCCGGAACCACTTGGCTTGGGACAAGGACAAAACAGGGCACTGCCTTCCTGCCAGCCTCCTGGCCGCATCTGCCGGGGCGGGGGGGACATCAGTCCCCTGTTGTCCCCACCAACCCCTCCATCGGTGGATGATACCGAGGTGGCTTCCCTGTCCCCATTTCAGCTCCTGCATCCCCCAGCTGGGGACTTTCAGCTGCAGAGATGCCCCCTGACCTTGCCCGGGGCTCTGTTACTAAGAATAAAACACAGAGGGCTGCACTGCACCGGCGTGCGGTGGGATAATTGCAGGGAAGCGGCTGCCGTAGCCCAGCGACCGCAGTAATTGGGTCTGGGCCACCTTGCAGCCATGTTTCCCATGCTATTATCCCCTTATTAATAGCAACCAAATCTACCTTTGCAGAGACAGCACTTCAAACCTGGAAATTATGCAGTGTAGGGCTGAAGGGAGGCGTCTGCGGCATCTTTGTAACAGCCTCAGCAGCCCTTCGCCTCCCAAGGGATGGATCCTGGCAGAATCCGCGGGATGCTGCTGCCCAAGTGGTGGCAAAATCCCAGCCGTCATGGTGCAAAGTCCCTTGTAGTCGTTGGAGAGGCTAATGTTAGACTCAGCCACGTGGGGATTGCCCTCACAGAGGCAGGCGAGCGAGATTTGGTCTATTAACTAATTTATCTCAGCAGCATCCCTGCAAAGTACGGCAGAGAGTATCAATTTCATCTCCCACAGAGGAAAACTGAAGGTCAAAAGCTTAAATTTCCCCTCACCCACAGGAGATGGGGTACAGCGCAGGCCAGGAGCTGGGCATCCGTGGATTTGGCGCTGGAAAATGTGGAGCGTCTTGGCTGGGATGCTCCTGCCTGGGCACCATGGAGTGTCAAAGATAAAAGATGAAGGTAAAAGTGACAGCATCTTTTTAAGGGGAATCAACCCACGACTCAAGGGCTCTCCTTGCTGGAAGGTGTGAAAGCAAAGCGCTGATTTCTGAGAAACCCAAGGATGAGGTGAAAGTCTCCATGAGGTCTTGCAGGACAGGACTTCCAGGTCAACAGGGTAGTGTGGCAAGTCCCTCTCCCACCCCTGTCTTGTTCCAGGCTGAGTTTCCCTCTGAAGCTCAACTTGGAAACAGTGCTGGATAAAATGTGCCCCTTGTCATGACTTTTTAAATTGGGTAAGCAGAGACGAAGGCAGGAGGCATGAGTCAGTATTAAAGTTGGAAGATACATTAGGTGCCTCCATCCAAAATGCAGCCGACAATATAGAGAATGAGATCTGGCTTGGTACATTTATTTTTTAAAGCAGGTTTATGAAGGTCTTCAGGACCATCTGAATCTCCTCTCAAATCTGGGATTTGGTCTGAAACCTCCCCAGCAATGTTCCCTTCCACCTCCCCTCCTGTTTTCTGGTAGGAAGCTTAGCAGACGGCTTCCTGCAGTAATGATTTTAACCACCAATGTTGTTAATACTCTCAGGAGTGATGGAAAGACTTATCAGCTCATAAGATTTCCAAGCTTCCCCGTTTTTCTCCACCTCTTCATCGCCCAGCTTTTAACACTTCCCATTTCAACGGCAATTAATACCAGCCTTTCTGAAGATGAATCCTACAAGGCTTGCAACCAAGTCCTCGCAGAGCCAAATGAGCACAGATGTGCTAGAGAGCGATGCAGATGGTTTCTCCTTCCCTTGAAACTCGAGGCATTGCTTCTGCTCGACGCTGCAGTGTTTTGCAGGCTGAGGGATGTCAGGAGCACGTCCCTCCCCATATGGCAAGCGAGAAGTCATCCCAGGAAGATTAAAGCAGAGAGAGGAGATCTAGGTTGCCTGCTGCATTTTTCAGCCCTTTTCCATCACTTTGTGAAAGCCTGGTGCTGTTAAGCAACTACGTAAGAGATGAAAAGCGTCGGGGAAAATAAATAATACATAAATGTCGAAGTGCATTGCCAAGGCCACCTCCAGGATGGATCTGTACGCAGGCGTGCCCCGCTCCGGACAGCTGCCTGCTCCTGCCCTGGAGAGATGTCATGGGGAGTGAAATGAAGCTCCTGGGCAAGATGTTGTTTCGGAGTGATGCATCGGAGAACCTTGCAGGTGACAGAAACTGTAATTGCTGTGATTAAACTTCACCGGCCCATTTCACCCCCGTGAAACCCAGCTTTGCTGCTGATTTCAGCAGAAGCAGGATTGATGTCCTTACCAGGGCAGAGGCTGGGAGTTCCAGAGAGACCTCTCCCCAGAGCATCAGCAAAGACCCACTGCCGGAGCAGCGAGCTCCTTGGGCCATCTTGTACCACTGGGGCCTCCTGGATGCTCTGGTTTCCCTGAGGACCTGAACAATGTTCTCCATCACCCCCAAAAGCAGACCAAACCAGGTGCAGAGAGCCAGCAGCCTGACAAAAAGGGGGTCTCAGACCCAGCGTGAGATGCTACAGATGACTTCTTGGGGTGCAGGGCAGCAGTGTCTTGTGCTCAGAGGTTGTAGAGACCCAAGGGAGCTACGCTGCACCCCACCAGCTCCATCCCCACCTCCTTATTTCAACATCTGCCTTTGTTTTCCTAAGCAAACCCCTGAGAGCCTGATGGCTCCATAGTAGTAAGAGATAACATATTGCTCACTTAAAACACAAAATGGAAAAACAAAAGGTAGCCAGTGTGGCTGGATACAGCCATGACTGTGATGGGAGCTGCGCAGTCTCATGGTGTGGAGAGCAACCCACTGGAAGAGCTCCTCTCCCCACTTTGTTCTGTCCATGGATGAGGAGGTGAGGCATCACCCCTGCAGTGGGACGCCTGTCCTCTGGTGACAACACAGGAGCATCCAGCCTGGACGCACAAGGACGGCGGGAGGTGCCCGGAGTGCTGGGAGGTGATGGTGAGGAGCATGGTCCTTGGGGTGGCTGCTTCCAACTTTGCTGTGATCGACAAATCACGCCACCCCCCCCACCTCACTGCCCTTGCCTGGAAAACAGATAAAACATCCCCAGCAAAGCACCTGGCAACCCACCAACCCCCCTCCTCCTTTCCTATGCCCACTGCGGAGGATGGCTGGAGGAGACACAGCACCCAGGGATGCTGCGGGGGGGTCCTAAAATGAGATGCACCCAGATAGTCTAATGCCTTTGCAAAAAAATCTCGCATCTGCTAGGATCAGAACTGGCTACAAAGGTTGACGATGTTGCTTGAGAAATATTATAGCTACATGTATTTGCCTTATTCGTTTTCTCTAGTGGGAGATCACAAAGCACCCGGGAAAAGAGGAGGAAAAATACTCTCCTTGTTTAGCACAAAAATATAGGTAACAATTATTAGGCAATAATTGATTCATCTGATAGGTTATTAGCTGGAGTCGGGGTGCGCAAGTGACAGGCTCGGCAGCCAGCCTTTCATGTGACACGTTATTAAAGGCTCTTTTTCTGGCTCCGAAAGGCAGTGGCTGGCAGATCAAAGGTCAGACATTTCAAGGAGTAAATTGGTTTAATGTAGCTGCGGATAGCCTCACAAAAACCTCATAAATATGCAGCGAAATGTGAGGAGAGAAAATTGTGGACAAGAGAGACAATTACTTTGAAACCAGGATAAGAGCAGCACGGGCTCAAATTAATCAGCGTACGGGCTCCTTCTCTCCGTCTCAGGATTTAGTATGCAGAGCGGAGCCCGGCTGCTGGTGGGATGTGCTGGGGGTGGGGGGCACTGGTACCCAATGCCAAAACCTGCCAGGTTTTGCTCAACCCGAAGCCGCAGCTGGGATGGTGATGTGAACCACCATGGCTTTCCAGGTACACTGGGGAGCCACCCGTGACCTGCAGCAAAGGATGTTCGTGAGCACCATGGGATTTTGCGGTGGCTGGTGAAGAGATGATCCCTCCACGGTTGAATCCCAATGGGGAACCCTTGGCGTGACTGAGCAGGCATGGGGACACCAGCAGACAGTGACCCACAGCCCAAACCCCAGCATTCAGCGGGGAAAAAATGAACACAGAGGGGTTTAATTGCAAGAATTGATGCTTATAGCTCATTTCTGTGTTTTTCACTCGATCTTGTGACTTCTTCTGAAGCATACTTCACTTATTTCTAAAATCCAGGCAGCAATGTCTGGATACTTTGGGGTTTTTGTTTGCATTTCTTGAAATGCTTTAACTCAAATGACCTCCAAATAGTTGCAAGGCAGGATTTCTTTGCTAAAAAGTCACAGCTTCACTCCTTTTAATTAAAGGTGAGAAAACACCCACTCCAGCTTTCTAATCTAGAAAGGGACTTCCTGCATGAAAACAAAGTGCGATATCCCCAGTATGGCTGGAAACCAGAGTGGAGGAAACAAAGCTTTGAAACAAAATGCCTGGTCCCCTTCGGAGAAGCAGATAAGGGCACAACCTCTTTGTATTCCCTTCTCGGGTCACCTTCCCCAGCTGAGTTCACCGTGCTCCAGCGCAATTTATCATGATCCCACCAGATAGCCCAAGAAGGATCAAGCACCACAAATCTGCCTGCGATTTAGCAAAGCCAAGCCTTGCTGGCCCACCCACATGGGGACTTTCTGCAAGCATAGAATCATAGAATCACAGGATGGTTTGGGTGGGAAGGGACCTTCAAAGCCCACCCAGTCCAACCCCTCTGCAAGAAGCAGGGACCTCTCCAACCAAATCAGGTTGCTCAGAGCCTCAACCAACCTGGCCTGGAATGTTGGGGTTGTTCAGCCCCAACTCTCTCAGCCTGGCCTCACAGCAGAGCTGCTCCAGCCCTCTCAGCATCTGCGTGGCCTCCTCTGGACCCTCTCCAACAGCTCCACGTCCTTCTGCTGTTGGGGGCTCCAGAGCTGGACGCAGTGCTGCAGGAGGGGTCTCACTAGAGCGGAGCAGAGGGGCAGAATCCCCTCCCTCGACCTGCTGCCCATGCTGCTGGAGATGCAGCCCAAGATGCAGTTGGCTTTCTGGGCTGCAAGCGCACATTGCCAGCTCATGTTGAGCTTCGCATTCACTAACCCAAAGGCTAAATTGTGCCATCAGCCATGATGTCCCATAGCCTGGACCACCAGGGATGGATGAGATCCCTCTGCCCACTATGTCCCTGTTGGTCACTTGTCACCGACTGTGCCCCTCTCCCCAGGATGGAGTTGCACCAAGGATAGCTTTGCTACCTCCCTGGTGAGGAAACCTCATGAGAAGCCTTGGGGATGGTGCAGAGTGGGACAGTCAGTACCACCTGCATCCAGCTGGCCATGGGACACTTCAAGGAGAACCCACACTTCAAGGAGAACCACACACTTCATGGATCTGTCACAAGGAGAATCAATGAGATGTGGACACCTGCAACCCACGCAGGAAGCTCTCGCCTCAAGTTATTTGTGCACATATCGCTCTGCCGTAAATCAGGAGCCCTGACAGTGTAATTTGTAACTGGGGAACCTGGAGCAATTACAAAATCAGCCCAAGCACTATTTGTTTCACAAGATTTTGCCCTTAGTTAGCACTGTCGTTCTGCTTTAATTACACTGTAATTAATTGCAACAAAACTGTTTGGAAAATGTGTGTGCATGGTGGAAAGGCTGGGATATTGCAACCTGCCTGCTCCTCTGCAGCCATGACTGTGAAATCTCTGATTCTCTTTTAATATAACACTTGGCATTCATTTTTCCACCCTATATCCAGAGCATCTCCAAGTCTTCTGAAAAAAAAAGACCAAGACCCATGGAAGGTGACTATTGACTTATTTTGCATCCAGGGAAATTAACGTCCAGAGGAATCTCTAATTCCTCTCTGGACAGGACTAACAGGGCAGAAGCTGCCAGAAGTCAACCAAGCTTGGGCCTGGATGTAAATCACAACTTTTTTCTCTGTCCTGGGATGCTCAGATGTTCTCATGTTCCCTTGCAGTTCCCAAAGTCACCTAGAACCTTGAAGGGGCTGGGACGCACCCATGGAGAAGGTTGTCTCATCCAAAACCTCCCTAAAGGCAGAGGCAGCAAGACCCGCTCACGGCACAAGGACTTGACCACAAAGAAAAGCAAATCCCACCCGCTTCTTTTGCAATCTGTCCCCTTCTAGTATTTCCAGCGTCTCACCGTAGCACGGAGGCATTAATCCCAGCTGAGGTGGACTTCCAGAGTCCCCTTTCAGCTGGCGTTCAGTCTCTTGGTGCAGCCGTAATGCAATTGCTAGGTAGACGCTAGGAAACGAGAAGCCGCCAAATGCATCTGAGGCTGCCTCGAGTTTCATCCCCTGACCGATTATTTCTGTGCAAGAAAGGCAGTTGGACCAGAAGTCTGCACTCCTGCAAGTCTGGGAAGAAGGTCTGGAAGAGACATGGGAGTCAGGAGACAGGGATTAGCTGATGTGACTCATCTCCTCTCGCACACCACCAACGAGCAGCCAGGGCAACAACTTGCCCGTAGGGCAGGAGGGGAAATTTCCCATTTCGAAATTGCTCAACATTGATAATAAAAATGTTCTCTTTTTTTTTTTCCCAGCTAAATACTTTGCATAAAAAAATATGCTGCCTTGCTTCTCTTTTATCATTGCTGTTCTTTTTTTTTTTTAGTATCTCCTCTCCTCTCCTCTCCTCTCCTCTCCTCTCCTCTCCTCTCCTCTCCTCTCCTCTCCTCTCCTCTCCTCTCCAAACCTCTCCTCTCCAAACCTCTCCTCTCCACACCTCTCCTCTCTGAACCTCTCTGAACCTCTCCTCTCCAAACCTCTCCTCTCCTCTCTGAACCTCTTCTCTCCTCTCCAAACCTCTCCTCTCCTCCAGTTTCCTCCTGGGAGGCCATCAAACCTTCTCGCCTCCATTTTGCTGGCGGCAGATGGAAGAACTTGTCCCAAACCACAGGAGAGCAGCGATGGAGAATATGAACAGTGAGGAGAACATGATCGATCACTGGCTGGTCCCCTAACAATGGGCCCAGACCATTGTTCCTGGAGGCACCACCAGCCTCAGGATCACTTCCCAGCAGCCCAGAGCCCCAGTAACATCAGGGAGAAGGGCTCAAATTTTGCATCAAGGCAGTAGTCTCAGCACAGGGGGCTGTGAAGCTACCTCTCCGGTTGCCCACCCAGCACCGCGGTGTAAGGAAACCCCACAGCAGAGGTGAGGACACAGACAGGAGCTGGCCAGGGACAGGGCAGGCAGTGGCGCAGGGTCCAAAGGCAGCAGCAAAACCAACTGGCGTTATCCCAGCAGGAGTAACTCTGGAAGATCCAGCTGATCTAAGGGACCTCCCAGACACATGCCTAGAGAGCCTGGGGTTTGGCAGAGGATCTGCTCCATCAGCTTCAACTCACCTTGGCAAAAGGTGCCCAGATACCATGGTGACGGGCTCGGCGGGGATAAACACCGAACATGGGTGTGGGCTGTTTGCATAGTTAGGAAGCTGGCTGGTCTCCATCCCTCCACCCTGCCTCCTCCCAGCGGTGCAAGGATCTCAATCCAAAGTGGTCTCCTACCTTTCTCCCTGGCTGGCTCATCCGCGGGCAACACGGAGGCACTTCCCAAACTGGTTCCCTGCTAGGCAGGGCAGGACGGGGGACGGCAACGCCGGGTTGCTGCCTCTCCCCGCACTACGGGAGGTGGAAGTCATTTGATGGTGCCAACATCCATGTGCTTGGCTTGGACCCACATGGAGACGGTGCAGAGCCTTCATGGTGTGGGACAACCCTTCCTCCTCTTCTTCTGCAGCTGCCAAGCCCATCGAGCCCCTGTCACACAGCCATCGGGGATGTGGCATCCTTCCCCCTCCAAAAAAGCACTCATGACCACCACGTACCCCATTCCTTAGGAGTGAGAAATAAATCTATAATTAAAGCAAGCTGCTCACATGAGCGATACTCAAAAATTATGCAGACCTGTGAGCAACATTGCCACTGGGCACATGGCTCCTCTCAGGCTTCCAGTAAGGAATAAAAAAAAAAGCTCTGACTAACATAAAGAGGCCTCCAAATCATTCTTGGCAGAAGCATCCCAGCCCCGGATCCCCTCCCTCTATTCATCGCTAAAGCTCTCAGCCAAAGGAAAATAAACCGTGCAGCCACCTCGCTGACCCGACCCGCGGCGTGGCGCAGCGGGGTGCCGGCTGCCCCTTCGGCACCATTATACACAGATATAATAGTGTAGAATACATACACATTGAACATTATATACATTTATACACTATATGAACTTTTATCATATATATTATATTTATACATTATACATGGGGCTGCAGGAGCAGGGATGAGCCCTCCCATCGCCGCCCCCTTCACTGGGATCGTCCCTGTCCACTCAACAACGCCACGTTTCGATGCGGTCTGAGATCCTTCACCTCTTCTCATCACTTCCAACTTTATAAAACCACTCCACCAGCGGCACTAAATGGGAAAAAGAGCAGGACTGCGAACCGGGGAGGGAAGACTGCAGCATTTTGAAAGTATTTTAATGGCTTGCTATTTAATTAAGAGCAATAGCACTGAAATTATGTCAGTGAAACTTGCCACTTAGTTATTAATTAGAGGAGGAATTTCAAAGGAGGGTAAGGGAGGTAGGTGCCGGGCAGCCCCGGGCTCGCTGGAAAATCCCAGGTTTGTACGGCTAACGCTTGCTCAGTGCTCAGACACGCCGGGTCTGACTCCTCATCGCCTGGCACCTGAACTAAACAGCGTCAAGCACAAGCGTAAAGTGGGTGTTAAATCCTGCCTGCTCCAAAAAATGGCCTGGAAATGTCCTTTTGGCGGAGGTGGCAGTGACAGAAGGCACTGGAAAACCACAGAAAGGCGGCAGAGCATCTCATCTGCCTTTCCAGGAGTTATTTGCTGGGCTGTCCTGGTGTGGATACACCAGGATACATGTGGAGAAGCCTGCAAAAGGTTTGCTTTTCGGTGTGCGGTGTTGGAGACGCTGAAGGCAGCAAGGGCTGGCCGTGCCCACGGCACCCGTTCCCTGTAACCCCGCTGCCAACCTCCAAATCTTCCCAGGAGGAGAAACCTCCATCCAATTACGCTTCCACCAAGCAGAAAGGAGGGGAAATTCCCACTTGGACTCATTCCCCCAAATATTGTACCTGGGTGAACTGACGGGTGGCTGCCACATCCCCTTTTCGAGAGCAGAACAAGCTGCAGGTCCCCGCGCGACCGCGCCAAGCGTTTCCATCTACCGGACATGCTCCGGAAAGCAACGCCAGGATGGCCGAGCGCCGGTTCCTCCTCTGCTGAGCACATTCCTCCCCTCCTGTTTTCGTTCAGCCCAACCTTAAACAAAACCACGGCTGTTGTTTTTATCGGTGGCGCGGCTCTGGGAATTACCTACGCGGGGTCGGGGGAGCTGGAGAGGGGGTTTGCGCTGCTGAAATAGCATTTAATCGCAAGAAGGAGCTGTTAAAAATATTAAAGCTTAACTGGGTACAACATACCGTTCCGCTGCGTCCTGTTTGCTAGTAAAGAAGCAAAAAGTTCCCGAGATAGACTGAGATTTAACCCCAAATTCCAGCTAGGGGGTGTCCAGATAAAGCACTTCCAGTATTTCCCCGCAAACCCCGCTTGCAGCACGGAGCAGGTCGCCTTGAGACAGGCTTAACCCTGCTCTGAGCAGCAGCCTCATCCCAACCACGCTTCCCCGCCTGTCTTTAATCGCGATTTCGCTGTGAGCATTAAATCTGCTGAGACATTTTAACTGTTTAAGAGGAGAGGGAGTGTTTTCCTGGCAAGTTTTCTGCAAAGAACAGCTGGAACAAAAGTCACTTTAAACTAAATATTAAGAAATATTAGCAATATATAGTATAAGATAACATAACATAATATTACAGTATATTATATTATAAATATTAATCATCTGCCTCATCAGAGCCCTTCTGCCTACTCAGCAGAGATGTTAGCAGATGTATTTTCTCACTAGTATTTCCTATCTAAAACAAACAAACAACTAACTAAGCCAGACTTAACAAAAAAAAAAAAAAAAATCCCCGCAAATTGAGAGGCTGTATCGTACAGGTGTTGATACACAGCCAAAATCTTCAGGCTTCGTAAAGATTCAAGATACCGAGCAAGGAAATCAGAAAGAGACTCACATGTTTGAGTTCAAACAGCAATTAAAAACGCATATAAATGGCGATAGATTAGTACAGAGGATCGTTACGACGCGCCGAAGATTTCTGACACGAACACGATTAGCCTCCGAGCATGAAATTCAAGCGCCTTCCCCTCCCCTCAATAACTGCAAAAGCTCTAAAAGGGGAAAAAAAAAAAAACACCTAAAAATCGCATATTTCGAAAGCTGAAAGCACAGCATCCGACCCACCTTCCTGCTCCAGGTGCCGACCCTCGTCCTCCCCTCGCCTGCCTTGGCTGGCCGGGGAATCCGGCAGCGTGGCTCCCCGGGTGGCTGCAGCCGAGCAGAGATTGTCACTGATTTGTGCGCGGAAAGTTAAGCCTTTCTAGGAGCGGTTAGGAGAATTCACTCCCACCACTCCCTCTAAACCAAAAGTATTTGGCAGGGAGCCCTCCTCGTCCACCTGTACCAGTAAGGTCTAAACAACACGTGGGACGTGGACCGATTTTACTGGGATCTTTTTGTGTTTCCTTTTTAAACAAGCACACAAAGTTCCTTGGAAACAAAAACTTTGGGTTTTGGTGTGGTGGTGTTTTGGTTTTTTTTTTTAATCTCATTTTTCTTAAAGCAGATTTATCATATTCTTTTTGTTTTCTACTCGGTGGGTAGACCCTTCCCTGGTGTAACTGATGAGCCCTGACCGTGCTCTGGTTTGTCCCTGCAGAGGATCCGGCTCAGTTGGTGACACCTTGGGTGACTTTCCTACCAATCTGTATCGCCTCCTCTGCAAACTGTGCACCTGTTTGGCTCAGAGAAGGTAAACGTGGGGAGATGAAAACCTTCTATTTTGAAAAGAACTGGGTATAATTAAACTAAAAAAATCAAATTTTCCATATGAATTACCCAAGCAAGCAAGAAGATGGAGGCAAGGTGTCGTAGTTCAGCCCGGATTGGGACCAGACTGCGCAGTCTCTCTCTCACTCTCCCCACACTCCAAGAGAACAGGGGGAGATGATATAAGGAAAATGGCTCGAGGTTTGAGATAAGGACGGGGAGAAATCCTTACAGTTACCGTCATGGGCAAAACAGACTCAACTTGGGGAAAATTATTCATTTATTTCTAAAATTAGCAGGAGAATGAGACAAGGAACAAGATAACCTCCCCCCACCCCTCCCTCTTCCCGGGCTTAACATTATCTCTACTACCTTCCCCTCCCGAGCAGCACGGTGGGGGAAAAGGGAATGGGGGTCGCAGTCAGTTCATCACGCGTTGTTTTATGCTGCTGTGTCATCGTCGGGGGAAGAACTCCTCACATTCCTCCTCTGCTCCAGCGTGGGGTCCCTCCCACGGGCCACAGTCCTTCGTGAAACTGCTCTGGCGTGGGTCATCTCTTCCACGGGGTGCAGTCCCTCTAGAACAGCTGTCCCAGCGGGCCCTCCACGGGCCACAGCCGCCTTCAGGCAAATGCCTGCCCTGGCGTGGGGTCCTCCACGGGCTGCAGGTGGATCTCTGCCCCTCCGTGGGCCTCCCCGGGCTGCAGGGGGACAACCTGCTCCACCATGGTCTTCACCACGAACTGCAGAGGAATCTTGGCCAGGAGCCGCGTTACTCCTCCCCCTCCTTCTTCACTGACCTTGGCGTCTGCAGCCGTTCCTCACAACAGGCTGGCAGACGCCTCTCAGGATCCTTTTTACATCTTATTCACTTCTCATCTCCTCTCCACTTCTTGCAGCCGGGCCGGGCCGAGTCGGGCCCAGCCGGCTGCCCAGCGGGAGGCCAGAGGATGAGGCCTGCAAGGCCCATGAGGCTCGCACCTCCCCCTCTCTGCCCCCCGCTCAGCTGCTTCACATCTCTCCTCTTTTTTTTCTGTTTTCCCCTTCTTAAATATGTTATCACAGAGGCGTTATCACGGGACATTCTGCTACCAATTGGCTCAGCCCAGGCCAGCAGCAGGTCCGCCCTAGGCCCGGCTGAATCCACTAAACAAAGGGGGGCGACTTCTAGCAGTTTCGTACAGAAGCTGCCACCTTAGGCCCCCCCTTACTAACAAAACCAGAACACAAGGCATCTTCAAAGCGGGGTTTGCTTACCCAAGTCCTCACTCACTGTGTTGTCCAGGTGACAAGATGCCAAATTGAGTGCTAAATCCAAGGAACAGGTGACTTTGAAACCCTTCCCAAGTGCACAGCGTGGGGCTTCAAAGCCCCCTCAGCACCCGCATTTGGAAGCCACCTCAGCTGCACCCGTGCGCCCAACGACTCCGTCCCGCACCCACCTCCTGCAGTCCTCATCCATGAGGACATCCCTAGCAAAGGAGCCGCTCTGCCGGAGCCCGTCACTGCCACCTGCACCGCTGTGAGCTGCCCGACCTGGCTAATCCCAGCTTGCCGGCACGCGTGCAACCCCAAAGGGTTGGCCATCCCGTTGAGTGATAAATAACTGATCCCTCCTCTTCTCCTCATTGAGTGCCCTAGGGATCAGCTCGTTCTCGAGATTCTGCCTCAAATTAAGCAGCCACATCTCAAAGCATTAAGTAAACACTGCCTTTAATAAAAGACTAGTTCCTTTCTGGCACAGGTATTATGACAACGAGGAAACACAGATATTTTTGTTAATAAAATAAATCCAATGAGAGCAGCTGGACACCGAGTTCCATGTTACATGCCTTTCTGCTGGTTTTCCTTTAAAGAAACAGATTAAAAAAAACCCCAAATCACAACAAAAATTGTTTATACAAGGGAAATCTTTCTGAAGCACGAGGCAAAATCAAGTGTAAGATAGCCTGGGGCAACCTGGCACTCCCAGACACGGCTTGGAAGAGCTCTGTGCTCTTCAAAATGGTTAGTTTTGAAACTTTTATTACACACTTTCTTGGTCTGTAGGGGAAAAAAAAAATGCTGCTTCCATCTCCACACCCAAACCACTATCTGGAACTCCTCTGACTACTGGGTTTCTAAGGAGTGTCTAGGTAAATCAGTAAATGAAGTCGGTGCGAACAATGTGTCTGGCCCCAGATAAGGGCAAAGCAAAACTTGGGCAGCATCCAGCGACTGCCAAGCCAGCGTGGAGAGGAACACCAGTTGCCACCCACTGCTTTTCCTGGTACTCCCACAGCCTGCATTCACATAGGATAGGAGCACCCACCCAACCCATCCACCCGCACCCCAAGCACAAAACCAAGCGACTCTTAATTTCTCACAAAACCTGCTTTTTTTTCACCATAAAAATGGTGCGCTCCCATCAATCCACCAAAGCCAACTGTCAAAGAAGCAATTATGTCCACCCCATGCTGCCAAAGCACATTGTTCATGGTGCTATTTCCCAAGATGGTTTTATGGAAATGTCACCATTGAGGTCCTGGAGTGTGTCCACAGAAGGGTAACAAAGCTGATGAAGGGTCTGTAGCACAAGTCTTACGAGGAGTGGCTGACGGAACTGGAGTTGTTTATTCTGGACAAGAGGAGGCTCAGAAGAGATCTTATTGCTTTCTACAACAACCTGAAAGGAGGGTGTAGCGAGGTGAGGGTCAGAATCATAGACTCATAGAATGGTTTGGGTTGGAAAGCACCTTCAAAGCCCATCCAGTCCAAGCCCCCTGCAAGAAGCAGGGACATCTCCAACCAGATCAAGTTGCTCACAGCCCCATCCAACCTGGCCTGGAATGTTTCCAGGGATGGGGCACCCACCACCTCTCTGAGCAACCTGCGCCAGTGTTCTACCACCCTCAGTGTAAAAATTTTTTTCCTGATATCTAATCTAAATCTGCCTCCCTCTATTTTGAAACCATTACCCCTCGTCCTATCACAACAGGCCCTGCTGAACAGTCTCTCCCCGTCTTTCCTGTAGCCCCCTTTAGGTACTGAAAGGTCGGTCTCCTCTACAAAGTAAAAAGTGATAGCATGAGAAGAAATGGCCTCAAGCTGCACCAGGGGAGGTTTAGACTGGGTATTAGGAAAAATTTCTTCAACAGAAGGGTTGTCAAGCACTGGAACCATCCCTGGAGGTATTTAAAAGACATGTAGACATGGCGCTTAGGGACATCACTAAACCAGTGGTGGACTTGGCAGTGTTAGGTCAATGGCTGGACTTTCCAACCTAAATGATTCTATGATTAAAAATATCCCCAAATTCCTGCAAGCCCAACCCAACATTTTCATACAGAAGAATATTTGGGAGGGTGGGAGGACAGTGACAACTGAAGTATCTCAGCAATGACTTTGAGTCCAAAACCACTGCAGACCAATAGCTCCCCATTGAACACTGGAAATTATTTCCCATTTTCCATGTGAAATTGGTTTCCAGTTTTTGGTCGCCGTTAACAGAGTGACAAACAAGTCTCCTAGGCTAGAGACGAAGAGAGGCTAAACTACTTCTAACAGGGTGTGAAATCAGGCAAAAGAAGAGAAGAAATGGTTGTGCCAGACCTCACCTTGGTTCACAAGCACAACAGGAAACTTCTAGTAAAAAAAAAAAATATAAAAGGTTGTAATGATTGCTTATCCCAGGTCAGAAAAACTGTAATTACAAGTACATTGAACTGAAAGCTTTCCAGAAGAAAGAGTACTTAAAGGATGCCTGTGCAATCAGAAAAATAAATGATCATCAAATTTAGAGATTTTCAGGGGCAAAATTAATGTTGACAAAGTTTTGTTTTCTACAGCTTTTTTTTTTTTTTTTAAAGAATAAACTGGCACAAGTGTTTTGTGAATTTTTGCAATTTTTCCTTTTGAAACTGAGTTTTTTCAGGCTGGTTTTAAACTGTGGCTAGTTGGAGCCCAATATTCAGCCTCAGTGAGCCCAGCTCTCTGAGAGCCAAAGGAAAAAGATCTGCAACAAGATTTGCTGCACCAGTCACATTTTTCAAAGGAAAATAATTTTCTTCCTCAAACATCCCTATTTCATTGCCAAAACCTGTTGGTAAAAAAAAAGATTATTTTTTTCCAGGTTAATTTTGGTAAGAAATAAAACCCAGCAACGTATTTCCCCCTTCAAATCTCACAAGAAACTGCTTGCAAATGGGAAACTTGGAAAAACCCGGTGAGGTTTTCTCCGAGGTGCCTATCCCACACACTCGCACGTGTTTCCGTTTGCTATGGTGCATATCCCCGTTAACTTCAACACGTCTCTTCAGGCAATAAAGTTAAGCCTTGCCTAAGTGCTTCCAAATGTTGTCCTTATTCTAAAGGTGACAGAGTCAGTGGAAGGAAGAGATGTGAGCCCACAACCTTGACGCACACCCTCATTGCTGGGGTACCACCAGGTCAGGAGAAAGCAGGATGGGGAAACGACCTGTCTGGTTTTAGAAGGTCTCTATGCTCATGGCTCAGGTAGGAGCTGCTGGTTTTTCATCTTTAAAATCTAATTGTGGACACTGGGAAAGGGTGAATGGGTGAGTCGTGAAAGGGGTTTTGTTGCTAGCAGCCTCATGCTCTACAGAGAAGGAGCAGTTTCCAGCAAGAGGCTGAATTACCAGTTACCCCATGCCACAGACTGGGGAGATTCGCTGGTCTAGGCTATGTGTACCTGCAAAACTGCCATCACAATATTCCTATCAAAAAAATAAAATAAAAAAAAAAGCTCTAAAGCAAATCAATGAGAAACAAGGTCACTTAAGTGCTTTGCTAAAACAATCTTGCCAAAGTCTCAGTGATTTCATATCTGAAACCTTAACGGTCATAATCCAGATCAATCCTAAGGGATCTCCAGTGCTTTGCCTAACGTGGACGGTGGAACCCAATGAGGCACCTGCGTCTTCAATGGAAACATGGTCATTTATGCTACCCAGAGATTTCCTTGAGAAAGAAAACACAGCTTGATTTCTACAGAGGAGCAGGGCTGGAGGTAGCCAAGATATCGTATGGGTGTACAGGGTGTGTGTGTACATGTACAACTGCTACCAGCTCTGCAAATGCAGTCACCTCCAGCTCAAGCTGGCCCCACAGCTCCTGGTCCTTCTTGATCCACAGCTCCCAGTCTCTTTTGCTCATTTGCAGCTTCACAGTGCCACAAGGGCATGAGAACGATCCCACGTTAGCTATAATGTGGCAAAACTTCTGCAAAAACTTTGATGTGAATCTGTATTTTGCTTGGAAAACATTTACCTTTCCCTACTGGGCCTTATTCCCAGTCTAATGAAAGATGAAGCTGGGCAGAGCTGCTGCTCGTGCAATCTCTTGCTCAGTGGGAGAGAAAGATGATCTCCAAGGGTGAAAGATTAGGATGTGGAAGGCCTGGTGGCATGGCACTGGAGAGGTGCTGTAAGGCTAAACACATTAAATCTTCCTCCATCTCCCGAAATGAAGCCGTAGCCAGCTCATCTGAGATAATGGCCATTCCCAGTGCTGAAGATCAGGGGCCAGAAACCTCATCTCGTCCCTGAAGCCACCAGCAAGGAGGGAATGAGACCAGCTCCCTCTCCTCAGAGCATGCATTGCAAATGGAGTGCATGCACATCTTCCTCCTTTAATCCAGGCCTATCTAAATACTTGATCATAGAGTCATAGAATAGTTTGGGTTGGAAGGCACCTTTAAAGCCCACCCAGTCCAAACCCCCTGCAAGGAGCAGGGACATCTCCAACCAGATCAGGTTGCTCAGAGCCCCGGCTAACCTGGCCTGGAATGTTTCCAGGGATGGGGCATCCACCCCCTCTCTGGGCAACCTGGGCCTGTGCCTCACCACCCTCAGCGTAAAAAAAATTCTTCCTTATATCCAGTCTGAATCTACTCTCTTCTATTTTAAAACCATCAGCCCTTGTCCTATCACAACAGGCCCTACTGAACAGCCTCTCCCCACCTTTCCTGCAGCCCCCTTTAGGCACTGGAAGGCCGCTCTAAGGTCTCCCCGGAGCCTCCTCTTCTCCAGGCTGAACAGCCCCAGCTCTCTCAGCCTGGCCTCACAGCAGAGCTGCTCCAGCCCTCTCAGCATCTGCGTGGCCTCCTCTGGACCCTCTCCAACAGCCCCACGTCCTTCTGATGTTGGGGGCTCCAGAGCTGGACGCAGCGCTGCAGGGGGGTCTCACCAGAGCAGAGTTTACTTGGTTAGGCAACACATGCCTGAAGGCAGTAGCCAGGTCACTTGGTTTTAATCCTTCAGTCCTCCATTCATCTTCACCAGGAAAGATTTTTGAGTCTGCTTCAGCAAGCGTTTGTGCAGGGCTGAGACTGGGCGAGGGCAACTAAAACTAAATGATCGTAGGATGAATCCTAACCACAAGTGGATGTTAATAACCAAAGACACGATGTGGATTGAGACCCACTTTGCAGAGCTTGATGGGTTGGTGCAGAGTTTTATTGGAGGCACCTGGCCCACGCCAGGGCAACCAAGGCTGGGTGAGATGAAGACCTCCAGTGGAGTTCAGACCACATGGGGCTTCTGAAGATCTCCTTTAGATGTTTTGCCACCCTTAATGCCAAAAAAACCCATTCCTAGCACCCCAGAGCAAACTTGGAATAGATAGTAAAAAAAAACCTAAACACAACTACGATCTGTGGGAGGCGGTGGAGAGTGTCCACAAAGACCCAGACCCGAGTGATGACTGCAAACTTTAACCTGACTTCCACTGCAATCACTTCAAACTTCCTCGCACAAATCACAGCCCCGCCTAATTGCTACACGCGGCTTCTGAAATGCGTTCCCTGCCTGGTAATTTCTCGACGGGTTATTTTTGCTTTGCTCTCAGACAAAATGAGCCATGACTCCTTGCTGGGTCTGCTCGCACCATCTCACCCATGGATGGGCAACCGAGCAAATTGGCCATCATAACCAGCATGCCAGCCTCTGGGCATTGATAACCGTCTGCCCAGACCACTTGCTTTCATTTCCCGATTTAGAAAGTTATCCTTATCCAGGAATAAGAAATTTAGCAGAAGCTCCCTGATGTAAGTGGAAACAACCTCATTTGCTTTCAAAAGCTGTGGATCAGGCCACAGCTCCTCGCAGAACATCACATTAATAATGAGAGGCAAATGAACCATTTCACTTCTCTTATTGGGGAAAAAAAAAAAAAAAGTGGCTGACCTGATTTACCTTCCTGATAACGTATTTAAAAAATGCTCCCAGGCTGAGGACTTCGCCAGCTGAGATTTCATACGAAATGAGACTGTTTATGTCATGACCGCAGCCTTCTGAAAAATGCCCCTTTAGATGGGAAAGCTCACAAGAGCCTTAGGTATAATGATCTCAGCTATATCAATAACCACATTTCAGCAGATTCATTATCTGCTCGCCGGCCTGCCCAGCCGCACAGCAAAGTGTTGCAGCAGGATGGAGTGAGAAAAGAAAACACTGAATTCAGTCGTTCTTCCCGCAGAAAAATTGACATCGTGGGTCATTCTTTTCCTTAGCAAAAGACAAGCTTTTATTTCCTCTGCTTTCACGCCGCGCTCAGGAGGGAGGACCTGAGCTACACACAATATTGAACACAACCAATCAACCTCCCTTTAGTGGGTGCAAGAGCATTTTCCTTCACAGCTTGCATCTTTGCTCCCCCAGCATCCTCATCCCTTGCTGTCCCAAACTTTACAGCCGAACATTTTTCCTCCTTTGCCTAACATTCACTCCATCTTTCCAGATTTTAACATCCATGCTAACTCTATTCACGAATTCCAGACCACACTTCATAGGAAATCTAAGCCACAAAACAAAGGTTTATTTTGTACCGGTATTTTCAGGCAACAGGGACTGTTACGATCATATATTACGCCTTCCAGCTTCATATAAAATAAAACACTTCATCCAGTAATTTCTGCAGCAAGCCCCTTGTTCCTGCCTGCCCTCCAGCATTTAGAAGCAGAGGCAATCATGGCTGAAAGATTTCAAATCAAGGAGGTCTTGCCCTGATCTTGGCAAGTGTTTCTAGCAGTTTATCAGTCACAATATAAAAAAAATCTGCATCTTTTCCATATTTTTTTTTTTATCTCCAGTATGTCTCTAGCTCTATATTCTGAGCATCTCATCAAACCAAGCCTTTTTCTGCTAAAGTGAAGACTTGAAGGCTACGATCCCATGAGCAAGGATGAGAGCTGTGAGCGTCTCCCTTGCATAGCATCTCACAACTGGGCTACGCATCTCTGCCGGCAGCGGATATGGCTGTGGGGAGCTGGACCAGGGGATGGAGAGTGCTCAGGAGAAAAGCCATGGACAGGTGGGTTGAGGCTTGCACTGATTAAAAGCTGGACCCTGTGGTCTCCCTCCCCTGCCAGGTCCACTCAACCCCAAGCTTCCCCTCTCTCCATGCTGGGGAAAGCCGGAGGGGGAAATGCCAGCAGTGAGCGGTGCTCAGGAGAAGCTTGCACAACTCCATCTTCTCTGAAGGAAGAGAAGAGGCTGTCTGCCCACCTCCTCATGCCCACCCTCCATACCCCCAGACTTCACCACCAGACCGCACTTTCCTATGCTCAACCAAGAAAAAAGCAAAATACAACAAACTTACAGGAAAAAAAAAACACCAAACCCCAAAACATGATCCTCATATCTTGAGCCCATCATGTGTAACTGGATTGCCCTCTGAAGAGCAGGAGATTGGACTCATAGTAGGAGAAAAGGTATTTATACGATAAACTCTTTAATATAGATTAAATGATGACAGCTACGTGTGGTCCTACGACACACTTGCCAAGGTGAGTGGTAGGAATGGGGACAATGTAAGAATAAATTCTGATCAATCAAATATATTAACAGCCTCACATGACGCTGCCATGCTGTGGATGGGCTGTCCCATTACCTGGGCATCCTCGGGCGCTGCCCCAGAGCATGAGCAGGAATTGCAGGTCAGAGTCCTCTCATCACCTCCCACTTTGCTGAATCAGCAAAGGGCTGGAAGTGGATCAGAGCATCACCCAACTCAGCCCGGCCCGGCTGCAAGAAGTGGAGAGGAGATGAGATGTGAAGAGACCCTCAGAGGCATCTGCCTGCCTGTTGTGAAGAATTTCTGGTGAGAGGAGCGGCTGCAGACGCCAAGGTCAGTGAAGAAGGAGGGGGAGGAGTAACGTCACTCCTGGCCAAGATTCCCCTGAAGCCTGTGGTGATGACCATGGTGGAGCAGGTTGTCCCCCTGCAGCCCGGGGAGGCCCACAGAGGGGCAGAGATCCACCTGCAGCCCGTGGAGGACCCCACGCTGGAGCAGGTGAAGGCCTGAAGGCGGCTGTGGCCCGTGGAGGGCCCGCTGGGGCAGCCGTTCTGGAGGGACTGCACCCCGTGGAAGAGATGACCCACGCCGGAGCAGTTTCACGCAGGACTGTGGCCCGTGGGTGGGACCCCACGAAGGAGCAGGGGAGGAATGTGAGGAGTTCTTCCCCCGACGATGACACAGCAGCATAAAACAACGTGTGATGAACTGACCACGACCCCCATTCCCTCTTCCCCCCTCTGCCTCTCAGGGGGGAAGGAGGCAGAGATAATGTTAAGCTTGGGAAGAGGGAGGGGTGGGGGGAGGTTATCTTGTTCCTTGTCTCATTCTCCTGCTCTGGTTTTAGTAATAAATGAATAATTTTCCCCAAGTGGAGTCTGTTTTGCCCGTGACGGTAACTTTAAGGATTTTCTCCCTGTCCTTATCTCAAACCTCGAGCGGTTTTTCTTGTATTATCTCCCCCTGTTCCCTCGGAGGGTGGGAGGAGTGAGAGAGAGACTGCGCACTCTGGTCCCGAGCGGGGCTGAACTACGACTAACAGATATGTTAAGATGTAGAATGTTCATGACTTAAAAAAATCTGAAGGTTTTGGAGACAAGTCTCATCCTCTGTGGAAGGGCTGAGGGGTCTGATGGTTTTGGAGCTCTTGGATGGAGCCCAACAGGTCAGCAGCCCAAACAGATGGACAAGAGCCAGCAAATTAATAACTCCTTAATAAATGCAAAGTGATGCAGGGCAGAGAGAGGAATTTCAGCTCCTCAGGCACCTTCCAGGATCCTAAACTGTGTCGAACGAAGGAAGGGACCTCCTAGCAACGGAGACACCATGGTGGAGACCTCTGCTCTGTGCACAGCCGCAGCCACAAAGCTAACAAGATGTTTGGCTACATATGGAAAGGGACAGTGAATAATCCTGGAAATATTATAATGCCTTTGTATAAATCAGTAGCGCAGCCTCAGATGGGGAGAAAAGTAATGATGCAGAAATGGAAAGAAGTGCTCAATCAATATTTCTGCTCTGCGTTTGGAAAGAAGCAGGGTGAGATGCTTGTATCACATGAGGAGGATGAAGTACTTTCCAGTCCATTAGTAACCAAGCAGGTTGTTAAACAGCATCTACTAGCGATAAACAAGTTTAAATCAGCAGGCCTGGATAACTTGCTCCCAGGAGCCTTCCAACAGCTGGCTGAGAAGCTCTCTGGCCCGCTGACATTAATTTTTAATAAATCTTGGAATATCAGGGAAGATCCAGACGGCTGGAAGCACGCAAATGCCGCACTGATCTGCAGAAGGGACAAGCGGGACGGCCTGATGAACAGGTTGGCTTGTCTTCCATCAATCATGGGTAAAATAATAGGAACCCTCCTGAGAATCAACCAGAAGAGGAATTAAAGGCTGGGAATACAGTTAATGCTCATTAGAGAGGTTCTGCAGCAAACACATCATGTCACACAAAGCTGATTTTGTTCTTTGAGGAGATTACAAGTTTGGTTAATAAAGATAATTGCCTAGAGATCATATACATAGGCTTTTGTACAGCGCTTGATTTGCCACGACATGGTGTGCTGATTAAAAAAACGAGCGCTGTCTTATAAGAATAAAGCGCACGTGCAGGGGATTCAGAGCTGATGGCAACAAATAGCTGTCAGAGGGGAATCGGACTGTTTCCAGGGGGATTTCAGAATCCCAGCCCCGATATTCAGCATTTTCTTATCTGGAAGCAAATAGAACATCGCTGCTGATAAATCAGCTATGTGCTACACAAACAGGAGAGGCCAAGCCATCTGAGCAGCGCGGAGATGATGGCAGCCAAGCATCTGGCTGGGGTCATCACTCCCCGTCACCTCAGAGGACGAGGAGAAGGGGACAGTCAGTGAAAAAACAGGTGGGATGTCGAGAATTGATGCAGAAATTGGGAGATGACACGGTGGCAGGTGGTGGTGGTGGTGACCACATCCCTGCAGAGAGACACAGAGAGCAGAAGGTTGGATGTTACACACACCAACATCTCTGAGGAAGAATCTTGGAACAGGAAATCAGGAGGTGAACTGGAACATGGGGTAAGAGAGGTCAGAATCGGTGGGCTCCATACCACAGGATTTTGCAGCACCTGGGGTTGGTCATTGCCTAGGAGAGGACACATGAGCCAGACTAGGCCTTTCTGTGCTCCTCACAGGGCTTAATTCAGATGCTGACCTCTGTGACCGTGAGGAAATCAATTAAAAGCTTGATCCAGCTTTTTCATAACAGGAATACTTCCATCTGGGCTTTTCCTATCCCTGAGCCTTAGCTGCCCCTTGGGAAAACACAACACTTAATGCAGGGACGAACACCCCAGCGACACCTTGAAGGCAAGTGCAGGGGTGCCAGGCACAGAAGAGAGGATCCCTGCAGGCAGCAGTGTGTGGGAAGAGTTACTCGTCCTGGGCATGGCCAGCCAACATCCATCTCTTGCTTGGGTGAACCCTGGAGATGAGATGTGGGGCTCAGGAAACTCATGGGAGACCGCTTTTCTCCAAGTTTAGAGCAGAAGATGGCCCTGAAGGGCAGAGGAGAGTGCACGCTCATTGGATAAGGCGCGCTCCTCCCTCTCAAATCCCAAAGGCTGGTCCATATCTTTGGTCTTCAGGGCACTGCAGGGACAAGAGACAGGTTCCTTAGCAATTTGGGCACAGCAAGCCAGGTCACAGGAGCAGGCTCATCCCTGCTCAACCTTCCTTTGTGTCTTCTCCTGGGTCTGGAAGGGCAGTTTGGTATCTGCCCTTCTGCTGCTGCTTCTGCAGTTGCCTTGGAAGGGACCAGACCTGTTCAACCATGAAAGAAATTAGGGGAAACCTCTCTGTCTCAAGAACCAAGAAAGCCCACACCAGGCATACAAAAGAGGTTGAGAAGGTCCCTGGGGATGTCCCTCCATCCCTGCTCTCTCAGCCCTTGAATTGAAGGGAGAGCACACACTCCTAGGGCAGCAAGGATGAGGAGGAGGGTCTCACACAGCAGTGACTGTAGCATCTCCTAGGGAGGACCCCAAGGAGAGATTTGCTCCCTAACCCCAGCCTAAGCCAAGCCCAAAGGCTTACTCAGCTCTAGATGCACCAATCTAGTGGAGGTCTCTGGGAAAAAAACTTACAGAAAAGCATGCATTTTTTTTTTGTCCTCATGTCTTTTTGTCCTCCTGAAAGCTACTCAAGGAAGAACTTAGTCTCCACTCTATTTTTCCCATCTGCTAGGATTTGCAGAGGGCTTCTTACCACTGCATGCGTCCTAAATCTTCAGAATTCACCATGGGAGATGAACTCTGGCTAAGGGCACCCCACTCCCCTGGCCTCACGTTTCCATTTCACTAGTTTGCCACTAACCAGTGATGGAGAACTTGCTGTTCACAAAGTTCCTCAAAGGCTCCTCTGATCATTCTTGCTTCACGGACAGAACAGGGTCAACAATTCAAATCCCAGATGTTTAACCCAAACAGGCCCCATCCATCAACACCTGAGCAGAGGATTAGAATACATTGTTATTGCTGAAGGTGAATTCAAGAGATAAGCCATTTTCTAACAGTAGACATTTCAAAATGTTTCCTATTTGGGGAAAAAAAAAAAAAGCCAGTTCTTAAAAATCACTGAATCTCACCACACGCAGTTTTGGTGAGCTGATCCATACTGATGGTGGAGCCTTCCTCAAGGAAGCTGCAGCCACTTTACTCCGCTGCCTAGGTGCAAGGTAAAAATTTGGTGGCACTCATCCAAAAAAGACCATCTAAGGTCTTAGCTGTGAATGCTACTGGGAAGATACGGTGGGCACCAGCCACAGTCCTTGAACCCAAGATTGTCTTGCCCGCTGCTGCTCCCATCACCCAAGCTGCCAGACCATGTCTCCCCAAAGGGCTGCCCATTTTGGTTGCCTCTTCTGTCTCGCCTGGGTTTATCAGAAAGGATGGACCAAAACCGGCAGCACCCCAATCCCTGCGGCTGCCCTCCAGCACTTTGTTCCCGTGTCCCTGCGCTAATGGGGAAGCAGGACGCACAGTGTGTGCCTTTTAGCATCCCTGCTTTGCACAAAGTCCTCAGCGGGTGAAAGCCGTGCCAGGGAACAGCTGCGCTGCCCGGTGCCTTGCTTGCCTCCCACCTCCTCCTCCTCCCTGGCTCCGCATCTGAGAGCAGCCAGGGCGAGGAGTGTAACACAATCAGAAGCACTCCATCCCTCCAAAAAAGATACTACCTCTGCTCTCACCTTCCTCCTCACCCCCACCCCAGCTCCCTGCTCAGCCACAGTGTTTTTCCTCAGCCACAATTAACGCTTGACGAAGCAGAACATCCCCCCTCAGCAGCCAAGCCTGAGACGGTGCAGCCAGAGCAAATTATTTAGAAAAGAAAGGGGGAAAAAAAAAAATCAAATAACCACAGTGGACAAAGGCTCCTTGTCTTAAAACCCTTACTCAGCCAGCGAATCGGGCAGGTTGGCACCGTGACCAGGTGTTGCTGCGTAAGCAGGGGCTGTGCCAGGCTTGGTGCGGGCACCCCGTTGCAGCACCCTCCCCAATTCATCAACAGGGACCCCAGGGGCTCAGCCAGCTGCCCAGATTTAAGCAGATGGGTGGGACCCAAGATTTCACATTTAGGGAGATGTCCAAGACCCGGGTGCTGCTGCAGAGTCAGTGCACTCGCCCAAGAGGGACAGGATTTGGCCCCGGGAGGGTCCAGCTCGCTAAGGCTGCACCCCAAATCCCAGCAGGCAGTGAGTGCCCAGGTCCCCACAGGTGCTCCCAAAAGATTCAGCTCTGATCACTCCAGCAGAACTTGACTTTTCAACAGGTTGGAATTGTAATTGCATATTTCCCCCCCCCACATATTAAAAAAAAAAAAAAAAAAAAAGGAGAAGGAGGAGTAGGACGGACTCATTTATCATGTGCAGCCAAACCCCAGGCTGGACTCAGTGAAATGAAAATGAGTCGGTGACACTTCGTGTAATGGCATTCCAGTTTGTTCTCCTAAATAATTTGTATTTTAATAAGTCCTTTTTGCCCCAGCACAAGTTTGCAGCTTTCTCACTTTCTCAAGTCCTTCTGTGCTTTAATTTGATTTTTAAAAAATTCCTAGTGTTGCATTTTTTTTTATTAACAAAAAGGAAAAAAGCTATCTCGCTTCTCTCCTGGCTTAGCTGGGAGCAGGTAATGAATCTCCACGCGCAGGAGACGGCTCTTATCTCCACGGCCTTGCCGTTCCCAAACCTACTTATTTAAAAAATTCCCTCATCATGAGATAATGGGAACAGAGAATGTCAGCAAAGAAACAAAAAGGCAATCAGGAGCTTTACAGAAGCAGGGGAGCACCATGATTTCTACCTGATCTTCTCCTGCCGGGACAGGTCTTTAGGTCAAGATGCTGTAAGTGAAAAGAAGTCGCTTTGGGGAGCGTAATCACCAGAGATGCACTCTACATCGAAAAGCTATTTTGCAGCACTTGGACCTGCTAAGGGCTTTTCCACTTGGGTGACGCTCAGCTCGCCATGGAAGTGATGATAGCTCAGCCCTGCACTCTCCGTGTCAGTGGTGGGGTGGCCATGTTAGCTGGGAGTTATGCCCTGCACCCAAATATTGGCAAAGGTGGTGGTTGTGCTGGCTCCCTGGAGAAGGGCAGAGAGATCCCATGGCAGATCTGCATGGACCAGAGCTGCTCCCCATCAACCACAACCACAGCCAGGTGTGAGGGCACTTCCAAGACATTTCAACACCAAGACCAACCTGTTCAAACACCAAGTCACACCTACACAACCCACTCCTGGAGGCTGCTCAAGCTAGAAAGTCTGTGGGTGCAGTCAGAAAGCTCAGCAGAGGACTGGGAACCAAAAACTGGTGCAGCATCTTCCTTCTCCTGCCTCCAAAACCCATTGGCTGGCGACAGCAGTGTGTATTCCTCCACCACCTCAAAGACAGCGTGTCGTTCTGCTCGCGGTGGGGACAGCATGGTGGCCTGCCTAAGCCAGGTCAGGGTTGGGGTGACATGGATGAACTAGAGATGCCTGGGATAAGGTGACCCAGTCAGTCCATCTCTGCTCTGCTCTCTAATCCCTTCAAATACCCTCGCCCTCCTCAGCGCTGCCAGGCTGTAGGAGAAAAGAGGCACCAAGAGACTAAGTGAGAACTCAGAAAAGCAGCACCTCCTTCAGTGTCTCCAGCTTCAACCCACCTTTTATTTCACTGGGACACTTTACAGAGGAGAGTTTATAAGCAGGGCTGTCCAAAAGGAAGGCTGGATTAAAAAAATGCAAAAACTCCGCAAACCTTGTTAACATCAGTCTAACTGGGCTCAACCACAGCTCTCACCTTCAGACCAGGAAAACAAATGTCACAGGTTTATACACCAATTTATTTCTACACATTTAACAAATTGACATTTCCCTTCCATTCGCCTTTCCTGGAGAAGCAGCTGCTGCAGCTCAGAGTCAGCGTTACTCCTACTTCCCAAAGCCTTGGAGATATGCTTGACCTTCATTATCGCCCTGTTTTAATTTCCAGCCTCCCTGTGCTTACCCTCCCCTGTGGAGCCCTGCCAGACTTTCTCCTTCCCTTAAGACCATCCCTCCTGCTGTTTCACGTGGGTTTTAATCACCTTCTACTTTGATTACTCCACTTGCCTGTTTTACAGCCTTCCTCAGTGCTGCGAAGTCTCACCGGCCTTTTTGGGAGCACCACGTGGACCAGCCAGATTATTCTTAGGAAATATTTGCTCTTTTCTTGGTTTCTTCTCCACCCTGGGAAGAGCTTCAAAGCTGCTCTCCCCGCTGGCAGGATTCCTGGGAGCGAAGCTTCGTGGTCAAGGCCAGCACTGATCTGAAGAGCCCAAGCAGCCTGGCATTATGGTTTTCGGTCAAATCCAGGGTCCACCAATTGCCCTGAACAGCCCAACAGTGACAGGCTGATGCACCGAACCCCAGCTGTGCCTCCAGGAAGGTGCTCTCCCAACTCCAACCAGCTCAAGGTTGTTTTAAACTTTGAATAAGGAGGTGTAATCCCCATTCCAAATCTCAGGTCTTCCTGCTAATTTACAGCTTTTGCTTCCTTTGCCATTCCCAAACAACATCCAAGCCTTATTTGAGTGCGAGGTTCCCAACGTCGGAAGCATCTTGTGGCAGCAAGTTTTACAGACCCAACCCGATGGGCATTTTCTCATGGACATGGCTGCTTCCTTAAAAAGACAGGAAGATCAGAAACATCCAGTGTACTTTCCCTGGCCGCTCGTTCGGTTAGAGATGGTACCGTCCCCTTTCCTCTGCCTCTGCTTGGCTCTATGCCTCCTCCCCAGCTTTTTCCAGCCGCTCTCTCAGTGCTTTTTTTCCTCTGGCTGGTAATTGTTCTCATTGCCCTTCGCTCACAGATGGTCCTCGGAGAGCTCGCTGTTGACGTGGTGCCAGCTCTCCTCAATCCCAGCTGCTGAGCTGCATTAGGAGACCAGCTATCATTCAGCAGAGACCGCTCCTCCACTCCATCTGCCCTTTCACACCTGGACCATCGCTGGAAGACAGTTTGCTGGCCAGAGCTGCCACAGCTGAGCAACCTCTCAGTCCCATCACAGCAGCTGGGTCACCCTCCAGCCCCACCGTCCCCTACTCAAAGCCTCCCAGGTCTACCTGGATCTCCCTTCTGCCTTGACGTCCCTCCCATTGTGCAGCTGAGTTACTTCCCATCTCCAAACCTCTCCTTTAATCTTTCCCGTCCCCTTTGGCTTGTGAGAGCTGCTGTGACCGCAGCCTAGCAAACCTTGCCCATGCAGGGGTCATCTGTGCTCACAGAGCAGCCCTTGGGCTGAAATTGTTTATGCTGAGTGTGGTGGAACACTGGCACAGGTTGCCCAGAGAGGTGGTGGATGCTCCATCCCTGGAAACGTTCAAGGCCAGGTTGGCCAGGGCTCTGAGCAACCTGATCTGGTTGGAGATGTCCCTGCTCCTTGCAGGGGGTTGGACTGGACGGCCTTGAAAGGTCCCTTCCAACCCAAACCATTCTGTGATTCCAGCTCCTGGGCTCCAGCTCCACTCCACAGGGACAATCCAGACTGCTGCCCAGGCAGGAGGGATGCGAGCGGAAGGAAAGAAAGGGGGGAAAAAAGCACAGCAGACCAGACAGGAGGTGAAAGCAGCTCTTATTTTTCACCAGACCAAGTTGTTTTTGGAGGCACAAACACTAGATTCATTCATGAAGCAGCTAAGTGTCGGGTGTTCAACGGAAACAATGAATTAACACAGATGAGCAGCGACAGGATAAATGACCTTTTCCTGCCTCCCAAAGTGTCCTTTTCTTTCCTAACCCAGCAGCCAACTGCTTGTTGAGCTTCATGGCATTCAGCCCCAGCGACTTGGAGCCTCCAGGGAAGCCCAAGGGCTTGGAGTGGAGATTCCCAGAGAGCCACCTCTGCAGCTTTCCCATGGAACTCCATGGGGATCTGGGGGCTGGAGGGGATCCTGCATGGTGCCAGGGATGTGAAGGATGAGTTCTGCCACCCAGCAAGGTGACCGCCCCATGGCCAAAGCCAAAAAATAACATGGAACAAAGCTGCATCAGTGGAAGTACAGACCAGACATTAGGAAAAGGTTCTTCACTGGGAGGGTGGTCAGTTACTGGAACAGGCTCCCCAGGGAAGTGGTCACCACACGAAGCCTGTCAGAGTTCAAGGAGCATCTGGACGATGCTCTTAGCCATATGGTTTAGTTCTAGATAGTCCTGCAAGAAGCAGGGAGTTGGACTCAATGATCCTCACAGGTTCCCTTCCAAAGTGAGATATTCGGCGTCTCTACCATCAGTGCTCTGCACACGAGCCCCGTGTGACGCAACTAAACCCATCCATCATTGCTCAACAGCAAAAAAAAATATCCCAGATCGCAAGCACTGTGAACCCACCACCTTTCACCAGCACCCGATTTGGCTTCAAAGAGATACAAAGAAAGTGGTTTGACTTTCCGTTCCTGCTTTCTCAAAATCCATCAGAGGGATACGCTACCTTACAGTAGTACAACGGATTAAAGCAGAAGATAAAATGCCATTCCATTATCTATTTATTAAAAGCACCACTTGAACTGCTGTTATTCGGCACACATCTCTGACTAAAGAGGCGCTCCTTGACTGTGTAAATCAGCGAGCAATTGTGTTTTAACAGTCTTTCGAAAGGCATTTCCCCACAGTTTTAGATGGACTATCAGACAGAAAACCTTTTCCAAAACTCACTTATCATAACAGGCGCGAGCACAGAGCTCTTTACCGCTCCTCTACCACCGAGAGAAATACAAAATGGGCTTGTAAAACTCACAAAGCATAGATCATTCCCACCTTTCACTCTGCTGCATGAATATACTTAATGACAGGTCAAAATAAATAATTTTGTTAGAGGAGAACTATTGAGCTCCCGCTGACGGATGGGACTTCTGGTAGGCGATGAAATGCAGGCTGCAGTTCCCAACCCACTGATGCTACCTGTTCTGCAGTAATCAGGTCTGGCAGAACCAGAAAGGATGAAGCCACTTCAAATCCACCAGTTCCCCAGGCAAAAGGGGAAGAAATGATGCTGAATTTTCAGTCAAAACTTCAGGTGTGACTATAACAATATCTGTGAACTGCAAAACAAAAGGGAGGTTGTTGGATTGTTTTTGCTCCGCTGGAATAAACTGGCTTTTGGTTGGTTGGGGATATTTTTCAATGCCAAGAAACATTCCCAGTGTTCTTGCCAGGCTCTGCTGCTTCTGGTAAAAAGCTACTCTAAATATTTTCACAAGGTGTTTTGATGAAGAAACCTAAAGCAACTATTCAGGAGCCGGTTATGTTTTAAATGAAATGCTGATGGAAGACAGCAAGCTTCACCCTGCGCTGTGGAAGTCAATGGAGGCTCTACCGTTGACATGAGCAAACGTCAGATCTGTTGAGAAGAAGGCAAAGGGATGTATCCACACGCATGGAGAAGGACATCCATGGTCTGGACGCTATCTGAGTAGACAGATGGATGGATGGATGAAGGGATGGATGGATGGAGCCCTACCGCTCCGCTGCATCAGAGGGCCTCAGCATACACCATGGTAAACTCAACGCTGAGGTTGATGTCTTTGTTCCTTCTTTTCCTGTGGCCCCCGCACTTCCTCCCTTGCTGCAGATAAACTGGAGCATTGCCTTGCTGGAGAAAGCAAGAGGTCCAGCTGGGTCACCTGCAAGGACACCCATCCTTGGCTGCTCACCCAATCCAGTGCACCCCAGGTTCCTGGTTGCCCTGACATGAGTTAAATTCTGACGGAGCTGACAAACCTGGAAGATCTTTTCAAACCACAATCGCTTCAAATTCAGCTTGTTTCAGCCTACGACCTTCTTGGCAGGATATCCCTTCAGCGCGGTATCCCCAAACAGGAGCTGACAGTGCTCCGCAACCTTTTGAACCAGCACTCAGGTCCCTCGGGTACTGCAAGGAGGATTTCTCTTAACAGCGCACAAGCTCCTCAGCTCTGACAGCCCTGCTCTTGGGCTGCCTTGGAGGAGACCAGCATCCTGTTCCCTCCGTTTGGTGGTGTGAAAGGTCACTGGGGAAGGTGCACTTGTCACTAGGAATAAACCGTTACACGGAGGTTGTGTCACATCTTTTTGGGAAGATGGAGCCAGTTGAAGTCAGTGAAAAAGCTCCCCTGAGACCGGCGGGGTTTGTGTCTGTCCCGGAGCATCGGGCAGAAATGCAAAGCAGCAAGGAGCAAAACCTCTCCTAAATGACATGGGTTTATCAGCTGGTGTGGAGTGAGCCCCAGGAAACACTCAGGGCAGGTGTTCCTTCACACCAACCAGTCCGGTCCAGTCTGACTGTCTCCTTAACAGAAGTCACCTCATCACCATATAGCTTGGAAAGTGCCAGCTTCCCAGTCAAGCTAAATAAATTCCTTCCCTTTGCTTCCCCTGACAGCACATCTTATCCAGAGCTATTCTCAGACAAGAGCCACCAGCAGACTTGTGGGGACTGGGCTTTAGGGCTCCAGCTCAGGAGCTGGTGGATGACCCGCTCTGTGCTTCTGAGTTGTAATGTTCCCCAGAGGAACCTCATAGTTTTCCACATTTTACTACCTTTATGTATCAGGGTGACATCAGAAAAGATTTTATTTCTCTCTGCAATGGGTAGTAAACTAGAAATGAGACTATGGCAAAGACGACGCACACAGAAGAGAAGCAAACATCATCCGATCTTTTGTGAGGAAGAAACCAGGGCCAGGCAGCAGCAATCCTTGCCTGCTTACTTAGCTCGTGATGTCCTAGGAATCCAAGCATGGACCAGAGACCTCCTGCACCAGACGTCCTGCAGAGGAAGAGATCATGTCCTGCCATGCTCTGCTTGAAGACCAGGAGAGATCAGCATAGCCCAGCACAGGGCTGAGAGCAAACAGCACCATAAGCCCAACAGCCATCGGTTTTGTGTAGCCTCACCTCAAGAGGAGACCCAAGCTCTTCCTCCCAGCTTTGCTGCTGCACACATTTCAGGGTGACTCCTTGCCCAAGCTCAAGTTTAAGAGGTTATCCATGGGGTCACCAAGCCAGATGTTGCTCCCCTTGGCACCGCTGCATTGGCATGGGAGACCAGCAAAACCAACTCCTCAGCTCGCAGCAGCGGGCAGGCAGGCAAGGCTGATGTAGGCAGGGGTGTCATCATGCCAAAAGGGCCGCGTCGGGCTCCTCTGTGCCCCTCGCTTAAATGTAGGTCAAGCCACAAGGTGACAGTTAGTGCTAGCGGAGCCGTCTCTGCCCACCGAGGTGCTTCCAACACCGTATCAAAAATTAAAGTGAGGCAATAAAAATTAAAAGAGAAGTAATATGGATCATAAAACCCAAGCACTAGATTAAAAAGTCCCCAGACGCTGACGTATCGTTAAGGCAGGGCACGAACCTCCCCTTGCAGTGATGCCAAATCCCCTCTCCATGAGAAATTATCCTGGTTTCTGATTGCCGCAATGCCAAAGACTGGTCAGGATTTCGTTGTCTGGCTCTCCAGTGTTGGGAAAATAGGTCATGGAAAGGCTGGGAATTGGTGTGTCATCCCCTGTACATCACTTTTTGTGCCTCAACTCCAAACTGGGCTTTGTGGCTGAGATCATCAGCATCTTGAGCCTGAACACACCCTCTTGATGAAGGATGCTGTGGAGAAATGCTAAATAACTAGGCCTGGTCTAACAGGGCTGCTGGGCTCAGCTCTGATAAAGGACAACATTATCTTCCTAAAAACTCTCCATCCTTAGCCTTGCAACGACCAATAACTCAGAGGCATCCTCCCCCATCCCAATATCCTGCTGTCCTCCCACTGTAGAAGGTCCCGCTGAAACAGCAGCCCCTGCACCAGGAATTTAATGGTTTTGATTCATTTGGACGCAAAGCTGAGGTTTTAATCATCCCCAGAGCCAGAGGGAGATTCGCTGTCTCCCCACTGCCCATCACGCCCATCCCCATCCCTGTCTGGCCCTGGTGACCCATTAACATCCCTTTCTTCTTATAAATATTGTCTGAGCACTCCTACCTGCCCTCCTGGCCTCAATTAATCGTGGCCTGGGGGAGAAGCAGGTAAGAGAGGACTCAAATTTAACTGTGACTCCGCAGATGGTAAAAATGCAGCTCGATGCGACCAGCACGGGCAGCGGGGACGCATACCGGCAGGGTGGAGAGGACAGCCAGCTCTCTGCTGCACTGCCTGCTCGGGTCACGGCCATGGGTTACAGGCGATTTTGCTGATGGTCAAGGTAATTCTCTCTCAAGTGCTGCCTGGTGTCCCGGCTCCACTTTCCTTGACACCTTTCAGAGCCCATTCCCCGAATCGTGGCTCTCCCCACTTCACGCAGCCCCTTTCTCATGTTGGCAGAGTCCTTCTAGGACAAGAGGAAGTGGCCTCAAGTTGTGGCAGAGGACATTTAGGTTGGATATTAGGAAACACTTCTGTACTGCAAGAGTGGTCAGGCAGTAGAACAGGCTGCCCAGGAAAGCGGTGGAGTCACCATCCCTGGGGGTGTTCAAAGATCGTGTAGATGTGGCACTTCAGAACATGGTTTAGTGGACATGGTGGTGTTATGTTGACGGTTGGACTTGATGATCTTGAAGGTCTTTTCCAACCTTAAAGATTGTATGATTCTTGCCTGAACATCCTTGTGGATGCCTGGCTTTCCTCACCCCTCATCACTTCACGGGATGTGGAGAAATTTTGCATGACATAGAGTTTGGTTCTGAGGGGAAAACCCTGCTCTGAAGTAGGTCATCCCGGTGAGCAAAACTTCCCCTCCGCTGAATCCCACGCTGCCAGAGCCATCAGTCCAGTACCACCGGTCCTAATGTGGTGGACATCTACTAAACCCCACTTGTACCTTTCACGATACGAGGCAGAAGTTGAGACCACACAAGCTCTGTGGCTCCCAACTCCTTGCTGGCTGTGGAGACCCCGCAGAAGGAACCACTGTATCTAATAAACCCAGTGATGGCAAGAAGCATCTCAGGCTCCTAACAGTGCCTTCAGCATCCTTGGTGACACCAGGAACATAACTGGTACCTTCAGCATAGTACCAGGCTCCCAGCTCCTGCTGCAAGGAGCAACAGGTCAGTCCCCACTCTACCCAAAGGTGGGTTTGCAAAGGCCACACAAATAAGTTGGGTTTTTTGTTTGCTTTTTTTCCTAAGACATCACTAAACTTTGTGAGCAGGTAGTGCCTCAGCATCCTGCAAGCAATGTTTTCAACACAAAGGAACAAAAGGCTGTGGTGGGGAGAGGAACAGTGGGAAACCTTACGGGCTCCCGAGCTTCATTTGAGACCTGGTGTTTGCAGCACAGGCTGCATTTCATCTTTTCGTGAGTAACTCTTACCAGGAAACATGACAAAAAAAAGGGGGCATTTCAAGGCAGAAAAGTTGGTCTCCAAATGTAACTTTTTTTTTTTTTTTTTCAAATCTTTTGTTAGCAACTCTTCTGGGGAGCGAATCCAACAGAGGCATTACGGTGCAATGCGCACTCCTAAATTAGTTTCCAGGCACTTGGGATGCTTTATTATTCATTTCCTCCAAATATTAGGTAAAGCCTTTCGCCCCTTTCAAAGTCTATACAAGGGGTCTTTGATGCATTGTGGGACTTGAAAGTTGCAGGTCTAAAGAAGCATTTCTTTTAAGTCCTCTCTTTTATCAAGCTTATTCTGTTCTGTTCGCTGTAATGCACACAATGGCATGAGAGTCTTGACCTGCTTCAGGTCTGATGGGCTGAAATCTCAGATGCATAGGATAAAACAGCCATTCCTTGCAATACAGCTTAAACACTTAGGGCTCTATTCAGGCAAATATTACCCAGGGGTCTGCCACACCACTGACAAGCTGCAGAAATTGGCTCCGTAGACGGTTGACCAATTCAGCAGTAAGAAACGACCCCACTACATTAACTCCCCTTTTCATTTCACCCTGTGCGAGCCGAGGTCCGGAGGTAACCGCAGCAGGAGGCAAGAGCCGGTTGAAGCCAGATTCGTTTTCTTTAGATAAAGTTGATTTTTTATTAATTTTTTTTTTTTTTGCCTGTGTGTGACCATGAATGTCATTATGTGGATCTGCAAAAGAGGGAAAGTAATGACATTAGGGCACAGGCACAGAAATCAGGGAGGTTTTTGTCTTACAGTTACATGACAGCACTGTCGCATCCTCGGAGAAGTAAAATTCATGATCTGTAAGACATTGCAAACATCTCAGATAACCAGGTCTCTGCCTCTGCTGAAGGCACGTGGACTTTCGTGGGTTACTTTACACCATCCAGCACCGGTCTCCTCCATGCATTAACCAGGATTAATAGGTCTTGTTTCATAATAATTAATCTTTTTTTTTTTTTCTGTTTTCTTTTTGTTTTTCTTCTGGTTTAGAGATAGCTCCTGCTCTAATAATATACAGGACCCAGGACAATGATGTAAAGTAAAACTTATCCTTGCAAAAGCAAACACACCTCAGTACAAAATTAAATGGTTTTGTCCTTTAGACAATTGCTCTGAGATGCTTCTACTAAACTACCAGGCTGCTATTTTAGGATATTAATCTCCTCTTATCAATCTTCTCTTGACAGGTTAGAACTAGGAAAGATTTTTTAAAGGGCGGTCTTGAAACGCAGGGGTAAAATTCAATGTAAAGGCTGGAGAGCTCCTAAAGGGGTTGAAGCTGCTTGAATTTGCCTTGCATGTCTTATACCCTAGGAGAAAAAGACGTCTCTAGGATAGTCAGAAAGGAGTGTTCAGACTATACGGGTAGATGTTTGTAAGAGAGACGGGTCCTTTTATTTTGCCTGCTGCACTGCTACGCCCCAGTATGCCTGCAATCTCAGCCTGGCAGCCGAAAACACACATCAGAGTCTTGATAATCCAAATATTTCACCAAGAAGATAACTTCTTAAGCTATATAAAAAGAAAGAGGCTGATTTTGTATGAGCAAAACCTAGATACGCCTCTCTTGATGATGACAAAACATCCAGCAGCAGCTCCGGAGCCTGTAAAGAGGGGGACACATGCAACAGAAGCCCCTGGCTCTAGCATGTGTAATTCCAGTGGGATTAGCTCTAAAGGCAAATTCGATCCACAGGGATACAATCTCCCATCCCGTCCTCCTTCTCCAGGATGCTGCAGACCCGGGGAGGGGAGCACAAGCCTGATTTCCAGAGATGCTGAGCATCTCTCCCATCGCTGGTGTGGCAGTGGCAGCACCAGGTACCAAAAATTACACAAGAAAGTCTCAGCTCTCACATCACCCACCTAGTTAGGAGGCTTTTCAGGAGCCCTCTTAAGTATCCTTATTAAAATGCCATCAAGAAAGCCTGGGTTTCTGCGCTACGTGTGAGTGTTGCGGCACTGGTCTGCCAGAGGGGAGTTGACAGGTCATTATTGTGTGTCCTACAAATTCTCTGAGCCAATAAGGAAACTCCAACAATGTGACAGTTTATCAGCATGTAGGTTGGAAAAGGAAATTCTTTGAATCGAGATAACGATTCTATTCCTTTCTGGCAAATGAGAGTTTTTGCTTCTTACAGGGACTCTGGTAGAAGCAGAGCCGGGACAGGGATGGGACAGAAAGATGCTGTTGCAGTCAATGGGAACGTCTGCACAAATTGTAAGGAGCTTGAAACTGCTCCTTTGAGAGAGAGAGAAAGAAAAAAAGAAGCAAAACTGCAGGAGAAACTAAATCTATTTGTAAAACCCAGGCAGAGTCGACACGAGGCAGCCAGCACAGGAGTGCAGAGACGATAATGGAACCTGATGGATAGTTCAGGATTATTAGATACCCTCCAACTCAAATATGCTGAGGAGCCAATTATTTAATCCTAAAGACAGTGCAAACGGAGGTTTAATAAGCTGAATCACTCCAGAATTGTAGGAGCTCAAGGGACCAAACCCCCACTGGTGTAAATCAGGAAAGCCAGCATTATAAAATACCAGGTGCTTCAGATACACGCCGGTCCCCGTGGCTATCGCGGTCTGTCAGGCGTGCAGGGGTTGAGGTGCACGGAGGGAAAACGCAGCTGGATTTTGGGAGTGGATGGGTGCAAGAGCTCCCTGGGGAGGGGCATGGTCCAACACCTCCAGGCTGGCGATCATATCCAGCTCTGTGGCCAGTGGCCTTCCAGGCTGGCTTGTTTACTGGCAAGGGGGTTGCAGACCCTGGGAAGACAAGCTGAGTTTATTTTCTAGCTGATTGCAGGAAGGCAGTGGGAGGTGTGGGAGCCAGAGAGGAATTTGGTCTCTTCTCTGGGCACTGATTAGCACCTGGTTTGGAGTCAGCGATGATCCCTGGGAACAAAGCATCATTTCTCAGGCTCTTCTGCTTGGAGAGGTGCCGGAGGGAAGCTGGGTCCAGGCACCCTCACTGCTTACTTTGTTGGAAGGTGACCCTGCAGACACAGCATCCCCTCACCTGGGCCACTCCTGCGGCCAGAGGAGAGGGACAGGCCTGCAGCTCATCATAGAGCAGATGCCCAAACCAGATCAGATGTAACATGGGCTGAAAACACTCTCACTGACTAGAAAGGGCCTCTGCATTGTCAAATGTCTGAAGAAGAGTCCTTCCTGAAGCCTCTTCACATCTCTGCCTGTATCACCTTCTCCCTTCATCTAAGCTCATACCAATGCTGTAAGAACCTGAGGTAAGGCCTAAAATCCATATTTCCCCATGATCCACTGTCATAGTTCAGCTCCAACCGGGACCAGACTGCGCAGTCTCTCTCTCACTCCCCCCACCCTCCAAGAGAACAGGGAGAGATAATGTAAGAAAAATGGCTCGAGGTTTGAGATAAGGACAGGGAGAGATCCTTAAAGTTACCGTTACAGGCAAAACAGACTCCACTTGGGGAAAATTTGTTTATTATTAAAACCAGAGCAGGATAACGAGAAGGAGAACAAGATAACCTCCCTCCACCCCTCCCTCTTCCTGGGCTTAACATTATCTCTGCCTCCTTCCCCGAGCGGCACAGGGGGGAAGAGGGAATGGGGGTCGCGGTCAGTTCATCACATGTCACTTTATGCCGCTGCTTCATTGTCGGGGAAAGAACTCCTCACATTCCTCCCCCGCTCCTTCGTGGGCCTCCGTGGGCTGCAGGGGCACAGCCGGCCTCACCATGGGCTGCACCATGGGCTGCAGGGGAATCTCTGCCAGAGCAGCATTACTGCTCCCCCTCCTTCTGCACTGACCTTGGCGTCTGCAGCCATTCCTCACACGAGAAAAATTCTTCACAACAGGCTGGCAGACGCCTCTCAGATTCTCTTCACATCTCCTCTCCTCTCCTCTCCACTTCTTGCAGCCGGGCCGGGCCGACTCGGGCCCAGTCGGCTGCCCGGCGGGAGGCCAGAGGGTGAGGGCCGCAAGGCCCACAAGGCTTGTGCCTCCCCCTCTCTACCCCCGCTCAGCTTCTTCACATCTTCTTTTTCTTATTTTTCCCCCTTCTTAAATACATTATCGCAGAGGCGTTATCACGGAACATTCTGCTACCAATTGGCTTGGCCCTGGCTACCAGTGTGACCCTCCTAGGTCCAGCTGAGTCCACTGAACAAAGGGGAAACAACTTCCAAGAGCTTCTTACAGAAGCCACCACTGTAGCCCTCCTCACTAAATAAAACCAGAACATCCACCCACCACCAGCACCGCTCCTGCACCTCCATGTAGTCCAGACTACAGCACTGACTCAAGAACAGATACAAGGCAGAATTCTTTACATTGAGGGTGGTGGAACACTGGCCCAGGTTGCCCAGAGAGGCGGTGGGTGCCCCATCCCTGGAAACATTCCAGGCCAGGTTGGCCGGGGCTCTGAGCAACCTGATGTGGTTGGAGATGTCCCTGCTCCTGGCAGAGGGTTTGACTGGATGGGCTTAAATGGTCCCTTCCCACCCAAACCATCCTGTGATTCTATGATAACACAGCACCAAGATGCTCCTCAGCATCCATAATGCATGTGCAGCCTGGGACCTTGGGCAGAAGTGGGGCTTCAGTCCCTGACAGATGGAGACCCATGGGCACTCACAGTATGGCCTTGCTAAGAGTTTGGCCAGTGCAAACCATGAGAAAACGGTGTAACAAGACCAGCCTCCCACCTAATGCAACGCAAGATAACTCAGTTCAGTAACATCAACTTAAGATCTGGCTCTGGCATATCAGAAGCAGCTTAAACCATAAAAAAAGGATGCTCCTTTCAAGACTTCTAGGCAAACACCCAAGCAACAGCCTCCTGTGTGACAGCTGCAGAAAACAGGTCTGGAGAGGACCTTGAAATGTCACCCAGATCGCAGCCCTGTGACTGGGTCTGCAATGGGGCCAAGCACAACAAAAGCCAAAAGCACTCCAAGCATTAACAAATATTGTTGCTCAGTGCTCTCCCGTGCAGCTGCCAGCGTATCTGCTGCCTGCTCTTTCCAGCACTGCAGCATGGAGAATACACATATTTATGAGAGCATCTTCTACGGATTTACTGAAGGAGCAATCAGCGGTTCGATCATTGACAACAGCAGAGAATCATGGTGGTGGTAAAGCTGATTTGTGCTGACTATCAAGACAACAAACTGCCTCCTCTCCTGCAGAAGTCCTCAGTAATTGAAGGGGAGGATCAGATCCTCAAGACCCCAGAAAGACATCAGGACAGCCACTTCGTCCTCCTCAACTTGCGTCCTGCTTGTGAAGAGCCACCAGCTCTCCCCACAAAGCCACTAGCTCGGCACACCCGAACGCGTACTCACCAGTACCCTTGTTTTCGTTTCAAATCTCCAGTGATGCTCCCTTTGCTCCTCTGACCATTTCCTGAGGAACAATGGAAAGAAAAAGAAAACAAAAACCTTCATTAGATCCAGAACTGAGCTTCCGGTTAAGAAGGGCTGGCTCTGGAGAAACCTTCTGCCAGGATGAGGAGAAACTACCAAACCAGGCCTGCCACTGCTCTCATATCACCTGTTTTTCCATGGTCAGTTGAGTCATTTCTCTGCTTTTCATCCTTCCCTTGAGCCTATATCACAGAATCACCTAGCAACACCATGCCATGGAGGTGCAAACTCAACCCATCCTCCTGCCGTATCGCATCTCCTCCTGCAGCAGCTGGGAGATGAACAGTCTGGAACCAGATCCTATGAAAGCAGCATTGGCTGCTTCATCCATTCCACCCCCCAGCTAAATGTTACATCTTGGTCTCTTTGGGATTATCAATTTTCCTATGCACGTAGCTTGGCTGTCGGTGGTAGCTCAGCGGTACCCGCAGTCGTACGAGCAACAAACCCACGTCTCGCAGATGATGGGGTGCAGAGGGGGAAGATGTACAACTTATATCGTCCCAACTCTGCTTGTTGAAGTCCTCTGCCCCTCTTAGCTTGGGAAAAATTTTGGAACAACGAAGCTCTACAGAAGCTCATGGCCATCACTTTGCACTTGCAAGTGATGGAGGCAGGGGCCTGGCATTTCTGAGCAGGGAGCCGACATCTCCACGCAGGAGGTGTTGAGTAGGACTGTCACCAGCACATGCTAGAGGAGATAACAAAACACACCGATGGCTGTTAACACAGGCTACGGGGGGTTGGTGAGGAATGAGGTGGCCAGCAGCTGGGCTGGAGGTGGGCAGGGCTCAGAGGACTGAGGAAGATCAGCATGGGTATTCTTTGGGAGTCCTGACTCCACTTCAGTACAACTTCAAGGTGTGAGACTTCCACCAGTGGACAGCCATCATATTAACGGGGTCCAGAGCCCCCCTAATACAGCTAGGGGTGGTGGCCCAGGTCTTCTCTTGGGTAAGGACAGAGAGGAAGACCACCACGGCCATTACAAGACCAGAGCAGCTGGGCACACGAGATGGGAGCGCATAGCTGGAAATTGCTTCTCTGGTGCAGCCGTCAGCTGGACAAGTGGCATCTGTGGTATTTTCTTCACAGAAGAAACTATGAGCTCACAATCTGTGGTATTTTCCCCAAAATGATATCACCACCTCATACCTGTCCTTAAACCTGTGTTTATACCTGATTTTTGACTGGGGTCAAGGGGTTCCCACCAACAAGTGGGAGCTGCAAGGGAAAAGGGATCTCTCTGCCAAGGCTTAGTGGTGTGCAGTCAACTGGGAGTCACTCAAAGCGAGGAAACGGCCATTTATTGCGTGCAGCCTCTGAATTTGCTGTGTTTGGCACTGGCAGAGCTGACACAGTGCATTCACATTCGGCAAATCTCACATAAGAAGGCTGAAACCAAGGCGAGGAGACGCTTGTTATCATGGGTCATGTGGAGATGGAGACGCTGCCTCCTCCTCCCAGGGTCCCCAAGCAGTTCTGGGCTGAATCAATCACCCCAGCATCTCTTCCTTGCCTTCTCCAGGCAGCCCTTGGCATGGGTTTACTGGGACAGGGTTGCTAGTTCCCACTACCCACGACACAGGCAAGCAACTGGGAACCCTCTCCCACCCTCTCCCTGCTTTCAGACGGAGGCACCGATCTTGTGTCAGCCTTTGTGGGATTCTCTCTTATGAGAGAGAGGACATTTAGGCAGTCAGCCACGCACGGAGCACAGGTGACTGGTAGAGCACACAGTGGCTGCAGACCAGCCTGGTTACTGCAGCCGCATCGGCTGGCCGAGCTCCGGGGCCGTGATCAGCCCCAAGAAGGGAACTTCTCTACAGCTAATGAGTCCATCTGCTTTCAAGAGCATCCAGCTGCTCTGACCTTGTGCACTTAAGCACGACCTCCTTCCTTAGCCCCGGCCCCAGTTCAGATCATTAGCTGATGACTAACCGCCAGCGCTGAGGACTAATGGCTCGTTTGCCGCTCAACAGCCAAAAAGCGATCAGCAAGGGGGCAAAGAGTTTAATGCAGGCCATAGTCAACATGCCCACGTGGGTGAGCATCTTCGTCTTTATTCTGGGCAAAATTCCCAGGGAAGGCTGCAAAAATCCTGCAGCGCCCTGGCTTCACGCCGGAGCTCATCAGCTCTCCGGAGGTCAATGCACAACCTCCTCCCGGCATCAGGGCAGGGGGCTGGCAGTGCATTTCCCTTGAGCAATGCTGGGCTTCAGCTTTAAATTCTACTTAAAGTTGTCCCCTTCTCTCCACAGGCAGAGTCCTGCATTGCAGCTTCTCCCTGTGGCAAGGGGAACTCAGGGACACAACAGCTTGCAATGCAACACCAAAAAAAAATCACTGAGGCTCAGGAGAATCCTCATGGGATGAGGCTATAAATGGGAGTTTCTGGGTTAAGCAAAGGCTGCTTTAACCCATTGCCATGAAGAGGGGTCTGAAGATCAGCGCCTGTGAACAACCGCGGTGGCGGTCCACCCTCTGAGCCAGCTAACAGGGAGTATGCCCTGGTGCCCTTGTTGCATTTTCCAAAATAGGATGGGCATTTCCAAACATGAGCCCAGGCTTCATTCTCTCATTCCCAAAATGCAGACGGGACGAAAAGCTACAAAGCAAACAGGCTTGCCTGTGGCTTTCCCCTCAGCCACAAGGCCCCTTTTAGCTTCCTGGGGTGGTTTCTGGATGAATCGAACACACCCTCCTGGATATGACGTTACGGCTTCTAATTACCCTCCTCAAATACCTCACTAACATGCCACATCAGCTCACTTGTGGGTCTGTTCCTCTCACCACGTTGTCTCTAGAAGGGGAGGTTCTGCCTCTCTTTAGCACACCGACCTCTCCATCTCCTGGCTTGGATGAGCTGCAGAGGTAGGAAGGACCACTCCCAAGCAGCCTGGTGACAGGCCACGTTCGTCCTGCTCTGGAGGCCAACCACACATGAAGAAACAGCCCTTTCTCCAGAGTGTCTACACTGGGGACAGCTCTACCCTCCACAGAACAAGCCCTCACATACTCCCAACAGACCGTGCCCCAAGAAGTCCATCCATGTTCTGGCTTTGACCATCCAGCAGCTCGAATTGAGCTCACCTAAGAACAGTGTGGCCCTGGTCTGACAGCCAGCAGCATGGACAATGGGCATGCCCTTCCCTGGTCCACACCATGTGGTGATCCTCAGAGACAGCCTGATACCAGTCCCTGGCATGCTGGGTAGGATCCAGCTCCCAATTAAGGCATCTCAGCTGGGGTCCTTACATGTAAATCTTGGATTTACTTGCCTAAACATGAGTTCCCATCGCCACATTAGACTCCTTAAGCTCTTGTTGTCATTTAGCCCCACTTGGGACCAGACTGCGCAGTCTCTCTCTCACTCCCCCCACCCTCCCAGGGAACAGGGAGAGATAATATAAGAAAAACAGCTCGAGGTTTGAGATAAGGATGAGGAGAGATCATCAAAGTTATTGTTACAGACTTGACTTGGGGAAAACGATTTGTTTATTACTAAAACCAAAGCAGGATAATGAGACAGAGAACGAGACAACCTCCCCCCACCCCTCCCTCTTCCCAGGCTTAACATTATCTCTACTACCTTCCCCCTCGAGCGGCACAGGGGGGAAGAGGGAATGGGGGTCGCAGTCAGTTCATCATATGTTGTTTCATGCCGCTGCTTCGTTGTCAGGGGAAGAACTCCTCACATTCCTCCTCTGCTCCAGCGTGGGGTCCTCCACGGGCTGCAGGTGGAGGCCAGAGGGTGAGGGCCACAAGGCCCACAAGGCTCACGCCTCCCCCTCTCTGCCCCCGCTCAGCTCCTTCACAGCACAATTTGGGGTGTCTGCAGAGCTGTTTTAGTTCCTCAAACATCAGCGTTTCAGGGCATGAAATACCCTTCAGACTCCACTGACCAAATATCCACCGACAGAACAGAAGATTATGCACTGAGTTCCTATTTTTATCTTCCACTGCAGCCCACCTCCAGCCCCTAGTCCAAGTTTCAACAGCTCCAAAATAAAAACCGTCTGCATTAGATGAGGATGCCCTCCAGCTCTGCACTCCCAGGCCGCTGCTGCAATGAGTGGCACGGTCCTGGCACATAAACGCTTCCAGGATGGTTCCAGTGTTCGTGTGCCTCCTGCATAATATCACTGAAGAGAATAAATTTGACAAAGAAAGGAGAAGGAACAACTGATATGCAAACGCATGTCATGAATCATTCACCAAATGGAATTTGCTCTCTAGTCTTTCAAATAATCTTGGAGGTTGCTTCCAAAGTGCTGCTTGCACGACCTCTGTTAATCTGGAAAGCGGATGCTGCTACAGCCTGTATTACAGCATCTTCAATAAATCCCCATCAAATATTGCTTTAAAATGCCCAGGACTTTTGCAATCAGCTTTTTTTTTTTCATCTTCTTGGCATATGTGAAAACCAAACATCATAAAACACCTTTGCTGTGATTCAGCTTTAATGAACAAGCCTAAGCCTGGGAAAGAGCTCATCTCACATCTTTCCTCACGCCTGGGTGACCTCAGGCTACTCCCAGAGGACTCTGCCCATTTCTTTCACATGCTCTCAAGAGTCTTTGACCTCACCAGACACATTAGTGAATCAGGAAGGTGGCAGAATCATTTTCTAGCAGGCTTAAAATATAGAGCTGTAGGCAAACACTGCCATGTTGTCAGACAGAAATGAAGGCGAACCCTGGCTTCAGTGAAGATCAGGAGAAAACTCTGAAGGGCTTCCTTCTCATCCTACCCTGAGCATCTGAGGTGTCCCGATAGCGATGAAAGATCCAGCTGATCTCAGCTAGATATCTACCTTGGAAGAAGAGAAACCACAGCACTGAAATTGTGCTTACTGCTCTTCATCAATGGTGAAGGCAGTCTGGGCAATTAGGGAAGAGGTGTCTAAATGTGGACGGATGAAACCCATCTGGCCAGAAAATTTTCTGCTCAGCTGACAACGCCATTTCTGTCAACTAAGAGAAAGTTGAGAGCCTGAGCATCGCTGCAAGTCTGTGTTGCCTCGAATAGAGCAGTGTCTTGGGGAAGACCACTGTAGTCAAGGGAACCAAGTCATAGAATCACAGAATCATAGAATGGTTAGAGTTGGAAGGGACTTTCAAAGGTCATCTGGTCCAACCCCCCTGCCAGGAGCAGGGACATCTCCAACCAGATCAGGTTGCTCACAGCCCCATCCAACCTGGCCTGGAATGTTTCCAGGGATGGGGCATCCACCACCTCTTTTGGCAACCTGGGACAGTGTTCCACCACCCTCAGCGTAAAATTTTTTTTCCTAATATCTAACCTGAATCCACCTCCCTCTATTTTGAAACCATCACCCCTCGTCCTGTCACAGCAGGCCCTGCTGAAGAGTCTCTCCCCACCTTTCCTGCAGCCCCCTTTGGGCACTGGGAGCCGCTCTCAGGTCTCCCCGGAGCCTCCTCTTCTCCAGGCTGAACAGCCCCAGCTCTCTCAGCCTGGCCTCACAGCAGAGCTGCTCCAGCCCTCTCAGCATCTTCGTGGCCTCCTCTGGACCCTCTCCAACTGGTCCATGTCCTTCCTACGGCAGTCACATTCCTGCAGAAAATCCCACCTGGCAAATGTATTTTGAACGGGCACATCTGTCATGCACTGCAATGCATGGATGTTTCATTGCCAAGCAGAGTGTTTGTGATGATTATTGCCAGTTTAATGGCAACCCTTTTTGTGTGTGGATAAAAGCTGCTTTGGTTCACAGGACCCTGATGGTGGCCACGTGGCTGGATGCTAGCAGCACCCACGGTAGATGTCAAGGTGCCATGTGGGCAGAGTGGTGGCACAGGGCTCTCCTTGCTGGACCTGGGCTTGCCAAAAATGCCCTGAGACAGCTCATCCCTCCCAACCCGGGGAGAAATGAGTGTGCGGATCGTGCTCAGGAGAAGGAGTGGCCTGGCTGCGTCTTTGGGCTGACATCCTTTCCCATCTCCAGCCCTCAATTTTCCTCTTCCTGTGGGAAAATGGAAACAATGATGATGGCCGTGGTTGGAGAGGGCTTTGAAATGTACAGATGAAAAGTGGTAGATAAGATAGCACTGCATTATTCTAGTAACAGAGGGAGAGAGAAAGCCAGCAAAGGGGAAAAAATCCCACGTAATAAATAATAGTCTATAAATTACATAAATTGAACACATTAAAAAACCAATCCTCTGAGAAGCAGCTGCTTCATTCTTTAGTGTTGATAGCATCAATATAAGAGGGGAAATTACTACCTTGTGTTCTGCAACACATCACATCGACTTCCCTTTACAAACTCCAGCGTCCCCTGATTGCAAAGTTAATTTAAAATTTACCATAAAACACAAAATCTCATAAACTTTACAACCTCAATCACACTCACTCAGTGCTTTCACCCAGAGCAAATGCACAGGCACCTGCTTCGCTCTCTGATGCGGATATACAATGACATGCTTGCAGATGGGAGAGCAGACCAGGGAATCACAGTGGAGATCTGCCTGTCCTGGTCAGCCGGGTGGAAGAGAAAAGAAGTCAAGCTGGAAAACAAGCTGGCAAACGGCTCTGTTGGAAGTACCCTCAGATCTCCAGGAGACAGCTCATCCCATGTACCAGCAGGATGAAGGGTAGCCAGATTTTTTTATGCTGAGGGTGGTGAGGCACTGGCGCACGTTGCCCAGAGAGGTAGTGGGTGCCCCATCCCTGGAAACGTTCAAGGCCAGGTTGGCCGGGGCTGTGAGCAACCTGATGTGGTTGGAGATGTCCCTGCTCCTGGCAGGGGGGTTGGGCTGGGTGGGCTTTGAAGGTCCCTTCTCACCCAAACCATTCTGTGATTCCATGATTCTATAAACATATGATGTGACCCTGAGTGCAACTGGGGAGCTGTAGCTCTGGTGCCTCCAACGTGCGGCCCTTGAGGTGGGACTAGCATCCTGTGATGCTGAGCCAACCTTCTTCCTTGAACTGGGATACACTTAAAATTCAGCTGGTTTTTCAGCCCTTTTGCAGGCTCTGATGCAAAAATCTAAGTCATTTCCCTGACTCTGGGTTTCCTCCAGAAATTTAAGCCCCTGCAGATCCTGCAGTGAAGATGGCATGAGTTTTTAATGAAGGGAAGGAGCATGCAGCCACCCCCTTGGTGGGAAGTGATCACTCACTCTTGCAGGCATGGGTTCCATTCATGGCTTGATGACGGAAAACTAATTAGGCTCCTAGTTTTGCTTCCTACATAAAACGAACTCCTTTAGTTTCTGATTAAAGTGTTGTCACTGTGACAGAAAGCCCATCTCTGAAGAGGTACAAAGGATTTCAGTTGAAGCAACAGAAAAAGCTGCATATCTCAAGATGCACTCCCCAAGAATCCATAAAACACTTCTCTCTGAATGCCTCCACCTTAACCTCTGGCTTAAAATTCTCCCCAGATCCACCCTCAGCTCAAAATTGCAGGATATATTCAGGGAAGAGTGTCATTTTTTGCTGTCAGCTGTTTGCATTTGCAACGGACTTGAACTGCAACAAGATGGATGCTTGAAGGGGAAGCAAGGGTTAAACGCAGAAGAAGAAAGAGGACAGGCACGACGCGGGGATGAAGTAGTTGATCAAGGGGTAGCTGAGAAGTTATTTAAAAATAAACCAGAAAGTAGAACTTCCAGGCAGTTGCCGCTGTAATTACAATGCAGACAACGGAGCCATGGTGCTGTTAAGGTTACTGGATTTTCCTACCAGCTGTGTTTAATTTACTTAAAACATGCAAAGCCATCAGGTCAGATCCCATTAGCAGAATCACTCCGGAGCACTGCAAGAGCCTGGCCAGCCCAGCGCTGCAGAAACGCTGAGGGCAAAACACAAATGCAAAATGCCCCCTGAAGAAAGGAGAGATTCATGCGATGGCCAACAGCAACGTGCGTTGCCTTCCGCCTCGGCCGCAGTAGATGCCAGGTGGTCAGTCCCTCCTGCTCATCAAAGGACCTGTCCTTCTTCCCCCACCAGAAGCCTAAGGTCAGAGAGGGAAAGGCAAGGCTAAGAGCACCAAAGCCAGAAATCAGTGCAACCATCTCTCCTGGCTGTAATGGAGAATGTACCTGATACATCTGGGATCAAGCATTTAGGAAAGTCCTTTGCATGTGCTTTTCTGTAACGCGGGTTTTCTGTGTCCTACTACCTGCTTATGACCATGTACAATGTCCCAGCTGGATCCCTCTACTCTCCGAGCATCCCCCTCACTTTCATCTTGCTTTAGAGAGGAGACCCGTTTGTCCCAAACTGTGTGAGACGGGAGCGTGGTGAGTTTGTGGAGTCAGGCTTTCACATCTGGAGCTTTGTTCACATGTACTGAATTGGGGCCACATGATTTATCAGGAACCTTTCCAAAATACAGGACCAAAACCTAAAACCTCCTTGTCAGGAAACACCTTCTAGAGATTTTTTTTCTGTTTGTTTGTTGGGTTTTTTCATTCATTTAACATTGTCTCAACATTCTCTCCACCAAAGAGAACATCAAGGTTTCATCCACAATTTATGGCTCCTACCAGCTCCAGTCTATTTCTCAAATTAGCATCCTGAGATACTTAATTGCTACAACAAAAGATCATGTTCCGGTCTCTGCACACCATGCTAAGTGCTTCTGCGGCCACCTACGACCACCTCAGAGTCAAATGAAGCTCAGACGCGTCCTGTGCCACCAAATCCCCACCCAGCAGAGCGATGCAGCTTTAACCGGTGCCGACACCAAAAGGAAGACAAGGACAGAGCAGAACATGCCAGGGGATCCCTTCTGCACATAACCCACGTACAAAGTCATTCCTACAGAGAACGGGCAAAAAAATTAAAATAAGATAAAATAAAATATCATAAATAATACAAAATAATGTGAGGCAATGGGTTTGTTTATGGAAACTCTGACAACGTCTGACTAAATCGCGTTAGCCTTGTTGACGAGGACCGGCACTTCTCTCCCTGCTGAAATCACCAGCTCCTGGCCCTGGAGCCACTGGAACAGATTAAGATCACTCTTCCAACACAAAACTCATCCTTCACGGTTTAGAAAGGTGTGAGACTTATTTGCATAATAAATGACAAGGCAGGGATACATATTTCTGACAGATCCTGCCCCCCCCCCCGCCCAACTTCCCTTTGAAAGAAATCTATTTATTCTCAGTGAATCGGCTCTTCTCCAGATAAATGGTGTTTGTAGTCAGTTTAGCTTGGCGAGATATGCATTCTTTTGCATGCCTGTAATGAATTTTCACAGCTAAAGCCCTAATCCAGTCTAGTCATGGAGGGTTTATCAGACCTCTTATTTTATTTCTGCCAGTAAATGGGAATTGCTTTCCTTATCACTATCTAGAGGCACCTGAGTGATTTTTGCTTCATATTTCCTACTCCACTGGAATTCAGGATGTGGCATTATCTGATGCTGTACAATTGTCACTCATGTTAGTTGCCTTTTTATTTTAATTTGTTGGATTTATTGCTGCTGCTTTTTTTTTTTCCTCAAAGAGATTTTACTTTAAGATCTGAGTCCCTCCTTGCTCCCTGTCATCCTCCTGCTCACATTTCTTAGTGATTTTTGGGAAGGCAGGACCAGGACTTGTCTTGCCTTTATCTGCCTGATGCCTTCCCTTGGGAGAGGACTCAAACATTGATCTTGTTCCCATCCATCCCACCTTCCTCCACTGGGAAAGTGCAAAACTACACAACAAGAAGCAGAGATTATTCCTAAGATTGGGTTTAAAAGCAAACAAACCCAAGAGAGCAGGGGTTTGCTGACCCGAACACTACAGCTGCTGCAACCAGGAAGAAGGTATGTATCTCTTAGCTCCGGAAAAGTGAACTTGCTGTTGCTGGAAAGGCACAAGAAGATCTATAAATCCTGCAGATAACACCGTGATGGATCAGTAGTGGCAAGACATTAACCTTCACTCTTGAGGAGACACCCAAATGATAACACCTGTAGCCATGCCACTCCAGAGTTATCTGTCTTGTCACTCGTGAAGATAAATCTATCTGACCTAAACCATCATCCTATGCCCCTCCAGCTTCCTCACTCAAAATCCTTGTAGATACCAGCAGGGATCAGGAAAATCACACCTCATAATCAACTGAGTGTGCGTAACAAGGCTCACATGGAAACCATTTCCTTCCAGTACGTTAAAATAATCCCGCAGAGCAGGGAAAAAAAACATGGTAGGCTGGAAGGCCAGTCTGCAGGGAAAGTGCTACATGTCAGTGACAACTGTGGAAGGACAGAAAACAGCTACCAAAACCTCAAGGAGCTGTCACGCACAGGAAAATGTAAGTTAATTAAAGCCACTTAAACAAATACATCTGGGACAGGGCCGTGGGATGCAGGGAGGGAGAATGAAGTGGTATTAAAAGCTCCAACAGATGGTGAATCCCAGACAGGAGGCAAGGAAACCCATTCTGCTAAATTCAGATGAGCCACTCGTCCCAGAGCCATGCTGGAGGGGGTAGGGAAAGCCCCCTCCCAGAGCTATGCCTCCCCATCAGGCATCGCTTCTTCTCACAGCCCTCACAAGCACACCCAGGCTCTGCAGATCTGCCCCTCCGCTGGAAAACACCAGCAATGCTCCACCAACGCTCTCCTAGACCAAGCAGTGCGGGCTTGGAATTATAAATCCATTTCTTGTCTTCTTAACATCTTCCCTCCTGTCCCTATGACAGCATTCAGACAAAATGAGAACCACGGGCAAAGCATTCATCTGGCTAAGAGCGTGAGGATGTACATCCACCTCAAACACACCACCAGCACCAAAACCACCTCCACCTTCCATCCTGGCCCTCTGGACCTCCAGAGCTGACTTGCCTCCTACTACACTCAAAAGATGAGTACAGGTTACTCACACCAGCCCCAACTTTGAATTTAAATGCCTTGAAACTCAACAAGACAAGAAGCTTGAATGTTGCTTTGAGTTGTTTCAGGACATCACCCTGCTACTTATCCTCTCTACAACTACCTGAAAGGAGGTTATAGTGAGGTGAGTCTTGGTCTCTTTTCCCAAGTAACTAGTGATAGGATGAGAGGAAACAGCCTCAAGTTGCGCCAGAGGAGGTTTAGATTGGATATCAGGAAAAATTTATTCACTGAAAGAGTGGTCAGGCACTGGAACAGGCTGCCCAAGGAAGTGGTGGAGTCACCATCCCTGGACGTGTTCAAAAAACGTGTAGAGGTGGTGTTTATGGAGATGGTTTAACAGTGGACTTGGCAGTGCTGGGTTAAGAGTTGGACCCGATGATCTTGGTCTTTTCCAACTTCAGTGATTCTGTGATTCTACGATTCTACTTTGCTTTGACCATATGGCTCCCCTATACAAGACTTTATTTCTATTGTAACCATCTCCCAAAGACACTTAAAACGGTGGGTCTTTAAATATTCCTTTGAGCAGTAATTCACAAGCGGTACCAAAACACCCACACAAGGTTGGGTCATCATGGAGAACCTGTCTCCGCCACCGCTGCCACTCAGCCATCCCCCTTGAGACAGCCTGCTCAGAAAGCAGCGCCCGCCAGCCTCAGCGCAAGGCAGACGGGAAGGGAAACAGCAAAGCCGTCTGCACACCATCAAACCCCCGCTGCGGGATGACAGCACGTGAGACCGTTGCCTGCGAGAGGAAGTCTTGCCATGATATCAGCCCGACCCAGTTGGAGCACAGGCGGCACGGAAACACAGAGAGAGGAGGGAGAAGAACACAGGTTTCCAACACATCTCAGTCTGCTTCCCATCCTTCTTTCTCTGCTGGGATGGAGGTGATGCAGCAGACCCAATGCTAACCCAGTATGGTCCTCCAGTGAAGACAGGAGGCCTCTGGAATCAGGTTATCTTCATTAGCAGGGACCTGGTGCAGTGAAGGACCCAGGTCACACAGGAGAAGGTCTGAGATCTCCTTCCTCACCCCACAGCTCATTTTATAACCCCAAAACCAGGCTTTGCTGCAGATCTTCTATTCCAACCCTGGGTAAGATTCATTCATCACAAGTCCCCGTGGCTCTGCAGAGAACATCCCAGCCTGGGCTCTCCAAAAATAGCCTGGTACAGCATCCCCCTCCCTGCCTGCAGCACCCAGCAGGCCGGCAGGCAGCCAAGCCCCCCCACCCTGCCCCCCATGCCTCCAACCTCTTTCCCTCCCAAGGGCGACTTCCTCAACTCAGCCCAGCTGCCTGCCCCCACCCACCAAGGGCTGACAGATTTGTGCAGTCCCCTTAGGGTGGGGTAGGTACACTTATTTCCTCTTTTCCAAAAAAAAAAAAAAAAAAAAAAAAAAAAGGGAAAAAAAATGCAATTAACCTTTTCCTCTCCTTTCAAGGGGCAAGAAACATCCCTGCCACAGAAATGGTTTGCAGATCAAGAGATCTGCTCGTGCATCTGCGCCAAGCCTATTCTGGCTTAGCTAAAATTAAAGAGCTGAAGTTGTACGTGGGCCTTTACGGAACTGTCACGGAGACCGCAAGATGAGAGGACCAGGCAGTGACCTGGGAGGCCACGCTCTATTCCCAGCTGTGCCGAGGGTTTCTCATGTGAGTCACAACATGTTTCTCCACCTCCGTTTCCCCAAAGATAAAAGAAGAGGAACTGAGCCCATCAAGAGTGCCGACCTACATGTGAAGAACCTGAAGGTCCATGGGACCAGGCAAATCCACAGGACCAGACACCGATACTGCTGCCCTCCTGGGAGGATGAAGCAGCTCAGTCGTTTGTGTTTTGGAAGCTAGAGCATGGAGTGGCTTTCCCAATCCTTCAGGCCAAGCTGCCTGACCCTCTAAGTGACGCCAAAATGAGCAGATCCATAGGTACATCTAAGGACTTCTGCACCATCTCAAGAATTTTCAATAATAATCCCATCTCACAGACTGTCCTGGGTGCCTCAATCCCCTCTCTGTCCCTCCAAAACTACTCCCGTTTATCCCGCATTTCCCCAGCATGCCCAGCCCAGAGCGCCGACGGACCGCTGCCGGACAATCACAGAGCGGGCAGATCTCAGCTATGGACCCAGAAGCATCAGGAAAATCACAGCCAGGTCTTGCCTGATCACCTCCAGTACCCATCCAAATGCTAGCTAGAGATGGAACCGCACTGGAAAAACAGGGAAACACGGGATAAACCCAGCATCTCGGCCATCATTGCCGCTTCCACCAGAAGCAGGTCCTCCTTCGCCAGCTGTGCCAGCTATTGTTGGGCACATAAAGACGTCTCCACCAGCCCTGCCCTGCCGTCAGCATGCAGCTCATTACTCTGCAAAGGGCTTTGAAATGTTCTGAATACGAAAGGTGCTCCATCAGACCAAATAGCTCCGTTTGCTATTATAATAGAGTGCATTTCTTTTGTCTGCACCTTTTGATGGCGCCCAATTGTTCCCCTCACTCAGTATTTCGGAGTCATTAGTTGGAATTAGTAAAGTTCTCGCTGCTGGACTTTTCCAAGGCTGTGTTCTCGGGCTACAAAGAGTTGATGAGGAGTTGTCCTGCTTTCACGGAGCTGGAGGCACGGCGGGGAGTGTTTCCGGGGGAGCGGGCAGTCTGCTCAACTCCACTCTCCCACTGCAGGCACTGGGAAACGCACGTGCGACAAGATGCTGCAGGTGGTCCCAGCAGGGCTGGTGCTTCCTGGCCAGGACGGAACCCACAGATTCTTTCATGTGGTACCACTGGTGGGACTAGGTGAACAGCTTTGCCCAGTCACACCCATTTTTAGGCACCACATCTCACAGAGTGAAAGTTTCTTGCCCAGAAATCCCTTGCTCCCTGTTTCAAGGCACCAGCGCTGAAGAAGTCACCTTTCTCTGGCTGCCTGGCCACGTCCATGGTGAAAACATCTGGATGGTCCTCCAAGCTCTCGCTCACATTATGCCTTTCCAACTCTATCAGAAAGTCTCTTGGTGTCAAGAAACTTTCTCTCCGAAGGCATTTGTACACAGAGCATGCTGGTTCCTCCCTACCTGGTACCCTCTTGGGATGCTCACTCAGACGCAGGAGGTATTTGGTGGTAGGACCTTAACCTATCTGGACCTGTGCTCCTGCCCTTGCTGGGCACGCTGGAGTAAGCCAACTCACAGAGGAAGGCTTACTGATACACCAGGGAATATCACGCACCACAATATGCACCCGGCCCGTTTTGGTGACGTCCAATCTATAGGTACGGGTGCGAATTTGCCATGGGAAGCCCAGGAGAGAGGGACAACAGACACAGCTTTCTTCATCCACCACCAGCCTGAATCGGGTTCAACACCAGAGCAAGTTCCAAGATCCCAGCTCTGACGGGGACCAAGGGGTCCGTGAAATGGGGCACACATGGAATAATTCTCCAGGTATATGCTCCTGATGGCCAGGAAACAGCTGAGATGCTTTCAAATCTGGTGGTTGTACCTGCAGCACTGCACTAACAGCCTTTGATGGACCTTTCATCCTCAAATTTCCTTAATCGGTTTTAGAAGCTATTTATACTTCTGGCATCCACAACATCCTGTGGCAAGGAGGTTCACAGTTTAATGACATGTTTTACCAAAAAAGCACGTCCTCCTGTTTAAGGCCTCTGCCCAACTATTTCACAGTTCTTCTCTAGCTTTTGTGCTGCAAGACACAACAAATAACTCTTCCCTATCCACTTCCACACCATGTAGAGCTTATAACCCCACTTAGATGCCTCCTCACCTCCTTCTTCTCCAGGCTGAAAGGAGGATCTGTCCAGCCACTTTTCACGTTGAAGCTGTCCCATACAACTCCTCCTTGTCCCCCTCTCCATCCTACTCCAGCCCCACTATGAGTGCTCACACACCAAACGGGACACTTTTGGCTCCTTCTTTCCCAAAAACACATCCCCTGCATTCCAGCTGACTGCAGCGAGGATATGCTCCCAGCAGCTCCACACAGCGAGAAGCAAATCCCCAGCCATGCTGTGTCCCCAGCACATGAACCAAGGCACACCAGGTACATCCCTGTCCCCAAAACACCACACAATCTGCAACAGGCTTAATTGGCAGCGGTGTTAATGAAAAGAGGACCCTTGGGAACTAACGGTGTAATGGGGCTGAAGACCACCACCAGAGAGACATGCACCTCTATGAGATGACACCAGCTGAGAGCAAAGGTGGGTCCCACTGTGTTACACACTTTCCAGATATCACACAGCCTCCACGACAGATCCCAGAATGGTTTGGGTGGGAAGGGACCTTCAAGGGTCTTCTAGTCCAACCCCCTTGCAAGGAGCAGGGACATCTCCAACCAGATCAGGTTGCTCAGAGCCTCGGCCAACCTGGCCTGGAATGTTTCCAGGGATGGGGCATCCACCACCAACCCTGAGAAAAAAACTAGGAGCAAACCAACCTTACTGGATGTCCCTGGGGAGTGGGAAGAAGAGCTCACCATCGAACCCAGATCCTTTAGCTCGTCACCTTTCATGGCGGATTGTGCTTCCACTCCCTAAGGATTTCCCTGAAAATTATCTTGTAGATCATCCCACCTAACACTAGCAACAGCACTTCCACTGCAACCCAACGAAATGCAGGCAATTCATACCTCTCACCTTGCATTTTCTTAAGTAACACTGTACAATAAAACAGCCTGCCCAGATTCCAACCCTAATCTAAAAAAAACTTTATGGCTTCTAATTTTAGTGCTAATCTTCCTTTGCTATGCTTGTGTGATTTCTAATTATTTTATCCCCAAGCCTTGCTTTGACGGATAGTTGCACCTTCTCCAACGCTGAGTGACTTGTAAAGTGCCTTTAAAAAATACGCTGATCATTTCAGGTTCACCTTCTGTTCCTACGCAAATAATGTTCTCATATATGGCTTCACTGGGGAAATATTATTATTATTAAAATAACAATAATAAAAGCAATACAATTTTAAAAGGAGAGCTCTATTTCTTAGAATGATCCCTATCTAATCCTGCAAACAACGTATTTTTCTCTTAAAAGCTGTTGAAGAGCACAAATCCGTTATCCAGATACGGATCTCTTAATAATTCAGTGTCTTTGGCTTGGCATCGCTCCCAGAACATTTTGCCTTTATCTATCCTTATTTTCAGGTTACAACACATCGAAGAGCAATCGGCCATGCCGAAACCTCGGGAGGACTTAGTGAGGGACGGCGCAAAGTGGCGGCAGAGAAGTGCTTGCCTCAGTGCTCCCCAGGAGTGTTTCCTATAGAAATCCTCCGCATTTATCCCACCAAAGATCATCCCTCATCTGAAGATGTGTTGCAGGGGCTTACGACGAGCCTCCAGCCCAGGCTCCTCAACAGGCAGATGTTTTCCCTCCTACCATGCTCACCTGAAGCAACCTCTTGATCCTCCTAATCACTGACCTAGATCAAATCTGGATCCCATACTGTTAAATTTCCACAACAATTTATTGAGGAGACGATGCTGCCCATGGAGCACTTCAGGATGCTGAAAGGAGGAGCTGCCTCCCTGCCCAGCTGTGCCACCGCACCGCAGGTCCCAGTAGGACCTGCCACCAGCAGCTGGCACCGGGGTGAGGGACACAGGGCTGGTGGATGTTTGGTGGGTTATTTCCTTCCCCAGGATTTACACTGCACTCTGGTCAATTGGAAAACATCCATTTGACCTGTGACATCTTTGTTTTAGTTACTCTCCAAGCTTTCACAGCAGCGGTTTAAACACAGAGTGTATGAGCTTCGGCACCGAGAATGCACCCCATCCCCACAAATTCAGAGTGGATGGTGAAAAATACTGCACTGCAGCCCTGATGGTGAACATATTTCTTCTTTCTCGTTCTTTATTTTCCTCTCTTTCACCTTCTGAGCCTGTTTCACCATCTGTGTCTTCTCCCTCCCCACTGGCAAGGTGAGCTTAGCTCCCCACCACTAATTTTTTAATTCCCTGCACAATGCTGTGTACAGCATATTTGAAATGGAGATTGTCAAAACAGGAAACAACCCAGTCAAAGTCCTCAGGCCTGGGTCCCGAAAATGTCACCGTACAGAGCTGCAAGGGATGGAGAATAGCCCTCTGTTCCCGCACGGAGAGAGGATGCTCTGGGAGAGCGGCCAGCGACACACGATCTGCCCTCTTGCCATCCACCCTCGTCTTGAAAGCTGGGCTTTAACCTCTGCCGAAATCAGTGGGATTTCGAGTTTTTATTAACCAATTTATTGCGGGGGGGGGGGGGGGCGGAATCTGACACACAGGGTTAGAAATTATAACCCTCTGTTGAGCGGTACTTTTATCAGCATAGAGAATTTAGTAGGAAATATAATCTCACTCAGGAAGCCAATCCTACAGGAAATCCTTCATCCTTAGTGCTTCAGAGTAACATCCACAGCATCCTGCTGGCTTCCTCCTTACTCCTCTTAAAACTCACCCCTGAGATCCTCGCTTCTCTCCAGGCACTGAGTTTGAGCTGGCCTTGCTGGGCTGGAAGAATAAATCTCGGGTCAAATCCTGCCCATGGCCCCAGCGGGCTGACACTGGGTCTCCAGGAGGATGCAGAGCAGGGCACTGCTTGATTCTAGGCTCTTCTGAATTCCATCTATCCGCCTGGGAGCAAATATTTTAAAAATCATGAGGAAGTTTCTCAAAGGCACAACAACGAGGCCAGGTTTGGAGGAGAGAATGCAGCTGCCATGAGTAAGATTTTCACAATTTATTTTTCTGCAGAGAAGAGTTGCTAGAATTATTTTAAAAAGCAAGTTCCTGCAGCTGTAAGTTTTAAAAGTCTGACCCGACCAGGCATCCTCACCAACAAACACTGGTATTTTCGGCCTTGGACTACTTCCGATGGGAGTGAAAACCTTTTCTTTTTTTTTTTTTTTCTTTTTTTTTTTCTTTTTTTTTGGTTTGTTTTTACAGCTTTCTGCAAGTTAAGCTCAGAAGAACTTCCTAAACAGAAGAACTTGTGACCACTGCCAGAACAGTGATCCAGCCATTCAAGTTGCCCAGAGAGGTGGTGGATGCTCCATCCCTGGAAACATTCCAGGCCAGGTTGGCCGGGGCTCTGAGCAACCTGATCTGGTTGGAGATGTCCCTGCTCCTGGCAGGGGGTTGGACTGGGTGGCCTTGAAAGGTCCCTTCCAACCCAAACCGTTCTATGATTCCCCCTCTGGAAGCAAAGGAGATATGCTGTTTTATTTTTGAAGGAATGCTGGTTATTACTGCAGTGTCAAATCACTGATCTACAGAGTGACAATCTTCAAGGGGAGAAAAAAAATCCACAGATTCATAGGATGGACAACTAGGAATGTAGTCTCAGATGGTCTGCATAGCCCAGAACATCAAATTTCACTCATCATCAAGAATTAGAATAATTACCTAGGGCCTGATCCCGAAAGGTGCTGTGTGCAGTCAAGTGGTCTCCACTCCCATAGAGTTCAGTGTCTCAGGGGCTCTCAGTAGGGTCAGCCTTGGAGCCTGGGTAAAACAAGACGGGTTGGTCTTAGTCCAGTCTTTTGCAAAAAAAAAATATATATAACTTATAATAAAAAAAATCCCAGCTCCACGTGCTGGCCCCATATCCCTGTATGAGGAGAAAAGGCAAGGGTCACGCAAAGCATGGCCAGGGAGATGCTCTCCAACCCACAGGCATTCTCTGCAGATGATGGATGGAGGCCTGCAGCACACAGGAGAGAAACTACACCGGGATGGATGCACTGAGCTTTGGTCCACATCCCGGAACATCAACACGATGTTCCTCCGGAGCACTGCTTTATCCAAGCCATCACACACAGACACACACACTGTCAATTCTGTTCCGGAGCTAACACACCTTCCTGGCAGAAGACAAACTCCAAGGTTGCCTTGCCAACTCTACGGCAAGCGATCAACCAGGAGATAAGATAAGTTTGCTGGGCTTCCAAGGAGGAAGCCTAGGAACACCGCTCCGTGCTCCTTGCCGGCTGGCAGTGACGCGCGGCACCCCAGCCCCGGGCAGGCACGGCCGTGCCAAGAGCAGGGTGAAGGGAGGGAAGAGGATGATGGGGACAGGACGACAGCACTTTTCTCCATACAACCCTTTGTTTTGGGAGGTCCCCTGAGATGCTTGGCTCGGGATGGCCAAGTCCTCCTTCTTTCCCTATAAGGGGAACGGATGAGGGCAGGAAAACAATGCTCTCTCCTCACTTGCCTAATGGAAGAACAAAAGCACAGTGATTCCTTCCAAAAACGTCTTTTGAGGAACAGACGATTGAGCCCGAAGTCCCACTATTTCTGGTTTGTTTATTTTTGGATGAACTCCAGCCTGGCAGCATCTTCCTGTCCTTCCTCCAGACTCCTGCAGGACTTGCCCAGAGCTGCACAGATCATGCACGGCTTACACAGACCCCAAACCCCATCGAGGATTTAACATCCAGCACCTTGTAGAGGTGATGAAACCAAAGGTGAGGTTCCTCCACTGGACCCCACCACCAGCAAGTCCCATCTGTAGGGTGGAAGGGACAAGGCACCATCACCCACCCATAGCCCTGGTCCAGCGGGAGGAAGGGTCTGCCCCAGCCTGATCCCACCGGAAAGCGGGACCAAAACCCATTATAGCCAAAACCAGCACCAGACCTTTCATTGCTCAGCAGCGGTGGCTGCTACAAAGCAGAAGAAGGAGATGTCTGCCATGCTGATTGCTCATGGAAAGTCCCTGACTGGCCCACAACCATGGAAAAAAAACCAGAAAATACAACTTCAATACTAAGTTGGTGGCAGGCTGTTTATTTTTTTCTCCTGTGACTAGTTACCATGGATAGATTTCTGAGGTCGACCATGCAATTGTTCACTGCCCTCCTCCTATTAAAACAGAAGATGAGCACATCACCCCATTCGTACCGTTCTTTAATTTCCAGAAATTCTTTTCTTTTTCGTTTGTTTGCTTAAATTATTTCTCTAATTTAAAGAAACAATGCCGTCTTACCAAGCCAGGGCCCAAATCTCTCAAGTAACCCTGCTGTGGTTCATTACTTCTATGCTAGTTAACAAGGCCAGTAATTTCCCTAAGGTTTAATAGAAAAATCTTCTTTCCAGGATGCAGAGAGGCACGACATTTTACGAAACTCACTACTGTATTCCAGTTATGTGGTAGGTGAGGGATATAAGCAAGGCATAGGTTCTCCTCAGGAGTACTGTATAAAAGCAGGTACCCTAAACGGAGTTATTTTCACCCAAAGGGGTGAAGGTACCCTAAATTGAGCTTTTTTTCACCCACAGCTACCCCCTCAGCTGGGGAAGGGGTCCTAGGGGTCTCTGTCTCTCTACTGAGCCTTGCTTTGCTCAGAGCATCAGCTCTGGCTCTGCCTGGCAACGGGTTCCTGAAGCATCCCAGTCCCCATCCCAAAGCACAGACTGGTTTATGGTGGTATGCTGGGATGAAGCAGAGGATACTGGAGATCCGAGATCTCCCTGGGGCGGCTGTGCTGGCAGAGACGGGCGCGCAGCCTGTTTCGGTAATGATACAGATCGCGAAGGAAACCGGGCACCAGCCGATCGCCTGACCATAAACTGCCCTTCTTGTTGGTTTTAAAAACCTCTGTCTAGGACCAAATCAGAACACACCATCAAAAATTGAAATAAACATAGAGCAGAGCTTGTGGAAAACAAACAAACACAAATATATATATATAAATAAATAAAAAAAACAGCCCAGCAAAGCTCTATTAAGATGCAGAAGTGAAATGCATCCCACACTGGGTGAGAAACCGGCGGCGCTGCCTTCACTTGCGAGGATATTTGCCCTGCCAGTGACTCCTTGCTATTATTCCTACAACAGGATTCATCAAGCAACAGCTACGGATGTTTGCATGGAGTCTTCTTGCTTACCCCAAGATAATACCCCCGGCCTGGGACAGCCGAACAAATCGTACTGTGTACATAATAAATAACGGAGGGTTAATCAGAAAGAGGCGGTGAGCAACCTGGGGACTCCCACGGATGCCCTGCCACGAGGGAGGAAACCAGAAAATGCCCTGACCTAAGCAGGGTGAGCCTGGCGCGCAGGCACAGATCACAGCGAGAACACGGGAACTGCTTGCAGATCGCTTACCCAGCATGAATAATTCAAGAAGAAGCGGCTGGAAGTATGCGAGCGGATAGAGGGGAGCTCACTGACGGCACTTCGGTGGGTTTTATTTTATCGAGTCAGGCAAAGAAACCACAAGCAGCCTTTCCTTTTCTTCTCAAAGCAGTTTTGTGATTATTTGGCTGGGTGGGTGGGGGAAAACGATGCATTTTTTTGAAAACTTTAGGACCCAACAGCAGTCCACTGCCTAATTACATGAACCATACAATCACAGGATGGTTTGGGTTGGAAAGGACCTTCAAAGCCCACCCAGTCCAACCCCCCTGCCAGGAGCAGGGACATCTCCAACCAGATCAGGTTGCTCACAGCCCCGGCCAACCTGGCCTGGAATGTTTCCAGGGATGGGGCATCTACCAACCTCTCTGGGCAACCTGGGACAGTGCTCCACCACACTCATGGTGAACAACTTCTTCCTGATGTCCAGTCTGAATCTACCTCCCTCTATTTTGAAACCATCACCCCTCGTCCTGTCACAGCAGGCCCTGCTGAAGAGTCTCTCCCCACCTTTCCTGCAGCCCCCTTTAGGCACTGGAAGGCTGCTCTCAGGTCTCCCCGGAGCCTCCTCTTCTCCAGGCTGAACAGCCCCAGCTCTCTCAGCCTGGCCTCACAGCAGAGCTGCTCCAGCCCTCTCATTGTCTGCGTGGCCTCCTCTGGACCTTCTCCAACAGCTCCATGTCTGGCCTGTACTTCCCCACCCTTGTTTTTTTTCATTCCATGCAGAAAAATTACCTAATTAATATATGTCTGAAAGATGTTCTTTGAAAGAGATATCACATCTTCAAAACAGAAGATGATGAAAGGAGAAATCGAGTACATTAGACTGACCAGAAAAGCAAGGATTGTGGCATGACAGCAAAAAGCACAGCTTTAAATCCTTCTCTGATACTTACAATGGTTTTATTTGCATATCAAATTATGTGCCAATTAGCTGTATATAGATCTATGATGCAATTCTGCCGTGTAGCTCTCCATGTGAGTGAAGAAACGCCAGGGCTGGGCTGCATAATCACCCCTAACTCTGCCCCTCCGGGTGTTCCTATTCTAGCTCGCTCCCAACGATGGCGTGCCGCTTCCCAACACCACAACTGAACAACCAGCATCTTTTGCAATCATCTGGATGTACAGGCAACACTTCCATATGCCATAAGCCGCTTTGTGTGTGGTGGGACCTCTGCATCTCCCGTGGCCATTCCAGGATCGCTGTTTTTCCATTCTTCTCCAGCTAGTTACATCTGCCTGCTGGCCCTTGACTCAGACCGCCATCTCCTTAGGGCAAGCTTTGGCTCTGCTGAGGCGTTGTGCAATCCCGTAGGGAAGCAGAGATCCTGCCTGAAGACCTGGAGGTGACACTGGGATGCAAACAACCATAGAGACACACCCTCTCATTCTACATATCAAGAGGAACATGGGGACGCAGCAGCCTGGTCCTGAAGCAGCATCACCTGTCTCAAGTGTGGACTGGAAGGGCCATGCAGTTGTAGTCAAAGTAGCCACCTCAATGACATCTTTGTGCTCTGCTAGGTATCTGCAGAAGGTGGCATGCAAAGCTGGAGCCTACAGCCCCATCTGCAGTCACAGCTAGCACCACTTGCAGCCAGCACTGCCTGAAAATTGGGCAAGCCACTCTGTCCATGCAGGTCAGGGAGGAGGTGTCCTGGAGGGACAAGCAGCGCTGGTGCTCCTCATGGCTTTGTCTAGATGAGAAGCACTGGTGCAGGTCCCTGTAGAAATAAACTAGGCGGCTATGTGATCCCAGCCCATCACAACACCTGGATTCAGCAGTTCGACCCTCTTTCAACGCTTGTAATTTAAAATGGTACCTGATGATATCGTGCTGTTATGATGGTTACGTCCCCTCCCTCTCATGGCCTTCACCAACCTGCCCCTTTTACCCTCAGACAGCCATATTATCTCCAACGATGTTCTACACGTACGGACCCCTGCTCAGGGCGAGTCCCTAAGACCAGTGCCTCTGCTCCCTCCCAGTTCCCTTCTACTGTGGTGCCTGGAGGAGACTGGTCCTTCACAGCCTTTCAATGAAACAAGCCATCAACTGAGTCAACCGCTACGATGGGCAACTGTACCACCATATGATCACCACCAGTCTCCATTCACCTAGGGCCACCAAATTAAGCTAACAGGAGGTTCAAGACAAGGAAACGGAGATGGTTTCCCTATGGCAGACGGTGGATCTGCAGAACTCCTTGGCGAAGGCGCAAGCGTGCATGGTCTTCATGAGAGACTGGATGATCTACTGAGATGAATAAACAGACACAGCACTACAGGATCAGGAAATCCCCGTTGCTGGAAACAGGTCTTCTTATGATCAATCAGATCAAGAGAAAGAGCTCCTTACCACAAATTTCTCGCCACTCCCACCGCGAGTGTTTGGATTGCAGGTGACTCATGGCGCCAAGCAAGGGCAGCATTGCTGAACTGCAGGCACCGTACAGCGACAGCTCAAAAGAGTTCCCACCTCAAATGGGTGGGACAGACACATTGTGGGAGGCATTCTACCATTGGTGAAGTGTCACCCAGACACCGTGTAAGACATGCTGCGCAAAAAACCTGTGCCCAAGGTGGGAATCAAGCCCTAAGCTCCCTTCCAGTTTCTGATGATGACTCTGTCCTTCGTGGTTGATAGACACTGGTCCTGACTGTAGCTCATACACCGACGTATTTCAAGAAACATCCTTCTTCCACATGGAAATCTTGCCCAGGCAGCAAGTGAAAATGTTGGGCACAAATGGAGGAGCTGTAACTCTCTGAGATGGCCAGAAATCCAAGATGTGCTCAGCTCTACAGTATTCCATGTGGAACACAACACTGAAGGGAAGCAACCCTCCTGTCCACGCATCCACAATACTATTTACCTTCTTGATGTTCTCATGATGCCACTTTTGGGTTGGGATTGATATTAACCACTCTGAGCTTTCCATGCGGACGTGCTACCAAGCAGGTCTTCTTCCAGGAAAATCCCAGACAAGCCATCCTTAGAGATGACGTGAAGGGGAGCAAGCAATGAGCCTGCATTCTTTGGGATCATTTGTTTGGACCAATCACAGTAGCAACTTTGACTAATTTGAGCGATTAGGTACATATTCAGGCATAAAATATTAATATGAGAACAAATCAAAGGCAGCTTGGCTGGCTGGGCTCCCGCTTTGAATTCATTACGTACATTAAAAAAAATAAAATAAAAAAAGAAGGAAAAAAACAAAAAAAAAAGGTTGTATCTTTTCAAGTATGTATGAAAAGATACAAATTCCTGCCCGACTGCAGCACTTGGCCTCGCTGCACTGGTAATTGGAACCAGCGTGCTCTGCTTCCCGGGCGTCCCATTCACAAGCACGAGAGGGAAGCATTCAATTTTTCAATAGGAAATTTCATCGCCGGAAAACAATCCACCTTCCTCGCCTTCTGAAGAAAAGCTGGAGGGCGAGTTCTTTCCACGGCCACGGTTTCGGCTTACTGCCAGCCCTAGCCAGAGCCGCCGGCGGGCAGGAGGAGAGGCTGCAGCGCTGGCTGCTCCGACCATCCCAAAGCCATGAGATCGCCCTCACCACTGTGAGCGCAGGGCTTTTTTTTTTCTTGTAAACACACTGGATTCTTTTTTTTTTTTTTTTTCCCCTTTGGGAGAGCTCAGAGTTTCAGCGTGTAACTTTTCTTTCCACAACCACACGGGACAAACACATAAAGATTTTGTCATGACAGCTTTCCTTAGATTTTCAGCTTTCCACCCAATTGCAGACCTAGGACTTCATGGAGAGCACCCGGGTGTATTCAAGGGCCACGCAAACATGCAAGGAGCTATTTTACACAGGGATTTCCTCAGAGACAGAACACACATTAAGTGGTTTTTTATGAGCTTGGGACAACCCCAGCCATACAGGACTGAGCAAAAATCACCTTACACCAACAGCTTTTTTTAATAGCAGTTTTTAAAGTTATTTTTAATTCCTAAAGTTGGTGCCTGAGAGAAGTTTATAAGGTTTCACAGCCAAAAAAACCCATGAGAAACTCCAGCAGGACTCAAGAAAGCCAAGCAACAGGCAAAGGGACTACGCAGCTCAATGGCAGATGAAATGCAACACTGGCCATAAAAAAAAATAATGCAAAACAACTCCTGACAGCCGTCGCTGTAAGGATCAAGCTTCGGGACTGAACGGACTCAGAAGCAATTGTTCTGTGCTTCTATATGCATGGTGCAGATTTAAAAATCAAAATTTACTTCTACTTCTAAAACCTACTGGAAAAGTTATTTTCCTCCTTGTTATTGATGTATTTAAAAGTATTAACTAGTCGTCCCCACTGTAATGGCTTATTTCTATAGGTACCTACAGAAAAGATGCATTCTGCAGCCGCCTTCACCCGCTTTCCGAGCCGTCCCCAGGACAGAGCTGGGAGAGGAAGGGCTCACTCCATCATGGGGTCTCGGTGCCTTCCTCCACCACATCACATCACATCCAGGGCCAGTGGGCTGGACAAGAATTCAGCCATGGGCAGTGCATGAAGGAGTTCCTCAAAAGTACATCAGACTCCATCTTTACACCTCTTTTCCTCTAATATCCCTGGAAAGGGGTTCTTGCCAAGCTGCTCTCAACTGAGATAGAAACAGTCTCCTAATCCTCAGTGCAGCATCGTTAGGGTAATCTTAGCCCCAGTTAGGGTACTACTAGGTGCCATGAGTTGATCAGCAAAGGGAATTTCTGAAGCAGAGGTGTGTGACTGGGAGTGAAGACCCAGACTGGTACCTGATGGCACAAGGGGAAGGAGACAGGAAGACGGATAAAGCTGAGGGCAGCAGCTGGAGCAGAATAAAGAAAGCTTAGCACAAAGTCAGCACAGAGTCACTTGGAGTGTTGGATATTTTGGGCAATGGGGGCACTTGCTGTTCCTCCACTCCAGCAGGACACCGTGCTTTCCCCACAACAAACCAGGGGACAGTTCCCCCAAGCCTATACTGAGTTAGGCACAGGATGCCTTACACAGCCCCGAAGGATGACATAAAGACTATAGCATCAAAGTACTGAAAGAGTCCTCCAGAAGTCTTCTAGTGCACCCCTGCTCCAAACCATGGACACCCAAGGATGCACAGGAGATGCCTGTCTACTTCACGACTGCCAGAGATTCATCCACAGCACCAAGAGGTCCCTGGTGTTTCAGCAGCCCTTTCTTTAGAAGATCTGCTTGCAATGGGAGACCCATCTTTGGACCCTACTAACTCCTCAACAAGCCAAGAAAGTCAGGCAACACTTCATCTCTACTGGTTTTCATCCTGGCCTTGACACGCAAGGCTTGGACCCTCCCGTTGGACTTGGACTCCAAGTCCTAATCCAGACCTGAACACCAGAGCTTATGGCTCTCCTTGAGCACCAAGGATCACGCTAAACCCCAACACATTTTGGAGCAAAGTTAATGCAAGCATCTATTTTCACAAGTCAGGATCACCTTTGTTGAGTTGCCACTAACGCTGTTCCTAGAAGTCACTAACCGCAATGGCCAAAACACGATTCCACCTCCCTCCTCTCCTGCCTCTTCAAGGGCAGGATGGCAGCACTCGAGCCCCCACAGTGCTGATTGTCCTATTGTTCCACAAAGTGGTTCCTCTCCAGCAAATTGAACGCTGAGAGCCATCAGAGAGAGCCCCAGACAAAGGGACCGGTGCCTGTTTCTGGGATTATTAGAGGGAAGCAGAAAGAAGCCTCTTGAAGAATCTTCGTGGCACTTAACGTGACAGCTGAAAATAAGGGATAGGACAAAACAGAGAAAAGATTATTTAAATTAGGCAACTCCCGGAAAGTGGTGTTCACTTAGGCTTCCAAAGGAGAATTGCCATTTCTTAGAAATGCTAACGCTCGCGTCTACGTGCGCTCCCCCTTCGCAGAGCACACACACACACAGACTCCTGTAGGTGATCTATGGAGCATTTGTTCAATTTGCCGGTGGATGCTGCATCCCTTCCATTAGGAGATGGAAAAGGTGTAAACGAGCAACATCAGCTGCAGCTCATCAATCCTTAAACAAAGCCAGCCTTGAGTTTCTATCCACTGCCAAAAGCTCGGGCACCTGTAGGTAGATTTACATACACATGTTCCAGAAGTCATTACACAGCTCCTCCAAAGTCACCCGCAGGAGGGGGACCTCACTCGTACTCAAAGGGTTTGACCCAGACAGAATGACAAAGGCTCTGAAGAAACTTTAGTGCCGTCTCACGCCAGTCCCAGCTTGGTGGGACCAGTGTGGGGCTCATTTTAAGTAACAGGCATCTACAAACTATACCCATCACCTTGCTCCTGCCGCGGGGAGCCCAGCCACGCTGCTTGGCAGCACCCTTCTGCTGCTGCTATGTCTTCTGCCAGGGCTGGACCAAGATGAAGTCACTCTCAGCGAGTCTTGGTACCAGGGGAGAGTCCCGGGCATCACTGCACATGTAGGTACAGCTTCCCATCTCCCACAAGCCACCTCCCAGTGGCCCCGGCCACCTCAGATGGCAAACTGGCTTCTCCTGCTGAATGAGGGAAAGGCTGTTGATGTGGTCTACCTAGACTTCAGCAAAGCCTTTGACACTGTCTCCCAGGGTATTCTCCTGCAGAAGCTGGCAGCCCATGGCTTGGATGGGTACGCTCTTGGCTGGGTAAGGAGCTGGCTGGAGGGCCGGGCTCAGAGAGTGGTGGTGAATGGAGTTAAATCCAGCTGGCTACCGGTCACAAGTGGTGTTCCCCGGGGGTCGGTGCTGGGGCCTGTCCTCTTCAATATCTTTATTGATGATCTGGATGAGGGCATTGAGTGCACCCTCAGTAAGTTCGCAGATGACACCAAATTGGCTGGGAGGGTGGATCTGCCTGGGGGTAGCGAGGCCCTACAGAGGGATCTGGACAGGCTGGAGAGCTGGGCTGAAGCCAACGGGATGAGGTCCAACAAGACCAAATGCCGAGTCCTGCACTTCGGCCACAACAACCCCAGGCAGCGCTGTAGGCTTGGGGCGGAGTGGCTGGAGGACTGTGTGGAGGAAACGGACCGGGGGGTGCTGATTGATGCTCGGCTGAGCATGAGCCGACAGTGTGCCCGGGTGGCCAAGAGGGCCAACGGCATCCTGGCTTGCATCAAAAACAGTGTTACTAGCAGGAACAGGGAGGTAATTGTCCCCCTGTACTCGGCACTGGTGAGGCCGCACCTCGAGTACTGTGTTCAGTTTTGGGCCCCTCACTGCAAGAAAGACATTGAGGCCCTGGAACGTGTTCAGAGGAGGGCTACGAAGCTGGTGAGGGGTCTGGAGCACAGGCCTTATGAGGAGCGGCTGAGGGAGCTGCGATGGTTCAGTCTGGAGAAGAGGAGGCTCAGGGGAGACCTTATAGCTCTCTAGAACTTCCTGAAGGGAGGTTGTAGTGAGCTAGGGGTCGGCCTTTTCTCTCGTGTAGACAGTGATACAACTAGAGGCAATGGTTTCAAGCTGCGCCAGGGGAGATTCAGGCTGGACATTAGGAAATATTACTTCTCGGAAAGGGTAGTCAGGCACTGGAATGCACTGCCCAGGGAGGTGGTGGAGTCACCGACCATGGGGGTGTTCAAGAAACGTTTGGATGTTGTGTTGAGGGATATGATTTAGCTGAGAAGTATTGGTGATGGTTGGACTGGATGATCTTTTAGGTCTTTTCCAATGTTGATAATAATTCTGTAATTCTGTGATTCTGTGATTCCTCTCCACACTCTCCCTTCTGGGAAATTCAGCTACCACCAGCGCGGCTGGAGTAACGCCACTGCCAAACCAAAGCATTGCCTTGAGAGCTCCTTCCCTTCGCTGCGGTTGCCCTACCGAAGCAGCTCCTCTGTAGCCTCAGAGTTGGGTCCTTTCTGCTTGCTGCCATCTCCGCAGCTACTGCCCAGAGCACTCCTGTTTGCTGCCTGGACCCCAGCAAGTCCATGCTGACCACAGTGGCTTGCTGTGCTTCACTGCAGTGTCGAAATGGCCGGTCTCAAGCAGACACTGCCCGGCACTACCAGCTGGAAATGTGTTGGTGGTGCTACCTCTGCTCCCCACATGCCGGGACCTGCCCAGGTCTGTCTCTCCTCCTCCTGAGAAACCTCACCCGAAGCATCTGCCAGATCAGGGCAGCCAGGGGTCCTGCGGGACATTGGCACCTGTATCACCCCGGGCAGGATGTCTCCGCACTGCTCCGTCTGTGACCGTGTTCCAGACACAGGGTGACAAACGGAGGGGCAAGGGACAGCATCCCACTGTCTCTCCCGTGGTGGCTGTGAGTGGAGCTTGGTTCCCAGAGGATCCCTTACACTGCCATCACCTGGCTGCTTGTCTGAGCCTCACACACCCAAACCAACCCATTTCCCAGAGTCTTAAGACTAAAGCATTAATCATCAGCCCCATCTACTTCCAAGAGTCCTTCATCATTGTTGGGACCAGCATTCCTCCTCACTCAGACAGTGGCTGTCACTCCCATTTTACTCAAAACAAGAGCTTTGGGATGTGATTCCCCATCTGGGAGCAAGATGGGGAGTCGCCCCAGGGTCCCAAGTGATTACTCCTGCTTGGTTTGGTCTCTAGAAGCACAATTTCTTTCTGCCTCCCTCTCCTTGAGAAGGTAGCAACGTTCAAGCCATTCTCGGTGTGGCTGGGGAGGCAGGGGAGGGGTGGAGAGATACTCGTGTCGCACAGGGTGAATTAGCAAGCTGTCTGATTTTGATCGATTTTGATTGCCGTGGTGGTAATCCGCCTTTCCAGGCACAGTGCTGTGGGTTTATGACCCAAAACGTGATGCAGAGCAGCTCCCAAGCATCTGAGGATACAGCCTGGCCCATCCTGCTCTCATCATCACGACAGATAAAAGCCTCTTTAAAATGGCTCCCCGCGCACGGAGCCCTCTGCGAGCACCTTTGCAGTGACGGGTGCTTCATACCTTCCTCGCACCCTCTTGTGAGTAACTCACCAGGTGCAAGGCTGATGTCCTGTCTGGCCACCCAAAGCCCTGTGACACCACAGCAGCAGCTGGAGGGTGATGGTGGGATGGGTCCCGGAAACAAACACCCCAGGCACCGGAAAAGAGGAGCCTCCACGACACCTCCCAGGGGGCCCACACCACCACCCCTCTGCTGAGACACCGCGGGGTGCCCCTTCTGCAAGGGGTGCCTTTGCAGCACAAGGGACAGATAGCTCTGGCGTCGGAGAAGGATCGTGGATGTGGCAGCCAGAGCTAGGAACGTCGCTCTGGAGTCGAGCAGCAGCTGGCATGCTGGGACCTGAGCTAGCTGTCCCCAGGTCCTGCTGCAGCACCAGTACGCAGTAATGGCCATGACAGAGGTGGAGGAAGGAGAAGGAGAAGGAGAAGGAGAAGGAGAAGGAGAAGGAGAAGGAGAAGGAGAAGGAGAAGGAGAAGGAGAAGGAGAAGGAGAAGGAGAAGGAGAAGGAGAAGGAGAAGGAGAAGGAGAAGGAGAAGGAGAAGGAGAAGGAGAAGGAGAAGGAGAAGGAGAAGGAGAAGGAGAAGGAGGAGAAGGTGCGGGAAGGGAAAGGAAGGGAAGGTCCGGGAAGGTGCGGGAAGGGAAGGGAAGGTGCAGGAAGGTGCGGAAGGGAAGGTGCGGGAAGGGAAGGGAAGGTGCAGGAAGGGAAGGTGCAGGAAGGGAAGGTGCAGGAAGGGAAGGTGCGGGAAGGGAAGGGAAGGGAAGGGAAGGGAAGGGAAGGGAAGGGAAGGGAAGGGAAGGGAAGGGAAGGGAAGGGAAGGGAAGGGAAGGGAAGGGAAGGGAAGGGAAGGGAAGGGAAGGGAAGGGAAGGGAAGGGAAGGGAAGGGAAGGGAAGGGAAGGGAAGGGAAGGGAAGGGAAGGGAAGGGAAGGGAAGGGAAGGGAAGGGAAGGGAAGGGAAGGTGCGGGAAGGGAAGGGAAGGTGCAGGAAGGTGCGGAAGGGAAGGTGCGGGAAGGGAAGGGAAGGTGCAGGAAGGGAAGGTGCAGGAAGGGAAGGGAAGGGAAGGGAAGGGAAGGGAAGGGAAGGGAAGGGAAGGGAAGGGAAGGGAAGGGAAGGGAAGGGAAGGGAAGGGAAGGGAAGGGAAGGGAAGGGAAGGGAAGGGAAGGGAAGGGAAGGGAAGGGAAGGGAAGGGAAGGGAAGGGAAGGGAAGGGAAGGGAAGGGAAGAATACAGAGAATGTAAGAATAAGAAAGAAAAAAGAGAAAGGAGAAGAAGGGAAAAGAAAGGAAAAGAAAAATGGGAATAAAGCAAAAAGCGGGATAAAAGCAAAAAGAGGAAAAAAAGAAAAAAAAAAAGAAAAGAAAAAAGGAAATGAGAAAGCCAGCAAACAAGAAGATCTAGAGTACTGATAGCCTCCAGATACTAACGGAACAACCTCAAGTCATTTTTTTTTTTTAAAGCCCAAGTCCTTCCTAATAAGATGCCTAACAGTCTGTGAATTATACAGCCATAAAACTTCTACTTACATCTGACATTTGCTGGCAGGAATAAATCAGGGCTGAGAGAAGAGGCGACGCTTTGGAGTTCAATGGGTATTATCCTAACGCTAACCGTATTAGCAGTGGTCTGAAAGCGGGACGTTGTCATTCAGACAGACGGACGATGCCCATAACCAATGGTAATTTGTAGGACGCGTAATTTGCTCCTACCAAAATAGCACAGCATGTGGGGGGTTTTTTGCCCTTTTTAGTATATAGTCGTGCCGTTTCTCTTGGCTTGTCGAAAGAAATCTGCTCTGCACAAGCGGAGTCAGAGCTCAGACCTTCAGCAGCTCGTACAAAACAGGTGGCCAGGCATCAGGGGAAATATGGCTTTTTTTGAAAAAGGTAATAAAATAAACAGATTATTATAGAAAATGAAGACGAAACCGGCTTCTCTTTCAAAAACAGAAAACCAAGGGACTAAACTAAGTTTGACTGAGAAAACGCTGATTGAAAACACACCCCTGCCACCACCTCTCTGAGCTTTACAAACGCACAGTTTTCACCTAAAAAAAAATATTTAGGAAAAGAAGAGTCATCCGCTCAGGGCTGACCATCCCCAAGCCCACAGCTGGATGCAAGGATCGGCTGCCCCTGGCTTACCTGGGCGCTGGATTAACATCAACCAGGCTGGGGACTCATGAAAGTCAAGTTAAGAAAGAGATTTGCTGTCTTCAGCCTTCATCCCTACCGTCATCATCTCCCCACCAGACAAGAGCATGCAGCACTTACGTGAAAGTTGAAATTTGGATCTGGTTACGTCCCAATCCTTTAATTTTCCATGGGGAAAACATCAGGAGGTATCTCTCCCGCACGCTCCTAGGCCACTCTCTTAAACCAGTGGTTATTTCATGGCTGAGATTCATAAAAAAAAATAAAATAGAAGGGAAAAAAAATAAAGCCAAAACCCACCCCAGAAAATAAATGCCTGTACTCCTAACACAGCGGCAGGGTGGAGCCAGCACACCCTTATATTTAGCTGCAGGCAAAGCCTTAAAGTTGTAGCACATTTATTTTCCATGAATCACGTCAAAGCTACGAGATCAAAAAAAAAAAAAAACCCAAACTCTCGCTATTTGCCCAGCTCTGCTTTTCACAGGGCACACCGGGATTGTTGTTATCACTGTTTTATTTTTATTCTCCGAGCTCTGGAGGTTTGGGATGGATCAGAGACTCCAACAAGCTCAGCTGAACTTACCTTAAGATAAAGTTAAGTGCAGTTTCCCACAACCCTGAGTTATCAATTCAATTTTTTACAGCGGGGGAAAAAAAAAAAAAAAAGTAGTTATCAGGCTTAAATCCTACCTCATAACATTCAGAAGATGCTTAAGGGCTGACTGGTCGTCTCAAAAGGCTCTGAATGCCTCCTGTCTCTACCTGCCCCAGTAGAGCCAGCCTGGGCGGCCACCAAGGTCAAAGCCCATCCGCAGAGGGAACGATCGGCCAGGAGGTCCAACGCAAACAGATACAGGGAGGAAGGGAAAACGGGAGCTACGGAGAGACGAGGGGACCCGCCTCCAACCCCTCCTGGGGCCGCATCCAGCCCTAACCGCCCCGCCACCCCTCCCTCTCGGCTTCGCAACTCACTTTCACTTTCATGCAACGCCAAGCGGCCGGGCGCCACGGCAGATGCCGAGCGCTGAATTGCAGCCTCCTTTGCCAAGGCGCAGGGACAGCAGAAGGCTCGGCCAGCCCGTAAAAATGTGCATCTGCACTTTGGCACTGGCACAGCTGTACCGTGACAGCAGGGTCTGGAGCTGAGGTTATCTACGGGGACGTGTAGGGGAAAGGGAAATGACTCCATCGCGCCACAGCAGAAGCTGGCACTGACCTTCCAGAGATCCGTACAAAAACTTCAGGGAAAAATCTTAAAGGATCGAATGCAAAATTTCATCTTTCTCCATCTCTGCCCTTTAACTTTCCAGCAAAGCTGAATGTAGAAGAGTACCTGAAACCCTCAAGAGGAGAAATCAATCTTTTGCTTGCCGAGCAAGTACATGCAGAACTTTGGTTGTTCAGCCACTCATTTTCTCTTTATTCCATCAAAAGGGTCGTTCCCTCAGCAGTCGTAACACCCGAGAGCAGGACAACCCACAACCCCTGTCACAAGGACGCACACGCTCCAACAGGCAACCACCGCTGCATCAATCCTGTCTTAGACAATAGAACACGAAAGCATCAGCCAAGCCCAGGCTCTCCCATGAAAGCCAGTCTCTACTTCCAGCAATGAGATCTGCTCCCTTTCACTGATGTTTCAGCAAATATTGACCCCAAACATTTTTTTTTTCCCATGCATTTTAAGAAAATATTGAAAATATTTCTTCTCGCTCTCTCTGCGCGTAGGGACTTCCATCCTTCCCACACCTCTTGCCAGAGGACAGGAAGGTCCCCTGCAAAAAGGCAACATGCTGATGTGGCTTCCCAGCCTGTCAACATCATAGAATCATAGAATCATGGAACAGTTTGGGTTGGAAGGGACCTTTAAAGGCCACCCAGTCCAACCCCCTGCCAGGAGCAGGGACATCTCCAACCACATCAGGTTACTCAGAGCCCCGTCCAACCCGGCCTTGAACGTTCCCAGGGATGGGGCACCCACAGCTTCTCTGGGCAACCTGTAGTGATGAGCAGGTTCAGTTTTAGTGCAAGGTTGAACCAGGCTTCAATGACAGCCAAGACATGGCATGTTAGATAGCTGCACCAGATGTGATTAGAAGTTGGTAATCAACTAATGATGCACACAGTAGGGCAACTCCTCTTGCTGCACAGACCAGCCCTGGAGGGACACCACGAGAAAAAACCATATTGTGTCAATGCACAGGCATTTGGAGACAACCCAACAGCAGATCTCTTGACTGAAAGAGATATTTTTGTTTGTTTGTTTTGAACTGTTGCTTGCCAGCACAGGACCCCACGTTGGGCACTGGTCCTAGCATACAATTTGCATGCCAGATGCTCTTTCATCGTGCTAATTGTTGAAACAAAGTGGATACTGAATGAGGTCCTTTGAGGCTGGCAGGGGCTTCAAATATGGCCAGCGTTGAGCTAATTCTGCTTCCAGTGAATGGAACAGCAAATGCACATTGGCAAAATGCTCTTCACTTCTTTTTAATAACACAAAAATGAAAGCGCTAGAACAATGATGAATGCCCTCAGAAATCCCTTCCCATGTTAAGATCCCATGTCCCTTGCTGGCCTCCAGTGTGCAGAAAGACCAGCACGGCACTGAAGTACCAGAGATGGGCAAATAGCCTCACTGGGTCCAGTGGGTGGCTTATAGAATCATAGAATCATAGAATGGTTAGAGTTGGAAGGGACCTTCAAAGGTCATCTAGTCCACCCCCCCTGCAAGGAGCAGGGACATCCCCAACTAGCTTTACTCAGGCTCAGATGGTCACGTGTCAGCCATTCCTTCCTTCTCCTAGTCCACGTGTGCTGTGCTCTGCAGCTAAAATAAGAGGAGTTGAGCAGCAAGCTCAGATCAACCGGGAGTTTAAAAAGCTGAGAAGAAGACTGCAAATAGCTGTAAGTGATGGGCCACGGAACCTTAGCAGGTGTTGGCCAAAGCTACATGAACCTGAGGACCACAAGGGACCACCCGAAGGACTGGGTCCCACTGCAGGACACCATGTAAGAGACAGGCCTACACAGGACCACAACATACCAACTCAGGTGTGCACCATGGGAAGATGTACCTTCAGAAAGGGTTGCCTAGTCCCATATCTTGTTTTCAAAAGTGCTTTACACAGGATATGCAGGAGAAGTGTACAGAAAGTATGAATGTATGGAGATGCTTCCTTCCCACTCAACCTGACAGCTGCTGACCATCCATCCACCTGTGAGAGGTTCCCAGGCTGGTGGCTGCATCTGAACCCTAGAGCTAGCAGCCTTCACCGAGCCTTGAATTCATCTAACGGCTTTTCAAACTCTTTTATATCTTTGGCCTCCAAAATACTTGGTGCAAACCAGCTCCTCAATTTAATTACGCACTCTGTGAAAAACTATTTCCTTTTGTTTGCTTTAAACCTGCTGCCAAATAATTGCATTTCACAGCCATTCATTTCTGGGTTATAAAGGAGACTATGAATAAACTGTTCCCTGCTCCCCTTCTCCACAGCAGTCATGGTTTGATATTTCTGTCTACACTAAACCTCCAAGGACAAGTTTTTTTCCAGCCCTAAGGGACCCGATCCGTTGAGCCTCTCTTCCTACAGAAACTTCTCCATTCTTCCTGCCTCCATCACTCCTTCTGCACTGGGTGGCACATTCTCCAGGATGTTCCTGCAAGATGAAGCCCACCCAGGTCTCATGTTCTCCTTTCCTTCTCAGTCTTCAGCCTAACAACTCCTAACATTCAATTTGCCTTTCAGACAGCGACTGAGATTTGAGCAGACATTTCAAAAAAATATCCATAGTGATGCTGAGATATTTCCCCACCTCTCTGTGCTTTAAATTACCTTAAATAATTCACTAAAATTGGTAAATACTGTCATCTCCCTGGTCACCTGTTTCCAGATCATTTATGAACGATTTCTGAAGGTAGTGTCCACCCTCTTTTGGCTTCTCATTCCATTTTTGGCCTCCACCCTTGCTCAGCGTCAACCCTTTCTTGGCCTCCTACCACCTTTTGGCCTCCACACTTGCTCAGCCCCCAGCCACATTTTAGCCTTCCACTCTCTTTTTGGCCTCCACTCTTGCTCAGTCTCAACTCTTCCTCAGCCTCCCACCACCTACTGGCCTCCCTTTCGGCCTCCACACGTGCCCACTTAAGGCCAGCTATGTGCATCTCAACAAGGGTCTTCACTCTCCTGCTTTCTGCCCACATATCCTTGGGCATAGTGATGCAGAACACCTTCTCCTGAAACCTAACTCTGAGACTTCACGTTGATGTTCCCCAAAACCTCAAAGTAAAGCTGGAGCCAGAATGCTTCATTCCCCTGGGACTGTACCAGAGCTCTGCATTTCCAAGGGAATCTCACCACAAGTCCAGGCTGGGATGGCATCTCTGACTACTTGGATCAGGAGCACGTATCTTTCAACAGAAGAGGCTGTGTGCTCCTCAGACATTGTGCACATTTCTCACTGGGAGCCTCAGCCTCCTGGGAGAGTAGGCCAAAAGACTCAAGGCTTCCTTCAATCAGAAATTCAAGGCAGAACCCAAAACTCTCCATCCAGACATCTCCGAGCTTTGGGGCACTGCTCATCTGGCTCTAAATTTTGCAGCTTGCACCCATGAGCCCTACACACCAGACAGCACCAAATCCAAGCCACAGCAAAGCTGTAGCATCACTCCATCTGCAGTGGCTCCCAAAACAGGAGGTGGGCCATGTTGGTGGGAGAAGAGGACATAGAGGGATGAACAACAGCTTGGGACATTGGAAGGAGCAAGACTTTGGCCAGACCAGGGGCAGGTTTCACCCCAGAGAGGTGGTGGATGCCCCGTCCCCAGAAAGATTCAAGGCCAGGTTGGACGGGGCTCTGAGCAACCTGATCTGGTTGGAGACGTCATTGCTCCTTGCAGGGGGGTTGGACCAGATGGCCTTTGAAGGTCCCTTCCCACCCAAACCATTCTGCGATTCTATGAGTGTGCACATGTGTACATGCACACGTGCAGACGGCTGCTCTCCTAACTAGGACACGGCAGTCTTAAATCGCAATGCTCGGCATGGCAGAGGGCAGGGCAGCGTCTCCAGCTTCCTCCATCCCCCTCGATATTTATGTTACAGCCGTCTGGATTCGTTTCTTGCTGACTGCTCTGGCTTGCCCTCCCCCTGCCCTCTGCAGAATGTCATTAATGCTGCTTTGCTGGCTTGGGGGGACAAAACAGCCTCTTATTTTTATTTTGTTCCTCCCCTCTCTCCCCTTGGCTTCAAAACACTTTCAAGGATCTCCTCCTGGTATCTACACATAACACCCCTCAGCACTACCCAGGGCGAGACAACACTCTGGAGCCAAACACTGCTCCTAAATCTTAAGCCCTGCTCCCAAACGAGCACCATCGCAGCACGTTCAGCGCAAGGGACCTGACTGCTGAAGATCAGAAGGGGAGATGTAGTCCAAGGCGTTTTCCAAAAAGGGTCTCGGGAAGAATAACGTGCTTAACTCTTATTTACCTGCGTGGGAGTTAGCACTTCACGCCCTCAGTCCTCTCAGAAATTCCAGCTTTACTGCTACAACGAAAAGGAAATATTTTTCTACATGGGGGTTATAAGACGTCGCCGTAGCGGCAGGCGTGGGTGTGCACTGAGAGATTATCTAAAGGCCCAGATCTGCAAAGACGCACATAAATCACTCGACTCCCATGAAAACAGCAAGAACAGTCACAAAATGACCCGAGCGCCGAGACCAGACCCACCCAGACAACATCAGGGTGTGCTACCGAGGTGTAAAAGAGGGAGAAAGGAAAAGAGACGATGCACTAAATTTTTATTCCACCTCACGGTCAGTTTGCTTCTGCATCAAGTATGTTTTTCTTTGTCGTGAGAACACTTTATTAAACGTTATTCAACTCCTCATCGCTGCGATGGACGGTGCTGGATGATGCTGGCTGGGGTGTCCCACGCCTGCCCTGGTGTCCCCCTCTCCTCTTGGGGCAACGGCAGTCACCCCAGCGATCACCATGCCCTTCCCACCCCTTTCTCCTTTCTTTGTCTCTTTCCCATTTCCTTGAGTAGATAAAAAGTTCAGCTTGGTGAGCTGATCCACAATAAGCAAGGAGGCGAGGTCGGTCATGGCGACCAGGGGTTAAAGGAGAGTGAAGGCAAGGAGGAAAAAAACCCATGTTACCACGGGATGGAGTGGTGAGGGAGGAGGAAGCAGAAAGGAGGTGACAGCCTTGCTGAGGCTTTGCTGCCAGACAGGCAGGCTTCCCACCCTCACCTCCCACCCTTGGGACGCAGGACAAGGCAGCTGCCCCTTACTGCTCCGTCGCTGGACGAAGCGGGAGAAGACACCGAGAAATCATTGCAGGGAGGAGGTGACTGGCACCGACGCGTTCTGCGTCACTGCCCACCTTCCACTGCAGCACTGGCAACCTCTGGCTTGGTCTATGTCTCTACCAGCTGGACCACAGCTGAATCCAAAGCGTCCCAGGCCAGCATCCTGCTGTAGCTGCTCTGGCACCGACAGACCCCAAAATAAAAGCTTTTGAGTTTTATTTTATATTTTTCCTCCTCACGCAAAGTGATGCTGACCTACCTACTCCCTTCAACCCCACAAATAACACCTTAGACACACTGCCTCTGCCTCCAGAGCTCCTTCCATGCGCCCTTTCTGCAGGAACAATTAAGCTTTGCCCAACTTTTCCATTAACTCAAGCAGCCCTTAGTCACGTCTAATGAACTAACAAGTTGCTGTTGTTGTTTTTTTTTTTTTTTTATCTCACTCAAGACTCACATTTGCCCAGCTCAGACACATGCAAAAGGTTCAACCCCTCAGTGCCTCACAGTCAAAGATCAGCCTGGCTGCTTCTCCTCCCTGCTCTGCAGAAGCTGATGACCACATGAGATGCCAGACAGCTTGGGATTAGCTCCAGGATTTGCTCCAGGATTTATCCTAGGAGTACCTGGCCATACAGAGACTGCAGGCACCTCCAGGACTAATTTGTTAAAAGCATCCTCCCAGAAAGCTTCTGCAGTTGGGTGGCAACCACCTCAAATTGCTCTACCATCACCAGATTCACCATTGCAAACGTTTCCTCACTCAGGTCATTAGTAGGGTCGCTAGCAAGACACTTATCTTCAAGAAACTTCGGTCCTGCAAATTCTTGCTAGCCCTCCATCAAATTTGACCCTCAGCCACCACATCGTTCAAGAATTACTGGAGAGAGACAGGTGGACAGAGGAAGAGCCAGGTCTCAGATTTGTTTCCTTGGAAGCCAGGCTAAAAAATCCATGCAATCATGGATTCAGTCAATCAATTGAACACTTAATCAATGCAAACATGGAAAAGTGTGACACTAATAGGCTTTGGGAGATTCAATCCATTCCTGTTGCCGCTCCAGCCACTGAAATAATCTTCAGGAAAAAGTTAGTCTAGACCAACCAAGGCAAAGCTACCAAGATGAGCTCCAAAGCACTTGGTAAGAGGCAGAAGAGTTCACTCTTAGTTTTACCAGCTCAGACTCAGGAAGGTGCTGCGACACTCAGATCCGCAGAGACAATTCTGCAGTTGCAGTGGTCAGGGATTCATTTGGAGCTTGGATTTCTAAGCTTAATAAAATAAGTGCAAGTCTCTGCACCTACATTTTTCCATACGTCACCTGCCCAGGGCATCATCTCCTCTCTAGTTTCAAAGCCAGGCGTGATGACAGGAAGTTATGGAGCTCAAGAAGTCTTCATGAAAAGGGGTGATCTCAACAAGCAAGAGCCAGCGAATGACACCACGGCGGAAAAGCCGCAACGTGAGCTGCACCTGACCATTCCCAGCAGAAGCCCCATCCTGAGAGCTGCTACCAGCCCTGAGGCAGCTCCATCCCAACACCTTGCCTGGTAAGCCCCACGTGGTATGAGCTACCAAGGGCTGGCCAGATCTTCAAAGGATTTGCTCCTTCAAGCTTTGAACCAGATGCCTGTGAGGCTGACTTATAGTAGAAGGCACTGAAGGTTGCCTAAACGGGATCATCCTCTGCTGGCAGAGCAGAATCCAGCCCTTCATTACCAACCTGCAGCTATATTGGAAACACCGTGGTATAAACCAGAATAACTCCAGAAGACATGGCCAAAAGAGATGACCAGCAGGAGATATACCACACAACCTCACCAAACTCAACATCTGGAGAGAATAGAACGAATTTCACCCCCTTCCTCTGCCTTACACCTATTTTACCCCGCTCTGATCCCTTCTCCCTCCATCCCTCTCCAGTCTGCAGCGCACGGCGACTGTAATTACGGTTCACCTCGCTGCCGCACAGCCACACCACCTCCAGGTACTTAACTTCTTTTAATCTTGCTTCGTGTTGCAGTCCCTGCAGCCCACTCGTAATGGCTGCTACTCTTCTTCCATCGCCCTCCGATTCATCAACAGCCATGTCAGGCTTCGACCTCCAATTTTCTAACTGCTCAGCTAAGCCACTCTGCCACCGGCCCCCTTCCTGCCTTTGTTAAAAACGAGGGGGGAGCCTCATTTCTTTTCTTTATTTGATCATCACTTCACTTCTGTGGTGTGCTCTCTGCTTCGTCGTCTCGGAAACCCATCAACCAGCCCCGTTCAAAACTGGCACTGGAGTTGTTGCTACCTTTAACAAGAGGAAATTATGGTTAATGCTTAATTTTTAATTTTTCTTTCACCTCCTTTAATTTATTTTTTTTAATGTCTTTCCCAGAAAAAGCAGCTTCAGCAGAGTGCTGTCACCTGAATGCTAATGAACCCGGAAGGGACCCGACATATCTGCCTCCCTGCCAGACATCAAATTGATTTTCAAGTTGCTTTGATGACATAAGGTGGTCACACAGTTTGGACCCATGTGATTACCTGAGCATTTATCTCAGTGGGCTTTTCCACTCACCTGCTTTAAAATAACCCAGGCTGCTGGACCGAACTTGCACGATAGAGGTTGCGGTCCCCTAGGCTGCTGCCGGCCGGTCTGAACCTGGATAATTTGGATACAGCCCCAGCAAACAAGAGCATTGAGGCCAATTTGCAGCTGAACCTCAACCATATCTTTAGCCCTTCACTGTCAGAGGACAGAAAAAATCCACAGAGAGGTGGTGGATGCCCCATCCCTGGAAACACTCAAGGCCAGGTTGGACAGGCCTCTGAGCAACCTGATCTGGTTGGAGATGTCCCTGCTCCTTGCAGGGGGGTTGCACTGGTTGGCTTTTGATCGTCCCTTCCAACCCAAACCATCCTGTGGTTCTAGGACCAATGGTTCAGTGCTAGGGAAGGGTCTTGTGTGTCTGACAAAATGACAAAATAAATTTTTCACGGGGAAATTAGGCTGTTGTGTGTGAGTGAGGACAGCATCCGATGTAGTGGCTCATGCTCCCTCCTTGGCCAAAAGCATGAGGATGAAGAAGGAAGGGCAATCAGGGAGCTAGAGGATGTGCTGAGCAGCCAGGAGGTCCCTGTGGAGAAATACCAGAGCTCAGGCACACTCATCTCTCCTTCCAAAACACTCATCTTCTGAGGGGATGCTGGATGGGAAGGAGGTGCGGCTGACAGCAGAGAAACATGATTTAGCGATGGCTGAGACCTCTCCTCCACGAGCAAAGACCCAAACTGAGGAGGGAGGGGAGCACAGCTTGCCAAAGGGAAATCTGAGCATCACATCGGGCCAGGCGCTGGTGTTACATCCATGGGAAAGGGCAGCAAAGCAAGGTGGCAAAAAATATGACCCTATCCCGTTTGTAGGACAGCTGAACACCTAGTATCTCATCCAGCCCCAATCCACTGCCCGGTGAGCAAAGAGCAGCTCAACAACGTTACCCCGGCCAGAGGGACGCAAGATGCGCCGGCTGCTATTAAGGACTCAAGAGAAATAAAGGCACAAACATCTGCAGGCTGAGCTCAGCCTCCAAATCAACCTGGATTAGAGACTGGGACGAGGGGGAGTGAGGGGGAAATACGAACCGCCCGCATTAACCTGCGGGTAACATAAGCAATGGCCCCCAAGATGGCATTTCCCACGCACGGCTGTATCTCGGTACGCGCAACAGCTGGAATGCGAAGGGCCGGAGTGCAATTTATGGAGTGCTGCGTGACCCCGAGGGAGGAGGGGAACAGCAGGAGAGTATTTATTATTACTATTTTACATTAAAAGGAGTATGGCTTACCGGTGGTTTACATTTCTGGGGCACCTTCCATCTCAGAAGATAACAGAAGGAGCCCACAAATAAGGGGAGGAGTGAGACAGCCTCGCCACTGGCTCTACCCAGGCTGATATACACACACACACACAGATATATATACATATATAAGGGACTAGAGAAATTAAAATCACCTCCTCTGAGCACAGCCACTTCCAGTATCAGAAAACAGCCATCTCCCAAGACCTCTGAAACCCCGCCGTGCCCACATGAAGAAATAATCAACATTCAGTAGCTACCACCACGCAGGCACTCCCCCTTTGCACCATAAAAAGAAAAAAAAAATAAAAAATCACAGTTACCCTAAACAGACTCGAGGATGGGGGGGTTTGCAAGAAAAAGCTCTGACCACCCCAAAGAGACCGGCTCAGTGCCCAAGCTGATGGATGGGAGATGCCAGTGTCCCCAAATGCTTCGTGCCTGCTCATGAGTGTGTGGGAGGAGGAGGCACATCCCCAGAGGATATTTGGGGGGATATTGTCAGCAGGTTGAGGGAGGGGATTCTGCCTCTCTGCTCCGCTCTGGTGAGACCCCCCTGCAGCGCTGCGTCCAGCTCTGGAGCCCCCAACATCAGAAGGACATGGAGCTGTTGGAGAGGGTCCAGAGGAGGCCACGCAGATGCTGAGAGGGCTGGAGCAGCTCTGCTGTGAGGCCAGGCTGAGAGAGCTGGGGCTGTTCAGCCTGGAGAAGAGGAGGCTCCGGGGAGACCTGAGAGCGGCTCCCAGTGCCCAAAGGGGGCTGCAGGAAAGGTGGGGAGAAACTTTTGATAAGAGCATGCTAAAAGAGGGGAGATTCAGACTGGATATGAGGAAAATTTTCTTTATGCTGAGGGTGGTAGCACACTGGCCCGGGTTGCCCAGAGAGGCGGTGGATGCCCCATCCCTGGAAACATTCCAGGCCAGGTTGGCCGGGGCTGTGAGCAACCTGATCTGGTTGGAGATGTCCCTGCTCCTTGCAGGGGGTTGGACTGGGTGGGCTTTGAAGGTCCCTTCACACTCAAACTATCTCGTGATTCAACAATACCTGTCCTCATTGTGCAAAGTGGAGACATCTCCACCAGCAACCGCTTGCAAACCCCAGTTCAGCAGGCACTTGCACAAAACAGCCCCACTAACCCCAGGGTGACAATTCAGAGTGTTTGCAGGATTAAGGCCACACCAGCTAAAGCAAAAGAACAACCATGAGGAGCAGGCATATTTCTATGCCATCAGCTTCCCAGATCACTTCTAGACCTCGTCCAAAGTTTTACTGCTGCCACAGAAAGTCTCAACACCCAAAATGAATTTTGTCTTGCACCTTGCAGCAAGGAGAGCTACAAATTGCCTTTTCCAGACGCCGTTGTTTCCAGTATGAGTAACAGCAAATGTGCTTCCCCACATATGGGCAACCATCTGAAAGCCCTGCTACACCAACACGTAGGCAGAACCAAGCAAATGTTTGGTGACATTTCCCTCTCATCGTCTCGCTGTTAAATGAGCTTTAAAAAAAAAAAAAAAAAAAAATCTTGCTTTGTTGCTAGTTAAGTCTGTTTGGAAAGCACAAAAGTCCTCCAGAGCTCAGCAGCAAAGATTGAAGCAAGTCGGGTAAAAGTACTGGGAGAAGAGAAAACACAAGCTCGAGCATCCGCGCTCCCCTCCAGCAACGCCTCGCTGTTAGCAATTAAAGAAACAAAAGCCATGGGGATGCTGCCATCACCCTGCACATGGTTATGCCCCAAACCTCAGCTTTGGATGACAGCTACTAGACCCACGCTGTGCAAAAAATGTTCCTCCAGAGGTTTGCGACCTCCATATCACACGTCACGGCGTTGACAGCTCCAAGTCGCCGGTGGGCATTGGGATTCTCCAGAGATTCCAGTGGGATCGCTCACCCCTCCCCGCACCCCAGCCTCCTCTGACTTCCTTTTGGGATGCACTTTGGAAGCTTCGCCTGTTAATTAGGGTAAAGGAAGTCAACGTGTCCACCTTTCCCCTCCAACCTCCTCAGCTCTCCCATCTGGGGATGCTACCCGTGAAAAAAGTCCTCCAGTATTTTGGCAAGAACAGGCTGCTCTCCGCGTCACTGGAATGCCCAATTACACAACAGAGAATTACATTCCTCCCCCGAGATTGCCAAAGGATGGTTTAAAGAGGGGGTAAAAAAAGAGTGCAAAGGACTTCATGCTCTGGTTTGGACATTCAGTAGCATTTTCAGTATCATTTCTGGATAACTCCGCTGATTTTTTTTAAATTGTTTTTAATTTTGGCTGTTTTCTTCCTATTGAATATTACACAGTTTCCTCCAGAATCCAGAATAAAATCAGTAGGAGCAAAACTATTGTTTTTCCTTACTCATTCCTCTAACTGAGGGGAATGAGTACGGTAGAAAGGAGCTGAAGATGGGAATGAGCTGGAGGCTGATCCTCAAAGATCAGTTAAGCCTCTTGCATCCCTTATTTTGATGATGCTCCTTCCTGGTCTCCAGCAGGCAACATGATGCATCTCCTGCCCAAAATGCTAAGGAAAGAGCACACGTTATTGCCTGCAAAGAGGGTACGTCAAGACCGATGGCTTGCTGCAGTCAGCAGCATGAGCAGGACCACGCTTCACCACTGGACGGGTGGTAACGAGCAGGTTACCAGCAGGTAACGAGCTCTGCCAAAGGAAAATATGCCTTGCACCACCAAGCTGCTTACTGAACCTACTCTCCGTAAAAAGAAGCATCGACCTGAAAAAAATCACTGAGTTTGCTTTTAGGTGGGTAGGGAGATGGTGGTAAGAGAGGATGGGCAGCACAGCAGCTTAGAGTCCCAGAACTATAGAACGGTTTGGGTGGGAAGGGACCTTTAAAGGCCACCCAGTCCAACCCCCTGCCAGGAGCAGGGACATCTCCAACCAGATCAGGTTGCTCAGAGCCCCGGCCAACCTGGCCTGGAATGTTTCCAGGGATGGGGCATCTACAGCCTTTCTGGGCATGGTGAGCTCAGCTAGGACAAAGCTCCACGAGCTGTGGTGCCACCTCCCCAAGGTGCCTCATCACCTCCTCTAGCCCCGCAGTGGTCCTGCAAGAGCTTCTGCCACTGGGTTATGCAGGGCCTCACCTGCTTCACCATGAAGTCCAGGATGGCCAACATGGGCTGGGATGCTGCGTTGGGCACCATGGACATCCTGACAGTCCCACCATGAGATCCTGTATTTAGGATCATCAGATGCTATGGGGCTGTTCTACATATTCCTGCACAGGTTTTCAATCAGTAGTTTTCACCATTTCCAAATCAAGGCCCTCCAGAGCTGGAAGAGGGTGAATAATGAATTTTTTAAATCCAGTGACATTTCCTATTTGTGCTAAATGTAGGAGGAAAATGGCTTGGGTCAATGAGAAACAGATTTGAGGGGAAGAGAAAGGGGTTCAGCAACATGAAAAAAAAAAAAAAAATAAAAGAGTTTGCCACCCCTCCGCGTTTTGTTTGAATCGAAACAAAATTTCTTTGTTCACTTCAAAATCTTGTTTAACCTTTCCTCCTCCTAACTGCAAACTGCCATTTCCAAACAAAAAGTTGAAAAGCTTCATTGAGAAGATGTCAAAAAATAAATGTTCTGGCATTTCCAAAATGACACATTTCATTTCGACATTTCAAATGAAATGCCTGGACATTAGAAATAAATTAACTCCCCCTGAGGATTTTGAACTTATCCAGTCGCCAAATTCAACTTAAGTTTATGAACAGTCCAAGCTTTCCCAAATTCAACTTTTGAATTCATTTACATTGGAAGTTCAGCTCAGTTTTGATCCCGGCTGTGATGCTGAGACCCTGTGATACTCTTGTACATGATCCTCCCCTGTACGTTCCCAAAACTTGATCCCCAGCCAACATCTCAAGTCTAGAAATATTTACACCTTATGAAAATATTATACATGAAGAGAATGAGTTAGCCTATGACCCGAAAACAGCCTCTCAAATTATTTTAACATGTGCTTCCCTCCTAATATACTGCTGTCATTCACGGGTATTAATGGTTGTTATTAACCACCTCATTTGAAGGCACGGGAGAAAACCATCTCCCCGTGCACAAGACAGAGGGAACATTATTTATCTGCTAGCACTACCATGTAATAAAAACAATTTCTCAGTACGTCTCTCCTTACATATACAGACGACCATGTCAAGCCATGAGAGATTTGCAAGGATTTGGAAGGATGACAAAACCAGCTGGCAATGACAACCAAGGGTATTGTCTCACAACCCCTCTTCAGATGAGTAATACTCATGTGGATGGGTACATCCATCAACGAAAGGCCTTGGGGAAAGGTTTTGGGGACATAAGAGTGGTCACACCCATGCTTGCTTTTCACTAGGCTGGTGGTGGGGCTCAGCCCCCAGGCCAGTCACAATGCTCACCAGGAACTTGGGCTGCCTGACATGGTGGAGCTGCCTACAACCACGTTTCTAGAAGATATCACGCTCAATGGCTCCAAGTCACCTTGGATAGACAGTCGCTAAAGGAAACTGTGCATCATTAGGCTTTCATCCATTGCCATGCTGGTGCAACCACCCTGGGTGACTGATACGGACCAAAGTGCTTTGAAGTCAGTCAAGGCCAGAAGAATCTGTCCCCAGGCATCATCAGCAAGGTATCAACTTTTTCCAATGGCAAGAAATCAGAATATAGGGTCCCCTGCCATTAGCAACATATTATCCCCGTTTTGCTGTGCCTGTGATAGCTCAGAGGGTTCATTTTTCCTGTTCTGCTTTTTGACACAGTAATCTGCTCAGGCTGAAAGCACTTAGCACCAAAGACAAAGCTGAGAACAGGACAGACAACCAGCCCACTTAGGAAAGACAACAAACATCTACTCTCCTGGATTTCTAAAGCCTCTAACCCAAAATATCCTTGCACCCTCCACAGAGACCCTGAACAGGGCTACGGGAGGTCTGACACACCGGCTCTCCTCCAGCGCGAGCTTTGCGTTGAACTGCACACTACAGAATAACTGACATGTTTATACGCCTTGCTCGCACAGCACGGGGCTGGTAGGCTGGAGGCTCAAGTTCCTTCTTTTGATTCACTCCTTGAGTGAGTCAAACTGTTTATTTGAACTCAAATCCACATGAGGTGCAGAACAGCTCAGGCTTCGGCTCAATGCCAACTGAACTCCCATTGTCCAGCATATAAAAGCAGGTATCCCGGCACGGTCATGAGAGGTATGAAATATAGAAGACAAAACACGGCTTTTATGAGACAGCTGTAGAAAAAAAAATTAATACAATAGAAAAAAAAATGTAGATCTATATTTTGCTTTTCTCTCCTGTTGTCCTTTCCCTAGATCCCTTTACCTCTTCTCTTTTTGAGGTTAGTGACAGGAGAACAAGCCTTTTCATAATCAGCCTTCTCTCCACATATTTAATCCATGCCCTTCCGTAGATTTTAACTTCCAATTCCTGAAGCTCACCCAACATCCCATATTAAATGAAGGTGGCTCTTCACCTGCTGAACTATGAGCAACCTTACGGAAAATACAGAGCTCCTGCAGCTGTTCTTAAAGAGGCTGTTCCTTTTCTCTGGACTCCTAAACTCAAAACCTCTCGGTATGAAGTCAGATCTGGGCTTTTCCTCAACATAAATCCTCCAGTTGAAAACCAAGGCGGTGAAGGAAATACTCTTGAGGGTGCCAGCGTGCGTCAGTACTGGACCAACGCACTAAGGCGGCATCGCCAAGACGTGGTGCACACGCACTCTTCTAGGCAAGAGGCATTAAAGGTTCCTTGACTCTTGTCTGCAAGAACAAGTCATGGCCTTGCTGATTGGCACGGTTGGTAGTTCCGGTAACTATTTTGCCCACGTAGAAGCTCCCTGTCGTTCCAGGTGAGCGGAGTATCCTCCACATTCTACTGCACGCGGTATTTTGTCCTATGTTCGGAAATACCTCGTGCATGAGCAGCAATTTACCCAAAGGAGCAATGGCAAGGAAGAGCTCCAAACTTTGGGAAAGGGGTTCCTGGACACACATTTTGAGATTTAAGGCATTACACAAATGCACTTTCTTGCAAGCAGTATCTGATGAGCTCCGTGCAAGATTACATCCCAAGAGCAGCAGCCCCCAGAGTATAACGGAGTACAAATGGGCTCTAACGGAATTTGGCTGCTACATTAGGATTAATCCACTCAGCGGCTAAATTGTGGGAGGCTCATGAAAACTCTCGCTTTTCCCCACTGTATCAGAGCAAAAGGTCTCCAGTCATTTGCATCCGAACAAACGTGCTTTGTGAACAACGGGACCTTGCATGGGAGCATAATTTTATGACCTCATTCGAGCCATTTTAGCCAAATTGCGCTTCCTCTTTGAAGAGCTGCCATTGGTGAGGAGAGATTGTTCAGAACGGCATATACAACAAAAATGGACATTTTCAACTTCCGCAACCCATTTTTTTTCCTGTCGTTTATTTCCAAAATACCTGCTGCCTGTCAGAACGATGTTTCTCCTTTGTCAGAGCCTATAATCATCACTCAAAGCCCATAGTATCTCACAAAGGTTCAGTGGAAAAAATGAGAGGAAAAAATCTGATATCTGAAACTTCCCTTTGAGAAGAGAGAGTGGATTAACTGAAAGAAAAATAAATCAGCTCTAAGATCCTAGCTCACCACTGGCATGAGTGGATGTGAATCCCAACACAGAGCCAAGGCCACATCCATGTCATCCCTCTGAAGGCAGCAGGATCATCGCTGCAGGAAATACAGAATGCACATTAGGATGTAGGGAAGAGTGCTTTAATCACTAGACTCAGAGGGACAAAACAGCCACTAAAATTGAAGTGGGGCAGCGCTAGGGCAGTTTGGCAAAGGGGAAAAGCAAGACACAGTTACCTTGGATGGATGTCCCATTGCTTCCCCACCTTTCTTCTATGTCTACATCCACTCGCCTATCTTATCTCACAAGGTGAGCTCTTCAGGGTTCTGATTGCATTTTGCTCCTTGCGCAGCACCTACCTCGCTGAACCTGGAGTCCTAGCTACTGCCAGGACCTATCGCCAGCGAAGAGGTTGGCCTCCCATCTTCTATCTCCTTCCCACCTCAAAACTCAGCGTAGGTTTTTCTCTGCTTCAAGCCAAGCTCTGTATCTCACGTCATTCAATGCAATCTCATTTCACTGTTACAGCAAACACCAGCGTAACCAAAGCAGGAAAAGGAGAGAAAGATGGAGAAAGATTCTGAGAGGCGTCTCCCTCCAGCACGTACCTGAGACAAGCACCATCTGTACGCCCCTGGATCAGCAGTAGATACCTGCCAGATGAAGAAGGGACAGGCAAAATGACAGCACAATAGGCTTTTAAGGGAAAAAAGAGGCAAAAAAACCACAACACAAGCAACTCCTTTGCAAGCTGCTTCAGACAGATTAAAACTTAAGGGCAGCTTCTTGGCTGGCCTCTGCCTGCAGCAGACCAGCAATAGGCTCGAAGAAGACCCTGGCTGCACTTGAGTGCTGACGCACTTAGGGAAGATGCATGTTGTTGGTGAGTGTCCCTGCTGCCCCCAGCACAGCACACACTGTCACAAACAGCCCTCGGCTCTCCCGGTTACCAAATTTACTAGCAAAACTAAGGAAAGCCGCACTTCCCAGTGATAAAACGCTCCTTCGATGGCATCACTGCACACCCCACTCCTGCACTAACTCAGAGGCTGCCCATTACCTACTAATTAGAGGACACTATTACGCAAACAATGAAAATTCATTAAGCCCTCACTTATTAATCTAAAGCAGTCTCTTCTTTGCTGTTCTCGAATACACCCCAGGCAAGCGGCTACAATTTTTATTAATCATAAAAGCGACAACCTATGAGCTGACACTTCTTTAAAGGATGTCTTTAATATCAAAATAAAATAAAATAAAGGAAAGCAGCCTTGTCTCCCAAGTGGGCCAGCACTAACAAGACATTAACCCAACCTCCCCCAGCCTGCTAGGTTCAGAGAGATGGGAGGTTTCCTTCCCAGGAACCTCATCCTTCTCCCGGGAAGCTGTTTTTCCCCATCAGGCACATCTGGGCATGCACAGCCCTGGCTAGATGTCTCCCTGAGCAGCCCATCACCGTTGAGCCTGGCATTGCAGTAGCTGGCTTGACCACAGCCCAGAGGGACCTGCTGTCGGGGGGCAGGAGGCTCCAGTTATCACTGCGAGTTCACCAAGCAGGGACCGATGTGACCTGGCTCTGTGGGCAGCACACGGGAGGGTTCCTGCCACCAGGAACGATCTCAAGGAGCAGAAGAGGGGTATTCATGCCTCACTTCACTGTGTGTACTTTTATCTTCTTTTCTAAACCCATCTCGTAGTTCAGCCCCACTCGGGACCAGACTATGCAGTCTCTCTCTCACTCCCCCCACCCTCCCAGGGAACAGGGAGAGATAATACAAGAAAAACGGCTCGAGGTTTGAGATAAGGACAGGGAGAAAATCTTAAAAGATACCGGCACGGGCAAAACAGACTCGACTTGGGGAAAACTATTAATTTATTTCTAAAACCAAAGCAGGATAATGAGAAGGAGAACAAGATAACCTCCCTCCACCCCTCCCTCTTCCCGGGCTTAACATTATCTCTGCCTCCTTCCCAGAGCGGCACAGGGGGGAAGAGGGAATGGGGGTCGCGGTCAGTTCATCACGCGTTGTTTTACGCCGCTGCTTCATGGCTGGGGGAAGAACTCCTCACATTCCTCCCCTGCTCCATAGTGGGGTTCCTCCCACGGGCTGCAGTCCTTCGTGAGGGAGGCCAGAGGGTGGGGGCCGCAAGGCCCACAAGGCACCTCCTCCTCTCTGCCCCCGCTCAGCTCCTTCACATCCTCTCTGGTTTTTTTTTTTCTGTTTTCCCCTTCTTAAATACGTTATCACAGAGGCGTTATCAGGGAACATTCTGTCAGCAATTGGTTTGGCCCTGGCCGAGTCCACTGAACAAAGGGGAAACTTCCAGAAGCTTCTTAAAGAAGCTGCCACCGTAGCCCCCTCCTCACTAAACAAAACCAACACACACCCATTAAACCTCTCAAATGAATTTACTTTCTGAATTCCTTGGCAGTTTCTTCATTAATGCTGATTGCTGCCATTCCTAAACCAAAAAACAAATGCTTCAGCACCTTGCCGAGGCTCATTTCATGCAGGACCCATACCTGCCTGCGCTCAGGTCCCACCAGCTGAACACTAGGTCCAGGACTTGAACATCCAGGCAGATGTTTGCAGATTTGAGACCATTTCTGGGGACCTTTTGGAGGTGGCAACGTCACAGTTTGCGACTTGTACCTGCCAGATGAAAAGATGTAGCTTTTCCTGAGCACTTCACAGCAATGGTCTCCTCATAGTCAACAGCTAGAGAACAGCGGTCATCCCAATACATTGCTCCATCTACAGTCCTCTTCTCTTCCCCACACAAGATCTCCTGCACAGAGAGGATCCTGACAGGCTGAGTGACAGCCCTGACAACTACCAGATGCACTTGTCAGTGAACATGCGAAACACCACCTCAGCCACGGGATGAGGATGGCTGGTCGCCCTCAGCAAGGACAAAGAGCATCGCCAGACCGAACATCACGTTTCCACCTTGAAGGAGCAGATGCAGGGCTGAATCACCAGGAAGCCAGGAGGACTCTGAGCTCATGCGAGAGCCAAGGGCACAGCAAACATCATGATATCTTGCAAAGCAGTGATCATACTTTAAGCACAAGTCCTCCTCTGCATACCAGTTTTCTATCCCATTTTCACTTCTATTGCTCAAAATTTCATGTGGGATTATTGAGCGTGAAGTTCAACAAGGCAAGGCCCCCTCAAGATACAGTTTAATGAGAAGGCTTCACCAAACTTCTCCGAGGTCTGAGCTCATCCCAGACAGCCATGTCTCCAGGCCAGAGCCTGGTGCACAGCTCACTCAGGACCACAGGAGTTCACCCTGCCTGGTTTACAGATGGGAGGCTCCTTCAGAAACCCCTCCTGGGCCAGAAAAAATACGTCTGCTCCAGTCTGAAGTTTCAGGTTATCCTGGAAGCTATTTCATTTTCTCTTCAGCCCCAAAGTATCCACATGGGAAATCAGCAGGCAGTAGCTGACTCGGTGATTACTCCCTGTGGATCAGCCTTTAGATGAACATGTCATCCACTGTGCCAAATCTCAACGACGGGGTCGTGCTCTGAACTTGGACCCTCTCTCACACCTACTAAGCAATTTAAATCCAATGCCCTTTACCCACCCCACCACACAATTCCAACCAAAAGCAAGGAAAACCTTGATTTTAAGGGCTCACCGCAAAGTCACTGGAGTCTCACTGCCTGGTCTGTACTCTTACTCCTCCTCCTGGTTTCACCACCTCATTTCCTAATTGCGCAGCTAAAACTTTAAGGAACTAGAGCTTAAAGGGTACAATACCCTCACAAGCCTTTCTGCCTCCTCAGGAGGGGGAATGGCTGTGGGGAGGAGAAAGCATAACCACATCTCTCTTCTTCCTTCTCCGACAGCTGTACATCTGCACTACTCACCAGCAACCTGCCTTTGCAGGGAGCAGACAGTGCCTCCTGAACCACCGCTTTCAAGGCAGCCTCCCGAGATGCAGCACCTCCTCTGACTGCCCAGTGGCTTTTCTTGCTTGCCCGTGTTTTACACGATGCCACACACCTGCAACACAACTCCTGAGACAATTTTTAAGAGCTGTACTTACTGTCATTGCTGCAAATCACCCCTCAGCTCCTGCTTTTCCCCTTACATTTTTTTTTCCTACCAGACAGGGTGCCGTACACCTCGTTTTTCCCAGGCTGTGTGCGGAAAGCCAAGGCACGGCACGCAGGGCGGGGAGCAGGCTACATCACCGCTCGCCGCGACGATGTCATCGGCCGATGATGTGAAGGACGGAGGCTAGACGCCTTGCTTTGCAGTTCCTGACGTGACTCAGAACAGCCTGGGAATTACGCTTGGAATAAGTGATTAAAAAGTCTGACTACTCCTCCATTACCACGCACGAGTGATGCTCCCAGCAGCACGGATCACAGCTGCACCCGTGTAAACGAGAGCAAAATCAGAGCTGCTGCCTGGTGAGGATGACTTACACCAGCAGTTCCGAGAGCTGGGACTCCCCCAAACTGTTTCCTCTTCACCTGGGATAAACCCCGGGTGTGTGGATATAGGAGTAAGGGCTTGGAAAACCCATTGATGGGAAGGGAACCACCCAGTCTGTATTTAATGATGTTCTGAACCCCGGCACAGCTGCAGGATACACCCTCGGCAATCTGTGATCGCCAGCACGTGGACATCGGTCGCCTTCACAAACCACTATCACAAGGGGTAGACGGGAAATTCCCCCACGTTTTTCTGGGAAGCGCCACGTTGTGGCAGCCCCGCTCTTCCAGACGCCTCATAAACCTCCCAGAGCTTGGGAGAAAAGTCTAATTTCTGCTCCTCCAGCTGGGAAAAAGGGCACAGGAATTCAATTAGCAGATAAACATGCTTAAGCCTACGTGCACGGGTAGTCCCATATAGGATTAATTCACGGGCTTCATTCATACGTGAGGGCTTCCAGCCCTTATTCAGGTACCCATCAAAATTAAGTTCATGTTTCTTGGTTTAGGGTGACTCAGCCAAGGTCACATGCTGAGTCTGAGCAGAACTCATACCATGGAAGCCACTAAGAAATGAACTGTGAAGATCCCACAGAGGTTTTAAAAGGCAGAATAAAACCTCTCCAAGCCTGTTCTGCTCTAGAACATCAACCCACCAAGCAGCTGGATCTCAAGCCTCACCTTCTTCTCATTAGCAGAAATTAACAGCAACACAAAATTCAGCTGAAGCCTCCCAGCAGGTGTGGCTGAGCTGTGTTCTCCTCCCTCCTGCTGCCCAGTCCATACCCCACGTCCCCTCTTTCTGCAGCCATTCCCATCTACTACCAGCTGGATTGTACAGGATGATGCTACCACATCCTGGTGGGACGGACGCTCCTCGGCTACAGTTTGGGTTAACTGGATGAGCAGCAGTCTAATGCTCCCTGTCTCTTTTCACTGCCAAAAAACTCTTTCACTGACCTCTTTCCTTCCTATCCCACCCATGCAAATTCATCACTGCCTTCTACAAAGTTTGCAAAGGTCAAAATAACAAACTTTGGCGTCCCTTGTATTTGAGAAGAAAGAGAAAAATCCAAGCCATCTGTTATTTTGAACTTTGCATGTATTTTGTGCAAGTTTTATGAGGCAGCAACCTAAAAGTCTGGATAGTTAGTGCAAATCAGGGTCATTTCACTGCAGACCTTCTGATGTCTGCCTCCTTAAGGAGGTAGAAGATCTTGAGAACCACAACAACTTGCAGTCTACTGGCTTTGGACATCAGCAGAATGTTGTATCATTACAATTCGCTGCCCATATTACAGAGAGGTCCAGAGACCTAGCCAAGAGAGCATATTATCACACTAGGCAAGCTACTCATGTTTTACTTGTGACATCAAAGACAATCCCTGCCCTAGAAGAGTGAAGACATGCTCCACAGACAAGGCAGTGGAAGCACAAAACCTGGAGTGGCCTGTTGTGGTCACCCGGGCAGGTAGTAGCCAAACGAGGGAAACACCTAGGTATCCCGAGGGGTACCCCACCTCCTGGGGTGAATTCCAGTCCTCAACATCAGCTTTTTGATACCTCTCCTCACTTTACTTCCTCCCCCAAGTTGACCTGTGAGTAGATGCCTGTTCTGCAAGTGTGGAGATCAGCAGGGTTCCCAGCTGAGGACAAGAGCTGACCGCTGCCAGAACCCAGAAGGAATCATGGAATGGTTTGGGTTGGAAAGGACCTTCAAAGCCCACCCAGTCCAACCCCCCTGCCAGGAGCAGGGACATCTCCAACCAGATCAGGTTGCTCAGAGCCCCGGCCAACCTGGCCTGGGATGTTTCCAGGGATGGGGCATCCACCGCCTCTCTGGGCAACCTGGGCCAGTGTTCCACCACCCTCTGTGTAAAAAATTTCTTCCTTACATCTAATCTGAGGAAGCAATGGGACACGTCCCTGTGAAGCACTCTGCCCTTCCCTGCCTGCTCCAGCCCTCCGTGCCTGCTCCAACTTGTGGGCAGCTGCCTACCCTCAGCCTTTCCTCACCATCCACCACTTCTTTCTCCCTCCCCTCCTTTTCTCTCTTAACAAAATTCCTCACCCCTGTGTATCTGCTGACCCCAAAGCTACCCTGCCATCACCTTCAGAAGGAAACCCAGCCTCAAGCCATCTCTTCAAAGACGACTTCACATTCAGGCCTCTCTTCAGCACCTTTCCTTGCACCCCTGCCCTCCTCAACTGTCTTCAGCTTGTGTCCTCAAAGGCCACTCCTCCGCCAGAAGAAAACCTGTACGAGAGTAAATCATCACCGGGCATCACCGACACCAACACAAAGAAGCACTGAGCTGCCCGACATCCCATGCAAACCAATCGATGCAAATATTCCGTGTGGAGCAACAGCGATCCCACTTCCAAATACTGCCAGGCTCCCCATGCTGGGGACGGGGCTGCGTATTGAAGCGGAGCCCAGCGCCCGCCCCAAACCCACCACTGGAGCCCTTCTCAGACAAGGAAGACTCATCCTTGAGCAGAAGGGATGGGGAAAGCACCAACATCTTGTCTTCAGTCCCTTACGAGCCCAGATGATCTCAGCAAGCTCCAGCACGTGGCAGAGGGATGCACAACAGTCTCTGCTCTGGGGTAACGATCCAACAGAGAGAAAAAAAAATGTGTGCAAGTGTGTTTGTGCGTGCACATGAGCTTGTGTGTGCACTCATGGGGAGCGGGAAGGGCAGCCACCTCGCTGCCCGTGTCTGCATGCTTCAGTGCAGCCCTGCGTCAGACGTCACCACGCGATCCTGCCTCCAAAGAGCCGCGGTGACTTCGCTTTGTCAGGTTAATGCCAACATCACGTTATTTCCTCCCCGTGACGTCTCTGTAGACTTGAACTAACACCATTCGCAGAGTCAGACTCATACCGGCATCATCCAGTCTCCTCCAACACCGAGCACAGCTCTGCCTGGATATGCCTTCCTCAGTCTACTCTGATCCCTCCCTTCCTGTGCCCTTGGTCCTTCCCTAAAAATCCCAGTAATTTTTGCACGTCCCTGGAAACCCGTGAGAGCATCTGATACCAAGTTTTACACAAACCAAAAACACTCTTCTCACTGAAACCCATAACAAAACCACTCCACTGTGGGCGATCACGTCCTTTAGCTCATGTGGATTTCAGGAAAAGAAATTTCCTGAAATTTCTGACTCCAATGTTTTCATCACCCAGTTCTGTCTTTCTCACTTTCCACCTGGGCACCACAAAATGGGCAACTGCCTTGAAATTATGATTATAATTACAGTTTGGTGGGTCTTAAATGTGGCAGAGAAAGACAGTCCTTCTCTTCATGACGTTCCTGGTACGACATAACACAATAAATGACCCAAGGAAGGTCTGCGGAGCTGGACGTAAATGTTTAATGTGCCCATCATAGGGCTTCTCAATGTTTAGTGTCTACTACCAAAAATTGGGCTGCTAGCCAAGTTTGCATCGTTACCCGGGCATGCATCCTCATCTGCTGTACACCAGGAGTCCTCCAAAATCCACCTGCTCTTTTGCATATTTCTGGCTTTTCACTAGAAGAGGGCTATGCTCCTTTTCTATTAAAAAAAAAAAAAAAAAAGGAAAAAATTAGAGAGTGGACAGATAGTTAGGAATTTCTGAGGTTTGACAGCCCGCAATTGGAGACAAACTCAACTGAAATAGAAGTTGTCATTGCAGGAAACGAATCCCTGAGCTGTTCTCCATCCATTTTTAGCAAGCAAACCAGGTGAGCACAGCCAACCGCTAGTTATCTTCTGAGTCACAGGAAACAGCACCCGAAACACATGCCTTGCCCAAAGCTTTGGAGGACAAAAAAAAAAATTATGCAAATTATTTGAGGCAAGTCTTTGGGCTTGCAAATTCCCTGTGAAATCTAGGCTTTGGATAACCAGGAGCTCCAGGGCTGAGGTCAGGCTGCCACTGAGCACCTGCGTTTAGTAATGGATCATTGACCAAATTCTGCTCTGGGGCATCAAAGCCCCGCAGACGTCACTGGCTGCACAGTCTGGCCCAGTAACCTGTAATTTCCCCATAATCAGAAGCAACAGGGTGAGAGTTTTAGTGGCCATACATAATGCATGACTTCTGGCATCGCTGGGGAAGCGGGAGATGAGCACCGCAGCCGGCAGGGCCAGCCACAACACCAAAAAAATCGGACGCTTGAATAACCAAGAGGAGCTCCAAGTGCCCCTACGATCCCGAAGGCTGTTGGGAGAGCATCCTCCCATCTACCCCTGCTCTCCCACCACATCCCAACTCTTTTCCACACTCCCCATGCAGCAGCAACACAGGGATGGTTTCGTCGTGGCTGGTACCTATGTGCTGGTGGAGCAGCCAACTGCTGCCCCTTGGCACGGACGAGGGCTGAGCATCTTGCTCTCCGTCACACAGCTTGAAAAAAGCTTGTTGAGTAGTTCAGCAGCCGTGAGCGCCATTAAATACTCCAGGTATGTGCCCCACACACAAAGGTGTAGTCTGAGAGCTGCTCCCTTGCAGCCTGTTGCTGCATTCCTCTCCATTCCCACTGCCAGTCCACCATCGACCTCTTCTTCATCATCTCGGCTAGCTTTCCGCTATCCAGCCTCCAGCACGCACCCCTCAGACATCAGATCTGGTCCTCACCCCAGCTGTGACCCTTCCTCCTTATGCCCACATCCAGAGAAGCTGCTTTTATCCCCTTTTCCCTTTATTTTCCGTTGTATGTTCTTCCTCTGTCCACCCTGATCCCTCCCTTCCTGTGCCCTTGGTCCCTCCACAAAAATACCAGTAACTTTTGCACATCCCTGAAAACCCCTGAGAGCATCAGATACCAAGTTTTACACAATCCCAAAACACTCTTCTTGCTGAAACTCATAATAAATCCACTCCACTGTGGGCCGTCGCGCCCTTTCCCTCACATGGCACTCAGGAAAGGAAATTTCCCCCCCTGGGTTTCACGCCAGGGCCAAGGCTCTGCCTGGTCCCATTCATGTGCACGACCACACCTCCACCAAGCTCCTCCACCAGCACAGGACCCAGACAGGGAGCACGTCTCGGGGAGTCCTCACTCTGTTTTTTATCGAAAAGATGCAGGACTGGGACCAGAAACCATCCAGGTCCAGCTTCCTCCCACCTACCCATGGCACTGACCATGATGCCACCAGGTCACACCTTCTTCCTCAGCCATGGTGAAGTAGAAGCTGCTGCTACTTCAAAAGCGTCCCCGTTGCACTAAACCAAGGATGGTGGTGGCAGCTGCAACCCAAGCAGCAGCAGGAACCGTCTGCTGGATAAGAGCAGGAAAGACGCCAATAAAACTTCCCAGAAAGGGGAGTTAGATCCTGCTGCCACCAAAATATCTGGCTTTCCCTGGGAGGAGGACTCCGCAAACAGCATCCATCCGGCACGGGGGAGCACGATCACATAAACATCAGCCCTGATTGAACAGCACAGGGCGTGACATTTACCACCAGGATGTAACCTTTGAATGCATCTCCTGCAAGTTATTAGCGCTGAGCACGCTCCGTGCCATTTAGCCATCACCGCTGAACGACAATCAGATTAAGTCATGACAGAGCTAACGAAAAATGTGTGAACACCACACGTGGGGAGCACCAGCCGGCACTTCCCAGCCCGACCGCGAGCAAAGAGCAGTGGTGGGAGCAAGGAGAGCATCAAGATTTGAGCTTGCCACAGCAAATCATGCAAATAAACTAAGGGAGAGCTCTTCTGGCAACCTCCTCCAGCTGTAAGCTCCGGGGGAAGTTCAGCAGACGGCAAGCTGAGGAGACAAGGGCAGACGGCAGCCAAGCGTCACCAGCAGCACAAGTTGGGACCCATCAGAAAATCTCTGCAAGAATGGGTTTCCTCCAGAAAACTGGGTCTCTGACAACAGACCTCTTTACACAGAGAGCTTGCAATGCTGCTTGGGAGATCTGTTTTACAAAAAATCACTAAAAATTGAGGTTTGCTGTTGAAGAATAATGCACCTCAATCTAAGAACACACCTATCTACTCAGAGGATGAGAAACCGGACTCTTCCCAGGCCACCAACCAGCATCGCTTGCATTTTCCACTTCTCTGCCCTAAGCCTGTGAAATTTGGCAGACATCAGACACCTCTTCTGCAAATCCCACTCCAGCTGACCCAAGGTGCAGCAAACAGCAAGCCCCAACCAGGATGGAAGACCCTGGAATGATCTCGGTCAGATCGTGTGGCATTGCTTGTGTGGTTTGTATAAATGATTGATGGGGGCCCCCAGCAGCAGAAGGGGATTTCAGAGAGAAAAACCCAGCGACAGACCCTCAGCTTGAATAATCTTCACTGGGCTGCCACTGCCACCAGCCAAGGACCTTCTCCTAGGCTACGAGGCCACCGCTAGTTCTTCCTTTGCAGGTTCCTCACCAGTCTCAAGACCGGAGGGGTTCATGGACACAAACATCTCAGCAAAGAAGCGCCTCACAGCAATGTATCCAGAAGACCGGTGTCCTTCACCCTGCTCCACATCCCGGGGTACCACCACCCAACACGCACAAAATACAGCCTCGAGTCCAAAAATCAAACCATTAGCTAAACCCTCCGTCCCATGCACACACCCAGGAGACGGCACAGATCTCTCTCCAGGGCATGTTTGGTACCGGGTTATAGAGGGTTAAACTTTACAGCCTCAAAATTGCATTTTAAACCCAAAAAAGGAGGCAGAGGGGAGGGACAATATGCCATTCCCCAACCCACCCGCTCCTGTATTCGGGAAAATCTCACCCGAATTCTTACATAAACCAACCCAAGTCCCCAGGTGCACTAAGAAAATTAAAATAAAACCTAAGAAAACGAAAAGAAAAAGGAAGAAGATGAAAAGAAAAAGGAAGAAAATAAAAAGAAAAAGGAAGAAAATGAAAAGAAAAAGGAAGAAAATGAAAATAAAAACTACCTTCTGCAATCTGATGTCCCCCGGGTCAGTCGCTGTACGTTCTCGGGAGTTTTTGGGGAGGACGCTTCCACATCAGCAAATAATCGAGCGTCCTGAAACAACTGTGCCCCATCTTCTGCCTGCAAACGCTCCGGCTGCTGTTTTTTTTTCCTACAGCGGTTTGACTCAGAGGTCTGGCCAGACTCGCAGCTCTCAAATTCGTTTAATAAATCATCTCCTCACCACGCCCAGAAGCAAAAGGCAAATCTGTGTCTCCCAGGCACCTGCTGATTGGACTAACGTGCCTCTTGCTAATTACCCCACGAGGAAGAGTATGGCTCGAGCGACGTGTTTACGAAGATAAATATTTTAACTTCACAGTTAGCGCTGTAAACCCGCTCCAGCCGGAGAGTCTCTCAAGTTGATTCCAGGAGAAAATGCCTCGATAATTATTATTTTTTTTTTTAAGGTTATGAAATATTAATTTCGGTGAAATACGTAGCATGTGTTTCAGGTGCAATTAGTACCTGCTGGCAGAGGGGAAAAAAAAGCTGGCTGGTGAAGCCCAGGGAAGGGATGGAAGTGTTTTCTCCCCTCGGCGGAGGGAATGCAGCAGGCTGCCCTATCTAATCTCACTATAGCAACGGGAAGACCTTGGCAACCCCAATCTTCACAGTTATTAAGATGGGAGCAGGAAGAGTCAGGAGCGCAGCGCCGAGGGATGCTCGGCTGAGAAGCTGACCTGGTTCCTGCTGAGGAAACAAAGCGCCCTGTCTGGCTCGGGGGTGACGGAGGGTCTGCCGAGCTCACGGACAGGTGCTAGTCCAAATTCAGCTGCCCAAAACTTTCTTGTGGTGTTTTTTTTGGGGAGGGGTACACAGAAGAGGAGACATGCATTTCCTCACTGCACCCTGGAGAAGGATCTCCAGATCCTGCTGCTAGGACCTGCTGGAGCGAGTCCAGAGGAGGCCACGCGGATGCTGAGAGGGCTGGAGCAGCTCTGCTGTGAGGCCAGGCTGAGAGAGCTGGGGCTGTTCAGCCTGGAGAAGAGGAGGCTCCGGGGAGACCTGAGAGCGGCTCCCAGTGCCCAAAGGGGGCTGCAGGAAAGGTGGGGAGAGACTCTTCAGCAGGGTCTGGTGTGATAGGACAAGGGGTAACAGTTTTAAAATAGAAGGAGGCAGGTTCAGACTGCATCTAAGGAAGAAATGTTTTACGCTGAGGGTGGTGAGGCACTGGCTCAGGTTGCCCAGAGAGGTGGTGGATGTCCCATCCCTAGAAAAATTCCAGGCCAGGCTGGACGGGGCTGTGAGCAACCTGGTCTGGTTGGAGATGTCCCTGCTCCTTGCAGGGGGAGTTGGACCAGATGAGGCAGATCTTTAAAAGTCTCTTCCAACCCAAACCATTCTAAGATTCCTCAAAGCCCAAAGAAGAAGATGCTCCACTTGGGCCAAGTCTGCAGCCAATTTCTCTCCCTCAGCTCCCCAGTCTCAGCCCCAGCTTCAGCCATGAGGACGTGCCCAGACGGGACAGGGACAAGGAGGCTCCACCACGACAGCCACCCAGCCTGGGGCTGCCAGCAACCTGCGCCGCTGCCACCTCAGCGCCTCCAGAGATCACTCGCTCACTCTCACCAGATGATTCACCCACAAATGCAAAGGCGCAGAACGCTCAGATCAGCCTGTTGTAAAATATTACGTCTTGGTGACTGCCTACCCCGGAGCCATTTTGGTCCTGGGCTCCTAGACAGTGAGGACAGCCCCAGGGCTAACCTGGCTGCCACCAACTCTTGGCCATAGCATGGTCCTACCTGGACAGAGCAGGATTTGCTGTAACACTGCACCCTTGTCAAAGAGGGACAGTTCACTAAAAGCCCTTTAACTGCCCTGCACCACTCTATAAAAGGGGACTTCAAGCTGCTGGGATCTCCAAAACCAGACCCCACAGCTCACAGGGCAGCCCTGAACATCTCTACCATAATGGCTGCCCACCAGAAGAAGATACTGACTGGAAGGACTGGCTGGGGACTCCACAAGGCTGAGTTACTGCTACTGCTGTTATCCAGACTGTTAGCAGGGTAATCACAATCCGTACCAAACTTCCAAGGTAGCATGAGTCAGTCTTTTTGGTAGCAGAAGATTATTTTGTCCCTAGCACCGCTCTTCTTGGCACTCTGAAGTCCTGGGACTACTTTCCTCCACTACCACGGTTTCCAGCCAAACCCAGCTGTTTCTTTCCGTTCCAGCATCCGGATTAGCCCAAAGAAGTTTCTCCACCAGCCCCTGAAACAGTCCCACAAGCTGATCCTACTGTGGGTGCACGTCCCCAGCCCACCACAGTCTTTGCTGCTCCACACTCCCTTCTGCTCCCCACCAAGACCTTCCTCACCACCACAGTCCCCATCTCCCAGCTGCACTCCTCACGATCCAAGCTTTAACTCGTCCAGGACTTTACCAGCACTACAATATAAAGTAGGCAACTGGGCCAGTTCCAGATGGAATTAGATGCTGCTGGTCATTTTTTTTCCTCCAAAGAGGAGAGGAAGCTCCCACCGCTCCAATTAGCTCAACTGGGTGGATGTTATCCAGCCAACATATTTGCTAGAGAGCCTGATGGCGAGCACCAACCCATCCTAGCAGAAACACAGCTCTGTACTCAGAGCATTGCTCGCTCTCGCTCCCGCGGCCCTTGGAAGCGATTAGACAATAGCACTGGAAACATAAATCCTTCAGCAGCTGGGAGGAAGTCTGCCAAGGAGGTTTTGAAGGCCTGGTAGCTTTGGACCATGGAAAGCACAGCCTATACAGTGTTTAAACGCATTATGAGTGGAGAAGCAGCAGGAAAAGAGGTTAGAAAAGAAAATGCAATCGCGATTTCACTTGAGAAGGGAGATGGTGTAGAAAATTTAAATATATGATTCCCTACCCTCAGCCAGCTCTTCAGATGCTGTATATTGGCCAAGCTCCACGGAGCGCTGCTGATAGCCACCCACTGAGGGCTGGATCCAAGTCTCTAGGTCTCTTCTGAGCACTTGTCAGCGGTTTTGCTTGCTTTTATTTTTTATTTTTGACTGGGCTGGAAAGTACCTCAACGAAAACGCACCGCGCTCTTTAGTGCACATTAAAACCGAGAGCTATCGGAGACAAATGTCAAAATGTTAATAACAGGCTAGGTCCTCATCTGGTTGAAAAGAGCACCCTGCCACCCTCCCCATGTCTCCTCCGTCTAGGCAGGGATCACGCCTGCCAGCAAGGTGCCAGACCCCATGGCTGTCCCCGCGGTGGGAATTTGGGGGGGGGCTGCAGGGTAAGCAGGCAGGACGGTGGTGGTGACTAAATGAAAATACAGCGAGACGGTGTGTCATCCTCAGAGCCCGTTTCAGCCCCAGACACCCGCCAGCGTTAGGTACCGGGAGGCTCTTTACCTTGTCACCAGTGACTAAGAGCATCCATGGCATGACGGTACCTCAAAAATACAGGTGATGGAAAATGGCCCTTGTCCAAGGAGGACGGATCTTTTATTATGTTCTGTTTACCTCTCATATTACTAAAGAGAAAGCCACGGAGCATGCGATCCTTTTAGGTTCTCTGAATCCACTTAGATTTTATCTCCGGAGCCGGAGCTTTCCAGGAATGAAATAGCTGCAAGACACAACGTGGGTGAAACAAAATCAAATAGAGAGTCTCCAACATGAAAGGCAAAGTAAAAGGATGACAGCACTAGTTATACGGAGGGAGAAATAAGGAGGAAAGGAAATTAAAAGCAATTAAAGGGAATTAATTAGAAGGTATGATGGAACTACGAAAGAGGAAAAACAGCTATGCAGAGTTCACTAAATACCCCAAACTTTTAATTGTTGCACTTGGAACTGCAAGCCCTGGAGGTTCAAAACCCCTCTGGCAGTTTCCAAAAAAAAAATTCCCATGGCTTAAACAAATTACTTCTTTGCCTCTAAGTCTGCATGGCAGACAAGTTTCTGAGCTTCCCCTTCAAACCACGAAGGCAGACGCACGTCCTGCTCGCCCCTTCGCTCCACCGGCCAAAGTGGACAACCCGCACCACCAGGAGCTGGGGCTTCAGATGTGTGGATGCTCTTGTTCCAAGTGTTGGGCTGAATTATTTGCATCCACCCAGTGTTCCTGGTAGGGTTTTCAAAGGGCCCTGAGGGTGGTGGGACTACTGTCAGTGCTTGAAGTCACCAGGAAGAGACCAGCCACTAGGTTAGTCCTGGGAGAGAGGGCCACCAGCTGGAGCATCTCACCTTTCATGGAAACACACTGCCTACATTTCCCATCTAACAGTCCTTTTCATAGGATCACAGAATGGTTTGGGTGAGAAGGAACCTTTAAAGGCCATCTGGTCCAACCCCCCTGCCAGGAGCAGGGACATCTCCAACCACATCAGGTTGCTCAGAGCCCCGGCCAACCTGGCCTGAAATGTTTCCAGGGACGGGGCATCCACCGCCTCTCTGGGCAACCTGGGACAGTGCCTCACCACCCTCAAAGAGAAGAAATTTTTCCCCAATACCTAATCTAAATCTGCCCTCTTCCAGTTTAAAACCCACTCATTATCCCCAGTTCTGAAGTGGAATGAGGATCTAAATGAAGACATCGCCACAAAAAGGGTTGTGGAGAGCAGGAGCCCCCAGTCTCTCCGGGTCTTCCCTTTGCCAGCCGCCTTGGCTTTAACCATGAGAAGTAAGGAAGTCCCCTGCAGAGATCAAAACGCCCTTTATTAAGGGAATAGCGTTGATGGCTGGGAGGAATGACAAGAGGTCATAAAAAAAAGCAGGCAGACACTGTTTGTCTTGGCCTCCTGGAGACGTATTATTTTCCTGGGATGCAAGCTCCGGCTCCACGCCGAAGGCAAGGATGTGCGAAATGGAGACGGGGCCACCTTGCCAAGGTGGGGTTTGTTTTGGAAGAAACTCCTCACCCGGTGTTTCCGTGCGGGGCAGCAAAGCCGGAGCTGCTGGATGGTGCTCAGAGAGCAATGGCCAAGTCCTTCAAGCTTGGGGTGCATGCATGGGGTCCATGTAGCACCCCTAAAAAATCCACATAGGAAGACCGGCAACCTCCTTATGGTCTTCCCATGTTCTCCATCCATCCATACCACCTCACCAGTCACGTATAGACAGAGGGACGGATACAGGGATACAGATACAGGCAGCCCTGCTGCCCCGGCCACTGCACGATGCTGCCGTCTTCAGAGACCCACCAAGCCTTGATTGCGTTTAATTAAGTGACCGCACATTGATTTACACAACAATAACCCTGTTTCCAAACACTTGGGCTTCAAGCAGCTCGCCCCAGTGACAGAGCCATGCTGTTACTATGAAAGGGAGAACTTCATTATCAGTTATCTATTACAACTCAGAATTTTTTTTTTAAATTCTTTTTTTTTTTTTAAAAAAGGCACGGCTAATGTGACATGAAAAACCACTCATTTTCAACCCAAGCCTAGGGAAGAATTTTTTTTTTATTATTTTTTTTTTTTTCTGCATGAAAGACAGACTGTTTCGTGCTTTGAAGTTAATTATAACTATTTTGCTTTATACATCACTTGCTCAGAAAGTTACAAGCCTTCCAGATCTCCCTGGTTTATTTGGTACCGAGACAGACCGAGGTTTGAAAGTCACAGCTGTCACAGGCCCGGCTTCCATTAGGAAGATTAATCTTCCCCAAGATGCATCCATGGGAAGCTCTGAATCACAGGGTTGGATCCTGCCGCCAGTTACACAGCGTCAACAGAATTGCATGAAGATGAGGAAAAGCAAAGCTTGGCTGGTGAGCGTCAAACCTCCTGCTGTGGGATGGGACGGGAGCAAGGCAGTAGAAAATCAGCGCTTTGGGACATTTCAGTAGAATATTTATGCCCCGCTGATGCTCCGGGGTGTGCCACGGCACGTATCGCACGCAGCCTCCATCCCTAAATTAAGGAAACCTCTCGATTTCTCAGCGCAAAATGAACTCAAATAATGAAGCGGTGAAGGAACATCCCATCCCACCGCAAACACCGGGGTGCTGCTGGGACAAACAGCCTGTACCTCCTTTTCTCCCCCCACACTCACTCTCCATCCACAGCAGCAAAATAATTTAGCTTTAGGCTTTTAATTCAAAGAGAAGAGCGTCTGACACGTTGAACTGGGGTCATGCCATCCTTCCCAAGTGCCGCGTCGAGAACGCAGGTGGCACCTATGTGGGAGAAAGAGGTTTAAGCTGCCAGATCACAGACCAATTCCCAGCAAACCCTGCAGAGTCACCAGGTAGTTCCTGGATAACTCCTACACACACAGGCACCAAAGGGACAGAAGAAACTATTTGGCTGAGGAGGAACTGGAACTGCTCTGAACGAAGGGCTGTGCTCGTGGTGGAGGTGCTACTATGAGGTATGAGTGTGCAGAGCCTCCTGCCTGCCTCTCCTGCCTGAAGAAAAAAAAAAAAAAAAAAAAAAAAAAAACCAAAAAACAAACCAAGAGCGGTTTTTCTGCTGGTGTAGTATCTGCTGGGGGGTCTTCTAGGTGCACCTCAAAGGTAGAGGACTTTCATTGCTGCCCAAGCTGAAAACTGGGGAGAGAGTCAGGGGTGGTGAGGTTCTGCTCTAGAGCAGGAAGACCATCACCACAGCAATGCCTGGTCCTGAACCACGCGTGGAAAGAGCCGGTGGTCTCCAGCCAGCTTTGAGCTGCTGTAACAAGGCTTGGAGGGAACGCAGCGCCCGTTTTGGTTGGGGTTTTCCACAGTCAGCCTGTCTCCTCCGGGGACCCAGGTCAGCAGCCTGTGGGTTACAGCTCCACTGCACCTGCAGCAAACGCTGCTGGATTCAGAAGGCGCAGGGAGATGCTGGTCTTTAATTTGGGGAACCTCCAACAGATTAACATCACCTTCTCCTTAGGAAGGAGGCAGAATGCAGCTTACAAACTAAAAGGCAGCAGCCGATATGCTATTAGCATACACTTGCCACTGCATGAGGCCATCATCAACAAAATAACTATAAACCTTTTTTTTTTTTTTTTTTTTTCCCCAAAGCACAGAATTCTACAGAATTATTCTTCCTCTGGGCTCCATGGAGTTTGCAGTCCCTTGTATTTGTGTCCCAGCTGAGACAATTGCAAGTTAAGTGTTCGGTGGCGGTGCTGCTGCTACAGGCACTGTGCAGCTAAATAATTCAGTAGCTAATTACTGTTTAACAATATCATTCCCTGTCACTCCAGCAGCGATCCGGCATCCAGGCCAAGAGACTCCAGCAAAAAGGAGCCTGCAAGAAGCCTTCGCTTGACGTAAAGGCATCAACTTGTGCACTTCTCCTGTGAAGCATACAGCTTACTGACCAAAAGACAAGGTATGCGGCGCATTTTATGGCATGCTAAAGGAGGGCTGTAATGAATTGCTGCTTGCCTCTAGGTCACTCGTTTGCTTGCCACCTCAGCAAACCGGTGACGGCAAAAGGTCTTGCCCATGGGATGGTTCTTCGGCGAAATAAGCTGCTAATCAGCTCAAGAAAAACAGAAAGCAGGACAGCCTAACGCTGTGCTCAGATCAGGAAATCTGGATTTTTCCGTCATCTCCAGCACCATATTTGATGCTTTCACCACCAGCATCAGGGCCACCGCACTGAGTCAGCTCTCCAGCAACGGCAACCAGTGCTCTCCAGTTCAGAGTCACCCTGCTCACAACCTGATCCTCTCAGTCTGCCTCTGCACCTGGATTGGGACTTAAAAATGCAGCTGCTCCCATTTTTTAAGACTTATCCATACACAGCATCATGACCAGCTGCCCTCTTGGCCATGAGACGGGAGCTTATTTAACGGCTGAACCTGATTTTCTTCATGCAGGGCATCACCACTGCATCTCCATCGCCGCAGCTCGGCGGAGAACCATGTCCGGTTTTTAACGACATCCCTCCTGCCTACTCGGCTCCTTGGTTGTGTGGCTTTAAAGCTCTCTTCTGGATAGCTATAAAAGGGTGTGAGAAAACTTGGAAAGGAAACCCTGGGTGGTACAGACAACTGGAACAAGGAGCAATCTGTGCCCGGAGCAGGGGAGGAGGTGGCAGAGCCCACACTGGTGCCACGATGAATGGCTGCCAGGGAGGAAATGACACACCGTGCTATCCTGCTTTTGTCCAGGGGCAAGACCAAAACCCTTCAGAAAAAAAAAAAAAAAAAAAAAAAACAGGATTATTCTTGCTTGTGCCGCTCCCTCCTCTCCTCGCCACCCCTATGCAGGCTACGGGCAACCGCCTCCACATCCTTGCTCCTACGGACCAGAGGGCATCTGGTTGGGTTTAGCGCTAAGCTTGTACTTGTACCCTCCCCAGGTTTCTCACTGCTTGTTGCTTTTTAAATGAGGAATCATGGCCACGAAGCCACCCGGAGCTGGGTTTGGCCAGCTGGCAAAGCCGGGGCATGGGAACGCCCGGCTCCGCTGCTCGAGATGTCAGCGAAATGCTGAGGGCAGGGAGGAGCAGGCAGCATCCTCCAGCCCTGCCCGCACTGCCCTTGAATGAGGTGCCACCAAGCACGCCGGCCGTGGTGTCCACGCTGGTGGTTCTCCCTCAGCTCCCAAGTCCCAGCTGCACTCATGCAAAAAAAATAAAGTCTTAAAAACTTTTCACTTCAATATTCTAAAGAAAAGCTTGTGTTTTCCAATGCCCCACCGCTGGCCATGAGGTCCACTCTTACCTCTGCTCAGGAATGTCCTCTCCTGCTCCCCCATCTCAAGCACCCCTCCAGCACATCACCCTCATGCTGTGGGGCTTCATCACCAGGATGATTCCTTCTCCTCCTGCCCATGGGCTCCTCTCCTCCTTCCCCACAGCTGAGGCTCATCCTCCAGCCACCTCCAGGTCAGATCCTTCACCTGCAGCTCACAATCATCTCCCACCCCACAGTATCACACATTTCTTTCCCCCATATCTTTCTTTCTCCTGTTGTTTCAGTGTCTCACCCATCACGTCCTCCCCTGTGAAAGGACCAGAACTCTCATTTTATTCATCACTCAAAACTATCTCCATGTCCGGGCCACCTTTCACTCATCTCTTCAGGTGTAACGAAGGCAAGCAAGGCACAAATTTAGCATTTTCTTAAAAATTAAGGTAAAAAGCCCAACCTGAAAGGAATCTAAAATCTCTATCATATATATACATATTTATCTTATTAAAAATAAAACCCTAGAGGAACTCCAGCTAAAAAACTGTCCACAGACCCAAGTTCTCCTCCTACATCCCAAGGGCAATTCAAAAGAGCTCAGGCAAGATTAAACCCAAAGCAGGACTGGGAAGGGTGAATATTGTGGGACAGATCCACCCTGGCAGGACTTCAAGAGGACTTCCAAGAAGCTGATAACCTAAAGCCAACTTGCCACCAAAAGCACCCATAGCAGATGGGACAACGCCAACTGACGTTCCTCAGTATTAGGAGTTGGAGGGACAGTGAGGATGAGCCTGAACAGGGCAAAAAGGTTTTGGCTGCACAAAGGAGGACTCCTTGGCTCTCTACTCATCACACCGGGACTCCAAAGTCTCCTGCTTTAGTCGCCAGAACATCCAAGGCTTGGTCCAGGTACTTAGAGCTTATGGTGGAGAAAAGACACCAGGGTGCAGAAAGAGCTGCCTGCAGACACCTGGTTTTGCCTGGAGACACAGGACACCCTCGTCCAGAGTTATCTCCCCCTGCACAGGACCTCCTGGGGCAGAGCAGAGCTGCCCTGACCTGGAGGACAGCACCCATCACCGCTTCCCAGGCTTTGCCACAGACCGTGAGAGCACCCTGGCAAGCACTGGGCACAGGAGAGAAGCCACCGCATCCGTCCTCAGCCGGTGTCAACCATCACAGCATCCCTTCAGCCCAACGCAGTGCTGAGCCCAGCTCAGGGTCTGCTCCTGCTTGACAGACACCAACGCTCCTCTGCCTGCTCCAGCCATAAAACCCTCTGCCCACCCCTGGACTGGCTGGGACCCTCAGTGCTAGAAGCTGCCAAGGGAAAAAAAAAAAAATCAAATTAGCAATTGCAGCACACACGTCTAAGTCACATTGTTCTTTTTTTTCGCATGCCACAGCTTGCTCCTCTTTAAGGCATTTTTATCTCAGCTCCTTGACACAGGATGAGGCCCTCGTCTCTACCGGCAAAGCCGAGGGTGGGCTGGGGCAAGCAGGCGGCTTGGGGACGGCTTTTGGTGCCTTTGCTAGGTCCAACAGCCCCAGTGAGCTACAGCCCTTGTGCCAACCAAAACCAGAGGCAGGAGAGGGTCAGAAACAGTGCCGATGTCCCAGGTGAGGTCACACCACCCTGCACAAGGTCACCTTACTAAGTACACCTCCACAAGGTGAACCCCAAGTGAAGACTGAAGATCTCCCACTTCCACATGGATCTGAATGGAGAAGGGCAGCAAACCACCCCTGCAAGGCTCTGCAGTGCTCAGCCTGGATTAAGGAGAATTCCCTTTCCCTCCTTCCCTCCCTGAAGACTCATCTGGAGCATCTCCAGCTCTGAAGAAGAACAAAACCTGACTGTCGTCTCACCAGAAAACAGCAAGTGGAAGCACCAGGACAGCCTTCCTTCCACCTACCACAGTCCTCTTGCCAGCATCCATCCTCTTGAAAAAGCACTGCTCCATGGAGATACACCGCTTCCTTTGTGCTCCTAATGAATTATTATCGATAACCTATAGGTGTAGCTGACCGGCCAACCTGCCGTGCCTACAGCAGACCCTCCTCTTGCTCAGCTGTTGAAGGATCTGACCTGGAGTTGGCTGGACGATGAGCTTCAGCTGTGGGGAGGGAGGAAGAGAGCCCATGGGCAGGTGGGGATGGGATCATCCTGGCCATGGGCTCTGGGGAAGCCCCACATCGCAAGGTCAATGTGATGGAGGGGTGGCCGAGATGGGGGAGCAGGAGAGGACATCCCTGAGTGCAGTGAGGTGCAGCGAGGCAGGAAGATTTAGCCCTCCAGGTCATCTCAGTCACCAGAGGCCCCCGGGACCTGAGTCACCAGACACTCATCAGCCACCTCAGACACCCAAGGCACCACCAGCCCTGGGGCCAGCATGATGCAGGGAGCCCTGGGGAAGCACGGAAAGGCTGCGTGGAGCTGCTTGCTTTAGATTGCGCTGTCTGAAGGTTTGCATATTTGGAACCACATAAAACCATCCCGTAATGCTAACAAAAATAGCTTAGGAGCAGAAGAGAAGTGCAACCACAACTATTTTGCCAAAAACCCACAAAGACATCCCCATCCCCAGGAGCTCACGGTGGAGCACGAGAGGAGGCAGAGCATGCAAGGAAAAGGTGTCTGGTGGTGGTATCCAATGCAGCAGAAAAATAAGTGGTTTCTGTGGTTTGTTTTTTTTTTTCACAAGCCACACCTGCACACCATCCACCCATTCGTTCCCCTCCAGACTCATCCAAACACTCACTACTTGCACGACGCTTCCCAACAAGGACCAACTTTGCTAAGAAAAATAATAGAGCCCAAGGCAAAATCAAATTTTTGTCCTCCAAACAGGCAATTATCTCTTGCAAAACCATCTAAGTCTAAAATGCAGGAGAGGCAATATTAAGCTTTGCTAAAACGGTGCCTTTAAAGTACAAATTGTTGCAACATGTGAAAACAACATGGGGGATTTTCAGCCATGGAAAACCAGGATTATTTTTTATTTTTTGTTTTCCAGGCATACCGGGCTCCAACAGAGATGATCCTAAAAGATCACACCTACAGCTGTATTACATACAGCACTCCGTTTTTAGATTATGATAGAGGAGGTGCTCACGAACTGCTTCCCCGTTCCTCCTGGAACCCCCACAGACATGCTCCAAATACCCCTGAGCAACCCAGATTCCCAAGGTATGCCTGTAACAGATGTAAAACACAAACCAAACTGCAATATAAACCTAACACACGGCGGTGTGATGTGCCTAAAAAACGTTCCTGGCGTTGATTTGGGACTGTCTACAGAAGAAAACCCTGATGATCCTACCTACGTGGTAACCTGGGCATGCTAGATGAATATCCAACATCTCCATTGCCCACCATCAACACACACAGCTATCAAGTAGACAGATGCAGACAGAGATTAGGAAATAATTTTGGGGATTGTTAGGACAGCCCTTGTAAAGGCACAAGCTTCGGGACGCAATGAACTGAAAGGCAAAGCAGAGACTCGAGATTTACATCCCAGAGCAGGCTGCGGAGCGTGAAGCAATAACGGTGGCTCTGGATAGCGCAGGCAGCAAACTGCATCTCATGCAGCTTCTTCAGACAGGCAAAGCAGGCAGGAATGAGCCAGGCACAGGTCCATGCAGATTCCAGCCCATGGCACACTCGGCAGAGATTAAAAAGTCTAAGTGCTTTCTAAAGAACAAAAAAAAAAAAAAAAAAAAAGCCCCTTTGGGTCATGAGTTCATTTATTTTTATATGGAAAAAGAAAACAAGCAGCATCTCCTGGAACAGCTTCAGCGATGCCCCTCCTGCACATCTGCTCTCCTCCACCACCATCAAAAGAACCAAGCGGAAGGTGAAACAGTTTTCCAGGGGCAGGGAAGCATGCAGCTCTGGAAATCCCATGGAAAAATGGACTCCTTCTCATGCCCAAGCATGTCACACTCTTGACTTCTCCTGCCACCGGCATCACCAGCACGTCCCCACCCAGGACCACCGCTGGCACAAAACCATCCCAGCATTTTGCGGGAAACGCTGCGCATAAATGCCTGCACAAAACGAATGCAAAATTATACAGGTAATTTGCATGTGTAATTACTATGAATTAGTATGCAATTGGACAATTAGATTCCCTTCTTGCATGCATGCAGTTTCTAAATTCAGGCCTCATCATGGAGCGATCTCCTGGTTTGATAAGGGGTCCAGACGATGAGCTGTCTCCAAGTTCTGCTCCCAACCTCAGGATCATCCTCCAGCTCCTTTATGGGTTTCCATCAGAAGTACGGGCTGAAAACATTCACTGGTCCCAGACAGCTTTTAATAAATTCACAGGACTTTATCTATAAGGGACCTCCGAGATGACCTAACCTCACCTCAGCCTGAAGAGCCTCATAAAGCCCATGTGTGACATTTCAGCTAAAGCACATTTCTCAGGAAGACACCTGACCCCAAACTAAACACGACGGAGCACCCATACGACCCCTACGCAAGCGTGTCAGCAGCCTGCCTGGAAGTTTACACAGCATTTGGTACATCCAGTTAAAAGATGCAAAGGAAATGCTTTTACTACTCATCCACAGCACACGTGCTCTAAGGACTGAGAGGGTATCGAGGAGGACCAGCCGTCCCCACCGACTTGGAGGCAGCACGGTTCTTCAAACTCTTTTTTCACCTCTAGACACAACCCAGCAGAGTTCAGACAGGGAAGAAATAATGAAGGAAAAGAGCCTCCCAACAAACCTGGTTGAAGCCATCCCCGTAGGATGGGATGGGCTGCATGGATCTGGGATAACAGAGAGAAGGAGCTGGGGCTTGACCCTGCTTCTCACCCTTCCTCAGGTCCTCTCCTGGGGATTGGGACCCCAAGGACAAGCAGCCACTCTTTCAGGTAGAGCTTGTTCACCTCTGGTGACTGTGGATGTATGGAGTTCATCATGGAGAGAGGAACCCAGCAAGCTGCAAGCCCATTTCTGGGAGCCTGGGGGCCAGCGGGGGACTGGGAGCATGCTGGACCCCCATGGCTGTGCGCCATGTTCCCACTCCTATGAAGGACGGCAGGGAGAAGGAGGAGGACAAGGAGGCGGAAAATAGGAGCACCACAGAATGACTAAGGCCCACTAACAGCCTTGGGGTTGCCAAGCAACTGGCAGGCACTGGGAGAGACAGTAGGGACCACGACCAAAATCATAGGCACCAAGACCAGTGGGCATGAGAAGACTCGAAACCCCCACGCACCTGCCGAGCACTCCACCACCCAAAATCAGGCCCCCAAGGTCCATCTCATTAAGGACGCTCGTGCAAGCAGGACCACCTGCAAAGGCGAGGAAGAAATCGCCACCCTGTGCTGGGCTGGGTTAAGGGGAGTGTTACCTCCCAAAAACCCTGCCACCACCACCCTGATCCTCAACCTTCGCGCCCCACACCTCGGTCCGTTTTATCCAGCACCCCCAGGCAGCAGCAGTGGAAAGTTACAGAAGTCTTCCCCTTTGATGCTGCGCCAACTCTTGCCAAAACTGAGGAAACTTGCTCAAGACTGGAAGGCGATTTTAATTTCCTCCTCTGATTTATACAGGGGAGGGAAGTTGACTTCGTCCGCCTTTGAGCTACACCTCTCAGAAGAGGAGCATCCCAACGGCATGCTCCTCCATGGCTGCTCGAGGAAGGGAGGCTCAGCACTTGGCACAGCAGCATCCTCCCCAGTTACTCATGTTTCAAAACCAGAAGTGCCTTTTTTCCTCTATTCCTCCCCCAAAACCAAGTGATCTTGCAGTTCAGTTTGGCCACGGGACAAATATCTCCAATATCACATGGTTTTTTTTTTTCCCAGCCCTGCAGCAAGCGCATCCCGGGGAAGCGGCGCGGCTCCGATACGGATCACAGTGCAAAGAGCTGCTCAGCTGCGTCACCAGCCGCGAGACGCCACCACCTTAAGCTTATCCACAACCAGGGGTGACGGCACTTTGCTCTGCTAACGTCTCTGATGTCTCTAAAGAAGTCCCAGGCCTGCAGTTAGCTGCTGGTGTAAACAATCCGACCTCCAAAGCCATATCAGCAGCCGCTGCGAAGACGCCATCCTCCTCCTCCCTGCTTCTCCCCAGACCGACATGCCTTTACCACACGCTGCGTTTTAACGCGGTAGTTTTTCTCCCTCTGGCTTTCAGCTGGGATGGCGTGCTCAAAACAAGAACAAACAGGTATTTCACAAGGATGGCCGGGCATTTCTTTACAACTCAAAGCCCGTTAAAAGATAACGGGCTCGGAATAACCCCGCACGCACAGCCCCAGAGAAGGTCTGCTCCTGAAATCAACGGACCAGCCAGGCGAATAAAATCACTCACCCTTGGAAGTGTTGCGAGATTGGTCCGTAGCAAAAGACATTAAAAAGAGGCATCAAAGAATAGCACGGGCCGTGCCGCAGGAGTACGTCCGTACGCGTACACATGAAGCTGCTGAAGTGAGACACTCAAGTTGCATCAGCATCGCAAAAAATGAGATCGACACCCGCGTTTCCATGTTCTGAAGGGGAATCATAAAATCCACTGTTTGTAAACCAACACTAAATTAATTTACAAGTTGATATTTATTTTGTGAAGCCCGTCATTATTATGGGTCACTTTAAATTTACAACCTGAAGGCGGGGAATTCCTACATCGTCATATTAATTGCGCATTTTCAAAGAGCTCACTCACAGCCTTATCCTTTTAAATGGCGATCACTAAAGAAACCCTGCTGCTTGTTTCCCGCTTACAATTTCACATGGCATCTCCATGCTTCTCAACAGGCTGACCGAAAGTGTTTAACTTCTTGGTGGAAGCTAAAAAAAATCCTCTAAAACAGAATTTCAGGGATTCATTTATCAACCCAGAGCACCAACCAACACCGGTCCATACCAACACCTGGTGCCTTTGGGGTGAAGAGAAGATCAAGGCCGTCAGAACCAACTTCCAGCCCCCAAAAGACACTCCGAGTTGCAAACATCCAAAAAAAGGATGATTTATAAAGGCACGGCTGACAAGCGGAGCACTGCCAGCAGACGGCAATGCTCTTGCAAATCCCCGCAAATTACAACGCTGCTTGCAAATCCCTGCTGAGTAACTTCGGTGACTACCATCAGTCATGTTTCTCTTCTCCTCTGTTTAAATGCCAATCAAGATGCTCAAAAGCGACAGTGAATACCCTGAATGTTTTCTCTCACATCACCGTGATTAACTTCTGGAACTTAATTCTCAAAATGCAAGCAGTCACCACCTTTGGTGAACCTTCTGGACCTCAACCTCAAACTCATTCCTGACCTAGCTGAGGTCACCACGCTCCTGCCCACCCTTTTTTGGTTTTACTTTGATCCTGTGTTCATCACAGAGCAAGGCAACCTAAAAATAAATCCCCCAAAGGGATTTAGATTTAAAAGCTGCCAATGGCTTCTTACTCGTGTCCCCGTGCCAAAGTACAAAATGGTCTACAGAAGGGCCCATCTTCATCGCAGTCAGAGTTCGTCACCTGCCAATTAGCTTGAGGTCCGTACATTTGCTCACGCTAATTTGTTTACTCCCGTCAGAAGGTTCAGATAGTGTTGGAAGGGCTCCTTCCACCAGGAACGGAGCCCAGGAGGTCCTACAGAGCCAAAGGCCATCCTGCAGAGCGGCATATCTTGTCTGCACCAGACCCAAAATCTGCAAGAAATGGCGACAACAGGATGGGAGACACCACTTTTCTTGGCAAATCAGTACCTGTAAGATTACTTAGCACTTTCTAGGGCATCGTTCTCCCCACAACCCAAAAGGACCCATGTCCCTCTTGGGGGTACTTGACTGGTAGAGGTGACAACTTTCAAATAAGCCACCAAGCCGCTGGCTTTGTCCGCTGGAAGACATAAATGAGATGTCCACGTCATGTTCACAGGAGCTATCCTGGACAGTTTCCAATAGAGTTCATCCTATTTGTAGACCTAAATTTTCCCCGCAGCCCCAAGTGAAGGCAGTAATTCTGCATTTCAGACCCTGAACCTTGGTGTAGTTTTGTTATTAAACAGTCGGCGCTGCCTTGAAGCCCGGGAGCGGCGTTTTATGTGGATATGAGAGTTTATAGAGCATTTCTGCATCATTTCTGATGAATGGCCCTGCATAAATGTTAGATCTCCAACCCGTTGCTCTTGCAAATACTATTTTTTTTTTCTTATTTATTTGTATCGCAGTAATTCATTCAGGTGCCAACCAGGACTGAGGCCATGCTGTCAGTATGCAGCCTGACAGCAGCAGCAAGAGGCAGCACCGGCTCTACAGAGGACACAGAGAAAAGAAAGTGTCACAGCTGGTGTTGGTGGGGAATGGAGGTAAAACCAGAGGATGTCCCCAGTTCCCAAGGAAAAACCCAGCAAAATCATAGAGTCACAGAATGGTTTGGGTTGGGAGGGACTTTCAAAGGCCATCTGGTCCAACCCCCCTGCCAGGAGCAGGGACATCTCCAACCAGATCAGGTTGCTCAGAGCCCCGGCCAATCTGGCCTGGAATGTTTCCAGGGATGGGGCGTCCACCGCCTCTCTGGGCAACCTGTTCCAAAATGAACAGAAAGAGAACCCTGATCCTCTGAGCACCCATCTAAACAAAAGAGGACTGCAGAAGCCCCACCTCAGACAGAACGATGAGTCTTGGACAGACCTTTCATACTGAGATGCATGTCCCACCAGCACACCTGGACCATGACTTGAGCAACTGAAGGCCATCAGCTCACGCCGCTGCAAAGCCAGACCCAGACAAAGCAGTCCCAGCTGGGCCAGCCTCCCTGCTTGCCCCAGAGACCTGCTTCTCTGCAGGAATGATAAGCACACCCAACGCGTGCTCCAGTGCTGGTTTGTATGGACCAGCAGCATGAGATGGTATCAGCCGTACCGCTCCTCTTATCCTGAGGCGGCACGCAAGCCCTGCTGCTGGTGAGCAATGCAGAAGCAATGGGTGGATTTGCAATATCCCAGCTCTGGTCTGGCAAGGTGTGGACCTGCACCACGCTTGACCTTGATGAAGCCAACATGCTGTCCAAAAGCAGATTGGCATGGCCCACTGGCGCCCCTGGGGATGTGGGATAACTCCACGCTTGTGGCCAAAGCCTGCGTCACTTCCTTTACCTGTGATGGATCATGTGTGTATGGGCAACCATCGTGGCCATGGGTGACAGCAAGCTGCCACTGCCCCAAGCCACAGCAGCCAAAGCATCACCAGGACGGGCTGGACCTTCCAGCTATGGAGGTCTTCCAAGATCCTGGTCCTGCTCCCGGGGACTGTACCACCATCTGCAATGGAGGCAGAGCTGGCTCCTGGTTCTCACCAGGAACCTGCAGTGTCATCTCACCCTTTGAAGTCTTTCTTCTGAACCTCGTTCTTACAGCAAATCCCTTTGCTCCTGCAGATCCACTGCAGAGGAAACCAGCAGCCTGGCAAGCCCCCCTGCTCCCCACCTGCTCCTTCCTCCTCCAAAAAAAAAACCGCAAACCCTTTCAGACCAACCAGCTTAGGTAAATAAGCCAATGCATCTCCTCCCAACAACGATAACACAAAACTAAGATCTAATTAAACAAAAGACACAGATTCATAAGAATGGAGAAGGTTGTTTCTCCGAGCTGGTCATGATGAGATTAAAAGCAAAGCGAGACCCGGATCCTTTTTCACCAGAGCGCTGTAAAACGAGTGGCACAGACCCAGCAGAGCTTAAAATACACAGCAGGGCACACCCTTCCCTCCAAACACACCTGCCACTTTTCCCCCTCTCCCTTTTTCTCTCCCACATCCTCTCTGGAAAAGCCAAACTTCATTCATTACAGAACGAAACTATTTCCTTTTTTATTCTAATATTTCCTTTTTTTTTTTTTTTTTGAATAGGCGACCATCTGGGAGCAGGGAGGGGAAAGGAAGCCCTGGAGCTTTTCAAACACAATAAAAAAATAAATAAATGTATGATTAAAACCAAAAAGCATAAACAAACAAACCACGTTACCCAGAATAATGACTGCGGGGGAAAAGCGCCAAAAAAATTGTATAAGCTTCTGAAGAGAACGGAGAGTCCTCACTGCCGAGGAGATCGTGCCACTGCAGCGGGACAGCAGCTGGGACAGCAGGGACGCTCTGGGTGAATGAGGAAGGAGAAGGGTTTCACACAGATTTAGCTGCGTAAATATTTTTTTAGGCACCTGGTTTTGGTAACTGCAAAGCTTCAATCCAGGCAAACTCAGACCATTTCAGTACGGCGCAACTGCCTCTCTGCTCTGCTCTGGCGAGACCCCCTCCTGCAGCGCTGCGTCCAGCTCTGGAGCCCCCAACATCAGAAGGACGTGGAGCTGGTGGAGAGGGTCCAGAGGAGGCCACGCAGATGCTGAGAGGGCTGGAGCAGCTCTGCTGTGAGGCCAGGCTGAGAGAGCTGGGGCTGTTCAGCCTGGAGAAGAGGAGGCTCTGGGGAGACCTGAGAGCGGCCTTCCAGTGCCTAAAGGGGGCTGAGAAGAAAGTCCAACCCCCCTGCAAGAAGCAGGGACATCTCCAACCACATCAGGTTGCTCAGAGCCCCGGCCAACCTGGCCTGGAATGTTTCCAGGGATGGGGCACCCACCACCTCTCTGGGCAGCCTGGGCCAGTGCTCCACCACCCTCAGCATAAACAATATCTTCCTTATGTCCAATCTGAATCTCCCTCCCTCTATTTTAAAACCATTACCCCTTGTCCTATTACTAGAGGCTCAGCTAAAAACTCTGTCCCCATCCTTCTTGAACCTCATGAGGATTGCACAGATCCAATTCTCAAACCTCTGAATGGCATCCCGTCCCCCAAGCGTGTCAACTACACCACTCAGCTTGGTGTCATCTGCAAATATTAACCCCTCTGAGCTATCCTTGCTTTATAACTTCATCATTTCTGGCAGCAGCATGCAATATTCCGTAGCAATGACAAATGGTGGGCAAGCAGGGCTGTTGGCATCACCCAGAACCAAGCTGATGTTCCCCTGAAAAACAGGAAGCACAGAGGGACGCACCTACAGTTCCTGTCCTAGGAAGCGTTTCAGGGGGATGCTTTGCACCCAAGGGTTTCCACTGCAATGCAGCACCCAAGTCCCTAAAAATAATGAAGTGCAAGAGCCACATGGACATTATGGTGAGGAGGAGATGGGGGGATAGCAGAAAATGCAGGCAGCCACACTCCTGAAACACCGACACTGCAGCAGAGAAGATAAATGACCAGCTCGAGGCCATGCGGCGAGGCAGTGTCCCTTCTACGTGACTTCCAGTCCCTGCTCCGGCACAGGATCTCTAAGGGATCCTTCGACAAAATGTTACATTGACTTCAAAATAGCGTGACTTATTTTATTGCCATACACACACTCACATAAATGTACTGGTTTTTCTCGCCTCCTTCTTTCTTATCTTTCCAGATGCACTCAAGCACACTTTAAAATCTGTCTGAATAACCAGAAGAAGTTAAAACTTCCTTTTTCTCCACTAAATAGGGGTTGACTTGACTCCAGGAGCCGGGGTTTTACATGACGCAGGATGCTGCCACCAATCCCACCTGAAAAATCAGCGCCTGCATTTACAACGGCACGCCGGGCGATACTGCACGTATCTCCTAGAAGCTATAAAACCCACCCGGACGGCTGACGATCGGAACGGGAGCAGGGATGAATTAGCTGAAGTCTGTCGCTTGGAGAAGTCACGCTGGAGGAGATCCATCCAGGTAATCCATCTTTCTGCTGTGTTATACAATGACACGGTAACGGCCAGCCCAGAGGGATTTCCTTCAGGAAAACTCAACTGTTACTGAAATGGTAAGTTAATACCCAGCAAGAACTCAGCCGCTGTTAGACCGAAGGATGGGCATAACAGGGAATAAAATATTACAGTCCCCATTCAAATATTTTTATTTATAAGAGCAGAAACAAACAGACCTATCTGCAGGCTGCAAAGAGAGTAGGCTGAGATTAAAAGAAAAGAAAGAAACCCGCACGCATCAATTCCTTCTTTGCCATTTTTCCTAATAAATAGCCCGGCACGGCTGTGTTGATGGGTAGTTGAGGTGGAGGAGGGCACGCTGCCCAGCTCTCGCAGGGACACAGGACACAAATCAGAGCTCAGGCTCTGCCCTTTTGTGTTGATTAGAAAAAAAAAAAAGGAAAAAAGAAGAAGAAAGCAAGCAAGCCAGAAAAGTTATGTAGCTAATAAAGGGCTCTATTGTACCATCAATTTTTTAAGCTTTAATGATTTCGGGAGGAAGTTCAGCTCAGCAATCAATAGCACAATATGGGCAGGAAGGCTCGGAGGAAATGCAGCGCCGGAGCTGCAGTGAGGGCTGACGGAAAGTGGGCTTCAGAGAAAGGGGGTTCCCCCTGCTCGGGGGAGGGTGGGGGTCCCAGGACCCCGCACAGCCTCGGCCTGTCCCCCATCCCGCACAGCTCCACACCTCGTTTAGCCGGCGCGGTGTGAGCTCCCCCTCCTGCCGCACGGCGCATGCAGCTGGGGGACAGCAGGGACATTTGGGAATGCTAGGATTGCTGCCAGCAGCACCGGAGGTGGCAAAGCACCCATGCCCGTGGGAATGCTCAGCCCAGGGATGCTCGCCCCACGCTGAGCCCCATTCCAGGGATGCTCACCCCACGCTCCCCATACCCAGGCTGATCCCATCCCAAGGATGCTCGTCCCACACTCCCTGTACCCAAGCTGATCCCATCCTGGGGATGCTCGCCCCACACTGAATCCATATACAGGCTGATCCCACCCCAGGGATGCTTGCCCCACGCTCCCCGTACCCACGCTGACCCCATCCCGGGAAAGCTGGCCCCACGCTCCCCATAACCCGGCTGAGCCCTTCCCGGGGATGCTCGCCACCAGGCTCCCGGGTCCCAGGGCACCGCGGCGGTGGGCACGCGGGCAGCCCCCCAGGTCCCTGTCCTATGGGCAGCCCCCCGGGAGGGCTGCCAGCCCCGCTCCTGGCCGCAGCGGGAGCACACGTACCGCATCGCCGAGGTTGGGCGCTGTTGCCGGGGAGGCAGGATGCGGGGTTATCCAGAGTGGGATCCAGCGCCAGGAAAACCTAAGGGAGACAAGGAGACAGCGTGAAGCCCTTCAGCATCCGCGGGGACAACACCTCGCCCGAGGTGCTACCCTACCCCTGGGCACAAGCCGCAACCACCTCCGAGTTTATGCAGCAGCCGGATAAATAACGGGAATAAAAACCCACCGAGGAGTCTCGGGGCCCTGAGCCACGGGGTCCCAGCCCCGGTGGAAGGTGCAGGAGGGAAGGGATGGGGTGCGTGTCCTGCGTGCTCTCCTTCCTTACAATTAAAACCCGAATCTCCTAAGCCAGCGCGCGCGCTTGGCGAGCGCTCATAATCCCGCCGGCCGCAGCGTGAGCAACCGCAGGCAACCGGCAACTCCAGCAAAAGTTTGGCCACGATAGGGAAAAAAAAATAAATTAAAAAAAAAAAAATGCAAGGAATAATTAATGAAGGAAAAAAAAAATGAATAATGATGACTACACAGTAAAAAGAAGGGGGGAGGGAACAGCAGACCTGGAAGGTGGGAGCGACGGTGACAGCCGTGCTGCCCCTGTGCGATGCCGCCGCGACCGGTGCCGGCGAGGGAGGGGAGGGAAGGGGGGTCCGCCTCCCCCACGCAGGAGAGTCCACGGGGATGGGGGACACGGGGGACACGGGGGACACGGACACAGGGATGGGCGACGTGGGGAGGGGGGACACGGACACGCACGTCCCGCCGGGGCCGCCCACCGTGGGTGCGGGCAGCAGACCCTGGAGCCATGTCCCGCCCCCCCCGCCCCGGTACGGGAGTTCCGGACCCACCTGCCTACCGGTAGCCGCCCGCCCCGTCAGGCGGCGGCGGCGCTGCCCCGCAGCTGGCGGCGGCGGCGGGCGAAGGGCCCGGATGTCGGTAGCCCCGCTCCCTCCCCTCCGCGAGCCTCGCTCGTCTCCCCCCCCGCCGCCTTCCCGCCACCGCAGCCCGGGGCGGACCCACCCCCGCCGGGGGGGGGTGGGGGGATCACGGATTGTGGCGGGGGGGGGGGGGAGAGGAGGGGGGGTCGCCGTCCCGCCCGCCCCGTCGGGGTGCAGCGTGCTGCCACGTGGGACCGGCGGGGGGGTAGGGGGGTGTAACCCCTCCCTCCTCGTCCTCCTCTTCCTCCCCCTCTCCCCCCTCTTCGCTCCTCATCCCCCCCCACGGCGGGCTTGACAGGTCCACGCGACCCAACTAAACGGCGGCGGACGGGCGGGCGGCTCAGCCAATGGGAGCGGAGGGGCGGGGCCGGGCCGGCGGCCGCCGGGGTGGGGAGCGGAGTGGCCGAGGCGTCCCCCGGGTCCGAGCGCCGCCCGCTCGGGGCAGGAACGGCCGCGGACACGCGTGGGGTCCCGCGGGGGCACGGTGAAGCCGGTGCTGTGGGGAAAGCGGGACGTCGCCGGCGCCCACCTTCAGCCCACCGGTCACCCGAGGTTTGTGGGGCTGAGGGTCCTGGTGCCGTGGCCTCTGCAGAAAACCCGGAGCGCTGGCTCCACAATTCCGGCCAAATAAAGCCATAGATTGGGAAAAAAAAACTTAAAAAAAAAAAAAAATTACAGAGCGTGGAGCACTGCCCCGGCCCCCGCAGGGATCTGGCAGGTCGGACTGTGAGGGGATCAAACCTGACTTGCGGAGACAACAGGCAAAACATGCGCCTAAATCACCTACACCCCGCTCACGCCGTGGAATTAGGGGAGCAACACGCCTCCTTTGTACCTTCAATCAGCTCGGTCCCACGGGTGGTAATCCAGAGGAGGAAACATCCAGGTCCTGACAGCAGAGGGTTTTCTGACAGTTGTTTTCTTTGGTAGGCTTTGCAGGATTCGGGATTTATTTATTTATTTATTTTTGTTCTTAAAGTCAGACCGAGCCAAAATCACAATTTGTTTTCATGTCATCTGGCAGCCTACCGCGTCCTCAGGCTTCCGTGCTTTCCCACCGGGTCCCTCAATCCGGCCGGCACGATGCTGAGTCATGGAAGAACATTGTCGGCTGAAACTCTAAGTATTTCAGTCTTCACCCTCCATATCAGCTATTTGGGGGGGGGCGGGTGTCCTCCCCATGTGCCTTCAGAGCATTTCCAGCACATTTGCACGCTATTTTCCAGGATTTCTGTGGCGGATGCAGCAAGCTCGTCTAATGTTTTCAACAAAACACCACGGCGATGCTCCAATTCCAACTGGGATCTCGGCTCCACGACCGAGCGCTAACCGCTGACCCAGCCGGCGATCCATGAGCGCGTTGCTTCGTCAGAACTCTCCGATTCCAGTGGAAATCCTTCGCTACTATGCATTTTTAGATTTAAAGGGAAGGCTTAAATTCAGAAGGGTAGGAGCAGCTGCTGTGACTTTCCTCCGCTGATGGAGGTGTGTGTTCCCGACAGAAAGCGGAGGCAGAATTTGGGGATACCCCTCAAAGAACCGCAGAGAGCTGTCGCGTGATACAACTGTGAGTCCTCTGTATCATCTGGTTTCAGAGAGGAGGGATGCAAGGGGAAGGACTATGAAGGACCAGAAGACCTTTTCCATTGAGAGGAAGGATGTGGTCCAGCTGCAGAAGCTCTCTATAGGGGACAGAGGGGATTCTCTGTTCCCTGTGGAAAAGCCCCAAGCTTTATCTTGCTCTCTAGATGCAGAGTTCGCACCTGATTATTCTTTTTAAAATAACGAGCTCGCGTAAAACACACTGACAGGAACAAGGTGATGCTACCCCCTGATCTCACTGGTACATGTCCTACCTTCAGAAATCCATGGAGATGCTATTGCCTTCCCCAAAGCAGCTAAAAGCATCTTGGAGAGAGTGCGTGACACGAGACAGACAGGCGCGAAGGACTCCCGCACGCCTTCGTCTGGCAAACGCTCACCAGCGCAGCACGCGAGGGGCCACGAGGGAGGGCAGCTTCAGACAAGACGTGTCGCGAGGCAAGAAGTGTCGCTTGTGATTGTTTTCTGCTCCTCTCCGGCCACAGGCAAACTTGTGATGGGACTAAACTGAAGACCTTGGCCTGAGACTAGAAATGGATAAAATGGAAACATGACTCTTCGCTTTGCATCTAGTTGTGTCCTGAGTGCACTAATTGGCCTTAATTACCCTGACCAACCTCACCTGACCTTGCCTGTGTTGTAGGAGCACTTATTTGTAGACCTGGCTGGGGTCCTGTGTCTTGGATCAGTGTCAGACCTACCTTGTAGCCGTGTTCCTAGCCCTGCTCCTGCTGTTCCCTGGTGGACCCTGGACCCAGTTCATCCCCTCACGTTGCCTGGGACTCTTTGGAGTTCTTTTTTACGAGCACCTGGCCCAGCCAACCCTCTTCAGATCTGTCCAGGACAGTGTCCTCTCAGTTGAGGACACCACCTGTGCTGCGGTCACCCTCGGCACTTGGCTCACCCTCCCTTGGCAGGGAATCGCTGAACCTGAACACGCCACAGCACCTGAGAACCACGTTGTATGAGCAGCCTTCTTCTAGACCACATTCCCTACCTATCTCTCAAGGCACGTTTGGCAGCTCTTGTGGCTGTTGGACTTGTCAAGACTTTGGCATGTGGTTTATATGGTCAGAATGACATAGAGACCCCTGACATAGAGAGGTGCTCCAGCCCACGAAGATGATAAAAGGGCTGGAGCACCTCTCCTGTGAGGCCAGGCTGAGAGAGTTGGGGCTGTTCAGCCGGAGAAGAGGAGGCTCCGGGGAGACCTGATAGCGGTGTCCCAGTACCTCAAGGGGGCCTACAAGAAAGATGGGGAGAGGCTGTTTAGTAGGGCCTGTTGCAATAGGACAAGAGGTAATGGTTTTAAAATAGAGGGGGGTAGATTTAGATTAGAAATTAGGAAAAAATTTTTTACGATGCGAGTTATAGAACACTGGAACAGGTTGCCCAGAAAGGTGGTGGAGGCCCCATCCCTGGAAACGTTCAAGGCCAGGCTGGATGAGGCTCTGAGCAACCTGATCTAGTCAGGGATGTCCCTGCTCCTTGCAGGGGGGTTGGACTGGGTGGCCTTTGAAGGTCCCTTCCAACCCTAACCATTCTATGATTCTATGATTACTGCCATGTTTGTTCCACTTGTACTTATGGAGGTCTTTGGTCAACTCAAGTACTCTCATTTACCCAGAGATTTCTGATGTGTCAAGTTCATCCCCTCCTAAAAGCAGTAACGCAGCTCTCCTAGAGAGGGCTCAGCTCTGGCATTTGCTCATAAGGTGACTGAGAGTCGGGAAACTGGCAGGAGAGGTAGGGTGGTTGATGGTGTTTTTGTAGGGCAAGACGTGCCCTGCATTTTCAGTCAGGGAGTGCACACTGTGGCAAGCTGCTCCATCTTGCAGGAGAGAGGAACCTTGCTCCTGGCTTCCATCCCATTTATGTGAGGGTCTGGCCATTCCTCTTTGAAGGCAACGGCACATGGAAAGCACGTTCTCCGAATTAACGTGTCCACAACCGTCACAGTGCTTCTGAACTGTCAGCCTTTCTAAACACATTGTGCTGCCCCTTCGAGTACGAGATTGAGCCAAGAAATCTAATGGTCCCTCTCTTATCATTGCAACGTTATTTGCTTTACTCCAATAACGTGGTCATTGGTTTTGGTCTGCAGCTGCCTGTTCAACAAGGGACAAAGCCAGATAGGAGTCTTTCCTACTTTATTTGTACACTGAGGATGCGGGCAGTCTTCCTTCACTGATACCTCCTCTTCTCCCCTGGCACCGACAGCGATCTGTTTCTACTCGCTCCCCTGGAGCTACCCTGGGGTTTCTGTCAGTTTGAGTGGGATGGTGAGAGGTCCCCGGAGAAGAGGCGGGACTTGAGAGGTGCTGGAACCCGTCTGCTTTAGCTGGGAGGGGGGCAGCACGGAGGAAGGGCAGCAACCGACTTGGGGCTTGTGAGGTCTCCAGTCAACGATGGCCTGAACTGCCCCGTCTGAGTTTGCAGCGAGACGGAATTGCTCGCCTGTTGACCATGTCCCGGACTGCTGCTCTGCGATTAATTACTGGCCCCCAGCACAGACCCCAAACTCTCTTCTAACAGTATCTCCCACCTAGAGCCCTCCTTCTCCTTAGGTTTGTGCAGCCTTGGATACCACTCACAACTGCAGCTCTGGTCCCCTGACCCCGTGGTGATGAAGGCCTGGTAGAGCTTAGCTTGGTGTGAGGAAATAAAACCTGCTCGAGTGCTAACATACACTCAGTGCCGGGCAGCGCGCGCTGTGTGGGCAGCGTTTTGGCCATCATTCCTGCAACTGGAGTGTGTCTCGCACGCTGAATGGGAGAGCTGGGACACGGAGGCTGGTAGACCTGACACAGTCCAAGTCCTTCAGGACTTACAAGCTCAAGCTACGCAGCCAGGCTTTGCCGGGGTGACCTGACCCAGATATGATGATTCTCTCAAGCTTATGCTTAAAGACTGTGTCACTGCCAGCCGACCAAAGATCTCCTCACCCATCTGCAGTATGGTCAGGTCTCCTTTCACTTTGCCTCCTCTCTCAGACGAGGTTGGTAATCCTCTCTTCCTCTGATGATGTTTAGCCCAACAGGTCTGCATTTTCAGTGTGCTATTCAAAGGCTACGTTGATGTAAAAATCAATGAGGAGAAACTCTTCAGCAGGGCCTGTTGTGACAGGACCAGGGGTAATGATTTTAAAACAGAGGGAGGTAGATTCAGATTAGACATTAGGAAAAAAATTTTTACACTCAGGGTGGTGAGGCACTGGACCAGGTTGCCCAGGGAGGTGGTGGATGTCCCATCCCTGGAAACATTCCAGGCCAGGTTGGCCGGGGCTCTGAGCAACCTGATCTGGTTGGAGATGTCCCTGCTTCTTGCAGGGGGGTTGGACCAGATGGGCTTTAAAGGTCCCTTCCCACCCAAACCACTCCATGATTCTATGATCCTATGTCAACAACAATGAAGTGTCCTTGGAGATGCAGGAAGGCAGCCATGGGTGTAGCACAGGCTCCACTGATGCCAGTGACAAATCTGACTTCAGGTCAATGCACCAACTGCTCTGATGCATCATCAAAGCATCATGGGGCAGCATGGGACCTAGCCTGATGCACCCAGTGAAGGAACTAAAACACGAGAAACCCTGAAATCCTGATTTTGAAGCTGCCTGGAAATAGAGGAGGACCTTGCATCAAGTGTGAGCAGCTGAAGGCAGCTTCAGCGACAAGATGCCAGTTGAGCTCCAGAGGAATGTGAAGGGTTATGGCCACTTTTGCCGTGACGGGCGGTCCTGGGCAAGGCTGGGCACGTCCTGTGGAGGCCAGCCTGCGGGGCTGACCTGATGTAAGTGGGAGCTGAAGCTGGCGCCGCTGGATGCTTAACTTGAAACGGCCCAGGGACTGAACAGATGGCTCCTCTTTATTTGCATGCTACTTGGATTTGTGAGTCAAGCAGAAGAATAACTTAATTTTTGACATTTGCTTCTCCTCAGAGCTCAGCACAATTTATGTTATACTGGCATTTGCGTGAGGGATGTTGCTTTAGGCACAAAACCCATCCTGGCTTTAACCCTAGAAGGAGACAAAGAGGCAGGAACCATGTTCCTCCCCAGCTCTTCTGTAGGCTCTGCCAAGGGATATCACGCTTACACAGGGACCGAAGAATCAGGAGAAAACAGTCATTTGGGGCTTGTGGAAGGAAGGGGCAGGGTTGGAGTTAAACTGGGCTGGAAAATATCTCATTTGTAGGCCTGAAATGAGAGACTGTTTGTGGATGAGGTTTACCTCCTATTAAAAATACCCTTCAAGGCAGTTAGTCTCCAGCACGGGGGATAAATTTAGTAGAGTCCTCTTCCTGCTGACACAAACTTAAGTGAAAATAATATATATGGCCAGGGCGCAACATCTGCAAGCCAATTAAAAACCTGGCTGATGGCACCCGAGATGACAGTTGCCGTGACTGGTGTGTGTGTGCCACCTCCAAAAAAAAAAAAAAAACCAAACCAAACAGATCCTGCTTGGCTGTGCAGCATCTTCCCACACCCGTGACAGCTAGGAGTGATGGTTTGGTAGCTGGAGTCCAAGGAGTCTGTCCTCCTCGCCGCAACAGCTGTGCCTGCCGTCCTTGGTAACCTCGTGTGGCCACGCGTTCATGGGTTTGACTGTAGGTCAGTAATAAAAGGCACGGAGTAAAAGAATAGGTTTCAATTGAACCAAGTGCAGTCTCCTTCACCTCTAATTTTAAGCGAAGTATCAAGTGTTGTGAGGGAAACGGGTTTGTGAATAAAGAAGCCGGAGCAGGGTGATCCGTGCCCCTGGAGTCTGGGGCTCGGGTGTCTGTTCCAGTTTTCCGCATCTCTTGCGTTCACGGTGATCCCCCTCTTGTGGCTAGTCCAGCACCTGCAAAATTTCCCTGTCAAGGCTGGGTGGCATCGGGTTCCTGAACCAATGCAAGATAACCACCTGTCTTGGAGCTGCTGGCCTTGTGTAAGCGCTTTACACGCTCCAGTTGTGAAGGAAAACCTGCGGTTTAAACCACGTTCATGGCAAGTTCAGCTGACACATTTTTCCCTCAGCACATGGACAGGCCAAGAGCACGCAGAGGAACAATTTAGGAGCCCAGTTCATGGGCCATAAGTTGCCATATTACAATAACCTGGTCACGTTTGATGGCGTGTTTCAGATTTGGCCTGAGCCCTGAGTGAATAAAACATGCCTGGAGCACACCAAGATCTCCTCTACATCCCCTGTGGAGCAAAAAGTCCACTGCAGTTCTGATCTCACTGCGTAGGTCACTTTGAAAATGAAACTGAGCCCAGGGTTCATCTGGAGGTGCTTGGGTTGGGAACCACGATGTGGGGACCTGATTCCCCTGAGCTAGCCCGTCGTCTCTCTTGTGTCTTTTGGGAGGCCAGGATCTTTGGAGATTGAATTGTCAAGGGGCCATTTAAGACGAGGGCCTGCTCTTCCCTCTTCCTTTGGTGCTACAAGGAACTGGGACAGATACGCAGCGTTCCATGACCTCCTAGGATGCATCAGCGTGTTCAGATCGTGAGATCCACCACTGAGACCTCTTTGAATCTCCTGGTAATTTTTCACCTCCTCCTTTTGATTTCAGAAACAAAATGCCTGATGTCGAAATAGCCTGGCATGTGGGTGGGCTGTTTGTTAGTTGTGACACAAGCCTACCATGGTGCTTCATCATTTTCCTCGTAATTCTTACTGGGAGAGACCCAGCCACTGCACCAGAACCCATCCGCAGCTGAAACAAAATGTACAGCCGGAGGGCTGGTGTGGTTAGCAGCAGCATGGAAAGAATACAGAATTGCACTCCCTCTCGTGGCTTTGCTCTGCCCTAGAGAGAGCAGAAGACCCTAAAGACCCTTCATCATGCTTACAGAGCATACCCATGGCCAGCGCAAGTCCCCAGCATATCCAGAGTCATCAGCACAACAGCGCTTAGGGCACCGGTAATTCAACTTATAGTTTCGTCAAACTGTAATTGTTTGGGCAATTTTTTTTTTTTCCATGCCAGATGTCTGCCTTTAGGCTGAAGCTCTCTGGAAACTTTCAGCCAAACTATTTTGACCATTTCCAAGAATGAGGGGAAAGCACAGTGTTTTGCCCAGATTTTGAAAATAAATAATTCCGTGAAACTGCTGTAAGAGAGAAAAGCCTCCATGTATTGAAGAAAGACCGTAAAATTTGGTCCTGCTGTCAAAAAGTGCCCTTTGTCGCTTCCAGGAAAGTTTGTTTAATTTTTGAATTAGTTATAAGCTCTGCAAATCATGGTTTGCGTGTGCTCAACAGATCCGGTCACAGATTAACAGCTCTGTTCTCCGAGGACTCTCAGCAGCAGGGACACTCCAGCCCAGGGCTGCAGAAGGCTTGAGTATGAAACGACTGCTTCCAGCTCTGGAAATAAGGGCTGGAGAAGTGAGGAAAGCTGGGGAGAGCGCAGCTGTTCAGAGATGAGTGTGGTCAGAAATGAGCAGGATAGACCGAGGTGGCCTACAAAGAATAATAAAGAAGCTCCCATGAGAGGTACAGGACCAGGCACCCTCTCCTTGCTCCTCCATAAATGCTTCCCCTTGGTGGCAGGGACAGGAAGGGCTGGTGTCCTCAAGATTGGGTCACCTCCTGAGCTAAGCAACCTTCCCATGCAGGAAGAGTTTCTTCTCATAGCTGCTACGGGGACAGGAGTAAGCGATTCAGAGTTTGGTTGCCGTGCCGTCATCCCAGAGGCAATTTCTGAGGGAAAGCAGGGATGCCTCCAGAGCATGTCTAGAGGACTTCAACTGGCGTGTGATGGAGATGCGCTGACTGATCTGGGATGTCCATGGGAGCGTTTGCCATCCGGAGACGCAATGGAGCTCTGGGCTGCTCCTCCCGGCACCCCGCCTCTGACTTCTAAATCTTGCCCTGGGTGTCTGGACACAGCCCCACAGCGTGCCCCATAGACTGGGGAGCAGATAGCATCTGACTCTCTCTTGTCCTGGCAAGAAGATTGTCTTCCTTTGTAACGCTGCAATCCAGATGCCAAAAAGGGCCCCTTTGCCATCCCATGGAGGCAAGGTTGTTGAGAGCGGAGGCGTTGACACACACTGCCCTGGGGGCAAATGGCACGGAGCGGCAGCCCTAGTTCAAGAGGCTGTCTGAGTTTAGCAATAGTCTCTTGTTCCCAGGCTCCGGGCCAGGGTAAATTGGCTGCAGCGTACTTTGGGAATGAGGATTTTGCCTCTGGGAGAAAAGGAGCTTAGCGCAACTCTGCCGAGAGTCCCTCTTAGAGCTCATCCGGGCAAAGGAACGGGTGCCAGTTCCTCAGATGGGCTTGCTGCTGGCCTTCCCTGGGCGTAGCAAAAGCTGCCGGTAGCAGGCACAACCGAGAAATACAGGTGTGGGGGCAGGACCGCGCAGAGAGGCAGGAGGGGCCTGTGGATTTAAGATTTAATTTGCTTATATGAAGTAGCCTGAGTTGGTTGAGTGGCATCTCCCCGATGGGGAGGAGAGGAAGACAGAGACTAGGATGACTACTCTCTCCGTGCTCCGAGCTTTGCGAACGCAAGCCCGTGTTCCCCACCCTGCCAAGTATTTTAATGCATCACGCGGTGGTGGATGAGGCGGGAGCCTGGTGAGGTCTGCTCTAGCTGAGAGGTCCTGGGGGCTTCTCTGTTGGCTCCATACAGCTGCTTTGCCCAGGAGTCCTTCAGGCTTCAGGATTGCTTTCCCTGCCAGAGGAAGAGTAAACTGGAATAGGCACAACAACCGGAGTCTCATGACCTGCATGGCTCCCATCCTTGCTGGAGAGGATGGTCCATGGGCCTCTGTGTTGCCTAAATAAGGGTCTCCTGTGTTAGCTGAGATGTTTGAGGCCATCTCTGGCTTTGCCTTCAGCCACCACTCCATGACATGACTCCAGTGAGCCTTGTGTCAAGCCCACCAGGCTCCATCTACAGAACCTAGAGCATCTCCCATGGCAATGGAGACCTATGTTCAGGCAACTGAATTGAGCCCTTCACGTTCATGCTGCACACAGGTTGACCTGAGACTTGCCATTTCTGCTGCTCGCCTCGGCAGTGACTCTCGGGCTCTCCATTGTGGTGGGTATGTTCAGCCACTCCTTCCCAGAGAGCTCCAGAGCTCGGGCAGGGCAGATGATGGCCCCAGGATCCAGGTTAGGGAGCAGAACAAGCCTTGTTTTTCTCCCTGGACCTTGACCTCCCTTGCACACAGATCAGACATCCCCAATTCCTACTTGAGATGCAGGAAGCCAGCAGGATAGAGAAAAAAAAAAAATCTCTTAATGGGTTTTACTTAAAGCAGGTTTATGTATTCAAATTACATATACCTTTAAAAATAGAGGATTACAACTTCTTGAAAGTCCTCAGCTTATTACACTCCATTAAATTTCCTTAATTATGAAATTTGCAAATGCTACCAGATCAGTAGAGCACTCACAGTCAAGGCAAAGCCCATGTAGCCCTGGTTTCTTGAGGAACTAATGCACCTTCTGACAGGAGCCACCTTTTCCGCAGATGCAGTGAGACTTTGTACTTCATTTCCATCTTCCGGCCTAACTCACCTCGATGACTTCTTCATCCAGGATTCCAAAGATAATCGGCTGTTGAAATAAGCAACAAAGTGCATTTGACTCCTCCAGGAATAAAAAAAAAAAAAAAAAAAGAGGTGTGAAAATCCACTAGTTCTAAAAACCTTGTTTCTGGTCACTGCGTATCTCTGTCAAGCCAGGTCACTGACAAACGGACTTTCTTTATTTAAGTTAGTTTTAAACAAACTGATGTTTCCCTATGAACCCGAGACATTTAGGCTTCATCCGTGAGGGCTCTGGCTGTGTCCATGCTCTTAGACTCTCTCATCCTTCAACACAGGGTGGTCCTCCACAAACTGCATGCTGGGGTGCGGGTTCCAGGTCCCTGAGAATAAATTTGAATAAACTCATTAATAATACATTTGCCCACTGCATTGTAGTTAAATTCCTGTAAATTCTGTGATTTGGTACAGACAAGTAAATACATGTGCAACATCCATTGTTCTATAATGTAAAACACTGAAGTATTAAAACTCTGAAAAACGGGTATTCATTTCTATGGTGACCTAAATATTTGTTTCTGTCCTAGAGTCGCAGCGAAATAGAGCCGGGAGCGACCTCGGCTGTTCGGCTTATCCATTCCCTATGCCCAGGACAAGGCTGGCTGTGATTTCTGGCCCAGTGTCCATCCTGTGCGTTATTACCAGTCTCCAGTGATGGATATTCCACGACCTCCGCTTCGATCACATACCCACCTACTAACCAAGATCTAGCAAAATCTTATATTTAGTTGGAAATCAGCATATTTTAATAGTTACTAGTAAATGTCCTGGGGAAAAAAAAAATAATTCTCATTGCCAAACTAAAAATAATGTTTTCAGACACGACCGCATTTGAAAATTTAGGTAGTTTGATTGAAAATGTTCTGGCCACCAGACCTCATCCCCAAAACCCCTTACTCTTTATTTTTAACCTAGATTGGTTCGCTGATCTGCCTTAGTGTCCGGACTGAAGAGCACAGAGGGATGTAGTGAGGAGTTGGGGTGAGGAGAGCAGAGATTTTTTAAGCTGGCGTTGCTGCAAGGGTGAAAGTCCTTGTGCATCATCCTGCTGCTGCTTCCCTCGACTCTCCCTTGACACAGCAGATCACCTGGCTTCACCAGACAGCGGAGACAAGCTGCCAGGGACGAGCTCAGGGTCTCCTTTTGTACAATCATAACAAAGCATTTTGCTTTTCAAACGCTTATCTGACCCAACGGGAATAATTTGCGAAGGAATCCTGACTACACTGGCCATTCAGTTCGTTATCTTTACGATCCTGTCCCTAAAAGCACTTAATGGTTAATAAACCTTAAGGAAATACAGTCTTACAGGCAAATGTTTTGGCTGAGCATCTGCTTCAATACTGGAAGGCGCCAGTCTTTTGTCTCTTTAATTGTCTTTTTGACCTTTTCAGAACACAGACGTTCACGTTAGCCGTAGGACAGCTGCACAGAACTGGTGACACTGAACCCCTGGCTACGCGTCCTCTACAGATGCTCTTGCTCCACAGCTATTTTGATGCTAACCTTTCCGCAGGTTCTGTTATTCAGCCCAGAAAGGCTCTTTCAAAACCCCAAGGAATTGTCCTGGCATTTCCAAAATGTCCACCGGGAGGCCCAGTGGCAGTTTGGAAGAAATCCTAGTTTTGTGATGCCAACTCTTCAACCCGTGTCAGGATGTGACTGGGAATTCATTTGCATACATGAAAATGTTGCAGAAGAGAGCTCGGCATTGCTGCACCACGTTTGTAGAAGACCCTCAGTCCCAAGTGAGATGGTGTGTGTGAGCAGAGCTGGGCTACACCTATAGCACAAGGAGAAGAGCTTCAGAGACCAGCCTAATGCCATCTTAGTCCGAGCTTGAGCGTTTGCAGCAAAGACAGTGGGCAAACCTAATCCTGAGACCAGGTCTGGATGTGTGCTTAGCTAACCGTGTCATCATGGCTTGAGCAGCTGCTCGTGTGAGCTGCCTTAGCCGGCTTGGAGGAGATGATGAGACCATGGGGATGATGAGACCAAGTTGAGCAGGTGACTAACAGGCAGCAGGGAGGTGCTGGAGGGGTCTGTGCTGGACCATCTCTTGCAGATTAATGTACAAGCTACTCCTTGTAGCTTGTAGCTTTCAAAATACTGTCACAGGGACGCTGTGCGTTTTTACTTAGTAACCCATGGGTTAGAGCACCCATCTTGAAGTGCTTGAGGAAACCTGGAAGACCCTTTCCCAGCTTTGAGGAGACGAGCCATCTGGCAAGTTATTCTGAACTGGGGCTTGTTCAGCTTCTTTCTCTGTTTTGTATAAAATAATTAACTGGTGGAGGGAGACAGGGAGAACATGTGAGTTTACAGCTCATTGCCTAGGCATTTATCTAGAAGGGGAAGACCTGGTCCCTGCTCTTAAGATCATTTAAGTTAAACAGAAAATGGCGCATGACTCCACAGACTGCCCAAGGACCTTCTTTGTACCCAAAGGAAACCAGGAAGTTAAACCAAGACTAACGAGGAGAGTTGAGCGTGGAGTTTCCAGGTCAACAGTGGCCTCCTTGGTGTCCCTGCCCAGGGATCCTTGAAGCCTAGAGACCACTTATCTCAGCTGTGGACCTCGGGCCCTAAGTCTTCTCATGGATTGAACATCATCAGTGCTGCCAGGTGTTTCAAAAGTACCTGCCACCTTGACATCTAAATAGAAGTGGTAAAACTAATGCCTGTTAATGGCAGATTCCTTCCTCAGGAATGGAGACATGCCCCTATTTTTGCCCACTTTCTATGTTTTTTAATGTGAAAGGCCCTGGAGGAAAGGTTTGCCCTTATTATGGACGTGATTTAGCTGGAGTTGCCTCCTGGCCTTCCACCAGTGATATGTCATGGCAATGCGAGCCCTCAGTGGTGTGTTTAGAGAGCCTTTGTTCTTGTGTTCGGTGAATTGATCTCCATCTGAGAAGGTATCACTCACTGTCAGAACTGAAAAAACAGCCCGTGAAAAAGAAAAAGAGCAGCCTGACTTCAAAGGGCCGTGGTTCTTTTCTTGTGGCCTCTCCTAACCTTCGTGCAGCTGAAAAACTTGTTTGACCCAATTCATCTAAGGCCTCCTTCTTCCCCTCCAACAGACAAAGACGCACAAACAATAAGCGCATTCAGGTGCAGAAGAGGGAGGGAAACCCAGAGACCCAGGCAAGGCTCCCGCCCCGCACGCCCTGTTCCCACAGATAAGCACAAAGGCGGAGGAGTGACAGGTTATCTTGGGCAGAACCAGCTACGTGCGAGGTCTCCTTGAAGTCAGCGGTGTGCGCGGAGAGATGCTATCTTTTATAAACTGGTAGAGTCAGAAAAACTAGGTGAGCTCTCAGGCGTACAAACCCTTCTTCAGACCAGGGAAATAGCTGGGCCACCTGAAGCCAGGAGGTGCATGAGATGTTCTAGGAGGGACAGAGGAGGGTAGAAGGTGGGGAGAGGTAAGCAGCTGGCTAGGACAACTCTGAGCTAAGTGTCTGGTGGGTTGGCTTCGCATAAATAGTCTAAGGTAGACCTTATAGTGACCTTGCAGTGCTTAAAAGGGGCCTACAGGAAAGACGGGCAGGGACCCTCTATCAGGGATTGTAGTGATAGGACAAGGCATAACAGTTTTAAACTGAAAGAGAAGAGATTTAGATTAGACATAAGGAAGAAATTCTTCACTGTGGTAGAGCACTGGCCCAGGTTGCCCAGAAAAGCTGTGGATGCCCCATCCCTGGAAGTGTTCAAGATCAGGTTGGATTGGGCTGTGAGCAAACTCGTCTGGTGGAAGGTGTTGGAACTGGACGGTCTTTAAGGTCCCTTCCACCCCAAACCATTCTATGATCTATGATGTTTAAGTGAGTCTCTTTTTTTGGACCAATCCAGCTCCTGACTCACTACGTGACATCTCATCTCTGACTGGCATGTGGCCAAGGCTGGGACCGCAGCAGCAACCCCTTCCTTCAGCTTCAGCTGCCATGAAAAGGTCCTTCAAGGTCCTTACTGGGCATTGACAGGGTGCCTGGGCTGGCAGCTGTGACCTTGGAGGTTTCCAACGCCTGATAATGTTCTCAGGAGAGTTATGTCCGCAGCAGAGGTACCAAACCACTCCCGAGCAGGACTGACTGCAGCGGGCAGCTCTTTCTCCCAGCAGGAGCATGACCTCATACAGAGAAGATCTCTGAATATTTTTTTTTTCCTATTTCTATTTTTAAATGTGCTCCAAGCTAAAATCCTCAGGAGTTTGTTTTGTTTTTTTTTTCTCCAGTGATGCATGTGCCTTCATACCCTCAAGCTGGTATTAATTCACTGCTTCCTCCCCCTGTTTTCCAAGAGAAATGTCTTAACATTTGCAAAAAGCAACTATTGTTTTTGCACTTCAGAAATGTGAACATGTCACTGTAGCAATTATCTCTTAAACTTAACTAAACAACCCTAATGCTGTTAAGCTTAATAGGAGGCTTGTCACCTCTGAGCGCTTTTTGCCTTATTAATGACTCATTGTGAAGCACGTTATCGCCGGTGTCGCTTTCTCAGTCCTGCTTCACTGCAGTTGGATGTAGCACTACATCAGTGCAACCCGTTCTCAGCCAGGGATGTGCCCGGTGAGGCACAAACGGCTCTGCAAGTTCTTTGTTGGATGTTGACGATAAGATGCAAATAGAAGACCAGATAAAACCGGCCGGTGGATAGCAGCCTGGGTACCACATGCCAGGTGCCTAAGAGGGCTTGGTGGTTGGTTCAACACAGCCAGGAATGGACTGAGAGCGCGGTAAGTGGTTTGAGTTTGAAGATAATGCTGCTGGGAAGAAGGCCAAGAGATAAAACCAGCGTGGAAACTGAACACCTTGAGCTTTGAGGTGGTTCTTTAAAGCTGATTGAAGTGAGTAGAAGTCTGCACTGCCTCTGAACACCATCACTTTGTGACCCACATCGAGGAACTTCTCCCTGCTGTCACACACAGCATGTGTGAACACAACAAATACAACTCCACGTAGCCTGGACCAGGCTGGTACCTCTCATCACCAATAAATCACTGTGTCTGAGGACAGTTACAGCTTCTCAGCTGTGGTAGGACATCATTAAGCTTCTCTAGTTAGCTCTGCTCGCATTCTCACCTGCCTTATTTCAAACATAGCTACCCCACATCTATCAAGATATCCCACCTAGGTGTTCCTGTTTAAACGGTGGTGGTACCAGAAAGGGCTGGAGGACGAGGTGAGGGCAGCTATCCTCTTTTCAAATGGTGTCTACCATGAGTAAGGTTTAGGAAAGCGATGCACGGATTTATCTGTCGTGGTAGGAGGTGGTGACAGTCCTTGCGTCTGTCGCCTGAAGGTTTCCCTTGACTCCTGATAATCTGAAGTGTTATAACTCGTAACTCCTATCAGGCACTTCCAGAATAGCCAGGGTGGGAAGACCTCCCTCAGCAAGCTCCCAGCTCTCAGGCTTCTGAAAGAGAAATAATCTCCCGCTGAGACACTTCGCTCTAGTGGCCAAGAGGTTTGGGAAGTGGCATTCATCTCAGCAGGGCTTCCAAAACCTGAGCATCAGCATGAACGGCACAGAAAGGTGTCTTTGAGCAGTTCCCACCAGCAGAAGGCATTAAACGCCCTCAAAGCCAGCACAGGCATCCCGGGCCAGCCTCTGGGACAGGCAGGATATCATTTGTTTCTTAGTGAGCCTTTACCCAAGGTCCGGATGATGACTCTGAGATCCTCACGCCCAGTCCGATTCCACACCAGGAATATAGCTTATATTCCTAAGCTGTATATCATGGCACATTTCTCCTGACACCCTGCGAGTGCGCAGGTTAGTGCTGCTCTGCCGGGCTGAGCAAAGGGTTCTAAATATATTAGGGAAGGAGAAAGATCTGGGATGGCTTCCAATTTTAACCTAGGTCACGTTGGCGAGTGCTGGTGTGCAGCGCGAGGTTATTGTGCACAGCATCTTTCGTGCCAGCTGTGTTCCAGCTGCGTGTGGTGTTTCTGTAGAATGGGAAAGGGTGACAGAAACAAGAAGCCTGGGAGATACCTAAAATTTTGCCATGGGTGTGTTGTGTAACTCAGGATCTTTGTCCCTCTGGTTATTTTTCTAGCACAAAAACAAAAAACAAAAAACAAAAAAAAACCTCAAACCCAAGCCGTGTTATTTACCTGTCTCAAATGGTAGACTGGGGCATAATGTTTTTCAAAGAGCTCAGAGCTTTGGGCCCTTGGATTCATCCTAGCAGATGATTTTCCCATTAGGAGGCAGCCAAATGCTCCAGGGAAACACAGACTGCTGGAAACGGCACCGGCATTCCGGATTTACCCAAGTCTCTTGATGATGCATCCCTGAGAAGAGCTCTCCTCCTAGCCACAAGAAAGGGCTGGGAAAGTCTAGGCAAGGCCAAGGACTGGAGGTGAGAGACATCACAGATGAAGGCTTGAAATCCCCCCTCTGGCAGGGGTGACTCTGTGCAGCTGTCTCCATGGGAAATGGAAGAGAACCGGGACTTCTAATTGCAGCCCTGGACTGGAGGAGGAGACCTAGGAGGAGAAAAAAAAAAAAAAAGAGGAATAAAGCAGAGATGCATAATCTGAGACACAGGCTGAGGAGAAGGCTCAGCGGGGACAAAAAAAAAAAAGCAGAAGGAGATTTTACTCTTGTTGGGGTTCAGGAGCCTCTTAAGGCTGCGGCAGCTTCCTCATTTCTGCAGTGAGGCGGTGGAGAGCCCCCTGCTCCCCTGAGAGCCGGTGAAGGGTGAAATCTGGGTGAAAAAGCAGCAGGTTGCTATAAATTACCTCTCCATCTTTCCAGGCTCGGTGACCGAGAGCTGTGCTGGGGTCTCGCTTAAACCTGATAAATGGGGTGTTGGAAAGGATGCTGGGAGCATCCTGGTGCTCCGTAGGGATGTGTTTTCCTGGGATTACTCATTTATGGTGAGGCAGAAGGTAGCATAAGGGTTAAACTTGCCTTCCTAAAGAAACTCCATCTTCTGCCTGCCTCCCTCTCTAAAGCTATGAGATATATGTCAGGCTGGCGAAGGGTTAGAAGTCCCAAAGACACACTTAACGCCTTAGGTGGAAATAAGGCACTGGGTAGAAGAGAAAGACCTTTACAGAGTCCCAGCGAAGGGAAAGCCGTCAGGGGAGGTCCCTGAAACATCGGTAAGGCAGAAGGGTGCTGTGGAAGTCCTTGGCCGCAGGACGAGCATCGGGCCGGGTCTGCGCCCGGGCAGGCAGCTGTGCCGCGCTAATCTGGTTCTCTGAGGCCACCCGTAGTTACTGATGTGCTTTGTCAGGAGAGCGGGCAATGTTTTGTCTGCTTGCTTTTATCTGTAGCTGCCTTGGGTCAGCAAAACCACTCAGACAGTAGCGTCATGAGACTTGCATCTCCAGATCTAATCAGCCGTCTCGGAGCCATCCCCTATGCAGAGAGCTCGCGCGCGTACTCAGTGATTTCTCCCTTCTCCCCAGCTCGTCTTGCTGATGCCTCCACCTTCTCCTGATGGTCCCAGCTGGTGGCTCTAGTAGTCTGGAGATCTCCAAACCTGGTGCTCAGGGTCTGCTCTTGGAATCATCTTAGCCTCGGCCCAAGGCTTTGCAAGTGAACTGGGGCCTGAACATTGAGGTGGAGGTGCTCACCCTTGATGGGGCATCTGTACCTCACTCCTGCCCTCTTGCACTGCCTGCATCGGGAGATCCAGGCAGAAGAGCACAGCTCTTCCCATTCTTTGGAAACCCACAGGCTTTCCTTTGCCATGTGAAGAAATTAGAGTTGTAGAATCATGGAATGATTTGGGTGGGAAGGGACTGTTAAAGGCCACCCAGCCCAACCCCCCTGCAAGGAGCAGGGACATCTCCAACCAGATCAGGTTGCTCACAGCCACATCCAGCCTGGCCTGGAATGTTTCCAGGGATGGGGCACCCACCACCTCTCTGGGCAACCTGGGACAGTGTGCCACCAAGTTAGTTGTCATTAATGCACCACAAGTGCTAGGGGGGACAGAAACCTTCTGTGGATTTGTCCCCAAGTCAGACCATGCCTGAAATGACTGCCTGGCCTTTGGAGCAGCTGGCATGCAGGAAAGCTGGTTGTTCATGTTCAGTGCCAAAACCGTGCTCCAGGAGACTGCTCCGGGTCTCCCAAGGCTGGCTGGAGGAGCAGGATAATGGCAGGGATGTCAGACATCAGTTATCCTTTCACTCCGTCCCCAAACAGAGGTTGAAAAATCAATGTCGCAAGCCACAGCTGGAGCAGGGCCGGGTGGGCTCTCCGAACTGAAGCACACGTTTGGTCTAGAAATCATCTGACAGCGTCTTGCAAAACTTCCAGGATTTCATGGGCTGGACTCGAACAGAAATGCCACAGGCAGCACTGCCAACCCCAAGCATTCAAATATCGTGAGTCAGCCTCACCCCCCCCGCCCCTCAGCTCCTCCAAGTCTTCTTTCCTTTCTGGTTTTTTTTTTTTTTAACTGTGAGGTTAAACTTGGTTCATATTTTCCAGGTTCCTCCGCTCCTCTTTTCCCCTGCCTTTTAGGAGAGCTAGAAACATAACTGTTTTTCAGATGAAGTGGGTATTTCTACAAGGAAGAGGAGATGCGATGCTCCAAACCCCTGGAGCAGGGCCCTGAGTGACATTGTTAGGTGACTTCTGATCAATTTGGGCGATTTGGCAGCGCTTCAGTCTGGCTCCTGGTTTAATTGCCTGCAGTTCCTGCCTTGTCATTAACACCAGAGGTCAAGGTACTGGCAGGAGTTCTGTGATTCACGGATTCGTGCTTAGCTTATGAAAACACCCCTGCCTCTGCCTCCGAGCGAGCTCTCCTTGTTCACCCAGCTGTTACAGCTGTTCTCCCCCGTCCTGAGCTCCTTCGGCTCCCTCTGCTCTTCCTCGCCTTATCCAATGCCTCTGCTCAAGCACGCGTTCGGCTGGCGACACACTGGCTGCAGCACCAACCAGGCATCCAAAAGGCTCATTAAAATCAGAATATTTTAATAAATTCAGTGCAGGATATGTTTTTCTTCCTCTGAAGCTTTCAGGAGAAACGAAGCAGAGAGGACAGCAGGTGAGAAGAGTCCAGGGAGCATGCAGACAGTTCTCTGAGCAAAGAAAGTGGACTTGTGCATCAAACACTGCATGCGAGTCCACCGAATCCTGCAGCATCTCTCGGCTGCATGAAACGCGCCACGCCTGCACCTGGGGCATCTGCAGCCTGCGTTTGTACAGCAGACCGTAAAACCAGCTTCATCCCAGGGATGGTTCACTCTTCTTATATGGAACTTGATGGGGGATATTTGTGACTCCTTAAGGAAGACAAAAAAAAAAAAAAAGAAAAAGTTCTGGTCATTGGTCATCCTCAGACTTCCCTGAACATTGGGGTTTGGGGCTGAGGATTTCCTCAAAAGCATGGTTGCTCCTTATGACTTGCTCCAAGCCCTGTTCGAGTCTTTTTACCCGCAAATACTTAACTCCCTGCTGATAACACAACAGGAAAACGTTCCTGCAAAGGGATAGAATTTGGGTAAACAGCATTTAGCATTACTCTTTTGTTATACCTGGATTATTGAAGGGCTGACTTGCAAACACCGCCTGCTCTGCACCAAAAACTGTTGGTGGGACTCGCAGGAAGCCGTAACTCTTGATGTTTTGAGCAGCGTTGCACTCTTGGCTGTCACAGCTCGCAAGAGCTGAAGGGTCCGCAAGGTCCGGGGTGCTGGACCATGTTGCCCAAAGGGTGATGTGTTGGGGTGCAGCGATGGGAGGGTGCTGCCTGCCATGGGTTTGGTGCCTGGCAGAGGGATGGGTGGCTGCAGACAGGCAGTCTCTGGCACCCCTCTGTGGCCACCTGCACAATCACAGGGACCCTGGCAAGCGGAGAAGACAGGGAAATATTTCTGACGGGTCTAGAGATGAGGTTAAATCCTATCTTGTCGAGCCAGCAAGTTCCTGTGAAGCCGCCTTGTCCTCCACACAGTGAGCGGGCTTTTGGGTTTCAGTGTGACACTGGCTGCTGCGGGTCGCAGATGGGCGCTGCGGGGGGAAAGCTCTGCATAGGGCTGAGACCCCCGCTCCCAACCAAGGTCAGGTGGTTGCTGAGGCCTTCCAGTCCCCTTCCAGTCCCCTTCCAGCCTGCTCCCATGGCGCCTGGCTCGCAGGCAGGGTGCTCCCGCACGGTGCCCCGAGAAACAAGGTGCTCCTTCCACCCTCGTCCATCTGGCCTCCATCTTACCCTGGTGTCTAACCCAGCCCTCTCGTTACATTTGCTCCCCAGGCTAACTTAATTTCCATTCCTCAGGAACTGAGGAAAAGTGGATTTTTCCCCAACCCTATTTTCTAATGCTCTTCATGCCTCTTGGGAGAGGTGGGGAAGTGCTCAGAGGGGTTAGACCCACCTTGCAGAGGTGCCAGGGTTGGAAGCAGGAGCCAGATTTCTTGCCTCTGGACAAGTGATGACCATAGCCTGGAGCACAGCTGGACCTCACAAACACCCATCCCTCCTGGTCCATGTGCTTTTGGGTTGCTGGGTGGATGTGCAGGAACCCAGAAGAGGTCTCCTGGGCCAGATCCTCCCTGGTACAGAGCTGCATCGCTGGGATGTGGCCAGCTGCTCTGGCAGGGAGTGTAGATACAGCCCTGGACTTCCTCCTGTGTGTGGAAGAGCTTCCTCGTGTCCCACCAGACCATCATAGCTGAGTCCAGTTTTTAGCTTGCTGGTAGAGTCCTGTACTTTAAAATTACAATGATTTGAAATGAGCTGCAGCCCCAATTATATCTCACAGCACTTTCTCCACTGCTGATGACATTCGGGGAAGTGGAACAGGTCTCAGGCTATGCGCATGAAGCTGTAAGACAGAGAGCAGGGAAGATACAGTCACATATGGGTGTGGAGATTGCCTCTGGAGAACAAAATACATGTTGCTTCCAGTGGAAGAACAAGACAGCATCCAAAGGAGGTCAAGGAGCAAGTTAAACCAAACTTTAAAGTATCACCTTGCAAAGATGCAGCTATGGGACTTGCTGCTGCATGTTGTCTCTGCTTTTTCATCTCCAGCCCTGGGTTCAGGAAGGCCCTGAGCTGTGTTCCTGGAGGAAAGGGTGGTTAGAAGAAACTGAGTTGGGAGCTACATCTGATTCAGACCTTCAGCTCCTTGGCTGCTGGAAGCTGCGTCGCTCCTTACCGTGGTGTTCCCGGTAGCTTTTCCCCAAGCAGTCTCCATCCAAAAAAAATGGTGTACAGGGTTATAATGGTATCATACATGTCCCCGCAGCAGGGACAGGGCTTGCTCCACCACCAGGCTTACCCCAGGTCTGGAGTGGATCTGACCACAGTTGCACTTGGAGGGATCTCCTAAGGATGTCTTCAGCCTCAAGCTGCCTTTGGGCAGGGGGAAACAACCCCCAAACTGCTCTAGGCCCTAAAATCTCAGCACCCTCGGCAGCCGGCACCTCCAGTCCAGCTGCCAAACGGCTTTGCCAGGAAGCCGGTGGCAAACCCAACCTGCCATAGGTGGGACAGGAACAGGCGCTGTGGGCTTTTCTGGTGCCCCCATCGCCATCATCAGCCAGAGCTTTCTACCTGCAGAGTGTTTCCTTCCCCAAAGCAGAGCTGCCTGATAAGGGTCCGAGCAAGAAATCTTAATTCTTTGTACATGAACTCTGCCGGGATGATCTGGCAGCAAGGTGACAGAGGGACCCATTGACCTTCCGAGATGGTCAGCCACATCTCCAACCAGATCAGGTTGCTCAGAGCCCTGCACAGCCTTGCCTAAACCATCCCCCATGGCACTGCAGGAGAAGATGCCCCACGTGGACTGGGGTGGGAAGGGTCACCTCACTGGAAGTGGGTGTGTGGGTGGGGTGGCAGGTAAGGCTGTCCCCCCGCAACCCACAGGCTGTGGGGGAGGCCTGGTGGGAAAGGGAAGATGGTGGGGTGGGCTGGGAGTGGGCTGTGCGGGCAGCCAGTCAAGGGGATGAGGGCAGAGGTTCAGGGGGTGCAAAGAAGCGTTGGGGGGGTACAGGCAGGGGGGTCGAGATTGTGTGGGCAGGGACTCAAGGCATGCAGGCAGGGGTTAGGTGGTGCAGACAGAGGTTTGGGATGTGCAGGCAGGGGTTTGGGGGTGCTGGAAGGGTTTCAGAGGGTGCTGGCAGGGAGTTGAGAGAGTGAGAGCAGGGGTTCAGGGGGTGCAGACAGGGGTGCAGGGGTGCAGGCAGGGGTTCGGGTGGGTGTGGGAAGGGGTTCAGGGGGTGCAGGCAGGGGTTGAGGGGTGTAGGCAGAGGGACAGGTGGTGCACGTAGGGGCTCAGCGGGTGCACGTAGGTGCTCAGGGGGTGCGGTCGAGGGCTGAGGGCAGGGGTTTGGGTGGGTGCGGGCAGGGGCGCAGGGGGTGCAGACAGAGGTTAAAGGGTTGCGGATAGAGGGTTGAGCGGGTGCGAGCAGGGGTTTGGGGGGTGCAGGCAGTGATTCGAGTGGGTGGAGGCAGGAGGGCTGGCAGGGGCTCAGGGGGTGCAGGCAGAGGCTCAAGGGGTGCGGATAGGGGGTCGAGGAGGTGGGGGCAGGGGTTTGGGTGGGTGCGGGCACGGGCTCCGGGGGTGGGGGCAGAGGCGCCGCCCGCAGTCCGCCCCCCGCCGCCACCAGGTGGCGCCGCAGTGCCACCGCCCGTCGCTGCCGGGAGGGGCGGGGCGGGAAGCGGGAGGGGTGGATACTGGGGTGGGGGAGATCGGGGGGGGGCGCACTGGGATGGGGGCACCGGCATGGGGGAGGTCGGGATGGGGGCACCGGGGAGGGAGTGCTGGGATGGAGGTACCGGGGTGGGAGTGGTGGGCTGAGGAGCACTGGAATGTGGGATACCAGGATGTGGGATATCGTGATGGGGGCACTGGGATGGAGGTGCCAGGCTGAGGAGCACCAGGATGTGCGAAGTCGGGATGTGGGATATCAGGATGGGAGCACTGAGATGGGAGCAGTGGAATAGCAGCATCGGGATGGGAGTGTCAGGCTGAGGAGCAGTGAGATGTGGGATATTGGGAGATGGGATACTCGGACAGGGGTACCGGGACGGGAGCACCAGGATGGGAGTGTCAAGCTGAGGAGCACTGGGCTGTGGGATATTGTGATGCTGGATATCACGATAGGGGTACTAAGATGGGGGCACCAGGATGGGAGGACCAAGATGGGAGCACCAGGATGGAGGTTCTGGGATAAGATTGCTGGCATGAGGGCTCCAGGATGGGAGCACCAGGATGGGTGTGCTGGGATGGGAGCACCGGGATGGGAGTGCCAGGCTGAGGAGCACCAGGATGTGGGATAACGAGATGAGAAAGGAGGGTACTGGGATGGGGACGAGCATGTAGCAGGTACTAGGATGCGGGAGGGTACCTGGGTGCAGCCACACCAGAATGCAGGAACACTGAGATGGGATGTACCAGGATGCAAGCACACCAGGATGCAGGAACACTGGCATGGGGAGGATTACAGAGGTGCAGGAGTGCCAGGGTGTGGAGCATCAAAATGGGGAGGGCTGCTGGGATACAAGAACTCAGGGATGGGGAAGCTCCAGTAAGCCCACATGGAATTTGGGGCTGCCCAGCACCTCTAACCTCTGCAGAAGAGTCTCCTGGCTCCAAATAATAACTTATTTTGTTATGCCGGGACCTGAGACACATTGTTGGTTTGGTGCTGCAAACAAGGGGCAAGTGAGTTGGAAACACTGAGATTCCAAATGCATGGGATGAGACGGGATGGGATGAAGAAGGCAGCTGCTACGGCCGGCTCCAGCCTGGGCAGTGGTCCTGCTGCAGCCGAGCCCCCCAAGAGCCTGGGAGCACTGGCTACTGCAGGGTGGGCTGGCAAGGAGCAGAGCAGCCGATCCCACTGAGAGCAGTCCCATATGGCCACCAATGATGGGAAAATGCTCTGGGATGCTCCTGCAGCTTCGCACCAAAGAAAACCCAGTAATAAGCTTTAGACATAGCTCTTCCCTCATCAGGTTGGAAACAGTCATGACTTTTGACGGTCTCAGTAGGTTGGCAAGACACAGACAGGTGCACATCTGTGGATTTAACCATTGCATGACGACAAAGCAAGCAGGAGCACCCTGGCTTCAGGTTAACGTTCTAGACCAGGATGGAAATACGGCCTTAACTCCTAAATATAAAACACAGTTTGACTGAAGTAGCAGGTTAAGATCTTTCCTAAAACCAAGGTATTTCGGATGGGAGCTAAGTATTTAGCTTAATATCCATTTGTCTGGTTTAAACAGTATCTGTTGGGGCAGCAGAGCGTGTTTGCTGCTGACATTGCTGCAGAAGGCTGGACCCGAGCTGGCTCAGCCCTGGGCCAGGGTTTGAAGCTCCCAGGTCTAACGGCTTCCTTAGCAGACAGAGAGAACGTGTTCCTGCCTTCAGTAAGGACACCATTTCAGAGCTGAAAAAGCTGGAAAGCGCACCATCCTTTTTTATTCCAAGACTGAGAGGGTTGAACATGAGATCTGGTTATTAGGAATTCCTGAAGGACACGTCATTCAAGATCATTCAAAGAAGAGATCATTCTATTCAGTGTAGTAGCTAATGACGACCTCTCCTGAAGGCATCACTTTGCTTGGTGATCTTTTTTTCTTATATCTAGCATATGTATTAAATATTATCTCATATATAGATATTTTAATTCTACATTTAATTGCTTTTTTAATCCCATCTTCTGTTCGGGGACAGACTCATGGAGAAGCATGGACTTTTTACTTAAAATAAAATACTCTTCTTCCTACTCTCTTAACTATTCAGGGTTAAGAATCTGAATACTGAAGCTTTTTTTTTCTCTATCTTTCCCTTTCCTGAATTTCTATCCCCCTAACTTGTAGGTAGGATAAACAATAAACCTTGGGCTTTGGGCTTTGGGCTTGATCTGAGTGTAAAGCATTTGGAAATGACCGTGCAATAGTGCTGCTGTTAACATAGTTGGGGGGTCCGGGCATTTGGGATGTGAAAGGATTCAGCTGACTTAGTGCGTGTCAAATCCTACAGCTTGGTGAGGTCAAAGGGGCAGGGAGCTTCGCGGCAGGCAAAGAACAGAGGAGGTTCGTAGGCGTTTAATCCCGGGTCTCCGCAGGGAGAGGCTCATTCCTGCCGAAGGAGGAGCCTACTTCTCTCTACTGACCCCCACCTGATGCCCAAATTAGAGCTTGGGCATCTCCTCAGGAGAGTTTCTCACCCTGCCCAAGGCTGTGAGAAATGCATTTCCAATATGAGATTTATCTCTCTGCCCTCCCAAATCCAAAAGAAAAATGTCCTGATGTCCACTCCTCACTTCACCACTGCTGGCGACTTCAGTTGGACACAGGATGGGTATGGGAGTGATGGCAACAACATCTGCGTGAGGAAAGGGAGCCAGGCAGGGATGCGATACCATGTGTTACTGCAGGCTGGGGATGGTGAGGGTCTCCAAGAGACACGGTCGAATGGTCTAAGAGAAATGGCCTAATAAATTGTCTGCTTCAGTAGCATTCATGGAGAAATGTGGCTCCAGGTTAGTTTCCTGAAAGCCCGGATAAACGCACCAGGAATTGTATTTCTGCCTGGGTGTCCTCAGGCCAGACAGTGAACGGGAATAACCCACGTCAGCAAACACCTCCATCTCATGAGCAGTACACGTCCAGGAACAAGCTGTGCAGTACAGCCGCAGGGGAAGAAGACAACTCCTCTCCTCTCAGCGCCTGTTTCAGGACCTGAGTCGGGTTGCTCTGGGGCTTGGCTGCTGCCGGCAAAGGCTCTGATGTGGGAAAAGAGCTGGGAAGAAGAGGCTACTGGTATGTCAGGGTCACGGTAGTGAGAACCTATTCTCATCGTGGTCACAAGCATTCCTATAATTTGTTCTCCACGTGACCAACTATCGCGTGAAACCTATAGAAAGCCAACAAAATATCAGCTGTTCCTCTTGATAGCTCAGAGGCAGAAACCCAGCTCTGTTTGACTACGCTTTATGTAAACTGTGCTGCCACGTTTCACCTGCCATGAACTGCAACAGGAGCCCAGGGCAGCGGTTTCAAAGGCTGACGCCTGCTTTGTCTGCGCCGGCATTCAAAGCCGTTGGATGTGGTGTGAGACGTGGTGCTGCTGGGGCAGGAGAGGCAGCCAGTTCCCTGCTCTCGTCTCAAATAGGTGGTGATCTTAAGAGGAGGGAAAGGGATGGGGAGAGATGGGGCTCTGGGTCTGCAAGACACATGCTGGACATGGAATTAGTTAATGAGTCCAGTGGGACCAAGGAGGAGCTCCTTAGTTTCATCCTTGGCGGAGGAATTGCTCCCTCGTGACAAAAAAAAAAAAGAGGTTTGCTGCTCTGAGATGTCCTTCTATGATCCCCATATTTTAAGAGGAATTATGTATTCTCATTATTATGGGGAATAACATATCCCCATATATTATGCGGAAGTATATACTCCGGTTATTATGGGGAAGAATTGTATTCCCATATATTATGTGGATGTGGTTTATCAGCACCTCTGCCAAACCCTCTGACCCCATGGGAGTCAAGCAACAGAAAGAAAAGACATGCACGTGTAATAATTCCATGCGAAATAGAAACCTTCCTGTAGATGTTGGAAGTATCTTAGCTACTTGGAGCCATCAGCTACACAATCTGATCTCCAAGCTTGGAGCACTGTGGGGGATGTTGGTACTCCCAGTGCCTGAGATCTGGCTGATGGATAAATCCTTTGCAAAGAGCCCGTTTAATTCATACAAACTCAAAACTATTAAAAACCAAAGCTCTCCTCTCTGCAGATAGAGTTATTTACCTTCACATGGTTTATCTCCAGTGACCTTGGTTGGCTGGTGCGCTCACAGGGTGGGCACAGCCCCGTCGCAATCAGGGATGCCACAAGGTTTGACACTTCCCTTTGCACCCAAATAATTTATCCGGGATTTCTGAGGTGATGTCTGCATGTGGATATTTCCCAAGGCGAGCAGGAGTAGACTTGCTGAGCTCAAGCCCAGAAGGGACACTCTCCTCTGATGCCCTCTCTTACGCAGCCCAAACGACCGCACCCAGTAATCCCCATACAATGTCCACCATTTTCTTCAAGCCCTAGCACACTATTTTAGAAGCCTCTATTAAATACGCACAGAAAAAAAAAAGAAAGAACTCTGATTAAAGACTTCAGCTGATGAGGAATCCACCACAGCCCCAGGTCCCACGCCCTTCATTACCTTTGCTGTTAAACGCTTGCAAATATATTTGTCCATCTTTCATGTCTTGCCATGCATTCCTGTATTTCTTGTAATTTCTCATCAATTATAATTGCTGTGTCCTGCAGAGAATGACTAGAAGGAGACTTATTCAGGGCAATCTTTGCAGCAAAGTTCAGCCCTTTCTGAAGTCAAACTCCTCCTAGGAGAATATGTCACTTGGGAGAGGTGACCAGGCTGTTTTTTTTCTTTAAAACTGAAGAAAATCATTTCTCATCACCTTGCCCTCCCATAATTTATAGCATGACTCTGGCAACATCCAATGCCTTTTTCAACAATTTGCTAGAACCTAGAAATAAATCAAATAGATCATTAAGAAAGGATTTTACCTGGTGGGGTTGCCAAGTGCCTCATAAATGCTCAGACCTGGAGCAGGAGAGAAGTTGGGCAAGATGATCATTGTAGGTCACTTCGAACTGAATTGCCCTATTCTAGAACCCAAAATCTCATGTTTTTCTGGAAGATGCTGAGGATTTGGAGGTACTTGGCTTTGCAATACTCTGCTTCTCCAAATGGCTCACAAACTTCATGGACTTCTAATCAATAAGGTTCTTCTCCACTCTAGGACCTGAAAGATGCTAACCAAGGTTTGAATCTTCTATGGCTACAACTGTCCGCACTTCAGCCCATGTGAATGAAGCCCAGCTAGGAAACACGTGTTTATTACACAGAAATTAAACATTATCTACTGGAAGTCATATTATCTGGAGTCCAAAAGCAGGTCTTTCATGATTACTTTCCTTTCAAGGAAGCAATTTCTCTCTGTGGAGTGCACTTAATTGTGTTGCTAGCCTTTTTTAATTAGGATAATTTAGAAATCAAGTTAAATTAAACATTTTATTTCAGCAGTAGAAGAAAAGAGGACACTGGAATAGCTGCTGACTGTGTCTGTTCATCCCTGGTCTAGCTCTGAAGGCCTGCTGACATTTCTTCATAGGAGTGAAGCTAAGGAGAGATGAACTCCTCATCTTCCCTGATTTTACTGTCAGTTCTGAAACAAAGGGAATTTCCTCACTCAACTTATGGAGGAAACATAGGGAAACGTTTCCTTGAGTCCCATCCCTAGGGAAAACAGTCCAATCCTGGTACACAGGAAAGCCAAGGTGCTGTTGGACCATCTCTAACCCAGCTGGGTTAGAGAACCATCATCACATACTGATGTATTAGAAAACAAAGTTTACTTTACAGCCAAAGCTCTGAAAAAAAAAGCTTGCATGTTTTTAATAGCATTTGGGTTATTTTTTAGGAAAAAAAAAAACATGGACAATTTGAGAACCTGTAGCAAACTGGGATGTGGCCTTCAGTGCTCCCATGAGGGATGTCCCAGAGAAAGACGTCCCTCCCCAGCAAGTAGGGTTGACAGGAGCTGACTTCTCATCTGAGCTGGGAAACCCAATGAAATATTTAGCAACCGTGTGAGTCCAAACACCCTAAGGACAGCTGTGGGTCTGATTTGATTTGCAGCTCTCTTGTGGCACTGGACCTTCAGCTGGCTTTCTTTTTTTTTTTACCAGAAACCTGGGAAATAGGCAAGGTGGTGCTGGTGATGGAGGGAGAGGCAGGAGAGAGGATGGGCATGGGATGAGCATTCCTTGAGCATGAATTTCCAGGGTCAGAAAGCCCTGGGGTTGACGGATTTCCCATTAGCAATCTGGAGCTCATCCATTGTCCTTTGCTGATGGGGGGAAGCTGATGAGGAAGGGGTAGCAGGAGATGAAGGCTCCTGCTGATTGTCAAATTCCAGGCAAATCCCAGCCCAGCACCCTGGAAGCCACCCAACAGGTGGCTGGAGTTCCTCCAGTCAGTGCAAATGGGGTGTTCTGAGGAGATTTGGGTAAACCAATCCAATTTACCTAAACCATGATATGTTTATGAACTGCTGAGGTTCTGGTCGTTCAGTGCCCTGAGTGAAGGACAGGGGTGACAAGTGTTGGTCAGACCCAGGTGAAAAGCTCTTTCGTTATTTCTGTTATTTCAGACTTTGCGTGCTGTGTATTTTGAGGCCAAAATTTTAGAATTTTTGCTCTTAAACAGACGAATCTTTAACCAGTGGCTACCCTGGGGACAATTAACTTCTCTTGAGCAGGTCAGTAGGTACCTTCATGCTGTTGGTTATTCTGCGGCTGTAGATTTCCTTCTCATGTGTACATGCTATCCTGTGTGTATACGAAGATATCAATAGCATGTATACATTTCTATCCCAGTGTGGTTAATCTAAATCTGCCCCCTCTGATTCCTGAAGGTAAACAATAAAACATCTGCCATACGCCCAGCACGCTTCTGGTCTGATACTCTTATCTCTTTTTTTTCCCCCTGTCAAAAACAGAAGCGCCTCAAGCCCCTTTTTTTGTTACAACTTTTGCAGCAAGTAGGGAATTTCTTTCTTTCCCAGCCACCTTACTGGTGTACAGTGGGGTACCAGCCCTTGGCAGCTGCTAGGGAAGGGAGGAGAGGACTTCAGCCGGGAATATTTTTACCAAAGCAATGTGATAAGAAGCAAAAGCCACGTGAAGATAAGCTTGTTTGTTTTATTAGCAGACCAAGGATAAATCGTGGGCGCTTGTCATTGCTCCGCCTGATCTGCTGGCACGCGGAAACCACACGCTGCCTTGTCCGGAATAGGGTTTTATTGTGTGGTTAAGGACTATCGTTTCATAGTGTGGAGGTGCCGAGTGGGAAAAAAAGAGGATGAAAGACTCAGGTGCTCTGAGACATCACACCTTCTTGGTGGAGGTAGGTGTTTAAGTCCTTCCCCTCAAAGGAACGGAGTCTGAGCGACCCTGATGGTTTCTCAATTGCACATAATCCATAAATTATACTTATCTGACAAAAATATACATATTTTCGAACCTCACCCATGGTGAGCTGGAGTGCTGTTCGCTGCCAACCCTCCTTCCTGTTTGTGGTGGCTCTGCTGGTAGCTGGAGATGAGAGAGGATTTTGGAGGAAAAGGAGGATCTCCATGCCAGGAGGTGAGTCAGGGCCAAGAAAGGCACCATTAGAAGATGCGTGGGAGATAACAGAGGGTGCAGGAAGGTGACTGCAGATCATATGGGCTCCCAGGAACCAGAAAAGCAAGAAGCTGGGCTGCTGGTGTGAGCAGGTGTGTCATGAAAGGCTCCTCAGTAGGTTCCATGCTCTTCCCCACCAGATCCCAGAGTAACCCAGGGTCAGGCAAGGAAGATGCCGCCACCCTGAAGGAGATGAGGCACAGGACTGTGACACCCTGAGAGACTTCTGATTTTCCCCAAGAGGAAGACTTCCTCCTAGGACTTTGTCCTGAGTACCAGAGACAGATATTCAAAGAGTCCTTCTCAGTCCTTGCGAATCTTGGGCTGCTGGCAGCTCTACAAACCCTGGTGATGATTTACACCTGGTGAAAGCTCACAAAGTACTTTACCAACAGGGTAAGTAGAGCTGTACCCATTTCAGAGGAGGAAAACTGAAGCCAAGAACTCAAGTCTTTCATCTATCAGCATCATTGGCAGAGCCCAGGACATCCAAACCCAAGTCCACTGAGTCAAGCTGCCTTCCACCCCTCTCCAGCCAAGGGCTGGGCTACCAGCACCATGGCAGTATGTGCCCTGGCTCTAGTAGAGCCCGCTTGTATAGTGCGGTCCTCCCAGCTCGATGCAGTGCTCAGTCTGTTCTCTTCCTCCTTATTTCTAATGAAAAGCACACCCAGGACCAGAGTGCTAGCTCTCCAGCTTGCCTAAAGCATGGCTTTCCTCTAAAGGCTCTTAGTTTTACTCTACTTCTTGCTGCTTCCTCATTCCAGGTAGTCTTTTGGGGCTATAGCTTGCTTAAAAGACAACAGTGTCAATAAAATTGCCTGCACGTGATATAGTACTGAGTGATGAAATGGGCAAGTCATAGAATCATAAAATCATAGAATCATAAAAACATAGAACCATACAATCATGGAATGGTTTGGGTTGGAAGGGACCTTTAAAGGCCATCTGGTCCAACCCCCCTGCAAGAAGCTGCTGCTGTCCTCCATCCATTGGCCTGGATTTTCAACACCTCTCAACCTAATGTCAGTGAAATTCCCCTGGTTTTACTCCCGCATCACCGATTAATGACTCCCTCCTGCTGCACCCCTCTGAGCAGCATCACAATCCTCTGATGCAATTAATATCCACAATAAGGGATTACGGAAAAAAAAAATCCCATTTGCAACCAGAGGAAGAAAGACCTGTTTCTGGGTTACTGGAATATTTCCTAGTTGGCTGTGCATCTGCAAAGTGTGCTTGGCAATGGTTAATTTGAATTTGTTCTCCAGCAAACACAGAGTTAATGATGTCCCTGTCAGAGATGCTTTCTGTCACCCTGAGGAGGCATCTGACAAGATCTGCCTTGCCTGGTGCGGAAGCACATCCTTCATCCCCCATCCCAAAGTTCTTGTGATGCCTCTGTCAGCTTTCGGCTTGGCCTCCTCAGCAACTTGACCTCTGCAAACACCCATATGCTCTCTTGGGGCTAGAATAGTGGCAATCTTTTAAACTGGTTATTTGTTCTTACCTGGGTAATCATACTTCCCATTTCTAAGGCCTGTTTAATCCAGAGATGTAGTTGTGAATTAAATCAGGGGAGGCAAGTAACGAATTATGTCCAGGTAGCCCCATTACACAGCTAAGTTATGTAAAATACGGGAAATTAGGGATATTATTTTAAGCAACATGGGAAGTGAAGGAGAAAATCCAAATGTTCTGAGTTGCATCTTCTCATCTGCAGCACGGAAAGCTGCATCACAGCTGGGTTTCAACCCATCTGCAGCAAAGCAGCCTTCATAAGCCCATCTATTCAGGAGCCAGGACCCATCCTGATCCAGATCTCCGCCGAATACCACTGAATCCAGCCTTGACTTGAAAACAGCCTTGGCACCGATCGCTGCGCTGGATACAAATGCCCTTCTAAAAATAACTGAGAAGTGGGGGAAGGAGCCTGTCCCCGCTCTCAGCATTTCAAAACCAGCTTCTCCTTTTGCCATAGGAAGCATTACTTCACCCGTGGGTACTCAGCTTTGAAATTTTATTTATATACATTTACATGAGTCTCGACAGCTTTGTGCTGTCTCTTTTGCCACCAACGTCCTGGCTGGCCATGTTCATGTCCCATCACCTCCGTTTTTCTCTGCCTTTGCAGCCAGGCTCCCTCACCCCACAAGATTTGGGTGGAGGAGGAACCGCTGGAGCCCCACGTCCAGTGCTGCCGGGCCCCACAGGCACGGACAGACGTCTCCGCGCTCAGGAAGGAGGGTTGAGCCGCTCACTCAGGCTCTGTCGGGACAGGAATAAAGACCGTGTCTGTCTCCAGTCCTTGCTTCTACAGTAGGTCTATTATTTGGGGTTTTAAAGGAGGTCTATTTGCTTTCAACTCAACTGCAGCTCAGACAGAATAATGATCTCTCTGATTCTGGCAAGAAGATCGTTGACCCAACGATTTCAAGGGTTTCTTTTCCTGCAGGAGTCTCTGATGGAGCACCTAAGGACTTGATGGTCACAATGGCATTTGGCGGGTTACTTCTTAGGAACCTGCGGAGGCATCACCGTGTCTCCATCCAGGGAGACATCCCCACCATCCCACCCATGCCAGAAGTACTTGAGGAAGAAGAAAGGAATTCCCTTCCTCTTTAGTTTATTTTTTCAGTACCGATCTGTATGTATAACTGAGCTTTCCGCACAGGGGATGTACAATTTGAGAAGAACACAGTATATCAAATTTTGCCTTCAGCTACACTCTGTGAAGCCAGGATTTGCTCCAAGCTAGCAAGGGAGGGCCAAGCTGCCAGCACACCGCAGCTACGAGCAAGGTACTTAGTAAATATTCTATATTTCCCTTTCGAAGCAGCAGGTTCCCATCATTTCTAAGCCATTTTAAAGGGTATTGCCAGGGCGAGGGCAGAGTTTGGCACAGCACCTCTTCAGCTGCAGTTTGTGCTCTCAAATATCTTCGTGTCCCCGGCTGCCCTTTCCGTCCCTTGCTCTTTTCCTGGGACAGAGCTCTTGATGCTGGAGCGTTTCCCACTGGCAGAGATCCACCAGTTCCCGCTGAATTCAGAGAGAGTTTAGGGAGGCATGTTCAATGCTTTCCCGGATCCTGTTCGAGTCCCAGCATCTTATGGACTCTGTGCTTGGCAGCAAAAGAAGCCAGGCAGCCTGCCTCCATTCCCCCTGCTACAGTGATGGAGGAACTCCCCCGATGCCTCACCACCTCCCTAAATACACGCTTTTAATAAGGAGCCAATTTAATTTCCCAAGCACTGAGTCATCTCTTGTTATTACCTGGTGTACGGTACCCAGAACAGCAGCCACAGCATCTTTTCCTTGAAAGAAGGATGTTTGTCTTCCCTCCTCCAGCCCCAGCTTTTCACAACTCCTCTCTTTTTTTTTTTTTTTTCTTTTAAGCAGAAACCCTCTCCTTTCCCAAATTCCCTGATTTCTAAGCTATGATGGGATTAAGCCAGAAGCAGGGACAAAAGGAAGAGGCCGAGCTGCATCAGAGGGGCTGAAGCACCAGACTGGAGAGGAGCGGGGTTGTACCCGCATGGGGACGGGACCAGCAGCTCCACTTTGCTCTTTGGACCTGGAGAAAAGGCCCCGACTATCGTAAAGCTGCACTTTCTTCCTGCTGGGACAGGTTAATAATGAACACCGCGACCGGCATGGCCGTGGAGCTTCAAACTGACGCGAGGAAGGGAGTGAGATGCATCTTTTTCTGTGTCGCATGCTGATGCTGCCCAGCACCCATCCCACGTGCCACGTTCCCTGGGTTTTCCTTCAGTCATCCCGGTCCAAATTCCCCTCTGCCTACCAGAGGAATGAACCCAGCTCTCTCCCATGCACCTGCAGACACCGTGCTCTGCAGGATTTTCCCCCTGCAAAATCTCAGGCTGGAAGTTGTGAGCCCTGATCCAGTGCTCATCTGTGCTCCTGAACAAGAGCACCCAGTCCCCAGCCACCGGCCTGCTTCCAGCAAGGGTGGAGGTGAGCGCCCAGTGGCATTTTGCGATGTCACCAGGTTAGGTATGCCTTGAGCAGCCTGGGACAAGAGCAGGATGCTTGGAGAGGTCCCACCATGTGAGTCCAGGACCTGACGTGTCCACCCAGAAGAAGGACTTTACACATGCCAACACGGTCATATCGTTAGAACCATAGAATTGCAGAACAGTCTGGGTTGGAAGGGACCTTCAAAGGCCATCCAGTCCAACCCCCCTGCAAGGAGCAGGGACATCTCCAACCAGACCAGGTTGCTCAGAGCCCTGGCCAACCTGGCCTGGAATGTTTCCAGGGATGGGGCATCCACCACCTCCCTGGGCAACCTGGGCCAGTGCCTCGCCATCCTCAGCATAAAAAATTTCTTCCTTAAATCTAATCTAAACTTCCCCTCTTCCAGTTTAAAGCCATTACCCCTTGTCCTATCGTGACATGCCCTTGTGAAAAGTCCCTCCCCAGTCTTCTCATAAGCTGAGATGAATCGTTATCGGGCTAAAGCTGCCAATCCAAATTGCACTGGTGTTTAAAAAAATGCTCATTAATGCAAAAGCGGATCCTACCACTTTTTTCCCCAGCCCTGCTCTCATACTCCAGGACCATTCTGGGGAAATCCTGATCCTGGGGGCTCTCGGGGAGCTGGAGGGGATGCGGGAGCTGAGCTGCGGAAACGGGATGCGGGCAGAGCTGTTGTCTGCGCTGGTGAGCTCTGCGCGGCAGCTCAGCCTTCGCCGGAGCGATGCCCTTGGTGCTCGGCTTAATAATTAAACTGTAGTATGATCATAGATAAAAATACGAAAATCCAGGCGGTTCCCCTTTCTTAAAATATGACAAATTAAAAAAAAAAAAAAAAAAGAAATACCTGGAGCTAAATTAACAATGTGCTCTTCCAATTATAGCCACCTCCAGTGAATATAAGGTTGTCATGGCAACCTGCCCAGCAAACGATACGGCTGAAAATAAAGCACAGCAGGGAGGCAGATCTTTTGAATCCGATTTTTCCGTCCAAGTAGAATTAAGGTTTCTTTGGGGGCCTGCTCTTCCAGTGAATTTATGGCCACGGTTCTTCTGTCGGTGTCCGTTAGCGTGATGCGTTTATCCGGGTGGATGTTAGGGAAGGAGTCGGCGGAGGGGAACAAAGAATCCGTGTCTAGAAATAAAGTTAGCTGTGGAATATCACCCAAACAGGCAGGAAAAGGGGAGGATTTGGCGGGTTGATAGTTTGAAGGCCCTGGTGAAAGCAGAAGGTGGTTTAAACCGCGTGTAGGAGCATTTCCATGTGGATTTGGGCAGGCCTGAAGGGGCTCAGTGGGCCGAGATGGGTGTTTAAAAGCTGCTGAAATTATGGTTTTTACATTTCTGGCCCCAGTTTTGTGTGTTTATATGGAAATGCTTGCTTTACAGGGAAACCCTTGCAGCTTCTTTTGAGCTCAGCTTAGCCCCCCTCCCCGTAAAGCCAGGACGGAGGCCGCTGAACCAGGAGGAGGAGGAGGAATGGGAAGGGATGATTTTTTCAGGCTAAATCCCGAAGGATCCAGCTTGGCTGACCAGGGAGAAATGAGAATTACAGTGTTCAACGTGGAGAAAAGGGGAAAAAAAAAAACAAACAAAAAAAAAACCAAAAACACGCCACAAAAGCTGCTTTGAAAGAGGAGGGGGTTTAGCAGCCGGTCCCACCGGGGTGGGCGGTCCCAGCGGTGTGAGAGGGGGCTGTGTGTTTGGGGGGAGCCGGCCCCGCTCCCCACTTGGCGCGGCCAGGCCGGGCGGCGGGGCCGGGACTACATCTCCCGTCAGGGCCGGCGCTGGCGGAGGAGGCGGCGGCGGGGGCCGGGCGGGGTGAGGCTGCGCCGGGCGCGTCACTCCCCGGCCGGCCCGGCCCGTCCCTCCGCCGGAGCCGGGTGTCCCCGCACGGGCGGGCGGTTCCCCGCGTGTGTGTGTGTGTGTCCCCCCCACCCGCTTCCCGCACCCACCCCTCCCGCACACCCGGCCCTTCCTTCACCTCAGCGCCGAGCCCATGAGGCTCCCGGCGGGGCTCTGACACCGCAGCACGGTAAGGCCGGGGACGGCGCGGGGGGGGGGGCCATGACACAGCAGCCGGTGCGGCGGCGGGTGGCGGGGGGGGGGCGGGGGGTCTGGGGGGGGTCACGTCCCACCTTTTGTCTCCCTCAGAAATAATAATAATAAAAAAAAAACCCCACGCGTGGGTGCGGTCTGGGTTGCAAGCAGCGTGGCCGACTGGGCCGCCGTGGGGTTCGGGGTTTTAATTTTACAGATGAAGCCGGGACGGGGGTTCGGGTTTCATGAGCGGCCTCGTCCCGTGTGATTATTTTATTTTGTTTTATTTTTTTTCCCCTCCCTGACAATTTGTGTCCCTCTCCCCCCCCCGATATTTCCCTCTCTTCGCAGAGGCCGGCGGCGGGAAGGGCGGTAGCGGGGTCCGGGGTACGGTGCTCGGCCTCTGGAAGCTTCCCCGAGCGTTTCGTTAGCCCTGACCCTACCGTCCCCCTCAGCGAGCACCCCACAGCCAAAATAAAATTAAAAAAAAAAAAAAAAAAAAGACAGAGGGAAACCCATGGAATGCGAGCTCTCGGCTGGTTCCTGTCATAATTAGCGTCGTTCATCGTTATCCCCTTTGCAGCAAAGCCGGCGGTGGCGGTGGTTCGTGCCCAGCGAAGCGTCGGGGTGGGAGGATGAGAGCGGCGGCGGTGGCGTGAGCAGGCACGAAGGTACCGCTTGGTTCAACCCTGAGCGTCTTCCCATCCCCGGGTGGGATGTCCGTGGCTGTGTGGTCCGGAGGTAGGAGCATCTCCCCTCTCCTGGGAGATGCTTTCCCCATCCTTGACGCAGGGTTGGGTTGGAGTGTAGCTAGCAAGGGCTCACCAGGGACTAAATTTTGTTGTTTTATGATTACTGTTTTCCTGCAGAGTCTCTCTGGCTGCATGTGGTCTCGGGGACCGTGGGTGACAGTAGGGAACAACAGATGTTAGTGGCAGCGGAGAGCCAGCAGTTGCAGGATATTTTTTGCCACAGCTGCCCCCAAAAATGCCATATGTCTGGAGGCACAGTTGCTGGGTGTCCCTGGTGTCCCAGTGCCCCAAAACTCAATCCTTGGAGTTGTTTTTCCATAAAATGAGACTAAGATTCATCTACTGGGGCTGCTGCGTCTGTCGGGCTCCTCTGGAGGGGGTGAGTCCCCCCACCAGTAAGACCCCATGCTGGATGAGGTAGCAATCCCATTGGATTGGCAAGGTGCAAGTGCTGTTTCCCAGCACGAGGAGATGTAGTGGGTCCCCTGAAATAGGCTGTTTCCACGTGTCTGTCAGTGCCACCTTCGCTCCCACTCTAGTCACCCATGCTACTCTTCCTCCAGCACGCAGGCAGGTACAGGATGAAACTTGAAGTTGCAGCCTTGTTACCAGAAAGAGATGAGAGGAAGCAGCCTTGTTACCAGAAATGAAAGAGGTGGGAGGAGGCAGAAGATACACTGAGCTTCCAAGTTGTTTTTCTCAATGCAAACATACCAAAATAAGAGCAGGTGATTTAGTAGTCCCTCCTTTCCGAAATCTAGGAAGGCTTTTTGATGGTGGACCGTCCTCTGAGCATCCAGACGCTAGCAGGGGAGGTGGCACACGGGATGGAAAGGGAAGCATCCCTTTCCACTTACAGCTTGTGTGACCCTGACAAGCAAATATTCACATTTTGTCTCCAGCAAGTGGGGGAAAAAAAAAAAACCCAATATTTTATTGTGTCGTTCCATCTTATTTTTCCCTGTAAGGACTGTAAAGGCTTTGGTCTGCGCTTGCTGACCATGGGGTCCGAGAGCAAAACCTTGCGCTGGATTTTATTCCCTCGAGCCTTGAGTAAAATCTATAGGCTGTGGTTTCTCTGTGTTAAGTGTGTTACCTTTGGCAGAGACCCGGCCGGTGTCTGTTTTGGGAGGCTCAGGCTGTGCTTGGATGTAAAGCTCTTGCCCTCTGAGCTCTGTCCGAGCCCTCCTTGCGAAGTGGATTCTGCGTCGGAGAGCTCTGGGAATTTAAGGTGTTGTGGTTCAAGTGCCGTGGGACTTGTCCAGCTCTTGGGAAGCATGTTTTTTTTTATCATTTGTAAATCTTATGTTGCTTTTAAAGGAAAGCAGAGGAGCGGCGGTTGTGTGATGAAGGTAATGTAGGGAAGCGACTTGTTGCAAGTGAGCCAGAGGGTAAAGCCCAGCACCTAGGAGCTCCCCAGCCAACGAGAAACCAGAGAAACCGTTTGTGGAGGTGAATTGAACACCAGTTCTGCCTTTGCAGGGGAATTTGGGAGAGGAGTGAGCTACCTGAGGGGCTTGGCTGGCTTTGACACCTTTGTTACCATAGCTGAGTCAGCCTCGCGCGCAAAGGCACTGGGAATGGTCTAGGGAGGGTTTCTGAGCACCGTGAAAAATAACGTGCAAAGCATGAAAACATCCATCATAGTTTTTAGCCCTTGATCCATACTGTGGAAGGGAAGATGATGAGATGCTGAGCTTCATCTCCAGATGTCCCTGCTTCAGCACTTGGTCTTGGAAGAGAAAAATACTCTTTCTTTGCTCTGTGAGCATTCTCACTTTGAGATGAAGTGCTCCATGAGTTCAGTCTACCGTAGCCTCCTGGTGAGGAGAAATTTTGCTATGCTGACTCTCCCCTTCCTTCTCCTTTCGTGTGTCTCCTGTTTCTCCTCGCAACTGTCCTTGCCACTGCTTGGTCTTTTCCCAGCAGGAGTGATGTGAAATTGTGCTAGTTATCACCGGTTGAGTTTTTGCCCGCAGGTCTCCGCAGAGCAGCAAGAAAACCCTCCTGAACCTTATTTAATTTCATGTTCTTGCTGCTCAACGGAGTCTTTGGGGTCCTGTATATTTCTGAGGAGCTATATGTAAAAGTACAGCAAGACCCTATGGTTTCTCTGGAAGCTGGGAACAGCAGATGGGCTGCTTCAGGAGCTGTTTGGGGCACATTTTGCATATTGCTTGACTGTTTCTGCTAAAATATGGAGCAATTAAATGTTGTTAGTGATTTCATCGTTCTTCAGTTTGGCAGAAGTATTGAGATATTTACATTACACATGCCATTGTTAAGTTTCAGAGTTAACAGTCTGCTGCTCTGTTTGTCGTAGGTCGTGGTCTTGATCAGGTTAGGGGAAGGACAGCTGTTCCTGTCTGAAAAATCTGGAGGCATTGAGGCTTCTGGCTGAGTAATCTCCATAAATGCTTTGGGATGTTCTTGTGAAACTCTTCGGCAAAGGTGCCATTCTGCTACCTGAGTATAATTAGCGCATTACTGAGTCATCTGAAATAAAGGGCTGGTGTAGCTAACCGATAATTTTCTGTTTGTTTGAGAGACTGGCTATTTTATTTTTATTTATTTATATATATGTATGTTCATATATGTCATTTACAATGTGGGTACCATGCTGGTCATCCTAAGAGAAATATGTTTCTGGCTCAGTTCAGGCTGAAATAGGGATGACATTCAGTCATCTCAAAACTGTCCTGCTGAAGAGAGAGGTTTTCTTTCTTCCACATCTGCTTTGGGCTGTGCCATGGTGGGTCCTGGCTTGCAGGACTCTGCATTATCATTGTCAGTCTTCTGCAATGTAGAGGTACCCAAACTGGCCAGGAATGGGGGCAGTGTCTCTATAATGGGCCTGAGATCTTTCCTTTTCCAAGTTAGCTTTCAGAGACTACTTTGAGGCAGTCCATGGACCTCTGAGGCTTTAGAGACACAGATTTTCCTTCAGAAAAGCCATTGCTCCCGTCTCCTCTCCTACAGAGACAACCCTCAGCCTCCCCCATCCCCCAGGCATGTAGCAGTCATGATACAGAAGAAGAAAAACCTGGTTTCTTAGGTGGCAGGAGAAGCTGTGGTGACAGAACGAAACTTCTGCCTCTGCTATCTCTGCAGGACCAAATCCTGCCATGCCTGTCAGCTGCAGAGTATTTCATAACATGCAGCAATTTATCGAGGGCGTCTCCTCTGTGGCCACCAGCACTAGCTCAGCTTTACCTTCTTCTCCAGTGTGGTTGTGTCCACCACGATACTGGGTGGGCGTGGAAGTCATCTATGTCTCTCAGGTGGCAGGACGGAAAGGGTTGTTGGTGAGATGAGGTGTCTGTGGTGGGGATGGAGAGCGGAAGTGGATGTTTGTGTGGTGAACCCCATCTTTTGGTGTCACATCATGCGTGGGTGGCCTGAGGATGCCCGCAGGTGCCCACAAGTTTCTTGTTTCTCACCAGCGATTTTAACCGGCCTTAATGCAAAACAACCCCAGCCAACCTTCCCCCTCCCTCTGGAGCTGGCCTGGCTCGCTGGGACTGGTTTGTACAGGCTGTGTCACCCTGGGAAGGCTTCACCGCCGCTGGAGCCTGCCCCACGCTGAAGAGGAAGATACAGGAGACACGCAGCTGCCGCCAGCTTCCCCAGCCACCTGCGACAGGGACCTGTTAACGGGGTTTGTGATTAATTCTGAAAAATGCTTTTGAATTCATGAAATCCCGGAGGAGCTGTGTTGCTTGGCTTGCGTTCACCAGGACCTTGGGAGAAGCTGGTGTTCACAACCAAGCTGTCACTGTCCCTCTGCCGCTGGTTGCGTTGGGTGGTATCTGGCACAGGAGGCAAGCAGCTGGGTTGGTGTGGCAAGGGTGGCTGCGGCGTGGCAGCACGGCACGCTGCAGCAGGCTGGGTCCCTGCAATCAGTTGTACCGTGTCATGCGTCAGGGGTGGCACCTGGTCCATCCTCAGGTTAGCGCTGAGAAGGTCTTCTGCCGATAAGTAGGCATGATCCCAAGTGTTTAGCATCATCTGGTGAAATCTCTCAAGTCTCTCTTTGCAAGCACGATGCTTTCAAGCCAGAACAGCAATGCATTGCAGATGTTTCAGAGGTCTCGGCCATCACAAGCACTGAGCGTTGCATTTGTGAAGCCAGAGCTTTGCCAACAGCGTGGAGCCGGTTGCGGGTGGCACAGCTTTGGGCAAGATCAGAGCTGGGGCAACTGCTTTGCAGAGCTGGGCTTGCCCGTGACCGTGGCTGTGAGCTGCTCCTTCTGCTACATGATTGTTGTGGTTTTGTTTAGTGAGGGGGGGCCTAAGGTGGCAGCTTGTGTAAAAAGCTGCTGGAAGTTGTTTCCCCTTTGCCCAGTGGACTCGGCCGGGCCTAGGGCGGGCCTGCTGCTGGCCTGGGCTGAGCCAATTGGTAGCAGAATGTCCCGTGATAACACCTCTGTGATAACGTATTTAAGAAGGGGAAAACAGAAAAAAAAAGAGAAGAGAAGATGTGAAGAAGCTGAGTGGGGGCAGAGAGGGGGAGGCGCGAGCCTCGTGGGCCTTGCAGGCCTCACCCTCTGGCCTCCCGCCGGGCAGCCGACTGGGCCCGACTCGGCCCGGCCCGGCTGCAAGAAGTGGAGAGGAGATGAGAAGTGAATGAGATGTAAAAAGGATCCTGAGAGGCGTCTGCCAGCCTGTTGTGAAGAACTTTTCTTGTGAGAGGAACGGCTGCAGACGCCAAGGTCAGTGCAGAAGGAGGGGGAGGAGTAACGCGGCTCCTGGCCAAGATTCCCCTGAAGCCTGTGGTGACGACCATGGTGGAGCAGGTTGTCCCCCTGCAGCCCATGGAGGCCCACGGAGGAGCAGAGATCCACCTGCAGCCCGTGGAGGACTCCACGCCGGGGCAGGTGGAGGCCTGAAGGAGGCTGTGGCCTGTGGAGGCCCTGCTGGGGCAGCCGTGGAAGAGATGACCCATGCCAGAGCAGTTTCACGAAGGACTGTGGCCCACGGGAGGGACCCCACGCTGGAGCAGAGGAGGAATGTGAGGAGTTCTTCCCCCGACGATGACGCAGCGGCATAAAACAACGCGTGATGAACTGACTGCAACCCCCATTCCCTTTCCCCCCTTGTGCTACTGAGGGCGGGGGGGGAAGGTGGCAGAGATAATGTTAAGCCCAGGAAGAGGGAGGGGTGGGGGGAGGTTATCTTGTTCCCTCGTTCTCCTGCTTTGGTTTTAGTAATAAATGAATAGTTTTCCCCAAGTCAAGTCTGTTTTGCCCGTAACGGTAACTTTAAGGATTTCTCCCTGTCCTTATCTCAAACCTCGAGTGGTTTTTCTTATATTATCTCTCCCTGTTCCCTCGGAGGGTGGGGGGAGCGAGAGAGAGACTGCGCACTCTGGTCCCGAGTGGGGCTGAACTACGACAATGATTGTTCTGGTTTTATTTATTGAGGGGGGGCTATGATCCGTGGAGACATCATTCTGGGGCCACCAGCTTCTGCAGATGGCTTTGAGGGATGTTCAGGTCTGCAAAAACACATCTTAGTGTTTGCTAATGGGGGATCTTACAGGAATAATTATGGGGTGAATTTTAAATGATTTTTTTTTTGTCCTGCAGAGAAGTGTGCGCTCTGGTCACTAGTGAGACCATGGTGTAGTCTAAGTCCAACCAAGCCCGCCCGAAGCAGTGGTCTGCAAATGCTGTTTTGCTTTTGGGTGCTGGCCAAAAGCTCTCCCTCTATCACCCAGGCAGAAGCAAACCCCTTGGGTCAGGGGACTCCTGGGCACCATGTTCAGCTGCAATGAAGCCAGAGGGAATTTTAATACTATGCCATCAAAAATACCATGTTGGGTGTTTGGGCAAGAGAGGAAAAGAAAGCAGGAAGGGTTGTGGTTGTCAGCTGGAGTTTAATAACAGAAAAATGTTTTACGTTCAAGAGGTTGTTTGTTTTGCATGGTGAGAAGAGACAAAGTGGATGCTTGCGCCCGTGGGAGCCATATTCCTTTAAATCAGGGCATATTGGTGATCCAAGAAATGCTGCTTCCCAGCCAGGCGATGGGCTTGGAGGCATTTTTGGTTACGTTTTTCTCTGGCTTAGGAAGGTGGGCTGGCAGTCTTCAAACTTGCAGCAGTAATTTTTGCAGCTGGATGCTTCACAGCAAGACGTGTTTATTTTTCTTGCCATGTGCTTATTTCGTCATTGCGAGCTAGTAGAGGAGTTAGGTGGTGTTTTAAGGGTCCGCAGGGTCTCACCATGACGGCTACAGATGCCTTTAGAGGAAGAGGAGGCCATGGATGTGGATGAAGAGGCTGAAGAGCTGCAGGAGACCTGCTGTGACGAGGTGATGGATGGCTTTCTCTGATGGCTTTTTCCCCCATCTTTTGGGATCAGCAGTTTCTTACATCCCGACGGCAGCTCTGAAATGAAACACACACTTCTGGAAAGCTCTTCTGGTGAACGATGAGTTTTCCATCCCTGCTCTGTCCGTCCCTGTGCCGGCCTGGCGCAGGCAGAGGAGCGTTTTTTTCCTGCCTGTGAGGATTCTCGTAGCCCTATGGAGCACTTGATTGTCAGCAAAACTGCAGCATCCTTCCCCACTCAGATGCTTTTAATGCAAAGGTTCAGCCCAGGGTGCTGATCCCTCTCCCTCCCTCCCAGATTTCGGAGCATCTGCAGAGCACACATCATCTTTCTCAGAATTGGCTCCGAGAAAGGATATTTGCACAGCTTTTTTTTAAAATATATTTTCATTATATGGGGTGAAAGATTTATTTATTGACTGCAAACAGACACTTTGAAGCTACTTCTCTATATTTCTGTGCTTTTTTTTTTTAATTAACAGAAAGGAGGCTTATGCCTTCAGACTGGCTGTCACTTGCTATTTCTCCAGAAGCTCTTTTAACCCAGGGACTAATTTCGGCCAAATTTGACAGAGGAGTGCAGGTCTTAAAGATAAGAACTTACAGGCTGTCAGGAAGAGGGTGGAAAAGAGAAATCCAAATTTCTTTTTGTCTACAAGGAGAGGCTGCAGCAGTTGTGAGCTGAAATATGATCTGAGTGTAAGAGCGTCGGTTAACGCAGAAGTGGCTTTAGTAACTTACTAAATTTTCTTTAAGGAAATAACCCAAATTGTCTTGAATGTGGGGAAGAAGGCTGTAGGGATGCTGTCTGGCAGAGTGTGATGGGATGATGCTTGGTGACCTTTAAAGGTCCCTTCCAACCCAGACTATTCTATCCTGTGCTGCCGCGCTGTTGTCCCAGGACTTTGTGCTTCTGCATGGCCACCGAGCTTGCAGTGAAAGCTGGTGGCTGATTTCTCTCCAGAGCCTCCTGCCTGGCTGTACAGTTCAAAAGGATTTTCCAGCCTTGAGCTTATCTTTGCCACGTACCTGCTGGGCTGGATAATCAGGTATTATGCTGTTACTGCTCCTCATAGTGGTATTTCACATGCTGCCACCTAGAAGCTCACGTAGAGCGTTTGCACACCGGGGGATGGATAAAATCTGTCCCCAGAAGCTTGGCCAGGCTCTGCCCAAGGCTCGCTGCAGTTTCCCATCGAGACTGAGGTCGTGGCTGGCATCATCGCAGGAGGAGACAAGACAGCAGCGCAGTGGCTTTTTGGCGTCATCGATGGTCCGTGAACTTGCCTTGGAGCTGGAGCTGCTGTTAAAAGTGATTAGTGAACCTCCAGTTCCCAAAGGAGCCGGGGGTGAAGCTCTGCATCTCTCTGCTCCTGACAGCCTTTCTCATTACAGCTGCAGCGCAAGGCTGCCTTTTCTCTCCCTTCCCCTTCTGCCGTCACTATACGCACTTTAATTTTTTTTTTTTTTTTAACTGGGGATTCTCTTCCTTTTTTGTCGGCTTGGAGAATGATTTTTCCTTACGCTTCTCTCTATTTAGGGCTCTGGGGGAGGATGTGACTCAGCCTTTCCCCTACTCTAGTTTGCGCAGTCATCCCTTGCTGGTTTTGCCGACGTTTTCCTTGAGCACCTCTGGTTACGCTCGCTTCATTCAGCGGGAGCCTGCCTGCTTCCTCACTGTGCATTTCGTTGGGGAAGGGCATGGTGGGGGAGGATGAGCCGTCGGCAGGAGCTTTCCCTGTACCAGGAGGATAGTAACGCAGCGAGGAGGACGTGCTGCCAGACCTGCGGCAGCTCCAGGTCTCCTGCTCTGTTCCCCATCTGTGGGTGTGGACATCTGTGGAGAGACAGGCGAGTCCACCTAAATGACATTTTAGGGGCTAGCCTAGTCATACTATGAAAAATTTGATGAAATTTGATGGCACGGATTCACCAGGGAGAGGAGAGTGAAGATGACTCCAGTCACGCTGCCGACACCGCTGAAGGATGCCATGCTTGCCTGAGCACTGATGGGAGCGGTCTGCGTGGATGAGATGGATGGATGGTGATGCTCGCTCTGTACAGGACTGCTGCCAGCTTGCCTTTCACGGCAGAGCTGAACCAATTGCTAAATGCCGGGGAGGAGGCGTCACTTGCTCTCCATAGGGCTTTCAGACGCTGCGGCTGAGCGAGGGAGTCACTAAATCGTCTGCCACTCTAAGTGATACCAGGCATTTGGCGTACCACGTACTGTATTAAAAACAAGTGCATTATTTTCAGGTTAATTGTTCTCTTCTTCTGGAAGCCAGCACAGCTGTCTGCAAACTCTGCTTCTTTCTAAAGGGGAGAAGGGAAAATAAAAAGACGAGGAAACTTCCAAGCCCCCTAGAACTCTTCCTTTCCCCTTCCAAAACCCAAAGACTCAAGCCCTGAAAGCAATTTTGATCTGGTCAGGAAATTCCAACATGCGCCAAATATTCTTTTGTTTTATGAAGTTGTTGGAGTAGGAATTATCTTTATCTCAAAATATTCTTCTCTCAAATGTTATCTTCTCTCGAATTATTACTCTTGGGAGTAATAATTTGTATGGGATGAGATCCTTGCTGGGGAGATCTTGCCTCCATGGTCAAAGTCCTGTGCCTTTGCCAACGGCTGGCTCTCCTGGGTGGTCTCTCAGCTCCTGGGTTGGCTATGGATGGGAGCAATGTCGTGAGTGTGTGTTGTGGAAGGATGGTGTTTCTCCACTAGCTTACGGTGATAGGGTTACCAGTGCTTCATAACAAATCCTCACTCTTGGTCTATGTGGTGTTTGGTAGAACATCTGTAACTCCAGACATTGCATTATCGAAGCTTGTATGCTGTGAGCAAGGACCTCTCTGCTGGTCACAAGTTTCAAGCTTTTTTTTTTGTGTAACACCTCCTTTGGCACCAAGGATTGTAGCTATTAATTACACACCTTCATTGTGCCAGGTGCTTCAGAAGAACTGAAAGGCAAGGCCTTTTGGCACAGTTGGTGGTGGTCTCATGTCATGGAATCAGTGCCGGCAGAGCTTTTAGTAGCTTGGTAATACTGTTTCTGCTCAGCAGAGTTAGACTGAGCTTCTGCAGTGTGGCTGGAGGACCTTTAGGGTACCTCTGAATACATAGGGGCTACCTGGGGGTCCTCATGGTTTCCTGATAGCAAAGGTATCTTGTTGAGTGCCCCAAAACAGGATCTTGACTAGCCCAAGATCTTGGGATAAGGAGCACAGAGCCCAGGACCCAGAAGTGATGTCTGGTCTTTATTGAGATCTCTGTTGAATCAAACCCATCCAGTTCAGCCAGATGTTTCTGGAGGTGTGGTAACCTTGCAGGAGGCTGGTTTCACTTGCCCCTCGTGTTGCTTACCTTCTCGAGGAGTTGTTTGCTGTGCAGAGGGTGTGGAAGAGGGCCCTGCCAACCATATACACACAGGGAAGGGGTCTGGTTGGAAAGATGAAGGAGGCACTTTGTAAGGTCTGGTAGTCAACAAACATGCTGGTACGCTGGTGGGGATGCTGGTAGTTAAGCTGTCTCTAGTAAGTAAATGTAAACTGTGAACATTTCCAGATATTTTAACGAGAAACTCCAGAAAATGAAGCCTATTGCTGCTTGTCATACCAATGTCCTATCACACTTCTCCTTCCTCGAGCTCCCTAGCCCTTGCCCTGGGCCAGCCCATTGCAGCAGGTGGACTGTGGGTGCCCATGGGACACTGCTTTGTCTTTTTGTGGAGTTCTGGCTGCTGTGAGGCACTACAAGCATTAAAGTCAAGTTTTATGGGAAGTGCTTTGAACTTGCTTCACGATGTTGATGGCTGAAGTTGTGAAAAAACTTGTAATTGAGGAGTTAATGGACATTTAGCAGCCAAGGTGAATTATTTGCATGGAAGTGTAGGGTGTGCTGGGAAGTCTGAAGTTGATCATCACCTACAAATGCATCAGTAGCCCAACTTGGGTTTTGCTTGTGTTGAGTCTGTAGGATGCGCTTCTTGTGTGAAGATTGGGTTTCACTGGTATCAGTCAATCAGTGAAGTACTTATGTCCTGAAGGACTTTGTGTATTGGTGGAGTACTCCGCAGTTGGCTGGTGGGAAAGGCTTACTGGTATCAACATGCCTTGCTGAGGGGCAGCTGTATGATTTGAAAGCATGAGGCTTCACAAGAGCATCTCCTGCCGTCCGTTGGTGTGTGGATTACCCTGAGCCATCCAGGGAGCTGATTTTGGCAAGTAAGAATCCTTGTGAGGTGTTTGCAAAGAAGCTGCTTAGAAAAAAATTTGGGGAGACCAGTGAAAGGAGTATCTACCTCCCCTGTTAACAAAACCAAGTGGTTTTTGGAAGGTGGGGGATTCAAGTCACCATCTAAAGCGAGACCCTGAAGCCCAAACAATAGGTGACAGGTTTCTGTCTTCTGGATTGAAGGTGGGGCCTAGTGTTGGACGGCCAAATTTGAGCCAGGTCATGGTTCTCGCATGGTACAGATGGGGCGGAAGAGAGGAGGAGGGGTCAGGGCGGTGAGCACATCCTCCTCTTTGGTTTCCCTTTCCTGTTTGCTTGGTCTGATGTCAAACATCTGGATGTGAGCTTGGTCCAGCTCCCGCTCTGGGGCTCTGGCTGGGGCTTCTTCAGCCCCTTGCGCCTTCAGGCTGCCAGGATGGGCAGAGCCGATGTTAAGCCATCCAGGGAGGAAGAGATGGATGCTGTAAAGCTACCGGTTCCCTTTTTACAGGGAAAAGTGCATACATACCCTGTACAGCACTTGTTGTGTGGGACCTTCCTCTTTGTGTCCCGGAGCAGAAGGCTTTGCTTGCTATGAGTGATGGCCACGTGTCTGAGCTTCACATCAACCTCTGTTACCTCTCCTGAAGATCAGCCTGGACTTCCAGGCCACTTGCTGCTGGGGATAAGTTTATTCTGGTTTTGATTAAGCTGGAGGTCAGACCTAGTGGCTTTGTCCTGGAATTCTGGGCTAAGGGAATGTCTCCCTAGGCAAAATCCTGGAGTTATTCTGGATTGAAGTAAGCTCTGGAGGTCCTCTGGTCCAGCCTTCTGCTCAGCGCAGGGTCAGTTTCTATGTCAAAGCCTCCTGCTGAGGTCCTCACCCAGCTGAATCTTGACGCTGTTCCCAAGAATGAAGACCCCACACCCCTGTTGCTCACAGCGAAGGAATTTTTTCTTCTATCCTATCAGAGTTTCCCACGCTGCAGCTCGCTACCAATCCTCAGACCTTGAGGTGAGCAACTGCTGTGGTTTGCAGCTGGAGAAAACTTTCTGCTACCAGTCTCATCCGTGTCCCTGATGTATTGCTGTTGGGTTTCTCAGCTCCTCAGGGACATCACCACTTTCCAGCAAGGCAGCAGCGTCTGTGTGCCTGTGTGCACTGAGAAGGCTTATCGCCAACTGACCTAATTATTGTAATCTCGCTTTTCCCTAGATAGTGCAGGTTTCCTTGGCTCTCAGGAGGCTTCCTGGGTTTCTCCAAGCTGCTGTTTGATTTCTCGTCTGTCTTTTAATAGTATTGTTCATTCACTCAAGCTAGGAAAAGCCAGAGAATCAGATTTGTAGCCAGATATAGTGCAATACCTCTGAACTGCTTTCCCTCCTCTGATGGCCATCCTTCTGGGTTTGGTGGCCCCAGCCTTTTTTTGTTCCCTATCCCATTTTTTTTATCCCCTGTCCCACTGTTTTGTTCCTTATCCCATTTTTTCTTCCCTCTGCCAGACCCCTCCTGCTGCCCTGTCCTCCCTGGTGTGGATGCTGCCTTCCCTACCTGCCCCCTTTCCTCTCCATGAAGGGTTTATTTGGGTACCAATATAGGCCAGTTACCTCTTAAAGGTGACAAATTCTTTTTTCAGCAAGGCAGGGATTTGCAGCACGTTAACAGGATTTAACAGCTACTCCAGCATAAAAAAAATAAAGCCCAGGCGAGAAAAAAACACAAAACCAACCCAACAACAAAACATTGCATCTTGGGGTGAGTTCCTTCCACTCATAAACTTAATTTTCTTCCTGAAAATTGAAGTTGGGAATTATCTCTGTGCTGTCTGAAAGCCTCTGCAGTCCCTGTCGGGCAGAGAATAACCTGATATAACTTGGTGCCTCCTTGCAGGACAGGGCTTACCGCTAAGCTTCTCGGTTAAACCACCTGATGGGATCAACAGAGGTTAGCAGCACTGCAGAGGGTTTGGAAAACAACAAGTCAGCAGCGTTATCCTAAAAACCTGGGGTTTTTATCTCTTTGTCCTGTACAAAATCCAGTTTGACTTGAAGGGGAGCAGGAGAGGATGCAGCAGGGCATCATCCGAGCATCAGTGAGGCTTTACCTGCCTTGGGGTTTCTGCAGCCCTGGATGTTATCTTGTGCGATGCCTGATAGTCTCCATAGAGTAAATATTTTCTCCTGGGGCAGAGAAGCCCATGCAGGAACTGGGAACAAGCCAAAGGAGAAGCATTTCTGCAAAGATAAAGCCCGAAAGGTCCAGCACTGGGGTTGTGCCCTGCATCGCACTTTGCCTGCAGAATTGGGGCTGCAGTAGTCCCCCCACTCTTTGAGGGGATGTGGGTTCCCATTTTCCTTATTTCCCTCTTCTTGAAAAAGAAAAAAATACATATGTGAACTTTCCTGAGGTTCCTATGACTTTCTAATATAAATGTGAATTACGGTAATATTTTAAATTAAGTTTTCTGTCCTGGAGCTCCATCCTTTGGGTGGGTAGCCCACGTTATCCTCAGGTATTCTGAATGTTCCTCAACATCAGCCCATAGAACCCGTAATTGATGCTAGCTGTATTTTTTTTTTTCCCCGGTTAATTAGCCTGTAGAAAAATCGTGGTAGTAAGGATAGTTGTGGGGGAATAAGAGGACTTTTAGCTGGAGTCAATCAGAGTAGATATTTTTATTTCATTAAAACAGGAGACAAAATAATGTCAAGTCAAAATCACTTTGTTCAATCCAAAGTGAAATTTGATTTTTAGTATTTTACACCATGATGGAGAGCTGTGGAAATTTAGCATACGTAAAAATCCTTTGTTTAAAAATACCAAACCCTAAAAAAAAAAACCCTAAAGAACTTTTTCCAACATTTTCTTCCTAGTGTTTTGGCTGTCTTGACTTGACCAAAACTATTTAAAATTCACCAAGCTGAAGCTGGCCTGCTAGCAAACAAGTGATTTTTAAAAAAAAATTATGATTATTTGATGGATTCAGCCTTTTGCTTCTTCAAAAGCGGATTCAGTTCCTCAGATGAATGCAGACAGGGGAGGTACGTGACCCTTGTCTCACACTGGAGGATTGTCTCCTCCTATTCCTGGTGCTGGAAAGCATTGGGTTTCTCCTGGATGTTGTGGACAGGTGGGGATTTCACCAGCAGCAGGGTGTCCCCATGGACCGGAGGTCCTCGGCAAGCACAGAGGTTCTTCAGGCTCCCTCTGGGAGGGAGAAGCCCTGAAGAAAACCCTAGTGGGAGTGGGAAAGCGTGCCCCCGGCCCTGACGTTTTGTGGTTATATTAGCATTGGTTGCGTCTTCCTCTGGAGTTTCCAAGTGCCTGCAGTAACTCAGGGCTAGGTGCAGAGTTTATTTTCTTGATCATTCGTATTATATAATTTATTCCAGAAGTGCCTTTTCCAGTCCTATGTTAAGCTCAGCTACTTCATTTATGCGTCATAAGGATCCCTCAGATGCCCTCATCTAACCTGCACTGTACAGGCACCCAAGAGCTGGCAACAATGGGCTTCCACCTGGAAGGTCTTTTGATGTGAGATACCATCTGGGTATATAGCATTATAGGGTCTCTTGATTAATCAAATTCTCCCTTACCTCTTTTCTTTTTCTCCCAAAGCTAGATAGTTTGGGCTCTTTATTGTGTTTCTGACATCAAAGGTATGTGAATAGTAGGCACGCTGCTGTGATATTTCTGCTGAAACTGCTGATGCTGCTCTCCTTTGCTGCAATTACAGTCCTCCCCTCAAGTTCTTGTTATGATTAACTTCAGGGCTGTTAATCCCTAGGGTGTAAGCAGAGGTTGGTTGATGCAGTGAGATGTGCAAGGGGACTGTCTCAGATGCTTACAGGGCTTTGCATGAGCTCCTTTGGTCCCTGCTGCCATATTCGGTGGGGTTGCCAGGTGGTGGAGGTCATCATGGGAAGACCTTAATGATGAACGTGAAGGAACTTTCAACAACAAACAAAACCAAAACTCAGTGTAAAACTAGTTTGTGGATGTGTTTCTGGGTTGTCCACGTGCCTGCAGGTCTCCCAGTTGCTGTGAGGGGGTCAGTCCTGAGCGTGGGTGGTGGGTTTTCCACTGCAATTGAGGTCTTGGGGTGGACACAACTGTCCTGAAAGATGGATCTGTTGGTCTTTGATGTCTGCAGGTGATCCTGGGTGCTCCGGTGTTTCCTTTTGGGTCAGGAGGCAAACTTCTCAAAATAAGTATTTCTGGCACTGTCCCTGGCTTGGCTGTGTTTGTGGAGGAAAAACTTCTCAGTGCCTTCTTGACTTGGTTTCATGAGCTGCTGAGTCTGACTCAATGCAGTCACCCTAGATGTGTTCTGAAAACTAAGGCCAAACTTCTAATGTTCATCAAAGACCCTATAGATCTGTAATGCTTTCCAGGCAGTAGCACCTTGAAGCTGCAGGAGCTCTTTCCTCTTCCCCAAGCTAGAAGGGAAAGCCAAGCATTTATGATAAATTCTAACAGGGCTTGTTGTGTTTTACAAGAGGGAGAAGCAAGGTACGGTGACTTGCTCGGAGGACCCAGCAGTACCTCCCAATCACACACGCAGTGTGTGACATGCTTGGGTCCCTGTTGGATGGAACACTTGGACACAAGGAGCAGCTTGAGGACATTTTGGGGTGAACTTGAGGTTCTTATCCACAGTACCCTGGCAGCAACGCTGAGGCTCAGCAGAGCATCCAAGACCTGGCGTTTGCAGAAGGGACTGACGTCAAGGATGCTGTCAGCAGGGCACATAGAGTTGGTGAATCCCAAGGCTGAACATTAGCTGTCTTGATCTGAGCCAGTCGTCTAGACTGTTGTTGCTGCTGATGGAGGTAAATAGACGCTCCCAAAGCTTGCTCGATCTCATGTTCATCTCAAAATAGGTCAGCTATCGTGTCCTGGAAGTACCTGTCTCTCCGTTTGCTTTTATTAATGAAAACCTCCCTGTCCTCTGCGTGCCCGCCGGGGCTCAGCCCAGTTGAGCTGCTTCATTTACCTCTTATTAATCAAACCCAGCAGTCCCCTGTGCCAGAAATGTAGCTGTGCAAATACTTGCAGCATCTTAACCCCCTGGGTTCGCCAGGCTGCTCTTGTTCCCATCCCCATCCCTTCCCATCCCTTATTTGCTGCAATTTAGGTGAAGGATAACCGAATGGGAAGAGGGGCTGCCTGGGAAAGGCTTTTGGGGAGGTGTCCGGCTGTGTTGCTGCTGCGGAGCATCCAGCAAGCAGAGCGATTCCAAAAAAATACACTTCAAGCCTCTAAAAGGAGGCTGGTGGCTGGCCAGTAACTCATCAAAATTCCTGTCTGGGGAGGTGCTTTGCTTGGTATTTGTGGGGCTGGTTGCTTGAGGGAGGCGTTATCCCAGTGAATTGGTTCAGGCTGTCTCATGAGCTGTTGGAAGGAGCTAAAAGCTGGGGATTGATCTGAGAGGAGGGTTCAGCCTGTGGGCTTGGTCCACATTGCTTGGAGCGAACCTTGGGAAGGGCCTGATTGCCACCCATCCAGGACTGAGAGCCACCTGCTGCTGGGGCTTTGGCCAGCGGGGTGGAATGGTATGTCCAGAGGGAACTGGAGCCCATCCCTGCAACGCAGCAGCATCCCTTGGCTTGGCAGGACCCTTCGTGGGTGCTGTGGTGTCTGTGCTGGGTCACATTCCTTCCTGGAGCAGCTGTCAGGAGCCTGGTGCAAAACCTGGGTCCGTCTGGGTATCAGACGTGCGCTCTGAATTGCTATCAAAAACTACGTGGGAGAACATGCAGGAGATCCTTGTGGGCTGAAAAACAGATTTAGGGTCTGCCAGAGCATCTTCCCAAGCTGTGAGAGCTGTTTTAGATGATGCTCTTTGCCCGCAGCAGTCTCAGGGAGCTGTGGGAGGTTTAATTTGAACGGTCCCTCTGGGTGGAGTGAGAATCACTTCTCCAAAATGCAGTCGCTTTGCTGGATGGAAACCCGCTGTCTGGACCATGGCCAGGAGCTAAGGAGGACACTGTGTTTAGCCCCAGGAAGGGAAAGCTTTGGCAACCGATTCAGTCCTGGGTCAAAAACCTGTCCTTAAAGGGTCGGATGCCTTGCTGGGACGTGTGTCAGGCTCTATACTTTCCAAAGCAGAAGGTTCAACAAGTAGGTAGGACATGGGAGATGCTGCTTGTAACTTCTTCCCCTGTCTTTGCAAGACATATTCTTATGTTGGAATATTTAAATCTGGAAGACGCCAGAAGCAGGGTCAGCAATCCTGGAAGTCTCAGCTCTCGCAATACTGATGTCCCCCTTCCTTGGCCAGCTCTGTGTCACGGTGGACTCGCTTGCGTGGTGTTGAACACCAGCCCCACAGAGTTCCCCGTCCCTTTGTGCTTCCCCAGGGCTTTGTTTGATTCCCAGCCTCTTATTTATTATTATTAGACCAGAAGTGTTATGAGGAAGGGACTTCTTTTGTGTGTACAGAATTGCCAGTTTCCCAAAGTATTGTTCTTTTCCACTAGAACATTTGGAAGATCTTGTCAATGGCAGTGCTGTGGCCACTGTTTGTATGGGAACAGAAAAGATCCATGACTGATGTTTTGGGGCGGTCATGGTATAAAAGCCAATCTGCTGCTTATTTTGTAACTTGAACATTTGAATGTGGTGGAGGAGCAGGGGTCCAGGATTCAGAGGCAGGTTTTGGAAATTTTATTTGTTTGTGGGTGTTGCTGAGTGGGGTTTTTTAGGTTTTTTTTTTAGCACTGAATGTAATCAGAGATTCATAAAATCTCTAAATATACTTATCTGTGCATGGAGTTGTTCAGATGAGTTTAACTAGCTCAGAGAGGGGCGTGGTAAGTTGTTTGTTTTTCTTTTCGCCTGCAAAATGGCAGAGTTTACAGAATGATTTTTCTTTCTAGTTCCAATTGAGCAGCTCATATTAGGCAGAAGGTACAGAGATTCCCATGAGTGCACCAGCCTTGGGTCGCAGGGAACTGTCTCTCCTTGAAATCTGCTCCTTGCTTCGCTCATGTAACCCGGGCCCAAGCATCACCGGATCCAAGGCTTCTGAGGATTGTTCCTGTTGGTTGGAGCAGCAGGAACAGAGGGATAATTTGCTTTTCTCTGATAGTGACTGATGTTGCAAAAGGCCTCTTGCTTCCTCAGTCCCATTTCATCTTTCAAAGACCTTGAATATGGGGGGTACCCGAGGCTCTCCTGCCCCCGTCCTTGTCACGCAGAAGAGCTTCATTTTCAAAAAGAGGAAAGCCATGAAGAAGGGAAGCAACTGGTGGCAATAGAGGGAAGATTCCATGAGGATGTGAACCTCGTGACATTCAACAAGTCCAAGTTCTACATCTAGGTCAGGGCAACACCTATATATCAATACAGGCTGGAGGCTGATGGGATTGAGAGCAGCCCTGCCAAGAAGGACTTGAGGGTACTGGTGAATGAAAATCTGTACATGACCCAGCAATGTGCGCTCAGAGTCCAGAAAGCCAACCCCATCCTGGGCTGCATCAGAAGCAGCGTGGGCAGCAGGGCGAGGGAGGGGATTCTGCCCCTCTGCTCCGCTCTGGTGAGACCCCCCTGCAGCACTGCGTCCAGCTCTGGAGCCCCCAACATCAGAAGGACGTGGAGCTGTTGGAGAGGGTCCAGAGGAGGCCACGCAGATGCTGAGAGGGCTGGAGCAGCTCTGCTGTGAGGCCAGGCTGAGAGAGCTGGGGCTGCTCAGCCTGGAGAAGAGGAGGCTCCGGGGAGACCTTCCAGCGCCCTTCCAGTGCCTCAAGGGGGCTGCAGGAAAGGTGGGGAGAAACTTTTTAACAGGGCCTGTTGTGACAGGACGAGGGGTGGTGGTTTTAAACTAAAAGAGGGGAGATTTAGACTGGATATAAGGAGAAATTTTTTATGATGAGGGTGGCTCAGGGTGGTGGGGTACTGTCCCAGGTTGCCCAGAGAGGCGGTGGATGCCCCATCCCTGGAAACATTCCAGGCCAGGTTGGCCGGGGCTGTGAGCAACCTGATGTGGTTGGAGATGTCCCTGCTCCTTGCAGGGGGGTTGGACTGGATGGGCTTTAACAGTCCCTTCCAACCCAAACCATCCTGTGATTCCCAGGAGGAGTGCATCAGCTGCCTCCTCCTAGCATAAAATCTCCACCATCCATTCAGAGTGGCAGCCCCAGCGTTTTGGCTGGCAGCTGAGTGTGTTCCACTGAATGCTGCTGAAAGCCGACGCACAGGTTCAAAAATGCTCTTTGCCAGCAAACTGTGGGCATGGTTTAACAGGGATTAAGCACCCTCTGCAGCTGCCCTGCTGCTGACCGGGGGATGCCGCTCCCACCTCATCCCTCCCAACCCATGGGATGAATTACTTCAGCGGGTTGACATCTCAACTTAGAGTTGGATGTGTCTCTTAGGATTATGGGGCTTTTCACCACCCAAGTGCCCATTATATTGCCTGGGTGCTTGGAAAGAAAAGATTTACTTTCTGATAATGGTTTCCCTTTGGTTATTTACAAAAGATGGTACGTAGCGGCCGGCGCTGGCACGCGAGCCCGTGGTCGAAACGTGCGATTGCAAAGTGTACGGATCAGCTGGTTATTATAATGCTTTTATTTAGGATGTGGGCTGTGCGCTCTGCCTGCAGAGTGCTGCCTGCACAGAGAGTTCTGCAGTCCTGGCTGCTGCTTCCATGGGAGCAGGGCTCATCCACTGGGATTGCGGAGGAGCTGGGCAAAATACAGGTGTTGGTTACCTGAGGATCGCTACCCGCTGCCTGCGTCGTAGCGGGGCACGCGTGTGTGCGTAGTACAAGTGTGCGAGCTCTTCTGGTGGGACAGCATCCTTCGTTCATGTTTTCTAGCGTGATTCCTTCAGCCATCATGTCCTACCCCGCCTGCCGGTGCGATGCTGTGTGCTCTTGGAGGAGAAGCAGCGCAGCTCTGAAGAGAACGTCGTGGAGCATGTGTGAAAGCTGCATTTTTTGCTGTTTCTCCAAATATTTTTATTTGGTGACATTTCCTTTGGAAACATGAAAAATAGCACAGATAAAGTCTAATGTGGGCTCTTGTTGCGTTTGCTTTTAGGAGAAGCAGGGGAGTGTGAAAATGGATTATATCTGACTTAAGTCACAGGCTATAGTATCAGTCGATGCGTAAACAGGTTATAAAACTCAGGCTGTTCTTGATTTAAAGCTTGGTGGTTGAGGGATTTTTATGACCTGTTCCAGGTCGTATTTCTACAAATGCTGATGTATTTCCATGGGTCAAATTTGTATAAAAATCAGGGGATGGGGAGCATGCTGTGCTGTTGTGCTGCAGCCAAACTGATGCTCCAGCAGACTCCTTGCTCTGGCATCAGACATAGTGGAGCACCCCACCGCAAAGTGGGAGCAACATCCGTCAGAGGCAGTGGTTTTATTAGCTGTATGCTGGTTTTTCCTTTCTTTTTCTTGGCAACATCCATCACAAACCAAAGGTAACATCTCCCCCTCCCCGGGCAAGAAAGCCCATCTGGTGGGAAACCGCTCCAACCACATGCACAGATTTGACACGCTAAAAGACTTTGTGTTTCTAAAGGTGACGCGGCTTTGGTTTTGTTTAAAAGAAAAAAAAACAAATCCACCTCCAAACTGCAAAAAAAATTCCTTATTTCAGTGAAGCAAACTGCATGATAAATTATTGTCTGGGTGAGAACGAGGGATTTCTGGCTTTCTGCTCATTCCTTACCCTTCCTTTCTGGATGACTGCATCAAGGCAGCTGTTTTGGGCTGAATTCTGTGGCCTTTTGCACTTGGTTGTCTTCTGACTCTCTTCTTTTTTGTTTTTTTTTTTCCCCTCATTTATTTCTGTGTTTATTTTAATGGCTTTGTTTTGATGTGCTGTGGTGTTCGCCCGCTCTGTGGCACGCCGAGCTCATGGATGGCACTGTGACGTGGCAGCTGTTGGGCTGCTGTCCTGTCGCTTGGGCTTTTCTGCATCACCAGGTACCAGAAAACAGAGCTGAGACTGGCAGGATGATGAAATATATAAACTACTCAGCCAGCCGTGGATGCATCAGTATCTGAAAAGCTGAAGGCTAGCTCCAGCAGCAGTCGCTCAATGTAGTTTTCAAACGTGTTTGCATTTTAATTAGAAAAGGATCAGATCCAGGATATAATAAATTGTATTGCTGTGCTTCTTGTTTTCCAATTTGGAACAATACCGGCTATGGAGCAGCAAATCCGAAAGGTAGATGTGATGCTTCATCCGTGCTCTTGGAGACATGGTAATACCTGGGTGGGAGGGAGTCATGGTTCATCTCCATTGCTTTCTTTTTCCATGGTAACTGTTCCTGCTGTTTACTGGATACAAAAGCTGGCCGCCATCCATAGAGATAAACTGCTCCTTTCATTCACTGAGATGCTCTCGCCACTTTAGGAAGATACATTGCTAATTACTTGTTGTTGGAAGTGGGCTGGATTAGGAGAGAGAAAATACTCGTGCTGAAGGAGGTCATTAAAAGGAGATGCTGGGAAGCAAGCCGGCTGCCTGCTGGCAGTGGCCGTGCTAATAGTCAGGAGTTCAAACCCCAAATGCAGGCGGTCAAAGGTCCTTCTGCCAGATCGTTATCTGGCAGACAGTTATTTGCAGAGTTAAAGCCTGCAGAGGGTTTCACCTGACCTGAAAGTGCTGATAAGAAGCAGGTAAGAAGTAGGAGAGTTGCCCTGCACCAGCTGGTCTGTACGGTCAAAGCTCCTCACCTCCCAGGTCTGGGGCTGAAGGGACCTCCTTCCCTGTGCGTGTTGGCGGTGGCTTCGGGAAGGCTAGTTTGGAGAAGACAGTGGGCAAGCAGCGATAGGGAGGTGATGATGGAGAGTTTGACCATGTCCCATACCTCTCTGTGCAGCCCAAGAGAGGCAGCAAGCAGAAGAGGGTGTCATCTGCATGAGAGGTGATGGCCAACAGGTCTTCACTGTAGGGAGTGAGTTTTGGAGCCTGCATAGAGATGTCAAAGTTGATGTTGATTGGTGAGGGGGCAGGATGTTGTTTCTGCTGGCTAGGGCTGGGCTGGTGCCTCTCCCTGGGTCTTGCTGGGGATCTCTTCAGTTTAGCTTTACCATCATCCCATGCAGGCACGGATGAATAAATCTATGGGCTGCTGGGGTCCTCAGTGCATGTCCCAGATGTCTCAGAGCAGCAGGGACCTCCTGGATCACAGCAGGCTGTGGGTGCAAACAGGCTTCCTTGACCATCTGCAGCTCTCCAGCTTGTGGGTGGCTGCAGGGTGGGGGCACCGCCACATTTCAGTCCTCCCTGTGGCAGCTGGCATCTGGACCAGGCTGCCCTTCTGGGATCGATTTTAAGCGCATTTGCTGTTATGCCTTAATGCTTTATTGCTCCCTACTTAGCTTAAACCTGTCCTGGTGGACTCCGAGGTCCTTCCATAACTTCCACTGTGCTTTCCTAGCTGCATACCCACCACAGGAGAAAGCAAGCATGACACCTCAGTCTTGGGGCAGTAACGCTGATTTTTAGGACTTTTTGTGATGCCTTGGAAGTCCCGGGTTTATTCTTGGAGAAGGAATGGTGCACTGATCGCGTGTCTGGTGCTGCATGCTTCGCTGCTGGCACTGGCAGGCAGAAGGGTCCTCTTGCAGAGGAGATGGTCCTCAGTTAACACTTGCCATGCTACCAAAATAGATGGGTATTTAAAGTTTATTTATTATAAACCCCCCAGGGAGAGCAAACACAAGAAGGACGCTGGAGAACCCGCCCCAAAAAACTCTGGAAGGAGGTGGCCACATCGGTATGTGAAGAATTTTCACCACGGCTGCCTTTTATAGGAAGCATCTCTCGTTCCTAGCAAAACCCAGGATGATAAATCCCGTATGACAAGAAAAAGGCTTTCAGTGCTCTGTCAGGGTAGCTCTGGAGCCTGTCACAGCCTGTCTGTGAGCTGCGTGCTGCCCAGCGGCTGGCCTGCGCTGGCATTTTTGGAGAGTAAAGCTTCAGCAGAGAGAGGCTGCTCTGCATTCCTCCTGCCCTACATTTCATTTGCGAAGGAGCAGAGGATTGGCTTGGGAACTTCAGCGCTTAACTGGAGGATAAGTAAGGAAGAGACACTGATTTTCCAACTAGGATGCCTTAAGTGAGTCATTTAAGCCCATATCTAAACAGCTGAGGCCAGGTGGTTGGAAAGATGGGCTGGGCGCTTGCCGTTTACTGGGATTGGGTGGTCGCTGGACCTTTTGATTACTGAACTTTAATTCAGGTGCCTAAATCTGGAGAAGCCTGCTGACAAGCACTGCATGAAGCAGTTCTCCCTGAACTCTGTGTTTTTGAGATCTTTTCCAATCATCTCGCCTATCTGGTAGCATTGAGTATTAACTCCTGGTGGGGTAGTTGTGTGCTAAATCCGTTTCGGCTTTCTCTGTTTGGGTTCATGTGACAGCGTGGTGCTCCTGGTTCTCTTGTCTTTGAAGGCCACAACTGTAAAAGAAACCTGTTGTGTGACCAAATGCAGTCCCTTCACCCAGACTGCAGTGAGGTGATGGAAATGCATTGCTGTCCATGCATGTCTGTCGTTTCTCATGAGCTCACCTTTTCTTGTATCATTTTGGTTACAAGTTCCGCTGTGCTGTTGCCTCTCACCCGTCTTGCCCAAAATGGGTTCCTTTTCTATTGCTGCTCTTCACCTCTCAGACTTGCCACTTGGTTCCTCAAGTTCAGCAAGCCAAGAGCCTCTTTGGCAGAAGGGGAATGAATGCACAAATGTCATAAAAAATGATTGTTCTTACTGAGTTTATTTGCTGATTAAGCGTAAAACTGTATAATTGCCAGGAACTGTATAATCTTACTAAAGCAAGAACCCCATTTAGATCACTCTTTAAAATAACAGCTATTAATAATAATTATACATTACAGTAATGCTGATGATTACTAAGTTATAATAAGCAGTTTGCACATCTTTTGACTTTTTCTGCTGGTGATTCCTTGTTTTATATTCTTAGTAATAAGCACAGCACGGGCTTCGTTGGAAAGATTTGGAAGGTAGTTTTCAGACCCCCAAAGCTTATACACTGTGTGCCTTGACAGAGTAGGGGAAAGAGGGGGAAACAGGAAAAAAAATGTATACATTTGTGGTTGATCTCTATTAATTGTCATTCAGGACCGTATCTGGGGTGTGGCAGTCCTTGGTGGTAGGTGCTATGCCAACACAGATCCAAGTGCCACTCCCTGAAAAGCCGTCAAGAACATGCTCAGTTTGGGAAGACTTCAACTGCTTTGATGCTCAAATGTGGGTTTGGGTTTTTCTTTGAAAAACTTTTGTTTGTACATGTTTTGAAGGCAAGACGAGATGGGAAACCTGCTCCAGGCACAGAGGTTTCCTGACAGACAGCACCAAGAGCAGGACACCATCCAACCCATGCCGCCTTCCCAGCACAAAGGGTTAATTTTAGAAAAGGAGAGTAGGTTTAACATTATTCAGATACCAGCGTGGAGATTAAACCTTTGTGGATGGACTTGGATCAGTCAGAATCTAGGTGGCTGCTTCCCTTCCCAAGGTGCCTCCTGCCCAGGAGGAAGGGCCACCATTTGTGCTCCGAAATCTGTCGCTCTTGGAGGGCCAGGCTGCTTGAATGAAGAACCATCTTGCAGTAGCCAGCAAATGAGCATCTATAAACCTGTGATTGACTTGGTTTTGTTTTGTCAAGCATGTTTTATATGCATGCATCTCACTCTTGGTAGAATTAGTTAGAGCCAGAAATCAATTGGGTGACAGCTGAAAAAGCTCTGCCTTGAAAAAGCTTCTAGAGGATGGTGACTGGAACCACCCTCAGCTGAGTGTTAGGGCGTCTCTGGGCAGGCTGGTGGAAGTAGGGAAGGCATGATAACTGGGAAAGACTCATCTAAAATGGGAGACACTGCTCAGACTGAAGTATGGAAAGTAAGCTGAGAGAGCAGAGGAGGCTTTCTTAAAGTGATGAAGCGCTTGAACATCATCTTATTAAGTAAAAAAAATCATTCAGGTTGGAGAAGACTTCAAGAGGTCTCTAGTACAACGACTTGCCCCAAGCAGTGTCAGCATAAAGTTTGAATATTACCCCACCGCTGTAGTGGTCAGGCACCTGTGGTCCTAACCATGAACCCCAAAACAGGAAGGGAGTGTGTTCAGAAGGGGAATTCAAAGGACAAAAAATTCAGAAAACCCAGAGCTGGTCGCTACCAGGATGTGCCAGGAGATGCCACAAAGTCAAGATCTTCCTCTGCGTGTTGAGCCTCTTTATTGACACCCTGTGTTGGTGGCACATCGGCAGTGGCCCTGGCACTGCCGCCACATTGGGATGTCCATGTCAGGCTTCCAGTCTCTGTGTCATTACGTGATTTACAGCGACGCAGTGCAGACTAAGCGTATAAAGAAGATTATAGACCACAACTTGTTAGTCTTTTATCTTATTATAAGGGTTAGATGTCAACCAACTTGCTGTCCATGCCTGGATATGTGCTCTAGAGATCTTTGTGTGCAGTGATGATCATCAGGTGTGTAGGTGTGCAGGTGTAACTCATCAGCCTTAAAAGTAGGGGAGTTTTTTTTCCTGCTAAGTCCTGGTTTCCGAGAGAGAGGGGTGAAGGTACTGCAAGATGACTTGGTTTTAGTTTCCTACTGGAGATCCATAAATATCTCAGATATGTTGTTTATGCTCTTTTGCTGGACTTCAGACAAACCCATTTCCTTTCAGTCCACCATCTCTCCTGTTGCTAATCAGCAAAATGCTGTTTGGGCATGAAGTGAGCACCCCAAAAGTGGAATTGTATGTTAGCCCTTGCTCTGCTTTATGCTTTATCATGGGTGTTCAGGGGGAAGCATCCCTGGGGCAGAGCCCTAGCCTTGATTTTCACAGAATTACAGAATCACAGAATTATTATCAAGATTGGAAAAGACCTAAAAGATCATCCAGTCCAACCATCACCAATACTTCTCAGCTAAATCATATCCCTCAACACAACATCCAAACGTTTCTTGAACACCCCCATGGTCGGTGACTCCACCACCTCCCTGGGCAGTGCATTCCAGTGCCTGACCACCCTTTCCGAGAAGTAATATTTCCTAATGTCCAGCCTGAATCTCCCCTGGCGCAGCTTGAAACCATTGCCTCTAGTTGTATCACTGTCTACACGAGAGAAAAGGCCGACCCCTAGCTCACTACAACCTCCCTTCAGGAAGTTCTAGAGAGCTATAAGGTCTCCCCTGAGCCTCCTCTTCTCCAGACTGAACAATCCCAGCTCCCTCAGCCGCTCCTCATAAGGCCTGTGCTCCAGACCCCTCACCAGCTTCGTAGCCCTCCTCTGAACGCGTTCCAGGGCCTCAATGTCTTTCTTGCAGTGAGGGGCCCAAAACTGAACACAGTACTCGAGGTGCGGCCTCACCAGTGCCGAGTACAGGGGGACAATTACCTCCCTGTTCCTGCTAGTAACACTGTTTTTGATGCAAGCCAGGATGCCGTTGGCCCTCTTGGCCACCCGGGCACACTGTCGGCTCATGCTCAGCCGAGCATCAATCAGCACCCCCCGGTCCGTTTCCTCCACAGAGTCCTCCAGCCACTCCGCCCCAAGCCTACAGCGCTGCCTGGGGTTGTTGTGGCCGAAGTGCAGGACTCGGCATTTGGTCTTGTTGGACCTCATCCCATTGGCTTCAGCCCAGCTCTCCAGCCTGTCCAGATCCCTCTGGAGGGCCTCGCTACCCCCAGGCAGATCCACCCTCCCAGCCAATTTGGTGTCATCTGCGAACTTACTGAGGGTGCACTCAATGCCCTCATCCAGATCATCAATAAAGATATTGAAGAGGACAGGCCCCAGCACCGACCCCTGGGGAACACCACTTGTGACCGGTAGCCAGCTGGATTTAACTCCATTCACCACCACTCTCTGAGCCCGGCCCTCCAGCCAGCTCCTTACCCAGCCAAGAGCGTACCCATCCAAGCCATGGGCTGCCAGCTTCTGCAGGAGAATACCCTGGGAGACAGTGTCAAAGGCTTTGCTGAAGTCTGGGTAGATTTCCTCCAATGCCACCTTAAAAATAAAATAAAATAGGCAAAGAACCTTGATTTTGTGTTGCATGGCCCCAGGAGGTGGAGGATAGGCTCTGGCTCTGCTTGCTCCATCCCAAGCAATGCCACCTGTGCCAGCTGTCCCTTGCCTCACATGGTCACCTCCCCACATCATCATGCCCTCCAGGACTCATTGCAGCCACCTATTCTCCCAACTCTTTCTTCAGCGCTTTCTATTTAACAATTGGTGCTTTGCATTTGGTAATTGGCACTAATTAGCTAAAAAGGGAGAAGCATGCCCTTCTTCAGGGCTCCATGGTCTCTGGGGCGCCTCTTTTATTTTGTCTTCTCTACTTTTTTTTTTCTCCTTTTTAGTATGCCACATGAATTTTTTTGTCCAGGAGCTAATGTGTGATATTTATCTACATAATGAGCCTTTTTGACAGTCCGGGCACATTTGGGAATAATTCCTTGAGCAGATGAAATCCTTAGGCCAGAACTGCTCGTTCTCGGTGGTTTCCAAATGAAGCCACAATTGTTAAGAAGTGACAGATGAGAAATCGTTCAGGAGCTGGAAATTACACAAGCTGGGAACAGATTTTTTTTTTTCTTTCCTTCCGGATGGCATGTGACTCACTCTGAATTTGCTTGGTAATTTTATACTTGTCTCAAAACAGAGTGTAAATACCAGTTCCCAGTGAAGAAGAGGGTGATGGATGAAGTCTTGGAATCCTGCAGTAGTAGGAGCTCCTACTAATGACTCATACTCCCTCCCAATCAGAGCGAAGGAGGAGTATGAGTCCTACCACAAGACACTGGTTCAAAGCTTAGCTCGTGGGCAAACAGACCCAGCCCAGGTACAGGAGTTGATGGTTTCTTCTGTTCAAGGTGTGAATGGCCTTCAGCCATGGAGTAATAGGAAGGAGGAGTAGGCTTGGTCCAAGTGCCTGACTCCAGTGCCCAAAGGAGGCATATCAGCCCCTCAGAACAGTCCCATCTGCCACAGCAACAAGTCCTGGAGGTTTTACGTCGCATGGAAAACACTTGGATTTAATGTCTCTTCTTGTCCTTTTTGCTGCTGTGGGTTCAGCCCATATTTGCAAACTGAGCAGCTCCTGCTTGGGCCAGTACCTTGAGGATAGACCTCCCAGTGATGTGTTCAACCTGCAGCGCTTCACTCTGTGGCGATTGCCCATCCCAGCCCTGCTGGTCCTCGGTTTGAAGCGTGTACACGTGAAATCTGGCGTTTCCCCAGAGCATCCAGTTTATTGTGTGGGCACGGGCAGTGATTCAGCATCGTACAGCAGCCTGATGCACACTGACACGTGGGCCTTGCAGAGTGTCATCTGCAGGGACACCCCAGGCATGGGCAAGGGGAAAGGACCACGTGAGGGGGTGGTTTGAGTGGCGGCAGTCCCCTCCTCAGAGCAAACTCTCTACCCGTCCGTGCTTGCTTGGCCGGATGTGTGGTCCTCACGGGCTGGAAGCTCTTGTCTTGACTGTGTAATGTGCAGCCACTGTCAGATGCACAAGCTGTGGTTCCTTGCTCCAATCTGGGCTTTGGGAGTCTTGTAAACCTAAGTTTTGTTTGAAGAAGCAGCCGTGCCTGCTTTCATCAGGGTGAAGGTCTCCTGGTGCCGTTTCCATCTCAGGAGACTGCAGGAGGACCTCTCTGTGCCTTTTGCTTGCCTGTGGAGTGTACCTTTCATTTCTGTCCTTGGTGACGGTGTGGTTTGTTAAGCAGTTGCCCTGTTCTGTGCCAGAGAAGGTGGCGTTTCAGTGGCATGAAGGGGATGTCGTGTCTGTTGCTGTGAAACAAAGTTGGTGAACTTTCAGAGGTGGTGTCTGGGATGGATGCACTGGGTAGGTGCACGTAGCAATCACAGGAGCATCTGCCTGAACATCATTAGAGCTTCCCTTACTAGCAATGCTGCATGTGAGGTTTCGTCAGCTCTTCTTCGTTAGATGCACATCTTCAGATGATCTGGATGTCAGCTGCTGACCTCCTGATGTGTTTGTTCCCTGGTTAAGCAGGATTTGCTGAGGTTTTTAATTCACTGTATGGGTCAGAGGAAATGAAAGTGGTTTGAGTTTGGTCTCTTGCATCAGCTGGAGAGGTGTATGTGAGGTGTTCTATCCATTCTTATGGGGCATTGGAGAAGGGCTGGGGATGTAGAGGGATCCGGCTTTGTTTTGCAGCAGAACTCTTAATTCCTTGATGATCTGCGCCCTAAACGAGACTATCCTAATAGGGTTTGCAGCGTAAGCCCGTGGATAATGGCTTCTTATTCTGCTAGCCATAATCTGTGTATGTACATATTTAGGAAATGGCTGTGCTCCTGGAGCAGAAACTGGAGGGAGGGATAACTCGGGCTGTCAGGATGCTTGAGTGGCTGAATCAAGCTTTAAAACCAATTATTTGATTTGTATATACATCTGTTTGTATTTGCACAGCCTTCTCTTCCTCCTCTGCTCTGTATTTTGACTTTAACTAGTAAAAAGATGTTAAAAGCCTGCATACGGAACAGTCGGTGATTCAGGCTTCCGTCTCTGAAGGTCTGTGTCATGCCTGGGCTATCGGCCGGTTTTCCAGAGTCAGTTTGCATCCTGAGGATGCTGTATCTGAAAAGCATCGTGAAGCCCCTCTGTCTTATGTAGAGCCATTCTCCTGCAGTGAGCGAGAGGTTTTAAAAATAGATTCTGGCGTGATCTCTGTTTCACCTTCACGTGCAAACCTCCTCACTGGACCGTTTACAGTTGTGCTGTTGATTCAGCATTATTTTCTGCTGCCATCCTAGAGAAGCTTTTCAGTCATCCTCTTCCTCATACCCCTGTCCATCACCAGCAGCGTATCACCCTTATCCAGCACAGCTAATGCCCTGGACTTTTTAAATTATGCTTTTTAATTTTGATTTGTGCGTATGTCTGGAGGTTTTCAGTGGTTGGATTTTAAAAAGGAGGATAGGTAAAACGTCTGCAGTTCTCCTTAGGTGCAGGAATATTACAGAAATTGGACTTTTTTTTTGTTTGTTCATGCATGGAAACTCTAAATGTGACCACCTAGGATTATTATAAATGTTATTGGAAATGCAGATGTACAGCAAAAAGTATCCTGCCTGTTGTAACCAATAGCCTTTGGCTACTGTTTTTTTAACCTTTTTATAATTACCAGGACATAATTTCTTGCCTTTTTAAATTTTGCTTTCTCAGGCCCCCTCCATTCTCAGTGTCTGTCCTGAAGGGATGGAGAACTCATCAGTGGCATCAGCCTCCTCAGAGGCGGGGAGCAGCCGCTCTCAGGAGATCGAGGAGCTCGAGCGTTTCATCGACAGCTATGTCCTGGAATACCAAGTCCAGGGGCTGCTGACGGATAAAACGGAGGGGGATGGCGAGAGCGAGAAGACACAATCCCATGTCTCACAGGTAGGTGAAGAGCACACCATGGGGTGGGAGAGGGGCTGGAGGATGCTGGTGGCTTGTAGCCTGGGTCTGGGATGCATGTCCAGCTGAAGCAGCTTTTCAAACACTGGAGTGTAAAGCAGGATGTAATAAAAGACTGGATTTGGGGCAGCTTGCTTTTTCAGCGAGATATGAGGTCTCTAACCAGTTGGTAGAGGTGTCCTGCCAACTGGGTTTTATTTTTCCGTGGTCTCAAGGTGCATGCTTTATGACATCTCCTAGGTTCCCACTTATAAATGAAGAACATTTCATTTGTAAATGAAGGGTGGCTCTGTCCATCTGAAACAGCATGCTGCTTCTTTAGGGTGGAAAAATACTAAAGGGACTGGGAAGAGCTGCAGGGGCTGCAGTTGGGGAGTGATCAGTAGTGAAATATGCTCCCACCTATATGCACAGGGATGTCTGTGAAACAACCAAGACCAGAAGGTCCATCAAAAGCCGCAAATGCTCCTCGAAAGTGTGGGTTTTGTGGGTATTTTAGTACGTGTTTGCTTGTTTCGTGGTTGTTAAGTCAGAGAAGGAATATGCTCTGTTTCGAAGGATGTGAGTACCCAGCAAACAGAGAGGTGGTTTTAGGAGGAATGTGGTTTGGTGTTGTCATTAGGAATGGCATAGTCCCAGTTAGGCTTGTTCCTAAAATGGGCATTTAAGATCCAGCACAAGGAGAAATGAAATCTCCTGAACTGTTGTTCAGAGGAAAGTCATTTGTATTCTGGTGCCACAGTGTGCCAGGTGTGTGCTGAAGATGTGAAGGGGTAAGGAGCCCATGGTGCAGTGACCGGTCAGCTCCAGTCCATGCCCTTGGGCTTGCAAGGCTGCCATGGTTCTCTGTTTGTGATAGAGGTGCTTTCCTACCCTGCAGGAGTCCTGGTAGGATAAAATATTTAGGTTGGAGACCACTTACACACTGATTATGAGGAAGAAATAAGAATAATACGACTGAAGGGTAAGGATATGGCCATTGTTGGATAGCTGAGATGTGTTTGAGCTGCTAGAGGCATCTGCTGGTCTGGTTTGGGTTTTCATCTCTTTATGAGAGGTGCAAGGGAGACCAATCCCAAGCAGAGATCCCTGGGCCACTTCACATTAAGCCTTAACGGTAGCTTAACAGCTAACAACACTGCATGGCAAAGCCAAGCTGGGTATACTGTGATGGGGAGAAGATGAGAGTCCAGGCTGGTTTTATTCAGGACCATGACCTCCTTCAGCATGCAGAGAAGTTTTGTTGCAGGTCATTTTGTCTTTTGTTTCACACTGAAGGAAGAAATTCTTTACTGTGAGGGTGGTGAGGCACTGGCCCAGGTTGCCCAGAGAAGCGGTGGATGCCCCATCCCTGGAAGTGTTCAAGGCCGGGTTGGATGGGGCTCTGAGTGACCTGGTCTGGTGGAAGGTGTCCCTGCCCAAGGCAGGGGGATTGGAACTGCATGATCTTTAAGGTCGCTTCCAACCCAAACCAATCTGTGATTTCATGTATGAAGAATCCCATCCTTATCTGATATCAGCAGTATTTATCTGATTTAGCTGAGCTGTGTAGGTTTGCTGGATGTGAGGATCTGATCTGGAGCTTTGGATACTTCATATATCAGCTCCATGTAAAGAAATTACCGATCAAAGGGACTGTTTTAAGAATAGATTTTGCTGAAGAGGTCTTTTGCAATTTGAAGATCAAAGCTGTTGGAAGTGGGAGAAAATAAATTTAAAAATCGAATGATCCAAAGTACTTTATAGTGCATTTTTATAACCTAGGGCTGGAAAATGACTGTTTGAAGTGCTTTGGAGGGGCTTCGGGTCAAGCAGACAAGTGCCGCTTTGTTTTACATGTCAAGTTTAGAAATACTTTTGAATTAGAAATAAATTAGCAGTCAGAGTTCTACAACCACTTGCAGCCTGTCCACACCTCTGCCCATCTTCAGGACAAAAGCTGCTGATTCTTGTGGTGGCCCATGTACAATTTTTGCATTAAGATCCTCAGTTGCCCCAATCAAATCCATGTTCCAGTTGTGGAAATGGGATTTTAACTTTCTTCTGCCACCTACGTTGAAAAATAGGAGCTACCGGGGTTTTTTATGAGAGTACTAGGGAATCTGCCTTTAGAGATGGTCAGGTTTTATTTTAAAAGAAAAATGAAAAATAATGGAAGATCTGAATGTTGAACCCTTTAATTAGACCCCTTTAGGTGGCATCTCAAATTAAGCATCTAAATGTGGTTGTAGCCCAGACCGTTGATGTCTATGTGGAATTAGGATTTCTGTGTGAAACTCCAGCCGAATGCAGTTTTTCATATTTTTAGGACTGTACGTGGGACAATAAGTGAGGAAGGGCTTTAACATAGGTCACCTACTTTTATCAAGCTGTGTTGTAAGGGATGTGTTAGGAAGGAATTATCTGTTGTCTCCCAAGATACTCATTTTCCCACCCCAAATCTGTATAAGAAATAACTAGGCATTCTTATTTCTGGGTTTCTCTTCCTGATCACTTCTTATCAAAGCAAGCAATGATCTTGCTGCAGTAACCCTGGTGGAAGCCAGCCTGATGGAAGGTGACATGTTCCCTCTTAATGAGAGCTGGAGAAAAAAAGGATGGGTTTATGGTGAAGGCACTGGGCTGAGACCAAGAAAATTGTTTCTAGCTGCAAGGCTCTGCTGGCGACTTAATCTTTAACTTTAGGCAAGTTACTTAATCTCTCTGCGGTTCGCTTCCTTGTGGCTGTAATGTTTTCCCTGCCTGACAGAGGATAAATCTACTCCCTGATGCGTGAGAAGTGCTCAGATGGTACCACATCCCCAGATAAGTGTTCTCTGTGCTGGGGGAAGGAGAAAAAGGCACACTGTATGCTCCTCCATCCTCCGTGCCACTCTCAAAGGAGTTGAATCCATCCCCAGTCCAGAGAATCCCAGAGTGTGGACATTTCCATCATGGGGGTATCTCCAGCTTTGCTCCCACCACAAAAAAAAAAAAAAGAGGAAAGTCAAAGGGAAGAAGCAGTTTTATTTCACCTGTGGACATAGTAATAGGTAAGCTGTACTTTGAGACAACTTTCCAGACATGTGGTTGCACTCAAAATTGTTAAGGGAGATAAGCATAGGTCTAGCAGAAGGCTCTCAGGCGTAATAGCATTGTGAGCTTCTTCAAGTAGGTCAGCAGAGGTGGCAGGAGAGCAATGGGCAGCTCGTTAAAGAGCTCATTAAAGACAAGGCTGAGGTTTCCCATCTGATTGAGCTAGCATGGGCTTTCCAGTGAGGGCAAAAGCTGTGCAGGGATGGTGAGCAGTTCTAGCGGTGACTCTTCCTTGTATTTGTGGCCCCATCCGTACCTATCAAGAAGCTCTTCGGGCAAAAAGCCCCAAACGAGCCCAAATTGAGTAATTTGGTGGAGGCGCCTTGCTGTCAAACCCTGGGGGGAGAAGCAGGTTATATTCCCGAGCTGCTCGCCTCTGCCGTGGGCTGTGCTGTCCTGCTGACCTCCTGCTATGGCCAGGAAGTTCCCCGATGCCCGTGTCCTTCACCGTGGGGCAAAGCTGGTGTGACAGCAGGGCTGCTGTCTACAGCAGTGGGCAAGCCTGCCGCTGAGCTCTGTTTTCTGTTTTGTTTAAAATAAAACCACGAGTTTTTGGCAGCTCAGGACTCGTATCTGTCCCTGAAGCAAACAGAGTTGGGAAAAGCAGAAAATTCCCAGCTTTCCATGGAAGACTCCATGGAAAAGAGTAATTGAGTCAAGCTGTCCTGGTGTGTACCAGCGTAAACACTGTTGAAGTCTCCAGGGAAACACTGAGGATGGCTTTATTGCAAAACATAATTTCAGGTGCCTTCCTGCGATTGTTCCTGCATCGTCCTTCCACTCACCATCAGCGGGTGGAGCATTTCCAGGCCAAAGCCTTTGGGATCATCCTCAAAAGGCGGGGATGGGCTGCACGCGTACCGTGATGCCTGCGGCCAGACATTTGCTGTGCGCTGTGGACTGACGCAGCAGTTTTTCTCAGCCTGGCTATTATTTTACACAATCCCTTTTTTTATCCCTTTTACAGTGGACAGCGGATTGTAGCGAGCAGCTTGATGGCAGCTGTTCCCCATCCCGAGGGAAGGGCTCGTCGTCTCACGAACACAATCAGGTAGGGGTTGTGTTTAGCTCTTCCTCACCAAAGCTTTGCTTTTGTTCTTGTAGTGCCTTATCAGGCAGCACGGAGGCTGCCCATGCTGCCAGCTTTCCCTCTCCTATGGAAGGGGACACATGTCCCTCTGCTCGCTCACTGAAACCCTGGGAGATGGGCAACATCCCAACGTGCGGATGGGTGCTTTGGCCAGGAGCTTGTTGCTTTGCTATAAAGAGGAAGAAATATGAAATGTCCCTTTATTCCTAAGAGATCCTTATTGCAACTCGTACAAGGCACCTATGTTGACCATCGAAGCTGACTTGGAATTACAAGAGAGGGAGCTTTGTGTGGCTGTGCTTCTTGCTGATGTACTTGCTGGGGTAGGAGATGGGTGGTGGTGCAGGGAAGAGGATTGAATAGCTGAGGGGGTGAACTGGGAGGAGCAGCACAATTGCACATGCTGAGAGCCTGTCTTGGGTTTGCAATGCCAGAAGCCAGGTGTGAGTTGGTTTTGGGTGTCGTACGTGGTGTGAACATCAGTGAAGAGTATTTATCAAGCACTGCTGGCACTGCTGGAGGTTACTGTCCCACCTCTGTGCAAGCACTGGCATGGGTTTGACCATTGTCACCTGGTTGAGGAGCCGCTGTGCCACCATGAGACCATCACCCCTGTAAAAGCAGCACTTGCCGAAGGAGACCGAGCTGGCTGCAGGAAAGGGTGAAGTGGCATTTGCACTTGCTGGGGCTGATGGATGTCCCTCCTGGAAGATGGGGCTTCAGGCTGGTGGTTTTGGTGCTCTTACCCTGCTTGGTGTCCTCTCATGCATGGGATCCAGCCTCTGCCACAGGAAGAAGCCTGGGAGCCCTTTGCAGGGTGGTACAAGAGGCTGTGCCAGTCTAAGCAGTGCATATTGCAGCTCCCATTTTGGGCATGGCTTCTTCTTGCGCAGAGCCATACTGGAAGCTGCTGGGCTGCAGGATGGGGGCTCACGCATCCCCTCGCTGCCGTGTGCCTGGATGCAATGGTGCTGGGTGCTTCTATACAAACACCTGCATGGAACAAAGGCAGGATCTTGTTGTGTATGAAGGTGCATGCTGTGCGGAGATGCTGCTTCAGATCAACCTCTGAATGTGGCAGACGGAATTGTGGATTCAATTCGTTTTAGCTTTGATCTGCGCTGAAATATTCAGCAGCTTAACCCTGGCTGGGCTCCCTGCCACCGCCACAGCTGGCTGCTTAAAATTCAGCTGGGAGGCTGGCCGATTCCATCGAGCCTCCTTGGATCACTCGGGGTGTTAGCAGGAGCCGGTGTTTTCCCTGGGGTAGAAGGTCCCCAAGGGCTGAGCTGACGTGCCAGTCTCTGGTGGGTACCACAGGACGATGCAGGAGTCACACACAAGTGATGCTTTCCTGTCTCCAGTCAACGCAGCCCTGACATCTTCCATCTACCTTTGCTGTGCTCTTTTTTGTTTCAGCTTGTGGGGTTTTTATTGGTTGTTTGTTTTTTTTTTTCCTGGACGTTAAACCTGTTTGATCTCCTCCAGCACAGAGCTTATTTTCTATATACAGATAACATTCACTAATGCCCAAGTTATTTTCCCTGTGTTTGGGCTCTCTCCCACCCTGCAGCGGAGCTAATAATTATCTCTCTCCATGTTGGGCTTCCTTTAAAAGCAAATAACAAATTTTCCTTGGCATCAAAGAGGACCTGGAAGCTATTGTTCTTCTGTCCAGGCAAGTGTTTTTCCTGCTATTGCTGATCTATGAGTGAAACACTGCTGGTGAGAACTAGGTTCAGTTTATTACAATTTCTGGCTGTTGTTTTTTTACTAGTAGCTTTAAACATTAAAAAAAAAAATCGATAAGGTGTTTGTCTTGAATGTAAATTATCAGACCCTCTTCAAACCTGCTAAGGAAAAGGCTGGCTAATTATTTCCTAAGGGATGTTAAGGGTTTTTTTTTTTTGCAAATTTTACTGTATTTTGAGGGGTTTGTCCTGTCTTTCCTGTTTTATTTACAGCTGAGATTTCTGCATTGCCAGTTGTGCAGTAGGCGCCAGTCTTAGTTGAAAAATATTGGGATGTGAAATTTCTGCTGGCTTCAGCTGCTGCAAAAATGTGGGTTATGTATCGGTGGCAGTGATATGCCTCACACAGTTCTAACCTGACGATCAGAAAGGGCACTTCTACAGAAATTCAGATTAGTCCTGGAAGTATATTCAGCATCTGGTTCCTTTTCTGCGAAGGCACCGTAGTCCAGGGCCACATTTTTGAAAGCAGTTGGTTTCCTAAAGGTTATAGGGGAGCCTACAGTGAAGCTGACTTTCCCATGCCTGAAAATCCCCCTCTGCATCCCTAAGTACCTGATGCCTTTGAAATTCTTGTATCTAGAATCCAGCAAGATCAAGGCAAATAAAAGAAAGATTTTTGTGCGTGTGTGTATAGATGTATTATGTATTTATATAGATATTTATAATATGTGTGTATATAAGCATCCACAGGATGTTGTGTAAGTGTGGGACTGAGAGCAATTCCTGGATAATGTGCAATTTAAGAGCAATAATAAGGTGTCTTGATACAACCTGCGGTCCAGGATATTCCTGAATTGCTGTTTTTCACAGATTGTTTGGTATCTCTGGGAAAGACCACCCCATACTGGCCCTGCCCTTGCCCTTCTTGGTAAGATACCTGCTTAGCAGCTGTGAAAGCCCACGTGGAGCTCAGTGCCTGTAGACTGGCACTTGTGCATCCTGTATAAAGCAGTTGCTTCAAAATGGAGAAGATTCCCCATGGAAACTCTGGTTTTTCCAGTTCTCTGGGCAGGTGGCTGTGAGAAGATAGTTTGCTTATGGAAGATCCCATAACGTACATTTTGTGAACACCTGGTGTGCTGAGAGAATCCTAGTGTCATAATTATACTCAGCTCGTCTATAATTCTCCTTGTTTCCCACTGAGAACACTTTTCGTTTGCTGCGTGGCATTGCCGTGCTCTGCTGAGCCCTGCTGCCTTTGAGCGATGCTCCACAGAAGGTCTGCTAGCACCGCGTGAGCCTCTGGGGTGAAGGCCACTCCATCAATGTAGGCAAGATACTATCTGAGCACAGTGTTGCCTCTATAAATGAGGAAAGTTTAGATAATGGAATAATTTAAAATCTTATGTTTGGATTTTTTTTTATTTCTAAAAAGACCCAGTGGGAAGATTTTATATAATACTTTATTTGCATTCCCCTTGTGAGGCTGTTGGAAGTAGGAAGCTCTTTGATATATTTCTGAGAGCAATTCATTAAGTAGAAGACCTCTGGTATGGTATGTGTTTAGAGAGCCAGCAGAGCTCTTGGGACATGAAAGGCATGGCAGCAGCTCCATCCCAGGCTCCCCTTATGGAAATGGCATTAACAAAAACCAGAGCAACTCTGCGGGTTTGTCCCATTTCTCCAGGCGATGGGAGAGGAGGAGCTGAAAACCCTCCTTCCTGGCCAAGTCTGTCTCTTCCCCCATGGTGGCCGGCTGTTGCCCGTCATCACCAAACAAAAGCCTGTGTTACTGGCAGTAAATGGGACTGGAATTTATTTTACTGCTTATTTGCATGTCCCACCAGCTGCAGGAGGGACTTGTTGCATGGTTTGGTACCTCAGAGGCTTCTCCAGTTGATGGTCACATTGCCTTCCTACTGAGCAGTGACTGAGCAGGCAGGGTGTATGGATCACATCTGGATTATCCTACACTCTGCCGGTAGCACCCTTCTGCTGTCCTCCCCGAGGAGCCTGTGGTGGAAGAGATGATTGGGTTTGCCTTACCATTAAGCCAGCAGAAACAGCAACATGCCTGTGGCGGGCGGAGGTGGTGAGTTTTCACTCTTGGGCGTTGGTTGGAGAGGACTAGCTGGACGGGGTCAAGAGCATTCCAAGGGCTGCGCTGACAATTTAACAGTGTAAGATGTTGAGTGTCCTACCCTGCTTGGTAGCGTGGAGAGGTAGAGGGCTTTGCAAGGATTGTGTGCCATTGTCACCAAGAAAGTGGATGGGTGCTGCTTGCGAAGAGGCTGGCAGGATCTCCCAACCGAAGATGTAATTAATTTCCCTGTGCTGGTTAGGCAGCCCACATCGGGCTTTAATTACCCTTCCCTGGGTCTGGATCTGAAGCGCAGTGATTTTCTTCCTCAGTAAAACGTGAGGGATGATTCTGGGGGCGGTTTGGGGGTCCCCATCTCACTGATCCATTTGTTTTATAGCCCAGGGCCAGTTTGTACACTGAATTTGGTTGAGGTTGGCCACCACACTGGAGAGCTGTTGGGACAAGTGCGTGCTGATAGACGCTGCACTTACTTTTGTCTCATTTTCAAAAGAAGGAGCGAAAGTGAAAGACAGGGAGTTTCTTTGAGACTTTGCCAATGAGTATGGGTTGGTGTAGCTCTGCCTGTTGGAAGAAGAAATTAAATCTTTTAAGTGGGTTGACCTGCCCCTGATCAAAGAGCAGCTGTGAGAAAACCGGTCACTTAATGGTTTTCTGCCTCTAATTGCTGGGTGACACCTCTTCTGTGTAGTGAACTGAACACTGTTCAGTTACGGTCAGAGAGGACTACTGAGAAAGAAATTGAGTCCTTTAGCTAATACATAGGTTTAACTTTCTCTGGGACTTGTGTTTGAGATACACCTTGTGAAGCAGTACCACCCCTCATGAAGCAGACAGTTGCTTGGGTGTCTGAAGATCTGAGAGTCAAATGCTTCACAGCTTTGCTGCCTGATTTGGGAGAACTATTGCTGCGTATCAAGGATGGAGAAAGGTGTCTCCTAGGCATAGTGTCATTAGTGACTTATGTGGGAGGATGTCTCGTCACTCTCGGTTTCCATTTGTGTAGAGCAGACAGGGTGATGCCGGTCTGCCTGCTGAAAGGAGAGCTTCTCACACTGTGGTTTTGTGAACTTGCAGTAGCCAAGTTACCTTTGAGGTCTCCGTTCTTCTTCTAGAGTTGGTTGAATAGCTCAAGAAGTGCTAAAGCTCTTGGCTGGAAAGGGATGATGTGAGCCATTTCCTTCCAAGGCTTCAACAGGGGCTTGCTGCTGGGTTTCTGTGGCACGTCCTAAGTTCTTGGTGCTGTTCTGGGTGCTGTCAGTGCTCCTTCTTGTCTTCGTCCTTGTGCATAAACCTCACACATTGTTGGCTAATGCATCTCTTCTCATTTTGTCCAGGGGAAGCACAAATAACCAGACAGGTTGGCTCTTTCGTGGAGAGTCCAGACAGATTGTACGCTTAACCACCTACTTAGAAACCCATCAGGTCCTTTCCTGCATTGTGGCACAGGTATAAGTCAAACCTTACTTTTCCTGGTGGGAGAAGAGCTCCAAACGATGTTTGGTATCCCTTCTGCTGTGTCTTTACCAAAGCAGTGAGCAGGTACCGTACCAGAATGGAGAGGGCTGGGGAAGGTGGACATGGACCTGGGGAGGAAAGGAGCAGAGCCAAAGTGGCTGGGTTTTCTGCAAGGTATTTTTATAAGGGTAGGTTTTCTGGTTTTCTTAGAGCTTTATGCAATACACTGAGAAGAAAGAAGCTGGAAATTTGCCACTACTAAGATGTTTAGGGCAATCTTGTATTTTTTGTGAAAGGTGCTTTTAAAATTATTAAAATAATTGTTTTCCTATAAATAATTATTTTTCCATAGAAAAATTGGAATGGTTGTTCTAGATCAGATCTAGAGGAGCAGGGAGATTTTGCATTAAATACTTGGAGTCCTGTGTCAAAATTCTGCATAACTAGAAGATTTAGCTGCAGCATGAAGTGGGCATGTGAAAACCACCTCTGCTGCAGAAAAACCTAAAAAAGAACCTTTTTGTGGTAACTGTCTTCTCTTCTGACCAGGACAAGACTCAAGGTTTGGGAGTCATTTGAAGGACAACTCTACAGCTTAGTCTAGGGAGCTCCTTGTAGGTGCCGTGGTGGAACAGTTGTGAATGCTGGGGGACATCTCAGAGGCTCTTGTGTCATGAGAAGTCCTTTAGCTTTCCGTTGTCTTTCTTTTTCTTCTGGCCCACCTTTGGCTGTGAATGCTGTACATTGAATATCGAGATTTTTACATACAACTGAACATTGATGCCATCAAGAATCCACTGATGTCTTCAGGCCACTTAAACCCTGTGGCATTGCCATGCTCGGTCTGCCAACACAGCCAGCTTCACCCGTACTTATCGTCACTGAGGGGAACCATGTAGGTGGTCACCACATTTCCGTTCATTGCCTGTGCACTGGGGAAAGTGATCTCCTTTTTCGGCAAATGGGATTTTTAAACTTGCACTCTTGAGCTGGCAAAAGGGAGCAAGATTAGTTAGTTAATGCCTCAAAGAGCTAGCTGAGAAGGTGAAAATTGCAGTGTAAGTGAAACGTATGATTATTGCTAGTTAAAATGCAAATGTTAGGTTTGACAGCTAGTTTCCGAAGGATGGTGGCTGGCAGTTTTAATGTGCACAAGCCTTGCTGTTCCGAAGAGGATGCAGAGCTTGGCCAGAAAGATTGGCATGGATGAGAGCAGCTGGTGGGAATCAGTCTCTGGAGGGGGTGACATTTCCCTCCAAGCCCTAAAGTGTGGCTCAGAGGTCCCATCTCCTGCTGGTGAGTGTAGACTATGAATGGTAGGTGGATGAGCTCAGATAAGAGCTGGGAGCAAGAGTTCAAAGATTGTTTGGGGTGTTGGGAGACACTAGGGGAGTCTTGGTCTTTCGAGGGCACAGCAGAGAGTAATGGGGCCAGGTGGTGGGGGCTTAGGTTGGCAGGAGGCAAGGACACGGGGTGAAGAACTTTCTGCCATTACAGCTGTTTCTTCAGTTTCTGTCAGAGCTGTGGACAATTCTGTTGCTGCAACATGCTGAATTCGTTTAACAAGAGAGCTCTGTGGGAGACGTGTAGGTGGCCATGCTGTAGGACAGAGGATGAGCCGTGCCACTTCTCACCGCCGCAGAGCCTCGGCCTTCTGCTGCGGCCCAGCTGCCTGTATGGGTCTGGGATGGGGTTTTATGGTTTTTGCAGTGATGCTGGTGGAGGGGTTTTGTTGCTTGGGTGTTGTTTTTTAAGGAACTTGCCTACGCTCGCACGCTCCTCCAGCCTTGTCCATGAGGTTGGCATGAGCTTCCCTGCTCCTACAGAAAGGGAACCCTGCAGAGAGGGTTCATTTTAGCACAAAAAGGCTTCATTAGAGGACATAAAGCCACCAGACATGTCTGAGAGAATTTCTGCTGGGCGTATTTCTGTTCTGGAGATTTGAACTCCGATCAGTAAGGTGGCAATTAGTGAGAAATTTAGGTGAAATATTGAGCTTGGCTGTGCTGATGAGTTTGAACATCAGTGTGTTTAGGCCAATCTCAGTTGGGCTGTTTAAGTTTTGACAGAAGTTTCAATCATTTTTAGGTAAACAATTTTTATTTTTAAAATAATTTTGTTTTAAATATAAATATTAATAGGGTGTGATAAAGATAAGGAACATGAACAGGGAGAAGACCCCAGGCCATGAGTTAGAGCCAGGAGACAAGCTAATTTAGTGAAGGGGTACCTGTGATTTTTATCTAACTGGTTCGTGCCGTATCTGCTCGCTTGTCTCAGTGAGTTTGGACGTTGATGCATCGTGGTACCAATCTGCCTGTTTCTCACAAGGGTTTTACTGTGGCCGGCTGTGTTTCTGGAATTTGCATAACCTGGGGTTGTCTGCAGGCAACCATGACCAAAAGTTGGGTCAGCTGGGTATAAGTGAATGGTGTGATGGTTATTTTCAGTGTGCCTTTTGAAGCAAAGGGTGCATATGTTGACTTGGTCTCATTTGGCACAGAAGTTTTTCATACACAGATGAACAAGATGTTCATTAATTAATTCTTCAAACATGTAAGTGGTGAAGATTCATTTCTCCCAACTACCTTTTCAGTTGGTGCACATCTTTTCCCCCGTCAAATGAGATATTTCTCACTTCTCAGGATGCCTGCAAGACTGGCTCTTCCCCAAGGCTTCCCAAAGTGGCCACCTGCCTCTGTCTCACAAGTGGCATCGATCAAGTCTTTCTTCTTCCCTCCATGCCAATTTAACAACTCCTTTAACTTTGTGCCACTTGGTATTTCACAGCCATCGGGACATTCAGGTCCTGGTGTGATGAGGAGGGAACAAGGTGCTTTCTACTGTTCTTGTAACATGTAGTGAGAATAACCACAACCTCTCGAATTTCCTCTATATACAGCTTGGAAAACAGTTGACCTCCTCTTTTGAAGTCAGTACTGATTTTAGGCTATAGCAACTACAATATATTTGAGCTTGCTTGGTTTGAGGATGGAGAATGTGCAGCCAAAGCAATGCAGAAACCAGTTCTGATGTGTGTTGCTTCCGGTCCCTCCTGTTGGGTAAATACTTAGGTGTTTCATGTGCACTAAGGTCTGTACTTGACCACTGGGTAGCATCACCTTAGGGTCTGCTGTGCAGCTGTCTCCGTCCCAGGTGGCAGTGGTGGATCTAGGACCTTCTCTGTGCCCCCAGGTTAGTGTCCTGAACTTGGCCATTGTGTGCAAAGAGGAGTTCACACCTTGCTTTGCTGGTGAGTCCTTTTGGCTCTTGAAGTCCAAGGTGGCTCTATGCTTGTCTTAGCTGGTGGTGGTGTCCTCAGGGGATGTCTGAGACGTGAGAAGCCCCCTTTAAGTGTCAGCTCTCACACCAGTCCTGGAACACATGCTCCTCTTTGTATTTCCCAGATTTTCAGAGTACTTGAAAGAATTGAATATTCTATACTCTGTGATTTCATGTTTTTTTAATAGTCTTAGGGCACTTCAAATGTCTTTACCAAGCCTCTGAGCAAAGCTTTTGGAGCAATTACCCTGACAATATCCACCTTTTTCCCCAAGCACCTTACGTGGTGTTTGGGTAGATGGGGCTGGTTGTGTGAGTTATTCTGGTTTTCAGATGACTCATCTTGCCCTGAGGGCTGCCAGCTGAACAAGAAACCTGCCAGTTGCTTGGCAGCAGAACAAGTGTTAGGAGAAGAAAGAACGTTGGGGACAACTCCTTAATAGGCACAAATAGTCATTTGTGTAATTTGTCTCCTGGTGAACTCCCAAGCGTTTTCATGTATGTGAGTAGCTGGACTCTTAACGGTGGACTGGGCAGAGGGAAGAACTCACTGAGGAGTTGGTTTGGGCTTGGGAGGAGAATTGGAGAGAGAGAGATTACTTTATATATAAATTATGCGTATTCAGCAACCCTGCACTCTCTAAAACTGCTTTTATATCTATATAAAGCTAAATATATATATATAATTGCGTAATTAATCCTCATCAAGACAGAGGAGGTAAGTATTGTTCTTCCCCATGCTTAGACTAGTAAACTAGAGCACTACAGCCAAATCTTATCTTCATTGAAGCCTCCCACCGTGTCGTCCCTTTGCAGTGTGTAAATATGAGATGTTAAAGGACTCTGAGAAAACCCCTAAACCAGGGCATTGGGCATGGGCATGGTTTTGTAGGTGCTTGCGCATGTTGTCTGCAAGCTGGAGCTCTCCCGGCTCACCGTGTCGGTGGTTTCTGTGGCTGCGGAATGGCATTGCCCGTGACTAAAGCGAGCTGTTTGTTGTTTCCAGGAAGAGAGGGATCACAGCAGCAGTGAGAGCGCAGGATCCCGGCCGGGATCGGGCTCCACGTGTGGGTCTGGATCCAGGTCTGGCAGTCGCGGGAGAAGCAGCCAGTTCAGGCAACCGACCAAGGTATACCTGGTAGCGACGTGCTGAAGTCGTGTCCTTTGCTTGCTCTTTATCGGAAGCATCCTCCTAACAATGTGTTTTGTGTGTGTGTCTACACGTAGGGTGTGAGCACATGTCAATTATGAAGGACACCTCAGAGACTTATTTAACTCACGCATAATGTGTGACCTGACTGCTGAGGGCTGTAGCTGTTCTTCAGCCTCAGGAAGCCTGTTGAGTCTTGGAATTGCTCTACCTCTGCACACGTGAGCCCTGTGTGTGCCAGAAGTGGAGGACAGGATCTGGGAGATTTGGGGCCAGTGGACAAAGTCCTGGTCCGTTCATTCATCTCATCCAGCCTGGAGAGTTTAAGGAAATGGTCTGTCCTCCTGAGCTGTGCTGTGGTTGGGCGAGGACCCACAGAACCACGCCACTGCTGGAAAGTGATGGTCCTTTCTGGTCAGAACGAGATTCAACATATCCTTCTTTCTTTGAGCAGGGATAATACAGACATTTTGAGGAAGATAGTATTTTTCTTATGAAAAATTGAGGTTTTAGTAAACTGGCTTTTTTTTTTTCAACAAGAAAACCTTTAATGGAGCCTTTTCAGGTAGTTTGGTATCTATATATCTTTTTTTTTTTTTTTTCTACCAAAGTGCAGCCAGAGGTTGTAGGCAGCAGAGAGGAATGAAAAATAAGGGAATCTTCTGGAACATAGAACTAAAAAATGCTTAATAAGTAACATGACACAGAGTAATCCCTGAATTTATACCACGGACTGGAGCAACCACTTGACATTGTTCAATATTAATATTAAGCACAGTAGTGAGCTAACGCTGTTGCAATTGTGTGATGAAGATCATGGTTTTGTGTTTGTAGTGGTTTGCTGGAGGATGGTAATGACGACCGACGAGAGGAACCGGTGGGACGCTGAGCTGAGCTTTGAAAAGCTGTTGTGTGCATGCAAATGCTGACTTTGTGGGGAATTTGCTGAAGCTGCATGCATGGGTAAACAGTCAGAGTCCACGCGGCCAGTGGTGTGGTCCATCCCTGTGTTTGTGTGGGCAGCTGGAGGGGTTGGGCGGCGGTGGATGGAGATGATGTCTGCTTTCAGGGGCTGGAGGACAGAGGTTATGGACGTGCGTTTAAACCATACTGCGTGTAGGATCTGCTTTACCGGATCTCTGATCTCTCTGAGTATTGATGTTGTTCTTGTAAGTGTGTTCTTGTAAGTGTGTTCTCATTCCTAGTGGCTTAATTAATTTTCAGCAGGACTAACCCCTCCGCAGTGAAAATTATTATCTAAAGCAAAGAGTTGGGTCATGGAGAGCTTCAAGTTAAAACTGCTTACAGTTATAATTGCGATCCTGGGGGAACTGACAGCAAGTTACTTCTTTTCTTGAATACTGGCAATTTATTTTTTTTCTTTGTCCTTGAACTTGAGAATTGGCTTTTTAAAAGACTTATTATCAAGTCTTGGTACCGTGCTGTATTTTAGTAAGCACCCTGCAGCAGAGGCTCACTTGGGCAGCAAGCGCTCTCCCTGTGTGAGTCAAGACAGAAACTTATTATAAAGACAGGTTGTTGAAGACTGAAAGGACATCTCAAAATTACCATAGTGACTTATGACTTCATTACAAGGTGCATTATTGTTTGGCCCCAAAGCCATCTTAATGGAGTCTGGCTAAGGCTTCGAATGTCTCCCAGAGGTCATGGAGACATCGTCTAGGAGGACCAGGAGTTGCAGCGCGGTTTGGGTGGGAGCATTCAACCGCTACCTAGATGTTTGCACTTATCTGACCTCCTGCACCACCTGAACCATCACTGTAATTTCCCCTAATTGCCAGGACTGGTGCCAGGGCTGACACGCCCGTGCTCACCTGTGAAGCATCGTTAAGCTGATGTGCCGAGGAGATGTGGGGGAGTTGGATGGGACAGCTTGTGCTGCCTCCGCTTGCGCCGCGGATTAGGAAGTGTCGGTGTCAAGGCTCTCCATTCATTTCCAAACAGATTTCAGGGCAAACATTGGAGGGTAATTGCTAGGCATTTGATTTCAGGGCTCAGAAAAGGACTCTTCAGAAATCCTATACTGAGCTGAATTTGGGCAACAATTTTAGGATGCAACCTGTTGCATTAGGAACCCATGTTATCTTAAATTTTTGCTATTTAGTATCTTAGTAGCTGGTTTATCTCAGCCTCATTGCAATTGCTTGCATGTTCCCAGTCTTCATCCTTGAACCCAAATACTTTATGCTTAGGGAATCCTATTGTAGGTGGCTCATTGGCAGGTTCTTGAAATATCCCATGTCCATAGGAAACGGAAAGAGAAATGGATCTGTCTGCAGGAAGAGGTATCTCTTCTTTGGGTGATAGCTATAAAGACCTGCACATGTGTATTTTCATTATACTGCATGAGAGTTCTTCTAGTCATTTAGAAAACTAATTTACCTCCCTGGTGGAATAAAATTTTGCCTACATTTGCCTAAAATAAAAAGCTCAGCTTCCGTAGTTGAGAATTTTATATATTTCTGGTGCTTCATTCCTATGAAGAGACATGTTGACCTGCAAATCCCCGGAGGTTAAAATCGTAATGCATAGGCCCCTTGGAGGAGACAGAAAAGGAGCAATGTGGCTGTGTTTGGAGAACCTGGTGTCTGAACTGGTCGTTGTGCTGGGAATGGCTGCAAAGAGTGGCCATCTGTAGTGTGCACTGAGGATGCGCGTCACGCTCATTGGGAAAAGATGGCTCACTTTCTGGGCAGATGGAGGTCTGGGAGTTCATTAAGAAATGGTCACATTTTTTATAAGTTTTTAGTGTCTTGGTTATATTACTAGTATTTGAAAATGGCAGAAGTTTATAGGATGGGGAATGTATGAAAGCCATGTTCTCCAGCGTTTGTGTCACCAGAGCGGGATCATTTGGGCTGAAATACTTAAATAATCTGAATATATGTAAGATTATGAATAGTCTGAGTGTGCAAGAAATGTTGGGGGAAAATTGGTGATATGGAATTCCCTGTTTGTAATGCATTTATGTGTCCATCCCATATAAGTCTGAGTAAAGTCTGATTTCTTGAGTAGTCCAGGCAAAATCCAACCTGCTTTACTTCTTCACCTGTAACAGTGGGAGAGGACAGCCCTCTTTCTGTGGGGAGGACACGTGTGGGCTGAAAGTTGTAAAGGGGCGATGAAAGATGAGTGTGAGGTCTTTGCTTTAGCCAAAAAGCAGCTGCACAGCAAAATTCAAGGTGCTCTGCAGTTTGCTGGAGGTTTCTCATAATTCCCACCTGATTATACTGTGGTGCTTTTGCTTCTCAGGGGAAGGAACTGTCGCTTTAGTGTTGGTTGGACATATACCAAAATCACCATGTGAACTAATTTGCTGGTGTGCATGGCAGAAGTAGCGTGGTGCAGAGTTCTGGCATCCTCTGTTGTTAGAGCAGTAAGTCATGCCACCATGATCCTTCAAGAAGCAGAATGGCTTTCCCCATCCTTACTGGTGACAGCAGGCTCTGGTAGCTGCTGGTGGAGTATCTCCATCGTTGGAGATATTCAGAAACCGTTTGGATGTGATCTTGGACATCTGGTCCTACTTGAACAGGAGAGCTGGACCAGATGAGCTTCAGAGGTCCCTTCCCGCCTCAACTAGTCTGTGACTCTGAGGCTCAGTGTCTTCACAGCTGGGATGTCAGCCTGTTCACTGGACTGTGTAGGGTCTTGGAGGTTGTAGACAGTGGGGCAGGAGGACAGGGCTGGAGTCAGAGCTGAGCCTATGTGTTGTCTGCTCCGTGTTGTCCACAGCTTTGTATCCCCAAGGCTGAAACTGTGTCACTTCTTGCCTTCATGGTGCACTTTTGCTGTGGGCAAGGGGACTCTGCGTTGCAGTGAGCGTGGATTCTTACAGGAGAGGAGGAGCCCATGTGCAGAGCCGGGACTCCTCCGTGGCTAGCGGCAGGAGAGGCTGTGCCGGGCTGTGCCGTGGTCTGGATAGCGCCGCATGCCTTCCAGTGAGTAACCGCCTTTCCCTCCCTCCTAGAATGGCAACAAGGAGAGCTCCCTTGATATGCTGGGCACGGACATCTGGGCTGCCAACACCTTTGACTCCTTCAGGTAAGCCGGTTTTAAAATACTTTAAGAGAGAGACAGACTGTGCCCTCTCTTAGCCTTTGCCCATATGTCTGTCCTACTGGCACCCAGGTGCCAGCAAGTACTTTGCCAATACTCACGTTGCTGCTTCTCCTCCTCATCCTCCTTTAGCTCGTGGCACTGAGCACAATCAATCTACTTAAAGCATCCTACGTGCTTAGGAGAGGCCGCTGGATGGGTTTGCAGTCCAAACATCTGAAAGCAGTGCTGATAGGATTACTTGTGGTCATCTGTGAGCTGCACAAGCAAGACTTGAGGCAGCTCTGAGCTGAGGATTTTTCTCTTCCATTAACTGGCAATGCAATAATGCATTGGCTTTGCAGCTGTTGGGAAGAGCTCTTCAGCTGCTGCTTCAGTGCAGGGAAAGTGGTGAAATATGCTTTCTGTCCAGTTTCTGTCTCTGTGCCTGGAGCACTGCAAGAGCCTGCAGGGACTGAGATCCCACCTGGGACTTGCATCAGGCCATTGGAGTGGGCAGATTGTGCAGGACAAGACAGAACATCTCCATTCCATGGACCAGACCACTACCTGTTGCAGTATCCCCTTGGTACGGAGAACAAGTGTAGCTAGTAAGGGATGTGCTGAACTATGCTGCATCATACATCAAGATTATGGGTTTAGAGCAAGCAACAGGAGCTCAGCATCTCCAAAAAAAGTCAGAAGAAATAAAAAAAAAATGTGATGCAGCAGCGTGAAGGTTGGAGGCCCATGACCATGTGCTTTGCGACAGAGAGTGGTGCCTCCAGAAGTACCAGCTTTCCTCATCTGCAGGCTCTGATGTGCCCTCTCCTCTTCAGCTTGTTGGTGTTTAATTGGTAGTGGACTTTCTTTCTTTGTCTTTCCCTGTTTTTCTCTTCTAGTGGAGCAACGTGGGACTTGCAGCCTGAAAAACTAGATTTCACCCAGTTTCACAGGAAGCTGCGAAACACCTCCAAACACCCACTGCCTCATATAGACAGAGAAGGGTGAGTGCCGTGTGTGTGAAACCGTGCTTTCCAGCGACGTCTCTAACTTCTCCCTTGCAGATGGAATGCTAGCTTGGTGGCATGGCTCATGTAGCAGACATGGGAAAGAGCACTGGACCACGTCATGATCAGTCTGTCTGGCTCCTTTGTCATCCATTTCTGGGCTGCAGCAGAGCTGCTTGCTGTATTTTACGTTGCTTGGTAGAGTTCAGTCTTTAAATCATGCTGGATCCAAGCCTCCTGGATCCAAGCCTCCTAGATGTAAACGTCTCTGAATACTGGAGGAAAGATCAGTTTAGTGCTGGTCCTAGTTACAGTTCCCACGAGTGACAAGGCTTCTGCTCTTCTCCCCAGCAAGGGCGAAGAGAGCGTCAACATGCTGCCTGTAGATCTGAGTGTTCCTCCCCTAGATGCTAGCCATGAAACTGTGAAAACATTAAACAACTGCTTTTGGTGGCGACAGCCTCCAGGGACTTCCACAGTACTGCTGCATTCCTCTTTGGTTGTCGGCTGATCAAGCCACATAAATGCATACTGGCACCAAGTGGTTCACCGATGCTGCTTAGGTGGACATCACCATTTCTCTGCAGATTGAGAAACAATCATAGTTTGGTTTTTCACCTCCTTATCATTTCATCCTGGTGCTTAACACACTGGCAGTGCTATTCAAGGCTGCAGGCACTATTACCTGTCCTGTTAGCCCAAATTGTGACAAGGCTTCAACTCATCCCTGATGCAACTCACTGCAAATCTCTGCTGAAGGAAAAAAATGAGTAAGAAGTCCCATAGCCACATTTCATCCAGTCCTTTTTTTTTTGTCATTTTTTCCTAGTCATTAATCATTTCCTGCCAATAGAGGAAGGAAAAAAATCAGAACAGGCGTAAAAGATGGGGTTGAGAAGATTGCAGGTGACTTCTCATTGCCACCTTGCGTGTAGGGATGGAAATCCTCTTTCGAGTAAGTTTTTCTGTTGACAAGTTGGTTTTGACAGACCAATGCCATAGTTTTCACTGGGCGTGTCTTGTTTAGAAACAGCAGGCTAGCAATCCCATCCCAACCCAGGTTCAACATCTGCAGGAGGCTCCCACACTGTATAGTGACAGGCCGAGACTCACACAACTTTCTAAGACTATTTTCTGAGCTGTGTTTACTGCAGGTGTGTAAAGAGCAGTTTTTTGAATATTTGAAACAATGCTAAATTTCTAAGTCACTGAGCGCCTTAGTCATGTTTACTCCTATTTCTACAGATGGTTTTGAAAAAATGAGATGAGGAGCCCCATAAAATAAGTTACAGTATGCTCCCTCGTTGATGGCACTTACCAGATGATCCTACCAGCACCACCTGCTACCTATAGAGAGAATGCAGGAGGGTTTGCTTTACGGTATGCCTCTGGTTCCTGGTGTACTGTGCATGCCCAGGGTGCAAACTGGTAGAGAAGGCAGTATGGAGGTGAGATATTTAATCACTTCCAAATATTACAGCTGTAAAAATGGAATAAGAATTAGCGTATATGCAGAAAAGTTACGCAAATGTTGTCAGCACAATCAGTGCTGCTCCCAAAAGGCAGGTCGTATAAGTAACCTGCACTAGAATAGAGGAAGAATGGACAAAATTGTTTTTTTCTTTTTAACTCTTAAAGTTGTCTGCGTTGTGCATCCATCAGCTGTCCATGCCAAATCTGTGTGGAGCGTGATTCAGCTTGCCGAACCTCCAAGAATCTCCACCTGCTAGCTAGGCATTTTCCCTCTTGCTTGAGTGGAGTTTTTTAACATACTAGCTCTGCAATTAAAATTTTAGTAGGAAAAAAAGGGAAAGATGCTGTTCAGAGTGTGTTTTTACACTTTAAGTACCAAAGAGACCGTTTTGTTCCTGATCACTTGCCCAGGGTTGGCAATGTGGTTGCATTCAGTTGATTGACTTCAAGCATCTTCTGCTTGGCTGAAGTGCTTTCCTCCAGAAATAGATCCGATTTTATTTGAAGACACCAAGTTTGGTGTTACGCTGACTAGTCAAAGTGGAGTGGTTGTGGAAAACCAGGGAACTGTACCTCATTTCTGACCTGAGTGTCTCTGCCTTTAATTTCCAGCGTTAGCTCTTGCTGCGCTTTTGCTCTTCCAGTTCAAACAACTTTGTCTAGCTGATATTTTCTCTTCATTCCAGGTATCTACCAAGCCCATGTATCACTTTACTTTTTTCTGTCCTCTAAGAAATTTCTCAGCCACATCTTTGAAATGTGACTACCTGAGCTGCCTGCGGTCCTGCACTTCAGGCTCCGCCGTCCTGCCTGTAGAGGAGAGCTGCCTTCATCCCCCTAATCCCTACGTCCTCATCCCCTGCCTTTGTGCCACAGTTCAGCATTAGACGTTCACCCTGGGACAGTCCCCATCCCTTCCAGATAACCTTTTCCAACAATACGCTTGCCCGTTCTGTACCTGCAACTGATATTTGTCCCCAGATGTTTGACTTTATTTTCTCATATCTGTAATTTTTTTTTCATATATATGTGTGTTTTATATGTATACACACACACTGTATTTATGGCTTTGTAAGTCAAAGTCACTGTTCCATCTATGGCAGAAAGTAAATTGTTGAACACCTCTGATTTCCCATAAATTAGTTAGGGTGATAATTAAATTAAATATTCTCATTCAGCTTGCTGTTTTCTGAGCCTAGTTCTGAGCCAGGTGCTAAACACCTGCCATTTTTCTGGATCTTTTTTCCCCTGTTTGCTGTAATTCCACCAAGATCTGTTCTTCTCTGACTTCTAGGCACTGATTACCTGGGTCTGCTGCTATCAAGTTTCTGTCTAATATATGTTATTTAACAATATCTTGTCAGTAGTTGACAAAAAAAAATACAGTCATTCTTGCGTAATAAAAATAGGTTACCTCAATTGTTTATAAATGGAGAAGGATGATATTTATTGACCATTTTTAATTCTTCTGTATCATTACAAACTCTCTGCCTCCAGCTAGTAATTATTTTTGATTGGTTTTCTTTCCATTCTCCAAGAAAGTCCTTGAGCTTCCAGCTATGTATTTGCTCTGTCAGTGCTTGGCTTCCCACCCCGATTTTTTTTCTTTTCAAATTGTACGTTTGTGTTCGTATCAATTGCTGTTTGCTATCTGAGATGTATGCTTGTGCTTGTTTGCTGACACCTTTCTCAGCAGGAGAACAGGAGCTCCCATGGAGACCAACAAATGAGCACTGCTTCAAAGGAAACATTTTTCATTACATTTTTGTGTCCTCATTTTTTTTTTCCAGGTGAGCTGTGCTCTCAGGTTTGCTTGGTCTGGGAATTGAATCACCCAACACTACTGCTCGAGACTGCCTTTGGATTACTCACTACTGCTATTACCAAAAGCATTTGAGCTCTGCGGTAGAGAGTGCAGGTGGAGAGGACTGGGAAAAGCATTTAATTTTGTATTAATGGCTTTACACCTGCGTGGGAGTGTTTTGGAGGCACAGTTTACTCGCTTCAGAGAGCCTCTTTGTTTTTGTGAGGGTCCTTTGCAGTAAGAACTAATCTTCCTGATGTACCATAATAGAAAATTAACTTTGTTTCCAGCGAGGTTTCACTTAGTTTTGTTTGTTTTCTTCTTGCCACAGGCTTGGAAAAGGGAAATATGAGGATGGTGACAGCATCAACTTGAACGACATAGAGAAGGTCCTTCCAGTGTGGCAGGTGGGTGATGAGGACATCTGCTGCCCGCAGTACAGTGGAGACTGGCAGCTCCCTGCCTTACCTTTCCCTAGGAAACTCTCCCCAGAAGTGGGAAAGCCTGGGCTGGATGTGCTGAGCTATGGTTGTTAGGGGTTTGTGATGGAAAATTATGCCAGTGGTTTCAGCAAGCCTGGCTGTGAACCTTTGTGCTCGGTGAGGGCAGTTACCACAGAGACTTCCTTGGGAGGTGAAACATCGAGGACAGTATACATGTACATGCATATATATATATATACACACATACGTTGACATAAGGATCATATATTTTAGGAAAGGAGGTTGTGAAAAGCACCAAGCCTCCTGACAGCATCATACAGTTTTCCAGTTTCCAGAGCCCTAGTCCTCAAAGGAGCTGATTATCCTGGGCCAGGCAAGTTTCTGAAGACACTCGGCATGCTTTTGCTGAAGTCTCCTCTTTGCCTGCAGAGTGAAGGACGGAGACATCTCGTGCTGTGGCAGTGTTACCCTTTTCCATGCTGAGCAAAGAGCTTGCTGGGCTTCTTGCTCATGCATCATGTGAGGAAAAGCCTTGCTCATCCTGCAAACCATGTGATGATCTGCCTTACTATTTCTTTTGGGTGAGCTAGCTGACACTAAATACGCGAAACAGTGGAAAGAGTGGAGAAGCGTTGCTGACTTTGGCAGGGAGGAATGCTGCCTGCAGCTGCTTTCTGCTCAATCTCTTCCATGCTTGGTATGTCTGGACTTAGGTCACAGGCAGAAAACATCAGGGTCAGCTGACACAGACCCCAGTACTTCTGCAAAATAACATTATTTTCCCTGGGGAATAATTGGAAATGAGGGCTCGAACTATCTTTGGTACGAGGAGTGGACTTTCTTCTCTGGAGTTTAACTTCTTTTCTAATCAACAGCTATTAAATAAGCCAAGTCCTCCTGGTCTGGTTGACTTCTCATCCTGTTGTAACACCAGCTTCAGTCCCTTGACTCCAGTGAATTAATTCCAATATATACCTTAATATCTAGATTAATTGTTAGTGTGGCACCTCTAAGCTGGAAGACCTAGTGGGAATGCTGGATCTGGTGTTTTGTTTGTGCCTCTGGGCAGACTCGTGCAACGCTGAGTTATTTTGGAGACGCGCTTACCTCGGCATGTACAATCCTATGTGGCTGTGGGAACTAGGAGCCGGGTGGTTCTGGGGGAGGATTTATCTTGTTCGGTGTTGACAAGTGAAATACTTGCAGACAGCTGGTTTAATCCTGATATATCATTGTTAACTGGATTTGAATGTGATCGTGCAACGCCGACAGCGATTTTGCTCGTCTTTATTCCTTGTTTTAAATGACTCCGTGTGTGGGGGCATAAGGGAAAATATTTGTATGAGGCTATCGAAGAAAAATATTTCACCTTCTGTGGGGCTTTCCCACACTGCAGTTATGTTGGTGTCAGATCCTGAAGAAGTGGCTTTTCAGGTTGGAGATGCCTAAACGCTTGTTCTGTCTGTGTTTAAGAGCTCATGGGTTGCATACAGCAGCTGTGCGTGAACGGAGGGCCCGGTCCAAGCATCTTCCAGCGCATCTGGGCCGGTCTGAGCATCTTCCAGCGTGACTGGGCTGGTCTGGGCATCCTCCAGCACAACTCAGGTGCAAATGTTTTCCTGCTGAATGTGCTTCTGCAGCTATAGCAAGGTTAAGAGCACTGAGTTGGAGAGAGGTAGTAAGTCTTACTTGCAGGCTGGTTTGGAAAGTTAATGGTAAGATATGATGGACATAGGACATGAATCTAGAAGTAATTTTCAGTATACTTCTCTACAGAGAGACATAGTGACTTCCTCTAATGGGTTAAGCAGAATATTCTCAGTATCTGGATGTTAATATATATACTTGAGTTTTGCTGCTGGAATCTATCAATAGTATTTTAACAAAATATTGCAAGGAAAACCTATGATTATTTGGCAACTAAAAGGTGAAAAAATAAACTAAAACCAGAAGAAAGTCCTCCGAAGCCCTCTTTCTTCATAGCTGTCTGAGGGAAAAATGCTTGTTGCCAGCCTTTTGTTTTGAAATTGGAGAATATGTGCATCTGACTCCTTGGAGATGCTCTCGGCTGGCTTCCCGGCACGGCGCACTCTGCCATCTCGTGGACACGCACAGTCAGGCAAATGTGACTCTGCTTCCACGCTATGCACAATATCTTTGTGACCACTGGTGTTTTGAAGCTTCCTCCTGCCCCATCTTTTCAAAGCTCGTCTTGGGTGCTTATTTTTACTGGTGAATGGGCTTTGTTTTGAAAACTTCATGGCTAGGAGCTCATGAGGTCATTGCTTTGGCTCAGCTTGTGAGCCGTAACCTCTTCATCTCTCCTTACTCATAAGAGTCTCATCATATTTGGGCACAAATTCACCGAAGTGCTGCCAAAAAGTGACTTGGGAAGCAAATAATCTTTTGAAGATAAGTATTCCCCATTCATAAGATTTGCTTTTTATTGCACGCCGGGGAAGATCGGTTTTCTGCTACGTTAGAGAGGCGCGGCTCAGATGCAGAACCAGTCTTGATCATCCTCTCCGTTTTCACCTCAGCTGGTATGTTGGAGGGGGCCACATAACCATCTTAATGTCATGAAGACGTCATGGGGAAGGCTGGGTCGGTGCATTTTCCTTTTGCTCCCTTTGGCAAATGCTTGGAAAGGCTTTCAGTCTTGGATGTGTCACAGCCAGATGCCCTGGTCCTAGACAGGGTCTTCAGACTGCATGCCCTTTGGCAAACTCTACACTTACCAGAGAAAACAACCCAAGGGGTCATGTGCTTCAAGATGCTGCATGTCACGGGAACTTGCTGTGAGTGGTGGCAGTCTCAAGCGGAGAGTTTCTGGACTAGCATCTTGCAGTTGCTGGCTTTCAGGTTGCTGGACTTGTGCCTCCACGCTGGGCCCACTCTCCTCCGAATGGGGCATTTTAGGAGGTAGAAATTACGTGGCGCTTTTGAAAGAAGTACTGGGCTTTACTGGTGCTTCGAGATAAACTTGGAAGACAGCATTGATATAATTTGGTTTGGTGTCTTAATTGCCTCACAGCTCATCTCTTTCTGTTTCCTTACTGGTTTTTGACCCTTTTTGTCATGTGCTTGGAGTTAAAATAATCTACTTGTTTCTCTTCTGGCTACAGTTATCATCCAGCTTCCTTGTTGGATGAGAAACAAGGGAGCAGCTCCTTAGGAGAAAAGCAGACTCTGTAAGTTGTTCATGTTCCTCTTAGCACTGTTGTATTTCTGACTTTGTCCAAACAGACTTAGAAGTGCCAGGACTCCTGATCAGGCTGGGATCCTGCCAGAATTTAAGCACCTAACAGGCGTCCTTGCCCACTGTCCTTGGGAGCCCACCTCATTGACAAGTATCTTCAAGTCAGATCTTAAAATTCAGCGCAGAGATTGTGTGAATAAAAGTGGGACCTGTGCGTGGGCTGGTCACTTGGGGTTCCTCCCGTAAGAGAGGCATTGACACATTAGGGCATGATTTATTACATGTCAGTGCAGAGGTCTAGAGAAGGCTAGATGATTCCCATCTGAGGATACTCATGTCCTTTCCCTGTTGGCTCTGCAAGGAGCCCAGAGAGACCAGCTCACACGTGGACTTGTTCAGACGTGGTAGGTGCCTAAAGAGAGACAAAGCCAACCGAGGTGTCTAGGGGGAGAAGAGTGAATCATGGGCAAACATCCCCTCTGCTGTCACTCTCCATACGAAGGGAGGAGGTCAGCATCCAGGACTTGTTCCTGGACCCTACAGATGGCTGACCCTTCCAGGGTGATGGTGGCAGGGGGACAGGTCTCTTTGGACAGCTCTTTGGTAGGGTGGAGTTATTTACTGTCATCGTACAGAGTCCTCATCCTTTCCACATCCCATCCGCACTACAAGGTTGGACAGTTCTCGTTTTAGCCAGCCTAGATCCCTCCTCTTTCAGAGCCTCGGCCACAACAACGGGGGCCCTCTCTCAGCAGACTGTTCTGTGTTGATGGAGCTGGGTGGCCTCATGTCTGTGTCTAGCATCCTCTGTCATCTGGAGGGAGCAAACCGGTCCATGTGATGTGCCCCATGTGCTGTTTGTTCCTCATGCCACTCACCAGATCTAACCCTCACGTGCTTAACATGTCCACCAAACACTTAAGAACAAGTTGAGGTGGCTCCCTAGCAGCCCCAAAATAGGGGGATTTCTTCTCTCCCCACACCCCAGATCCCACTGAACTCCATCCAGAGCACGTAGGCATGGCACTGCTTTCAGAGGAGGTTTCTAGTCTAACAAGCTGACTTCCCATATCCCAAGGGTCTTTCCAATAGTGTAACTGCTAAAACCACTGTGGAAAGTCCCTGTCAAAGAGCCAAGGTTTACTTGAATATAGGTCGCAACGTATTGGGAGTCAGATCTCCACTGCTGAGTAAAATGCTTTTGTTTTGCCATGACTTCCAGTAAGATACGGCATTTCTGTGGCCTGGTTTTTGTGGCGTTTAACCCAACTGACAATGACCACCTCCTCAGGAGAGGGAGCCGTAGTCACCTGTAACCCTTTCAGCATCAGAGTTAAGGCCACCATTGACCAAGGATCGTTGCCATCTCCAGAGCACTGGAGAGGCGAGGTTTGGACTGAGGCTGGCTTATCTTCCGCGCAGGTTGTCAGCTCACAGATTCTTGCAAGGTTCAAGCCTGGGCTCTGGCAGTAGAGCGTAGTCGCTGTGAGCCCTGAACCAAGTTGTAAACCCCACTTTTTCTGTCAGATACGCAGCAAAGGGGAGACCTTTCAATGTGTTTTTCAGATTATGGTGATCTTCCATATTGTTTGATAGACTTACACACTGTACAAAGAAAACAGCAGGGAAATGGCCAAGAGCTTTGACATTTTTTGTTGTTGTTGTAGTATTGTTAGGGTTCAGAGCTGTTTTTTTATTGTAACAAGTGAGATGGACTTTTCCTTCTCAGGGGCTGATTTTGTTTTTATGGCTGTCAGCCAGTTCAAACAGACTTAGTGATGTTGGCTCATAATTCGTGGGGGTGTCTTCCCAACCTGGTGGGCACAGAGGTGCCTTTTTTATTGCAGTTCCTGGAGCTGGTAGGTCAGCTAGGCAGAGTTGAGGCTAGGCTGTTGTTTGGAGAATGGTGGAGCTGTAACGAGCTCCGTTGAGGATGGGAGGCATGGGGGGGCTCTTGCACCCCAGATGGGTCAGCTGGATTCAGAGACACGGGTTTGGGGTGTGCAAGGAGGGTCAGTGGAAAGAACAGGGATGGCTCACGTTGCAGCCGTGAAGGTTGGCCTGGTATTTGGTGGCCGAGGGGACAGGGCTGGTGGCAGAGGGGAGCCCTGCAGCACTAGAGGGCACTGCGGCCTCGCTGCACGGCCCTGAAACATGGCTCTGTGGAGAAGGAGCAAGAGACTTTTTCGAAAGGCTTTTTCCAAGCAGAAACCTCACCCTGCGGTGGCTGTGTCTCGCAGCCTCCTGCTGCTCTGCATCCCACTGCGGCCGCCTCGGGCTCAGAGTGCACGTCCAGCATAGATGACCCTGGGACGTGCAGAGGGAGAGGGTGTTTCTCTGCACCGGAGGCTGAATTTGCTTAGCATCGTGCATCATTGTGAGCCTCAAAGCAGACGGAGGCCTTGAGCAGAGCGGGATTAAAACTGGAGGTGTCTGTGAACACCCTCATTGTTGCCTTGACCAAGCACCGCAGCTTTTCGTGGAGGGGAGCTGGTGCCCGGGGGTTAGACATGCCCCACAGCCCAGGTCTCGCTCATTTGCATTGTGACATCTTCCCAACTCCTCTTGGAAATCCCACTTTTGCAAATGCAATCCTCAGTTCTGCGTATTTCCTATGAGATGCTCCAGCAGGGCTCAGTCTGAAGCCGTGCTCCTCACACCAGGGAGCGGCGCCACATGTGATGAGGGGGTCCTGCTTTTCTCCGAAAGATGCTGCTGCCCCCTCAAATGTAGGATGTTCCTCTGAACACTCACATTTGAGTTTGTTCATCTGTCCCTGCCCCCCACCTACCCTGTTGTCCCCACCTTAGGTTGCAAGACATCATCCTCAGCAGGAGGGAGATGAGGACCTTGATCGTGTCCACTGCTGGACTGTCTCTGTTCCTTAGACGTCAGTTTGCCATGGACTGGTTTGTGCTACCAAAAAAAAAGACAAATAATGCGGTTTTAGCTGCTTTGCAACTTTTCCTTGGGCCAGGCTGTGCGGCAGGGCTAGACTAGACTTACAAATAAGAGGTGGTGGGTTTTGGGTTTGTGGCCAGGGACCACGTGGAGATGAGAGAAGAGGATGGGAGAGCTGAATGGGAATGTCTGTTCCTGGCAGAACAATAAAGAAAGATCCTTTATTTTGCTTTTAAGGAGTTCACAAGTAGTGTTAGACCTGAGAACTGCAGTTTTCTGGGGAATTAACTGATTTGGATATGGGGACTGGTAAGGGGGTATAAATAACAACTCGATAGGCATTTGAGGCTCAAAAATGTCACCACATTTAGCTCTGGCTTAAGCACACTAGAGAACAACACAGGCTTTTCTCAGCCTTATAGTTGACTTCCCTTTCAAAAAGGTTTGCTTTTGTGCAGCCAAATAATATCCAAAGCAAGCCTGAAAGGTTTTGTTTAGTTTTTTTCCCAGTCCTTTCTATAGACTATAAGACACACCTCCCAAATCCTGCCAGAATTTTAACTTCTGAGTGGTGTTACATCTTTTTCTCCCTTGTTTTCCCAGAGGATTCATTAGAAATCTGAGAGGGCTTTTGCTACACTCCCTTGAATTCACTTAATATTTTCCTGAAGCTGGCTGGGGAGTAACAATGAAGTGAAAAAAATGTATTAAAAGTAGCAGAGAAAAAAAAAAAAATCCAGGTTTCTCAAGATCCCAGATAAAATCTCAATGTCTCTTTGGTCAAGCAACTATTTCTGCTGGCTTGGCTGTTTCCACATCCTAATCCCCTTCCCTGTTCTCCATGAAAAACCTGAATTTTTAATAAAATAAAGGGAAGGAAAGAATTTCTCTCTAAAAAAAAAAAGTAGACATACCACAAGACCAGAGAAGAGAAAAGTGCATACGTCCCCATTGGTGGAAGGACCTACAGAGCCTAGAAACACATCATGCTGTAAAAATCCTGCTAATGGGGGATGTCCTTGTCCCTCGTCTCACAAAATATGAGGTTAATGTTTCCTGTCACATTTAAAAATGTCTTCTTAACCAGAAGATATTCCCCCCCGCCCTTTCTGCTGCCTTTCCTCTGATGTTATGGAAATAGCAACCGATACAATAAATGAGACCAGAAGTTCTTAAAATGCGAATTTCCTGCCCGGAGGCAGCAGGTAAGTGAATCCCATCCAGCCTGGGGAGATGTATATATAGCTATGGGTGTAAATATAGGTATTTAGTGGCAGGATAAATGTTTATTGCAATCCAAGGTGGTTTGGTCAAAGATTGTCCTTTAAGTGGGAAATTTATTGCTGTACACGACGCCTGGATGTCTCTTCCGCGGGGAAAATTGAGACTGTTTATGAAGGGAATTAAATGATGTCCTCGCCTGCGGTAGCAGACCGAGCTCTGTAACCCAGAGGTCCTTTCTAGTCCCACGTTCATATTGTCCCTCATTTTATGGTTTCATAAATAGCTTTGGGTTTTTTGAAGATACTCCATGAACTTCTCTGCTGGCTCCAAAAATAGCAAGCACTCAGCTGTACACGCACTGGCATGGTCAGTGAAAGAAAACTCTGTGCCATCCCCAAAATGCCTTTGCTGGATGGTGGGGTTGAAGGATTTCATTGAGGCTCCTAGAAATAGTGAGGGGAACGTGGTCTCCATGCCTTCGGCCACATGGTGCTTCCCCGATGTCCATGTCTCCAAGGTTATTCTGCTCTGCCCTTCACCTGCTGGTAGTGCTGTGAAGAAACTTCTCATTGTTGGCTTGCTTTCTTTTTAATTCTTTTTTTTTTTTTAATTCCTGTAATGTATGAGCAGAGAAACCACTGGAGAATGATAAAGCTTCATTTCTTCCTGCTTTTGTGACCCACTTGATTATTTCATTTCTCATTGTATATTCTTTTGAGGTGCCTTGTCAGAACGGAAAGAAAATATGTATGCTTATAGGAACCATTTGTTTCCCTTCGACTGGGCAAAAAGAGGGGCAAAAGAAGACCTCTTGGCTGGGCAAAATAAGCAGGTATTGCACAAGTTAGGGATTGCTTCTGCTTGCTGGTCCTGGGGAGGGAGCCACTGACACTTGCTGCGTCGCACGCCTGTGAGTGACATTATTCCTTAAAGCTGTTGGGCTGCCTGTGCCTTCATTTGGCCATCCTCCCCCTTGGGGCTATGAATATATACATAAAACTGTGTTCCTGACATTTTTGTTGCTGAATATTTACTAGAGAAGAATAAAAAGGCTTGGGGTCAGTAGTTGCGTGGACGTGATTTGAAGCAGCAGCAGGAGAAACAAGATACTTTGTCTTTTGTTTCGTGGTTGCTTTGCAACAATAACTGGGACCAAAGACAGTTTTTGAGATTCAAATGTGAGGCAGAAATTTGCATTTGTAAGAATTCCAAAGAAAACGAGAGTCCAGGATCATCTCCAGGTTTCCAACCTGATGGTACCAGCAGGTCCTATCACTGCAGGTGGACCTCCTGGCGTGCCATGGCATGAAGGCAGTGGCCAGTCAACTCTAGCTGTTGGGCCAATGTTCGATGAAAACTTAGTTTTCAAAAAGTGGAGAGCTAGGGTGGGCTTTTTTAAAGCTTTCTTCTCATTCAAGTTCTTCCTGTCCATGCTGCTGGGTCCATAGAGCTTGTTCAGTGCAGACAATGCTGGGACACATTGAAGATGGAGGAGCTTCTGGGTTGCCTGAGGTTGTACAACCGACTCAACCTAAAGGCTATGGAGAACTAAGTGAGTGACCATGGGTCATGATTGGGCTTGCAGATGCAACCGGTGTGTTAAAAAAATCACGTCCTTGCATGCAAATTTTGATCTGGAAACCCAGCAATGGGTGTTAGTGCCTGGATTTCTAGGGTAAAGCTTCCACTAATAGACTTCTGCTTTATTTTGCTTTTGGTGCAAGTCAGCCCCGCGTGCCTTAAGGCATTGGGAGCCAGCGTGGTCCCCGTGCTTGCCTGCGGCATCACTGCCTGGCGCCGGCAACGTCCCAGCAAAACAGGTCACCGCCCCAGTGAGCAGAAAGGCAAGGAGACTAACTCATACTAAAATGGTATTTCAACCAGAAAAAGCAAAGGGGGTAAAAAAATACCCTGGCCATTAGTGTGTGAGCGGCCACCTTGTCGTGCAATCACAATATCGTTTTTCTATTTTATTTTTTTTTATGGTTGGCTTAACAATTAAAAGGCTACATTGCACTTTGGTTTTTCCAGTCTGCTGCATCGTGTGACCCCGGTGACTCCGAGTTAAGCCTCATTATATAATGGCGGGGTGTTTTTTTGGAAAACCTCCATTTAATCCTTTCAGAGCAGAATTTGCTGTTTTTGTTTTCTTTCATATCGTCGTCTCGCTTCCCCCCCGCCTACCCCTTCCCCGGCGGGCGCACGCTGGAGGCGTCAGTCTGGGAGCAGGGTCCTTTCTTCCTTTCTTTTTTTTTTTTTTTTCAAATCTGCAGAGAAAAGAAAAAAAAAAAGGTTTATTTTCGTTTGCTTGGGTTACAGCGCCTTTCCCCGCCATCAGAGGGAAGGACTACGTGATGTGCAGCAGGTATTTTGTGAATGGAGCACAACCCTGTGACTCCCCGTCGCTTGACCGAAGCGGGAGGCAGGGGAAGGAGAGAAACACAGAAAAAAAATAAAAACCACCACCCAGTGACTCCATCTGACTCGTTTTGGCTGGAAAACTTCTTCAGTGCCGTGGTTCTTAAGCCAGGAGGAAGCTTTCTTCTGGCCCAAGAACAATAAAGGGGTCAGCAGCCTGATCCTCCCTCCTACACCCTCTTCCTTCCATTGTGAGGGGTCTGTGCAAATATCCCAGGCTGCTTCTGCTGGGGCCTGAGGGACCTGAGCCGCACATGTGACATTAAAGAAAGACTGCGAACTCAGTAATCCTGAGCTGCAAGAGGAAAAAAAAAAAAAGGAAAAACAAAATGAAGTCTCTGGAGTGCTCCATTTCTGGTGTAGCGTTGCGCTTGGAGAAGGTACTGATGGGTGTTTCTCATGGTGTGGGGGGGAAATGTATCCCCTTACTATGCATAGGTGCTCCTCCGCAATGCTATGGTAGCATCTTCCCCAGCGTCTTCTCAACAAGTGACAAAATCCCCACAGCTTTTGTGTCTCACCAGCCCTTGAACTCCTCCATTTCTCTGATTGTCCAAGATGGGGGATTTCTGCTGCCCTTGTAGTGCATGTGCAAAACCTGCATGCTGCTGGTGTATGGTCTCCAGCAAGAATGGGGTTGAAGGAGGCACAACTGCTTGCCATGTTGTGCTTGCTTGAGGGATTGACCAGTTTTTGGCAGCGTCTAGGTTTTCAAGATGGCACCTTTCCTGATGTGTCTGCTGCTCCTCAGACACTTATCACAGACCGTGAAGATCTGGGCCAGCAATCCTTGGAGTAAAAATCTTGGGAGAAGTTCTGTGGGGCTTGATCTACAGTGGTGTGCCCACTGATCCTGTCCATCATCAAGGCAGCTTGCATCTGTCCACATGGATCAGAAGGCTCCTGTGGTTTCTGTGATGCTTCTTGTGAATCTAGAGCAGTCACAAAACTTGCAGACCACGCTGGATTCTGCCATTGTGAATGGTGATACTTTGTCCAGGTGTCAGCTAGCTAACCATGGCATTTGGTATCTGCTAGGCTAGATACCACCTACCTTCCCAAAGGAGAAGGTGGGACCTGTGGCCTTCTATGAGAAAGTGAGTTCAATTCCTTAAGCTGTACCGTGCACTGAAGACCCGATTCATTTGCCAGAGGGAGAGTGGATGATGCTCATCAAATTGTAGGAACCCACCTCTTTTTTTTTTTTTTCCTTTTTTTTTAACACAATAACCAGCTAATAACATGTGTGACCTCCTCTCACTCTGTTCCAGCTTGTTGGACCTTGGCACCAAGCAGTCGCATGAATCACAGTGGTGATTTTGCCGTAAGGCAGTTCCTGTCGTTATTATCTCCTTGCTGTGTCGATAACGCTTTGGTGGCGATGGTCAGGATTTCCTCGCACTACAGAGCTTTCCTGAAGATCAGCTCTGCGAGCAGTGGAGGAAATAGTCGTTACGAGATTGCTCTTGGCTGCTGAGAACTGGGTGGCCAACTTCAAATGTACGTGCGACCTGACATGATCTGAAGAGCACAGTGGCGACTCCTCTTTCCCCTCGTCCGTTTTGTCAGTGTAGGTGGGTGGGAACTTCTCTTCTGCAAATGCTCCAAGGGCTGAAGCAAGACCAGACCTGGCTATGGAGAACTATCAGAGACCAGGACCCTGGCAAGGGGGATGGGGAGAAGGGTCCCATGTCTTGCCTGAAATCCCAAGGGTGTGATGGGAACATTCTGTGGCCAGAGAGAAATTCAGGATCTCATGCCCACCCCTTGTACAGTGCCACAGTGTTGACACTGCACACACTACCAGGGTCCTTTAGTTGAAAGAAAAACTATTTTTAGTTCCATTTATAAATGCTTAGGCAAACATATTTGTTATTTAAATTTTTTTTTCTTTTTTTTTTTTTTTAAAAATGCCCATGTTTGAAAGTACAAGCAAGCTGCGAGTTCTTTCAGCTTTGATATTATGCTGCTTTTCTGGTACTGGAGGAGCTTTCTGATCTCTGTGTACAGCACCTAGCTCTGGGATTTCGGTGGTGTTTCCAAGCAGCATAGCTATGCAGGTAATAAAAGGTAATTACATGGGCTCTGTTGACCTTGGTGAAGGGCAGGTGAAGTGTGAGGGACTTCCAAGATACAGCTCCTTTGCTGCTCTTCCTTGTCCAGAAGAGGAAATTTTGCCCAGCTGCCCATGGCCAGCAAGGCCACAAAAAATATATCACAGGTAGCTCCAAAAGTTGCAATTGTATATCATGCTGGGAACCTGCTGTTGTTAGAGGTGGAGTTCCTTCACTGCTTGACCATCCTGCCGTTCCTGTCTGAAGTGAAAGCAGATCACCTTGTTTGGCTTCGTACTTGCCACTTCTTTTCATGGTGCAATTTGCGTACAAGACGGGGCTTGAATTTATTCTGCCAGTCCTCAGCTTCTGAGAGTCATAGGTTTGGGAAGGGCAAGGCTGCTGTGCAGCAGCTGATGCTCCTGCCCTTCTGGGAGGTCTAAGGTAGCTTTCCTGATGTGAGGTTGGATCAAAAGAGAGTGTGTTTTGGCAGCACAGAAGTCTTTCTGTATGTGTTGCAGTGAAAATTAATGATCTAGGTGCAGTTTGGATGGAGTTATCCAGGCATCCTTTACAGGTGCTTTTCCAAAGGTGCTGGATTATTTAGTGCCATTGCTACGCGTAGCACAGGCAGATCGGGTGCTCACGCCCTGATGGGAAGGACTGGCTGTTCAGGAGCAGATGATAATGCAGCAGAGGATGGTTTGAAGGAAGTTAAATGGGGACAGGTAAGGGATGACACTTGGTGACACTCCTGAAGTACACTATCAATCTGGGCAAGGTGCTGCTCCTTCATGAGAACAATCCTTCTTCTGGAGAAATCGACAGCAAATCTTCATTTTCTGTGTCCAGGTTTCCAATCTTCTGTTCTTCTGTTTTGTCTGTATCTTTGGAGTCTTGCCTGTGCCGCCTGCTTGGAGTGGTTGCCTCTCTGTGCCAAGAGGGCTTTTGCTCTGGCAGACCTGCACATGTGCCCACAGCCACCAAGGTCCTAACATGGGTAGATGCAATTGAAATAAACTAAAAAAGCTCATATGAAAGGGCGTGGAAGGCAAAAAAAAAAAAAAAAAAAGTCGTGCAGGGACCTCCAGCCCTTTAGAAGCTGAGTGGCCTCTTGGAAGATTTCCCGTTGGACGCTGCACTTCACTATGAGGGAGAGCGTGGTGGTTTCATGGATTTTGTGTTGCCACATGTCTTTTCTTCCCCTGCATGTCCACCGGAAGGCTTTTCAGATCTTCACACTTGCAGAGAGCCGCATCTAGAGGTTCAAGGAGCCTCCTGCCCCAGGAGATGAGGACTGTGGTAGCTGGGGGTTTCTGCTGGAGCTTTAAGGAGTCTCTCTGGGTTGAGAGCTGTGTACAGTAGGAACAGTCATCAACCTCATCTTACGTGCACCTTGTCTCACTGGTTAGGATCGTTTCCCCCGTGGAAACCATCAAGAATTTCCGTTATTTCCTTTCCTGAGGCTTTGTTTGGGTGGGGATTTCTGGAAGGTATTTCACAGGCAGGTGTAATTAAAGAAAGACATACTTTGCCTGGAGGCAGGACAAGGTTTCTTTAAAGCCAAGCCTTTAGCGTGGTGGCAAAACAGAAACCGTTTGTTGCCTGGTCCGATGGAGGAGAAAGGGGGCAGCTGATCAGCTGGGAATCATCCCAGTTAAATGCAGCACACTGGGGTTAAGGCCCTTATCCAGAAAATCCTTGAAATATGTGCTTAATTTTAAGTCCCCCTGACTTCAATCTGTTTACTCTTGTGCTTAACTTTAAGCATGTGCCTAAGTGCTCGGCTGGCTGGGGGCCAAGGCAAATAGCAGACTTAGGAGCAGATCCACATAAAGTCAGTGCTTTTACTGGACTGAAGTCCCACGGGACAGCGGATGCTATCACAGGTCTGGGGGTGATGGAAGGGGACAATGCTGCAAACCTCTAGCATATCCCAGCTCCTTTAGGTTATTTGGTGTGGGGTACCACGAACTTGGGACTGTGCTCACCTTACAGGGAGCATCCTAACAGTGTCGTCTCTAAACAGGTACTTTAATTTCAGTGTCTGTATTCGCTGTTCTGAAGGCATCAGCTTCACAGGTAATCTTGTGTATATCACAAACACAGTCTTGGAAATAAATATTTTTTTTTTCCTCTTAGTAAAGAGAGAGGAACATTTTAGTGGAGGAAAATAGCCTTGATTTTATCATCTGAAGAGGAAGGAGAGCACATTATATGCCCTGACTAATAAATCTTCAGAGGAATTCGTGTGGCTGCATTAACACTTACAACAAAAAGGACTCCTGTATTAGCACAAGCTTTTATAATGGCTTTATCTTCTTCTTTCCTGTTCCAAGCTAATTCCTAAAAGCCTTCTTTTAATCCCCCTTTTGCTCGTCCAGCCTGGACTTCTTAGGATGGCAACGGTTTGTTGTTTTTTTTTTTAATCTATGAATGACAGCACTCAAAGCTAATAATTGTAGGCGTGGCATGCATGAAAATGAAAAGCCACCATTGGAAAACAAGATCTGTGTTTTTTCGAAAACACCACTAGTAGGGGTTAAGGGAAATCTGCAGCTGGAACAAATACAGCACTCGTCTAACTTCCTCAATAACTCTACTGGGGGAGCGGGCAGTTGCCAGACGAAGGAAACGTGGTTAGCCATCAAGTCTTTGAATGCAGCTCCATTTCCCCCTCAACCCATGGAATTTATATTAACCTCAAGCTTTTCTTAGCTGGTGGGATTTTTTTTTTTTTTTTTCCATGAGGAAGAACCTTGCTTTTGTTGCTTCGGTTTGTTGGAGGAGCAGAAGAGACGGTTCTGCTGCTCACACGGCGTTCTTGCTGGCAAAAGGCCATGGACGTTAAATGAATAATTTTTGACGTTGATAAGGGGAGAAAGGCTGAGGCTGCCAAGCACAGAGACTCAGATGTCTGATGTCTTGATTTCGGGAAGGGCAGGCTTGAGCCCTCCCAGCTCTCCGGGTTGTCTCCAATCCCAGCAGAGAGGTAGGCAGGAGGAAGAACCTCATATGCCTTTAGCATCTTTACACAAGTGTAATGATATACGGTGAGCAAAGAGCAATATGCCAGTGAGGATGTCTGAAACCACTTTCCGTGAGGTAGTTGGCTACCTAGTTTAACCTATAGGTAGACCCATAGGAGAGCTACCCAGGTGAGCAAGGAGTGGAGCGTAGGAGACCTTGTTTTGCATCCCAGAGCTGCCGTAGGGTCCTTGCAGGACTTCAGAGCCACCGTGAAGACGTAACCATTAGCATCTGTAGGATGCTTGTGGCTGCAGTGCTGATGGTGGCAGGCAGGGGTGCTGGACGTAGAATGGACGAGGGGGATGTACTGGTTACCAAAATTGCCATTTCTCTTTAGTAGTGAGCAGTCTGACAGCCACTTCTGAGTTGCTCGTAATGTAGTGCATCTGTGGGTTTCCCATCGTGCCCCTTTCTGCTCGTTGGTTATGCCAGTCTTGGTGACCACTATCTCAGACTCTTCCCAGCTTCTGGAGCTGAGCCCGTCACATGGGCACAGTCCTACCAGCAAGAATGTCACTGAGGAAAGAAGAAAGGAGCTAAAAAGGCCCTAGTGTGGCCAGTAAGCAAGGTCTTTGGTGCTGGTTGCTTGGCACATGAAAATATCCAGCAGTTGAGTTGGTTTGTTGAGTTCTGTTGCTGGTTCTTCTTTGTCACCGCTTAGTTCTGATGAAACACCTGAGAGTGTGTCCTCTTGGCCAACATGAAGTGAATTGAAGGGACTTCATCCAGCTCTTGGCAGTCATCACAAAGGCAGCCGTAACTCATGCTTTCACCAGCAGAAAAGCTGATGTTTGAATGATGCCTGTGTCTCTGGAGTTGTCGTAGTTGAGATTCAACCTTTGCAAGACACGGGAGAGCGGGTACGGCTGTCTAGCTTCCTGTCCTGTAGCAACGTTGGATAAAAAATAGTTTCTAGGGTTGTTTTTTTTTTTTTTTTTGTGGAAATGCCAAATACATTTCCAAATGTCGTATTTGGAGACTACTGTAAAGCAACTACAAACATGCTTTTCTTACTCGTCCTCATTTTACTGTTCAAAGTAGTCCATGGTTCCCAGAGGTCTACGAAGCACCAGTGAAAAACCACCCATGTAATTAATATATGATTGATACTCTGTGGCAAGTGCCTCATGTTTTCTGTGCTTATCCCTGCATTAAAACCCGTTAGAGCAGGAGGGATCTTAGTGCTCGATGCGTAAAAGGAAAATCCTGGGAGGGAGCAGAGAGACATTCAAGAAGCAGTTTCTTCCACCCAGGTGCCAACTGCCAGTAACCTGGCAAGAAGAAAGTCAAGCTGTTGTGTTGCACAGCCCACACTCCTGAAAAGGAATGAGACTTTTCAAAGGGAAGAATGAAGCTTTTATAGGATTAAATTGGCATTTGCACATTAGGGTATTTTCCGAGCTGGGGTGCCTGTGACATGGGATCCTCATTTGCTCTCCCTGGGCGGGGCTAGACTAAGCAGAGACTTCAGAAAGGAGAAAAACTATTTCTTTGTGGGATAGTCCAGGGAAAATGTGTTGGCTGTGTCTTCAACGAATTGCAAATAGAAATATCTGTTGTGTGAAGATGTATATAGTACAATACAAAGACCCTGGAGAAGGAAAGGATGGTGATACTCTGCACAGCTTACTTCAGTCATGGAGGTCTACAAGAAGGTCCAGTGGTGGACCAAGATGGGCTGCAACCACCATGACCCCATTAAAGTTGATGGCGAAATTCCTTTTGTCTTGGTGGCACAAAGTATGGATTACAGTGATACAGATCATGGCAAAAAATGCTCGTTGACTTATTAACTATTGCCTGCGATCTTAGGGTGTTGCAAAACTTCATGCACTTGGAAGGCTTCCAACGGGAAGTGCCAAGCACTGAGCGGTGAGAAAGTTCTCCTAGCGCCTCTGGATTTACCCACATTGAAAGAAAAGAGAAGCCACCCCTTGTTAGTAAGGTTATGAAGTTATCACTCTGCAAATAAGGGGTTTCATCGCTGTTGGACTGTGCCAACTCCTGGGAGTTTGCTGGAGCTCCTATGGGCTGAAACTCCCATCCACGCAAGAGGATATGATTTGTGGGGGCTTGGTTCTGGGGGATTGCACAAATGCACATGACAAACGTGCAATCTTCTACTAATCATAAGGGTGAAATGAAAATACACTTGGATATAGCCCTCAACTTGTGCTGAGAGTGATGCTGAGGTTCGAAGTGAGCACACCCACCCCATCCTGTACTGACGCTGAGGATTGCACAAAGGTTCAACAGATCCTCCAGTTTAGAGAGAGACCTAGGCTCTGGTCCCAAACTCCCTGAACTCTTACGGGGTCTGTTTATAGGTCACCTTAAAAATTCATTGGGGAGATCCCTACTCTGTCTCCAGGTCACTCCCTTGCAACACCGTCCACCACGATGGCATGATGGGGGGATGTTGAAGGTGGACAGTGAATGGAGGGTCCACCTGCCTGCTTCATCTTAGCTGGAGAGGTATGGTCAGATGGCACATGGAGGTTCACAACCGGGGAGCGGTAGGCTTTGAAGGAGGCAATAGATGGGGGAAAAACAGACTGGGGAATGTGAAAAATATGGAGGAAAAGTGTACTTTAAAGAAATGCAGGGTCTCAGAGGGACTGAAGTAACTCAAGTTACAAATATTCCCATAGCAACCTCGTAACGCTGTAAGTCCCAGCTAAAGCAATTCCTCCCTCACCCCCAAACTAGCACAAGCCAAGCAAAGTGTAGGAAAAGCTTTTCAGAGCAGCCAGGGCAGCCCTTTCTCGGGATGAGCTTGGGCTACCTGGACAGACCGCAAACTAAATACCTGCTCGCAAATAATGTGGGTGATATTTATTCCCACTATGAGCTGAAAAAAGGCTCCCTTTTCCAGGGGAAAGCAAACCCAGGTGACCAACGCTATTTATTTAAATTATTCTTTAAATATTCTACATTTAAGGACTCCAAGCAATGGTGTGGTTGTATCTATATTTACTGGATAAATGTATTTATTTATGGGTGAGACGCTTTACTGCTGACAGTAGGGTTTGTTTTTAAGCCTGCCCGGGATAGAGGAAATACATACAAATAAACAATAAACCTAAATAACACTAAAATAACATCAGTTAAAACAATTAGAGTTACTTCCACTCGCACAGTATTGTTCCCATTTTGCTATAACATGGGAAAAAACTCCGTTTCCTAAATCAGCTTGCAAGCGATTTTGGTTTTGTGGATTCTTGTAACAAAAGGGGATTTCTTTTGTCTGTTATTTATACTCTTCCTATGGCACCGTGTGTCTGTGTCGGTGTGTCTGGAGCGCCCTGTTCCGATGCGACAGTGAGGGGAGCCCAGAGCAGCGTTTCCAGCTTGTCCTCATCTCGGTGGCTTAGCCAGGGCACGGTGGCACTAGCTGGGTTTTTCTTCCTGCCCAGCATGGTTGTACTGATGTGCACATATGTGTTTGCAGAGGCCGTTCCTCCTAGGAGACTTTGTCCTGGATTTTAAAGTTTTGTTATCTCTGAATTATGCGTAATTCAGGAGCTGTGGGGCTGAAAGTTAAAAATAGAACCTGGAAAACTCAGTAATCAGCAGAAGACATTGAGGAAGGTTCAGGGTACATTTCGCTTGGGATGCTTTGCCTAATTATTCTAATGCTTTAATTGCATTTGCATACTTCACCTCGCACAGGGAGTTTCATGCTGGGTTGTTCTGCCATTCTGTATGTCTTTTGTTTCATCCCAGAGCTAGCTGCAGAGGGATGAGGTGGAACAGCTTAGCTGCCACCAAGGATTTAATGCCATTTTAAATGCTGTCTTCCCTCTAGCTAAGTGTCTGTTCTCTGCAAGGAGCCGAGAGCAAATGGCAAGCAAAGGTGGTGGGAGGATGAGGGTCACTTCTTTGGGTCTGGGACTGCATGTGTAGAGTCTGTAATTCGTTAAAATGCCCACTGTTTCATGAGAGGAGACATATAAACTAGTGTTTTTAATGATAACTGAAGAGTGATATTTAACTGTGCAGTCATCCCCATCACAGCCATCACTCCTCTGTGCTCCCACCTTTTTTTGGGAAAAAAGTCTTCTCCAAGGTGCTCATCATCAAGGCACTCGTGCTGCAGCTACACGGTTGGCCTTTGCTGACGATGTACAATTTATGGTGTGCTTCCCAAAGATGCAGTTAATCAGGAAATCCTCCAAACTGGGACATCTACCAAGAAACAAATTCCTGTGCTTCCCATGTGAGGCATGTTGCGCCATACTGTGATTCATCGGGCAAGCACATCCTACTGCCAAGGTCCCACGGAGCATCCCTCCTCTGCCATGGGGCTTGTCGGGTGAGCAGTGGCAAAGCTGGGGGCGTTTTGCTCCTTTTCCAGCTTCTGAGTGGCTGGAAACTTAAATTATCTTTACCAATCCTGTAGTTTGATTTAGCCTTGGCTCCAGTGATGGAAGAAAGTGTCCTTGGAGGTGGCCAGGACCCACGTGTGCTCTGTTGTGGGTGAGAAGTGATGGGAAAGGCACAACCGTGGAGTGCTGTAAGGGTTTACCTGCCTTTTATCTCGGGTCAGGAGTATGTTTTAAAACTGTTGCACTTTCTATTCCATTGATGTTGAGCACCAACTGATTCCTTACACAGAAGCAACTATTATTATAAGTACCTTCCAGGAAAAATGAATAGCTTACAATTTGAAGGAACAAATTTATCACTTAAATTTTAACAGAGAGGAAATCATTTCCAAGCGGCTTCCTGACATTGTTTGGTATTCTTCCATGGCTTCCAAAGCAGGTCAAGGTTTTGGTTTGTGCCTCAGCCCTCTCCAGCTTTAAAGAGGTAAAAAATTCCCCTTGTATAAGAGAGGAGAGTGGGTGCCACGCCAGCACCATGGGAGTTCCTGGAAGGGGAAGAGGCAAGGGCAAGAAGCCTCCAAGGAGATGTCTCTGCTGGAAGAGCCTGCCGCACTTCTGTGTGTTGATACATGCTGGCCTTGGGTGGGTAGAGGTGGTGGGGACGATGCTGACGGGGAGGTAGCGGCACCTTCGCCACGTTGTTTGTGTGCGGTTGGGTGGCTGGGATGGTTGTACTGAGCATTGGCACATTCAGCCCCATAGGCATCAGGAATGTGGGACTGGCGTAATAAAGTTAAATGTATCTACAGCTCTGAGCTGTCCCAAACTTCCCTGCCACAGATGATCTGTCCTATAGGCAGATGAAGGCCTTATTGCAGGGTGTTGCAAGTTGCTGGGCTGATTTCTGCAGATCACTTCTGGAACCACAATATATTTATTTTTTTACACTCCCTCCAACCTTGGTATTTCTGTTGTCACCTTTGCGCAGGCAAATGGGGCGTCTCTGGGGCTGCCAAGAACCCAACCCCATCTCTCCCTTCCCACCCCCCAGAAAATAAATCCCACCCTGAACTTTGTGTGCAATAAAAGTCGGCGAAACTCCCAGTGCCTGCTGCAGACCTAATAACCTGTTTGTTCAGTTCAGGCCTTCTGCAACCATTTGTTTAAGATAAGCAAGGGTGGAGATGTTTCTTGAGGGCACAAAAGGCTCTTGAGATAAAGCTCATGCGGACTGATCCTGCGATACGGCCGGATCATTTCTTTTCCTTCTCTTATCACCCCAGCTTTGTTTTTTTCCATCAGTCCAGTTGCTTTTCCTGACCTTTCCTTCACTCTCAGGGTTTCAGTGCTGCTGTTTCCCATTCAGGCATCTTCACCTGCTTGACCATCATGGGCTGGCAGCGTTTCTGCTGCATGGACATCTACAGAACAGGCTGAATGAGTGGATGTGAGTGAAGACAGTCACTGTGTGGGGCAAAGTTCCACATCTGAAAGCCAGGCTGTGTTAACCAGACAGGAACACCATGAGGATGAAGGAATGAACCCCAGCCTCTCACAGCACCTTAGAATTTTACCAGGGCTTTGTGAAACAGCCATTAGTTTGGCCACCCCAGGCAACAGTTGCACTCAAGAAGTGCAGAAGTGGAGGAGAAGGAGGGAGGGTGCAGGCTGGTCTCAAATAAGACCATCCATTTTATAAGGCAGTTGTTTCTGGATGCTGAAGGAGTCTTTAGGGTTTGCTACTGAAGGGCGGTCACAGAAGGACCAGCAGCAGCAAAAACTCCACCTCATTTCTGCTTATCTCCTTGTGATTTGCCATGTGTTTTACCATCACCAGTAAAAGAGGCAAAGCTGGTGCCTCCCTCCAACTTCTTCAGCTGATGCTGCTGCACAGGAGCTGTGAGAAAAGTGATAGCAAAGCTCCTGCTTGTAGCAGGGTAGCTCTAAAACCAACCATTTCCTTCCTCTGGTCCTGCCCCTCTTCCTTGGGTCCCTCCCAGGCCGGTTGCCCGCAGGTTAGGGATGGCTCAGGAGAGGGGTGTTGCTGGGGAGGGATAGGTATCAGTGATGGCAGAGGCTCTTGGGTTGCTGCAGATTGCCAACAGGATCTTGAAAGCTTTTTAGTTGTTCTTTCATTAAACTTTGATGTAAATGGGTTTGGAGCAGCAGAGGGACAGCTGCTGGCTTTCTGGATTCCCGTGGGCAGGTGGACGGGGTTGAGGGTTGGGCAGACAGCTTCATTGGGAAGGTAAGGCACAAAGAGTGCACGTGAGTGTCAAACCTGCTCCCCTCTGCCATCTCTTTGTGGCAATTTCAGTAGATGAAGTATTTCCCTTGGTATATGCTAGCTGGCCATATGACAGTCACTTGGGCTTACCAGACATCACCTTCCCTTCTCCAAGAGCTACTTCCCCCGAAACATCTGAAAATGAATACGCACATCACAACATAGCTGATCTCTAGAGGACTGGCCTGGAGAGCAGGCTGGTCCTGAACGCCCCTTCTCTTCCAGAGCTGTTGGCCTTTCTTGTTACAGCATGCATGTTTGTGATTTAAACTTGACATATGCATACATGCATTAGAAGTCCCGTGGGCTTCTCAGGTTCCACTCCAGGCTTCCCACCATGTAAACCGCAGAGTGTTTTGCTCCAGAACTGAAAATGACCCCTATTAATGGTCCTTCCTGAGACCATGGGCTCCTTGTTCTTTGCTTTTCCCACACCCCTTGCTTCCGGAACCGGCAGCACTGAAATGTTGGTTTGTTATGTTTCTCGACCCACCTGTGAATAAACACTGAAGTAAAACCGATGTGGGAGAAGGACCAAATGCGGTTTTGCTGGCCACTGAAAAGTTGAAAACTGTGGGCACTTGGGCTCCCTGGTGTCTTCTGGTCCAGGCAGAAGTGGCAAACATCCTTCTTGCGTAGCTCTTCTTGTAGACCCATTGCCGACCAGAAGGTGGTCTTCTGTCTTGCAAGGCATTTCCCTTTGGCTCTGTTCAGTGGTTTCAGCTTCGTAAAGAGTGTGTCCACTGACAGATGGAAGAGCTGCATTTCAGATCCACCATGTCCTCAGTGAGCCAGCTCTATTGAAGGCACTTCCGCTGCGATCCTGCATGACCCATGGTGGAGAGCAGCCTGCAGACAAACCCAAGAGCCATGTCGTCAAGGTGCTCACCGTGCCCTTGGGACTCTGGCCCGTCCCCACCCACCCAGAACCCTTGGTCTTCTCTAGCCACTCCGCCCTTCTTGCAAGTTGCTGACGTTTCCTTTTACATCAGCTTGCTGCACAAAGAAAGTCAACTTTTCTCCCTTCCAAATTTAGCTCTGTTTAGGCACCAAAATAGACAAGAGTAGGGATTGGTGAATGTTTTTTTCCAAAACATTGTCTCAGGACTAGGACTAAGGAAGGGAACTACTTGGCTAAAGAAGGGAAATCCTTGATTTTCCTAATGGAGACACGAAGTTCTCTGTTCAGGCATGCGCACGCTCCTTGGATGAGGAGCCTTATTCATAAAAATATATAATGGTTTCGGTGGGAAGGGACCTTTAAAGGGCATCCAGTCCAACCCCTCCGCAAGGAGGAGGGACACCTCCAACCAGATCAGGTCATTCCCGTGTAATTAATCCACCTCTTAACCCGATGCTATCTGCTGCTGGTGGGAGAGGTCTGAGGAAGCACAGGGATGCTCCGCAAGGAGGGCATGCAGCAATACATATGGTTTCTAGTTGGAAAAAGCAGAAAGGCAGCTCCCAAGACTTAATAAGGACTTCGCATTGAGAAAATCGGTGCTTTAAGTCCTCGTGTTCTGCGGAGATGGTTTTATTTTTCCGAGTGATTGTATTTGCACATGTGTCTGCAATGCACCTTAAATTCTTCAAAATGCCCCAAGCTTCAGCCTGCTGTGGCAGTACAACGTTGGAAACAGTCTCACTGTGTGTTGTACTGTCTTTCGCCCAATTTCTTAAACTAGCATGGCTGATGTGATTGGGCTGTGTGTGTCTGTTGCCTCCCTTCCTTTTCTCATTTGCTTTGGTACCCATTGGCCAATTGCAAGGAAATTTTCAGAGAAGCAGAGATCTCTGACATATTAAGCTCCTCCTATGCATTCAGTGAAAATAAGTGATCGGGCAAATAAGAGGTGAGGAAGACACAAACCACAGCCCTCAGTAATGAAGGAAGTTCAGTATGATTCTAAGCTATTAGACATCAAAGATGCCACACAGAATTAACCATGAGGTGTTTGGCTGTAGGAGAAGCCAGTTAGATGGGTGTAACCCAACCCCAGCTTCAGGAGAGCAGGTTACCAGCTTTCCGTCCTCCCAAACTACGTCCTTTTATTCAAAGATGGACTATGTTTGAGCAGTGAGATGAGATCTACAGAGCATGAAGAGAGCTATTCCTGATGCTGGGTGCAGGGACGTGAGTAGAGAACCGTAGAACAATGTGCATCGCTGAGCAGATCCTCACTGGATGAGCAGATCTGCAAGAAGGCTCAGGCAACTTCATGTGATGAGGTACCGCTGCTAGGAGGGATTCTGTAGGATGCTATGGCTGGTGTGGCACCTCTGGGTGTTAAGGGTATTTTAGTGGAAGAGAAGGATAACTTGGTCTCCAAGAGTAGGTGCGACTCTTGAACATACTTTAATTCCTGTGCTAAACTGTATGATCATGGCACATCCAATTTTCTCTGGAAGAGTTAATCATAGAATCATAGAATCGTAGAATGGTTAGGGTTGGAAGGGACCTTCAAAGGTCATCTAGTCCAACCCCCCTGCAAGGAGCAGGGACATCTCCAAACAGATCAGGTTGCTCAGAGCCTCATCCAGCCTGGCCTTGAACATTTCCAGGGATGGGGCCTCCACCACCTTTCTGGGCAACCTGTTCCAGTGTTCTATAACTCGCATCGTAAAAAATTTTTTCCTAATTTCTAATCTAAATCTACCTCCCTCTATTTTAAAACCATTACCTCTCGTCCTAAGCTAATAGTGAAGAAGAAACTTAAAAAGGGAAGCTACCTTTTCAGGGAACACACTTGAAGACTGCAAACAAAGCAAGGTTTAAATGGGGATGTGCTAGCCAGCAGCAGAACTTACCTAGGGGCTTGGTGAGTTCTTTGTGGCTTGAAGTCTCAAAGAGCAAAGGTCGCCAGAGTAGAAGGCTCCAGCTGCCACGGGCGCTGTAGGGTTGCTGTAGTAGATGCCTCCTCTGGTCTGCAAGCCTAAATTCATTACCATTCCCAGCAAGCTTTCTCCTCTGTTGCGTCTTCCACCAGAGGAACTGAAAATACTGTTGTCTCAGTAACTGCTACTAAAATTAACTGTCGTTTTGAAGGCTCTTCAGGCAGAGAGAGAGGGACTTTTTTTTTAAGTTGACGTGTTATGTTGTCATGCCAGTGTGACAAAGCTACTGCTCAATGAGGCGGTTTCCCACGCAGCCCTTGCCCTTGCTCAGGCTGCTCCCTCGTGGCCCCTCGTGCGTGGTGATTCACCCGCAGCGGCTGGAGCTCGGAGGCTAAGATAGATCGCGATGGAAATAAAAGGAGCGACTTTTACAGGGCTTTTATTGCCAGCTGGGGAAGTACAGTACTACATAAATAAAATTCATTATGGTTATGACAGCTCTGTAGTCCCTGGAAAATAAATAATACTTTGCACTTATATAGTGCCTTTCATCCAGGAACCTCAGAGCTCTTTGCTCACATTAATGAAGCCTCACAATGCCCATAGTGGGATGGTAAACACAGCATCCTCCTTATCAGATGAACGTACCAAGTTGGAGAGTCGGCACCTTCAGTGGAGAGAGGATGAAGCAGCAGCTTGAGTTGCGCACAGCTCTTCCACTGATGTGACCAGGGCAAATCGTTTAATGTCCTTGTCATCTCACTTGTTTTCAGGAGGTACGTGCTACCCGTCCCTTCCCCGGGGTGGCCGGGTTGACTAACACGTGCTCATGATGTGGCCGTTGACTTGCTAACGGCGTGGGGGCACAGCCCCAGCAGGCCAGCCAGCCGTGGTTCCTGTTTGCTTACTCCAGTATCCTCAATTGCTGCTGAGCATCGTCCCTTTACAGACATTTTTGCAACTGAGTTTTAGATAAATAAATAAATAAGAAGGAGACAACTCCGTGAAAGTGGATGGTTTAGGTGCAACGGTGTCAGCGGTGTTGTGTGTGACATGGGTGAATGCCCTATAGTCGGTAGATATTGTAATCCACCAATATTTGCCCCGTGTGGTTTCTCCCCTGCAGAAATTGCAGATAACCCCGTTCCCTGCTCCTTGCACTGGCCCTGAGAGTGTACAACAACTCTGTGGTTTTCCAGACCTACTTTGATAGGGTCTGAGATGTTGTAAGGATGTTTGGATGGGAACTTGTTTCTTTTATCAGGCTCACACGTTGGGCATACAGCTCTATCTCACTCTGACCCCATCCGTATCGATCCTTCCTGTATCTTAGAGCTGATCGTTGCTTTTTCCTCTGTTTTCCAGGGCTACCATCCATTGCCTCATGAAGCTGAAATCGCACACACCAAAAAGCTGTTCAGAAGGAGGAGAAACGATCGGAGGTAGGTGACACCTCTCTTTTTAATCTTCTCTTCCTCGCTGCACGTCTTCCCCCTTCGTCTCATGGACTGTCTTGGGACAATATTGCTGTTTAGGAGCTGCCAGTATTGGGTTAATGCATAAACCTTTATTTGAGCACATTTTCCCCTGAAAATGCAGAGTCTGTCCATCCCCCTGGTTTCTCTTTTAAATCTGGAGAATGTCCTCCATAGCTCCAGGAGTATCTTAAGAAGGAATCTCCTCTTGCCCTTGTACTTATCCAAGCACAGCCAGATCCCCCTGCTTGTACTGGAAGAGGCAGCTGGCAAGGTATTATCTGTGAAAGCTTTGAGTCCTTGCAACTTGCTTCCTCTCTTTTGATGGAAATGCAAAATTTGCTGACTTTCAGGGTCATCTGCGAAGTGAGTATGGTTGAGAAGGGTTTGCAGTAAGCTTCAGACGCCTGTCTGCGTGAAGGAGGGAGTGTACTAAATAGGCAGCTGAGTTACTGTGGCATTGGTGATTTCAATCCATTGAGTTAATTTAATTGGGTCAGTTGGATATTTAATTGTGTAAATTGCATATTTAATTATATGAGGACATCTAAAGTCCTTGATAGGAGTCATGACTACGGTTAAATGTGAAAATAAGCAAGGAATTAGGGAGTCAGCAGTAGATACTGCTTTGTTTCTGCCAGTGTGTTCTGCTGTGTCTGAGGCAACGCAACCAGGGCAATAAAGCTTTACTAAAACCAGGCATTTGCAAGGTTGATGTTATTGAACAGGAGAAAAAGTGGCCAATTTTTTCTCCTAGGGTGATTTAAAATCTGTGTCTGAGCTGTGATGCCTCACAGGGGGATTTTCAGGTGAGTCCTAGAGACACCTGTAGTAGTAGTTGGAGTGTGTCCTCAAATCTCCCTGTTACTTCGTGATTCCTGAACAGCCGCGATGCAGTTAAGCCTGTGCTTAGTTTGATTTTCCCAGTTTTTACCAAGCAACCAAAAAACAGCTGAAAAGAGTTTACTTAGGCATCCTAGAAACATTCTTTTGTGGGCAGGGCTTTCGTCAGCAGCAAACTCCATTTTCTCCCCGCTTTGGGGCTCCCTCCTTTTTTCCTGTATGCAGTTTAAAAGACAATTTCATCTTGTGACTTAGGGAAAAAAAAAAAGGGCTTGTTTCAGCTCAGTTGCAGCCCTGTGATCACCAAAACATGGTTAAAACAAAGCTGAAGTCTGCTTGTGTTGCAAGAGCAAGCTGAGCAGGCTTCCTCACAGCGCTGGACTGGGGTCCCTGAGAAGTTGCAGCAGAGGTTGGAGCATCCTGCTCCCATCCTGGCTCACCGAGTGGGTCTTCCTCCACCATCCAAAGAGTGCATGATGCTACTGGAGAAGAGACCTGCAGAGCCAAGGGGTCTCCTGCCTGAAGCCCTATGCCCAAAGCTGCGCTGGACTGGAGCCATGGAACTGCATGTTGGTTCTTCCCTCCCACTCGGAAAACCAGCCAGTCCAAGGAATCTCACCAGCCATGTGTTTCTATTTCTTTTTCTTTCTGATCCCTTTAGATAAACCATCAGCAGATAGAAGCATTCAGCCCTCCAGGGCATCCCTGCCTCCTGCACAAATGGGAAGGAGAGATAGCGAAAGAAACTGCCTTGGGCTGAGGTTGGAAGATCGAAGGGTGAGATGCAGCCCAGACCACGTAGCTCTGGGATAACAGCCCGGGAGGAGAGACAGCAGCCTTAAAACCCAGTTGATAAACCATGTGGGAGGAAACATGGGACCATTTCAGCCCTAAGCACTTACGAATGAAATAAAATGGAAGGAGCAAAGGGTACGCAGTCCTGCCTGAGTCCTCCACGGACATCTGTGCTGGTGTCAAAGCTTAGATAGAAGAATGTACTTATTTTAATTGCAAAAAAAAGCTAAGAAGCCCGGGTTGAGGGAGCTGGAGTGAAAAAAACAGTCTCTTAAATAATTATTTAAGCAGAAAAGGTACGATCCCATCCCCTAGCCTTCAGTTGGGGACCTCAGCAGCCTCCCTCTCCCCATGCAACATGGTTTGATGCTGAGGAGCTTGAACCTAAACCGCATAAGCACTCAGGGTCCCCTCACCTCCACAGTGTGTTTAGAGCTAGGAGGGAAGGTTTAGTCCTTCTAGTGCCACTTGAGATGCCCTGGAGAGCATCTTGTTCTTGAAAAATGATTTAGAGCGGTAATTGAGGTCTCGGAATGGTTATTTAATGAGAAAAACATGGTAGAAATAGGGGAAAAAAGGGTAAAAATAGTGGGGAAAAAAAGAATAGAAAAAAAAAACCAGACTGCATTTGAGCACAAACAGGTTACAAAGCTGTTCACAGTTCATTGCGGTGCTATTACCTAAATGTCCCAGGCATCATTCTGGGGGAGAGAAGCTTCCTTTCAGAGCTGGTGGAGCCATACAGATGGTATAAACATCTCTCAGGATGAGATTTTATGGCCAGCAAAACAGTTGGGAATTACGGGCTTTTTGTTTTAAATCTCATCTGGATACAGAGAGACTCAAAATTGCAAGACTGTAGATGGAACATCAGAGGCAGCGAGGCTTGGGAGAGGCTGAGTGGAGCTGTTTGGTCGTGCATGGGTTGGGAGAGGGATTAGGAAGCTGCTCTGGATGCCCAAACCCAAGGGAAGAAGAGCTGATTTCTTAGAAGGGGATTGGCAGGAGCCAAGAGTGGGAGCAGAGTTGACATGCAGCGCATTTGCAAGAAGAAAAGGTGTTTTCCTGTTCTGTTGGTTAGAAGTAGGTGCGGGTTCGAAGCCCTGATGCAGTTGGGTCTGGTTTTTATCAGGCAGCTTTTCCCCTTCTCCCGATAGTGGTGAGCACTTGGCCTCAAGCATCGCCCTAGATCCCATAAGCAATGCCTGTCCGTGGTGCACCGACTCTCCCTGCTCAGGACCTGCCTCATCTGAGAAGGGTGATGCATCCCAGGTGACCATGGTGAGCATCCTGCTGCCATGTTGGGCATCCTCCTGTCTCTCTGGCTCCAAGGAGACCTTATAGTGGTCTTCCAGTACCTACAGGAAGCTGAGAAGAAAGACAGGGAGAAACCCTTTAGCAGGGCCTGTTGTGATAGGATGAAGGGTAATAGTTTTAAACTAGGGGGAGGTAGATTTAGACTGGATATAAGGAAGAAATTTTTTAAGCTAAGGATGGTGAGGCACTGGCCCAGGTTGCCCAGAGAGGTGGTGGATGCTCCATCCCTGGGAACATTCCAGGCCAGGTTGGCTGGGGCTCTGAGGAACCTGATGTGGTTGGAGATGTCCCTGCTCCTTGCAGGGGGGTTGGACTGGATGGCTCTTAACAGTCCCTTCCAACCCAAACCATTCCATGATTCTATGATGTTCAGGAGCAAACACTCGCAAGTGGACATCCAGCTTGGGTCTGGGAGTCAAGGCTGACCTCTGCGCAATTCTCAAGTCCAGCTGGCCTTGCCTTGTTGTAGCTGGCCTTCAGGTTGGCTGGTATTTTGTGTGATACAGCTGTTACAGAAGAGCTGATAAGGCAGATTGGTACCCAGAAATCTACCTGATTTTCCCGGCTGGTCTTTTAAACGATACTGGTTCCCCCCTGGAGTGTATGCAGGCTCCTCTCCCCTCCTTGATGGTGACATTTAGAAGGGGCTAGCGAAGCACCTTCTGTTTCTCATGCAAAACAATGCTGACGTCCAGCGTGCTATAAATAGCGTCCATCCCCGCTTCCTTCCTGTCACCTTTCCTCGGGAAATGCTGTCACCACGTTGTGGAGGAACGTGGCTCACCTACCCTGATGTCTCTGCTGTGCACCTTTCACTGCCATGGGGAGAAGCAACCCTATGGTCCTACAACCATAGTTCACTCCTTGCGTATACAATACATTTTTACATTCCACGAGTCATTTTGCCATGGGATGCATGCTTCCTTTGTTGCGTACTCTGGGATATGGGGCACAACGGACCCATTTCTCAAGTCCTCTCCTCCGACCCTTCCCAACCTGCTGCCTCTCTGCTAGCACAGCACAAGCTGTGCTGGGACATGGTCTCCTTGGGTAGGTGGGCTCTGAGTTTGGCCCCTTGTTTTTCAAAAAGTTCCCAAAAATGCCACTTCTTCAGTATCTGTTGAAGGATTGCAAGTCACCCTGATGCTGCACAGGGTTTCTCCAGTTCCCATGGCATCTTGGGGTGATGTTTTTTGGATGAAGGGCCCGACCAGCCAAGCCGCATGGCCTGGAGATGCGTGCACAGAGACTTCTACCAGCCTTGTAGGACTGACAAGAAATGTCGGCCAGTTTAGATCAGATTTACAAGGAATATAGGGAGTTATGGGTTGACAGGTGAGTTTGTAGGTACTTCTTGGTTTTCTGGTTAACAGAGTACTGAAATTGTTCTGTGTCACCTAAGGAAGGGGACAGTTTTGGTGAGGAGTAGGGAAATGTTACTGGGGAAGTCTTAAAAAGTTTGCGCTGTTGTAGTAACATGGGTTCAATCACATCTTGTTGGATTCAAAACTCAAATCATGCTGATCACCTTACCAAAAGGAAATCCTCATGTTTGAGTAGATGCTGGTTGGTATCTCATGGGGCTTTTAGTGGTCAGTCTATGGGACCAGAGAGGATGACAGAGGGAAGCACAGTCCCATGTCTTGCTTCTCCTGTTGGATGGGAGTTTAAGGGGGGGAAATTTCTGCACCTGGGGTATCCATCCTCCATAAAGCTCTTGTGTGGAGAGGAGGTGGAGCAGAAGTCTGTTTACACAGAGAGAAGGGAAGAAGGGACAGGAGCAAGGAGACCTGTGTGCTTTCCCCATCTCCCCTCAGCGTGCTCAAAATACCTGTGGCTTTTGACAACAGGATTACAGAAATGTCCCCAAGTTTTCTCTTGCGTTGTCCCAATTTGCTTCCTGCCGTTAACTTGGCTTCACACTTAAATGATCAAGAAAAAAACAGTCTGGATGATTTCTTCTTTTTTTTTGGTGTTGTTTTCTGGTTTTAATTAGATTCAGAGCTGGGGAAGGCAGAAATATCCTCCTTCCCTGGAGAGCCCCGGGTGGCTGTCAGGGACAGTTTCCTCTTCCTGAAGCAGGAGGGTTGTGTAAGTGCCGCTGACCCCTCCTGCTCGCGCCCACGCTGAAAACCAGGTTAGCTGAGGTGAGTGCACGCGGGTGGACACCCCAGTCCTGCCTCCTCACTCAGATCCCATCTCATCCTGATGGGCTGCCGTCTGGCTGAGGGACCTCCCAGGGCTCATCCCAGCTGGTCCGTGTGGTCCCAGCTGGGGTCTTGCACGGAGGCCAGCATGGTCCTGCATAGGGATGGCCCAAAGGACGGTCACAGCGGGCTCAGGGCCAGGCAGGGAATGTCCCAGATCCGCTGGCGCCTCCGCCAAAGAGCATAGGCAAGCTGTGATGTATTTCTTTCCCCATTATATTTGATTTTACAGACCCTCAGGGACACTCAGCCACCTACAGTGATTAGTTCAACTGATTAAGCTGCTTTTCCTCCTGTGGCAAACTCCTTTTGTGAAGGGTTTTCAATAGCCACGCTGCTCGGGACATTGTTCCTGTACAATTTCCTTTCAAAACACCATAAAGGGCACTCTACCACTTTACCCTGTCGTAAAACTTCTTAGGAATCAGCTTTGCCCTGCTTGCTGCTTCAAGGGCAAGATCTCTTTGTTCAGGGAGGAGGTCTGGGGTCGGGTGGGAGTTGCAGGACCACGTGATGCTGGAGTGAGAGGGAGCCATTACCAGGGGGGATTTGAGATGAGAAGTAAAGCAAATGTTTTCTGCTTTGGGTTTGTTTTTTTTTTTGCTGTTTGTTAATATGAGGATTCAGGGTTACCCAGGGAAATGAAGGACAAAATAAACTTGAAAGCCCAGAGAAGGAAATGCTGCTTCACATATGTCTGCTAGTTCAGCCTTGCCTGGCAGAGGCTGGGAGCGGATGTGGATGCTCTCGAGGTACTCGGGGGCAAACGGCACAGGGGGAGAAGGGTTATTTCTGATGAAGAAACAGGCTTCTACAAACAGTAAGCGGATAAAACTGGTCCTTTAGTTAAGACTGGAAATCAGAGGAAGGTCTGCCTTGATTGCCCCCAGGAGTAACAGATGTAGGGAACTGGAGAGGGTTCCAGTGGCATAAGGTCCTTCCTCCCCGTGTTTGTAGTTACTCCCATGCCCTCTCATGGGGCTGTTGGGTGGGTCCTTACAAAGGCCTGGTGTCACTGGGACCTGGTTATTTCATCAGCTGCACTTTGGGCAAGGCAGTGGTGGAGCGGGGCAGAGATGGTATCAGTGGGGGTCAAGCAGGAGCCTCTTCGACCTGCAGAGCCACGCTGGCCAGACACCCTGGCATCGCCTGGCCCTGCTGCCCTTCCTTCCAGGCGTCAAGAAGAAGGCTCTGCCAGGGGTCACAGCGCTGGGACCCGGCTCCCAAGAGGAGACTGTTGAGAACAAAGCCCACACCAGGCTCCCCGTTGAAGGAGTGGTCTTTGAATGATCAAAAAGCCACCTCTTGATGACCCACGGGCATCCGGCTGCGGGTGACTCAGCTGCGGGTGGAGTTGCTGAGTGGCACTACAGCTTCTTGTCAAGAGGGACCTCTTGGAGCTGAGATCTGGAGGTGGCTTGGCTCCATAAAGACACGTCACTGCCTTTGCGCCGTGCTCTGGGCTCAGCATGGCATGGGGCTGTAATAGTCCAACATCATCCCTATGGATGATGTACCTACAGGACACAAATGATCAAATAGCTCTGCAGAAGTTCACCTGAAGTTCAACCAAGTTTATATCTAGCAGCAGTCCTGGACTGGCTCATCTAAGAGCCACTTGCCTGCCCCAGCACCATCCCCAGAGCTGCACATGTAAGGTCTTCCAATTAGCCGAGTGGTCCATGTGAAACACCAGTAGCAGTAAGGTGGAGCAGTTGGTGTTTAGCATCCATCGGGGAGTTTGTTTTGCCTGTCACCCCTGTCTCCATCTGTGGCAGGCTGAGTAGGGGTTTTCCACCCAGCTGCTCTTGTTTCTGCCGTTGTGATCAGCGCTAAGCCCTTACGCGCTGAGGGTGTCAGTGAAAACGTGCCCAGCCATGAGTCACCCCCGAAGGCAGATGGTGCGGCTGCGATCCTGCCGGCAAAACACACCACGAAAGGCGATGCCGTTATTTACAGCTCCTTTCCCGACACTAGCAACGACTGAAAGGATTTTGCATTTCATGTGATGCAGGGAAAACGTACTTCTGTAAATATCGGAGCATTCTGTGGGCTCAACCTTCGATAAATAGATAAAAAGATAAATAATAAACATTTGTGAGTTCAACAGGACATGCTCCACAGGAGCAGGACTTCAGGAGATACGTATCCGTTACCGTTCTCCAGTTCTGCTCCATCCTCCTTGTGTGCCTAGCTAAAGGCACGGTGCGGAAGGGTTAAAAGATACTCATCTAAGCAAATTTAATCCTTTCCTTTCATTGTTCCTTTTTCTTAATGCCAGGAGGCAGTGGCAGCAGAGAGCCGGGTGCATTTCCCAGCTGCAGGGTTGCCACCTCTCTATTGAGAGGAGCTTTGTCATTACATAAAAACGCTACAACACAAGACTTTTTATTGCCTTTTTTTTTTTTTTTATGATCTTGGCGACTGAAGTGACCCCTGTCCTGTAGACTAAATTTAACCTGCCGAGCTGCCAGTAGACTTTATGGCATCAGGAGGCTTTTGCAGGTTGTTTTTCTCCATCTCTGCAGCTGATTGAAAGACTTTGTGTACCACCGGCAAAACATTTTACTGTTATGAAACCTTAATAGAAATCTAATGGCCTGCTGGATAAGCTCAGGGTCTTATGATGTTGCTTCACAGAAAGCAAAATAATTGCTCCAGCAAAAAATACAGGAGAACTCCAGCCTGTGCCTGTGGTGGAGGGACATCTGCTTTCATCAAAACTCAGCATTTATTAGGTGTCTTTCTCCTCTGTGGCAGCAGGGGCTGGGCTGGAGGACAGTGAGTTGTTGACACTGACAGCTCTTCATGCCTTTTCATAGAATCACAGGATGGTTTGGGTGGGAAGGGACCTTCAAAGCCCACCCAGCCCAACCCCCCTGCCAGGAGCAGGGACATCTCCAACCAGATCAGGTTGCTCAGAGCCCTGGCCAACCTGGCCTGGAATGTTTCCAGGGATGGGGCACCAGCCACTGCTCATTCTCGTGAGCATTAGGGAATGGGGAGCAGAAACTGATGGTGGCTGTATAACTAGGGAGAAGGTTAGCAAAAAACCTGCTTTTGTGTCCAAGGCCTTTGGGGTGACACAGGGGGGACCTCATTTTAGTTCTCGCCTTTACCAGAAGGAAGACTGCTGGGATTCACCTTCACGATCACAGGTGCTATTTCAGATGCCCTAGCATATCGTGAAATCCATGCAAGGAGCTAGCAGACACCAGACCTTGTGAAACCTGCACCAAAACGGGGTGGAAGCCAGACAAGATACCATGACGCATTGCCAGTGACACCACCACCTGAGTCCTGCCACGTGTGTCCATAACTAGGCTGACTATATATGAATGCGGTGCCAAAGTTCCCGTTATGTTCTGAGGGAATGCGGTCAGTGGAGTTTGGAAGACGGTTCATCCCAGCATGAAGCAGGTGTTTGGCCAGCGGAGTCTCTCCTCAGTCTCCACCACCTATGCTGGTTGGGCTGCCATGGAGTTTAGATCCCCACATCACATTTGGTCTCTGACATGGCAGACACCTAAAATCAGGCAATTTGAACCCACACTCTGCGTGATGCTGTGGAACCTCCTCCCTGTTCCTATGTTCTCGGTGCATTAGATACATCTTGCTGCTGTAAGCTGTTGAGGGAGCAGTTGTTCTGTACGCTAAGTGTGTATGCACAGGGCCTGAGAGCACCTTCTGCTCTGGTAAAAGCCCTGCACAAGACTGAACTGTGTGACCAACCCTACCACAATCCAATGCTGTGTGGAGAGGAGGGAGGATTCCCCTTCCCCTGGGACAAGGTGAGGATTCCTAAAGGTGGGAATCACAGGAGAGCCCTGAAAAGCTTCTCACTGAGATCTTCTGGCCCCCACATAACAAAAATCAGTCTGGCCATCTTCTGAGAACAGGTTTCCTTGCTTTATTGTGCCTTCTCATGTTGACCAGAACCAAGGAAGTCTGAAAAACAAAGAGCTGTGGGAGGAGCTGAGCCAAAACACCTCACACCAGAGGAAGCACTTAGGATGGGGATTTCTTTCTGGGCTCTCTTCAGCAAGAACAAAGACTTGAGACTGGGGACAAGCCTCAAGAGAATGGGCATGCCATTCTCTCCTGTCTCATGGAGGGGAAGTCTCTTCTCAGCTAAGCAAGGAAGGTTTCCACCAGGACATTCTCGCACATGCAGAGAGTGGCACCTTGGCATTTCTTGAGAAGGTTTGGGGGCAATAGTGTCCGCTTCAGACTATGCATGTATGTATTACTGGACGATGCACATGGCTGATCCCTCACCCACATTTAGTTCAACCCCTTGTTGAGGCTGCCTGACTTCTCTGGCCACAGCAAGCCCTCCTTACCCATCAGTTGGGTAGGTAGACCCTACCTAGATCAACCAGCCAAGCTGGCTTGGTGCTGCTACTTAGCAGGAGTTGACACCAGTCACTGGTGTTTCAGCAGCCTGGGTGAAGTGTGTAGCTGGCTTTTTTTTTTCCCTTGGTTTTTCATAAACAGGTGTAAACAGAACTGTTGTCGTCACAGGTGGAAGGGTTTAGTCTTGAGCCCCTTCAAGGCATTGCAAGCTCCTGCTACAACCCCTAACTTGTTTTCACTTCAGTTGACACTTTTCACTTTCTTCTAGAAGGGAGCTGGTGGGTGGATGCCCAGTTCATTGATCTGGTGTGTTCTAAGGCAGGAGCTGGCTGAACTGGAGGGTCTGAGAAGATGGTGGTATCTCAGAACGTGCATGATGGTGATGCTTTTGCCACTTACATTTCAGACAAAGTGTGAACTGACTCAGACCCTTGGGACCTGGTGGGATTTTGGGAGCTGGTTGAGAAGAGCTGTACGCTCCTGAGCTCTGCCTAAGTTGTTGTGGTGGATGTTTATGTGCTCCCTTAAATTTCATCCTAAATGTGGAGAGAAAAGAAGTATGTATGCCTAGGTGTGTCATGGGCGCATGAAATCATGAAAGGCTCAGGAATGGACCCTAAAGCAGTGTGGCTTGTAGTCCTGCCTGTGAATTGTAAAGCTGTTGTCTAGCTTCTGTTTAAAGGTCAGTATTACTTCATTTTCCATGAACATCTGCTCTTCTGCATTCATTATTGTCTATTTCTGACTTCTCAGGTGTCAACTTATTGTCCACTGTTTCATCTCTTATTAAAAAAAAATTGTTTTTCCTCTTGTTTATCCTCCTTATCTTTCACTCTCTGCTTAATGATACATATGTACATACATATATAACTGAGATACATACATATGTAACCAAGTTGTCCCAGCGTTTTGTTGTGCAAGATGTTTTCTCAGTGGGATTTTACCAGAAGTAAACTCTGCGCTCGTTCCTGCAAGCATCCTATGGGCAAGTCAAGAGGTTGGCATCGCAATGGCATATGTCCTCTTCAGGCCAGGTAGTTTTTGTGCTGGAAAGATTGCAAAGAAAAGCCCAGCCATCACTCGGGAGCGTGCCATGCAAGCTATTTATTTGAAAACTCCTTACAATAAGCTAATAGCCTGTATTCATGCAATTTTCACGCTGCCTTGAAAGGTTGCACTATTTCCAGAGCCGCTCCCATGCTGATCTATTCATGGCCAGTGTTAGGGCTCCTTTCACAAAAAAAAATTGTCGCAGGAATGGCCCTCACCCTGGATTTTAAGATTGTGGGTTATTTTGAGTGAAGGCAAAGGTGAACTTGTTTTGTGGATGACATGAACGTGTCATTTTTAAGGCTGTGAAATTTTCAAAAAGTCTTAGAAATCCGTTCTCAGAGGTCACCGGGACAACCGTCTCCTGCTGGGTGAGTGAATAGAAATGAGTTCATAATTACAGAGTGTAGTAGCGACACGTTTGCTTTTTCACTGGCTTAATTGAGGTTTTTCAGAAAGGAAGAGAACTTAAAACAATACAGAAATGTCTTTTGTTCTTCCAGGGCCATTTACTGAGGGCTTTGGAGTGAGAGAAGAGGATGTTTATTAAAGAGAGCAACAATATCAAGGCGTTATTTTAGTGCCGAAGTGCTGTTCCTAGCTGGAACAAAATGAAATGTTTTGGATGCACTGGGTACATGCTGAGAATGAGCATCGAGCAAAATGATTTGCAGTGCTTTCAGTGAACTCAACAAATGGTGCTGAAACAGAAGGAAGAGAGAGGAGGGGAAGGAATTGAAAACGTTGAAACGTTTTCAGTAGGCTTTCCAAATCAAATTAATTATGTTTAACGTGGGTCTGAACCCACGGAGCAGCATCTAGAAATCAGGTTTTCATCCTCCTCCTTATGGTCCTGTCTCCTCCTTGCCATGTAGACTCTTTGTGGGTGCAGAGGGAACATCCCAAATCCACCCAGGATGTCACGGCCGTTCATGCTGAGCAGGGTACAGAGGAGCTGAGTCAGCGTAATGGTGGCTGTGAAAAGCTGCTGTTTGTGGGAGAGCTCTTCCCCTGAGCAAACTCGGGACCAGTGATTTTTTTCCTTTTTAAGGACAAAAGTTGTGTCTGGTGGTGTACTTGCCTGCAATGATGAATAGCAGTGCTAGCATCTAGTTAAATCATCGTGTTTAGAGTGTAACAATGCAAAAAAACCTCTTCTAGGCAGCATAAAAAAACACCTAAGCAGAGATAATAGTCGCTGTCCTGCATAAGACTGGGAAACTTTGAACAAGTGGAGAAGGACAGGCCATGTTTTCAGGAACAACTGCACTAAAGGTGTGTCGCAGAAAGGAATCAGACTATCTCCAGTTGGAAGGATTCCATAAAGGTTGTGGAGTTCCACTCCCTGCTGCTTGCAGGACCAAAGCCAAAACATAGGACTAAGAAAGCTGTACCAGCTGAAACTGAGCATCCTGGAGAACAACGTGAAGAACTCTCTGTTGGACTACTGGTTCTTCACAATGAGGTTCCTCAAGGATTAGGTGTTCATATGCATGAAAGTCCCGAACAAAGGGTCGATACTTGCCCCTCCTGCCTGAGCAGACCTGGTGGTCACCGATGAACAGGGCATCAGCTGAGGGGTTGGTTACAGGCAATTTAGAGACAGATCATCGTTTCTTTCAGTTTGATTGTCCGCAACATCACTGGGAGTTCTTAGACTAAATTAATTCTCTGAACTGCACGTCCCCAGAGGACAATATTGTCTCGACAGTTTGTTCCTAAAAGGGCTCAGCTGGGTGATTGCGTTACTGCGGCTTAATGAATTATGGCACGTGAGCTGGTGTGGCGGTAATTGCCTGCGCGTGCCGAGTGCAGAGTGCCTCACACTGCAATCCCCCCACCCAGCTGGGAGATAACTCGCCACATCTTATGGTTGCCATGCCGTCCTGCATCAGCAGAGGGGCAGGAGTGTTTCATTTGCAAGTAGATGTGCAAGTGATTTGCTGGAGCTGGTTGGCAGGTCAGTAAGAGCAGGAGGAGAGGCGTGATGGGTCACACCAGACCACCTGGCTTGGTGACCAGCAATGGACACCAGGAGGAACCGGAGAAGAACAGGGTATGCATGTAACGCTGCTTCCCAGCAGTGCTCTTCTCTTCTTAACAGTTGGACTTGATGATTTTAAGGTTCCTTTCCAGCAGAAATGATTCTATGATTCTCCAGGAATTTACACTTTGCAGATCTGCAGGATCACATTTGCTCCCCTTTGTGCCCAGTAGCTCCTGATGTATTTTCCTTTTGTGACTTCGGCAATGTGCTTTTTGAACCCTTGTAAACTCCTGGTACTCACATCTCCCATAGCATAGCTCTGCAGTTTTACTGCGTGTTATATGAAGAAATACCTCCTTTTGCTTATTTTGAGCCATCCGTCTTTTCATGTCATGAGAGTTAAAGTGCTTACATGAGTGTGCCTGCACACTAAGTGCCCGTTGAGCACTACCTTAGCTCTTCAGATGTGTTCAGCAAAGTGGGAGTTGGCATTTAAAACAGGTTTGGCCGTTTTGAAAGCAAGACCATCAACAGAAGCATTCAGCAGTGTCTGCTCTGGGATCATAGAATCACAGACTGGCTTGGGTGGGAAGGGACCTTCAAAGGCCATCTGGTCCCTGCAAGGAGCAGGGACATCTCCAACCACATCAGGTTGCTCAGAGCCCCGGCCAACCTGGCCTGGAATGTTTCCAGGGATTGGGCAGCCACCACCTCTCTGGGAAACCTGGGACAGTGCTCCACCACCCTCAACGTAAAAAATTTCTTCTTTATATCTAGTCTGAATCTACTCTCTTTTCATTTAAAACTCTTGCCCCTTGTCCTGTCACAACAGACCTTGCTAAAAAGGTCTCTCCCCATCTTTCGTCTAAGCCCCCTTTAGGCACTGGAAGGCCGCTCTAAGGTCTCCCTGGAGCCAGGGGAGAAAAGCTGAACAGCCCCAGCTCTCCCAGCCTGGCCTCACAAGAAAGGTGCTCCAGCCCTCTGATCATTTTTGTGACCCTCCACCCAGGGCACCTTGGTCATCTGGGTTGTATTGTTGTTGCTTCAGTAGCTGATAATGTGACTTATTTATTTTTAATCAACCTGACAGGAAAGCCGTCATCGCGTGGGCAGACGTAGGGTGCTGTTGGGTCAATCTACTGTAGGAAATGTCACGGGGCAATGCCAGAGCTGTCTGCAGGGAAGACAGCCTGATATGAAACAACACTGCAGTGTTTTGTTGTCTGTCAGCCTGAAAGTGGTTTTTGGCAGAGTGTTGCTCTCAGCATCCCCCCTTTCCCTGTGAAGAAACTGAGGTAGAAAGGAGGGAAGGGGCTGTGGCTGGACTTTCCCCACCACAAACCTTGCAGTGAACCCGTGGCTACCATATCCTCGTATGTGCGAACCCCCTCACCCATGAGACTGTCCTTCAAGGCGACTCTTTTAGCGTCATGTAGTGCAAAACACAACCGTCTACGTGATGCTATTTCAGCCGGCCAGAATTGAGGGAAGGAAATATAGCGGCAGGTTCCTCCGCACTAGGAAACCGATCTGTTATTGAAATGGCTTTCTCTGTGGTGGAGTGTTTCCGGCATGGCTCCTCAGTTCTGGAAATGAGTTTATCCATTTACACGTTGTTTTCCAGCAGGAGTTCATGGAGGTGTTGTCAGCAGCCGGTTTCTGGAGTAAATACAAAGGGAGTAACTTGTTTCTTTCTCCTGCTTTCAATCCTCAAAATATAAATGTGCCGTTACTGGTGGTCGCTTGGAACCAGCACCAGGGGCTTTCCGCTGCCAGGTTGCTCCCCAAAGTTATCTGGCAACTGAACTGAGAGGTAAGAGCAAGCAGAGGCTGATGCTTTAAACAGGTAAAAAAAGAGATTTTTATAGCATCCCTGATGTCACATGAGGTCTTTCCAAGCAACCTGGCCCGTTTGAAGAAGCCCGGCAGCACTTCAGTGGTGTGGCTGCATGGTTTTAGTGGTGACTTCCAGTTTTTGGCCATGGCAAGTAATCACCCTCTCTGCAGGAGAGCATTTAGCTGGGGATGTTGGCCCCGGAAACCTGGGAGGGAGCAACATACTGAAGCTCTGCGGGGCCTCCTGGCATGGTTAGTGTGTGAAGAAGTTGCCAGCTCAAGTTATTTGGGCTCTTGTTGCAGAAACCATATTTCTGTCTGACCCCAGTTAGCAACTGATGTTTGCAAAATAAAGAAGTCAAGACACTGAAAATACTTTCCATTCCCACTCTTGTCTCAGCCAAAAATATTAGTATTAAAAATATTGCATCTATTATATGTAGCTAATATCTCTGCTGGCACGTAATTCACCCAGGGATTTTTCATCTCCATATTAAAAAAAAAAAATTAACTGCGCTCTATTTTTGGGTATTTGTTAACTGTTTTGTTTCCATTTATTCCGACTAAAGCCGCAGCAGTCTGTCTCCAAGGGAGCATCTGTGGGAAAGAGAGTCCCTAGATCGATTCGGAAGGTGCCAGGGTCACTAACAGGCATGAAGGCGCTGAGTATCTGCTCTTTCTCTGGTAATGTCTTTATTTAGCGTGACAGCCCTCGGGGCATGAGTGGACAACAGGCTTCTTTATTTTATTTAAACTAACATTGCTCCATCCATTCCCAGCGTTGTGCAGATGCTGTGGCTCATCGATTAAAGCCAGGGCTGCTGGTCCCCAAGCAGCAAGAGCAACAGAAGGTGACCCAGCTCTCTGCCTCCACCCCCCCCACCCCCAGGCAGCGTGTTCCCACCCAAACTGATGAGTGGAAACTCATCCAAGAGAAAGTAAGTTGTGGGAGTGGATCAGACCCTGGCACAGCTCAGCGCATCCATGCGAGCGTTAGGAGTAGCATGAGAGAGGAGGCAGGAATGGGGTCGAGAGGAGACAACTTTTCTTTTGACAGTGAGTCAGACCTGGGTGAACATTTGGGATACTGCTTGGGGTTGTCTCTGGGTTGCAGTAAGCTGACACTCAGATCAGTCCTAGCTCTAGGCTAAGTGCTGTAGCACCCTGAATCATTCTTAAAGAAGCTTATTTAACGTGTGTGATAAAGGCTTCTGGCACACTTAAGTCCACAGTATCTCCTATGCTCCTTGAATCGGCGTTTTACCACATCCCCATGTCGGAAGTAATTGCTTGCCATTGACTTTGGGTCAGCTCATGTGTCTGGACAGCTGTTAGGAGATCCTGTCAAATCTTGCCTTAACTCCTACAGGAAAGACATTTATTTCTTCACTAGAAAGCACTGGTATAAATAGGAGATGGAAAAAACCTAGGATGTCTCCTTGCTTGCAGGTCAAAGAGTCACCGAGGTCTAAAGGAAGACAGCTGAACAAAAAAGCAGCAGGTGGGGGCTCGTACGTACTATTTAGGATGTGTCGTGAGGCACAGGATGGTGGAGGGATGGTGGTGGGCTGTGTCTGTGCATCCTGGCGTGGGTTTAAAGTTTATATCTCTTGGAGGATTATCAGATCTCGGGATAACTGCTGAGCCGGGGTGTATTTTTAAAGGAGGCAGTCTGGAGTCTGCGATATAAGCTCTTTTATTGCATAGTAGTAAAAGGTGAATCTATATTCATTCGAGTCACATTCTTACCGGCAGTCCTGGATCTGTGTGTATTTGTACTCAGCAGATTTTTGGGAAACGTCGTGTACCGTCGTTGTGTCTTTTGGGTTTAAACTGTTTCCATGAAACTGGATTCAGTTCCTTGTCACTGTATTTCCCCATGGTTTTCATGTAGTTTTTTTGAGTCATGTTTACAGTACGCTAAGAATCCAAAACCATAATTCCAAGCAATGTAGTTTCTGCAGAAAACCATTTCCAAGCAATTTCTAGATGAAATCACTGCAGTGATTTCTACACCAGTCTGGGCAGTCACCCTTGAAGTCCAGGGGCTGTCTTCCTAACTGGTTGCCCGCTCTGTGCAACAAGGGCCTCCATCTGGCCATCCCTGATGATTTGTGGGAGATCCAGCAAAGCATTTAAAGAGCTGTTTTGAAGATATCTCACATGCCATCTGTACTTGGGATGTCTTTCCCAAGCTGGTGTTGCAAAACAGCTACTTAAATTCCTCCTGAAGATTCATTTCCATGAAGCTTGGAAGAAAATAGCTGACTCAGGCAGCCTCTGTAGCCAAGCGTTGCAGTATGTGAGGACTTTCGCTGGACTTCAGCAGTAGACAAGTTTGCTCTTCAGTGCTCTGCTGAGTCTGCGCCAATGGACTTTGTGCTGTGTCCTTTCAGCCCAGCAGTGTTGTCTCTGCTCCTGCAGCACAGCCTACAGAATGGGTGCTTATCTGGTGGCCCTGTGAGTGGGGTGTCCATCACTGTCGTGGGAGAAGTAGAGGACACTGATGGTGTGAAGTGATGCTGCAAGAAGGCGTAGAGAGGAAATCAGGTCTGGTTTTGTGTTTGGAAAGGCCAAATCAGTCAGCATCACGTAGCAGAAGGTAGTGCGTCCCGTGATGAACCATGCTTTGCGTCAATCCTGCACCCGTTTTTTGGATGTGTCATTGTGTGAGCACCTTGGTTGTCTCTGTGTGAAGCCCTTCAATTGTAGAATCACAGAACAGTTCGGGTGGGAAGGGACTGTTAAAGCCCACCCAGTCCAGCCCCCCTGCCAGGAGCAGGGACATCTCCAACCAGATCAGGTTGCTCACAGCCGCATCCAACCTGGCCTTGAATGTTTCCAGGGATGGGGCATCCACCACCTCTCTGGGCAACCTGGGCCAGTGCTCCACCACCCTCACCGTAAAATTCAGTGCTACTCTGTTGATTTATAGTGAGTCTAGTTATGTTGTAAAGGCCAAACAAAATCATCTCTAGCAAAGACAGACAGACATGATGTCCATACTCAAGGGAGGGTTGTCTGCAGCAGCTGCACCCCAAGACCAAGACAAGAAGAGTTGTTCCCAGGTAGACTGCTCATCTCAAAGTTTCGTAATGCATTTCCCAGCAGCCAGATGCTGTGTGCCTTATCAAAAAAACATCTCTGCCCTTATAGTGTTGTTCTTCTTGGCTGTGCTTGTCTTCTAGAGTTCATTGTATGTTTTCAAGGATGCATATGTATAAGACCTAAAGCACACGTCATGTCTCGGAGATGATTTTAGATCCTGATCACTACCATTTTGACAGGTGGATTTTTTGTGCTTCCGAAATGCCATGTCCATCCAGACGCGTGGGCTGGGTCTAGTGATTGGGATAGAAATTTAACCCTTGTGACAGAAAGGCATGAAAGAAGTGTGAATAATTTCATTTTTGTTTTCAGGAGTGAACATGACATCTTGTTCCCTTCTCATCTGAGAAAAATGCAAACAAAAATAAAAGTGGAGCCAAGCAAAACCAGTTTGAGAGAGAAAGCCAAAGGGAAAACACACAGAAGTCCTGTATTGTTCATCCTTGGAGCGAGTGGTTGTTGCTTTCTGTGGGGTTTTGAGGTTTTTGATTAAATTATGTGGAAGCATCAAGCTTATTTGAATGTTGCCCACTCTCAACGATAGCAAGGACAGAAAATGGCCGTGCCTGGGCTGTGTTGCTCCCCGCACCAAAGCAATGCTGAGTTATCGTTATACATGCATGTAAGACGTCAGAGTGCCTTTGACGGAGGTAGGCTTAGTGAGGAATACTTTTGGGGGAAGTCAGACCTCTTGAATAGAAATTCAGACCTTCCTCCTCACTATATTAATAGCAGTATTCCGGTTGACCTCTGAGGGCAGAATTAGACCTCCCAGTTTTAGATGCCGTAAAGTTTCACCAGCTTCTAACTGGGATCCTTCAAGCCATCAGGTTTGGACCACGATGTCCCTTAAGTGCCCCAAGCCAGCATTTTTGACCGCAGCAGCACTGCCATGGCCAAAGCCCTCCAGCAGCACCTGCTCAGGGGTGCCAGTCCTGTGGAGCCTCATCACCAAGGTGAAGCAGCTGATCTGGCTGGAATATGCTTAGTTCAGAATGAGTGGGCTGGAGAAATGGGTTTGTTCAGGGGATGTTTCAGAGCACTTTGCCTCTTCCTGCCCTTTCCCTTTTCAGGCTGAGTGTCCTGGGCAGCTAACTAGTACAGCAGGAGGCCACCAGTTACTATCCATCTCTGTGAATTTAACTCTTTCAGTGGTGACTCTAAGTGTTTTATTTAGTTTCCCTCCCTCTAAATGGAAAAATTACTGTGGGATTTTGAAGAGGAAGGTGGGAGAATGGTGGCCCTTTATCCCATAGAGCCAGCCCCACCAGTCCTCTCTTTGCAGGTGCAGTCACTGGGTGCCTTGAGGGTGCTCTGCTCCTCCACCTTTGGGGAGGTGCCACAGATAAGTGGGATTTGGGATCCTCATTAGAATGGAAGATCCCACAGAGCCCATTTCTGCAGCAGGTCTGAATCTGTCCCTTGTAACAGCAATTACTGATTAATCATAGGCATGATAGTAGCAAAGCTGATCATGACATGCTCCTGAGACTTAGCATCATATTCCTGAGCCTGCTCCTGGTACAGAGATTAGCTCCTGCCTGGCCAAAAGAAAGGATAGAGAGAAACTTTCTGTCCACAAATGTGATGAGGACTGGTTTTATTCACCAGAGGGATGAAGGGGGAGCAGAAGGTTTGACTTTGGCCACGGCACCACTCTTCTTTCCCAACTTCTTTCCTGAGTGGATACAAGTCCATATTAGTTGTTAATTGCTGGGTGGCCCTGGCCATGCCCACCAGGTATCAGGCTCTGCACAAAAGCAGGACAAAACCAGCATCCCTCCTCTGCGAGGAGCTTAGCGTGCCCAGAATGGTTTGTCCTGTGGGAGAGTCGCCTGGGATTGAGGACAAGCATGCTTTCCAGGCAGGTTCTTCAAAAGCAAGAGCCAAGATGTCCAGAGCACCCAGTCCCTGACCCCATGGACAGAATCTCAGTCTATTTGGCCATGTGGGATGCTTGGCATCACGGGGTAAATGTCTCAAGTGCCATTGGAGATGTAGCTCCTTACGTCTCAGTATTTGCAGGAATTGCCTAACCAGATCTCCGTGCAACCGCTGGGAGAATGTAACCCCACGTTGTCCTCTGGCTCTCTGCATGCCAGACAAGTGGTGGGGGCTCTGGGAAGACTTGTCTCGCTCGGGGGGATATGAGCAGAGCTGATGGGATGGAGCAACTGTGTTTTAGACCACAGCTGTCCACGTGTCTGGAGTTATTTTCCTCAGCCTTGTGCCTTCAAGCCCCTTTCCTTGGGAGCAAACGATGTGATAAAAACTTGCAGGAATCCTGTGTTTCCGAGCACGTAGGCTGGTAATCACTGAGACAGCTGAAGCCTTAGATTTGTTTGTGGAGGCTCCTCTGACAGAACAGACATTTGTCAGATCTAAATTCTGTTGAAAGGTATTTCATTTAGTTAATCAAATAAAAAAAAATCAGAGGAGAAGCAATAGCAGAAGTGATACCGTCCTATTTCCAGCTTGGCCACCCTGGCTGTCTCCCCTCGGATTTTAGTACTTCTGCAATTTCTTTGTGACTCTGAACGCCTCTTTAGTTTCCGCACTGACCGATGGCCAAATCCCCGGTCCCACTGAAGTCGGGGAATTTTGAGTTGAATCAGCATTTGACCTTTGAAGTGAACATAGTTATTTAATGCTAAATGGAGTGGAGAGGTAAGACACTGCTGTGCTGTCTGGATACTTTTTCTGGTAGCTGAAGTAGAGTCCTCTGCAAGGTGCCATGCCCTTACAGGAAAGCCTGAGCAGAGAGGGACAGCAGAAGGATTTCCTAATAGCTGTGACATTTTTCTGGGGTGAATTCTTCCTTTTCTCAGAGATGTTGTTGTGCGATTCAAGCTTCAGCTGTTCCTCCTTTCGGCACTGCAAGCCTAAAAAACCCTGGGCTGGGTGGTGCCTTTGGGTTCCTGCATGGTCTGGTTCCTGAAGCTCAGCAATTCACCCCAAGCTGCCGTCTTGGCACTGATGCTGCTGCCCTTGAGCAACCTCAAAGTTATTTCCATCAACTCAACCCACAGCGGGTGCATGTGGTGGGGAGGTCTGGTCCCCATCTTCCACCTTCCTGGGGGTCTGGATGTCCCCAGCACCTCGGTCACACCTGAGAGCAAGGATGGGACATCCCAACCTCCTTGGCTTTGTGATGCTGTGCAGTCAAAAAAAGTTTTGAGATCTGGGCCCCATTCTCACTGCTTTGGCACTTCTTCACTGCAGACTTCTATTTCTTCTTGGCTTTCCTTCTTCGCTGGGGTGTTCGGAAGATAAAAGCACACAAAGTCTTTGCCTGAATGCTGAATGATCGTCTAGACCCCTGCCTGCTGCCAAGTCACGGACGTTGCTTCGTGTTTGCCATTCTCCTTCCTTTGCCTTGTATTTCTTGCAATTTCTTTTTCCTAACTTATTTAACTCTGGTGTTTTCCATCCTGTGGTCAGTGACTGCAGAGCTTCGGTTGGTGTTTGCTCTGCCCCTTGCCATGGGGATGTTGCCTTTTAGCTGTTCTGTACAGGGACAGAGCTGCCTGCGCTTTCCCTGTCTCATTGCAAAACCCCCAAACTGAACAATCTTGCACATTCCACATCAGCTTAAGTAGTTTTTTTAATCTTAAACCTTTTTTTTTTTCTTTCACAGCCCTTAAACAGAAACAGCGTGGTTTTTAATATCATTATGTCTTTAAGAAAAAAATGTCCCTGTGTGTATTTCTTGCAGGAATTTACAGCAGAGCTTGGTTCCCAGCTAATTTCTAGGTCTTTTGCCTTACCTCTACTTAAATTAAAGCTGTGTCTGTGTGCATCTTTTACCATTTCTGTGCAATATTCGCAAATTAAATACAGTGGCAGCCTGTCTGGCTAATAACCCAGGAATAAAAATGCACCCAAACAGTTAAACTTACATGTTCAAGACGAGAAGAACAAAACCACAGAAAGCAAATGCGGAATTATATCAGCAAAACTCCTGCACGCTTAAGCCTGTGAGGGCTGAGTACTAGATAAAGAGTTTTAACTAACTTTTATTTTGACATTCCCCCCTTTTAATAAGTGTTGCTCTTTACAAAGCAGTTTATGTGATCGCGTTACTGAGAGGAAACAAAGAAATGCCAGGAAAAGTTGATGTGGAGAATCTGTACTCATAAAATGCTTGTAAGCTCCAGCAAACAGGAAAGCTTCCCCCATCTCCTTCGTTTTGTTTTTTATTCCCTGCCATTCAGCTAGCAGAAAAAAAAAAAAAAAAAAAAAAAAAAATACCACGTTGAATATCTCCAAAAACCGGATTTGGTGGTCTGGGACTAAACAAAAATTCCTTCCACTGCCACCACAAACAAGCCTCTTCGTCCTGCCTTGGCCAAACACGAGCCCTCGCTCTTTATGGTTAAGAGCCAGTTGGCCTTGGAAAATAGGTTTTAACTCCTGGGCATGCCAAGGAACACAGATTTGATGGGCAGATAGCTTTGGCAGGCAGGGCTGTAGACTGTTTAGCCGCTGACCATTGAAATATATTTGTGAATGGCCGCTTCCTTCGTCCAAACGTATTTAGCTGAGCGGTGCAGATGATGAAAATAAAATTAATTGCTATGTGACGGATTTAAAATAAATGCTGCTGTTTATCCGAATGGAGATGGGGGTTTGGGATGAGGCTGAGTGGGACGATTGTAACGGTTACAAAACCAGTGTGGATGCAGACCAATGTGGTGCCCACCGTGCTCACGGTTTCCCTGTTTTGGGGGATGATGCTGGGGAGATGTCCCTTGTGAACCTCCAGCGCCTTGTAAGGAGCAGGAGCCGAGCGTTAAAGCATCCCACGTGCTCTCGGAGCCAATACTGGGCGTTAAAAAGGCAGCAAGCAGGCAGGGAGCTGCTGTCATGCTTAGGACTAACCCTGCAGAGACCCAGGTGGAGGCAGCGAACGCCGGGACTATCTCCATCGTAACTGCGTCCTTGATAATGGCATGCCAGCTCAGCCTTCTCCAGTGGGTAGAGCCGGGCTGCAGCCCGTGTGGAAATCCAAAATGTCCGATGCTGCCAAAGCATTTCTTCTGTTTAACCGTTGTTTTTTCTGGGGACCCGCCATCTGAACTACCAGTTGCGGCCAGTACTCAGGGCCTTGCTCACCTCTTCGGAGTGGCTGTAGTCTTCCACACAAACCATTTCCAGGCAATTCCTCCTCTTTGTGCCTGTTGAATTTCCATATTATCCTCTTGAAGCTGTATTCACCTAACCTCCTGTACCGAGGTGATGATCCTGGCTCCCCATGCTGCCGGAGCTATGTGTGGGCCTCAGCTTCTTCATCCATTCAGGCATCCTCTCCCAGTGTAGCAACAACGAAGGACCTGCATAAAGAAAGGCCAAACACAAAACCACTTGGTGATTTGCTTTTTAGCTTTTTTCTCCCCATTTAGAAATACCTGATACACCTAAAATGGTGCACTGCAAGCCAATGCAGCAATATGCCGTGTTGGTACAGCAGAGGTGGCAAGCGAGAGGAGCAAGCGATGCTGCAGGCCAGGTGTATTAGGAGCTCCTTAGGCCTTCAGAAAAAAATATCTGCTGATATTTCTTACCTGCCTGACTTCCCACTGCTGAGCTAGGATTAACCAGGTCTTACCTGGTTTAGTGTAGTAGCATAGAAAACACAGGAACCCGGGAAAGATTTTCCTGGGATCCGAAGACATGTTATCTAACTGTTCATGAAAACTTTCAGATGAAATATGCCTGTTATTAAAAGAGATTTAGAGGCATGAGTTGGTACTAGGTTGTGTTAGATGCCAAGAAATTGGCTCCCCTTTTGTGGTAGGGAGACCTAGAGAGCACACCTGCCAAGGGCCAGTGTGTTTGGTGGGACAGATGTTCTGTTACCAAACAGGACCATGCAGGAAGGGCTATGCTAATGACTTCCTTTGACTTTCCAGGCGACAGCAAAGACTTCCCAGTGGGAACAAGTCTCAGCAGCACGTAGATCATCAGCAAGGTGGCACCAAACACAACAGGGACCACCAGAAACTCTACCAAGGAGGCCAGGCCCCTCACTCCTCAGGCAGGACAGGCCACCATGGCTACAGCCAGAATCGGAGATGGCATCACAACCAGAAGCACTCGCCCAACGACAAAGAAATGCACAGAAATGCCAAAGAGACTGAGAATTTGAAAATTGAGGACACCTCCATCTGCACGGTGCATATTCCTGTGGAGACACACCGGAGCCCAGAGGCCGTGGAGAAGCAGTCTCAACAGTACCTCCAGGAGTCTGAGACCAAGAGGAAAGACAGTATTCACGAGCGCATTGGGGAAAGACCGAAGATCAATCTGCTTCAGTCTTCCAAAGACAGGCTGCGGAGGAGACTAAAAGAAAAGGTACTATTTCCTAGGGGGACATTGAGTTTCCCTTTTTTCAAGAGTCTGGCTGTTGGCCATTCTCCATACAACGGGTGGGTTGGGCTTAAGGGACCTTTCCATGAATGCACCCAACTTATCTTAGTCTCCCAGTGTTAACACTTCTCTTGAAGTGTCTTCTGCCTCTTCAGGAGGCCTTTTGTTGCTATAGTGCTAGGGCTCTTAGCTCCTTTGTTGAGGTTGCTACCAGCCTGTGTTCTCCAAGAAGGACTGAGAACTCTTCTCCTCCCCATGCAAAGACCCTGGGGGAAGACTGGCGTATATGTGAGCTGTGAAAAGGTGCTCCTTTCCCGGGGGCTGATCTCAGTTGACTGGTTCTTGGTCTGCAGAGCTCATTGGCTTTGTAAAGATATCTAAAAAAGGCTAAATCTGCCTCCACAGTTACAGAGCTTTGACTTTTGAGTGCTGAATAGTTGGAGTCAGCTACTTAAAAGCTGATATCCATTTATCTGGGCCATGAATTGAAATGTCCTTATCTTTCCCCCTTCCTTCCACCAACCCAACAATAACAAAACTATTGCATGCAAGTGACAGAGGAAAAGTCCTTTTTGGAAACAATATTCAGCCTCAGGTTTCTGCGGAATTCAGAGATTGTATCTTCATTTGCTCCCTGTGAAACTCAGATTCTTTCTCTTGAGATTCTTTTGTCAGGCTGGAAAATGCATCCATGGGGCTATCTCCAGTGAGATTTCCAAAATGTGTAGCAAAAATAACCTGAACATATATGATTCCATGGGAGTGCATGTTGGAAATGTATACCTTCGAATGCATGTGCATTTACTATTTATGTATGTGACATGAGGGGGAGGAAGAGATTTTGTTAGTTATTTTTATATTCTTGAAAGCAATGGGAGTACCGCAGAGACTTTCAGAGTGTTCATTTTAATGCTCTCTCTGTGAATTTATGGTCTTATAAGAAAAACATCACATAAGCACCCATTCTTAGTGTTGTGGGTGTAGTCAACACAAGTGGTCTCCTGATGGGTGTTTTGGACAACTCCCAACTGCCAGTTGGCGTTGGAGTTGTCCGAAAAGTTGCTACAGGTTTGTATTGTACAGCACATTTTAAGATTGAACTAGAGGAGGAAAAAGGAGCAGACCGTAGCAAGCAGGGTGCACGCCTTACGCTGAGGGAGAGGGACAAATGCATAATTAAATGTTGAAAAGAAGCAATAAATTCTATGGTAGTGACGTGAAGTGAGAAGTGTAACAGTCAAGTGGTGGAAAAGTTGAGTTTTTGTAATGCCAGGATCACGTGATGTCTTTGATCTCAATTTAGATCTTTAAATATACATTAAAAAGTAGATATTTTTGTAGGGTTGTTATCTGAGCATTTTACAAACATCAGTGCACTTTCAAAATAGAAGCAAAAAAAAGTCTTTTATCAGCATGTTACAGACACCTCCAGAAACCTGTCCGAGGTGCCAAAGGCAGTCAGAGTGGTCAGACCTTGGCATCCTGGCTCAGGACCCTCAAGCACATCTTCTCCATGAGCTGAGGGGGAGGACTCTGGGATTGCATGCTGTGGGAAGTGGGGAAATTGAATATTTCTGGGTCGGAACTCATTCACTCCTGGTTTTCAGTGCTGAGATGAGACCATTGTGCCTGTAAAAGATGCTTTCATTTTTCTATGTCTGTTTATATGTTTCCCGAATCCCCTTCCCCCTTTGCTGTTTCTGGAAGGACAAGGGCTGATATATCTGTTTTTTCCTTGTGTAACAGACGCCTTGTCTTTCCCTTTTCACGGACCAGGACGAAGTCACAGTGGAAACCACCAATCCTGAAAAGAACAAAATGGACAAATTAATTGAAATCCTCAACAGCATGAGGAACAACAGCAGCGATGTTGACTCCAAGCTCACCACCTTCATGGAGGAGGCCCAGAACTCTACCAACTCAGAGGAGATGCTAGGGGAGATAGTCAAGACCATTTACCAGAAAGCAGTGACAGACCGCAGTTTTGCTTCCACAGCAGCCAAGCTCTGTGACAAAATGGCCCTCTTCATGGTAGAAGGAACCAAGTTTCGGAGTCTGCTTCTCAACATGTTGCAGGTAATGAGATAAAATTAGTTGGTCAGATGCCTGCAGCTTCGCCCCACCTGATCTTACCGTGCATTCGGACAGGAGCTGAGCTGTTACCAAATTCCTGTTGAACCCCGTTGATGAGAGGAGAAGTGTACCTGTAATTTTGTCTGTGTACATCTTTAATGGTTATCATAGATAACGTGGCACAGAGGGCATTGTCAAGTTGCTCTTTGTTCCCACTTCATGAGCCATACGTGGAATTATGGTATCTCACACCACAGCCCATCTGTGAAATGAATGTGAAGAGAAGTGAGCTCGAAGGGTCTTACAACTGAGGGTCTTTGCTGCTCTTTTCAGCTGAAGTCCATGTCAACACCAGAGATATCAAGTTACGTCACGGTCCTTGAGTAGGCTGTTGGTTGTGTCACCTGGCTGATGGGCTCGCTCCTGGTTTCTCATTGCAGCCCAGACAGAAATAATTTGTGTATTTGATAATTATTCTAAGTGACTTGTTTATTGGTATACGCAGCGCTAGTTGATTGTTCTGCTCCAAAACCATCAGCAACAGCAAAATTGGGGAGAAAAAAGCAGTGGCTCTAATAATTGGTTGGTGATAATGGTGAATGATGGGGAAACAGGACTGGATCACCTGCCCACGATCAGCTGTGGGGAGTGTGTTTTTCTGTACCACCACCATCTGTGGTGGGATTGCTTTCTGGGGAGGGTGCCGCATGGACCTTTGTCTTTCTGCCTCTCTGGAGACAGGACACGTAGAGCTGAAACCATGAATTCCCATCCTTAACTTAATACACGTTTCCATTTGGCTGTTCCCTCAAACACACGTGTCATGTGCGGCATGTGCAAGGCTCTTGTTTCATTTCTGTTCTCTGCACATGTTCGGTGCCCACCATCACTCTGGTTTTTGACACATTTTCTTGCTCTTGTCGGAGATTGTCCCTTAGATGCTGTACCTGGCTGGCTGTGCCTTGAGCAGGCTACGTAGGCTTTTGGGCAACACAGGAAGCAGGGGAAAAAGTTTCGAAAGAAAATAATGGAAATCAATATTTAATGTAACCTAAGATATTTCTGCCAAGTCCCTGGTCTGGTTTGGCCTCTTTCATTGTTCTGGGCACAGCATCTCTCCTTGCGCCTGCCACTGCTTTTCCACTCTCCCCTGGAAAGCCCTTGGGCAGCACACGTCTGCCCGTCGCATCTACCAAGCAGTGATTTTTTTCCTCATTGATTTATTTCCAAAGCTATTATAAAGCAGGAGGAGATGAATTGCAGTCAACATCAGTCCTAGATTTAGCAGCAAGGGGCTGGAGGGAGCTCTGCTTCCTCTGAGCATCCCACTGTTCGCATGCCAGGTCAACTTGCTTTCTTGTCCTGCCCCCACCTTTCCACCCCTACCAACAGACCCTACTAATTTATACTGCAGCACCATCTGCAGTAATAACTGGCTTCATATTCAGCTCTTCACAGAATGTAGGATAAATAATATATCTTATATCTCCAGAGATTCCCAAAGTGCTTCCCAGGAACTTGTAGCCGTCTCGGTGTGATGGCAGTGTGATGTCCGTTGTGGAAAGCTGGGAAGAAATGAAATGCGAAGAGCGAGCAGGGTGTGCGGGTGACTGATTTCATGTGCAAGAGCATAGTGAAATATGGAAAAGGGATTTGCTCAGCCCCAAACCGCATCTCTTTTCAAAATGTCTTGATGGAGCAAAAAGTGACAGATCACTTCAGGTCAAAAGCAAAGTGCTATGTGAAATTAAATAATTTAACATTTCCTTTCTGATAGTGAAGAATTTTTATTTTCTCCAAGCACAGGATGTTTTTCCAACCCAAATAATCGGATGCATTCACATGATTCATGAAATATTTCAGTCAGCCCAAAACTGGGATTTTTTTGTGATGCAGTTAGGCTTGATAGCCCTAGCTGGAGACAGACCCGGGTGTGAAGCACAAAAGACTCGTTGCAGCTGCCTTGATGTGAAAAAAAAGGGTTGATGATATTGATATATGATATATTATCAATATCACTGGAATAATATATGGATATTATGGAATAATATGGATAGCATGCTGATATTATGTGGGTAACTGATATATTAATATATCTATATGATATATTGATATAGGGTTGATGATACAATGTTGATCTATCAATATATGGAGATATATATCAATATCAATATGATATATTGATATATGGCTGATGATATAACATTCTTCAGGTCCAGTCCTGGCTCCTCCGCAATCAGATGTTTGCTAGGTCATCAGCCATTGCTAGATAATTTAGCATTAATTAAAAAAAAAACAAACGAAACTTTTAATACAACGCTTGCCCCAGAGCTGGATTTGTGTCTCTCTAGCACCTTTCAGACTAAGCTGATCCCCGGACGTAAGGAGCTCGGCTCGCCAGGCACCGGCGAGCTGGGGAATTACTCTGCCGGGGTGTGATAAATTGGGATCAACGTGATCAGCCCCCCCCCCAGCACTGCTGGCGCCTGAGGCCGGATCGCTCACCCCTCCATCTGCTCTCGGCAGATGCTCTTGTTTTGTAGGGGCTTGTTTGTCCCTTTCTCTCAGGACTGCGGTGGCAACGGCTCAGCCTCACCGGAGGATCTCATAAATTAATGCATTAACCCGCTGAGACACCCTGCCAGCATCCCGGTACCTATAGGCAGCATCCCTATACCTCACAGGACCTTAAAGGAAGCAGCAAGGGGTTTTCTCACACAAAGGCAATAAATGTGAGAAACTGGCTTTCTAACCTGGCTTCTCATGTATTTTCAGCTGTTGGCAGAGTGCTTGCGCTCAGAGGCTCCGCATGTTCGCGGCTTATCTGAGGGGACTTGTTTTGATCCCAAAACAGATGCCAGCACCGCGGCATGGGAATGCTGTCAGGTCATCCCCTTCTCCGCTCCTCTACAGAGCATCCCCCCGGCTGGCGTTGCACCATTTCAGGCTCTAAGGGGATCTATCAGAAAAACTCTAGTTTGAATTTATCCCTCACTCGGTGTTTTAGTCCCAAATCTTGCCTGAGTCATGAATTTGGGTGCTGCCAACCTTTTGGATGCTGAAGGGAGAGGCGGAAAGGGGAGTGAGCGGCTCTGGGAGATGCTGCTGTTTGGGGACCTGGCGCTGGGGGAGGTCAATTGGATTTGATTTTCTGCTCATGGAGTTCGGTACAAGGAGCAATTTCGGGCTACGGGAGCCCTTGGGCTGGGCCCGGGGAGCTTGGGCAGATGGAAGCGTGCAAGAACATCTAGGTGGACACCTATATAGTTTCTTCACCCCTCTAGAAATACCTTATTAATTAATAAATTGAAAGTAAATCTGTGAGAGGTTTCACTTACTGGCATGTCCAGGCTGCACTACTTTTTTTTTCTTTTGGTGGGGGGGATGTTAAGCAACGTGCCACAAACCCTTCACATGTAACATAAGTTGGAGTATTCTGCTGTTGAAATGGCCGTGCTCTTTATAGCGGAGCTGTGTCTGCATCTGAGCTATGCAGAGGCAAGTGTATTATTAGAGTGAACATCACTGGGGCTGTAACTGTACACTGCTCCCCTTAGCAACCGCGGCCAACAACACATCAAACAGAAGGCTGATACCTTCTTTTAATAAAAAAAAAAAAAAAAAAACGTACCGCACCACGAAATGAACATCTCCAGTGGAGCCCACTGCGGAGGCAGTGCCTGGTACGTCCCTGCCGTTGGAAGTGCCTTGGACCACTTCTGGTGGTCATGTCGACCACAGCCAGGAAGGCGGCCAAAAATCTGTTGTTGTCAGCCCAGGCAGAGGATGGAAGAGGAAAATTTAGGTTGAATCGCTTCTTGGGATGTAGATGTTGTGGCATTAGGTACTGGAGAATTGATTGATTCCCTTTGGTAAATCAGGGCACAAAGGGAAGTGTTTACTGTGCTGAACATGAGGATTTGGGAGGAATGAGCTGAAATCCCTCGTCTCCTGTAGGCTTCCTCTTTATTTGAGCGAGCAGCTTAAGCTTCCAGGGACAGCAGCCTTTCTGTGTGGTGAGAATAAAGACACCAAGGGGATACTGCGGAAAGTGAGACGTGGAAATAATACACACAGTTAATGCTGAAAGGGAGATTTTTTTTCTGCCGTAACGTGATTAATGTCTGAATCTTCAGCAGGAAACAGTTTGTAGTTTGACAGAGGTGGAGACAGGAGGATCTGAGCACTGCTGAAGAGTATCTGACCTGTGCCCCATGTCCAGCATTGACTGCAAAACCCATCGGCCCTCTTTCCATGGCTGTTTTTAATTTAATTTAGTCACAGATGGTCCAGTTCGTGCACAGAAAACACAGTGGTACCACTTGTCTTGGAAAAGGCATGGCCCAGGGGAGGTCAGAGAGGTTACTTCACTGAAAGATAGGGGAAAAGAACATCCCGAGGTCCCTGGAGCAAACCCCAAGGACAGAAATACGTGGGTTTACATGTTCAGCTCCATGGAGCAGCACCACATCCACCTCTTCAGTTTGTTCACGAGCCAAACATTGCTGCCTTTGGCTGCTCTTCCAGAAGAGTTTGATGAGCTCTTCGCAAAGCAAGGTGGTGATTCAACGGGGAAGGCCTCCTCAGCTCGAGCTGCTCCCCACCGCTCTTCTCAGGGGTTGAGGGACATCTAGGGGGTGAACCTCAGAGTTGATGGAGGAGCCCAGCACAGGCAGAGAAATAGCAAATGACACTGCTTTTGTGTAAACACCTTCATTTGGGGGTTTGCAGAAACTTGCAGAGCTTGGAAACCTTCTTCCTTGCATTTCTACGCTGATGTTGACAGCGCTCTCCTGGTTTTGTAAACCATGGTGGGACTCGCCAACGGAAGCCTCCTGCTAAATGCAGCTTTGGATGGGATTTATTTTGTGTGCACCCAGGGGATTCAAAGGCAATTCTAAATCCGTGCACACACATGTATGTGTTGTATATATACAGGCTTGGAGGGGGACGGGTAGCACAGCCCCATGGGTGACTCCGAGGAGCATCCTCAGCTCTCAAGCACGGAGAGGAGGAGGAGCGGGAAGGAGACGCATTCCCTCGTTTGCCCCTAGTTGTGTCTCTGAAGATGCTCTGTAATTCTGTAACAAAATATTTATTATTTTATTTGTATTATTATTTATTACTTTATTATTTTTAAAATTATGTGTTTCTGTTTCATCCTGTATTGCTTTGTTATTTTTAATAATTTTCTATTTTTATTATACTTCTTCAATTATTTTGCAGAGTCATCCAGGGCCAAGCGTAACCCTTGCAAGTGTCAGCAAGCGGGCAGGAGAGCGAGCCAGGGGAGCGGGTTGGCACCCCGCCCGCGCCGGCAGGTGAACGGCAGAGCCAGGCATTGTTACCCATGACTCTGGCCAAGCCATCGCCGTCTCCTCGTAGTAGTAACGCTCGCTCGCCTTTGCTCTTGAGCTTACGGGAGCCGCTGGCAGACCAGGTCCCACGCTGGTCTGTGAGTTATTGGAGAGCCCCGGATTGAATGTCGAGCTGCGTGCTTTGAACTTACCGCTTTTCCCAAGCGAAGGGGTGGCTGTAGGAGCCGTCTGGCTCTTTTGCAGCCTTTCCATGATGCGAGAACGTGGCAGGGGCAAGGCAGCACCGGGCATCACCTCTTTGGAGGCTGTTGGTGGGATGAAGTGGGGTTTAATGGAGGGCAGAAAGAGATTTAACCCAAGATCTGGGGTTTTATTGGAATGCAAAAATTAAAAAAAGGCAACAATTTCCCACTGATAGGAAGGAGGGGACGGGGACAGGAGCTGTGCCCCACAAGCATGGGGAGCCCTTCAAGCTGGAAAGAGCTGAGCCAGACCCCAGATTAAATCGACTGCTGGGTTACACTGCACATCAGTCCTCAGCTTGAGCCCAGGGCTGGGTTTCAGGGCTTGCAGCCCCTCAAGGAGTTGAATCGCAGCTGGAGGTGGCCACAGGGCCACTGTGCACCAGTGGGCATCACAGGGGATGCCAAGGAGGCCAAAGCCTTAATAGTTTCAAGAGTGGCGTATTTGACTTGAATTCAGTGTACTGGTAGGATTTTATATTGCAATGCTCAGGTATGTCATGAAACAATAGCCATCACCTCCTTTACTCCGTAAATAAGTTGTGTGTGGTTTCTTCTGGCTTCTTTTCTCCCTGGAGGGACCGAGGCTGTAAGGCCATGGTGGGGACTGGCCCCAGCTGCGGCGCATGGTGTTTCCTCAGGGGTGGTACTTGGTGTCCCATCATCTCCCTTGGCCAGTGGCTGCCCTATCTGAGCATCTTCCAGTGGTGGTGGGACCCAGCAGAGATTCCTCTTGGTCCTGCAGGCTGGTGGTGAGCGATATCAGGAGCATCCCTGGCTGAGCTGCTGCCTGCAAAAACCACGGCCAAGTTCAGACCAGGGGCGCTTTGGCGGGACACCCTCGCACACCCTGTGCATGGGCTGCAACACGGAGGCAACGGGGAGCAGAGGCTCCGCTGGGCTCTAGGTGGAGACTGCAGACTGCGCAGCCTGCCTGCAGCTCTGGGCCAGATCCAGGCAGCGGGCTGCCGGTAAGGTGGGCTGCTAGCTGCTCCCAGACATTGCTGGTGGGGGAGGATGTTCAGGGCGGCGCAAGGTCCCCCTGGGGCTTTAGTAGAAGAGGCAGGAAAAAAAAACAACTCAAAATCCATTTATCCATTGATTGAGAGGTGAGGAAATGCCTGAGGATACTCACTCCACCCACTGTGCTGGTGGCACTTCAGCATTGAGATCTCCTCAGACCAAGCTGGGTTGGCATCAGCTCCAACTCTCCGTTTCCTCCTCAAAGACTCAAATCCAACCCCAGGATGGGGGAGCACATTCCTACCAGCCCAGGGACTCCGCCAGCCTAAGGCACCCTCCTGCCAGACCATCTGCTCCTGCTTACTCCAGCATAAATCCGGCTCAGGCTGCTGCAGCAGCCCAGAGGTGGGGATTTCGGGGTGCTGTGAGGTTGGGAGATCCCTGCTGCCGAAAATCGCAGCCACCCTGCCATCCCCAGCCCTGACCTTAGCTGGTTCTCTTTGCCCTGCCTGATTTTTTGGAGGCTTCTCGGCACCTCTTGCAATGAAGATAAGCCCCACAGTCCATCACCCTGCCTGCGATCCATCCTACAGACCCCCACATCCCCCAGTCCCTTTGCTAAGGGACTGGCAGAGGAGCCTGCTGGAGAAACCAACGCCAGGGACGTCACCTCCTGAGCCAAGGCCAGGGCAGACACGGGTGTCAGCGTCAGCCCAGTGCTCAGGCTTTGGTGGAAGGGCAGTGGGGAGGGCAGCACCTCTTTTTCTTCCCTGGGAATGGAGGAAAACGGGATAGTTTGTGCTTTACCCATCCCTAGCATCGCTCGGCTGTGGGTGCATGGGATAGAGGGGATGCTCTTGTTCTTGTCAGCCAGGCTTTTGCAGGAAATCTCCTTTTTTTAAAGGATTTCTAGCGGAGCTGCAAGAATTTGTACCAAATTTAGTTTCTAACTGAGTGGGCTTGACTGATGTGCCCAAGCACAAGTGGATTTTGACTGATCTTTACAGCTGGCCTGCCATGGTGGCACCCTGGAGGGACGGTCCCACGGGCCTGCAGCGTGGGTGTCACAGCACGGGCACCCTCAGCATCCCGTGACCAGGCTCAGGCTCAGTTTTTTTTTCACCACTGGATGTGGGTATCATTTTGTACAGCCTCATTTTTTTCCTGCTGCTGACACTTCGATGAGCAAATACAAAATGATGACATGAAATGGCTTCGGTGGGAAGAGGTCCAAGAGCGAGGGAGCTGGAGGATACGTGGCAGGTGAGAAATGAGATGCTTGAGGAGCGTTTCAGGTCCCTGTTTCACACCTGGCTGGCAAACAGGGCTGATACCAATGCAAAACACAGCATCCAGGTCTTGAGGACAGGAGTAAACAAAGCGTGGCTGGATGATGCCGCGTGTCCTCTGGTCTCATCAGTGGTGCTGCCACCCATGAGGTCCCCCTCTCCTCCTTCACCAACCATCCAAAACCAGTGCTTCTTTCTCCCTTCCCAGTGAGAAATTCCTCCACTTTTCTTTCTTTCTTTCTTTTAATTACTATTGCTCTGCAAATTATTATTTTAACAAAGAAAGTGTGGGAGGAGCATCTCTGGCAGCGCTAGGAACCCAAACTCAGCAATATCGCCTCCAGTCCAGGAGCAGCAGGAACTGAAACCGCAGACAGTGAGAGCAGAGTGTGCACCAGCTAAGGAAAACAACGTCAGTCTGGAAAAACAAAACCTTGCCATTTCTGCTTCCTTAATAAGAATAAGGTGTGTTTCCCTGCATGTCTTAATTATTCCAGCTGGTGCCATCCGGTGTTTTTACACGGTGATGCTCACAGTCAGCCGCTATGCCAACATGCTGCAAAATCTGCCGTGGCAATCATGAGCATCCCTTTAGAGACTGAAAACAATTGGAGGGATCAAGGGAGTTTGCAGGTTCATGTTGTTTTCTGCAGCTCTTTTCTGTAAGTTTATTTTTTTCTGGTGCAGACAGGCAGCTTCAGAGGAATTGTAAGGCGTTCCGTACCTGTATGCTTCAGAGGACAAGCGGAAAAGACTAATGCGTCTTTTATATCCATTTATAAAAAGCAGCCAAATACATTTGCTTTAATAGAAGCTCCCTGGCTTCGTAGGATTTGTTAATATTAGCCCCTGAGGAAGATGTTCTGAGCTCTTTTGTGTAAGTAACATTTTTTTAGTGGACTGGTACTTCACCTCAAACTCCTGGCTTTTGGTGGTCACTTGTCCCCCATCACAGAGAGCCTGGAGCTGCATTTCCAACAGGGAATTTGGCACCAGTACCTGATGCCCTTCAGATGCTTGGCCACGGTGATGGGAGAGATGGAGTGAAAAGCAGCCGGAGGAGATAAGAGTGTTGTCAGCCCCTTTGCTTTCCAGCATATTTGCACAGCGGCGTTGAGTGCTGGGCCAGAGCCACCACCTCCCTGCAGACTAAACAGTTGCAATGTTTTCTCCCATGACCGAAAGAATTTAGAAAAGGGTCCCGATATGAAACTTTACACGAACTCTGGGTGCCACGAATATCTCTGGCTGGGAGTCTGTTAACTCCTCCAGTTCCCTCCTAACCCATGTGATTCAATCTCTGGGCAGAAGAAGGGAAAACCCTCAACAAATCTGGCTGTCTGCCTGCAGGACCCCCCTGTGCTCTCCCACCCACCACGTTTTCATGCATCCATCTTTCTTTTCTGTGCTTTCTTTTAAAGGAGAAAGCCAAGATATCTGGCAATAATGGAGCTCTGGAGTCCTCAGTTCAGGAAAGACATGGACCTGTTGGAGCAGGTCCAGAGGAGGCCGTGAAGATGATCAGAGGGCTGGAGCAGCTCTGCTGTGAGAGAGCTGGGGCTGTTCAGCCTGGAGAAGAGGAGGCTCCGGGGAGACCTGAGAGCGGCTCCCAGTGCCCAAAGGGGGCTGCAGGAAAGGTGGGGAGAGACTCTTCAGCAGGGCCTGGTGTGACAGGACAAGGGGTGATGGTTTTGAACTAGAAGAGGGGAGATCCAGACTGGATATAAGGAAGGAAATTTTTACCTTGAGTGTGGTGGAACGCTGTCCCAAGTTGGCCAGAGAGGTGGTTGATGCCCCATCCCTGGAAACATCCAAGGCCAAGTTGGCCGGGGCTCTGAGCAACCTGATCTGGTTGGAGATGTCCCTGCTCCTTGCGGGGCGGGGGGGTTGGACTGGATGGGCTTTGAAGGTCCCTTCCAGCCCAAACCATTCTATGATTCTGTAATGCCCCATGCCTCTTGGGCCTGTTTGTAGGTATCTGTGTGCACTGGGGTCCATTTGGAGGTTGTCTGCTTCCCTGCACCACCCAGCTCAGGGGCTTCCCCTTCAAGGGCAGTTTTTGGGGATGAGGGAAGCCACCGGAGCATTATTGATCCATCGATTCTGGCTCGCAGAGAAGTAGAGGTCAAGCTTCATTGTCTTGCACTCCACAGCCAGCTCAGCAGATTGATGGTCCCACCTCATGGTGAAGCACCACCAAATGCACACTCGCTAGAAAGATCTTAGCATCCCACAGAGAAAGCATCTTAATTCCAGCTCCTGGGCACCTAGGAGCATCCCTCCTAGGACTGAGCTGACGTAAACAAGGAACACCTGTGCAGAAAAGCTCCTGACAACAAACAGCATTAGGTGTCTGCTTTTTTTTCCCTTGCCTGGTTTCATTCATGCATGAGCAGGCTGACATTTCAGTGGCTGCAGCTTCATTTGAAATGCAAGTGGAGTTTCTCCCAGCTGCTGTGCCAGGATGAAGCAGCACCTTCCTCCGTGGCCACTTTTCCTCCTCTTATTTCCCTCTTTGCAAACTCTGCCTGTCCCTGTAGACTCCTCAGCACCTCCACTTTACAGAGAGGACACACTGCATCTGCAAAGCTGAGCATCTCCGGCTGTGGCATTTGCAAGCAGGATCCATCCATCAGCCTCCGTCGAGTCATTGCCCCACGTTGGCACTGGGCATGGGATGGGCATTTTTTCAGGCACAGAAGTGGTCTCTGAGCAGATGCTGGGGATGGTGTTGGAACTCTGACCTTGTCTGGATGTGAGGGAGGGCTTGAAAGCTGCCCGCCAAGCCATCCCCACCTGTATAAAACAGCCCCCATACACTTGTTTGGGGAATTTCTTCTGACCATCATGGTTTTACACTGAGCTCATGCTTTGGGGAACACGGCCCATGGGCTGAGAGATTTATATTGATATCTTTTTCCATGCAGTGCAGGTGCCAGAGCCGCTGCAGATTCTGAGATGGGCAGGGATCCACTGTGCTTGGTCCCCTCTCTTCCTACCACCTCCATGTAAGCAGGGACGGGATCGCTGACCCGGGAACAGGATGCTCTGGGAGACATGGATGCTTTACCTGCATCTCAGGGAACAGCTGCCCAAGAGAGGACTCACGGTGTCTCCCAACATCCAGAAGTAATTCAAGGTTTTCCCATGCATGCTCACAAAGGCAAAAGGCACATCATTACCTCAGTGTTCTGGTAGGATCGGGTTGTAACAAATATAGCGAGGATCTTCTGCAACACCCCAGAGGAGCAAGTCTGGTGTGAAGGCTCAGGAGCTGCCTCCTCCGGGTGTTACAGCCACGGGACATCTGCAGGGCTGGGTCAAACAGACACCCCAGCTGCTCTAACGACAACCCAGTAAGAAAATTAACTTATATTTCTTCATGGTCGCTTGTTTCTTCCCACCAGTCCCTCTCCACGGAAGAGGTACCATTGGTTCCCGATGTCCGTGTGCCTTGCCATCTGTCCGAGTCCCTTCGGTCGCTGTAGGGTCTGGCTGGGGCGAGCAATAACGTTTTGCTGCATGATTGTGTCTGGGTTCATGGAATAACAGAGCTCTGAAGTGTTGATAAACTGCTGTTATCCAGCTGAGCTGACATCCTGGCACCTGTTTGGGAATCCAGGAAGGTGCTGGATAGGAAGAGCAGCAATAAAAATTAAGTAATGAGAAAGACAACTCTGTCACCTAGGTACCGCTGGAGGAGGTGCTGGCAAACATCCTCTGGTGAAGCAACCGGAGCTTCCAGAGCATCCTGCTCTGTTTTTCAGAGTATTTCTCCTCTGTGCATTTTCCCACTTGAAATTAGTTGGAGAAATACTCCTCACAGCGAATGTATTCTGGTGGAAATGAGATTTGCTTCAATTTAGCAGTAAGCTTTGCTGACCTGTGAGACGCAGTATCTTCGCAGAACATGGCCCCATCTCAATTCTGATGTTTATCCTCCACGAGAGAAAAGGAGGAGACAACAGGAGACCAGGGCTTTTCCTTTGGGCTGCTCCTTCTCCCTGCTCTGCTTTCTCTGCTCTCAGAGGGTCATTAAAGAAGATATTTACACCAGGACAAAATGGTGTTTGCTGTTTGTGGTTTGCAGACCACACTTCATCCTCCCAGTCATCTCTGAGCTTCCACTGAGACAGTGCTCCAAGATCTCTAGCATCTGCTAGGTTAACAGCAATGCTGTTAACCAGAATCTTTAAGGCTGGAAAAGACCTCCAAGGTCATCAAGTCCAACCATCAACCCAACACCACCATGCCCGCTAAACCACGTCCTGGAGTGCCACGTTTACACGTTCTTTGAACACTTTCAGAGATGGTGCCTCCACCACTGCCCTGGGCAGCCTGTTCCAGTGCCTGACCACTCTTTCAGTACAGAAGTGTCTCCTGATATCCAACCTAAACCTCCCCTGCTGCAACTTGAGGCTCTTTCCTCTCGTTCTGCCACTTGTTACTTGGGAGAAGAGACCAACACCTGCCTCCCTACAATCTCCTTTAAGGTAGTTGTAGAGAGCAGTGAGGTCTCCCCTCAGCCTCCTCCATCATTATACCCCCAGCTGGGTGCTTTAAACCTCAGCTCGATCAATAATTAGCTGCTTGTACCTCTGCAGCCCCCGAGGAGCTCAGAGACATCGCTGGCTCAAGCCATGAGACACCCACGTTGAGTGGGTAATTGCTGTTGATCCCAGATTTAGAGCCAGACGGAGAGGTCATGGTGAGACTATGAGGCAGGAGGTTCAAATGAGCACCCACTTGGTCACCTTGGAGTGTTTGGAGACATGGGAAGTACCCACAGCTCCTGTTGGCTCTGGTTATCAGCTGCCTCAGTTACCCAGACCTAAGGAATTTAAAATTCATGGGTGTTCCTGATCCTGGGAGTTTGCTCAGCATCTCTTTTAGAAGAACCAGGAGTTTTCTGACCTTACTTTTGCCTTCCTGCCCAAATCCTTTTGAGAGGAATAAGCACTATTTGTGTCTGTCCGATGGCTGCGGGATCTTTGGTGATTTTTTCTTATAGAATTGGTCAGTGGCATTTAATGCAAGTTCTGTATCATCTGGTGGTCAGCTGATGGGTGTTAGGTGCCCACCACATGGTGGTCACAGTCCTGGTAACCTGGGCCTTCACTGTGTGATGCATTTTGGAGACCTCTGTGATTAGAAACGTTCAGAGAGCTTCATGAAACTGGGTCCACGCTGAAGGCCACCAGTAGGTTTTGCCACTCTTACCAAATCGAACAAATCCCCCCAAGAAGAAGCTGGTGCATGTTCATCTGACACAGATCCAGCTCGGAGGAAACTGAGTGATGAAAGACTGTGGGAGTGAAATGCCTCATGACTGGGTGAAGCTGGGACCTTTGCGAGGCTGGGCACAGGGTGTCATCTGTAATTTAAAAGCTTTATCTGCTTTAAATGTCAATTGCTCCTTTGTTAGAGTAATAATAATTGCCGTGATTTGCATGTCTCCGTCGCACACCCCAAAGCACATTGCAGAGGAAGATGAGTAAATCGTTCCCATTTGCCAGCTGGGAAATCAGAGTACAGAGGTGATGGGAGCCCACACAGGACTGGAAATAAATCTCAGTCTCCTGTGCTGTGGTTTCCCAGTCTTGCGTGGAAGCTGTTAGCTCAGAGCAGGTTTTCTATTATTGTCTTAGTCTGCTTTGTCTTACTGTCCCAGTGCTGACAATAGCATGGGCAGGGGTGGGGTGGTGAGATCTCGGTATGGTTCAGTCCTCGGGCAGTGTCAGCAGGGTGGAGGCAGAGAGGCCGGGAGTGTTGCTGCGAGTGGTTGGAGGAAGAGCAGAGCCCATGGAAGAGCTGATGGTCCCATCTCGTGCCCCACCATCTCGGGTGGTTGCTACAGCTAAGGAGCTTGTGTAGTGGTGTCCATGCGCTTCTCCAGGAGAGCGACAAAGGACGGATGCTGTCCCAGCCCCTACGCGCCCGCTCCTCCAGCCTGTTTTATTTCTCTCAGACCATTTCCAAAGAGCCATTTAAGGCACCAGCCTTTTGTAGCACATTGCCAGGGAGATCAAGTATTCAGCACAGCCTCTCTCAGCTTTTTATATAGCGCCCAGCACTGATACCTAAGCGTTATTTATTTCTTTTTACGCAGTATTTCTGACTCAGTATTTCCTGCCTTCTTGACAATGACTGAGTAAAGAGCAGAGCTGCCAGAGGAAGAGCACTGTGTTTACAGAGCAACAAGCCCAAATGTGTCTTTTTTTTTTCCATCAGAAGGTGGCGATGCTTAAATTAACTCTCATTTTTTTATCCTGCACTAAACTTTTGCCCTCTAACTTGTTGCTGACAGTCAACGGTGAGTTGGTAGGCCTAGATCTGGGGAAAAGTTATTAGGGACTTATCTTTAAAAAAAAAAGTGTGGTGAACCCCCAAGGGATGAATTTTCAGCTGCAACTGTCTGGACTGGAGCGAGGGCTTAGATCTGATGGCAAAATGTTAATTCTTGTCCCACTTGGCTCTGCTGCCCATGAAAAATGGCAGAGCATGGATTTCCCCTCTCTGCCATGGAGTGGCTGGTCTTCTAGCATGGTCCTGATCTTGGAGAGGTCTTGCATCTGGGCCAAGAAAGGACAGTGTTGCTTGAGCTGCATCTACACTGAGATGAGGAGTGGGCTTTCTCTTGGGTATGGGAGTGGAGAGCCCCAAGATAAAGGTGTTTTCTATTTCCATTGCTGGCAGGAGCTTCAGCCAAGCTTAGAAAGGGTCCAAGGGGGGATGTCAGAGAGTAGGCTGAGCCGTGACCCATCTCTGTCATGCCTGAACACGGGTCACCCTGACCATCACGTGATGAGGCCCAACATAGAATCATAATCATAGAATCATAGAATGGTTTGGGCTGGAAGGGACCTTCAAAGCCCATCCAGTCCAACTCCCCCCGCAAGGAGCAGGGACATCTCCAACCACATCAGGTTGCTCACAGCCCCATCCAACCTGGCCTGGAATGTTTCCAGGGATGGGGCGTCCACCGCCTCTCTGGGCAACCTGGACCAGTGTTCCACCACCCTCAGCATAAAAAATTTTTTCCTAATATCCAATCTGTATCTACCTCCCTCTATTTTAAAACCATTACCCCTTGTCCTATCACGACAGGCCCTACTGAAGAGTTTCTCCCCAGCTTCCCTGCAGCCCCTTTGGGCACTGGGAGCCGCTCTCAGGTCTCCCCGGAGCCTTCTCTTCTCCAGGCTGAACAGCCCCAGCTCTCTCAGCCTGGCCTCATAGGCTGAATATAATAACATGGTGAACATGCTTAGCCTTCAGGTTAATGCCCCAAACTTGTCCTGTATGAGACCTCTTTAGAGGTCCCCTTGGCATCCCCCCGCGTGGTTTCCCAATGAACTCTTCTCTCAAACCAGGCAGAGAAGGGAGGCCAACCCTGCTACTTGGTATAAATACATTTTATTTTAAACTATAGGTGCTGATGGAAGGTCATCCAGTAAAAGCGCCCAGATTATCTACAGGCTAGGGCACCCCCAAATTAGTAATACAATTTATGTTTAAAAATAAAACCAAACTGATGAAAGATAATTTGCTTACTGCCCTGACATCACCAGCTAGGCACGGGGCAAGCCACTCCACAGGTTATTTTTATATAACTCTGTGAGGCATTTCCAGAGCAAATAAAGTTCACTGGGCAGGGCAGTGACCCAACCGTCTGATTTCAGCACTCTTCAGCCTCCTCAAGGCTTCTCGTCAATGTTGCAGAGGTCTGTGGGTCAGGGCACGGCTCCATCAGATGTGCCCCGGGCAAGCGGGCCATGGGTTTTGTTCTCTGCTGAGCTTCTCTTCACTGATAGCCAGCTCTACCACGCTCTTTGTCTGGCTCATCTGTTTTGGTGGCACGCTCTTTGGAGAAGCGATTGAGTTGCTCTCCACATTCTCCTGGCGTGGTGGGTTGTGGGTCCTACTGGGACCACGGCCAACATGCATCCAGGTGAGTTGCACCTGTAACTCTGTTGACCGAATTACCAAGATGACAGCAGTGATCTCCTCAAACAGACACCCCAAGGGAGCTGGGACACGTCTGCATGGGTGGCGTTTGTGTCGGCCTTGCCCGTCTGTGCATGCCGTGGTGCTGGTCAAACCTGCTATCAGAAGGCCAAATTTAAGGACAGAGCTCCATGGGCCAACTTCCTTGTGTGCACTGTGATACTGGTGTAGCACTGCCCCGCAAGGCCAAAGCAGACGGGTATCTCAGGATGCTTCAGGAGAGCCCTGGTGCAGCACGTCCAGCTACCATAGAGGTTCAGCTCCTGGCAAGCCCAATTCTTGCCTGTGGGCAGGCATGGTCTGAAAAACATAATTCTAACATCTGGCAAGGTGCTTTTCCTGCTTTTTTAAATGAATCTGTATCACTCTCCCTTTTGCAGAGTACATGCAAACAATCTTCTGCTCCCAGGGAATTGCTCTGCTGGTATCTGCGAAATTTGGCCCAACCCAAGGCCACAAATGGAGCAAAATTATTGCCTCTGCGGTATCACGTTCTGGGTCAAAATCGCAGTGACCTCTGCATCCATCCACTGCCTCCATCCTTCATGGGGGTCTATCAAAGTCTACACAAGGTTTTTGTTGACTTGAGGGGGTTGGAAGAGAAACACAGTTTCTTTTATTTTGCAAGAGTCTTCTTCAGCTGCAAAGTTGGGGACAGAGTGTTCATTGATGTTCCTGCTGCGTGGCATCACCCACCGGGTGCCGTTGGATTAAAAAAAGAGGGTGCTGGGTGGTGGCATCCCTTCCTGCCCAGCTCCCATCCCAGGCCTGATGAGTTTGATTTGGTTTGGTGGTTGTTTTATGGAAAGTTTTTGTTTGGTTGGTTGGTTTTGTGGGGTTTTTTATGGAAAATATTTTTTTTAAGGGAAAATGTTGAAGAGTCAGTTTTCTCTCTTGCAAGGTTGCAGAGTGTGGTGATATGTTTGGAGCAGGAACAGGAAGGAGGAGACTTTCCTGCGGTGGTTTTTATTCTTTCTCAGTAACATGGGACTGCAGAACCCATGCGGTTATCTCGAGCTGTTAGGAGTTTCCCAGTGTACTCCAGGGATCCTGAAATACATCCCAGCTCCCAGATGCATCAGTGTAGACCTTCTCAGGCAGGACAGGAGGGTTGGTGGGGGTCATCCGGCCTGCGAGGGGCAGAACAAATCGAGGAGCAAAGTGGCATGCTGCATGAGATGCAGGAGGCAGCTCAGTGCCCGGGGTTGGAGAGGTCTGGGGGCATCAAGTAAGAGCCCCAGATTTCAATGGGTGTTTTTTGTCCCAAGGTGGAGGTGGCTGGTGGGTGACCTTATGAGTGGCCGAGGCTGGAGGTCCCCATCAGTGCAGACGAGAGGCACGGGACGCTCTCGCTTGTTTTTTTAATATCTCAATAGTTAGGAGGTCATTTCTCTTTGGCTTTTTTCTTATTAAAATTCAAGTGAAAACTCCAGAATGAGTAATTTGGTAACCCTGAGGTGATAACTTGAGCGGGCAAATAATTCTCTCCTCCATCACCGCCCAAGGACTGGCTTGATAATGAAAGGACGACCCCTGCAAACTCCCCCGGAGAGTCTGAAAAGACCCAACAGGATCTCCCCCCGGAGAGTCTGAAAAGACCCAACAGGATCTCCCCCCGGAGAGTCTGAAAAGACCCAACGTGGCTGCACGTTGACTTTGGAGTCGCAGACACAGTTGGGCAATTGCCTTATAGAAATGGGTGTAGAGAGGAATTACTCATCACAGTTTGGCTAATAAGTGCCTCGGTTATTTTACAAGTCTTTTTCCTGCATATGCAAATAGATTTTTTTTTTTCCTTTTGTAATAAAACATATAAATAGCTCCTGTCTTGGATCTTCTCTGCATACAATTGTGTCATGAAAATAATCATCCTGCTTTTGCGTGGCTTTCTTTAAGCAGCTGCTTTACTTACCTTTGTTTCAAAAGATCTTCCGTGAGTTGTCCGGGGCATGAGAGCCATCTTTGGTGTGGTGGCTTTTATATCTCCCTGGCTTCACAGAGTGCAGCTGCGGGTTGGAGCATTCGCAGCAGCAAAGCCCTTTGTCTCAGGCGCTAGGAATAAACTGAGATGAAAAAGATATAACATAATTTATTTAGTTGCTGGATTTCAAGTGTTGTGCAACCCACACTGGGAACACATGGTGTTGAGAATGAACTTGTCCTGTTCTTTAATTTTCCTCTACTTAGTGTCTACCAATTTTTAATACTGGGGAAAGATCACTATGGAGACAGACAAGCCAAGTCGCATGGGACATCTTGCAAGAAGCTCTGCAGCGTCGCTGAAGAGCCCAGGGAAACCCTCTTGGCTCTGAATGCGATGCACTCTCTTGTGCCATCCTCTAGAAGGGTTTTTATTTGCTTTCCTGTGTTGCCCCTTGCTCCTTGGCACACACTCCCAACACACACATCCCTTTTCCTATCCTTCCTTTCAGCAAAGCCCTTTTTCTCTCCCCAGCTGGAGGACTGATGGGGAGGCAGCTATCTCCCTGCGTGGGTCCTCCTGATCTTGCTCCATAAATCACGTCATTCAGTTAATCCTTGGTCATGGCAACCATCAGCTCAGGAGCAGGGTGACCTTTTAATGCCACGCTCAGGCTGCCCTGATCTTCTTCTGGTCGGGCAGGGAGCCAGCCTCAGCCGTAATTTCTTGAGACCCCAGGGAGCAACCAGGCCATTAGAACACTGGGTCTGCTGAAGATACTGGGGTGAATGGGCTGGGCAGGTCCATCTGGGCCACAAAGCCCCATGGCCACCAGCATTCATTGCGTTTCCCTTGCATTTTGTTTAACCTCTTTGTTGCTTGATTTGATCTTGGTTGTACAGATGGCAAAGAGTCCTTGTGTCTGTTTGAGGGGGAGGGCAGGGCACAGGGGACGCTGTCTAGTGCAAGCTGTGACAGTTATTGCAGGGGTTGGTGATATTTCTACAGTACCTGCTTTCTGGTGGCTTTGCTGTGTCGAAATTCCAGCCACTCCGCGTATGTTGAGTAATCTCCCTGCTGTTACTAAAGAGTCAGTCTGTCTCTCTTCCTCCCCCCACCCTGAGTTTCAATTTCCTCCTAATTCTCTCTCTAGACAGCCGTTGCCTCTCCCATGGCGATGCGGTTTTGCTGATGCAGCCTGTTGTCTCTGTCCCTCTTGCAGAAGGATTTCACCATGCGGGAGGAGTTGCAGCAGCGGGACGTGGAGCGCTGGCTGGGGTTCATCACCTTTCTCTGCGAAGTCTTCGGCACCATGAGGAGCAGCACCGGAGAACCCTTTCGAGTCCTTGTCTGCCCCATTTATACCTGCCTCAGGGAGGTAAATGCCTTCAGAGTTTGTCCTTCTCCACCCGTGGGGCAAGCCGTTGCGTTACAGTGCTGAGATGCCCATGGTTTGTAGATGTTCACTTTATGATTCCTACAGGTTTGCTTCACCAGCATGAACACTTCTCACCCCAAAAGTACCTACGTTTGCAGGGATGCTTGGCTTTTCCTACGTATTGTATTTCTGCTAACTAAAACTACGTGCTCCAAGCAAGACCCCTTCATCCAAGGGTTTGCAAAGCCCAGCAGTTGGGACTGCAAACCCAACATCTGGGTTTGCAGATCCCAATGTTGCAAAAATCCCCACCGAAGGAGCTTAAAAAGCTTCTTAACAGCATGTGAAGCCACCTAAATAGATGAGACAGAGGGGAAGAAAGAGGGAGAGAGCTGAGGTCCCATATGTCCTTACTCTCCACCTAGTGCAGCAGAAATCCAGCCCTGCCACCAGGGTTGGGGACATTTCAGAACCTGAGCTCCTGATGAGCTCGTTTCAGAGCCTGAGCTCCCCATGGTTCGGAGTGAGAGAGACCTCAGAGAGAGAAAAGGCAACTCAAGTGTTAACATTCAATAAAGCAGGAGAGGGCTTTCCCAAGTCCTGTTTTAAGGATGGTTTTGTCTCCTGCTGCTGTCTGTAGAAGACTTTCTCAGAAGAATCTGCTGCATTGCCCAGGGTTGGAGCTGTGAATCTCAAATTGTCAGTAGCGCTTCTGTCAGGCCTGAAATAACTTACTGTTAAATACGTTCTCCGCTAGACCTTGGGCAAGGAAAAGATAAAGAAACTGCTGGCGGTGACTTTTCCACGCATGGGAAGTTTTCTCTGAATGCAAGCACATAATAAACATTTTGTCTTCACAGTAATGTTGTGGGTAGGGTTCACAGACGGTGACTGCAGCAGTGGGAAAGAGCCCAGGCATCATGACGAGGCACACATATCTAGCACAGGAGGTGGGAGAGGATACTAAGAATAGCCTAACTTCCCCAAAATCTCTGCCCACAGCAGTATGTGTCACCTTATGGGGAAGATCTTGGCGTCTAGCAAAGTTGCCATTCCCCTCCGCTTCCCATCACAGCAGTGACACAACCCAGCCCTGGTTCTGCCAGGATTTTTCGCTGCCCACTCCTGTCTGTCCTCACCGTGCTGTCACAGTCCCTCTTGTCACCCTGCTGATACATGGGGACACAATGGAGATCTAGAGGTGCATGGAAGGACATTAATTTTGTCTATCAGGGATTTTTTTTGCTACAGGGCAGCTCCACAAAAAGCCGCCTTCTAATTATATCAAGACGACATACATAAATTTACTTCTTAAAAATACATCTCTGTTCCTTAACAGAACAGCTCTGTTCTTGTGATGGTGTTTGTCAGAGAAGAAGACCCTTAGCTTAGCTGACATGAGTAAGCCTGAGTCTCTCCTGCCCCAAAGTGGTTGATCTGTGACTGATTGCTCTGCAGGGTGGTGGCCTTGACTGACGCTGTTCCTCTTCGATGGCTCTGGGCTGGGTTTTTGCCTTGCCACCATTTTTTTGCCACCCTCAGGTAATCCTGTCACACAATTCAGGAGAATGAGACAGCCTATTTATCAGCAGTGATAGGTGCCAGGCTCTCAGATGGTTGCCAGAGCCAAAGCAAGGCTGTAGACACAGCTGAGGTGGTGGTGGCTCTTGCATCCACACCTAAGAAAGGACAGGGACATGTGCGCAGGCTGACCCTTCCAGGTGCTCCATGAGATGTTGGAAACTTCCGAGTAGTACAGGGTGCTCACCCCTTGGTGAGCTTCATGAAGCACATGGGCTGGTGTCCCAGGGCAGGAGGGGGCATCTGCATGGCCCAGATGGTTTACGACTAGCCAGCAGGCATGGGAGTTCCTTGCCTCAGGATGGGTTCAGAAGGTGTAGTGATTTTCTCTCCTTCCTGCTGATCAGCCTGTACGTCCCCATGTACAATCTTAGCCCCTCACTCCTTCTTCCGTGGGCATCCTCCAGCAGAGCCCCTCCGTGCTGCCCACAATCATACTTAGCTCCCTCTGCCTCCATCCACCCATCTCTTCACAATAAATCATTACCAGAGGAGAGATAACATCTCTCCCTCTGCCTGTCCTTTCAGCTCCTCCTGCTTTTTAGTTTCTCTGTCTTTTTTTTTTTTTTCTTCTTCCTTTTTCCTTTATAGCTTTGGCAGACTCAGCCAAAGGTCAGCGAGGGAGTGAGCAAGAGGAAGGGGAAAGTAGCCTGATGACCAAGGCAGGAACGTCTCTTCCCTTCCCCCTGCAAAGCTTCCTCTCTCCAGCTCTTTTCCTTTCCCCTCCAGTAACTGCTTATTAACACCATCATTAATTTGTGGAGCTGGGCTGGGTGAGAGGAAGCAAGGATGGCAGCAAGAACATCAGTGCTGGGTGGCCCAGGAGGAGCTGGGGATGTGGCTGGGGCATCACGTGGCAATGCTGCTGTTATTTATTGAGCTGTGTGGATGGGTTGGCTTTGTGGGCTGAAAAAAAAAAAATCCGGAGAGAAGTTCATTTCAGGCGAGGCTGGAGTGATAAATGCTGGGGTTTGCTGGCTAATGGAACCAACATTCATCACCATCCTCAGGGAAGCAGGCAGACCACTGTGTTTCGGCATCAGCCACAGGGATGAGTGTTTAATCATGGCAAAGGAAATTTGGGTCAGAGCTGCCACCTCACCTGGGTAGTGTTTTGGGAGCCAAGGGAGTGGCTGTGCCCCCTGGCATGAACAGGGTCCACGCTGATCCCCTGTCCACATCCTCCTCTGCATTTGTCACCTGAGCTGCCTGCTGAAAACAGGGTGGGGAGAGAAGGAAGTGCCTACCACCATGTCTGACGTGGTGACTGCCTCTCCCAGGAGCTGGATCGCCAAAGAATCAAAAAGTTTAATTCCCAGAACCGTTCTGAGGGTTTGGGGTGAGACTTGTGCAGGCAGAGAGTGTCTTCACGACAAGGTCTGGTTGGGTCAATGTTGGGATTTTAGGCGAAGAGGTGGTTTGCCAAGAGAAGTAAAAGATGAGTCCAACTCTTGTTAAAATGGTTTGGTGGAGCACAGTGAGTTTATGTGATGCGTTAGACTGAAACAGGTTTTTCTGCTTGGAGTAGTGTGCAGTTTAAGTTGGAGAAGGGAAATGGGATGCCCAAGCCCAGCCCAAAGGTCGGCATTGAAGATGGTTGGGGGTAAGGAGGTATTCTTACGGTGAGCAGAGGCGGCCCCTTTTGCGGATGAGAACCATTGCAGCCATCAAATCTGAGAAGTTTGGGAAAAGAATAACAAAGCAGAGAAGTTAAATAGAAATAAAAGAAAGAGCTTTCCTCCTATTCTTCTCTTGAGGCTTCAGGGAATCGAGGGCGAACTGGATGAGGGGATTGTTCTCAGGGAAAAGTTTTCCCCAGGGGTGGTTGTGGTGCAGTTAGGACACCACGGGCTTGGCCCTTGCATGCTTCCAGCCCTGGCTGTTCTCACATGGGACCAGTGGTGGCATCTGCCAGAATCACATTCCTCCACGCGTCTTTTATCTGCCTCCATGAAAACACTGTTAGCAGTTTTAAGATGTCCTGGCTCCCGCGCTTGATGGTCTAAGCAAGAGGGATGTTCCACTGTCTTCTCCCAGCTCTACAGCCCATGTGCGCTCAACTCTGGCCTTACTTTATTTCACAAAATCACATCAAATTTGTCCTTCTGCCTCTCTGGAATGGTGGGGAGTGAACATGCTGACGTCCTTGCTGCCCCAAAGCCTCTGCCCCATGCCCAGACATCGAGGACCTCATTCAGCCCCGCTCCAGCAGTACTTTGGGTTGCATATCCCCCAAAACCAACTAAAACCAGGAGAACAACCAAGGGACTTAGATTCGTGCAGGCTTGCCATCTATCTTTCTGTGGCCTTCAGCAGAGCCAGCAAAATGTAGAAAATGGGTTAAGACCAAGGACCAGAAAATGTCAGTTGAACCACCAGTGGGACAGGAGCACTTCAGAGCCCTGTGCCTGGTGCAGCAAGTGCCCCATGGCTACTGAAGACATAGAGATAATAAAATATATTCTATACCATCTATTATCACCACTTTTGCCTTCCCTAGCTCTTTCCTAAGCGTGGTTGGAGCTGGCTGTTCATCCAGCTCTGTGCTACCCATGGTGTGTCAATGGGGTTGGCATGGGCCAGCCCAGCTCGCTGCCCTCCCAACTTCATCCCCCAGTGCTGCTGGGGAGGAGTGTTAGGACTGGGTCCTGAGGGACCTAGCCCAGCTCTTTGCAATGACTGAGGTCTGCATGGAAGGAAGGGTCATAGCCAGCTTGGAGCCATGATCGTGCTCTGCAGAAGCCAGGGCAGATGAGTGGTGGTAGGAGCCTTGGCTCTTCTTGTGTCTCCATCTCATCCTCAGCAGATATCATTGGGACGCCAACCCAGGAGGTGCCTCTGAACCTGGGAGCTGTCACCTTCCTGCTAGCCTTCTGCCAGGAGGAGCCACTTCCAGCCAAGGTGGTTGGGGTCGGACGCTGCTTTGGATGCATTTATTTGTGTGATGCCATTCAGCAGTCAGACTTGGCTTTACAGCCAGGTAACCGGAGCAGTTGCCTATGGCAACAGAGCAAGGAGATGGAAAAACTGGCTTGCGGACCTAAAGCTGGAGAAGATGTCAGGTGACAATGTCACTGTGGTCCCCTCAAGGCACCTTGCCGATTGGGGTCCCACAAGCGCAAGCAACAAGGTGGGCTCTGCCCGCGCTCACCCCCCTCACAACCCTATCCCACCTCTTTACCGTGCCCCTGCGCTCCTCTTTTGTGCAGGACTTGGCATTGTTTCTTTTTAACTCCTGAGGTCCCTCTGGATGGCAGCTCCTCAAGCACATTCAGTGGTCCTCCTTCACTCAGTTTCAACTACAAACTTTGCAAGAGTGTACTCCTCACCTCCTCCTCGTCATGGATAAGGATGATAACTGGGCAAGTCCTGGGATAGACACCTCCCTACTCATCACTGGCCTCCAGTAACTGCAGCCCTCTGAGCCAAACCATGCAACCATTTTTTTACCTGTCTGATTGTCCACCCATGATGTCTTAGCTTGAGTACAAGGGGATTGGATTCCAAGGGTGACAGGGAGCAGCTTTGCTGCAGCACCGTCCCGCTCTCAACACCCGCGAGTACATTGGGCAGGACTGTTGAGGCAGGTTTGGAACAAAGCCCGGGAAGCAGCTCATCACAGAGAGACTAATTAAACTGCAGAACTCCTTCACGCAGGAGGCTGTGGCTGCAGGACCGATTCACCCCAGCTTGGAGGGGTTATTGCAGCTGGGGCTGGGCGGGTACCCTGGGGGTATCACCCTGAGTATCACCAGCCATTAGCAGTTCGTGGGCATTGACCTGACCCAAGACAGATGCTTTTATGATCTTATTGCCAACCCTGGGGACTGAGGGCAGCGCCCAGGAGCGCTGAATTAGCCCCACAGAGGCATCAGGGAGCAGAACTTGGCAGGCTGGCAGCGGGCAGGATGGTTGCTCCTCTGCAGGAGTTGTCTCCTACCTCCAGTCTGGTTGGTGGAGACGGTCCCATTTCAGCATCGTTTAAAATCTTGGCACACTCCCATCACTTCCCTGCCTTGGTGCGCACTGCTAACTGAAAGCCTCGGGGTGGTGGTGCAGGGAGGGTAAATACTCCTCGTCTAATTGCCTTTCCCCCACGTCTGAGTCTGCGGTGCAGCAAGTAGATGGGTATCCACTCCCATCCCTTCTCTTAGTGCCTGTTATCTCCTGGGGCCATGCTGTATAATTTAGCAAAATATTCTAACACGGTAATTAACGTCTGAACTTCAAGAGGGCACTGCCTTTTCACTGTCTCCTTCAGAGGAAGAGAGAGGAAAACCTTCCCAGCTGCAGGCAGATGAGCGAGGAGGGTGGTGCTGTTTGGAAAAGAAAATTGTATCTTTTAACATTGATTTTTTTTTTTAATCACTCTCACTTTTTAAAAAGCATCAGCCTTTTGAGGCAAAAAAAAAAAGGTCTTTGACAGTATAATGAGCTGCTAGGATTTTTAAGATTATTCTTCTAGTCAGAGATTGAGACAATCAAATGAGCAAAGGCACCAATGGGACAGATCCTGACCCCACACCACGCTTCCACCCAGGTAGTTCCATGAGGCCGGATCTGACCAGAGAACATAAGTCCTCTATGAAGAATGGGACTTACTTCCTCATAAAAGTCCTCTTCTGGTCCTCCCATCTGGTTCTGCAAAAATCAGTGATTTGATGTCCCATTCGGCGGGACTGGGACAAACTGGGAAGTGCTTTGTAGGGAGAAAGGATGGAGAAGGGATGAGGGGTGTGGGCATGCCAGGGAAGGAGGGAGAAAGAGGAGGCTGGAGGTCAAGGACATGGAAAGGAAGGAAAAATGGGGAGAGCAAACAAGCGTGGAAATTTGTGGGAATCCAGAAGAAGAGGATTTAAGACCTGAAAGAGCTGGGAGAAAACTCTGGGATTTGGAGCAAGCAGGGTACACGGATGTGTGAGGTGATGTGGACCTTCAGAGCCGTGGCAGGAGGTAGCGTGTGGGAGCAGGGGTCTGCAAAGAGGAGGGACAGGCGCGTGTCTGTCGGTAGGACCACACTCCCGATGGGGATGGATGTCCCCGTGGCTCTGTGCCTGCCATGCAATAAAAAAATAAAGAGCTGTGAAAAAAGCTGCCGCACACGCAGACCCGTTGTAGCTGCGCTGGCAAAAACCCTCCAGTGAATGCAGCTTGCATGGGGAAAAAAAAAAAAATCCCCTTAATCAGCATCATTTCAGTCAAAGGGCAGAGTTAAGGTGAAGGAGATCAGATGTTCTTTGGGAGCAGATGAGGACAGACCAAAGCGAGGTGGCCAGAGTGACGCCCTTGTGCCCAGCTGCTCTTTTGAGTGTTTTATATGCGGGAACATGTATTCTTGGAAAGCTAGGGGACTCGTTTAGTCCCAGCATTAAAATCTTAGTGGCGCATTTTAAATAGAGAAGGGGAAATGCTACCCTTGTTTCTCTGAGACCCATGGAGAAGGCAGAGGAAGCAATTAGGGCAGATAAAGAAACGAAGCCAGATACCATCGCACAGGATGGTCCCTCCTCGCGTGGCTTTGTTTTTGTCCTTCGCCCTCTGTACCAGGCATTGTTAGTTCCCAAAAATCCTTTCAATGGGATGTAAACACAACTATTTGTGTCTGCCGCCATGCGCTCTCTCCCTCTGCAGAGCCAGGAAAAGCGGAGAACGTCCGGCGAGCCAGGGTGGAGCCCGTCGCAATCAAGCGCGATGGTCTCGCCACTGTTTCTTTCCATGTTTTGTGTTTCCCTGGGACCCTTGGGATGAGATCACATCCTCCTCTCCCAGGGTTATTATGTCTTCGGCTGGGCAGGATGAAGCCGGCCGGCCGGGTGGCTCGGTCTCCCTGTGCGCACAGACTGGGTGGCTCTGTCCGTCTGTCTCACCCACCTTCAGGTCCTGAAGGTCCACCTCCCACCAGAGGATGTGTAACCACGAGGCTACTGTTGAATTGCAGTGTCTGGGTTGATGAGTGACCAGATTTTCTTCATCATTGTCTCCAGTAATTACCTCATAATGGTTTCCATCTTTGCAGGAATCTCTTCTGCTGTTCCAGATCCAGGGAGAGAGAGTCATGTTTCATGCTTTCCCTTGTCTACAGTGGAGAGGAGTAGGAGGAGTTTCCCATGACTGGGTACAAGGTTTTATTCATCTAGCCTTCAATTTGCCGTTCATGTCTCCAAGTTCTTCAGGAGTCTGACAAGGAGGATAACCAACATTTTGGTTTACTCAACGCAATAAACAAACTAATCTCTTCTTACCATCCTCCCAGGGAGTGTTGATTGGGTAATAGAACAGAAGTCTCCTCCTCAGCTGAGAGCAACGCATCACTGTAAAAGGATCAGGTTGTCCAAAATACATTAGGGAAAGTGCTTCCTCTGGACGCAACTCTCAGCGCAGCCATGCCAGCCTGAGCAGCTCCAGCCCCGAGCTCCTTCCCTGCTGTGCCATCTCCTCTGGGCAGCTGCTTCTGGGACCAGCAGTGACACATGCTGGTCGCCACTTCCAAATGGACCAGCAGAGCTACTGTCAGCATGTTCTCATCCAGGCTGAGACCAGGCCACCCTGGTCTTCCCAGGCCAGGGAACTGGGAAGAGGGACCCCTCCGTGGGATGCATGGGTTGGTGGCAACTTGTGCATCTTCAGTGGGCTTGAAGACTTCACCACAGCCTGCCTCTCCCAGCTCAGCTGGGTTTTTGGAGCCCAACAAATGTTTTGGAGCACAGCAGAGCCTATGCCTCGTGCAGAGACCAGCACAGGCAGCTCTATAAGGGAAAGCTTTTCCCCAAAACATTGTGTTTGGGCAACCTCTACATGAAATGGATTAACAGAGGAGATGCCACTGATGCCTGTGGACTTTAAAGGCTTTCTGTTTCCAAGTGCTTGCTTGTTTCTTCTCTAGGGAGAGGTCTCACCTGACTTCCCTAGCTCGATACTGCTTTAGATAGGGTGGCACTGGCACAGCTTGAGGGGGGCGGGATCAGCCCAGCTGACCTTCTGATGCCATGGGTCAAGGAGCTGATACTTCCAATGGAAGTAGATTGTAGAAATCCTGAAACTGGCCTTGCTGGTGGAGTGTTTTGTAATTACTTGTCCCCGACACGCTCATTTGCACTTTGCATTTTCCCCAGTCTTGGCTTTTTTCACCACCCCGTGCCTTGTGACAATAAGAAAAGTGAAGTTGTAGCAATTGTGTGGCTCAGAGAAGCGCGTGACTCTCCCCAGGCAGATCAGCCGGGCAGTCCCATGGATGTTATCTCAGGCATCTTCCTTAAAGACTTGCGACAGCAGGTCGATAAGGGGCTGCTGAAAAAGCAGAAAATTGCTATTGATGTCTTTCTGTGGAGAGCCTGTAAAGTGCAGCAGAACTGGCTTGTGCTCCCAGGAGGACCAATCTAGTAGACTGCAGGGCTTCCAGGAGGTTTTTGGGGCAGGAGCTCCCCAACTGTGGTCCATTAGACCACCAAGAGTGCCTGCAGAGCCATGTCAGGGGAACAGTGCCTTGACAGCACTTCTGGTTGTAGGAAATGATCATAGGACTGTAGAATCACAGGATGGTTTGGGTGGGAAGGGACTTTCAAAGCCCACCCAGTCCAACCCCCCTGCAAGGAGCAGGGACATCTCCAACCACATCAGGTTGCTCACAGCCCTGGCCAACCTGGCCTGGAATGTTTCCAGGGATGGGGCATCCACCGCCTCTCTGGGCAACCTGGGCCAGTACCTCACCACCCTCAGACTAAACAACGTCTTCCTTCTATCCAGTCTAAATCTACCTTCTCTTAGTTTAAATCCATTATCCCTTGTCCTATTGCAACACCCTGATAAAAAGTTTGTCCCCATCTTTCTGAAAAGCTCCCTTATAAGGGGGTCTCTGTGAGAGCTGCAGAGCTGGAACAGATCCACCTTGTTGAGGATAAAGTCCACCATGGCCCTTCCCAAGGGCTCCTCTGGTTAAAAACAGGACTGGGAAGCACCACCTCTCCCGCACCCTTTCAAGTACATTCTCCTTAAGCTCCAAGTGGCACGAGTAGCTGGTTTTTTTTCCTTCTTCCTAATCAAGACTTGTCTCTATTTCACCCGTTGCCTCATTTTATACCAGTGAGTTGGTTGCTACACCTGGATGATGCGTTTGCAACACGTGGGTTCCTCTGTGGTTGTGGTCCACACTCCCCAGGGGCGATACCAGCAGGCACCTCTTCGTGACCTACGTGTTAGATGAAAAGCATACCTGTGGGCAGGGACCGCAGAGCGGTTGCGAGGCTGGAGCTTCACGCCTGAAGCTGTCTGGATGTCCGTGCATGTTGCCATCTGGATGGATGAACTGGAGATGCCCGTCGGGGAACGGGGGCAAGCGGCATGTGGGCTGCGGTTGGTCCAACTTTCTCTAGGCCAACTTCCTCCCGACCTCTCCATGGCTCTGTGTGGATATTTTCAAGCTTTCTGTGTTTTCACGCTAGAGTCTTCACCAAAGCATCAGAAGACACTGCATGCGAAGAGGTAGTTTGTGGCAAGCATTGCTTATATGTCATTTTGCAAGTGATATCACGCACGATAATTAGTACTGTGCCTTGCAGGAGAAATATCGTTGCAACTGGAAAGGGTAATGTGTGTGTTGGGCTGTTCCCACTCTGTCTCCTGGAGAGAATTGCTGAAGAACGCAATTAAATCTCTGTGGTTTGGTGATAAGGGACAGTGGGGCAGGTTCTCCAGTCCTGCTCGTGGCGTGGGCACCCCTGAGAATACCAAGTAAGCACTTTAGCTTCTCAGCAGCCCAGGCGATCTCGGAAAGCAGATAATACACCCAGATATTTGTGGGTATGTGAATCCCATCACCTTAGCTGGTTTGCTTCTGGTGGTCTGCACCCCACATGCATGTGCATCCATTGGTCTTCAGGAGGTGGTTCTCTCTGTGATGAACCACAGCTGCAGTTTTGGGGCTTCTTTGCTCCCTCAAGGGCCATTGCTTGCCCACCCCCTGGGGCTTATGATACTGACCTCAGCAAAGATCATAGAATCATAGAATGGTTAGGGTTGGAAGGGACCTTCAAAGGTCATCTAGTCCAACCCCCCTGCAACCCCCAAGATGTAAAGAGCAGATTTTGGGGCCACAGAGGCCAGAGGATACTGGTCCCAGTAGCATACCACGGAAACCAGTTGCACTCCAGAGCCACTGCAGCTCCCCCACCAAACACCGCACTTCCAGGAATGGACCCTACAATTAATTTTGCCTTGCTTATGAAAATATTCAGCACCTGGAGCCCACTCGGGCATGCTGACCTTGCAGAGGACCTTGCCCAGTGCTCCATCTCTCACCAGGACACAGAAATTTGGAAGAGGAGGAGCCCAATATCTTCTACTACTCCGCAAAGCTGCTAGTCCAGCACTAGAAACAAAAGTTAGGAGTCTTTCGCAACTGAAAGGTTGGGTATTATACGACTGGCTGGGCAGATTCTGGCATGCAGCCTCCTCTCTTAGGAAATCAAGCAGACTCTTTGTCTGCTTTCCAGCAGCAACTGCTGCTTTCATTGCCCAGCTTCGCCCGATACGGGGGAAACCGGCTGGAGAGCAAAGGGAAGTTTTTCTCGCAGATGGCCCCAGCCCCCCGGGGACGATTACACGTTAAACCAAGAAGCGTGTGAGTCTCGGTTCACCTGCCCTGTCATCTGCCTCGTGCTTCTTTTTCATCTCCCTCGTCCACGTTCATAAGCCAGTTTGAGCCGTGTGGGAACCCAGTGGAGAGGGATGGGGTGGTGCTCGTGATGGGATTCGAGCAGATGCACGCAGCAGGGAGGAGCAGTTATGAATTAAATAAATAACAATTCCAATGTGGGAGTGCTGATTTAATAGATATAGCATGTTTAGGTTAAAATATTTTAAGTAAATGTGAATTAGATTGCAAACGATGAATGCAATTGGTTGGGTTCAGGTTTATGGTCCCGCAAGCGCCAGTACTTCAGGGCTGTGATTCCCCTGAAGGTCTCGAAGCGTTTGCACCATTTTTTCTTGCAGAGCTCTGAGGGCTGACACAGGGGTCCAACAGCTTTGGGAAACGCCGTGCTTTGAGGTGCCTGGTGCTTGCATGCGGGGAGCAGCCGTAGGTGAGCAGAGGTGGGGGGGATGGAGCACCCTTTGAGAAATGCATGCAGGATGAGCCCAGCAGTGTGCCCAGGTGGCCAAGAAGGCCAACAGCATCCTGGCTTGTATCAGGAACAGTGAGGCCAGCAGGAGCAGGGAAGTGATTGTCCCCTTGTACTCAGCACTGGTGAGGCTGAACCTCGAATACCGTGTGCAGTTTTGGGCCCCTCAGTACAAGAAGGACGTTGAGGTGCTGGAGTGTGTCCAGAGAAGGGCGATGAAGCTGGTGAGGGGTCTGGAGCACCAGTCTGATGAGGAGCGGCTGAGGGAACTGGGGTTGTTCAGTCTGGAGAAGAGGAGGCTGAGGGGAGACCTTACAGCTCTCTACAACTGCCTGAAAGGAGGGTGTAGGGAGGTGGGTGTTGGTCTCTTCTCTCAAGTAACAAGCGATAGGATGAGAGCTGTGGCAGGGGAGGTTTAGATTGGAGTGGTAAGGAGTGGTCAGGCACTGGACCAGGCTGCCCAGGGCAGCGGTGGAGTCACCATCCCTGGAGGTGTTCAAAGAACGTGTAGACGTGGCACTTCAGGACATGGTTTAGTGGGCATGGTGGTGTTAGGTTGATGATTAGACTTGATGATCTTGGAGGTCTCTTCCAACCTTAAAGATTCTGTGATTCTATGCGGGTAGCTGACAACCATCTCTGGCCATGGACTGGGACTCTGGCTCCCAGTGCACCAGTAGATCTGCCTGCTGGGCCCTGCTCTGCTGTGGAGGACCATGCGTGGGCTTTGTGGGCAGGTTGTGGGCCTCTCCAACCCACATATCGCAGGCAGAGGTTGAACTGTGACCCTTGGGACTGGTATCTCTTGGTGTCTTGATGGAGCAGTGAAGCACATGGTGCCTGGATGAGGTGGAGCACATGATGCCCTCATGGACAAGATGGAGCACATGCACTCTCCTTATTCAGCCAAGTCACATGAGATGAGCTGCAGGAGGGCAACATGAAGGTAGAGGGTGCCTGCCCAAGTCTGGGGGTGGGATCTGTTCTTTGTTTCATCATAGGTAGATAAGACTATTAGCCTCATCAGCCAACTATCTGAGCACTGGACAGTGACATTCATCCTCACAGCTACCTTTTGAGGTAGGGAAGCATGTCCCAACTCTGCGTGGGACTCTGGGTGGGAAGCTGGGACAAGGAAAGCCCAGGTGATGTTGCAGCCTTTCCCTGACCACGTTTTCCTGGCAGAGAGCAGGATCATCAAGGAGACCACGGCACAGGAAGGGCTAGCATTGGGCCACCACAGGTCCTTCCTACTCAATCCTAACTCCACTTTTCTTGCTTTATTTTTCACATTATGTTATTTAATACAGAACAGCAAAAATCGGAAAGGTGAATATATATTTAATTTGCATCCCTGTTTCATGCCCTGCATATCAGGTAAATACCCCAGGAGCAAATTTCTGGACTACTGCCTGTTTGTATTTGTCCCTAATTTTTTTTTCCCCTGTTATTGTTGGGTTTAAAATAATCTCATGGTTTTTTTGCGAAGAATCTTTGAACTGTTTGTGAGAACTTATCTCAGAGCGTGTGGCTTGGGCTTCACTAACATTTTCCAAACAACTCAGCAGAAAGATAAACTGGGAGGGGGGACCGCTGGATGTCTTCAAAACCCTAGCTGAACCTTTGGCTAATGTGAGATAAAAACCGATGGACCACATGCTCGTCGAGATGCTGTAAACATTGTCTTCAGAGCAAACAAACTGCTGTCTGCTGAAAACAGAAGAGGGTGAAGACAAAACTTTGAGAGCCATGATAATTCCTTGAATTACCTCTTTTTTTTCCTAGCTATTTTCCAGCAATTGTCGAGCTGGTAAACAAATAGACTTTTATTTGTAAAGCAAAGGAAATATGAAAAAATGAGAGTGGGAAGGAGAGATGATAAGGCTGAGAATGAAAATTGTTATTTTCGAGCACATTTAGTTGCGCTGAGCAATTTTTATGTGGGCAGTTTTAATTAGTCCAACCACTTCTCCGAAGTTTGCCTTTCCCCGATAAATTTCAGATACTAATTCAGCCAGTTTTCCCAAATTTTCTCCTTTTTCTCAGTGTTTAGTGCATGCAGTCAGCTCCACACTGCATGCAGGGATTAGCTCAGGGCCAACAGCGCTTGTTCCACCCAAGGCGATGGAGTGGAAGTGGCCAGAGCTTCGAGTGCTGCCTCATGGTACAGTGTTTTTCATAATGCTCCAGCCGACTTTGTTGTCTGAGAATCCCGTTGTTTTATCTACTTGAAACTGTACTTTCTCTTGTGGTTTTAGCAAAACACCTGAAACAGCATCTTTGTGCATGTGACAAAGTCGTAAAAGACTTGACAAAGTCGTAAAGACGAAAACAAAGAAAAATTTGTATTCTTGATCCCGTTTTGAGGGTCTTTGCTCGTGGTTTGTGGGGTGAGACATGATGAACTTCTACGCTTTGCCGTTACCAGGTAGAGCCGTTGACCTTCGCTGCACACCCGAAGTCTGAACCAAGCAGGGCAAGCGTCTTCCTTCACCATCCCTTGCCATGCAGAGCAACATTTTGGGTCTCTCTTGAAAGTTGTTCGTACTTACAAGCTCATATCTGTAATGCCACGTCCATGGAGAGCAGACCAAGGTTGGAGTTGGTGCACCTAAGACACTGTTGTTTCGCTGTATAATCAGTCTAGAAGGAGCCATATTAGTTATGGTGTATTGGACGTAACGTTTTCCCATCAGGTAATTTTGTGGCCGTTAGAAGTGTCCCCACGGGGATGGAGAGGTTCAGCGGTGGGTGGCTGCCCCTTGGGCAGAGCCCTTCCCTTCTAAACAGCCACTCCCAGTTCTGTGCCGCTCAAATGTTGTCATCTGATGGTGGTATTTAGCTGCCGTGTATGTGAAAGGAGTGCCTTCTCTCATTGTCTGCTGTGGGATAAAAAAAGTAATGTAATCTAAATAAAATTTATTCTGAAAGCTGTAAATCTAAATTATCTGTGTTCTGTCCTGCTTGCTGACTCTCAGCAGCTGGTGATACCCCATACCTCGTCTTTTGACATTGTTTATAATCTCTTTCCTCCCCTCTTTCTGATTTTCTGTCCTTTCCTCCTGGAAGTGGCAAAAGCCAAGCTGGATGAAGAGATGGAAGAAAGGTCGCAAGGAAGGAGGAGGTCACGCATTTCTCACCACCTCTGTCTTCTCTCTTTTGCAGTTGTTGCAATCTCAGGATGTGAAGGAAGACGCTGTGCTTTGCTGCTCCATGGAGGTAGGGAAGCACCTACACCAACCCACCCTGGTCCTCATTGCTTTGCCCCTTGTGTCCTTGGCTGTGCACATGCCGAGCAGCTATTAGATGATTCCAAACCCACCCAACCACGTTGCCTCTTTGCATTACAGAATCACAGGATGGTTTGGGTTGGAAGGGACCTTTCAAGGGCACTTGGTCCAACCCCCCTGCAAGGAGCAGGGACATCTCCAACCAGATCAGGTTGCTCACAGCCCCGGCCAACCTGGCCTTGAACGTTTCCAGGGATGGGGCATCCACCACCTCTTTGGGCAACCTGGGACAGTGCTCCACCACTCTCAGTATAAAAAAAAAGTCTTATGTCATGGTGAATTTCCCTTCTTTTAGTTTACAACCTTTACCCCTTGTCCTATCACAACAGGCCCTGCTGAACAGTCTCTCCCCATCTTTCTTCTAAGCCCCCTTCAGGCACTGGGGGCCGCTCTCAGGTCTCCCCAGAGCCTCCTCTTCTCCAGGCTGAACAGCCCCAGCTCTCTCAGCCTGGCCTCACAGCAGAGCTGCTCCAGCCCTATGATCATCTTCATGGCCTCCTCTAGACCTTCTCCAACAGGTCCATGTCTCTCCTGGGCTGAGGACCCAAGACCTGGACACAATACCGCAGTGGAGTAGATGGAAGACACCACCATGAGATAAGAGATGTGCCTTGAAACTCTCTCACTAGACTTTTGCTGCATGTAAATGGATGCAAAAAGTCTGGTAGCTGGGGTATCATCACAAAATTTTATCATCCTGGTTCCTTCAAACTTCACCCTACGTTTATTTTTTTAAAACAAAAACACTTGCCTTGGAGCAGAAGCTGCCCTGTGGCTCACAGGGAGAGATTTGCTGTGCTCAGCAACAGCTTAGCAGAGAAAGGCTGGTACAAATACTGCAGAGTTTCCTTAGTTTCACTTTTGGGAAGTGATTGTCCCATGGGTGTGGATGCTTTCCTTGCAGAGAGTGGTTGACATTCAGCAAAGCGCTAGGCAACCGAGGAGGAGAGTTTGAATTTTTAGGACTTTGGGAGCTATGTGTCGCAGCTCCACCACCTTTTGTGATGGTGGATGCATTGCTGTCCACTCCACGCTTGGACCTTCTCCTCTGTGGGACCACCTAGGGCTTATGCTGCTCTGTGGAGGCTCTCCAATGGAGTAATTGTTTTAAAAAACCCTTGGCTGTCCTCAGAGAAGTGGCAGGATGGGTATAAATGCAGATCTCGGCAGGGCGGGATGTGTTACGCATACAGGAGGGCTCAGCTTATTCTGATTAATGACTGGGAGGTGCTGACAGCCATGAATCAGCGAGTAAATGAAGGGCCAGGTAGAAGGCAGGAATACCACATCACAGCCTGCTCTTTGTTTTGACAATAGCATGATTTTTCGGTGGGATTTTTTTTTTTTGTATTTTTTTTCAAAAGCAATTCAGCCTTGCCGCCTTTGAAGTCAGTGGGAGCTGAACCATTCGCTCCTCCAGAAACCGGCGCAGATGCTTTTCAAAACCTCGCCCTTCGTGTTTTGCTCTTGGAGCCTGCTGCCGAGTGGTTTTGGTTTTCAAAAGCCACGATGCCTTTAACCTTGCCTGTTCGCCCCACCGCATCGAACAAGGGAGAACTGGAGGGGTGGAGGGTGTCTACAAAAGCCAGCACAGCATTTTAATGTCATAGAATCATAGAATGGTTTGGGTGGGAAGGGACCTTTAAAGGCCACCCAGTCCAACCCCCCTGCAAGGAGCAGGGACATCTCCAACCAGATCAGGTTGCTCAGAGCCCCGGCCAACCTGGCCTTGAACGTTTGCAGGGATGAGGCAGAATCATAGACTATCTCAATTTGGAAGGGACACATGGGGATCAGTATGCCGTGGTTGACCCCTTCTTCTCCTGACAGCTGCAGAGCACCGGCCGGCTGCTGGAGGAGCAGCTGCCCGAGATGATGACGGAGCTGTTGGCCATAGCACGCGACAAGATGCTGTGTCCTTCTGAGTCCATGCTGACACGATCCCTGCTGCTGGAGGTCATCGAGTTGCACGCCAACAACTGGAACCCCCTGACACCCACCATCACACAGTACTACAACAAGACCATCCAAAAACTGACGGCTTGAGGGGCAGAGCGAGGTGGGGTGGGAAGGGTTGAGAAGAAGACATGCACCTTCATGGGATCCAGCGAGAGGTTTTCCGATTTAAATCCCCCAGCAGACCAAACCCCAGCATGCTCGAGAATACGTTCGTGGGGTGGGGAGGGAGAAGCATGTTTCTTTTTCAGCCACGTCGCCAAGTGCCACCCCTCTTCCCCGCCGTGGTTTTGTTTTAGGGGTTTCTTTTTCTGAACTCATTGCTCAAGCAGCAGCAACGCATCCCGCCGGGTTATTGTTTGGCTTTCGAAAGAAGACAGAGAATTTGGGGGCGGGGGGGGCGAACCTAATCCAAGATGGGGCTAGTATTGTTTTCATGCCGTCCTCCTGCCTTGCCCCAGCCAACTGGCAGGAGACAGCAGGCAGCAGATGTCTCGGGAGGACAAAGCCAGACACACACTGCACCAGACGCTCATAATTGATGGCTTTTGTCGAGCGGGGTTTGCGCTAGGTTTCCCTCCCCCTCCTCTTGTCTGTGACTTTCTGTGTGTCCCCCTCCCCTACTCGCCACCCCTTCGAAAGCGGAGTGGAGAGTGGGATGATTTTCTTATTTGCACTGGGTTTTCTTTTTCTCGAGCATTTGTATTTCCTTCTTATTTTATTGTATTGTCGAACGGACAATTGCGAGCAGCTCGGAGACGGGGAAAGCAATGCCTTCATGTGAGCTGACTAATGGTTTACATGAAGATGCTGAAGCAGAAGGAATATTTTAAAGGAGTTCAAAAGCCACTGCATAAGTAACATAGCCACTGTTGTCTTGCCAGTAACCTCCTCGATGGATTGAGAAACACGTCCTCTGAGCTGGGAGCTCTAAGAAATAGGGGATTCTGCGGCTCTTGCTGTTAAAGCCGCCATCATCCTTCAGCCACTAAACTATAACCCGTTTTTTTTTTTTTTTTTTGTAATGTTATTTTTTTTTGTTTCCATTGAAGGAGTGCTTTATTGTAATTACTGTCATGGTTGTAATTATACATTTAAATCCAGGCCTGTTGTAATTGGGCCTAATAATGTACAGGGCAAGGGAGAAATGAAGGTTTGATATTTTTCTTTGGAGACTGGTAAAGAGAAGACAAGATGCGTATAGCAAAAAGGAGGAGAAAAAGAAGAGGAAAAAAGAGGCAAAGCCAAAAATAGAGGTTTTGAGCCTGGCTTATAACTAGCTGAATTTGCTATTCAGTGTTTCTAGGTGTACGGTGTACAGGAGCAGCTCTGTCCCATGGTCAGTGTAAGTGGCATCGTGTCCTCAAGGGATGGGTGATATGTTTGGAGGGGGAGAGCTTGCTCCCAAGTCCTTGGGTTGCTCTGGTATCACTGGGTTGCTCTGTGCTGGAGCATCCCTAGGGAGAGGGCATCGCGGCGGGGGTGATGGTTGAGATGCCGCCTGGATGAGGAAATGCCCAGAGGATACAAAGGGACACACCACACCGTTGCATCACTCCCTGAATCCTGAACATCGGGACTTGGTGGTATCATTATTTGCTTGCCTAGTGATGCTTTGACTTACTAAATCACTTCTGGTGCTTATTTTGGTGAAGCCTAATGGGGATGCAAGCTACCCTGTCCCATCTACGCAGTGGAAGAAGAGCCAAGGAAGGCACGTTGCCAGCAGCCCATCCTTTTTTCTTCCCATTATTCAGTTTACTTTCCTTTCCCGGTGATAAGAAGATAATTTATGCGAGGGCGCCAGCACACAGACCCTGGACCAGGCAGACTGGGTCTGAACTCATCAGCTCAAATCCATTTTTCCGAGCAAGATGTTGAATTTCTGGCTTGCAGAGAAGAGAGATTTCACCTCGACCTCTTTGGATGTGCAGTATGTTCTCGGGTGCCTTATGAATGTGTTGGTCTGTCCGCGATGGGGAGGAAGCTTTTGCTGCAAAATTGAAAGGGCAGAAGTTTTCAGCAGAAAATGCATTGCAGGAGGTGACAGTCCTGATGCTGCGGTTCAATATTATTTGAGTTTTCATTTGATTTCTGGTCCGCACATGGAGCAAGAGGAGAGAGCTGGAAATGGGAGCTTTAATTTTCCTGTCTACCCAGAAAGTAGAAAAATTATTGCTGGATGCACTGAACTTGTCTGGAAGAACTGGTTTCTGCTTCCTGGATTCGAGCTCCGGAGCTTCGCGTGGTGATGGTGCCTTGTATTGGGTCAGCTTCGTTAGTAGCAGTGGGGTTTGATAGTGTTAATGAGCAGCTGAACTTGATTAAGGCGACAAAGCCCATCAGTATTATGAGGCTCAGGGTTGTGCCTGTTGCTCTTGGCTTTGCCTGCTCCCTAATTTCTCAGGGAGCGGAGGAGAAGGGGATTTAACACCCATCACAGCATGCCCAGGCACAGCATCAGTCTTCTGGGAGAAGACCTGAAAACCAGTTATGTCTTGATTTTCTTTTTTTTAAAAAAAAACCAAGAAAAATCCTGTAACAGGGGCACAGCCTCGTGGGTTGGTGTGCCAGGGATCCTGCCGACAGCAATCCAGACCACCGCTCCAGTCCATGCAGCTTCTCCCTTCCCCTTCCCCCAGAATTTGCTCTCGGGATATAGTGAAAGAAGAAAAAAAAAAAAAATGAAAAGTCCAGAAAATTGGAGATTTTACTTCTAAAAACCTGAATTTTCACCCATCAGTGCATCAGGAGGTGTTCATGGGCAAAGTGTAAGCCACATGGCACTATTTCTGCTTAAGCTTTTCCCTACTCCTACCAGCTATGAGGATTTTTCCAGTTTTCCTGTCGGGGTGCAATCCTGCAACCCCACCAACCAGGCTTGGCCCATGACTTTCCCCTCCAACACCAGGATTTCTCCCACTGAAGAACTTTTATGTGAAATTTGTCAATTCTTAATGTGTTGCCATTTATCACGGTTATTAATGTGCATTCATCCAGCCATTAACTGCTTTCGTACATCAGTCGCTCTGTTGATAACATGAAAATCAAAATGTTGACCAAAAATGGGGTTCTCTCTCTGAAATTACGTACTGCAAGTGATATCTTCGTGAAGTAGGAAGGTGGTGGACACATGGCATCATTATACCGTGTTGGGAAAAGAGGTACCACAAGGTCATTTGATGGGGCAGGATGGGGAGCAGCACTGGGAAGTTTTGGGGATTCTTGGTGAGAGCACCTAGGGATGTCATCGAGTATTTCTTCTCTTTTTTTCTGGCTTTCTTTAGAAACAGTCGCCAAATTTTACACTGCGCATTTTTGAAGGTGCATCGCCGACAGCTGCATCTCCCCAAATTAGCCAGATTGAATCTTTGCTGCTCAATAAAAGTATCTGTGTGGGGTTTTAATACGTTTTCCCCATACGGCTACATCAGCAAAGGGGAAAATAACCTCCTCGGGCCAAATATGTGTGGGGCCAAACCTTGGGCTGGTGTAAAGGCTGAAGCATCCGTAGAGGAGCGATGCTCTGACCAACCGCCATGCCGGTGACCTTCGGACGCAGAGCAGATTTGCCAGCTCCCTGCCAGACTCCCCAGCATAAAACTCACCTCGTTCCCAGTGAAATTGTTTCCAAACTGGAGGTTTTTGTTACCCATCCAGTGATTTGCTCAGTTTCCGCATGAGGGATTTCTCCTCGGTTTGGAGAAGTCACGTGTATATGGAGGTGAAGTAAAAATGGGGAAAAAAAAAGGGAAAAGTAAGTTATTTGCTTAGTTCCCCTCCTCCCCAAAGGAGATTAATTAGTATCTATTCTTGGCATGATTGATGTCTTTGAAGGAAAACTTGTCAGAATAACTTACGATTTATTTTCATGCTTATTTTTATAACATCCCTCACTTGGAAGTCTCTCAGAATCTTAATTTTTTTTTTTTTTAAATTTGCTCGCTGGGTATTTTATGGCTTTACACTAATTTTGCTCTTCTTGTTGTTAGCTATTAGCCAGTCCCAGTGATACGCTCAGTATTTTTTCAGGAGAAACAACACTAAGGGTTGTGAAGTCCGCTGTTGATAGCCAAGAGAGCTGCGATGTCCTGCAGAACACAGAGGTAGTTGAACAATAGCAATTTTTTTTAAATGTATTTATTTGCATTTGAAAAAGCAACATTTTTAATTTAATCATATTTGTTAAAATAAGCGCTTTTAAAAAAAAAAATTAAAAAAAAAGGAAAAAGGTTTTGGGGAGAATAAAGACTAGATATTCGTACTAGAGAAAACACAAACCCATTGTTTTCAGCATTTCAGAGACTGTTAAAACAAGGGAGCTAATAACTCTTTGTGGCAATTCAGTCTTTGTTTATAGAACATCCAGACCCACTGTATGCTATAAAATGCATCATCTGAGTAATAAATGTTTAAAGCTTGACATTTCCCCATCTCTTTGTGGGTACATGCTATCGCTTGTGCTGGTCTGGGAGAGACCTTCCTTTTGTTTAGGATGGAAGAAAAACAAGATACGGGGGGAAAAAATATCCCTAACAGTTTTCCGCTTGGAAATGTAGCAGAGAGGCTGATCCTTCCCTCTGTGGGGATGGCGCAGCCCACGCTTCTGGTGCTGAGTCGGATCCTGCGCAATGCTGCGGCTCCGGTTGAGGTTGATCCCTCTTCCCATCAATCACTTCTCATGGGGGTAAGGGTGAAGTCGATGGGAGCAGTGCAAAGCGCTCCATGGATGATGGATTGAGCCCCTTTCCCAGCTCAACCACCACGGCCACCTGCTCCCTGGCCTCTGTCCCAAGGGAATTTCCCATCTATTTGTCTTGTACCTCTGCTGGTCCTGGATGTCTCTTCAAGGACCCCCCATTTATCACATCCATTTCACCCAACACTACACTATGGAGCAGCACTGAAGGCTTGCAAACCGCTCCATTCAACCTGCTAAAAAAAAAAAAAAAATTAGAAATCAGGTTTTCTAAGAATTCTTCTCTTGAAAACCCTTCTCTATCCCAAACCAATTAATTTTTGAGTAATTGAAATGCATGTGTTGGCCCAGGAAGCCGCACGGGTCACTGGAGCTGAGTGGTTTATGCCCGTGTGTCATCAAGCTCTGGACTGAAAATTGGAGGTGAAACGGTTCCTGCTTTTGAAGAAGTGTTCTTGTGAAATGCCCTACGTGACCATGTGCGTGTGCTTGAAGCTCACTGAAGTGCAGCCAAGCTCCAAAATAAATATAAAAAGAAGGCAGAAGAAGGTGGAGCCGTGGCAGAGGGATCCCCGCTGCTGGTTAGGGGCTCAGCTTAGAATCATAGAATCACAGGATGGTTTGGGTTGGAAGGGACCTTCAAAGGTCATCTAGTCCAACCCCCCTGCAAGGAGCAGGGACATCTCCAACCAGATCAGGTTGCTCAGAGCCTCATCCAGCCTGGCCTGGAATGTTTCCAGAGATGGGGCTTCCACCACCTTTCTGGGCAACCTGTTCCAGTACTTTATTGCTATATGGCCATGAATAAACAGATGAGATGTGAAAATGAGGTGTAGACCACTTGGAACTGGTGTGAGTCATCCAGTGTTCCATGCAAGCCCATATCTGCTTAGGGAAAGAGCCTTGGGTTCGTTAAATGCTTCCTGACAAGCTGCTGGCTTTCAGGATCATGTAGATCTATGGAAGGTAGGTGGCATGACCTACCAGGCAACGTTACGCGTGATGTGGGGCATCACCCGATCCATCCTTCTTCCCCAAGGCAGGACCCTTCCTGGGGGAGTTCCTCCAGCCTGCTCATTAAACCACTGGTGGTGGAGAGCAGTGCCTGTTCCCTCCCCAGAATGTCTTGTGATGGACAATGGGGTCATTCCTGGAAGTCTGCATAGAAATTAGAAATATATAAACCCTCTCTTTAGTCCGGATAATCACCAGACCTTGCCTTGGGTTATTTTGGTGATAAGAAAGGGAAAAAACAGTGAGCTGGCTCGTGCCATCTGCTGATGAATAGCTGACCCAGTAGGAACTGGTTTTGTCCTGTTACTTCTACTTACTCCTGACTCCTTCCTGTAACTTCTGTTGCTGCATCAGTGGGGTGGGAGAAAGTTTTGCAGCAAGGGAGACAAATGACTCTTGGTAAGTGAGGGATAAAGCCATCAAAATCTCTCCTCCAAAGACACCTTTTCCAAGGATCCATCCCTAAACATCCCTATCAACACCCTCAACCTACAGCCAGACTCTACAGCTCCAAGGTCTGCTGGAGCTGGAGTTTGGCTTGTTCCACCAAAACAAGGTTCTGAGTGTCTGGACCAGCTTCGGACAGAGGTGACCAACACCAGAGATGGGCTGGGAGCAGCCAAGTCAAGAGCAAGAAGTATCCCTGAGCCCCTGGGACCACCGAGATGTATTACATGAGAAAGCAGCCTGCAGTAAACACAAGATTTTTGGAGCAGATGGATGGGCATTGCTGCAGATCTGAAGCTTTCAAGATGGAGGAATATTCCTGTGAATCCCTCGTGGCTGCCGAAAACCCAGACAGCAGCAAATGCGACCTCATGAATCAGTAAATTTGCTTGTCTTTCCTAAAACACTGCAAACCTGCAAATAGCCGAGATCTTCTCCTCTTCCAGCAGGTCCGCTTCTAACGCTGAACAGTAAGTGTCTTTAAACGCTTGAGCTGGTGGCAAAAGGGGCAACAAAGATAAATTCTAAGTGGCAAAGCACATTCACACCTCGTGCAACAGTGTTGCTGCTGTGTTTGCAAGCTGAACTGTAGCTTAAGTGATTAATGCTTGGGGTGTGACAAGAACAATGATATTAAAACAATAGTGCACCTTACGGGACTCCATGACCTCTTCCTTTTAGACCCTGCGTTGTGATCGTTAATTATAAAGCTGGAGACTTGTGCGGCTATGTAAACGTGACTACTGAGCCTAGCTTTATGTCTGTCCCGCTCCTCAGGACTTCTCTGGATTAGTTCCTAGAGCCGGATTTCTGCAAAAAAAAAAAAATCCCATCCTTGGGCTAGGATTTAATGATTTAAACATTTTCAGAGATGCAGGCACCGCTTGTAATTCTTGGAGAGTTGCTCTGGTTACCCTCGCTGTTAGAGATGGGCGCAGGGTCTCAAGGATGGATGGTCCCAGGGCAGGCCACCAAAACGGAGCCTCCTTAGGGAGGTTTGGCTTCCTCCGCCCCGTGCAAGGCATCGCTCCCCTCAGAGCTGCAGCCTTCAAGGGGTGTTAGCGGCGTTACAAAGCCTTGGTGGATCTGATGCTAAGCCAATGGCTCATTCCATGCCAGGTCAAAGCCAGCTAACCATGTCCCACCAGTCATAGCCATGCCGGGGAATTAATGGGGAAAAAAATGCCAAGTCCCTCTCAAGAGAAACGCCGAGATTTCAAAATTCCGTTCTGTCCTAAATCGTCCGAGTTTTGTACCAAACAAAGCATTTTGTTTCAATGTATGTTATGTTGCTGTAGCAACATTTAAACAAAATGTTTGGACTTTATTAGCACAGGCACTTTCAATAACTTCCCATAGAGCTTCCCCGTCCAAAATTTCCACTTCGAGAAAGCGGTGCCAGGAGGTGGCGAAGGTCTGATGGGAGCAATCACCTCCACCATGCGCTGCGTGGTCCTGGGCTTGCTTCAGCCTCTGCTCCTCTTCTCCCAGTCCTGCATCAGAATTTAATGTCTGTCCACACACGTCGTTCTTAGACACCCGAATACATGACGTGAACACGTGGCCTCACAGCCAAGATGGAGAGGGAGCTGCGCAAACCTTGCTGGTGCTGCTGGTGACCATCAGCTGCTGCTGATGATGGAGCTGTGAGAAGAAACCAGGTCCTGGAAGAGATCGGTGCCTTTGCAACCGGTAGAGATGTGGTGAATATGGACTGCAGTGAGCGTCTGCATGTGAATCAGGGGTGAAGAAATCGGTCTGTGAGATTCCCTGGCGTCTAGGACCTGTGCAAAGTCCAGATGGGTGGTTATGGAGACCATTTCCACGCTTCTGCAGACAGCACCAAGCCTGTGTTTTACTTGAGGGATGCTCAGAGGTGCTGGTGGGGTCGCCAGGCTTCCTGGTCCGAGAGACAAATCCCATCGGCTTTTGCTTCGTGTGTCACCAGACCTATCGTGGGTGGGGAGAAATCCTCCCGTGTGCTCACCAGCCGTGCCCCAGAGCTGCCGATCTCCCTTACTCAGGTAAGCGTGTCCCAAACAGGTCCCACCACTGGTGCCAAAGGGAAATTTGTGGTTCCCATAGCAATGGGATGGATCCAGTCTCCTGGAGATTCATTCCCTCTGGCAACCTTGCAGGACCATCCTCTTCACCTACCATCTCCTCTCCAAACCCTCCTGGGCCGTCAGGGACGGTAGGTGGGGCTCAGCCCTCCCAAAAACTCCTAACCCAACCCTTGGTCTTACAGAAACCTCCAGGCATTTTTCCTTATCCATCAGTCCCATGAACAGAGAAGCGATATCTCATCTTCCAGTAGGTAATGCCAGCAGGACGCTGGAGCCAGAAGAGCACCCTTCAAGCCCAGAGACCAATTTTGAAATGACATTTTTGGATATTTTTAAATGTTGAGCTCCAAAAGAACTCCAATTCACCTTTCAAAGCAAGTCTGGAAGAGGCCAGATTCAGTAAATCAGCGGCTACACAGAGAAAAACTGCGTTAGGAGATGGGTTACCAAAACCTGTCTGGTGATAATTACACGTGGCGTCTGAGGAAAAACTAGTTTGAGGGCAAACGCTGGAAAATACTGCTCTGGGGAGAGAGGGATGACAAAGGTGGTGAAATCCAGCTCACGGATTGTTTTACAGCTAAGGTAACTTCTGTCCCTGGGGCTGTATTTTACAACTCGTGCACGAAATCAGACCCCAGTTCGCAGGGCTGCTCCGCTCTTCTTCTAAAGCACAAAAATGCGGCGTATTTGTTGGAAAACAAGGTTTTGTTGCTGATTTCCTAAAGATAAATGTAGTCTTATTTTTTCAGGGCCGTGAAGCACCTGGGAGAGGGATTGTGTTGCGTGTGAAGACTGCAAATGGTTTTCGCAGTCACTGCACGGACACATCCTCCTGTACACATTCTTTATATAAAATTGTATTTCTGCTGAGTGCTCAAAAGCGGTGCTGCGGGGGCTCACCGCTCTCCCGGGGGTGCTAAGCCCAAATAACTCAGCTTTGCTGCTTGGGTTCTGGTTTTTGAGCCCAATTTACCTACTTTTGTCCCCGTTTGCTCTCTGTCCTTTGACTTGAATTTCCCTTTGCTCCCTCTGGGTTTGCAGACAGGGCTCCTTCACCTCTCCAGCTCCGTGCTGTCACATTTGGTCACCTCGGCTCCCTTTCCAGGGGCGAGGATGTCTCCTCCTGGGAAACCATGGCTTGTCCTTGAGCCACTCCCCAATCTGCACTCACCTTTTTGGGGACGGGTGACCACCCCCAGTCCTTGCGGTTCCCATTTAGGTCCCCAGCACCTTGCCCAAGGTTTTTCTCCCTTTTTAATGCTTTCTGTTCTGCAGACATCTTGCCTGGGGTGTGCTGGGTTTGCATCCCAAAATCGCACCAGTAGTCGCCACCACCTGCCCCTCCACGCACAATCCCTTGCTTCCCAGTTCCTTAATTATCGTCTCTCCTCCGCTGATTGGCACTGAAGGAAAAGCGTGGCTCCTGAGGGAAGCAATGAAAAAAAAAAAAAACAAGAAAAGAAAAAAAAAAAAACAAACCCAGAGGATCCCTGAGAAAAGGCAAGTCCAACAGCAGTCATCACGTGGAGACCTGGCCCAGCCCAGGGTGGCCCTGGCTGGACACAGCAGGGGACAATCAACCCCATGGGATGGTGATGCACCATGGTAGCCTCCCAGAGATGTTCCCATGGGATGCCTGGGGCAGGTGGCCTTCTGCTGGCTGTCCCACCTGCACGTGGGGACACCCAGGGGGGCTGGTGGAGGGGGTGAGGATCAGGGCTGGCTTACCTCCACGGCACCCCACCAGAGCCCATTTTCTGGTGGGAACCATCGGGATAAAATTAGAAGTAGGTTGAACTTCATCTCTGACTTGAACTGAGGCTGAACTCACTCCTGTTTTGTTTTGGTTTTTCCAAGTTCAAAAGAGTTCATGAGGAGCGAGGCAAGGGGGTTGGCGGGGGGGGGCACTGTCTTCTTTTTTTTAACTTGCTTTTTTTGTGATTTTGCTGGAGTTTAGCTGCCTCATCTGGTTGGAAAGGCTCTTCTCGCAGTATTTCCAGTTCGAGATGGGCATGTGGCAGCTCAGATACTGGGGTAGAGCAGGGCTGACCAAGCTCAGCCCCAGGTCTGGCCCAGCCCAGCCCGAGGTGGGAAGGCAAAGGGGAAAACTGGAGTGGTTTTGGTGGGTGCCGCACTGGGACCACAGTACTCCACTCTGAGGATGCTTCGGTGCAAACTTTTTGGCACAGTTTTGTCCCATGCCAACTTAGCTGGGCCTCCAGGCAACCTTCCAGCACCACCAACGGGCTCATATGGACCTGACACCACTCCCAATCCTCAGTTCTCATGTGGTCACCCCATAACGGAGATTAATTTGCTTGCCTGGACATATCCCTGACCCCGTCCCCAACCCCATCCCAGTGGGTTGCACAAGCTGCTGGCATCCACGCGAAGGTGTGTGGGTGGTGCAGAGAGCACGTACCCTCACTCGGGGGGTGACCATCCCCTCCAGGCCATGGGAGCTGGTGCAAAGACCACAACGACGTGGTCATGAAGGTTGCACCTGGAACCCCTAGCAGAGCCGTAAAGGGACAGCGGCGCCGCGTCGCTCTCCCTATTTCCCAATGAGCCAATCATCTCTTCCTGGAATAGAGGGGAGACTGGTTCCACACGGTTATTTCACCTCCTAAATTACTCAAGAGTTAGTAGAAACATCACCAAAGCGGACCTTCTCATTTTGACAAAGATGCCTCCTAGATCACTGACAAATTTAGGGAATGCACAGGGCAGACTCATTTCCTGGAAAAGGAGCTACTGGAGAAAAAGTCCCTCCAGGCTGGCTCCTAACTATGACACATTTGATAGCCATTCAAGGACTACTGGGAAACATGTGTCATTTGTCTCCGGGAGGCTTCAGACAGAGTTTCATCATCAAGTCTGACTGCTCCGAGAAACAAAGCCGGCTAACATCTACCAGCGGAGATACAACCGCTGGTGTTTACATAGGATGTGTCACGAGGAGCGTATTTTTACTTTTTTTTTATTTCCCAAGGTTTTATATATGGGTACAAATTGGCTTTATCCCTCTTGCACCTTGTTTCCTCTCCTCCTCGCCGGGTGCCCTGCGTTGTCCCACGAAGGGTGGCAGCAGGCTGTGGGTGTGCCCAAGCCCTCAATGAACTTTGGCACCTTAACCCATGGAAAACCCGACGTGCCTGGAGGGAGGGATAGGTGCCCCAGCGTCCAGGAGATCGGATTGCCCCGGGGGGATTTGTTGGGAGTCCCATGACGAGCCTGGAAGGGAGCCCAGACGCCGGGGCACCGCCGCGCTTTCCACCCAGGGCGCTCAGCTGGGGTCTCCGGAGGACAACTGGTAGCCTCTGTCCCTTGCTGTCACTCTTGTGTGTGCAACCTCAACCCCACATCAGCCCAAGATCTCACTGGGGGGCGGGGGGGGATTTGCACCCTACGATGTGGGAGCACCTTGCATGGGATGAGGGCATACAGCGGGGGGTTGCGTTGGTGCAAATCCCTGCCATGTTTGCATCACTGCTCCCATGGGACCACACCCGTGCCTGCCTACAAGGGGTATTTGCCACATCACTCACCCCACGGGCAGTTACCTGACCTTGCTGTCTCAGGGGTTTTTTTTTAGGACGAGTCTTGATGTCCAGCCATCACCCACTTCCCTGCACGGCTTCAGGTGCACCAGCTGCCCCATTTGCTCCCAGTTCACGGGAGCTGCAGCTTTGGCCTCCAGCATCCTCCATCCTCCCCAGCCTCACAGGGTCATCCCAGGTCCTCAGGGTCTCTCGCCGCTTTATTTCCCCTTCAAGGTTTCCGATAGGATCTCAGCACCGGCTGCTTTGCAGGCAGATGAGGAATCCAGCGCTGAGGAGGGTTTGTTTTTTTTTTAATCTCGCTCATCTCAGCTTTGCCATCCCAGCAAGCTGTTTCTAGGAGTCCTTGCACAAGTGCTCCGTCTCCAGGAAACGCCATTATCAGCTGCCCCCATCGGCCGCTCCGTCTCGAGCTCCCTGCCTCACTCCTGGAGCAGCCGTTCCCAATCCAATTTCTCCTGGAAGCAGATAAGGCAGAGGAAGGAGATAAGGGTCAGCCAGCAGCCTGGTCACCTTGCTGCTGTCCCCTCTGACTCTCAAGGGACAAATCTCAGCGTCGAGGGGACATGGGGACATCATCGGAGCCGTACTTGGTGGGTGGGCACGGCGCGGGCAGCCCGAGGTTCTCATCCCTTTGGGACAGCACAGTGGCATCAGGACCAAAGTATTTGAGGGAGACTAGGGTGATGCACTCATCCTGCTTCTTGGGTGTGTGCACACCCGAAAATGGCCATTCTCAATAAAATACAGGGAAAGGGTTCAAGTTCAGGCTGGACAAAGGGGGCTTCTGCATCGCTCAGTCTTTCATCCCTGTGCCCGCCACAGCATAAGGGTTTTCCTCCCTTTCCTCCCAAAAAGCTCCAGCACAACCTCACACCTCTTTTCCTAAGCATCCCCTTTGCACCCATCTCCTCCCCTCCTCTGCAATACCAAAAATGGCCAAATTAGTGGGGGGAAAAAAAAATAAATAGGCGGACATGATGGTTAGGGACCACCCATTTAGTCTCACAGCTGGTCAGTGAGAGCTGACCGGTGAGCGCCTTTAATTAAACTAAATGGTTAATAGGAGGCTGAGCAAAGGTCTCCCGCTTGGCTCCTGCGGCAGGTACCAACGGAAATGGTGCCGAGGGCTGAAGGGTTCAGTGTCATAACAGCCAGCCTCTACTGTGTCCCTTTGCCAGGCCACAAACGTCACCGCAAAACCTCGCTCCCAAATCTTGCAGCCCTGTTGCAGATTAACCCGCCTCTGAGGTGGGACATCCCACGGGCATCCCTCCATCCATGGACCCCTTTCCAAAAAAGTCCCTTGTCTCTGACTTGCAGTTTTGGTAGGAAATGGTTTTTTAAGCTTCGGTCGAGTTATATTTTGACTGTTGTACATTTGTGGGAAAAAAAAAAAAAAAAAAGAATTACCCAATACAGAGAAGGTTCCCAAGGTTGAGAAGCCAGCGGATGGAAGTAATAATTAATCGGCAGCGGCTGGCAGGGGCTTTGCTCACCTAAAATGATCTGGGTCTAAGGGTCACTTACTTCACAAAGGTACCTGCAACTTCTGAAAGAAAAGATCTTGTCCTGGACTGAGGGACAGAGAAAGAGGGGGAAAAAGAGGCGGGAGGAGAAGCAAGGAGTGACAAAGCCACCAGGATCCCACGGGGAAATTCACGCCTCCTTCCCAGCCCTCTGCTCCCCGTGGTCCCGCTCTGCTTCCCTAATGCCAGAGCATCTTCTCCCTCTCAACTAACGGGCTCACCAGACACGGCTAAGCATCTCAGATGCCCAAACCACCCTGGGATCAGCCGCCCCTTCTCAGATCCAATGCTTTTGCTCCGTGGAGCAGGACTTTGGGACCAATTCACTGCTCTGCCCATCATTAGCAGAGGTGCCTCGACTCCTGTGATGCCCACTCCATGGACATCTCGCCTCTCCCACCTCTTTGAGCAATGCTGGTCTCCAAATAAGCCTCAAAAAGTTTCTAGCTGTGTGCATTTGGGTAGGGCTGGACGTTTTTATTCTAGCAGGAGGTCTGACGTCCTCCATCTGAAATGGAAACCTGCTGTGCACTGACGGCTGTTGCTTATCTCACTGGTGATGCTGTTTCTGCAGTTCCAGGGTCCTTATCTTCAGCAGAGTCGAATGTATACTCAGAGCTAATTGCAATGAATAACACAAAATACTTTTTTCTCATCAAAATGCCTTTGTGGAGAAAAACATCATTTGAAAATGGATAAAAAGTGACGTTTTGTCCCCGCTTTCATTTAGCGCCCGGCCGGGCTGCTGTGCTCCTCCCTGCCCAGCACAAATCTGGGGACTTCACTCTGATTTTCCACAGGACCCTACAAGTCTGGGACTGGACCAGTGTGGGGGTCCCCAAAACCCATGCAGACCTCATAGAGGAGAACGGGCTCCTCAAGCACGTCTGCGCGATGGGTCTCATTAAGCCCCCCCCATCCTCCCCATGGTCCCATTGCAATTTGGTGCTGAGAATAACAAACCCGCACCCCTGCAAAGCCGTCAAGAGCTGGCAGATGGCTGGACAACAGCTATTATACTCTGTAATAATGAGAAGAATAAAGATATTATTAAAAAAAATAGCATTTGCCTGGGTAAGTGACACCTAATGAGGGCGAGGTAATGATTTAGGAACAAAGGTGGTCAGAGAGGGAGTGCGCAAAGTGCTTGGGAAACGAAAAGATATCCCAAAAAGGAAGCTTGGAAGACCTGGGGTTGTTTAGTCTAGTGAAGAACAAAACAGCGAGGGGACATAGTAAATCGCAAAATATAGCTCCTGCAAGAAAAGAAATAAACCCTTGGTAATCACAGAGGAAGGGCTGAGGAGTCACGGGCTCACACGGCTGGAAGGACGATGCAGCCTGGGTGACAGAGGGCTGTTTGCCAGCCCAGGGGATAGTTAAGGCCTGGAAAAATTGCCTGAAAAAAAAAAATATAGTAGAGTTGCACTTGAGATTTTGGAGATTGGGTTGGAAAAACAGCTATGGCAGGTGGTTTGAGGACAGCTGGCAGGCCCTTGGGCTGAGGGGTGGGTTAGCTGATTATCCGCGCTCTCCTCCAGTCCCATTCTCTATTATTCCGTTTGTTTTGTTCCCTTGCATTTTGGAATTTGAGGAAATGTCTCACTTCAGCGGTTTTCTCCCTTGTCTGCAGACCACACTTCCTGCAGGGAAGGCGTCTCCTCCTCCAGCGAGGCTAACGGATCTCCGCGGGACACACACCCGGCACACGCAGGGGGCCAAAAATCCTGGAGCAGAGATAACCAACCACAAACCCCAGGGATTCAGTAGACATCATTCCAGATATTTAAGGTCCAGTGCTGAACAGATGGGAGCTCAGCTCCTAAAACATCGTCTTTCGGAGAGACATACGCAGCACCAACCCTGAACGCAGCAGAGAAGTCTTGTTTCCATGAGATGTTTTGAGTCTGTCGATAGCGCGGGCCCTTGCGTTCCCGGCACAGATAAAGACCAGCGTCAGCGGGATAAATCCTTTTGATGTTCCTCAAGCTTAAGCTCCAAGGACAGACAAAATGATAGTGAGATGGCGATGAAGAAAAAGCAGACGGTGCTTTACGGCTCAGAGCTTTTTAGGGAGGAGGGAAGCGGTACGGAGAAGCGCTCCGAACAAAGCTGGGTCTCGAGAGTCTCAGCTTGGGAAGGTCCCAAAAATGAATGAGGTTTTAAGGAGGGGTTACAAGATGAGGGTGAGCAGGGAGCGGTTCGGAGGAATTTTAATTAACATCAGCATTTGCAACGTTACTTAATAAAGTCCAAAAAAACCATCTGAGAGCAATGAAAGCTGAAAACAGTGTTTTTGGAGCAAACAGAGGCAAGTGTGGGGCTGGGGGAGCAGGGTTGGCTTCCCGGGGGATGAGGGGCACCTGAAGAGGTGAAAGCTCCCAGGGAGAGAAAAGCTCAGAGATGTGATTTTGGGTGTGGAGGAAGGACCCAGCATCCCCGGGATGGGAGATGCACCGGATCCTGGGGTGGCATTTAGTGAGGTGGGAGATGAGCAGTATCTGAAACCGAGGGTCTTTGGGGACCTGGGCACCCCCCAGCCGAGGTGTTGGGCGTGTTGAGGGTCTGCTGTCTGGATTCAGCACCCCACAGAAGCACCTGAACCCCGTGTTTGCAGACAGATTGCCAATTTGGCCACAAAACGGAGGAAGCCAACCTTGGTGAAGGCAGGGTGGTGCTAGATGGGCATCCAGATTCGGGGCACACATCACCATGACGCCAGCAGCGGTGATGCACAGGGACAGTGACCACGCACCACACGAGCCCACCACGCCTCTCAGGTGCATTTCGGCCCCACGGGAGAGGACACCATTGCTCCAGCCCGAACAACCCTGACGGTGAGCGCCGGAGAGGAGGCCGGGCTGCGCTGTGCACGGCGCGCAGCGCGCCAGCCTCGACCGCTCAGGCTCTCCCCGTGCCCGAACTTGCCGACGGGGTTGTTCAGAGCGATGACATAATTACAGTTTCAATCGCAGATTAATAAGAAGTGGGGTTTTTTTAGCAAACTCTGAGGCATGCCTGGACTGGAAGGGCATTTCACCTCCCCGCTGCCTGGGAGCCGAGGGTGCTGTACCCTCTTTGATGTGTCCTGGCGCAAAGGTTTTACAAACACCGGCAGCGGCGGCGGCACTGGTGTGCCTGCTGCGATACCTTTCCCGTGGCGCGTTCTCCTTCGGGAAGGCAGACGGTTTTCATCTCCAGCACCAATTGATTAAGGGGAAACTGAGGCAGGAGCAGCTTGCCCGGGTCGTTCAGAGCATTCCTGCGATGTGACAAGCTTAGGGATGCATCCAAAAGGCTGCAGCAGCGGGAGGAACCGGCAGAGCAAGGCTGCCACGGACCATGGACCACTGCGTAACCATGAGATGCAAGGGGGAGACCACGCCCACGGGCCAGACACCAAAAGCCAAGCCTAAAGTCCAGCTTTTAGGGTTCTGGGGCAGACCCTGAGATAGAACTGCCTAAAGCAAAACCACAGAGGGGCCGAAATTTGTTGCTTGAGGAGATGATGGATGTGGAAGGATGTGTCCACATCCAGTGTGACTTCTTGTCTCTGTCTGAGGTCTCCCATTTTTCCTGCTCCGCTGTCACTCAGCCCGGTGCAGCTCGCTTGGACCAGGCCAATCTTTCATGTCAGTCAGGTCAGGAGGTTTCAGTGCCTGACGGAGGAGCTTTTGCGTATCCCTGGGCTTGTCAAGCCTGGGGATGTGCCTCAGCTGCTCCCATCAGGAGTCCAAGAGCCCAGCCAAACCCTGCCAAGCCAAATATTTAAGAAAAAAAACAAAATCACCCAGATCCTCTGGGTGGAGGATAGCTCCTAATAACCGTTTTAATTTTTTTCTCACCCATCCAGCCTCTGAGCCTTCAGCCTGCACTTTTCAAACTTCTCCTGCAGCTGGAGGAACTGGAGACTTGTGTGTGCTTCCAGCTTTTCCGTGCCCACGCCGCTCCTGGATCTCTCAGATGCTTGTGAGCCTCAGGTAGACACCCAGGAGCCACCAAGCAAAGCCCACGGGTGGGAGCCCTGCACGGAACTTTAAAAAGCAGCTGAGACTTTGGGGCAGAAACATATGACCGAGATCTGCTCCTCCCTATGGTTTCCTGCTCTTCACGGCCATCGTCTCCATTTTCGGGCCCGTTTTAGGCATTCCTCACGTTATACCTTATCATGATCAAGTGCCCTTTATTGCTTCAGCTGAGGTTGTTTTACTGGGTTGTCCAGCTCCACTGGAAGGAGGTGAACGTATCTGAAGCTTCTGAGCTCTGAAGACCAAAATCGCCCTGTCTCCGTATTCCTGGTGTTTCCCAAGCTACGAGCGGGTCTGTATCTGGTGATCGGTTTCCTGTAACAAAGCAGGTCCCTATCTGGAGATCTGTCTTCCTGCAACAGAAATATGCCCCAGGTGAGAAATTTGCCTCCTGAACTCAGCATGACCTCCAAGAGCTGAAAGGCTTTGGATTAGGAGCATCGGGGTTGACTGTGCTGAAAATCAATCCAACGCCGGAGCCACGCTGCCAGGAGTGGTGATGCATCCCTGCAGAAGACCTCAGAAGTCCCAAGAAATGTTGTTTTTATGGGATACTCACTAAAATGCCAGTGCCTTCTAGTGGTCCAGCCCAACACCTTCTCGCAGGCCAGAGGTCTCCCGGGGATGCTCCCAATTGTGGGTTGAGGCCCCTTTCTGCATGGGCAACAGATGGAGCCGGCAGACCTTCAACAGGCGATGCTGCCTCATGAGCTTAGTGCTCCACCAACTGCAGCCTCGTGTCCCAAAAAAAAAAAAAAAAGAAAAAAAAAAACCCAAAACCTAAAAAAATGGGCCTGAAGGGTTAAAGCCACAATGAAAGTTTTGTGAGTGCAGGCTCCAGATGTTGCAGGCAGGAAGATGAAAGCAATCTCCTCTGCCTGGTCGTGGAGGCACTAAGCCCTTAATCGCCCATCCTGTGGAGGCAGTTCCCTGCCTCCGGCCTCGCTCGACTCTGTCTCCTGGAAGCGGTTCAGCCCGGGGAGCCCATGGGCAGTGAGTTGCTGCACGAAGCCTTTCTGTCCCAGTGCTCGCTCTTGATCAATTATTAAAAGCAGAAAGTTCTCCAGCCATGAAATTCATCCCAGCTTCTCCATAGCATGCTGGGCTGGAAAAACCAAACCGCGGGGCCGGCACTTCCAGGGGAAGGAGTCAATGCCGCTTCCAGTGGGGCGTTTCGGGGTGCTGAGGGATCTCCAGGAGTTTGGTTTGGATTTGTTGGCACCAACGTCCTCTCTTGGCTCCCGCAGCCGCCTCGGCCGAGCACCCTCCCCACTTGCTGCTCTGCGGGGCCCCACCACCCTCCAGCCGCCCCAGCTCCTGTTGGGCTCAAGAAGGTTTGTTGCCCTTCTTTTATCTCCGTCAGGCTCTAGAAAGTGCCTTGACACCTGGTTTCTGCTTTCTTTCACTGGTCCCCTTTGACAATGGTTTTGTTTTCTGTTTTCTTCCTCTTGCAAGCTCTCAGCCTTGGCTAACCTTGCCGATGGGAGGCAAAAACGTGTTTTCTGACTCATTTTTCAGTGGAGATTGGCTGTAAAATGAGCTAAGCTTCCGTAGGTGTGATACTGGGGGCCAGTTACGTCCCTTCACTGGCTAAATGATGAGACGCTAAGCTGTCCTACTCCTTTATTTGTAGGGTGCCTTGTGCGAAACGGAAAACTTTGGGGTTAGAATGCTATTTTTTTCCTAATTTTAAGAACGTTCAGATCGGTATTCTCATCTGGGCAGCTGTAGGGAATAACAGGAGACCCCCTCAGCTCTCACACAACTTCTCAGAGGTCTCTGGTGGCCCAGCTCCAGCTCTGGGCACGCACAACCCTCAGAATAACTTAGGTATTTTCTACAGGACCGAGGTTATAAATCCATCCACAGTGATGCCAGCTCTAAGTATTGCCACTTCGGCAAAATTAATAGCTAGTTCCTTGCAATATATGAGGTTGGTTTTTTTTTTTCTTTTTTTTTTTCCCCATGCGTGTTGTAACCCTAGTAACCAACAGCACCCATATTGTCATCTGACTTAGGTTGCTTTGTTCCCGTCTGATACGCAAGAAAGACTGCGAACACTTCACCGCCACCGAAAGCTAATGAAACCCACCAGATTTTTACCTTCAGAGGTGCTCTAACACCCAACGGGCCTCAACCTCCCTTCCTTTAGCCCTCACCCTGCGAAGATGTAGGACTGCAAGTGATGGAGCCGAGAGCGTTGAGCTTCTGCTCACAACATGGGGCTCAAAGGGGCTCAAGGCCTCTTGGCTGAAGGAGCTTAGAGTCTCCACTCCCGATGGTGCCTACAGACCAAGTTGTGGGCAGTTGGGTAGGTGGAGGGTGTAAGGAGACCTCCTCTTGTTTCAGCTCAAATAGGTGTACGTTTACAGAAGAGGATGTGTGGGCTTCCCATCCTCTGCAATAAATATCTCACTGTTGCATACGGCGCACATCAAGGCTGGGACGGGGACATCGGTGTCCCTTCACGCAGGGTGTCTCAACCACTGAGGTACAGTCCTGCTCCGGCTCAGTCCTGCTTTTCCTTGCACACTGATCCAACAAGAATCTCAAAAACCTGGCCACCAAAAGACCACTGCCCCAGCCTGGATGGCAAAGCACACCCTTGTTCTCACCACAGGGTCCTTCAAGGAGGACAAGTCACAGCACAGCTCAACCTGCCTCTGCTCCAGGACAGCTGCTAAGTTGGGTCTTCTCCCTCCACCCAACCTTTTTCATTTCTGAAAGTGGGAGCTGAATTCACCCTCCGATTTGCATCGCACTTTCAGACTTGATTGGCATTGTCACAAGGTTCAGGAGTTATTTCGTGTGCAGCTGACAGCTAGATGGACGCATGAGCATTGGAGCCTCTTGGCTTTCAGAAACATGAATGTTTAAAAAAAAACAAAAAACAAAAAAAAAAGGATGGTCAGATTCATCACCAGCAGTAATTTGTCAGTTTATGACGCTGGTCCAGTCAGCATGACGAAGAGGAAATGTCCCGGGCTTTTCCACCAAAGCCGATAACAGTCACCTTGGCTGGTAAATGTGACACAGTGGTGACTTCCACGTTAACCACAAGAGCTACCTGAGCCTCTCAAGTGTTTCAGGTTTTGTTTCATTTCATCTTCAAGCCACCCAAAAAGTTGCACAATGACTCACTGGAGTCCCCAGGGATGTCCCTCTTACCCCCTTGTGCAAACGTGCAAAGACCGGGCAGGGACATCCTCCTGCTGACACAGTGGGGTCACAGGGGACAGACCTCTCCCAACCTGATCTGGTTGGAGATGTCCCTGCTCCTTGGAGGGGGGTTGGACTGGATGGGCTTTAAAGGTCCCGTCCAACCCAAACCATTCCAAGATTCTATGACATCTTGTCTCCAACCCAGTACCCAGTAAAACAGAATGTATTTTTAAACTCATGTAGACAACAAAAAGCAAGTTATGTTTCCATGTACGGGTGGTTTTTATTAATTCATCTTGAGCCAGTTCTCCACCACTTTGTCTCCAGAAGCCCTTGCAGACCAGGACACGCACATACGTGCAGACCCAGCTGACCTACTGGTTGCAGACTGGGTTACGCTCCACTGGGGCAACTTCAGGTCAGTAAACACCAAGAGCAAAGTACAACCAGCAAAAAGCAAATACTTTTCCAAGGGCTCCCTCCTTGAATTGTGTGGAGGTGCCCACCCGTAACCACCACATCATCCTGCATGCCAGAAAGGGTCTATTCACTCAACGGGCTTGCACGCAAACTGCGAGACAAGAGCCCACAGGCGCCCTGGAGTAGATGGGGAACAAGTCAGATGCCGAGCATCGTCTAAATGAGACTGGGATCATGGTTCTGCACCATGATCCCAGCGGAAATCTCTTTGCAAATGATTTTCCCATGTGGAAAACCATGATCTCAACATGGTGGGGTCTTGCCTCCTTCCCTTGCAGTACATCAGCCATTATAGACAGTGTCTTTCACCAGTAGTTGACATTTTGAGCGTATTTCATGTATGATTTAGCAGCAAAAAGTTCCATCGTTTGACCATTCTTTATTGCACTATTCAATTACTGCTCAGTAACACTGGAGAAAAAAGGCCCGACCGCGGGGTGATTTACTGGGTTGTGGTGTATTGTTAGAAGATTGATCACTGCTTACCCTGGAGCCATGTCCAAAGCAAGGGTACAGTCAACTGGAACAGGCTGACTTCAGGCATACCCAAATTTCCAGATAAATCCTTTTGTAAGGAAGAAAGGAGGGAGACATGTCCCACCGTCCACCAGGAAACCAGGACTTCAGACCGTCTCAGCCAGCTAACGTCTGGGCCTCTTGAGTGAACGAGCTTTCTGTAAGGTGGTTTCCACGAGAGAAGAGTGGAAACCACAGCTAAGCTGTACACAGCACGATGACAGAGTCATGGAATGATTAGCTTTGGAAGGGACCTTCAAAGGTCATCTAGTCATGATGGGTGAGGTCCCAGAGCCACCATTGCTCTGTTGGAAGACGTTCATGGAGTTGGGGGTGCTTATACCTGGAGAGGTGCCTGAATTTAGGTGCTGTGGGCATGGAGCAAGAAGGACATCCTGTTGCTGGTCAGGAGTGACCTGGAGGGCATTTTCATTTGGGAAGGAGCCAGCTCTGCCCTTGCCCACAGCTCCTCTGTCCAAGGGCAGGTCAGGCCTGTGGTTCTGCTCCTTAACCCTTGTGTCACTTGTTCCTCCACGTTTGACCAGATCAAGAGCAGCCACGTAACTGCGTTTCTGACAAACCACCTCTAGCACTCGGGGTTTATGAAAGCCCCTATGTTTAAGCCTGGCTTTGTGCCAGCTGCAAAGGGACTCGTGTACGGTGAGAGCAGTAGAACCCGGCGAAGGCGCCGGCCGTGCAGCCCAACGCCAGCAGGACCAGGTTGGACCAGGTTTAGACCAGATCAGCACTTTGCTTTATGTGGCTGCAGCTTTCCTGAGCCCTAAAGATGGGTTTGCAGCATCGTCAACCCCCAGCCAAGGGGAAATTCCTCCTCCTTCGACCTCCAAGCTCCATTTTAACCTTCAGGCGACTTCCCACCCTGCATCCACCAGCCCTAGATCTGAACGAGCTCCGGGTGAATGGGAACACAGATGAGCTGGTGCTTAGCATCCTTCTGTTCTTTGTCTTTCTTTTTTTTTTTTTTTTCCACATTGAATGAGGACTAAAATTAGCTCAGCAGGAGGTGGAGACTGGAACATTTTAGCTAAAGCTGCCGTAGTATTGAAAAGCCACGTTTTTCCTGGTAATTTCCCAGATTTCTTACTGTGAGCAGCGTCGCCTGGTCTCCAGCCATGGCCAGGGGTAATCACACAGGACAAGAGGTAAAATGGGGTGCGAGGATATCCCAGGCCCCGCAGATCCTCGCTGCACCTTGCAAGTGATATGACAGCCCACCCATCATGGGGGCACTGCACCCATCACAGGAACACCTCCACAGCCAGCATCTGAGCTTTGCTGGATCATTTTTCCTCTTGCATTATCATAGAATCACAGAATGGTTTGGGTGGGAAAGGACCTTCAAAGTCCACCCAGTCCAACCCCCCTGCAAGGAGCAGGGACATCCCCAACCAGATCAGGTTGCTCACAGCCCCGGCCAACCTGGCCTGGAATGTTTCCAGGGATGGGGCACCCACCACCTCTCTGGGCGAGCTAGGCCAGTGTTAAAGGATTCTGTCACATCTCATAGGCTGATGAGCAGGGACAAGAACCCAGATCTCCAGGCCTTAGGGCTTTAACCACCAGGATACAGTACGTACCTCACAGAACAAGGTGAAAACATCTGCAAAACATCTCTCAAACACAGAGTCCTCTGGTATGCCCAAGTGGCTTGTTGCTACTTTGGTACCATGCACAAGGACAAAACTATGATTTCATCTCTTCTGGGTGAAGACCTACACGTAGTTGCCAACACAACAGCTTGGAAGTGGAAGAAGTGTGGGTGAGCCTAACATTCCCTATCTTATGGTTACTCCAGAGTGACTTCTGGTGACTTCTCAAGACAGCTGACCATAAGTCTAGTGTGGCCATCGACCTGATGGCTCCTAGACTTGGAGGGATCTTTCTAACCTCAGGTCCCTACCACCTGCCCAGCCCTGCTCCCGCAGATGAACACTACAAAAGCTCAGAGGAGTCAACACTCAGTTTTGCAGTGAAGTCATCTGCTTCCTCCTTCATCTGTAGGAGCCTTTGATGGTGTGTTGCATGGGTGGGTATTGAGGACATGAACGAGAGCACTTTCTTGAGCTTCTGATGCAAGCCATCAATACTAGCTTGGCCACCGGACCACAGGAGAAGGTATGACATGCTTATTGGATATTCCATGTCCTCTGGCACGGAATGGAAAGGAACTGTGCCAACATCTGCCCTTCCAGATGTCTCCTAAGTGCCTATCAAGCAAGACTGGTGGGTGCACCCACCACGTCCTCAGCCTTCAATGCCGACTCCCACCTGAAGGACGAGAGGCGAGAGCCTGGAAACAGAAACTACCACGCAAACCTCACATGTGATCAAAACCCATTTTAAAGCTGGTTCACGGGCTCAGTGACACGAATCCAACTGAGGGCACAGTCCATTCAGAGCACACCAAATACTGCACCTCAATAAATTCTCTGGATTGGGCACATCTCTTATTGAACACAAAGGGCACAGTGTCGAGCAAACCAGTCCAGATGTCTGCAAAGCCTGGTCTACTGCTATGGCCATCGATCGCGTGAGGGACAGCAGAGGCTGGAAGTCACGTTCCTGGGGCCCAGGTGCTTTGGCGGGGTTGGGGGGGGCTCACAAGCCCATCAGGGCTTTGCACCTCTACAAATCCTTCAGCCTCTAGGACTCTGGGGGTGTCCACTCAACGTTCCTCTACCACAAGGTCCCTCTACCACAAAAGGCAGGAACCAGCTGTAGGGACGTGGTCCCCTGCAGAGGACACGTGACACAGCAGAGCAGTGAACACCTCAAGACAGGGTGAGTGGGGCAAAAGGAAAAAAAAAACCCTGATTTTTGGGAGGCGTGGAAGATGGAGGAAGGACAGGAACGCCTGTCTACTCATGCAAGAGCGGTCCCACACGCCGACCTCCGTGCTTCTTTAGGACGAGAGGTAATGGTTTTAAAACAGAGGGGGGTAGATTCAGATTAGAAATTAGGAAAAATTTTTTTACGATGCGAGTTATAGAACACTGGAACAGGTTGCCCAGAAAGGTGGTGGAGGCCCCATCCCTGGGAACGTTCAAGGCCAGGCTGGATGAGGCTCTGAGCAACCTGACCTGGTTGGCGATGTCCCTGCTCCTTGCAGGGGGGTTGGACTAGATGACCTTTGAAGGTCCCTTCCAACCCTAACCATTCTATGATTCTGTGATTCTATGATTCTTCGAGCAGCATCTCCCCTACCTGCCTCATCCCCACCACTGAAAAAGCCACTCGGCACAGGCTGGGATCAAGTGTAGGTTTTTATTTTTTACTGCAACATAAACTCCTTTAGAAAAAAACATTCATCTGGATGATAACACCCATAGAAAAAAACACCAATCATCTCGTGTTCTTTTTTTTTTTTTTTTTAATTTGGCATTTGTTATTTGCATTTATATTAAAGCAAAGTGCATCTTTCTTATTTTTTTCTCGTTTATACACATTGCACAATACATAAATAATGATGCTTATAAAACGTCTTTATATTTACAAGTAATAATATATTTATATATAACATAAAATACATTTTTTTCTTTAATAAATCTCAAGAGTTTTTTTAAGGAGTCCTTTTTTTTTGTGTGTGTTTTTATTCCCAAAGCACTACAACGCTAAAGTTCCAAGGAGAATGCTCTCTTGTTCATTTAAACCTTTATATTTAGAAAAATAGCTTATGTTAAGGTCTAAACATGCTCATTGAGCTAAGAACAGTGTAAAAGTATCATACTTGTGTATGAATTCAAGAAGAAATGAAAGCACAACTGCATTTCCAGATAGGATGGTACCGGGATAACCTGATCGAAGCAGGTTACGACAGACCAACTATCACAAACACTTTTTATTTTGTTTTCCCATCTGGTTTTCATTTGTTGGGTTGTTTTTTTGTTTTTTTTGTTTGTTTTTTTAAGCTTAGGCTTCTGTTGCTTCACGTCTCAGCTCAAATTATAAAGCACGGGCCACGCGTGAGGTTTCTCCGCTGTTGTTTTCTCCCCTTGCACTAATCCATGACCATGGGGTGGGGGGTGGGAAGGGGGGGGGGTGGGAAGCAGTGGAAGGATGAACACAGTGACAAGACATGAACCCAACAACAAGAAAAATAAAATAAAAAATTAAAAGGGTGGGTAAAGACCTGATCGGGAAGGTTCTGCACCATCCTTCGGTGGCAACGCGGGGCTAGCACCGCCGGGGAAGGGGTCTCGGTGTCGGCATCACCGGGGATGGCTGGCAGCAAGGGGAAGGCGGAGCATGAAAAAATGCAGGTATCTCGTTGTTTTATCCAAGAGAAGGAGCTGTGTCATACAGCCAGTGGCTTCTGAGTCCGTTGATCACATAGGACAATCCTTTCAGAGGCGTGAAATAATTATCGTATGCAATCCATCCCCCTTGCACCCTTCTCTTGCCCTTCTGAGTTATTGGTCATTCACACTTTTAAAAAATAGATATATTTATCAAAATACCCAAGGCAAAAAAAAAAAAAAATCTTTCCATAAGCTATTTCTCAAAACGGGGAGGGGGGACACACACACAAACAAACAAACAAAACAAAAACAAAAACAAGAAGTCTGCATGAAAAGCAAGCACTCAGAAGGAAACAATAGCAGCAAAGTAGTATAAATGTCAGGAGTCCACTCCGTCTCGAGTCATCGGTTATTAAAAATAACCTCCAACCAGCACGGGCAACTGCTGATAAACTGTCTCGTGTAGCACTGGCCCCAGCCTTTCACAAAGCTGATCTGAACAGTAAATCCAGTCCACGGCTGCTGCATGAACTCGTGGTCGTTGGGTCTCTGCAAGCTGTAGGCCTTCTCGTAGTCAAAAGCCTTGATGGAAAAACCCGGAAACACTTTGTGAACCAGCAACGTCCTGGAGTCGGGGTTGTCCAGTGTGGCCGACTTGATGAAGATGGGGTAACTGCTGCGGTTGTACACCCACACGCCGTCCACTTCCTTGGTGAGCTGGATGCCGTAGCCGATCTTGCTGCGGACCTTCTGCACCAGTTGGCTTTTGTTGTCAGAGTTGAGCTGTCCGAGGCAGAAACCATTCCCCTGAGGTAGATCATAGAAGATATCCAGGGAGGGCTCTTGGACAGAGTACAGCCGACCCACACGCGTTTTCTCTTCCCAGTATGCCACCACGCACCAGTGTGACCGATCCCCCGGATCCTGAAGAACTTGGGAATCTACAGAACAAGTGAAAAAAAGGAAGAAAAGGTGAAACTGAGCACCAGGGGGGACAATACGACCCAAAAGTGACACAATGCTGGCAGGTCCTTGCTCTCTTCATGATGAAGACACACCGACGCCCATAGCACACCAACCATTTCCAAAAGCCATGTGTTAAGGCTACTGTTAAGATCGTTTAAGTTGATCCAGGTTTAGCGGATTCCCCGGCTGCTTCAGTGTCTAGCTCTGGTTGGAATCATGGGTCCTAAATCCCCAAGTCCACCTTCAGAAGTAGCTTAAGATCTACCAGCAGCACCCGCAACGCAGCCATCCCTCACCCAAACCATCACGAGGACCACCTTCAGTGCCAACACGAGAGACGAGATGCTCCAGCCAGCTGCACCCAGCAAGACCAAACACCTAAAACCTCTTATCTGCACACCCCTCAGACCATGGATTCATTTCCATAAACAACTATACACTGCGCACAGATGCCAAAAAAAAAAAGAGGTGCTGCTAAGAGAAGCACATTGAAGGTCACCCCATGGGACTGGAGGGGACAAGACCGGCCCGTAGGCAGAGCCTGGGTGATGGAGAGGATGGAGACACTGGATGAAGGCCCAACCCATGGGAAGTGCCATCAGATGGTAGAAGGGTAGAGGCCAAAAATCATGCTCATTACCAAAAATGGCCTAAAAAAGCTCCAAGAAACCCCAAAATCCATTTTTGCAGCCTTTCTTTCGAGTCCCTTGCCCGTAGCTACCCCGTGCGAGCAGTGAGGATACGGCACAGGAGGAAACAGCAAGGGGGAGGGCTAAGAATCGTGAAAAAGCCCTTTTTCCTGGCAGAGGAATCCCCGCAGCCCAGCGCTGCTCAGCAGGTAATTCTTTCCAGCCTCGGCAGGCATGTTAAGACCTGGGAACGATTCATCTCGATAATTGTATTTAAAAAAAAAAAAAAAAATGAAGAAAAAATAAAAATCAAGCTGGGAATGCGAGGTAGTGAGCGCTACCAAATTAATCCCCTGCACTATGGGAGCAGAGCTATGGGAGCAGGGATGCCGGGGCACCCAGCACCCCAAATCTCTGCCTGCATCACCTCAGCAGCCCCTCAATCCGCCCCCTGCACGAGCAACGGCAGTGGCACGCCGGCTGCCTGGTTTTCTCTATTTTTTGCTATTAATAAGCCCCATTTCCCCAGCGCAGGCATTTTTCTCCCGTCTCTCAAGTTGTGCTTCAAGCCCTGCACAGTGCTTAAAAAAAAAAAAAAAAAAAGGAAAAAAAAAAAAACCACCAAAAAACCCAGCCATACACTCCTAATTTCCTCATTTCTACGCCAGCGAGGAAAATATTTCTCCAGTTGCTGGAGGTGGCTCCCAAAAATGAGCCTGGCTGTTTACGCCCCAAAACTGGGAGCAGGGGTCCTGGCAGTGGGGGGGGGGGGGGGTGGTGGTCCCCAGGACAGTGTTCATCGAGGTGCACCCCGGTTCCTCCTCCCTCCTCCCACCTCCCCTTCTCGGTGCCTCCCTGGACTTTGTTGCGGATAACCTTACATCCTTGCTGAAACTCGGCACCGCTCGAGAGACCGAGGTGGGACAGGGCTTGGGTTACCTCCTCCCCTAACCCAAACAGGGTGCCCCCCACGCAAGGATGCAGCCAGCGGGACAAGAAACAGCCCCGGAATGGCGTTTCCCAACCGCCTGCCTGGGAGATAAAGGAATTGGAGGAGGAAATGTCCGGGACATAGAGGAATGTGGGGGGGATGCTTCTGGATCCAGGGGGTGATAAAGGAATTGGGAGGAGGAAATGTCCAGGACACAGAGGAATCTGGGGGGATGCTCTTGGATCCAGGGGGTGATGCTCCTGGACCCATCCCCGTCTCAACCACCCATCGCCCCCACCTCCGCCAACTGCCTGCCAGCAATGTTCAGAGCTTCTTGGTTTTTTCTTTTATAGCAGCTGAGGGAATTCTGGAGCAACAGCCATTGAAGCCTGCTGAAATTCCCATAGGATTTTATTTATTTGAACATAAAAGCAACCCCTTTCAGGAAGAGGCAGGAGGGGGGAAAAAAAAAAAAAAGAAGACTTTTTCACCTGATAGTTGTGCTTGCGTTAGTGAAGACCACTTAACAAGCAGCTCAGTGCTGCTTACAGAGAGTTATTTAGTTGCCAGCGCATTTAAAAAAAAACTGAAAAAATAAAAAAGCTAAAAAAAAAAAAAAAAGAAAAAGAAAACTGCCTTGGCTATGAATGAACAGACCTTTATAGAGGGCTGGAAGTTCATGAATGAATCCCACTAGGTTTTTCAATGACATGGGGTGAGCAGACCTCACGGACAAGTCTTAGGTAATCCAGGATTTTTTTTTTATTTTCTTTTTTTAAGGAGCCAATGCCAGCACACAGTATAAATATGCCAGAGCCTCTTCCGTCTGCGGGTTTCGGCTGTTGACTGGGTGTCTCCTCAAAAAAGCCACGAGAATATACGGGCTGAGCTCGGATAAACAGGATCAGGCCCTCCTGCCAGCCGCTACCAAAGCGGCTTTTCAGGGTTGCCGGGACCCCGGCAGAGCCATCCTGCTGCCACCCACCTCCCTGATTCTGGCATCCACTGGGAAAAGGGCTGGGAAAAGCCAGCGGCATCACTCGGGCAGTGGAGGCAGGAGAGGAGGAAAAAATTACGCAGAGATGCTTCCTACTGGGATGCAGATTTTTTTTCCAAAAAGGCATTTTGGTGGCAATGACCACGGATTTGGGAAAATGAAGTAAATAGGTGGATTTTGCCCCAAAACACTGTGCCAAGTTCACCTGGACCCCATCGTCCGACTCCCATCTCCGCCTGCACGCAAAAACCCAGATCCCGGGAAATTCGCAGCCCCATCAACCCTCAACGCGGCCTTGCGCGCGACAGCCCAGCAACGGCTGAGAAACACACTGGGATTCTGGTTTTGCGTTAAAAGCATCATTTTCACGAGCTCCTCGGAGCAAACACATCCTTTTCTAAACGCCTGGAAAACTCCCAGCAAACTGGGAGCATTCCCATCTTCCAGCAAACAATGATGTTTCATGCTGTAAACATCCGCCCTATTATTTCGTTATTAAGCATCCCTCCATTCGCTGCTGTCACGGGTTTATTTTTGTTTTCCGTGGTTTGCCTAGGGTCAGGCTCCCCCCAGCACATTGCGCAAGCTTTTTGTGGGGGTAAAGGGGGGGGGGGGGGGGGGGGGAGGGAGAGAGAAAAAAAAAAAAAAAGAAAAAATAAACCAGAAACCCCTGAAACCCCGAGTCTGCCCTCAGGAATGTAGAGGATTACTCATACGGATCACTTGTAGTTGGGTCTACGAAGAACGGCCACCCGAAGCGGAGCACCTTTCGGAGTGAAGGGGAGTTGGACACTCCAAAGACTTTGGGGGAACATTTTGTTTGGAAGTTTGGTGTGGGTGGTGATGAAGATGCAGACGTTGCAGCACAACCACATTATTCCATATGACATTCCCACTGGAAAACTGATTTTTTTCCGTATTTTTTTACACCCTCCCGAAGGGCGGCCCTGACTTTCACCAGCGCATCCCTTGGAGAGGGAGTGTGCTCCACAAAAGCATCATCCCAACCACTTCCCAACGCACCAACCAGAACAAGAGGCTCTGAGGTTTCCCACCACCTGCCTCGATCACCAAGTCTTGCCCAAAATTACTCAATAAAAAGCCAGAGACAGGATTTTTCTAGCTTCAGGTGTGCACACACTGCCCGTGGGCTTGGAGCATCATCCCATGCCAGGCAGGGATGCTGCAGAAAATGCCACAGTCATGCAGACATCTTGGAGAATGGGCCACCAGAGCAATAACCCCCAAAATTAAAAGCTGCTGAGACCAAGAAGGTCCAGATGAAGATGGGTACGGGAGATCCACACCATGGCAACACTCAAATTTATCAAGAACGGCCCCACACTTGGCTCTCCCCGGAAGGACTCTCATCTCACATCATTTGGAAGCGGCAGAGAACTTCTGGTGTAGCTTTTCTCCTCGGCACATGAAGACCTTTAAGATGATGAAACCACATCATCTGTACTTTTTCTTTCCGAGCTCTGGCAGTTTTATCAGGAGTTTGGGAAGAAAAAGTTCTTCTCGTTCAAAACATTTCAGCAAAACTTGATTTTTTTAAAAAAACCCACAACCAACCAAACAAAAAAACAAACAAACAAACAAAAGCAGCGCAGCTCCTGGCCGGCGTCCGGACCTCAGCCTTGTCCCAGTGCCAAGTTCACGAACATAGAGGGGAGGTGGGCTGGGGATCTTTTGTTTTGCCTTGTTTTGTTTTGACATAACTAAAGGTTTTCCTGTAATCAACCGACCTCTAAAGAAAACAACAAGTTTCGCACACACACCGAGCTATCTCACCCGCCGGGACTACTCCCATCTGATCAAGAGCAATCCAAATTGTCACCGGTATTTGCGATAATGACAACTCTTCCCTGAAAACGGGAACACAACCGCGCTCCTGATTAGGGTTTTGAATGCCTGTAATTGGCTCTTTTCTCGATACTAGGATTAGATGCAAATTAAATTATCCAACTGTAAGTGTTTCAAACTACATATTTATACTTTTAAATATATATATATATATGTATTTTTTAAGAGCAGCTTTGACCCAAAGCACCTTCTGATGTTCTTCCTAAGCTTCTCACCATCACATGCCCTCCTCTCTCTCACTTCTCAGGGATCCCAGAGGCTGGATTCAATCATAGAATCACAGAATCTTCAAGGCTGGAAAAGACCTCCAAGATCATAAAGTCCAACCATTTCCCACCAAACATCAACCCTGACCCAATAGCATGGCATCATCTACCTTGAACTGCTAAAACAAGTCTTCTCATTTCCACAGAATCGTGGAATGGTTTGGGTGGGAAGGGACCTTTCAAGGCCATCTGGTCCAACAACCCTGCAAGGAGCAGGGACATCTCCAACCACATCAGGTTGCGGTACCTTCAGCTGGGCCACCTGCAGAGGCGACACTGCACGCACGATCGATAACCCAAGACGAATGGGTGAAGGCGACAGATAAATTGATGTAGAGGACCACCAAGAAATCATAGCACCAAAAGGAGCCTGGTCTTACGGACCTTTCCTAAAAAGACCACGACTCAAATGTGAGCTCCTGGGGCAGCAAGAAGACCCGGAGGGGTGGTGAGATCCCTGCCTGGTTTCCCAGGAGGCAGCTTTCAGCGGAAAAACAGGAGATACAGGCACTGACGATGAGCAGATGAACCTATGGGCCTTTATCCGTCAGCGCATGCCGAGGGCATCCGTGCTTTAAAAAAAAAAAAAAATTGGCTGGACTGGTGTCAGCACAACGTATCGTCTGGCCGGGGCCAAGGCTGAGACCAAGCTCAGCGTGTCTCGCGCCCGGTAATCTCCCTTGGCTGACCTTAAGCGGTATTTGCGAGCCCAGGACAGAGCTGTGTCCCCCATCTTCTCTCGCCGAGATGGAAGAGATGGAGACACAAAGCCCAGAGGAAGGACGGCCGGTGCCGGCAGGTCTCTGCCCACCCACGCCATTAACTTTTCCTGAAATGATGCAAGGCTCTCAGGGTTCACGTACAAATTCATGGCATCCATCACCGCAAGCACAACGCAAATATATTTTCTGCAATTAATCGATGACCGCTTCCCCTTCTTCCGAGTAAATAACACTCTAGAAAACGCCAGGAGTGGCTCATTTTGGCTTTCTATGGATTGCTCCACGCTCTTCTTGAGGGTCCTCAGGGCCCTCGAGCTGCAGTTTTGCCCTTCGGGTTATGGCAAGTGCTGGTTTTGCAGGATCCCAGGAAAAAAAAAAAAAGCACAGCCCTGAGCTCGTGCTGGAAAAGCGAACAAGCATCAAGGCGAGAAGAACAACGAGCATGACGTGCAACCCACACAGCTCATCAAAGCAAGGAGAAACAGGCATTGAAAAAGGGAAATTTCACCTCCCTTCCAGTCTCTCGGGTAATTTACAGGCTACTTGGGCGGGGGAACAAACAAAACAAAAAAAAAACCCCCAGAGAAATCCTTCAAAGCCAGATTTCCAGGTATGCTTTGCAAAAGGGAAAAAAAAAAAAATCCAAGTTAAAGGATATATCCTGCTGTAGAAAAGGGTCTTTGTGCCTTCAACGGCGTTTGTGGGCAGCCTGGAGACACCACCCACGGCCATGTTTGCCCCAAACCTTTTATATCTCCCTGCACACAAGGGCCAGACAGCGTCAGCTTCCTCACCCCCACCCTGCTCCTGATGGGCTGGGATGGCTTCTGAAAGGCCAATTCAGAGGACGGTCATGCGTCATGCGTCAAGCTCCCGTTGTTTGCAGAGAAAATAAACCCTAACCTACTGCGGGGACGCCACCGCCCAAGGTGGCCCGCGGGGTCCTTCCACCGCGCCAACGCAAGAGCCCCCGAAAAGAGTTGGGACAGTTGGGTCACGTCAACACATGCTTAGGGAGCTCTTAATCTGTGGATTATTGACACGGTAGACCATAACATCTCTTTAGGAGCCATTACAGCCCATCGTGTCAGTAGGTACTTACGGAGGCCTTAATCCGCGGATTGACAGGCTAGACCATAAATTTGTGTCTAGGTCTAATTAGGCAGCTCTTATTACTCAACATATACAGCAGTCATGCAGGCTAAAGAGCCTTAAGATTACTTCTTTAACTTATTAGCAAGTTGTCCACCCAATCACTTAAATGGCTCCTAGAAAAATAAGTCAGCCTTGCTTGAAAATAAATGTCCACCTGAGTTTCACCTCAAGACTTTGGTCCGATGAAGTTTTCTGAGGGCTGGTATCCAGAAGTTGTCAACGGATTTTAAACTTTGTGAGTCCAATGTGGACACAGAGAAAAAAAAATGGGAGAAGCCATCAGGGGAATGGCTGAGTTGGGGACCTCCCAACATTTGTAGCTAGGGCGTTGGTTCAGATTCATGTGAGCAGCGACCTACACACTTGGGAGGGCTCTGCTCGGTCCCCTCCTGACCCAGCCAAGAATTTCCATCACCTTCACCACGGCTCGGAAAACTTCTTGTGAAATGGGGACAAAAACGAGGTCAGGTTGGACCTCATGAGCAGAGGTGACTGATCCCTGAGGACAGCCCCCAAGGTTCCCACCCCAACGTGGAGGCACCTCCAGTCAACCTTCCCCCCACCTGGAACCCAGCCCTGACCTCTGCAGGTTAATTAACCGTGGGTGATCAATACGAAGCTGTAGAGGAAGCCCAGCTCCCCGGTGTCCCCTGCGCCGACGGAGCAGCGGGGCGGAGGGGCGGACAGCACAGAAAGAACCAAAGTGAAACTGCTGAGCTCACAGAGTCCACCAAACCAGAAATTTGATTCATAAACATCCGATTAGTCACTGCTACTGTCTAATTACGGTGATTAATCAATTACCACGGTTAAAAACGACTCCAGAGGAGAAGAACCCCTTTTTTGTGCCCGTTTTCTTTAAAAGCCCGAGCAAGGCCGCAGCTACAAGAGGGGAAAAAAAAAAAATAAAAATATGCAGGCACACACCAAAAATGCCTGTCTGCCTGTCTCCAGCGGTTAGAGAGGAGCCAGCTGACTCCAGTTTCCTCCCCACCAGGCTCTGGGCCTCATCAGCCATGCAAATTACAGAGCGCAGCGCTGTCTGAAGGCCGCGTTTCGGCTCGGCTCGGAGAAAAGCCTTAGAGGAAGGGTGGGGACGAAGAAGCCAGCCAAATCCATTCATAATATTTACAGTAAATGGGCCTCTTTGCTGTTGTTTAGTATACAGGCAGCCTAATTATTTTTGAAGTTTTAATTTAAAGAGCCTTCTTTATCTGCCTCTCCTCCTGCACCCCTGGAAGGTGTGGGAAAACTTCTCCCTCCTTTCCAAAAAAAAAAGATGTAGGATGGGAATCCCTTCCCCAGGCTCCAACCCGGTGGGTGGGGATGCTTCAAGAGGGGAGACCCTTCCAGAGGGGCTTCTGCCGACATCCACGGGGTTTTTAAGACCTCCATGCCACCCGGACAGGCACAAGGAGAGGGAGGTCCATAAGGAAAATCTCCAGAAATCCTGCTTTTGCTGCACCGATGTTCTCCTGCGCTGGTGGGGACGCCCTGGGAGGACTTGCAGGCTCAGGAGGTTGCTGCAGGATGCTCCAACCTCCCCCCCTGCCTTGATGGCAACCTGGAATAATGGTGTTTTAACGACAACCGGCCAAGAGGCTCCTCTGGAGAGCACAGGAAGCCCAAGCCAACGTTCATGAGACACTGCCATGCAACCACCAAACGACTGGGGACTGGTACACCCGCCCCAGCTCCCGGAGATGAGCCAACACCTCCATGCTTCATCCTCAGCAGCTACCAAGACGCACCTCTTCTCCACCCACACCCAACCCAGATCTCAACCAGAAACCTTCTGAGAAGCAGACACCAGCACACAAAGGGCTCCTGACCTACGACGATGCAAATCAGACCAGAGGATGAGCTTGCCAGAACATCTCTCCCGGCTTGGGTTGTGCTGGAGGCTCCCATGACAGCATCCTGCCCTTCCAGCGCCGGATAAACCCCTGACGTGGATGCCAAAGCCACCAGAGGCCACCAGGCCACGCCAGCCCCGGGGTCACAGCCCCCCCACGCCCTCAACGCAGCCACCGAGCTCGCTTTTAGAGAATGACGATCTCAAAACCACTTTCACCGTTAAAAATAAAGCTCCACCGTCACGAGGGTCTGAGGGGTCACCCGGTACCCGGCGACGCCCCGGGGAGGGCAGGGATGCGGCCCCCGGGAAAGCCGCAGCTCTGCGCCGACAACACGCAGCTATGCAGGTTACACGTAAAAACCCTTGTAAAGACCTCAGTGAAAACCGAAGCAGAGCAGTCTAGGATTTCCAAACGGATACCCAATACCCAGATGTGTGTGAGGATTTTTTTTTATCTCCCCCCTCGCCCCCCGCCCCGCATTCCACACGCACACGCAGCATCGAAAAAAAAAAAAGAATGAAAAAGCCTCTCCCGGCAGCACACTGACCTAGAATTCTTCCAAAAGACTGAAAACAGACCTAAATATGTGTTAACTCCCCTTCCTCAAAAAAAAACCCCACCCCCCCAGCTCCCTTTCCCAGAGCAGCATCCCTTCCCGGGATGTAAAACCATTGGAAAAGCAGGGCTGGAACAAAAGTCCTTTTCACGCCTGCCGTGCCCCGCTCCGTAACAATTATGAAAACTGTTTAGCTGGGCTGGCATTTGGAGCATTTACTGCATTCCTGCCAATAAATTCCAGCCCCGGATCTGATGGAAAAGGCCTCTCCCCCCGCCTCCCCACTCCCTCCCTTGCCTTCATTCCTCCTGGCTTTCTTTACAACCTAATACCCTGTCGACGCGAGGCCAGGGCCTGCTTAAGGGGGGGGAAAAAAAACACCCCGCGCCAGACTGGAGACAGCACGCAGACTGAAAAAGTTAATCATTACTTCTGTCTGCCCTCGTAATCTAATCACGCCCGTTCCGAAGAGCAGGCGGCCAAGAGCGCTGGCGTCCGGGCAGGGCCACCGCCGCCCAGGGACGCACGGACGGACGGGATCAGCCCCTGCCCGGGCACGGGACGGAGGGACGGACGGCGCTGCGATGGAGTTCGCAAGCCTGGCCACGCACACAACCCCTCCCCTCCCCGCCTCTCGCTTTGCTCTGGATTAATAACGCTGAGCAATTACAGCGAATATTACGTTCATTAAGTAATTAACCCTCCCGGCGCTCTGGAGGAGCTGGCACCCCCCTTTTCGCAGACGGAGGCCGGCAGAGGTTTGCCCCCGGCTACAAAACGGGGCAGGCCGCCATCACATGGATTGGGAAAAAAAAAAAAAAAAAAAAAAATTAAAAAGCTCCTTGCTCTCATCCTACCCCGCTTTCAGTGGCACGGCGGCGCCGTGTCCCAGGCATGGTGGCATCACTGAGACCCAGCAGCATCTCTCCTTGGGGGAAAAGCCCAGGGGATCTGGGCACCACCAAGACCCAGCAGCATCCTCTCACGGGGGTAAAGCTCAGGGGATTTGGGGTTTGACACCGGTGCTCAGCAAACTCAGCACCACACCATCTCCTCCAGAAAACAACGCCGGCGCAACACCTCAGGTGTGTCAGGGCTTCGTGCTCTTGACACCCAGGAGACATTTTCCATGCTCGGCTGTGACAAAGAACAGGAAAACTACAGGCCTCCGCGTAGGAAGATTTATGGGTTTGTTCCTCATAATGAGCTAAAAAGTCTCAGCCGGGCTTCCAAAGAAAATGAATTCATCAGTTCAAACGCAGTGATGTAACTTCAGGCTCCCGGCTCCTTTTCCAAATAAAACTCCGGCTATTTGATCCCTGCTTGAAGGATGATTTTATGGAGGTATTTACTCCGTTGGCTCTGCCCAAGAAGGTGCCGCCGGAGCCCAGCCACGGGGTCATCGGCAGCCATCCCGCGCGGGCCAGCAGCCCCCCGTCTCACTGTTTCAACTATTTCGCTATTTTCCCTGCTTTTCCACTCAAAACCTCACCTTGAACAGCAACACGCACGCAGACACACGACCCCTCCAGCCCAGCAATTTTTAGCATCTGTTAAACTCAACCCGCCGGCGTCCATCACCCAAAATCACCCGATCCGGAGCCAACTTCACCGGTTGCGAAAGCAGAGGACGCCTGAACTTTCCTCACCTTCCCGACACCTGACTTTGTCCGATGCAAAGCCAGCCCTTACCGATGCAGTGCTGGTGGCTCCACGATAAAATCTATCCAACTTATATAGATGTATCTTTTAACCTATATATATATAGGTTGAATATATTGAACATGTTAAATACTCATTATATTCGATAGTCAATATAATGAACATATAATTAATATATTGACTATATTAAACCCATATGTATGCTATATATAATCCAATAAATATAGAATATATCCAATATATAATCGATATACCGAACATATTCAACCTACATATATATCCACCACATAACCTATACATGTTCGAACTATATATATACAAAAACAATCATCCATAGCCTCACTTATTACACACACGAACGCGTTTGCAACGACGCTCTGAAGGCTTAACAACCAGAGTGGTTCTGAGTTATTCATTTAAGGGAGAAATCTGCCTTTCCACCCGCTCAGGTATTCAGGGAAAGCCCACTGGAGCCAGGACTTCATCCCAAAAATGGCTCACCAAAACCCAGCGCCCCACGAGGCATCCTACTTCATCCCCAAGGACGGATGAGGAAGGACACCAGAGCCGGGTACCTGCCACTGCACATGGAGGAACATCACCAAGAGCATCACTGCGACCTCCTGCAACCACCCTATGAGGCCTCTACACGCCCAACGGAAGATGAAGAAAGGCCACCGAGTCAGGTACCCACCCGCCATCACACATTGGAGGAGCATCACCAAAAGCATCAACGCAACCCCCTGCAACCACCCCAACAGACATCTTAATCCCTGAGGGAGGATGAGGAAGGACCGCAGAGACGGATATTCACCATTGCACATGGAGGATCATCACCAAGAGCATCACCAGAACCTCCCACAACCACCCCATGGTGCTTCGGCATGGCTGGCACAACCCAACCGGGGAGCTGAAGCCGGGAGGTTTTTTATGCAGCGAGGTTAAAAGGGTAGAGAAGGGCTGAGCCAGCTCTTACAGGGTGGTTATTTTTTTTTTTTTCCCCTTGCAAGTTAAAACCAAGATAATGACACTGGGTGGGGACCAATTTGAAGGGCTGAGCAGCCAAACCAAAATTAGTCTCCCGGCCAAGAGCTTCCTAGGCCTCACAGTTTGGGGAAGGAAGCTGAGAAAAGGCATGAAAAAAAAAAAAAGATTCCTTGGGAAGCTGGAGCGTCGCGCTCAAGCAAAGGTGACCCTGCTAGTCAAATATTTTTCAACATAATAAAAATAAAAGTACTGGAGCAACCTCCCTCAGAAAAACGGGGCCCGTGAATGGGTTTTTTTTCTCCTTTTCTCTCCTTTTCTTTCTCCTCCTCCTCTGGCACTTTCTTTCCTTTCACTAATAACTATGTTTTCTTGTATTTTTTTTTTCTTGGCTCTTTCCTCATAAAAGACTGATGTAATTTCCTGTCTTGTCCCAATGTTTCCTGTTAATTAACAGGGTGAAAGTTATCATCATGCATTTAAATGGCTACCCGAAAGAGGGGAGGGGAAAAAAAAAAAACAAGGGTAAAATAAAAAAGAAAATAAAAAAAGAAAGGGGAGAGAAGGGCTGGCTGTTAGCAAACACCACGTCACATCCCCAATAGCACAAAATCCCCCGGAAAAAAAAAGCTTTTTGGACCCAACGGCTTGAGCTCATCAGCAAAGAGAAGCCGGCAAGGGTGGCTCCAACCGCAGGTCCAAGCATGGGGGATGCGAGCCCCGAGTCTTCCTTGGGTGGGGATGGAAAATCCCTGCAAGACTAGCCCAAAAAAAGCTCTTTTCTTGCATTAAAAAGTAAAAAGAGGAGAAGAGAGGAGAAGAGAAGAGAAGAGAAGAGAAGAGAAGAGAAGAGAAGAGAAGAGAAGAGAAGAGAAGAGAAGAGAAGAGAAGAGAAGAGAAGAGAAGAGAAGAGAAGAGAAGAGAAGAGAAGAGAAGAGAAGAGAAGAGAAGAGAAGAGAAGGAGAAGAGAAGGAGAAGAGAAGGAGAAGAGAAGGAGAAGAGAAGGAGAAGAGAAGGAGAAGAGAAGGAGAAGAGAAGGAGAAGAGAAGGAGAAGAGAAGGAGAAGAGAAGGAGAAGAGAAGGAGAAGAGAAGGAGAAGAGAAGGAGAAGAGAAGGGGAGGAGAAGAGAAGAGGAGGAGAGAAGGAGAAGAGGAGGAGAAGAGAAAACGAGAAGAGAAGAGAAATAATTTAAAAATCGAACAAAATAAACCAAAATAAACTGCAGAGAAAGAGGGAGTTGGCAACACCCAAGATGTTGCTTTTCTTAAAAGAAGTAGTTAAAAATTTAAAAAAAAAAAAACCAAAGCAAGGGGCTAATCCAAAGCCAGCGGGCGGAAATCCTGCGAGACGCCAAGCTCCTTCCCTTCCCCGACCTCAGTCCCACGCGGGATCGGGCCACGCGTGCCCTCCCGTTCCTCAAGAGCAGCCGTGACGCAGCCGGTACCCTGGCGGCACCGCAGCCAGGCTGACAGCCTCGGCGTGCCGACAAGGGGGTGAAAACAAAGCGATTTAGGCAAAAAAAAAAAAAAATGGCGAGGGTGGTTAGAACGGAGACCGTGCCGGAGCAGTTAATAATATCTCGGCGCTGAAAATAAACTGGGAAGGAAGCTCCTTTGTGACAGTAGGCAGGCGGCCAGGCTGCGGCGTGGGTCATTCAAGCCGACTGGGGACAGCGATGGGGCCGGCACCCACCCGACGCTGTACCCCAGTCCGCACCCATCGCCCTCCTACAGCACCTCCTTAGGGTCTGGGGGGCTCCCTACACCCCGTTTTTTCCCCCCGCACAGCCTAAAAATGGGGTGTCTCCCATTTTAACCCAGCGTTGAGATTCACGGTCTTGGCCGCTGCGGTTGGAAATAGGCATCCCCCCCCCCCCATGGTGGCGGCGGGGAAACGCGAGTGGTTAATGTTACTGGTTCCTCTCACGTAAGCGATACCCGTTGGCAGACAGTGGGGATGGAAACGATGCCGCCCGCATCCCTGCCAGCCCCCGGGGGCTGCTCCTCTACGAGTGTTTTTGTCCCATCGGGTTTTAAATGTCCCCAACCGATCAAGTTGCCGCCGCTCATCGGGACATCTTTTGGGAGCCGAGCACCGTCTGAATCCCTCCCTGGCACTCCAACTTCCAAAATTCACCTTTTTGTCCTCCTTCCGCCCTAAAAAAATGCCAGGTTGCAGGATCAATCCCGAGAAGTTCCCATCATGACCTCGACCATGACGGACTCGCTGGTGGTGGGGTCTTCTTCCAGCTGCTCTGACGGCACTGTTCAGGTGGGAAAATCCATCCAGGATTGAATGGAGCTGTACAGGGATGGATCAAAACGCTTGGTGTTTAATGGAGGGAGCATCTCTGCCATCTTTTTTTTTTTTTGAACTCATCCTGGAAGAGTGTCTAAAAGGTTCAAAATGTAATTGGTAAATGGGTCCTCTTGGCTTTGGGGGAATTCTGATCAGCCAGGAGGAGGATGCCCCCAGCATCCCAGCAATGTCCTGGGGGGGGGGTCCCCACGGGGCGAGATCCCCCTTAAAAAAAAAAAAAGAGAAAAAAAAAAAAAAACCCAGGGGGCGAAGGAGCCGGAGCAGCCGGAGCGGGCAGCCAAGCCAAGAGTCCCGGGGTCGGTGCCAAGCGCCGCGGTCAGATGATGTGCGAGGCGAGCGGGGAGGCTCCTAGTCTGGCAGGCAGCCTGCTCTGCTCCAGAGGCTCCAGTGCTGTCATCTCTGCGTTAACCCCTGATAACCTTGTCCTTTCCAGGAGGGACGGTGCTTTTTAGGTAAGCAGGGGAGGGTGGGGGCGTTCACATCTCCGACGAGGCTGGGAAGCAAAGGGTGCAACGTCCTGCGACGCTCAAAGCGAATTAAAATAATATCAAAAGGACGTAGGCTCAAAAATAAACGAAGAATAAGGGACTTTGGGAAAAAAAAAAAAAAAAAAAAAAGGAAAAATTCCCAAGCAATTGTTTATCCCTGGGACAAATATACAATCCCAGTTCCACAGGAAGATGTCTCAATTTCAGATTATAATAGGATGCCAATTTGTAAATAAAGGCATTTCGCAGGAGGTTATAAACTGTACGGGGGGGGTGGGGGGAACGGGAAAACTCAGGCAGGGCTCTGCCGTGGAAAACACGCGGGGTTGACGTGGGGTGGGGGGGAAGCCATGGGGAGCGGCTTTGGGGGCGACCATTCCCCAGCGAGCAGATACCAGCGGGGATCAGAGGCATAGTGAAACATTCCCGGCCTCCGTGCGATTTGGGAATGAAATGTCACTCAGCCGAGCACCAGACGAGGTGCCACCGCGAGGAGAGCTGGGGCAGGGAGTGATGTTGATGCTTCTCCAGCCTCCGGAGGTCTTTTCCTATCTTTTTGGGACAGAGGAGTTGGGAGGAAGAAACTGAGGCTGCGCTCGCTCCAGAAGAGCCTTGCGGGTCTCCTGGCCTCAAGCCTTGCAGATCCTTGGTCCAGCATCCACCAAGCATTGTCACTCCATCTCCACTGGCTCCAGGAGACTTCCAGAGTCAGGGCAAGCCAACAGGACTGGGCTGAAATCGGGATAAACTCTTGGGTCTGCTATTTTACGAATAACCTCTATAAATTAAAAAGCAGCAGAGGTGGCGAGGACGCAAGCCAGCTCACCTCACTTTCCTCCTGTGACGGCCAGCTCTGGGCCTCTTGGAGAGCTTCGCTTTGCCCACAGACCCAGCACCATCCATCTGTCCTGCAGGCGAGGCACCTTCTTGCCTGCCACAGGCACCACAACCTTCCATCAGCCAAGAGCCACCAGCCCCATGCCACACACGGGTCAAGAGGGAGATGTCCGTGGGTGAGTGGAGAGCATCCCATGGAGACCCAGCACCAACACCACCATCAGCTCACTCCCACCCTCCAAGCAGAGCTCCTCCATGGGTTGTACAAGCATTCAACTCCAACCCATCAGATGCCACCAGACCATCGGTCAGCCACCTCCAGGCTGTCCAAGCAGGGCTTTGCTTGTTTGAAAGAAGAGTCATCACCAAACACATCTGCTGGGAACAAGTCAGCTCAAAATACAGGAAAAACCACCCTCTGTCTTCTATTTACGGAAATTATTTTTATCTCCAAGGCGTTATTTTTGCTCTCCTCTTTAACCGTGCCAATGATACAAAGGATCTGGCCTGGTAGTACCTGAGAACAACCATCTCAAGTGGGAGACACTGTGCACAAGAAGACCTGACCTACCCACAGCGTGACCACCGATAAAAATAAAGATCTAAGAAAATAACAAAAGGCAAGAAGACGGAAGTGAGAACCAGTGCCTTGGGGGAGTGAGGGGTGCATCAGCCGGAGAAGGGGATGAGACAGCGGAGGCTGACGAGAAGAGGACACCAGCACGGCGCCAAGGACTACCCAATACTGTATTCCTGGTCCAGGAAGGAGAACAGAAAGCGGAGGGAGGGAAAGAGCAGCTGAGATGGGTTATCGCAAGAGGGAAACACTCCCTGTACACCCCCCCGGCCGCACCGCTCCCCGTCCCACATCCTCCTGCGCCTCTGGTAGCCATCAATGAAACAGCCTTCAGCCTCCAGAAGGAGACTGCGACCTCAGTGGTGGCTGGACCTGCGACTCTTCGTCATCAAAGGCTCCTCACAGAGAGCTGCAAGGGCACTTGCTTCGACGCCCAACGCTCCTCTTGCCATCCCCTTCTCAACCCCCGCCACGCAGTTTCTGTGCCAGAGCGGCCGTGAACCTCAGGCTGGCCCCATCCCCAAATTCTCAGTGCGGAGAGCAATCTGCCTCACTAAACCCTGCCCTTCCAGCTTCCAGGCCTTAGGGCAGGTCTACCGACTTTGACCACCACTACTACACCAGCGTCCACCGCCCTGCCGCTGGTGGCCAAAGCCTACAGTGCTATAAGGACCCATCACCTCTTCCTCAACCTCCCACTCCAGCTTCCAAATCTAACAAAAATTAGGGTTTGGTTTCTTTTTTTTTTTTTTTTTGCTTTTCTTACAGCTGTCCTCTCATCAAGGAACCACAAATCCAGCATCTAGAGCCCTGGTCCGGAGGCGATGCCGGATTCTCCACCCAGCATCAACCCATCCCCATCTGCCCAAAGTAGGTGAGACTGAGCCGAAGTGCTCCCCACGTACGCTGCCTGTACCTCATTAAAGCCCTCTTCAAACACACTCTAATACGCAGGGGGAGTAGAAAAAAAAAGGAGGTGAAAGCCAGCTTTGGAGGACTGCTGCAAAGTGCGTTTATTTTCCTTTCTCCACTGGGTCCCTCCAGTTGGGAATTTTCAGCGCTGCACTCCTGCTCCGCGGAAGGGAGATGCCAGTAAATCAGAGCAAATTCAAAACAAATGCTCTTTTCATGTGGAGGCATTCGGCTTTGTCTCAGGGCTTGGGGTAGCTAACCGTATCCCTTCATGAGTCAACTCTCCTATCAGCTCCTCATTAAACTAAATGGCTACAATTACATTTGGGGAGGGAAAAAAAAAAAAAAAGAGAGCGGTTAATGATCATAAAAGGTTCTGTTTCCAGGCTTTGGAGGGGGGAAACCTTTGATAAGGAAGAGAAAAAAAAAATCCAATGAAATAATAATTAAAAAAAAACCAGAATAATTTTTAAAAATGCATTTCGGGAGGGAAGGTGCCATTTTTTTTGGGAGGAGGCTCTACCGAGGAGCTGGGGCTCCCCTTCCCGCGGCCCTTCGGGAGGCAGCGGGGAACGAGCCGTGTGATTTCCTGCAGCCCGAGCCCCCACCGCCAGCCCGCCTTCCCTTCCCTTCGGGAGCAGAGCAGCCAGACGAGATGTTATCTCCGGGCTGAACCTCACAGAAAGCCCCCTTTTTAAAAAGCGAGTACTTCCTCTGCTTATTTCATGTGGTATCCTGTGGAACTGAACTCTCTCCTCCCCTCCACAACGGGCGTATTTCAGGAGGAAAAAGGAAAAAAAAAAAATTAAAAAAAAGATCTAACAACATCCTTATTGTGTTGTTGTGCTTCTTTTTTCTTTATACAGCTTTTTTTTTTCCCTTTTTTCTTCCCTAAAGCTATAGGCTCCCATAGCAAAAAAAAAAAAACAAACCCAAAGACAAACCCAACAATTTTCTGCATTTAAAAAAAAAAAAAAAAAGCAGCTACAAGTTTCTCTGTTCCCTCTCCCCCTCCGTTTGATTAATTCTCATTAGGGCCTTTGAACAAACAATATGCTCTCCTCTCAAAGAGCAGGCAGGGTATATATTACACCCAAAGAAAAACAAACACGGCTCACTTAAAGACATCCACACGGAACGCAATTCCTGGAGAGAGGCAGTGGCACAGGCGTGCGCGCGCACGCGGCCGCCCCGCCAACCTGTTTCTGAAATTCCAGTTTCAGGGAGACGGATAAACCGTCAATCAGGGAGACATCCCAACCAAGGGAAGCACCGTTGAGCAGATACATGGTTTTGGACACTTTAATTCCAGAAGAGACCGAGTCCAGCCACAGAGCTGGCCAGTCCAGGGTGGGAGATGTAGCGCTGGAGACATCACACCTTGGAAAAGGTGTTGGGAGTTGGACTAGATGACCTTGAAAGGTCCCTTCCAACCTAAACCATTCCAGGACTCCACAAAAACCCCAAGAGGGGTGGTGAAACCATCCTCCAACCCCCATCCTGTAATGGCACCCAGAGGCTAAAGGAGATGGAAACGGGAAAACGAGGATGTTTTGAGAACATCTCAAGTTGGAAGGGACCCATGAGGATCACCAAGTCCAACTCCCTCTGCAACGTCTCTGGCAAAAAACGGGGTCACCTTTCCTCCCCGGGCACCACCAGATGAGATGTGGGATGATGGTGACCCTACCATTTCTGGTAGAGTCACCATCAGAGTAGGTGACCTTGGCCATTTCAAGGCCAGTTTCGACGGGGCTCTGAGCAACCTGATCCGGTTGGAGATGTCCCTGCTCCTTGCAGGGGGGTTGGACTGGATGACCCTTGAGGGTCCCTTTCAACCCAATCCATTCTATGATTCTACCAGGAGCAAAGCCCAAGCATGGCTCTTGTCCCAGAGACAGAAGGTACCACCACCAAGTCAAGGAGAACTTGACGCCAAATCCTCCTGTGATGCGCAACCACAGCTGCTCCAATAATCCATATATCCGAACAAACGGGCAGCCAAGATCACTTTGCCTTCCCCAACACGCCTCTTCCTGCCTTACTCCAAAAATTAACGGAACATAACACTGGAATTGAAAGAAAATACGGGCTTTTGGGGATGGAGAACCTCACCTGGGATTTCAACACATCCTCTGCATGAGAGGTCTGCAGCTGCTACTGAAACGAAACCCAATTCCCTCTTCGAGCACATCTTTCTCAACGATTCGCATGCCCAAAACTCCTCGGCATCGCTTCACCTTCCACCGGGACCCTCAGCCAACGCAACCCACAGTCAAAATCAAGGGCAACAAGAGATGGCTTACCTGAAAGCCCCCCAGGGGCTAGACAATTAGTTCCCCCTGTTTCAGTGGAGGAAGGCACAGACTCTGGACAATCTGCTGGAGCAGAGGAAAAGAAGAAGAAAAAGAAAAAAGATCAGTATATATGTGGTTCTTCACAGGCTCCCAGCATTGCCGCGAGCAGAACACGCATTCCAAAGGTTTTAGCAGGAAGCAACCGCTAATTGTCCGCGCAGAGACGGTAGTTCATCAAGAAGCATCCACCCTAACTCACCGCCTCAATCAAGGCTGCGCGCTGCGCTTCATCACCAGCCAACGCTGATTACAGACCTGCGAAAATTACAGACTGGCTACCACCTCTCCGTCCAAGTCACCGGGTAACGAGATCAAGGTTCTGCTCGCTCTGATGTAAGCGAGCTCCCAAAAATGCTTAAATCGTGGCTTTACGCACCCAATTTACTCAACACCTGTAACTCACCGAAACGGGAACCGAAAGGGAAACGTCTCATCGCCGCCCTTTTGCGGCAAACGGTCAATTTTTGTCACCGCCAGCTGCTGGCAGAGCTTGCACCCCGCTGTCACCTCCTGGGACAGGGGGGCAACTGGATCTACTCCTCCACACAACACCGATGGGAAAGGGCAGGGTAAGATCAGCCACCCTGTTACGAGGTTTCTCCTCAAGCATGGAGGTGTTTGAGCTCAAGGTTTGGACTTGGCCACCCAAAGCCTGCTTCTCCAGGTGAGAAGAGCCAACACCAACACCCTGGTCCTACAGGGTCCAGCTTTTTGGTCACTACCATGGGGAAGATGAGCTCAAGGATGCTCCATGCCTGAGAAGACCCGTGAAGTTCATGCAACCTTCTGGTCTTCAGCAGGCTGACGAGGACTTTGGGTGTCATCCGATTTGGGCTCCCTAACGACATCATTTTGCTCTACCTAAAAGCAAAGGCCACCACCAGGAGAGACGAGATCGCTTTCTCCCTACTGGTAAAAGTCATTTTTCCAGATTTCATCCCTGAAATCCTAGTGAAAAATAAAACTCTTGCCTGCGTAACCTCGCTTTATCAGAGCAAAGTAGGAGCCCTAACAGGAATATACAGTTTAACAGGATACACTTAATCAAACAAAAAACAATAGGGGCGACAGGAAATAGACTTACTTGTGAAATACTGTATGCGATACGCTCCCTAAACGCCTTGTCCTGCTCTCTACGCTTTAAAGAAACAGGGTTTGGGTTTTTTGCCCTTTTTTTTTAACCCTTTCTAATCCAGACAGAAGAGTCCCCACACCCATTCCCTGAGATGGCTTCAACTGCTTGGGCTACGGACGCTTTCTGAACGCAGGCTGGGCCACCCTGCCCCGCGCTGGGCTCCGTCTGCCCCAGGTTACAGCTCCCGGATGAGTCCCTGTGGGATAAAGGACATAATTTGTCCTTTCCATGTTGTCCCACTCTAGGGATCACACATGACCAGGTCCTCTACTTGCAGGAGAGCATCCTATCCCAACATAAACTGCATAACCCTAGCAACGGAGCGAGCCTGGTGTTACAGCAATGCTGGTCCAGTTTGACCCCAAATCCACTTGGCATTTCTGCACGGAGGCTGCAAAGGAGGATGGATTCAGAGCCTCCCTCATCACCTGGGCCACTCCCTGAGCCGCAGTATCCACCAAAGGAAAGCCCAAGAGTGGGCTTCTTTACAACTGTCAGCTCTCTTCCCGCGTCCCAGCATCCAACAGCCAGTGCTCTTCACCAGTGAACGACCTTCTGAGGGCTCTTTAGAGGAGACAGAGCTGACACACCTCAACTCTAGACCAAGGGTGATGGCCAGGTGTGGGATAAGCCCAAAAGCGGGACTCTCCTGGGCTCTCTGCCCTATGCATGGCTGGATTCATCCTTGCACTCTTCCCATCACCCACAGGTCCGCCAAGGGCTCTAGCTAGTAGGGGCTACTCAGGCTCCTTTGACTTTCAGCACCAAGAGGTCGCCAGACCAGAAGCAGGATCAAGCCAATGGCATGTGAGTCTCCTCCCAAAACTGCCTCTCCACACTACAAAACCATCACAGAGACATACAATCATTCCTGGTGGCCACCCGCCCAACCTTGCAAGGTTCCGAACAGTTCCTGCAAGCTGCCGAACCTCCAACTCTCCGGAAAGTTGGTACCGCCGGCGGGCATTCGGCTCTGCAGCGACATCGCAGTGGGTTTCCTGCACTCTTGTACTCCAGCACCACCATGACCAGCCACCCCAGAGCATGATGACACAGCCACTTGCAGCTCCTTGTCCCACTTAACGACAGGTCAAAATACATGCTTGAATTTGGGGGCTTCCAACCCACCTCACTTCCAACACAGCTGCAAGGGGCAGCTCCTGCAGGGATATTTGGGATGCTGAGCCCAGCTTTCCTGCAGGTAACCTGGCAGTCAGGGGCAGACCTTTCCACCCTACAGTGAGCACACGAACACCAGATCTATCTTACCAACACACAGACTGACATGGGGTTTCACTGCCTGCAGCAGAGCCCCCCCCGCCCCGCGCCCTGTCCATCCCTGCTTTCCTCCAGCCAGCGGCACAGGCTGTCCCAATCTCCATTACCTCCAAAAAATAAAGAATCAAATTCAGACTGGACATGAGGAAGAAATTATTTACACTGAACATGGTGAAGTACTGGCCCCGGTTGCCCAGAGAGGCGGTGGATGCCCCATCCCTGGAAACATTCCAGGCCAGGCTGGCCGGGGCTCTGAGCAACCTGATCTGGTTGGAGATGTCCCTGCTCCTTGCAGGGGGGTCGGACTGGATGGGCTTTAACGGTCTCTTCCCACCCAAACCATTCCGTGATTCTAATGTCACGGGCACTGGCAACCGCTGCTGGAGCCCATCCTGGTCCACACATTCCTGCCTGTCCATACAAAGCACTTACAAGACACAGCCCTAAATACATAAATATTTTCACTACCACTGACACGCTAGATGGAAAAGCAGAACTTTCCTGCTGGATGCACACTGGCAGATGCAGCTGCCCAAGTGCAAATGGACGGATCGCTCCCACCCAAGATCCCAGAGAAGAAGACAGCTCATGTGCACCAGCCAGGCAAAAGACTTCACGCCTTCCCATCATCATCAAATCCTAGAATCACGAAACGGTTTGGGTTGGAAGGGACCTTTCAAGGCCACCCAGTCCAACCCCCCTGCAAGGAGCAGGGACATCTCCAACCAGATCAGGTTGCTCAGAGCCCCGGCCAACCTGGCCTGGAATGTTTCCAGGGATGGGGCATCCACCACCTCTCTGGGCAACCTGGGACAGTGCCTCACCACCCTGGCCCTCTCCCATCCAACCAGCCCACAGGGAGCAATCCTCAACTTCCAGCCGGGAAACCACCACAGTAGATGGCACTGATGCTGAGACGGAAACCCTCGGTCCCTCCGCAGAGGAAACACCGAGAAACCCTGAACCTGCAAAACCCACCTGCAACAACAGACTCCCAGGCTCCGCTGGTGCCTGTTGCGGCCCCGTTCAGTCAAGGGTTCAGCTGCCAAAGGGATTTTTTCTTTTAAAAAAGGAAAAAAAAAAAAAAGAAAAAAAAAAAGAGGACTTTTTGGTAAGTAACCCAGTTGTTTCTGCGTTTCCGATGGGCAGCGTTAATCACTTCCTATTGGCCGATAGGAATAACTTTTCCTTTCGAAATGGCACATTCATGCTCTGCGGCTTTTCTGTTTACACACATTTTGCTACCTTATGTCAACACTTGCTAATGAATAAATACATCACTCGGCTAGCTGAAAATGAGGGCCGGCGGAGGGAGATCGCACCTTCAAACCCTGCAAATGGATTTATCCCAGCATCCTTGCGGGAAACTGACAGTAAGCTCAAACCCTGCAGCTCCGAACCCCCCTGCGCCCCATGCTGGCATGGCCGTTGGGTAGAGACCAAGGCGATAAAGGCAGAAATATAAACTTCGCCTGTCGCACCCGAAACCCCAAAACTTGGCGACCCAAGCAGACCCTCAGAGCATCTTACGGAACAAGCCTGCATCCCGGCACGTGCTGGGATGCTGAACCTACTCCCCATATCCCGCGTTCATTCATCAGCCTTTATCTCCTGTTTTTTCACACTGAGGCAAAATATTTCATTCTTTGCAACCCAACTGTTTGCTAAACATCTTCGCGCGTTCTCAGGCAGCGTAAGGAGAGTTACTAGCGTTTCCCAAGAGTCTGCAGAGGGGAAAAGCAACAGTCCAGCCTCCGAGGGAGGAGTGGGCAGGATGGGACCCTGCGCATCCGGCGCAACCTCAACTCGACGGTTTCCTTTCGTCCTGAAGAGCAGCAATTCTAAAGAAACCGCTCTTTTGGCCAAAATAAAAAGACCTGATATTTCGCGTTCAGGCCAATCTTTGCTTCCCTGCACCACCACAGGACCACAGAGACCAGCGCGCTCCAGCCAGCGCTCCCCCCCTTCTCCTCCTCCTCCCAGCCCGGTTTATCTGAGACCCGGCGCGCTCGCTGCCAAGCGGGAGTTTACGCAGACAACCGCAAGAGAGCTGGTGCCAGCCTGGAATGGGCTTCTCCCCTGGCACCCTGACATTCAATTACGAGCAACAGGCACACAGAGCGGTGCTAGGGAGGAAAAAAAAAAAAAAAAGGAAAAAAAAAACTTTTCAAGCCCCTTTACCTCGTTTTTTTCAACCTGACAAGGCAGGATTAGGCTCCTTGAAAGCCCAGAGAGATTTCTACCAACACCATTTGTCACGTCTCACCGGGATTCCCAGCCATCAGGGAGATGCTAGCCAGAGCTGTGCAGCATCCCAACCTAAATCCCGACAAATTCACCCCAGCACCGCCGTATCCAACTGGAGCCCACGGCTGGAAGTCACTTTTTTTCCAAGCGGCTTAAGCAGCCAAGGCCTGCAACCCCTCCTCGACTCCCTGCCAGGGATTTAAATCCCTGCTTTGTGCGGGGGGGGGGGTGTCTTGGATAAATTATATGTTAGGTTTTTTTTCCAGGGGGATCAGAAGATGCAGGCAAGCAGTCCAAAGAAATGCATGGTAAAGGCAGGAGAGTGTTAAAAAAATATATATATATAAAAAGGGAATTTAAAAAAATCTGCAGTCTGCATTGAAAAAAAAAAAAAAAAGTCCACTTACCAGTTGGTTTGAGAAAATCCATTGGATATCTGGAGTAGGGTGGAGGGGGAGACTCTGGAATTAGAAAAGTAGAGAGAAAATAAAGGCAGAGCCATGAGAAAGAGGAGGGGAAAAAAAAAAAAAAAAAGGGAAGATAGGAACTTATGATAACAGTGGCATTCTTTTAGCAAAACTGTTTGTCTTAGCTCTGGGGGTTGGAGGCAGGGCAGCGAGGCGGTGATTGCCTTGATATTTAGCTGTCAGATAAACAAAAGGGGCCGTCTGGCGCCAGCCGCCCTCCTATCTGCGGCTCGGGCCGTCTGCGCGGGGCCTCCCCGGCTCGGCGGAGCGGCGGCAGCGCCGGCACCGGCCGCGCCAGCCGGGCCCTGATCCCCCCCCTGCGCCCCCGGGCACCGCGGGGGCGTCCCGTCCCGTCCCGTCCCGTCCCGTCCCCCCAAATCGATGATTCCAAAAAAAAAAAAAAAAAAAAAAAAAAAAAATAAGTATAAAGCACTGCGATGGGGAGAGGGTCGTCGGGTGGGCCGGGGGCCTGCGTGTCGGTGCCCCACGCGCGTCCGTGTCGTGTTCCCCCCCCCCCTCCCCGCCCCGCACCCCACGCCCCGCGCCTACCTAGCTCGCAGAGCCGGCTGAGGTGGTGCGGGTTGCAGCAGACCAGCTCGGGGTGCGCCTTGCCGTAGGACTCGCAGCCGCACAAGCGCTTCACTTCGGAGGAGTGGCGGAGGTCGGGCCAGCGGAACACTTTGCAGAGCAGGACGGGCAGCGGGTAGCGGTGCTGGCCCAGCCGGCTGTCGGCCTTGGCGGGCAGCAGCAGGCAGGGCGTGCGGGCCCCGCCGCGGGACTCCACGGCGTGCAGCAGCCCCTCCAGCTGCCGCTCCTTCAGCCGCTTCAGCACGGCCTGGGTCAGCGCCTTCAGTTCCGCCTCTCCCGCCGCTCGCCCGCCGCTCGTTTTGCCCGGGCAACACCCGCGCCCCCCGCCGCCGAGACGCGCCGGGGCCTGGGCCGCCGCCGCCGCCTCCTCCTCCTCCTCCTCCTCCCCGCCGCCGCCGCCGGGCGCACGGCTCCGCCAAAGCCGCCGGACGAGCACCGAGCGTTTGGTCCTGAACATGCGGGACGTGAGGAGAGGCCCCCGGCTACAAAACGGGCATGTCGTCCGCCGCGCATGAAGGGGCCGGGAACCGAGACGCGGCGGCGGCGGAGGAGGAGGGCGGCGGAGGGCAGCGGCGGCGGCGGGGCCGAGGCGGGCTGTGGCATGCGCCAGTCTCCGCGCTGGGACCGCGGGTCCCGCCGCCTCCCGCGGAGGGGCTGCGCCGGCCCGCGCCTCTGCCCGCTGCCAACACCCCCTCCTCCCCCCGCAAAAAAAAAAAAAAAAAGAAAAATTAAAGAGGGAGGGGAAAATTTAAAAAAAAAAAAAAAAGAGGCGCGGCTCGCTCTGGTTTTGCCCAAAAAAGAAAAAAAAAATAAAAAATTAAAAAAGGCCGTCTACAGTCCGCGGGGCATGGCGCCGGGGGAAGCGGGGGGAGCCGGCCGGCGCCGCGCCGCTGTGCGCGGCTGCGGAGCGCGGCGGGAGCCGCCCGGGATCCTCGGCCTCCGCGGGGCCGCTGCTCCCATCAACCCGGCGCTGCTGGAGGAGCGGGGGGGTGAGGGGGGGGACGGGGGGTAGAGGGAAGGGGGGGAGTGATGGGACGCGGGGGAGAAAGCGAGAGGCAGAAATAAAAAAGCCGAAATGATGTATCTTAAAAAAAAAAAAAAAAATTAAAAAAAAAAAAACAAAACCAAACAACCCTAAGATTCGGACGTCGGCATCGGCTCAGGCATCTGTCACGAAGAAGAAGAAGCGCATCCAGAATGCTGTATCCCTTTTTAAAGTCCAGGTCGTCCTGATGCGGGGTTTGGGGTATTTTTTAGGTTTTTTTCCTTCTCCTTCTTCCTAAAGGTTTTTAATCCAACACACGGAGTCTTGATCCGGCTGCTACGAAAAGAAAGGAAAAAGAAAACATAAGTGGGGCTGCGTCCCCTCCTTCCCCCGCAGCGCTCTCCCCGCTCCGCGCCCCTCCGCGCCCCGCTTACACGGGTGTGCGGGGCCAGCCCGCCGCCGACCCTCTCCCTGCTGCCGGCGCGTCTGGCTCGCTGCTTTTTAATTTTTTTTTTCCCTCCTCCTTCCTGCCTTCCTTCCCTTCCTCCTCCTCCTCCTCCTCCTCCTCCTTTCTTGGGTTGGTTAATTTTTTTTTCTTTCCTCTTCTTTTTTATTTTCCCCTCCGCTGGCTGCACTCCTGCTCCTTCCCCGCACCGCCGCCTCCCTCTTTTTCTCCGCTGGCTGCGCGGGGAGGAGGTGTTTGGGGGGGGGGGGGCGGAGAAAAGGAGGGGGGGGGCGGGAGGAGCCGCGGGAGCGCAGTCGGCAGCACCGCGGTCCCTGCGCCCTCGGCCGCGCCCTCCCCGCTCCCTCCGGTTCTCCCCCCCGCCCCGCACCCCGCCAACCCCCCCGCCCCGGCTCCTCGCAGTGCGCAGCGGCCCGGCCCCGTCACGTGGGCGTCTAGACACGGTGTCGCTCCGGGAAAAAAAAAAAAAAAAAAAAAAAAAAAAATTATATATATATATATTATATTTATCTCCAACCGCCTTGCGCAAGCGGCGGCTCGGGTTGCGGAAAGGTTATGGGTCCTTCTCCCCCCCCACCGGCCCCCATCTCATCCCTCGGGGTGCGGAGGGGCTCCCCCCCCCCCAACACCCCCACCCCAGCAAAATGTGAGGGGAGCCCCCCAACCCTGGGTGCGCCCAAAAGCCTGCAAACCACTGTAAATGTCAAAGTATTAAACCCAATCCAGCCATTAAAAAAATTAATAATAATAAAAGTAAGTATATTTACATGATTCCAGGCACGTCACGCAAAGCAAAAAAACGCTAATAATACTTTGTGCTTTTACAGCACCTGTCGCCAAAGGAAGGGAAAAGCATTTCCCAGAGGGGAAGCGTGCGGCCAATTCCCACTGAATGACGAGCGCGTCACACTGCGATTCTTCTTCTCGTGGGTCCTGCTCGCGGGAAAAATTTGGGGATTACTCCCTAGATCCCCCTCCCCATTTGAATTCTGCCAGCGAGATTCTGCAGAGGATGGGGAAACCGAGACACCAAGAGGCTGCAGGGCTCCGCCAGCCTGGCTGCGGTCCGCTGGGAATATCCGGCTGGACCTCTTAGTGCCAGGCTTTGCGGGACGGAAGCCCCCGAGGGGTCCCCATCCTGCACCCTCTCCCACGGATGGGTCCCTCCTTTTCCATACAACGAGGACGAACACCTCTGGTGCAGGCTGAGATAATTCCAGAGCCCACGTTTGCAAATATTCACATGAGCAGGGCCAGGGAGACTCCTCACAGGCCCCAAAAATCGCTCGTGGTATTTGCAGAATCTAAACTGGCTAGAAAGGGGTCAGATTTTTGGGGGGAGCCTTATTAATGATGCTATGCCCGCCCAGGCCCAAAATCTCCTTTGTGATAAACAGCAGGAAAAAACTGAGGAGGGGGGAAAACACTATTTGCTGGCATCGAAAACAGAAATTTAAGGTTTTCTGTGAATTTGGCGGCAGAGGAACAGGATGGACTTCTCACTCCAAATAACTAACGAGCCCGCGCAGCATCCCGCCTTGAGGTGACGGAGGAGGGTGCCAAAGCCCAGCGGTGTTGACGTCTGCTGCAGGAAAATCCCATCGCTTCTAACGTGGTCACTTCTGCAGCCTGAAAAAAATGGAAATGTGATCATATTGACAGTTTTGCACTTTGTCTGCCCGCCTCGGGAGCACCTCACGTACCCTGAAGCCGATTTCCTCATTTCCTTAGAGAACCTCAATCCCTTTTCCACTGGGGTAAATTGACGGGGGGCGGGGGGGGGGGAACATTTCCTTCTCATTCCCGTATCTGCTGGTGAAAGACACACTGGACATGCCCAGTAATATATACTTTTTAAATTTTTAAAACTTTCCAGGCTGTTATAAATGAGATTGATGCCTTTCAGGTTTTTTGGTTTTTTTTTGTTGTTTTTTTTTTCTGCTTTGTGGTTCTATGACTTGACAACTGTGATTTCTTTATTGTCACAGAGTGACAAAATGCATAACGTGGCGTATGCTGGGAAGGCATGGAGAGTAGGAATGGGGTCCAGGAATTAATAATTATTTTTTTTTTTTGGCCCTGCCATCGGTTCTCTAGGTGAGTAGGGCTCTGAGTAGGGACCAGGGCTTTGGTACCTCTGGCTGTCCATCAGTCCAGCTGGGCCACCAGCGCTTACTGCTGAAAATTACTCCAGAAGTGCGAAATAGTAAATAACTCTTAACGAACTGCTTTCTAATTAACCCTGCAAACTTGTTTGAGCAGACCATATGTATGTGCCCGTATGGGAAAATACAGAAATAAATTGGAGCTGATAAAAACGAGCACGGTACCTGGGTTGAGAGGCGCTTGGGGAGGGGGTGGTGTGGGATGGCGTTGCTCACGGACAGGTAAAATGTCAACCTGAACCAGAAACCTCTCCCAAAATGTGGCAGGGTTGCTGCTAAGCCACGAGAAGGAATAAAATCTGTTTGAATCATTGAATCATAGAATGGTTTGGGTGGGAAGGGACCCTCAAAGCCCATCCAGTCCAACCCCCCTGCAAGGAGCAGGGACATCTCCAACCACATCAGGTTGCTCAGAGCCCCGGCCAACCTGGCCTGGAATGTTTCCAGGGATGGGGCATCCACCGCCTCTCTGGGCAACCTGGGACAGAGTGCCACCACCCTCAGGGTAAAAAATTTGTTCTTAATGTCTAATTTGAATCTACCCTTTTTAGTTTAAATCCATCACCTCTTGTCCTATCACTGCAGTCCCTGCTGAAAAGTTCATCCCAATCTTTCTTCTAAACTTAAATATTGAATATATTTGTATAATATATTGCATTTGCACAATGTATTTGTATAACATCTTACATCCCTCACGCGAAACACCTCAGGTCCTGCGTGTAGCATCCCACCCAGCCCATGCTCCCCGTCTCCGGACCTCGATGCTGAGGGAGATTTTTGGGGACCCTTCCTGAAGCCAGCTCCCTTTGAAGAGCTGAAGCCGAGTTCATTTGCATTGCAATTCAGCCTTTGACAGACAGTTGGAGCCAGGGCACTGTTAACCTAATTGTTTTGCTAACAGCACCAGGGTGTGAGACTCACCAAAGGCACTTCCAACAAAAGGGATAAAACCAGACTTGGGGGAAAAAAAACAAAAAACAAAAAAAAAAAAACAACCAAAAAAACCTTTTCCTGACATCATTACTGGGTACAAACAAACAGAGCTGATCCCTCTTCATACACTTTCGAGACCAGGGTCAGTAACAAACACCCTTTGCTCTTTTGGGGGTATGTCTTTTTTTTTTTTTTTTTTTTTTTTAAACTGCGGTGAAAAAAAAGCCTCTCAGGGGAGGTAGGAGAGGGGTGAAGGCAGGGCTCGCAGGCTTCTGGCACTCTCCCATCCTTTTGTGCTCATTGGGAACAGCGAAGCTTTCAGCCCTGCTGCTATTTTTATGCGTTATTTTCAGAGCAGAGCTCTCCAGCGATGGTCAAAGTCTGGGTCACGAAGCCATTCGGGCTGCATCCGAGGGCTCCTTCACATCAACACTGCAAGTTCAAGTGACGAGACCTCAGGTCCACAATGGAAAAGGTCTTCTCCGAGCAACCTTGCTACGCGCCGGGCAGCGGGTCGCTGGGAGATGTGAACCTCACACCCCGGCTCTTCATGCAGAGCACGGCACACTAAAAATCATCATTTCAGCGCTGTTGCTCACAGGTGCTATCCACTGTTCCAAGGTTTTATCTGTTGGAGACATTCACAGGGAGTAGCAAGAATAAATGAGGAAAAAAAAAAAAACCAAACCCCAGTGCGGTGGATCCTCACCTGTGCTTATCAGGTACAAAGGAAAACACTCCGTTCCCAAGCCTTGGGAATGAGTCCATCCACATTGGGTGGTCTACGGCACGCACCAGGCGTAGACGGGCAAGTGGTCTGCGGCACCACACAAACGTTGTGTTTGCTTGGGTTTTATCTCCAGAGAGCGGCTAAACTCAAGGCAGTCTCCGTACCTGGGCTCCCTTATGCCAATGTAAAGGAAATTATATATAAAAATATATATTAATGCAGTCTAATCCCTCCCTAATTTGCCAGTTTGAAGATAAGATGCTGCTGTAACGAGGCCCATCAAAGAGGACGCTGCAGGGAAGGGCAGAACGAACGTAGGCCAGTGTCGGGGGGCAAGCGCTGCGGCAAAAGAGGATCCGATGTCCCCCGGCCACCACACAAGGCGGGCAGGAGGAGCGGTGACATGTTGGGCTGCCGTCCCCCAAATAACCCGCGTCACCTGGTTCAGCCCAGCTCCTGCCGAACGACGCCAGCGGGATTTATGACCGGGAGGTGAGAGGAAAGGGATTTAGGTCAGGCAGTCTGGGAAAGGGATGACCCAGGAGCCAGGGATTGCAGCGCCGCGGGACGTGACATCGTTCGGAAGCCAGACGCGGGTCTGTGGAAGGGGAGGTATAAAGGGAAGGGCTGGGGGCAAGTGGAATATTTGGTTTTACAGATAGAGAACGGCCTGCCAGTACCTTTTGCTGGGACGTACTATGCTGAGGAAGAGACCGGCTTCTTCCTCCAGAGGAAGGACCCAGAGGTCCCAGTGCCTTTGGGTGTGTGCTCTGTGGAGCTCCTTAGGATCTCGTGGAGTGGGAGGCTCAATATATTAATATAAAATATACAACCTTAATGCATAACCCTTCTGTCATTTGTATCGTACCTGTATTTTGGTGTTTCAGATGTCCAAATTAGTGAATGTATATTTTCAGACTTCTTGTGGCATGTAAGCTCTCAAAAGTTGATTTTTTTTTTTTTTTTTTTTTTTTTCTATAAGGGAATATAGCACAGCAGCTTTGCTGGAGTATTTTAAAGGTGAGCACATGTGGGCACTATGGCTGGTATCCCCTTTCAGCATTGTCGTTTCGGCAGTGTAAATCAAAATCCTCTTTCTTTCAAGTAAGGACATTTGCCAAAGGCATGAGCAGCAGTGTTTTGTTTGTCGCTGTCTGTACCTGTAGTTGCCGAGGGTGAGTTCTGGACCAGATAACGGGGTCTGGTTGGAGATGTCCCTGCTCAGGGCCAGGGGGGTGGAACTGGGTGGTCTTTAAGGTCCCTTCCAACCCAAACCATTCTGTGACTCCATATGTAAAGAGCTGGGGCTGGCAGGGGAATTAGGGAATCGTTACCCTACAGTTCCTTCTCCTGAAGGAATTCCTCTCTGCCCCTCTTCGGCAGGCAGAAATGGTTGTAAAGGGGATGGGAGAGCAGCAGGCAAGGCGAGGGAAGCTGACCAGCTTCTGCATTTCCTATTGCTAGCAGGTAGGGGTGTAATTTTGGAGTTCCTTCCTTTTTAGTGCGATAGGTCATAACCTTACTGTGATTTATGCATCTTTCTGTGTTTATTGCGGTGGCCTGGCCAGATGCACTGTGGAGCTGGTTCCGCTCCCTCGAACATCAGCCACGTCCTCATGGGTGGCAAGACAGACACGTTTTAGCTTTCTTGTCCTCCAACCCAACACAAATTCTCATTTAAAATAACAAATTATTGGATGCTTCTTTATGTCTCATCTCTATATGACAACATTTTGGGCTCTGTATGATAAACCCCTACGATGTGCTGAAGAGGGAGTGGAGAAGAGGCACGCAAATAATTAAAAGATGCTCCAAAATTGGGACAATTGCAGGAAAGTAATGTCTTTTATCTAGAAGTCTACAATGACTTAGTCACAAAGTACCCTCCTGGGGAATAAAAAAAATGGTTTGATAATGGTTTATTGAGTCTCTCAAAGATAAAGGTGAGCCAAAAGTTGGATGTGCTGTTAGGAGACTACAAGTGAGAAATGAAGCATCACTTTTTCACCAGTAACGATCCAGGTAGAGTAATTAACCACTGGTTGTGGCGGATGCGCCATCAATAATAACGTTGAAGTGAGGTTTTGGTGGTATTCAGAAGAGGAGCTCCAGCTGGTTTAAACCTGTAGGGATGCAGGGAGCATTTCTGGTCCGAGTTACTCAGCTGGGTAGTCTAGACAGTTGGAATAACCCTTCCTACCTGGTAATTTATGAATTAGTAGAGCCAGAGTATTAAAACAGATAATTGAAAAGTCCTCATTTGTCTAAATGTAGGGTTGGGATTTTTTTAATAGCTTTTTACAAATATTAAACCCGACAGAAATGCTTTCATGACAGTCTTCCACATGGCTCTGTTCCAGGGAAAACAGCCTGCTCAGAATTGAATTTTTTTTTCTCTAAATTATCTAAATGATGGAAATAGCTTGAGAACTGGAGAGCGGCGCTGGAAAGAAATCAGGACCCCATCTGATAGGCACTGCCTCCAGGACGAGAAATTTCCTTTGAACCTGAAATAAGGGAGTTCCAGGTAAATGAGAAATATGGGATGGGGCAGGAACCGACTACCCTGATTTCACAATCCAAATTGCATAAACTGAAGGAAAAAAAAAAAAAGTATTAATAGTAAAGTGTAATTTGAAGATTGGATTTTCAAAAGCACATTACCCAAACCCGTGCATTCGTTTCAACTGGAGGGAAGAAGGCATGCCATCTGATAGCAGTGATTAATCCAAAGGAGGCCCAGACTTGTTCTCCTTGTTTAAGAGGAAAAATTACATATTCTGTGAGAAGGTAAGAGCAGCCGTTCTGGTTGAGATACCTCTGGGCTGCTGGATGTGGGGACTGCAGAACACAGCCCACCATCTCCCAAATGCGTTAACATCTGTGTGTTCAAAGACATAAAAGTAACTTTGGGTCTGAAATGGCCAGAGGATATTACAGGCACTTTTATTTTTTCTTGTTTTATGATTTTTTTTTGGGGGGGGTTGCTGGCATAATTTGATGCCAGCATCAAATCACCCAACATCATCTACGAAACAGTGAAGAAAACTGATTTGAAGCCAGGAGGCAAAGTGCACTATGCTGGGTCCTATACTACCTGTGCCCCCAAGTTCAAAGAACAACACAACTTTGAGATTAAAGTCTATCAACTACAATGAGCAAAAATAAAAGTGTTTTTTTTTCCTTTGGATAGCCCTAGTGATGGTGTTCCCCAGGCCCTTCCAACACTCACCCCTCCAAATTGCGGAGAGGCAGAAGAGGACTTTACAAAAAACTAAGGGACAAGTTTATAGTCATTGTTTAAAAACATCATTAACACCTTGTTTAAAGCAAAAGTGAGACAATTACCACCTCCTAAAGAAAATCGAGCTGCAGACCTCCTGCCAGACCGAGTGATATCACTGGCACCGGAACCAGGGGTTTGCAGACCCATCCCATTCACAGCCCCACCAGCTATTGTACTTACCTGCTAAGGATTATTATTACTCCTTTTGTTTATGGTGATGTGCTAGGGAGCCTGCAGCTCAGGTTTCTCAAGACCACAAGGAGCAACCTGGTCTCCAAAGGGCATCAATGGGACTTCAGAGCTCCCAGGGCTTCTCCACCAGCCCTCGTTTCATTGATGGGACCAAGTTACGCCAGCCTGATGACGGATTCGAGCCACAGATAACGGCAAGAAAATACACAGCTGGTCGTTCGTGCTGGCAAACCCCAGCTTTTCACATTCCACTCCGATCGCCAAACCCATAAATTCAATGCAAAACTCGAATGCAGAGAGAAAGAAGGGAAAGTGAGGTCTCAACGTCTTGGTTCCAGCTAGAAGCATCACGACACGTTGTCCTGGTACCTCTGGTAAGTCTCAAGGCGAGTCCGAGAGCATCATCTTCCTCCGTCTCGCACCGCCGAGCGTGCCGGTTTGCAGGCCGGGTAAGCTCAGTTGGCATGGATGCGAAGGTTTGCTTAGTTTGGACTAGTTAAACCATTTTTGCAACATATTCATTACAGAAAAATGTAGTAAATTAGATTAAGTGAAGCCAGAAAGCCCTTTTAATTGCTTTGCCTTACCGTGAACACAAAACTACTCAGGGTCGCTGAAGCAAGGATGCGTTTTCTATACATCTGAGCTATTTCAAGCATATGAAATGTTGCCGACAACACCACCTCCAAGGCTCAGCCCCAGCTGGGATGCAGCGTTGGGATAAAAGATAGAACCAGTGCCATAGCTCCAGAGCATCTTTCCATTTCAGACATGTAATACTTAGTAAGATAAGTAATAAAACCTTTGCATCCTGGGAGGTCTGCAGCAGTGCAGGGGCACATGGTGCCGCTGCCCTTCCGGGAGCAGCTGTTTCATACAATCATGGAGTGGTTTGGGTGGGAAGGGACCTTCAAAGCCCACCCAGTCCAACCCCCCTGCAAGGAGCAGGGACATCTCCAACCAGATCAGGTTGCTCAGAGCCCCGGCTAACCTGGCCTGGAATGTTTCCAGGGATGGGGCACCCACCACGTCTCTGGGCAACCTGGGACAGTGCTCAATCACCCTCAGCGTGAAAAAAAATTTTTCCTTATATCCAGTCTGAATCTCCTCTCTTTTAGTTTAAAATAATTACCCCTCATCCTATCACTACATGCCCTTGCCAAAAGTCCCTCTCTAGTCTTCTTGTCAGCCCCCCTTGAGGCACTGGAAGGTCTCCCCGGAGCCTCCTCTTCTCCAGGCTGAACAGCCCCAGCTCTCTCAGCCTGGCCTCACAGCAGAGCTGCTCCAGCCCTCTCAGCGTCTGCGTGGCCTCCTCTGGACCCTCTCCAACAGCCCCACGTCCTTCTGATGTTGGGGGCTCCAGAGCTGGACACAGCGCTGCAGGGGGGTCTCACCAGAGCGGGGCAGAGGGGCAGAATCCCCTCCCTTGACCTGCTGGCCACCATTTGGGCTGTACCTAGCCCGTGTGCCTGGCACTGGCTGAGCAGGTGCAGGCAGTCAGAAAGCAGCAGTTTCCCTAAAAAAGTGATGGCACAGCTGCGTTTGATAGAAAGCAAACAATGATGTGGCATTGCACTGTCCCCTTCCCGATTTTTCCTTCCTTCTTCCCCTTCAGTTAATTGAGTTTTGCCCACTGACAGCTGAACGTCCCAAACCAACCCGTCCTTAATATTTAAAATTACTGCATTACAGGTAGCAAATGGCTCCGCATGGCGTGGAGAAACATCCACCCCTCGACCCGCAGCCCAGCCTGACGTTGCAGGAGCAGAGATGAGGCGGAACACCGCATCCCGGTGACACAGAGGGAGGACTGAGGTGGGCAGAGCAAAATAACTCCCGTTGGCCAGAACGCCCAGTGGTTTGTGCTCAGTGCTGCGGGGTCGTTAATAAAAACACATATATATAGCTGCATTATAACCCTTCATCGCAGTGCACAAACTCATACAAAATAGTCCCCCAGCAGCCTCCTTGAGAAATAGTGTTGCATACTAGACTGAAAACATTCAATGAAAAGGTCGTTTTTATGAATGAAGCTTCGGAACTAGGAAAGTGCTTTTCCATCTTGACCACGGTGCCTTGAAGAAAGTATGCACGTGACTACAAAAGCCAAAATGAATTCCTTTGCTATGTACTCGATAACAGCGTAGGGTCACATTTGCACTAATATGTACACGTATGTAAGTGAGGTGTCCCTTCTTTGTAATTCCCCAGCATCTCTTCTTGAGCCAGCGTTTGTAAAATGATATTTCTATATTTACTTAAGCATCTATTTAAAGAGGAATCCCTCATAATTACTCACCGCGCAGACAGATGACACTGTTTGGCTGTGTTTATTTAGTTTCTATTAGTGATTGGCAAAAAGTCTACTGCGGCTTCAAAGCAGATATAGATGAATGACCCATAAAAAAAAGTATGATGATCTTTTCCAGGCCTCGTGGGAAATGGCATGTAGAGGGGATGCATATCACTGTCTCCTCCTGGCACTTTGTGATGTAATATTAAATCCAGTCATTCTTGGGGGGGGGGTTGGCTCAAGAGAAGATCTCCGTGAAGCAACAGCAGTCTATGGTGTAGAGGAATGCAAGGGGAGCTGTTAGCTTCAGTAACACCAATTATGGTTTTCTTGAGAATTTTCACAGCATCACAGGTGAGAGGAAGACGACACAGGAGCAGAGGATTGAGTTACTTCGTTCTCACGCCATAGCCTCATGCTCTGTGGAATGCTGGACAACCCTAGTACGCACCGTCAAACCAAGTGCCCAATGTGATTATTTCAAATGAGACGCCGAAATAACCTAAAGTACTTTCAATATGCTTGGAAATAAAGCTTGTTCCCATGGGAGGCAGAGCATTCTCGATTACTACTGGTAGCAGGGAGAGCTTGAAAGTATTTACAACTTTTGTTGGGGGAGCAATGCCTTCAAAGATAGAGCTGTTCCTGCCTGGAAGGTTGGGTTTTGGCCAATGGACCTCATTTTTCCAGAAGCTGACCTGACTCTGGCAGATGGGTCAGCTCACAAAGTGAGCAACGAAGGTGGGAGGTCCTAGGAGGAATGGGAGAGACATGTCTACAGCCCAATTCCAGTCCCAACGCTCACCGCATGCGCAGGACTCGTAGGCTTTAATAAAGAGCAGCCCATCAAAAATCTTTTCAGGTCGTATGCGATTGTAGGATACGCGCAAAGAGCAGACCCTTTCTGAGCTCTCTTACACTGGCCCGCGGTGGGCGAGCTTGTCTCCGCTTCCCAACAGAGTGACCGCAGGAGTTTCTTGGCTCCAGACTCCCAGTCTAGACTGTAGGATTTTTTTTTTATTATTATTTTTTTTTTAAGTTGGGAAATAGGCTTCTGTATCGTGCTGGCACCTTTGTTAATTTTACCGCGGATCCGTGGTTTCGTTCCTCTGAAGTATGCTATTTCCAGATTTTTTTTTTATATATACACACACACACACATATATATTTTTGTATATATACTACTGCTGTCAATCATAATATCTGCTGTTCTCTCACTGTGCTCCTTAACACAACACCTTGTAGACCTTGGCTTTGCTGAAGGCAATTCATCTCCAGTTTGAACTTACTGACTTTAAATGGTGATGCTGGATGAATTTCGTCATTTATCCTCTCCTTTTGACAACGCTGCTGTCTGAAGGTTATCAGTTACGGCCATTTCATCATCCTTTTGGGTCCCTTTCCTATCTTCAAAAGGCAGGAAATAGTTTTTTTTTTTTTACCCATTCAAGAGCCAGTGGTCTGCAGGTAAAGACTTTAACAGCTTGTGGGAGTGCTCCTTACTGCCAGAAATAATGTGACGGATCTTTCTTGGCACTGAAAAAGCTCTGCTTAGCAGTCACACTGTCAAAGGCAAAAATTGAGATATTTTCTTTCATGCACCTACTAGGCACACTTAATGCATGAAAATAAAATACCTAGCATTGAAAGGGGGTCTGTTTGCATCGATTTCTGTGGCAGATTTAATTGTTCAAGTTTTCTGGGGTTTTTTTTTGGGTTTTTTTTTTGGTTTGAGATTTGGAACATAATACGAACAGCTTGCTCAAGGATTTTCCAATTTAGATGTTTGTGGTAGGAAAAAAAAACCTGTTTAAAGTTAACTCGATTTTTTTTTTTTTTTTTTTGACAGGAGGAGTTAAGAGCAAAAACCAAATTGCATAGATTGTTGTATGACATATGTATCCAGATGGTTAGGCTGGCTTATCTTTATTCTGGGATTTGTATGTGCTGAGCCCCAGTACATGATTTTGGCACGTATCTCGCTAGTTTTTGCACTCAGATTTACCTGATGAACTCCTGCTTGTGTAAGGACCGACAGATAATTTCTCTTGTGCTTCAGGGGCTGTACTGTTTTATCTCAAGGTCATGGTGCTGCCTCACATGGGCTGTTCCCATCCCAGGCATGCAAAAATAGGTGTAAGGACAGGGTCAAAAGTAGCCGAAGAGAACCGATAGCTACATTTGATCTGATTTGCCTAAAATAACAGGTTGCTGTTGATAGGGTTGGTCCAAAAGAACAAACATAGCAACATATCTGGCTCCACTGTGCCCAAGATGGTTATGTCTTTGGGCATCAACAACAAAGTGTTTATTGGGGCACTTCAATGATGCTTCCAAGGTGTTTTGGATCATCTTTCTTGGACCTAGAATTACGTTAATGGCTAAATTCAGTCCATCCTGGGGGGAAAAAAAAAAAAATATATATATATATTTTAAAAAAAAAATATATATTTTTTATATATATATTTTATATATATATATATTTTTATATATATATATAAAATAACAAGATCAGTGTTGTGAAGGGTAACTTTAGTAACATCATTATTATTTCACATGCACTTGCAGAATATTCAGATGAAACCCTACCCATAGTCTTCAATGAGCAGAAACATTACACATGAATGCTTGAATAAGTTTCTCATCTGGCTTTTGGTCTCCCATTATAGAAGGTTTTGGATTCTGGAGTTGATTTTGTCTGGCTACTTAATGTCCTGTCTTCCCACCCAACAGAAAAACAAATAAATGCCTCCTGTAGGTCAGAAACCTTTTTATGGATAAGGATGTCTACTAACAAGACACGGAGTATGGACTTTCTCCAGAGGAGATAAATGGAGGTGGGAGCACGCTGGGATGGGGGCTTTTATCCCATGTTGGCTTGTGCAGATCTTCCCAGCACACATTCTGTGAAGGAAAAGGGCTCCTGAAGCCCCGTTTGCTGTGGGTAATCCTCTCCTGGAGCTGTGCAATGGATTAATTGACTTCATGAGCTTCTTTCCAAGCCTCCTTTTTCATTTAGTTTCCTAAGAGGAAATGAGACTCCTATTATTTTGGTCTGATGCTCTCGTCGGCATGAAAATGACAATGTGAAAATATTTGCTAATGATTTTCTTCTAATTAAAACCAATTTTAAAAGATAAAAAAAAAAAAATTATTCTTTTTTTTTTTTTCCTTTTCATTTTGGAACACACAATCTGGATTTGCTTCCACTTTGCCAATATGTCCCAGGTCCTGTCGACTGTTTGGACGTGATGCCAGAAGACAGCCTGTAACAGGCAAATTGTGGCAACGTACTTACTGGCACAGCTTTTCCTAGCAGTTACCCACCACCGGCTGATTTATATATTGAAGTTTGGGGCTTATCTGTGCCTATAAATGTTTATTTTAGCAAATATAGCTAGGTGATATTTTCCGTGGTAAGAGCAGTTAGTGGTAGTTTCATGTGAAAGCCTGTAGTTCATCAGCCTTCGCTGCCCATGTATCTTATCTAGGAAATGTAAGCGTCTGCCGGGGAATATTGGGTACAATGCCGCCTTCATTGCACAGCACTTAATCTACACACCATTTTTTTATTTTAGCAAACAGAGGAAGCAAAATAACCTCTGCGCCTCTCCCGTCAAGTAACTGCATTAATGCTGCGCGATAGGGTATCGCTCTGTTTAGGATGCTTTTTATCCTTCTTAAAAAACAAAACAAAATAAAACAAAACACAACACAAAAGCAAAGAGCCACAGGCGATGTGGGAACTGAAGCTATCTGGCCTGGCTCATCCAGAAACATGGTGGAAGGTGGTAGAAAAGCTCTTCAGCGAGCAAAAAAAAAGCCGAAGTCCTTACTAAGACACCTTCTTCCTAACCACTACCACTGCTTGCTTTGTAGAGTGGAGCTGGAGACACGTTCCCCACTTAAGTGTTTATTTTTGCTGGTATAATTAGCTGATATTTTACCAGTAATAATGCTTAGTAATGGTTTCCTTTAAAAAAAAAATTGTTTTAAGCTGTGCAGATCTTGGTTTTGTGTGCGTACAACGCCTTGAATTGGTAGGACCCCAACGCACGGAGGCAGCGCTGCTAATTAATTCTTGACGGCGGAGGTCCTGATAAGGGTAAGAAACAAAGAGTGAAATTAGCTCAGGAGAAGACACAGGAATTTGCAGGCAAACCCACATCCTTCCATGATATCACTGGGAATCCGCCCAGACTCCACCCATACTGAGCCCTGGCTGAAGGCAAGGGAGCTGATTTTTTGGGAGGGCGAGTTGTAGATCCTGGAGACTCAGCGTAATTTACAGCCCGTAAGGATTTTCTTCCCACAGGATTAGCTTGGATCAGCAAGATAATTTTACATTTACTCTCAGGTGGAGAAGACAAAAGCCTAAGCCCCCCACACCCACACCAGCCATCATCACACCACCCAGCAAAGCCCTTGATCACGTGAGATGGACGCAAAGACGGCCCCAAATGTTGGTCCTCTGCTCTATGAAAAGCTCCATGTGCGCTCAAGGGGAGGATTTTAAGAGAAGGCAGGGAGGTGCTGTCAAACACCTCCTGATAGTAATTCTGGGTTGGGCGGAGCGGAGGCGGCTGCCTGGAGGATGCTCGAAGTGGGGCTGGCTGGAGATGCTCCGCCAAACCCAGCAGACCTGGTGGGGTGGGTAACGCTTCCCCAGGACCGCTGCTCCCAGGAAACCTCAGTGCTAAACTGCTGCCAAAAATATGTTTTGGATTTTGTTTTTTTCTTTTCCAAGGGAGGACTGCAGCGAGGAGGTGTTGACATCCTCACAGTGCTGCCATGTGTTGCCATGACATTAAGGTAATTGCCATTACCTTTCTCTCAGTCTTTCAGAATTAAGCGACCCATTTTGCCAACGCTCATCTGCAGGAGGAAGGCAATTTTCTGTAATTCAGTAAATAGACACATTAGACCTACGCTTTCATAACAGCAGCGCAGTCGGTATTTTTGCGGTTCCCACTGTTTGCTAACACCTTGCCGTTTGCATTAGCAGATCGTGGAGCTGAAGGTAGAAAATAACGAAATGCAATCTCAGAATTTTCCCCAAAGGACTATAAGAAGAGAGCACGAGGTGCAAGGTGGTAAAATTATGTCTAGACTGGCTACCTTGAAAAACAAATCCAGTTCCCTCTGGATGGCTGCCTTCATGTTGGGGTTGCAGCTCTTTGACTTGGTGGACACCGTTGGATTTTCAGATTTACCATTTTTCACAACGTTCTTGTCTGCACTCTTGACAGGGCCGCCTAAATACCAAATTGCAGGACCCAAGCTCCGTCTGCTACGTTCGCCATCTCAGCAAGGGCTGTTACATAAAAAGCTTGTTCTAGATAATCCAAGGTAAAAAGAAATTAACTAAAAACCAGGCTAGATCAGAAAAAATGATAAACTAACAAAGAGACTGAGTGAGCCATGGCTTAACGAGCGCAGGGGAACCTGATCTGGTTTAATGAGCCATCCTGATGCCTGGCAATCCCTTGTTCCTGTTGGGTGTGACCCATTGGGTTCAGGGTTTAGTCCCACGTGTCTTCAGTACCTTCCCATTACTCTTCTCTTCCTACGCTACAGATCCAAGGTGCTATAAATGGTTTGAGGCAGTTCCTGCCAGCCACCTTGCTAGGCAGCAAAACTGCTTATCAATCTGCTGATGGAAGACTTCTGCCCAGTTCCTGCAGTTTGGAAGGGGTCCTGTTCAGGATTTGGCAGGTTTTGTCTCTTTCCTTAGGGAGCAGCTGACATATGTCTTCTCTTGGATCCCCTCTGTCTCAAAAACCTCTGTGATAACCAAGGAGAAAAGGTCTCCTCACCCAGGAACTTTGGCTTTTGCTATGTAAGAAGTAGTAACTTTCTAATTTTTTAAATTTTTTTTTTGAGTTCATCATTCATTAAAGGGGTAAGGGGAATACATAGTTTTTCCTCTCCATCTTGCAGATAGAGAAACTGAGGTTAAAGAGATTTGACTCGCAGCAAGACCACCCAGCCAGCCTGTGGGGGAGCTGGCAGATGAACAAAGCGCTCCTGATTTATTAGCAAGCATCCATCCTCGAAAATGTTGCTCTTTCCCCCAGCGAAGTGGATGGCCCTTTAATAGCACAGTTAATTAGTGCTTTGTTTTATTTTTCTTTTAATCAGCTCATATTGCACCCCAAAGACTTATCATAGTTTTCCTTCTAGCACCAGTTAGAGGCTATTGGAAAATCTCATTGGCCTTTGACCGCTCCAGACGCCCGATGGGCTCCGCGCCGTCCACGCGGCGTTGCCTCTGCCTCCGGCACTTTCCACTGCTGACGCACCGCGCGGCCTTCCCGTGTGAAACAGCGAGTCATTTTGCTGAGGCATGGTTTAGGAAAAAAAAAGGTTTGGATGTGACCAAATGAGCATCTTGAATGTTTCCTTGAAATCCTGTCACCTCGGAGGCATCAGAATGACTTTGGAAAGCAACCAGAGCAAACAATCCCCATTCTCTCAGAGAAATGACCGTCCTGGCTGTCTACTGGGCGGCATCAGCCCGGCGTGCCTCCACCCTGTTTCCGGACATAAGCCCTTGTCTGCTTGCCAAATCCTGAACTACACTATTATTTCCACTGCTGCATCTCTAGGGGTCAATAATTTTCCTTGAAACCTGTCCTAGGTGTGCGAGACTCTTGAATGTCTTCTGATGATGGCAGGCGTTGCATCTCACTATGAAAATCCCAACACCCACCGTTATTTGTGACATACGGACCTCCGCACAAGTTCTACCCATGTGCTCAGAGCCCCGTCTTCCCTCGAGAAAAGCTGGGTGTCTTCTCAGCATCCAAGGAAGCTCCAAGGTGAGCAGGGTCACTGCTCTGCTGGACCACAAATAAGGAGAAAATGGGGACTGGTGCCCTGAGGGTAAGGACATCTCTGCCTTTCAGAGTGACTTGATCGGTACACCAGCCTTCTTTACCAGATGATAAATTGTAAAGGCATTTTTCTCAACATGTGTTACAATAGAAGCATCAGTGCACAAGAAAAGCAGATGGAGTACTAAATGGGCCTCATATTTAGACACCAAAATATTATATACAACTTCTCTTCTAAGAATGGCTGACAAATAAGATCAAGTCAACCAAAGCATATTTCTAAAACCTGCACATCCTTTTCCAAGTGTAACTGTTGTGACTCAAGAGCAAGAGTAGGGATCTTGGTATTTGGTTCACACTGGATAACCCAAAAGACGATGGGTTACTGTTGTCAGCATTGCTTTGGACTAAAAACCCTATGAGTTAGCTTCTGGGTCACCTCAGCATGCAGAGAAGCAGAATGAATTTGTATGAGACTATATGTAACTGGAGAAAAAAACTGTGTGTTAAAAACACCGAGTCCTGTTCCTGGGGATAACATTTTGGGTACCCAAAAATACCAATCCAATCTCCCCTAGTCTGCCTTTGCCATTGGACCCTTACCTTGGGGGCAGAGAGGATGCCAGCCCTGGATGATGCTGGAGATCCCTATCTCTCGCTGTTGAAGGACAGGTTTACAAAAACTTTTGCAAATCGAGGCACTTTTGGTGTCCCCAAAGCTAAAGCAGCCAGGAACTCAGGGAGCTGATGCGCGACGATGCATCAGAGGTGTCGGGTGTAGCTCTGCACAAGTTGAGATGCGCACGAGGAAGCCCAGTATCACTCCGACTTGCTCTGAAAATATTTGCCGCGAAACACAGAGGGCTGCTGCAGCCAAGATGCATCAAAATGTGACAAGAAATTTCTCCTTTTCCCAAGACAAAGAGTATTTTAAAGAAGGAGAGCAACCTCTCCCATCAGTACATGATTATATGGAACTATGTGGATAAGATACTCAGGCAGACAGTTAAGGAATACAGTTAGGCTGTGCCAGAAATGAGTCCAGGAAAGGTGAATATACGATTCACTCTTTTCTGTTTCGTACGTCGGCTAATTGGTCCTGCAAACAGTGTTTTTATTGATTTGGCACCAGCCTTTTCTTTAATGGGTTTCTGAAAAGTTCTGAGCTCAGTCGTTTATGTTTCGAGTTAATCACCGATGCTTGCAGAGCCCAAGCCCTCGCTGATGCAAGTGGTCTTTACTCAAACCAGCAGCTCTGTGGACGTTGGGAAGTCCTCATCCGGGCCAGGGTTCACAGCACATGGTTGGGCTTGCTTTTAAGGAGAAGATGACTGGCACAGCCTGTATAGTAATTTTTATTATTATGGCATAACTCCTCCATGTAGCACCCTCTTCCAGCATGTGAGTGGTTTTATTGTGCTTCCAAAGAAGTAAGAACATCCCTGTTGTCTGCTCGTGGCTGGTGGTGGTTAAGCAATGAAGATACAGACCCCTTTACTCATGAAATTCAAACCACTGACCCCAGTCCACATACCACATATGTCACTTGGCTTTCAGAAATGTCAATATGCATCTCTGTCCTTGGCTTGTACCATTACAATGTACAGAAAAATGAATTTTTAAAGAGCCTGCCAACGTATTCTTGTTTTTTTTCTCAACCAGTTGGATTTGCAAAGGTAAGTAATACCAGTACATAAGGAATAATTTAACTCTGGTAACCTGTAACTGGAACAGTAAAGTCTTCCTCTTGGCTGTCTGCAGAAAAATAGTGACCTGAAAGTGCTGTCTGCTAATTGTTTTCATTGATTTTCCTATTGCGTCACTTAAAGCACTTGCCTGTGATAGCCAGCACTTTCTTTTCCCACCACCTATTCTGCCTTGGTTTAGTTGGTAGCAATGAATAGTCATTGTTGTCCTCTGCTTGGCCCAGGCTGTAGAAGAACATTTCTCACTGGCGTCTGGGAAAGCCCAGGGCTCAGCCTTGCTGGTGGGGCTCTTGCAAGGACTGGGGTGCTACCAGTGCTCAACCACAACCACCTGCTCCAGGAGAGTCATCGTGCAAGCCTCCCTTCAGCGGTGGTTTGAATGGTCTTTGGGAAGTTTGATCAGGATGAGGGACACGGCAATAATGCCAGGTGTTGGGGAACTGCCTTGCTGATGGCCAAAGGTGCCAAGGTTGGGGTCAAGCTTGCAAGGAGCTGTACAAAGCCTGACACAGCCATCAAGAGACCAGAGATGGTTTACCATGGGGCTTGGCATGGGAAGGCTGGGCCTGAGCTCCTTGAGATTGCACTGGGATGTGTGCACTGCTCCCCTGCCTCAGGCCACCATCTCCTGGTACGAACTTTTAATGAGACATATTGCTAATTCCACCTGATGGTACACGTTGGGAGTGGCGATCATATTGTAGACCATCTCTGGATGTCCTGGTGAGCCACAGATCAGAAGCTTAGTTACATGGAATTAGCACTAATTGTTCAACATCTCATGTCCCCCATTGGCCTCAAACCCAGCTGTGGGAAGCAGGACCCACAGGACCCCATGAAGAGCCTGGCTGCCCTTAGATCTTTGTACAGTCAAAGGAGGGACTTGGCCAAGGTGACAGGAGCCACAGTAGGCAGCATGCTCCCAGTATTGCTAGGGACCAGCACCTAAGGTGGGCCTACAGGAAAGACAAGGTGACACTGAAGACACTCTTCAGCAGGGCCTGTTGTGATAGGACAAGGGGTAATGGTTTTAAAATAGAAGAAGGTAGATTCAGATTAGACTTCAGGATAAAATTTTTTACGCTGAGGGTGGTGTCACACTGTCCCAGGTTGCCCAGAGAGGTGGTGGGTGCCCCATCCCTGGAAACATCCCAGGCCAGGTTGGCCGGGGCTCTGAGCAACCTGATCTGGTTGGAGATGTCCCTGCTCCTTGCAGGGGGGTTGGACTGGGTGGGCTTTGAAGGTCCCTTCCCACCCCAACCATCCTGTGACTCTATGATTCTATGACCTGGCACTGAAATGCGTGCTCCGACCAGAGGTGAGCAGATCCACCCTACAAGGCGAGCCGCAATGGAAGGATGCTGACAATTTTTTTTGCTCGATTCCCCAGCAAAATATAAACACCTTGTCATCTGCTAACGGCCTCTTGCAGAGGAACATCTCCTCTGACGCTGAAGCACCCTTGTAGGCCCTTCCAGCACAGGATCACTCGCCCCCAGCAGTTATCCTTGTTTGTATAAATGGGACACGGACTGGTGATGGAGGCCGCACAAGTCCCTTCCCCAAGAGGCTTCAGCTTTGAAGGCAACATGAGTGCAACAGCCCTGTTCCCCGACCAGTTCGTTTGAATAAGTTATGGGCTAAAAATCTGGAACATTTGTTCTTGTGCATATTAAGGGCGATCCCTGGGTGCTGATGTTTATCTCACCAGGCCGTTTAAATAATTGAAAGGCACACGCACAAGTTCAAAGCTGTCAGCGGAGCTGCGTTGCCTCCTTCTGCCGTCCCTTGTGTGCGTGTCAAGCGAGGCAGCCTTGGTCAGGTCTCCATCCTGATGATTTGTGTTTGGCAGCTTCAAAGAGCTCTGGAAATGGATGCAAGGTGCTGCGCTCAGAAATGACCCTGCCTCACAGAAATACGCAGGAGAGAATTGCATAAAGCTGGTTTCTTTACCCTATTTTCTTTTTTTGTTTTTTTGTTTTTTTTTTTTCCAGAAAAAAACCCCAGGATTGCCATTTCCTTAACAAGCACTGATGGGCCACATCCAAACCCTGCCTTGCTTTCCTTCTCCCCGCAGTCTCGTGGCTGTTGCATGAGTTAAACACCTCACGATTCAGGCAGGACCCCGATGGCAAGGAAGGGAAAAAAAAAAAAAAAATTAATTAAAGTAGTTCAGAGTCTCCCTTGCTCACTCCTGAGATGCCAGTTTTACAAAGGACATTTGTTTATGAGGCTCAGCTGGATTTTTCTTAAGAAGCTCCCTGAGCATTTCAGTTGCCATCTGTGCACCTTTGTTGTCCGAGTGCCTTAGCAGAACTTCCCCGGTTCCATCCCAACTGATAACTTCACCTCGTCTCCACTTCCTATCGCTGCAGAGCAGCTGCGTGTGGAGCTGTTTAGCCTCCGTTACAGCGCGTTGGTTAAAATCCAAGCTTGCGTCCCTCTGAACGCGTGACGGGAGCAGGATGCTCGGCCTCGGCAGGGCTTTCCAGGCCGAGGGTGCCTGAGGCCGGTCAGATGGATATTCAGTATTTACCTGAAAACTAGACAACGCTGTCTCCCTGGAGACCTTGCGTTGCCCACGGAGACGATCCCCGTTCGTTGGTGCGCCTTTGCAACCCCCCCTTATTTTTTTCCATCTGAAATTCACTTTGTGAGATGCTGTGATGGCTGTGGTGGGGTACTGGGTGCTGAAGCGGGGAAGGCAAGCCGGAGTTTATTCGAGGAAACACGCTCCTGTGAAAGCCTGTCTCTTAATTATCTGAAGTGCTTCTGAAGGGACATTTGTTACACCTTGTTTTGTCTGCAGGCAATGAAATGTGGAGGGTTGGGCCCACTTTAAGTCATGTCTGATAGAGAAAAGGAATCTAGATTATTTTTAAATCTCCTTATTTTTTTTCTGCATCTTCCCACACTTCCATCTTAGCTGACAGCTGGGGTGAAATGCCCGTCAGAGAAGTTCCTCTCCCAGATTTATTACAGGGAATAGAAATTATTTTCTGGGATAACATTTATATGTTAGAGAAAAGAAGAACTACTTTTCCCATTTGTTCCCTGGTAATTTTTCATCAGGCAAATACAGCAGACATGAAGTATCAGGCTTCCCCGCTGTTACTGCCTCAGCCCTCTCTCCGAGCACCGCGCTGTTGGGATCACAGCCAGAAGTCTCTTTTCATGTGACCCGCTCCTTCAGGAGAGCCATTACTCCCCGTAACACAGCTGGGTTTTGCTTTGTGCTCCGGCCCTGCTGAAGACAACAGCAGCTTTATCATCGATCTCAGAGGATCCAGGCTCCCAGCTCCTGTATTTCCATCTACAGGAGGTTTTGGCTGGGCTGTCCCTAGCGGACCTGAAATTCAAAGGATCTTACCAGATTTCAGCCGCCAACTGACTATTGTCCCATCTTGAGAAGGTCTGTCCTTACCGAGCCACGCGTCCCATCAGGAAAGGACAAGAAGGCAGCTCATGGCAGTAGGATGCTGTCATCCAGCTAACACAGTGAGTTACCCCAGTTCCCTGTGTCCATGTCCCCTGTGGCCACCAGGATTGATGGAGGTGGAGCAACCATCATGGACCAGCCTCTCCTCTCAGGACGGCATGGGGGGGGATGCGATATAACGTATAATACAACCCCGTAGGGCCAAAAGCTGCACATTTTAGCTGGAATTAATCTCGTCTAATTTTAGCCATTTAAAAATTAAACGCACAGACTGGAGGGATGGCCCGCACCTTAATTATAGTTGGGACAAGGCCAGCGCAGCCTTGGACATCTGGATCCAGCACCACGACCCCTGCCAGCGAGGGAAGAGCTGAGCAGCATCCCCGGGCAGTGGGAGCCAGACAGTCTCACACGTTGCGGAAGCTGTGAGAGCCGCTCGTGAAAGCATGACAGGAATTCACAGCTTATTTTCTCAGCGTTTCTGAATAACTCAGGGGCAGGAAAGCAAGGGGACATGACTGTTACACAGGGACCTCTTCTCCTCTCGTTAACACACAGGTTGTTACATCCCCCTTCATATCCCTGCACCTATGGTGGATTCAGAGAGCCCTGAGGTGGCCCAGCACGCGCTGTCAGAGGTAGCGCTCGTGGAGATGTGGCTCTGCCTTCCTGCCTCCTCCACCTGAGGCCCTCCTCCACGCCTGAGACGCTCTACCCTGACAGAGGCACTCAGCGTGTGCCACCACAGAGTTCATCTGTTATTCATAGAATCATAGAATCACAGGATGGTTTGGGTTGGAAGGGACCTTCAAAGCCCACCCAGTCCAACCCCCCTGCCAGGAGCAGGGACATCTCCAACCACATCAGGTTGCTCAGAGCCCCATCCAACCTGGCCTTGAACGTTTCCAGGGATGGGGCGTCCACCGCCTCTCTGGGCAACCTGGGACAGTGTTTCACCACACTCAGCATAAAAAAAAATTTCCTAATATCTCATCTGAATCTACCTCCGTCTATTTTGAAACCATCACCCCTCGTCCTGTCCCAGCAGGCCCTGCTGAAGAGTCTCTCCCCACCTTTCCTGCAGCCCCCTTTGGGCACTGGGAGCCGCTCTCAGCTCTCCCCGGAGCCTCCTCTTCTCCAGGCTGAGCAGCCCCAGCTCTCCCAGCCTGGCCTCACAGCAGAGCTGCTCCAGCCCTCTCAGCATCCGCGTGGCCTCCTCTGGACCCTCTCCAACAGGTCCATGCCTCTCCTGTGCTGAGTTATTGTTCATTTCCACTCCACAACTCGCAGTCATTAACCCAGACCCAACGCTGCAATGGCTGTGAGGGTCCATCATCGCTTTAACCCCATGGCGGCTGTGCCAACGAGCGGTGGAAAAGGCCTTTCCCCATCACCTCCTCTCAGGTTTTGTTGATTTTTGTTTTTTTTTTTTTTTTTTTCCACAGCTGACTTCCTGAGTGCATTACCCACATTAAGAGACTTCCCCCCTCAAACAGCACGCATTATGGCGCCCGGCCCTGCGTCACCGCGCGCCTTGAGAAAGAGCAGGAGCCCAGCGCGAGTGGGAAGCCATCCATATGCTCCCACAGGCCAGGCTCCAAGCATTAACGTTATCAAATTACAGCTAACGGGAGCAGATTAATGCCCCGCGCGCCCCGCGCCGCTGGAGGAATTACCGCGTCGATCGATGGCGGTGCGGAGCGTGCGGCCACGGGCAGCCCCAGCTCCCCCAGATGCCGTCAGGTGGGGCTGTTTGGTGAGAAAATCATGGACACAACGATGGGATCTGAGGGATGCAATAAAAGAAAAAACAAAAATCAATGAATATGGAATGGGGGGTCTTCTGGGTGCAGGGAATGGGGTCACCCCTCCCAAATGGGCAAAATACAATGGAAAAAATTTGCTTTAAAAATATTTGCTGTCCCAGCAGTGGCTTTTCGGCAAGGATTTAGCGTAACACTCACCAAGGAAGGGTGAAACACAGGAAAATGAAGCAGCCCAGCTCAGGTCCCCCCACCCTGGGATGAGGAGGGGGGACCCCATCCGTTCTCTCTGCTGGGCCACGGGAGGCTGGACCTGGCACGGCCACAGCTACCGCAGGCAGCAAGCGAGCAACAGGCAGGAGCTTGAGCTTCACGATGAGAAATTCTGGGAAAATTCAGAAATGGGGCTGCCTAGCAAAAATAATGTCCCCACCTCGCCAGGCACCATCGCGGCGGGCCTTCTGTATGTCAGGGCATGAGGTTTCATTGTTCAAACATAATGAGAGGACGTTCGCTTCGCTGGCGGTGAGCATTCGTCAGGCTTAAGGGCATTGCTCAAGGGGAGTGTTGACAACAAAAATAAGATTATTCAGCGTTTCTGTGGCATTTTACGTTTTCAAGATGCCTTTCAGGCCCTCACCAGCCATTAAACATGAGCTAATCTTTTGTTGTAGCTCCTCTGCAGCCATTAGATGGGATTAGGACTCAAACTGGGTGGATATTGAAAGAAAAAATAAATCAATTAAAAATATTCAAGTGCTTTTAATGAATTTAAAAGGGCCCGTGCCACGGTCCATGTGTTACAAACAATAATGAGCACTCACACTTCACTTCGGGCTTGCAAGAATACCCTGGGCAACGTTGAGTCAATGCCGTTCCAAACTACTCAAAGCGGTGGCAAAAATCCAGAACGTGAAAAGCTCAACGACCAAACCCAAATGCTGCATGTCGTCCCACGTAGACTTTGGGACCTCTCTTTGGTGAAGGATGGACTGTGACCACTGCTGTTGCCCAGTGTTGGGTCCCAGCAGAGAGGAGGGTGGTCGAGCCTCTTAGTGGAGATGGGTGAGCCTCCTGGGTGGTCTGGGATAAATCTCTGAAATCTTGGTTCAACAGCTGCAAAGTATAGATGAAAGAGCTTCCACAACACACAGTGATGCTGGAAAACACTCATATTCAATAATGAGGATTACATACAGACCCTAGCTAACGAGTGATGAGGTTAATTGCCACCGCTTTGGTTGAAAATTATTTTTTTTGTGTCCTTAGTGGGTTCTTGTGTAAACAGCATTAAGTATCTGAGGGGTCAGCAGCACCCATGGATGATCCCGGAGGGGACAGCTGCAGGGTGGCCACTCTGCAGAGCAGATTTTCCATGAAACGGGTTTTGTTCATGGGAATTGTCCAGTTTCAGCGTCTCCCTGGACCATGCACCAGCCCAGATTCACCCCAAACATCCCAAATAGGGACGTTGTCCCCTCCTGGCAGCCCTGGGAAGGTTCTCAGCAGCTTCGGGAATCCACCGTTTCCTTCGATGACTAATGGTTCAAGGAACCTTGCTTTTAGGTTCAGTGTTTTCAAAACAGAAGTCAAAGACCATTAGTAACTTCCCCAAGCCGGAGCACGACTCTGCATTGCCACACAACTGACCACAGAAGGGCTTTATAAGGCAGGAGCCGGCGTCGACAAGGGTGAAGCAACTCGCCCGGCGCGACACAAGACGTTGGTGGCAATGCTGGGAGCTGACTCAGGAGATATGGGTATGGAGTCCAGTCCCTTAACCGCAGTCCTCTTCTTCCTCTGATGCTTCCCACGGCGCGGCTGCAAGGGCTGCTCCGGCCGGATGCTCTGGGAAGCAAAACAGCACTGAGCTCCACCCAGTGACCTTGACCACAGAAATCATGGTCAACACCGACCCTAAGGAGAGCATGAGATGGGGCTCCTCAGCACCACGGGGCTGCTCCATGTCCTCAGACCCGCAGCAGACCTTGCTCAGGGGTTAGGGCATCACCTTCAAGCAGGTTACGTTGGCCAGCACAGTCCCCACGTGCAGTTACGTGCGCCCCAGCACACTTCGCTCCACGGCCTCGCTTGGCTGGAAGATGCTGGTCCCGCTGGTGCCGGTGATGAAGTGGATGGAGGGGCGCGGGAGAGCCGCGTACTCGATAATTCCCAGCCAGAAGATTGCCAAGAGGAAATGCACTTCCCGTAAAGTAGGCGCTGTTACTGACTTGTTTGCTGGAATTGCTTGAGTGGTAATTATGCTCCCTTAATATTGACATATTTAAATAGTTTCCAAGCATAATAAGAGTCCTGCTCTGCTCCTCCCCCCTTTTCCAAATTTCTGTGGCCAGCTTTCACTTTGAACAACGGATTATCTGGGGGGGGCATGCCTTGCCCACGTCTTGTTTATCGTACAGCACATCCAGATGTTTCGCTCTTGTGCACGACGCATTGGGATGTGCTGAGTGTTGATGGGGTGCTGCCCTGTAAAGGAGCTAGAAAAAAAAAATTCATAAATCTCCATTGTGCTGCTTCATGTGGAAGCCCGCTGCTCACGACCCCCAGCTCATGCCTTGACCCCGATGGGGTAACGCACGCTGGCGTCAGCATCGGTCCCACCACATTTGTGTTTCATTCGTTATTCATCAGAAGTTCCGAGACACTCTGTTCTGAGCTCGGCGGCCAAAAAAAGACCATTCCCTTCTTACGTTGTTTTGTGTGTGGGCCGCTCTCATGAATGCTGCAAAAGGAGAGTTGTTTTGTTTTTTTTTTTTCCCCAGAAAAAACTTCTCACGCTAAACACGTGGTACAAATCTGGGTTACTTAATGCTCCTCCGTCTGAGGGATGTCCCATGCGTAAATTTATCTTGGTGGACGCAGACCTTCAAATTTGGTAACTTTACCCCCAACAGAATAAATTCCCTTTTCTAGTATTGTTGCAGTTGCTGGTCCCATTGTCCCTCTGAGCATCCATCCGGAGAAACATCCAGGCATGGCTTATATGGGCTCCCACTCCTCCCAGTCCCAGGCACCTTCTGGGTGGACTGGGCTTTGCAAACATCACCTGGGTGTTCCTCACCACCTCAAGATGGGTTTTTTCCCCCATCACAAGTGCTGGCTGACTCCAGAGGTGTCTTCCTTGACTTCTTTTGCTCCATGCCCAGGGTTGTGGTACCCGCTCACTGTAGGCTGGACGTCCCATGAGGCACCTCTCCGAGACACAGTGGTGGTGGTAAGGGATCTGTGACCCTTTCCAACGGGCAGGACAGGGACAAGCACCTGGTAGAGCATCTCCCCTTCTCCAGGAGGCTGCAGTTGCGCAGCCACCAGTCCTTACCTTGATCCAAAGGCACATTTCACTTAAGCTGAGCATCACGTTGGCCAATTTGCTGCGTTGCCTTGGGGCTAAAGGAAAGAAGAGCTTCTCACTCTTGTTCAGTGAAAACCAAAACAGGAAAAAATGTCACTCAGGACACAAACCACCATGGCAAAGCTAGGCTGGAAAACGAGTGATTTCCCTGGGAATCTCTGTAAAGGACAGAGGACAGACTGCTCTTTCTCCCAGGGCTCTGGTTGGGTTGCAGTTGCTTGCGCAGAAGAGCGTGTGTGCGGATTTCCATCAACGTCCAAGGGACGAGAAAGCGAAGAGAAAGCCAGCAAAATGCCAGGGAGGTATCAGAAAGGGAGCTGGGGAGATGCGACGCGAAGCCAGGCAGCGAGGAGGCACACGGGGCGTGCAGGAGTGGCTCCAGGCAGGCTCAGGCTTGGGCTCAAGGCTCTTGCAGCCGACTTAGTCCTGAAGTTAGGGGAAATGGGACTTCACGTACTTTCCCAATTAACACACAGAACTGCCTCAAAGAAATTCCTAGCTGTCATCATTAGCGTATCCTCCCAGTGAAAACGATCTTGGCAAGACCTTGAGCGGGCCCAGCGTCTCAGGCCACGAGCCAACAGTGTGTTTGGTACAAGTTCCTTCACCTCCCCGTCTTTCATCATCTCCCACGCTCACCCCACCAACGTGCCATCCCAAAGGTTACTGTCGAGGTAGGAGTAAGCAGAGATGCTCTTGAAACTTGAAAGGGCAGAGCTGCAGAGGCATCACTAAAAATCCTGACCCCCACCCGCCCATCCTAAGCCTGACCCCTCTGCCTCTGGCCTTCTGGGAGTGCAGGGTGCCAAATCCTCTTCTGAGTCTCATATCAAGAGGATTCACTGGGCAACTTCTGGTCCTTAGGGTCCATGATGGGGGATGAGGACACTGCTAGAGCTCCCTGGCCACATCTCCTGACTTCATCGGTCCCAGATACAGACCATGGAGAGCTGAGGAAAAAGCCCTGGGTCCACCAGCCATTGCCAGCAGATCTCTGCAGGCTGTGCTTTGGGAGGTTTCAGAGATGCTCTCCATCCTGCTCTACATTTTTTTTGGGGTAAGGTAGGATAAGGTTCTGTGGTGGCACAAACAGCTGCTGCCTTTGCTGATAGCTGCTGCTGGTGCACACCACAAAGGTGACAATAACCGCTTCCCAGGCCAGGTCCTACATTGTTTTGACTTGAAGATGGCTGTCAGCTCTCACAGCTCATCAGAGCCGGTCGTGATGCTGAAATACATCAGTGCAAACCGCGGTTTTGCTTTCCATCGGCTGCAGAGCAGCCCAAGGCCACGGGAAAGACATGGGATGTCAGGTCCAGGCTGGAGGCTTTGCGGCTCGATGCTGAGGGCTCGGGGCTACGCTGCCCTGCCAGCCCCCGTGTGAGGAGTGGGGAAGGAGGGGATTTCTTCCTTGCTCCTAATTTCAGCAGGAGCAGAGGGAACAGCAAGGCAGATGGAAATGTCACAACAGCGAGCTTGGCAGCTGCACAAACACGACTAATCTGCCCTCCTTTAGTGCTCGTAGCCACAACATAAACATATGCGCCACACAAGGTAATAGATGAGGTAAATCCATCAGCAGCAGCCTCATTACACGGGGCACGCTGCCTCACCGCCCGCGGCTCCCGCTCCCCGGCACCCTCCTGCCGTCCTCGAGAAGCTGCAGTGTGGCGACCAGCTTGGCCAGGATGGACGGACCAACCTGGGAAAAGCCCGGTGTCCCCGAGATGTCCTGCCCCAAACGCGGCTGAGATGGTCCCTGTAGTCAGTACTCACCCACTGGCTCTTCATACACATAGTGTGCTATGGGGCACCCACCCAAACCCAACCAGCGGTGTGCCTCTGCTCATGGCCCTTCAACAGATAGGGTGGTGCCGTGGAAGGGAGTTGAGTCCTCTTATAGGTAACAACAGAATAATAAAAAACAATCTTGTGCTATTTTGGAGTCCAGAGGAGGCCATGGAGATGATGAGATGTACAGATGCCCACTGTACTCGAAGAGCAGGTTCGGGATCATCTGAGGAACCTAAAGGTGCACAAGTCCATGGGACCTGATGAGATCCATCCGCGGGTCCTGAGGGAACTGGCGGATGAAGTTGCCAAGCCACTGGCTATTGTATTTGAGAAATCGTGGCGGTCTGGTAAGGTCCCCAATGACTGGAAGAGGGGGAACATAACCCTAATTTTTAAAAAGGGGAATAAGGAAGACCTGGGTAACCACAGGCCGGTCAGCCTCACCTCTGTGCCTGGCAAGGTCATGGAGCAGATTCTCCTGGAAACCATGCCAAGGCACATGGAGAGCAAGGAGGTGGTTGGTGACAGCCAACATGGCTTCACCAAGGGCAGATCGTGCTTGACCAATTTGGTGGCCTTCTATGACGGGGTGACGGCATCGGTGGACAAGGGACGAGCAACTGACATCATCTACCTGGACTTGTGCAGGGCATTTGACACTGTCCCGCACGACATCCTTCTCTCTAAACTGGAGAGACATGGGTTTGATGGACGGACCACTCGGTGGGTAAGGAATTGGCTGGATGGCCGCACTAAGAGATTGGTGGTCAACGGCTCAATGTCCATGTGGAGACCGGTCATGAGTGGCGTCCCTCAGGGGTCCGTGCTGGGCCCAGCCCTGTTCAACATCTTTGTCGGCGACATGGACAGTGGGATAGAGTGCACCCTCAGCAAGTTCGCCGATGACACCAAGCTGTGTGGTGCCGTCGACTCGCTGGAAGGGAGGGATGCCATCCAGAGGGACCTTGACAGGCTGGAGAGGTGGGCCTGTGCCAACCTCATGAAGTTCAACCAGGCCAACTGCAAGGTCCTGCACCTGGGTCGTGGCAATCCCAGGCACAAATCCAGGATGGGCGGGGAATGGATGGAGAGCAGCCCTGAGGAGAAGGACTTGGAGGTGCTGGTGGATGAGAAGCTCAACATGAGCCGGCAATGTGCACTTGCAGCCCAGAAGGCCAACCGCATCCTGGGCTGCATCAAGAGAAGTGTGGCCAGCAGGTCGAGGGAGCTGATTCTCCCCCTCTGCTCTGCCCTGGTGAGACCCCACCTGCAGTACTGTGTCCAGTTCTGGAGCCCCCAACACAAGAAGGACGTGGAACTGTTGGAGAGGGTCCAGAGGAGGCCACGCAGATGATCAGAGGGCTGGAGCAGCTCTGCTGTGAGGCCAGGCTGAGAGAGCTGGGGCTGTTCAGCCTGGAGAAGAGGAGGCTCCGGGGAGACCTGAGAGCGGCTCCCAGTGCCCAAAGGGGGCTGCAGGAAAGGTGGGGAGAGACTGCTCAGCAGGGCCTGGTGTGACAGGATGAGGGGTGATGGTTTCAAAATAGAGGGAAGCAGATTCAGACTCAATGTAAGACAAGAAATTTTTACACTGAGGGTGGTAGAACACTGGCCCAAGACAGCGTCACCTCCATCGTCTCAAGGCCACCCTTGGTCCTGGTGGCCATGATGACCTGGATACGGGTCCCTTGGTCTGGCTGCTGATGCATGCTGGTGTGGCTCTGCTGTGGTTGTATGTCCTGTGTAGCACACCTAATCGAACAGAGAAACGCAACGCTGTGATGAGCAAAAGAAATGCTACTGGCAAACATCTTCTTGGTCTATGTTAGGGATGGACCTGCTGCAAATCCACCTCCCAGCCAGCCTAGGTGCTCCATCAGAAACGGTGTCCAGTCCAAAACCAGCCAGACCCAAACAGCTGCATGAAGAGCGGGAACATCTGTTAAACTCTATTTCTTTGGTCCAGCCATGATGGCTCTGTAAGACGTGCAAGTGGCCTCTGAAACTGCTAACGTGTCCTCCAGGAACCTAAAGCCAGATAGAAAGACAATGAAAAAAAGACAACAAAAGAAAGAAAAGAGGTGAATCTGCCTCGTGCGGCACTGGTGATGCTGACGTTCTTCCGAGACCACTGCAGATGTTGGGTTTTATGAGCCCTCTCCCCACCACGTGTGTGGGGAGCTGCCGCTTTCCCAGCCCAAATGTGCTCTGTCAGGAAGGAGGAGAAGCCAAGCCAGGAGATAAAGGCAGCCTGAAGTTTATGGCTATTGTTTAGGTCAATAATGTATTGATTATGTATTTTGTGGGATAAAAGGTTGACCTTTTAAAGGGCAATTGGCGCCTGCGAGATTTGATTTAGGAGAAAGAAAAGAATTTAAATTTAATTTTCACTTCGTATTTCAGTTGGGAGAAACTTGCAAGATTGCAGACGCCAAAGCTGCTTTTTCTTGGAGGAGGTTGAGGGTTTTTTTTCTGGAGCCATCACAAAGAAAGAGCTTCGTTTCAGGGTGAAAATGGCTCTGTTGCTTCTCTCTGCTCCGCTGCTCAGCACTGCAGAGACGTGTACAGGACACAGGGCACTACGCAGAACATTTAATCTGAAGCTCAGCCAAGTGAAAATACTGGATAGTGAATATCCCATATCAGGGAATGAAGGTGGGTTTTTTTCCCTCACCATAGGAACAGCCTGAGCACCAAGCGACAAAACAACACGTGAGGCTGTATTAGGAAAAACTCCAATTTTTTAGGCAATTCCCCGTGACGACTTCTTTGCCCACCATTTACTCACCATTTCCCCAGCGCCTTTGCCATGCTGGCACCCAGGGCCACCATCCCAGGTGAAGTCACTCTGTCCCCACTGACACAGACCCACCTGGGGAGGCCACAGGTGGTCCTCAAGAACCTGCTTTGGAAGAGGATTTGAACGTCCTGATCCAGTTTTGTCCGTGGATGGTTTATTTCCCATTATTCTCTGGTTGACGCAGTCCTTAAAAAGGGACAGCCAGCTCTGATGGGGCTGAGCATCCCGGGTCCACCGTACCCCAAACACCCAAACCGGGCAGGATTCACGGAGTGGGCACTGCGGACTGGGATGCAGGAGCTGCGCTGGGAGAAGGGATGGACCCTGACAACAGGTTCAGGGACAAAAATAGAAGCAGCAGGGCAAGGACAGCTGTTCCTAGTTTAAATTGCTAGTTTTTATAAGTTGTTTTGCTCTTTGAAAAGCCTTTGTTCCATAAATAGGAGCAGGAGCCAGGATAGCATCATCGGGGACGTCACTGAGTTTGTCACCGCTCTGTAGCTCCTGTTCGGACACTGGAAGACCTCCAAATTTTCCGCCAGTGCCATCAGATTGAGGGTTTCCAGCAGCACAAAGTGACTATGTGGAAGACCGCAGCCTGCCAAGACAGCTGGCAAAAACTTTATGCACAGGTGAACATTTCATCACGTCTGCCAAGACATATTCATTCGGGATTAATTTTGAGACAGTTTTTAAAGTGATGATGAAGGATTACGCCATGGACTTCAGCAGCATTAAAAAAAACCCCCACCTCTCTCTTCTTTAAATCTCTCATTCAGGTTGTCCCAGTTTGGCAGCTCAGCGGTGTGTCTGATTTGTGATTTGGAGGGATTCACCGATCGTGACGTTTTCACTTATCTGAGTACACGGAAGTGCGGGCACCATCCGTGGGTGGGAGCAGCGCCTTCAATATTAAACATGGCTACTGGAAGTAATTAATTTCCAAGATGGCAATACAACCCTAACATGTGAAAAGCATCCAGCCAGCAATGACCTGGCATCTACGGTTAAATACTTACAAGTTTTTCGTGCTGTAACCTCAGCTGGAGCCTCGTAGCTCAGGGTTAACTACTCTCGAAGAGCCAAGTATTTACAGTGCTGTTACTCCAGAGCCGTCGGGGTCTTTCCAGTGAAAGGATGTCAAAATCTGTCCTCAGGGACGTGCGAAGCAGGGATATCACTCAAGTGCTGGTGGTTTTGAGAGCCCAGCTCGTGCAATCATGAAGACATTTCCACGATTACCTCCCATCGCTGCCTCCGCAGCCTGTAGCACCTCCCTGCCCTGCTGCTAAGGAGTCGTCGCACCCAAAGTCACAGCAGGAAGCAGAGCTCTGCCCTCCCGGTCAACCGGGGTTGGAAGAGTTGCCCTTTTGTCTTTGAAATCGCATTATCTTCCGATAACAGAACTGTTATCAGCGTAATGAATGACGTAATTTTGATGTCTCACGCAGCAAGAGGATCGCTCCGGAGCTCTTGGCAGCGTCTGGGTGATGCCACATCAGCCTGGGGACGTCTTGTCAACAGGCTCCTTTCCCGAAAGGGAAAAAAAAAAAAAAAAAAAAAAAAAAGGCAAACTCCCTGCTTTCATGATCCTTTCCCTGAGCCCATCCACACGCTGCTGCCCTCAGAGCACTGCTGCTGAATCTGAACGTCATGAATGAACTGTGCAAAGGCACCACGAACGAATAATTCTTAGAATTAAAAGTCAGTCTTCTAACCACGCCCCAAATAATTGCCAACCCCATCCAGAATAACCCAAGACAACCAACCTTGTGACAGCCAGGACATCCTTCCCTGTGGAATTTGGCCTCAAGGGACATTTGCACCATACCGAGGGCTCAGAGCCACCACGGCTTCTGCTAGAAGAGGTCCAGGAGCTGATGCTTCATCATCCAGATGCTCAGGCTGCCCTGAGCAGATTTGCTGCGAAAAGCTCTTCGGCAGTACACCCAACTGCCTGCCCCCAACCAGCTCGTAATGGTCAAAATGGAGCAGTGTGGATGGATCCTGCAGATGGATCACTGGCACAAAGAGGTGGTGGATGGCCAGAACCTGGGCAGGCCAGGTTGGCCGGGGCTGTGAGCAGCCTGATCTGGTTGGAGATGTCCCTGCTCCTGGCAGGGGGGTTGGACTGGATGGCCTTTAAAGGTCCCTTCCAACCCAAACCATTCTGTGATGGATCTAGAGGCCGTCTCCGGTGGAGCCGAGAAGAACATTGCTCCTGTCTAACCAGCTCACTGACTGCAGCTTGCCAAGGGAGCGGAGAGATATCTTCCTCCCCTTTCAATGACAAGCGACATTTGACTGCTAGAAATGTTAAAAATGATTTGGTCTGTGTCATGCTGCTGAAGACAAGTTCACAGATTATCTGTTGTGTAACTAAAGGGAAAAGGGCCCTCCTGGAGCCTTTTGGGTGCGGGTATGTGCCTGACACAGAATTTAACCCAACAACATTGGCTGGAGAAACCTGAAAGGTAAAAACCCTCATGTGACTTGCAGTACAAGCACAAGCAAACTGAGGATTAGTGTCCTGATCCAGATCTTAGCACCCCGCTCTGGGCTGGGCGAGGAGCGGGAGAGACCACTACTATGAACACAACGTACCGAGTAAACACTTCCTTCCTCCGAATCTGGCCACTCTGTCGAGGATGGTTGTGTCTCGCTCTCAGACACGCAGATGTTACATTAACCACTGCGATGGAAATTTAAGTAGAGTTTACTAAAATAATAAATAATAATTATTATAATAATAACCCCCCCCAAATGAAATTAGCAACAAACCAAACACAGAAGCAGCCAGGACCCTGAAATTTGCAGTATTATGCGTGTCAATGGTACAATTTTTTAAAGCTGGCCAACACCCTGCTAATGGGTGAAGAGGGGAAAGGATTTGCAGGGGTCAGGCGATTATAGAAGTGCAATGGTGAAGAAAACCCCTGCTCTTCAGGCAGAGAAGTCAAGGTTTTCACAGCCCAAGCCCAATCAATGAGGACAGAGCCTGGGGTTGACTAACTGTAAGATGGCATTTGACCTTTAGTTGGTTGAATTAGACAACGGATGCAAGAATAGAACTGAGCCGCTCAGTAGAGGAGGTTGTAGAAGAAGCTTTAGAGTTTCCAGAGAAGCGAGGGGGGTTGTTTGCTTCCTCGTTTCCTGTTTAACTGGTAGATCAACAATCTAGCAGGCATGCAGAAAACAGATTGGATTTTTTTTCCTGTAACTTACCTAACACTCTCTGGTTTTAGGCTAGCAGGGTCAAGATATGCCAGGAAATCTGGAAGGTTTTTGGACTGCTTTTGCCGAAGTTGATGATGCCTGACTCGTTTGTAGGGCAGCAGGGAAAAGGAGTTGTAGCTTCCAACTCAACACCTTGTTTTCATGGGGACACCGGAGTTTCTCTCAACTAAGTGAAGAAGGATGACTTCTTCCTCATCAGGCACAAGTGCATCAGGCTTCACGTGCACAACCTCCGCTTCACTAAGAACCTACACCGCAACTCGGTTTCCTGCCTGTTCTCCCAAAAGCTTGGTCTTCTGGAAGAGGTGGTCTTCCAAGTGAGGACAGAGCAGATCTCCCTTCTCTTCCCCAACCCAGAGGCAAAGGATTTCCCTCTCTAATGCTACTCAAGTAGCCTAAGCAGACGGTGTCACTGGTGATCAGAGCAGGAATATAGGCATGTTAAGGCTAAGATCCTGGTGCAACACCCAACCCACTCCCTAAAAACCAGGGAGACACCATCTGCCAACATGGCCTGGTCAGAAAAACAGGAAAAAGCAACTGAGGGTGCAGCAACCACATCACATCTGGGCTGAAGGGGACAGTCCTGTCCCCCTCCGCTCCCACCTAAAACTGCATTTTCCCAGTACCGCCATCACCTGCTCCTGCAACCATACAAGTTGAGTTGGCAAGAGCCCTCTCTTAGGTGGGATTCAGCACGCCACATCCCTTTTCTCACCAAGCCCAGATTTAAACAACCATCTACCTACTACAACAAATAAAATAATGTTATTTTTATTGCACGTCACGGAGAACATTATAAAACCTCATGCACGTTAGGTCTGATGACCCCACCAAAACCCGCTGGCCAAATGTCACCACACAGCAGCCATCATGTAAAACAAAGACAACTACAGCCTGTGTTTACTGTTTTAATTTTTTTTTATTATGCATAATAAATCTTCCACACAAAGTAATGAAAAGGATCCCCAAAGTGATACTTTACAGATCAGAAGGAAAACAGAGTATTTGTGACCATGCCAGACTGCAGACTTCAGGCCGCTGCCAGTCCCACATAACCCTCAAACTCTTGGAAGAGCCAATGGGGCTAACATGGATTTCAGCATAAATCTTGGTCTGGCTCTGCTGTTTCAGCTTTGGATTGTAAATCCAGCTGTCCAAAACCAGCTGGGCCCTGGGAGCATTGCATATTAATTAAACGCACAAGGAAATTACGCGATTGGAACAAACTTGTTCCTTCTGTACTTTAATTCAATGTCAACACAACAAGAGGACAGCGAGAAATAATTTACTGGGCGACTTCTACATTGATGCAGCAACTGGTTTGACCTATTCTATCAGATTGCTGCTGTATGTACCCTTCTCTTTCCAGAAAAGCCCTTTCAGAGGAAAATCAGGTTCTCTCCAGTTTGACACTGGGCTGATCAGCATCTGCTCTGGCTGAGCCCTCTTGCATGAAGTGCTCCACTTCTGCTGCAGGGTGGAGGGTGCTCACCTCAGTGCAGGTTCAAGTACTCAAGGGTGGTTAAGAGAGATGAAAACTCAGCCATCCCAGTAGCTTCAGAATCCCCAATTTAAAAGTGCATCTTCAGACTGACCTTTCCAAAGGCTGGGCAGCTCTGCTGACTCACAAACACTCTGAGTCTTTTAATAAAGACAAAATTACAAATCACTACAATAACCAAGAAGAGTCATTCCCCTTTGTCATCTGCTCAAAGACAAAAAAAAACCCAACAAAACAATGATCCCCAAAACACCATAAGCTTAGGTGCAGCTCAGTCATAGTTTATTAACTTCTCATATTTTCCTAAGAAAAAAAAATGCATCTCTGGTCTCACTATTGCCCTTTCTCAAAAGCTTCTACCATTTTCAGTCCTAAATGCTACTGGTAGCTATATTGAAATAAATTGTGAAAGCTTTTTTTTTTTTTTTTTTTTTAAAGCCAACATTTCCATTTGTGCAGGACTCACATGGAATTCCACCTCTAAACAAGCAGATAAAAGGAAAGTACAAATCTAGAGCATCTTTCCGGGAGGGGGGGGAAGGGTGCAAGCCACTCGAAGGACAAACGCACCCTGTTCTTGAGGTCAAGAGAACATGCTGGAGCAGGCAGTGAATACAGAGGGTTGCCATGTATGTTTAGGAGATAATTCTTTGATATTTACGTTTTGGCATGCAATGCAGTGGTGACAGTCCTCCACACAGCAGCACGTGGGACGAGAGTGTGTGCACGCATGTGCAACAGGCACTGTCAGGAGCCTCTCCAGAGAAGGAATGATCCCCATTTTGAAAAAGGAGATGCTCTTTCACAATCAAGTCAAGCCATTTCTTTCGTTCTTCCAACTGCAGAAACAGGTATATCAGGAAAGAACACTTTAAAACAACAACAAAAAAAGAGAAGTATTCTACATTCAGATAAATTTATACTTCTGCCGTAAAATCTTTAATGACAAACGGGATTTTCAACACAGAACTTTGCCAAGGATCCCCACGACACACTGTCACCATTACACACAGTTTTACAGGACACTGGACTATTTTACAGTCTTATAACTATTTTCTTTGGAGATTTTTTTTCTCCCTCCACACTTTTAATTTCCAGGAGCAACTTTTGCACAGAAGCATGGTAAAACAACCCTTAATGGACCTGACTCTGAAAGCTGGTGTTTCTAGCCCTCTGTAGAGTATTTGCCAGTCAGACAAAGACTTGCTATTGAAAATCCTCCCACAAACGTTCTGGTATCTAAATCAAGTGTTTTGAATCTGGCTGGGAGCTGGTCTGATTAATATGCTGCTTGCTTAGTTCACTCGGATGACAGCGCAGACGCCAATTTAACGACTGCAGGCTTGGCAGTGCCACCGAATTCAAGGGCTGTGAGTGAAAGCAGGGGATTAGGTAACGAGCAACCCACGGCAGAATCCAACAGACCATAGAAAGCTTGACCCAACGAAGCCGCCTCCCTTGAAAGAAACAAAAATATAAATGCTGCTTCCAAATCAAAGTCTGCAATCGCCTTCCTCATTTACCCTGTTAAGCTAAAAGAACAATCAGGTTTGTGGTTGGTAGTAACATCATTCCCCATGTGTAAGGCCTCATTTTCATCAAACAAGCTCTAGGTTATAGGATTATAAATACAAGGTTGCCTACAAGCCATCAGTTCCTCATACCACAGTCTGTTGCCAGCGTGTCGGTAGCAATCTGCTTCCAAAACATCGACGTTGGACTGTACGCTAGTGGCCAGCTTCATTCTCCATAAGCTTTGGGGTCAAGAGGGTGCACGCTGGAAGGGGTCACATATTAACACACGGTGCCAGGTTTCATTTTCTGTAAGAAGATGGAGTTGAGTTGGCTTGGCTGGGGCATCTCCTTCAGCCGGAATCCATAGTGAAGAGCTGGATGTCATGCGGGTTCCAGTACAGAGCCACAGCGGAGTTGTAGACCAAGGACCAAACGTAAGGGATGAAGAACTCCTCAGGCTGCTCCTCCTCCACGTACTTGAACTTCAGCTCGGGGAACTTCTGCAACAAGAAACCAAAGTCTGATGAGGGAAGGTTTGCATGTCTGTTTGCAAACACACAGCCCATGTAAACACTGAAGAAAGAGATCTGATGAAAAAAACAATGGAAGGAACTGAAGGAAAATATTTACGGGATAAAGAGATCATTTGTAATTTCTTCTGTGAACTGAATGCTACCTTGGCAAATTGTAGTCAATCGTTCTATCGTTGGTCACACTCAATTTGCCTGTTAACAAAGACTAAACATGTGAATCCCGTACATAACACAAAGGTCTTAAGGAAAACTGTCATTTTTAGCAGCCCCACAAAAGCCTTCTTACTTGCGTATGTACAGACCTGTTTATTGCTGTTTTCCCTAAAAAGCACTTTGCTATTAATAGTACTTAGCTCCTTAGCAGGAGAATCCTTTGGAAAGGTCATAAGAACAAACAGTTTACGATACATAGGCCAAGTTGGATGGAGTTTTGAGCAACCTGGTCTGGTGGAAGGTGTCCCTGCAAGGGCAGGAGGGTTGGAACCAGATGATCTTTAAGGTCCTGCCCAATCCTGTGATTCTACGTTTTCAGGAATCCAGTGTTACGGCAAATTGATTTTTTTTCTCTCTGATTCTCAAAGAATTTATGTAAGTACAAGTTTTCAGGAGAAAAAGGCTCTTCCTCCAGGAAACGCAGTGGGAAGCCTGGCTCCATGGGTGGGTTGCTGGAAGCTGCTTTCAGTTTTGCTACAGGTTCCTCTGTACTTTTGGGTAGGTCATTACATCCTTGAATGCCTCGGCTTTGCCATTCTTCAGGAGCAGACAGAATGACTCTAAATGGCATCACTGTGGCAATTAGCCCTGCAACCTCCTCAACCACAACGTGTCACGCGTCTATCCCACTTCAGCCCCTGAGGCTGTAACCGCAGGACCTGTGTCCACAGACCTTACTGCCCATCCTCACCCTCCTGGAAATTACAGGCTAGACAATACCATTTCCACAAAAGCCCTGTTTTCAGTAGCAGCTTTAAGCAAAGCACTTCCAGAATTAACACACATCAGACTTGCTAGCCGAGCCCATCCCAGCTGGATAGAGACGCTGCACCCTCAATTTTCCAGTTTTCTCTCTTTTCTTCCCTCCTGAAGCAACGCGTGCACTGCAAAGCCACTGTGTCCGCTCTCAGTAGAAGTGTGTTTTGGGGAAGAGCTGAGCCTACTTTTGTGCTCTTCAATCATTTTATGTGCTTCTCAATGTTGCCTGTGTGAAGAGCTTGGCAGACTCTCAGACAAAAGCCGCATTACAAGGATCACCGGGGTAAGATAAAACATGACCCATTTTATTATTTATAAGGCTGTGGCTAAGTCTAAGAATAAACTCTATGGTGTGACATGATCAGAACAAGCACAGCGATGGCTAAGAAGCGTCTTTGCCCATTAATAATGGAGACCCTATCATCTTTCTGGAGCTCAGAGTGTCCTGTTTCCTTGCGCTAGGGCACAAGACCCTTCTGGCTGGAACAGTCTCCTTTGAAGGGGCACTTCTCGGCCACTTGGCTTTCAGGGTTATGTATTTAACTTTTACAGACCTAGGCTACTTGTATTCCTGGAGTCAGGAAACATGGAAACTGTTCTACTCCTTCCTTGTGCAGCTGCTATTACTAGAGCAGTCTGGTGCAAATAAGCAGCATGCAGTTACACCAGGCCACAAAGGTGTCACCTGCACTAGGCTTTACGAGGAACGTGTCTCCATGGACAGCTTCACTGAAGCACCTGCTGTCTCCTATGGTGGGCTCTGAGCAACCTGATCTGGTTGGAGAGGTCCCTGCTTCTTGCAGCGGCTGGGACCAGGTGGACTTTAAAGGTCCCTTCCAACTCAAAACAATTGATGAGGACATCGGTGTCACCTTCCAGTATGCTCCAACGTTCTGGAGCTGCTGCGGTTTGGCTTATGTTGGGGTCAGGTCCTTCACCACACCTCTGCTTAGCTGGATGCCGACTTTTAGCCTGGGAGGAATAATTTTAGCCGCTGGTGTGGCTGTCATTACTGCACTTGATAAGTTCAGAAGACATGAGGAGCTCATCCTTACAGCAATCAGGGAGGGAAGGAGGACAGTATTGTTTCCAGCACGATTATCTCTGTTTAAGAACTGAGGCAGCTAAAAGATAATGTTCTTAAAGGCACTTCTGCATCGAACTCCTGTTGAGTTCAAAGCCCAGAACCTCAAAGGTACATCAGCAAGTTTCATTTCCTGTGTCAGACATGCAGTTTGTGGCAGAGCAGCTCTCCCATAGCCCTTTTGTGCCCTCAACCGTTTTCTACCGCCTCACTACAACCTCTCTCCCCAAGTCTGTTTTGACCAATCTGTTTAATCTTCCCCACCATTTTGTTTCCCCACCCTTAGATGTCCTGCACCTACACTCACTCTACCTCGAATTCCTTGTTTCCTAGCTTACTCCCATCTCCAACTCACTTCCACTGCATCTTACGGTCTCTCTTTAGCATATTGTTCTATTTTCTACTTGCCCAAGTTTTCCTTTTTCTCATCAACCTTGTCAGCCCCTCCTTTTCATTAACATAGAATCATAGAACGGTTAGGGTTGGAAGGGACCTTTGAAGCCCATCTAGTCCAACCCCCCTGCAAGGAGCAGGGACATCTCCAACCAGATCAGGTTGCTCAGAGCCTCATCCAGCCTGGCCTGGAATGTTTCCAGGGATGGGGCCTCCACCACCTCTCTGGGCAACCTGTTCCAGTGTTCTATAACTCGCATCGTAAAAAATTTTTTCCTAATTTCTAATCTAAGTCTACCCCCCTCTATTTTAAAACCATTACCCCTCGTCCTATTGCAACAGCCTCTATCCTTTCCCATCTTGGCTCCAAGTCCTCAAGCTGTGCCTACCCCCCCCCCCCCGCCACTCCATCTTCTCCTCTCAGGACACCACGGTTCTTTCAGCAGGTTAAGCCTCACCCTAAACAAGCCCTCATGTACATTTAATTTTTTTTTTTTTTTTAAAAAAAACCTGATACTCTACTCCGCTTATCCTCAGTGTAATCTTCCCGACTTCCCTCCCAAACGCTCCCTGACTTGTGGTCAGCGCAGACAGGAACATGTTCAGTTCAGCATTGCATCAGCAGAACGAATGGTTAAACCTCATGATTAAACCACTGCAACATTTCCTAGCAGAGAAAAGCCCTTACACAGCTGTCATTCCTCACCCCAAAGGCGGCTGCATGCCAGTACTGGAGCCTGTACCAGTCCTGGGGGAAAAAAAGTGGCTAAAGATGCTAATTTGAGTTAAAAGCGGGTAACTTTTTTCACCATCAGGGTCACAGATTACAAATACTGGTTTTGCAAACATTCATGTCAGGAGGCTGGGACCATTCTGGACCCTCCTGCAGCTTAACAAACATCTTTAGCTTTAAATCGGTAGGTAAAATTTTATCAGAAATTCCAATATCTACATCCAAGATGCTCAGCCCTTACTATCTCATTATCTCTCAGCTGGAAGGGCAGTGTAAAATAAATCAGAGAGCATTCATATTTTCAGGTAATAACAGTCATGCATTGATTTTATTATTAAGCCTTTCTTCAGACTGGTCAATGTTGCCATCTATTGTGATCGTACTGTAGCAATTTAATAATCAATTTCAGATTAAAGACTGTAACTCCCTGCAATCAGCCTGGAGTCTCTGACACTCAGCATATGCCTTGAACAGTCTGCAGGTTTATCTTGGAAACGCTGACAACAATAAGGAGATTTTTAAGGAGAGACATAACAGACGTTGCCGTTACATACAAGCAATTTCAAATGTATCTTTGTAAAAAGAAGGTACGTAATGGCAGAAGTGATGGAGTTTTGATGGTCCACCAGAACAGTGGACCCAGGGTAGCTCAATGCATTGCTAATGAGACACAGAGAATTTGACTGCCGGGTCAGTAACTCAAACCCAAGTTCTCCAGATGACTGCAATGACCCATGGCTGCGTGGTGGCCATGTTTTCTCATTCATTAAAAACAAAAATCCTAAAGGCCCAGCCTGGGGAGAACTGCACCAGCGTCTATCTTGCAAGATTTACCAGCATGGCAGTCGTCTACTCTTAAGACAAAAAAACTACCCAGGCTGTTTCACTGCTAGGGTGTTCACTGAAAACAAAATTTGTTAACACTTAAAATCATCAAATTTAAGTCACCTCAAAAGTTTCTGACTTATCAGACTGACTTTAAAGCTATTTATAACAACAAGGCTTAAACATAACGTAAAAAGCTTATAGAATCATAGAATCATAGAATGGTTAGGGTTGGAAGGGACCTTCAAAGCCCACCCAGTCCAACCCCCCTGCAAGGAGCAGGGACATCTCCAACCAGATCAGGTTGCTCAGAGCCTCATCCAGCCTGGCCTTGAACGCTTCCAGAGATGGGGCCTCCACCACCTTTCTGGGCAACCTGTTCCAGTGTTCTGTAACTCGCATCGTAAAAAATTTTTTCCTAATTTCTAATCTAAATCTACCCCCCTCTATTTTAAAATCATTACCTCTCGTCCTATTGCAACAGGCCCTACTTGACCAATGCCATAAAGCTTTAAGATTTTTGATGGCTGACAGTTCAAGGAATGTTTAAACTCAGCTCTGTGCCATTTATCTCCTGCATGTATGGCTTCCAAATGAGTTATCAGGAACCTTCATCACACGCTGCAGTCAGGCAGGAGACGACACCAAACGAATGTTCCAGGAGAGCTGTAAAACAACCGGGTGAGAGGAGTCTCGGGGCACTCCCAGGAAACACCCCAGCTAGCACCGACGAGGGTTTTAGCACAGTTAACAGAATTCCTGAAGTGGCACATCAAAGCAGCAACGTAGAAAGCCATTTTCTTCTGCTTTGCTGCTGTTGTGTCCAACTTAATCCCGGAAAGACATTTGCTCCCCAGCTGGTGACACCCAAATGAACCTGATTTTTACCACTTTCTGAAAAGACTCGAAGGCATCTTAAATAGCAGTCTTAATAACAGAGGAAAAATCTTGGCATGGGATACATCATCCCCTTTTTTCCTTCACAGCCCTATCTGTTCAGCTGGATGGCGCTGAAAGATGTCCGAGTTCTTTGCTACCCGTGCGCGTCGGTATTTAAGGTTTTGAACTCACTGCCCTGACACAAACGGGTCCAGCGGAGCAGTTATTTGCATTTCTCTCCAGTCATTACCAGAGCAGAGAGAACCCCAGCTAGTTTAAAACAAACCAACCTGAGACAGTACCTGAAAACCTGAGATCCAGAGGTAACGCTGGGATTTGAACTGCACAATATAAATACAGACACCACTTATCAGCTCTGGTGAATCAACCTGCCACAAGACCCTATCTTGTTTTCTTATGCCAGACAAAGCAGAAGTCAGATTTAGTGGTTGGGACGCGGGTACAAACGAGACAGACCAAGAACTTTGCAGACTGTCTGTGCTGTCAATCATATGATTCGATGAAAAACCACAGGAAGTCCGATGAACAGATGCAGAACTGAACTGCAATAACTCCCCTACCACAAAAGTTCAACAACATCGAGGTGGTTGGGTTGTGTTTTTTTTTTTTTCTTTTTTTTTTTCTTTTTTTTTTTTCTTTCAGTTAACGATTAGGAAGATAGCATCACCGCCAGCCAACAGCACCTGGCATGGCTCCAGGCAACTCAGTGGCATTTGAGCTCCAAGGCTTGAGCCATACATTAAATTAAAAAAAAAAAAAATTAAAAAAAAAAATCCCCTTCCTTTCCCAAACAAACTGTCAGAGCTGCTGTTAGGCTGCAGTGTCATGTCAGTGGATGATCTCCACTCTGATAACATAAGCAAGGGCAGATGAAGCTGCTTTAAGAGCAATGGAGCAAAGCTATGTATTTGCTTCTTCACTGATCTAAATGCTTTACTGGATGAAAAGCCACCCCCAGGGGCAGCTGCTGTCAAAAAGAAAAAAAATAAATCAAAGAATTAGATGAACATAAAGCTGAAGAAGCCTCTTTTCCTCAAGTCCTCTGTTAGAAACACTGCTTTCTGAAACAGCAATCCAACGCAAGTCAGTATTTTCAAAAGCATGTCTTCGGTTTAGAAGAAACGTACCATTTCCAAAGGAGTCTGAACACATTTGAGCGCCAAATTCACATTAACTGTCCACCAATCTGAAGTTTCAAAGTCTTACTGAAAATGGGATTTGTGTGCATTTGAAATGCTTAGCTTGAGTCTTGTTTGGTAACCTAACGACATGCTGGCAAATTAAGTGTTTCATATTGCTTCAGCTACAGATAGCAGTACTGCCTCGGGAGCACCTGCAGGATTGGACCGTATTATCAGTATCCGTAACCTGTCAAATTATTGTTATTTAAAAAAAAAAAAATCACAGATTCAGGACGATACTAACTCTTCATTATTGGTGCCGTAACTAATATTTACCCCAGCAAGGTTCAGTCCCACAACATGCCTGGCACCAAACACGCCAACCTGTAAGGAGTTTGCGTGGGGGAAGAACATTTGTATTGTTCTGCAAAATACCACAACGTTGCTTTGAAATCTGGTCCCCAAAATCTCAGTCTGAGTCAAATTAATGGCTAATGATCTTGAAAAAACTCAATGACCGTGCCTGGTACACTGTTCATGGCACAGATAAGCATATGCAAACATTAATCTATTTAATTTTTATATAAATATAAGCACTTAGGGGCTTTGACAGAGCACAATTTAAGGCAGAAAATTTCTCACTACTTGTTCTAAGATACTGGTAGATTTAATTTTTGCAATTACGTAAGTCTTTCAGGGAGATAATGCCATTTCATCTTTCTCTGGTTCTCTCCGCAGCTACAGTGCTTCTCTTTGACTTCAGACAAAGTCTGTGTGGCTTTGGTGAAATATCTGTACAGGCTACAACACACCTGCCCGATACCATCTTTGTCACCTTCCCAGGCTTGAAGCACAGACAGTGCAGCAGATGATGATGGTGGGGAGATGAAGGAACCAAACAGGAAATCTGCTAGACGAAGCACGAGCTACGCATCTTGTTCAAAGATCTCTCTGAGGAATTGGTGCAAATTCAAAGATGGCAACAAAAATAGTGGCTTGGAGTGCGTCAAGAGGTTTTGAAAAAGAAATAGAAAACCCAAGATGACAAGAAGAGGTTCAAAACAATCTATGCATGGGTTAAATATGCCCAGTTTAAGCAATCTTATGAGCTGTAGTAGAAAACAATGTTTTTCCTAAGGAGTGAAATTTAATAAGTAACGCATACTCATCTAATGAGATACAATCTTCCTGACCCAGAAGGGCATGGAAGTTTATCTATAGAGACACAACTGATTTAGCAAGTTAGGATCACTGATATGCGATTTCCACTTTCAGATCACTCAAAGTAAAGGTTTGTACAACCACAGCAGCGGGAAAGCAAATGCTCAGGGAGCAGTGAATGTGGACTGTAAGATGTGAACTACCACCAGAGAAGCAGACGTGTCTCTAGTGAGAGCTCAGCAATTCCAACTTTTTTAATCAAGTACTGAGAAGCCAGGTCAGTTTCAGAAAAATCAACCAAATAGCTGTGCCTGGATGTTTATTGGTAAAGACACAGTGATTTAAAGAAGTGAAATATTTGCAGTAGCCTTGCCAGAGCGCAAAGCTTTGTGGAGTACCACATTGCTGAAAAGAAAAAGGTTGCATTTCTTTCTAGGATAGGCTGGCAAACACTGACAGCTTTAATGTCCTTCTGGAGAGTCTGGGGTGTGCATACGTACACACTTGTTTCTTTTCCTTACAGCCAGGAAATAGTGATGATAAATGCCAATAGCTCCAAATCATGCCACAGATATGAGTTTTGTCTTTATATTGAGTCTTTAATCCATACAAACTCCAAAGCACTGCACAAAAGTATAAATTAGAGGTTAGGATGAGGCCAGGTACCCGCTTCAGGCTGTCCTGGGTCCACCTCAGAAACATCTGACTCGGGGCTATGCCTGGACGGGACAGCACTTGTACTGCTGGTCAGCAGTTTCTTCAGCAAACCTGGCTGAAAACGTACCAGAGAGAAAATCCCTTAAGTGCTTAGTTTGAGAAAACAATGGGATCCCTGCTCAGCTTCGTGCATATTGTGCCTACCTGGAGAAATCTAAGAATGAGGAAAAAAAAAAAGATTAAGAAGATGAAAGCCTAAAGCAGGAATCACATATTATGTGCTGCTAAGCATCACTATCCTCTTCATAACATTGTGTATATTATATGTATATAGTCACAATACAAGGATTGACAGTTACAATTAAAAATTTCTCTTGTATACCATGTAGTCTAGATGGATACACACCTTCTCAGAACATTTCCAAGATGACAGCTCAACAGCAAGGAACCAGACCGAGCTGTGACCTGCTGCCAGAACAGAGAGACAGGGACCTGCAACAGGAACGTTACAGGGCTGTTTGCAACACTGCAGGAAACACAATGTATGCTGGCTTTGCCAAATAAGAAAAAAAAGGACTAGAAATTATATATGGAATTATACTTTGAGCTTGAGTATGAAGGCATGATGTGCAGACAAGGTACTATCAACAAAAAGCAGAACATTATCAGGACTTAACCTGAAACAACAATAATTCTTTGAAAATACTGAGGCCTGTTACGAGAAAGAATATAGGTGTGGGATCTGAGCAAAAAATGAACAATCTCAAAACAATGACAAGTAAAAATGAGGACCCTTATCAACACTTAAATTAAAAATAACCAAGAAAAGATTTAAACAGATAGAATGAAGAAAGCTACTGACCCAGCTCACAAAAACGGTTCTAGTGCCTGCCCTCGCTTGAGCGTTCACGATCCTGTTACGTACACACACTGATTACTCAGATAAAGGAGTAAAATCCTTTGTGTGCTTTTGAATTTAGGGAATTAAAATCCGAAAAACAGAATAATCCCTCGACCCACTTCTCTCTAGCATTCAAGGGTACTGCTGCATAAATGGGGATGAACCAATCAACTCCGAAAACTTTTAGCAATATGAAGTGGATGTGTAAGTCTTCCTACCACAGGATTTGCACAAAATGCACATTTCATAACAGCAGACCTGATTTTTACCAGCGCTAAGGAAGATGCAAATGAGTTTAAGCGCTGGCTTCCTGCTTTTCAGCTCGCAACCCATCCCTCTGTACAATAACGTGCAAAGCTTTACGCAGCAGTGAAAACAAGTATGTTTGCAGTTAGTACTTTTGTTAAAACCGGAATGCATTTAGAAATCACTCATTGACTGCCAACTTCACACAGAAGATCTGTATAGTCGCTAAGAAAAGTTTGTAAGATTAGGAGTAGATTTCGGACACTTTACTCTGCTACAACTCACAATTAAGTCAACGAGGCTTCAGCAGCACCCTCAATGAAGGGCTTGGACACCTTGGGAAAACCCTGCAACCCCACAAAGGCTTCCCCAACCCCAAAAACCCATTCCCCGGCCCCCCTTTTCCTAAAAAAAGCAAATTGGAGGCTAAGTTTTTTCTTTCTGGAATTTTATGAATGAGACAGTTGAAAATCTGCCACTTTTCAAGTACGCAAGATGTAAACTTTAAACAAAGAAATTGGCTTTAATAATTCAGCTGGGAACCTCTCACTCACTTTTGCATACTGTATAAATCAAGAGCAGGGGGAAAAAAAAATCAACTCTTTGAAGGTCTCAAATTGGGCAAAAACTTAAGTTCTCCTAAATCCGTATGTGCACAGAAAAAAAATACATATGAAGTTTAGCAAGCAAGTGAAGGCAGAGGAAGATCAGTTACGCAGTCAACCGGGAGATCTGTGAGAAGCTGAGACGCCTGGTCCCTCCAGACAAAGCTCAAAAGTCTCCCCTTGGACATATCGTAGCTGAGAAGAGAAGCCTGCTAGGTGAAGACAAGGTAGAATGAATTCATGCATCAGGGTTTGCTCCAACTTCTGAATAAAAATTACACATCTATATTCCCTTCAATCTTTTTTTTTTTCTTAAAAGCAAAAACAATACCATAAATGTCAGCCAATATTCCAGCTGTCACGTCAGAAACAACACTCTGCTAATTATCTTCTGAAAAGTGAGTTGCATGCTTTTAGTCATAGAATTATGGAACGGTTTGGGTTGGAAGGGACCTTTAAAGGCCATCCAGTCCAACCCCCCTGCAAAAAGTATAAGCGATATAATTTATTAAACTTTAACAGTGAAGGAAAACTCATCTGAAAATTTTTAAAAGGGCCTATGAAGTGTATGAACAATGGAGGGTTTGGAGAAAATAATCTCACTGAATAATGAATATACACTAATATGTGTAGCTACGTACTCAAAGAGATGTGAATCTATTTTACACAAACCTTAAAGTCAACTATGTCTTTTAAATTTCTAGCAGCGAGTGCTACTGTTCAAGTCACAGCAGCTGTTTTGATTTTGATAGCAGACTAGTCTAAAATACAAGGAATGTTGTTCAACGTGGAAATGCTTTGCACTCCAGATAACATCACGGACGACTGCTCCACCTAGGCTAACGCACCATCCCATCGTCCTAAACCAAACCCCAGATAAACCTCTCGCTGCTGCCCAACCTCTTCTACTCCCACCAAAACCCGAGCAATTGTGCAAGTAAAACTCTTGCCACGGTGTGTGCCGCGCAATCAGCAATGCCAAACGAGCCCAGGGTGTTTGCTACAAGTGTGGCAATGAAGGAAATGGTTAAACTTCAAGAACATGACCTACGTTTCTGTGTTTTGGTAAGGCACCAAAGCAAGAACTCTGCCTTGCTGCCAGAGTGATTCGTCTCAGGAACCCTGTCTGGACAATGTACAAATTCCGACCCAGTAAATATTACCATTTTCTCACTTTTTCATAGGAAGTGTCATGCCCAGGGTTAGATTTTTCTTCCCCTACCCTGGGAAAGGAGCTGGAGACTTCACTGTCCATCTTCACAGACTCAGTCCCACCTCGCGCTGGCTGGTGGAGAGCTGGTGACCACCCATGAATTCTCCACCACTGATTTTCATCTCCTTGCTCTTCAGGCTCTGAGATGGGAAGGAAGGGACTGAAGTATGCCGACAGCATAAATGACACTGATTTCACAGTTAAAGGATTTTTCCTTTTGGAAACCACTTACATGAGTCCTCTCTGCTGCCCTAATACAGCCTTGGCATTATCCAGCTGAAGCACCGGGGTAGAGGATTGAGAGGTCAAAATTCTTGTTTTCACTCGCCTTTTTCTTTTGACCAAAATTCAGAGTTACTACAATGTCACAGTTGTTTGTTTTCTCATTTAGTTGCGTAGAACATATTCCCCCAACACAAAAGGTGGCAGGAGAAGAGCGGAGTGATTCAGTTTGCATATTTTTCCAGTGACGAGGTCCCAGACATGCTTTCACTGGAAACTGGTGCAATGCTGCAGCAGCATCCAAAACATCCCACCAAGCCAAAAAGAACATTACTTTGGACAACTGGGATCAAGCTCCTCTCCGTTATCACTGTACACGGGTCCAAAACAGCATGTAGGCTTTGGCTTTGTGCATCACCCAGGGAAACGAGACCCCTCTCCCTGCTGAGTTTAACACCTCCAATTTGCCTCACGGAGGCTTGACATTTACAACACATTTCCTCGCACGGAGGGCTCCTCGCGGCTCGTTTTACGAGGTTTGACTTTTACATAACAGCAGCCACAAAGACGACGCTCTGAGCCGACATCCTCCCCCGGTCCCTCCCACCCAGCACGGCGGCAGGGCAGCACGCCAAGCCCAAACATCCTTCTCCCCCCTCCCCAAACACCCGTAGAGGAAGACCTCCTTTTGATTTTGTACTTTTTAATCTGAGAGAGCCAGGCCTGTAAATATTACAAAAAAAATGATAACAATGACTTAAGAACAGAGACAGACTCACTGTCACCAACCGTTAACTCTCAGATCAGGGCAGCCTAGGAAGTGGACCCTTATCTGCCCGAGGTTCAGGACATGCTGACTAACACCCCTATTGAGTCTGCAGACCTTTGGCTCCCTAATCTCCCTGAACTGGAAAACGTACACCCCGACGGACATACTCCCTTCTTAAGTATTTCAAGCCTCCACAAACGGACAAATTGTGCCGTGAGATGAGCAGCGCTGCCCTGCTACATGCAGGAAATCCAATTTATTTGTCTTGAGGAGCGAAACGTGGAATGACAGTAAAACCTCTCCAGCCGTAGCACGCGGTGCCAGACTGCAGCCTTATCTCTGCTGGGACCGCGAATTGAGGAATCGGTGCCAAATGTAGACGTATACGCTCTTTATTTTGTGGATGTGGACCTCACAGTTTTGGGGCTCCCTAATGCTGAGAGCCCTGTGAAGACGAGACCCAAGCCAGGGGGGTTTAAGTTGACCTCAACACCTCAGAGTGCCTTTTCTTCAATTAATTTTTAGATTGTTCATTCTATTCTACATTTTCCTCTGCTCTTGTAGGACATGAAGGTTGTGACAGCATGTTCAAATTAGTTTCTGGAAACAAGTCTTTATCAATGACAGAGGCAAGTAGTGAGTAGGAGGGAGAAAGAGATGACAACTACTGAGCGAGGACACGGATTCCTTCAAGGTGGAGGACATCTTTATGGGTCCTGCATCTGGGCAATGGCAAATCCCTTGAATAAGTACGAGGAGTCAGGAGCCAACTGCATCCAAAAAGTCATCTGTATGCTTGGTGTCCTTCTGCAGCCATCAGTTTAAAAAGTAGTAGCCTCCTATAGTGAATCTTTTTTTTTTTTTTTTTTAATGCAAACAATCACCTTAATCTGAAAAAGGGCCTCAAGTAAGTTACTCTTCCAGTAATGAAAATTACTTGCATTTTCTATTTTACTGTGCTTTAGATATACTATTTCCAGATCTGTTTGCCTTCACTGACCTTAACTGTGTTAAGACGTCCCATTCTGCTAAAGACTGTCTTTAGCACACGAATCCAACAGTCTACAAAACTCCCCACCTCAGGCTGGGGAATTTAAAAAGTTGTTTATTCATAAATGTTATTATGTCCTTTTGTTATCAAACATATCTGTCCCCTTCCTCTCTGTGCATTCAGGTCAAGATTGTTCACCCTGCTGACAACAATCAGTCTTTACTGGTCTTACGACAGGAGGATGGAGCTTGGCAAAACCTGATAAGCCAAACATGAGGCTTGGACAGATAAGCATGGGGAATTCAAATAAAGTTTTGCTGCCTGATTCTGAGCTCAGAGTTACCTGAATCTCACGGATCTCACATTAAGGATAACATGTAAGTTTAAGGGCTGTGCTCTTCTCCCATTCTACTCCATAGATACAAAATTTCCCATTCTACTTTGGAGCTGCCAGTTGCTCACACCATCTAGCAGACCTTCCTTCAGTGAGCCATCTGATACAAGCCTCTGGTTTCCTATCTGTAAAAAAAACAATCCTTGCTGGAGTTTTTGATACCTAACATGCTGATGGCAAAGGAAGGAAAATCATCCTGGAGCTTCTGGATGTTCTTGCAGCATTATCAAGCTGGGAAATTCTTACTCCACCACTATAATGTCTGTCCTCACGCCAAACACAGCTCACGAGTGACATGTTGATTGCTCTCCCCATAGCTCAAACATCTTTTGTGATACAGAACTAGTATAAATTACCTAGCTGGCATGCAAAGAGTAAATGAAATGTATGTCCTGCAGGACTCCCCATTCTTCCTCATCTCCTGTGCTCCTGTACCCATGGTGGCTGGAAACACTTAGCACCTACCTGGCATGCTCCTGTGGTCATGAAGTGCAAGGACAAAGCTCGGTAGAAGAGATCGGAGTAGGGTTTGTTAGGGTAAGGAGTCAATATGGTCAAGAAAAAAAAATCAACATGGTCAAGAAGAGTCAACGTGGTCAAGAAAAATTACTCCTTGTTTGCAAGCACAAGAAATTGTGGGTTGAGTGTTACAACCTTAGGAACCACAAAACCAGCCTAAATCCACATAGATTCAAGATTCAGTGCAATCATTTGATACAACACAACACATACAGCTACAGGAAAGGCATGGTGACCTGCACCGGCTGCCCTCTAAAGCCTAACAGCAGATTCCTCAGTAGCAATGCTGATATATGTGAGAAATCCCCTGCTCAGCCAGGAAAAAGCCATCTCCATCACTAATCATCCAAAGCAGGAACAAACAGCCTGTAAATCAACTGGAGAGAAGCAGTGCAACTTGTACCAAAGGTGGTGACAAAATTAAACTCAGCACGGGAAAGCAGTTGAGGCAGCCATCAGTGACGAAGTACATTTCTTCCTCATTGTCACTTCTTGGTGTAGCTGCTGTAAATATTCAAGACATTTCTCTAATTTATGCATTTAATTAAAAGATATCTATAACATTCACACTCTTTACATTTAACCCAACACAGCAATGAAAGCTGTAATTTTGTCTGGCATTTCGATTCTGTGCTCAAATTTATTTTGATTCCTTGATTTAAACTTACAAACAGCAGTGAAAATGTGTCAGATCATGAAAATGGAAGAGATTATACTCCATTATCTAGTTTCATCTGTCAACCAGGGCAGAAACCTTCAGAGGACTGTTTTTCTCCATCTGCCACATGTTATGGAAATGTAATTTAAAAGACTAATTCAGAAAAAACAGATAAACTTTAAAAGTGGAAGAGCAATTGGATTGGTATAATTGAAAGTTAGTTACAAGATTTTTTCTCCCTCTACCTTGTATTCAGTTGTTCACAACTCGCCAAATCTTGAGCTTCTGCCTCTCCCACATTATTTTATTTATTTTTTTTTAAAAGAAGTTAATATTTTTTTTAAAAAAAATGGAATGAGAAAAAAAAAAGTGTGTTTTTTTTTTAATCGAAGTAATTAAATAATTTCAAATTGAACTTTTTTTCCTTGTCAGCCACCCCACCTATAGCGAAGGTTTGCAGTAGAAAACAAATGCATGGGTTGGAAACAGCTCTTGACTGAGGAGGAAAAAAAAAAAGTCAGAGCATTTCAGCGTAATTTTACTTTGCTTTGACCAAAGTTGCAAGATATTTGGAAACAACACGTCATGCATATGCAGTGCATTTGGCAGTGGACTTTTCATTAGACTCACAACATATGCAGCTAAGTAAGGGAAGGCTGCACAACACATGCGAAGCAGATTTAGTCACAGCGAAAAACATAATAAAAGTATAGGGTGGCTTTCTAGGGTATGGAGGAGGGGAATTTGGGAAATGTTATTTTGCTCGAGTAAATGTATAGCTCCGAAGTTAACAGGGGACGGGCTCTGGCTCGGAGGCCTGCCCTAAGACGTACTGGATGGGCAGTTATGGGCTGCTCATGAGCGCTGGGCTCCTGCCAAGCTCTGGGCAGGGAAGCTCCTCTGTGCTCCCTTTCAAAAAATGGGATCATCCTTGAAGGTTAAGAGAGTTCAAATTATGTGGCAGGCAAGCAGTTAGCAGAATGGAAGTAGCTTGGGGAAACGCACTCACGCAAAGCGTTGTTTACCGGTGTCAGAGATCTGTTACTACAGGGAGTGACTTGGAAAGCCTCACCCTGCTTTCCCATCCTCTCATTTCCTCAGTGCTTTCTTTATGCCTTGACATTTTATATTTCTTTCTTGTAGTAGCTTCCTTGAACCAATGAAATCGACCAAGATACACAAAGATAGATCGTTTCATGTACAATCTTTGGAAATTTTAAATTCTTCTACTCAAAGTCTCTACATGTGCCCTTCCTTCCTATAATGTAAGAGAACAGCCCGATCTCTATACATGCTACTGAAAAATTAAATTTAGGGGATATTTCTTTAGTTTTAAATTGCACAGCTAAATCTAAGTAGATGCATTGACAGGCCATGCAGTGTCTCAAGAGCTCACATGGAAAAATCAGATTCCACAGCTACACTCACTTCCAGTCTCGTTGGGTACTTCATCGTGCAATGAAAGGCCAAGATCAGACTTCAGTTGTACATAAAGAAATATTTGATCCATCTCTTTTGGCAATCCATGCTCCTTTCAGTGGCTGGAATTCGTATGTCATCTCTTGACCCTTCCTCTCCAGAAAGTTTGTGGAGCACCTAGCATCAGGCCCCACATTTTTCACCACTGGCAATGCCTTGCGCAAGGATGCTCTGCCATCTGGAAAACATTCTTCATCTTGGGTGACAGTAGGAAAATGCCAGCACTTACCACTTTTTTTCTCCTCCAGAACAATATTCCTACCAGCACTGGTTCCTGCTCATCACTGCAAAACAGCCTCCCTCCTGGGTAAGAACTGGTTGGGGCATCTTTCACCAGACACGAAATGAAGATGCTGGAGGGACCCTCTCATGCTGACTATGCCACCAGTAGAGCATAACCTGACTCTTCTGACTCAAGGAAGAAGATCGTTCTGATGGACTTCCTTTTGACCATTATAGAAACATGTTTCTGCTCCCTACAGGATGCATAAAGAATTACATATTTATTTCTTAAGATTCATATTTAGATACCTGCATATTTTGATGTAACACCAATTTTGTATTTGTTGCTCTATTTCAGGAGAAAAGACAAATCTTAACAGTTAGTTAAGAGGCAACCAGCCTCCATGAGAGGCTCCACTGCTGCTTCTTCCTTATCGTTTGTTATAATTTCCTTCATACTCCCTTCCTAGCTTTTATCACCACTGGCAAAAGAATGCTAACTAAACCCCTAGCAAATGCTGAACAGCAAATTCTGTGCTGCTATCAGTGCTGCTCTTTCCCAGGCTACTTGTCAAACAGCTCTTTCACCTAATTTTTTTTTTTTTTGTTATGAACTTTAATCACAAACATGAATAAACAACTTTATTATTACCTGGCCACATGATGCATTCAAAAATCCTGATAACCAGCCCTCCACCTTCCCCTGTTCTGCCCAGATCCCAGCTCTGCTCCTGTTCAGGTTCAAAGGAATTCTCAACTTTACAACATCGACCGTTTCCTGGTGGCCTAATGCTGGGTCAGAAAGAAAAAGAAAAAAACCAACCAACCACCACCTTTAATAACTGTTGTTATAGACACTATTCCATCTTTTAAAGCTTCTGCATGTAACTGCATGAATTCTCATCTGTTGTCTTAATGGGAAGCAGTTAATTACAATCCACAAGCTGCCACAGGCAAGGCTGAGATGTTAACCAGCTCGGCTGGGTACGGGGCTGTAACTGCACGTTACAGCTCTGCTGAGCAGCGAAGGGACTAAACCCAGGTGACGGCAAAGTGAAGACAACCACGGGAGAAACACACTGGGGAACAGCAAAACTCTGACCACCTTGCTCCTAGAAAGGTTTATTTTCCCTTTTACATTTTTCTTGGTTTGAAGAATTAGTCTCAGAATCACTGACAATACATATTATTATATTAATATATTATTATTATATTTGCATTTATACAATTAAATTGTTATTATTACCTAGTACTTTTCTCCTGGCTGGCTAGAGAGGACTTTGTCATCTGAACATTTCAGTTGATTTTCAAAACTGGTTCTGGATAACCAAAACACTGTCTGGACTTCTGTGGAAGGCTGACCTGCATTATTGAACAGCTCTTCTAAAGCAGCTAGGGTAACTCCAGAATAAGGTGATTTCATTCCAGTATAATTGTTCAGCTTTGTAAAGAAAGCAATTACTCTGGAATGAAGTGACTGAATACAGAGTGCAGCTTCCAAAAGGTAACTGGAAGAGCTTTCAGGGGTGGAGGGAACAGACATTAAGCCTCCATGTAAATATTAAGTCTCCATGTAGACAACAGCTTGGGAATAGGAGTGTCCCGTGGTAGCCCACCCTTCATCTTCATCTTGGCCAATGCAGCTCATTCCTGAACTGCGGAATCACTGTTACTCAAGTCACTCACTGAAGGCACCACCCTCCCAAACTACCTTGCCTTGTGCAACACCCACCTCTTGCTGCATTCCTTCATCTCTGGATAAAATTTGCTGCTCTGGATTCCAGCAACACAAACAAAGCCTGACATATGAACAGGATTCATCTTTCCTAGAGAACTGTGATCAAATTACTAGTTGGACATAAAGGAGACAATCAAAATACATAAAATATTGGATTTAAAAAGAAAATAACTGCCACCATAATGCTGAAGCCTCACCAGTGCTTCTGAAAACCCTACATGTATGGTTTTCCTACATTATATTTGCATTTATACAATTCAATTGTTATTATTACCTATCACTTCAAATTAGTCTATTTTCAGATGGTCATTTATCTTGTAGGTATTACAGAAAATGAAGATCCTATGTGAGGGCTGAAGAACAAAGCCGGACTAAACTGATTGGAGCGTCCCCTGATGACAGTGATGGTCTTTTTGGTACCAGGACCAGTTCAAGTATATTTCAACATATAAAGTAAATTTGGCTTTGAGTGTTAGTGCTACTTTGGCCTTGACCATCAACAGCCTCTCATTGACTGACATGAGGGATCTCCAAGTGTGCACAGCCCTCAGCAATCTTCTAGCTTACCTGGTTCAGAATGGAGAGAACCAATGTTCTGAGATTCTCAGTAGTGTACATGGCATGCTATTTTAAAATGTCTGGTTTTCCAAAGGAAAATTGTATTTCTACTACCAAACAACAATTTTTTTTTCTAAAAGCAAGGAATGCTATATTTGTAATATTTTAAAGTTAACTTCAGCTGTAGACACAGCTCTGAAAGCATCTGATTTTCATGAGTCTCAGTTATGTCAGCAATCAGGCCAAGTCATCTACTTATCTTGCTGCGAACGTGGTCCCTCACTGGCATCAGCCACACGCCGATCCTGTGATACCAGCTGAGTCTCAGGGATAAGGGAACTTACACATAGGTTGCAGACAAGCTGTTTTCAGCAACTTTTTGTTTATGGACCAAGGATCCAAAATTTTAAGCTACACGAGCTAAGGGAACTCTAAATATTTTCACAGTGATGCATTCTTAATAGAAAGGAGAAACAGCTCTGATATAACAGAGTGCAAAAATTCTGTTTACAGGATCTTCATCTAAGAAGCAAAGAAATTATGTAAGGCTGTATTACTTGCTACTGCTATCAATTAATGCAGCAACCACTTCCAGACATAATAATTACCATATGTGCACTGCGCTTTACCTCTGGGCTTATTAATTTAATCCACAGGAGGTTACAACTATCGACTGCATTAAAACATATAGAGACGTTACAACAGAAATGCTCCCACCAGAACCCATCGTTGCACAAACCAAAACGATCCAAGTGATACAGAAACAGCCAACTGCACCCATCAACAGACAACTTGCTCACGGTCATTTCTCCATCCCCTCCCAAACACATAAAGATAGAATTGCAACAGGAGAACGACAGCAGTTAGCTCAGCTGCCTGGGGACAAAAACTACAGGGTCTTAAACGACAGATGTTGACCACTGCATAAATACAAAATCACTAGGCGTACTTATCAATATAAATAAATTAACATGAATAAAACGGCTCTTATTTCTCACTGCAATCTGCCCCATGGAGAATGTGCTCATGGAGAAGCGACTGCCAACCAGCGCTACCCCACGAACTTCAGAGCAGCCTGAAGTCTGGCCAGTCTCAGATTTTTTAAAAGTGCATTTGATTTTTGATGTTTGCTGAAAGCTTGATATATAATGAAAGACAATGACATCCAAATAGCATCTAAAAAAGTGGTGGCTGTGTTGCTGTAAGACAACTAGGTTTCCATGCTCCTAACACAGCAATACATTCAGAAACAACTGCACTCTGTTGTCACTTGGATTTTTTTTGTTGTCATCCTATCTGCATTAATTAAAAATATGTTTCTACACAATTCTATTTAAGCTTCTATTAAGTATATAGTCTACTTTAAAACCTCCCCACAAACAACAAAGCATTGCTTGTATTTTTAATAAATCTTAATATTCACTCTTCTACGTTAGACAAAATATTTCAAGCAGGAATACACTGAATTCAGCAGGTAAATCTCACATTAAAGTCATTCCAACTGTCCTAAAATAATATTTGTATTTAAATATGCAGAGGAACAAATGTAACAGGCAAAATTATCAAGTTCACTGCACTGGTAGTGCATTCATCCAGGGTGAAAGTGTCTCAGCAATTTCCAGCAAACTTTAAAAGTTAGAAGGAACCTGGCTTTTTTTTTTTTTTTTTTTTTCCAGAAAAAGCAATAAAAGCAAGTACCAAGCACAAAGAGTTAACGCATTCTTCCTCCTCCTGAAAGTAGGAACGAACCCGATTTCGTCAGTGAGGTTTGGCAACGTGCGAAATCCTGTAACCAATTTCATTTCCTGATAAATGAACGGTCCACAGGGGAAAGTCAGCCAGAGGCTTTGGGAACTGTCGAGTGCTCAGACATGACCGAGAGGCTCCTGGAAGGAGCCAGACTGTCTCTTTGCTTATCGCTGCCCAGCCAAACGGCACCATCTGAACGCCGGCGCTGCCAGACTCCATTTTGAGCCGGAGCAGCGGCGCAACGTGATAGCGCTTCATCGACACGCGGGATCCCCTGAAAAAATAAACCAGCTCCAGCGCACGTCTTGTATTAGACTTTAAGTAACCGAGCCGAAAACACATGGTTGTATAAAACAGGCGTTGGGATGTAACTTGTAATGGTCTGTGCTGTTTATGTGTTTTAAAGCCAAGTGCTAGGAGTGACTTGGTATTCTGGAGTTCAGAATCTTCCCCCCGCCCTTCCAACAGGAAAAAGCCAAATACAGAAGGATAAATCATTCATCATTGGAGATATCTTGGCATCAGCAAGACTGTGGAGGATGCATTTTCAATAGGAGATACAGGCTGGACTGCGTGGAAAGCTGAACATCACTCTTAGAATTGGCAGATACTCACTTTTAAACTATAAATTTCTTTTTTGAAAAGTTATCCTCATAAATGTGCTTGATAGCCTTACTGAATGTTAACAGTAAATATCACATCTAATTGCAAAATGTGCCTCAGCACAAGCTCGGCTGTCAGTTTCTGATCCACGTAAATGCCATCTTTTCCTGCAGAGCTCACCTGAATGTTTGTTCGCTTCTGTATTATCACAAATTGATTCACAACTCCAACATTTTTACAGGAAATTCAAGTAGCTTGACACACATAGATTTGAACTTTTAAAAGTCTAAAGTCTGAGCTTGTAAAAAAAAAAAAAAACCTGCCATTCTGATGACCCCTGAAGGGAAGATGAAAGAAAAAAAAAAAAAAAAAAAGCTCAAATAATAACTTCAGGCCCTTCATTACCAAAATCCTGGGTAACTTTTCAAGTGGCTTGCAGGCTTATAATAGCAACAAGGTCTGCAATTGATTAGCTACGCCAGCACAGCCAGATGTCACAGGGACAGGGAGAAAGTACTGCTGGTTCTAGAGTTCACTGGGAAGTGGAACATCGTTTCACTGAAAACCAAAATATCCAAAAAGGAAGTCGGGGAAGCTAAAGAAATATTATGCTTGTTCTCAACCGAAGTGTGTGAATTCAGTTTTACTGCACCTCCTAGTTCTCTGGAAAGCCTGGGATAAATTCTTCCTTGCTTCCAAGGAAAATGCTGCTCATTTGACTCAGTCTGCCCTTTGCCACACCACCGCTACTCAGTGCTTTGCTGGGATCTTCGATGCATTTTGCTCAAGGCTGCAACAAACATAAGCTAATAATAAATAAATAAATAAATAAATAAAGGTAGTTCTCTGTGTTATCTATCTACCCAGGTGTGTAGACAAGGTACATAGCCTTGGAGGAACACCAGAGCACAACTGCAGACACACCAAGGTCTACGCTTAGAGCAAACAAACTCCAGGAGCCCCATTCCTGCTGCTCCTTCCATGACTTTACTCCTCTTATTTAATGCATACTTTAGATCCCAAACGAGAGAAGCAATGAGAATATCTGAAAGGGACATGAAGAAGATCGGTTCTTCTTTCACAACATTTTCATGTTAACAATATTGCTGCCCTTGAAAGTATCCTTGATACTTTTTGGGCTACTGCTATGGTTTTACCAAATATCACGATGACTCCATGCACATCGTTGCAGACTGAGTAAGAAACGGTACGGCGGGAAAGCTGAATTTCTCCTCTCTTCAGGCTGTGGCATTAAAATGGAGGGAATACTGCAGGGTATGATATATCACAGACTGGTTGACATTAGCAAAAACCGGCACTGTAATATTAGTATTCATATCCTACTTCTAAGACAAGCAGTCAAAGCACATTGAAGTGATTTAGCCATCAGTGTCTGATTTCAATTATAACCTGTATAAGAGAAATTACTCGTTAAATAGCGTATGTTTTACCATCCATTTCGACACAAGAGCTCGTATGGATTTGGGGTGGGTAACCAAGACTCACTCCCAGCTCCTTCGAGCTGATTGTTCACCAATTAACAGGGCTCTACCTCCATCTCTTCTGCTCCTTCCGCTGCTTCTCTCAATCCACTTCAACCAAGCTGGCTGAAGCTCACAGACTCATTTTTGCTGCTCTGTTCGCACACAGCACAGGAAGAAACACGAAGATCTCATGCCATGAGATCTTTACCAGCCTGCTGAGCACCATGGCCATGACTGCCCTGCAGAGGCATGAACAGCTTTGGCTGGTAGCCCTTTGTACTACTGAAGATTTAGGCAATGAGGCTGGTCTCCTTACATCCACAATGATGCAACACACAAAAAAAAAAACAACGGTCCTATGTTGTACTTTAAAGCAACACAGAAAAGAGAAACCCAGGACACATCACCTCGATTTTCTCATCTACTGCTCAATCAATGTGACTCCTACAAGAAGAGAGGGAGGAAGGGGACAGAGAAAAGTGAAGCAAAGTCCCTCTTCCCTCCTAATTAACACCAGCTGGCATGAGCCACATACCCCCCACCACGGGATACGCAAAGCCTGAGGCACCTGCCCCATGTCCTGCTCACACAGTGCCTGGTAGGATCTCATAAGTGCGAAGATATGGCTTGAGAACCTGAAGACTGTTGAAGCCAACAGCAAGCTCTCTGGTGAGAGCAGGATTTTTCCCATGGATCTCCGAAGCACTAGGTTACAGGAGTGACTAGGAAGAAAACAAGGTTGAAGTTCTCCGTTTATTCTTTATCTGTGAAGAAAAGCTTTATACGGTGCTCTAAGTTGAAAGCATGATTATTATTTTCTGTTCAGAGAGATTTTGGCTCCTTTACAGTAAGAAACTGATATTACATGAGGAACAGTTTAAAGAGCAGAGATTCAAGAGTTTGCTAATGCATATTTTCCTACGCTGATGCTGCAATGATGTTTATATTACTCTTCAATAGGGAGGTGTCAGAAAAGAATTAATGTGTTTTTAACCGTGTGCCAGGCAGACAAGCAAAATAATTTTTTTTCCTCTTGTTCTAGTCAACAATGTCAAAAGTTACTGTTTATTTTTCTCCACCACTATGGAAGAATTTATAACCACTGAAGTAAACTAAAGTTAAAAAACTTTTTAATTCCAAAATTGACTCACAGCTGCTATGTAAAAGCAAACCTAAATTGCTTGGGTTCTCAGGAGCATTCACATTTGAAAAATTAAGTTTCCTGGAGCCATTTGAGGAGTGGGGGTTTTTTTGGTCCCTTCCTCATAATGCTAAAAAAATAATTTAAAAAATGTGATAGCATATAATTTTCACATTCAGAAGACACCTGGGGAGAGGTGGAGAGCACATCCCCTTTTCAAGTAGCCTCAAGAGTAACACGAAAATATGGTATTGGTTACCGCGTTAGCTAACTCTCTTTGGGAGTGCCAAGCAGAGGCTGTGAATGCCACGGTACGCACCACCGCTGTTAGACCCGGCAACACTCACACAGATAATGTACTCAGCTGTAACGAAGACCTTATGTGCAAAAGGACTTGTCTTACACCAAAATAAAGAAAACCAAATCTTGACATGTATGACATTCAAAATCCATGCAAACACTTACTGGCATGGTAACTGTATGCAGAGCTCTGGTTGTTTTTTTTTACGTAAAAATATTAAAGCAAACTTTAAAAAGTAAATAAATAGGCTTTACAAGTGACTCACCAACACTACCAGACTACACCAACATTTCAAACGTCTTGAGTTCAGCAACATGAAGCTCCATAGCTTTCACAACTTTCAAGTCAAACTACGTCTCAAAGGACTGCAGTGTAATTTATTTGACTTTCCCTACAGCTTCTAACTTAACAGATTTCTTCTACCTTACTGGAGGATGCTTCTGAAAACGAAGTGGTGTTCGTATTCAATCCAACTCTTCAACTGCATTTGCGTTATACACAGCTACAAACAAGTGTCCCTAAAGACTGCTGAAATGCATTTTTAATCATGGAACAAAAGGAGTCACCAAATTTCAAAGACTTTGAATTCACATATGGTGAAGTTAATTTACTTTGGTCCTTGGCTTCTTCAGCGTTTAAAAAAAGTAACCAAGCATATAAGCAAAAGTTTTTCTGTTATCATGCTATATATTTTAACTATCTACTTAAGACTACCTCCTACTAAGGATGCATTTCTGTGGATTATCACATCAATGTTTAAAAGTGATGGTGGCACTCATTTCTGAACTACAGCCCCAAAGTTTTGGTTCCCTTCTGGGATGACGGAGTTGAGAGCCTGACTGCTGCATTATTTTTCTCTCTCTAAGTTTTTGCAACGCACAGTCAAAGGTTCCCATATGATGCAGGATGTCAGCAAGGACCTAACTCGAAGCACTATAATAGTCACAGTTTTTCCATAATATTTTTCACATTCCTTAGATCTTCCCTACACGCAAGTTCACACCATTTAATGAAATAGATTTAAACAATATAAACTCCTGCTTGGAAATACTTATTATAAAGTGGTGTCATTCAGTTCAGTTTCAACTCATTCTCAACAATTTAAGTAGCTGGGCTTATATTAATAGAAGAGCACCTGCGTAAGGGTTTGCCCTGGCTGAGACAGACAGGTTTATAATCCCACTTTCAGATTAGCCAGAGTCAGCTCAGTGCAGACACGTCTTTGACTGGCCTGCTCACAGCTTCACGATGCTAAGCTATTTTCTGACCACAAAGCCCATCAAAACTTTCAAGATAATTTTTCCTGGAATTTTGATTACCCCATTCTCAAGGGATGAGAAGTATACTCTTCTCTACCTAAGGTCTCTGAGAATCTGACCTCTAAAACAAACGCCTTCAAAAGAAACGTGAATTATTGTTCATCACTTACACGTCAGCTCACGGAAGCAGGGAAGTTTGACATCTTAATTGAGGGTATAAATTGTCAGAAGGAAATATACAATCCATAAATATTATTATTCTTAGCATATGTTTGGTGTTTTGGAGAGGTCCAAAAAGCACTTTGTTTAAAAGTTTCTTACACTTCTCTTATTAATCTGATCTTCTTCAGGTCAAGGGTTAACAGCAGCTGAGGGTCAGCAAAGGGAAGTCTGCATCACAGATGCCTGCCTAGTGTCAGAGCTAAGGATGTATTAGACACAATCGGCTTCCACTATAATAAGATCTTTGACCCTTCAGCCAGAAAAACATAAATATCAGGAAGAATTTGAGGAATGGATTTTTTAAGGAAGTTTTCTGTCTCTCTTGCTTAGTACTATGGCCTAGAGTTCTGCGAAGGAGCTGCTGGTCTCCGTAACTCCTCTGCCCCGACCTCTGTCTCACACAGAGTAAATTTGTGCAGCGTTCTACCTAAAACCCCTGGGTAAGGAGGTACTGTAACAGCAGGACAACAAATGCAAGAAAGCTGCCGGTAGCTTAAGAATTACAGATCTGCCCCAAGGATTGATTTAGATCATTAAAGACCACTGGTCTGGACTCTGAAGCTAGCATCTTGCCCTGCCCAAATAACAACCACTGAAGACTAAGGACATCGGGACTATGGAAAGAAAACAAACCAAACCACCATAATCAGGAGCAACTGTAAGGTAAGATGGGGCAATGGATGGTCTCTCAGGATCAACAGCATGTTAGGCAGGATGCATACATACAAAATGCTACAAATTTCCTTCATAATATGGGGCACTGTGCGAGTGCTACCCATGTCTTGCCCCTGTGCATGGTGCGATGGTATAAATGCCCGTCGAAGAGATGATGTCTTCTCCCTCAGAGGAGCATCCACGGAAACACGGCACCCTTTCCAGAGAGAGCTCAGTAGCCAAACCACGATACTGTTTAGACTCCCTCAGCTCTGGGGACTTCACATGCACTTTCTTTTATGCTTACACCTTCTTTCCAGAGTTGAAAGCTTGACATACAGTCACGTAACAGTCTGGGTTTGAAGGGACTTTCAAAGCCCACCCAGTCCAACCCCCCTGCCAGGAGCAGGGACATCTCCAACCAGATCAGGTTGCTCACAGCCCCGGCCAACCTGGCCTGGAATGTTTCCAGGGATGGGGCATCCACCACCTCTCTGGGCAACCTGCGCCAGTGTGACACCACCCTCAGCGTAAACAATTTTTTCCTAATTTCTAATCTAAATCTACCTCCCTCTATTTTAAAACCATTACCCCTCGTTTTATTACAACACCCCCCATCAAATTCACTGCCACATCAGTCAACAACCATGTTATTTTAATGACATTTTTGAGAGCTGAGCTTTTGGTGTCAGCACTGCTTCCCCAGGAGCAGGGTGAGGTACCATGGACACAAAGCTCTTCTGGCCCAGCTACCATCACTCCGATGACAACTCACTCTTTTCCCCTGTGCTCCGGTGCCTTGATGATTAGGGGCTTTCTCCAATTAAACAAATGGAAGCTGAAGGAGCTGGAAGTACATCGTTAATAGAAGGAGAAACATATGAGAAGTGCTTTTAGCACCTAAAGGAAAGCTTGTTCTGTCAAGAGCCTGAAGGCTTTTACCTCTCTGCTTTTACATATTCTGTGAAATTTTAATGCCCGAACTGGAATGCACTTCAATAAATATTAAATTTTGTACCCTACCAAAAAGGTGTGAGTTGATGGCACAATGGCATGTCTGCATAGCACATGAAGAACACAGGACAGAATGCACACTGATGACAAAATACTCACTGACACAGGGAGAAAAGGAATAGGAGAAAAATAAAAGCAGCTCAGAATATGTTCATGGAAATGAAATCTCTGCCTTAAGTGGCTTAGCTAATGGGAATTTTTCTTTTATAAAGCACTAAATGTGGCCTCCCAAGTGTGATCACTCCATGAATCCAAACGTCAGATTCCAGTCACCAGCTGGCATTCGAAACAGATCTCACTTATTGCAGAAGAGCGGTTATCTGCTGGCTAACTCCCCTTGAAATCCTGAGATAACTCGCAGACTCCAGACATGGTCCCACTTCTCTCACGCTCCTCATCCTGAACGTACAGATAGTTCACCAAAGGGAAGAAATGCAGCATGAGAACTTTAAAAAAAATAAAAATAAAGAAAGAATGAGACCAATTTTCACCTATCACTATGATCTCTAAATTGCCTTTAATAAGCTTCTGCAATAAAACAGGGAGCCTGGATTGTGGGCTGCTCGTCTGTGAAGGAGACAGCTCTATCTCCGTGTCGTGGCTTCTGCCTCCATCCCAGTCATATTAACTTCATTTATCTCCTCCCACAGACTGAAGGAGAAATAACCAGCTCTTGATTTCAGCACCTGCCCTTTATCTCTCTGTTTATACAGAAGCCTTCTAAAAGGCTAATTACTCAGCTTGGACTTTCCCTGCCTTCCACAGTACATGGCTAAAAGCATACACTTCAAATAATGTTAATTACGTTGTTTGTCTCCCGTCGGGTTGCTCCAGCATTGGAAGGAAAACATGAGTTAGATCTCCTGTTTCCCAACAATTATTTGCTAAGAAAACGCAGGATATCTTTCCTCACACATATACGTGTATATATATATATATGACCTACTGCTAACATACACGCTCAATTTGCATCCCGTGCTGCTTCCCACGGTGAAAGGCAGCAGGAGCACCACTGTGTGCTACGAAACTGATAAGCACCCTTATGCAGATCAGGATCATGGCTCTAAGTGCTGTTATTTTTAGTTGACGTTTGTTCATGTTTGAACCACGGTCTAAGCAACAGACTCAAGATCTGAGTACACCCAACGCCTCTTGAATGCTCACTTCCTCGACGAAGGCAAAGATAAGCAACTTGAAAACATTCACTGTATTTATCTGTGCATACATTAGGTTCTTATACATAAGGAAAAAAGCCACCATTGTCTGAGCTGCAGGGAAAAAAAGTGCGCAAAAGCTTCAGTCCTCATTTTTCCAAATCACAACCTCTTTGTATTCCAACCGCCTCGGTTGGCCTTCGGCCATTTTGCCGAATTGACTGTGCCCAAGCCAGCCTGTGTTAGAAAAACTTCCTTTCGGCAGGCAATATTAGTTGGTTTACACAGCTAGACAGCTTCCAGCTCGCAGACGAGAGCTTAGCAATGCGAACAGCCTACTGTACGAGCAAAGGGACTGTGGGTAGGGCCGCTCCCGCCCATCCAGACAAGCCCAGAGAGTGTCATTACAGACATGTGGATTAAAGCTTTCTCCTTTATTTAGCTGCTGAAATTCCTCAGAGTTGCCAGAGTTGTTGTGTAACGATATCTTTAGTCTGATCTTAATATGATTTTGTTGAGCTTCAGAATAGCTTCCCCTGAAAACCTCAGAGGTCGAAGTGGGAAGGCCTGAGGAATGGTGAGGCCCCTGGGAGAGAGGTACAGGGACAGAGGGCACCACGACTCAAGGTCATTTTAATAGGAGAAAATTGCGCACTGCTAATCACTACTGTTACATAACAACACTATGTGCATTTACAAATTAATGCCTGACATTATGGATAACAAGGCCAGGGTCACCAACTCTTCCCCATGCAGCACTAACCTGCCCAATTGCTGCTCAGTAAAAGGACTCTGAAAAAAACATTATCAAAGCCAGTAGGTGAAAGTGGACAGTGTAGAAGAACCTATGCGGGTGGTGAGGCACTGTCCCAGGTTGCCCAGACAGGTGGTGGGCGCCCCATCCCTGGAAACATTCCAGGCCAGGTTGGCCGGGGCTCTGAGCAACCTGATGTGGTTGGAGATGTCCCTGCTCCGTGCAGGGGGGTTGGACTGGGTGGCCTTTGAAGGTCCCTTCCAACCCAAACCATCCTGTGATTCTATAAATCATGTGCCAGATTGACTGTGCTCAGTTGGTAACCCTGCTCTCAAACTCAAGTCCTCCAGAGGGAAGGGAAGTGCTCCAAGTTACACTATAAGCATCCTTAAAACTGGAAGTACTCAGCTGCTTGGTGAGGACTTACAGAGCTTGGCACTGGTCAAAAATTTTTATCTGTTGATACAAGTGGCAAGATAAACATGTAATTTTGAATGCTGTATGTCATTAATACACAAAACGTAAACTTGATGGGATTTCACTCCAGAAACAACATTTCTTTAAATTGTGGCCCAAATGTAGGTCATCTGGCACAATAAGTAACTGATAAAACCTTTATTTTTTTTTGTAAGCAGGAAGTCTATTTAGTGATGGCTCTATGTCAAGAAGGAATCACTGCAGCCTCTTAACATAAGAGCTTTTAATTATAGAATCATAGAAGCATAGAATGGTTAGAGTTGGAAGGGACCTTTCAAGGCCACCCAGTCCAACCCCCCTGCAAGGAGCAGGGACATCTCCAACCAGATCAGGTTGCTCAGAGCCTCATCCAACCTGGCCTGGAATGTTTCCAAGGATGGGGCATCCACCGCCTCTCTGGGCAACCTGGGACAGTGCTCTACAACTTGCACTGTAAAAAATTTTTTCCTAATATCCAATCTAAATCCGCCTCGCTCTATTTTAAAACCATCACCCCTCGTCCTGTCACAGCAGGCCCTGCTGAAGAGTCTCTCCCCACCTTTCCTGCAGCCCCCTTTGGGCACTGGGAGCCGCTCTCAGCTCTCCCCGGAGCCTCCTCTTCTCCAGGCTGAACAGCCCCAGCTCTCCCAGCCTGGCCTCACAGCAGAGCTGCTCCAGCCCTCTCAGCATCTTCGTGGCCTCCTCTGGACCTTCTCCAACAGCTCCACATCCTTCTTGTGTTGGGGGCTCCAGAACTGGACACAGTACTCCAGGTGGGGTCTCACCAGGGCAGAGTAGAGGGGGAGAATCCCCTTCCTCGACCTGCTGGCCACACTTCTCTTGATGCAGCCCAGGATGCGGTTGGCCTTCTGGGCCGCAAGGGCGCATTGCCTGCTCATGTTGAGCTTCTCATCCACCAGCACCCCCAAGTCCTTCTCCTCAGGGCTGCTCTCCATCCATTCCCCGCCCAGCCTGGATTTGTGCCTGGGATTGCCTCGACCCAGGTGCAGGACGTTGCACTTGGCCTGGTTGAACTTCATGAGGTTGGCACGGGCCCACCTCTCCAGCCTGTCCAGGTCCCTCCCTTCCAGCGTGTCGATGGCACCACACAGCTTGGTGTCATCGGCGAACTTGCTGAGGGTGCACTCTATCCCACTGTCCATGTCGCCGACAAAGATGTTGAACAGGGCCGGGCCCAGCACGGACCCCTGAGGGACGCCACTCGTGACCGGTCTCCACATGGACATTGAGCCGTTGAACACCACTCTCTGAGTGCGGCCATCCAGCCAACTCCTTATCCACCGAGTGGTCCGTCCATCAAACCCATGTCTCTCCAGTTTAGAGACAAGGATGTTGTGCGGGACAGTGTCAAAAGCTTTGCACAAGTCCAGGTAGATGATATCTGTTGCTCGTCCCTTGTCCACCGATGCCGTCACCCCGTCATAGAAGGCCACCAAATTGGTCAGGCACGATCTGCCCTTGGTGAAGCCATGTTGGCTGTCACCAACCACCTCCTTGCTCTCCATGTGCCTTGGCATGGTTTCCAGGAGAATCTGCTCCATGACCTTGCCAGGCACACTTATCTGCATGTAAGAATAAGCTGCCACAGAAAAAGCAAAAGGTCCAGTGTTTCGCTGTATTCAGAGCATCACAGTGTAGCAAGGACACAACCTGAAGGGCTGCATTTGGACGCAACAACAATTCTGGTGTTACTTAAGCTATTCCTGTACCGCGGCTCAGGACTTGGACTCTAGACCTAACTCTCCCGAAGTAATTCGGCCTGAGTGACTAAATACGTGCCATTTCAGGGACACAGGGACCTGTAGGAAAGACTCTAGTATATGCAGCCAACTAGGCAATTCCCATTGGGTGTTTTAAAATTACCAGGGTATAAATAAATTACCAGCCGTCGTCAATGGCCCTGTGTACTCAGTATGCCTTATCAGATGATATTTTCCTGAAGATGCTACAAAAGAAACAGGTCTTGAGAAGAGGCTCTCACTCTCTTATCATGCAGTAGGAACAAAAATGGTTCTACAGAAAGCAGACAGTGTTTAAAATACACTTGGCATAACAGAGAAGCAAAATTCATTGTGTTTAAAAAACACACAAAACTCCCATTTACTTACTTACCTATTTATACAGATTTCATTACTGCAGTATTTAAAGATCACACAGCCATTAATGGATTTTACTCTCACAAAACCTGTCAAGTTGCTAAATCCCTCACAAGATTTGAGAGATTCTCAAAAGATATGGAGGGGTCTGCTCAGGATTATACAGAAAGCTCATGATCATGCTGACCAGACTTCTATGTCTTAAACTGATTTTCAGAAGGTTGGTTAATTATTAACTAAAGCCCCAGAAATTTATATTTGTAGCATTTTATATGGACCGAGAGGGAGGTGCAGAACACTAGAGAGGGAAGAACAAGTTAACAAAATAAGTAGTATAAAAGTCTGGTTACAGCTTAGCTAAACAACAGATGGAGAGGTGTGACTGTATCTTCAAGATATGATGAAGAAAATCTTAGGTTCAGCAAATGTTAACTCCTCACACGCTTCAATTTACAACTAATTAAGAAAACTCACCCAAACGTTTAGCGCAAATGAGTAATTTAAGTTACAACATACACATATGGCAATCCACAACGTAATCCCTTATCAGCCGCTATCGATAGGAGAAATGATGTTTTGACATTACGGGTATAAAGGGTATGTACGTAATTGATTGGAACAGCACACTTTAATTGACGAGGTCTTGAGCACTTACTCTTAGCCTGTCTTTGGGCAAAGCAACAGCTCCTTGCTTGATGACTTCCAGAACTCGCTCCACTGACAGCTCAGCTCCAGCTTGCTCTAATCGGGAGCTGAAAAAGCTGATCACCTGGAATGAAAAATCAGAGCACGTAAATAAATGGGAGAGATCTGTGTATCAATTTACACACAAAGCTGTCCTCTTCTCTCCCTGGATCAATGTACCTGTAATTTTTAAAGAATAACCATGTTACTGCTTGCGTTGCAGCCAGGGAGACTTTGTTAATGTCAAATTAGCACAATCATTAGTATCCTCCTGCAGTCATTTTTAAACAGACAGATGATTTTACAATTTGACGCACACAGCTGAATTAAGAAATTTACATTTTCAAGTACTGTGCACTGACATATGCTTGGATTTCTACTGAGCACTTCTGCGCACCAGGATTTTTGAGGCCTTCCAGTTTACTTTTTATAATTTGGGCTAGAAATCTACCTTAATTTTCAAGCATTAAAGTAAAATCCTCATAGTTTCAACAACTCCTGTACAGAAGGCTTTCAGACAAGTAGTAAATATCTCAATACAACTACAAGAGCCTACACAACTTCCTGGGGGTTTTGTAGCATTCAAAGCCACAGCAATCGGAATAGAAGGGGATAAAAGAGCCCACAAAGCTCCTCTTCTTCCCAAATTAACCAAAGTGCCCCATGTACCTTTCCCATCAGAGATTCCAGGCCCAAGGACTTGTACGTTCCTTCTCAACGCTCTCATTCTCCATACATCTCCCTGGTGAGGCCAAGCTGATTTTCACCTTATTTCCCTCCCCACCCCCTTTTCTGTGACCCAGATGGTCCTTGTTAGCTAGAACACAGTTAGGTCTGGGTTTAACTTTTATCCCTCTCCAAGCTCAGTAGGTCACACCAGAAGCAGACATCTCACTGGCAGTTCTCCATGTGGGACATCAGAAAACCTCCGTTTCTATAGCTCCTTTCATCCAAAAAGAGCACCCTTTGCAAACCCCATCCCTTATCTCAGAGGAACTCATCAGTCACGCAGGGGATCTGAAATTCAAAATAATGCAAAAAGGATATGGGGCAAAGTTTCAAGATGTACTTAAGAGTCCTTCGAGGTTACCACAAGATGGTCAGAGTCACTTTGTACGCCTTGGCTGGAGAGACGCAGAGCTTTCACTCACTGTGCATGCTGCTGGTCGGTTCCCCGACATCTCATAGCCTTCAGACACCTCTCCTCTGAAAGGTACCAACATCCACTTCTATCTGAATCCCAGCCTCCAGCACATCAAGTAATTTTTGTTAATTCTCCCAAGTAGAAGGGAGGAAAAGTGTATTATACTACAAAATCTCTGCTGTAGTGTTCTGTAGGGAGACACAGCTGGAGCCAGAAACCATTACCACCCTAATTATGCCTCCCAGCTCAGCTGCTGTTAATAAAACAAAGACAGCTGATGGCTTGATATACCTTGAGATTCAAATTTATTATTCCTCTCTTGTGATCCCCAAACCCCTTATTTTGAGCAGGTAGATTTGTTGGATCGCAGAAGAATTTTCTCTACAAACTGAAGCACCAAGCGAGACAGATGACACTTGCTGGTGGGGTTGCTGTGGTTGTTTGTTTTTTTCTTTTTTTTTTTTTCTGTTTTGTTTTAAACAACGGAAGTGTTTCTTTGTCAAGAGAAAATTCAGGTTTAACCTTCTGTACTATCCTTACGATTATCTCCATACTTGAATAGAAGGGAGAATTTCACTGCCTCTGGCAGATGTTGCGAGTAGGTTTTACATTCTTACAGATAAGGGCCCACTGTAGCGCTGTGATCTCTGATCCTTGGAAAAAACCACAAGTAGGAAGATGTGCCGAATTCATCAGCAAAGGAGCTGGAGGGAGGAACCAGAAATTACAGAGGAAAATGGCAAGAAACAGCTTGCACAGCGTGTGAGGACCTCGGAGTGAGGCTGACATGGTTTTGGCATAGAGTCTGGGACAAATTGCTGGTAGAGGATACACAGCTTGTAGAGGAATGAGAAAGTTACCCACAAACTTCGAAAGAAAAAAAAAAAACCACCCTCCTGCATTTCAGCACTCCTCTGTTGTCAGTAATCGCTGGTGAAACCTATCCTCGCCCAGGGCAGGCTCACGCAGAGAATCCTTCCCACTAGTGCTGCCTTGTTAGCTCAAGTTCTGCTAAACCACAACAAAAGCAAAATTTAATGTTTGGCTTTTAATCAAAAGGATAAAACACTATCATAATGCATACGCATAAAAAACTGAATGAAGCTCACAGATACTACCTGAATTCTGGCATTTCCTATTTCGGAAAGTCAAAGCCTCCAATCTTAACATTTTATGTTTTTGTGGTAAAGGTACTAATCTTGGTTGAGTTATACTTCACAAAAGAACAAAAGTGTGATAGGCTTCCAATATTCTCAGGCTATGTCAGCATTTCACAGAACTTTGAATGGCTATTTTTGGTAAGCAGTTGAAGACGGAAATGAAAAATATCTACTTAAATAATGCTGCTTATCTCTAACCATGATTTGCCTTACTACTTCAGACAATATAGAATTGGAGTGATTCTTGATAGTAATCCTGTTAGGACAGCAGCCCAACAAGATACTCAGGTACCCAATGAGTATCCCAAAGAAATAAAAAAATAAAAAAATAAAAAAATAAAAAAATAAAAAAATAAAAAAATAAAAGGGGAGAGGGAAAGGACAAAATAAAGGAAAAAAAAAAGGAAAAAAAAAAGGAAAAAAAAGAGATGAGTTACACAGACGAGATCCTAAAAGAGGCATTTGCTGACTACCATTAGATCAGTAATAAAACCAAAAAGCATCCAGCACTACAACCCTACTTCCGAAGCTCCCATCTCTTCTGAGCAGAAGGTCTAACACTTTACCTAGTTTTATATAAAAATATAAAACCTTAACATAAGACTAAGGAAGAGTAGCCTTTTCCTTTGAAAGAGCTTTAATAATCTTCCACACATAAGTAACAGAGCTGTGTTTAAAATAACAATGAAAATTAACAGATTTCAACTCCCTGTCCACTTAAAAAGAAAACGAACTAGAAAAAGCGAACTGTCTGGCTAATATTAAACGAGTTTCAAGTTTTAGCACATGCTTTAAAACCTAATGCTAAGCACATTACTGTAATGTACAGGAAAGAGCAGATCTCTGGGCAAACTAGATTGAGAGATGGACTTTTTCTTCTCATGGTGTCCACTTTTGATATTCTGAAAATTGTTTTTCTCATTAATTCTTTGGGCAACAGGTCTAAGAAAACAGAAAATAACTACAAAGACTACTTATGAAGAAGAATGACAAGACACTTAACGACTTGCTGCGAATTACTCCTATCCAAGTCATGCTGTGTGCTGAAAGGCCCTCTCCATGCAAGGAACGTAACCTGTTTTAAAAAAGCTTTCTCTCCAGTCTGCCTTCCATATTAACAGAGATTAAAAGGCACGTCTAATCCCGGATTAGACAACCACTCATCAGAAATATCATAGCAGGGTCCAGATAAAATGATGTTTCTACAGTGCTTTGCCCCGTGCAGTCTCTGACCCTGGATCTGCAAGCTACCCAACCGTGCACCACGATGGGCACGGAGTGCCATGGCTTGGTCACCATCAGCTCAGGGATTTCCAGGCTTCGTATTAACACACCGGTGATAAAATCAAGACCTCTAAACAAATACTGTTTTCTATAGTGATTTCCACAATCGGTTTTCATAAAGCTTTTCCATTTAAGAGGTCAATTTTCCCAGGGAGACTCATCTTTAGTCCTTTTGTTTTCTAAACAATGAATTTACAAAATACTTCCAGAGAATAAAAGTGCTACAAGAAAGCTAGAATGATTTAAAAGAGACATTTCAGTTTTTGGAGATGTTTTTTAAGACTATGATGGAATAACCACAATGTCTATTATTTCACCCATCTATTGTTTTCAATAGGGCTGAAGTAAAGAAATATTTCTATTTACTACAGCATGCACCAAGCAGCAGAGCTATCAAGGACAAGATGTTTTCTCCACTCCGATTCTTTCAGTGGATGCTGAAGTGCTGTGAAGCCCCAGCCCACTCCCAGGCAGCATCGCTGCCTAACTAACACTACAGCTCCTCGCTTTCTCCTCCAGCTAAAAATAACAGCGCGGTTCGCTGCTGCCTCCATTGCCTGCAACTGTCAAGGTTAACTCTGCAAAAGAGAAAAAAATACAACTTGGCACCAAATGAAAAAGTTCTGATCCCTTTTTCATCTTTTTTTTTTCCCTTCGTAAAGTAATGAAAAGCGAAAGAGGTACATTTTGACACTGGCTATTTTACATTTCCAGCTGCATTTACCCCTGGTAGAGTAACACGCTGTATTGACGGCACACTGAAAGGAGAAGAAAAGGAGAAAACAAACCTCTTGTCATAAAGTACCGCAGGATTAGCACTTTAGCTAAGTAGCTTCCTTAGGAAAACATAAATCACAGCTATGTTCAGGGGCTGACAGTCGTACCCTCTGTCCTGGAGCACAAGTGAGGCAAAGCTAACCCTCACTGATTTAAGAAGGGACGCAACAGCTTCAAGCGATTCAATAGTAGGAGAAACACAAAAGGTTTATCAGCAAACTTGAAGTACTGCAGTTTTTCAGATTCACCTTGAAACTAGGAGCATGTTCAAAGACACATGAACTTTTCAAGGTACTCAGCTCTTCTCATCTCCCCACATCTAGCAAAGAAAGTGGGTAGGAGTGGAGAGAAAAAAAAAAAAAAATCACTTGAAGTATTTAGCCAGACTCTAGTAATTAGCAGGATCAAAGTTTTTCTATGGGCATTTTAAGGAAAACCATGAAAGATCAGTTCTCACATTCACTGCAAGTTCTGCAGGTCTTGAAACAGAAGTTGCTGTGCCAGAACCCAGCCATCTCAACAGATTTTAAAATCTAGCAGGCAAATGTCTTCAGAGAATAACATTCCTAGTAGGGAATCACATCAATCGGATCTTTTGCATCCCTAAATCATTGCTCCCGACCTCCTGATTTTTATCAGACTACTTTGTAAACAAAATTCTATCAGCTCCTAGTTAAGCCTGTTCAACCACACGGTATCTATCACTGGCTTATAGGAAATACGAAAGTAATGAAAGCCAATGAGCTCTCACGATGGCCAAGAACCAAACTCCTCTTTAGGAATTACTAATGAAGAGTCTCCACCAAATTCTTGACACATCTGAGGTTGCTGCCCAAATTACAGACCACCTCTGAAACAGAGGCAGATAGATAGTTCACAGCTGAAACATTTCTGCAGGAGGCCAGAACAGGAACCACAGCGTTCCTCTTTGTTCACCATCCAGAGGAAGACTATCCCACTTAGCTAAACAACATGCACAATCTCCTATTAAGACGACTTTCTAAAATGAAAAGTAAATTAATAGGAAACAGAAGGTATTTTGATTTCAGTTTCTTCTGTACAGCATTAACTGTTCCCATATGTTCCCAATCAGCTGGCAATGGTGATTTTTAGCTTAGTTATAAAAACCCAGAGGCAGATAAATAATGTTCAATAAAAAAGTGTTCTATACACTGATGACCCTTAAACATGTACCCATCTTTCTGCCTCAGTGACGAAGCACACTGAGATCACATGTTATCGCCAAAGTAACCTGAGTGGTTCAAAACCTGAGACAAAGTCCTTAGTTACTGTGAAGTCTGTCCCACAGCTAACCTGGGGAATTGCCGCTCTGGTCTGAGTAGCTGGTGGAGCTGCAGAGCCATTCCCATATTCACGTGTGCCTACAGACATGTTCTGCTCTGTCTCCTGCCCCAGTGTCATCCTGCCAAATGTCTGCTATCCAGAGATCCACAATGTTGAAGTCCCTGGAAACCTACCACAGCGCTTAGTTATTATTAACATAAGAAAGCCTTTCCTTACGACCTGCAAATCCACAAGTATGTGAAACGGGTTATTCCCTTCCCCTTCACAGCAGTGTTCTATTTGAAAAAATATCACACCACCTTTAGCCTTCCTGTGGCTAATCAGGAACCACTCTATTTGACCTCAGAGGTCCTGTTTTCTACAGCTCTTCCTTCTCTCTAGAATTTCTTCCATGGTGTCAGCTGAATACAGAATCATAGAATGATTTGGGTTAGAAGGGACCTTCAAAGGCCACCCAGTCCAAGCCCCCTGCAAGAAGCAGGGACATCTCCAACCACATCAGGTTGCTCAGAGCCCCGTTCAACCTGGCCTTGAGCCAACAGTGTGCCCAGGTGGCCAAGAAGGCCAACAGCATCCTGGCTTGTATCAGGAACAGTGTGGCCAGCAAGACTATGGAACTGATTGTCCCCTTGTACTCAGCACTGGTGAGGCTGCCCCTCGAATACTGCGTGCAGTTTTGGGCCCCTCAGTACAAGAAGGACGTTGAGGTGCTGGAGTGTGTCCAGAGAAGGGCGATGAAGCTGGTGAGGGGTCTGGAGCGCCAGTCTGATGAGGAGCGGCTGAGGGAACTGGGGTTGTTCAGTCTGGAGAAGAGGGGGCTGAGGGGTGACCTTACAGCTCTCTACAACTGCCTGAAAGGAGGGTGTGGGGAGGTGGGTGCTGGTCTCTCTTCCCAAGTAACAAGCGATAGGAGGAGATGAAACAACCTCAGGTTGTGGCAGGGGAGGTTTAGACTGGATATTAGGAACAATTTCTTTACTGAAAGAGTGGTCAGGCACTGGAACAGGCTGCCCAGGCAGCCTGTGGAGTCCCCATCCCTGGAGGTATTTAAAAGATGTGTAGAGGTGGTGCTTAGGGACATGGTTTAGTGGTGGACTTGGCAGTGCTGCGTTAAGAGTTGTACTTAAGTTAGGTCTTTTCCAACCTAAATGATTCTATGATTCTGGCTGCAGCACACAAGACAGACTGGTTCTGTACAAGACGGTAGCGCTGTCAATACTATGCATGAGCTGGAGGACGTGACAGGGTAGAAGAGGAGTCAGCTGAATCCAATCTTTTATTCAGATCTGCAAGCCTGACAGTTCTTACCACTTCGCAGTTGGTGACAGGTACATTAAAAAAAAAAAAAAAATCTTCTTTTGACATCCTCGCTTCTCTAACAAAGGAGCTATTTAAAAATTCAACATGCTACCTTGGAAAGCTTTTAATAGTTTCTGAATGTAAGTGGCATTATGCTGTAACCTAATATTAAATAGTTTTGGGGAGGAATTGTTTAAATTGTTGAGAAAAAACTACATTTAAGTGTTACAAAGGAAAGGACATGCTGCTATCTGTGGGAGGCACAGGGCTGTCATACAGAAGGATCTGATCACCACTGATCTTCCTGGATCTGGACAAGTAGCCAGAAAAGGTCCCCATCTCGCTCAGGAATGAAGAATACACTTATCTCTACTGCACCATATCCTCTCTGTACACAACTTGAAGACATCTTGTCCTAATCATCCAAGGCACCATCGTGCTGGCTGTAGTCTGCAGCTGCCAAAAGTTTGGAGAGTTTGAGCTCTGAAGCCTCTGCTCTCCAAGCTCTTGCATGATCAGAAAATATAAAATGAGACCAGAAGAGGAAGGGATAGGTAGGGAGCAGGATTTCAGTTCGACATTTAAAATTACTTTCCTTTGTGGATCATCAGGAACCGGTCAACCTTCTGTAATACTTTAAAATAAAAGCAGATCAAAACAGAACCTCAGCAGATTTCTATTCACACTGAATAAATGTGTTATTCACTGCAGCAAGAAATTCAGCACCCTGTTCAGTCTCCCCTTCCAGTATTTTGCATCCAGTGGTCACAGTGTGACTTCAAGCATTGCTCAGCTCAGCAAATATTGACTGGAGGACAGAGAAATATTTCTTGCACTTAAAATTTGTTCTTTTCGAGCAGGAATCATCACTCAGCTTCTCAATATGAACATGAAAGCCACTATCAGATGCGGCAGTAATTAACTAACAACAAACTGTTTTCCAAAGCCATACTTCATGGGGACCCACACTGGTAACAGCTGTGTTGATCCACTGCTATTTTATTTTGATTTTTTGGGTGTTTTTTTTTTTTGTTTTTCTTTTCTTTGTTTTTTTTTTTCCTAAAATGCTTACTTACCCAAAGGGATTGCTGTGGAGACACACTTTGCAGGTGAAAGCAACACACACTCAGATACAGCCCAGGAAATAAGGCAGCTGAACGCGTGCTCTTAGCTATTTAAAAAAAATTCCCTGTAATCACTACTAGGCTGGCGATGGCAGTAAGAGAAAAGAAAAAGATTGGATGGCGATGAAAATCTGCTTTTTCTTTCCTAAAAGCCAAGTTCCTAACAAGGGGCAGTTAAGAGAAGCCGATGCTGTTCTTCCTTAGGGGAGTGAAAGACATGTAACAGGTTGGGAATTCCTTACCACAGACATCCCAAATCTCCCTGTTGCCCAGAAGCAGCCACAGTGGAGGCCCAGAAAATAAGGGAGAGAAACTCAACATTTTAATCCTTTCTAAAAGAAACTGATAGAGATGATGAAGATTTTCCACCTTTCAAAAGGATAAAGAGATCAAATAACAACGTGTAAGCATCCTTTAAATAATGTAGCACTCACCAGATCTATATTTTGCATTATGTCCTGGAAGGAAGGGTGAGTTTGAAACTGTTCAAACAGATCCCGCTTGTAAAGCAGTGCGTACACCAAATTTGGGTTGTGATGAAGAGAATTTGTCAGGCAGGAGTTGATGATCTCCAACATCATTCGGATCACTTCCTCGATCACATTCAGGTCTTGCGCCTTTAAGAGAGGAATAAAAGGTTAGTGTGCCCTTCTCCACTGCAAAATATATTACATCAAAAAGACAGAGCACAGGTAATTATTATTAATGGGGCTATTAGCCGGTGAACATCTCAATGGTGAGCAAAGCTGGCATGCCTGTAACTGGAAAGAGATCTGTTTTTCCCTGTAATAACTGAAATTTTAACCAAAATGCATTGCACTATTATTCATCCTCACAGCTTAATTCTCTCAACAGGAGCCGTTTTCTCATGCCAAAAAGCATCAACATATTGTAAGCAGGCAAATTGACTATGGGTTAAGTGAACTTAGCATTGGAAGGGCTGAAAAGACTAAGTCAAAGCACTTCAGCATCCATTTAATTTATTACATTTTCTGTTAAGCCTCTGGTTGCAGGGGAGGGATAGGGAGAACGAAAGAGAAAAAAAACAGAAAAACAAAAAGTGGCTAGTGAAAGAGAAAAGCATAGATAGGAGAGGGAAAACTGACTGGGTCAAAACCCACTGCACCTTGAACATCTGCCACCGTTCTCCAGATTTGTCCTTGGCGTTATTTTTGCAATTTTTTTGGCATTGAAGAATAAGCATCATAAATGAAAAAAAAAAAAAAAAAATCCTTCTCATCTTGTCAATGCCTTTGAGAAGCCATTCCTGATCATTTTGGAACTCAAACTTTCTAGGCTGAACAAGCTGGCATGTGAACACCTGCTAGCCCTCTGGACTTCTCTCCTTGGCTTGCATATCAGGGGTCAGACTGGAGAGCTCTCTGTCCTCCCTTGGGACGGGGGGGGGGGGGGGGCGGGGAAGGCAAATCTACTTTTTTTCATATCGTTAGGTCTCTCCACCACATCAAGCACTGGACTGTGAGACTTCACAGGTCTGGCAAGAGCATAAATCATACTAAACCAGCTTGAGGAGTTCTGCTTAGTCCAAACACTGAAACCGCTGGCATTTTCTTTTGCCGACTGCCTGCAGAGCAGTCATTTTCTGAGTTATCATAAGGCACCTAAATACCTCATAACGAGACTGTACTTGCAACAGCCTTTGGCTGGACTGCCAGTCTATCTGTACCTAGCTGAGTTATTTTCTGTTCTAAGGCAGCGTTGTAGGAATCGTCACTTCTCAAATACAAGCTCTTACCATGGCAGAAGAGCTTGTTGTTGCCCCGGTTAGACTCATACAGCCCTGCTCCTCCATCGCTTCCACGGCGCTGAGGACCACGGAGAAGGGAGTGCCCATCCTCACACTGCTGCCGAAATGCAGCAGCACTCTGATCTGGTTATCCACACCCCTCGTCGTCTGCATGTACCCAGGAGATTTAAGCGATTAAAGCCTTCTGAAATTCTTGTTCAAAGAACAATATCTGGTGCACACACCACAATTAAATTTCCTTCTGCAGCAATGGTGTCTGACTGACTGTGGAGGTTACAGAATTTTTTTTTTTTCCCCCAAACATGAGGATATCCTGTTTTTCAATGACTTTGCCTCAGTCACCTGAATTACCACTGTAATGTAGCTAACAAAGTTGGCAGAAACCCTTACAAAACTGACCACCGCAGCTACTTAGTCTGTCCATGGGATCACGTTCTTCTATCACAGAAATAATCTTTACATTCAAAACCCAAGTGGCTCCTCTGTGTGTAGTTTCCTAGTTAGCCTGCTGGGAAATAGCATCCCAGTTACGTAATAATGCAAAATATTAGACAAAACTGGAAATAATTGCTTCAGCTGGGATCTGAAGAAAAATCCAGACCTGGCTAACTCATCTGGGGCGTGGTACTGGCCTACCAACTCGGATTTAATTCAGAATACATTATGGTGGCTTTTAAAAAGCTCTGAGAATCAGCGTAATTCTCTCCCCAGTGCAGCAGGATGACCTTGTGGCTGAGACGCTATCCTAAAATACAAAATACACTACTTTTGTGGAAACATGATTCAGGATTGAACCAGAAAGGTAAGAAGCCACACAACTGCTTTTCAAAAATGTAATACTTTTAAATAACATATATTCACCTTAAAAACCAGGCATACAGCTGGTTTTAACAGAAAGTGTTGCTAACCATCTCCAAACACGTTATTTCAAGAAAAGGCAGACTCTGTCATTGGGCAGCTTCAAACAATTAAAAGTTACCAGAGCTTATTGTTCAGTAATTACATATCAAGTTTTTAGAAGCTGATGGACAGAACCAACCATCTATTTTTCAGCCATGGTGTTGCACGTGAAGAATCTGGGACTCAAATGAAGAAATCCAGGAGCTACAGTGAAAATTTTTACCCAAAACTGACTATACAAAAAAAAAAAAAAATTATAAGAAGAACAAGTTTCGTAAAAGACAGAAGTGGGACTAAATCCCAGTATTGCCTATATGTTATTTGGAGAGCTGCACGCTCCTATAATTAGCGATTAAAGCATTTGTAAAGGCTTAAAAGTTTTCAAAACAGGAAAAAACAAGCAGAATGCCAAGGACAGCATTTGGAAGAGACAATGGAGAAATGCTGCAAGAGCTGATAAAATGCTGTGTGCTTTTGTTGCTCTGTATCACCAGTATCGAGCTCCGGCCCCTCTGCATCTAGACACGGCGTCGCAACAGATATAAATAAGATTACAAAAACATTTTGCAGTTGAAGAGAAGTTTATCACCCTGTGTATTCCTTTTCAGACCAGCTGAACCCAGCTGAAATGCAGAATGTGTATGGCCAAGACAAGGACTACCGCATCATCCACAGCAATCTTGTGAGAAGATTTTTTTGATCGAATTGGCTGTTATACAAAAAAAAAGCCAAATATTGACTTTGGGGGAGGATAGGTAGAGAGGTTTCAATCTATTAAACAGTACATATAAAGAAGTTAAAAGTAACGGCATTTTCCTATTGCTGATAATTGACAAACTCAAGAATTTAAAGCTATTATAGTATTTCTTTATGAAACAGGGCTCAGCTGCCTCTGCTGATACCGATATCAGTCCTTCCTCTCCTTTTTTTTTTTGTTTATGCCCACAGAAATAATTATATCCATCGCACTAACATTTCTGCAGGTGATCCTAGGTAAACACCTCATGGTTCCTTCTCAGGATAGGAATTAAATATGGTAGTTTTTTGGCAAAGATTTTCATTTTCAAGGCAAAAAGCCAGATGCTTGGTCATGTTCTAGTTGCACAAGGAACAAACCAGGTAGTGCCAGCTACAAGAGATCCAGGTACAGTTCGGAGTAGTCTGGGTCTCTTTTGGTAAAAGAAAAAGGAACAAACGAGTGATAATGCCAGAGAAAAGGGAATGGAAACAAGCCGAGAGGACGCACAGGAAAACACGATGAGCACAGGAATGAGAACGTTATCTGGAGGAAAAGTAATTTGAGTTTGATAAACACTAGCAAGGGACACACAAACGCGCAGAGCCAAGGCAAACTACGGGCAGAGCTGGATGTTCTCATCTCCCACCATCCTGGAAGACTGTTCCTTTCCTTACTGCCACATAATTAATAATTAGCGTGACATCTTCCTGGGCAAAGACTTCCAGAGTATTCAATACTTACAGCTGGAAAGACACTGATGTGTAAAAACAGTTGAAAAGTATATGGCTTATAAAATACCAGAGAAGTCAAGCAGCCTAAACAACAAACCCCAGGCAGGTGCTCAGTTTGGTTCCTGACAGGCATGGTTTCCCACCAAAAACCAGAGCAGTTGAATCAATGTCAGTGGAGGATGCGAGAACTCAGCATCACCAAAAACGTGCTTAATTTATGGTACCTACCTTCTGGTTCTTACATCAGAACATTCTGAGTGCTCTTTTAATTTAATTCCACATTAAATTAATTTTAATTTTATAATAGAGAACTAGTTTTAAAAGTTCTGTTACGAACGAATGCAGATCTCCAGCCTCTAAATGTTAATAACTCTTAGGAGAAAAAGGGGTGTCATTCAGGTTAATTCTCCTTAACCACCCCTCATGACTTGTACTGTCTAATAAAAAAGAGACAAAATTATTCTGCTCTCTATTTTCTTTCCTCCTACGCTAGTTTACATGGAAAGTAATAATAATTTGAAAACCAGAATTGCAGTCACTTGTGACGTTATGAAGAGACACTTCTACGCAAGGGTGGACATCAGGCTGTCTTTCACGATGTAGTCTGGCAGTCTCGCTGAAGCCATTTGCTCTGCAACTGCAGCCTGCCATCTCAGCAACCCGGTGTTCACTTCATCCAGCCTTTGGCTACCACACAAGATGGATCCCCACCCGATTTGCGTGCTCCTGTTCCTGTTTCGGCTCCTAGCTGCATAGAAGACCCTCACTTGAGCCCAGCTCATCTTTTGACCCTCAGTCCTGGGTACAGGCTGTAAGTTGAGCTCTGCCTCGGTTCTGGGTGGTACCCAGGGTATTTCATAGCAGGGGTACGAGCTGGATGGTGAGAGATTTCTTAACGACACTCTGCATTTTTGACCATCTACCCAGAAAAATGGCAAGGCTCTGCTAGACACTCAGCTGCAGCATGCCATCACAGTCATGCACTTGAGCTGGGTTCACCATTCAATTGCCAGCTACCAGCAGTGATGGCACAGCTGAATTCAAGGAAATACTGAAGTTTTGATTTCAGGGTGGAATGAAATAGTTACAGTCTTCCTTAGGATAAAAATTTAGCCTTTCAATCCTTAAAGGGGGCTTCTAAGAAAGATGGGGACAGACTCTTCAGTAGGACCTGTAGCAACAGGACAAGGGGTAACAGTTTTAAACTAAAAGAGGGGAGATTCAGACTAGATATAAGGAATATTTATTTTACATTGAGGGTGGTGGAGCACTGGCCCAGGTTGCCCAGAGAGGTGGTGGACGCCCCATCCCTGGAAACATTCCAGGCCAGGTTGGCTGGGGCTGTGAGCAACCTGATCTGGTTGGAGATGTCCCTGCTCCTGGCAGGGGGGTTGGACTGGGTGGGCCTTAATGGTCCCTTCCAACCCAAACCATTCTGTGATTCTGTTCTATGATTCTAAACAACATTAGTGCCCAAACGTAACTGTCAAACCGTGTCCACATGATGTATTATAATATAGCATCACAGAATAATAATAATATAGAATAATATGATTATACATTTATTTAAAAGCCAGAATTGACTTAAATGCAATTGTTTTTTCCTTTTTACCTTGATGTATAGCTCACCATCCAAAACAACAAATAATTGTGAGCCTAACCAGGACTAATTTGCAACATTTTAAAAATCAGAGACCTAACACGGCAAGTTTTCCTTTATGGCAAGATCCATACAAATGGTGCCATGCAGTATACGACAACACGTGTATATATCTAAGACACTACTGCCTACTGGAAAAGCCCCATTTCTCACCGTGCTAAATAACTGCTAGAGGTTTCTGCCTGTTGAAACGGCATGACGACAAATGCTATCAAAAAGGTAGTTATACAGTTACCACAATCTGAGCAGGAAGAAGCTTATCTGCCTAAAAACACAGAACCCCAGTAGGGATGGGTGATGCAATATGCTACAACCGTACAATGTAAACAGGGTAAAAACCAAAAAAAAACCAAAAAAAAAAACCAAAAAAAAAAAAAACAACAAAAAAAAGAAAGGCACGCTGTAGTGAAGTCTTAATCTAAATAAACCTGATGAAATTAAGTGGAAGTGTCACCTGTGATAGCAAAATAAATACATGATGGAAATGCAGGCTGACAAAAAACATGTCCAAACACAATTGTGAACTTACTGCTTATGACAATGAATGTTTTTTAGCAAGTGGTATCTTGCTGCTGTGTTAACAGGATGCCTTGACATCTGAACTTGCAAAAAGCACAAATTCCTTTCCGTTGAAGCTCGGTGGCTTTAGTCCACAGTTACTGACGCTGCAGGCCCCTCTCCGGTGGAGTGGGGAGTGCAAACGGTATGCAAAAGCTGTAAAGAAGCGAGCTTCAGTTCCTTTATTTCCTTCCTAGCAACTCCACAATTCAAGCAGCAAAAACCACCTCTGACTTTCCACTTTCCCGGTTCGCTCTGACTGCCCCCTCAAGGTCATTCGCTGCCTTTGCCTCCCTTTGCGAGCCCAGTCCTCCTCTCCCAGCCAGGCAGCATGGAGGAAGAGTCAGAGGAAGGTGCAGCAAGCAGCGGGTACGGCACTGGGCGTGCCAGGCAGGGCTTTAGTGCCTGCCCGCCAACACCTTTGTGCTGCTGCATCCATGCGGTGGGGATCACCCACCCTCAGGTCTGAGGCCGAAGGCTACCATTTGGATGAAGGAATGGGCAGAGGAAAGGTGAGGGTGAAGGTTGCACATGCAACCTTAATTACGGCGTTTCTTCATTCTGAGCCCTTATCCGTGATGCCTCACTGTAATTCTTGAAGTGTAATATTTTCAGTGAGATTACCTCTCCCCAAAATATAATTGACAAACATAAAAACTTGTGGTTGTAAACAACTACTTCCTTCATGACGCAGATACAACTTTAAAGGCAATTTTATCAACAATGGAAAACAAAAGGATACACGTACCACATACTTAAGACTAAGAATGCCAAAATAACCCCAGACAGCTCCTGCCACTCTCCTTTTTACCAGGGAGAAACAAGGAGGAAAAATTAGGTGAACTGTTCCAGATCCATCAGCCGCATCCAGAAGTCTAGATGAACGGGCAGCTTCAGTTCATTTTCCACTAAATTTTTTTACAGCTACCTTTATAGATGCTAAGGAATATCTCAAGTGATTATGGTTTTGGACATTCAGTAGTTAGCTCTTCCACTCCTGCCTGTAACGCAGCTATTATAAACTCCAGAGTGATGTATTCTTTTGTATGGAAGAGAGAAGTTGACACTCCAGGGAATTTCACCTTGATAACATAATTTAACAGCATTCACAATTATAATGATGTAAACTTCCCTTTCCTCTTTACAAGGGAATTTCTACAGTTAAATAGTTTCAAATCATTTACTTTATTTTTAGTTACTTTAAGAGAAGCATATGTATCTTGTTTGTATTAGCTCTGGGGAGCTTCCAAGAGAGCTGTCTGAATTTCCTGCATTTTTAGCAGAAAATAAAACCTTCAACAAAACAAACTCTTTCTGCCAAAGGAGTGGAAGAGCAGGGGGAAAGAAGGAAGCCCACACGAAGGCTGCTCTTGCACTCAATGCACAAATGAACTTCAAATCCAAGCCTTTGATGACAGAAATCTTATCTTTATCTTTTTTTACTGGCATATACTCTCCGGTTGTTGTATGTCAAACTCAGATAACTTCTGGCCATAAAGTTGAATTGTGGGAAGGTAGGTATTAAGTGGAAAATTGCAGGACGTAAACCTCCAGGACAGCCTGCGACAAGGCTACGCTAGAGGAAGCGCCGTGGCGGTGTGTCTTGCTCCAGAGAAAAGCCTGGGAGCAGTCTGTTCCAAGGGAAAACACGCCAAACATTACCTGCCAAGGTACCAAACCCACCTGCTTCGATCCTCCAAAGACTGGTTTGCCACAGGGTTTGACTTCAGTAGCCACCGACCAAGAAAATATAAATCTGTTTCTTCTTCCATCCACACACTTGCTATCTTTCAAAGCTTCAGAGGCCAGTCCAAGCCCACCAAGAAGCTCCAGCATAAGGGGACCACAGTGCCCAAAATACCTGACAGTCACCAGCTAGGGAATCCAACACTGTTCATGCAAGAACACGCTATTTCCAAACTACATGCAATCGTGACAACAAAGTGCAAATACTATTTAGGGGAACTAAACTCGATCATTTTCTAAGGCCCCACAAAACCGGCAAGGCAACTGTCGCTAAGAAAATGACAAGGTTCATACTAAGAAAACCGAAGCTGAAACTGTGAATCTGTATTTTTCTCAAATCATGCTTGAAACAATAATGAAGTTTTCCTGCTGCTGAAAGGAAATGGAGAATTCTCTATTTCTCCTTGAAACCATGCAATATTCCCTGGAAGTACGGGAAGATTTTGTTTAGCTTGACCAGTAGAACAGGAAAGGACAAGTTCCATATGCAACCCAAACTCCACTATACAAAGGTAAATAGATCACCATGACACAAGCTTTAATTAATGGAACCCATCTACCTAGCGCAGAATTCAAGGACTTTAAAGATGTTACCTGACTGAAAAAATTCCTGATTCCAGCACCACACATGCGGCTGAGCTGTAAAATGTCACCAGCAAAACTGTTCGGAGGTGTTATGCAGTAATTACTGCTACAGGAACCGAAACTTTGACACTTCCTATTTTTTTTTTTTTTTTAACGTGCATGACAGGTCTTACATAACACTCACAAAGTTTCACATTTTTGCATTTAATATGTAAGTGCTACTTGACGAAATCTTTAGACCTAAACGTGTATTCCTTAAAGACGACTTTTTATGAACCTCTTTGAAGCAAGTGGTCCTCCAAACAGGAAACAGCTTTGTAGTTTTGTGGGAGGGTACGGTTGCTAACACACACACTGATGTTTGTATTTTAGTATGTACTTAAGTCCACACTTAAGAATCCTCAACATATCTTTAATGCTTGTTTGGAATGCGTTCTTATCCTTTTTATCCTATGTGATGTTCAACTGAAGTACAGAAGGCCTTCGTTCTATTATGAAGACGAATAAGATGGAGAAACACTTCATCTTGCAAAAAGACAGGAAGAGGACCAATTAGCAATTTAAACCAAACAGTTTTCTACACACCTCCCAAACTTTTCTTCATACAGCACACCACAGTTATAGGAATGTAATTTATCCATCGGTAGCTTATAGTCCCAGCATCATCTCTGACTACATTATCAAGTATTTTCTTCATCCTTGGTGCAGCAGTAACAACTATGACACTCACTGCAAAATATATATACATCAAAGAGTGTATTTCCAATGAACCAACTGCCGTCATTCAAGAAAATCACTCAGTGCTACAGATTTTGCAGACCTATCTTCAATGTCTAAGCAATTTTAATTGAGAAAGTATCAACACTAACTGAATAAATATCAATCCCTCACTAAAGCTGTCAGCTGCACAGAAGCTGAAGTCAGAAGTTCTCCACTGGTTCCTCACTCATTAGATACTGCAGTTCAGCATCTTTCCCGTGACACTTGAAAGCCATCATTGCCTTGGAACTATGACAGTCTTCTTTCACTGAAAGTACAACTCTGAATAATTTTGACCCCACTTAATAGAGGAAATACCACAAGCGAGACTGCAGAATCCAAGTCCTCAATAATCAACACGGATTGCATCAAGTTTCCATCATTTCCACACTATACAAGCAGAAGATCTTGTGTCCTGATGACACACAGGATATCAGTGGGAAAAGTCAGTGCTACTCTCCACACACTCAGCAGCCAAGAAGTTCTGTATTCTTGCCCTGAGGGTGAAAACTGCTATTGATGTTTCTGTGGGAGGCATAAGAAAGTCAAAAAGATTTCACAGAGCAGCCATTTCCGTCATTACAATTTGGGGAACGTCAAGGAGGTGAGGCAAGCGGTGTTACTGCTGAGGCCACCTAGCACTCCTCCTGTGCCTCAGCAGTGTAACACTCCTCCTCAAATGAGAAAATTCACTGCAAAGGTAAATTGAGTTCAGACATTAATAAAAAATCACCCCAAAATAGGAAAAAAACCCCCCCTGTAAACTGCCTCCTGACAATATTTGCCATGTTTGAAAATAGTAATATAAAAAATGTTGATTTAACCCATTGTTGTTCACACAGAATGTGACAACGTGCACACAGAAATTATTTTTATGAGGGTGCAGTATCCTTTGCATGTTGTAGCTACTTAAATACTAGCAGTGCACGATAAAAAATGTCAGGTTACAGATAAAAGACCCTTGATAGGAGGTCACGGTTCATGATTCCCAAACTTTTGCGAGCAGGAATATGTTGCTTTACAGTCATCATTTTACCGCAGAGCTGAAGGTAAATCATGAGGAGTGCTTTTATTTCTTCTGATCAATTAAGATATAGTAGCATGATTAGAAAAGTAATTCAGAAATACAACTCTTTCTGAGACCACTTGGCAGACGTACTATAATCATCCTAATTCTTTCAGTGTTGTTAAGTATGTTGAAAATTAAAGGGGATAGATAAACAAAGAAGTGAGAAACTGAGTATATTAAAAGAAAAACTGCATTATTGGTATTTGAAGTGGTTTGCAGTCTAAAGGACTACATAAGCCCTTAAAAATATAATAAAGTATAATAAAGTGTTTTTATTTGTTTTCCTCTTACCCTACCAGCTCTTCAAAACTAGTCACTCCGGTAGTAGTATCATTTATTCTACTAAGACTGGCCTGAAAAATCTTTATAACCAAATTTGAAGAACTGCTCTCTCCAGCTGAACAAAATGCAAATAGGAAGGACACGAGAAACAGTCTTTTGAGAGCTGATAGCAGGCAAACCAAATAAATGGAGTAACTTTTAGATTAAATGTTGTTTTTACTACATTCCATCTTATTTTTCAAGTGCATTCCCCTGGACACTGCATCAATTCTGATAAACAGAGCAGATGATGACCACTGCTCCACTTCCTGCCAAATGGTCTGCAAGGACACAGCAGCTGTAGCGTGAACACCAAAAAATGAACATTTAACTGAGACTTGGAAAACCCAAAACTCATAGAAAATAGCCTATGTGCACAGGTACCCGTTCCAAAATGAACTATAAGCAACAGACGACATTTTTTCAAATGCTGAAGAAAAACACTTGTGATAGAAATATGGGCAAAAAACCTACATTATCCAAACAAATAAATTTTGCCAAAATATTTATGAAGTCTCATCTATTTTGGGATAAAACATAATTTTAAGTAGTCTGGTTCATAAAGCACAGCAGTGACAGACATGAGCAAGACGATAGATCACTGCATTTGAAAGACAGAGAAACTCTTGTGTATATTGTATATTGTACATCCATCAACTGTTCCTCACCAAAGTCCTGATTGCTTACCTATAAATTAAGCTGAGTTTTCTAATTAATTCTAATTAACAGAGTACACCACAAGGTAAAACGACAAGTTTATTGTGGAAAAATAATTTTATATTTCAGAAAAGTTCAATGAAGCTTTTTCCCACGGGAATGTGAAACAGCTCTTCCTATCGTCTTGATTTATCAAAATCTAAAAGATTTGTGTGGGAATGGGAAAACTTGTCATCACTTGTTCAGATAATATTTTTTTTGCCCTGGATTGAGTACGCAACTGATTTCTAAGCAAGCAGGATAAGCTGGTGAGCAGCTTAAAGACCTGCACTTAGGAAATACAACATCCATGCTCCATCCAGTTGCATCTGGACGGAAGACACATACTTAAGATTTCGATTCCTATTGCAATTAAAACATTAAATCTAACCTGCACTGTTACAATCCATCTCCTCTTCTCTCAAATAGGATGATTGGTTTTTGTTATTAGTAAATAGCTTCTTTAATGTCAAGAGTGTGGGTTAGTACGCACACAAATGCTGGAGTGGAACAGTCTCTGTACATGCCGTACCAGCTTGATATCAAGAAAAATGCAGCAGAGCAGAGTGTATTGAGAAAGATGTCATGTATTTCAGTGGCAGGTCACAGCTCACCCGGCTTGGGCTCAAGCCTAAATACGTAGAAGAGCAGTTCTGGAAAACCTCCACCACATTCCAGGAACATATCTGAAGGGCGATAAAAAACCCTGTATCTTACTTGCCTCAACTTTTTTTTTCAGAGTACTGAAGGCAATCACAGACATCTCCCAACAGCGCTGGGGAGGAGGATTAAATAACAGTTCTATATTAGAGTCTTTTCTCTTTATGAATGTTTTAAAAGATACTTCCCTGAAACGGCTTTATGTTTGGTGTTTCACTGGCAGAAAACAGAGGTAGAATATGACCAGGAGCTTTTTGGTTTTTTTTTTGTTGTTGTTGTTGTTGTTATTGTTGGTTTTACTTGTTTATTTGATTATTTTCCCCTTGAAAAATATCAGAAGATGTTGGTATTAAAAAAAAAAAGTATTTAGTTATGCGTTAATCCAAAACTTCTCTTGCTGTTGCTTTACAATTAAAACTGCAGGGTGAAAGCATCAAAAGCCAGGCAGACTGAAAGCATGGACTCCCCTTATCCCAATGTATATGTGTTGAAATTCAATTTAATTACAAGTTCACGTAACTATTATCACACAGAGTTCTTTAAACATCATGTTTGTATCTAACTCATAGTATGTAAAGAATCGATACTATCTGTCCGATTTCTGGGTCATCACTTCTGTAATTAATCAATTCTGTGGAAGAACTCCTACTTATAAAAACTGATCTAGCATACGGAATGTGCAATGTATTCCTCTATCTCGCTTAGTCCCTGAACTACAAAGAAACAAGAAGCTTAAGAGAATTGCTAGTTACATGAAAAGGAAATAAAAGTTTATCTTTCCAATTATGTCTGTGAAAAATATTAGGGTGACTTTATAGCATTCAATAAACATGAAAAATGGAGTCTTCTAGATTTCTGTTTCTTCTAAATACACTCTTTATGTGTTTTGACAGCTTTCTTACAAAGTTATTTCAGAAAGAACAAGAATCCACCACTGTCAAAAGGGATAAACAAAACTAAAATTATTCTACATTTCTTTAATGCCGCTTTTCAGGCCAGGTGATGAGGAAATTGATTTTCAGTAAGTAACTTATTTTTCTCCATGTGATGTTTCTTACGCACAGCAGGAGAGGAACCAGCCCTACCAGGGTATTTTTGGCTTTTAATTTCTACCTATATCAATTATTTTTCTTCTCCAAGACTTTTACTTTTTCACTTCATACCAAGACTGTTTTTCAATCTTATCTGACTCTTTAAAAATATTCTCCTGTCCTTCACCCCATCATTCCATTCCCTGGCCACCCACATGGCCAATGAACAGCAGTTACATGACTTTACAGGCAATATTAACACCAGTCATTAGTGGGAGAATTGCCCTCAGCGAGACAGTTCGATCTGTTGTTCACGGTGATAATATCTCTCCAAGAAGGTAAATTTTAAGTTGACGAGACCATGCTTCTGTAACTCGGACACAAGTGAAATAACTGTGGCTCTGTAGAGGTCAAAAATGGTCCTGTTTTAACTTCATGTTTCTGTTCAGATCAATTTGAGCAGCGATTTGAGAGGTGAACAATTTAATGCACGATTTTATCCACAGTCTGAAGCACACAATCTTCCTCTTACCTTGTTCAAAATCACTACACCTTGATTTAGCTTTATTTCTCTTATTTTCTCCGGCTGTCTTTCCAATTCCAAATCATAAATATCCACAATGGAGGAATCTACAGATCTCTTATGCTTCCCCCCATAAAGATTTACTACCCTTCAATATAAATGGAGAGGCTTTTTATTTTTTTTAAACAACTAGAAGAGTTATAAAACCTCACTAGTTAGTCTGTAAGTGTCCCTGTAAAATATGAAGAGAAGAATTTGGAAATAGAAGGTGAAACATCAAAAAGTTCTCATGTTTCACTAATATCTTATATAGAAAAACTAGCGTAAAAAGATTCCAATTCCAATTAAGTATTTAGTACCAAACAGTCTAAAAGGGTCTGAACAGACTTCCTTCTGCATCCATTTCCTTTACTTTATATGGCTGCAAGTTTAAAAAAAGAATTACTGAGATGTTTATAACATATGGTAACATACTTCTGCTTTTTAAGCACTACATTTTTCAATCAAAACCTTGCTTTAGGAACACTAAAAGTTTGTTTTACTACATTGTTGAAATGCATAGCAGCTACAAAAATAAATCCCACTCTTTGGAGAGCTACTGCCCTGGGTTTTTCTGTTTGTCTATGGAGGTCTGACAAAGCCAAACCATGCAGAGCAATCAGCTTCTCCTCAAAAGCTCTGAACAACTCACTCGTGTGAAGGAGGCAGCAGGAAAAACGTCTAAAGACCAAATCACAAAGAAGGATGCTTCGGAAGATCAGTACTGTTACTTTTTTCATCCAAGCACTTAAAAATTTGTCATTAGTTTGAACTGAGCAAATGTTGGCTTACAAGGTGGTAGTAAACAGTATTCACAGAGAGGTTTCTGAAGGTTTAATCTTAGTTTATCACATATTTTATCTACAGCTTATGTTGTATCACACCTCAAGCTCTTCTAAAATCCTGGTATGGCACCAGCTTGTTGGCTCTTCAAAGGGAACATAAGTAGATGCACAGTAAAAAAATCAGCACATAAAAGTCTACTGTTTAATCTGGGGAGGTGTGAAGGGACCCTGAGATAGTGCTCATCCATTTCTAAAACAAGCTCTCACAACTTCTTTAGCTTAAGCATCTTCTCTTTTAAGGACAGCTGTTTAAGTGTTCTTACCAATGACATGTCTTTTGAGCACAAAAATGCAAACTAATGTTGTAATTTATACCCTTTATTGCAAAATAATTACAATGCCCTAAACCTATGTAACTACAAAAAGGAGGAAAACAAGTAAAGAAATCTGATGTTCATGTTTGGCTGTCTTAAAATGCGTGCAATGACCAAAATAACCGGCTTTTTAAAAGACTTTACTAGGTCTTTGTATTGCTCATGTCAGAAGTTCTTCCTACTTCTTCAAATTTGTTCTCATGTCTCATAAACCTGAAGAATAAAACATTCCCAAGTGGGTGATCCTAAGACGCTGCTGCCACACTAAACATTCTCTAAAAAAAAAAAAAATCCATTAATTTTCACCCTTATTTTCACAAATATTGAGAATTTCTAAGTGAAAAAAGGCTTAATGCAGTCTATGTAACACAAATACCAGACACCAACGAGACTTTTGTGAGCTCCTGAGGGATGGAAGAGGAATATCTTTTTGAAGAACATCAACTTGATGTTCTTCAATACGTTTGCCCAAAAATTCATCAACCACAAGCAATATTAATAAAAACAATTATGTAAAGACCAATTGCAAATAACTCTAACACATGGAAGTTTAAAGAGAGTGAACTTAGAATCATAGAATCATAGAATGGTTAGGGTTGGAAGGGACCTTCAAAGGTCATCTAGTCCAACCCCCCTGCAAGGAGCAGGGACCTTCATCTTTATTACAGGATTTTAGGATAGTTCTTTCTGTTCAAGGACAATTTGTGCAGCATTTTCTCAGGAAAGTTTCCAATTCCTCTCAAGGTTAGAACAAACAAAGAATTCAGACAGAACTGCAGAATTTGGCTATTACTCAACATAAAAGCTTGCTTTACACTTGGGTTAGGTTGGTTATTTCAGTCTATTCTGAAATTGCTATTTTTTGATGACACAAAAATAGAGGGAATAGGTAGGAGTAATATTCTTTAAACTAAAATATAATTCATCTGAAAGAAGGTATGACTAATATTTAGAAAATGTATTTATAGGCCTCTGGCTCAATACTGGAGACAGGCACACCCAAGAATAACCTGATATTGAAAATGTCACTTCTGCTCATGAGCCATCAACTCTGAGTAATCAAAAAGAAGGTAATTTAGTGCAAAACAAGGCGATTCTCCTATTAAATGCAACTTAAATTGCTAGAATTCACACACCATACAAAAACCTTGAAATACGGTATTGGTTTACCATATATTACCTTCAGTAAACAACATTCTAAAAAAAAATTATTGTATAATCATTTAAAGTTTATTAAACTAGACAACAAAAGGATCTAAGAATTGACACAAAAAATGAAGTTTTTTAGACTATTAACAATGCGTGGCTAATGCAATTAAAAAAAACCCCATCTTACTGAGTTAGTGACGTATAAAAAGGGAAGGAAATATAGACAAAAAGAGTAAGAAAGAGACCTAGGCAGTGCTTCTGGTGAAAAGTCGGTGGCTTCTGAGCTCTGAACAAGCATTTTGACAAAATAAACTAACTTAGCATCCCCCCTTCCATTTTTCTCAAGTATGGACATATCTCAATCAGGAGGCTTGATTCAATTTGCTAAAAATTTCCCGTTCTGCAAACGGCATGTTCAGTTCTGCAGCTAAACAACTCATACACATTTCGTACATTCACAGCAGTTACTGCTAAGCAGTATTTTTACAGACTACCAGCTAAACAACGTTAATCGCATCACGCTAACTCCATTACGACTGACCAGTTTATTTGGAAGTGGATTTAATTTCATTTTTGCATTGTTACTAGAGTCATCAGATGATCGCAGGGAAGACTTCCTATTTCTTCATGATGGCACACACTAACAGGAAAACACTTATGTCTGGTGGTAGAGTTCTGCATTAAACCAGCTCTTTAGATCATTTTAAAAATCAGATATGTATGCAGAGAATGTATTATATGACTCTAAAACATCACAACATTTATTTACATTTCAAATATTGCTCCTGTTGACAGTAAGTGAGATATTTGTTTGCTACATGCTGGATAGGCTAAAAATATTAACTTTTTTGCATGTCATCCTTTGTAAAAATATGTCTGTATCACAAGATCCCATAACCTTATGTGAAATACTAAATTATTACATGAAAAAACTGTACAGTGCCCTGAAAAGGACAGAACAGGGTTTATATAACAATGCAATGGTAGATGAATACCACAGACAAAATATTTTAGTTTACAGCTGTTAATTTTATGGATTTCTAGAACATTAATTTTGCTTTAGTTGTTTAGCAAGGCCATGACTGAACTGCATATACCGAAAATATGGCTGACTTCCAACTGGTACTATCATCTTTCATCCACCATAATGTAACAGAATCCAGAAAGTTTATAGATTTCAGATTTGTTTCCCTATGTTTAAGAGAAAGTTAATACTGCAGTTCACAGACCTTATCTTACTTACCCTTTAGCAATCCCAAATTTTTAAGACAACTATGGAGACCTTATTTATAAAAGACAACTTCATCCCAGGGACTAAATGAAATAGGGGAACCTTTTAACATCTACCCTCGTAGAGGAGGGAGATTAGGTTGGTTCTCTGTTGCAGAAACTAAAATGAAGGACTATTTATGAAGTACTTGCAGCTTTGAATATAATCAACTGTAATAACAAGATACAAGTTACAAAAAAATTCTTTTTGCTGAAACCACTTTTGTAATACTGCTTTTTAATAGCCCTCATAATGGCCGAATTAGAAGGACCCCAACCAAAGTCATTGATCCCACATAAAACAAACATTGCTTTTTCTTCTTAGCTTTGTTTTACAAGCTACATTATTTCCAGATGACGCTTGAGGGGCCTAGGAGTTTCAAGAATTAGATGCTTAAACAAACAGCTGCTTTCTATTTACCCTATAAACCAAGGGTAAATCAAAGAAGAATCTAAATACTGGACTTCATTTAGCCCATTATGGAGCACAAACTGACAAGGAAAAGAAACATATAGAAATCTCATCACTTAAATGCAAATTTTCATTCTCATTAGTAAGATGAGAGAAAAACCTCACCAGCATTCACAGAATTCCAAGGCTCCGTGTAACAACAGCTCCGCACAGCAGGTAGATTTAACTGGATTTGTAAGGAGCCAGGAAAAGAGTCAGCTCTGATCGGGGACTCTCCCAGTACCACCAGGCTTTGCTACTGCAGACTTTATATATATATATATATACACACACACACACATACACACACACATATAGCTCACTGCATTCATATTATTCAAATTTTTCCCTTTGGATTGTCCACATTAATTTATTTCTATACCTTATCTAACACTGAAATGGCAGATTTGGAACGGGGAGTTAAGGATGGCTCTTCATATCTTCACAGGACTACATTTGTAAACATGAAAACTCTAACACTACCCTACATTGCTTCTATCACTGACAAAATTTCTCCGCCATCAAAGTGCTGGTTAAGTGACACTCCTATACGTGACATAATCAAAGATATTTGCACTAAGTGGGATTATTTTTAGAATTTTTCCTAACACATTTAAGCTTCACCTGGATGGAAAAATGCATTTTTTAATAGCCAAAATTTATACAGTATAAGAAAAAGTTAAGCTAAAGTGAATTTTAGAATCTTTCCTACATGGCCAGCGATCACCTTACCTATGCTATTTTCTGTTAACACTATTCCCTTAAAGCAACTGAAAGCTGTGGGTAAAACCGTCATGGATGGTAGCAAGAACTCCCAGCAGACAGCAGCATGAGGTGCTCAGAACAGTGACCCCTACCCTGGTGCTGAGTGATTCTCAAAATGTGCTCCAAGGAGTTTTCATTTAACTACCAAGCCTTCATGCACACCACCAGTAAACAAGAGTTCGGGCTCCCACTGCCATAAAATCCCTTGTCCCTCTGTTGCATTAGATGATGCTGAAATAAATTGAGAAAACAAACCAAAACCTATGTATCCAAATACAGACCCAAGCAATGATGCATGCCAAACTATTTCAATCCAAAACTATCCGAATCTAGAACTATTCCGACATTCAATTTTTTCCCTGAATTTTTGCACCAAGAAATTTTTTTTTCTTACATCATCAAGAAAATTCTGAACCTCTGATATAAGCTTGCCAAAATTCAAAATTTACTCTCCTTTTCTCCATTCCCTCCCTTCCTAGAAATAGCTAAGGAGAATCTCTCGTTAGCAGCTGTAGAACAACAAGCATTGAAGTGCTCAAAAATCATACACAACACTGGAATCCTTAAAAAGCAACCATTTGTGAAGATAGTAGCTCCAACGGCAGGTCTGATGCGCTGCTTTTCAAGTGAAGTTAGCATGCCTCCAGTTATGCTGTTAAGAGTCTATGATTTAAAAAATTACATCAGGCTGTAATAAAATTACAAAGAAAATAATTGATAAGTTTACTTCAGATATTTGTCTTGATTTGAACTGGAACAAGCAAATATCTTAATTATTTTCTTATTAGTTTTCCTGTGTGTTGAAAATTTTGGAAAATGTACTTTCATTGAACACAAGAAAGCATTAAAAAAACCGGATTTTTTTTCTGTTTTGTCAAGGACAACTTGACCAAAGTGTAGTATTTAAAAACAAGTCATTGCTACTATGAAAAAAACACTTAATAATAAAGCTTATTAAACAACTAGTAAAAGAAGTAGCATGAGAACTGCTCTAACCAAGAATCCTGTGCCTGAGGTGATGGTTTGATGACAGGGGGTTCTTTTCTCCTCTTCACTGGCTTCTCCATCCTGCTCCTGAATCCCATCACATTGACAGCAGTTTATCAGGAAAGAACCAGGAAATTGGTCCAGTCTTAACAAACAAAACAACTTGCCCTTTTCTTTTTTGAAGTCCAGAAAACCTCAGCAAGAACAATATAAAAGACAACTGGGTCAGTTCCTTACTCTAGTTGACAGCAAAGTACGCACAGCTTTGTTGGCAGATCAGAGAGTTGACTGTAGTCTGCAGTAGATATTCACAAAAAGACCACAAGAAACATAGTAAATCATAAAATCATGGAATGGTTTAAGTGGGAAAGAACCTTTAAAGCCCATCCAGTCCAACCCCCCTGCAAGGAGCAGGGACATCCCCAACCAGATCAGGTTGCTCACAGCCCCGGCCAACCTGGCCTGGAATGTTTCCAGGGACGGGGCATCCACCGCCTCTCTGGGCAACCCGGGACAGTGCCTCACCACCCTCAGCATAAAACATTTCTTCCTTATGTTCAGTCTGAATCTACCTCCTTCTAGTTTAAAACCATTACTCCTCGTCCTACCGCAAAAGGCCCTGCTGAAGAGCTTCTCCTCGTCTTTCTGAATCCCAGTATATTATTAGTGTCATCAAAACCAGCAGCCTAAGGATTGTACGTTAGGTCAAAAATGCAGGTTTTTACAGCAATGGAAGCAAATACTGTAGAAACACTACTACTGCTCAAGCCCTCAGAAATTCAGAGACGCCCATCTCCTCTAATCTCTACTTTCCTCCCTTTGTGCATATGTGTTACAGCACGGGCATACTATGCCACAGCACCTCTTCATCGTATGATGTTCACAACAGACAGGGCTCAATCCAAAACCACTGAAGCTGCCTTTTTCCTTTGATGCCTTTTTCCTTCGATACCATTCCTGGCCCTAAGAAGGAACAACAACATCTACCATAACCTGATATCAAGGTCTTGTACCCAAAACATGAGCTGAAAGGCATGTAAAGGAAGACAAGACCAGAAGCAACACCTAGAAAAATGTTATGTACAATTTAACCCTTGTGACCCAGGTATCACGAAAATTCACTGTTCTTACAGACAACACAAACATGGGCTTTCAGAAGCAGAATATGCTGAAGTAAATGAAATCTGGCCTCAACTTTTTTTTACTTAACTGTCCATGCCTCAGATTGAGCTGGAACATGAGCAATTTTGGCGAGGGGAAAAAAAAAAAAAAAAAAGTAGTCATGTATAGAAGTATGCATTTTCCTTTCAAAACACAGGCAGTGAACTTCACTGATTTTACTCTCCTCTACAGCAATCTTTCCAATTGCTGTCCTCCTCTCCCTCCCTACGTCATGCCAACAATAAAAGCAAAGAAACTCAGGGAAGTATCTGAGCCCCTGGGCTGCACTCCGGAGTGCTTCCCCAGCACTGCTCCATAAACTGCAGCTCTCTGTTGTCTCCATCTGCAAGGGGATAACGTTACACAGAGAGCACCTTGGGTCTTTCCTTCACTGCAGTACAGTCCGCACTCAGTAAGTTAAAAACAAATCCAAAACTTATAAAATATTTTCAAGCACCAAATTCTTACACACCCCAAAATATATACACATATATATCTTCACATATATGTAAATACATGCCTACGTGTGCGTGCACATACATATATATCTATGTGCCCTTTTACAAACATATGTTTGTATCATGCTGCTTTCCTCCCTCTGACAAGAGGAGATGGTAATCTGTTTGTCTATGGAAGAAAATGTCAGGGTCTCTCTTCAATATCCTCCTTCTGACAACAGGCCACATACAACTGCTGTCCTTCCATTAGGGATATAAGTTATGTCCCTGCTCCTTGCAGGGAGGGTTGGACCAGATGGCCTTTAACGGTCCCTTTCAACCCAAACCGTTCTGTGACAAGGTGTGATACGATATGATGTATTTCAGGCATAAAAAGCCATCACCTTCACCAAAGCAGCCTCCCCTTTGCCCTGAAAGTCAGCTGAAGCACTGGAGCTCTCCAGGACAGCTCAACAGAGAGCCCCAAGACCACAGGAGGAATTTGAACACAAAGCAGGGTAATTCTTCCACAGCGGGAACCAGGCATGACACTGGGGTTAACCATCTCCAAGAAATACAGCCCCAAGAGCATTACCAATGATAAGACTCAGAAATGCTCAGTGCATCCAAAATACTGCAGCCCTCACATCCATGGAAGCCCCTACATCATGAGCTCCTATTGCTTAAGAAGTGAACCCATGGGAAAGGGCCACCAAATCCTCTCCAAGGTGTCTGAAGTCTTGGGGGCTTTCAGTTGTTCATGTCCATGTAGCCGAAAGAACTTTGTCCAGCTTGTGCATCACCTTACCAGGCAAACAGAAGTGGGATGTCCTGCTCTTTAACCACAAACTTGAAGGGGGTTCTTGCTGAAATGCCTCAAGGTTCAAAAATGAAAGGTCTGATACCAACTTCTGGGAGAGAAATCAAAAGCCCTAGAACTGCAAGTGTCGTAAGATGCTCCACGTGAATTAGGGCACGGTAAGGCAGCAGAAAATCCTGCAAGTGGTTCATTTGCTCTATAAACCCGCTTGTCTCTGAATAACAAACCGCCTCCTAGTCTGTATGGTATGTACTAGGAACAATAACTAAAAGATGCAGGTTAAAAAACCTGACTAGTTGAATTAAATTTAAGACAAACTATTATATCAAATTATCTTTTTAGGTATTTTTATACTTAATACTAGAGTCATATGATACGTAACTCTCAGGCAGACATATCTTGGAATATGTATTAACACTGAACATAAAATAGTTGTTACATTTTCATCCTCAAAAATCCAGAGTAACTGATAAATCAATTTGTTTTACACAGTATTGCAGTGAGAGTTCAAACGAGTACAAACCAAAGATATTCCAGTAGTACAAAGATATTACTGTAGTCCTTGGAAGACATCTCCTCCTTGTACCGAAACTAGAAATTTTCCAACAAGGCATGCAATTAAATTACACAATTGTTGCCTATTTGTGGGGACCAGCTCAGTAAGCTGAAGAGGACTGCATGTATCCCTGTGCTCAGAACATACCAGTTTGCCCCATGACTGCAGTACTCCCCCAAAGGCTCACTGTGAATTGTTTTCAACCACTTTAACATACTGTGGATGCCAAAGCCCCATTCTTAAAAATAATGTTTTAAACTGTATGATTTAAATATCTTGAATACAAATGGCTTGAGAATTGCAAGTTGACAGGGTACAGTAAGTCTCAGCTATGAATAGTTGCGGTTTTGTTTTGCCATTTGGAAGTGTAATTTTTTTTTTTTTTTTTAAAAGACATTTCAGACATGACATCATTCATACAGGTTCCTGTATTTTGGTGTTGGTGGTTGCTTAGCTGTCACACATTTTAATAAACCTCTGCAGATTCAGGGATGTACCACTTCTATCCTGAAGCACATACAGAAAGATTAAGTTCAATACTCACATAATCAGGAAGTGGAGAGTCATTCGAACCAAGGGAACCTCTTAAGGACTGTGTGGCTTGCTCCAGCACTTTGTTGTGTTTTTTAGACAACAAAGAAAACAAACTGGAAGGAAAAAAAAAGAAAAAAAATAAAATAAATTCAGAATAATATTCTGAAATAGCTAGACTATACAGTCAGTAGAAATGTTTTATTATATACACTGACTTGATTAAGGAATTTTTAAAAATGCAATGCACAATAGTTACAGGATTTTTTTAACATCTGGGCTAAGCAGCAGCAGAATTTGAATTAGAAATATTTTATACAATACATGATGTGAAGAACATCATATGTTCACGATTACGCTCTTAAAAGTCAAACCGTAACAGAAGGAGTGGTATACATGCAGTTTTAGTTCATAACCAGTACGTGTTCACTACAATGCAGTTTTTAAGTTCTCTCGAAACATATTGCAATTTCTCGTGACATATATTGCAATATGTCCTTAATCACCTTGTATATTATTCATTTCAATAACTTAATTGCTTAGTACAGGAAGAACCCAAGTATATGACAGAAGCTTAAGGTATTTGGAGGCTGGGTTTTTGCATTTTACTAGTATATTCTTTTAAACTTTATTTTAGCTTAGGTCAAGGAATAAAGCATTACCCTAGCTTTATAAATAACCTGTGAAATCAGACGTCCATTCACATACAGAGAAATAAACACTTTTTTCATGCATTTTAGAAAAAAGCATGGCAGAGGATGGTGTATTCTGGCAGAAAAGGAGAATGTAACTTGACCACAAAGGTGCAGGGAGAGATGATGAGTACACAGAAGCAGTGGACAAAGGCCACCAGCTAGTGCTCAGCAGCTTCAAGGAGTCATACTTCTGTAAAGCCGCTGGATACCTCAAACATGGCTTTCAATTCACAAATAGCCCACTTGCCCCACTCCCCATCTTGGTATAGGTCGTATGTTTTAAGGATTTCTGTACTTCAAACATTCTTCTGGCATCTTTTTGGAGCATTACAGGACTCCTATCAGGCGTTCCTAGGATGACCGTGTTAGTCCTTAGAGGGTAAAAAGGCTGCCTTGACAAACAAGCATCAACAAAATTCACTAAAGCCTGAGCATGTTGCTCTTGGAGCTGGTGACACTTGGGACAAGGAGCAGTGGTAGGCTCCTTCTTCACCAGATTGAGTTACAAAATATTAAAGCCAGTTTAGTAATTAAAAAATTAAGTGGCAAAATACTACCTCAGTGCTACATTCTAGATAGTCTCTATTTCTTGGAACTGGAGGACAGCTTCAGCACTCAGAGGCATGTGCTTGGAAAGCTTTTCTGCCTCAAGAAATGATGCTCAGCATGTGAAGAAGTAATCTTAATTTTACTTAAAATATACCATTGATATTGTATCCTTCACAGATGGTAGGAGTAGATTTCTCCAAGTATCAGTGCTTGTCCCCTCGTTGCTAGCCAAGAGCCTCAGGAAAAGGCTTTTCCAAAACTTCTCACCACCATAAGGAATTAGTTATGCTTCTCAACACCAAGTCCTACCTCTCAAGAGTCAACCCAACGTATTCCACCATTTCCCAACACCTCTCCAGTTAGATATTTCTTAGAATAGATTAACAGCTTCCCTTTAAGGACAACCTTTGCCGCACTTAAGACAACTAATTGACCTGCGTGAGAGTAGGTTGAACCATCCTCAAGGTTCAGTCAGAGTCTGTCAGCATGAGGGACAGGCTTGAGATGGCACAGCTGAAACCAAGGCTGGTACCATGACTGCCCTGCTCCTGGTCCCACCAGGACACTATCGCTGAGGAGGTCATAACCGCAACTGGACTGATATGGTAAGAATGTTGGATGAGATTACAACACATCTGTGGTGGTTACGAAGGTCAAGAACATTTAGTGTTTTCAGGATAACATGATATCTTTGACATCATGAAAAGTGGGATTTTATTTTTTCCTTTGTGCTGTCCAACTGAACTTCAACAAGACGTGTCATTCCTCAGACAAAATGGCAATCTCCCACTAATTCCCAGCTAATAGTCAAACCACTAGGACATTCCATATTAAAAAAAGAAAGAAGCAACACAGAGTAAGACATATTAGTAGGCTTTCCACCTTTTCCCCCTCCCATAATCTGCGATTGTATTCACAGACTGAAATCCTTGCTCAAACCAAAATTCGGACTTGCAAACTGGTCCTCGGCCTGAAACAGCAGCACTACTTTTCAAGTCACTGGTATTTTTGAAGGCTCACATTTCAGAGATACTGTCATCAGCACCATCTAGTGCTGTGGAGACAGAATAATCGCTTAAAACCAACCTGGTGATGCTTATGGTGGGGGTTCAGCAAGAACAGGTTAAATCTGGTGTCTGTCTGCTTCAGAAGATACAGATAATTTCACAGACAGGAAGGATTTGGAAGAAAAAGGGTTTCCAGCTAGCAGAAGATTCTCCAAAATACATAAATTTTGGCTGAAAAGGACATTCAAATACAAACAAAGAATTGGGATCAGGATTTTGAAAAGTGCATTTATTCAATACTTGTGAAGAGGAAAATGCACGTACAATGGTATCCCGTGTGGAACTGGAATAGTGACAAGCAAATTTATTCTCTCTAACAGAAATTTAGACAACTGGGACAAAGAAGGTGAAAGGAAAAGGATGGAAGACGGATATATTTATTTATATCCTATTCTTGCTTCCTTGAATATTTTCCTTTTTTTTTTTTTTAATTAAATGTAATGTAACTAAACTAGAGTGCTTGTTTATGGCATAAGCAATCCCTTGGTGCCTGATTTCTATTTCCAGTGCAGCAGCGAGGAGGTACGCTCTATTATACGTCGTCTTTGGCACCAGGGCATTCCCTTGCTTTCCTGCCACATCTCATCACCTTCACACCTGTGCTGAGACACTTCTTTGTGGGACCGCAGCCCAGAACACCAATGTTCAGGTTAAAAAAAACCTCAGCACAATTCTCTCCTTTGTCAATTGGTTGTCCTTCTCAAAGAAGCATCCTTTAGAGGAGCACGAGGGCAAGGACACATAGGCAGGAATTTTTTATACTAGGAATGAAAACATACAGCAGAATAAAAACATAGGGCAAACTCAAATTGCTCCACAGAATCGTTACAACTAAACAGAAAAAAATAAGGCCAAATACTGTGATTAACTACTGAATTTGGAAGTCCAAAGAAAGTGGTGTTGCCTTCCAAAATGGTGTAAAACTTCACCACCAAGTAATTCACTTACTATGCCTCAACCTCTACTTCTGAAAATCACCTTGATAAATATCAAATTAATTTTTAGAGTATCAGAAAAGATTTAATTACAATCCTCAAAGGCATTTACATGAAATTTAGCTCATAGAAGTCTTTTTGTAAATCAACAAATGTTGGCTTCCAAAGGGTATGTGTGACTTTGCAGCAGTCATCTTCAGTGTCTGTAAGGGTCTAGGTTTTATTTTTATTTTTAAGGCATAAATTATGCAATTAAAAAAAGGCAACAATGCGTTAGAAGAAGATTGTTCCCCTCTCCACAAGTGACAAGTGCCAATTCATGGAGAGATGGAAATTAAGACCGTCTCCCAGATTTCCCACATGTATTTTACTCCCGCTTTTATTTTTGCCCCACTAAAAATCAAGTTGAGGTCCAACTGAAAAATATGTATACTATGTGGTCACAGAGAGCAGCCTGCACAGGTTGACAAGAATACAGAGTTTTCTACCAGAACACTTTTCCTCTTTTTTCTGCGCATCTCCATCGACTGTCAGACAGGCTATAGAGCTCAACAGCCCTTTGATCTCACCCTTTATGGATGCTTTACAATAATAACAACAAATCACTTTCAGAACAAGGGAAATGTCTTGGTACCTCAATCCATTTCTCACTCACCGAAGTACTTGCGGATCACTGTTCAGCAAGCAGAATAATAGGCTGGAACAGCAGCAAGATGAAATAACAGCTAGTATCTATTATGGATCATCAAACCATGGATGAGCTCAAGCAATGAGAAAGACTCAAGTCTCAAGGTCTAGTATTTCTGATTTTACAGGAATTATGAAAGCACTGGTTTCTTAACTTCCTCTACGTGCATGAAGCATTTCTTTTTAATTTAACACAAGCCTGAGCCTGGATCAATAAATAAATTATTACAGACTAATCAGTAACACTTACTTAAACACAAGTGATCTGATTATGTGTTGTTTGCACACACAATAAAATTCAAACTAGTAATTTATGAATTTTGACGTTTTCAAAAAGACAATTCCACAAAGCCTGCGGATCAAAAAAATAAAAAACAAACCTAAACCAACTATAATAATGGGAACTCATTTAACAACTTTGTTCTTGGCCCACCGAAAATCACAAGCCAACAATCACGAAGAAACAAAAAGCTTCTGCAAGCTCTGCAGAAAGTGTGATTTATAGCAGATAGAAATAACTTATAAAAGTATACTTCTCATATACAATAAACAAACGTATAAAATGGAACTTTTGTAACTAAAAAAGTTAGAAAAAAAAATAAAAGGGAATTAAAATCAGAAGTTGAAAGTAAATCCAAAGTCAGAATTTGCTCAAAACTTGAGCTTTCTGAAAACCTTGCACAACAAGGAGGAAAGGTACCGGTGTACTTTATTTTAGTAAAGTAAATAGGATGGCCCAAGCTAATGACATACCAGTTACTCCTGAGCATAATAACAGAACAGCTACAGTGAGACTCGCTCTGAGGAGGATATCATCAGCATAGAAACACAGACCTTGACAAGCATGCTCAATTTTTTTTTCAATGAGACTGGAAATAAAATAAAGCATGACAGTACACCGGTTGTAACAGCCTCCTACATGTCATTTATATGACTTTGTTCCACATGGGATTTTTTTATTAAGAAATGCAAATGCTAAAACGTAACATGTCACACGTTCTACAGATCTGAACAGTTTGAAAAATCTTCAAGCTTCAATCTGGAAATAAGATTTCATAATAGGACCAAGCAGGAATATATTCTCAGCCATTCTAAATGCCAATAGCTATTTAACATTCGCTATAGATACCAAAATACTGTCCATGATATAAAGATGATATAGAAGATGATGCTTATCATCGTACACCAACCACAATGAAATACTAGGATTAAACTTTGCAAATGACATATTCATTACAGAAACATCAAATAAAGAGATAATGACTTTGTTATTTAAGTTTTCTTTATCCTTCAAGAAGCTGGACACAAAATAGACTTGTGATTTAATGCAGCCAAACTCAAAGATGTAAATTTAGCAGCAAAGGACTCAAGCTGCTCCCAAAATGTGAAGAATTTCACCTTGGGAGCAGAAACTAAAGACCACCAGACAAACAAGCAGCCGCCCACAACGCAGCACAGCTGCTGAAAGAGGAACTGTGGTGTTAACAAAAATATCCAGCAAAGTCTGGCTCTGTGGCACCTGCCACTGGCATCCTGTGCGCAGACTTCACAACGATGGTTTGAAAACACAAAGGTTCAGAGAAGAATCAAGGTACTAATCATTAAAGCAGAAAACACATCTCTCTATGAAACACTCAAGAAACTCAATTATTTAATGGATTTGAGAGAAGATGCAAGGGTGAGCTGACCAAAATACAAAAATATGCACACAGAGAAAAGCTGGTTTATGTTCAAGCTTTCATAAGGAGAAGAAAAAAAAAAAAAGTTACTGAAACAGAAACTGAAGTACCAGTTGCATGGGTACAGTTCTGTCTTACAGAGGTGGCTAAAACCAGGCTTGAGGTGCAATAAATTCTTAATTACACTGTCAGAGCAATGGCAGAGAGGAGAGAAAAATCTGGGAGGAAAGAAGAGAATCTTAACACCAAGCGTATGAGCCGAGCTTAGACTGATGCTGTGACACAAAGGAAGAGACAGAAGCCACTACTAGAGAGCGGGAGAGAAACCAAGCACATTAGCAGAGGAAGGTCAGATTGAGTTATATGACGGAAAAAAAGAGTAAGATTTGGTCTTCTCCCAATCTAACTGGTGAGCTTCTCAAGCAGAAAAAAAATTCATTTATCTGAATATTCAGAAATACAGAATTACTTGAGGACTAAAGCACGGCCCAACATAATTTATCTGAAGCTTGGAAATTCAAACGCTCTTCTCACTCTCCTAGTTCAGAAGTATACTGCAAATAAACCGAACAGCACACCAACACAAAATACTAGCTGATCATGGAAAAAAACAACTGTTCCATAGATAAAAAAAATTGATGATGAATGTTCTCAAACAATTCAGCAACACTCTGTGCTGTTCCTTCTCTCTGCTGTCATGTACATGCCAAATGTACTATTGTTCTCAATTTTAAAGAATTAAATATAAGCCCTAACACCGAAACCACATTATGCAAATCCTCCTTAAACAACAGGATTTTACAATGCCTGTGTGAACACAACAAACATAACAGAAAAAAAACCCCTCCTTTATACAGTAAGCTCTAAAACCATCTTTGTTTTGAAATCTGATGTCTGAAAGTTAAAACTATACCTTAACTCCTGTATATGCACAGAACACTTCTTGGTTTTGATTTTTTTTTTTTTTTAAATGGATTAGAGCAAAAGAAAGTGTGCTACGGCATGAGGACTACTTGTGTACTGGGTAAGACGCCTATTTCCAAGCACAGGATTCGAATCGCTCATCTGCTTGAAGAATGGTTCATGTATGGTCACATGAGAGGGCACATCAAAGCAAACACTCCACTCTGTTTCATATGAAATACAATAAACGTATTGCTAGTCCTACACGGGGGACCGGTTGCAAGCAAGTGGGGCAGTTGAGTAGCCTTTCTGTGGGTGATGGAGAATGATCTGTATGCACTTAAGGAACCAGACCCAGGGAGAAATCCATTTAGCATGAGTAAATGCTGAAGAACGACCAAGTCCTCAAATGCCCGTGTCTACTGAAGACTCCTTGAGGCATTTTTGCATTTAAATTACCCAGGCTGTAATGGCACATAAGTAGAAATGAGAGAGAATAGCCGCGGAGAACTCCAAGGGCTATCCAGGGCAGCTGACTCCACAGAGGGACACTGCTCTTATTTACTTGAGCCCAACTTTAATGCCTGGAAGACATCTAAGATCCCAGGAGAGAGAAGCTAACCAATTAAGATATCAGATTGCTAAGGAGAAAATAAGAATGTACCTTGTATCTTTCTTTCTAATCTCATAAAGTTGAAGCGTGACTAACTTCTGCTGAATAAAGCTTGGCTGTATTTACTATTGGGTCCATCTGGCTTGCGGACATGATCTGAAACCAAGAGAGTTAGGGTGCGCAGTCTCCCCAAAGGTCATGTATGCAAATAAAATAGCTCCCCAAAGAGTGTTTAAAGGGTCAGGGAATGAAAAGGGCTTATCACAGGTAGCAGAAGGTCCACGTCAGGCTGACATTGCCACGTTCTGACTTTGCTGGTCAGTGATCAAACCCTTTTTTTTTTTTTTTTTTAATTTACTTTTCTTGTCTAGTGCTTTCTCAAAAATGTACGCTTGTGTCCCCTTGGAAACCGGCTGTGCGCCTGAGCTGTCTGCTATTTCAGGGCAAATCACAAAGCATCACAAATGATTTAATGCAACCTAGGTAAACAAATTACTTCTATCCCATCTTCCTGTTAAATAGTAAGCATTAAAGACTGTCCTTTTAAATCTACAGTCCTGACCTTGATCACAATAAAGTACTTCAAGATACCTTTAGTTAATGACAAATGCTTCTCATTAATTTAAATGAGTATTCTTTTATCTGCCACTGCTTACATATGAGGAGAGAGCTATAATTCATGTGCTACAAAGACACATTCTGCCTCCTAAATAATTTTTTTTTATTATTAAGTAGAAAAACACGCAGCCACCATACACTTGCGGCAAAAGTATATAAGCAAATTCAGAAGCATCTTAGGACAATTAATGGAGGCTTTGCATTAACAAACAGGATTTCCTGTTAAAATGGAATCAAAAAGACAAAGAGACTAGAAAAAACATGGAAGCAAGGAATCTGATGTGGTGAAACAAAAGTAAATATTTAGAAAAGTAACCCCAGAGTTTCATTTGCAGAGAGCGGGAAATGTGTTTTTCAACTGAAGGAGCAAATTGTTAGGCAGCTCATGGCCGCTTTCCAACCAATGTTGGGAAACTGATGCTCTTATCGCTAGAGACGTAAAAGGCACAGAAAGCAGTAAAATCCTTCCTCTCTATCTGGGTACTGATAATTTCATTCTCCTTTTGTCTGGCATGCCAAATAACATCCTCTTAATTCCACTTAAAGGACAGAGTTGGGGAAGGATGAGGAGCGCTACCTAGAAACAACATCTTCCTAACTCCGTGTTGTATTAAAGTATGAACCCAATAACCAGACTGCGATCTACTACAGGTCTAACCTGTCATGCAAACCTGCTGTATTTTTGTCCAACCAAGAGAGTGGCAAGTGGCAAACTAAATTCAGGAAGGCTGAAAACTATGGGGGAAAAGGTATGCAGTCCAGGATAAACAGAACGCATGTTTGCAAAGCTCAGGCTAATTAGAAGGTTTATTCTGAGATAAATATCCCTGAATCTGCCGTAGGTGTCTCAAGGCATGGATGTAATTCCTTTGAATGCTCCCTGTGTTTGTCCTGTTAATGTTTTATTGGAATACTGAAGGGGCAATAGGGTCGATAATATTTTCATTTCATCCACTTGCTCTTAATTCAATAGGATGTTTCATAGCTGCTGAGAGAAGACATTTGTCTTGAATTAGGACAAAACTATGTGGGTGAGAATCGGAGGAAATTGCTGGAGAAAGCAGCCTGAGCAAAACTCCCACCCAAAAACCCAAAGACAGACTCTGAACAATGAAACAACAACAAGAAAATTAAAAAGACATCATTGCCATGAAATCTAAGGTCCAACTCTTTATCCTTTGAGCAGCCTTTATTTGGCATGGCTTTGCTCAAACACACTGGGTGTGCGTGTACATACGTACTTATACGTATTTGGGTCACTGCCACACTTACAAAGCAAGCTGCTGTGCCTCTCTGTACTGGATTTGGATCCATGTTAGCAGTTAACAGACTCACTCCATAAGCAAGTCACAGGGTACGTGTGTTGCTGACAGTCCTCTTTAGGCTAAGACTTAAGCAAAACATGAACCTTGAACCATGCTTCCGTCACCAAGAGTCCTCACTGCTGGCATTGCACATCACCCACACTCCGCCCTTCCAGCAACCCGGCTCAGTAGGGGTTTAGCTTTTCAGTGCCCTGACATGGTTAAAATGAATCATTCATTGCATTCTCCTTTGAACCTTGGAAATAACATCACGGCTTTGACCTAACTTCACAAAAACGAGCTTCAATATTGAAGCAGTAGAACAAGGGAACAAGGTGCTAGGAGGACACGTTATTGTGCTGTAGACAGATGATACTGATTGTGTCTTACGTCTTCGTTTCCTTTGCCCCCACTTTCTTCTTCTTTAAGCTCTGTCCAAAGGGTCTCTGCCATTCTTGATCTACATGAATGAGTTTCATTGTTTTCCTCGTGCACTGACCACCTCTTCAGTCAAGTGTCCATCGTGATCCTAGCAGTGTCCCACTAAAGGTCATGGAAAGCCTCCACATGCCTCTCCTTAATCACTACAGTTACTTTAATTACCCTATTGACACAAGCTAGAAACATTTTTTGAGGAAATTTAAAAAAATCAGTTGGGCCTATCAGGACTTTACAGTAAAGCTCTTACAAAGGACCAAAAATCCAAACCAAATACAGGTCTCATCGCTAGGACGTGCTCCCAAACATGATCTTGGACACAAGGACTGCCTGTTGCATAACAATGAGGTCATTTCTAGACTACTAAAACCGCCCAAGGAAAGAAAATTTGAAAGATAACATATTTGTCTCCGTAGATAACTTCTATAACTGTTCACAATGGGTACTAACTTTTCTTCAAATACAAATCCATAAATACTTTATATTTTCTTTGTGTTTGTGAACCACTGAGAAACTGTTATGACTATCACTGCACGTAAAAATATATCAGTAATTAAGGAAATCAATATTTTTTTTTGTCTTCCAGACAGAGTTTAGATGGCATGTGTTCAGTGTGCCCTGAGGCCACACAGAGAATAAAGATGATGTAAAAAAAAAAAAAAAAGCAGTGAATTACTACATTCAGAACAAAAAAACAACGCATAATCACTTAATTAAAGATTGTGGGTTTGCTTTTGAAACACAGATGCTGAATTAAAACTTCAGAGAACCTTAATCTATTATTTCCTAAACTTTGAGTGAAATTTCAATGTTGAATAAGTAATTTATTTTAATACAAGAAGTGCGTAAAACAAAATATTGACCGGAGTGTATTACAACCTTCTTCAGCAGAGTACCTCCACCCATGCTGTGTCAGTGATTTTGGCAAAAAAAAAAAAATCAAATCTTAACAGTATTTCTAGGCACAAAAAAAAAGCATATTTTGAGTTGCACTATTAAAACACTAAAGTCAGAGAAGCAGTTTGTCCCCTACAGTTTCACCAGGCAGTTATTCAGAAGTATGTTCCTTCTTGGTACACTGAACTGTCTCATCCTTCATTGTATTGTCAACATCAATCTCCTTTGTTGAATTTCTGTGGATTTATGTACTTAGACATAAACCTGCAAAACGTAGCCAATCATAAATAAACCTCTTTGCAAAGGAAAACTCATGTCAAAATAGATAGGAAATAAAAAATAGGTCTTTTCATCCTGAAAAATATCCACATCATTGAAAGAAAACATTTATCAAGAACATTTTTTTTTTTTTAAAGGGATGTTATTATTGAGTTAGAATCCAAAAGCAGCGGATGCTGAACAAAACAAGGGATAATGAAGCTTTTTGGAAGAGTTCAATTCACTACGGAAAAAGCTCCAGTTAATGATCCACATGGAGGTCAATTTGGCTTTAGGAAGCCCCAGCCTACCCTTGCCCAGTTCAGCACAAGTGCTGCGCCAACATCCTGGGAAGCCAGCCCACGGCATCTTCTTAATTCCTGTTATTCAACATTTTTATTTATTTCCTTAATTTCTTTATTTCTTTCCTCTTACTAGCTAGAGCCTCTCAACAGCACCCATGTCCATTCCTATACATGTGTTAGCAACAACTCCAAGGCTTTTCAGCTGCTTCATTTTCCATGCATCGTTACTGTGAACAGTAAGGCTGCCCTCCCTAACATCTCATCCTAACTTTTGAGAGTTCAGTGATTTTTTCTCCCGTTGTTCTATAGCTCTCAAAAAAAAAAAAAGTAAAAAGGAAAAGTAACCTGTGCAAATATACAGCAAGGACCCGTAACTGTTACAAATGAAACTCCCGACTATGGCGCATATATATATATAAAAAAATATATAAATATATATATATAAAGAACATACAATGGTCTTCAGCATCTACAGAACATTTTTCGAAATATATTACAGACAGTTTAAACTACTTGTCATTGCAGGAAGATGGCAGTTCCAGACCAGACAGTCTGGAAGCCTTCAGGGAAGAAAAAGTGTTTGGAGTACTGAGTTGTCCCACCTTCTGTCTCCATCATGAGTGCTGGTCTCAGAAAGCACAAAAGCGCATGATCAAAATCACGACGGCTCACAGCAGGAAAAGGTTTGTCGGCACTACTGAAGGAGCTCAGTCTTTGACCGTCTTCTCATTTTTCACAAAAATATTTTTCATATTTAGCAAAAAGCGCGTCTCACCCGTGTTTCATAATCCAACTTTGACAGAGCTAAAATGTAGTCAACGTTTCTCTGTAGTCTGCCTGTCAGGGTTTTAAAATTTTGTTCTTTGGTTAAAAAAGATTTAGAAACATTAAATGGGCATGAGGATCCCTCATGCAAGAGAAGGCAGATTTTATTTTAGGTGACGCTCCAAAGTTACTGTTCATTACTTTTTCAGTAGTAAAAATGTCATTATTTCCCACATGCACCGTCATCCTAAATTACCTTTTTCACTACTGAACTTGTTGTTCTAAAGAAAGTTTATTTTATTGCCTTCAGACAAACACACTCAGGTCTTGGGATTGGTGGGAAAACTGATAGAGATTTCATTTAATGATTCATTTCTGCATACTTGCAGTTGTGCAATATTTTTCCATCTTCAAAACCAACATGATACGTATTTTTGTTAAGTCCCAGCCCCTCAAGCTGCACAGTAATTAAATTTACATTGTCTTCAATTTATTTGGAAATTAACCTCATTCCCACAGAGAAAGGAGGTTCTGCTTTTGCACTTTACCTCCCACTTGGTTTTGTACATCTTATTCCCTTCTGTAATTCTCTCTGCCTTTATCAATTCAAAAATCCACTCAAACGCCTAAATAAATGCCCTCCCCATAATGTACTTTTAAAAAGACAAAATTACGTGATGTTCCAGGTCATTCTGTGCTTTCCCCAAAGCAAAGCAAACACTTCCAAGAACAGACTTTGCATGATGATAAAGCAAACACCAACAGTTCTCTGTTCTATAGAAAATTAAGTACAACCCTCGTGGGACGGGTTGTTAATTGCCCTCCACCTTGGGTTGGAGTTGGAGCATGGGATCAAAAATAAATGTATTGCAGTGGGATATAAAGACAGGTATTCAGAAGAGACACAACATGGTTTTCTAGGCAAATACAAAAATATTGCAAATTTAAATTCATCCAGGTGACAACCCAAGGTGTGCAAAAAATGAGTTTTCACAACCTTGCTGGCGTAATCTGGATTCATTTGTGGCCAAAACTATTCTGGATGCTACAGCAATTTGCAAATGTGATCAACCATACACACAGTAATGGCTCTCAGAAGAAGAATCAAGATAATCAAATTGAGCCAAGTTGTGACAAACTGATGAAGCAGAGGCTTGATAAGTGGACAGGGAGGTGGAGAGAAAACTGGCTGAACAGATGCACTCGGAGAGCTGAGGTCAGCAGCACGAAGTCCAGCTGGAGGCCAATCATGGGTGGTGTACCCCCTCTGTGGATTCTGGGGCCAATGCTCTAACATCTTCATTAATGATCTGGCTGGAGGGGCAGAATGCATCCTTGGCAAATTAGCAAGTGATAAAAAAACTGGGAGGAGAGGTTGACACACAAGATGGTTGTGCTGCTATTCAGGAGGACCTGGCCAGACTGGAGAAACAGGCCAACCAAAACCTCAGGAAGCTCAACTAAGGGAAATACTAGACCCTGCACTTTGAGGGCCAACTAACAGGACCTAAGGGTCCTGGTGGACACCAAGTTGAACGTATGCCAGCAGTGAATTCTCATGGCAAAGAAAGCCAATGGCACCATGGCCTGCATTAGGCAGAGCGTTGCCAGCCCATTCAAGGAGGTGGTCCCTCCTCTCTGCTCAGCACTGGGGAACCCTTATCTGGAGTGCTGGGCTCCCCAGTGGTAGAGATAATGCACATACCAGAGCGTGTCCAGCAAAGAGTCACAAAGATGACAAAGTGACTGCAGTGTCTGACATGTAAAAAGAGGCTGAGAGACCTAGGATTAAGTAGTCTGGAGAAGGAAAGGCTCGAGGGGCTCTCAGTGTGTACAATTACCTGATGGGAGAGTTTAAAGAACACAAAATCAGACTTAGTGGTGTTCAGAAAAAAGACATGAGGAAATGGACACAAATTGAAATAAAGGAAATTGCATTTAAACATAAGAATAAAACCCAAGTTACTCAGATGGTTTATAGAGTCACTGTTCTTAGAGATATTAAAAATCACAGACCTGGGCAATGAGCTCCACAATCTCCAGAGCTCCCTTCCAATCTCAGCCATTTGGCAACTCCCTGAAATCTCCAAGTTTAGCTAATAGCTAAACATTTATCACAGCTGCCACAAAAAAAAAAACAAAACCAAAAACAAAACGCAAGGACAACTGCCTGCTGGAAACTAACACCCCGTCTATGCAGAAACTTTGTCAAAGCCACAATTGCACTATAAAGTCCTTTGGGAAACACAGGAAATATATTTTAGGGTAAAATCCTGCAGTAGCAAGAGGACGGCTTGGTGATTAACTAGAACAATGCAGCATCAGAAAGATCTGATTTTATTTATTTATTTTTAGGAGTTTTTATAATCACCAATTTTTAATTTCTGCTGGGTGAACAACAGATTGAAAGCAAGGACTTGCATTCTTCTTGCACTATGGAGAAAAGTGAACTATCTACGTTGAATTCCCTTAAAACTATTCTGCAAAACTGAGGAGCAACTACACCAGAGTGCACAGCAAAACTCTAATTTAAGAAAGCACAGCTCTTTGTAGGACTGTGCACTACCAAACACATGCCAAGAGCTTTAGTGATGTCTAACAGTCGGTGGGGTAGAGGTTCACCTTCATTATGGCAGAGGTTCCTCCAAGGCTCACTTCTCAGAGGAAGACCACTAAACTGGACTGCACTTCAATCTACGACAGCTTACAAAACAAAAGGTCTGAATTTTCACCAACTGGAAGTAAAAAAACCTATCCTGACACAAAACCCCACCTGATGGGTCACTTATTTTAAGGCACCTTATCTTATCCTACTAACAAAACTAGATTTTCTTCTTTCATAAAATGTTCTGATAACTACTAAGGAACACAGACGAGCTGTGATACTGCACACTATCCACCTAGAAGTATCCAAAGTAACCAAGTACGTGAGACAGCAACATTAAATGGAAACTTTAAAATATTCTTTCATTAGTGTACACGTATTGAACGAGTTTTCAGCTAGGCTGACGCCCCAGAAGACTTTTCCAGCATTTAGAAGAAAATCCAAACACTAATCACTGTCCTGGAGGTTACACTGGGGCTGCAGGATTAGTCATCTTTGGAAACCAGTTGTGGTGGTTCTTATTTTCCTCTCCCACTGCTTTTTCTGAACTGTGGCTGGTGCAGTGGGAGCATTCTCATCAATGTTTTCTCACAAATTCAGCTTAAAAACAGAAAAGAACAAAAACATTTAAGAATAGCTCAAAGCTCTCAACCCCTACATCCTGCCATAGAGTGGGGATCCAAAACCTCCTCACACAACTTAAATCAATCTTTTGGAGGATTAGAGTAAAAAGCTGACTAATTTTCCCTCCCTTTTTACTTTTTCCACCTCTGCATTTTTTGGTCAAATAGGCTGTGGTGAGGAATGGCAATATCAAAATGTGAGAAGAAATGACAATTCTTGTAGTTGGATGTTCTCATTGGAAGCTGGAAATGAAAAGAACAGAAGAAATAGTTCTTACAGTGTTACTAATCCTGCAAAATTGGAATGTTTTGGGTCATTTAGATCAGTATGAACAGATCTGGATGCCAGTGTCCAAGTCTTTAGCAGTTACATCTCCGTTAAGCAGGTCAGCAATGTTCCCTCTGTTTCCTCCAGCCATCTCCTTTCCTCCTTGTCCTGCTCGGGGGCTGCGCGGCCCCTGTGTCATCCTGGGGAGCCAGGCCAGGTCTGAGGGACTCAGCAATCTGGGGGCTCTGCCTTCATTGCAATGTGCTTACAGCACCGCACCGGCGGCAGTTGCCTCTTTGCTGGAGATTCACTAATTTAAATTGAATCGTCGGACAGCTGAGAGACTACGCAGAACTGCCCTGGAAGGAGAACCGTGAGGATGATGTTTCTAATCACTTGTTTTGTTAATCAAATATTAAAGATGATTTTTTTTTTTTAATATAACCCTTTTCCACACAGGCTAGTTGGAGCAGCAATTACTTAGGAAAATGAAAACTCTCAGGTATTTACACTAAGCAGTTCTACCCTGTGGCTCCTGTGCAGAACACCTCTGCAGCACACATGCCAACACCTGCTTTGAGACAGTCTGGGCTTCCTGAAAAAAAAATAAATCTGGATTCTACTATACAAGATTTATCCCTTGGACTCATCACTTTGAAACTAACACGCCATAAAGTAGCCAGTTCACGCAGACCAACTAGGTGTGCTTGCACAACCAGCCCCAAATGAGCAGGCTCCTCAGCCACGCACTGCACACACAATAGCCCACTAACCAAACCACATTCCAAGTGAGAGCCGCTTATGATGTTAAGAGTACATTGTGAGGTTCTCTTTTTTTTTTTTCCTTAACTGCACTATCGATTGTTGGGTTTATTGATTAAAAATCAGTGCTGAACTAAATTTTTCTGTGTTTTATGGAGCGGGATACTTTGCATCCAACCTTAAAAGGCAATGTCTTGTCTCCTACACTAACAACATAAATCTCCTTGCTTCTGTTCTTCAGTCCTTTGTCAAAATTTCATTCATCGCTACTGTTCAGCAGTGATTTGAATCCCTTAATCACCGCTATCTCTCTCTCTCTCCAAGACACACTGCAAAGATATTTGCTCCGCCATTCTGCCAAGGTACTCGTGAATAATTTGTTACCCAAGGTTTGCAAAGTTCTTTGAAATATTTCAGTACTTAAGGCACTACCCAGTTCCAGGTAGACACCCACATCTCCCTCTAAACATCCATGTGTAGGGATTAAACATTCAGTTCTCAATTCATTGCAAGATGTAGATACTCCTTACTGTTTAAAATAATTTTGAAAAGGATATATTTCAATGCCTAACTTCAGGCACGCTGGCTGGAACATCTTATCAATTGTGCTAATCCTAGCTGCAGGCAGTACTTTCCACCAGTCTCACCCAAACATAATGACTGCTGCAATCACAGCTACAGTCTGTTGATTTCCAACGAGAGCTCATGATGAAGAGGACTTCTGCATAAGCCAAAATGTAGCTTTGGTGAGAATCTGTGCCTTAATTTGACAAACTGGAAGATGTTTTGAATCAGTAACACATGCTTGTTATTTTCCAAGTGAATAATTGTTTATATTTAGACAACAATTATACATTTTACTAAGTTGCCTTCACTAGCCAGAAGTTCATGCAATGCTGTCTGGGAAACCAAAACAGGTAACAGCGGATGACCTTCTTGGACAAAACAACACCCACACTGCGCTCCATGCTGCCAGTGACAATGACTTAGTGAAGCTGCTGGAAAGATGACGCTCTGTGCCCAAGGAGGTGACACTCTGCACCCAAGGAGAGTCAGTAGATACCACAGAGGAGCTGAACCTCAGAAAGGCTTTTTGGTCTAAGCAGAAGATGGCCTTACATGAGCGTAAATCCTTTCTGCTCTCAGCTATGAATTATTAAACTACGTTCAGTCTGACACTGATTTTACTAGCATTCTCCTGAACTCTTCAGGCACGCTATAGAATATTTCTCTTTTTAGTCTCCAAACAATAGCTTATTTAGAATCACAGAATCATAGAATGGTTAGAATTGGAAGGGACCTTCAAAGGTTATCTAGTCCAACCCCCCTCAAGGAGGTATGAACACAAAACCCCGGGGAATCTGACCATACTGCTACAACGGAACATGTGAAAGTAATTTTGTTCCAATTTCATCTCATGGGAACATGGGCTTATAAGCATTCAATTAAAAATAATTCCGTCTGATCGAGATGTGTTTTAGTTTCACATGCTAATGTGGTAGAATGCGTCTAGATCGTGTCTGTGAAATTTTTACCAGGGTGGGAGGAATAATGACTATTATATAGAAAGAACATAGCTCTAGCAATTTTTCCCTTCCAATTTTTTTTTTTTTTTTTGTGCATGAGAATGAAGGGTTTTGGCAACCTGTGCTGTTTTGTACTATTTGGGTCAGATCACTCCGGGGATAGTACCTGGGAAAACAACATTTGTAACAGGAAAATTTTGAATTAAAATGCAATCTTTTAAAGAAATCTGTAAGACAAACAGAACAACAAAATCCTGCATGGCAATATGCCTGTAACTCTGATTTTTAATGCCACAAGAAGCCACTTTAATCAGCTTGTCTGACACAAGCCATCGGAATTCCCTCAGCTACTTCCTCCTTCAAGGCCAATAGCTGTGGCTGGACTTGGACGTATCTCTTAGGAAAAAATCCAATCTCATTTAAAAATTCCAATCTTGGGAAATCCAGAGCCCTTGTTAAACTATTCCAATGAATCATCCACCATGTGAAAAAAAAAAAAAAATGAACCAGTCTCAGTCAGTTTTGCTTCGATTTCCAGCTACTGGAGTGCATTATACTTCTGCATACTAAAGGGCCCCTTATTAAAGAATTTTATTTACCTTTAATCTCCCAGGTTATTTCAGAGGAAACTCTCAAAACTGCCCTAGAGTACCTCCAAGTCCTTTCAAAGTCAATGCTACCTGGACCTCTTATCCCAAAAGCATCACCCACATGCATGAAATTCTACTGGCTCTGTGAAAATACATCTTGCTTTTATCAGGCTTACACCGTCACTTTTTGATATCAGCAATCTCTTCCCTTCATTGATCACTGCTTCCCTAAAAACTGTTCTTAATACATTATTTTAAATACGGTAGGAGGTAATGAAGCAACACATGAGGGTTTCCCCTAGTCCTGCACCCGCACTTGACGAGCATCCAGTTGAACTGCATTTTGAAACCTACAAGCTAGGCAATTTTGCACCTGTAAAAAACCCACAGCATTGATTTCATATCTCACTGGTTTCTTGATCAATATGCCGTGTAGTACGAAGACAAGTAATTTGTAATAGAATTATTTATAAACACCTCCCCTCTGCCAAGTCACTCAATGTTGAGTGTAAAGTGGTCCCTCCATAATTAAAAAAATCCAACTCTTCAATACAATTATCAGCGGTTGACTAAAAATCACAATCAAAAAGCAATAAAACATTACATTATATTCAGTCAACAGACCTCCTCCACCACACCATCTCAGCAGCCAAAGAAAAAGACTCATCTCCCAACCTGTGATCCCAGATCGGGAACCGAGTCCACAAAAAACATCTTGTGTGGAAGCTCAGAGAATAGTTTCCATAAAAACTTACAGGCTGCTCTATAGAAATCTCAGCATATTGGTAAAAAAACCCAACAGTCTGCATCTGCAATGAAATACTAATGTAGCTTGATTATATCTTTTTCCCTTTGCCCACATTCACTTATTTTTATTTACTACTTAAGTGAGTTAATTAAATTTTGTCAGTTGTTCCATGGTTTACCTAGGACTGAAATTCAAAATGCACATACCATAACCACTGAAATCAATGATCATTACAGAAATCCACAGCATTGGGTTTGCACTGAAAATAAAAAATAATTAAAAAAAAATTAAATCTATTAGGAAAAAGACCATTTTTGAGTCTTTAGGGTAAAACACCGGTAATTGCAGTAGTTTGAATTTGTCAGTGTACAGGTGATCACATTAAAAGAAAAATATTGTTAATTGTTACAAAAATGCGCAATCTCCAACTTCTACATTAGAGGTAACCCCTGAACGGGTACCAATTCTGTTCTCATCGACCTTCTGGCTTGGCAGGGCACTGAGCAGAGCATAGAGAACATTGCTTGTGGAAGCAGAAAGGAAAGGAAAAGGACTGGCAGATTGTCAGTCAGATGCCAGTTTTGGTGGCAAGGTGCAGAATCTTACTGAAATATCCCGCAGAATCAGTATTGTCAAAGAAGAGTATCACGTTAGTTTACTCTTAAAAAGTACTTAAATATATTTTTAGACCTTCTCATTAGAAAAATATAATTTTTAAAAAATTCAAATAAGTTATCTACCATTCAAAAAAAAAGTTTTCTTTACTGATAATCAGCTGAAGCTATTTCTCACCTGTGACGGGTCCAGATCCCACCACTTTCATTATTCTACTTCTAATCCCATGACGTAAGTGGGTTTATTCATAAAACACGAAGAAAACAAGTTGTTGTTCAAAGCTCATAAAGACATAAAAAGCCTTTTCAATAAGGTCCAATTACTACATCAAAAATTATTTGCCTTCTCTCTGAAATTTTTATCAGGTTATTTACCAAAAAGCTTTTCAACAGCTCCTGTGACTGGGACCCCTTGTGAGGCAAGACTCACGCATAATTTTCCTGCAGAAGTAAGATTTTTATTACCTTCGGAAATTGTCTCATTCTCAACCAATATCATCCGCCTACACCAACTTAGAACAACATTTCTGTTTTCACGCACCACTTGGGATGGAAGCCTACCTGCGCTGACTTCACCCTGGGAGACTTGTTTGCACAGACAGTCGTGTTTACCCCGAGGTGTGCTACCAAACAGAGACCTTCCCACTGGAATGATCATTCAAGTCAAAATAATACTGCTCGTCTTATTGATTTCTGTGTTTATATATTGTCCCACCTACCCAATGTTTACAACAGAGCTGTTATTATTTCACAATAATGCTTTGATTTCAGAAATGTTCTCACCAAGAGCCCCTTCAGCCTTCTGAAAGCCGGCCCTTTTCTATTTTCCTCCTATTTCCAGTTAAAGCACTCAGTTAGTCAGAACTTCTGAAAATAATATCTATTACTTCTGATACTTGTTCTGTACGCTGTTTTAAATACAAAGTACCAAATATTGATCCTTACTTCACTGGGAGCTTAACCCACCAGATTTCAGAAGTTCTGACTAACTGAGTGCTTTAACTGGAAATAGGAGGAAAATAGAAAAGGGCCGGCTTTCAGAAGGCTGAAGGGGCTCTTGGTGAGAACATTCAGATCTCCCATTATCCAGCTAGCACTCACGCAAGGTTGACGCACTATTTTATTTGCACTAACTTAAGGTGAGCTTTCTATAATAACTCTTTAAAAACTGAATGTAAACAAATGCTCAAGATGATCTATAGAATCAGAGAAAAAGGACTTCATACCAGTCTAAACCCACTTTAAAGAATATTAACTGATATACTTCTCCGTATTGCGTTAATCCACGCAAAAACCATTCAAGGTTCAGGAATAAATCTATCTGCTTCATGTTGCTCCCCGTCTTGTATTCATAGACTAAAGCCAAAGAAAACACGTCACACTTGAAATCTTCCAGCTGTTTGCAAGGACGATACTCTGACATCTTTTCTGCATGTACTGAAGGACGGGTCAGTAACCCGTCCTTCAAAAGAACACAGGACTGTCTATGCATTCCTGGGATCAAGCCCTGATGGACGACCCAGCTCACACTCCAAGGAAAAATGGAGCTGGCAACTGGATAAGGAATACAAGTATGACTTCACCCTCACGTTGCAGCAATAGAAACATTTCTGGTAATCAGCAGGGTTTTTCAAAGCTAACCTCCAAGGCCCTGACCCTGCAAAGTCTGCACATTCTTAAATTAAAGGAATTGCATAATTCCATCAACTCCTATGGCATGGGAGGAGTATGGTTGCAAAGTGTATCCTCTACAGGCTTCAGATAATGGGCCAGAACACTTCTGAAAGTGAGAAATAAAATCTTATTAGATACGTTTCGCTGTTTAAACAAACCTATCACTAAATAATAAAATATATGCAAAATGGCTAAACTGTAAATTTGACTTATATTTCTTTTTTTTTTCCTCTGTGCAAAAAACTTAGTTCAAATGAATTCAAATAATTTCTCCTTTTGCTGTGCTGTCTCACAAACATGTTTACTCAATTTACAAGGCTCAGCAAAACCATATTTCCTGCTTTCACACAATGTCAAGCTAGCTATGAAAATAAAACTGTCCTTAATTTGTTCAGCATCTCAAAACAAATCATTGCTTGTCAGCTGCCTCTCACTAGTACACGCACTAAACCAGCTTCATTTTCAAAAACAATTTTCCTGAGATCAACTGCAACCCAAAGAGGTTTAAAACAAAAAGGGAACACACACGAGCATTAAAACATCAATACGATGAACATGCAATTCGAAAGGAAACCATAATGGTAAGAGTGGAAGAACATATTTCATATCACAAAGCACAGTTATGGCAATAATCAATAAATAGCACAGCCACAACAGAATTATTAGACAGCAGGAATGACAGATTACAATCCCAGGCTCACCATTCATGCTACACTAATGTATAGCATAATAAAATAGGGATTGTGTCTCCTCTGTTTTAAACTTTAGAAAGTAACACTGGCAATAAATGCCAGTTAAAGCTGCCTGGAGATTGGGTACTGCAGGCTTATTCCCCACAGGCTGGGGGAACAGATACCATTTTCCCTTCCCTCCTCCCCACTTTAACCAGCGGTAGCAGTTCAGTAAGAGTGGGACATGTGCCTATAGACCTGACAGGTCGCCACCCAGTATCTTACGCAAACCATGGTAGCTTGAAAATGTGAACAACGTTGATCAGCCACCAGCATAAACACATTTTCCCAAGTGTTTTAATGGAGAAAAGTGGTTATTAACCACTACTAATTAGGCAGTGCCATCATTCCAAAGCCTCCTTCATCTTTTCTCCTTTGTTTTACTTTTATTAATTCCCTCTCCCCACTTCCAAATTAAAGGTACAACTGTTCACATCCATATTTATGCTTGCACACAAAATGTAGCAAAATAGTCATAAAAACTGTGATTCTACAGGATGTCTAAAGAGAGGTAACATCATCTGGTGTATCAGAACAGTGTTAGAGACCAGTCTTTACTCAGGGCTGAGTCTTACATTCTTCACTAGGAGTCCTGTAAAGAGGCTTGGGATGGGAGGGTCGTGATTTATAAATCACTACAATTAACTATCCTCTGCCTTTAGTAATTTATGCACTCCACCTCTTCCCTAAGCAGGCTGTTCACAGGATAAAACACTGCACTATTTAACAGGTTGGATGCATGGATTCACACAAACTCCACTTTTTTTTTTTTGACACCTCCATTTATGCCACCGTATTTGATGCTATTTACAGACTTCTGCAGGCAGGTTTCCTGAGCACACAGTTTTCTAATCATATATTACCAGAACACAAACAGAGAAGTAGCCACTAAAAACTGCTACCTATATATTTTTCTATTTCAGATACTCTGCCCTCTTTCCATCTCAGAAAAGGACAGCCTGTAATGAAAACCTGAGATTTTACAACCTGCCAGGTTGATATATTCTAATATATCCCAAATGATGTCTAACTTGCATTTCACAAAGCAACACCAGTAAACTATTTCTCCAACCGTTTTAGTACAAGGACCAACTACATGAACTATTTACTCTACAAACTTCACAAGCTTGTTGTAGGAAAATGTGTACGGTACTTATTTCCATAAAGCCACCTGAAGGATGTAATATCCATGGACTAGGACTTAATCCCCCAAGGATGATTTCGTCAATTTAATGTTGTAGCACTGTAATTGTACAGAATTTTGACAATTCAATTGAAACACGCCGGAATAATTAAGCCATTTCTTTCGTGTTTTTGGGATATAATTCGTGTATGTAAAGCATTCCATCTTAAACAAGATTTTTGTGTGGACTTCCCTCATTATTGTTCATTTTTAAACAAAGTCTTTGAAATCCTAGGGTTTGGCCTACTTTAATACTGCACTCCTGTTCCAAATTAGTCTGGAGAATGCCGCTGGGACAGCTAGATTTTCTCCTGTTGAGATCCTCCAGTGTAACTCTTCATCATTATGTATTACTATAAAATTCCTTTTGTACAAAAAGAGCTTATTTCAGCTTGCATGCCGTATTTTCTTCCCTTGACAATCAAGCTGGTTTTACTTATGTTTACTGTGTGGTCTATTGCTATTGTATGCCTGCTTAGCTGGGAAGCTGCATTTCCACCCTGGATCCTTTCCATGTTCTGATCATTTCTGTCATGCAATTTTTTCCCCTTGTTCTCCCAAAGCCTCTAGCATCTTGCTAATATATTTAATTATCCACAGCATCAACAGTGAAATAGTAAAACTTAAATTTTCACTTGGAGTAAACATCTTAGAGAAAACATTTGGGTACTGCAAGTAGAATTTCTTTTTAAATTCCCCGCTATTTTACACTTTCTGTAGAACATCTATAATTCTGCATCACAAACAAGGATTTAATGTCGTCATTTTGGGCTGACAGATTCTCGTAATTCTTATTCTGTATAATCAAAACTAATCAAGCATATCAAAAAAGGTAGCTCTTTCTTAATTTATCATTAAATGCTATGACAATTTACTGAACTTGAAGGAAAAGTTCTATTGTTCCCATTCTTGACAAGCAGTTTATATAGAAAAAGTTTTGGAAATAACAAGCATCAGGGAAGTATTAGAGACATTAAGACAATTTCTGTCTCTGCAGTAATTCCAAACAAACTACATAACTGTATGGAAGCTTTGTGAATCACAGCTTACATTCTTATGTCATAGCTTTGGAAAAGGATTAAAATACTTTTATTCTAACATAAAAAGCATTTAAAACTTCCAAAGGCCACACATTAATTTCAGAAGTTGTATTCCAAATTTAAAAAAGCTCCAAACCAAATCATTATTAGACTCCCATTTCTACCATACATTTTAGGACACACATCAAGGATGCCACAAAGACACAAACCACCCCCTTAGAAATTAATGTTATTCATCAGTTCACCGAAAACATGCACAGATCAGTCACAGAGCATGCAGCATGCAGTAAACAGAGAGCAGAGGTTAATAACCTGGAAGCATAGGATCTGAGAATGTGAGAACAAGTTAAAGACAAGAGTTCCTCTCCATTGTCACTGAGGGTCGAGAAGCAATGCTGCAGCGTAGAGCAGTGAGAGTGGGGGAAATACAGTTTGTCCAAGACATATACATATCTCCGCAAGTGGCGGCAGGTATAACTGAAAGACAAGGGTAAAGGGAGAAAAAACAGAAAAAAAGAGGTATTTTCCTTTAAGAAAGCTAAGTCATGGTTTAACGTCCTTGGCTTTTGTGCCAAGAGTCAATGGAAGACGCCAAGTAAGCAAGGGAGCAGTTTGACATAAAACAACAGTTTCAGAAGGCACATGGGTCTGTTGGCCTGTGCCCATATGCTGATTCTATCACTACCACAACGGCAACTCGTCAAGTCTCAGGTGTTACAGACGCAAGAATTTGGGGGGCTTTTTTTTCCCTCCTCCCCTCCTGTTTTTTTTTGTTGCTATCATGTTAATAAAAAGTTTTTGCCCCCCTCTCAATTTGCCTTGAAAATACAAATGCTGAGTCTGAACCTGGTTTACAAAGTTCACCATTAAAAAAAAACCCCTGAGAGTACTCACAACATTTAACTATTTTCATAGAAATGGACATGTCACTTTAAGGGAAAAAAAATTCACACAGAATTACTGATCAGCGTGAAATGCTCTCACGGCCTGTGATTCCAGTGGTAGAGTGTTCCTGTGGTTAATTCCAGTTCCTCAGACATGGTGCTTTATCATAACTGAGTTACACATTTAAGACCTGGTCAGCTTTTTCATTAAAAATTACAATCACTTCCATGAAATAACCATAAAGTAATCAATAAAATATTCAGTTATTCATACTAACCAACTCTGAATGCCCTTGGTAAGAGATATATCCCCTACTCCTATTCACTGGATATCGTCCCACTCCTAATGGAAGGGAGAATTAACTCAATAGAGTAGTTCACCTGCAACAAACTCCATCACTGGTAAACTACGAAGCACATACACCATGTAACCTCAAACGTCTATTACTATAGGTTTTGCATGGAAACTACTTCATTGCATCACATTGTACAATACGCAGGTGTGATGCCCGGCGTGGGGAATTCTGCCCAGGGTATAGAGTGTGGCAAGTCTGCCAGAAAGAACCTTAAGCAGCCTGTGAGATAAGACAGCTCTTCGTAAGCATCAAGATACTTCTACCAGACAGTTTGGTACCCCTACTGCAGCCCGAATCAACAAACACCTGAACTCTGGGCTGCAATCTCTTTCTCAAATAATAAAAAAAAAACAACCAAAAAACAACAAACAAACTATAGTTTCATAGCGTCATAGGTTGAAGCTTGGCCAATGGGTTATCTGCCCCAACTGTCTGCATTTCACAGGCTAGTATCTAGCCTCTATTATTATACTATATTATATTATATCTGTAATTCCCTTATTGGACACATGTGGATAAAACATTCTTTCAGGAGACCAAATTATTCAAGTACCTTGGGCAAAGGATAGAGCAGAACCGAGTGCCACCAAGAGCTGACCCCTGGTGCAACCACTGGGGCTGTGAGTCTAAGACTTTATCAAAACCAGTATCTCCACCTGCTTTAGTTTAAACAGCATTCACTGCTGGGTTGAAGTCAGTCACCCACCTTTGCTCTGGAAGCTGAGGAACACACAATCCCTTTTGACACTTCCTCAGGAGAGGAAGCAGCTGCAAGTAGGCAATTTCTTAACCCATCATGCCTTTTTTTTTTAATCACAGCATATTTTGAGCAGCACAGTCTATTCTCTTCACTCCCCAGGCTGGGGATGGAGAAGATAAAGAACGGTATTCACAGGATCCCATATCGAGGGCAACCCTCAACACACAAATCTGCCCTTCCAGCTACCCACACATGCCACAGAATGTTGTCCAAAACCAGATTAAAGAGCATATTTTAGAATCACAGAATCATAGAATGGTTAGAGTTGGAAGGGACCTTCAAAGGTCATCTAGTCCAGCCCCCCCCGCAAGGAGCAGGGACATCCCTGACTAGGTCAGGTTGCTCAGAGCCTCAGCCTTTAGAATGATGCTGTTTAGAATATTTAAATAGTCATGAAATGTTCAAGGAAACATTCCAGGCCAGGTTGGACGGGACTTTGAGCAACCTGAGCTGGTTGAGGATGTCCCTGTTCCTTGCAGGGGGGTTGGACTAGATGACCTTTGAAGGTCCCTTCCCCCCCAACCATTCTGTGATTGCATGAGTCCACTATTCCCATTTAGTATATTTTACTTTGAACGATTCCCACATGTCCTGTCACTGGATGCTGGGGAGAAGAGCTCAGCACCTCCCTTTCCACTTCTCCTCCTCGTGAAGCTGTAGAGAGCAGTGAGGTCACCCCTCAGCCTCCTTTTCTCCAAACCAGACAAAGCCAAAGTCCTCAGCTGCTCCTCATAGGACATGCCTTCCAGCCCTGTCCCCAGCTTTGCTGCCCTCTTCTGGATGCATTCAAGGACCTTCATACCCTCAAGTTCTGGAGCCCAGCACAGCACACAGTACTTGAGGTGAGGCCACACCAGCACTAATTACAGCGGGATAATCACCTCTTTTGACCGGCTGGTTATGCTGTGTTTAATGCACTCCAGGACGTGGTTTGCCTTCTCGGCTCCCAGGGCATGAATGCACGCCATGGCTTCCTGCAGCTTTACTGAGTGTCCCTGGTGGTCTGGAAGCCTCCTGAGGACCTTGCACGAAACATGTAGATAACCAACAAACAAATGAGATTTTGCTGAAGATTCTTCCAAATCTTCCATTTCTCATGTTTGTCTAAAGAAAATTCAGTGTCCTAAATGGTCACTGCAATTGTTTTGGTACAGGGGATGACATCACTCCAATTTTAAACTGGAACTCCACGTAATTCAAGAGGAGTACATGAGACTACAGTCACGGACTAAACACTTGGCAAAAATAAGAGCTAAAAAATAAGAAGTGCTGAAATTCATGATATGCTCACATCAATTTTTCATCCAAAATTTTAAGGACAGACTTGAACAAGCAAAACACGCAGAGTCACTTACAATATTTATTTAAACTAGAAAGTTGGTATTTTCTCTATTAAAGTCAACTGCAACTGTAAAGTAAATACATCAATGACAAAAACATAAACAGCACCAGGCCAACATCTTTTTTAACAACGCAAAAAGGAAGCCAATTGGGCAGGGTATAGAAAAGAGATGTAAAACCGGTATATAACTCCTCTATAAATACAGTGTACTCTGAAATAAGATTCAAAACAAAAATTCCCAGTGCTAATGTTTAAGTAATACTAATTCCTAATCTTTCTCTTGGTGCATGCCAGATTTTACAAAGGCTATAAATCTTTAATGTTATTGAGAAAAAGTAAGGTCTTGAAGACATACACGCCACATGTATTAACTCAGAGAAACTAGATTAATCTGCAGCAATGAAAAAAAAAAAGCCAATTCTGCTAAGCCTGATTAAATATTTAGGTCATATTGTTTCTGTGGCAGAATTTGAAAAATGCACGGCAAATAACATCTTTCGCTGAGTTTGAATCACTATACTTTCAAAAGAGAGTTATGCTACAACACGACTCTATGGGAAAGCCAATATCTAAGCCTTTTTATATAAAAACAAACAAACAAAAAAAAACAATGAAAAGTATAAGCTAATTAAACTAGCACACGCTAGCATCCCAAACTATCTATAGAGATGTGGGGAGAATGTCGTGACATGCTATGAAGATTGTACTGTGGTTCACATTAGATAACTTGCATTCTAGGAAGTCCTACTAGTCATTGCTCTGACGTTCCCAACAACAAAACACAATGAAAATACATTCTATACTCAAATATCACATAGATGATAAACTAGATCATCCAGTCTATGATAATGGTTTATTTATTCTCTGCCTAAAATATCACCTATTGTTATTTCATACAGTATAAACAAGAGAAACGCAAACCACCAAAAGCCTACCTGCCATCCTGCCAACAGCAAAATACATCGTAGACATCATAAAATACTAGAGTTTTGGACAAAAGTTTTTGTTTCTGTTTAGTACTCTGCTGTTGATGACATGATGAACCACGGTACTGAGGAAGCACAGAAGAAAGAATACTATGTAAGTATTTGGGGTTTAGTACTAAGGCTGTTAGGAAAAGACTGACACGCATACATCATTTGAAAGCTGGTTTGAGTTCTTTGGGGTGGGTTTCTGCCATCATATGTTAGAACAGTTAAGCTGCTTAAGACACAGTAAAAGTTGGTACTGGGGATGCAGGAGAAGACATTGGCCTTCACCATACCAGAACACCTAAAACAATTCATACTTTTTCAGTCAGTTTCAATATTTTTTAATTATTATTCTTATCTTAGAGTTGTAATTAAGGTTGAAAGGGAGACTAGGAGGTCTCTAACCCAACCTCCTGCTGAAAGCACGGTTAACGTTGAATCCACACCAGACCAGGGTTTTGTCCAGTTGGGTCTTGAAAGCCTCCAGGGACAGAGACTCCACAACTTCTCTGGGCTGCTATGCCATTGTTTCCTTGATCACGAAAAATTGTCTTCTTCCATCAGGCTGGAATTTCTGACTTCAGTTTATGACCACTCCCACTCATCTTCCTGTCACACACTTCTACGAGGAGCCTGCCTCCAGCTTTGCGGTAACCTCCTCCTATGTGTGGGAAAGCTGCTACCAGGCCCTATAACCGAAACTCCTGCCACAGCCTTGTCCTGACGCCTTCTCTTCTCCAGGATAAACAACCCCAGTTCCCTCAGCCCCTTCTCCTCCACCAAGTCCTCCAGCTCCCAACCATTGCCCCAACCATCGTAGCAGCCCTCCACTGAACGTGCTCCAGTTTACCACCACCTTTCTTACATCTGGGGACCCAAATCCTGGATGCAGTTCTCCAGATGTGATCTGACAGACAGTGGTCCTGCAACGGCATGAGTCAGCTCTCAAAGCACACCCGGATATGTTTCACCAGGTCCCATGGACATGTGTGTGTCAGTTCTCAAATAACTCCTGATTTGATCCTGTTTCAACTCCTTGATCCCTGCCTAACTTCCTAATTTAAGTAACTGAGTGACTTCTCTTAGCTTTCTAAAAATACTTCATTCTTGCAGGCCTACTTTTCAGATACACTAAATTTCTGTCTTAAAGCACAGAGTGATGACAGTATTTTAAATTACATCATTGCAAAACAGCAGTTTGGAGGGGAGGGGTCATTATAGAGTTAAAAATGCCATAACAACACAGAACAGAGAAGCATGAGAATTATTTAAATACTTAAGCAGCAATTATTTGTGATAATGTGTCACAGACGTAAGTTTCCATGCCCTGAAGAAGCAGCACTCTGTCACAGTACTGGCCAAATGTACACAAGAAGCTTACGAGAGGAGTATTATCTTTATGCACAGAAGTATTTTAGTAAAGGAGGGCAAGGAAATTAAACCCAAATAAGTTCTGGAGATGTCTGATAGGCTGAAAAATCAAATGATAAATACACAGGATTCTTCCACAGAAAGGTCAAACTACCTCTGTACGGATGAAGTTGTACCAAAAAGAACAAAAGGATTTGTATATTAGAAGCAGACACAAGGAGCTGATGACCGTAAGAACAAAAAAGAAATGAAAGAGCTGGGAGGAAGTGTCTAGTCGGTACGGATGTTTCAGAGAAAGAGTGAAGGCTTTAATCACCCAGATACACTGGTTACTTGCAAGGGACATATCCCTGGCAGCTTAAGGGATGCTACTGGGGGAATGTTACTTTTGAAATCTCCTGTGCTTTTATCCTTTGGCTAGACAGTTGTGATAATTCACAGGCTCTGCACAGGATTACAGAAGATGCCTATGACACTTGCATTAACGCAGACATTTGCATCTCAGTCTGCGTGAATCTGAAAATCCTCCATCAATGGCTGCAGCAGCATGAGAGGAAGCACGGTGACGAGTCAGCAGCACTTGTCTGAGCCCTCGCCCTGTTCCGCAGCAGGATTCGTCCCATGTGAGCCCACGTAAATAGTGGTATTTGGAGAAAGACTTACTTGTGGACCCAAGAGCACAATTAACAAGTTACAGAAGCATGTCTCTACACAACTTCACAGCAAATTTATTTATTCATTGCAGAACTAAGTGCATTTACTTCACCTAAAAGCCTGTTCTTTCCTAAACTTGCTGAAGGCCATTAGCATTAAAAAGGTTGAGTCATTCAACAGTTATAAAGACCTGATGCACATTAAAGTTGTTAAATCCTGATTCTTTCTTCTGTACCTACACTTTCATCCTCCGTTTAAAAGTGTAAGATGTTTCAAAGTGCAATATTCTCTTTGTGAGCCATGCAAACTATGGTTACAGTATATGGTGGTGGGAAATAGCATGGCTTGAGTACTTAAGAGACTCAGAAATGTCATAAATGGTTATCTTGTATTCCTAAAATCAGAAAGCCTGTTTGAAAATCCTCACTTAAGTGTGGGATCTGAATGAACTCATGTGGTGGAAAGGAAGGTTTTCAGGAGCAATTTGGAGAGCACTGACACAGTTAGTTTGGTGTTATCAGTGACTGCTCTGCTTCCCCCCTTGCAGTCACTCATACCTCTCCTGGCTTCACATACCTGGAGAGAGAAATTAGCTCCATGAACTGCAAAGCTGGAAAAACATTAAACAAATACAATAAGACCAGTTAAACTGAAATAAGCAGCACTCTGACAAGAGAGAGAGAAAAAAAAGATTTATCATCAATGCTATATTTTTGTTTCGTACTAATGCTTACTTACAGTCATAATACTATTTTAGTCTGTCAGATAAATCCTCGTTAAGTCCATTACTCATTCATTTCTTTAGATCATAGTGCACAGTTTTTTCCAAAGAGAAAACTTCTAAAAAGGAAAGAGTACATACTGTATCTGAATAAAGCATTTAATGAGCCAAATACTCTGCAACTGAAGATAGAAGACAGGTTCAAGCAAGTCACTACCTTGAGTCACTTCTATTTCTGTATATGTATATATATATTTCTGAGTATAGGAACACTGTCCTATAAATACGTTCCACCCAAAACAAACCAAGAAGACAAGACTGCAGTTCCTACAATTCTACTAGAATAGAAAATAATAGTTTCTAAAAGACTATTAGAATTCTCTTGGTTTTTTTAAATCTCAAAAGATCTTATGTAGGACAATTTATTGCTATAAATCAGACTTCTAAAAATGCAAGATTCACATCTTCAGTGTATTGCACATTAGACACCCAAATCCCGAAGAATACAGTGGGATACAACCCAGTAAACATTTTAGTGGCCTTAACCTTTTTTTCCACACCAGCTAAAATAAATCAAAATTGCATTAGCAGGACTGGAATAATTCTCATTTTTTGCTTCCTTTCACAATGAAACATGCGGAAAACTTAAGTGATACAACTGAGAAAATCAGTTTGCTCTCCAAATTCATCTGTAAAACAACACTATCACAAAAATAATTATTTCTGTACAGGTTTCATCAAATATTTCTTCCCCTCCATCACTACAGATGTGCAAGTTCAACAGTTTTAAAAGCTGTAAGGTTCCACCAAAAAAGAAAAGTTTAATTCCCCAAGTTGAAGACTATTATCAAACTGTACTGTTTCCAAAAAAGCTTATGTGGCACAGTAACTATGAATTCAAGATGGGACAACGGGACCTGCTACCCCCAAACTACAGCTCTCTGTTGCACGCAAGTATCTGTGCGATACTCTGGACTCCCTGAAACAGGTATCAAGACTCTGTGCTAATCTGCATCATGTTCACTTAATCACACATTCTGCCAAGTGATGACCTGGAGCTTGTTAAGACACTGAAGTCCCGTACGATTCCCTGGATGGCAGGAGACTAAGGAGCTGTAGCAAGCAATTCCTCATGGAAAATGACAGGGTTATCACACTGGCTATGTCTTAAATGTTAGTAGAGACACAAAAAGTGGTCAAGGGAAGAACAAACCATCTTCTCCAAAGTTGAGCTTTTAGAGTGGTAGATACTCAGATACTAAAAACCTTTTAAAGCCAGGTAACGGCATTTTTAAGGAATCCTGTGCCATGATACGCAGAGCAGAGGATAACATAATTCAACCACTGCTTCGTGTGAGAAGATCCTGAGACAGAAAGAAGCAAGTTTGTCCGAGACCCCTCCATGGTTCACGCTGATCCAACCTATCTTAAAATAAAGCTGTGAGTTTGTCCATCTAGGAAATTTCCATAACTTGTGAGCTCGCGGGTCCTGGGCTCCAAACACTTCTAATGGCACACAGGGCACTCAACTGCTCACACCAGATGGGGGACGGGGGTATTAGTGTCCCATCAGGTGCCCACTCAGAAGCCCCAGCAGGTTCAACCAGGCTTAAACCAAGTACAAGGATATTTCCATGTTGGAAACAGCTGATATCAGCCTAAAACCTCACCTCCATATGTTACACACAGGCAAAAACAGGCGAGCCCACACAGAGCACTCCTCTTTCTGTTGATACAGCTAAAGTAGCATTTTAATACGTTTGACCATAGCTACACTAATGCATAGTTACAAAGGATGCTTCATTCCTTTTAAAAATTAACTTAATTACATTGACTTCAGTAAGTCATACCAGCAAGAGGACATTTGCTACTAATATTCTCTTCTCCCTTATCTGAACAATTGTTGTCTCCCCTTTTGTCACAGCCTTTCCTACTAATTGCAATGACACCTCCCAATTTTGGAATGGCTGATCAGCTTATAAGCTTCCCCACAGCTAATCTAGGTCAACAAGCTACTAACAAGGCTGGCATATGTTTCTTTTATTTAATGCTATCGAGATCTTTCAAATTGCTTCTGTCTTCCAACAAAAGCCAACTCCATAGATTCGGGAGCTTCTATATGCGTAAGATGTAACAGTGACAGCGCAGAGGATGAAGAGCGTGAAAGAGCAAGGCAAAGCTACCCAAGGTTGCCCAGGTGACACAAAAATCTCTCCAGATATCCTGCTGTGCACACAATTTCTACTCCTGAGAGTTCAAAGACTAAAACCGAAGTTCAAACTCAGTGGCTTGGAGATGTTTGATCTTCCATTCCCACAATGTCCTCTTTCAAACATGGCCTGAACCAAATATTGTTAAGGTCCTTTTCTGAGAAATCATTATTTTTCACTCTACTTGGAACATCTAATAAAAATGAGATTATCACTTCTGTAACATACTGTACTGCATGGGGGCTAAAAAAACAAACCAAAACAAAACTCATTATAAAGCAGTTTCTCAGAAATAGAATATATGATTTTATACCCAGGTTAGATAACAAGTGTTTTATCCTCTACACTAAAATGCTACAAAACTATTTCAAAGTTAAGAAGCATTAAAAGTAAAATGTTTTTGAGGTTTCTAATTCTTGTTTTTGAGCCAATGTCAACCAGTCAATCCTGTGGCCTTCCATACCGAAGATAATTTATTGCTAAAATCTAAGCATACGGTAAACAGCACCAAAGCGAAGGTCAGAAGAAAAAAGAAATCAACACAAATATTTTAAAGTAATGAATTCATCAACGTACTATATGGCAATGAAAGCTTGCTGGGATGAACAAGTAATTTGCTGCTGCTTTAAAGCAAACACAGTAAATTAAACAAGCTGGTTGAGTTGCAGACCAGCCATCTAAAGTTGAATCCACAGAAAGATGCTTTTTCCTTGTTAGTTTCAGTGACATGATGTCTGACTGAAAACATCAGGGACAGGAATTACCGAAAGTCATTCTTTGTATCAACAGGTCCCCCCAGCGTACCAAACTACAGTCCAGGGCTGCTGGGCATCCTGCACACTCACGGTCTGCACCACGAGCACTGCCAATGAAACCCAACATAAGCCTGATGTTAAAAAAACTCCCTTGTTCAGAGAACTTAGAAAACAGTCAATACTGTTGCAATAGCTTTCATTAAGGTTTTTTTTCCTCCAGCACAATGACAATCCATGTGACGCAAAAGATGAGAAAAAAATTACCTACCATTCTTGAACAGCTCAGACCAGAGATATTTACATTTCACTATCAGAAACAAGGGATTTGTGACTATGCCCCTCCCAATATCTGCAGAGTTTACCTATCACTATATATTTTTAAGTTAAACTCTTCATTTTCCTCAAATCCTTTTTTGTTTTCTTTCAGTTATTAAAAAAAAAGAAGAGGCAAGCTGATGCTCAGAAAATTCAGTATTTAACAGCTCTGGCCACAGGACATCAATTCCAAGACCCCCTTTCAGAGCTTGATCTTTTATTATTGTGTAATTTGACTTGTGAAGTCTCTTCATGTACACTGGTGTAAGAGCAGAAGCAGCCTCTTTTCTCCAGGGCTTGCTACTATGAACACTCCTGTGTTACGATTAAAAGAGCAGTAAACTGAGAGTTAATTTAATGGTCCAATTAAGATTTGAACACAGAATATAAAAGCCTTGTCTACTAATCGTTCTTACGGTGGCATTAAAAAGCTGCTACCGAAGGCCAGGCTCCCAGCGCACACAGGATGATGCAAACCTGCGTGTTTCAAAGCATCCTCGGAGCCACGCAGCTCTAGGCAACAGAAATCCCTTGTTACACCACCACCAAGAGAGGAGTAATAAAGGAAGCAGGAACTAGAGATCATACTATGTGTTAATAAAGGCACAGGCTGGCTATTACGTTATAACTGCCACTGACATCTCGCTTGTATTACATTGCTCTTTGACTAGCAAAAAACGGAAAGCTGCCATTTCTGAAATTAGACTTTTCCAGAATAATGTTTCATAGGGTCAAAGGCTTCCACCTTCAAAATTCAGAACAATTTTAGGAAATCTATCTGAAAAGTGGCTTTAATTTAACACCACCCATTCCTCTGTTGTAAGAAAGAAGCCAGAAAAATTAGTTTAATACAAGTATTGCACACCCTATTCTCTTAATGTCTTTTTCCCAATTTATAAATCTCAAAGTTTGAAATGCCTACTAAGCTAAAATTTTACCCTTTAAAAATCAGATTCCTGGATGAGAAGCAACTCTTCTGTTCCTGTATTCAAGTTTTCAAATGAGAATTAAATTAGAAACCAAACAGCTTTGAAGCATGCATGCAGCAACTCGGCCTTTTTTTTTTTTCTCCCAGTTTTTCTTCTTAAGAAGTGTCTTTGATTTGGGTAACTCAATTTCACTAGTTTTCTGCACCAACTATCCCATTGCTATTCGCCAGCAAAAGAGGAAGCTATACGTCAAAGAGCTTCCCGAAAGCACTGTGGACATCAAAGAAAAAAAAAGGCAGGAAAACCAGAATGCTCACAGAGTGTAAAGCCATGTGGGAGAGAAATTTGTTTACCTTCCTATGTGAGCAGACTAACAAGTTTCGAGCCAGTAATTACATCTCATTCTTGCCACTGGTAAAAAATTTCTTAAAGCAATTGTTGAATTGTAATTTCACCACATTCACACACTATCAATTTCAGAGTTTTCAGTTCAATGTGGCCCCCATTGAAACATGCTGATCAAAGCTACTTGCAGCTGCTAAGTAATTATAAACAAATACATTGCAGGAACAATACCGTGTTTCTACAGAAACTCACATATTCTAACTTAGAGATGATTTGTTAATCCAGCATACTCTTAAACTGAGCTTTAAAAGTGCATTTTAAAGCAACATTAAGTACTTTTACTCTTGAAGGATTGTCAAATATTTTCACTCAAGACAATCCTGCCAGACTATAAGGGGAAACAGTATTAGAAAAACTAGATTACTAACATAGGAAACTATAAAACAAATGGTTTCGCTGAGGAGGTGAAACTTCTGAAACACAGCAGCATGTATCAGAATAGACAGGAATTTTTCTTGATAGCTTACAAAACATAATTGACTCTACAAAACGATGGAGACAAAGAAGAGCGCAAAGTGAAAGAAGGGTTTCAGACTCCTCTCTGACAAGGGAAGGCAGACTTGAGGAACCACAGCAATGCAGTCATCCTTTACAAACAAGGATATTTAAGGAAGCTCTATTTAAACTCTATTTAAAAAAAAGGAAAAACCCAGCATTGAGCTACTCCAGTGGCCAGCATCATCCTCCAGGATATCCTACAGCACTCATCACATCAGCTTCAAGGTGGGCTGACCAGTGAGAAGTAGGGTTACCATCTCTGCTTCTTCCAGACAGCAACAGAACCAGTACAGCCGGCCGTACGTCTCCTCGTTTGCTTTTGCAACACGTATAGCAGGGCTACGATGGCACTCAGGTACAATACACTGCATCCTACAGCGTGCGCAAGTTAAAGTCTCTGTTCCGTATCCCTTTTAAACACACCTTTTTTCCTAATTCCACCTGACTCCTGAGCATCAGAAGGATGATGGAAACATCTTTCTTTGTATCATTGCCTGAACCCCACTGAACTGCCTATGATAACCAAAGAAATCAACAGAATATGACATTGATGCAACTATGTGCCATCTTTTGATACATAAGTCATCTAATAGGGAGAAGTGCAATCGACAAAGTGTTCTTTGCAGCTCACACAGCCCTGCATGTGAATAGCTGTGGTGACAGTGTAGAAAAAAGGAAAACTGGATAATGTTTATAGCCCCACAAAGTCACTTAATGTTAAACGTGCATTTCTAATTACTGAGGTGTATGGCAACCTCTAGTGGTACATGCCTGCTTACAAAACAGCAATCCCAACAGACGAAGCTAGAGGAAAAGCATCAAGTAATCAGTCGTCTTCTTGTCACTAATTTTATTAGAACGACATGGGGATGAGATGTCAGAACACAGCCGTTCACAGAAAGGCTCTCCTCTTCACTTCCAAGCGTCACACATATCTAGAGCAGGCTGTCTAGCTGTAGAAAAGCTGAATATCATGAAAGTTGTTTACAAATAGGTTAAAGGAATTAACGCCAACTGACTTCCAGTTTTAAGTGACAAATCGAACACCTGCACCAATATGCCACTTAGGTATGTGGCTTTACTTTTCAGTAATTGTACTTGTGAAACAGAAGCCAAGCAAAGGAAAAACCTACCCTCACTGTAGGCATGTAACACTCCACCTCCACTATACAGCCACCTCTGGTAGTCATTTGTGACAATAATGACATCAACACACTTTTTTTTTTTAAGTAATAGTCTACTAATATAACTTAAAGATACTACAAATGTCAGCACTCCACAAATATGAGAGAGATAGGGTAGCACACTATCACCTTCAGCACTATGCTGATAAAATAGGTCTGTGTATTTAAAACCAAATCAGAGGTAACAGCCGATAGAGAAGGGAAGGATCTCAAAGTCAGGGGAATTTACAACAGAGGACATCCAACATTAAATGAACACTGCCCTGGATCTTAGTATAAAATACCTATCACATCTACTTTCACTTCCAGTAGCTGCTTGTGATAATTTATACAAATCTGCCCATTTTCATGTTTGCTGGAACATGACACATATTACCAACATTATGAAGTTGTATTATATTGAGCTCTTAAGTACACTATATTGAATATTCCCAGATAATTCTTTCATATAAAATAGCCTTCAGAATTTAAAACAATTGGCAGTCTCTGCTCAGAATAGGATTAGGAAAAAGCCTGCATGGAAATGGAATTACTTCTCACATTAAGGAAGGAATCATTAGAGCATCTGGTGAGGCTTAAATTATGACTGTTGTATTGCTAAGCAGATTTTAAGCTAAGTGTTTCACAGCTAATTATTTTAAAAACTTATACCCTAAAATACTTTATATTACATAAAGTACCATCATCTCTTCAGGCTGTTCCTTCACATAAAACACTTTCATTATGGATACTGTGGTTTATTCTCTCAGAGATGCTTGCACTCTGACAGTAGAACCAGAATAGGAATTTAAATATAAATATTCTGCTTTGGCATCACGGAGCAAGCTGGGTCCATGAGTGCTGGCTAAATTTAACAATAGTGGCTAATAAACTTCATAAGGTAGGAAGAGGAAAGACAACGTATATCTCAAAATACCAATCTCTTACAAAATGTGTATTCCAGCTGCTTTTCTTGATAACTGAAACTTTATATTTTGAGAAGAAATGAGGTTAAAATCCTTTATGGCGCTTAAGCCTGCCAGGGAACTCAAGGCCGTAAAGCTCCTGAGAAGAAAATGTTACCATACTAGCAGTAAAGTCTATCAGGAGACAGGAAGGAACTCTCTTCCTTCAGCCTGCCCATATCCTAGCCCCACAGCACATTTTACAACAGATTTTAACACATTTTTATAGCAAGAGCTTTTGATTTATAAGCAATCATTAAGACAGTGACAAATTAGATCCCAGTCTTGGTGGCCATTTTTCCCTATGTGCCAGATGTAGTTTTCTTCCTGCAGAATAAGATCTTTTCTCAATATTGCATGTAAAAATTGTGAGAGGGAGGGATCAAATATGTTCCCTAACCCTCTTTTTTTTTTTTTCTGGTTCTGTTTCAAATTCAGATTCACCTCTCATTACTATGTCTACACTATAGAAGTGTCTGGCTACAACAAGGTAGAAGCTTAAAAATAACAGCATGGGATATCTTTGGATTATGTAAGAATATTGCATTATGTATGACATATGTATCGCATTGCCTTTTTGTTTTGCTTCTTCAGTTGATGAGCATGTCCATTTTCTGTACCTATCCTTACGTTATTTCCAGCCATAAAAATATAACTCCAGCCCTGCTGGCACCCAACGGTTAGGATAAACAACATCCTTCTCAGACTGCTATCCTACCGCACCCCAGTTGGCTGGATATTGTTTGGTTATTATTTGTAACACTGCCCAGCTCAGATCCCCTGTGAAATCTCTCTGCTAAAAGCCGCACAGAAACTAACTGAAAGTAGCTACCAAGAGCTTACATCTTTGGAAGAACGAGAGTTTCAAATATGCCAGTGCCACACATTTGCTCTAAGGTCTCTTTTTCTATTTGGCACATTTCAAGTGTGGCTTTGTTAGTCCTTCACACAATAAAAGATAAATAATTTGACAATATTTCAATGTGATGATTTTTTCCCCTGTTTTCTACCATTCAGCCTTATTGTCTCCTTTCTGCATGCATCAGTGTTAAGAAACAACAGAAGTCCGTCTGACTTCAATAAGAATATTCGCACAATTATGAGGGATAACGGTTTTAAAATAGAGGGAGGTAGATTTACATTAGGTATTAGGAAAAAATTGTTTACACTGAGGGTGGTGTCACACTGTCCCAGGTTGCCCAGAGAGGCAGTTGGTGCCCCATCCCTGGAAACATTCCAGGCCAGGTTGGCTGGTGCTGTGAGCAACCTGATCTGGTTGGAGATGTCCCTGCTCCTGGCAGGGGGTTGGACTGGATGGCCTTGAAAGGTCCCTTCCAACCCAAACCATCCTGTGATTCTACGATTATTTTATGCCTCAAATCAAGCAGCAATGTTGAAGTCACATTGTAACTATGTATGTCTACAGAGATGACAAATAAGGCATCCAAATGCCACAGTAGATCATTGAGATGTTACACACAAGGAGTGCAAGAAAATTTCTGGGTGTTGCATGTCCTTCCTTGGGTCTTGAGATGGGTCTTAACCAGTAGGAAGTCAACCTGCCTCAAAGACGCCATTACAGATGGTGAAAACCACATGTGAGAAGGCTGGAAGAGGCTGGTGCATGGAGGAGACTCACAGCACGTAAAAGCTCCTTTCACTTTTCCAAGTTGAAAGGTTGTGGTGACACGTGTGCAAAGGTAGTGAGGTTGCTGCTGCCACCTCTTCTGATAAGCCAGCAGACCACATGCTTAGCCATTTCAGAACCTAATTAAACCAAAATAATCCAGCTGAACTCCCTTTGAACCACGAGTTTAAATTTTGAAGAGCAGACATCTATAAATTCAGAGCATTTTGACAAAAGCCAAGCCACACAGAAATACACATGCAGTTAGGCTGGATGACTACAAGATTACTGAGTGGTGATAACAGCCAGCTGTAACGGGACTAGCAAGATAACCTCTTCCTGGCCCAAATATAACCAGGGGACCATACCTCACTTTGGTCTGTGGAAACAGCAGTAAAATAAAACAGAACACAATCAAAAACCGGAAATACAGGAAAAAGATCTGAAGCGGAAAACAAAGTATCACACTAAAACCAGACCAAGTTTCTGAATATCAAGTTACTGTATCTCACACCACGCTAGGATCTATGATTTCAGAGGCCAACATTGGCAAATGCTTGGAAAACTCAGACTCTATGTCTATGATTTGAGAAATAAAGAGAGCAGGTATTTAAGACAAAGTCTGTGATATGTAACGGGAAAATAACCCCAATTCAAATTCTGAACGCGCGTTATCACTGCTGAAGGTATGAAAAGAGGGTATCAATCAGGGAAAAGGGAATGGCACAATGCATTCATCCTGGTCACTTGTCCATACTTTTACAACCAACTATTTCCTAAAGAGCAGTGGTTTAAGAACAAGATGTATCTCTTGTTAACCCAGTCCTTTACAAAGTGTACAGGCACGCAATCATGATTTACTTATTTTTGGCACGCTGTCTGTACTTGACAAGCACTACAACGGTGTATTCCAGATCACATTAACAAGGACCTTCCCGGTTTCCCTCCTCCCGAGTGCGGAGGAGGGCTGGCTGCCAAGATGAGAAGGATGCCTGATGCATGATTACCTGCCTTTACAAAGTGGTCTGCAGCACAGACACAAAATGGGAAGGACCAAATTCAGTATCTACTTCTTTAAAGTTAGGACTCTGTTTTAGAACCAGAGCAGATATTGACTATTTATTACTACACAGGCTAATAAACTTTACCAGCTGAAAAGCATGGGTGTAGGTTTTATTGCCCGTATTTGCAGGGTCTTGGCACAAAATTATCATTGCATTATGCCTGGCTTAACAAATAGATCTTTTGCCAAATACGCAGGAAGAAGTAAAGCAAGTTGAAAATCCATTCTGAATAGAACTCGGTACATGTTTATGATAACGTGATACATGACTAAAGAGAGCATAATTCACAGAAATCCCTGAAAACCTTCCAGTTTGAAAGACGCTACTAAGCTGTTTTGTTAAGAGAATCAAAAGTCAGAAGTTTCTCAGACAGAAAAACTAATAATTTTCATGCATTCAGAACACATTCAAATATAAAGCAGATCAAGATTTACTCTGGGATTATTTAGTTATTCGTTATAATTTCAGCTACTTAGTTCACCAGTATCTATAAAGGCATATAAAATTAAAGTTTCTCTATTCCTGAGCTTCAGCAAAGATGAATTTCAAGAGAAGTCTTCATATTTACCTGATGATCCTCTGAGCAGCATACTGGTGAAGTGAGCGGAACTGTGCTGACATATTTGCTAAGGCTGCCAGACAATTTGTATGAAGGTATTTGTCCTGTCAGAAAGAGGAAACAAAAAAAACCCCACATCAAACTGTCCTTTTGATGTACACTGACACCTATTGCAGGAATCATTCAAAAGACTGAGTACTGTATGTTGCTTTAAAGGACACGGTCAAAACCATATATCAGAAATGCAAAGTGTATATACTTTGTGGTGTTTTAAATATGTTTTCTTAAAATACAAGGCTTATAAAAGAGTGATTGTTTCATACAGATTTCAGAGTGTCTATGTGTACATGTATATGCATATATGTATATGTGTATGCCTTCCTATTGTTAGCAATGTTGATTTACAGTGCCATCACAGATTTAACCAATAGTGAAACACGTTCTCCTCCTCTCCCTTCCTCTCTCTCCTTTTTGTAGTCTTATCCTAAAATTTTCTGCTTCATAACTCATCTCCCTATAAACTCTTTCAAAGCATTTTATATATGACACAAATACAACCATATGATACTTCAGCGATCTGGTCCCCTTGTTAGTATCCCTGAAACCATCTGACTAGGTAAGTATTTAAATGTCAATGGCCTTAAAGTCAAGGGTTTTCACAGAACCAAACTTGTCCACTTACCCAGTCCAACATGGATTTATTTTTCCTACTGAAGTCTAAAATATGCATTTACAGAACATAACAGATTCCAAATCCTACAAATACAGGCCAAGATTGTCCTCATTTCTTCCAATTCTTGTGATCATAAAAGTGAGATCTTTAAGTTTCCCAATTTAAAATATATATTTTTTTTGCTACTTTTTCATGTAAAAACTTCTATGGCTTCAATTGTTGAAAATATTCAAAAGTGTATTGTACCATGCTTATACGTTTGAGATAAGGTACAGAATCAAAATCTTGAAAAATGTACGAAAACAATCTGAGATGAGGCTATAAAGTTGAAGTAGTTTTGCTTTGCTTGAGTTCAAAAAGATTTTATGGCACAGTGACCATCGTACTTCATAAAAACACTAACAATAAACAGTTAAAATTCCCACTTCTGAGCAATTTAAGAGAGGCAAACAACCTAGAAGGAATCATTTCTTCTCATCCAACTAAGGAATTTTTTCTTCTCATTCAAAGATGAGGAGTTTTGTGCCTGAACTACGGTCTTTAGAGAATCCTACACAATGAACTGGATGATCATACAGAAATTGTCTTAAAAGTTCAGCACAACTTAACATTGTGCTTAGTTAATACGGCTGATCTTCCCATTTCCCTCCCTCCTGTAAATTCAGATGCCAACTGCTGCAACAGAATGAAGAAAATCCCACACCCTGTTTGAAATTGAATTCGTACTGTTGAAGTTAGAAATTCACACTACGTGTGTAAGTGCTACACGTAACTCTTACCCTTGTCCGTGTCATGTTGTACTGGATGGTTCTTATCACGACTAGTATCAGGAGACTCCCAAGTGAGATCTCTGTTAAGACACGCTCAGCATACCACGTGATATTTTTCAATATCTGAAAAAAAAAACAAAGAGAATAAAGTTCTTCAGCACCTAGATCTGAATAAAAATCCAGAAAGATGTCTGGACTCTCACATCCCTTAAGACAGGTAAATTAGCTTCCAGCCTCAAATGTGACCAAGATCTATTGTATTCTAAAGCAAGACTTAAAAAAAACCTTAAAAATTTAAAAAAAAAAAAAAAAAGGAAAATAAAAAGGACAGACTTCTGCAGTATTATCACCTAGTAGATCTCATCAACTTCATTATAAGTCATGTGGAAAGACACTAAGTGTAGAAAGATGATTAAATTTGGCAATTCCCTAATTTCTATGCCCTGTGCCATCACACTCCTACGTTCTTTTTGATCTTACCCTTTACACTTTATAAAGCCTCCAGTTCCACCCTAGACATCTGAATAACGTTGCCAATTCCGTCCCACTTTCCCTCATTACACGTTGGGCAAGAGGCAGCATGTACGAGCTCTGACTGATCGGCAAGAGTGCACACGCTGAAGGACGCTGGGCTGATCGACAGGTTAAGTGTTGATTTCACACTCAAGCCCTTCTCTTGCCAGAGGGGAGGTCTCTTCCCTTAATAGGTTAGAGAAAGTCATCAGCTAGGTTAAGAGCTTCACATCCTTCAGTGCCCTCCACCATCAGGGAAGTTTACCGCTATTTGAGTTTATTGTAGAAGGAGAACCGATCCACTCTTTCCCCTTAGCCTAATCAGCTGGCCAACCTGGAGTGACATAGCAAACATCAGCACAAAAAAAATCTCTGCTTTAAAGGACTGGTAAAAACTAGTCAACTGCCCTAAAAAACATGAAGATCCTCCATCAATTCAGGTTTATTCTGCATAAAAATAAAAGTGTGCTTAACAAGGACTACTCCAAACAGAGCTATCACTCCGTATAACTTCATCTTTGATACATTAAGTACATTTTATTGAAAATTCACGCTCAATGAAACCATACAGATGTCTTAAAAAAAATCCAAATTTCATCATTAACCTCAATCAACTTTAATCACTTCTCTCAAAAAGTTAAATAAAACCACTTCTGACTATATTCCCTCTTTCCACTTCTCCTTTGGATGACTGAAAGGAATTGTCGCCCTTCATCTTACATCATTGCTGCTCTTCCAGTGCCCTCTTCCTCCCAACTAACGAGCTTGCTCAACAAAACCTCTTCTTTCTGTAAGAAAGAAGATGGAGAAGTAGCAAGCAACCAATTTTCTATAAGGAGGTAAGAGTTGGCCACTGAATGACTTGCAGAAGACAAAGGGAAAGGCAACGCTGGAAATTACTCCAAGCTGCTGCTGCTTTTATACCATTCACTCCTTCTGTCTGAGACACAGATATTCATATAACTCTACTGGAAAGAACCACAATTCTACTTGTGAAAAAGAAGAGGTACCTGGAAAGCAAAATTAAAAACATTTGTATATATTAATTTAGTGAAATTTTAAAATACTACAAAAACCCAGCACTTGGAGATAGTGCTTGCAGAACCTAAACCCTCATACAACAAACGATGCAGCCACCTGGTTGCTAGTCACTAAAAGAAGATTGGAACCGGAATCCAAAAAGTTCACTTGGAATTTTTCGTTTCCACAATTGTAAATTTGTCATTTGAAATTCTGCATGTTACATATTTAAGGGGATCAGTAGTTACGGTCATGTGCACTGTTCAGCTTACAAGCAGTATGTTAGGCAATCTTTTTCTCTTCACCCAGATTTGAGAAAGAAACAGGAAACCAGGAGCTACTACACAAACACAGCTTCTTCCATTCAGCCCAGAGCCTGCATCTGTGAAAAACTTTCTGAATTACTCTTATATTCAGTTTGCATATTGGCAGGTTACTATATTTTTGAGAAGGAACAAAAACAAAGGCAAAGGTGTGTTGCAGCTGAGGTGAAGAGAGGATATACTTGGGTTTATAAATAGAAAACATTGTATTAACTTTAAGACCCATAGCATCAGTCATTAAAGCCGGTTTTGGTTTCCCTACAGCATTACGCACACTTAACACATTTAAATAACAATTTGCTTTGTTTTATAATTATTATGAAAATTATATATCATAGAATTGTATTGGAACTGGAAAGAAACTAGTTATCCAATCCTATTGCGAAAAGAGCATTGGTCTTTAGAGGTTACACTGAAAAAATATATATATTTAAAACCTTTAAAACCTTAGAATCTTTTCGTTCTGTTTTACATCAGTCAATGTTCTGGTTTCGTTGGGTGAGGGGTGGCCTAAGGTGGCAGCTTCTGTAGGAAACTGCTAGAAGTTGCTCCCTTTTGTTCAGTGGGCTCGGCCGGGCGTAGAGCGGACCTGCTGCTGGCCAAGGCTGAACCAATTGGTAGCAGAATGTCCCGTGATAACACCTCTGCGATAACATATTTAAGAAGGGGAAAACAGAAAAAAAAAGAGAAGAGAAGATGTGAAGAAGCTGAGTGGGGGCAGAGAGGGGGAAGCGCGAGCCTCGTGGGCCTTGCAGGCCTCACCCTCTGGCCTCCTGCCGGGCAACCAACTGGGCCCGACTCGGCCCGGCCCGGCTGCAAGAAGTGGAGAGGAGATGAGAAGTGAATAAGATGTAAAAAGGATCCCGAGAGGCGTCTGCCTGAGCCGGTTTTGAAGAATTTCTGGTGAGAGGAACGGCTGCAGACGCCAAGGTCAGTGCAGAAGGAGGGGGAGGAGTAATGCTGCTCCCGGCAGAGATCCCCCTGCAGCCCGTGGTGCAGCCCATGGTGAGGCCGGCTGTGCCCCTGCAGCCCATGGAGGCCCACAGAGGAGCAGAGATCCACCTGCAGCCCATGGAGGACCCTACGCCAGAGCAGGTGGAGGCCTGAAGGAGGCTGTGGCCCGTGGAGGGCCCGCTGGGGCAGCCGTTCTGGAGGGGCTGCACCCCGTGGAAGAGATGACCCACGCCGGAGCAGTTTCACGAAGGACTGTGGCCCATGGGAGGGACCCCACTATGGAGCAGGGGAGGAATGCGAGGAGTTCTTCCCCCGACGATGAAGTAGCGCGTGAAACAACGCGTGATGAACTGACCGCGACCCTCATTCCCTCTTCCCCCCTGTGCCGCTCGGGGGGGGAAGGAGGCAGAGATAATGTTAAGCCTGGGAAGAGGGAGGGGTGGGGGGAGGTTATCTTGTTCTCTGTCTCATTCTCCTGCTAGTTTTAGAAATAAATGAATAGTTTTCCCCAAGTCGAGTCTGTTTTGCCAATAACTTTAAGGATCTCTCCCCATCCTTATCTCAAACCTCGAGCCGTTTTTCTTGTATTATCTCTCCGTGTTCCCTGGAAGGGTGGGGGGAGCGAGAGAGAGACTGCGCAGTCTGGTCCTGAGCGGGGCTGAACTACAACAGCCAAGCAACCAACCTTCCGCGAGGTAGGTTATTCCAGAGCTCACATATCTCAATACTACAAATCTTCTTCCAGCTGTTTTTTAGTTTACCATATTTATCAGTTTAAATCCGCTACTATTTGTGATACCCTACTCGACCATCATAAGCACTTCCACTCCCTTAAAGTTTACATTTTTTAGCTGAATCACATTCTCCCATTTATTATCATTTCAGCTTACCATGCAACAAAACCCTGCATTTTTGTTTCTTATAAATTTTGCAGGTGGCAAATCAAAGGCTTTACAATACAAATGCTGCAGCCGTAGTCAAAGTAAGAACCTGCCATGAATATCCTAACGTCTCTATCTATAGAGATGAAAATTCCTGAATCACCACCAAAAATCGATAGGCAGACCCTAAATCTACAAGTCTCTCTATATCAATGAGCAAGCTCTTCAACAAGCCACAGAAACTTAGCTGAAGCTTAATGAGTCGCACTTAACCTTCCCTACGTATACCTTATTATTTTTTATTCTATTGTAATAAAAACTCAGAGTTGCTGGAAGACCTTATTTAACAGGGACTTTCCCTACGTTAAAACCTCCTTGTTTCTAAAGCAGCCGCATTTACAATCCATGTCTTTATTTTCTGATAAGGGACTGACTTAGCACATCAAAATATTTAATATAACTGTGTCCAAAATTTTACTAAAGATCCTAACCTCACAATTATAACAATTATAACTTCTACTTTAAAAAATAATCAAATCAAACTCTAATGCCAGTGAACATGGTTATTAATCATCTTCAACCATTCAAAAATAAGGAACCCAAGGTGCACTGATAGGATTTATGCACACTTCAAAGTTGTTAATTTTTGAAATATTTAATGCATGATAGTTTTCCTCCACTGGAGTACGAGGAGGCTATCTAGACGTCCTACAAGAACATTAACAGCACTGCTGTGTTTGCAGATGACTTGTTTTTAAATAGAACATAATTCTTTGGAGAGAATATTAAAAGTTGTATTAAAAAAGAACACTTCAATTAGGAAGTTCTTATTCTCCCTTTCTAATTATCTTCCCTATCTTTATTTCTTTTCCATCAATCCACTTTTTTGTATTGCATTTTCCCCCTGCTCCCTCTAGCTGGATTTGGAATATCACCAATATAATCAGCCAACGGACCACTGTTGACCAATCCTTCTGAATGAGTCACTGCAAGGCAGCATGACGCACGTTACAGCATGCCTATTGCTGAATTTCTTGAATTTTTGTCAGCACCTTCCTATTTCCCACAGGGGAGCTAAAGTGAAGCCAATGACTATAACTTGCAGACAGGAAAACCACTGTTTAATAGCAGTGCAGTGCTGGCTAAGGTGGCAAACAGTCCCAGCAACTGGCTCAAGCGTGACAAATTCCAGTAAACACCTTTTGCTAAAAGGACAGAAAAATCCGAATAGGGGGAAAAGACTCAAGATGTATTTAAGGGAATAATCGTTAAGGCTGAGGAACAAATAGGAAACATTAAATCGTTACAAGAAAGGTTTTCAGATGCAGCAGGCTGTGAGTGGAAACTGGTATAACTTCTGGTTAAAACAAGTCACTAATATTATTTTAAGACAAAATTATTATGGTTGAAAACGAAAGTAAGCCATCCAAGCAGTTTCTGTAAACAAGGACAACTAGTCAGGTTGGACAACATGGATTAACAGGAATAGCCTGAAAGACAAAGCTACATGTATTTTCAACCAAACAGGCAACCAGAAATTTAAAAAGCTGTTAGTTGTGTATGGATTGTTGCATATGTTAGCTGTTAGTTGTGTATGGGTTACGCATACGAACTTCACTGCAAGAAGATATCCTGCTAGAGGAGAGCTTGATCATCCCAAGGCTGCTAAGCAGAAATGTATGGTCAGATACAGCAAGTTAGTGGGTTACTCCAGAACTGCAAAACACCAAAGTGTTGCCGGTGACTTTGGTTGCAATTAATCGCTTGCGATTTCTTAAAAACAGCTTAGTCATGACTACATGAATATATCTGTTCTCAATAAAAGATTTCATATAAAGAAGCACTTTGACAACAAAAAATATCTCAAGCCAAGCACTTGAACCTTCCAGAAGAAAAATACAATGTTATTTGAAGAACCATATATGATCATTCTGTAACATATAACAGGGAAAAGTTGTGGTTGCACATTTCATTTCCTGACTTCTGTGTGCTTAGAATACTGAAAATTAAACATACTTTTAAAAACAAAACGTAACTATTAAAGTGGGTAGTATAAAACACTTATTTGTTTTGACATCACACACCATGGAAATACAAAGCAATAGTACATCAAGGGACATATTTCCAGATGCTTATTGAAAAGAAATAATTTAACTCAATTTGCTTTAAAATGACACGCAAGGGTTGGCTTTTTCCCCTCTCTCCGAGATAAAATACACCTACCACAACATAAAAGATCAACTTTCTGATTAAATCGCTAATAAGCTATTTCTTGTAGTCTCTCATTTATGAGTGAAATAGGTTCCTCCCATAAACAAAATGAGGCCCATGTTTCTTCCCATACCCTTTGGTGTTATTTCGTGGGGCATATCCCTACAGAATCCTTTACCAACGAAAGCGGAAGTTCCTTGATTCACATCATGATGGAAGCCTGGAGTCTCAGGTCCCATCGTGTGCTCTCTCACAGTGTCCCATCCCACATTCCTTGTGCTGCCAGCCACAGCCTCTCTCTAATTTCTCCTAACTGTTGTCACATCAGGCTCCTGTTCCTATGCGTTTCTTCAGACGTGTAGACTTGGTGCTTAGGGACATAATTTAGAGATGGACTTACCAGTGTTAGGTTTACGTTTGGACTTAATAATCCTAAAGGTCTTTTCCAGCCTAAGCGATACTATGATTCTATGTGGCTTCAACCATTGCCAAGCAGCAAAAGAACACGGGGTAATGGTTTTAAAACACAAAGAGGCAGATTCAGACTGGATAGAAGGAAGGAAGGTTTTATGATGGGGATGGTGAGGCACTGTCCCAGGTTGCCCAGAGAAGCGGTGGGTGCCCCACCCCTGGAAACATTCCAGGCCAGGTTGGCCGGGGCTCTGAGCAACCTGATCTGGTTGGAGATGTCCCTGCTCCTGGCAGGGGGGCTGGACTGAGTAGGCTTTAAAGGACCCTTCCCACCCAAACCATTCTGGGATTCCATGATCACTGGGAGCACAGTCCCATCCCCCAGGAGCTGGAAGCAGCACTTACACAAACTCCAGCTTGTCCTTACGTATCCTGACACATGCTCCCTGGGCAGGGGAGGATGCACACAGCCCAGCTGGCTCTGGGAGCAGCAGAACAAGAATGTTCCATTGCCACGGACATCAGGCCACCTCCAGCTATGTATCTGCTGTGCAGATGAAGAAAGACTGCTCCCCTTCCCCTAGAGACTTACAATTTGGTCAAATTTAGACTATCAGCAGCAGAGCCCTAGCACAAAGACCACCAGCCAAATTTCAAGTTCCTGATGCAAAACATGAAGTTATCAGAGCTTGTTAAAGAACACATTGACCGTTGTAAACACGGACGAGACATGTTCAAGCCCTAGTCTCATTCCAGAATGGCCAATGCTTCTCACTGAAACTTTAAAGACACCAGTCCTGGAAAATGACATTCACTTAGACAACTATGGCTTGGAGTAGTCCACTACTTAAAAAACCAAACCATCAAAATTCAAAGGTAAAAAGTTACATACCAGTCCTTGTCACCTCTACTTTCCTCTCCCTCATACTGAAGAAAAGCAACCATAGTATGTATGTAATGAAATGTCTATTTAAAAAACAACACAGCAACCACCCACCACCCCTCACCTGTTCTGGAGTTTCAGAAGCACAAAACATGAGAGTACCTTACATTTCAAAACCATCTGCCTGAAATCAGTGCCACAATTTGAAAAATCTCATTCATTTGCAGATAATATTAAAGATGGAAAGAAGAAAAGCAAAAAGCTCAGAAGTGTGAGGGTCTTGCAAGAGTAATTTTTAAAAGGAATAAAAAATTAAGAGGTTTTGATTAATTACTCTTTTTAACATGAGGCTCCTGGACACCTACAACTCAGGGTGCAAGAACTGCAGATGCAAAGAACAGGAACTCAGTTCTACAGATACTGAGCACTGAGACTCTCAGTTTCCCATAACTTTGCTTGTGAGATATTTCTTAACGCAATAAAAATAAACTCCGTTAAATTGTGATTTACAGTCTATCGCTATTTACTACGGCATAAAGTGCAATAGTAGTATTAGAGGTTACTGCTACATAAAGTATTATATGATGTTATTTTGACATCTGATGTAATTTTATTTACATTTAAATAAATCAGAGAAGAAAAATCACCAATACTTGTGCTCTTTAGGGAATTCTTGCATTTACTTGTTTACTCTGTTATTATTATTAGTGAAAGAAATTGAGCTCTATGTGGTTAGAGTCTAGGGACCTAACAGCATTAAGCCAACTGCAGGAACAGGACCTATGGTTTTGATCATATTTTCCAGGCAGTTAAGATCACATTCATTTTAAACAGAAAATGCTTCAGCAGTCAAAAACAGTTTCTGTGGTTTCCTGAGCTCTTTAACAGTCCGTATAATAACGAGATTTATAAAACCGTGCTTACTAAAATTAATCTTAACAATCAATAAATAAATGTGGGTTACATACCACAAAGGAAAAGAGCCCATAAATGGACACTGCAGTCATGATTCTTATAAGAACAGTACACAGGATGTACAGCAGCAGAGAGAAAAACAGCTTGATCTAAAATACATCAAATCCTTTTTTTCTTCATACTTCACCCAAGTGATAGGGGAAAAAAAAAATCCTGCTGTAATTGCTAAAATTTGATAAATATTTCAGTGAATCAGAGTTTCATTCCAGTTGTGTAACTGATGTTAGATGTTCCCATTTTACAGAAATACCTATACAGTTTTTCTGACTCCATTCATTTTGCTACCCTGTAACACCCTCTCAGCATTTAGAAGACATGAAGTTAGTATTTAAGAAAGTATGAGACTGATTTCATACTTTATACTGCAGTTTTTGAACAGTAACTTAGTCATTCATATCCAGAAACATCCATTTAAATAATTCAAAAAGATAGGTGAGGGGAAGGGATTTATCACTACGATTTTGAATCCCTTTCCCACAAAGCGGGGAGCTAACTACACTCATTTCCCATCATGGGATCTGTAGGAAGCCACTACCCACAGATCCATATCCCAACAGTTCACAAGATGCGATGCTCGCATTTGTATTTGGATAACCACATCCCTCTGTAAAGTTCAGGAATGCCATTGATCAAGTAGATGAAGACAGTAATTTTATTTTATTTTTTTAAGTATAACAGATTGTGATTTTTCTGTAAGATAAGGAATCCTGTCTATAAGGAATACTTAAGAGTTGGTATCACAGTCATCAACTCTTGTCTATATCACAGTTTATTTAGGTGACTTTCCAAGTGCACAGTTCAAGTTCTGAAGATGAGAATATGACCTCTTTCTCCCTTCTCCAGCCCATCCACATGATGTCAAGATTAAGAGTACGGAGTAGGAAAAAGCCTTCAAGTTCAATAAGAAATGCACCACAGGAGTGGAAAAGCATTCTCCTTTGCCATGAAACATGCTCCATCCCTCAAAGAGTGGAGGAAAGAGTAAAAGGAAACACAACCACAGAGTAAAGCAAAGAAGCAGATAGTGAAAACCTGAATTAAAATCAAAGATTAGATTGAGAAGAAGACGGAAGAAGCAAAGGCAGGGCTGAAAAAAAAAAAAATCAGTGCAGGGTAAAAGGAATAGGGTGGTGTTTGGTTTTGTTTTTATTAAAATGGAAGTAGTAAACAAATATTCATTGAACAGAAAATACTACAACTATATTGGCAGGATTAGCTGTAAAGGCAAGAATAAACTGAACAAGAAAATTTGATTTATGTTTTCATTCCACAGCTGGATCCTCATAACAATTTTAACGAAGTCTTCCACTTTTACTTACCCAGTAAGGAATTTATCGAAAGACCATGTGCAAAGCCTTTAAATTGAACGAAGAATGATGGGGGAAGAGACTGAGGCAGGAGTGAAATTTTGCCTGCTGCACTCTAACCCTTAACAACCTCAATTTATGAGAGAAGTTAAACGACTTAGTGACATGGAACCTAAAAATGCACATCACACACATACAGTGCATATATGTAGGTTCAAGACACACAAAGGTGAGGCAGAAGCAAGCTTCGGGAAAATGTTGTTTTAGTCATCTATAGGTTACTATAGGCACTCCTCCTAAAAGGTACTCCCAGGAAATTACACATAAACATCACCTCTTCTTGCTTTCTACATACAGAGCAATAGGAAATAACCTGAAATTTCAAAGGGTAAATACTGTAAGCATCTACTGCTTGGCACCAAGAAAAAAATGCCAGCTCCCTCCAAAATAGGCTGGGAATCTACCTGGAAGCAGAGTTCTGTTTAGATACCTTGAAACTTGCTTCCAGCTCTTTGCATTTCATTAATTTCATGTAACCCCAAAAGAGAGTTCCCATGTCCCAGTGAAAAAAAGTAAATAAAATCAGTGCAGATCATCTGCATTATCATAGCTTTAGAAGCTAGGAAACTAGAACATAATTATCTAAGGTATTCTCCAGTGCAAATGCTCAAGGCCCAAAGCTAGTCAAAATTTGGATCATACTGTACAAACAATATAAAGTAGATATTAATCTAGCAGAAAGACAGAAAAAGAAATGCCAAATAAGGAAGCAGTGTTCACTCTGGAAAATAAAACTCCAACTAAAAACTCCTCTCAGCTGCATCAAACTGGTTAAGCAAAGTTTTTCAAGAGAAATAAAAAAGTTTTTCTGTTTTTCTCTCTTCTGGCCCCTTCATTTCCCCAGCAAACAGTCAGCATCTTTGCAGCAGCCTGCCTGGCTCCTACTACGTTAATTCATAACAGGAAGCACCAAAAAAAAAAGACAGAAAAAGAGGTATACGCAGCATCTCCTCAACAAGAGGGAGCACGTTTGTTCACATCACTTGGGAAAGTTCTGAATTTACTCTTCTAACTTTGGGTTACTAGTCCTTATGGAAGAAATAAGTATATGCCATCAAATTTGTACAACACATACTCTGCTGAGGAAACAGATGTACAGATGCATCTTTATAAAAATAAATATTTAAATGATTTTTAGAGCTGAGGAATTATTTATTAAAACAACAACTCACCACTTCATGAATGGATCGGTTGAAGCCATCATCCTCTGTAAGGATCAGCAAAATGATAAGAGCCATGTAAACGTGGTGTGAATTCCTTTCTTCAACATGATACAGAATTTCAAGAATTGGCAGAACCTTTAGGGAAGGAAAAACATTTGTATTAGTTTAGTCTTTCAGACACCTCAGACAATAAACAGAGGAGATTCTAAACCTCCCGTGTATCACCCTGCCCTTAACAATATCACAGCGTTTTCCCAGTCTTGAAATAACCACCCCTAAATAGTGACGTACAGTGTTCAAACACCTTCCATCTGTTTCATTCTGTCTCCACAAGAGAACTTAAACACATTCTTTCTTGTGGCCAGACATGGAATTTCAATTCCTAATAAATGAGATTTCCAGTCATACCAGCTACCATAGGCTCTGAAAGCTTTAGTTACCCTCCAGTCTATGGGAAAATAAAATGGTCAAACAAGATTTTCACACATTCAGGCAGGAAAACAATAGTTTCTAACCATTTGTGCTACCACAAGCCTGGTCTGAAAGGACTTTTCTCATCAAATAAAACCAGGTATATTGGAGCTGAGGTGCACAGAGGCATTCTGAGACCTGAAACTCAAACCTCATTTCGGTGTGTGGATATAATCCCAGAAAAGAACCAGTTTGGGTTGGGTTGAGACTAGAAAAGGCCTGTTTTTCCAACTCTAGATCATATGCAGCCAAAGAGAACTGACATTAGGATGAGAGTTCAGCCCAAGGTCTTGCAACATTTCCACCAGGACGGACAGTTTAAGCCAATGTCTTGCAATAATAATGAAAATGAGATTTCATTGCAACAGCAAGCATACCTGAATGCTACTCTAAAGTTAATCCAGATGCAAACGTTGTCTCTCTACCAACTGAAAATTAGCTTTTCACTGGCTCTGTACGTGGCTTCCCCAGGCTGCAGAAACAGGCCTAAATCACAAAATACCCTGGAAAAAGGAACCGGAGCGAATTCTCTCTTCCCAGATAGTGGATGAGATGTAGAATTTGTTCCAAGAAGCTTCTAGACACCTAAAGACTTGCTGTTTTTCAAAACAGGCCAACTGCACCAGGATGAATCATGTGAAACCTATTCTGGTGAGCAGCCAGGACACAGAGTGCTTCACAGGCCTCTGAAGTTACCAGAATGTTCTCTTACAATCAAGCAGTCCCAAAATAGTTGGAACATACCAAAACACACAAGAGTTTCTATTAAAACCAGTGAGATTGATCTAAATATTGCATGGCACAAAGCTTTTGACAGATGCTTTGAGCAGGGTCAAGACAACACCATAACAAAAGCAGAGGGAAAAAAAAAAGTATGTTCACACTGTGAACATCCTTCCTTTACCATTTCAAAGGATCCTTCACAAATATCTCTCTCCAGCTGAAACTGGAGTCCATGTCTTTGTGTTTTGTGAATATAGGTCCTGAGAGTAAAGACCAGGTTTTCCTTAGAGTATCTACTTAGCATATCGCAAAAACATATTACTTGGATGTGGGGAAAGGGAGATAAACATCACCACATTCGTCCACTCTTCAGGCTATTTCCATCTCAAGTATTTATACTGTACACAGCTTTGCACTGCATAAGCTCAAAGCCATTTCCAAGTCCATGTGTTATGATAAGCTGCATATAGTGGGAAGTAACACAAAACTACCCAAGAATGGCATTTACAACTTGACTTTGCAGAGAGAACAGGAGCCTTTCAGAAGGCATCCAGGGGAACAACTTCCGAGTTTTTAAGACAGCTCCCAAACACCCGTGTATTCCTTCAGAATGGCCCAACATACCTCCTCTATCTACGCACATTAATACGAGGTCAAATTGTAGCTGAAAAAGTGCATTCATGCTCTTTAAGCATTCCGAGTACTAAAAGTGTGTTACTACAAACTACATTAAAAAAGGGTTCCTTGATTCTGACATTGAGACATTACAGACATTTCCTTGTGAGCCAACACATGAAAGCACTCTCACTGAAATTTCACACTACCTACTGAAATCACACTCACTCTGAAGAGGGATTTGGCTCTCCTGATCACTACATTCAGTCTCCCTGCCCTAGAAACACCTTCAAAACTTTTGAAACCTCTTCTTCCCACCTCCACTGCCCTAGCCACACATCCCACTCATCTTTCAGACTTCTCTCCATCTACATACCAGCACAAACTCAAGGAGACAAGTGGCAATTTAACTCTCTCTACTTGCCATTTCCAGATGAAAACTGAATCAATCAATACAGTTTCTATAACCCTTCTTCCTCCAAACACTTCTTCCTTTGTGTTACTGACTGCTGAGGTACGCACCCCTTTAGGACAAGTATTACTGTGCTCAGAATAAAAACTATTTGACAAGCCAGTACCTAGGTAAAAAGTTTGGAAACAAGATTAAATTAAAATTTTAAATATATTAAAATTTATCTAGAATTGTAAACACTGCTTCCTATGCACTGGCATTGTCCAGCCACATACCGAAAAGACGATAACAGCTTCTTTGTGTATTGTTGCCCTTTTATTCACAGTCATTAAGCTATCACTGCTAGACTATTACTAACACTCCTCCATCAGCAGCAGCTTTTAACTGGCGAGACACAGACACCATTAAAAAGCTACTTTTAATCCCCAAAACAAGAGGCAGACAAAAACAGACACTGAAATTTTCAGGTGCTATATTCAGTCCAAGGTCAGGACCAGTTTCCTCAAAGAGTTTTAAAATAGTTTGTCTCTAATATACAAAAATACAAGACCACACAGCCACACGAGTAACTTGCTTAAGCTAAATTTATACCTGAGGAGAAAAAATATTGCTGTACCATCAGTTAATATAAATACATCATCACATACATTATTTCGGTACAGATACGTTGAGCAGCAACAAAATGTACAGCACACAGCAGCGCTGCACAGCTCAGCAGCCAAAGCAAATGCATTCAACAGGAACAGCTTATTTCTTACAAGCAGGTACCTCACTGGCATTTTGATGGGCGTTAACTGCTCTTACAAACAGAAAAAGGTTCAATCCTCTCCCATCACAGACCACAACATTATGCTTATGAAAAAAATTTAATAACTGACCCCTGTTTCACTAGTCCCACCACCTCCTGGAGAATCCTTGCAAATACCTTCAACAAGACAGCCAAATTCCCTAACAGCATCAGATATTTAAGCCAATTAATTTATAAAACGATACAAAGTGACATGCTGTGAGTTGCAGAAAACATACAAACATCCTATTCATTCTACCAAGCAGACTGTTACTGTAAGAGCAAGAAAGATGCATCGCCTGACAGAGGTAGACTCATACACAAATCAGGAAGCAAGCTGAGACATTATCTATTGTAACAGTTAAGAAGAACACACTGAATCAATTTACAAATTAAGCTGAAGTTACAAAAGAGCAAAGACATTTCAAAAACCCCTAGGAAATGTCACAGAACATCTGCTAGTGATCCTTCCCGGGCATCAAACCCAGGAAGTATTAAAAAGAGGGGAAAACACAACTAATGTGATGCACCAAGTGAGGTAAAACAGGAATAACCTGCAGAACCCCTAAAAGTTTAAGATGGGCACTCAGCTGACTGCTGACCTGATTTCTCATATAGCACAAACTCTTATATTTCACCCAACTGGCCCTGCATGAAGAGGCCACTAATTTATGCCATATTCCCCCAAAAAGCCATCCACCCCCATTCAAAAATACCCATGGAGAGCACTGTTTTGCCAGCATTTTCTCCTCTGAATTAATTACCTTAACTGCTTTGCTCCCATATCTCTAAGTTGTGGGGTTCAACCTCCAGGCTTTAGTTCTCATCACACCTCTCTCTGCAAGCGGACAGCTTTCTGTTCAAGGCTGTTCCCTTGCGAAGGCACGTACACATCCTGACGCTTCTCAAGCTCTTCTCTGACCAACCGAGCTAAGTTAGCTTTCTAAGCCTCTCACAGTTCTGTTGTTAATTTTCAATTTTATTTTTTTTTTTTAAAAAAGTTTCTCTAGGCTCTGTTTTTCAACAGCCTGTAAATATTTTATGAAGTATGGTAGTACACCACCAGAATAGCATGCAACTTGTTAGCGCTACTCTTGCAGTTGCCATATAGGGAAGGGAATAACCAGCTCCGTTACTCCTGCCCCTTCCTCTCTGTTATAAACTCAAGACCGAATAAGCCCTTTTCACCACAGGGTTGTAAATGGAAGATCATGATTTCTTTGTCCAGTAACGCTCCTGTGTCTGGCTCAGCCAGAGGACTGGACAAAGATGTCAGTCATGTGTCAGCAGTGATCACAAAAAGCAACAGTAAGCATGAAGAGCAAAGTAAAAGCAGACAGTTTCAAATTTTGGTGTTAAAAAAATAAATCAGACATGCTGTTGACTTTGCAGTGGTGCTTGGCTCAGTTTTCTCAGCTTTTCCCACAAAGTATGTAATGTTGCTGATTACGTATGATTATTTTTTTTTTGAGAGTAAGAAGATAGGTGATAATATATTAAAATATCCCACATGGCAGAACATCTGAGTACCAGCATCTGGAGTTATTTTGACACACGCACATGCTTTTTCTGGAACTTTTACAATACATGAGACGTCATAATTATAAACCAATGCACACACCTAGCCTTTATTTCTCTAAAGTAAATTGATACGATTAGCAGCTGTGAAACTTGTCATATCACATACCAACAACCCAGAAAATTAAATACGACCATTTGTTTACAGAATTCATGCAAATTTACTCAGCCCTCACCTAGATAATCCACAGCAGACAACACAGGAGTTCAGTCTTGAATCAATTCAACAGCAACCATCTCACCCAAGTTTGCCAACTGTGGCGTCTATCAACTCTGATTTTAGCAATACATCTGCTAGATCTTGGACTGAGACCAAACTCATTCCATATCTGCCATCACACAGGCAAGGGATCTAATCATCTGGCAAGACTTCAAATATTAAAATGGAAAGGGTTCTCTATTCCGTTACCAATCCCCCTAGACAGCCATTATCTTATTAAAGAAATGCTTTTTAATGAGTAAGATTTGTTAAAGTGGTTTGTGACATTGCTAAAAGTCGTGGGGAGCATAAGCTAATTTATAACCTACAAAAACTGTACCAGGTGTCTGTTGTATTGGCTATTAACCACAAACCTATTTAAAGCAGCTAAAAAGTCACTACAGTTGCAGCTCTGTAAAATCTGTCAGCTGCTCCTTGAGGAGTTTCAGCCTCAGGTCAACCCTGAAAGACATTTGGAATATTTGTCAAGTTACAGCTCATTTTGTTAACTATTATCCTGATAGGCACACAGTAAGCTTGTGTAACTTTTTGGCCTGAATGAATAGTATGATATCTGCTACCAGTTTCCTTACAGCACAGCCAGAAGTCAGCAAGTTTGACCTGGCTCAGACAGTGGCACTGAGAAAGAGGGAATAAAAGACAGCCTGGTGGCCTTATCAGTACTATTTACATAATAAAAAAGAGTAAGTGAGCCAAAATCTACTGTCCCCATTGCAGAAGAGGGAACGCCAGCAGCTGGTGACACCCAAGCTTTCAGGACCAAGCCCTCATGATGAGCACAAGGCAAGCAGAGCCATACTTACAAGATTTTCTATGTCTGTTCGTGCCAACACATACGTCCGTACATTGCTGTTTTGATGCAGAAGCATGTATAAAAGAAGAGTCGCTTGATCAGATTTCTGCTGCTCACACAAAGCTGTGTACAAACTGTTAAAATTAATCTGGAAAGCGTGTGGATTTGATGATGAAAAAGCAGTGCTGTCTGAAATAAAGAAATCAAAAAAACAACCTTTAATAAATACATTTACCATCCAGCTATTTGCTAACTTTATAAAAACCTCTGGGGGGAAATATTTCATAAGGACATCACAGTAAGGAGGAAACACAAATAACCCATGACTTATCACCGATGGTCATAAACCTTAACAGGGCCTCATGAAGCTTGAGTCGTGTCAAAAAGCTGAGGCTGTCCTCCCACATGAGCTCTGGTGAGACCCCTATATCTGCACAAGACACTGATTTTTTTTTTCATAAAGCTATTCTGCTCATCCCAATGGCTTGCACTGTGAGAAAGGAAGGCAATCCCCGGAGCTATGTCAAGGAGGGCAGCTAGAGTGCCTTCTCTGGAACCAGTGTACTGACAACTCAGGCGTTCCCAAACCCTGCACCCCAAAGGTGGAGTAGCTCCTATCCATTCCCCAGCATGAAGGGCAGATGTGCATAGGTCAAGACTACCAGCGTATTTTCAGCGTAGCATAACTGTTGTCAGGACTTTAAAAGATGCATGCGTGGTGGGGAGTTTAGTGATTCCAAACACCACGTCATTCAGTCTAACATCACTCACAGTAACGGCAGTCTGTTCCTGTTCACATCAAGCTTTTCACAAGAAGCTTCACCAGTTTCAACAAAAATGTCTGTCAGCACAGATCTCTAACATCTAGGAATTTCCAGTGGAAACAGAAAAAGCAAGTGTGACAGTGGAAGTGCTCATACTCATGTTAGAAAGCCAGCTTCATGTCCTTATTCAGCCTCCCAATCTCCTCAAGTCAGAGATTTTTGCCTTTGCTTTCTGCACAAAGAAAACCCTTTGAGAGTACAAGGTTTTCTTCCAGTGCAGAGCAGGTACATTTTTCAACTCTCAAAAAGCTTCACGGAAATTTGTATAAAGTATTTTCCCGTCCAGTTCTGTTCAAAAACATCCAACCAAAACATGCATTTTCTGTGATGATACATGAAGTAGGATGAGTCTGCCTTCTTGGGCTGATTTATTTCAGCATCCTGGCAACTGAATACAAAGGCTATCTTTTCTCAGCACACAAACAAGCTATACATATGGAAAAATTACAGCAAATTCATGGCAAGATGATATTCTGGGAACAATAGCAGTTTGGATACTGAAATATACTAAAGGTTTGGGCTTAAAAATTTCTGTATTACTATCAACAAGATGTCCAAAGTCAAAGAATTTAACTAAAATTCCTCAGTTCCCACAATAACAGACTACAGCTTTCTGAATTGTTTATTGTTTATTAAAAATGCATTAAGTCAGGAAAGCACGACAACACTACTACTACTCCTGCACAGTGATCTGCAGACAGAAGTGATTTTTAAGGGAGAGGAAGAAAAGATTCAGAAGAAGAAAGGGGAAAAAAAAAAAGCAAATTTCAAACCCTGCATTTTTACAAGCCATTTTACAGCCAACTGTATTATGATAGCCAGCATAACAGGCAGCCACTGTTGCATTTCACCCAAAATTTCCTTCTTCCTCAAATCCTGAAAGATTTCTCAGATATTATAGACTGCCTCATCATGGAAAATGGTGAGAACAGTGTCACCATGTCTGTCCATGGGCAGCAACCGTGAGCCAACACAAATTTGGCTTTTAAATGAATACTCCTATGGTTTCTTAGCAAGCTTCTCCACTTTTACGGAGAAATCTCTACATTGATAGGGACTGATCATACAAACTCTCCCCACACTCATTCAGACGTGGATATCTCCCTTTCCTCTTTCTTTTTAGCCTGTACTGTTAGCGAAGTTTCTAAATAGCTTTCAGCGTGGAAGAATTTGGTAGCTGTCACTTATTCTGAACAACATCTCCACCCTCTTTGGACGGAAAAAGTGCTTGGAAGACCTGCAGGAACCCCACAGGAGCCCTGGCTCCCACTGGGTTTCTGGGGGCCCTGCGGAGACTGCGTGCAGGGGAGCCGCTGCTTCTCTTGGCGTGGGTGAGTGCCGACGGCTCCAGCCATTCAGCTGAACTCTGCAGGAGGTACTGGAGCAAACACTTCTCCTTCCTCCAGGAGCGGGGAGGCACGCGGAGGAGAGATGCAGCCCAGCGGTGACGGAAAACCTGTCTCTCCTCAAACCTACGTACCAACAGGCGTAGTGAGGAGACGCCAAAATCTGGCTTTTCTGAATCACCATTTCTGCCCCCATGCCCCCTTCAAACATCGATTGTGATATCATGGACCAGCTGGGTTAAAATGGTCCTGCTTCAGGTGAGTATTTCTCTTCACTAGAAAAAATGTGGACGTAGAGAGCAAAATCAGATCAATTCAATGTGCTCTATTAAGCAGCAACTTGATGCTACGGTGCGTTAGCTGAGGAATATCCATTGATTTTCAAGCTTCACTTCTGTGGATGTTTAAACCATAGCACTTACATGTATAGCGCTTCACTACCTGTTTTATTAAGGGCTCAAAAAAATTGTAAAAAAACCCAACCCAAAACAGTATTGAAGAAACTTATCAGCAACAGCAGCACATCTGTATTCTACAGAACGTTAAACTGACCAACAGAAAAATTAAGCTATTCTAGACCATGTCGAACAAAGAAAACTATCCTGAATTTGATTGGCTTTGCCTCAATTAAATTAAATAAATTACTTCAACAAAAAAAGACAGTTTTCATAATACAGTCAAAGACTATAGATCACTGTGACCATATCCAGCCTTTCTTTTTCATATAATTTTCCTTTTACCAGCCCCTCACAATGTTCACAGAAATCAAATTTAAGTTCAGTTATATAAATATTGCTAGTGAAAACAAGTTTATAGGAAACAATAAACAATAAGCCATTCCATGAACATACGCATCTAGAAAAAACATGGCTTTTCATGCTACTTTTAAAATTTTCTAATGATACGTGTATAACAGTTTTCAACTAAACATGTTACTAGTTATTGGTGACATTAAACAAAGTCAACAAAAATAAAGAATTTGTAGAAGTTCTCCATTTATATAACAACAAAAAAAAATAGCCTATAAAGAATTTGATCTCAGTTACCAGTAAATAGTATTCAATAAATCAATGGGGCATGTTAGAAATCTAAGAATTCTTCTTATGAGAACAACTCTACACCCTAATAACCCAAAAATTTTCCTAGGTAAAGGTGAATGAAGTTAAGAGCTCAATCTGCTAAAAACTTAATGGTTTAAGGAATACAAAAACTCACCACAAATAAAATTAATAACTCAAGGGTACTGACATGGCTTCACACGTTATACAGCAGCTGAGCTGGGCCGAGCAGCTCTGTGCATGCTGTCAACCTGCGCAGAGCCAACAAAAAGTAAAGCTCTTTGACTAAAACTTGAAGAGATTGAAGTGTATGGATAAGGTATCTATGAGAACAAAAAAAAAAAAAAAAAAAAACCGCCACCAAGCGCAGCTATGGAGGTCCAAGCTGTGTTAGGGCATCACTGCATCCCAAGCAAGACCCTCTGCAGCGGGGCACTAAGCCAGTACAGCATCACACCTATAGTTAGCCGATACATGGACTGGAACCAGGCTCCTCAGAAACCAGGCAAGCACTGAAAAAACTCTGAAGCTCTCCATATATACAAGTCTCATGAAAGTGTTGACATGAACCTATTTCTCCTCACATTCGCAATACAAGAATATAGCTAGCAAAACAGTTTGCAATTTAACTGTGTCTCTTAACTTTTAAGGAACATGACTCTGGCTAAACAGAATTTCCCCAAGTGCCATAAAGTTTTAGGGGACTCCTGCAAACTCTTGGACCAATTATACTTAAATTTTATGAAATTATGAAGCTTTCTAAAATTTCTCAAGTCTGAAAGAGTCTCCTTCTCCCTCTGCCCCTGACATTAAGTTCCAGCAGCAGAGGAACTCCACCTCAAAACTCCCAGAAGAAAATGTACTATTATTGCTCTTCCAAGGGCTGGCTGGAGGGAAAACAAATTTTGGAAAGAGAATCTCTAAGTAGTCGCAGCAACTTCACACTTCATCAGTTCACGCTTAGAAATAAGAACAGATACAAACCTTGTGTGTTCTTGAAGGACATAATAGCTTGCCTGTAGGGATTCGGCGTATCTGGAGCATCAGTCAGATTAGCCAAGACCAGCAGAAGCAGTAGACTCTGGTTAGCTAGAGGGGAGCACTGCTCCAGCTGCGGCGTTGTTTTACTCCCCACTCCACCTAGTGTGAAGACTGTCCACAGGCCAGCTAGAGAGAAAAGGGAAAAATATTAAGTGTGTTCACATTTCCTCCTTTAGAGGAAAAGATAACAATCTGACAGATAAGTAGAGAGAAGAGGGAAAAGTAATTTAGTCCTGTACAATGAGACGATGGGTCTGGCTACTTGATTTCTCAAAATGACAATTTCGGGAGTAACACAGCAGTAAGCCCAGAGAGGTGGGAATCGAAAGATTACTGGAAATTCAAGAAAATTAAGTCATAGGAGTACATGGTAAGGGAATTAGGAGAGGTTAAACAAAAGCCTGCATTTGAAAGGGAAAACCTTAATCACAGAGCAGATACCAGCTGAAGGACTCATGCAGCTGGTAATGCTAACATATTATGAGACGAAAAGGAGCTTCTATGTTGCCTTTCTAACAAAACCTACTTGGTCCATCACGCAGCATTTTCCTCAGGTATTATAATTTTAATAAACTAAGCATATTTTAGGCAAAACACAGCAACAAAAACTAATACCACTCGAACTAGAACTTCCAGATCGAGAGTCCAGTAGAGATCATCATCATTGCTCATTGTGCGTAGACAACATAACAGCAAATAGTAAACTTCTTAGAAAAAAAATTCAACAAAACCAGAATCATCAGCAATTTAAATTTAAAAGTTACAGTACTATTAAACTCAGACGTATATTTCTGCATTCCTTCAGAAGATGAAGCAACTTGAAAAAGCACTCCGGTTGGAAGTCATTAGACTGTTCTGAAACTTCATTTTAAGAGACTGCATATATGATGTAAAGGTATGAAAGTACAAACTGTTTACAGTAACTTGAAGTTAAAATCTTGTTAAAAAGTAAAGTTTGAAGTGACAAGTCACTACTGGTACTATCAAAAAAACCCAGACTGATTCCTCTTGGGTAAGCAGCTTTTTGTTGTCTCACAACTACCTCCAAAATACCGATGTAACAAAGCACCAAAACTTCATCCATTTTAGACCTGTGAAGATTTATTAGATACAAAAATGTAAAGAGCTCACCGTTGCACACCGAGTCTCAGTTCTTTGCTCATGAACTGCAGTAAGAACACTTGTTGGCATTATCTAGATGTATATACGTGGTGCATATCCAGCTCAGGTACTAAAGCATAAAGTATAAAGCCAGTATAAAGCACTGAAGACTGCTCATTAAAACTCAGTATCATACTGTTTAAACTTTGATATTTGAGCTTAAAATGCAAGCAGAGTAATTTTCATACTTAATTCTTTACAGCACTAAAAAAAAAAAAATTAACTCCAATACTAAAACTACCATTTTAAAAATTCCTAATTACAGCAGCATTGGTGAACCAAGTCAACCAGCTATGTGCCCAAATATCGATCAACAGCAACTGGAAGGGAGAAAGCGCAGCAGGGGAGGATTCGAGGACTCCCCTGAGCCATCTCCAGCAAGTCCATAAATCCTTACTTCCTTGCCAGCACCCATGAGACTGTATTACACCAGGGCAAAAAACAAGAAAAGCCCCAAAGCTGAAGCAGAGATGCTGCAGACTCAGCACTATTGAGGAAAGAGTCAGGGGAAAGGCTAAAGCTTGTGTCCCCTACCCACTATGGTGACACATGACAACTTCAGTGTCACTGGATCTCTGCCTTTATCACATGTGGGCTCCTGATAAATTCCTAGGTGATAAGAAGTAGGCTCTTCCAATCACATTGGATTATATTTGTCCCCAAACACCTGCTTAGCAGTTAATATTTTTTTAGTGTCTCTTGAAATTTCACGTCAGAGATTGAGCATTTCATAAAATTATTCATTTAATAGGTCAAAGTCTTGAATTACACAGCACAAACTTTATAAAACTTTAAAAAGACCTCAAAATTCTTATTTCCTTTTTAAATCAAAAATTAATTAGGACACACTTTCTTGAAGACAACAGAAAAATTAGGAAAGTTTAGATGTCAATCTTCTAGTCAGAGATTCAAGGCGCAAAAGATAAAGATCTGTAAGCTGCTTCAATGGAAAACATAACTATAGGATAACGAATTAAAAGAATTAAAAACACTCTTAGCTCTACAAAATTTCAAACCAGTCAAAGAGTATTTTTCTTCAAATGTAATTATATACTGAGATTTTGTCCTAAACCAATGCTCCCTTCATCAACTGCAAGGCAACTGCCGCCATGTCAAGGGCAAGGAAACTAATGCCACTCAGTGTTAGGCAGCTTGAAGGCGTTATTGTAATAAAAAGCACTATAATTACAGCCATCTTAGCAAAAAAATTATGTTATATTAATGTTTCATCACCATGGTTTTGATCCACTGTCCTTAAATCAGAACAAAGCTGAATAAAAATGCTGACCAGAAAGTTAGCTTTTAAACTCACATGAGCTGTCCAGATATGCAACATGGAAATAAAATATTAAAAGTAAGAAAACCTGAAATAATTGTATATTTATAATTTGTTAAATGAATTCAAATTTCAAACATTTCCTCTCAAACTTTAGTGTAGTTCTCTTTTTTAATTTTCCACCACCCCACCCTTCTGTGGCTGGCATCTGCCATTACCACACCTTTCCTTAATAGTAAGGAAAAGAGGGATATTGCCAAAATGTTGCCAACGAAGTTGAATCTTCCACCAGGGAGAATGAGGTAATTACATCCGAGAGAAATCTGCACATTGATATATGACCCAAGCAACCTCCTGAAGTCCCATCTCTTGTTGGCAAGTGTGTTCCTCCAGAAAAGCAATCCCATGCTAATGGGTTCATAATATTCCTTTCAGTTCCACAATGCAATGTGAAATTAGGTGCTAAGTATTGGTTGGTGCTCCCAACATACTCAAGAGATATTTCTAGGGAAAATATTGTTTCTGATCATTAACAGCAGATTAAAGTACTAAAAAGATAAAGAGGGAGGATAGAGGTAAGTAGTTAAGTGTTTCTAGCTGTAGACTGTATGTCCACAATATCTAAAATACCCCTGTGCTACACCAGGTTTTACATTTACGTAAATCTCGACATTATTAATCTATATTTAAGTTTTTCAGCAAATTAAAAAAACTAAAGTAAGGCTGCAATCCCTTAGAAGCTCTCCTTATCATTTTCTTTTCAAACCTAAGAGTTAGTTAACAGAAAACTAAATTAATATAAAGTCACAAAGTGCCCAGAATCACATCTCAGATTCTGCTTCTTCAGAGCACCACAGAGAAAAAACAGAATAATAGGAAGAAAATCCCATGTTTAAAATTTCTGTTCAAGCCAATAGCATAGCCATAGGTAGCTGTAACTGCACCAACTGTACCAACGCTGCCCAGCATTGTTAAAAGCATGGAATGAAATTTGTCTAGACACTTTACCATGAAGTGCTTGGATTTCTTTCACATTTAAATTAACTCTTGCTATTTACCAAGGGAGATGCAAATTGCAGAAGTCTTCTTAAAGCCTTCCGTCTCTCTGGGCAGTGGAAAGATGAGCTATGACGCTCAAAACGCAACAACTGAACTGTGAGAAGGATGAAGTGGCACATCACCTGCAACAGCATCCTGACCCAAAGTGCTTCTGAAATTCTAGAAACTCTTGAAAAAGCTCTACATTACCAAATACTACCTTTCTGGCACTAGTTCTAAGCCTAGTGCAGTTAATAATCGATAACCTTAAAACAAGCCACCCAGACATATGAGCATTGATGACACTATTTCAGCTACACAATTGCTGCTTTCTGCAAAATACTTGTAATCTATTTTTAATTGGAGTTCTCTAATATCACTTTATTTCTTGACTCAGTTCCGCATGTAACCATGTTACTGGATTTTTTTTGTCAATGAGAGAAACATTAAAATTTTGCCAATTATTTCTGGCAAATATATATACGCTTTGAGAGGGAAGAGACTGCTTTTACCTTTAAAACAGAATGAGCGGATCCATTTTTTCCTTATCTTCCACAAAACTACCCATCACAGCTTCTTTCGTCCCTGCTTATACGATTCTATGCAAGGCACAGCAAGGAAAGCAGGTCTCACTTAAGAGCAAGGTATGATTTTTGCATCAGAGAACCCGAGGTCTTCCGTAAGGTGGCCAGAAACACTGTTCACAGCCAGGAAAACAAACCCAGGATTTTGATCTAGTTTGACAGTCTGTGGAGCAACACTTAACCGCAAAATGAAGTTACGACACATTCATCAAAAAAGAACTTTCTTTCACCGGACTGTTGTTTAACGTAAACACAACTCTGCAGAAATCTCAGCCCAATGCTCTGCTCTCTTACACAACAAGATACCAACAAGGTTCATGTTTGTAGCTACTTGGAGAAAAGTTTAAGTGCATTTATCTACACTTTCATGTGATGAAGCAAAATCCTAAGAGCTCGATTTTAAAGACATTTTAAAATCAAAACACAGGTAGGAGCGCAGAGGGTACTTTAAAAATGTTCTCATTGTAAAACATTGAGATTTATAGCCAACCGAATTTGTAGCACTGCATATCATTATTTCAAGTTAACATATCAACGACCTGTGAGCTACAATTGATTTGTAAGCTTTCTTGGGATATTTACTGAACTAGTTGTAATTCTTCCACAAAACAGGCTTATTGATCTTTCAGCCCTCAGTGTAAAGGCTTGGAAGATAAACCCTCCAAGCTCTCTCCCTGGAAAGAGCGTTAGTTTAAAGCAGAGGAAATCAGTGTTACTTATTTCCAAGTATCTTTCTTCGAAAATGAGAAAGTTTTTAAATATTTCATTTAACACCAGCTGCAAAATGCAATCATATTAATAACCGAACTTCATCAAGTTTTCCTTTGAATGGCCTATCCTTCATTAAGTTTAAATATAGGCATTAAACTTCAGTTAATGCTGGCGCAGTCTTTTTGACTATGCTCATTTCTCCCATCACCGCAGCCTGGTAACAGAGCACATCCCTTCCTCGTTCTCCCACACACCCAACTCAAGTCCTGTCATAGATCATTAGCATCCTGCCAATGAAGTTTTATTGCTTTTGAAACTACTTTGCAGAGTGCACCAGACTGAGCTGCAGCCCTGGGCTGCTTCTGAAACTGAAAAGAAGTAAGAGAAGTACTAAGAGTTTTCATAAACATTAAGAACTTCTTGGTCTCTTCCTGTAATTTTAACATTTCCAAAATGACAATTCTGCTGACTTGTTGCAAAAAAAATGTAAAGAATACAAGTAGGCAAGACTAGAGAAGTCAGTAAAAAAGCGTTAAACATCAGAAGGAGAATCCAACCACAAAAACCGCACCAAGCAGAAAAGATCTAACCCATGTTTCAGTAACGTTTGAATCAAGTCTTAGCTCCACACCCTGCCTTCCTATTTATGAAACTTTCAGCGTCCACAAGGCTGTTCAATGCTGCAAACATCGGAGGCAGCAGTAAACACACATTATGAACCAAAGCAAAAGTGATTTTCATTGCATCTAATTGATACCATCATGTAGCCCCTTCACCAAAACCAGCGAATACCATACTACTCGAAAACATTACAATTAGTATTTCATTCTGATTACATTCAAGCAGCAGCTTTGGGAACTCGAGGATGGGTTGTTTTTTTTTTTTTATTTAATACTCATTATGTGTGACACATTTCTTGAGTCAATTCAACGGTTCTCACATTGTGGTCTGATGAACACTTTCTGGTGGCCCATGCAGAGCTGGCAGCTCACGTTGTGCTGGCTCTTGTCCTTGTTTCCAGCTGCTACATTGTGTTAGAAGAAAGCTAAAAATACATAAATACTTTCCTACGATTACTTTTCCATGTAAGCAATTCCTCAAGTTGCCACGGGGATGTTATGTGATAATGAATGGGAGAGGAAAAAGCAGTCCATGGAATCATAAATGGGAGAGCCTGGATCACTGAGGCAACTGCTATACCAAGACGTAGTTTACACCGTGTCTCAAGTCAAAGCCATTTTATACTTTATAAGCATGTCCTTAACATCTCAGGTCTTTATTTAGAGCAACTTAAAACTGCTAAGTGTGAGGAGCACCAGGTATACTTGCTTAAAAGACAACAAAAACAGCAGCTACATGAAATTTAGGAAAGACTCATTTTAAGTTTTTGGAAGATTCACTACAGTAAGAAGTTAGCAAAGCTGAAGTACAGGAAACAGGACATAATTTTCATGCAGTTAATGAAATTGCATGTGAAGTATTCCATCCTTTAGCAACATTAAACTCGTAAGGAGCATAAACACACTGACGTACACACAAACTACCAGCTCTAACTGAAAAAGTCGATCTGATTACACCACAGATTTTTTAGGTAAGGAGATTATAAAACTCCGAAGCGTAAAAGTGGCTGTCCTAAACATTGTAGTAACTTTTCGTTTGCAGTAACTTTTTTATTGCAGCAACTTCTTCAGCTGACACAAGTCCTTATTAACTATAGATACTACTGATTGTAATAAATAATGCACTGTTAATGATAACATTTTTGCAATATTATACCTGACATGGTAAGACAAGTGAAAAAAGTAACAATTTTTAATTTTCAGCAATATCCTTCGTGCTCTCCACCGTCTGGCATTAGACCAACAGAATTAACCCAAGCTAGCTTGCAACAGAAAGACAGGCATTTCAAGAACAACTACAAATGAATAACTTCTGGGCAACACACAGTCTAGCAAAACAAATTCATGTTTTACATACTGGTAAGCTAGCTGTTTTCTAAGTCATCAGCAGGCTGCAGCAGGAATTCACACGTGGGAGATACTAAATTTAAAAGCTTGCGTGCAGTGCTGTAAGCATTCTGAGACAACAGCTATGCACCAGTCCATCTTGACTCCATTTACTGTTTGGAATATATATCAGAATTTGGAATTTATATCAGAGTAAACTCGCGATCAGTTGAAAGGGCACATCTGGGCTTAAAATCCTATCAAGCTACTACTTAGTCCTAGATCCAAATTGCTGTGCAAGGCTAAAAACACACGTCTCAACAACACACACAGTGGACTACCATGGGTTTTATTTCTCGTGCTTTATCATTATTATACTTTATTTTCAGTATTTAATTCCTAAATACTACAGGAAAGCGATCGTATTTCTACAGAAAGATTAAAAGCAAGTTTTAGATGATATTTTAAAAATGTATTTAAAAACCATTCCAGAGGAGATGTTTTAAAACCAAGTTATTTTCTCCTCATCAAATCAGTGTAAGAGAACCGCTAAGACTGGCTCATTAAAACATATGACTGAGTACAGCTTATTTGTTTGAGGTTTTTTCACACCTAATAATACTATTCTAAAGGAGACCAGTATTTCACCCTGCTTGCCAAGAACAGCAGAAGGTAGTCATTTCTGTGAAGCCAAACTCTGCAACACTTTCCTCTGCTTGGCCCCTCCTGATCACAACTTTTACAGGAATAGCCTAGGTTTGTGTGTGTGTGTGTGTGTGTGTTATCTGTATTCTTAAAATGCAACCCAGGCACCTGGTTTTTGTCAGTCTCCATTGCTCCTGGCAATGCTGCAGCAGCACGAGAAATCTGTAGGGAATGGCTGAGCTCTGGCAGTCAGTGGGAAAAAAAAAAAAAAAACAAACCAAAACCAGCCCAGCAAATCTCCAAATAAACTCTCTGAAAGCCGTAGCACCGAGAAGCACCAATGTGTCCGAGGAGGCCAGCGCCATGATGTCATTAACACATTCTGGAAGCAGTTTTTCAGGACATGAATCATGGAAGCAAGTGAAATGTAAGACCTACTAGCTAATTGTGTGCATCCCCTACCCATGCAACAGTGTTCCCTCCAGTACGTTTTGTTATTCTACCCAGTCTAGTTTTAAGGGACTAGTAATGGAGCTTGAACCACACCCTTTGGGAAGAGAGTTCCATAATCTAATAAACCTCAATGTTAAGATTTTTTTTTTTTCCTAATATTCAGCCTAAGCATTACTTTGTTCAATTTCATCTACTTATTCCTCTAAGTGATTCTCTGTAATACCATAAAGCATTTTGTCCCCAGTTGAGTGTTTACAGTCTTTAAATAAAAAGCACAGTCGTGTCTTCTTTGTTGCCTAGCCAAATTATATACACAGATTTTTCTTTCCTTTCTTTGAAAGTCTTTCCCACTCGCTTCCTGTGATTAATCCCCGCTCAAATACTTTGTGCGACCTCTCAAACATCACTGCACTGAAAAAACTACAAATACTAAATTGCATAGATTCAATACAGCATATTCCTCAATTCACTGCAGAAAAAAAAAAAAGGTGCTTATTTCATATAAAATTATTTATCCTCTTTTTTAGCACTAGATCTCAGGAGTTCTTACTGTGACATCTAAAAAGACATAAGCTTTTTTCAGGGCAGGAGTCTCATCTATGCCATTCGATTGCCTTTTTTTTTTTTTTTAAACTACAAAATAAAGAGAAGACCACGTTTTCCCAAGAGTTTGAAGCTCAGTCGTGGATCTGCACTCCCAACAAAGTTTGACTACATGGCTGTATGAGAAATGTATAAAGGCATCACAAAAAATTATTTTGTTTGAAAAACTACAGAAACATTTACAAACAAAGTCAACACCTTTACACTGTCTCACTGAAGCTATATGTTTAACATTTCCAGATGGGCTCTATTTCTCTTACTTGCAGACAGATGCTGAAAAACGGGATAGCTTTGTTAGCTGGAAACCTCCAAAGACATTTTTAGGATCTGTAACACAAATCTGAGTCATAGACACACCTGGTGACAGCTACCTTGAAGAATTAAGTAAAGCAAATGAAATATCACACTCCTGATTCAAAAGGCTATTGAGTTGCCAAACAAAGCTGGCAATAACTGTAATAAAGCATTAATTCACTTCAAGAAATATATCCAAAAAGACTATAGAAAGGTAATATCTTAAACAAGGAAGGAAATCTTCACATTTTTATTAGCTCCACTCCTGGCCTGTTGTTGGAAACTCCTATTTCAACTACTTTGGACACAAGTGATAAAATTTCTGAGATGGAACAGTATTTCTGCTGTGCATTTGAAGACTGTCCAGTATAACTGAAACTGCAAATGTGACCACAATATTAAAGAAAAAAAATAAAGCTTTTACTGCATTGTATAAGAATACAACACCATAGTATTATGACTATTTGAAACCCAGGAAACCAAGTGCAAGCTAGAAAACAAGAGGGTGAGAGAGAAGAAAATGTATGAGAATGTGGGGAAAACTGCAAATCTTAATTTTAAAAAAAAAAATTTTACAACAACTGTCTGATTCCATCAGCTATCAGCCCTGGAACAGCAAACCTCAAGTCAACAACAAACTCACATAGTGAGACATCAAAAAGGAGTTGAGTGTTGGGATTTTGGGGTTGGTTTTTTTTTCGGGTGTGGGGGGGTTGGTTGGTGTTTTGGGTTTTTTTTTGAGGGTGCAGTGTTTTTCCTTTTTTTTTTTGTTTTGGGGGATTTTTTTTTTGTTTGGTTTGGGGTTTTTTTTTGTTTTGGTTTTGTTTTTTTTTTAATAGAAAACTCCTCTGGCTTCTGCCCAGGGTATGTCCTAATATTTTATTGTTGTGGTCAGAATGGGAGGGAGCACAGTGAATGTCTGTAATCCCACTGACAGCAGGATTTTCAGTAACATTTTCTGTCAACACCATCAGACAAAATTGGGAACAGAAACAAACTTGGAAATACATTCAAAAAACACCTTGGCAAAGTGAGAGCAATGTTTATTTGCAGCACTGATTTTGACAACAAAATGATCAGGCTAGCCCAGGACCAAGCCAATGGCTCAAAGAAACCAGATGAAGAGGGTGGAAAAGACAGAGCAGTTTTAAAATTTGAGAAGAAAGCAAGAAGTCATTCAGAGCGTAAGATCACAGGATGGTTCAGGCTGAAGGGACCTCAGGAGGTCTTTGGCCCAACCTCCTGCTCCAAGCAGGGGGAGCTATGGACTCACATCAGGTTTCTTGGGGCTTTGTCCAGCTGAGTCTTGGAAACTTCCAAGGATGGAGATGGCACAACCTTCCTGGGCAGCCTGCTCCACTGCTTGACTGTCCTCACACAGAAATATTTCCTAGCATTCTAGAATCTCTTATTTTCTTTTCTAACTCATTCTTCATTTATGAAATGGAAGGGGAAAAAAAAAAATCTGTTTCCAATCCTACACATTTAGAACAGGATTAGGGGAGAAGAAAGACAAGCAACAAAAGTTTTCAGAGGTATAAAAATTTTTTTCAAGAAAAATGAGACTGCTATCTGATCTTATAATTTCACATTAATTTCACCCTCTGCTCTCAACAGATTTAAAGTCAGGTGCACAGGACTGTTGGGGAAATGATTTTAAGATGTACACATGCTCAAAGAGGAGGTATTTTGAATTAAAGAACACCTTTAAACCTAGTGCTGGCACATGCAAACACTTAAAACAAATGAAAGACTACCTTTACTTGCCAAAGTTATTTCCACAAATACAAAATCAGCAAGTCAAACCCTTGTCAGCTGTACTTGCCAGCCATTATTTCTTTCGCAACCAAGTCACTAGGTACTTATCAGCAATCTGAGCTACACCTACCTCTGTGCAAGGCATTGTAATATCCATACAGGGAAAATATGCATCTCTTAAGAGTTTATAATAGACAAGAAAAATATAAACCCTGAAAGAAAGGTATAGAGAACAAAGCAGATGATATGTGCTAATTACATGTAGTACACTACATAATAGTTAAGAATGATTAAGCAATGTACAGTGTGATCCATCAAGGTGAATTTTGATACTGGTCTAGCTATAAACAGCTTGAATACTTTAAACACAGACATCAGAGTAATGTGTGATTCTTCCTAGAAAAAAAATCCAAAACTATCACACTCAGGCTACCCTAGACAATCATGCCTATGCAGCCACGTCAGCAGTGGGCAGAGAAAAAATTTACAAGAAGTGATCAGTGCTGTAAGTCTGGAGATGGAGTAATGGTAAGACAGTATTCTGAATTTTACAAAATGCTGGAAAACTAAAAGTGAGAAGTCTTTCAAGGGTCAGGTGTCCAAAAGTGCTCCATACACTACATACAAACATTTCCAGGAGAAACTATCTCCCGTCTACACACTGCAGAAGAGTTTCTGGATCTTCAAGTAATGATCTTGGTAGAACATAAAGTATGAACCATAAGAACAACTGGAGCTGCTGACTGCCAGACATTTCTGGAAGTTTGATTGCTATTTACTAGAGTTGCAGTCGAAAGTTTTTAAATAGCTCCTAGCATACTGCTGAATACTCTCTGGATTTATCCTGACAACCCTGTCCTCAAATTATTTTTGGTTTACTCAGCACTCAGAGAATTGCAAGTATTTGTTATCTCAAATTTATGCACACCTTGATTAATCTCCTTTTCAGAGAGAGGGAAGAGAACCTTTTTAAAGCCCATTTAACACAGATGCCAGCATTAATTTCTCTCCGTAGTAAAAAGGTCAAATATTACTTAAATGTAGACAGATATATTCTGAAGTTTATACATGTGTATATATATGATATTTTATATAATAACAACATTTATTTATATAAATTTTAAGATATAATAGATAAATTATCAAATATATTCTAAATCAGCTATAAATACACAAATAGGGCAGAATCATGAAGTAGTAATCATTTATAAACACACATTTGTAGCACATGCATTAAGTGCTATTTTCCTCCAAGTACAAGAGCTTCTCCCATGGATAACGTGCTGGTATTCCATGCAAACAGGCTCTGCTGCCCTTGAAATGCAACATAAGACCTAACTTAAAAATGTGGTGTTCGGCTACTGAAACAAGCGGTAATAAAAGTTTGTAACACTTTCTCATTCTTCTCCTGCTGCAATGTCAATCTGTTCCAATCATGAACCACAAGACACACAAGCAACACAGATGTTCACAATTTTAGGCAATTCTGAAAATCATGGTTGTCCACACTGTGCCCCAGCTCCCTTCTCTTGTTTACACACATGATACCAAATACTTACTCACGAGGATCCATATTTTCTATGCCATAGATGATCCTATCACAAATGAAAGCACTCAAATTTTCCTTTTTACCATCAATCTTCATTTCTTAGATTCCAGGATTACTTTTAAACAGTGCTAATCAGGGTAATTATATTAACTAACACTTCTGAAGCAGTACCCTCAGAACAACTTCATCCCTACATAGGGAAGGGTAAGAAATTCGGACTGCCATTGACAGAAGTGACCTGTAATGTCGCCAGACAGAGCAAGACATCCAACAACTGACTTCTCCAGAGCAGTTAGAATTTTCTATCACTTAGTAAGTTTAACAAACTGCTCCCGTTCACTTGTGTGACTGCAGGCACTCAATTCAAAACGAACTCGTTTCCCAAGTGAGATATGAGAACATGAGGAACGTGAGTGACTTGCTCCTTTGAAAGTCTCTCCCTAAAATGATCTGCCTAACATCCGAAAAAGAAAAACCCAAAAAACAAACCAAACAAAAAAACCCACAGAGGCAAGGGAGAACTATTTTTTTTTCTGGACTCAGTTGCCTAAAACACAAGATAACTTTCATCTTTCTGTGCCCTTCCTTGTTGAAGGTATGCAGGTCAGTTTCCATGGCAAGTCTCACGACATGACAAAGCCCAGTTCCATGACAAGACACATCCCTTGTTGAAAGACTTCAAAGCTCATTCTTGCCACCGCTCAAGGGGTCAAATCCAGACTTATCTTCAAGTCCAGCATTTAGGAAACAACAAGGGCCAGCTTTACCATGGCCAAACTCAGCATCTGTGTTTAACCAGCCAAGAAATAAGCAATTGTGATGAAGCAGGATGAGGTAAAGGGAGAATTCACTGCCTAAATCACAAATGGACTGATTAGCAGACGCGCTGGACCTGGCTCTGCGAAGATGCACCTCTCCTCCTGGTCCCAGTTTTCATCATTTGCTCCATCCCATCACTGAATTAGATGTCAACAGCTAAACCTCAGCATCTTCCCCAGCCTCTTGATGCCCTTCCTTCTACTGAAGTAAGTGCTGCTTGCTCCTTTCCACAGCTGGCCACACACGTGCCAGATAAAGATCCCAATCTCCTTTTTTCTTGCCCCAAACAAAACCAAGAAGGAATAGCTAGCACAGCAAAAGCATTCACAGATCTGCTGCTTCCCTCCCAGGCCCAAGTTTTACTCCTCCAAACTTGTGAAGCACCTGAGTGCTGCTACCTGCACAAGTTCCAATCAGCTTCTCTACCAGAGCCTTCAGCAGAGCATTTAAAAGCAACTAAATAAAACTCCACATATAAGTACAGTTTGAAAACTCAGCACTACACTTTAGAAGTGCTCTGACTGCTGCACTAATTTCTAAGAAGACTTGCTCACTGTGCCAAGACTTGGACCCCACCACCTCTCCTCAACGCACACAAGTAACGGGCACGCTGGTTTTTAATCCACCGCAGCCTGTCCCTATTTCTGCTCTAAGCCGTAACATTGTGTAAAGCAGTGAGATAACTTCCCCCTCTATACTACCTGCTGTACCAAGGAAGAGAAAGTCCCCAAATATTAATTCTCTTGCTGGAAACCTGGTCCAACAGCAACTGGATGAAGCCACTTCAGGGAAAGTCCCTGCCACACCCTGGAACAGGCTCAGAGACTTGAAGAGGGGTGCCGCATCCCAAGCCTCACTGGCACGATGGTCTGTGGAACACACTTCATGAAAACTCAACGTTCAGACAATTTTGCTGCCAGTTTTTCAACAAGTTTCTGCTCAATGTATGCAAAGAGCAAGTTTCAGGACCTTGTAACTTGGCTAGAGTTAGTAAAATTTAAGAGGGATTGCATACGGCACATCTTTGTCCACGGTTTCACTCCCCTAAGCCCCCCTTCCCAAATCTCAGGAGTCTGTTTCCAAGGCATGAATGCTCTAAAACTCCTCAATAAAACAGATGTAAGAATTCAGGATCGGTTAAGTAACATTTTTCCCTAACCTCATTCTCAGAAACAGAAGAACTGTTTTCAATTAAAGCAGTGCCAAAAAAAAAAACCAACCCAAAAAAACCCCAGCGTAAGGAAGATACTCAGCATGAAAAGTTTCGTCACAAACAACTGAAGTTTGAAAAAAATTATGGGTAATTGAAAACTGGATTTCACTACTGAAAGTGCTATATAAGCTTATCTCAAGGCAACAATACCAGCTCCACATGAACATTATTAAAATGGTACTTTTAATGAAAAAGCATTAAGAAAAACGGCAGTCCCGAAGAATGAAGTCCCGTTCCTAGAACGGGCATACCACAGGCAAACCAGGGCAAAATTTTTCATCATCTTGACGAGCAGAAAACTCTACCTCAGCTGAAAGAATCCAGTCTCCCTGCTCACTCTCCAGAGCAGGACATAAATCATCACCAACACTGACGAGCTGGTTTGTGTTAGCACCTGCCCTTTGGTCTCTGAACTGAAGTCAACTCCAGAGGCATTGGTTAGTTACAAGGTTTTGTCACCAGACACCACAGTTGGATTCAAACCAACAAAACGGAGCGGCAATACACGATCTCCTATTTGAAGTCCTCTTAAGCATCTAATACTTAAGTTGCTTATCTTTTTGGGTAATGGCCAGCGTGGAGGCAACGCTGTTGGGAATGGTTTGAGTGTATCGAATTTGCTGACTACAAAAACATGACACCATGGGGGGAAAAAAAGGCTGACTAAGTATAACTAACTCTGCCTGTATATAGGCTTTTACAGAGATTTTTTTTTTCTAACAAAAATTGATAGTTAACATTGAAATTATATAGAAACATGTCTTAACACTCATCAACTTCAATAGTAAAGACTAAAATTACATATAACATATTAAGAAAGTTTTGATTCCAAATATTGACTCACCAGTTGATATTAGCCTACTTTATGGCATGAATTACACAAAGATTTGCATTTATCCCAATATGAGAAGTTACATTTAGAGGTGCTTTATTTTGTCTCTAGCATGCATGTTCAGTTCCTAAATGTTTCATCCTTGGTATCCAAAAATGTTTTACCACAGGGCAAGGGACTGCTTTAGGCTTTTCCTGTTCGTAAGGATTTTGCAATAGTGCCAAGCCATAAACAGTGAAGCGTTCGCTCCCTGGAAGCGCAATTAGGAAATACGGAGAACTACCATGACTGCCTTCTCTGCTACCATCTACAATAGGTCTAAGTCCATGCTTCCGAGAAAGAGAAGTTAATATAACTTCTTAATACAACCTATAATAGAGTTCTCACTCTGCACAAGACTAATCCAAGCATTAAAAATGCTGATCTGAGCAGCAGGACTGGCCTCGAGGGTGACAGCCAGCACCACTTCCTCCAGGGCTACTACACTCACTTTTCAGAAGTCCCTCAGATTTTAATGAAGCTCTCTCTTAGAATCACAGGATGGTTTGGGTGGGAAGGGACCTTCAAAGCCCACCCAGCCCAACCCCCCTGCAAGGAGCAGGGACATCTCCAACCAGATCAGGTTGCTCAGAGCCCCGGCCAACCTGGCCTGGAATGTTTCCAGGGATGGGGCATCCACCCCCTCGCTGGGCAACCTGGGACAGTGTTCCAACCACCCTCAGCGTAAAAAGATTTCTTCCTTAGATGTAGTTTGAATCTCCCCTCTTTTAGATTAAATCATTACCCCTGTCCTATCACACCAGGCCCTGCTGAAGAGTCTCTCCCCACCTTTCCTGCAGCCCCCTTTGGGCACTGGGAGGCCGCTCTCAGCTCTCCCCGGAGCCTCCTCTTCTCCAGGCTGAACAGCCCCAGCTCTCTCAGCCTGGCCTCACAGCAGAGCTGCTCCAGCCCTCTCAGCATCTGCGTGGCCTCCTCTGGACCCTCTCCAACAGCTCCATGTCCTTCTGATGTTGGGGGCTCCAAACTGGACATGGTGCTGCAGGGGGGGGTCTCATGAGAGCGGAGTTTTCTGCCAAGACTATTTTGCAAGCCCTACCTCGTATACAAGCTTTGTAGGTCTTCAGCATCAGCAGCTGCCACTCATGCAAAGCAGTCCTTTTTAGGCTACCTACTTTTGAGTAGATAATTGGAATACTGCAATTTTCATTAAAACATTTCCGCTATCCCCAGCATTCACTCCAGATTTGCACAGCCATTACTCAGCTAACTTTAAGCAAAAATCACGAATGCTGCCAGGCTGTTTGGTACACAGGCTGTGTCGCAACTCACAGCATGGAGAGCTGACAGCAGGACCCTGTGACCAACCCCTGCCCAGGGCTGGCACCAGCAAGGCTGGCCTGTGGCTCTGGGCCACCTTGGAGCCTGGACACCTGGCCAAGCTCCCTTCCTGCTCAGCCACTCTCTTACCTCCCATAATCACCCTTCTTGAGGTTGGTTATGATACTGTCGCTTTTAACACACCATTTCCACAAACTTAAATACTCATATACTAAAATATTCAATGGTATTTGCATCTACCAAAATTATAGTTGATCTGACAGTTTTTCACACTAATTACCTGATTACAGGGGTTCTTCAGAAATACAACAGGCTTCCTCAGAAGGGAAAAATGGTTATGTATTGCCTACATCCTAAACCCAGCCACACAAAGAATTATGATTAGCAAGACCAGACAGAGAGATACGTATATGCTGCATATACATCTTAATTAACAATTTCAGATTATTTTATAAGTGGGAATCTTGCACACATTATCACATGCAAACAGCATGTTTTATTAACCTTGAAGCAAGGCCTAGCAGTTAAATCATGAGGATAAAGATCAGGACACTGGAATTTTATTCCTAGTTGTAATGTCAACTCATTGTATAATTTTAGTCAAGCTGCAAGCATGTTATTTCCTCTGTTTCCCCTATCTTTAAAAAATGAGAATTTTTTACTTAATAAGGATATTTACCTCTCAATGCCCTTGGCCTGAACATGCGCTGTTTGGTCTTGTTAAGGCACTGGACAAGATCCATTTATCATCTCCCCCGAGATCCCAGCTCAGTAAGGTACTTGAGCACAAGAATAATTTCACCGGCTTTACCAAAACTGCTCTCATAATTACAGTTTCCTATGGAGGCAGCAAGTGAAATAATATTTGTGAAAACAATCCTTAGCTTTAGAAGAGATTCCTGAATCTGGACCAAAGAACAATTATTAACAAGTAGTAAACGATCGAGTTTCCTGGTTACTCCTTCAGGAAATAAAAACAGCGTTGGGCTGGTACAAGTCAGGTAGGGGACCGACAGCCGCCGCTGCAGTGAGAAATCCCAAGCTAACATCCCAGTTGCCCAAGAGATCTTTGACTCACTCAAGAGAGTCAGAATATAAATACATTGGAACAGATTATATATTAATTGTGTGTATATATGTGTAGACGCATAAATATAAATACATAAATATATAGATATAACATATAAATATGTAGAAGATGGATTATTTGTTGACAGATGTTCTCTGCACACCAACTGCTGAGAAGCAGTTCCATAAATACAGACTACTGAGGCTCAATTCAGAAGTCAGCAGTGAGTCACATGGATAAACCAGACGCCAAAATTGAAATTCTGCAAGCCAAAATGTTTTTTTCTAGCAATATTTTTATATTATTATCTACAGTTTACATATATACATGTAATATATTTACATATTTAATCTTTACATAACAAGATCTTTATTTAATATTCCATACAAATTATTCTGATATAAAAAGCATACCTATTTTTATTTCTAGTAGGTATTCTGATACCTACCAGGTATATACATTTGTGTATATACACACTAAATATAAATCTATATATAGTATACTAGGTTATGTACAGTTTTAGATTACAAAAACATATTTATGTTCATATATTTTATATATAGTTACCACATTTTGTTTCTATTATATAGTTTTCCTATTACACACATACACACAAAACTAGTGGGTACCAAATACCCGTCAATTGCTGTGGTGCTCACAAATACCTCCCATTCTTGGTGGAACTAATTTGACCCAGATTTTCCTCCCAGCTGAGAGTAAACTGTGCTGAAACCTCCTAGAGTTCTACTTTCCTTTCAGACAAGGAAAATCTTTGCTCAAAGTCATGATCTGATTCTCTTCCTAAAACCCAAAAGCCCCACAACCTCCCTTGTATGTATTTCCACAAGCATTCTTAATTGAAGTCCATTAACTATACAACATTCAGAGGATTCTTCCAGCTTCCAAGTATCTTATCAAAGTGGAGTGAATTGTCCTAGTTAGCAAGTTTAGAGTCGACACAGCATTTACACAAAAGATTAAGAAACAGGTAAGAAAACTGGCTCAGCTTGTGCACTGCTTGTAGATGGCAGTAAGACAACTTAAAGCCACCGCAATAAGGGCTCAGAGAGGATGTATATCAGGTATTAGAGGCCCCGAACAGAACAAAAAAGCACCGTGACTCAACTGCAGAGGAAGGAGACTGTTAAATGTAAAACGATTAAGTCTTTTTCAAATCAGGAAAGAAAAAGGTACATAAGCTTTGGTAAGTTCAATGCTAAGCCATATCGAGTCAAGCCAAAAATAACTTGGGAACAGCTTGCTGAAGGTATAAAAATTAACAGCAAAAGCTTTTCTGAACAATTTGAAGTAGATAGCTCCTCAGAGAGGCCAACAAATGATGGAGGCGTTAAGGGAGCACTCTGAGAAAGTCAGGGTCTAGCAGATGAGCTAAGTGAAGTATGGTGGGTGCATTTTCCAACACACTCTGGATACTCCATCAGCAGATCTGATGCAACAGCAGTGGAAAGAGCAGTTGCTGTGATGTCTCTGCTCAGCTTCTCTCGGCAACACGTCATCTTCAACCAGATTAAGGCTCAACAGGAAGGTGCCTTTGGAGAAACAGTCTTCAGATGAAGGGTCAGGAGAAGACATAGCAAGAAATTCAGAATAGCCATGAATTATCAAGACCTGAGTGCTCACCTGGTAGTGCTAAACTCTACAATAACATACTCAAACAGAATGAGTCTGTTAACAGAGAAGCACAAGCAACATCAATCTGTGAAGAGCAGGACCCGACATCTTTGGATGTACGACATGACATCTCTGTACCTTCACTGTAGGCAATGCATAAGCAGAGCAGTGACTACAACCAGGAGACAGATAAATTACGATTTTTGGAGAAGATTCAAATCAGGCTCCTACATAGGTAAGTCATACCTATTACAGAAGTTGCACTGACCCTTCCTGTTTGCTTAAGATTTATGCCTATGTTAATCTCTCAGATCTTTCAAAACTTCTTGAAGGAGTCAAACAGGAATAAGAGCAATCTAGTTCATACAGAGCAAATGTCAATGCGCCAATGCTTCCACCCAAACCAGCAGCCTCTTCCCTTTCTTTTGCACATTTCTTCACAACGCTCACTTCTTAAAAAAAAAAAAAAAACAAACAAAAGAAAAATAAAAACACAAAAAAAACCCCAAACCAACATTTGTGTAGCCATGCTGGAAAATTAGTTTCTTTAGCCAAGTTGAGGGGAAGGACAATTTTCGGCTAGCTCAGTTCTCTGTGATAGCTCACCAGTGGCCACACAAATGTACGTACAAGCAAGAAAACAGAGAGGCAGAAACAGGCAGGCAAGGGCAGTTTGAGCTTCTTTCAACAGCAGCTCACACTTCTGTTGGATTGAAAGTGAATGTGGAATTGCACCCACTACAACTGGATATAATTTCTGAGATTTAACAAGGAATAAAGGAATAAATGGTCAGTTTGCATGAAGAAGGAAGATTACCTGTAGATTACTATATGGCTAAACTGGGGTACTAACACCTCTGGATTTGCCATATCTTAGAAACCAACAAAGTACTCAGGGGTTAAAATCTAAAGATACAAAAATCTGATGCAGACCATCAAATCTAAAGCGACTAAGTCACAGAATAGTCTCCTGATGGAATGCCAGTTAATTACTACGGCAATGAAGGCAAGGTAGGAGATATACACACTCGGTGGGGTAAGAAATCTAAGCTACACGTCATAGCAAAGTCTAAATTAACTATTTCCATTCAAGAAGGAAATCTCAGAATCATTACCTATAGTCCCCTGAAAGTGTCAGCTCAAACCTTACAGTCATCCAAAAGGCAAAGTGCTTGATGCTCAGACCTCTTGCATATAACCATCCTTTCCCCCGTGCCTTGGATTAGAGGCTGGTCAAAGTGAACACACTGGAAGATGTTTAGATGTTCTGATGGTGGAAGATGGAAACGTGACAGAGTGGTGGAACGGGGACAAACCACCAGACTCTTTAAGCCAGTGTCTCACCCACACAGTAGTCCACCCATCGAGAGCGTAGTTTCTGGGAGACTGTTAAAAGCCTTAATAAAGCCAGGTAGACAGCTTCACTCACTCTTCCCTGGTCCGCAAGCTTTACAATTTTACCATTGCAAAGGCAATGCAGTTGGCCAAGCACAATTTACTTTTGCTCCAGCCATCTGACTGACATAGCTACACCAGCACCATTTCAACAGCAGGCTAGCACTGCTGCCTTGTCATGCCAGACAGATTCAGAACTGTATAATTTCATCTTTAAGACATGCGGCATTTTTAGGTTGTCCCACAAGAGTCAATATCCAATTGTTGAATTGTTGTTCTCAGAATTTATCCGGACTACAGAGCTTCAGCTGTATAACTAAAGCGATGCACATCTTTACTTTTTACTGTTCGTATTAATTTCACATATAGGAATCCACACCGTAGATAGAATCACAGCTAAGCCAAGCTTCTCTTGCCTGAGTTTATGCATGTAATAAAAGCAGAAGCAGCTATAGAAACACCTGTCCTGACAGAGTTACTGCAGTAAAAGCATCAGTTCTAACTCAAATACCTAAAACCAACATGAAGTTGCATAAACATGCCTTACATACTCCAGCAGAGCCTATGGACCTCATTAACTAATTTTTAATCACCATTTGGTACGAGCCTAAAAGAGAAAAACAAAACACAATACTGCTTAATTAATATCCCAAATGCAGCATTAATTTCTTTGAGGAAGTTGTGAACTGAAAGACTCCAAAAGACGTCCAGAGCAAGTTTTGAAAACAAAATGTACAATATATCAACTAGTACATCCCAAACTTTTATTACCTCCCACACTTCTCACACAGACGTAAGAGTTTAATGATAAGACACCCACACACATGCATGATTATAATTTATGGGTAGTGGACCACATTCAATTCTAGTTAAAAGCAGTTGGCATTCTAGTAGATAATAAAATCCCTTCCTACGCCTGAGAAAGGATACAATGACAATTTCCATAACGGACACCACACTTCATAAGGAATTATGTCTAGCACGACACCCACACTAGCCAGACAGAACCATAAATTTTCATTTATACAGTCATTATTTCTTCTCAAAGTCTGCCTCCTAAGGAGGAAAAAGTGACAAGGAAAATGTCAGTTCTACACAACAAAGGGATTAATTTGTACATAAGGTGCAATAATTACAAGTATTATAGGTTTCCATCTTTAGCAGTTGCTGGTGCTCATTTCAAGCATGTGCCAAACCACAGTGAAAATGTAATTTAAAATTAATTAACTGGAGAGCTCTAAATATATGTTAAAACAAACTTTCGCACAGTTTATGTGCTTTATGAATTGACTACTGCAATTTGCAAATATTCCCGTTCTTGACATACCGATAAGATGCTGAAATGACTTAAATTACTTCAATATCAGACCACGTCGTGAGTTTTAAGAGATTGGTGGTGGTTGTGGTGGGGAGAGAGTGCAAAACACAGAGGGGGAAGAAAATACGCTATTTAAAAGCCAGGAAGAGAAATACTGTAACAGTGATTCAGAACACATTATTTTCCAATACACAAACTGCAAAAGCGCACCAGTTTACTTTTTCTTCTTCCAGTGAAAATACTAAGAAGCCAAATGGCAAAGATAAAGGTTTTCTATTTAGCAAGAACAAAAATTCCCCCAGTAGCTACAGATTACGTGACAAATCACTAACCTGACTAGACAAGCTACGTGGAACTATGTTTAAAATACTTTAGTTGACTGATCTAGAAATCAATTATTAAATGTTATTCTCTATTGCTCAAAATAAGTTTACCTAAACCTTAATTTCTGAAGACTTCTACAAGCAGACAGAGTGCACCAAGGGAACAGAAAAACAGGAGGAAGAGGCAAGACTCTTGCAGTCTATTTGTTTTCTTCCTATCACTCGATGCTGTTATTCAGTAAACTTCCACAGTCCCCAGAGAGCCCATATTAAACATAATGCGTTTTCAATTCATGAAGCAGCACTAGCGTAAATGGCAAATGCACTCAGACCAGCCACACTCAATATTTTTCCCTGCATTTGTTCATTTTAATGCTGCAATTAAATCACTCGGTTGTACCAAGTGCTGTCACCAGGGCTTTGTTTTGTGACTGCTGCAGCAGCTAAAAATGGTTTGTTTGGGTGATAGGACTACTTTAGCAAAGCTTGAGAGTGTTTCAAAGCACAGGATAGGGAAAATAAATAGATCTCAAAAAGGGGAAAACTTATATAAATCTTCACTAATAAGCAATTCGAACCAATCCAGCAATTATAACAAAAAAAAAAAAATGTAGTGACAGCAGCCATCGCAAGTTAAAAGTTCACAGAAAAATTAAAGAGAACATTGGGCAAGAATAGGAACATGGCTAATGAGCACATTTTCCATCTACGCTAGGACTATTTCAGGACAACTTTCTTAATTGCAGAAGTGTAAAATGCTGCACTTCCAATTGCATAAAGCCTTTTACATAATAAGCAGTTCTCTAACCCAGATTACATATAATTCCTGTCCAAGAACAACTGTTACAAAAAATCAGAGGCTCTGCAGCTTATGTCCATCGCCCAGGCTGCTCTGACCTAGAAGCAACAAACAACACCTTGAAGTGTTGTGCAAATCCTTAATTCAACTTTTAATAGAAATGGCAGTACGAACAATCTCCAAAGTGAAAAACACAAGAGGAAGTCAAGGAGGAAAAAAATGCCCGATATCAGCAAAGATCTCTCCGTAATGAAGCAAAATTGTGTTTTAAGTGTGTTGGCAAACCCCATTCAAGGATCACCAAACTATTACTGAGATGAGTCAAAACAGCAAGCCTACCTCTAGAAGTTGCGTGTGCAGATCTTAAGATTTTATTTTGGGAGCAGCTTGTGAGGACAGAGCTTATTTCCAATATCCACAATTTCAACTAATTAAGATTCCTCAGTGCACGTATGACTTTGTGATAAGTCTGGACTAGTGCCCTGAGAAGTTCTGAGGTCAGCCATGCACGTGTTTGGATGAGATGCAGTCTCCCTGTGTCTTGTCTCTCCACACTGTGAAATGGGAAAGCAGCACTCGCTTTAGCAGGATAAGGAGTGGTTTTGCTTTCATTCCCACTGCCAGAAGAACGTCTTGGTCTAACAAGCCTACACAACCTCAACCAAATATTAATTTCAAGAACTCCAACATCATTGCTCAAAACACTTTATATCTCAAATTATCTGACTCTGTTAGTACAGGCCAACTAGCTAGTTGTCTTCATTGTAGTACTAGAAAGAGAAATTTTTATTTTTACTTTTTCCTCCAGGAGATTGCAGGTTATGGAGCTGCAAGTTTCACATGCACGTACTTGCATGCAGAGCTTCACTTCCTCTGATCACTTATTTAGAAAGCATGTTTGGGATCAATCCCTCCTGTCAGAATTTAGTATGTGTTCCATATCAGGACAGCTTCCTAGTAAATCCTCTGGATAAAGAGAATACACGTATTTTTAGCAGTATATTTTTAGATTTACAACTACTTTTTCTCCAAGGAGACACCTTCCATCCCAAAGCAATCTTTATTCCATCACCTAGTACAGGTGTTGTTTCTGGTGAGAGACATGCAGTCGTACAAATAATTTTGGGGGTAGTCACCAGGTCCCAGAAGCACGATGCCAAATTCTATTGATCAGAGCTGCCACAGGCATTCCAGTTGCTGTGCCTGATTGCCACCCCCTGCAAGACCATAAACAGCTTTCTAATACATTCTAGCAAGTACCCTTTAAGCAATTTGTTGTTAACTCATTACATTTCGAAAATTACCTATTACTAGTCTATCTTCCAGACATGTTTCTATAGCAGTTATTCTAAGTTGTCATGCATGTCACCATATCTTGCTTGACCTTGCACTGCAGAAACCCAATGGAGTTCCAAACATTGTACTTGGAAAACAAAATAATTATGTCCTCTGTTTAGTAAAACAGTTTATTTAGATTGATTTTGTTCCATTTGTCACACCTCTGTAAGGAACAGCACTTAACACAAAAGCCCTAAGTGTCTGCAGTTGACTACAGAAATACAAGTTCTTCACAGTATTATTTAAATATCTAGGTACCAACAAATTCTGAAACTGCATTTTAAGCTTTAAGCTCTTTCATCTGAAAGATGTCATGTACAGCCGCAAGACGCAAAGTGGCTGGAGACATTTTATCACCATGTTTCCACCAGACATCAAGGTGCTCTGCATCTATTGTACCGCAATGACGTACCTGGTTTATAAATGGTAGGGTAAACCATATTCCTTCTTCAAATGCTTAAATACTGTAACTTTACATTTGTTCTAATTGTGGATTTCTGACAATCTTCAAAATAATTCTTTAAAAAACCCCAAACATACTCTACCTGGTGTACTAGGAAAAATGAAACGCTGCCGTACTCCCTCCACCACTGTAAATTACAGAGCATCATGAAGATGTGTGCCTTCTTCCCTACAAGCATCCAGTAGCTTTGCTAAAGCTAAAGAGTTGAAAGTTTAGGGTCTGATCTCAAAAGACTTCCACTGAAGCTGTTGGGATGTTGCATGAGCACACAATGTCCCTGTGCACAACCACACCCCAGGAATCAGCACCGTGCCCAGTTTCAAGCCACGAATACCTGTCCTTTGCCATGGAGAGCAATCGGAAGGCTTTTTTACCACATATCCTAGAATCTGCCAGTCATCTACGTTCAATGGCAATCCTCAGGGTCTGCTCTCTTTCGAGAAAGAACCGCATACTCTGATATGTTTACACAAAAACTTCAAAAGTGAAGTATTCAGAGAGTAATGTAAGATCGGCTTAAGTAGCTGGAAAAAAGACAAGCCTTCAGGCATGCAGCCTCTTTTTAAATTTCTGTTTAAAGAAATTACATGTTCCTTTGCCAGTCCAAAATAAAAGTTTGTAAGCCTGATAGCTATAATACAGGATTTTCCTTGAGAATACAGAGGAAAAAGTAGCTAAGACGGTTCTCAGCAAATGATTCACTTCTCACATATTCTACAGGCTAATCCTTCTCCCAAGTTTTTCTGAATTTCACTTCACAAAGCAATGTATTTAGGCAGACATTACATGACTGGTACAGTAAGAACCAGTTGTGAAAGAGCTATTTCTTGCCTGCAAAGTCCTCGCTCAGGTAAGCCTTAACTAGCCTTAACTTAAGCCTTAAACTAGTTTTTTCTAAAGGCTCCACAGAACTTACAGACCCACCTTTTCCCAAAGGTTCAAATCTAGCTATGTGACAAACATTACAGAGTTTCTAACAGTTAAATTTCTCTAATGTACAGCTAAGGCTTACATACTGACAACACACTGAGTGGCGGAGTAGAGCAAATGTGGTTACTTCAGACGGAGCAGCCAAGGGTCCTGGCAGTGCCCCGAACAGCTTCTCCTGAGGAAGAATGCAGGACGAGAAGCTGTAACAGGATTCTAAGAGAGGAACTTTTCTTTTTCACTCAACAAAAGGAAATGCAAGACTTCAGTTTCCCACTCCCCAATTCCCTAAAATAGAAAGGAGGAAAACAAAACAAAAATCCCAAAGAAAATGAAAAGCAAACCCCTGTGTAAGGTGTGCCTGCTGCCTGTTCCTAAAACCCTTCAGCCACAGCACTAGCTGTGAGCACCCACCATGAGACCTCACTTGGGTAGACGCTGCCTGCAATAGACAGAAATGACAGAGGATGCTGATAACAGGTCTCATGGTAGAAAGAAAGATCTGATGCAGAACATCCTCGTGACAATTCTGTGCATCCTCTTATAATCACTGTGTGATGGACGGACCACTCGGTGGATAAGGAGTTGGCTGGATGGCCGCACTCAGAGAGTGGTGGTCAACGGCTCAATGTCCATGTGGAGACCGGTCACCAGTGGCGTCCCTCAGGGGTCCGTGCTGGGCCCAGCCCTGTTCAACATCTTTGTCGGCGACACGGACAGTGGGATAGAGTGCACCTTCAGCAAGTTCGCCGATGACACCAAGCTGTGTGGTGCCATCGACACACTGGAAGGGAGGGATGCCATCCAGAGGGACCTGGACAGGCTGGAGAGGTGGGCCTGTGCCAACCTCATGAAGTTCAACCAGGCCAAGGGCAAGGTCCTGCACCTGGGTCATGGCAATCCCAGGCACAAATACAGGCTGGGCGGGGAATGGATGGAGAGCAGCCCTGAGGAGAAGGACTTGGGTGTGCTGGTGGATGAGAAGCTCAACATGAGCCGGCAATGCGCCCTTGCAGCCCAGAAGGCCAACCGCATCCTGGGCTGCATCAAGAGGAGCGTGGCCAGCAGGTCGAGGGAGGTGATTCTCTCCCTCTACTCTGCCCCGGTGAGACCCCACCTGGAGTACTGTGTCCAGTTTTGGAGCCCCCAACACAAGAAGGACATGGACCAGTTGGAGAAGGTCAAGAGGAGGGCCACAAAGATGATAAAAGGGCTGGAGCACCTCTCCTATGAGGACAGGCTGAGAGAGCTGGGGCTGTTCAGCCTGGAGAAGAGGAGGCTCCGGGGAGAGCTGAGAGCGGCTCCCAGTGCCCAAAGGGGGCTGCAGGAAAGGTGGGGAGAGACTCTTCAGCAGGGCCTTTTGTGATGGGATGAGGGGTCATGTTTTTAAAATAGAGGGAGGCTGATTTAGATTGGATATTAGGAAAAAATTTTTTACAATGCGGGTTGTAGAACACTGTCCCAGGTAGCCCAGAGAGGTGGTGGATGCCCCATCCCTGGAAACATTCCAGGCCAGGCTGGACGGGGCTCTGAGCAACCTGATGTGGTTGGAGATGTCCCTGCTCCTTGCAGGGGGGTTGGGCTGGGTGGGCTTTGAAGGTCCCTTCCAACTCTAACTATTCTATGATTCTGTCATTCTAGGAACGGAGTTTCTGATTAATGTATTCACATTTTAGGTATACTATTCACAAGATGTGAAGTGCAAAATAAATCAGGAAAGCAAACCTTAAATACCTGATTGAAGTCTTAGTAATAAATGCCAGCTGAAGCTGACCAGAGAAAGCCAACTGATGTGTCTTCACCCTCAAGTACCCTAAAGGCTTGTACACTGCCCCAGACATATGCTAATAATTGAAGTCCTACAACAACCATCTAATACAGAAGTAAGACTCGTATGTGCACAGCTGAAATAAATGGACTTAAACTGATTCTGCATGTCAGCGGCAGCACAAAAATAATCTCACTTAACGTGAGGGTTTTCTGCGAACTCAGACCAATTGGAAAGTAAAAATTTTCAGTTCAGTCAGACTGAGACTACAGGTCTGTGTATTTATCAGCTACAGACTCTCATGATCCCCAGTAAAAATCCAAAATCTTACCAGGAATACTAGGAAATTTAGTCTTTTAAGAATTATTAGGAATTATTCCAGAGTTAGACTCATTCTAAATTTTTTCAACAGAAAACCTTGTCCTGTTCCTGACCACAATTCTCTTAACAAATCCAGTTTCCTAATTTATTACCTACACTATTCAGAAGAGTGACAAGGTCTCAACTCTGTCATTATTAATATCCACAACAGGAAAACAAGGTTTGGATCTCAGCCAGGGAAAGTCTGACCATTGAATTGCAGCAGTTCCCCGATAACAGTCCACTTCAAACCTCACAAAATGCTCCACAGAGAGTGGGAAAGGGGGCGATGCTTAACACAAAGGACGCAATACCATCCAGAGACCTTATCTAGAAGGGCCAAACATGAAAGCATTTGCTTAACATGCTAAATGAAAGTAACATGCAAGAACTTGTCAGACCAACATGCTCTCCATTTTGCAAGAACAAACCCCTAACGATACTCCAAACAAAATGTTTGTTTACCATTAACTACTTTGTATACACATTCACATCAGGAATGTTTTAACGTCCACAACAGTCATTTACAAAACGGCAAGAGCTTTCATGTCAGACAGACAAATCATAGCTGAGTTAGAGATATCAGAGAGTCATCCTCCTCCCTACATCTACCCTGCTATCCCCACTCCACAGCACCTCCGTTCCTTCTATCTTACAGGACAGAAACAGAAGATGGAAAGGACCAAGATAACATGGAAAACTCAGGCAACAAGGGATTTGCTTCTGTGTCTTCCTCTCCAGCCTCTCATCTATCTAGTCCTTCTCTTACATTCCACAGTGAAAGACAGAACTCTAAGTTTAAAATGCCTAGTCTTAATAAACTCAAATATTTGTTGATGAAAGATTAAATTAACAAAGCTGTATTCCAGCTACAATGCTGATAACAGAAGTTGTATTTCAGGACTCCAACAGTGTTCCTAGTAAAATGGTTAGAGAAATCTTCCTTTTGTGTGCCAACATCCAAGTCTTTAAGCCTTCTCCTAAGGTTAAATTGTTTTGCCATCGGAAGACGGTTTGGGTAGCAGACGTTACACTTCTCACAAACGCCTGTGTTATTCCAACTACAGTAACTGTCTAATGAAAAATATTGCCTCTTTCTACAAACCTCCCCTTTGTAGATCATCATGGCAACACCACCACTATGACAACTTTACAGCTGCTCTTGTAAGACTCAAAGAGCTTCTCCTGTGGACAGCTTCAGGAATGCCACCGTATTACACCGTCATCAGCAAAGCATCCTTAGCACAGCAGACACCAGCAAAATGCCATTTCTTCCCACCTGCTCCAGCCCTCCGCCCACAGTAAAGGAGGAGGTAGAAGGATCAGGGTGAAGCTTTGTTATTAAGCCTGTCCTAATGTGGCTGTGGCCTCCCAGCCAGCAGCCCAGCATGCACAACAGCAGCATGTCACTTATGTCTGAGCCGTGTCCCCGTACTTGTGACAGTCACAGCCATCAACCAGACATTGACTGACACAGACTGGCAGCAGCTCAGCTCTGGACTCAGTGCAAACTCAAAATCCAAATAAAAATCAAATTACTGAGAAGCAGGCAAAAATTCACACTTTCCTATAAGGATAATAACTGAGTTTCCATGTAATACAGAAATTTATTTTTCAATAATGGAAATCCATTCTTTTCACCAGGATGTCTATTCCTAGGTGCCACATTCTTTTCTTGTTAATAGTATTTTTCTTTCCCCAAAGTGAGTCACTCTGGAAAATGCCACTCGCTTGAAAGAGAAAAAATTGACAAACAAACCAACTGTCATGAAAATTAATGTTCACTGCTCTATACTACAACTACCACATACCGGTAACTTAAACTTCAATCAGAAAAGTTCCAAATTACTCAACAATAGTAACTGGCTTCAGGACAAGGAAATAAAACTTAAATCTGCAACTGTTAAAATAGTTTCTACTAATACTCTGCTAAGCACATGATCTGTTTGGCTTTGCTTTAATTTGGCTGGGAAGTCTTTCGCAGAAAGAAGGAAAATGTTTTTGATGGCTTGTTCAAAAGGAAAAATAGCCATTTATCAGCTTATGTAAAAATCTCATACTTGTGTTGGAAACTACAGTTTGGCAGAACACATTTAATTACCATTGGCTCTTCTAGAACATTAAGTAAAAAACAACTATGTTATAATCGTATTAAGGGTTTGTCTTTGTTGGTTTAAGACAAAGAATTTAGTCAAAGGCGTCATTAAATCTTAGATCATTCTTTGCAGAGCTTAGCTCCTCCATGCATCTACAAAAACACAGAAGTACAGCTATAATCCATAGAAACAAAGAAGGAAAAACCTGCAACATTCCTTATGCTTAAATGTAAAAAGGAACATTTTCCCTCTCAATAAAAAAGCATTAATTAGAAACTATTGCTGTTGAAATGAAATTATTTGCTAAATCAACCCTAAAAAAAAAAATAAAAATCAAACACTTCAGTCCATATAGGCAATATTGTAAATACGAGCTCTTGAGTTCATACCCAGCATACTATGAGCCACATCCAGATGCAGTGTGGCTCCAGCAAGGTTACACTACCTCAAAGTTAGAAAATTCATTACAGCAAATACATCACAGTAATTACATAGTACGGCCACTTACCCTTCAAAGTATTTTTGTTTCACACGATCCCAATTCAATGTACTCTTCATATACTGACGACAGTTAGAAAAAGGCCCTACACAACTGAACTAAAACCAATGTAGCATAACAAAACGACAATTATACATTTAAGATTTTAGTCAAGGCTGACATTTTCTGTACAAATCTGCAAGACTGTACAATTTTGAACTACAGATGGATGCAAATATTTTCATTACAGACCAATCAGATTCAAGCGTTCATCTGATTTTGAGTTTCAGCACCAGTGAAAGTTTTGCTTCATAATATACCTAAATTTTGATCCATTTCTCTCAGAGCCCCTGTAAAACCTACCACAGTTGTCATATCCTAAAAGCACAGTATTCCTTGCATTAATGGCTTCGTTAACAAGGCAGTTAATTATCCACCTCCTTCTGGACAGGTTCTAAGCACCAGCAAGACAGCTACCACTTTCTGCAAGGAACATTCTTGCCTCATAAGTACCAGTATTAAGTAAGAGAAGCTCCTTATGTAAACTGTCCTTTGTATTTAACCACTGCAGTTGAGTACACTGACATCACAGATTAAGGCTAAATTCACATCAAATTCAGATACCAGATTTAATCTGTCATGTAAATCAAAATGCCTGCTGCTGACTGGAAAACCATAAGCTTTGCTGTACCTGCAAGATGTATACTTAGTAAGTTCTGTTGCATTAATTTAAGGATTTAATTAAAGGATTTAATTCAACTAACAGGTAAGCAAACTCACTGCTCCTCTTGTCCCGTTAAGTGATAGATGCTGCCTCCCTCATCTCTCAGCCATGTATGATACATCTCTAACAGTGAAAACGTACTCTTTAGTTTTGTACTTTTAAATTCCACTCCCTTTCCAAGGCAAAAGCTGTTTTAACTTATTTGAAGCTTTGAAGTAGTTTCTCCTCTCCCCTGACAAAGTTATTGCTACAGCAACTAAAACTTCAACTAATTTGATCATGACAATCACAACACAATACTTCCACAACAGCCTTCTGCTGCTCCAATCAGTAGCTCATTCAATGACCAACATAATAGATAACACAAATAAACTTCTCTTCTTTCACCTTGTACACGTGAAAAAACCTACCACAGTTCAGGGAATAAAATACAGATTTTCATTGCAGACGCAGTAAAAAAACCCAAACATCCTCACTTCTTTGGGGGGAAGCAGCAGGAAGCTAAAAGGTGAAAGGAAACAGGAAACAAAACAGAAAACACAGACCCACTTTTCAACTTCCCCAGATCACCTACAATGCATAAATGATAAAATAAATGAAATAAAAATAAAATCATAAAGAAAAAATGCAAAATAACGTGGCAACTTCATAGAACTGGTACTCTAGTAGACTACTGGAGGAAAAAAAAATATCAGAAAAATAGGGCTGGTTAATCAGTACTTCCAGACAGGCAGTCCACAGCATAGCCTTTGTATTTCTTTAGTCTTTACAGACATGATCAATAACTAAAAAACAAAATTTAACAATGAAAAGGTGTTGAAGTAGAAGCACATGCACCAGCCAAGAGGCAAAGCAACTCCCCTGCCACACTGAAGTTGGGCAATGATTTATCTGAGTGATCTGATGTCCAAAGACTCCCACCCCAGACAACGGTACAGACATCTGGCACGAGAATGAAGGGAAAACAGTTAATGTGCAATTCAATAACAAATGCATCTTTGGATGAAATCAATTCATCAGCAGACTTGAAAACCAAATTCTGACACAGAGCAATAAGAAAACAACAAGCATTTGTTGTGTTTTAGCAATGTTCCTCACCCTGACCTGAAATGCAGCTCAGTTTCTCCTTTCGATACATTTTTGAACCCCTCCAAGGGACCTGCCAGCAGATATCAGGGGTAAAACCATTTGTAATAAGGCATCAGTGCATCTGAAACCAGACTACACTTTTTCCTGAGCTACTGAGCCATTTCCATCAGAAAATGTGCAGCAGAACAACACAATTTGGACGATATACTCCAGATATTTTCAAAATTACGAAGAACTGCCTTGTGGAATAACTGCCTCATGGAGTTATAAGTCACGGTGTTACTTGAATATCCCGTATTGGTGCACAAAAACCTCACCCTCTCAGTCATATTAATCCTACATACTCTGTATCAACGATCCAGAAGGATGACCAGCAAAAAGTTTAAGATCTATTAATACTTTATAAGAAGTACTGTGGCCTACTGGAAGACAATGCTGAATCTGAAGACTTTAATTCCGAGATTTTGGTTCATTTCTTAGATGGCACGGTCCACCCTCATCATTTGCAGTATGTTCAAAAATTAAGTGGAAATAATGGTGTTTACAATCTTTTAAAAACATTTTAACATTTATTGCTAAACTAAATGCTGCATAGGAGATGAACACGCTTGTTGACACTGGATCGTAAAGTGAAGAGGTATGGATTTCTTACCATTCTCTAGTTGACATTTGTAGGACTAAAAAACTCAAGTACAGTACTTTTTTTTTTTAAAAAAAAAATTCTTACTGGAGTTTTCTAATTACAAATATCATATTTATCTCAATTTCCATTTCTGTAACTCTGTAGAGCTAAGAAGATTTTGGAAAGCATGAAATGCCTCCTTTTCACCAACATAAAATTCCTTCTTCCTAGACCTAGTGGTTGCAAGATATCAAATTTTAAAACTTTTGTTGTTACAATACATCAGGTTGATTCTTGGTTTCCTTTAACAAGCAATTTCCCCTGAAGAATTAAAGAAGAAAAATCATTTTTGAGCCAATAGTTTTTTGGTTTTTTATTTTTTTTTTTTTTTAAATAATGAGCAATTTGAAGCTGCTCAGGTTTTGGAATATCAGGATAAATGTCAGGGAGATAAATCACCAACACACCTCGTGAAACTTGCTGCAGCACTCTCAGTAAACAAGCTGGAACATATGGTTATAATTATGATTTGTATGACCACAGAAATCAGAAGCTCTAGTCACAGCCTCACCATGCTACGTACGGTACACACTCAGCGCTGGTCCCTACTCTAAACAGCTTACAATCTATGTACAGGACAAGAGAGAAGATGGATTAGCACAGAGAAGGGCCGATAAAACAGAAGAGGCAATATTAGTCAGCACAGTAGCAGAGGTCCCAGCACACCACAAGCCTAGACAGCATCAGGTAGATACCACAGAAAAGAGGCTTTACAGATCACTTAAAAACACGTAAGCCTTGAGAATGTTTAGTATAAAATATTTTGTCACTGTCATAAGGGCAGAGTGGTAGCAGCCAAGGGTCCCCAGGAGTGCCCACCTCTCTGGAGGAAGGAAAAAAACCCTACCATTTGCTCCCTGCAAGTGTGTAAGTCTTAGAGTCAATGGAAGATTTCCAGAACTATCAAGACCAGAACCTCATAGCATAAACTGCTCTTCTGTGAAAGGATGCTTTGCTATCATTGCCATCAGCATCTATGACAAGAGCAAGGGTCCCAGAGCAAAAAAGTTTATGTTAGCTGTCTGGCTAGTTCTGAATCACGGGTCATTTGCTATCAAAAATACATTGGTGAAGCCTACAAGAAAGATCAAGAATTTCTTAAATAATTACACTATGATTCTTCTTGTTTCAAGATCTTAGTGACCGAAAGCCCCAAGAGTTTAGTGGACCTGGCGGCAAGGCATGCTACCTATTGCTGTTTAACTCTTCGCTACTCTTGTATCATTCAAAACCACAAAGATAAATTTGACTGAAAGAAAAACAAAGCCCAACACAACACAGTGTATGCCAAAAGAAGCGTGCAAGAGCTTGACAGTGAATAAATCCCTTCTTCTGTGCTACTGTGATTAAGACAGAAGACGAGTCTTATCTCCTAAAAAAAAGGCAATGAAGACTCTCAAAGGGGATATTCAGGCACCACTCTGATAGTAGTTCAACTGAACTTCAAACCAGCTCCTATGGTCCTCAAAGCACCACAGCATAGATCTTGGTCAGGATGAAGCTGCTCTAGAACCCAACTTGCTGAGCAGCTTTTGCAGCCTAAGCCTGCCACAGCTTTCCTGCTATTAATACTCAACTAAACCTCTTAGTCTCAAAGAAGGTGTGCTTGAGCTGCAGCCACGCATTTTGCTCCAGTTCAGACACATCTTCAGAGAAACTAAGGGAAAGGTTAAAGATCTGGACACTATCTAAATCTTCACAATCAGGCAGGTCAAAATGCCACCATTACAGCGCCAGGACGACAATGCTTGCTTACAGACCATAAGCAAGAAGGAAGATGAACAGGCAGAAATGAGGAAAAGTTTTCAGATCTGCATTTTCATTACGGTATGCAATGAAGAGGCAATTAAACATTGACTAAGCAGCAGGGAAACAGACAAGGTTGCAGTCCTGTAGCAGATCATACACCAGATCTCTGACACATCATGAAAAGGTTCTGGACGGCAGAAACAACCAGCCTGAAATATTTCTAGTGGAAAAAAAGTTTGGTGGAATTGTAAGGAATAACTGAGAAACACAAAAATATTCTTTAATGATGTGTCTACTTAGACAAGTTTTAATCTAGATATTACAAATCACACTATATAATAACCTTTTTCATCTTCAATTTTAACATAAACTGCTAAATATGAATAACAGTTTTCTTGAAAAGTCAAAGATAATTGTCCAAGTGCTCCTATTAACCAGAACGTAGCCCCCCCTCAACAAAAAGAAGAAGCTATAGTATAAATAAGCCACATACATACAACACAAGGCAACAGTTGCTTTCAAGTACAGGGATGCTGAATGACACACGGCAGAGTAAAGTACATACTTACATGACAGAAAGTCATTAACGGTCAGGAATGTTTGTCTAGTTCCAACCAAAGAGTACAGACATGAGAAAACAAGTCATTATTGACCACTACGCACTGAATTCTGCTATTTATATTGATGCTACCATGGTACATTTGTGGGCCACATCAGTTACCATGACTGCTGAGGTGATTAATGAAGATAATGCGGCTACTGCCTTTTCATTAATTTCTTACAGGTACAACATTGTCCCCATTACATCTCTAATCATCTAAATAGCACAGACTAAGTCAATTAGATCTCACTGTTGCAGTAGCTCCTAAGTACTGCAAGAAGTGTTAAAGTGGGGGGGAGGGGGGTTTAATAGGAAAGTATAAATTGGATTAACTATTTCAAATGAAACCATTTAAATTGCCTTATTTTGCAATTGTCTTAGGTAGAACATTTTCATGTCTTAGCATATCATGTTTGGTAGTTCCTCAATGTAACATGAATTTTATGTTGCAATAAATAAAATGACTAATTAAAAAGTTTTGCTTGCCCACAAATGTTCTCTCAACCTGGCTACCTATAGACCATGAATTGGCGAATGCTAATAGCACTCAAAAAAAGAGGAGATTTAAAATCAACAAAGAAAAAAAAAATCTTGAAAGTAAGTTGATTCAATGTACCTTGTGAACCAAGAAAAAATAACTTCTAATTTCTAATATATGAGGTCTAATCTCTACTGCCATGCATACTGATGTCATTTGTGCCTTCATAACACACAGACATCATCACCTCTAGAAGCACTTTACAATTATTTTGCACATCTACGAAAAGACTGCAAGGACAAACTAAAGTTGACTCAGTATGAGAATAACATCCTTTATGAAGTTACAAAACTAAAATACCATTATTGCCATCCTCATTCCAAACCCACTATTGTTTATTTAACTACTGGAAGACAACATACTTGGCAATACAATTCTCATGAAGGTATTTTATATACAGGATGGAGAAAGGTTCTTGCACGCTGATAACATGCACGCAGTGAGAGGCCAAACCAAGGAGAAGTAATTGGTGTGAGAATGTTGGCTGTATGGTTGCAGGGTTAAGGAGGCTCATGAAAGGAAAAAAACAGGCTATGAAGGAGAAGGTTAACTGTGGGAAAGGGTAAACTTCTGCTCATATTGTGTATAATCATCACTCCTGCTGAATCACAAGGAAGGAAAGGGGGGGTGGATTTAAAATACAGTGCTTCTAAGACTTTGTTGATCTACTGCTGCTGTGCAGGGGACTACAAAATATGCATAATGTAATACATGGCAATGTAGACGACTGTCATACTAAGTAAAATAATTTCAAATTAACAAGTAAAATAATTATCTTAGGCCCCAAAATTTCATATGAAAAATAAATTATTTTTAAAACCAGGATCCTATCTCCTTTTATCCTAAATAGATTATATTTAGGCTATTTCAGTAACCTTATTTTAAGCATCATGTAGTACTTGTAAGACACTGAGCAACATAAAAGTGAATTTTCAATTCTTCCATTCTTCTTTCAATTCTTATCTTGTAAAATTAAACTACAAAATACACAAAAATAACACAATACAGAAATCACGTCTAAGTTTTCCACATCTGCTCATTGCTCAGAAATTTTCTGTTCCATAACACAGACTATCAATTTGTGCCGCTGTCTTCTAATCTGTATCACACCCTGCCCGTGTACTTGATGCTACATAAAACAAAGGATTGCAAGGGGTTAATTCATAGATATTATGGATAGGCAAATATGTCATTTACTCTACCAATTCTATCGTGTCCAAGTTCCACCTGTAGTCCAACATCATATACAGATAAGTAATCAGACACAAAAAAAACCCCAACATTAATCAACTGTTTGGGCACAAACAGAAAGAAATATTTCTATTTTCCAACAGGACGTGGTACTTGTTTCTTCCCCTTTCCCAGGCAGGTCATTGCAAAGCTCTTCAGAAAGGCTCTTTTATTCCAGGCTTTAAAAGAAGATACTTAATTCACTGGCAAAAGAGATGGCACTTCAGGTACACATCAAAGAAGCAACAAAATAAGCGTAGGAGTACGTCAAGGGAGTTGTTAAAGAACGGTTCAAGAGGAGTGAAGGCGTGGAAGTGTAGGAACGGAAAAGAACAGACGTAGGCTGAAACATTAGGAGTTTGCATTAAGAAATGCAAACTTCATACACAAGAAGCAAGAAGTCATGGGGGGATAAGATATCAGAGGAGCTACAGAGGAAGGCAGGAGTGGTGGCAATTTGGATGGATTTTACAAATCAATCAAGTAACCAGCAGAGGAAAAAAACTATTTTGCCTGTGGCAGCATTAAGGCAGAAAGATAATCAAGTGTGACTAGAGAGATTAGAACCAAGAATAATAAAGCCATTAGGTAACCAGAGGTATCAAAATACACAGTGAAAACTGCTCTCAAGTCAGAAGCAAAGTACAAATCACACACTGAAAATTGCTTTGGAAAAAAAAATTTAAGAGTAAATTTCTCTAGCAACTGAAAATAAGGTAATGTACCTGTTGGGACTCCTGAATAAAAACATTGTAGGGAACAATTTAATTAACTTTTCTTCTCTGTTTAAATAAACTGCAAGCAAAGCAACTGTTTTCTGATATGTTTACATTACAGGCATAAAACCCAAACATGGCAGTGGTCTACCCAGGAGCATGTAAACCAGAAACCAGAAAGGAGGGGATGTGTGTTCCAGGAGCACACCAAGTTGTGTGTAACCTCCCCTTACGCAGAAGCAGCGATGTGTTTAGGCTACGCTGCACCAAGTTAGAGACATGCTCTTTTACTGCCTCCATGAGGAGATCCACAAACACTGCCTCAGACTGTAAAATATTTCTGGCAGATCATTTGTGGCCTGAACTTTAATATCCCCTAGGGATGCTGCCAGTGAACGGATTTCACAAAAGAACAAAATAAATAGTATCAGCTTTAACAGCAACTGACTTGCAAAGTGTTATGTAGTTTATCGGGGAAAAAAAAATAATAAAATATACCTTTACTGTTAGCAATATATTATATTTTCTTTTTATTTTACAGAAAAGAAAAACCTTTAGGAAGAATTTTTATATGTAATACACACACCCATAAAACACAGATGGTGTGGGGAAGAGAGCAACCACCGACCAAAACACAGTACATAGTAGAACAAACACAAGAACTCTTTTTCTTAACAAAAAATGGCATGAAGTCTTTCATATTCGTCAGGCGATATCTCTCTAAACCAAACAGTCCACCCCCAAAAGGTCAGAATCTAGTCATACTACTCAGGAAAAAACATTAGTCAACCTGCAGGGAAAGGCATACACTACAATACGTTGCAAAAATTCCTATCTGGGTCACTCCCTTACATCACAGAAGTCCTTGAGACTGGAACAGACCTCTTGAGACCACCTAGCCCAACCTTCTGCTCCAGCAGAGCCACAAAGCAGGTGACCATATCCACTGAGTAATTATGAAGAATAAAATATGCAGATAAAAGTATTTCTTACAACGTTTGAAGTAACTCAAAGCATGTGATTTATCAAACGAAGCACTACTTGTCTGTTTGGTTGGGTTTTTTTTAATGTCTCAATAAAAGAAAAATAGGGACTAAGTGCTAATTTTATGATGTGCTATTGTCCAGGGTATCTGCAGATACAAGTGCCTCGGATTCTAACGCATCTCGAGACAGACTGGCCATGATTACAATCCAAGCAGGCCTGTGGACAGCTTTTTGATACTGAGCATGCACACCAGTATCACTCACTGAAAAAGAAATGGGCTACAGGTGTGTTTGTAAGAGAGGTCACACAGACGGCAATACTTCATGGGGTTTGAAGTATAGTTCATAGAAAACAGGACTCACTTGCCACTCCAGATGCAATTCCATACAGCAGTCCTCCTCCATCTGTTTGCTGCTGAAAGAGATGGGTCCCTGGAGGAGGGCTTCTTTCTTGTCTAATGAAATTATATAGTAAGGTTTTCACAAGTCTGCTGGTATATGGGAGGCTGAAAAGAAAAAGAAAACAGCTTTAGTTGACTCACAGGTTGCAAAATTTGGCACAATAAAGCCCAGGCAGGGTGCAAAGGCTGGTGTTTGGCTCTAAACACAGACAGTAACTCTCCCAGTCTCCAGCAGACTGGAAAGGGAAAGAACGCCAAGGTCTTGCCCACACAAAGCTCCACTGACTTCAGCAAGGCTCTGCAGGAGTACCTTCAACAGCAGGATCATGGAAGCAATTTTTTGTTTTCTTTTCTCAATACTACTTTAAAATCAATCATTTCTTTTGTGGAATGATTGTATTCCTTTACCTCAAGACATAACTGTAAAAGTATTTATGCAAGGGAAAGAAACATTACATTTGTTTAGTTTTCGCTCCAACTCTTCACATTGCTCTGCATTCCCAGCCACCAAATTCCCAATCCTCTCCAGACACCAGGCACTTGCTATTCCCAAGTCAGATCTCTTAGACTACATCCTGCATTTTCTCCCAAATATTCCCCATTTTGCCCCAAGCACTCACTTCCTTTGGTCCAGAGACTTAAGTACCACCAAACTCCTCAAATACTGAGGCTCTGTCTCCATCCTGCTGCAGTTTCAGGCTGAAGTCTGCCCTATCCTCCCTCTGCCTGCAGCCAAGCTGAGCCTTCCTCCCTTCCCTGCGTGCCACCCCAGAGCAGTACCTGTCTCTTATGCCTAGTAGAAATTTCAGAAAGCTAGACAATAGATACCCTTCCCAAAAATCTGCCTGCGTGTAATTTAAAGTTGAAAGAGGACGAATGGTAGCCTGACTAAAATGCACACAAAGCATTCATGACAAAGCATTTAAACCAACCAACTTGCCAGAACAAGTGGTATTACTTATACAACTAAGTTTACCAGCTGCTCAGGATTTCCACTATTGCAGCTTAAAACTCAGCGTAGCACATATGTGCACTCTTTCAAGGGGCTGCTATTCATTTGTATTGCCAGAAGCCTCATTATCCTTTCTGAGGTACACGGGTTCTCTAGACTGCAGTGTTACAGGAAAAGACTCATAGCTGAATCAAAAAAAAAAAAAATCCTGAAAAATAAAAGCTGGTTTAAGTTAATGTAATTACCCTAAAAAAATGAAAATGGCTTCCAAAATAGTTTTACTGAAGTCTGGGCTGTGAGATTTAAACTTGAAACTTTCCGGCAGCCTTTACAAGTGTTTGCTTTTGTGTTCTGCTTTCTTTTGAGCCAAATAAGATTTCTAACAAAACATGTTTTGCTGTCTTTTGTTTTCAAGTACAAACAATCTAAACAAGCAATCAGAAGCATTTGCTTTGCCATAAGGTACCACCCCAGAACAGGACATACCATTGACCATGCATCAGGTATTTGTGAATGATGCTCTCTCGTAGAATTTCTTTGTGGAATAATTGGCAGGAGAGGAAGACGATGAGAGTTGTCACAGCTTCCAAAGAAATGCTGTATGTAATATCTCTGCAGGAAAAAAAAGGGAGATTTATAAAGATTAATTTACTGGGTTTGTTTACAAACGGACTTGCAAGAGCACTAAGTAGCTTCACCTGAGTTTACACTGTTCAGCACAGCGAGTTTCAACTGGGAACATGTAAACAACAAATTAAAAAAACTCAAAATCATTTTGTACCAACAATGGGTTGTTTTTCTCAGACATAAGCATTTTTATCTAGATGCCAAACGACAAGCCAATGTAAAATCACTGCAGTATTGCCCAAAACATTCCAGGTGCAGTTTTCAGACTACGCTTCACCCTATAAACAACAAATATATCTCAAAAGAGTGCCCTTTGTCCTGTTAAATAAAATTGTCACAAAACCATCATTCTAAGTCAGGGAGATACCCACAGCTCATTAGCCAAACACAGCTCCATCTGTCAGGAAAAGTGGATCACTAAGAAAGGAATATAACAAACAAATGCTAGTTTAAGTGTAAGAAATGCTCAAGATATCAACATAGTACATACCGCTGTGCAGTTTTAGATGGTATTTTTGAGGTAAGTCTAAAGCTTCCAGATATTACAGCCAATCCCAACAGATGTGCCATGATATCTAAATACTGACGGCAGATAGTTTAGCAAAGCTCACTATGTTAAGGTTAATTAGGAAAGGCTGTGCAGCAAAATGAATGAGAGAGAGATCCACTATCTGCGGTATCTCATGCTTTCTGTTGCTACCTCTGCCTGTAATGACCTTTTAACACATTTATAAGAGGGGGAGAAAAATGGAATTTGCTTCCTTCATCCGTGACAAACTGCAGACTACATGAAACCTTTCAAAACACAATGAAACAACTTGGACATGAACCAATATTATTCTTGCTTTCAACTAAAGACCATTTTTACTCCCTCTAAAAGCAAGAAAATACTTCATTTGGTGCAACAGGACCATCCTGCAATCCATTAGAAAGGTTGTTATTAAGTACTTTTAATGTTTCCCCCACTGCTACTATTTAATTTCCACGTGATGCTGCACAATCTGGTATCATTAAGTTACAACAGGTGTCTGGCATCAATTATCAAGGTTTTTTGACCCAGGATCTACTGGAAATTAAAAATCTATTCATATTATGAAATTCAAAGATTTTACAGTATCTTTATTTAAAATTAAAAAAAAAATCAGCATCAATGTGTGTTTCAGCAGTGATGCTAAGTTTTTCTTTATATTTTATTCTTGGCAGTTGAAACAAGTACAAACATAAAACTAAGTGTTCTTGCAAACAATGACAACCTGAAAACTACAGCACAATCTCTCCTGAAATAAAATAAATTAACCACAGAAAACAATGACTGGAGAAAAACTCTTCATTAGTCTCAGGATCAGAACTGGTGTGGCCCTTACCAAAATAAACAGAATTTCATTTAGAAGAAGTAATTTTGATTTTTAGCACCCTCAAATACTTTAATATTCTCAAGCGGGGTGCTAGAAATCCTGTAAATAACATGCATTACTGTAAAGCATAAGAAGAGTTTTGTGCCTCGTAAGTTAAGCTCTTCCGCAGTAGCTCTAGGCCAGAGTTTGGGCAGAGCATGCTAGTTATTTGCTCAAAATCAAGAGCAAACTGGAATCACAATTTCCTGGATCACAATACACACAACCACACTACCACACATACAAAAATGTTTTTGAAACTGCAGGTTATGCAAACTCACCGTTTTTGTTTTCTCTCACGACTGAAGTATTTGAATCCACAACGTTTTAAGTTATACGTCAGGAAGAGACATACTGCTTCATTATCATTCTTCCTTAAAATCATGAAGCACATTTTAATTACTTTTAGGTTTTGTGAGTTACCTGACTTTTTGCCCACTACTGAGGAAGTTAGCCAGTGAAAATGCCAATAATTAGATCAGGCCAGAGGTTACACTGTGATCTGGTTCCCCTGTAAATTCACATCAGCCAGAAGCAAGGCTGAGCTAGGAATGGCTCCCACTCCCTCTCCAAAACCCTGATGCTTTGCAATCCACCGCCCTCGTCCACCCCAAGCAAAGCAGGGAAGACCTACATGTACTGATTATTGGAAGACCTATATGTACTGATTATTGGAAGTTTAGCCGCCAATAAAAAAAGAAATGCTTTTCTATCAAAATTAAAACAACAGCTTGGAAAAATACTTTTTAGCTATAGAAAAAAAAAATTCGGAAACATATCATTACTAAGGCTGAGAATACAAGAACAGTGTCTCCAACCCTGAGTTGATGAATGACATCACAACATCCACTGGGTCACTTTTGCTGAGAGGAAACAAATTTTAGAGTCTAGTGTTCTGTTTCTCCATTTCAGTCATTCATTTACTTATTTTTTCTAACAAGCCATACAACTGGAAATACAAGTCTGAGGAAAAACTATTCTGTATTTTTTTACAAGATTCAATGTAGAGAAATAAAGAGGTTACTGTAATGTATTAATTTTTTTTTTGTGAGGAGAAAAAAAAAATCTGCTTTCAATACCCTTATATAAGTCTGTGAGAAGAAAAAAAAAAAAAAACAAACCAGAAAGTAAGCTAATTCATGCAGTTCCAGTTGGTTATTCTCATTTTCTTTCTATTCAAAACCCAGTTAGGGCATGTTTAACTGCAGAAACATTCCACTCAACCTGTAGAATCTGTTCAAATTAAATCTGCTCTGACATAAACACAACCAGAGTCCTGCTATCTGGTGTAACCGCTCAGCTACAGTCACGCTTAATTTATCAGCACAAGGATAAAGCTTCAGAGCAAAATTATTTTCTCCACAAAGGGTTAAATGTACAGTTTTCTGAAACTCAAGCATTTCTAAAGGGTCACAAGAATTACCAGGAACCTCTTTTAACTTCAAAGAAAATACTGTTTATTTACATTGAGAGACTACAGAATAGAGGGGTTTGGTTTTGAATTTTTTTTTAATTATTCAAAGCTATCGGTCATACAGACTGATTTCACATGGAATTTATGCTGATCTCCAGCTTCCTCTGAAAATGGTTTGCTTGCAGATAAGAAGGAAACCAGAAATAATGAACTCGTGTATCAATTACACGTCAAAATTATTTAGCTATTTATTTCAGAAAACCAGCAGAACTGCATGATGTTTTGAGTTTCTGTGGGGTCTATTTTCCTTCCCAAGTGTCTCATAAGACAAAGAAATCCACAGAACTCAGATACAGCTCATGTCCCAAGTACACAGGCTTCACATAGCAACATACCAAAGCACACACAGGTCTTTTTTTTCCCTTCCCTCTGGATATTCTGATGTGGAGATTTCAGTAATTATTGTCACTGAATTTTTTCCTCTTTCTCTCTCTCTCCTCTTCCCACTGGAGGATATATTCCTATGTCAGGTAGACAAGCTAACAAATATCCTTCTATTGCCTCTCAAGACGTACTTGTTTCACAAGGGAACAATCTGGCATAACTCTAGAAGTCAGGGCAATAATTTTTCTCTTGCATTTGGGTTATTTCCTTACTAAAGCCTGTTTTGCAAGTGGCTGGCCTCCTTGGTATCGCATTTCTTAAACAGTGACACAAAGCAAGCGCCCATTTCTTTAATTAGATGGAATGGGTCCAGGTTCTTGCATTTGGCACCAAAGTTAAAACTGACTTCTGGCAACAAGACCTTATATATACACTTTTAGTTGCTAAAGCAAAAGATATATCATAAGGATCTGTGATTACCCTAAATGGGGATTTCTTCAGAAAATGATGACTTGAGCTCCAAAATGCAAGACTCTTAGATGCTAGCAGAACATAAATGTGTGTATGTATTTAACATACATTTTAGTATCTACATTTCAATGAGAAACAGTTGATATGTCAATGGATTCTTTCCAAAAGCAATGATACCAGATCATTTCAATTTTAACAAACACTTCTAAACATCCATGTACAATTTGTATTATAGTACAATTAAAATTAACACACTAAAATCAAATGACAAAAATTCTAGTAAGTCAACATTATTTTCCAGTTTAATTGCTTTTGTCTGGGAGGCAGCAGAGATCCTGGGTTCCTCTTCAAGAGACATATGGCCCTGGGCGTACTGCTTTTAAAGCAGCACTGCACTTAGACTTAAAAGTATCAAGGAACCACAGGATGGTTCAGGTTGGAAGGGACCTTTAAAGCTTGTCTAGTCCAACCTCCCTGCACAGAGCAGGGAAGTATTGCTTTTAGAAGAAATCTCATTCTTCTAGGATACAAACTGGAAAGGATATCACTTCTCTTCTGGTCTTTTGCCAAGAACATACATTTGTACTGACTTATTTTACTTATGAATTGTGGTGGCAGACTTGTAAATTCTATCAGAGCTATCAAATGTCAGGCATTTGGGGCTGGAGAACTGCACCAGATCGTCTATCTGTTTATCACACCCTCACAAGGTTTTGTCTGCTTCAACTGGACCAAAATTTCACCTTGCCCTTTTACAGACAGTTATTTCAAGTATTTCACAATGCTGATACTGCACTTTAAAAGTTCCAAATGTCTGAAAAACAGGACAATGGTCAAAACAGTAATCTTTAACAAAAATAACAGATCTTATTTGTGGTACAAGCAGGAATAGAGTACACAAGCAGCCAGTTAAGGCAACCTGCCTGAGTAATAACTCTTCCAATTGTAATAGCTTCAACACTTGCCATTGCTTGCTTGCATCCACAGACAAGTGCTCACCCTAAATGGAACCACACAGCAAACAGATACCACACTGTGACACACCACTGGGTTGCAAAGTAGATTTCTTCTGAGCGACAAAGAAAACGCTGGAGTCTGAAGCAGATCAAAATGTGAAGATAATAACAGGAAGGTCATCTGTCAATCATAGCCTGTGGGAAAATGCAAAAAACCCCAATACTCTTGTCTACTCCTACAGAACCAAGTAAAAGCAACAGGAGCAGTTCTCAGGAGTCTGATGCTACCAGCAGCTTTTGTACCTAAGCTGGTAAGGGGAGTGGTGTCAGTGTAACTGCTGTTTCCAAAAGATGCCTTCGCCCCCACAGAACCAGAACTAGGGGTCTGCTAAAACCCCGGCTCCCCCGTATCCTGGGATCTGCTTTTACTACTCAAAACCATGTGGATGACCTTCTGTCAGTGTCATCGACCGAGAACTTCAACAATTTACCGATGTGTCACCATCCTGGCTTCTCTCCAATGCCAAGCACCGCTCATAACTCACAGCATCTTTGTTCCCTGCCTGCAAGAGAGGAGTCTACGAAAGAGGAATCAAGATGAAGAACAGAGGCAATATCTCAGAAAATCTCAGCTAGGAACTCCAGTTATTAGTATGAAGGCATATGCTGTTGTAAATACTTTAAGTAGTCAATGAAATGCAGCTATTTCTATAACTTAGCATACAGAGGCTGAGAGCTCATAAATTATTTCACACCTACAGAGCAAACAGCCTGAACAGTCAGAAAGAAAACTCTAAATTTCAACTCACACCACTAGACCAAGCCCCCTCCCTGTTTAAATATTTTCCTGAACTTTCACTCAGCCAGAGCTGTCTACTCCGAGCATTGAAAGGTTAAAAGGTAACTCATTTTCTAATTTAGGAGAGTTGCCAAAAGGGCTGATTCATACAAAAAACTCTCAAATCATACAGGAACCAGGTTTCATTTCCCTGCTTCCTGAGGGCCCACCAGAAAGGTGAAAGAGAAGTCACCACAGAGAACAAGATCAGTTTTGAAAACTGAACAGCGAGTATCTGATTATCAGTCTCAGGATACAAGTACAACAACTCAAAGCGAACGTAATCTTTCCTCTTGGAATCACTCCTGATTTTACACCCACTGATGGCATATACGCACTGTGGCAGCCGATAGTGCACTATGCTAATTACAGTTGACTCCAAATATTTGGGAATTGTCCCCAAGGGGCATTCAAGAAACACCAACTGGAAGCAGAGAGCATCTCCAACATTTCCTTCTGCATCTCCTCTGCACTGGGAATTCTTGACTAGGATACAGAATGAGAGTGAGAAAACAAAACAGGAAGAAATACTCTAAGGAGAGTATCTAAAGGATTAAAATGACAGTTGGATTCAAGACCCTTTATTCCTAGATCTATTCCTAAATTATTTCAGATTATGTGGCGGTGTACATTTTTATCTCAGTGGCATCCAGTTCTTCCCTCTACAGATTAAAAATATTAGAAAAAGTCTAGGGCTTTTAAATGTTCCACAGAGAATCTATATTCCTCTGTATTTACCTTGCACGTCAACAAGTAATGTAAGTAATATCCACTAAATCTAAGTGAAAGACCTTACCCTTCGAAGAATGGAACACAAGGGAGCAGTCCCAATACCCATAAAAGTGGACAGCTCGAATGGCTGGGCTTGTGCAGCTTTCTACCTGCAGGGAAGAAAGCAGCCACAGAGATGACAACCCAGGTGCTCAAAAAGCTACCTCAGAGCATCGCAGAGACCTGCTCTGCAGTCTCTCTGAACTACCACTTCCCAAGTGTGAGCTGCTGGTTTCAAGGTAGAGCCATCTTGACGTAGTGGCAGCAACCACAGAATCACAGAGTTATAAAACGGTTTGGATTGGAAGGGAGCTTCAAAGGCCATCCAGTCCAACCCCCTGCCAGGAGCAGGGACATCTCCAACCAGATCAGGTTGCTCAGAGCCCCAGCCAACCTGGCCTTGAACGTTTCCAGGGATGGGGCATCCACCACCTCTCTGGGCAACCTGGGCCACCCACATTGTAAAAAATTTCTTCCTAATATCTAATCTAAATCCATCTCCCTCTATTTTGAAACCATTACCCCTACTCCTGTCACAACAGGCCCTGCTAAAGAGTCTCTTCCCGTCTTTCCTGTAGGCCACCTTGAAGTACTGGAAGGCCGTTCTAAGGTCTTCCAAAAAATACTTCCAAATAAGTATTTTTTTTATTTGCTGCACTACTATAAGGTGCAGCAGCAAATAAAACTCCCTTCATGTTCATCAGATGCCTCTTACACAGAGTACAAGTTTTAAACTTTGCATATCTTCAAAGTGAAGCAACACAAATCTCTTTCAGTCTGGATATTTTTGCTAGGTTCAACCTAAGTTTCAACAGATGGAAGTTTCCCTTTGATGATTAGGTAAAGTTGCCAAAAATGCCAAAGTCAAATAGCTCTTCAAATACTGCACCTACTACAATTTTGATAAAAGTTCTTTGAATAGTCCTTTTAAAAAAACACTATTATAGCTATCGTTTTGAAAGTAACAAAAAAATAAAATACAAAATAGGAGAGAAAATAGTTCTTAACCTTTCTGCTGCTCACAATTAGCAAGGAAAACAAAGTCTAAACATTTATCAGCTGTATATGGTATCGTTCTTATACTGCAATGCTTCTGCAGAGCTTTGTAATCAATTATATTGCCCTTCTTCCTCCTACAATCGACTTCCAAGCTCCCAGGAAATGTAGCGAGCATCGTTAAATGAGTCAAAACACTGTTAACACTTACATTTGGAAGTAACTAAGATTGCAACCTAAAACAACTGTAAGTAGAGAAAATAATGCAATGTAATAGAAATATGAACTAACTTCTACTGGTACCACAGGGTGTTACTTAATAGTGATGTAACTAGATCACAGTATTTCATTTTTCCTCCATATGCATTTATAGTTTTTAATGAAGTGAAAACGTACTGATAACAACCAGATGTTCAGTTACACATACCAGCTCTTAACAAGCTGCTGAAAGAAGCCTTCATAATTCAAAGCTTTGGGAGCTCTATCTTGCAACAAAACGTTAGCAACAGTTTCTACATAAGAGTCACACAATTAAATACTGAAGTTGCACCTTTTTGCTGACTACGCAGTTTTAATCATTACCGTATACTCCCGAGTGCTAACATTAACAAAACCAAAGAAAAAGTAGAGTATCCATAACATACCCAAGGGAGCCATAAATCAAACATCAACATACCATAACACAAGTGTTATAAGGGACTGCACAAGTCTAATTCTTGAAAAGTAATAATCTTGTAGTTTCTATAAAATGTCTTACAATTAAACATGAAATCTTTTTTCCTTGGTATTTTGTACAGGGCAGCAGAGCCTGTTTTTCAAAAGGGCAATTCAGGAGCTTTTTAATAACTCTCAGATACAGAGCCACAATGCTACAGAGTCCCATGGTCCCTACTACTACCTCTTTTAACCGTGCTGACTGTAACTGCCTTAAAGTACATTTGTCTTTCCCAATACAAACTAACTTTGAGAAAAACTTCCTTAAATTCATCATAGACAATTCTGAGACACTCCTAGATATGGTTTGTTGTACATCTCTGCAGCCCTTGCCAACAAATATCAACATATTTTGGTCCTTCAGTTATATTTCATAGTAAGGGATATGGAGAGGTGGCTTACAGACTTAGCATTCGTCGTCTTCCCCATCTGACACCTTCCTTATTAAATTCAAGCTAGACTGCTCACCTGCATTTTTCCAAGTATGTCTGTAGGTTATTTTGTAGGCAGACATGAGCTCATTCTGCCAAGGCTTCCAGCAGAGCAAGCTCAGAGGTGAGCAAGCTCTGTCCACGCTCAGGGAAGACTCGAGCCTTCACGAGCTCAGTGCCCGTGCCAAGTCCAAAGTCTTATGCTTGTTTTTGGCCAGTCTGGAATATGGGTTAAGATTATGTACCTGCCTGCAAAATACCACACGCATGTATCCTAAGCTCTCCTCCCAACAGTATCTGTCATCTTACATATACGTCTTCACAATGAGACACTCAACTGTGAAGAATAATACGATCTAAGTTATAATCATAAATTTCTCACTGTTCCATTAAAGAACCTACACAGCATCATCCAGCAATGTTGTCCACTCTTCAGTAACACATTTGCAAAAAAAACTTTAAGACAGTACATCTTGAATTATATAGACAGAGGGGAAAAAAATTATAGTACTTCTGAAACATTCTGCTTTCACCAAAAAGCACCTGACAGCATTTAGAACAACTTCAAAAGAAAAGAGTGCAGGACTGCTGCACAGGTACCTCTGCTCCTGCATTTTGGACACAGGGATGGCCTTCCATGCTTTAAAAATCATCTTAGTATTTCAGCGAAAGAGAAAAAATAAGCTTAAACTGAGGTATAGAGAAACCATATATTCAGACAGCAGCTGCCAGCTTATCCACTCCTTCATGAAACTGCACCTACAGAACCCAAGGGGCACAGCACACTAGCTGTGACAATCCTCTGTTAAGGCTATTTGATGCCCCCAAGAAAAACTTCGCTATTCTGGACACTTCAAAGACAGGCTAAGCACAGGGATTTTAATGGTCTGTCACACCAAAACTTCATCTTTAATAGCAGCTTTAGAGACAGACGTTCTCTCAGCAGTGCCACTGTAAGCTGCCAAAGCTGCCTATCCTCTACCAAGTGATTTTAAGTCCTGCTACAGAAATCATTACAAGTTTGAATATTTCATGTATTCCATTGAATCTATTCCTTCCCAAAATTCACACACTAGGCTTGCAATTTTCTTGATTTATTCCAGCTAAAGAGAAAAAATCAACTACTCCCTTGATACAAAGTAGGGAAAGAATTTATAGTGTAAATCTGATCAGGGAAATAAAAAATAAACTCACGACTAAAATAATTCTGATCATTCTCCTGAAAAAAATTAATACTATATTAAGTAAAAAAGTTTCAGCCTTATAACATCTTTATGAAGAACAGAGCTCGATTCTGTATTAGAGGAAGCAAGTTGTTCTGTATCTCCTTTCCCCTACCCTACTTCTCCTTCAATGATATTGCAATAAAATTGTTAGTCAAGGCACTATCACATTGTTAAACATATTATATGGTAAACAAGAAAATAACATAGACTTTTGTAAGTGTTAGTATCTTACTAACAATTCAATAGCATGATATTTCAGGAAGAATTTAGCTAAGAAAAGTTATTTCACAAAAATACTCCAAAAACTTCCACATCTAACTCTTAGGAAAAGTTAATACTTTTTCGATATTGCTGAACATTAAAGCTTTATAACTTCTTTTTTAATAAGTGATTATTATCACTATATTATATAGTAGATGAAGTGCTTTCAACAGCTACTTCCATTCCCAGCAACCACATTCACACAGAAATAGAGATGCTGATAGCTTCAGTTGTTGAAAAGGGTTAAGACAAATCATGCCTGTAAATTCTTTTCTGCCAGAAAGACAGAATAAACGATACTGGACTCCACACACATTGGGACTTCCGAGAAAGAAAAATAAAAGTGTGCAGGATTTATGAACTTGCCCATATATCGCGGGCCTTTCATCCCTCTGTACTTCCTCTAATCTGCTCCAAACAAAAAGTGTATCCATTCCGGGAAGTCCTGACAAGCTCTGCAGAATGACACTAAATCATATCACTAATTCATTACACACTACCTACCCCAAACCCTCAATGTAACATTGACAGAGTTGTATCTAATGACAGCAATGTTTCAGAAACTATTTGTCAGCTTTCCAATCAAGAAAACAATCTGAAGTACAAAAACCTAATCATCAGCAGAGCTGCATACTACACTGTAATAGATAATCAGAAACACTTTCATAGCTGTGATGCTTTAATTGGGGCACTACATTTTAGGCAAGACTACAAGACAATTTAACACAAAAGATACTGCTAACACTATTTGGTAAAGTTTATCCTGGGAAAAAATAAGCTAATCTTATTAGGCCAGGTGCAGAAAAACATTTTTATTTCCAAAGAACAAAGTTCTCCTTAATATAATACTGAAGTATGTTTCATGACATGCATCCCAGTGGGATGTGGAATCAACCTATCACAGATACAGCAGACGCACAAGAAAAGCCACGTAAACAAATCTGGAGATCTATAGAAACATTCCACTTAGTCATTTCTCTTCTCTTCCCTCTTCTTCAGACATCAATTCACTGCTGTTTCAGAAATTAGTATTAAATAGTGACTTATTTAACACACATGCAGTTGAAAAACCCAGACAACTGCAGAACAGGAACTTCTGTTTGCACCTTGCCGCATCCCCCAGAGATGAAGTGACATCTCCAATGTACCTTCCCCTGTACGATTAGCATAACCATGTCTAGTCAAAAGTTAGCAGTAACTGCTTGTGTGCCAAGAGAAGTACCTGAAGCAAATGTCAAAGCTCCTACAAAATAAAATGAGTTAACTTCTGCAGATGGCTTGAACTGGGTATGAGATGCTGATCATGTAGTTCTTCCAAAGAATATGCAGGGCTGGTACTGGCAGCAAGTTATCATTATCAGTACCACACCATCACATAGAGCATTCAAATACCAGTATTTAAATATTAGAATTCCATCACCCTACACTTTATATTCTTTAAAATGATCAGTTTATAAAAGGAGGCTGAAAAAACAAAAAAGCCAACTTACAAAAGGGGAATTTCAACAATGAGCTGGATGAGACAACACAGCAACTCTTCTATGAGGTCTTCACACTCTGTTCCTGAAAAGAAGCATACCAAAGGTTTTCTAGATTTTCAAATACCAAAAGAAAGCAAAGATTTAAATATACAGATGATCAATATTTTAATTAAGGAACAAACACCAGAATAGAAACTCTACCTGTTTAAGTAGTAGATGGCATTCTATTCTGAAATGCAAAGCACTTGAGATTATCACCAGAGAAAATGTTGATATTAAGCCTTTTATATATAAAACAAATAAGAATTGTATAAATTAAATGAGATGCTGGTATCGTAGGGAGCCTGCTAATTTTAAGCACATCAAGCCTTACTTTACAACTTAACTAAATTCGAGTTAAATTGGGTTGTTACTAATAACTGAACGGATCACTAGTGACTTCTCACTGGTTCACAGTTCAAGTCTCCTCTCAAAATTTCACGCACTTCCCGCATTTTCCCATCCCTTTTTTAATCCCAAGTGAAGAATAAGCAAAGACAGACAGCAGAGACAGTTTCACTTGTCTAACATACACTGAACAATATTTTAAATTAATGCAGCCTACAGTACACATCATTGCTGCTCTTAAGCAATTAAATCTACACACTATTTTTTCATGAGTGCACATTTATTTATTGAAGAGGTTTTACATGTTTCAATGACAAGTAAGGATTCATGAATTTCCAAAGTGCATTTTAAGTGAGCAGAAATTATTCTCTACTCATACACAATGTGACAAAATGCACAAGAAGATTAAATTATTTAAAAAACGCAACTATTCTAAGCAATAGAAGTGGTGATATTTTACATTAGCACTGCAATTTTCGCAAGCAACTGTAACAAAAGACTTGCAGCATTTACTCAGGAAAAAAGGTTATTAAACCAAAGTTGTCACAGAATACTAAAAAAAAAAAAAAAAAAGGAGATAAATCTCTTGGCTTATTAGGATTTTTTTTTTTCTGCTTTCAAAATGAAATTATAAAGAGAAATCTACAACACAAAGAAGTGCAGGGGTTTATAGTGCTGAATGGCCTAAGAGCAGGTGGAGCTTTTCCCTCTGCATTACCCAACAGGCATTACAGCACTGCAGCACAAGGATTACACAAACGCTTGTTTATTTTCTATTTTCCAGTAAATACATCCTGCAATAAACACAGCATTACAGCCAGGTTATGGCAGGGTTACTCTATTTAACCCAAGTTTGTTCTTAAATCCAGAACTCAATTTAAGAAGCACACCAGAGGGAATATTCACAATAAAGCAAAATTATTTCTCCCCACAATTGCTTTATTAAAAACACATTAAAAATTGTCACCTAGTGAACTGCACGTTCTAAAGGAAATCAGTTTTTTATCGCGGAAACAAGTTTCCTTTATATAGAATCCCCCATGAGTAACACAATGTAGCTCCTGTTAGTAAAAATCAAGAACCGCTAGCAGTATTTAACCTTAGGCAGAAACCACTGCCAATAATAAAGCCCAGACAATATATTTTAAAGTAATGTGAACGTGACAGTTTCCTAGGGTTTTCTGAATCTAAAAAAACGCATACAGAGCAAGACTGCTGCTAGTTCCCAAAAGGGACCTAATTGTTTCTCTTGACAACTGAGGAAAGGGACCAGGGGAGAGGAAAAAGGACTAAAAAAGTAAAGTGAGCGCATTTTAAGAATATTGTTTCTTCCATCATGCTATACACACAAGTAATTTGAAGAGAGAATAATCTTATTTGAATACAACAGAGGGTTTTTCCCTTCACACTATATTCAAAATAAAGCAAGAAAATACTGGGTTAGCACAATCACATAGAATGGAAGAGGTTAGTCTTTCCTGCTCTGTTCTCTGTTTTTCTTTTTTTAAAAAAAGAAAAAAAAAAGCTTAATTGCTGTAATCAATGCCATTCAGCTACAATAATTAATGTATCCTTTTCCTCATTGGGGCTCATGCACTCTTGCTTAATTCTTGTCTTGCCAAGACAATGAGGCGGATGCATGCCAAATCTATAACGTGAGAGGTGGCTGTAAACATGGAACACTACGTGTTTTCATAAACAATGCCTTTTTCAGTAGCAGGATAAAGACAATACACACAATCCTCATGCACATTAATGGGTCACATACTTGGATCGAAGACATGTGTGAAACCTTGGGGAAATAAGTAATGGGTGAATCTGTGCCGGTAAGATTAGATCAGCCTTGCAGAGCGAGGAATCGTAGGTGCATCTTCTACAACTCTACTGCAGTGCAGAACTAACTGCACATACACAGTTTTAAAGATGTCCAGTTATGCTGAAGCACCATTTTTTATCTGCTATATTTAAGTCCTCAAACACATGGATCACTTGCATTATGAGTTTTTCAGCTTTTTGGTGGAGTTTGTTTGGTTTTGGTTGGTTGTTTGGTTTTTTTTGTGTGTGGTTTTTTTTTTGTTTGTTTGGTTTTTTTTTTTTTTTAGAATTTTGGGTTTTGTTTTTTTTTTTTACAGAACTTATTTTTTTCCTTTTTCAAAGCTACATACATTACAGACACTGGAGTAGCAGACACTACATGGGAAAAATGGCTTTCGCAGAGGAGAAGACACATGCCAGAAGACTCCACTTCTAGTAAAACTGATGCAGCTCCACCCTTGGCCATGATACAAGGTCTAACATAGAGAGTAAAACAGTCTTCTCAAGAACCTAACTACTAAGTTATCACAACCTGGTCTGAGCTGCTGCGGCAGCTGGATGCACCTAATGTTAGTAAGATATTCAGGTATCGCAAAGTATAGCCTCCCCTTAGATGCTGCTTGGTTTTCTGTCTTATTGCTTCTACAGATAGGACAGAACTTGGACACCAGTAATGAAATAACTCACTGCTTGTAAAACAGTACCTAAAGCCTCATCCATCCAGTTCATTACACAACCAGCAGACAAAGTCTCTTCGGGTTTTGTGGTTTGATCTTCAGCTCTAAGGACTCTTCAAAGCTCCCAACTTTCACTTAAGAGTGTTAATAATGAGTACATAAACTAATTGCCATCCTTCATTTCCTTCATGAGCTGAACACTCATTAACTCATTTAAGAGTTGCAGCAAATGTACTGTTTATTCCCTCCTCTATACTCTCTTATTTGCTGTAATACACCAAATAAAGTCCTTAGTAGCCTTGGGATAAAAACTTCTCTATAGAAAATTAATAAAGTTTCCTACTACAGGTCAAGCAACAGGTTAAATTAATTTCAAATCGGTTTGATTCAGAATACAATACACAACATACTCTCTTACACCTCTGAATCACAATACAGTTAAAGACCCGCGCAGAAATTACGGGATACAGACAGTGGAATTGTCACTAAGAGATGAATAATTTGTGTTAGCAAGACTAACTCAGATAAGCATATGCTGAGTCCACTTCAGGATTTATTAATACCAGGGTTTTTTTTAGCTGAATCTTAAAAGACATGGTTTACTTCTCTATATGGATTTTCCTACAATCAAAATTGTGCAGTATCTTCCAAAGCTATATGCAAATTCCCAGTTACGGATGAAGAGGCAAAGGTTGCGCTTCCTTGGCTAAAGAAACATCTGAAAACTATCAAAAGGCATAAACTTCTACTAATGGTCTATTATTGAAGGAAATCGATAAACAGCGCTGTTAGCAGGGACTCAATCCTGCACAATTTATCCATTAAAACTTTATAATGGTAGGCTACAACACCCTTGCACTCAAACTTTTTGAAAAAGGAAAAACCTGAATAATCAGATTTTATGACACAAAACACAACTGCACAGCTTTATTCTGAGCTTAAAACACAGTTTAGCAGGGAGAACCACGAACTGGACACTGAAAGCATATGAATTGCAAAATCTGGGAGAATTCTTCCAGATACGACAGTTATAAAAAAATGCTAACTAAACAAGAGTGGCTGTATCACATATAACCTGTCAAAATACAAGACATACTGCTCAGTAGCCAGTGACAAGGATATTTTCCATATATCATCACTATCACACACTGTACAGCTCTGCTCAACATACCAAATATTGCAGTGTGTGCTGATGCTCCGACTGCAGCGTGAGCAGCAGACGTGCTGACACTGCAGTTATGTACTGAGTTCCCAGGCACTACATTAAAACTCTGAGAACATGGACTAGGATATATCCTCTGACTTGAAGAGGGAAAAAAAAAAAGTGATGCTTATAGTTAAAACAAGGAAACAAACACCATCATGCTGTGATTTCCATGTAAGTCTCAAGGCGATTCTGAAAAGAACTGTCACCCTTCAGACTGAACAAGGCATACATAAATGGATCATAGCAGAGAAGGTGTTCGTGCTGTTGGCTGTACTGCTCTTCACAGTAACTACTTACCAGCTATTTATGATGAAAAAAAAATCAGCCACCATATTAAGGCCTTTATCCATACACATATATTATATAATGTAAATAAAATAATAAAGTATTTTATAAGGTTTATCATGCTCACAATTGAAGAAAAGTAAAATAAGATTAAGCTTTGATAAGTTAAAATACAGCAAAGATGGCTAAGAACTTAAATTTCTCACCAAAGATAGTCTTAAGTATGTACAACTCTATTAAAAGTAGTAATAAATTTGTGTAAACTTCACAATACCAAGGTATACTCTACTTTCCAAAGAATAAAACAGAATTCAGAACAGCTACGCTTAATTATGAAAATACAAACAACAAACATTTCATCTTTTTCTGCTCACTTTAAATAGGCCCTGACACCACAGCAGTTTATTAGACTGTTAATGATGCGTCACTTTTCCTGTAGCTAAATTTAAAAGCTATAGGAAGGTATCTACATTATTACCATACTCAATGTATATTTTTAAAAACTATGTGAAGATCTGTTCAGAAATCATACATGGCTATGTAAACACAGCATATCATGAACCTCAATACCTTGAGGAAGGTCACAAGAACCATCCCCAAGTCAGAATCAGCAGCAGACTCAAGCTGTGGCTGAGCCGAGGAGGAGCTCATTTCCTGCCTCCATTCCCTGCTCTCACCAGCAGACCACACACAATTACCTTCCTAATCAAGAACATCCAGCGAACAATCTGCTCAAAGATAATTGCTAAGTACATTTGCCATCAATATGCACAAAATTCACTGTGAATTACAGTCAAGTGCTACTAGGACATGGCATAAACATGGATCTACCACACTGACAGGAATCTTTTCTCATACCATGCTGCGAGGAACCCCCAGCGTAAGAAATAAAGATCACAGGAGTTCAAGCTAACAAAATATCTCAGCTTTTCCATCCGTTTCACCCTGCTGCACTACACTACTGAAGCAAAAGGTGGACAGTTTTTTAAACCAAGTATAAACCCAGATGGATTTTGCAATGATAGTTCATTATACACAGGTGTTACTTTCTAATTCACGAGTCAAGCTGAGTTCATTCTTGGAGATTACTCATCACAGTTTAAATACACTAAACCATTTCAATAAGTAGCACTTTATCTTTTGGCAGCAGAAGTCTGATTTCCCCAGAGGACGGCAGGCACCAAGGAGTTAAACAGATTTTAATGAACAGTTTTCACTGTTCAGTGAGCAAGTAGCTATTAGGCATTCTCAACATGTGTTCTTGCTGGACTGACTGTTGAGGGAAATCCTGTCAGATACTTTTGGGTTTTTTTCCCACAATCCACTCGCACCAGACCAGCATTCTGATACCAGTCCTTTTCACCACATCATTTTTGGCTGTATGCAATAAACAACATGCAATTACAAACTCAACTGTATCTTTACAACAAAGAAAAGGAAATCAAGGCTCCTGTGCCAGCATTATCCACTATGTGTTCTGTAAGAGTGTCTTGATATGGTTCTACACAAAGACTTGTGGCAGACAATGTTACGGCTTTCTTTTTGCGGTAATGAAACTGATTTTGAATGCACTCACACTATCCATCTTCAAAAAGAAGGTCCAAGAGAGCAGAAAGAACAGCTAGGTTATCTGAGCATACTCCCTGCCATCTTTCGTCTTGTGTAACCCATGCTCCATTTCCTGGAGGTGCACTTATTTTGGAATATTCTGCATAAATTCTTTGACTTTTCCTGTATTCTTATATAAACTACTGCTCACTAATTAAATTTTAGCAGTTGCCCTTTCCATGGATCAGTTCTAACCATAGTACTGTTATCTTCCTTCGCTGAATTCCTAAAAATTGTGTTAATTCCACCCCCTGACTGCTGCTGATTTATGAAACACATGTGACAAGAAACACATATGTGTTTAATTGCAACATCACTGGTTCTACGGTGGTATGTGGTCAGTTTCACGCCAATTCTATTCTGTTCTTCTGAACAGGACCATCACTACCTTTCAAACTGTATGAAAATGACTAAAGGTAAGGTAGGTCTACAGCATCGCTTCTGAACAACTGTCGAATTAAGTCTGTAAATAAATGACCACCTTAAATTTAATACAAATCTTCAAAGAAAAAATAAACAAAACAACTTAAACCCTGCTCTAGAAGAGGTCTATTTTGCTATAAGAACCTGTAACATGCCAACAGCTTTTCCACAAACATTTAATTCCAGCAGATGATGAGAATCAGTATGTTGTTAAAAACTCTCATCACATGTTGAGGGTGTTCTCTTTCATATGCACGACACAAAGGAAGATGATGTACATCGAATTAACACCGAATTACTTCCCATCCCAAAGGAAGTAAGTCAGTTTTACTACTGACTACACACTTTCAACCTCACAGGTTGTCTTGAACAGTAAATATGTTGCATGTACCCTCACTGATACTTCATTTCTAGTTTTAAAGCAGTTTCGGATTCTTAGTCTACACAAAACATAGAATCACAGAACTTTTTGGTTTGGAAAAGACCCTTAAGATTATCAAGTCCAACCACTAACCTAACACTACCAAGTCCACCACTAAACCATGCCCCTAAGCACCACATTTACAAGCATCAGAACTTTTTAGCTTCTTGTGGGATATTTGTGTCATTAGCACTAGTGTATACCTACCATATGAGCCTGGTGTTTTCTCTTCATAAGTGAAATGAAGTTGCAGCTCCTCTTCTGACATTCGACTGATGAATACTTTCAGCAAACAGCAAATAATAAACAGTGCATTGTGAGCCTGCCAAATAAAAAGGTGACTAGAAGAGAAGCAGAAACAAACGAGAATCAGTAATGCTTAACTTGCAAACATGCATCAAAAAACCACAAGAAAATACATGCCAGAGTAGACAAAAGGGTTCCTACAGCCGAAGCAAGGAAAAGAAAAAGTGCTCAAGCAGGGAATCTTTAGTTGATGCCACAGCAAACAAACTGGAGATGTATTTCAAAGAAGTATGATTTTCTTCCCCCAAGAGAACACAATCTTATTCCTAGCTACATTTGTATTATTAAACACCACCACCACAATTGCCAGAAGTACCACTCTCTGAATAGCTTACCAAATGGCTCACCACGCTTCTGGAAGTTTCTAGATGCTACAGGCTCAAGCCACCTAAAAATTCGAAAATTTCCTACAGCTTCCATATGACAGGTACTTTGGCTTTCTGAACCCTAGCACTTCTGTCAGTCAAACAGCCTCCAGATGACTGCAGGCATTCATAGACTTCAGCAGCACAACATAGCAAGACCTTTCTATGCAACATTCACTGATACTTTTCCAAGCTCTCTGAATGCAATATAGCTTCATTACATTTTCTTGAGTCGGAACAAGCAGCTGCTGAGAAGTCCATACAACAGGATACAGTCAAGCTCTCACTTGAAGCTGTATTTGCAAGGTATTTTTGGATGAAAGCAGCAGGAGCTATCTAGGTTGAAATAACTTCTTTCTCCACATACAAGCAAAAATGCTGAAAGCAGTTCTGGGAGTAAGGGGGCATTAAAAAGAAGCGCCAGATCTGATGAGATTTGGACATCTGTCTGTGAGTGAAGGGGGGGACAATTACAGAAAGCTTTCCTGCAAAAACTATACAGTGCTGCACATGTAACCTCTGAGTTTTTTCCTACTGCTGAAACTGGCAAGCAAAATCAACAGCAGCTGCATGATGTGATTTGAAAGTAATGTCTTTATAGAAGTTTACATTCAAATCCAATCAAATTTAAAACATTTCAAAGATAAAATATTGCTTTGTACATTAAGATTGAGCTTAAAAGGTCAAGTGATTTGTAAATAGCTCTAAACTCACAGTAACCAGAAATTACACCATTTGTACACAAATGTAATACACAGGAAGAACAAAAGCACCTTTTTCACCAGCAATCTATTTACCTATTACACGTCATCTTCTGTGTTTGTAAAAGTACTAGATACTTGTTCTGTTTCAAACAACCATATAAGAGAAATCCAAGTTTTGGTCTGTGAGTATGTTAACTAGCAAAGTAAAAAACTCAAGAGCTAGCCGCAAAAGGAACACTTAAAAAGTGAAATGGCACACAGAGCCTTTTTCCAAGTACTTACTTCTGACATTCTGCTGAAATTTTCAACTCTTTGGTTCTAGAAAGAAAGACTTTAACCAATGACCCAAGGTTTCCTGTTCGAGGATTCTTCTCAACTAGATGAGGAAAAATAAGATATGGCTATATAGCACGTGTAAGTTGACACCATTTAGTTCAAACAATATCTAGAATGAAACCAAATTCCAATGTCTTAAATATCTCTACATAAAGCACAGTATGTCTGTTTTTCTGTACAGCTGTTGCTCCTCTTCTAAGATTCTCCAGTACACGCTTTACTACTCTGTAATTGTTCTCTAAGCATACTTTTCATCCTAGATTTGAAATATCACAAATGTGGAGCTCATACTGCTTCCTTTCCAAGACTGGTCTAGAGTAAAACAGTGTCCTGTCGGAAAACTGGCAGGTTTTCACAACTAGCTTTTACCTTTTTGAAATATTGTTGACAACATTTATATTACCCCTTTCTTTCATCTTCTGATTAATTCTCTTCCCGTACTGATCAGCTTAGATGGTAGACGGAAAAAGAGGTAGTAGGGGTGGAGTTACTTGTTTTAAACCTTCCAGTCATTTCAAGTTCTATAAAACAGTAACGATGGAAGTTTCTAAAAGCTTGAGAGCTATATAAACACATTCTTTACACTGCTTTAATCTTATAGTGGAACACGTACAAGTAGAGGTACACATACTAAAGACATAGATGTGCATGTGAATGCCATTTCTAATCTTTCTGACAAAACACACAGAAAAGATGTTACAATTTCTCACCTAAAGACTTGCAGACTGAGATTGTGGCTTCTTCCAAGAGCTTTAAGTCAGCACTAGAGAAGGGGGAAAAGAAAATAAAAATGGTTACAAATCAGCTGGGTTCCTGTACTTCAAGAGAAAACTCACTATAAAACAGTAGAAATATTTTACTATGAAGCACTTAATTTTACCAATCCGTTAGCTGGTTTACACAGATATCAGAGAAACAGAGTGGTTGAGGTGAGAAGGGACCTCTGGAGGTCATCTTGTCCAATCTTCCTCCCCAAGCAGGGCCACCTAGAGCCAGTCATCCAGGACCATGTCCAGGTGGCTTCTGAGGATCTCCACAACCTCTCTGGGCAACCCATTCCAGTGCTCGGTCAGCCTAGTATCAGGCAGGACAAAGCGCATTTGAAGTACAGTGACTATTAAATAGGAAACTAATATTCAAAAGAGAATTGTTTGTCAAAGTGAAATGATGTCACTACATCACTTGTGTTACCACTACCTTTGTGGCTTCAATGCTGCCATGCTTAGCTTGATGCCATTGAAAATACACGTGGAACGGCAGCCTACAGAAATAATTTGATGTTTTGTTTTTTTTTTTTTTTACACAAACTATCATATGAAATAACATCTTTTTTAAAAGTATAAATTAAAGAGCCCTCAATCTGACATTTAACCTCAAGATAAGCATCACTTTCCTTTAACTAATGTTGTTATATTAATGCAACAATCACACCAGACACATCAAATTTTTCGTAACTTTTTAAACTGCCTTTTGGTATGCCTCAATGAAAACCATCAGCTGAAAAGAACAATAAAGCACCAAACTAGAACTTGCCAACAACCACTGAAAGTAAATAGCAGCCATGTCAAAAACACAAAAAGACATTTATATACTTCTAGCACTACAAACATACTAGTACAGAGTAACTGATCCTTGAAAACAAAAGAGTGCATGTGAAGTCTATTTTTCCTTAACAGATGGGGAAAAAAAAAAAGACAAATAACAATCAGATATTGTGTCCAATGCCACATCAAGCAATATGAAGTTGTCCCAACGTTAACACCTAAAGGGCAACCTGTTCCAGTGCTTCAACACCGTCACTGTAAAACATTTTTTCCTTAGTCTGAATCCACCCTCTTATTGTTTAAAACCATTACCCCTTGTCCTATCACTATATGCCCTACTGCTCAGGACATCTGAAAGGATTGTGTAGACTCAATTAACACGCAGTCTAACCTACAGGAATGGCAGTCCTTCTGAAGTTCCCCAAATTAAAACACAGCCAAAAAAGCCCAGTTCAATGCTTGCAGACATAACACAGCATGTAATACAGCTTCAGAGCTCATGCAGCATATCCTTGTAATTAAAGGTATGAAAATCAGCATCCTCAGAATAAACAGGAAAGTAGCAATGTAATAAAACCTAAATAGTAACTGAGCCTATAAAAGTCAGCGGTATGATCTCCATTCAAGCACTCCTCTCACACAAAATTACTGCAACACTTAATACTGCCATAATTAGATTGCCAAAGTTGCTGTTTCTTCCTAAGCACTAAGTTTTCTGATGAGTAATCTGATTTCTATAAAAATATCAGAGACTGAAGACAAAAAGGCGTGGTACCACATGCACTCCCTCTGTCCCACCTCAACCCCATCTTGGCAACTACCTGCAGCTCTGACAGTGAACTTCTAGAAGACAGTGGTGAGGGAAACAGTTCCCCTCCTTTCTGTTTTTAAATTTAGAACTGTAATCCAGTTTACAGCACAGACCTAAGAACCGTTACGTCAAGCTGAGATTAACTATGGTGCTGTGCGGGGGGAAGCCCCTAAACCAGCTCCACTGCTGAAAAACCATGTGGAGCCATGCTCTTGGAAGCCATTGAGTTTGTCTGGGCTGTGCCTAAACTCCCGAAGACTAGCAGAGGAGGTAAGGATATTGGTAGAAACAGCAGCCAGAAGAATTATTTCAAAACTTTTCAATAAGAAATGCTTCAAGATAGAGACATCAAACAAATTAAGTTTTAAAATATCTGCAAATGTTTCTGTATATCAGCCCAATTAACGGTGTAGTGAGCTGACAGCAGAGACAGCTCTTCACCTACAGCTGAATATCCTAAGACAACTTCTGATTATCCAGATTGGCTTTTTGTTATATCTAATATCAGCATTTGTTCCCCTCTTATAAATTGCTTTGAAACATAAGTTCCAGAAAGAACAAACTTACACTTTCATGTATACTTCAGAAACATTTAACTTAGTTTCAAAGGTGGTCTCTCATTTCAGTGCTAAAAACACGCAGAGTAATCAAAAACAAATGGTATAAAGCTAGAACACCCTGCCAGTAACGACAGACAACAGTTTTCTAGGTCTATGTGAAACAAGGACTTTTTGCACTTAAAAAAAAAAAAACAACCCCACAAAAAAAAAAAACCCACACTTCAAATTTGTCCAGCTGGCTCCTTGTCATTAGGATGTATTCCTTCCTGTGAGCTGACAGGCCGGGTGAATATTATATTGGACACCAACCAACTAGAGAATTGAGAGTAAGAACACCATTTCGCTCTGTGTGTGTGGTGGGGCAATGTTCTGCTGTACTTCCTTCTCCCTAGGTATTTCTGTTGCATGAACTGAAATTCTGCAGATGTTGTTGCCTAGTCTTGAGGAGGGAAAAACTCAACTCTGTGTTCCTGTTATACAAATGAGGGGGAGTGGGTTGCAGTTAATCTTTAAACATTAAACTTCATTTTGGTAGGAAAAAGAAGGACTCAAGTGTTAAAAGATGTACTGAAGATCTGAAGGTCTTGCTTGGTTGCCACCGGTTTTGCTCCTGGCAACTTGTAGAAATTAGGCAACTCGAATTTGTTTGGGGACTTTGTGTGGTTTTTAACAACTGAAAGGGAACCAAAAAAAAAAAAAAACCAAAAACAAACTGTAAGAATTCTATACTTTAAAACTTGACTGCTTAGAAATTTGGGGAAAAGTGAACCATAATTAAAAGCTTTATGTCTACATTTATGGTTTAAATCCTGCAGCAATTACAATAATAACTCTGTATTACAGAAGTCCCCAGCATCTTTGGAAATTGTGTTCTTACACTGAAGAGAAGTAATACTACTGCTACATCCCCAAGGATAGATTCATAGATAGAGTACACTGCAGGGTACAAAAATAGCAGCTAATTTCCAGGTACCTGGGGGCAAAGCTTAGCAGTGGCTTCTTTCCTTAACTTGGACAGGAAAGAAAAGCAAGACACACTGAAAAAGCTGTCTGTACTATTTTGTGTGTGTGTGTGTGTGTGCTGTGAAGACAGGAGATACATTATATTAAGACTTAGGCAGAAAATGCCAGAGCCAAGATTCATAAGGTGGCACAAAAGAAATGCGACAACGAGCTATGGTATTGACTTTGCTCTACAATCCCTGTGGAGATGGCATTTGGTTAATGAACAAAGAATAAGGTGGAAATAAAGAATAAGAATGGAAACCTAACACTAAAACATCTGTCCTTTAATTAATCCACAGAGCAGCACTGGTAGTATTCAAACTATTTTTCGGCACTAACAAGAGCAAGCACAGACAGAGTGACACGGACAGCACAACCACTACCTCTATGTCACCGAGTAAGAACTCCATACCAGGAAGGTGAGAGAAGACATCAAACTTAAGTTTCAACTTGCGGGCTCAAATACTGCCCCTCTGATACCAGAGGTCACTTCTTTTTCCCGATACAAAAGTTCTATCCCTTCAACCTGTACTATCATATAAATCCCATTTGGAAATCCGATGCACGTGCGCACATACACACTCAAACATACAGGAACACTAACAGAAGCCAACTTCATATTTCATATTTCAAAAGGAAGAGTGAAAATTATGAGTTATCATATATACAGGCAATGATTATTGACCAAGTAAATAATAATATTGAAACAGTATTTAGATAATACAAATTCTGTTTTGTCTTGCTGAATTCGCTCTCCTGTCATTTCATAACTGATCTTATGTCAAGTTTTTTTTTTATTTTATTAGGATTTAATCATTTTGTATTTGTAGTTACTAATCACAGTACAAGGAGTTTCTCCATCAGCAAGTTAGTTTTCTGTAAGAAGGTATCTTTTCAGCAGAGATGAGAAAGAACAGTAAATTAAGCCATCTGTTGCTCAAATAACAACAACAACAAAAAAAAGAGTTTTCATTGACTGCAGATTTTTATTTCTGGCTTCATACTACCAGAAAGTCGGATTTTGTGGTCGGCTATTCTGGCAGATATTGTAAAAAACAAACAAAAAAAAAAAACTTCCAAAAAGAAGGGGAGGAGAGGGATCAGTGGAGTTACTTTAGACTGGTTTAATTCATTTCAATTGCCTTACTTTAAATTTACTGACAATTAGCCCCATAGACTTCAGCAAAACCATAATTAATAAACGACAGTGAAAGCTGCTTCCCGACAGCAGTCATCTTTGAAGAATATGGTTTTATCTGCTTTTATTTTAAAGGCATCACAATATAAGAGGTTTCAAAGTGTCAGTGACTACTGTTAAAATATCTCAACATGCCAACAGAAAGTATTCTGCATAAAAACTGTAATTATAAACATACCCATACCACGGCCTCTACCCTTATTATGATTAGGGTAAGACATTAAGACCCCAACCATAGCAGACAACTAACTCTCTAAGGCGGGGGAGGAAGCAGCTTTCCTGACAGTCTTTTCCTCTCAGTAAAGCTTTTTCCCTTGCCATCAAACGTAACACAAGAATCAGACTATTCAGTAAATTCACAGTGTGGGAACGCTGACTTTAATGGACTAGTTGGAGAAAAGACATCAAAGAATAAAAAGCTGCATATAATTTATTGTACCAATTTAAAAATGTAACATATTAAGGCAACATAAAAGTTGCTCATTTTTATGTCTTTCCATTAAAGGCTCATGCACACTATTCTTGAACCAGCCACTCATTAAAAACTCCAGGGAAGGAACAGAGCAGAACAGTAAATACTAAGCACATGATTTTCAGCAAGTTCTGTGTTAGTTAACTCCAGTTTAAGTTTTCCATCAGGAAAGAACTGTAACTCATACCATCACTAAGGAGGAGGCTGCATTCTTGCTAGCAGGTTGTAGGAGAACCAGACAAAGGTCTGCCTAAACCAAGAGCTAAGACTCCAAAGGAAACCTCACAGCTCTTGTTCATAACAATAACTAAAAAAATGGCACCCAGAAAAGCTGTATTTTATTTTTCCAATATCCAAACATTATTCAGATTGATAAGTCAGACACTTGAAATGTAGGAAGTGGCAAATTTAAGAGGTTTTATACAATTTGGCTCCCATGAGTCCATTCTGTGTAACAAACAAGGAACCCTGAAGAAAAAAAAAAATAAAAGAACAAGCAGGAGCATTAATTTAGACCACCAAGAACTTCCTAATGGCTAACAAATCAGAAATTTCTCAGCAGACATTTCTGCAGCCCCAGGGGATTCTACCTGCTTAGCATCCATGCGCCCCTTTACAGAAGAACTGTAAATTGCTGGTAGCTTTTCCTTTTACTATCACTCTCCTACCACTTCTAAATTGTTTAAGGCCCCAGTGGCTTTACCTGCTAAATACCTGAAAGTTGCTCTGGCTGTTACTATTGCTCACTCACGATTCACCATCAGCCATTTCTGATTACTGATGGCCAATTCATAATCAGTGTTTGTGAACGTACAGACCAGAATTACTCCCACTTAATATTTCCTCTTTATACTTGCTTAACTATTAAGAAAATCAACATTAAGAGAGGAAGAACAAACAGCTCAGAAAAGCAGAATTTTACACTCCCTGAAGCCAGCTCTGCTTTGACCACATGCTTTCACGTGCATTTTTGGGTGACACAGCAGGTTTAAACAATTACACCTTTCAGCTCAAGTCCGCTATGCCCCAAAAATCAATCCCTCATTGTGCCAGAATTGTTCGGTGGTGCCATGCTACAAATCACTCTAGGGAATTAACCTGGCTGAAAAAATAAACACTTTTATGCTGTGTTGATTTTCAGAAGATTAGTTCCTGATTAAATCCACAGTAGACCCAAGTAAACACTGGAAGGGACACTGAAAGGGCAAGAGTATCTTGCATCAGTAATTGCTGAGAGACACACAGCAGCTTCAGAGTCCGTAGCACCGGTATTTGGCAAACTTTATTCCCCCCTGAAAACTATCTTGTGTTCTTCACAGAAACAACTGAAAAAGTTAACTGGACTGAAAAAAAAAAAAAAAACCTCCAGTAAAGAAGACATGGCTGAGTAAATGAGCAGTGCTAAAAAACTACACATGGAACCACATAAAAAGAGATTAACACATACAGTCGGGTAGGGGTGGAGAGAGAAAGCAAAAGAGAGAATCAGGAAGATGAGAAACGGATGAATAGAGAAGGAGATCAACCAATCCAAAAGGGGAACATGAGAAAAGCAAAACAATGACAAAGAAGGAAAAGAGTACAAAGTGCCAAGAAAAGTAAAGCATAAGAAAATGAAGACAGACAGCAGAGCAAAGAGAGTAGTGCCATTAAAAGATCAGATACAGTATCATGTCTGCATCTTTCTCAGAGTAGAAAGCCAGTAATTCAGCAACACTTAAGCCAAGGCCCTGGGCTTCTGATTTCGGGGATTAAAAGACTATTGTTCCTCAGAAGATCCAGTTCTGTTTTGCAACCCAAAAGATCTTGCTTTGGCAGCTGTGATCAGTAGTACCCGGACTAATTCAGAATGCCATCTGTAAAGCAAAACACTATTTCCATATTCCTCATTAGAGGAAAAAAAAGTTTAAAAACCCAGAAACTTTACTTATACACACTGATTCAGGTTTCCCTTAAATGTACTCTCTCCCTTCCTTGCAGAGACAGGTTCCTTCCTTCGGATAACGTTTCATGGCAACAAGGTGAATTTGTCAGGCAGCTGTCACTGAAGAGAGGCAATCTACCCCAGCCCCACCACCTCCCGCACGTTGCTGGGTTTTGGTTGGGTTTCTCATAGTTTGTTTGCTTTTCTTACCACCATGCATTCTCCTCCTACCTTCTCTTTTCATGTTTTTCTCCTCTTTCCCTACAGAAGCATTGTATACGGAACAGCAGTACGTCTAAGGCAGCATCCAGAGAATATGACCCTTTTCTCCCTGGGGATCATATCAGTCTCATTTTCACACAAATTTCAGTAAGTATGATAGATCTTTTACTCCAGAGTTATCATCAATTACCTACATAAAAACACCATGTAGCATTTATATGGCTACCAGTAACACTTGCAAACAAGCACCTACAAGAAACACACCAATTTTGTAACATAAAATCGGAAAAAGTATAACTTGAAAAGAGAAGAAAACTTCAAATTCTATTCTGTTTGACAGGTGAAAACTGGCTCCTTTCCAGAGCAGTCACAAGCCAGCATCTTGCTGCTGTGAAAAGTATGACCTACACTCAAGTCTCATTAAAACAAAACTGTTAACTTGGAATTTCACAAGCTTTCAATCTCAGAAATGAACACTGACCTCTTTTGTTCTGTTCCTGCAGGCAAGGTTATCTGATTTAGACAATGGCTGAGGGTCTTGTGCAGCCATCATCCCACATCATTTGTCAAATGGTTCTCTCAGGTAGATGCAACTTAATGGGAAATTTCTGTTTCCTTCCAATTACAAAGCTGCACAAAAGATGCCTCTAAAAATACTTCTGTTCTGGCTGCCAGGCAAGAGCACCATCTGGTGTTCAGCTAATTAAACTGTCAACCTGCTTCTGCATCAGGTTTTTTTTGTTTGCTTGGCTTTTTAATTACGTTTCTCATTTGGGGTTTTTTGTTTAGTTGTTTTTTTTTTCTTTTGCTTGGTTGGTTTTGGTTTTTTGGGGTTTTTTTAAGCAAACTTACTCTCCACTGGATCTGACTCCATGAAATAGGCAGAAAAAAGCTGTAGAGTAACCTACGAAAAACTCCTTTACTTTGGAGGGTGAGAAAGGAGCAGTAGAACAACTGAAAGACATTGCTAGGTTTTATATATAACTAGTTCCACTTAAAAAAAAACCTCAAACAATGCAGTATTATACGACTTCTTCAAACATTGTCCATCTTGTTAGTCATGGGTAGGCTGTAAATAATTCTTGCATCTTCAGGGATCTTAGAGAAAAAATTACTGCTCACTCACCCACTACCAATTACACACCATGCTTTACAACCCTTCACAACACTGCATCTTCTTGCTAACCTCTACCTAGTCTCTCCATGCAGCAGGCAAAATCCTTCCTCCTCCTCACTCTTTGAAAAAATAAAGAGTAGTAAATGCCTCCCAGTTGTTTACCTTCACCATTTTCCCTCCCAGTTGTCTGAACTTTCACTCACTCACAGGCACACCTGTGATCTGCTCCTAACTGTTACGAAACTAAATGTGGTTCTTTGCCTTTCAGAAGCTACTGTGAACAAGAGCAGCACAGACCTGAGTCATCCAACATGTAAACTATATCTCACTAGAAATTGTATTATATTCCTCATTCTATCACTAACGTATATTCAAAGTTTGAGAGCTCAGGGTAGTCAAAACTGCACTAGTTTTTTACTTTATGAGAAAAAAGAAAAAACAATCCACCACCTGTGACCACCATTCATTCTGACAGGAGCTCTGTTTTAACCAAAAAAAAAATAATTAAAAAATTTTAAGATTACAAGAAAATTGGCCAGAACAGCTCTCAAACACATTTCCAGTTAATTAAAGACTAGAAGTGTTCCCAGTTTTAGCAATAACACCTTGTAGCCTATGTAAACCTGTTACACAAATGTTTAGATGTAGTCTGTCATGACCTTTCATGAAAAAGCAAGGAAATACTGCTAATTATGAAGGAGGTAAATAAGACATTCACTGATAGAAAATTACCAGGTCACACTGTAAACTGTAAAAACAGTTTAAGTAATACTTAAAAGTATTAAATAATACCAGATTGATCTTGTAAGACTGATAATCATCATACAGGCAAATGAATTTAGCAATGGACTTGAGTTAACAGAAGTCACAAGGACTCATGTTTTGTATTTATGGAGATGTGCGACAAATCGTCTCCAAAATATTAATTCTGTTTACATATACATTGCTCGCTAGAGTGAAAAGACATGCAAAACGTGAATTTTTAAGATATTTAGAAAATATTTTTATGGAAAAAACATGACAAGCTGCTTTCTCTAATGTAAAAGAGGAGGGAAAAAAGCCATAGAGACTATGAAACTCAAGAAGTAATCTACAACTAAGTCATGGAAGACATACAATTCACTGTAAGCTGAGGGGAAACATCACGTACTGGAGTCTTCAGCAACTCCAGAGACACCAGAGGCTTTCTCAAAGAAAAAAAAAAGCACCCCAAAACAACAACCAAAAAAACCCAACTGAATGAAAAAAAAGAAAAGCTCCCCCTGACACTACAGATCCCACTTTTGATTCTTCCTGGCTACCAGGACAATTAATAGCAATTACAGCTATGATGAAAAAGAAAGGAACCCACAGGAAGAGAAGAGGTGGTGGAAAGAGCTTACAAAATCAGAAACAGCAGTCCATTTTACATAGGCATTTATTCTTCTGCTAACTAAAACATGAATAATTAACAAAACCACTGATTTGCTTTCAGCCTTCTCTAAATATACTATCAAAGTTTAGTTCTTCAACAAGCACCCTCTTACCTGTTTGTTGGAGTGGTGAAGCTAAAAGACAGCAGCTGATTCCAGAATGGGTCATTCTCAGAGATGGGCTCTGCTCCTGATAATTTTTTTAAGTACTCATTTTCCGGAAGCTCGCTGATGCTGCTATTTGCTCCCATCTTCTTTATTTGGCAAACCCCCTTTCTAAATTTTCGTGTCTTCAAAGAAAAAAAAAAAAAAGAAGCATTTAAAGTCTTTTGTACAAATAAGGAATATATGGATCCTAAACTAGCTATCAGTAAAGCTTTGGTTCACTACCTTGAACAATAATTGAAATGTAGAAAACAGGCGCATAGGAAGACGATAAAAAGATTTCCTTTCAACAAACTTGAGATAACGTCTTCATTCAAGGCAGTTAAAAGTTACTGTGCTATATACTGCATTCATCTTCTCACTTGGATTTTCATAAGTTACACTCGGCAAGAACACAGTGTCACAGCTGTATCAACATCAAAGCTGGGAAAACTCCAAGGAATACACAGACTAAACAGGAGTGTTAAGTTGACAAGCTACCCAAAAACATGTTTTACAATTTCATTCACAAAGACAGCTAGACAAATGACTCGCTGTCAAGAAAGGGAGCCCACCATACAGCTAATTCTTGCGTGCTGTCAGTAATTCAAGTTGTTATCACTGCTGCACAGATAACATGCATCAAGTGAGGGAAAGTACTACTGACCACATATGAGCCTCCTGATCTTTGTAAAATAATCTGCTTTTTGAAGCAACACTACAGAAGGTAGCAGAGACACACTCAAAAACCTCTTTTCATTACTAGCTGTGTTGTACTTGATCTGCGCAACGAACGAGAAGATTTCAGTTCTCCATGCTGCTTACCAGTGCTTCTCATCTTTATAAACAATTTAACTAAATGAAAACCCATCATGATGCCATAAATTATGTGCCAGGGATGCTCCTAAGCATCTTACATCTTCCAGGACTTCAGCTTCAACAATCTTCCATCTTTTGAAAAGAAATAACCATGACTAATAGCTTTAAAAGCTCATATTTAAAAAAGCACCCCCATCAAGATAAGTGCTGTGCAATGTATTACTGTGTAACCTAAATACTGGCGTAAGGCATAAGAACAGGGACAGCTATACTAGAAGATGTAAGCTACTACTGAGCAGCAACTCTTCCCTTGGTTTCGACAGAGATACAGGATGTGTTTCAAGAGCCACTCCAGTACTGACTCTCTTAGACTCACCATCTTTGCAGAGGCAGTTACTTCCAAAAACGACCATTCTAGTAGCACTTTACATTCATAAGGAACAGTATAAAAACCAAGGGACACTTACTAAAAAGTAATGAAGAGGTGCAACTAAAAGGTACAGTGTTTGCAGCCATCATGGGGGCTATCTGAACAACTTACATTAGAGATTCAGCACTAATGCGTAGTGCCCAAATATTTCAGAAACAATAAAATGCCAGCACAGTCAGACAGCAGAATATAGGATACTATGAAGTAATAAAGAGGTCTTTAAAAGATGATAACCTACAAAGATGAGGAAAATGGTTTTTATTTCCTAAAACTTTATTTCTACCACCTCCCTTTATATCAGACCAAAGGGGAAAGACGTACAATAACCTTAAAACCCCTGTATGTCTCATTTAGCAAAAAGCTCTGAAGACACTGTCTACAGCATTTGCAGAAAGCCATTTTTGTCATGGGGACTACCGGCAGGAAGCGAAATTTAAAAGCGGCCTACAAGTGAAAACAGAAGTTTGTGCCAGGGAATTCTGCGGAGAAGCATTAAAGGATTATAAAATGTAATTAGTTTAAGAGGATTTCCAGAACTTTGGCTGAATGTTTACTCACTCACAGAACAGACCAAATGCATCTTACCTGAATACAGATTTTGCCGCTCCAAAGAAAAAAGCCCAAGACTCAGCATAGGCTACCTTTGAAATAAAGCCAACAAATACTAAACCTAAAGAATACAGTAAAAGAGAACGTAGTTTGCATAATATACTGGAGAATACTGGATCATCACTTAGAAGGAGAAGAACCAAGGTTCACCTTGTACGTGGACATCTCAGCTCTGCAGCCTCTGGTTTGCACATGCCCAATTACTGCAAAAACCAACAACAACACTCTTGGCTCAAGTCCCTTCCCTACAGCTTCAAATGACTCAAAGGTCATACATTTAAACCTTTATTTCTTGGACTACAGACAGTTCAAGTCCATGTCTGCCTCAAGTTCCCATCCTCTGCTCGTGCTTTCCAGCTCATGCAAGGAGCAGCTCAGTTGCTCCAAGACGAACACCCAAGGGAGAAGATAAACAAGAGGTAGCTGGAGCCCTGCCTTTAAATTCCTCCACCTTAACCTGTAACTCCTGAGTTGCCTGTGCCAGCGATCTGACCATGCCCTAAATCCTTAGCCCAGCCTAACTAAGGGAACTCCACTTTATTCTCTATTTCACAATCTATTCTCACAGCTTGCTATAACTCCCAGACCTCCCCATGTAACCCATTTCTCCAACAACATGAGTGCACTGGGAACAGGCTGCAAGTTAGTTTTTCAAGGGTCTGCATGCTTTCCAGATTTCCTGCAGTATCCCAGTAGCTTAAATTCCATTAACACATATCCTCCAAAATAAACAGCACTTTAAAAGCAAGTTTTAGCAGAATCTTTATTGTCCATTTTCAGAGCCAGTGTCAAATTCACACTTCCCAAGAACATGCCCACTTCTGTGGCCAAAGCCATACTCCCGAGCAACATGGCAAGTTGCTGGCCAGAATCCCTTGTGAGCCCTGCCTGTGCCCTAGCACCCAGCTGTCTCCTTACAAATCTCAAAGAACATTTTTGTATTCCACAGTGCTTCCTCAAAGTAACAGAAAAAGTCAGGTACTAGCCTGTTCCCCCCCCCAAATGAAATAAACATCAAGCCATTGAGACCTGTCAAAAGAATCCAGCTGCTAGCTTGAGCTCTAAATACTGGTAGAGCTAGTTAGTAGATAGGTGGACTTTGCGAGCTTTGCCTTCTACTCATTTGCAAGGCAACAAATCTTAGAGCAATCAAATAAACATGCATATTTTTCTCTGTGTCATATCCCAGGAAGGTTTTTTTTCCTCTCCTAATAACATTATATACACTATACTCCTCTAAAGTAAAAACCTCATCAGGTTCTACTGATACTTGCTGTAGATGACCACACTTAGAAACCACATACAATGGGTGTAACAAAGCTAACTCCTTCCATCAGGAATTTATGTCATCTCAAAACTTGCTGAAGTGCTCTGCGATGATTTTATGATGCAGCCTGAGCACCTTCAGCTCCTACAACTTAAAGAGTAATAGGCCCAGCTTTAAATAAGTTAAGATATTTCTGAGGAACTCTAGCCATCATGTGACAGAGGAAACAAGTCTTTCCTTCAGAGTTCAGGAACATCCTACAGGAAGAATGTCTAAAAAAAAGTAAAAATAAAAAAAATAAAGATTTAATTTTCTGGCACTTTAAGAAAGGTAACATATTAACCTCAATGCTTTAACTTCAATAGTTACATGCTATCCATGATCTCCAAGACAAATGCTATTCTCCAGTCATCACTTTAAATCATTTTCAAACATGCTACTAAATCACAGATACTTTTATTTTAGAAACAGCTGCCATTAGCTGAAAAGAACACTCAAATAAAACATGTAACCCCTTAAATTTGCAAATTGCTCTTGATTAAGAAGCACTACTACTGTGCCTGTAACTGTATGCTAGTTAGGGCAGTAGAGGTTCAAGTCTTTAGACAACACAAAAGGTTGGTCAGTATTTGGAATATAACACAGTATTTTTTAAATTCTTATTTTTTAAATTTTACATCACTCACCCATGATGCTCCCTAAACTTGACTTTCAGAACAGCCCCCACTGCACAGACTGGCTGCGTCAAGGGACCTCAAAGTCATTCCTCAACACAAGGTTAAACAGATTCTGCTTCCTCACATGCTGAAGTGGGATACCCACAAGAAACACCAAATAATAGGAAATCCCCTTTCACTCCAGAAAAGTCAGTCCCAATTCCAGAGGCGAATTACCAATGAAATCTAATTTTTTTTTTCTTGAAATACACTAAATAAATGCATGGTTCATTAAAAAATGAAGTCAAGTCTTCTCTTGAAAAGAAATTACTCTAGTTATTTGCTAAAAAAAAAAAATACAGACACAATTTATTAGCAAATTATTTCATTTAAAACAGTAAAATTACCTCTACCAACAACTCTTTCTAAATAAGCAGGGAACAGCCTCAAAGGATCATACGCTGGTCTGTAAGTGTCATGCTCTGTTAAACCCAACATCTGTTTAGTCCCAGAACACGGCTCCACCATGCAGAAGCTGACACTTCAGAGCAAACACAAGGGAGTTCATTTTGCACATCAAGACTCATTCCAATTTCAAACAGCTAGGAGTAGATACAAATCCTGAGTTTACTGTCCCTTCTGAAAGATTTTAATATCAATTATTAACAATGTTTACAAAAATATCATTTTTCCTCTTCAAGTTAAAGCAATTCAGCAGTACACACATGCTGTGGTGGAGCTCGTAACTCAAGGTATGGTATGTGTACTGCTAAACTTGGGAAAAAAGGCTTATCACACTCTCTAAGCCTTCTATTTAAGTAATTTTAGACAAGTAACTATAGTCCCATCAAGTACTATACCTCCTATTGGTCTCAACTTAATTGCCAATGCTGACATTTTGCTAATCCGTCCAGTATAGCCAGCTCATCCTTCCAAAACTATCCTCACATGCCTGTCCAAGTCTGCAGACAGCCTGAATGATATAGATTATAGAGACTTCTTTTTTTTTAATGAATACTTTAAAGTGTAAGAATTTGAGACAATCGTGCAGATGATTTACCATGCCATCTGAGATCTGGTCTCCAGGTTTGGTCTTTAACACAACCATATGAAAATAAATTAAGAAGCGGTGCTATTATAGATTTGAAAACCTAACAATTTTATTTCCATGTATAACAGCACTTTGGCTATCTTTACAGTTTGCTGCTTTATGAACTAAAAAAAAAAAAAAAAGGACATTGTTTTCCTTCCAAGTAAAGCAGTCAATATCACTGTAAAGATGAGAACATAGAAGATGTAATGCTGCTTATTCCAGTATTAGCAAAGCTGCTGCACTGGGGTTTTTGGCTAATTCCTATTTGCATCCAAGAGCTGTAGGTGTTTCAGACCATCTTTCACCTGTGAGACATTAAAACATCCCACAAAATCCTAACATAAAACTTCCCACGTTGTTATGACACTACTGCAATACATGTATAATCCTCCACATAACAGAGGACACCTATTAACAATAGGCACTGTTCAGCTCCAATATTTGGATTTTCCTGTCTACACAATGTATTTGAGTTGTCTACTTACCAATATTACAATAACATTTATACCTAAGGATCAAATGCTTGGTGGGCTAACTATCACACACAATACATACCTACACAACTTACAAACAGATAATCACATCCGCAGACGAAGAACAGTACGAAAAAAAAAAATAAGTTACACCTTGTAGAGGTACATTCATGTGCAGGATCAGAGTTAGTGGTCTAAAACAGCTGCACAGCCCTCAAGTTTGTTGTGGGAAATATTTCCTTAATGTGTTTCATGCTGCTTTACTACAGCAGGGAAAGCTGCAGTAAACCAGAAGCCTTGCTTCTTTTGCTGTCTTTATTAAGATCCTCAACTTTCTGCTCACAGCAAATCAGCTTTTGCAACTCACTAGCCTATTTCTGTCACAGCCTCAATGCTCTGACCTAGCTTATTCCCAAATATGAGATGTTCCAATTTTCCACGCAACACACAAAATACCTCAAAACATCTCCAGGTCCACTGAAAGGGAGACTGTCAAACCAAAATCAGGAGACCAAACAGGTCCCAGCTGATCTGAACAAGCGTTTGCATGTACTGCTTTAATCCTGACCCTTCTACACCCCGGCTTCGCTAAGCCTGTACCATGTACCATCACATCCCAAAGACTGCAAAATCTTCATGACGTAAGAGATGTTATTTCTGTCCGTCAGCAAACAACCACATAGCACATTGGGACATGAAAGAAATGTGCCGAATAAAAGCATATGCCTAAAGACACAATGTTACCTGGTTCCTCAAGATATCTAAAAATCAGAGTATTTATACGGATTACCTTTAATTGCTGCTAGAAATGCCTTTGGTGTCTATACAGAACAATTTTCCAAGAGGAAAGTGAATCAGCTACCACTGAAAACAACCAAGAAATGTGATCTTACATTTCTTTAAAGATAAAAAGCAGTTATACAAACATTTCACTAATACCAAGAGATCATTCATTAGATTTCACATATAGTCCAATGTTATCAACAAAAGCGTATTGGTTTTACCAAAATTGGTTTTACCAATTAAATCGGTAAACTTTTGCTAAGCAAAAATAATGATGCAGAAATATATGGCAATGAATTCATGCCCATAAAAGGGATCTTTAGGGCAAAAAAATTACTTTACAATCCTCAAAATTTAGGAAATTTTTTTCCATTTTTAATCCCAGAGAAAAGCCCTAAAATAATATTTGTTTTTAAAAGCATGTTAACGAGTCAAAATATTTCAGCTTTAACTTAATGTCTCGCAATCACCAAACGCAATCGAACCACTTCGAAGAATTCACTTTCTCTTATACACCAGTCACAACCGAGCAGCAGGGGAGACTTCAGAATGGAGTAAATGCATCCTTCACAACTACAAATTAAAAATGTTTCCTACTGTTTTTAAGTTAATGAGTTACACAGGGAAGACTGTTTCTGCTCATTTTACTTTTCACTGTATCGACCTGTAATCCCCCTGCCCTGCTTTCTACTGCTTATTTGGCGACCACTCCTTTCTCCAGTTCCCTTTACCCACACCTTTTACTTTTCTACGCTGAAAGTGTTCAGACACATACAAGTACCAAAAAAAAAGAATAAAAAAAATCAAAAACCCAACAAGAAAAACAGCAAAAAAAGGTTTTGTGCAAAATATGGGGAGACAGGCAAGCTGCTTTTGAGAAAGATACAACATATGAGCTCTTTTAGAGAACCCAGGTGACCATACAGAGATTTATTTTTGCAACCTGGGGGCAAATACCATCTTTCATAGCTGCCTAGATACTGGTCAAATTCTCTATTTCTCCTCTGCCCACTATTTTTTAGACTCTACCAAGTTTGATGGCTACGATCCTTTAATATGTATTTTTGCTGCAGCACAGCACACTGACCATTTACCAGGTACCAAACTACTTTTCATTAAAGCTCAATACCTTAGGTCAGATGTACTTTCGGACAGCAGTAAGAAATGCAACAGAATTATGAAGTGGTCCATGCAACACTTAAGTACCAGAAAAATAAACAAAATCACATCTTCAAGTCTTTAGGTAGCTCTCAAGATCGTTTAATCTGACTTGTCCACTGTTTACTCTGCTGGATAACCAAACGCAGCATCTTTGTTGGTCCTCCTGGCCAGCAATTTGTTCTGGTGCCTTCCTCTTCTGTAGCAGAAGCCTGAACAAAGCAGCACTGCAGTGACATCAGTATGCTGCTTAGGAGTTCCACTGAAGCCTAAAGAGTCTTGCATGTAGCAGAAGTTACTAATCATGATAGATTTACTGCAGGCAAAGAAGGCTCTTCACAGGGAAGGCACACAGCAGCTGAAGAAACTAGTGACAATACTGTGCTTTCTGCTCCAATTCCTTTTTCATACGCATTTTATGTGGGAGTCAGTTGTCAATAAAAGTCTAATTCTGAAGAGCACAATCTGCTTACTTTATGTCCCACCTACAGGACAGTTCTGCTCACAACCTAAGAAGGGATTTTTCAAGACCTTCTTGGCTAGGTAGCATATTTCAAGCAGAAGTCAGATGTGAGCAAGCCTAGACACTGTGGTCATTGACCAAACTGCTCAACAACAGATTCTATAAATCACCTTTGTCTTCGCCAGTTCACTCTATGGTAATCCCACCGTTTGCCAATTGTTGATAAAGTGTTCTGAAAAGCAGGTGACAGAAAAATGAAAACCTAAGTTCTACAAATGAGACAGAGGCATGGCTTATGTATTTTATCAGTGCCATCTCAGGAACCAAACACATTTTCTTTCATTCTTTCTAATAACATATGATGATTAAGGAACAGGTTACTGTTGTGGTGATCACACCTACTAATTTGGATCACTAAGGAGATGCCTGCCTACTGATCTCAAAATAGCTTATTTCAGATGAACTGCTAGTCACCTTCAGTAGTCACATTCACAGCCTTATCCTGAACTGGAACTACTGACTCACAGGGGAGAAGGAAAGGGGGAAAAAAAAAGCCTCTCTCTAAAGTTATACTAGATCCAGAAAAGCTTGACATAAAAATGTCACTCCTCCTTATCTTCCAACCTTTTGCCTGAGAACAAAAACATCTGATACATAGTGCACTAAAAAAATACGGAAATGTTACATTATGGCACTGGACATCCATAAGCAAATACATGCTTGTGGTAAATTGTAATCTTGTTTCGAAGACTCAAACTCCAAAACTATGGTATTTCCACCCACCATGTATCAGCCCCTACATTACCACATACTCACCAAGTGTAGTAAGAAACCCATTAATTGACATGACTGATTTATATTACGCTTATTTGTCCTCTCTCCCCTCAGTCACAATGTTTTGTCAGAGGCAAGACAGCAGGTATGTATTAAAACTCTCGAAGGAGCTTTTGCTGACAGGATGTGAATCCCACAAACGCCTTTCTGTTAAGAAGCTGATGTCACTTCAGAGACCTTCCATTCAACTTTCACAGGTAAATAAGCATTTACAGCACTTAAGTACTCCTTAGTCTAATTTACACACATGCAACAAAACATGCCTCATTAATACAAAATTCCACAAGAGCTGTTAGGGGCCGCTTAATTTTGTCGATTTTTAATGCTGCTAGTTACACTCCCACACTAAAACACAATACTCATGGCCAAATCTTCCTGATTCAAAAGCCTCTAAAATTTGTCAGGAATGAACAAAAGTTAAAGCCACAAAAACTATAATTTTTCTGACCTCCTACATATTTCCAGTAATAGCATTTTATTAAATAATTAGTGCACCAAGCCTACCAATTTGAGGGTAGAATGACAGTATCAGTTTTCAAAATACAACCTATCATAGAGGGAAGAAGAAGTGGTGTGGGGGCAATTAAAAAAAAAAAAAATTACCTCTATCCTTACTCTTACATCCCTACATCCCAAGTAAAAGCCAGAACTCAAGCACCGCGAGTGTTTTCTGGAATATAAGCAGAAATAACTTATTTAATCTGATTAGCAAAAGACCATTAGAAGGGAGGAAGGCTGTGTTAAGCACACCTTATATTTCTGTGTACAAGGCACAACTTTTCTCCACCTGTCAAATAACTACTACAGGTAAGTAACACACTTTTCAAAAGATTCAAGAAGTGAAAAATCAAATGCTAATTCTGCTCTTTACAGTGGGCAGATATTTCTTTAAAGGTTTTGTTTGCCCTCACCAGTACCTGCAGGACAGCTGTACTGGAACTATAAAATGAGAAGAACAAACTGAACTTTAAACAAGAGTATCAATGGAATAAGGAGCTTAAAAAAAAAAAAAAAAAAAAAAAAGACAAATCAAGAATATGCACAACCCATACTGAGACTTGACTTTACAGCTCAAGAATATACTGCGTATCAGTACCAGTATCACTGATTTGACCATATCTTCTTCCAGTGGCCAAAACACAAACACAGCAATGCTTTTCGAAAGCACAATTTTACAGAAACTACCTGATAATCTATGACGGATTACAGTGTTGGAAACTTTGTTCGACATGAACGTCTTTTATCATTATTGATGAGTTTACCATTTTTTTCATATACTCACTATATCTACGTTAAAAATCAATTTATAGTAATTTGTTCAGTTACTACCATAATTAAAACAGGCAGCTGGGTTGGATATGACACAAGCCATGCCAAACCTAGAACGATTTAATAATCTAAGTAGCTACTGGCTTGGTAGACTTATTTCTTCATGGAAGGGATGTTAAGATCGCTGTTACACTTATGTAAGATTTTACCACTATTTCACTCTCAGGCCTAAATAAAACTTGTCTAATGGCCAAAGTGATGTTCTAAAAAGACAAATTTAACCACCTCATAAGCTTCAGAAACACGCTTACGTGTCCATTAAAAGGTCGGCTTTTTAATATTGGTATATTTTGCTGTATTTCAAAGGTTATACAATTATTTTGGCATCTGTACTCTTCCCACAATTGGGCATTATGCATATTTTTACAACAGAGCTATTTTGTCTGCTTTAAATGTTTTCCACAGCTAGAAATCTATCTAAAGCACAAAAAGTGCACGTTGTACAAAAGGCCACCTCTGGTTTTTATGTACACCTATTTTTATATTATACTACACATGATTTATATCGCCTGTCTCCAGGGTCTATGGCAAACGAAATTGTACTCAAAGTGCGCAATGTCTGTAAGGTGCAACAGGCTTTCCATTCTAGGGAATACACTTTGAAAAAATATCATTATCTCCTTTAAGCACCCACTTTGACAACAGTTCATCAGCCACCAAATAGGATTTCTTACTTTTAATATCTTCTGTCGGTCATCAAGATGTTAAAAACATCCTCGGATCTTCCTATTCATCTGATAAAATCACTGGAAGCACCAGAGCCATCTAAGTCTAGTACTAATTTGCTATAAATACTTTCCTACTGAATTTGTCATACAATACTAAGCAGTACATGCCGTGCTAGTAAAACATCAGCACAGGACCGGAAGAGAAGGAGCTGATGGCTGCTTCAGCCAGGTGAGAGGGCTGAGCAGGATCCATCATCCCCCCAGGGCCATCCACGGGCTTCTCCTGATGTAGCAGCAACATGAAAAGAGAAAACAGCCCAGGGAGAGAGCATAACGAGGCCCGTCTGAGCTCCTGGCAATCTAAGGAGCAACGATGATTTTTAAGTCACTACAACTGTAGCAACCTGAACGGTTTTAATTGGGTATTGACAAAACAGGAGATTACACAACCCAGCAGCCTGCATTAGGAAACTGGACCCAACCACTTAGGAGCTTCTTTCCACTCGTCTGCACCCAAGAAGTGCTCAACGCAGGAAAATTTAATAGTCTACCGACTTCTACAAATACCTCAAATATCATACATAAACTGCAGCCCAGCATGTTCTTCCTCGGTACATGCAACGAAAGAAATCAGATCACAGCTTAACAAACTCACTACACTCAACACAAAAGATTTTAAAAAAGAAACCAAAACAAACACAGTGTTTGGCACGAAAGGACATAAGACAAAATCTGATGTTACAGAATCACAGGATGGTTTGGGTTGGAAGGGACCCTCAAAGCCCACCCAGTCCAACCCCCCTGCAAGGAGCAGGGACATCTCCAACCAGATCAGGTTGCTCACAGCCCCGGCCAACCTGGCCTGGAATGTTTCCAGGGATGGGGCATCCACCGCCTCTCTGGGCAACCTGGGACAGTGTTTCACGACCTTAACACTAAAAAATTTCTTCCTTCTATCCAGTCTAAATCTACCTCCTTCTAATTTAAACCCACTACCCCTCATCCTATTATAATAGGCCCTGCTAAAAAGTTTCTCCCTGTCTTTTTTAAAAGCTCCTTTAAACTAAAATATTTCCCACTCTCGCTAAACGTTATCCCTCAGAAGTAAGAAAACAAACTGGCAGAGTGACCAGGAAGCAGAGTGAGACTGAGCAGACCCGTTATCTTGCAAAAGTAATCACCGAGCGCTACAAAAAGCACCTGCTTCACAAAAGCAGAAAACAAAACACGCTATTTTACAGTCTTTTCCCTAGCAAGAAGTGCCATTAAGGGTACAAAAGGAGAAATACGGGTACGAAGCTCTTTCATTCCGGATCTCAGTGCGGACGAAGGGAGGGCAGGCGCAGCTCCGTGCCGCTCAGGGATCCACGCAGACCCGGACAGACCCCGCGCTCCCTCCCCGTTCGGAGGCAGCACCCACGGGGGACAGGGGCACAGCCTCCAGGGTCCACCCGCCACCGGCCGTTGCCCTCCAACCCCCTGAGCCGCGGCGGGCCCGGAGGTACCGCCGAGGCCCCGCTTACCCCCTCGGCTCGCACCGCCGCGCCGCCACAACGCCGTACGACCAGGAGGCGGCCGGCACCGGCAACCCCGGCACCCCTCTGCTCGCCGCCGAGACGGCTCCTGCGGGCCCGGGCAGGCGCGTCCCCGCCGCGGGGCCCGCTCCTCTCAACGCCGCCGCCTCACCGGCTACCCGCCCTCACCCGCGCGCCGCGGGGGCACTGCCCAACGGCCCCCGCCCGGCGCAGGCGCAAACGCGCCGCTGCCGCCCGCCTCCAGCCTTCCACGTCGCCGACACCTCCCCAGCGCGCATGCGCGCAGCCAGCGGGCGGGAGGTCAGGGCGGCCCCGCCGCGGGGCACGCCGGGAAATGTAGTCCTTGGGCGGGAAGGCCCTCCCGCCGCCGTTCCGCCGCAATGGGCTTTCAGGGGGAGATCGTCACCCGCCGGGAGAGCCCGTCCTACGGCAAGAGGCTTCTCTCGGTAACCCGCGGGGTGGGCGGGGGCACGGGCTGACGGCCACGGCGTCCCATCCTCTGCGGCCCGCCTGTTCCGTCAGGAGGACCTGGGGTAACTCGAGAAAGCAGGGGGAATTTACCAGGCGCGGTCCTGCCCTCACGGTGCGTTTAAACATTGCTTCTGCCTCCGGTAGCCTCCCGTCCCAAGTGCTTTTTGTGCCCTCGGTAGCTGGTTCTGCACTCTGGTAACCTCTGAGGTGGGTTTTTTGTGCCCTCGGTAGCTGGTTCTGTGAGTTCCCGGTGGCTCCTTGAAAAGGGAAACTTCCCGATATAATTAAGCCAGCGCGTAATCTCATTATCGGGCTGCATGACACTAAATGTGCAAGCCCAGGTCTGAAAGCCTACCTGTAACCAGGCTGCACAAGCAAAAGGCATGCATGCGAACAGCACGAGTGCAAAGGTGGGGTGTAACCGCTTCATATGCGTTGCCACATAAAAGCAGAATCGTGGCGTAGTTCATACGGTGTTTGATCGCACCGCTACGGCAATAAAAATGGGGAATGGTCAACAGCTGGAGTGGCTGTAAAAGAGGTAAGACTGTGCAATAAAAGGAATTGAAAAACAATGCTCATGCCAAATACAAGTATCACTGCATCTATCTATGTATAAATACATCTGTGCACAACATTTCAAATAATTAATCTTTCAAATGTCCATCCCTGGAAACGTTCAAGGCCAGGTTGGCCGGGGCTCTGAGCAACCTGATCTGGTTGGAGATGTCCCTGCTCCTGGTAGGCGGGTTGGACTGGGTGGGCTTTAACTGTCCCTGCCAACCCAAACCACGCTGTGATTCTATGAAATACAACAATGAAAGAAAGTTAAGCACTACAATTTAAAAACATTTCTGAAGCAAGAGAATCACTGTGGCAAACATGGCTTCTAGACCATTTTAATTAAACTACTGCAGCCAGGTTCACTGAAAAGCAAAAGTGATGACAGTCTGCGAAATCCCAAATATGATTTGGTTCATCAAGCATGTTCTAACAATCAGAGAACTGCACAAGGAAGATAATCCCTTCTTTCGTATTTTAGGCAGTTTAATGAAACAGAATTAGTTTACATTGAAGGCAGATTTAGTTAATCTAAGTGTAAATTAAATTTCTCATTTCCTCTACCTGCACCCTCCGAAAAGACCATTCTTTCAGCAATAATGTTCTGCATTGTACAGAAATCAAGAAGGAATGGCTCCAAGGACTGAACCTTAGCAGCCTGCCCAACAACTCCCAGAAGGCTACGTGTGATTGCTACGTTTGGGTAATAACAGTATATTGCATTACTGTAATTAGATCAGCTCTGTGGATAAAATTTAACTGTCTTCTATGAACACATCTGAATAAAGATCATTTTGCACAGAACTCGTGGCTAGTTTAGACATCCTTAGAGGCTGATCATGTTCAATTTAACCTGACAATTTCCTTTGCTTGCAGAATCGGGCCCATCAAAATAAAAGGCAACGTGAAACCTTCTGAACTTTTATTTAAGAATTTTTTGCACATACTTGCAGTATTTTACAGGTTTATTTCAACTAAGTTTGTTTAAGTGCTTGGCACCCAGTTACCTGTGCAAACCAACACATGGAACATACCGTGTCACACTTAGACCTTCTCATAAAGAAAAAACATTATACATCATTTGAGTACTCTTTCAAATATTTTCAAATATTGGGTTAATTTCTTGATTCTTCCTCAATAGTATTTAAATAGACCCAGGCAGCATTAATGCTGAAGATCTTAGGACTAGATTTGCAGAAGTTCTTTGGTCCCTGAAGATGCCTACTCTGCAATTTTCTAAAAGTCTTCAGCGCGAATCAGGCCGCTACTTGCTTTAGTAAATTCTGGTAGATGTCCACCTGCCATCATAAGGTGCCTAAGCCCTTTTGTAGATTTTGCTCTTAGTGAGTGACAAACATAGGAAAATTTTCTCAGTTACATTAAATTTACTTGATATAGATATTCTTTTCTCATGTGAGGATCTCCTCAATTTCTGTCTACATACTTTTCTTAAGCAAGGCTTTGTGCACTTCTTTGCGTCCCAGCAGATGGAGTTTGTTTCCTTCATCTGGTTTTTAAATTATTTTTTAGTTTAACTATTCCCAACACAATAGGATTACTGACCTATTCTTGGAAAATTGTGCAACACAAATCCGCCAGGACTTACAGTGACGTGCCTCATTCAGGAAAGTTCTGTGATGAAGATTAGTCACGTTAGTGTTTAATGCAGCTAATAAAAGTACTGAAACACCATTCCAGAAAGCACAAACGGGTTAATTTTACAACCAAGGACAGATACTTGCACTATCTGCCCATTCTGCTTTTTGCAGTCTTTCCAGTAGGCCTGTTGTTTAAATATGGTGCTGGCACACAGCTAGAAGCCCAGTTCAGCCTGCAGTCTTATTTACCATACAGTTTATTTTCCATGTTCCTGCCTGATGCACTTCCTTGTACAATCATATCCTAAATAACTGAAAATAATTAATTATGTACACTTCACAGGAGTCCCAGCGCAGCTCTTGCTCTACTTTTTATCATGTTCACAGCTTTGAGGGGAATGTATTACTGCAAAACTTTGTCCTGTTTATGAGATGCCCGACATTTTAACACAGCAGCTAAGGCTGCTTGCCCTGGGACAGAAAGCACAGTGGAAGGGACGATCTTTTCAGCTCTGTTTACAAAGCAAGAACACATACTCATGTTCAGCTGCACACCACAACAGATCTTCATTTCTACAGCCATCTGAAAGACACTGCGCGTGACCTCAGTTGCGGAGTGACAACCCCGTCCTTCTCTACTACACAATCCACACAGCAGTATCTGTGAGAGGTTACAGGAGTGCAGTTAGTATTGTTAACTTTTACTGTATGAATTATACCACGCGTGCATGCTCAGAATAATAAAACCAGGTTTTTAATAGCACAAAGGGTAGGTACTTCACCGATCTAGGGAAAAGCTGTATCTGTGATACACTGATCGGTTGGGGGATTATGTGCCAAGGATGATGCAAAAGCTGATTAAACAGTAATACCAAATTCACTTCCTAACAGACCAGCTTATTAAGGGAAAGACAGTATCAGGCAAGGTTCTTACAAGGAGCTTTCTGGGATTCAACTCGTTACAGAGGTGATGAGCCCGATGTCCAGCTGTGAATGCTGCAGATTGATTCACGCAAGACCTGACAAAACCAGGTAAGGGTAGGAACAGTACACCTCACCAGAGGCATCTGACAGGCACCAAGCACAGCTTTGCAATAATGAATTATCAGGTAGCGGAAAACGCAGTCACAAGAACAAGACTGGACCTCAGCAACAGTTGTCATGAACAACTGTATGAAGCAGCTTATTTTTAAATAAAATCCTGGTTTATTATAATTCAAAATCCACAAGCATGTTAAAGAGATTTTAGTTGGTTTTTTTTTTTTTTTTTAAGACAGAACTGCACCATTTTAGACCACTGCAACGGAATATAAAGCAATAATTCTCTTACATCATGCCCCTGCTGCTCCTCTTCAGGAAAGAAAGGCACAATGTTTCAAGCAAAAAATTATTAACTGAAGTATCAAATCAAGACTTTGCTTTTAGTAAGCTAAGAAAATTCTGCATGTAGCATAACTCCTTTAGCTCTTCTGCAGATTTGACATGAAAAAAAATCTAAACTCTTCGTAATTTAACCATGATGCTTATGTTGCCACAATGCAAATCATAGTTCTTTAGCAAGGTCAAGAACAGCTATGGTTTTTTTAAGGTGAAAGCCTGAAGTATTGCACTAGCAGTTAGAGAAACTAAGCTGCTAAGATACATTTACCTTCCAAAGCTAGATTTATTCTTAAGTTAGTTGGCCTAACCTCTAATCACACCAAATAGATTATAGATTAAAAGTAGTTCCAGTGAGGAAAATAAAGAACATCAGTTTTCAAACATTTTAAATTAAGAAACGTGCTAGCTGCCATTTTAGTGGCAAGAGAGACCCTCTCCTGTAACTCATAAGGGTTTTTATTCAACTAAAATATGCAAAGAAAAAAAGTCTCAAAGTGAGAGAAATATCACCAGTTCATATTGGACACAAGGGAATAAAATCCTTATGAATTAATTCCTTTAATCCGTTTTCTTGTCAGAACCCGCTGTGGATCTCTTTGCGGGAATCCCATTTGCTACGCCATTGCTTTCAAACTGCAAAGAAAAGACAGCATCGTTAATGGGATGTCAAAAAAGGACTCCACATGCAGAACAGTAACAGCTGGTGACAAAAATGGCTTTCAGAAGACAGTGAAGATCTAGGTAAAGAAATCTGCAGCAAGAACCAAAGCGATTGTGTCTCTTGAGAGTTACGCATAATTTTTTTTTTTAAATTCGCTTCATGCATCTGGTGTGATGTACTAACTGCTTGACCTCTTCCTTCTCTGAAAGAATAGCCAATCATTAAAGAAAAAAAAATAAAATTAAATAAATACTCTGCTTCAGAAAACAGGTACAATTCCTGTCCTTCCAAAACCTGGAATAACTGCTATTTCCAGCTGGCTCAGAACCGTTCACTCCCTTTCACAACAAAATAGCCACAAAAAACTTCTATAGACACCCAACTTTTTACTCTTTTGTAGTGCCCACCCCGAACTATTGCTGGGTGCTTTATCTGGAGTCTCCTTGGCTAGCTAAATGCATTAATCTTACTTTATAAATTCCAAACTCATCCTCCTGATCTCTTGTCGTGGCTGAAGGTGCCCGTGGGTTCCCAGCGCTGCCTCCTTGACCTTGTTTCGTGGCTGTTGTTTCTTCCACAGCTCTCTTGGGCCAGACGCGCTTAATGAAAGGTGCAATCACGGGATAGATATACGGTTCGAGGAATTTCTTGTAGACCCAGAGGAGAACCGGAATGACAATACAAGGAATGCACACCATGGCTTCCGCTTGTTCTGTGTCAAAGCTGGAGAGGGGAAGAAAAACAGCTTAGGATGACAGTGTTCGTATGCCATGAGCTAAGGAAACAGTCTTAATAATGAATAAGGATTGTAGTTTATATTCAAACAGAAAAGAGCCTTTAACAATAGACTGATAGTTTCAAAAATGCTGTGTGATCCAATGTTATAAAGTCCTCAACAACAAGGGAAACATTGACATTTTATCAAAAAAGGAGAAGAGTCTGCGTTAATTCATCTTTCCTACAGCTAGAACTTGGTACAGCACCTTCAGAAAATAATTTTTTTTTGCTTACAGCACACAAAGCCAGTTTAAGCAGTAAGCTGCAGCTGACAGCCCGCTTCTTACTGTTTTACAACAAAAGGTCCAAAAGGTTTGTTGTTCTCATTCCCTTTTTACATAGAGTGAAATTAAACGGCAAGACTCCAATCCTTCAGTGGCTTGCTACCACTGAAGGGCAGGTCGGTGAGAGGAGGGAAGAAAATCCTTGTCAGGATTTGAGAAAAGGAGAATGTGGCTTCCTTCTTTCCTCCCTCCTGCACAGGAGGGATCACTTCATCCCGCATCAGTCCCATACAATTGGCCAAATTATCCGAAAATTAATCCTTCCCTCTCTCCTAGTCAGTGGAAGCATAACACCGGTCCTAACACATTGAAATATTATTGTTCATCGGTTTCTTCCGTGATTTGGTGACGCTCTGTTGGATGGTCAGCAGGCACATTTTAAGGGGGGGAAAAAAAAAAAAAAAAAAAAAAAAGGAAGAGTAAAAGGCCCAGTAGTGCAATCTCAATAGCAAGCTGATTGTTTTGTGACACGAGCTTTTGTTTCTGTCAGCCACCGCAGATAAAGTCAGCAGAGAGAACGTGCATGATGTTGCAAATTTAAGTACGTTTGTTTCCCCTCTGTAACTCGGTCAACTGTTATTATGGAAACGGGGGGGAAAAAAAAAAAAAAAAAAAAAGGCTACGCAGACAAAAGGTTTATTTTATCTTTTCATAAAGGACGACCCAGCGTAGAAGGGCGGATTTATGTGACAGATCCCCGTTCAGTGCCTCTGCAGGAGGACGTTCTGGCTGGAGTATTCCCCAGGAGCCAGGTCAGCCTTCCCGGTCTACGGCAAGCGACGGGCAGCGCCGGCGTTTCCCCTCCCTTTCGCTCCGACGGCAAGGCCGCAGCGCAAAGACTTCCCGAATGGGCACAGCTGCCCTCAGACCCGCGCGGAGACCGAAGAGCTCCACAGCCCGGCCCCGCCCGCTCCCGCTGACCGGAGCCGTTCCGGCGGCAGAGAAGGGAGCGAACGGCGAGGCGAGGCCAGGCCGGGATGGGGGCCTGGCATCCCGCGAAGGGACCCCAGGGGGGCACGCAGCCCGTCCCGCCCCGCACTCACCCCGCTCGCAACCGCCACCGGTCGCCGCCGCCGCCGCCGCCGCCTTCCCCGCCGTACCGGATGCACCGCCCCCGCTTCCGCCCGACGCGGACCGCGGCCCGGCCACCAATGGGAGAAGGCGCTGCGCGCGGCACGTGGCCCACGCCCCGCCCCCGAGAGCGGGGCTACGACCCTGCGGTCCTAGCTCCCCCCCCCACCCCCCCGCTGACAAAATAAACACCCGGTTTTGTTCTAAATTCTCTCGTTTTGCACGTGAATAACACTCCCAAGTACCACGTGGCGTCCCAAAGCAACGGTCCGCGGCTCAGCCAGCCCCGCAGACCCCCCCGGGTACGACTGCAGAGCCAAGCAGCGCACACAGCAACTCTGAGCTTTTAGATTTTATTTATGTACATCTCTCGTGTCAGATTTACTCCCGAGCCATCAGCTTCTGCTTCTTCAGCTTCTTTTGGGAGATCTGAAAAGCAAAGCGCAGGAATGAGGAAACAGCGAGAGTCTACGCCCTCCCCAAACACCTTACAGATAAGCGTAAACGGGGAACGCCGCGACCGCTCCGTGCGAGGGAAGAACAAACCCTCCGTGCGCTGTGAACCACTGAGAAGTGTTTTCCCTAAGCTCTCAGCGTTTGTATTTACAGGAAATATCGAGGTTGCTCAGAAATAACTGCTTGCTTTTTTTCACGGGTACTCCAAAGGTGTCCTAAGATGGTCATCACAGCAACCCCTTTGAAAACCGCAGCGCATCAACACTCCGATTTCCCAACCGCGGACCCAAGCGCACCGCGCTCGGTACCTTTTTCTTCTGAGCCACTTCTTCCTCCGGCTTGGGAACGATCTGCTCCTTCTCGGTGAGGATCATCTCGATGTGGCAGGGGGAGCTCATGTAGGGGTTGATCCGGCCGTGCGCTCTGTAGGTGCGCCGGCGCATTTTGGGAGCCTTGTTCACCTGGATGTGCTCGATGACCAGAGAATCCACATCAAGACCCTGGCAGGGAGGGGAAGATAAAACTTGTGACTTTTTTTTTTTTTTTTTCCCTCTTCAAATAAACAATCGCTGCAGCAAAAACGTGGCATGTCACAATTAATTTGAAGTGATGGCTCAGAGGAATATAAATTATTTCACGGTTATTCCAAAGGTGTCCTAAGATAGTCATCACTGCCACCAAAGCTACCCAAATAAGCGCTCAGGATATTACAAAGCCACAAACTGATCAAGAGCCCACAGGTTTTGCTTTGTTTTGTAGATTTTAATAGATCTAAACACCACTTATCCTCTATACAATTCAGTTTTATCTACAAAGCAAGCCTTATCCCGCCTTCCCCGCGAAAGCCGCCCAGCTCAGGAGCGCTGACACGCAGCACGAGAGGGAGGCTTGGTGTTGAAGTGCGTCTTACGCAGCCCACCTTGAGCTCAGCATTGCTCTCCGCGTTTTTGAGCATGTGAAGCAAGAACTCCGCGCTTTTTTTGGGCCACCGTCCCTGCGTCCAGCCCCACTGCTTGGCCTGGAAGAAAGAGATAGTTCAGTTTTTATCCCGGTACACCACCACTGAGGCCTAACACGCCATTAACTTGCTGTTACAACCCCTTTTAGTAAGGCTGTACACCAAAATAATTAAATTTGACCGATTCCTTGGCACTGCAAGGAGATGCAATGCTTGCTGCACCAGAATTAAGAGCAACTCTTTTCCCCCCTCCTCAGTTTATATAAAAATCATCATCGACAGAAGGTTCTCCGCATCATCTCGCCACCGCTCTCCTCTTCGACCAGGCACAGGCACAGCCTCCTTCCCCCACTCCCATCTCGGCCCTCACCTGAGCACATCTACCGACTCCTCCGTTGTAGCGACGGAAGGGCACGCACTGCTTCTTCAGGGTGACGTCCTTCAGGTACTTGGTGGCCTTGCGGATGTGCATGCCCTTGATGGCCTGGGCGGTCTCACGGGTGTTCTAGCAACACAGAGCACAGCTAAGTCCCTCTTAGCAGATCTTTCCGAGCTACAACGCGAACAAAAGCACTCCTCTCCCTTTCCTGGGTCTTACTCTTTTCGCTACAAACTCAGTTTAAAAGAAGCCCTCGCATAAAAAAAAATAAAATTAAAGAATGAAAAATAAGTAGCAACACTTCTTTTTTTTTTTTTTTTTTTTTGCTTCTCTGGCACTCCTTTAAGGTTTTTTACCTAACTGCTAGATCTTTACAACCAGTAAAATTAATATTTGAGGACTTATGCTTTTCATAGCTCCTGCTTGGCCGCTAATCCAAAAAGCAGGAGCCTGAAGGATAAATTTCTACTAGAACTTCCAACATGGCATCTCAGAGGAAGCGATGAGAAAACAAGCCACACAAACAAGCTACAAAATAATGTTATTTTCTCTGCAAAGGAATTATAAAGGGGAGAGAGGAAAAGGCTCAGAAAGAAAAATCCGGAATAGAGTATCAGAGCTTAAGACAGAATGCGAAAGTTGGAGCCTAACTATAATCCTACCTGATCACAATAAAAGAACAAAAATAACTGAAATCTCCTTCCACCCACACTTTATAATACCAAGCAAAAAAAAGCAGCTGCTCAGCTCTGGATTTGTGGTGAAGTTTCCAGAGGAACCCATCTCCTCACGCCATCCCCTGCCGAACCTCTCGACTGCCGGCGGCGCGATCAGACAAACCCCATGTTCTTCCCAAACAACCAAAAAAGCGAAGACCAACGAAACGAATCTCTCATCCAACATTAGCCCAGTTCGTCCTGCTAAATTCACTGCAATCGTTTTCCTAATTTATTTCAATATCTGTTTCAGACAGGAAGCTCTTTAGGACGCATCGTCTTATTTTTATTCCTGTGGGCGAAAACCACCACAAGCAGCTAAAGCAAACACAGGCCACAACCTACAGTACCACCCTTAAGTAACCAAACAGAAGAATAAAAGATACTTATTTCAAAAACAAGCCAATAAAAATAACAAAAAACAAAAAATTAGTTTGCGTTTCCTACTGCGCACACACCACGCACCTTGAAATGCACCCGCAGGTTGGATCCCCGGGACTTGCATGCTGCCGAGAAAGAAAAAAAAAAAAAAAGAAAAAATTAAAATCTCAATAGCTTCGGTGAAGTCCCTGGCGAACGCTGACCAGAAAAAAAAAAAAAACCCAAACTCACATTTCGTGGGGTTCTCCGGATCCAGAGAGTAGCGCACCATTTTTGGAGCTCAAACTGCAAAAAAAAAAAAAAGCAAATGAAAAAAAAACCACAACGCATATTACGCTTCTAACACAGACACGCGGAACGCGGATTGTTTGCCCCACAGCCCACAGCGAACTGCTCAGAAATTACGCTTTCTTTTCACAATTAAATCCAAAGGTGTCCTAAGAAAGTCATCACCGCAGCCATGGCCTGCCCCGGGCCCTCTCATCCCCTCTCACCCGCCGCCCACCCATCGCCGTCCCCTGCCCGTCCTCCCGCGCCAGCCCCGCCAATACCGAGGGCGTCCGGCCAGCCGGACCGAACCCTCGCCCCGTCATCGCCGCCCCGATTCGCCCCGGGGAGGATGGAACCGGATTAACGATCGCGTCCCCCACCGCCATGACCGCCTCACCTCCGGGCGGCGGCGGGAAGAGGAAGAGCCGCGCACGGCGAGGGGCGGGGCAACCTTCGGATCTCGCGAGAGCCCGGGCGGGATTTGGGGCGGGGAGCGTCGCGAAAGCGCCGCGCCGAGGACGGGGCGAAGGGCTCTGGAGGGGCCGTCGATGAGGAGGCGGCGGGACGTCCCCGCCTGTCAGCCCGCGACGTGAAAATAACACGCGCGGGTCCACCAGCCACGCTCCCGTGTGTCTGTCTCGTCTGTCTCTCTGTCTGCGGGAGCGTGGGCGCAGGCACGCGCCTGTGCAGGGTCCCCCGCAGCCCCGAGGCCTACCCCCGCAAAATGGCGGCGAGTCCTCCCCTGAGGCCTTAGGCCTTGCTACCCGGGGAAGAGACCTGGTTTGGTCAGGAAGGACTGACACTGGAGCCAAAACGGGATTTTATCAACCCTCAGCTCAAGGCCAGTGGTGGTTGCAGACCAGGAATCAACCGGTTGAGACTAAACCAAGGCGCAAACCCAAGGGCTGCAGCTAGATGGCAGCTCAGGCTGAGACTAGAGAGGAGAGCATCGCTTCTCGGAGGTGTCCCAATTGCCACTGGTACTCATTTCACCATTAAAAAAAAAAACCAACAGCAACTAAAGACTTACTCCTTAAATATCTTTTTTTTTTTCCATTTTAGGCTGTGTTTGCAACTAGAACTGCTTGGGAAATCTGACAAAACAATGCTTCAGTAAAACCAAAACATTTCCTGAAAGTGCTACCCAGCTCCAGCAAAAAGCTCCTCGCAAAGTTTGACAGAGTGGGGAAAAAAAAGCAAAAAAAAACCAAACATCTTCCTGAGCGGCCAGCAGCCCGTTGTGCAGGCACCTCCCTGGCACGGGAGAGTCTGGATTCAGCTCTGCGTTTAGAAATAAGAGCAAGAACCTACTGCCTGTGTAAATGCTCTGACCATCAGCCTGTTTTTTGATCTCTTCTTTAGCGCTAAAAAGCCCCAAAGCTTTGAAGCTAGGATTTCATGCAGATGGGACGACGAAAATATTCGAACTATCACAAATATTTACATGGCTGGAAACTGTAGAGCTCTAATTCTGACTGCAATTCTCCATTTACCTGTTTTAAAAGGTGCCTTTTACTTGGCTTCAAAGGAGAAGCTTTCTGCAAAGTCTCCAAGCAACTTTTTTTCTGGGATGCGGGCAAATATTATTTCTTCTTTTTATATACAAGGTTCCCCTGACAAAAACAGTTGGCAGCCCATACTCACAAGAACACACACTAGCTTTGACAGTTTTTTGGATGCTTTTTTTGAGATACTCAAGATCCGTTTTCACCAATTAGCACTTCCGTCATAGTCCATGGGATTAGAAGCCACTCGGCACCTCAGTACACACAACCATCTCAGAATAGTGGTAATGTGAAGGATCAGCACTGCCAAAATAGATGCACGACAGCCTTTCCAAGCCAAGCATTACTAGAGAAAAATAAATAGACAAGAAGAAGTGTCCCCTCTGGGGTCTCATGACTTTGAGGAAACAATAAATACATAAAAAGAGATCTCAGCGATGACTTCCAACACTTTCTTAGTGTTTCAGTTCTCCTTCCTGAGGAACAAGAGCTAATATTCCCAAAAGCGGTAAGTTTCCAGTTGCAATAAATTAAAACTAGCAAAAGCTTAGGTCCTCAAACACTTCCATGGCCTTCCCCATCATATCGGGGGAATCTCCTCTCACAGCCCACGTGAATGCAACTTTACTCCTTCATCGCTTCTGCCCTCCTGTCCGTGCCGGCTTCCATGTAGGAAAGCGGTGTTGGTGGAGGAAACCAGCATTTCCCTGGGAAGCATCTTTACGTGCAGCGTCTTCTTAGCAGCAGAGCACAGAAGCAACAAGACATTCGGAGAAAGCTGGAAGAGAGATGTGAAACATAAATAGATGGCACATGGTGGGAATTATCACATGGTCATTGTGTTCATCAATCAAATCCCAAGCAAACAGGGCATGTTTTCTGTTACTTACATTTGCTGTTACGTGAGTTTTCTGTTTCCGCCACACGTGGAACTGTTTATGATCAGCTGCTGAGGGCTGGCAGTGGTGGAAGTGTTGAGGTAGGAGCTTCTACGAATGGTGTCAGGAAATGAGATGCGGTTTTCCTCTTTGTTGGGAGGTTAACAACTGCTCTTGGAGGCAGTCTTGCACATATCTGGTGCTGAGATCAGGGCTGAGGCAGCTGAGCATGTGCCCTTGTTGAGATTTACCCGATCATTCCCCCCAGTGCACCAGCTGCCTTGGATATTTAGCTTTCATGAGCGGGCTCGAAAAAAGCGCTTGGATCCTAAGCAGAAAATTTAGGCACCTAAGTCCAAAATCATGAAAACTCCTGCACAGGAGGCAGCTGCCTCCTAATCCTACTGGAATCTTACTCCATAGGATTTTACCTTAAGCTCCCCTGGTGCCACCCCTCCTAGCTCCCCTGTCCGTACCAGCCCTGGTGATCGTGCTGTGCATGCCCAGGAAGACCTCACTTTCTTCCAGTTTCTACCTTCTCCTGTGATGCAGCTGCAGAAAGCAATAGTGCCGCTATTGCAGCCGGCAATGTGTTGGCTTCACATCTCTCCTCTGGACGTGCTCCGCACCCGTTAAGGTGCCCTGGAAGAGCTCAGCAGGCAGCGGGGAGCGTGTGGGTACTGGAATGTTGTATCACGTAAATCCTTTTGTGGCTTTAGCTGTGAATAAACAAACAGCCTTATCAGGAATTGCCAAGTCAAATATCATTCTAAGTGACAATCAGTCAATGCCCTTGATAGCCACCATCCCTGCTGGCCAGAGGGAGAGGTGAGCTCTGAGAGTGGCCAGGGGTATGGTTTCACGGGAGGTCTGGAACCAAAAAGAGAGCTCACTTCCAGCCGTAGGACCCCCCCCTGCTCACCTTCCAGCAGCTCTGCTCTGTTCAACCACGGCCACAGCAGATGTGACAGAAGCAAACCTGTGCCTGTCCTCAGCCAGCCGGTTCAGAAGCCAAGGCATTACTTTTAGCTCCTGCTCTGCGGCAGCTCGAGTGCCTGACTGTCGGCTGAGGCACACATCTGCCTCTGACACCTTCCTTGGGGGCACTAATTTCTAACAGAGGGGCAGGTGCACCCACAGGAGGGTCCGTGCTAAAATCCCCGTGACAGATAGCTCCGCTGCGGCTGATAGACCAGGCTTAACTCTGGCTCACTAAAACACACCACGTCTGCCGCGCTGCAGGAGGGGGTCTTGACCTGCTCTTTGCACAGGAATGGAAGCCAATTCCACAAACTTTTTTTTTTTTTTTTTTTTTTCTTTTAGATTTCTTGGCATTTATCTTACAGGCCCAGCTTTTGGAGTTCAAGGGTTATGTGGGGATATTAACTGTCATTCACAAAATTGCATACAAATGGGTTGCTTGTCCTAATAGTTAAGCAGAAAATCTTGAAGACAAAGGCACTCCATACTCATTTTAAATTGCAACCAGCTTGAATGCTGGAAACGCTGAAGCTTTCCAGCCTTCAGAGAGCTGCCTGCACCTTCTTTCCCTGAACTCCTTTCTCCTGGCCAGGCTACAGACTCCTGCACTCCTCCTCCCAGATGCTTGGCTCCTCCAGAGGCACAGCTCACTCCCATCGTTTGCCTTTTCCTCCCACAGGCAGCAAAACAGCAGCATTTGGACACACGGTAGGTGTGTCCTAAAATCTACTGACCAGGCAGTGAGTCCCAGGAGCCAGATCTGTGGGCCTGGAAAAGGAGGAAGTGCATCTCCAGAAGATGGACTGACCATTGTCAGCAGGACAACACACTGCAGGAGTTCTGCTCTGCAGCGGTAACTCTGTCTTGGTGTCGTAGTTTAGCCCCGATAGGTCATTTGAAGAGTTCAATTATGGGTATTTGGTCATTTTAAGAGCTCAGTTATGTTATCTATTTCTCCTTCTGATTTTTAAGAAGAGATCGAGGGCTAAAAGTTCCTCACTTAAGGAGATATAGAATAAATATTTGGGGTTTTTTTTTTTTTATGTGTACGTATATAAATCATCCTAAGTGTATCATATAAAACATGAACACGTGGAATGCTTTTAATTCCCCAAGAGTCCTCCTAAAACACAGGCAAGAAGCTCTTCTTTACAAGAAGAGCTTAGCTACACAGTCTATTTATTTCTCTTGTGTGTATACTGTACCCAGTCCAGGGGTGAAAAAACAGCCCGGGGAGCTCGGCATCATGACAGCTGTGTATCTGTCCTTACCGTCACCACTGCTGAAGTGTGACACAGCAGGCACAGCACCTTCCTCATGCTGCTGGTGATCAGCCAGCCAGGAGCGTGGCCAAAACAAAACAAAACAAAAACCACAGCAATTGGTGTGATTGTCTTAATACTCAACATTTTTGGCATGTTGTCCTAGAGCTACGCATCCATCCACCCCCCTGCACGCCCAGCTAGGAGGGAATCACAGGTAAAATAAACCTCCTATGCGATTAAATAACCTTGTAGCTGAAGCTTGTGTTTATTCAGTGTATTTCTTGCCAGCAAACCGTTTACGCAAGTTGTGAAGGTCTATTCCAGGCTTTGCCAGACACGGACCAGCCAGTTGCCTTGATGAGTACAGTGGTAAATAAAGACGTCATGTAAGTGCCTGATCATAAACACTATTTGGGATACATTAAGGTTTGCTCTAACCTCCCTGGCTTATAACCGAGAAGTACTGCTTTAAATGTGCTTTTGGTTAATGAAACCAAAAATATACCTGGAATCAGGGATATTGCCCACAATTTGCATCCACAATTTAGGCACAAATTAAAAAGTGGGAAATTCTGTCTAAACATAAGAGAAACCCTTTTTTTTTTTTTTTTTTTTTTTCAGTGAGGATGGTTGAACCTTGGAACAAGTGGTCCAAGCAGGCTGTGGAGTCTCCGTGCTTTGAGATATTAAAAAAAACATCTGGACAATATCCTGGGCAACCAGCTCTGGCTGACCCTGCTGTGAGTTGCAGGGGGGTTGCTCTAGACGATCTCCACTGGCTCCTTCCAACCTTGGTTTTTCTTGATCTGTGAATCCTCAGCATTTTTAAAGCTGAGTATGAAATATGGCCTCAAACTCCATCCATTTGTTGCATTGCGTCTTCTGACCAAATGGGATCAAAGAAGCCTCCTCCTCTCCTCTGTTATTATCTGCTCTTTTTGCAGCTGCCCTGGTCAAAAGCTCCTCTGGATCAGCTGATAAACCACAGTCAAACCTGTTCTTCTTTTCCAGGGTCTTCTGCACCTCCAGCTCCCTGCTGACAGACACCACACAGAAGGACCTGGGGCAGGAATGGTCTGGGGCTGGACTCATCTTCGTCACCCCTTCAGCCCTCTCTGTTCTGAACCAAGGCAGAGATCAGCTCAGAAGCTGGAAAACGAGGTTGGATGATGCCTGTTAACACATCCTGTGCAAATTTTCAGCCAGCAGACAGGGTTCTGTTCACGGCACGGTGAGAAGCTACAGCCTTGAACTTCCATTCCCTTCTCCCAAACCTAATGTCTGTAGCAACCCTTCCAGTATCTTATCACCTGGAGTGCGTGGTTTCCGTGTTCATTCCTTCCTGTTCTTATTGTCAGAGATTTTCCCCAAGTTTCTGCTCTCTCCTGCTTAGACAATTGCAGCATCTTCCTCTCCATGAGATGCAGACTTCCCCACTTAGATCCCAGATGTCGCCTCTGAGGTCATCCCTCCCTCCTGGCTCACTGCTTCCTTCCCTCTTCCAGCCATCCAGCTACCTCCCCCTTCGCTATTGCAGCAGCTCTGATCCAGGCCCCCTCTTTCAAAGCTTTCCTATCTGTCCACGCTTACTAATCTGCTCTGGCTGAGCCGCCCTCCCCCTCTCCAGCCTCTCCTCTCTGCATGGTCTTTTCCAGCCTGCATGGCCCAGTCACATGCCGGTGCTCGGGAAGGTCATATGATGGGTAGGGACCGCCGGGCAAGGCTGCGGCAGGCATCCGCCGAACGCGGGGCCCCGTGAGGTAGCACAACTCCAATCACACCATCCTGCGGCCATCAGCCACCCCATGACTCCATCCAGTCAAGTGCTGGACCTGCAGCGTGTGGGGACGCCACGCCATATGCATGGGCACAGTGCGGGAAGCAGAGGCCATGGAGTTGAATTGGAAATGCAAGGAAGGAGCGTTACGCTCGCGGACACGGGTCCTGCACTCATACCCCGGACTGGGCAGGTCTGCAGCCACTGCTCCCCTGACCTGTCCCTGCTCACAGCTCCTACATCATGCTGTGCTTCGAAAATATCACCCTTGCTCTGCAAGCCATATCATAGAATCATAGAATCACAGAATGGTTTGGGTTGGAAGGGACCTTCAAAGCCCACCCAGTCCAACCCCCTGCCAGGAGCAGGGACATCTCCAACCACATCAGGTTGCTCACAGCCCCGGCCGACCTGGCCTGGAATGTTTCCAGGGATGGGGCATCCACCGCCTCTCTGGGCAACCTGGGACAGTGTTTCACCACACTCAGCAGAAAGAATTTCTTCTTTATATCTATTCTAAATCCACTCTCTTTTAGTTTAAAACCATTACCTCCTTGTCTTGTCACTACAGACCCTGTTAAAAAGCCTCTCCCCACCTTTCCTGCAGCCCCCTTGAGGCACTGGGAGCCGCTCTCAGGTCTCCCCGGAGCCTCCTCTGCTCCAGGCTGAACAGCCCCAGCTCTCTCAGCCTGGCCTCACAGCAGAGCTGCTCCAGCCCTCTCAGCATCTGCGTGGCCTCCTCTGGACCCTCTCCAACAGCTCCACGGCCTTCTGCTGTTGGGGGCTCCAGAGCTGGACGCAGCGCTGCAGGGGGGTCTCACCAGAGCGGGGCAGAGGGGCAGAATCCCCTCCCTCGCCCTGCTGCCCACGCTGCTGGGGGTGCAGCCCAGGAGGTAACTGACCTGCACAGAAAAGCCCTCTTGTTTTTCCTGTGCTCTGACTTTAGTCTGTCTGCCTGTTTGTCCTTGGACTGGGAGTTCCTGGGATAAACATCAGCAATGTCTGTAGATCATAGGCAGGAACATGAGCACAAAGAATTAAGAAATCCTCCAAGCTTTTCTTAATTAATTGCAGAGACGCTGACTTGTCCTAATAAGATCCACGCACTTGACAAACAAAATAAATGGGAGAAGTTAGGCAATTAGGAATAAATGGCCAGAGGGTGAAGTAGAGCCCAGTGGGGGACCAGCATCCTCAGGGACATCTCATTCTTTCCCATCTTCATCCTGCATGTGCTGTACCACATGTTGCGGATGTCCTTTTCATTGAGACACCGAGGAATGAGACTGGATTTGGAGATGGGATAACTGACAGTTTCTCAAAGCAAAATGCACAAGTTGGTGAAAAAATGAAATCAATAATATTGTTGGTATAAGCAAAGCTAACATCTGAGGAGAGTAGGAGGCTCCGTGTATCTCCAAGGATGGCTTGAACCTTTCCCCTGTCTCAGGTAGAACCCTGTGCTACGCCCTGCTGAGATCTGAGAAGGCAGAAGGTTCAAAGGAGAGGGCGAATGAGAAAACAGGTGCTGGAGAACAAACTATGCCAACCTTTACCATACACAGCACCATCTGCTGCTTGTTTCTGTGCCCCAAACCCTTCGTCACACTTTTTCTGAAAAACAGAAGATAGCGCGTGAAGTCTATGTTTGTGGTTTAAAATACCATTCCCCTTTAATGTGAACCATGGTAAAATACTGCCAAAGGATCTCCTAAACAGCAGCCAAATCAGCGATCAGGGCCACAAGGACAACGTACATGAGCTTCCCAGGAAGAAAGAATTATCAGAGATTTGCAACCATAAAGCTTGGGTACAAATTAGCGATAATGGAGAGAACTAACATCATACGTTTTTATAGGGCTTTGCTAAAGCAAGCAATAAATTAATTGGTTTTCATAAATAATTCCTTTTCTTTCCTGTGGGCACTGGGAAGTTGAGTGGCACGCTCAGAGTTTCCTCGTTTAAAGGATTTCCAGGTTTAAAGGATCAGTTTTGAAAGCCTGAGTGCCACTGAGATAAATTTAAAGTGGATTTAGGAGTGCTGAAAAGGAAGCCCTAGATGGCTGGTTTGGGGTTTAGTTTGGGGAGTTTTCAGAGAAGGAGGAGATGTCGGCTTCCTAATTATTTTGCCAAAATGCCAACTCACCAGATCTTTTAGCTGCTAAGTACCAGAAACGAGCCCAAAGACGGAGCTGTGCGTGGGTCTGACAGACCCATCCGAGCAGGCAGGAGAGCCGCTGCCTGCTCTGCCCGTTCTTATGGTCTCCCCTCCAGCTGCAATCCAGCTGAGCGTTGAGTACGTCTCACCGATGGTGCTTGCACATCCACTCCAGACTTGGGCCAAATATTCCTGTGGATTTGAAGAAAAAGCCCGTGGATAAGGATATGCACTCTAAAGCAATCCCTAAAGCAAGCAACTATCCCCCAAACTCCTCTCTGGGCTCTCTAGCAGCTCCAGACTCCAGTTACAAAAAAGGCAGGGGAGTAGTGTTAGTAATTTATTATTTTTTTAATCTTTTCCCTTTGCTGGGTGCAGGACAGTCAAAGCAGAAGCACCACTGGCGGCACATCATCGGCTGTCTGAAGGGTCAAGAGCTTCATGAACTTCTGAGACACTTCTCCAATCCCCCACCAAAATAGGACCTCAGAATGGAGCAGAAGCAAACATCCACCCCCTGGCCACCCACGACACCTCTGCACTGCCAATGGGCTTGGCTCCAAGTCCACATTCAAGCCCAAACATGCTCAGCATTCATACAGCTCGGATGGAAAAGCGTAGGCTTTGGGTAAAGGTGTAAGAAGAGAGAAAACAGACGTCATTTCTCGGCACTCATTCCTAAAGACATCCTTCTCTGCGGAGTGGATGGAGCAGGCCCACCACCCACCGCTGAGTCTTCTGTCCGACACAAAGCAGCCAAGCGGTCTGGAACCATCTCACGTACCACGGGATGTGCCAGGAATGACGAGCTGCTGAATTACACTTGTCCTCTTGGACACGGGGAATAGGCGTCAGGACTCACTGAGCTCTCACCGGCTTTCAGCCTGGGCTCCTGCCCAGCTCTGCCGTGGCTGGAGATGGGGTAAGATCACTTGAGGGTCTCTACAGGGACAACACACTCAATCAGAGCAACTGGGGGACTAATGCAAGGCATGGGCAGGGGTGAAAAGAGATTTAAAAAACCGTAAAAATTACTTCATGTCGCTCAAGCACGTCTGGGAAAATGGCACGACAAAGAGTGGCCAAGAAGGAGTTTCTCGTTGGTGAAGGGTGGTCCAACAGCAGGACCGGGGACCTGCCATGAGGAGGGGGTGGCCGGCGGGGATCAAAGCTTTTTGGATACCTCCCTGTGGATGGCGATGCCTGGTGGCAGGTACGAACTGTAATGTTCCTCCCTGTGTGACAACGTTCACAAGAATTAGCGTTTCACAGGAATGCGGGGATTTGCTCTTCAAGGCCCGCCGTATCCACGAGCGCTACGGCCCAAACACTGCACCAACAGAGCATGTGCTTGATAAGAACCCAGGAACAGATGCCAGCGGATTTAATGTGGGACAGGAGGCCCATTGCAGGTTTGCGGGCTGCTGGCAGGGTCAGCTGTAAATATTCCCTCACAATCAAAGGCATTCATCTAAGGATTACATGCTGGGGGCTTTGTGGCAAAGTAAATTTGCAACTAACAGGACCATTAATAGTCAGACAGTTTAGCTGGCTCGCTGGCTGCCATTTATTTTCCCCCCAGTCATTTTTACTACATCTAAATACCATGGGGACGTGGGGCTTGAATGATGTGGCCTAAGAAATCAGCTTAGAAGAAGCAGGAGAAGGGGGTTACCTCCAACAAAGAGAGCTCAACGGGGATCGAACGCGGATATCAATGGTGGGTAATGCCACTGAAGCATGTGAGCCGATTTCATAACCTGACGGAGATTAGCCTCTTCTGTAAGCCAGCAAACCTATGGAGGGCTACGAAGTATTGGTCGTATGAAGTGTGTTCATAGCGGGCCTGTATTTGAAAGGCTGGGGAGGGGAGGAGAGACTACGTAGGGTAAGGAATGACTGGAAAACAAAGACATTGAGGCCTGTTTTCACCCCAGTTTGATGCTCGCAGAACAAAAATATCCAGCGCAGAAGCTGCACTGCATAAAGTAGTATCTCCCCCTACTCTGCAGTAAGTGAAAAGTATAAAATAATTGGCGACGTGATGGGATGACGACAAACCAAGAGACTCTGGGCTGAGCAGGCGCAGGGGGACGCAAGGATTAACCTGGGATGTTATTTCACCGCAGAGCTGCCTCTCCAGGATCGCAGACCCTTTGGGGTGCTGTCAGCTCTGCACACCCGTCTGATGCGTCGGTCTGCCCACGGCCTTCATCCCAGCTCCGTGCACCCTGAGGTTGCTGCCGTCCGAGCAGCCCTCTTCTCTCTCGGTTTGTTCTCCAGGCCCGTTTCTACCCCTCCTCCCCCATCATCTCAGAAACGAATTAGGCAGAAGGAGCCAAGAGGGAAACTAACACCAATCCCATTAAATTCTACTGCCTGGGCTGCGTTTTATAATTGAAAAGAAAAACTGTTTTATAACTTAAAAAAAAAAAAAAAAATCCTGCAAATCCTGCTCCCTCTTTCATTGCAGAAAAGGAATGAAAATAGAGAAAAAAACAGGTGGGAAGAATGGAGGGTGTGTAAAACTCTCAAGTTTCTATCTGTGGAATTAAAAATTTGCAGAAGCGCGATAATCATTCCCTGATGCTGAATACCTGGCCTAAAGCAATTAAATCAGTCTCTGGCTTGTGCAAATGAGCTCCTTAACCGGAGAATCTCTGACTCCTCCTGTGCCACTGCTTTCAGTACCAAGCACCCCATGAACCCAAGAGCCACAATTTTTCCCCGTAGGGAGGGCTCACTTGAGCACTTATGCCTTCCTAGTGAGGTGAAATGCGATGGGACAGGATCTTGGCCAGGGGAGCACTGCGCCAGTCCCTCCTGCAGCCGCTCCCCAGGGCAGTGGTACCCTGCCCTGGGCAGCAAAACCCGCTCTCTGCTGCTGTTTCCATGCCGGGTCATCCCTGAGAGGATGTGGGATGCGATGTTTGTGCACTGTGATGCTTTTTATTTTCTTTGTGATCTCCAGAGCCGCTCACACCAGAATAACTCTACCTCTCCAGGTCTTTAAAGAAGTCGTGCGATGCTGAAGGGTTTTCCCTTAATGCTCAGCTCTTCGATGGTACGGTTTGCTCGTACGTCTTGGTGCGATTTCTGCAAGGATAGGAATGTCAGCATGCTAATTTTAAAGCCAGGGAAATAGAAGCATCAGAGACTATTATTTCGTAAAAAGCTCCTGATTTCAGTTTCCTTGCGCAGAACGATGACAGCCTGTTTCTGTCAGAGACACCGAGCTCCTGCAGATGACACTGACTGTAAGCGGGGTCTGAGATGTTCTGCTCATAGGGAAATGGCATTGAAAAGATCTCATTGCTGGATGCACGGACATGGAAATGTCTTAAATTAAATGCTACTGCTGAAAAACCTGTCTAATCCTTCCTTGAGATCACCAGCAGATTCCAGACCTTTAAATGTTTTGGCATATTAATTCACATATCATACTGATTTTAGCTTTTTGCTGCTAAGAAAGAAGTTTAACTACTTCTCACATCCCTTCTGCCTCCACATCTCATGGCTCCGCTTGGCCTCACCGCGTTTGGTGCTGGAGAAGAAACCAGCCTCAGCTTCAGCCACCTGCCACCCACCTGCGCAGAGATTGGGACTACGGCTGAGTGGGCCATTTTTCTATTTCCTAGGAGAAATACTCCTGATTTCCTGTTCTGCGTTTGGACTGAACTGAGATTTTCAGGAAATCCCAGCAGGGAGATACAAGAGCCAGAAAGACGCGTGCAAGAGCCACCGTCGCCCCAGGCATTGCCCCACTCACACCAGCTGCTGGGATAAAGCCTCTGACATCCCAACAAGGGCTGTAGGAACTGAGCTGCCAGCCGTTCTAAGGTGGATTATTTACCCTGGTTTATTATTTGTTACTTAGTACAATATCCATCTACAATCCTCAGTATCCATCAGGGAGCCGTGACATCTTCCCCAGTGAAAAACTAATCAAAACTAGGAATTTCTCCTTAAAATTTTTTGGCTTAACAAACCGTTATTTTCCAAGCAGCTCTGGGTGGGAGCTTTCCCCACCTCCAGGCCATTAGGGTTACGGAGAGGTCAGCGCAGAGCCGCGCTCCCTGCATTGAGACGATGCCCATCACAACAGTTCCTGAGCATCTCCCTGGATGACCCGTCACCTTTTGGCCGAAGCAGCCAGGAATTGTTTTGAGGTGCTTCTTCCTTGCTGTTGCTTAAGCTGTTCTCACTGCTACTGTCATTCTTGGAAACCAGCGGCGAAGAGCACGACCCCTCCTCACCCCGGAGCCTGGCATCGCACAGACAAAAGGAGGACACGTCCCCAACCCCTCGCAGCTTTACAAAGGCAAGAGGCAAGAGCTGAATGCAAAGGGATGGGAGGAAGAATGAGAAGACATCGCCAGTGGCTGGCGGTCTGGCCGGGGTTTTGTTAGCACCAGGAATTTTTTTAAATGATGAAGCATTTGGTGATAAGGCTTAGCTGATTCATGTCCAGGAGTAAGTCCGGTTGTGGGCCAGAAGCTGAGAAGCCTCTGTCTGTCCTTTTTTAGGTCGCTGATGTCAGGATGCTGCTCCTCAAGCAGCTGCGAGAGAGCCTGTGTTCCCAGGACGCTCCGCTCAAACCCACGCTCCCTGGGGTGAAGTGGTTAGCGTCACAAAAGAGGAGGGTGCTTGAACAGCGCCCAGAACATGTGGACATTCTGCAGAGTCAGAAATGAAGAGGTTCTGGGAGTGATCCCAGAGAGAAGAGCAGCAGTCTCCAGGCACAACCCACTGCATGTACGAGAGTTATGAGAAAATCTTTTGGAATAGAAGAGAAATAGAATACAACAGAATAGAAATAAAAATTAATAGAAATGAATAGAAATCAATATAAGAGGAAGAGGAAGGGGAAGAGGAAAGGGGAAGGGACCTACCATGATCATCCAGTCCAACTGGATGTGGAGTCAGGCGGCATCTGGGTTGAACAAGGCTTGCAGGGGCACAGGGTAGGAGCTCAGCCCTCTGGGAATCACAGGATGGTTTGGGTGGGAAGGGACCTTCAAAGCCCACCCAGCCCAACCCCCTGCCAGGAGCAGGGACATCTCCAACCACATCAGGTTGCTCACAGCCCCGGCCAACCTGGCCTGGAATGTTTCCAGGGATGGGGCATCCACCACCTCTCTGGGCAACCTGGGACAGTGTGACACCACCCTCAGTGTAAAAAATATCTTCCTTATATCCAATCTGAATCTACCTCCCTCTATTTTGAAACCATCACCCCTCGTCCTGTCACACCAGGCCCTGCTGAAGAGTCTCTCCCCACCTTTCCTGCAGCCCCCTTTGGGCACTGGGAGCCGCTCTCAGGTCTCCCCGGAGCCTCCTCTTCTCCAGGCTGAACAGCCCCAGCTCTCTCAGCCTGGCCTCACAGCAGAGCTGCTCCAGCCCTCTCAGCATCTGCGTGGCCTCCTCTGGACCCTCTCCAACAGCTCCACGTCCTTCTGATGTTGGGGGCTCCAGAGCTGGACGCAGCGCTGCAGGGGGGTCTCACCAGAGCGGGGCAGAGGGGCAGAATCCCCTCCCTCGCCCCGCTGCCCACGCTGCTGGGGTGCAGCCCAGGGTGGGGTTGGTTTCTGGGCCGCAAGGGCGCATTGCCGGCTCAGGTTGAGCTCTTTCCTGCCTTCCCCCCGTTATTTGTACACATCGCAGCCCCCGGTGCCTCCTCCTCGCTTTCTGCTGCGAGTTTGGAGGGAAAGGGACGGCGTGGAAGGGGAAGAAAACGAGAGGAGGAAACCCACGCGTCCCGGAGCATCGCCTCTTCTCCTCACATCGCATGCACCGAGAGCAGCAGGGTAAAATGAAAAATCTTATGGACCAGTAACCGGTAAAAATATAGAAAGTAGGAGTACACGGTTAGTTTTTCACAGCCAAGGGTTCAAAATTCGTCCCGGTATCGCTAGCGTGGCTGCCGAAGCCGGCGCGGGGTGATGCCCTTCGGGAAGCCTCTCGTGCCCGGTAGGTCCCGCGTGGGAAAGCGTTGGGGGACCGAGGGGGTCCCGCGGGCGGGGCTGAAAACCGCAGCCCCCACGCCAGCAGCGGGGTCGGTGGGCGCAGCCGGCGAGCGCTGCCGCCCCCCACCCCGCCACCCCCCAACCGTGCCCCGCGTCCCACGCGAGACAAAAAAAAAAAAACCCGCTGCCTCTGGGGGTCACACGGCGCTGGGTACCCGCTCCACCCGCGGGCTCCCCCTCCCCACGGGAGGTTCTCCCCCACCACCCCCCCCGGGGTTCCCCCACGCAGCGCGTTCCCGCCCCCACGCGTGAGCCATCCATTCAACCCCCCCCCCGCCGACGTCACGGAGGGCGTGACCAATAGGAGCGGCGCTACGAGCCGGCCCGGCCCGATCGGGCCACGAGCACCGCCCCACGCGGCCCCCTTAAAGGGCCCCGCCGCCGGCGGAGCGCGGCCCGTCCGCCCGTGCGCGCTCCCGAGCGATGAAGGGTCTCGTCCTGCTGCTCTGCACCGCCCTGGCCTGTGGCACCCCCACGGGAGGGCCCCCCCCGCGGGTGGCGGAGGCCGCGCTGCTGGAAGGAGGTGGGTGAAGCACGGCCCCGCGCGGGACGCGGTCGCGCGTGGGGAGGGCGGGGGAAGAGCAGGTTGGCCCGCCGAACCCTGTGCTGACCTGTCCTCCTCCACCCTTTGCAGGTGCCACCATGGCCGAGCTGCTGGAGGAGAGGCGGGAGCCGGCGCCGGCCGCGAAGCCGCAGGTCAGGTTCAACCTCCGCTCCTCGCCGGCCACCGAAGAGGACGGTTGCCCGCTCGCCATCGGCCGCCACGAGTGGCTGGAGGACTGCAAGTTCAACCTGTCCGCTAAAACCTTCTTCATCATTCACGGCTGGACGGTAAGCGCGGAGGATGCCGGCGCGGCTCGCGGCGACGCTTCGCGTTGGGTCTGAGAGCAAACTGTCCTGAAAACGTTCTCTGTCTGTAGCACAGGGGGGATTTGGGGCGATTTTTCATGATGTGAGCGCTGTAGTAGTTGTCCCAGGAGCAAAGTGACGTGGGTCGTACTTCAGAACTCCATAAAAATCACCCAACCCATCACAAGTGCCCCAGCTCACATCTGTATAACAGGAACGTGGCAAAGGGACTTTGAGATTTTTTTTTTTTCCCTAAAATCCAACTAACCAAATGCTAGGAAGGTGGCACTTGGCTTGGCACGCACGCACAGAGACTTTCTGTCGTCGTAGCTGTGTCCCCGCAGTGCTCCATAAAGCAAACGGCGGGCGGACGTTATCACACTCTCCTCTCCTGCGTTCGATGTGGCCGAGCCTGCGGCACCGGGGGACTTGTCAGCTCCGCCGGCGTTCAGGCGAACGGAGGCGCCAGGGCTGGCAAATAATTTAGCAATCCGTCAATTTCCGAGACGGCGGAGAAAAAGAGTGATAAGGTAGCAGGTAATGAACGCCTCTCCCTCCTGCCTTAAGAGGCGAGGTGGCTAATTACATCCAGAGTCTCTCAAAACCTGTTTTTCTCAGAGTGCTGAGAAGTAGTGGGGCTTGCGGAGGAGCAGCGTGCAGCTGGGGCCGAAAACGTAAATGATATACAAATAACTGTGATCTGCATCCTGCCAGCTGGAAACTGACACCTGAGCGTCTCTTCTAGATGAGCGGCATGTTCGAAACCTGGCTGGGCAGCCTGGTGTCTGCTCTTCAGGAGAGGGAGAAGGATGCCAACGTGGTCGTGGTGGACTGGCTCGCGCTTGCCCACCAGCTCTATACCGACGCCGTCAACAACACGCGGATTGTCGGGAAAAGCATCGCCAGGCTGCTGGACTGGTTGCAGGTGAGGCGAGTCAAGAACGGGCCCTGTTGTAACGCTCCGCGAGGGACTGTTGCACCAGGGAGCGGAGCGCTCACCAGCTCCAACGCTCACCGCGAGCGGGGAAGGCGCTGGTGTAATCCAAACCCCTCGGCTCGACGGAGTGACGGCTCACAGCCCCTGCGTGAGCAAGCGCTGTGGCACTTTCCTGGGAGGCGCTCTGTCCCTGTCAGATCCATGCCGTTGAAGTGGACTTCACATTTAGGAGTCCTTCCTCCTGTCTGAGCGGTGGGAACTCAGGAGCTGGGCGTTCAAAGTCAGCATTGGCTTGGCAAGAGGGTGGAAAAGGAGAAGGAGAAGGCCCATGGTGCTACGCTTGGCACTTGAGTCCACGGCCAGGACTGGGATCTGCTGGCAGCTCCTTGGAGAAGGTTGCTCCAGATGCTGCTTCAACAAATAACAGTGTAATTGGGGTTGAAACTGGGTACTGTGGTTGGGGGCAAACAAACCTCAAGTGCCATCCAACCCATTCAACTTGTACCCCTCTTGGTGAAATAAAGAACAGAGCCTGCCTCCTCCCTCCAGTCTCTTCTTAGAATTGGACTTTAGAGTCCTGCAGGTGCCTTGAAAGACAGAGGGGACAAATTATCATCTCCTTTTATTTTTTTCTCTCTTGCAGGAGAACCCACTCTTCCAGCTCGAGAACGTCCACCTGATTGGGTACAGCCTGGGCGCCCACGTTGCCGGCTTTGCTGGTAACCACGTCCATGGGACAATAGGCAGAATTACAGGCAAGTGGGTTTTTAAGCAGTCTCTTACCTTTCCTTAGCGGCAGCGAGTTTCCCCGAAGAGGCTCGTTTCCTGTGTTGCTGCGATGTTGTTTTGGGCTCGCTCGTTCAGAAATGACAAGTTTCCTACCTGTGGTGGCAGTGGGGAGCGTGGGTCTCCTCACGTGAGAAAGCGTCTTCGTTTTGAACCTCAAAGGTAGAGGTTCGAAATGAAGTTTTTCAAATGAAAAAACCTTTCAGAGGACAAACAGATCTTGAGCATGTTTGAAGTTAAATGTGGGTTCAAAACAAGTCCAGCTCAAACCCCTACTATCCAAATCCTAAGCCTCTGAGTGATGCTGGTTTTGTAATCACGGCTCATGAACTAACGGAAGTGAGAGCTTCTGGGTGCAGTTTATCCCATGGTGGGGTTCAGTCAACTCCTCATTCTGCAAGTATCTTGAACAGAGTGCTTCTGACTCCAGAGGAAAGCTGATTTCACCATGAGAGCACTTAGGGCGTGGTGGAAGGGCTTGCACTGAGCCTTCAAATGTGACACTGGCCTTAAGTATCTGTATTTGGTTTAGCAGGAAAAAAAAATCCCCATTCCCCAAGTTGGGAACATCAGGTTGAGGGTTAGGCTCAGAGGTTAACAGAAGGTCCCAAACCCATCACGGGATTGCAGATTGCAGATGCAGGGATTACCTGGCTGCTGCTTAAACTTGTATTAGTCCCTCCATATGTCCAGTCTGAAAATAGACTAAACGTCGCCAAGGCAGCTTTGGCTACCAGCAGTATCTGTGCGGTGCTGGACCTCTTCTGGTCTTTGGTTGTCTGCTGCCTCTTGAAGTGACCTAGCAAAGACCCATTGCTTCCAGCAGGCAATCTGAAGCCATCGCTGTTGAGCAAACTGGTGCTGCTACTGGGTTGTGTTGTGCCAAAACTGGCACTTCAGGACATGGCTTAGTAGGCACGGTGGTGTTAGGTTGATGGTTGGACTTGATGGTCTTTGAGGTCTCTTACAACCTTAAGATTTTATGACTCTGAAAAGTGGTATGGACATCTTCATTTGTTGCCTCAGTGAGCCCATGGTGAAGAGATCTTGGGGGTAGTATCGGCAGGGACTGTCACTATAGCACCTGCTTAGAAGGGCTGCTAGCAGCAGGTTCTCAGCTGTATTCTGTATGAAATAACCCAATTTCTTATCCGGCATCTTGGATACTGTCCTCTAACACCAGGCCTGGATCCGGCTGGCCCTATGTTCGAAGGAGTGGACCCTAGCAAGCGCCTCTCCCCCGATGATGCGAAATTTGTGGATGTCCTTCACACCTACACGAGGGAAACACTAGGCGTCAGCATTGGGATCCAGATGCCTGTAGGCCATGTTGATATCTACCCCAATGGGGGAGACTTCCAGCCTGGCTGCGGATTAAGTGACGTCTTGGGAGCAATTGCCTACGGGAGTGAGTTCTCATTACTTATTTTGCCTCTGGTCAGTATAGACTCTGCACAAATAGACTCAAGTTAATGCTGGGGGATGATCTGATTTACAAGAGAAAAAAACACGATTTTTTCCTTTGAAACTGCCTGTACTACTAGAGATAGCTGCTAGAAACTAGACTGGCTTTTAATTTTGGAGTAGCATGTTCTCACTCTAACACCTGATCATAAACTATGGTCTTCTTATGCTAGGTCTAGAATTCTCTTTGAATCTCTTTTTCTGGTAGACACTAAATGGCAAGTTCTCTTCAAGCGTCTTGCACTAACCTCTTGAATTGCTAGTGTTGGAAAAATGTTCAAGTTTGGCCACACTCAACTCATGTTGGGCTACAAAACGGCGTAGCTCGCTGTATCTTACCGGCTGCCAGGGTGACGAGTGCTTAAACAAAATGTCTCCCTTGCAACTCTGCCTCTCTAGCAATTGGCGAAGTTGTTAAATGTGAACACGAGCGGTCTGTGCACCTCTTCGTGGACTCCCTCGTGAACCAGGATAAACAAAGCTTCGCGTTTCAATGTACCGATTCCAGTCGCTTCAAGAAGGGCATCTGCCTGAGCTGCCGGAAGAACCGCTGCAGCGGCATTGGCTACAACGCCAGGAAAACACGGAACAAAAGAAACAGCAAGATGTACTTAAAAACAAGAGCTGACATGCCGTTCAAAGGTACGCTTTCATTCTTAAAAATAGCATAATCTCCTCTCCAGGAGCGGATTCCCAAAGTCAATGTTGGGAAGGACATAGAGGTGGAAGAGTAGCATCACCTCGAAGCAGCGCAGCACCAGGCATTGGGCTTTCGCTGGTACCTGGCTGCATTGCTGTCCCGTGGCATTACTGTGCTCCTTCCTCCACATAAAATTCACAGGGCTCTGGCCGTAAGGACACTGCCTTTTGAGCAGGTCTGCAGTTTAAACGTGTCATACTTGCAACCTTAGAGCAGTGTAAGGCATGGGGAGCCCTCCCAGAGTGGACCTGCTGTAGTTATTCCTGTGTAAGTGTCAATTTTCTAATCAGTAAGCGCAGGAGAAAAGCGATCGATGATCTCTCAGTGAAAGGGTCTAGCCTTTGCCAGCCAACGCTCGTTCACAAAGAGCGCTGCTAAGCAATGTTGTCTCTCCACCAAGTTGCTTCCACCTGTGCTCTCCTTGTTTCTCTCCAGTCTACCACTATCAGATGAAAATGCACGTCTTCAGCTACAAGGACGTGGGAGGGGCTGACCCCACTTTCTCCGTCACCCTTCACGGCACCAGTGGAGACTCTGAACCTCTCTCTTTAGAAATGTGAGTGAGCCGGCCTGTTGTGCTTACCTGTGTGAGAAGGCCACTGGGACTAGACAAGGTGGCATCGTTCTTTTTCCTCTGGTATTTCACCGGAGCCTAGCAGCCTCACTTCATCACCATTCAAAAAACCTTCCATCCAGTCGCTTCGTTGTAATTTATTGCTGAGGAAGCGATTTGATGTCCCCAAGTCCACTACATACTAGCCTTCATGGCTCATTGTTGAAGTGCTTTGTTTTGCTCTTCCCCTCTACCAAGTAGTCAGAAGGCACCTGTATCTCTGGAGGCATCGTTGACCTCCTTTAGCCTCTCCCAGAAGAAACATGAGGCATGAAATTCACCTTTCAGCTGTGGGAGGATGGCTGAGCCGAATACGTGATGCCCTGTACTGAACCAGCTATCCAAGCTCACTTTCTGTAGTGTAATCAGTAATTAACTGGTGACAGTTGAATGTGGATAAACTGCAAAGGGCTCTGTTTAACTTCTTGCGTGGTATGAATGAGCATCTGGCTTGCTTCCATGAGGAAGAAATGTCGTCTCTGCTTGTCTTTCAGGCTCGATGAAATTGGCCTAAATGCTACTAACACCTTCCTGGTCTATACCGAAGAAGACATGGGTGAGCTTTTAAAAATAAAGCTCACCTGGGAGGGAGCATCTCAGTCATGGTACGACCTGTGGAAAGAGCTGAAGAGCTACTGGTATCGGCCTGTGAAGTCTTCCCAGGAACTGCATATCAGGCGTATCCGTGTGAAATCCGGGGAAACGCAACAGAGGTAATGATCGTGTTAGACTGCGCGTGAGCTGACTCGAAACTTCAGTCAAAAGGAGCAATATTCAGAATCTAGCAAGAAAAGTGGGGGTTTTGGACTTAGCTGGTACCGTGAACTGTCTTTCCTCTTTGGTTCCCAGCTAGCGCTCCCTCATGGTGTAGGAGAGTGGGTTACTCACCAGCTTGAGGTTACCAACTCAATTAGCCAACTTCAAGATGGTTTAGATGGTACCTGAAGGGTTAAAGTACTGACAGTGCTAAAAATACTGAAATGTAGGTGGGCATAGCTAATTTTTGCATGCATAATGCGCTAATTTGGCACAACAAGCTAGACCTAGAACTGCAACTGGTAACACGGTGACACCCACTCCTTAAGCACTATATTGCTCCTTCTGAGATCTCTGAAATTGGAAAGCTACCTGAGCAACCCTCAAGAAGTAAAGCTGCCAAGCATGTAGCCCTGCACTCCCAAACCTTGTGTTAACGCTGTCCTGAAGGTAACCCATATCTGTCAAAGGACAGCAGTTGATATTGACAATTTCCTGCATTCCTCAGAGTTTTATAGAAGCAGCATCTGCGTATTTATCTATCCTCTGTAAGGCATTCTGCAGCCTAGTTTCTACAATTTATGAAACTAGGGTAATAGAAGCAAAGATCCCCAAATAAAATACTAAAGTGGGAAATAAAACAGCCACTCAAGAGGCTAATGGCGTATCAAGATGCTCCACAGGAAGGATCAAATCAAACAGCTTGTCCTAGAATTAGCTGCAATCCATATTACATGTTATTTTTTATCACGGAGACAAGAGGCGCCTTCTCTTGACTTCTGGTTCCTCGTCCTAGATTTGCTTTCTGTGTGGAGGATTCCCAGCTAACCAGTATATCTCCTGGTAAAGAGCTCTGGTTTGTGAAGTGCCCGGCGGAGTGGCAGAAAAGGTAGGGAAATTCAGCTAAGAGAAATCCTGTCTGATGTATGTGGCTGTGCTGGGATGAGTGGAGCCTTTTTTTTTTTTGTTGTTGTTCTTTTGTGTAGACTCCTAGAACCTCTTTTTCTTAAAAAAAAAAAAGTTAATAAATTCTAGCCCAAGATTCCCAGCTACTAGACTTAATTTTCACGTATGCCTTAACTATCACTAACTACGTGATATCATCATCACTTCTCTTCTTGGTTTGTGATCTTGTACCTTTGCATTCTTACTACCACACTGGTATAAAACAATCCTTCAGCCTAAAGAACGTAGACAGGTTCTTGCTGTCATGGTAGATGCTAAAAATGAGGTGCTACCAATACCCCAAATCTGTGCAGTAGCGAAGAGCTAATTAGAGGCATCTGTTAACTACTCTGTGAAACAGAGGAAAGCAGGGTGTGCAGGGGATTGCCTCAAAGATGGTTTCAGCCTGGCAGAAGATCGTGAGCTGGCAAGGAATTTTCTTGATTAAAGATGCAGCTGAGGACTTGCCATGGTGTTCCAGTAGTGACTCCTACGGCTTCATCTCCTGCTGCACTAATCTCTTCGGATTCAGGAGAGTGCAAAACTCAGCCGTTGCCAGAGCATCTCAGCCCTGCTTGACCTCTGGGGGACTTCCCAGACACCTAGGATCAGTCCTCAGAGCAATGACTTCCCGTAAGTCTGGTCCTAACAGTGACAGCTTGATTGCTTCAGGTTGCCTCTAGTCATGTTCTGAATCAATCCCTGCTCGTTTGACCGAATGATAGCTTCCTTCAGGTGAAGCCCAGCCTTTTGGCCTCTCTTAAACTTCCACGTGTAACCCTAGAGCTTTGTCACTTTCTAATCCGGAAACGAAGCGCTTATTAGGGCTAGCAGAGCCCTCCTGGGCGGCCGAGCTCAGCTTGGCAACGCGAGCTGGGACCGTTCCAGGTTGGGCAGAAACCATCAAAGCTGTGCTACTGCCATAGCAAACAACGCTGTGAATGAAACCTGTGCCTCTGCCACAGGTTGTGAAAGATCAGGTAAATATTCCTGATAGGTTCAATAAAAGGCCGTTTTGATGTGCTACTCAGTAACCCCCATAAAACAGAATTGCTGGCAGATGTGCCCTTCCTGCTCGCTCATGGAGAACAGCGTTTGCACGAGGCAGAGGAGCAGCCCTGAGCTCCGAAACGTTATGGTGTCCCCGCGATCACAGGCTGTTCAGCCCTCCATTCCTGCCAAGTCCCTGGGAGGTTGTAGTTCCCTACCTGCAGACCGAGCCTGCAAACATCTGCCCACCCTGAGTGGCTCTGAGCAGGCAGAGTCAAGCGTCCAGACCTGTAATTTCAGTTTGCAGCCTACTCGCCCGCCTCGTGTCTGCTTCAGGCTCTCCTTGAGTACCCGCTGGGAAAAGTGTGGCTTTGACAGAATAAAACACCAACCTGCACTGTCTAAACCTGTTCTTGGTGTTCCAGAGCTTCTGAGGAATTACTTATTACTCCTCTTAACTTCTGCATTTAACCAGGTTGGGGGTTTTGTTTTTTTTTTTCTTTCCCAGATCTGTCTCAAATTTGCTCTGAAGACTTCTCTAAAGACACACAACTGAACAACCCAGATGCGTGAAGACCACACAGGTAGCAAGATGCTCTGGCAAAAATCTGGCTTGGTAGCACTTAAAGCTCCTCAGGACAAACATCTTGGATCAGATGCAAGAAACTGAGGAGCAATCGATGGACTTAAAGTAACTCAAACTACATTTTCCCTTCCACAAGGAGCCTGGTTTGTGCATTTAACCTTACCTTGACCTGTTACGTGCTGCATTTCCTGCCCTGCTCCCATTAACCAAGATGGTGGATGAGATCTTCACAGATCTAGACCTCAGCAATGATCTTCTGGTCTGCCTGCCAGTGGAGTTGAGAAGATAACCATGCTAACTTGCCCAACCAGACTACCAGTGGCAGTGCTGCCAAGAACAAATTTGCATCTCGTGTAGGAGTTACCGTAGGTCCACTAGCGCTGTGGGAAGACGAGACCAGCACAGGTCAAGCGCATAGGGTTGTTCAGGGGAGGGATGGGGATAAGCACAATGCCACTTAACTTCAAGTTGTCCTTTGCTTGCCTTAAAAATTAAGCTGTTCTGTGTCAGGCTGATACTGAAATCTCTCTATATTACCTTAGAAGAAGGTAGTGCTCCGTCCTTGCTGTCCCTGGGGTAGAACAGGGTCCAGACAGCAGGCAATGGGGGTTGGCAGCTCCTCCTTGCTCCCCAGTCAGTGTGTGCAGCGGGACTGCCCGGCCCCGGGTGTTCTTCTCTTTGCAAGAGGCAAAGCTGCCCTTCTACTGACCGTAGGGGAGGAGGAGCTTGGCACCGGTCCTATCAGCTACTGAGGACATGTTCGCCTCTGCTCAGATGCTGTTGTAGTACTGGTGCGTACCTAAAACCTTATTTTTGTGCAAAATATTTAACTGAGCCAAACGGATGACATCCTACCCTCATTGCCACGACGCCTCGGTTGGATTCCCAGGTGAACTTGGCCTTTCTCTGAGTTTGACTCAGAGTGGACCTTGTCAGAGGTGAATTAGATTTTTTTTTTCTTTCTTCTTTTTGGAAGGAGACTCTGTGTAACAGCTCTTGAACTTTTGGCATGCAGAAAGGCAATCGCAACAAATGGTGTTGCCGCGTGGTGCACCGAGTTCCGAAGGCTTAGCAAGTCCTTCTGCAGCCTGCAATTCTCTGAATTGCTATAGAGCTTCAATCCAACCAAAGCAAGCGCATTTGGAGAGTTGTTTTTTTTTTTTTTTTTTTTTTTTTCCCCCCAAAGGTTTTAATGCAAAGGCTTCAATAACTGAAGCCTTTGGTAAGTATCTGTGACTTGTCACCATGCCATGCTTACAGTGGTTTCAAAGCCCTGTTTGTATATTGTGGTTTTTGTACTACTTAAAACATAATTTATTTCTCATATTGTACATATGTAAAGTTTTAAACACTTTGGTTTTGAGTAACAGTTTTTATAAGCCTTAAGACAAAAAAAAATAAAGGGCTTTGTAAAAATCAGTGAAGCCTTGTTACTGATGTTCCAGAAGCTTTGCCGTGCCTTGCCAAAACTGCAGCATATGGCCATCTTGTCCCTCTCCTGCTGGTCACCGAGACCAGCAGAAAGAGGACATGAAGGCGGAGTGGCGGCCAGGTCGGTGCTGGCGCGTAGGTGACTTCACCCTGCGCCCTCCTTCCGCGTCCTCTCCGGGCTGCGTTGACAAGGTTGGTGCGTTCCCTGCACCCTCACACCACCCCGTGCCGTCGGCAATGGAGCAGAGTCCCCTTCCATCTCCTCCTGTGTTGCAGCTCCTGAGATGCCCATCGTGCAACATCACCATTTTATTTCTAGCCCGAGCCAAGCCGTGAGACCACGATTTCAACAGTGCCCAAGGGATCGTGTGTGTGTGTGTGTGTATATATATATATAATTTTTTTTGGCAGAGTGACTATCACTAAATAAAAATCCCTGTCTGGGTAGCGGTAGCAGGGTTTTCTGTCTGCCCCTTCCCCACAATGGCTATAAGGCACGTTCAGCATGGGATACTGCCCAAAACATTAATTTTTCTATCCCACTCTGTTTTCTTTCAGCCATAGTGATGCCACTTTTGGCTGGGGGAAAACACATTTTTGTTACTTGCTCTGTACAGGTATTGCAGTGAATTTGGAAAGACCAGTGCTGCTGTGCCAGGCTAGCCAGGACAAGTTTGGACAAACTCCCTCTTCTCTATTAACTTCCTGCATTAATGCTTTTTTCCTCCATTGAACGTCATTTTTTTTTTTTCCTCCTGAAATGTTTCACCTCTGCCTGACTTCAATAGTTAGCCCATTAGTGAATACTTTTCAGAAATTTGATTGCTAGCGGAGGTTTTCCCAACTGTTGTGCCATCCGATTTAAGGAAACCTTTCTGTGCTTCGCCTGTCTGTGACACGCGTTGGCGGCACAAATCCAGCGGCCGCAGAGGGACTTTTGCAATTATGTGAGTACCGCCAAGCTGTGGAAGGTTTACATGAAATCACTTTGTTAACCTTTTCCTGTGAAAAGCCCAGCAATGGGCTGGACCACGTGGAAAACTACTTCTGTAGATTTGGTGGAGCGATGGGGAAGGCTGTTGGATGCTCCTAGCCCACCCCAGTTATTCTGCAGCCTTGGCCTTGAGGTTTTTTTTCTGTTGTGTTCCTGTGGGGCTACCTTCCACCTCGTGCAAAGAGGAGGGGGACACTGACACCAGAAGTCATTCCAGATAGCTGGGACTTATGTTTTTTGGCGTGCTACCCCCTTGGATGCAGCTGCAGCGCAAGGGCTGGTGCCTCTCACAGGGTGATTCTCCCGCAGGGACAAGCAGGGGCTGGCCCCTTTCACATCCAGCTGCTCCCTACAAGGGAAAGGATGAGGAATACAAGCGAATGAATTTAGGATCGGCACAGCAGGCACTCCCTCCCTACCCAAATTTGTGCCAGGCAGAGCTAAGGCTGTAGGCTGGACCTGCCGTGGGGCTGACCCTGTGCTCTCAGCCGCCTGGCATCCCTCTCCCCTCCCCCAGATTTATCCAGGATGGGCTTTTTCACTCCATTCAGGTCCCACCAAAGGTCAGGCTGTGTCTCCGGAGGAACAATATGCCCCGCACGGGGAATGCTTTACAACCCAGCTGGGCCTGCCCCAGCGCCCGCCAGCCGCGGCGATCAGGCCACTTCACCAAGCACATCCCGGCATCCCTGCTTTTGAAGGGAAGTTGAATGTAAAGCGCTTGGAGTTTGTTTCTCCTCCATTTCCCTTGGCCGGTGCTGTAAGACCCCGAGTGGGTCGGCAAAAGTCCCTGACACGGGAGATGCTGGCTGTCTCACCTAGACAGTTTCCAAGCTACAAAAAGTCCAGGCAGAATAAATTCAATGCAATTGTGTTTGGGAAGAGAAAGACCACCCACTTCATTCAGGAACAAGGACAACACATTCCTTGCCAGCTTCCCATGCTGAAATAACGAGGCAGCCCTGCTCCACCAGGTAAAGCTGTTCAGTGGTCGCCCAAACCAGCCTCACTGAAGATGACCGCCACTATCCAAGAAACCCAAGATGTTGCTCCTCAGCCCGCGATAACGAGTTGTAATTTTACGCCCGTTCAGACGCTGACATTCCAACATAAATTATACAGCTCATTGCCTTCCCGGTGATCCTGTCCAGCCCAGCAGCAAACACAAAGAGTCTGGCAACTCCTGCAAATCCGTGCAAAAGTATTGGGAGACCTCATGCTGCCCAGAGGGATGGGTAAAGCTGCTTGACCCAGAGCTGACCCAGCTTTAAAACAAAAAATCAGGTCACTTTGTATTGCTCAATTATTTTTTTTTTCCTATCTATCTCTGTCCTTTCTATTCTAGGTTGTTTTGCAGCTGTTTCACAAAGCTTTAGGATGTTGATGGCAAACCGTATAAAGAAGACACGAAGTGCAAACATTCAGAATCCTTTTCTTCTGACATGACTTGCAATAAGATTGAAAAACGAGAAAGGGGACCAATAAAATAAGGCTTTCCAGGCTATGCTGCTCCAACTCCCCTAGCTAGCCATCCTAATTATTGCAAACAGGCAAACCGGCTCAGACAAAGTCAGAAATGACACAAGACTTGGACCAAACCTTAAGGCAAATCTGGCTGATTTTTTTTTTTTTTTCCTCCTCTCCATATGGCTTTCCATATCCTGTTTTTGGCTGAAAACAGACATATCCTACCAAATTATGAAGAGAAAGGCCACATGCAGCTTAGCTGGAGCTAAGCAAGTTTGCAGAAACAATCTTACTCCCATGCCATAAAATCTGCAGACGTTAATGAGAAGATGATCCTTGCTCTGCAGATCTCTGTGAAACAGCCAGATCTGTCGGTTCTTTGAATAACCCATTAAAGAAACACCCACGGAAAAGCTGGATTATAGGTTATTCCTGCATTGCAGTGGAAGGAACTTCCAATGACAAACCTCAAAATATCAGTTGGGTAATAAAGCTTGAAATCTCTCTCTCTAAATTTCAGAATGGTGGAGCTGGCTGGTTTACTGATGACGAAGGTTACTCAGAAAGCTTTCTGCTCGCTCTACAAAGAGTTTATTAATGTGGACTTTACTGTTGAGGAAGATGAATTCATGTGATAGTCATCACTAACCTGCACCGCCGCGAATAACGTTGGAGCACAGACCAGGGAAGGCAGGGAGCGAGATCAGCACGGCTCCGCTTTCCGTGCTGATCCCCGGTGCGTTAACATGCAAGCAACCAAAACACAAACACAACCGAATCAACCGATAGCACAAGAAGAATAACAGCTTCGCCTCTGGTGTGCTCCACAAGTCAGCGACAGAGACAAACCCCAGATGCGTTGACCTTGGATAACCGCTCAGCACGCACACCAGAAGGGTGCACGGTCTTCTCTTCCAAGTGGTTTTCATGCACAGAAAAATAATTTAAGAGTTTCTTTTGCTTACTGAAGCTTTCTTCTACTTCCTCAACCTGGTCTAGTATCTTCTACAGTCCCCATATAATATGCCAGAAGGTGAAGGAAACTGAAAATTAAAAGGGAGAGGAGGACACTCCTAATGACTGTCATGGTAGAACATCTACTCTCAGGAAAGACACAGCACACTTACATACTGTACATATTTGCCTTAACGATTTCCGTAAGCAAAGCTGCAAAAACAGGGACACGTTAGCTTTTCTGCAAGTTGTGTGTGCAAAGTGTCCTCCTGGCTGAGAAGGTGGTCACTCCAGAGCCCTCGTCTCAAGAGCTCTGACCAGCTGCTTTCATGAAAGGTCATGTTCACCCGCCAGGACACTGCTTGGTAGGACACGCACACCGAACACACCCAAGCACGCGCACAAGTCTTTCAGCTCGCTTCCCTTTGAAATCTGCAGGAGCTTTTCCTTGGACTTAAGCAGAGGTTTGGGTGGGTTTTAACCCACGGAGGGATGCTGGTCCAGGAAGGTGGCAGAAGATGACCTGTTGCTGAAGTGCCCTGGTGAGGAGCACGCTCTGCACTTCGCAAGATTGGCTGCAAGAGCTGTAAATTTAGAAAAAATAAACTTCGTAGACATTTTGTTTTTCCTGTTTCTTCTTCCCATCAACCTCAGTTACTGGCCTACATTCCTGTCTGAAGTCCAAGACACATGCTGCCTCCAAGCCAGCTCCAGTAACGACATCAAAGCCCTGACCGAGACTGATGCTGCGTTCTGGCCAACAGCTACTTAGCCGGACACAATGAACTTGATATCTAGTGCATCTTTATAAAGCTGAGCCAAAAGAAGCTCTGGTGTTTCAGTTTGATCCAAAGATCCTCAGTTAACTTCTGCTGATCTGTAACATGATTTTAATGTTCCTTGAAGTTGTTTCCCCGTCCTCACTGGAAGACCATGAGAAATAAATGGAAAAACCTGCCAACTATGTGGGAGAAGCAATGAAGCTGATCGTATAAATGAAATGCTGTCAAATGATTAAGGAAAAAAACAGGAAAAAACAAACAAAAAAAACCCCAACCTCATCAGTGTTTCCTTTTCTTCTAGTCCCATTACAAGTTATTAAGTAGTGGGGGGAGGTGAGGACAAAATCAAATAGGCTTATGATATTTACATAGATATTATCTCCTTAAGATAATAATCACTTATACTGGAAATAACTGGGACAGGATAAAGTACCCAGAGAAATTTTCCACTCTTCCACTTATGCCAAAACTGTACGTTTAAAAAAAAAAAACACCTCATTTTGATGAACACCATGTTAATTCAAATCACATCCTGTACAGGCCACTGGAACCAAAGCCAAGCTCTGCTGTTCATCATCAGTTTCCAGAAACCATATAGAAGCCACTTTTTAAGTTAATTCTGCATAATCACAACTCCTCTCACCTTGCACCTTGTGCAAGTCAACCTGCACCCATGTTTCTCCAGCTGCACCCAGGGGTTGGCTCCCACCCGCAAGCTGCTGCCTCTCCCCAGTAGATCCATATTAATGTTCCTCACAGCTTTTTCTGCCAAGCTTTAAAAGAATCGCCCTCTTCCACCCCTGCCTATGTTTGGAGAAACAGTGATCCCACACTTGTCCTCCAAAGGCTCAATATCTATGCCCAATTATTAGTTGAAGAAGTAAAAAATCCAATGGCTGCCGGTGCAATCCCACCAGCAGTGCCATGGCTAGGGTCACCCGTAGGGACAACTCCCCCTCCAATCCCAAGTCCAAGTCCAAGCCCAAACCCACTTTTCCTTCCACCTTCTCTGTTTCCCGTTACTTACTGGCTTTTAACCCATCTCCACCATGAAGTTATGCACCATCTCTGTGGCTCAACCTCACCACTCCCAACCCAGCCACCGACAACGCCACTACCCAGAAGGTTCTTCCCACCACTGTTGCTGAGAAGCAACCTCACAGCACCAAGCTCAGCCAAGGACAAACTACATTTCAGCTCTTTCCAAAGCTCAGACAATATCCTGAGCTCCTCCTCATCTTCTTCCCATGTGCTCCGGCTGGATCTCCTGAAAGACTTGGAGCCCTCTCCCGTTCGTTACCTGAGGAATGGCCAGGTGTAGAAGACTATCCAGGGCAAGCTTTGAAGTACCTGAGGATGAGTTACTCTCACCCTGGAGCAGAAATGCCCCTCATGGCCCCAGTAACACCTGGGGTAAGATGAGCAATGCCATTGCCTTAGTGAGGGGAGAGTGTGTAGGTGAGTTCCTGTGTCTGTGCACCTCCAGAGCCATGCATCAAAGCAGCTGAGATCCGGGAAGTGACTTTAGAAGGTTTGTCCTTAAACAGTGATGGAGGACAGCTCACTCCAGCCAGGCCACCACCTGCTCCCTGCCATAACCCTTGGGCACTGGCAAGGCTGGAGGAGATGCAGCCCTTAGTTCTGCTTGTGCAGAGGCACCTGGAGCTTGATCTTCTCAATCTGCATCCTCTCCTTGGACTTTTCAGGAGATGCACAGCTAGGAACCCCTCCTCACTTGCATCCTTGTCATGGTTTTGTTGGTGAGGGGGGGCCTAAGGTGGCAGCTTCTGTACGAAACTGCTAGAAGTCGCTCCCCTTTGTTCAGGGGACTCGGCCGGGCCTAGGGCGGACCCACTGCTGGCCAAGGCCAAGCCAATTGGTAGCAGAATGTCCCGTGATAACGCCTCTGCGATAACGTATTTACGAAGGGGAAAACAGAAAAAAAAAAGAGAGGAGAGAAGATGTGAAGAAGCTGAGCGGGGGCAGAGGCGCAGAGGGGGAGGAGCAGGCCTCATGGGCCTTGCAGGCCTCACCCTCTGGCCTCCCGCTGGGCAGCCGGCTGGGCCCGACTCGGCCCGGCCTGGCTGCAAGAAGTGCAGAGGAGATGAGAAGTGAATAAGATGTAAAAAAAAAAGATCCTGAGAGACATCTACCAGCCTGTTGTGAGGAACGGCTGCAGACGCCAAGGTCAGTTCAGAAGGAGGGGGAGGAGTAATGTGGCTCCTGGCCAAGATTCCCCTGCAGCCTGTGGTGACGACCATGGTGGAGCAGGTTGTCCCCCTGCAGCCCATGGAGGTCCACGGAGGAGCAGAGATCCACCTGCAGCCCGGGGAGGACCCCGTACTAGGGGAGGTGGATGCCTGAAGGAGGCTGTGGCCCGTGGAGGGCCCGCTGGGACAGCTGTTCTGGAGGGACTGCACCCCGTGGAAGAGATGACCCACGCCGGAGCAGTTCCACAAAGGACTGTGGCGTAGGGGTGGGACCCCACAACGCAGCAGGGGAGGAATGTGAGGAGTTCTTTCCCCAACCATGAAGCAGCGGCGTGAAACAACACGTGATGAACTGACCACAACCCCCATTCCCTCTTCCCCCCTGTGCCGCTCGGGAGGGGAAGGTAGGAGAGATAATGTTAAGCTCGGGAAGACGGAGGGGTGGGGGAAGGTTATCTTGTTCTCTGTCTCATTCTCCTGCTTTGGTTTTAGTAATAAATGAATAGTTTTCCCCAAGTCGAGTCTGTTTTGCCCGTGACGGTAACTTTAAGGATTTCTCCCTGTCCTTATCTCAAACCTCGAGCCGTTTTTCCTTATATTTTCTCTCCCTGTTTTCTCGGAAGGTGGGGGGAGCGAGAGAGAGACTGCGTAGTCTGGTCCGATCGGGGCTGAACTACGACAATCCTACAAAGGCAAACCTCTCTGCTATACTTCCACGGAGTCTGGAGATGGGGCTTGCTGGGCCCCATCCCTCTTGGCTGGTCATGCTGCTGCTGGCCATGTTGGCCACCTTCTAAAGCCAACACAATAGGCACCTTCCAGGCCATGTGGAAGTACCCACCATGAGCTGCAATAACAGCAGCAAGCATGGTGCACCCAGCCACAGGGGAGGCCACCAAAGGTCAAGCCTGTTTGCCAAGTATCAGCCCCCCATCGCTGGAAGATGCCACAGGAGCCAAACAGCACATCCCGAACCTCAAAGGGATTTACAGGACTCCCTCCTCGGTATCTTTATGGATTCCAGCTTGAGCATCCAGAAGAAAGAGCTACTACTCACGCCAAGAGCAACCTTTCCTGGGAAGCCCCCGAGATAAGCTGGGGCTGCAGTGCTGGTTCCTGTGCTCTGCCGTCGTATCAGCAACTTGGGAAAGATATGCAGGATGAAAGCTCTCCTCCTGTGTGCATCTAAGCTATCATCAGCGGATGATAGTATGATCATATCGAGCCCTTACCCTAAATTTGCGGCCTGCTTGGGAATACAAGTTGAAGGACTGTGTCCTTCCCGAGCCGGGCTCCTTGCCATGCTCAGGGGGGATCCACAGTAGCTGCACAACAGCAGAGCTTTGCTCTGTGCTCACTCCATCAATTTTATTTTTCTTTTTATTTATCTTTTTTTTTTTTTTTTTTTTTAATCAGGATGAAGCCACTTGCACCACCTGCTTTACACCAGCTCCAGCCCTGGCCCGGAGAATCGGAACATCTGCTCGCTGTCCAGGGCAAGCAGGGGTTGATTTACACCTTGGGTGACGGGCACACGAGCAAGTGTTTGTTTGTAAACCAAGGATGATTTATTCCTCTTATTAATTCAGAATCCTTCAGAAGGCACACGCTGTCAGTCCCATTCAGCAGCCCTTTTATTTATTATTTTATTCCTGCAGAAGCCGTGCTTTGAACAAAGATGCACATTGTTCCACTCCGCAGCTGACAAACAGAAACATTTTTTTTTAAAATTCCTGCTGCGTTGTTTTCTCCCAGTTTTGCCGAATCAGCTTTTAACTTGCTTTTTTTAAAAAAAAAAAAAAAAAAGCTTTTTATTTAGGAAGGAAGCAAAATCTGTTTTTCTAATCCCGCTGAGTTACCTCCTCACGCAGCTTCAGCAGCGTTTTGTTGCTCCACCGAGGCGGGAGGCTGCTTGTGCCAGCTCACCCAGGCTGCCCTGCCTACAGCATCTCATCCCATAGCTTTAATGTGACTGAACTCAAGAAACAAAGCAGAGGACCGAGGCTGGGCTTGGGCATATACTGATGGAGCTTTTTCATCCTGCTTTTTGGAAAAAAAAAAGTAAATAAAATAAAATAAAATTGTTAACACGGAGCAGTTGGGGTGCAGCAGGTTGCAGATTTTTGGAGCTGTTAAGTTGAATTTTGATGTGAACAGATCCACGGCCCCACAGCAGAAAGGTCCAGAGAAGGTCACAGGAGCCAACCAAAAACCTCCCAGTGCCCCTCAGGCTGCAGAAGGTCTCTGTACCCATTGCAACTAGAGCTGATCTATTGCAAAACACACACCAAACATCTCCCTCCTGGCTACGGGACCCCTGTTGACCATCCAGCGTCTCTGGAGACGGCGCTGAAGCAATCACAGATAGAATATTTTGACTTTCTGGCTGACCACAAGAAGGGTCTCTGGTTATAGCACAGAACAGCAAAGTAGATCCAAGGTTGGTCGTCAACACTGAGACTTAAGGACAGCTTTAAGGTCACAGACTAGCCCAGACATACCAAATAAGCTCGAAACCCCTCGGCAGACTGCCGAAACTGGACTCTGAGGCTGCCGGTCTCTGTTCCTGCAGGATGCTTGAAGCTGACCCAAGTATTCTTGAGCCCAGTAATCCCTCAACGGCGTGCCCATAGCTCCCTGCACCTACTGTCCACAGTTACAGGTGAAACTGCTTTATGCCTGGACGTGAGCTGCTTGGGAGGTGGGAAGGGATGTTACTGGCAACCCAGACCGGCTGAAGGTGATTTTCAAGGGTGAAATCCATTTAAAAAGACAAACATTTATGCTGGCCCCATCTCGAGCTTGTCGTTTCTTTCTTCGAGCCAAAAGTCTGATGGCTTAAGATGACTGTATTGCAGATCCACAGCAAACGCAAGGCGATGTTGCGGAGCGTATGAAGGCTATCCAGTGACGTCTTGTGACGTGCCAAGTGCGGCCCCAGCTATCCACGCGGCAATCCTGGACAGACCGGCATGTAAGCACAGGTTAGGATAAGCAGAAAGGCACAGTCCTTTCTCAACCCCATGAGTGACGTAAAGGACCAGCGTCAGCCAAGGGTGAAGAAAGGACACGCTTACTTTGGCAACTACAGCCTCTTTCAACAGCAGGAGAATGTTATCGGAGCTCCTACCTCATTGAGGCCTGCAGAAGAAATAGTCCCTGATGTTGGGTCATCAAGCGGTAGCTTTGAATTCCCAGCATCTGGGTACAATCTGGTCCCCAGCATGTTATTTGCAAGCTCAAGGGAACTCACCAGAACGACAACATTGCTGCTGAGGTCCCTCACTAATCCTGGAAAGCTGCAGGGCAACCTCCCACCGGTTACTGGAGGAAAACCCACTTGCTCCACTCATCCATGACCAGACCTCTTGGGTAACAGCTGAGGAATGCGTTCCCCAAGCACCTCCAGTTTGGGGGTGTTCATCAAATCAGAGGGGCCATTTGCTGTCAGACTGCAAGTCAAAGCCAAAGAGGTGACAGACGGTGACAAGGAAGGGAGTAAATGTCTAGAGGCCATTGGCATTCCTGGACCGCCCTCCGCGTATAGCTGGCATTGCAAAATAAGTGAGGAAGAGTTAGAAAAATTATTTTCATCCTTTAACTTGCTCAACCACTTTCTAATCCCACAGAAAGACCAGAGAGGACAAAGAAAAGAGTCTGAAAGAAGAGTTTGCACAGTAAGACCACAGATAAAGCACTTTTCTCTGCCCACGACAATACGTCTGGTCTTAATCATGTTGGTCTTTATGGTCCAGTTCAGGGTCCCAAAATAACCCAGCTGAATTTTCAAAGGGTTGTACCTTCCAAGGTGTTCAGGGGCAAAAGGAAGCAGGCGGGAGCAGAATGGGTTCTCCTAAAGGGTTGTCTACCCAGCCATGTGGAGAATGTGGCCTCCCTGCCTGTCCCTTGATGACCTCCCCTTCATATGCATCATCTGCGCTTATCGTGTCCCTTATTCTTCAGAACACCCAGAAAACAAGTCCAAGACAATAATATTCCCTGAAAAAAACCCCACCCTTTCCTACAGCAGGGGAGACCATACCTAAATCTGAGGCCCCAGACCAGTTCTCCAGCACGTTTCCAAGTGCTCCTGCCAGATCTTGGTGGTTTATGGACTTTGTGGTTGATGCTTTCACTTGTCAAGAGACAAGAAACACAGATTTTGCACAGAGGTTTCTACATACACAGGAATTTTAGTCTTGGGGCACCCCAGATTGCTAGATCTGTAGATAAATCCTCTTCCTAAGTCCACCCTCACCTGTTGTACAGGGCTAGAACTTTATCTCAACCCTCCCATGACCTCTTTCTCCTACCTCCTGGAAAAACTGGCCCAAGAAAAGTGAGAGGACACTGGACCAGCTTCTCAAACTGCTGTAAGTCCTATCTTTGGTGTGAAAGTCAGCAAGTTTGGGTTATTAAAAACATGCTTTGAGTTCCAAGAGCCTCACGAGGTGGACAGTGCCTCCTACCATGGGCTTGTCATCCTTCCACCATGAAGGGGTCCTGCCCTTGGCTGGGGCTCTCTGCGTATGGGACAGAGCATAAAAACCCAAGGGATCTCTCCAAACAACCAACAACTACTTCAAGAAGCACATTGTCTCGCTTTTTTTTTGCCTTTAAACCTCACTGACAGGTGTGGAAACTCAGACTGGAAGAATAAAAAAAAAAAAAGAAAGAAAGAAAGAAAGAAGCACACTTTGGGATGAGTTTTGGACCATTTGGCTGCATGGATGACGTGCTCAGCCCCCAGCACGACAGAAGGGGAAGGTGCCTGCATGCACCTTGTCTAAACTATCAGCATCCTGTGGAGCTGAAATATCCATGTAGTTATTGCTATACTTGATGATTAAAAAAGCAATTATCCCTGATAACTGCTCTGCAGTTTCTGTACTGAGGTCTTTATCCCTTTTTCCTTAAAAAAAGAGAAAAAAAGAAAAAAAATCACAGTCAACTCTTCGACTCTTATGACAGCAAAACTTTGGATCCAACTTCAGTGCCTAAAGTGAAACTTTAGATCCAACTTAAACATCTAAGGTGAGGATGCAATATCTGACTTTTTAAATTTAATCAAGGCTTCCCCATCCCACCCAAATTACAGCCCACTTAAAATCTTCTTTATGTGTACCAGGAACAGCACCGAAAGCTTTATCAATTTCCACTCAGTGCAAAGAGACCTTTCCAAAGTCAATGTCTCCCTTACATATATTGCCTTTATCTACAAAACCCATAATTTCCTTAAAGGAATTAATAGGGTTGTTTTGACAAAAATCTGCCATACGGCAGCAGGGAGCCCAGCATTAATAGCGACAAATCCTCGCTCTGCATTTTTAACACAAGAAGCTTTCCAAACAGCTCGGTTGAGATCAAGCTTGCTTTAGCATTACAAGAAAACAACAATTTTCTCTTAAAAAAAAAAAAAAAAAAAGAGAAGAAATCTTGAAGAAATTGTATCAAACAGTTTAGCATCTGAACCCCATTTGCTACCAAGGAGAACAAGATAACATATATTTTTCTTTGTCTCTCATTTTGTTTTGTTTCGAACCAGGTTTCCAGAGTCTTATTTCTTGCCTGAGTTGAAGGACAATCCATTCTTCTCTCATCTGGAAACACCTGACAACAACATACTTGGCATTTATGGACTACCTTTAATCTTGGCTGAAGTGTTTATGGACCATGGGCCTCATTTCACTTTTGGCTGCATCTGTGCAAGCCCATGCTGGTTGGGAGAGAGACGAATCAAAGGAGGGCAAAAATCACCACAGAGTGTGCGGCAGCAAAACAAGAATTAACTCCATATGAAGCCCATTTGGCTCTGGCAGGGCCTATTTGTTTTCTCTCTGGTTTTCTTTATTCCTGGCTGCTCCTGCTGCTCGGTGTAAAGAGAAAATGAAGAGAAGGCTGTAGATCACCTTACATAATGGAGCAGAATTTCCTCCAGGGGACTTAACTGGCACAGGTTACATTATCTCCCTGGGGAAGCACGACCTCCCTCCCACACCCTCCAGGCCATCTCAAGAGCTTGAGGTTTGTCCATGTGCCGTGCCCCAAGAGAGTGACGATCCCATGTAACGCCAACACAACGCGCAACGTTCCTGAAACACTGAAGTCTTTTAGAAATTAGGAAACCTTCTAATTGGAAGCATCGGGTCAATGGAAGGCTTGGCACCCAGATGGCGTGTAGGCCTCAGTGCGTAACTGGAGTGGTAAACCCTGGACAAGAAGCACATGCTTCTTCACCCTGCTCTGCCGACAGCTGGGTTTCTGGTGGCTCTGATCCGTTGGGGTCAGCAGAGGCTGAACATCTGCTAAGGCTTTCACTTTAGGGCAGAGATGCTGCCATTTCTTCTTCAGAGATCTCCCCAGCTTGTTCACTGATGGATAACACGAGGAACTCCTTTGCCAGGAGCGTTCCCCAGATCTCCATGAGTTTTTGGCAAAACGCAGAAGTTGCTTGCTTTCAGGGATTCTTGCCTTGAAAAACCCCTCAACTCCCTAGCACCCTCTCTAATCCAACTTCTTTCTCTGCCTAGATGAATCAAGAATTTCTTCTCCAAAACATCCCCCGCAAGATTCACTACAGCTTCAAATGCCTTTTGCTCATGGCAAGGACTGCGTTGCGGGCAGAGGACTGGAACGAGACAAAACCATGGTCGTGGCACACGGTGGGCCGATGGTGCAAATCTCTCCTGCTGTCGTAGCACTGTGATCATGAGGCCCTCTCCAGCTGCTCCCAGCCCGCCAGAAAGTAAGAAAGACCCTAGAGAAGAATTATTTTGTTCAAAGGGCTTAGCCGAAAGGCTGCCAGGTGGAACTTGGCCAAGAGGCAGCAGACCGTGACGGATGGACCCACACCATTTAGACAGCAATGGCTACCCATGGGAAGAATCCAGCCAAGGAGGGCAAAACACACACACGCGCACACGTACATATCCGCGCTCATACTTGGGCCCATTGCAGCCGGAGGTCAAAGTCCATTTGGGTACTTTATTACTCGTTTAAGTCCTGTCTGGCTTTCGGAGCTGGAAGAATGGTGGTGTGTGCACGTGAACCCGGGCCTCCGCCAGGGACAAAGGTGATTTGCATTTGAAGCAAGCCACTGATCCCATTCCCAGGAGGTTTACTTGATGCACGGCTTAGCAGAGGGGCAGTTCGGTTCTATTTACCGCCGGACTTGGCACACGCTGGCGGCCGCGCATTCACCAGCGGCTCCAAGGACATCAGCCCTGTGAGCTGCCTGTCGTTTTCAGAGACTGCGTAGAACGACAGTGGCTGCACAGGACTGTCAGCTCCCTAGGACTTCCCACGCCCAGAGCCTGGTCACCTCCTCTATAACCGATACTCTGAAGAGCTGAAGACTTTCCTGAACGGTTTTAGCACTCTGGGTAGAAGTGATGTGGTGGTTCTGCCTAATAATTTTTTAAGATAACCACTCTGTCAAAAGCAAATATGCTATTTGTACAAAAACTTGCTCATCTTTAAGTATGGGCAGCCGGGTTTGAACCGCTCTGGCTGTTGCGCTCCCGGAAGAAGGTTGTGCTATGTATCATTGGAGGATCCGTCAGTTCTCAGTCAGTGCTAAGTTCTCAGGTCTGACCTTGATCTTTTAGCATCAGCTAAGGTTGTGTTGTCCAAAACACAGAGTCACAGCTTCTCAATTTCTGTGTGGCTGCCCCAAGCACAATTAAGACAAAAAGCATGTGACATGCCCGCAAAAGTAAGGAATTTCTTGTACTTCCTTGACAAAAAGTTCCTATTGACCAACTAACAACCTAGGTGGGACTTGTACTAACTTACTCTTCACCTATTAAGTGCTTTCACAAAGTTAAAAAGTGCCTGCACACAGAGCTCCTACTCCAGGAACAACTGTAAAATCCTTTTTAAGTTAGCCAGTTTTGAAAGCTGGAACAGGTGTTGGGAAGATCACCGTCCTTAGGCTTGCAGTCTTAGATGCAAATCTACGTAATAGGTGGCTGCTTCGATACTCTTCTTCTGCTAGTAGAGCACACATGCAGTACAAGATGTCCTCTCTAAAGACATTTTAACTATACTCAACACGGCATAGTTTTCCTGGGCAGAGGAATATGAACTTCAGTATCCCAGCAACTTGCATGCCCAAATTCCTAGTCACCATAATGGTCTACACAAGGCACCAAAAGCTCACGAAGATACCACAAAAAGTGAATGGGTGTCTGTGTGAGGGGTTGTCACAAAACCAGTTTCAGATTTCCAGGGTATTGTCCAGGTCACCAGTTATCTTCCTTAAAGGTTTTACAAAATTCCCTATCTTCAAAAAAAAAAAAACAAAAAACCAAACAAACCACACACCAAAACCAAAACTACCACCAGCAGTGGTAGAGGAACCAGCCACTAAGAATTCCGTTTCAGAGATCTGAGGAAGCAATTGTTGGGGTTCGGTGGAAAAATGAGGACAGCAACTGAAAAACAGCTGAGAATGGGAGATTACTCCAATCTTGTATTTTTAGGCTTCTAATTTCTGCATTTACAAACTGTGGGTTTCCTACTGAAAATAAACATTTTGCACTTACAGAGAAGATGATTAAATATCTTCCCCTCCCAAACGTGGCAGTTTAATTTTTGAACAATACCTCCATCGCCTAGGTAAGGATGGAGATTTTGATTCCTCATCCAAAAGGCGCCTGCAAAAATGGTCCAACCTCCTTTAATCATAGAATCATTGAGGTTGGAAAAGACCCTTAAGATCATAGAGTCCAACTGTTGACCTTAACCCTACTAAGTCCACCACTAAACCATGTCCCTAAGCATCACGACTACGTGTCTTTTAAATGCCTCCAGGGATGTTTAGTTAATTTTAGAAGGTCATACTGTTTGTGGCAAAAAGATGCTAGACATCAGCCAAAAAGGAGGAAAAAAACAACTTAATTTGAAACTAAGCAACTTATTGAGCTGGGACTGGTGGTCTCATTCACTTGATGAAGATAAAGAACAAAGCCTGGAGAAGCCAAGAAGAAGCAGAAGAGACAGACTTTTAAAAAGTGGGTTAAACTCCCTGCCAAAAAGATAATCAAGAAAGGCTAGGACAGATGTAAATGTCAAAAAAAAAAAAAAAAAAAAAAGTAGAAGAAGGTAGGCATGTGGTAGGAACCAGGGTGTTTAGAGTCTTGGTGCAGAAATACCACCAGCCTCAGCCGGCAGCAGCTGAGCAGAGAAAAAATGATGAAATAGGGCAACCAAACAGTCCCAGGGAGACACGGCCCAGCGGTTACCAGAAACGAGAGGTTGATCCAGGGCAAGGGCGGAAGCTGGATGCGGTCGACATGCATGAAAAGCCTCAACAATAACAGGGAATGTAACAAGGAAGCAAGTGAGAGGGCTTCAAAATAAATCTTTATTGACTTCCTAAATATATTTATGCTGACTCAGACCTGTCCTTGCAAAAGTCTCCGGCGTGACGGAAACAAGTCAAGCGTGGTCAAACAGCTGAGAAGGGGGGGTCAACAGGGTGAATATTCAATACGTGGAAATATAAAGCCGTTCTATGATTCTATCATAAAGCAGTTGTTCTGGATGACAAATGACTGAAATAAGAGATAGATACTGGGGAAGAAGAGTTATTGATTCATCAGATGCCCAGGCACATGGAAAGTGACCACTGATACCAAATCCAGCTGCAAAAAAAAAGTTGTTTAGACACCAAAGTAAGGCCCTAGATCTTGAAAGGAATAAAAAAAAAAAAAATACCACGGGGTGCATAAAAACTGGCTGCAAGGATCCAAACTGAAGTTGCCTTTCCTTAGCAGTCCAAATGGGACCTACACTTTTTAAAATCTGTTCCAACTTGCAGTAGTTGGGCAGCTGAAAATCCAGCACGGGCTGGGGCTGTGTCACAGGAGTAAGGGCTTTTCCTCCCAAATTTAAAACCATGTCCAGAAACCCGATATGTCCAGGTCTACCCTCTTTTGGTTTTTATTTGACTGCCTAAATGCCATGAGCTTTTTCCAAGTCTGGCCCTCATCGTATCTCCTCAGCATCCAAAAAAACGTTGCCTGAGCGCATCCCAGAGCGACTCTGTTGTAAGGGTTGGATGGGCATCCGAGAGCCCGAGCCCCATACTGCAAAACACAGTCTCTGTACAGTTTCAGGCGTTTACTAAACACTAACTGGGATATTCACGTCTCCATCTATTAATGCAGCTATTATCCAGTGCGTGTGCTGCCATTACTTACAGGTCAGCTAAAGGGCTCGCTGTGCTGACCTGGGCTCCGCACGAGTCCGACAGCATCACCCCAAAGAGTTTCTTATCCCAAATCTGCACTGGGGACTCAGGTTAGACCAGACTCCGGGGAATCAGTGGTGGGAGCTGGCCTTTTCATCTGGCCACTTCTGTAGTTTAAGAACCTGTAATATGGGTGTGCAGGAAGCCCTGGAAAAAATAATATAATAATAGGGGCTGGGGAGATAAGGGGGAAAAAAATCAATATACTAAACATTGAGACAGCAGGAGACAAAATACAGCAAATTGAGGGGCAAAAAGAAGATAACATCGTGATGACTGCATGAGAGGGAGAAGAATAATTCAGTTTGATAAAAACATTTCAGATACAGCTGCAGAAAACCTTTTTCTAAGGGGAATTCAGCAGCTGGCAGACATGGATTGCTCGCTACTGCTGTGCCTAGAAGTGTATCTTCATTTTTCAGCACTCTCAATCCTTCTGTTTTCTTTTTCTTGTATTCTGACTGCAAGTTGTGTGAACCAGAGACTCTTTTTGGTGTATGGAGGACTTGGCCCCACAGGACTCTAAGCATCACATCTTCTTAGGCAATAATCACAAAAAAAAAGACAGCTCAACCCCGAGGAACTGAGTTTTGACAATCACAGGATGGTTTGGGTGGGAAGGGACCTTTGAAGCCCATCTAGTCCAACCCCCTGCCAGGAGCAGGGACATCTCCAACCGGATCAGGTTGCTCAGAGCCCCGGCCAACCTGGCCTGGAACGTTTCCAGGGATGGGGCATCCACCGCCTCTCTGGGCAACCTCTTCTGGTGTTCCACCACCCTCATTGGGTGATGGAACCCTCAATCTAGAAACAGTCAATACACTCATTCTTTCCTGCCAAAAATTCAACTTGTGATGAGTTATGGATTTAAAGCATAGACATGAAGTACATACATAAACTGGAACACTAACTTCTGTTTATGTGAAACGTGTAGAAATGCACTGCATCAGAACAGTAGCAACAGATCTTTCTCCATCCAGCCTCCATCACACGGTCCTCCCCAAAGCCTCTTTCCAACAAGCACTTGCCAACTTCTCGTTGGCTTTCTGGGATTGCTGCAGGTAACTTTGAGCCAGGTTAACCAGGCATCTCTGCTTCACCCTTCTTCACAGCCTGTGCCTTTTCTGAGCGTTTCAGGGCTCACACAAACGATCAGACGTAAATAGCCTCAAGTGAATTTGTGTTTATGCCACAATGGACCTTCCCTGCTAGGATCCTATTTATCTGGCCACAAAGCTCATGTGTATATTCTACCCCTCTACTTCAACCCCCAACTGAGAATCTCCACCAAATCCTCTGAACACTCCTGGAAGGTTTAAAATTAGCTCCGTGGGTGGCTCTTACTTCTACAGTGGATGACATCCAAACACCAGGCTGAGCTGCACACAGTTTGGGGGCTGCTCTGGAAGGCTCCATCCATCGAGTCACCTTTATACCGGGGCCAAAACCTTACACTTGCCCAAAGCATAACCCCCAGAAATGCACGAAGGCTGGGATCAAAGAACAGAAGAAAAGGAGACTCACTGCTGGACTGCTAATCCTCCTCATCCCCAACACAGTACCAGTTTCATGTCAACAGAAACATAGTGATTATTTGTTGGTTTTTAATCACTTTTAGGTCAAACTTTTTCTTAAAAATACTTCTTTAAGCTTCAGCCTTTAAATCAGCCAGAACAGGTATACGTGGATTTGCCAGGTGTTCTGCAGGAGGACATGATGGCCCACATGAAGATGGAGGGTTGCGTTTCCATTGCAGCAGATGGTCATTTGACCAAGAGGAACACCAAGTCAATACGTGTCTGATGGATGTTTCTGTCCATTCACTGTACGTAGGCTTTTCCCCCAGTCAGTTCTTCAGAGAGACTGACTACACTTCCTTTTGTTGCTTGCACAACACTGAGTGCAATAAATGTCCAATTCTGAAAGGGCCTCCAGACAAACAATATGAAAAATAAGTATTCATAATAGAATCATAGAATCATAGAATCATAGAATCATAGAATGGTTAGGGTTGGAAGGGACCTTCAAAGGTCATCCAGTCCAACCCCCCTGCAAGGAGCAGGGACATCCCTGACTAGGTCAGGTTGCTCAGAGCCTCATCCAGCCTGGCCTTGAACGTTTCCAGAGATGGGGCCTCCACCACCTTTCTGGGCAACCTGTTGAAGGACAGTATTTTTCTTACGCAATACAAGAGAAAAATTAATCAAAAAGTCCAGAAATATTTTAGAGCAGACGTGCCAAGACAAGAAACAAGTCAGTACTTTACTTATTTCAGTTTCAAAATTCAGACCTAATATGGAGATTTGCTTCCCATTTACGCAGGATCAAAGGCTCACTGTAGGGGGTGAGCTCAGCTGAAGAAGGAATTTGGTGAAATACTTCTCCAAGTTCATTGGAATGACTCATTGAGCAGATGCAACAGCACCTCAGTCAAACCTGCCTGATCACCCCCAAAACGTTACCTGGAAAATCTTGCACATTCCTCTTGGCACCACAGAGATTCATTACCAGACTGCACACACCTACGTTTGGCAGGACTCCACCATCCATCGTGCTCTGGCTATGAGTAACAATGGATTTCCCATGTATTTTGTGAATTAATGATACCGATACTTGCAGGTAAAAGGATTGGGTAAGGAATAGCTCCAAGCTCCTCTCAGTTCCTAAGGAATTACCAGCCTTCACATTAAGTGAGCTTCCCCTAAAGCACGGCTGCTGTGATGAAGCAACCATGAGCCTTGATCTCTTGCTTCAGTGAGAGCACCTAGATTCTGTGAGGACCAGGGAAGTGAGGAGACCACCAAGATCTTTGCCCTTCCTACGTCTCCATTACATCTTTGCAGCTACCAATGGAGGTAAAAAAGGGCAATTTTGGCTCTAAGGTGTCAATGTTTCAATGCATTGAATGTCTCCTGCCTATCAGCTGCCAGACAGACTAGAAAGGACCTTACCAAGCCAGTAACTTTCTCCTCCATGGGCTACAGGTATGTTCTGCACCTTGCCATGGTCAATAGCCAAGCCATACCTCCCTCAATCCCTACGGATAGCTTTGCCAGGGAGGCTACAGAAGAGCCCTTTTTGGAGGAGACCTGAGGAACAATCTCTCCTCTGGGGGCTGTTGCACCTCAAGGCGACCCAGAAGACCCAGTTCATTATTTGCAGAGAGCAATCCCCAACATCTGAACAACGGGTCCAGCTTCCCCTTCCAGTATCACACAACATCTCTGCAAACCTGGGGACGCCACCTCCTTCGTGGGACAGAGGATCCACCCACACTGTCGGGTTATACTCCGGTCATGTTTTCCGAGACGTTTTCCACCCGCCTCCACCCTTCTCCTTACAGTCAAGATGACCAGGAGATTTGTTTATTTGTTTAATGAAAGCTGAGTGTCTTACAAATACAAGAAAGCAGGCTTTAGAAAAGCATCACAGCAAATTGCAGGAGTTATGAAAGAAACCCATGACCTGGCAACACTACGATTATATACAGGAATTTTTGGATTTGAGAAATCAGGGCTTCAGAAAAGGCATGTTCTAAGAAATACTGTGCTGGAGAACCAACTTCAAATCCAAAACAAAGCCAACTAGTTGTGCAGCAGAACTCCTAAATGCCATTGTTTTTTGGCTTTCAACCTCACTCCATAAAAATCCAGAGGAGTTAAATGCAGTAGCTTGGCACTGAATTAGCAACTGAGTTCTTCATGGCCCAGCAATTCCCAAAGTTGGGTGTTTTCCCTGCATTTAACTGGTGTACAGGCTCAAATTGTAAATATAAATGGGTGATCTGAAAATATAAATGGGTTGAGATTTACTGGCAATATGATTGGTTATCTTCTAGGAACACAACATTTCCTTTTGCAGAGACGAGGATTGTGTGGCACATTCAGGGCCTTAAGGAGCTTCATTGTGTGACACCCAAGTAGTTCTGGGAGACTGAAGCTCCACATCATTCAGATTAGATAAAGTAAAATTCAGGCTAGCCTAAACATTTTTTTTTTAATTCAAAGACAAAAGTCTCCATATCCATTTGGCCTTATAATTATATTGGTTTATTTTTTAAAAAACCCATTCATAGAAACCTCTGGGCTTCTTGACCACTTTTTTGTTGTTGTGTGCAACCCTACAGAAAACAGAATAATTTCTTTTTTACTATGTTTTTAAGAAACCAAGTATCTTTATTTTTAGTTGTTTCTGGTATAAATGTCTGCAAAACAAAAGGCCTATGGCAAAAATAAAGATTTAAAAAGAAATATTTTTTTTGGGAAAAAAAACCCAAAAGACCAAACAAACACCAAATAACAAAAAAGCACCCAACAAGCCACTAGAATTTGCATTTCCCACTGGTTTGGCCATTACTGTGGGCTCAGACCTCTCCACGAGCAGGAATAAACTTGGAAAACTGTCCAACTCCTCCCCACTCCTGCTGATGAGCATCCCATAACCTCAGCGTTGAGCGATCTTCTGCTCCCTCATCCTTCCTCCATTTTTACCCTTTCTTGTCAAGTCTTCAATAGCCTTTACTGGGCATATAAAGGGAATATAAAGAAATTACAAAAAGCACACAGAGTAACCCAAAATCCTGACTGCTTATCCAAAGCAATGTGAGTCAGCAAGCAGTAATATACCTTTGAAAAGGTTCCTGTTGGTACTTGTGACTTCAATTCCCATTAAGCTTCACGCAAATCAGCTAAACTAAACCCATTCTGCCTCTTAACATTGCACAGCTTTTGCCAGCGCACACCACTGGTATCAACAGCTACAGACCTTCTGAAGTGGGTGGTCACATAGCACCTGCTCATGCTGGGGTTGAGTTTTCCCCACCGTGATCCCTACGGTCCTACCTCAAAGCTGCAGTTTTAACTTTCCATGGCTGCTGTGTGTCTTGGGGTGTAAGAAAGCTTTGCACCTGCTTTGGACTATGTGACTCCCTTGGGACACTCAAAATGAAGACGGCAAATCTTGGCATGGAAAGATGTGCCTCCAACGTGGACACCAGCTTTGGAGGAACATTGCAAATATCTGGCTACGTGCAGGGTTTTGTAGATGCTAACAGCCTAGGAGAAACCAGGAAAATGCCTTAAAAGAAAGAAAGGTGCTGCAACAATGCCCAGGAGTAAAAGTTCACAGGTAGTTAGGTATCTACATGTACTTAGTGGGTGCATCTGCAAAAACTCAGATGCAACTGCAAATTTTTATGCCATATTAAAAAAAAACAAACAACATTATTGTAGATCCCATTTTGATGCCCAAGCTGTTTAGTTTGCATCCACACTCTTGCAACCCAAGTGCAGGAGGGGAACAAATTAAATTTCCAGGTAGAAGCTTCAGGAAAGGCATCAGGAAGGTCCTGTTTCATTCACTGCCGCATGAAACTGGGAAAAACCATGGACATAATGACACCAGTCTCAGTGGCAATGGGTTGGAAGCAGGATTAGACACTTCTAAGGCAGCAAAGTCCATCCAAGCTGCAGATGCCATCTCTGGCTGAAGAAGTCCCAACGATTCAACCTGCAGAAGGGCGTAGTTGCAGAAATACTGCTGTGGCCTTGCCCCTTTTTTCATACGTTCCTGGAGCATCTGCTACGTCCGAACACATTTGCAGCGATAACACAGCCGCTCAGCGTATTAAATGCAGCGGTTGCAAACTGGCGGGAGACAACAGGAATTCCAGCCATTTGCGGCGTTTCCAGCCGCCTTCCCCACTGTAACAGCTGCTGCCACGCTGTTTATAGGGTTGGAAACCCTACGTAAAAGTGCCAAAGCGGAGACTTTAAGAGGCTTTTTCAGGGGGAACACGTCTCCTCTTCTAAAGCTGGGAAAACCAATGTAAAGCAGGGAAATAGGAACAATAAAATATGTTAAATTGCTCTTTTTCCTGCTGGAAAAAGGGGCTGGGCCCCAAGGGGTAAGCAACACGTCGGTGAGTTTTATGGCAGCAGCACTGCTCCCTTCAGCTCCGAAAAAGAACCAGTGCTAGTAATCACTTTTTCGTTACGACTGTCTAAACATTCAGCATGTAATTTAAACTGGCCTCGGATCTGTTCCCATTGCCGCCAAGAAGCCCAGCGAGTCTAAACTGCCGGGCTGATATCTTGCATCGGGTTGTTTTGTCTAAGTCCAGACTCTCTTTGCTTTGGGAAATGAAAACAGCTCTGCCTGCTTCGAGTTATTTTCACTGGGATTTCATGCACAAGGACAATTCTGCAGTGCTCTTGTTGTACATGATGACCAAGACAGCAAGTAGCTTAACCGTGAGAAAAACCTTCCTTTCTCCAGAATTTGGGAGAACAGACTTTTCATCTGTTTTGATGCCGAATGCTGCATCGCAAGTGGAGATATCTTGGCATTTGCAGTCTGGAAGGGATTTTAATGGAACTAAATATTAATTTTAAAGAGAAGAGCCTTTGCAGGAAAATAAACTTGCTGGGCTTAAAGAACTCAAGGAAGGGTGAAGAAAAGGCCTTTGAGATCTGCAGGGTACCTGTGCCCCCCTTCCCTACCCCCAAAAGTGACACTTTGCCTGCCTGTACCTACTAGAGAAGTGACAGAGTGCACGTGGGCTCTACGTTCAGGACCCCCTGCTCCACGGTCCCCTTTGTCTTGGTAAAGACATGGCACCCTCTTACCCAGGCACTGCGAAACGAGAGCCACATGAGCGGCATCCACTCTTAAATAAAACAGAGAGGGAGGAAGTTCAAGCACTGAACCAACTGTATCTGCACTTCTGAATTTTTTGCTATCACTATTTTTTTTTTGCTATCACGGATTTTTTTTTTTTTTTTTTGAGATAACATGGCCCCAAACATGTTTTGAACATCATAAGAAGGATAGTTCACATCATGTTCCCAAAGGCAGGATAAGTAGCACTGAGCCCGGCTGGGCTACCGCCACCCAAGGCCAGGCAACCACCACCTCAGGACACTGTCGTGGAAACTCCCAAAGCATGCAGAATATGCCTCCAAGCTCCCAAAGCACATCCCGATCCAGCCGGGGAAGGGATATCCCCCTTTGACTCAAACATCAGAATATTTTAAGTGGGGTGACGGAGCATCAGGTTCAAGTCCTCCTTGCCTAGGTTTAAGCTTGAGTCCTCTGCCCTCAGCCAGTACCTTCAACAAGCAGCTCTCTGTTTATGTAAGTAATTGTGTATAGCTTGAAGAAGGGATTGCAGCTCAATGCTCTACAATATCTCAGGTGAGTGGTCTCTCCATTGGACTACTAAACCTGAGATAGGCCCTGCTTTGCTCCATTTTCATTTAAAAATTAAAAAAAAAAAAAATCCTCCTTGCCACCCTGCCTTGGTTTTGCCTCTCAAAATTAAGAGAAATGCTTATCTCCCCCAGCAGCCTTTTATCATCATTTTTTGGATCGTTGCACAAAGTACAGTACAACTGACATCAGCTTGAAGAAGCGTTTCAGTTTTCTAGAAAAGTAACATGGCTGGGAGAAAGGAAAATCTTGGCAGCTGAGAGAGGAAGAGAGAGTTCCCTGCTTCCACTTTCTGTGCGTGTGCCCGGTTCCTGTAGTATCTGGGGATCTTTCAAGGACCACGATCACAAAATGTGCAAAGGTGTGTTTGCGAAACCACGGCACCAGACGAAAGTACCTCAAAACGCCTTCAGACTTCCATAAGAGTTTACTACCTTCCCAGTTAATTAAATCCTTTGAACACGCTGGTGTGATATGCAGGAGATGAAGGATTCGTTGCCGTTGTTGCGTGATGTCAAGAGGGACACGCCACGAGCTCACGTAACGCTGGGGGCAACGCGTTCCCCTCATTGTGCATTCACCCAACGCACTCCTCCGGGCTTCAAGGGACGCCGCCACGGCCGAGCCGACGCAGAGGAAGGAAAATAATAAGGGCTAAATGAAGGAATTGAGTGTCTCATCATTTAAGATTCTTTTTCCTGGCACCACGGGAAACAGTCATGCTGTAAGAAACAATCTTTATCATGAATTGGCTTTTACATTTCCCCGTTTTTCACAAAAAAAAAAAAAAAGCAGGAGAGAGAGAAAGAAGGAGGGCAAGCATGCCACATCTGCTTTTTTTGGGAGCTGTGATCCTATTTCACTGTGTTAGAACAAAGCTGGGGTGAAAAAAAAAAAAAAGTTAGTTTGGGAATATTTTGCAGGTGGAGTCATAAATCAACTGAAAAACAAAACAAAAAATCTCATGGCATTCCCTTTTCACGCACACAGCCAAGATTCCTGCTTTGACTTGATCAGCTCATTCCCTCAACTCACCGAGAAGCAGAGGGTGTTTGTTCTCTGTTATCAGCAAAGAGCGGTTATGAGCTTACCCGCCTGCTCCATACGTGAGATAATGTATTTTTTATTACTGAAGGTTAGGCCAAATGCACTACAGCTTGGAACAATAACAAAAAGACTTTAAAAAAACCCCAAAACCTAAAAGAACCCCGCCCTTCTCTGCTGCGTTTGTGATAAAGTGGTACTTTTCTGTCAGAGCGCCCACCCTGAAATGTGCTTTAATAATATTAGTGCTTATTACATGTACAGTCGGCTTTTCACGTCACATGAGCCCAGCTTGAAAGCGATTCTCCGCCTGGCCATGAAATCCACTTGATCCCCGTGCTGAAACACAGCTATTTCCAGATGATACACAGCACCTGTTTAACAGGGGGCTGGGACAGGAAAATCCCGTCTTCCAGCCAAAACAGCAGGAGGAAGTTCTGGAGTATTTAACCTAATGACTCAGTCAGCCACGTACGCTAGATTACGGGTTAGCATCATGCTTTGACAAAAATCGTTCCACCATGGAAGTGTCCCGATGAGTTCCTGACCAGGGCTGAGTCAAAGAATCATCCTCAGCTCCCACATGGCCAGCACGACCATCTTTTGCCACCACCACCACAGGGGACCAGCGTTCAGCTGGCATGGCTGCAGGCCAACCAATTATTAACGTAACTATGACGTTTAGAAGGAAAAAAAAAAAAAAAAAAAAGATGATCCAAAGATTGGCCGCGTGACTATATAAGTCAAGGTTCCTGCTTGTAGAGGAGATCTTTGGGCACAGGAGGTGCTGCTCAGATAAAACACCAAAGAAACGTCTTCAGAGAGAAGAGACTACTCAGGATAAATGAAATTATTTGCTCAGGATAAATGGCTGGAAGGCATTCTGGGACCTGTTCTTCCCACGCTTGCAAAAATCTGAATTAATAGGCTTTGTCCAGATTCATTTCCTAGCTGTGTCAGGAGGATTACAAAATAACTCATATTCGCAGAGTAAAATTAAACTGACCTCTCCCCTTCCTGTCCTCCCAACACGATATCGTAATTCATGGCCTCTGATTACTCTTAACCTATACGTCTGACACCATGCATCACTTGCAGCGTCATCCGTAGAGCACGCGGAGCCCACGCCACTCCGCTCCAACCGGCCACACGCTTCCAGCCTCTCTGCCGCTGGACTTCCACGCCAAAAACACCGAGGGATTCGCAGCGCCCACGGGATGTGCTGCCAAAACCCCACGAGGACGTCTCTGATGAGCAAGAGCGCATGAATAAGAGAACAATGTGATTCGGAGCAGACAAATCTGCTGAAATCTGAGCCACCACAGCATCCAGGCAGCAAACGTTGCCTGGGCAGAGGCTGTTGCAGGAGGAGGATCTGCCTTTGCCTGGCTTTCTCAGGTGCAACCAAAGTGAGAAGAACGGAGACATCTCCCTGGACCTAGAGGAGCACGGAGCTGGAGCGGCCAGCCCGGGCACACCAAGCTGCTGCGAAGGACAGAAATTGAGCAGCGCCTCTGAACATCCTTGACCGTCTAGATGTTGTTTCTGTGCCGTTACATACGCAGTGCCAACATTCAAAGATGAATAAGTAAAGGGGAAAAAACCAAAAACAAAACAAACAACCAAAAACCCCCAAACTGAACAGAGAAGGGACTTGCTAATCCCAAGCATTCAGAAAGGATGAGTCACAAGCCCTGTAAAACATCATAAACTCTGAAAACAGAAATGCTTCTGTTGTGAAGCACATATAAACACCCAGGGCACGGATGCTTCATGCAGAATTCCCCTGCCATAGCGAGGAGCAGACATAATTTTTAACTAAAACCAGGAATCTTGACACCCTTCCTGAAATCCAGCATGTGGGACCCCCAGGAGAGAAATTCCTGGGATGTCACAAAAGCCGTCACATCACCGGGCTGGGTGACACTGCTGTGCCAGGGGTCCGAGCCTCCCCGGCAGGACGAGGGCTGACACACCAGGATGGAGACACCGCTGTGGTCCACCACAAAAGAGCTGACAGAAATATTTCTCAGGTCGCCAAGTCGGAGTCACCTCACTTAATCTTAGGCTGCTAGAAGTTTGACATTTAGGTCTCAGCAGGAGGTTTCTTACAGTCAGTGGAGATAATGGGCGCTTTAGCAGATGATTTATCTCATGTTTATCGCTTTTCTTAGGGAGGGACGCACACTCCTGATGACTCCCCTCTGGCTCTGCTGCCTGCAGCGAGCTTCTCCTTGACCACGTGAGGACAGGCCACCATGAAACCACTCTACGTCCAGATGCGTCTTCTCCAAGGAGTCACTTTTATCTGCGTTAAATGTTCACATTTTTCATAGCCTCCTTTGTTTACCCGCTCAGTATCAGCGGTGTTGGAAGAATTTAGTCTTTTCAGAGCATTTCATTTCCAGCATGTTCCTGAAAATTCTCGGTGCGGTTCTACACTCAAATCACTGGTATGTCTCTGAGCATCACACAACTACGTGTTAAACGGCAAGTGAAGCATCATCAGCAAAGGGAAGAGTTTTGTCATTTGGGTTTTTTTTTTTTTTTGGTGGTGGTTTGGGGTTTTTGTTTTTTTGGGTTTTTTTTTGCTTTGTTTTTTAAAAGCAAAGGTGGCCAGGAACTTGGGGTTCTCCCTGCATTTTCCAGCAGAGCATATCTGCAGTACTACAGCTCCGAAGCGGCACACAAGGGACGCTTCCAGTTTTCACCAGTGTGAGTCCCAACATCAACTGTCCGCAGACAGCTGTCCCTGTAACTGGCATCCTGCAGCTCGTGCTGATGAGAAGCCAAAATAATGCACATTTCAGGAAAGCTGGAGGGCAGAACTGGCTGGGAATATTCCCCCTGCCAGTAGTGGAGATGTGTAGTTTTTTTTATTTAAAGCCACATTTTGGAGGGAGAGGGAGAATCTTAAAGGACCCTGTTCTGGGGAGTTAGTTGGAGTTTTAAATTTGCAGTAATTTTTTTTTTTGTTGTTGTTCTTCCTTTCCCCTGAATTGGTCTTTCTGTGAAAGAAAAACCACATTTTCTTTCTCCTTCCTCCTCAGGTGTTCCTGTTGTCATTTGCTGACAGTGACAAAGAGCTTTTTACATTTCAGTTTCTTGTAAAAGCTCAAAACACCTATAAGAGCTTCTGCCTAGAGACATGCAGCCACATGCAGTGGCCTGTGGACCGCCAAAAAATGCCACCAACTGATAATTAAACAAGATGGCCAGGTGGACATTTAAATCCTGTTAATCCATCTGATGATGTACATAGAAAGAGGGGAAGAAGAAACCAAAGAACAAGAAAAATCTCTTGTTTAGTGATAGAATCATAGAATCACAGAACGGTTTGGGTGGGAAGGGACCTTTAAAGGCCACCCAGTCCAACCCCCCTGCCAGGAGCAGGGACATCTCCAACCAGATCAGGTTGCTCAGAGCCCCGGCCAACCTGGCCTTGAACGTTTCCAGGGATGATCTCCTATAGGAAAAGATAAGCTGTTCCTATCAGGGTATTTTTCTAATTTTTTTTTTTTTTTTTCTTTTTGCAGGGTGGCATCAAACTTGGAGGCCACCGGCAAAATTACAAGGGTAACCCCAACAAATGGGATGCTTGCAGCTCCCACGACATAGGCCCACGGCCACTCCTCGTTGTCTCACCCGGGGAGGTCCGATGTTTTGAAGGAAGGACGGCTCAACCTTCAGATGGGTCCCCAAATCCTTTTCATCCTGTTGTGGCAGCTCAAGCGGATGAGATTTCCGACAAACATTTGTGCCAGAAATGGATATGTTATTACGGATATAAACACGGATGAGCCATTTTTAGTGAAGAGGAGGCAGTGTTTACTGTTTCTGAGCAGTAGATAGATAAATAAAAGTATTCTCAAATGCCTTCAGCTGCATACTCCTACAGGGAACTGCAGTTGTCCATAAAACCTTTACAGACCAAACATCAGTGTTTTTTCCTCACCCGGTGCTGCTTGCACCCCTCTGCTTCCACAGGAGCAGCATTTTCTTAGGAGGAAAATAATTAAGGCCCTTAATTACTGAAGTCCATCATGTTTTGGTGAAGTGTTTCTGTGCTACCGGTCCTTTGCTCAGCAGGAACTGGGAGGGAGCCACCCTGACTCCCCAGCATCTTCACCTCATCCACAGCCTGGGGAACGTTTCTGCTCACCGCAGACGTGACTTTGTACCGGTTGCGTACAGGTAGGGCATTCAACACTCTCACTTTGGAGATATCTCCAAACTAAATTATTTCTTGCAGGATACACGTAACAGCTACTCAGCTTCAGGCTTGCTCAGGAAATTACCTTGCATCTAAAAAAGGGGGGAAAAAAAAACCCCTCACCATAAATCAGCCATCTGCAGAATGTAAACTGGTGTAACGCAGCTCTATCAGCACTTACAGCGACAAGCCCTTCCTGAAGGTTTATACAACATTAACTTTTTTTTTTGTCTTTCCTAAAAGAAATCTTGTGCTATAAATCAAGAAGCTTTCCCGGAAACATGACAAAAATCCCCTCGTTGGTGCTGACCTCCAGTGTTCAGTCATAGAGCCCATAAAAAAGGAGTTTTCGTCGTTAATGAAAGGAACTAAAAAGCTGAATTTATCTGGGAATGTTTAGGGAAGAGGGTCACTTACAGCACATCGTCACTGCAATGCGAGGAGGTGTTTTGGGAAGAGTCTGACAGACGATGGGGGGGGAAGCAAGCGGGAGACCAACACACTCCCGGCCTTTACAGGCTCTGAGGATCCAGCATCGCGGTGAAACTCCTACTGAACCCAGCGGAGCAGCGAAAAGTATCACTCCATTTGTAAGACTTCTTTAACCACCTGTGTTTTCAGGTGTGCAGCACTGGTTGCCGGAGCAGAGGCTCTTCTCCAAGTGCGGCAACGCTTTTTGCCGACATTATTCCGCAATCCCGTTTCTACCAAATCCTGGACACAGATAACGCCGCTGCTGAGCCAACCCTGGAGCCAAGAAAGCACCACGACATCAGGCTTCTCCTCTTGGCTCCTTCAAAGTTGGTACAGATGTTCTGTTAAGAGCAGCACCCTCTCCCTCATGCACTCAGAGTAGCAGATAACTGCTAATTCTGTGAAATTTCAGCAACACAAGCGAGGGGAGATGCAGATATCCCTCTCATTTTGCATGGTTATATCAACAGTGGATATAAGGTAGGACTGGGGGAGAAAAACACAGGACTGGTTTCTCCCTGCAGAGTAACCTTTGCGAAAAGCAGCCAAAGAGGTGCCCCAGTGGGTGCTCCTATTTTTATTATTATTATTATTATTATTTCCCCACACACACTCATGGGGAAGGTACTCTGCAAGGCTCACTAGCAATTTGCAGTTTCTCAATACGTGGTGGATGTGTAAAGCTCTTTTCCTTCCTGTTTTGTCTGCCCCGGCTCTCAGGGCTTTCTGCAGCGTTATAAACCAGCGACGGTCTCCAGCTACGGTGCTTGGGGTGTCAACAACAGAAGCAGACAGGCAGCCAGACTTTTACTTGACTCTGTGACAAGATGAGCTTCGGTCTGGTTTTCTTTGCCCTCTCTTTTGCCATGCAGAGCTGCTCTCTTTTTAACCTGCTAAAGTGGGCCTGGAGACTTGACTCTGCTTCTAAAAAAACATCCTTGCCATGCCATAAAAAAAAGCCAGATAATGAAAACAGGAAGCCACAAGTGCTTTCACGCACAGTAGTTAGGCTTTAAAAAAAACAAAACAAAACAAAACAAAAAACCAAACCAAAACCCCCAAACATGCTGAGCTGCGTGTTCTGGCACAGGCTGTTTTCTGCTTCCCACCATGCACCAAGACATCATCCTGCTTTTCAGAGCATCACCATATCAGTACCCAGGTGGTAATTTTGCTCATAGCAAAGAACTCTTCTCATTTTGCTGTTACTGGGAAGCCTACCTGCAGCCAAACCTTCCTCCAAGAAGTCTTGCTAACAGACAGGAGAGGAGGAACTTCTCAGGGACCTTCGTCCCAAGGGGATTTGGACTAATCAACCCAGGAGGAGGCCTAGGACCCTGAAGTCTCCTTGGCGCCCCTCAGAAGTCAATGCCTATCTGCTAGTGAAGAGACCGCATTGCTCCCGTGCCCTGCTCCCAACCCGCCCCTGGTGCTCCATGCCCATCCTTCCCTCCTCTCCTTGGCCCTTGGTCTACCAGCCATGTGCTCGTGAAGGAACAGGGCAAGGGAAAAAACATTCTTGTGTAAGGAAGTTTGATTTCACTTTTGGGGATTTAAAACCAACAAACAAGTTATCCTCCCCTCCCAGCCCAGAAAGTCCCCAAAGAGGGACTTTCCAAATGCCAAAAGAAGGAGACAGAAGTAGCTTCTGCCCCAACATGGAGGCAGGAGCTGTGGCAGAATATGCCTCTCCATACATAACCCAACAGAGAAAATCACGGGGCTTTGGGAAGTGACTTGCTTTCTCCCATCTCACTCGTATCGCAGGTCCCACAGCCCTCTCCCTCCCCGTGGAAATACTTGCACCATCAGGCAAACGCACCGGAGGGTGCATTGACACTGCCCGGCCTCAACTCAGGTTGGTGTATAAAAGGCACAACTGGATTAAAATACGACAACAAGAAAGCACCAGTCCAAGGCCCGAGAAGGCAGGATGAAGAGATCATCCCTCGACAGCCCCTCCTGGTTCTCTGCCCGGTTTCATCACCACACTCCCCTCCTCTTCAGGCACGTTGCCCTCTCCATCACCATCTCCTCTCGCCCTGCCTTCCTCCACGAAAACACAGGACAGGGACATCCAGTCAAAGAAACCACATCAGCTCTAGGTGTGGGGCTTCTGGTGTAAACACTGTGGTCTGGAGAGGACGCCGATGAAAGCAGTGTTTTATCTCTCTCCAGCCATCTCCATAGGAATCATCTCACCTACAGCCAGCAGAAAGAGAGGAGAACTTCCAGAAGAGGGATCATCCCAACACAAAAAGCAGTACATAAGAAGACACATGGGCAAATGACTTGGAGAAAGTTTGTCCTGGCATAAAAAAAACACCAAAGAAACAACAAAAAACCCAGCACGGTTGTGCCGATTTCTTCCTGACGTTGCTCCTCTCCAGCAACATGGTGGAGAGGCGGGATGACGAACTTTTCTCCTCCGGCAGCGAGGTGAGATGGTGAGACACCGCTCACCTTCACAACACAGAATGGATTGAGGATTATGTTATTGTAAATAGAATTTTGAGCTAGTAACACAACGCTGTGAACAGGAAAAACACGCAAAGGCTTTCAGGCAAGGGTGTGCCTTATCTCCCCAAATACCCAGGGATGGATTATTTCTACGCAGAGCACTGCACACCGAGAGATTCGGTAACGTGCAGCGCTTCTCAGACCCTGAATGAGAAAATGACCTCATCTTTTTATCTTCAAAAAACCTCAGCCCTTCAGCTTCATAAAACTTCTGGAATTTGTTGTCTTACTTCCCCATCCCAGTGAGAAGGTAATTCTGCCTTTGTAAATATATTTAGAAGGAGAAACCCATCAAATTATAATTCTATTAAAACTGAGCTTCAAAGAGATATTAAAATTAACTGTACATGTACCTAATTCCAAGAACTGATTGCAAAATTGAAGGTGTATATTCATTATATATTCTGAATATATTTAAACTGACAATAAGTCTTATTTTAAATTATAAAGGCAAACTTTGACAAATGAACCACATGCTTGAAGATTAAAAGTGTTCACGCTGTATTAACAAAAAATATTTTTGCCCCCAAATTTATTTAAAATTAAGAACTGTCCCTTACTTTTCCAAGCAGTTCTTCCATATTCCGTATAAAATGTACTCTCATACTGTATTCTTTGACCATAACAACATGTAGATACACAAATTTTTAAAAGCTGTTATAATAGGTAAGCAAATAGTCAAAAAAAGCCAGGATATGAATAATTCATTATAACTTTTTTTCCCCAAACATTATTCTTTCCAACTCCATTACAGTTATATTGGACCTTTAGGCAGAAAACATTTCTCAAATGAATGTGTAACTGAGCAGAGTAACGTCTCCAAGGAGAAAAATCCCCTAGTTCATTTGTCAGTGTAAAACACTCAAAATCCCTAAAAACTGGGAAAAATACAGCAATATCTCTATTCTGTAGTTTGCAGTCACAGCCTGTCAGAAACAGATGAAACGCAAAAGACCCCGATTAGCAGAGCTAGGGATAGCGTATCCTTAGCTGCATGAAGCCAATATTCAACAGCATGCTCGCACGAAGGGAACAGGAGAACATTCCGCCGCAGCTGAACGAGCAAATGCACACCAGCATTTCTTCCTCCACCTCCTCTTCCTCCTCCTCCTCTTCCTCCTCCTCCTCCTCCTCCTCCTCCCTGCCCCTCCAAAATAACAACCCCACCAGCCACAGCAAACACTCAGGAAGAAAATTATAGAAATAAAATACTTATCTTTTTTTTTTTTTTAAGTGAATTTTCAGCTGGAAATCAAGGCGATGGACCATCCTGTAATTCATGGTGTGGTTTGAAGACACCACCACTCATCCTTCTCCTGCCATCCCAGTGCTGCTCCAACCTCGCTGCCCAGCCCCTTGCAAGATTAGCAGGGGGAGGCCCACCTCACCAATTACCCCTCCCTGCTGATGGGGTAATTAGCAGGAGAGGTGATTGCCCTCTCTGCCAGCAGCAAGGACCACATGGCCAAAGCCTCCTGAGGAAACCATCTGTGCAGAAGCCAACGCAAATCTGTTGAATTTGGGCAGTGGTTATCTTCAGCTGTGTACCTGAACTCCAGATGAAGACATCGCTCCGAGCTCGGTGAGCTCAGTCACGTTCCTGTCTGCAGGGGTGGGTGACAGGGTGAGCTTGGCACATCTTCAGCACGGCTTTTTTTTTTTTTTTCCCCAAGCTTTTTGATTGTGTTTGGGTTTCTGACACAAAGCCACACTGATAGAGATGCACGCTCCACGCTTGTCAGGGTTTTTGGTAATTAACTGCAGATGTACTCAGAAACAACCCACCAGTACTTCCCCTTACAGGTGAGCTGCATCTTCTGGTGCTAAGCCTGAAGATGTTCTCCATGACAAAGGACACCTGCACTGAAGGGAGCGATTTCATGGCGAGATGAGGCTGAATTTTGTGGCTGTGTGGGTCTGGTGTGGGAACCTGCAGTGATTTATGAGCTGCTGAGACTGTCCAGATTTGTGTTCGTTAAGAAGGTTCCAGCAGTTCATGTTCCTCCTGCCACAGGAGGAGATACGCAGGAGATTAATTGCTCCGAGTTCTCCCAGGCACCCGCAGCAGCTTCGTCATTGCGTAATTCGGGTGATAAGGAGATTTAGCTTCTAGGTAAACGCGAAAACTCTGACTAACTCCTCCAAGTTAATTGATAACTGAAGTAACCTGCCTGGAACTAACGGTTAGCTGGCTTCCTGTGGTTATTACGTGATTTTCATTAAAAATAAAATAAGGAATCTCCATAAAAAAAAATTGAAAACTGGATAGGATGGATTTTTGAGTCCCTCTCTCCGGCCAAAACCAGACCAGGTAGTACATAGAGCCGTGCTTCAGTTCTGCCCCAGATAAAGTCTCAGGATGACTGAAATTCATGAAAAGGTTACCCTGCGTCCTGCATATTTAACTTTCTCCTTTATGCAACACGGTATGATGTTCGCTGCTTTTGCAACAGAAAAATCAAAGAGTGTTTTGATCCCCAGTGCATCTTTGAGGAACCCTTGGAAGTTCAGAACATCTCCTAATATCGAAGTATGCTCTTCTTCCCACTTGATTTTTAAACACAAATCAGTCACACTTATGGGGACTTTAAATTTATTCATTTTAATTCAAATGTGGATGATTTCTGTTCTGGAGAAGCACAAAGGTTCGATCTCTTTGGTTACACAGAGTCACTGGGAAGAAGGGGAAACAGGATGACACTCATTTTAGAAGTATGTTGCATTTTTGCAAAGTCAGAGCATCGTTCACATTTGACAGTAATGATCTAAAACCACCTTTGTTTCAGACTTTAAAAAAAAAAGCTGGAGTAAGTGGAGTCAGTGGTAATCCCAGGGGAAGAAAATGCTTCTCTGTTTCCAAATTCTTTAGGTTTAAAGGTATAAATCATTCATCCTGCGAGGGGTGAGCTGACACACAGCTCTGAATCTGACGACGTTTCCCCTGTCCTTATTAATTAATGTCAGATGAACATGTCAGTATGAGCACGCGTTCTCCAAAATCTCCAATGTACCTTTATTTTGAAAAATAGCATCCTTTGACCTACCAGTAACACATCCCTGCCCGGCAGGAAAACTTGTCAGGACAGCCACTATATTAGTGTCGCATGTCTCGTAATTATTCCTGGGATGAGCAGATCAAGTGTTCTGCATACTTTTGGTGAAGAACGGTTATTGGACATTGACAAGCTGGACCTGAATCCCACCCTCTGTGTCCTGCTCAGTAACTTCCCCAGACAGAAATCCTCACCAGGATGCTGGATCAGGCTCACCACTGGAAATCCTGCCTCCCTCAAACTAATCTCATCCTCAGCTATTTTCTGCTTTCTGTTGGTACCTCTCCTGATCCAGTTTGGCAGACTTGAAAGTGAAGAGCAGTTTTCAGGTAGGACCCTCTGAAAATCCAATTTTTTTTTTTTCCTCCTGCAAACCCACAGCTGCTATCCCTTCCCTCTTGCTCTCACACATCATCTATGGGTCTCAGTACCAACAGCCTGGGAGGTCTGGACCAAAAGACATCCTTCGCGAGAAGAGCCAAGACGACAGAAAGATGACTTTCTCCAAGGTGCCATTCCTGCCTTCCCTTTGCTGGAACGAGCCCAGGAACACGTCACGCATATCAGCACTTGCCCATTCCTAGGAATTTCTTAGCGCTGCAGGAAAAGGTACCTGGGAACCGTCCTCCGCTTCCAGCGTATGCAGTATCGTTCTCCAAAGCGTGTGCTGAGGTCCTTGGCAAGCCTGTGTTCACCCAAAGGACAGCTGAGGTTCATCAGCTCTCTCCTCGAGTGCCAGGAACGGAGGTGAGAGGTACCAGATACATTTGGGGCACGTTAGCTAGGGCCACCCGAGATGCACAGTGCAATTCTAGGTTGTTTTCCCTCTCTCTTGTCTGTGCACAGTCCTCCTCGTGTGGATCATGGCCTGGAACTGTGATGGCCACATTTCAGACAAGAGGTGTGTCCACACTGTGCACTTTTCCCCTTTGAGCTGGGAAGCTTGCAATTAAAAGAGGAAATAAGCCACCACAATCAATATTTTGAGGCTCCAAAGTTGGCTCTGCGGCTCTTATTTCTGCAGTGTTTCCTTTCAGCGGTGAGGAATGAGACCAGAGGCAGAGATGGGTCACCATGTCCCAGAACTGCCTATAACACTCAGCCCTGCCTACCCTCCACCTCGGAAAGATTTATGAGTTCCTCCTTCATCTCATAATCCTTCATTTTTGCTCCGTAACCTCTGCTGAACCCACTGTGAGTCAGCAGGACTTGTCTGTTAAGGCAAGATGGATGCATGGCTTTGGAGCAGATAAAGCATGTTCCTAGGTCAGCCAAAAGGCGTTTCGGTGATATTAACCATCTCTTCTCCCAGCCCCGTACCCCAGAAGTGGGAAGGAGTGAGTTGAGGACCTGCATGAAGACGCTCTGGATGCCGTTGCCTCGCTGACCCTTCCCCAGACCGACTGAGGTCGCGATGCGACTGTGCTGCACAAAACCAAAGGGCATCTTCCAGCCCCTTTGCACAGATCCTGCGTCCCACAGCCGTGTCTTTGCCTGCTGGAGAAGTTTTCTTCCAAATGGGAGAAAAACATGAACATTGTCAATTGGTGTGTGTTAGGGATCGCATGGCTGGCTAGAATATTTACCCTGGGGTTCTGGCCAAACCCTTCCCACGTGGTCACATTCTGCCTCCCAAAGCTCTCCCAGAAGAAAAAAAAACATACCTAAAGTCAGTGCTGTAGTTTGCTTTAGAGGTGGGTACGTGTCAGGAATGAGAGATGGCTGAGAGCACTCCCATTTGCTCAAAAAGAGCCCCAGAGCTTGATGTGGGAAGTCAAATCTGCCAGCTTAAATCACTTTATTTCTTCAAAGTGGCCACTCTCGGCAAATATATCACGGTTTTAATTTAAAAGCCACGTTGCCCGCAAATGCCATTGCGTCAGACGTGGACCGCGGCTTCTTTCATCCCCGGCAGCGGAGGGCTGTGGGCCGCAGGTTTGAAAAGATGCTTTTCTTTGGAGATGCCCAGAGTTTCTTCAGCAGATTTCTCCCCCTCACCCCCCTCTCACCCCAACTTACTTTCACAAAAGCAAAAAAAAAAAAAAACCAAAAAAAAACAACAAAAAAAACCCCACACAACAAAAAAACCCACAACCATAAATGGATCCTGTAGTGTCTGCAATGTAAAGAATTAGCTGAATGGGAAGAAATGAACCATGGTCTTTATGTCCTAGTTACAGTCAGTGCAAACATTGCCGCTAATCCCTGTTGTTGGGGGGGACTGGGGAAGAGACACGGATAGATCCCACTGGGAACATTTTGTCTCTCTCAATCTACACTTGAGATCACTTTTTTTTTTTTTTTTTTGTGTAATAAGATTGAGTTGTATTAAGAGGCCTGCGGATAACGGAAAGCTGGGGGGGATATTGTTTGCCGCCCCTTCCACTGAGCGTAGCACCTACGATCTTCATATGCAGGGAGGTCTTAGCAACCCATTCATCTCAGGGGAGAAAAAGAAAGCTATTCATTCCCAGCAAATCCCATTTTGCCATGGCAACCCTCCCCTTCCCACCCCTCGCGCACAACAGTTGCTCACAGGGGCTGTTTAAACCAAGGAGACAAAACCAAACCATCGCCCATCCAGCCCTGGCATTTTCTGCTTTGAGTTAGCTGGCGGCCTCCAGCCTCCGCCCCAGGGCAGGGATAACCCAGGGACGGGGAAGGGAAGGGGTAAACATGCCGCGCTCTCACCTCGCTTTGTCCCCTGCCATCCTTGGTGGCATCACACCCCGTGTCCCCAAACAGGACCCACCTCAGAGATGGGGCGTCCTGTCCCCCTGAAGCTCCCTGGTGAGTCAGCAAAGGTGGGTTCTCCATCTCTCTCCCTCCCGGATGTCCCATCCCTGCGGAGCCATCAGACACATGGAGAGTGTTGGGGTTGGGGAACAGCACCCTGCACGGCCGAGTTTTTCTGGGACACAGAGACCCACATGCATTTTGATCTTGCACTCACACTGCATCTCTAGTTGCAAGTCCAACCAAAGCAACCAATTTAGGCTGGATATCAGGAAAAAATTCTTTAGTGAAGAGTGGTCAGGCACTGGAACAGGCTGCCCAGGGCAGTGGTGCAGTCACCATCCCTGGAGGTGTTCAAAGAACGTGTAGATGTGGCACTTCAGGACGTGGTTTAGTGGGCATGGTGGTGTTGGGTTGATGGTTGGCCTTGATGATTTTGGAGGTCTCTTCCAACCTTAAAGATTCTACGATTCTAACCATGAGCAAGAGGGAAATGACCTGTCCGCTGTTTCCCTGCAGAAGACTCTCTTCCAGCAATACATAATTCCTTGGTGTCGGTATTATCTGAACAGAGGCTGACTTTACGTTGCAGGAGACTCATCCAGCAAGCAAGGAAACACCATTGAAAATACAGCCGAGCCGTGTTGGGAAGACATGACCTCCTCAGCATGTGCTACACGGGCTTTAATTCTGCAGCATCACCTCTGCCGACAGCGGTACTTCCCACAGCTAAAAATCACCTCACTTTGTGGTTAACCTGAACTCATGTTTAAGAGAAAATAATGGATTCCTGGCATAAATACAATTTCAGTTAAAAAAAAATAGAATTAAGGACTGGTTTTGATTAAGGTTTAATGGGTTGTATTATTTTTATAAATGCAAAACGTCGGGAAATAAAAATAAGTGTTTGTAGCAGGTGTTTTTAGAATAAATCCCAGCCATACCACAGATTTTATCCCACACTTTATTGTTGACTGAGGTAAAGTAAGCCCTTCTGATGACCCAGACTTTTCCCTGCTACGTCCTGGGCATAAAACCCTCCCTCTCCACAAGCAAACAGGGTTAGTCAGTTGGTCACACCACAGCCTATTGGTATGTAGATATTTTAAACAGTCTCCAGCTCCTTTGGAAAATTGCTCTGCCTGGTTTTTTCAGAGTACACAACTGATTTCTTGATTTTCAGTGGCAGTCCTCCTTCAAAAGTTTCTCATCTCTCCAGAAAACCTTCCGCTTCCCAGAAGATCCAGCACGTACTGGAATCTACCCCCAGTTTTGCAGCCAAAAAAAAAAGTAACTTTAGAGTCAGATAAGATGCCTGGCTTCAGAAAAAAAAATGTCTGTCTCTGAAAGGAATATCTAATTCAGCGGAACTGACCATTCCTGGATGCTACTTGTCACCACTCACAAGAATAAGAAATAAATCCCTTAATGACAGAGCTTGGCGCGCACTGGACTCACTGCAATCGTGGGGTAGAGGGTGAGAAAAGGGAGGAAAAGAAATCCAAAAGCTTCTCCCTTCTCAATTTTTCGTTCAAAAGGCTACGACGTGAGCAAAAGCAGATTAAAACTAAGCGGCTGGTGTTACTGCTCCCAGCTGTCTATCCTGCCGCTTTCCTCTCCAGCGTCCCCGTATCCGTGACACAGACAGCCCGGCTCAAGCAACAGCTGTTAAACCACTGGAAATTTCACACAGATTTGGGGTTTCTTTCATATGTGAAGTGTAACCTGCAGCTGTTGAGCAGCTGCTCCGCCAGAGCTTAACCACCCGCGCAGCAGCGATGGGGAACCCGGGCGAGGGGGAGGACGAGAATTGGGGGGCAACCAAAGCACCAACGTTTGATCTGCGTCCATAAATCAGAGTTTCGCCCTTGGTCCACAGCACAGCTTCGTTCTGGCTCGGCAGCATGCTTTTGGGGTGAATCTCTGAAAGGCCCCCGCTCCCTTGCTTTGGTTTCTAAAAAGGGATTGGGCTTTGGATGTGCAAACCTGATGCTGCCCAAGCTCAAACCCAACTGGAAGATGTGTTGAAGAAGGGCTCTGACCTCGCAAACATGGACCCAGCCTCTGCATCCTGGGAGCCCTCAAAGTACTCAACCATGTGATATTCAGATTGAAAGATCTGCATGGCAGTGATACAGCAGGATATATCTGGGAGAGGTTAGGAGCCAAACTCTGTGCTAGTTGACTTTCTTGGTGAGAACCAGCATAGTTCTCATCCCTTGGCTATGCCAAAGCCTTAAGCGTTGACGGGCGCTTGGCTTTTGCTAGACTCCTCAGGACTGAAGTGAAGCCCTGGGTTCAGCACAGCTGCGTGGGAGCTGCAAGGACACCGTTTGCTCCTTCAAGCTTCCTTAGAAGCAAATGTAGCTTTAGCATCTGGGGAACGTGGCCTTTAGACTTCAAAAGCCAGGCTGAAACAAAAGGCTGCACTGTTAACAGCCACGCCGAGACTGAAATGATTCAGGTGCCCCTCAGCCAAACCAGAACATCCACCGCTGTGGCAGGGTTTGTTGGGATTTGTAGCTCCCAAACCACCCGAGCTGCCGGCAAAGACCAAGAGCTACCCTGGGGGCTGCTGTTTCCACAGGCTGAGCCACACTCGTGTCCTGGAGCCAGCCTTCTCCTACCCTGCTCTCCATACCTTTCTCCAAGGCAGTGAGAAGATGCTCCAGTGAGACTGTCCTAGGATCTGATGATAATTTTAACAGATTAAGCGTGACCATTGATTTAGAGTATCAGCCTCTTGATCAAGAACTGTCCCACCATGGGACAATTCCCATCAAGAATTGCCCACCGTGGCCAGAAAAAACTCTTAATTTTGCCGCAGTTCTCTCATCCACTCTAGACAAGCAAAGAAAACTAAGCAGAACAGCAGCAAAAATCTCTCCTTAGAAAAAACAACCAAGTAATTTTTACATCCTACCCTTCATATAAAGAGAGTTCGGGCTCATCCCATCCCATCCCCTATGGAGTTATCTTGCCCTCTCGCCAGTCGCAAAAAGGAGCTGCACAAAAGCTTAAGACAGAACCAGACTGCTCAGTCCTCCCGCTGTGTAAGGTCTTTGATGGACAACCACAAATGAATTTATTTAAGTCCATTTAAGAAATACTTATGAGAAAAGCTCCAGATCAATTCCAGTGGTGTTTTACCAGTAGTTCCTGACGAGAGAGACAAAACTCTGTACTGTCCACTGTCTAAAGTGAAGGGAAAAAAAATCCCAAGCAGAATACTACTCTGTATCCACTCTGCTGTGCACCGTGTTTTTGCCGCACACATTGTACTGCAAATGCTTTTTAAAATTTATTTGCATAGAATTAATTAAGAGTGAAATTCAGGCTGTACGTTTCAAGCAGTCGCATACACCACAGTTTCACTGAGGGCATACATTAAATACAAATAAAACATTTGCTCTGGTTTGTTACTTCATATCAGCCTCGGCCAAAAAAATATCACACTGTCAACACCGAACTGCCGGGGTGGAAAACACGGCTGCTGACTGCACAGCCCCTCACACGCACGCCTTGGGGTGGCGGAGCAGAAGACTTTCCAAAGAGAAGCGGTGGCAGCGCCGTTGGATGCACTGTTTCAGTTTAGGAATGGACCCAGAGCAGAACCTCGGATCCCCCCGCCCTTGAGTTTCCCAGAATTTTTGTATTTGCGTTACAGCATGACTTTTTTCTATTCCTGCCCTTTGACACGCTCTCAAAACCAACGAGGCCATTGAACTCCCACTGAGGAGCACTTAGAGAGGCTGGCACGTTTTTCCCAGAAGAAAAAAAAAATTTCCTACACAAAAGAAACACCACAACTGAAACATCCTCATGCCCAGCTATGTCTACCCCACAGGTACTGTGATGGGAGAGACTACACCTGTAGATATCAGGGTGGGCAGAAACGAGAAAATTTTCCAACTCAAGAGACAATTTCCTTCACGCAGCATCATCTCCCCAATTCTTTTATGGAAAGACTCTCACAGCTTTGGAATCAACTCTGAATTTATTTTTTTTTTTTTAATGTGGGAAATACTGCAACACTAATTGACATTTTTAATCAATGATACTGAAATACGCCTACGCGACAATGCTGATAAAATCTGCCAGTAATATTAGCATTGGCAGGACGGCAGCTATCGTTGAGGGCAGGGCAGCTGCAGAGGATGACAGGGATCCCTCAGCCAGCCAGACGTATTCAGACAAATCCCATTTTCACTTAGCTGCACGGAAACTCGCAGTGGCAGTTGTTACCTGCGTGGTGGGAAAATGTGTTCGGGAAGGTTTCAGCTGGAAAAGATGCACACACAACGATATTGCATTGATGACGGACCTGCAATAATTTTGAAAAAGGTGGTAGCAATGCCAAAAAAAAAAAAAAGAAAAAAGGATTAGACAAATTATTTAAGGGTAGTAGAATTATTCTCAGGTCTCTGCACCAAAAGGAAGGACAAAAAGCAAAGGCAGTTGCATATTCATCCACCTTGGTGTGGGGTTCGCAGCTCTGGTTGGGGCTGCGTTGTCCCCCAAGCAGAGGTGCTGGGACACAAAATCAAAGGATGGTTTGGGTTGGAAGGGACCTTCAACACCATCAGTTCCAACCCCCCTGCAAGGAGCAGGGACACCTTCCACCAGACCAGGTCACTCAGAGCCCCGTCCAACCTGGCCTGGAATGTTTCCAGGGATGGGGCATCCACCGCCTCTCTGGGCAACCTGGGACAGTGCTCCACCACCCTCACAGTGAAGAATTTCTTCCTTTCAGCCACACACCTAGCTCCTGAGCACGGCAGGGTGAGCTGTAGGCACCAAAGCGTGGGGGACTCCTTGCCAAAATGGCCTGCCTACGCATGCACGGGCACAGACAAACCCAAAGTGCCCCTACAGCCATCACCCAAGACCTGCCATTTGGGGAGAGCGGGATGAAGTCCCCAGGACTGCTTGGAGTTGAAGCAGGGGGGAAAACAAGAAGGAATGGGATAATTTTCCTTTGCTGAAGAAGCCTTTGGCACCGTGAATCAGCCTTTCAGTGGGACACACCACTTAGTAAGCAATACAAGAAGGATTCTCTGAAGCATGTTCTCTCCTTCTCAGAGAGAGAAAAACCTCCAGAATCACATCTTGTTCTTCCTGCTGTGCTAGCCAACCCTGATCTTACTCAGGGGACGGCTTTGTCTTTCTCTGGTTGCGTCAGGATATTTGTTGTCACAGCACCAGACAGTTTTCAGTACTTGCCTAATGTTTTAATCCTTCTGCAGAAGCCGGTGTCCCTCCAAGTTGATTTCTCCTCCTCTTGCTGAGGGCTGAGCAAGCGTCAGAGCAGCCTGCGACCTGGGACATGCCAACAAAGGCCTAGAGGAGCAGAAAAGCCACCAAGCAACACATTTAGCCCTCCAACCACCTCCTCAAAAGAAGGGGTGCAATCCATGGACATGAGGGCTCCCAGCCTACAACCCTCCCTCTGTAAAGACTCCACATGCTCCAAAGAAAAAAGGGAAGCAGCCACCTGAGAAGTTAAATCCATTTGGGTAGCAGAGCTCAAATTAGAGTCGTATCTCTCAGGGCTTAGAAAAACATTTGTCCCGGTCCTCACAGCCTCACCGCCGTGGCCAACTGCTAACGGCCACCACGCCGGAGAGGGATGCTCCATGCTTGAAGGTCTTTGCTTCTTAGTAAGCCCTTGGAGAAATTCAGCATAATCTATTCACTCTATGTACAACACGATGTTTTCTCTCCAGCTCCTGGAGCAAAACGAAGGGAAGCGCCAACTTCGACTTGTTTATTTTTATTTTTATTTTTTCCATTCTTAGAGTTGTACAGTGTAAAGCTCATTTGCTTAACAGCCTGCATCGTAGGGCTTCCCTTCCGTCTGAAGGCTCCTCATAGACACCTTGCAATAATTCCATGCTTATGAAATTGTTCCAACCTCTGCAGCTCGGCTCTCCTTTGAACAATGCATTCTCTGTGAGCCCCTGAATAGAAAACATCAGCCCATAGTGATAGAGCTCCAGTTAGCGCCCAGCCCTAGACATGGGATAAAAGTGCTTTTCAGTGTGTACTTGGGGAAAAAAAAAATGTCTTTTAATGCTCACACAGTACTCCTTTTAAAATGCTAACGCCACTTACAGCTATTGATAGGAAGAAGTTGGACTAATCTTAGCAAGAGGTTCCCATGACCTTTCCGTATCTGCAACACTGCAACTTTTCTTAAAATTATCTTTGCAGGGAAAACAATGTAAAATATACCAAAGGGTTTACAGCAGACAAACGAGTGCTTGTTAAGAAGCCAAAATATTATAAGTAGAGGTTTTTGGTGTCTTTATGGTACTGAAGCAAGCAAAAATTCACGGCGATCAAGTGAGAATATTGAAGAGCAAAATAAAAGTGAGCCGAAAGGCTGAGCAGTGGTTTCATACAACGTGAAGGATACCTGGGGAACTCCCTGCCCTGTGATACCGTCTCAAATTAGCCGTTAAAAATGAAGCAGCAGGGATGAAAGACCGTGACCCCCTTCACTTTCTTTGCAACAATTAAAAAAACTCAGGGGCAAAAAAAAAAGAAGTTTCAAAACGCCTTTTGTTAGGAAGCAAGCCCATGAAAGGTTGGGACAATCAGCGGATTAGAGATGGTAAAATGACTCTTTAAGGAAATTCACATCAAGCAGCAGCACTGGGATACCAGATCTAAAGGAAGAAGAGGCTGAATTAGAGAAAAAAAGAGAAAGACAGAAGGAGATGTCTCCTCCTTGATGTCTTTGTGTACAGTAAACTGTGCTCGCCGAGAAACTATTCAGCACCTCTGCCAAACAAAGCTTTTCTTCTGGCCTCTACATGTTGTAGCCGTCCAGGCAGACCGAAATCCCGAAGAAATATGACAGCTGGAATAAAATCCTGGCAGAGCAAGTACATCGATGTGATACCAAATGGTAACAGGGAAAAAACCAAACAACCAACTTTGAGGGACTAGGAGATTGTCAGAGGCCAGAATCGAAAGGAAATGGAATGCAAATAGGTCTTGTGGTGCAGGGGGGGGAAATCACGCTCTTGAAATATGTCATCTCCTGACACATTTTGGGGGAGTAATACCGAAAACCACGAGCTGTAAAACAGTCGTCTCTTTCCAAGTGGGAAGTGCACAATTTCAGAACCAGACCTTTTCCATACAGAAATGATGGGAGAAGCACTTCATTCTTTTTACAGGGTGGAACAAAAAAAAAAAAAAAAAATCAAAAAACCACCGAGGTTTGCCACGGTGCAGGTAGGGCTACTGCCAGGGGGTTTGTGGTGGTACCCTTTGGAAAACTGTCCATAAACCTACTGTTTTCTACATATATTTTAATATTTTTAAACAAAAGCAAGCTGCTTTTGATGCAACCAAGTGCGCAAATATATGCAAAATTGAAATAGACTCCTTTAAGATTTTCATCAGGCCTGGGACACGCCACCAATAGCTCTTTACAAGCTGTCCTTTTAAGATTTTTTTTTTTACATATATATGGCGCTGAGGAGACAGGCCCTGCAGTTTCTACTCAAGTAAAACTCTTTTTCTGCTGTCAGTGATTATTTTTTTTCCTAGTAAAAGCAGTCATTATTTTTACTAGCAACAGCTGTTGTCCTGAAGGCGGCTCCGCAGCGCCCGTTCTCCTCATTAGATGTGGCTGGTAAGCCCTTCGGTCTGGAATGCACCAACCCAAACTTGGATAGTTTTTTTTTTTTTTTTTCTTCTTTTAAATCAGGTGCAGCCTTGCTTGCCTAGCCCTTGACCAGGGATGAGAGGGGCCCGCGTCCGACCCCTTGCTCTCAGAAACAGCTCGGTGATGTTCGGCACCGCGGCATCTCGTCAGCAGCAGAATAACCTGAGGGGATGCAGTCGGGTAGCACTGCTCATGGCTGGGCACTGCACATGGCCAACCGATGGAGAAGAGGTCAACAAAGCCGGACCAGACCAAAGACCACGGCTTGGGCACCTTGAACATTCACAAGCTGAGTATCCCCCGCACCAGCCTCCCGCTGAGCATCATCAATGGAATTTGGGCTCCTAAACCCCTTGGTATTGCTGGGAAACTCCGAAAGAGAGAAAAAGGGTCCTTTCCCTGCCGTTCGGTGCATTAAAGATTTGTGATGCCAGACATTTCGGTTTCTTACATTCAGCCTAAAGGCCTCTTTGTCTAATGCGACTTGTTTGTAATTATTCAAGCTGCTAATTTTACTCTTATGTAAATGATGTCGGGAGGCAAAGCATGAAGGCAGCGAGGCACGTATGGGATAATGGATGGCAGGAGGGAAGAATGAAGCTAGCACAACATGAGAACGGCTCTGGGTGCCGAGCAGATTCCAGATTCCCAGATTCCTGCTTGTGGGATTCCCTAGAAATTCAAGTGGTACAAGCAAGTTCATCTTCAGATTAACAACCGAAAAGTTGGAAGGGTGAAACAGGTGAAACAGTCCCTCTCATCTGGGGAAATAAAATAAATAAATAAATAAATTGGTTCTAGTGCCACAGTCCTCCCCAAATCAGCCCCATCACTGTCTATTTTAGCACTGGGGTCTTCGGTTCAGCCATTCCAGAGGCACAGCCCTTGGAGATGGGTGAGTCAAGACTTCTGAGGACATCCTGTCTTCACTTACTCTGCTGGCAAAACTTCAAATGAGGCCTTATAAAGAAGCTCGTATTTTTTCCACAGCATCTCCACCTGACGGCTGAGCGGCCATTCCTAGGGAAAACGCCGTGTTTCGCACGCAGCCACCAAGCGCTGGCTTGCTTTTGGATGCAAAGTAAACACAAGCAGATGCACACAGTAATTAACGGGCGGCTACCCTAGGCTCTCCTCTTTTGGTGCTGGTATTTACCCACATAACCAGCACTCGTTTTCCATCTTAAACCTCATTAATAAGAGGGGTTTGCACTCACACTGCACGCCTCAGCTATCTGGCTGGCTGCACCGTCTGTTTTGCAAGCCATGAAGATCTCAAGAGAGGACAAGACTGAATTTCCACAAAACATTGATGTTGTTACTTATCTCACACAACACAGAAAAGTGCTGAAAAGCAAAACGCAGCCTTTAACAGACCTACCAGGAGTTCAGAAATTCAACAAGTCAATAGACTTCAGCTCTAATTTGTTCAACTGTAAACCTTCACTTACGAGCCACAGATGTGGGCTGAGGTTTTCACATGTCCCTGTTAATTTTCAGCATAATGGGTCTGAACCCTACGGCCAGCTTTTTCAACTCTTATTATTTCCTGCGCCTCTGACATTTTCCCACGGAAGGCTTGGCCTCGTGTAGGGGAACACCTATTGCCGGCGCGTTTCCTTTTCTTGGCTACCTCGCACAGACCCTCCCAACAAAGCAGCCATGGGCTTCGTCACATAGTGTTTCTAGGAAAAAAAAAAAGTTATAAACTCAGCTAGCGAAGTAAGGATAGAGTTTTACTGATATGTCTTTAGACAGCTAGGCAGGGAGAAAGCAGCCAGAGGCCACTGAAGTGCTAGCTAAGATGTGGACATTCACAGGAGGCTTCAGCAGGACACAACTTCAGCTCTCTCCAGCCCATGCACCATCCCACCACCCAGCCACAGAGAACAAGCCACGGAGCTTTCTTGAACAGACACACACAACTAGGGGGACTGCAGCTTGGACTGGAAGGGTCACAGATTTTGCTCCGGACCTCTTCCTCTTCCAGATTCCACCTTCTTTCCAGGAGAAAGAGCAGCACGTGCCAAACTGCTGAGCCAACTAAGCACCATGTCTGTAATTAAGCATAATCTCAAGAAGGTATTTTCTTCTTGTATCTTCTTTTATCTTTGTTCCTTTATTCCAAATCTATGTTTTCAGCCGCATGTGCTCTTTCATCTGTCTGTCTTGTCTGGTGTTACAGCTGGGTGAGTGTGAGCTGAGACACAACAAAGTGTTCTCCTCCTCTGGGGTTGGTGACTCTTCAAACTGGGATACAGGGATGTGATTCCCCAGCTCTACCTCCCCAAAGCACTGGTTCGATGGACACTGAGTTTTCTTCAGGTCAGACACTAGAGTCATGAGCTGTTGGTGGTCAGGAGTAGGAGGGAAAAAAGTGTCTCCAGTGACCAAAAAAACTCTAGAAAGGTCTCTAACGTGCAGCAAGACAGTTGAAAGTGTGCGTGAACCCATGGTCCCTAAGAAATGTGCAGTGCTTTCCACCTAATACCTGCTTATTATTCAGCAGGAACATCATCATCCTCACCTATGCCTTGACATGCTCCTTGGCCCAAGTGCCTCATGAAAAGGTTGTCTCTAAGTCAAAAAACAGTCTACGTTGTGTGGCACCAGCTGATGCTGTTCAGAAGCGTTCTTCAGCCTTTAAATGCTATTTTTGTTTCAGCTCCCCCGCTGCCATCTGTCTCGACATGAGCCATCTCCCACACATAAAGCCTTTCAGCTCCACCAAGCCACAATGGGCAACTCTGTGCATAAACCCCTCCATTTACCACACAATAAAAACCCACTGCATCTTGAAACGCAACTTCTTAGGAAGTCACCTGACGGGCCTATTCCTTATTTCCTGCCCAGAGACACCCTCTAGTCCTCAATGACTACAGCTCAGGGCAGCAACCCGCCCCTCACAATTCCCATTTACCGACTGGGCTCAAGAGCACAAAATGGGGCTGAGAGCACAGAGGTGTCAGCAGCCCAGTTTCAAATTGCTCCAAGGTTCTGCTGAGCTTCACAAGCAATAAGTCACCTCCTGTCACATATCCTCACCCCTGGCCATCCCCTTTTTCAATGGTTGAGTTGAGGCTGCGTGACTGAGTGAGTTGTAAGAGAATAAAGTTATTCCCCAATTGTGATTTTACACAGTCACCTTTCCAGTACTTTCTGGAACTCAAATTATAGCGAAATGACACTTTGGAAATGAATGAAATGTACTGAAAACCGAAATGCTTCCGTACTTGTTCGACAAAGCTGGTACAAAGCTACTGAACAGCTGCTCTGCATGGGGCCGAAGTTTTCCCCTCCCGGGCAGGATGCTAGCACAAGCTTTCGCTTCCACATGGAAACCACACGTTACCGCCTCGTGTTCCACAACTCATCAGCACCATCGCATCCCTTCGCAGAGCTGGAAGCATGCCCAAAGAGCCTTCACAATCACTTCGCAGGCATCAAACAGCAGCGAAGACATCTCTGTTTCCGTCGCGCGTCTTCTGTATAAACTAAAAGCTCGGCCAAGCGGTGGAATTACACAAAACCTGAGCCTTGCGTGCCCAAAGCAGACCGATACTTTTCATGACAGGATAATAAATGAAATCAGAGCTGCCTCACTCTTCTCCACGCTTACCACTCCCTGAGGTTCACGGTGTTTAGTAGCTTCTTTAAAATCTTAGCTCATGGGTTCCCGTGCTTGCAGGAAAAATCTAGCTGTCGCCAGCATAAAATCAAAACCTGTTTCTTGTAGATGCCGGAAAAACAATGATGGAAAAGCTCAAAAATTAAATGGTAAACAAACCTCAGCGAACACTTCATTTCAAACAAGCCACTGTGATTTCAAGCAATTTTCTGTGCTGGGAAGAAGAGATAGGGAAGTGATTAACTCTTAATTAATGTAAGTGAGAGAGTCAGCGCTAAAGCCAACAATGAATTCAAATGCTTCTATAAGACAGAGGTGAGGAGGGACTGTTTCAGAAGACACTTTCGTTTCTGGAAATGGGCTCCTGGTCGAGTTCAAGATCTCTAGGCACTACTTCTACTGTGCTGTCCTGTAATATAATCACAGAAAATCAGAAGGAATTATTGGGAAGCAAAATTTTCTACCATGCAACTTCCCCAGGAAATAACTGGCCAACAAATGAGCATCAACAGAACTTCTTTTTTTCCAGGATGGTTTTTTTTTTAATGTCTAAATCCTGATAACTACAAAAATGAGAAACTAACAGCACCAGCATCCAGGATGGTTCTGCCTCTATAAAGTGTTAAAATAATCAATTTTCCAAATTTGGTTTGGGGGAGGGAAAAAAGTTGCAAAGTGTCTATTTCAGAAAAAACATTAGCTCTGGATACTGTGTTATTTGAGGATTAGGCTACAGAGATGCTAATCAGACACCATAATAATTTCAAGGTAGGCAAGTACAGAAGGGACTATTTTGTTACTGTCAGATTATAGCATTTACCACAAGAACATTCAGCTACAGGTGAAAAGCAAAATGCATCTACCTAGGGACGTAGTCCATCTTTAGAGATTGGTTTGAGGGGAAAGAAAAAAGGGGGAAAATAATGATTGAGGATGTGGGTTTCTTCAGAATGGCAAAACTTAAGCCGGGTATTAATAAGCTTCAACCAGCAAAACTAACTGTCATTCATTAATAGTTTTTTTAAAATGGTTTTTATGAATGCTTACGTGCAGGACTGCTATATTTGATTGTCCCCGAAGTCCTAGCTCCCAGGCCTACAGCAAATGATCCAGGCATGGGACTAGGGCTCAGCAGAGATTTTGTAATGTTTTACCAACATGAGATTGCACTGGAGGGATTTCTTTGAAGAGCAGCAGCTGATGGCAGCAAACCAAATTCCCCAGCTAACATTTCAAGGAAGTGAGAAGTGTCTCAGCCCATGTTGAAAGTTTCTTCTGTCGCTGCGTGGCGTGAGCATATCCGTTGAACTAATTCTGCAAAAATTCCCCTCGAGTAAGTGCTCTGAAACTTTCTCAGAAGATGAAACCCTGCAAATTTCTCTTTAACGAGAAATTTCTGTCTGTGAGAAGTGTACATTTGCTGAAAAAAAAACCCCCAATATTGCTTTGCAGAATTTACTTTGTAGTTGAGTTTTTGTTTAAATACTTGTGCGATGATAGGCTATCCTTTCTCCAGTCAATGACCTGGAGAGCGAGCAGAGATCCCACCAACCCTTCCCGGCTTGCAGGACGGGATGCTTTAACGGCACCCAGTGCTTTTACAGGCCGGTGCAGCCCTGTAACACTCATCTTATGCAACAACACATTGGGTAACACGCAGAATTACAGAAGAATTTGGGTTGGAAGGGACCTGCAAAGGCCACCCAGTCCAACCCCCCTGCAAGGAGCAGGGACATCTCCAACCGGATCAGGTTGCTCAGAGCCCCGGCCAACCTGGCCTGGAATGTTTCCAGGGATGGGGCGTCCACCACCTCTCTGGGCAGCCTGTTTCTCCTCTTAAAGAGGGGCAGCACACGTACATGGTGGTTTTTGGCCACAGGGTGTTATTTGTCCATGGACTGTAGGATGAGTCTTTCATCAGAGAGATCCTGATGGTGACGCGCCTGGTTGTCAGTCACAATGAAGGCTCTTTCCAGCTACCCCTGCCAGAAGCCAGGTACTTTGAAACCCCCGCCCCAAGCCTCTCCCAGCTAATGTGAAACACATGCAACGGCTAGAGAGTGATAAATAACGGGAAGAGATAACGACGGCAAGATTAGCTAAGTCTGCTGGCTGAACCACATTCAGATAAGCACTCTCAGCTCCCCTGGCCATCCAGGGAAGCTGTCACAAGTTGAATCCCATTTCATCTCTCCTCGGCATCTTTTACACCACATGGGCTGAAGCCACCCCGGCCGCAGCACTACCTTCCGAGTGGAACACACTCAGCCCAAATCTCGCTCTTATTATTCACAAACAGTAATTAGAGAGGTCTTTCTCTACCCGTGTGGTATGCAGCAAAGCTGGCTGCATCGTTCACGTTGCTAAGTGGCATCAACCAGTTTGGCCCCATCCAAGGAGCTCTTTGTCCAGGAGATCCCCCACCCAAGAAGGAGATCATGTACCTTGAGGGCTACCAGCTCAGAGCTCCTGTTGGATGTGGGATGAGCAAGATTGTACCATTCTTTGGAGCGGAGCCCTCAGCAACCATTGCTATCAGCTCTCCCTTCAAGGCACATCTCAGAAAATTATTTTCCAGCTCCTTTCCATATGAAAAGCCATAAAAATGTGAATGAACCAGTCGGTATGGCTGAGACCAGCTACACTTTGTTCCTTCACCAGGATGAGAACAGCCTTCCCAACACATATATTTGATGAGAAATGACTTGGTTTAGTGTTGGTAAAGCTCAGGATAACATTCATCCTGGCACAGAAGCAGAAGAGAGGTGGATGGGGTCTTTTAGGTCTGACGAACAGCAAGTTTTTTTTTTTGAAGTTTCATTCCAAAAATACTAGAACAGTATTTACTTGTAGAAATATTTAGTTCAGCCTGGGAGTGCCCTTCCGGAAGCCGATGTGGGATTATTTACCTAGGCAGAAAATCGCAGGGTACTGTGTCCAGTTCTGGAGCCCCCAGCACAAGAAGGACATGGACCAGTTGGAGAAGGTCCAGAGGAGGGCCACGAAGATGATAAAAGGGCTGGAGCACCTCTCTTATGAGGCCAGGCTGAGAGAGTTGGGGCTGTTCAGCCGGAGAAGAGGAGGCTCCGGGGAGACCTGAGAGCGGTCTTCCAGTACCTCAAGGGGGCCTACGAGAAAGATGGGGAAAGGCTGTTTAGTAGGGCCTGTTGCACTAGGACGAGGGGAAATGGTTTTAAAATAGAGGGGGGTAGATTTAGATTAGATATTAGAAAAAAATTTTTTTACAATGAGGGTGGTGTCACACTGGCCCAGGTTGCCCAGAGACGTGGTGGATGCCCCATCCCTGGAAACGTTCAAGGCCAGGTTGGCCGGGGCTGTGAGCAACCTGACCTAGTCAGGGATGTCCCTGCTCCTTGCAGGGGGGTTGGACTAGATGACCTTTGAAGGTCCCTTCCAACCCTAACCATTCTATGATTCTGTGATTCTATGATTCTATAATCAGGCAGGAATAGCATCCCCTCAGCCAGGATCTGATCCGGTCACCAGTCAAACAACCGGCCTGGGTAGAGCAGCCCGTAGAGCCAGGTAATAAAAAAGCCCTTTTCCCTCCTGCCCCGGAGGAGGATGCAAGGTGAAAGCTATTGCATCTCCTTGCAGAGCTTCCAAGCAGGGTGAGATGATGATGAAGGTAGCTCTGCTCACACGTCCTCCACTGTCCTACCCACTTCTCTTTGGCAGGAGCATATTAGGACCACAGGCATCTCCTGTCTTTTGGGTATCTGTATTCGGTGGAGAAAAGTCCATCTGAAGACCTAACAAACAGCTTCTGATCACATCTGTGCTGCTGTCAACGCACCAGGCCGAGCCTTGCTGAATGCTTTCACTCCCTGACAAATTTTTGATCAAATTCTGCTGGGATATTGTCTCAAGCACTTTTCCCAAGATATGGAAGGAAGCTCCCAACCCCAGCAGTCGCCTGCTTCAGCCAAACACCATCTGGGTCCTTCTCTCTTTTTTTCTCTTTTTCCTCCTCTCCATTAAGCCAGCTCTGATCTGATGTCAGGAGGTTGCTACTGCATAATTTGCCCCTCTTCCCATCCTCCCCATCACTACTCTTGCACTTTCCCTGGCAGCTGCGGTAGCAAAGGTGTGTCAGACTTGTACCCTTTCCTTCCTGCAACGAGGGTTGTAGGTCAGGAGGGTGGCAGAACACAGGCTGCCCGAGATGTCCTCAGGCATCCCCATGCTTGCTGTCCAAAGGGGATGAAGGTCTGTTGGCACAGCCAGGACCATGGCATTTTGGTGGGGGTATCACGGATGGGGCTGCAGCCCCCTGTACCCTGCGACATATTTTTCCTAAGGGTGAAAAAAGAATTTCATCCTCTTTGGTTCCAGAGTGTCTCATGCAGACTAGGAGGAACATAGAGAGTAACAGAAAACAGAAATATTTCCCAGACCTGGCAACCCCGTAGCCGATAATGAGAAACACTTTCTCCAACAGAAGACTTCCAGGGATAGAAACATTAAGAAATCGCCTTAATGTTAAAAATCAAGACAAATTATTCCAACTGAATACAAGGATTACATAAATCTGTGAATTAGTCCCGGCGGTGGAAGGGGAGAGACAACAGGCATCTTGTTGGGAGGCCATGCAGAAGTGGGTACCGCTCCAGTAAAACCTTGGCTAAGCTGTTGGGGGCCGACCAGTCCCTGTTTTACCCCAGTGCCGAATAGCTATGGGATCCTGGGGTCACCATCCCGGCCAGGCAGCACTGCTGGAATGCAGGCAGGACACGGGAGGGACTCACGCACGGAGCAGGAGGTGGAAACCAGGAGGAGATGGAAACCTGCTTCAAAGCAGCCTCAGATAAACGCCACAGCTAAAAAATCCCCTGAGCCAACTGCTCCGCAGCTCCCAAAGTTTCCATCTTTGTCCCAGATAGGAATTCTGCGATAAGAGTGCCAGCAGGTATGCGGAACCCGCAGAGCATTTACAGGATTGCATTTCGCCCAGGACAGCAGCGATTTGTGCTTCTAGCGCGGTTAAGAAATTCCACCCCCCTCCCAGCCGGCGCCTCCCTACTTCTTCCCCTGCCCTATTTGCATAAACTAACGCGGGTGCAGAATGATAGAAACTGTATTAATAATGGTCTTTTATGTGGGTTTAATCATCTCTCAGGATCTGTCAGACCACAAACTTGAAACTCTTTATGAATGTGACTCACTCCCGGAGCTCACGTTCATTGGCTGACAGACTCTCCTGATTTCGCCCCGTAAAAATCCTTTTCCTATTGGAAGAGAGGGCCTGAGGTGCTACCTATGCTGCAATTGAAGTTCACTGACTCGAAGTAACCCCAGATACCGGTATCACATGATTTTATACTCCTTCATTCATCCCTGAGCAGCCCGACAAGAAACACTGACCTCTTTAGCAGAAACCCTTGCAGAAATTCCCCTTTGTATGGATACACTTCCTACTTTTGCAGCCTGTTTTACAGAGTAAGACTATCTGCAAGACTGAAAAAAAAAAAAAGGTTATTATTTTTTCTCTTCAAATGTATTAAACATCTGTATTTGCCATGGTGCACTTAAAGAACAGGATTTTGATGAAAAGCCTCAATCTGTTCTGAGTCAGTACTGGACCCCACTTAGGAGCTGGTGTCCGACCTGGGGATGAGTGCAGTGCAGCTAGAGATAAATGGATTTTAGAAACATTTCTCATGTCAAATGCGGGCTTTGCAAGTGATTCATAAAGAAGAAAACTGATACCTATGGATGCTGTATGGCTCAGCACTAGCAATTTAAGGTGAACTGAGTTTTTTTAAATATTAAAACTTATTGGATTGCTGCACTGTACAAAGAGCTCTCAAGTTCCTGCTCTTCTGCCTCTCCCAGAGCTGCAGAGGGATAGAGGATCCCAGATCACGGTCACAGTGTTCTGCACACATAAGCCACGGAGCAGATTAGAGGCTCACGAACATCATCACATATCGCAGCCCGGAAAAGCAGAAAGGAGACGTTTCCTGGTTACAAAAAGCCAGGAAATATCAAACCCGGCAGAGGCGTCAAAGTCGAACCCTGAACGCAGGTGACAGCTCAGCTGCTAAAGAGGAAACTATTCCCAGGGGGACATATACGGATGTACAGATTTGACCTCTTCACCCAGCATCTGCTTCTCAAGTTCACCATGAGCCTGGAGAGGGGTGTCTCCGTTGTCCATGTTTATTTACGCACCTCCGTTCCTAGCACTACATGGAGCATCTTCCACCAGCACCGCAGCAAGCTCTTCAGGTAACCTCCCAGGTTACCATTCCAGAAATCCACCCCGAAATCTGAACAAGCTCACTTCAGTGACACATTTACACCAGCTAAACTGCCTTATTAGAAAATTCACAGCAAAGCAGACGTGCGAGAAGTAAGTGCATCCATAAATTGCTTCTCCAAGGCGCGGCACTTCTCTGCGGAACAGGAGGTAATAAAAAGCTAACATCACCACGGCTTGTCCTCCCCAAACTGAGCATTGCTGGGTATTTTTCCTTCCTTCTCTGCAAGGAAGCTGGTATGAGGGGTCAAAGAGGAGCGGAAAGTCCCAAAGATGGATGGATGGATGGAGAATTAAAGGATGTCTCTTCTCTAGCTATCCACTTTGGACGCAATAGCCCGCTTGCAATACCACAGACTTCCTATCTCATAGGAAAGGTTGCTCACATCACCACTTTTTCCATTCTGTATTTGCACATATTTGTCTTCCCAGCGAGCTGTTACCACGTCAATGTTGGCAAACTCCAATCCAATGTTGACATCTTTTGCAAACACCCGCTTCATTCAACAAACAACATTAAAAACCACATCAAACTATCTGAGATGTCAGCAGAATTAAATGATATGCACATAGATATTTTCCCAGCATGCTCACGAACTGGAGAAAATGCTTAATTACCACAGATTAGCAGACCTCATATGTTAAAAAACTAAAAAAACCTCAGCCTTAAATAGAAACAAACATACTTATTTGGTCATCGTGACACTAAGGTCAGCCCTATCCCCCTGCCAAGCTCTTTGTCAGCCAACCTTACTGGAGTCAAACGTGCCTACAAATGGTTGTGCAGTCATCCGCACGTGGTTAGCAGTTGGGCAACGCTGGGAGACACCGCTGTGCCACATCCACCACGTGTTTCAGAGCCTTGAACCCCCCCCAGCTGCCGTCATACCGTGCTGAGCGGGAGATGCAGCGGGGCAGCTCCTGAAACGCGCTGTCTGCATGCGTTCTGAGGAGCTGATACAAGAGGAATGGAGATGCAAAGCCAACCTGGCAATAAAAAAAGTGCCCAGCCACTGTACAAGCTATAAAAACCCGAAGCCTAATCAGTGACTGCCAGCGCTCACATCTGGGTTCACTGAATCCATGTCATGGCTTTGATTTGCTGTAATTTACCTGTGAGACAAATTGCTCAATGAGCTGCCTCAGCTATAAAGTAGATAAAAACACCACCATTTCATGCTTTTTAGAAAACCTGAAGCACATGGATATCTCGATGGAGGTCAGGCTTTCCAGTGCTCGAAGATGCCTGCCCCGGAGGCTGTGGGGCTCCCCACGGCTACGTGCACGGCAGACTTTCCTAGAAGCCTGCTCCAGCCATTTTGTTGTCAGACCATCTCTATTTCACGGTGTTCGTAAGGGATAATCATCGCTGGATGAAATACAGAGCGAGTCCTTCTGCGTTACCCGAAGGTACAGCCGCTTGCGTGCCCCGGCCCCCGGCTCCAGTTAACTGCAGGGAGATGGTTATGGAGTGATGTGCTGCAACAGAGGCATTGAGGTCGGGTTTTTTGGTTTGGGTTTGTTTTTTTTTTTTTTTCATAAGAGCTAATATCTTGGGAAACCTTTCACGACAGCTAGAAACAGAGATGGACATGCCAAAACATGATGCATGCTGGACACTGCTCCCCGCTGCAGCCTGCCAACTAGTTTCTCCAGCCGGCTGCTTCATTAGATGACAAGTTTTTCCATGCGCCAGGATGAAATTTAGAAGCAACGACCAAGCGAGCAGCGAGATGTACAGATGGTTTCTTTGTCAGGACAGCAGCAGAGGCTCGGGATTCATGCTGTCTAGCCTCGGGTCTCCCTGTTGACTCAGACGTAGGAAAAACCTTAGCAAACTTTGATGGGATTCAGGCTGGAAGAGCCAAACCCACCCCAAGAAGGAGATGCCAGTTGGGCCTTCTTATCTCCTCCCGTTACCTACACCCTTGTTCTGTGTCCCACAGGTTTATTTGCTCTGCAGGCGTGGCTGGTTCCTGGCCTCTTTGGAGAGCCACCACCTGCTCCAAAAGACTTTGGTGACTGCCGTTTTCCAGTCATTATGTTCGCAATAAAATTTGAGCTAGCCCATAAAAATCAGGGGAAAAATCCAGCTCAAGCGCGAGTTCAGCCCAGGAAGAAGTAAGAGTTGAGCTCGGAGGCAGCTCAGATCTTAGCTTAGGCTTGCTGCCAGGCACTAAAAGCTTCCTGCAAGCCCAGTCTAGAGACAGAGCTTTGTCATGGCCTGGATGTGAAACACCTCTGAAGGGAACCCCGGAATCCCCACGCACTTGAGCAGGGACCTTGCCTGGAGCAAGGTGGGATGGATGGCAAGGACCCAGAAGCCAGCACTAGGCAGCATGTTGAGGGTTTTAAAATTTTAAAGTTCAGGTCTAAACTCCACCTAAATCTCAGGTACCCACGCTTTGCGGTGGGTCACACTTTGGCTCTCAGTGCCTGGGCAGCTCTCAAGGGGTGACCAGCATGACAGCAGCAGAATCTGTCTCCACCTCTAGCACAGAGTCATTTCCTCGCCTTGAGTGAGGACCAAAGCTGTGTGCCTCAGTTTCCCTATTTGCTACAGGACCCCAGCAACACTTATCTACCAGGGCTTTGAAGTCTCTCAGTGAAACCAATGCCACATGTGAGGCCCAGGTATCATTGCAATGTAATTATAACAATTTCCCTTATTAAACATGGCTTTTTCTCCTCCGCTGAGAGCTTTCTCTGCTGGTTTGCACAATCACAGGAGTCCTGCTCACACCACCACCATTTCAGGCCATGTTGTCCAACACCCACCACCCTCCCGCACCATATTTCCTTTGGGAACGCAACACAAAGAGCGTGGGAAGCACGGAGGGACCAACCCATTGATCTACAGCACTCAGAAAAATCCTGTCGTGCTTGCTCCTTCTCCCTTGCCTCTGCTTCTTTGTAGTCGTGACCTCTCTCCGGCGAGGCCAGTCTTCTCCTTGATGGCATTTCAGAGCTGACCAGGGCACTGAATGGAGAATTAGCCAGAACACAGTGCTCTTTGTTAAAATACTTATTTTAATACATGTAAATGGGGCAGATTACTGTTCAAACTCTCGTACCCATCAGCAGGTATGGACCTTCCTTAAGCAGCAGAAGCCAGAGTGTAAGCAAGCCCACGTTTCTGTGTGAAACACAAGCTGCATTCCTCCTTCCCAGCAGAGAAACCTGTCCCACTTAGGGATCTTGAATATGGCAAAACACCCCACAGTGCAAGCCAGAAGTACCTCCAGACCCTAAAAAACTCTTCTTGGTCCTTGTCCTTGTTTTCCCGATGTTCCTATGCCCTTTGCCTTTTACACAGTGTGGTGACAGTAGTTGTCAATGGAGTGGAAACCTTCAGAAGATGGCAGCAGAACTTCCTTACCTCATCGTGCTTTGGGGCACTGAGCTGATGTTTGGATACCTCCTGGTGCCTGAGATGGGAGAAAAGGGTCAGAGAAGCCTCATTCACCTCATCTTTCCTGTCAATGGAAAAATACTTTTTTTTTTCAGACACTGACTGCTACTATCCGGTTCACGCTGGGGATTCACGGACCCAGGAGCAGCGCACGCAGCCCCTGGTTCACAGAACCATGAAACTTCTCCCATGTTTTGGTCAACCTAGTCAATAAACACAAAAATCAAGGTTTGACTGAGGGACGTGGAAATCTTTCGTACGTGCACGAAGGATGCTTCAAGATAGACCACGGGCTGTGATGTTTTAGCAACTAAGAATCTTGCAACACTATCCCACAGCAGAAAGCAGTTGAGTGGAGCCACCAAAAAGAAAAGCAGGGCAGGATTTCATCCTACATGGCCCTTCTTGCACTGCACATCGCTATTTTTTCCTTGTACTAGCAAATACTAGGGCTAAAATATGACCAAGACCAAAGCCAAGGAAAGAAAAAAGGAAGAGGAGGAGACAGAGAGGGAGGAGGATCAGAGGCTAAAGGGCACCCGGAGCCTCGTACAAAGCACTTTGCTGTCTTTTTGATCTTGTTCTTGATGAAGAAGGTCCATCCCACTTTTGTACAGTCACAAGCCACGCTACGACTTGTACCGCGAGAAATCCAACACCAGATATTTGTGGATACCAGCTCTCACACACAAACCTGAACGAGGGTCACATTTTCAAAAAGGTCAGTGTCTATCACATCCTAAACCGAGGACATAAGGGGCCCCAAAAGATCTGGGGTTTGTCTGCAGCTCTGCTTTCTGTGTGAACATAGACAAGCAGTTTAGGGTCCCTCTCCCTCCACCGTGCCTCATGCTAGCAAGTTTTAAGCAGACTGGAGAAAGGAAAAGTGATCTCAAGGAATCAGTTTTTCTAGAAGGTTTTGGAAAGTTTGTATGGGGAGAACAAAGAAAGAGAGACCCTGTCAGTGCATCCACTCAGAGTAAGAATCAATCTATGGGTGCACACCCTACTAAACATTGGAGAAACAGACACCAGAAAGTTCTGTCCACCAGAAAGCTTTCAATCAGAGCTCATCCCTTCTTAAACACCGAAGCCAATCAACCTCAAGACACAAATCCACAGGAAATCAGGCTTCCCAGTCACAAAGCTCACAGGAACGCAGGTTTTTCCTCTCTTTTGGACAACATACAAGAAACAGAAAGCTCGTTTCCAAACTGTACAGATTTGAAATAAGTAGCTGTTCACCCGGGAAGGACCCAGAGCTAATTACCAAGCTTATCTAGCAACCTCAACATTAGGCTCAAAGGATGATTCAGGTTGGAATGGGCCTCAGGAGGTCTCCAGCCCTGCTCAAAGCAAGGTCAGCTGTGAACTCACACCAGGTTCCTCAGGGTTTTATCCAGCTGAGTCACAAAAGCCTCCAAGGATGGAGGCTGTACAGCCTCTCTGGGCAGAGGTTCTCCTTCAGATCCGTAAGCTGTAACACTCATGAATGGAAAGGTATTGACTGATGGCAAGTGAATCATAGAAAGAGTCAAAGTGTGCTGACTGATCTCTCTTGGGGCTCCTCATCTTATCAACATTTATTAACATCAGAAGGACTGATGGTTTTGGTGGAGTCCAGAATAAAACCCACATTATTTAAAAACAGCTCTGCAAAGTAAAATTCTCTAGGGAAAGTGCAGATCACAGCCTTTTTCCCTGCAGTTGCATTAAAAAAAGAATCCACCCATTGCCCACAGTGATCTCAATCCCTAAATTTAAACTAGGAAATCAGCTGTCATCGAGAAAATATCATCGGTATTTTCAGCCACCGAAGAGGAGGGTTCCTGACATAGCCTGGAGCTCCTCCATCGCAACAACAAGGCTCCAGCGATCCCCGTTGCCTTATGTGGGAATATGCCTGCGCCGGTCCCCGACTGGCCCTGGGGAGGAGGGGTGCAGAAGCAGGTTCAACTGGTGTAAGGTATGACGGGTGCAAGTCGCAGCCCATGCCGAGGCTTACTTCACATGCCCTGCCATCCCGCGATACCATCAAGCCCTTTGGCAAGACGGAGCGTATCGCAGGAGTGGTTCGTAGAGCCAAAAAGAGTTAGCCCCTAACTGCTGCTAGGGAGCAGGTCCACAAATGCAGCAATATGAGATTACAGCCCCTCACAGATGAGGTCTGGTCTCAGTTCGCCATGAGGTTCTCCCAGCTCAGGTATTTTTATGTAATATTTCCTACACGGCATACATATTCACACACTTATCCCCTGCTTTCCTGCAGGATATGATTAGAAAAAAAGAAAGTGCCTTGATACAAGCAGCAGCTCCTTACTTCAAAGATACGACTGCGATGCATAACTGTTCCGGAGGGGAGGAATCGGTGCTCATTCTCATTCCTGTATTATTCACAGGGCTGTTTCCTTCTGTGGCTCATACCTCGCCAGAGGCAGCAACGAAGACCCGTCTGTGGGATTGTTCTTGTTAAAGAGCAAACAGGAAAAAGCCCAGAATTGTTCTCGGTTTCTTGACTGAGTTTCAGGGATTTGCAGTCACAATAACTACCTATTTATCTTCGATTTGAATTTGGTTTAGTCGGGAAGTCTTGCTCAGGGCCAGCTTTTATCTCAGCTGACAGCCCCTTAGTCATCACTGCTGCAGCAGAGTAACAAACACAACAGTGCCATGGGTCTTTCTATCATTTCCCTCTGGCTGTAACTCTCTAATCCTTTCCTCCACACAAAAACACAGCTCTGGTGACACATACCCCAGCGCAAGGCATCTGGGATCAGCTCGGAATCCTTGTACTTATTCTGGACTCCACTGCAAGACTCTTCTCCGTAGCAGCGTTATGAAAGTATCTGTGATAAAGTTGCTGGCTCAAGCTTTTCTCACGTACCACACCTCTGCAATACACAAATGAAAGCTTACCCACCCCATTTTTGCATTCAGCATCTCCCAGCTCCTCTCCCCCTTGCTCACTGGGCCGCTGGAGATTTTTCCTAACGGTTGTGGTACTCCTAGCAAGGGGACTCAACATGGAAACGGAGAAACTGCTTCTTCACTTTGCTTCTATTTGAGACATTTTCCTTCCCCCCTCTTTATCCATCACTGCCTCTTTCATCTCCAAGAGCCTGTACTCAAGAATGCCACAAGCCCAGTCACTTGACTTCTTGCTCTTAGGTGCAACTCAGCCGTCCTTGTGTGTCAGTAACCAGAGCTCAATTTTCCTCTACCCTCTCTCCCAATTTAAAATCTGATTTCTTAGTATTATCTCAGACTTTAGCACTCTTCCCCTGCCAGCACCATTCAAAGCCACACAAGGTTCTTCCTTTCCCATCAGCCTTACACTCCACGTCTCCTGGCAGCGGAGACATCAGAGGAAGCCAAACCACGGGGACAAGCGCTGGATGGCAACGATGCTGAGAAACTTGCAAGACTGCCTATTGGAGCACCTATGGAAAAGGAATGACTTATTTTTCCTCTGCACATTCCCATTTATTCACTCTGAGCACTCCCCAGTGTTTCCTGTCTCGACAGAAGCTAGGTTTGCTGTATGCAAAACCCTCGTTGAAAAGACAGAAGACATATGGCAGTAGTTGCCCCTGGATGTTTCCTGGGATCCAATTGGTTGTATTTGTATTATTTCAATAAAAAAGAATTGTCTCCATCCTCCAAGAAGTGAGTTCAAGAATAGTATTTTAATTTTTTTTTTAAATATTACATTTCAGAATTTCTTGGAAACCACTTATTATCAGAAATAATCAATTCCAGAAACTCTTTAAAAAACCTTGCCTTGAGTAAACGAATCCAAATACACTCAAGAAGTCCCAGCTACCGGTTACCAGAGGCCACCCACCTTTGTAAGTCCCTGTGTATTACTTCAAAAAACACCTTGCAGTAATAAATGCTGTATTTATTAGAGCTACTGAGCGCTTAAAAAAAAGTTTAGTTACTTGTTGAACAAGTTTAAAGCTTTTTGGAGGCAGGAGTACTCCATTTTGGAAAGCTTGGTCCACATTTCTGACCCTGCTGATAGGGTTTGTGCCAACAGATCTGTCACTTCCACGAAGAGATGAGGAAGATATTTCTATACTAAAAAAGCTGTGAAGGCAACATCACGTACACACTTAATATATAGGAAATGGCTAAAGCTGTGGAGGCAACTTCATGTACACACTCAATATATAGGAAATGGGTGATTTTTAAAAGATGCTAGAGCTGGATATCTTTTGCAGCCTCTTTCTATCACATCTTAATTATTTTTTTCTTCCAGTAAACAAGAAATATTTTGATTTTCTCTTAATTTATTGAAACAAGACTTCATGCATCATTTGGCAGCTCTGTGCAAGCAGTTTGTACTTGAATTTCCAGAAACACAGCGTGCTATTTACATTGCCAATTGCAACACTTTTTCTGTGTAAAAGCTCCCTTTAGGTTTCACCAATCGCTGCCTTTTTTTTTTTTCTTTTTTTAATAAACAATCTCTGAAGGCAAGAGGAACACTGCAGGACAGAAAAACACCCCAGCTGCTCTTGGAGCTGGAGGCTAAAATACAGATACTACGGTCACTGCTGGCTTAAGCTGATAAAATTGTTTTGGTTTTGTGACGCAGCTCCAGGATTTCAGATTCCCAGGGACAGGGCTGATGCATTAAATATCTGTTTTTTATGATGATATTTTCCAAGGGAATGGGTTGATTAGCCCTCAGTTTTTTTCAGAAAATGCACTGCTCGCTGATGTTCTGCCCTGTGGAAGTCTTTGAGGATTCTCCAAGGAGACAGTTGGGTAGGAGAACTTGCCGAACATTCAGGAATAGTAGGGAAGGTAAATTGTAATAATTGAACGACACCGATGCACAGATCATATATTGCCAGTTGCAGGGAGACATGATCACTGGAAATGCTTACTGGAGTCCGCAGACATCCAGGCTAATTTTTTTTTACGCAAGCCAGACATGATTAAATCGGAGATGCCATGTGATCGCAGAATTAAACGTCAATATTCCACATTTACACAGTTTTAGAAAAAAACCAAGAGCTCACAGTTAATGAAACCCATTGGGATAACATACAGAAAAAGAAAATCATCCTGGAACACACATCTCTACAGAAATAAGACATGATACCAGAAAAACTTCCAGAAAGCTCATTTTTCATTCTAGAATTTCACATTTCCAAAATGCAGACCTTCCCACCCCTGCTAGGAGCTGAAGGTATTGTGCAGACATTAGCATCTATATCGTGCAAGTGGCAGATGCAAAGGAAGGGATTACTTTCACCTGACATAAGCTGCCTAAAAATTAAATGGCTGATAGTCATCTCGGCTTCTATTTTAACACAGATTAAAGTAGCTGCTATGTGTAGGTCTCCCTTGCTCTCTCCCCAGAGGCTGTAGAAAGCCCTCAAGTGCCAAACTTAAATAGGGGGCTGAAATTAAACCAGAGGTATCCCACCCTCAGCACAACTCCTGAACGCGTGGCCCAAATCCAAAGCGTGCTGGAGTCCCTGGGAAAAAAAAAAAAAAAAAAAAATTAAAAAACCACAGCTGTAGTTCTGGAAAGGCGTTTTAGTTTTCTGCTGCCTGGAAGTTTGCGTTCTGGGGCTTCTACACTGTAATAATCATGCATGCAACCACGCAAAATGTCTGCGTGCACGTGTGCATGCACAAACCCAAAAGAGAACAAGGCAGGACCGAACCAGCTTCTCCTCCTGACAGCAGCAGCCTGCACAACCCCCCGAATTTTAGCTGGGTGCCCGAGGCAGAGGGTGTCCCACTAACATCACCCTAAAGGTACGGCGTGGCAGCGCAGGTGGGTGCAGGGTGCTCCGGGGAGCCTGCGAGCAGCAATACAAGCTCCCAGCTGCCAAAAAAAAAAATCCTTCCTGGATGTGTGAGCAACCAGGAGACACTCAGAGATCCAAGGGGGCTGCAGGGTTAACGTCTGCGAAGGAGAAGTCCTGGAAAGGACTCGCGGCAAAGCCCAACCTAACACTTGCCAGCGAGGGCTTTGCCCTTTGCCGGTCGCATATTTAGCATACAGCCGGTCAGGGGAAGGTGTGCGGGGAGCAGAGCAGCAGCAGGGAGGGGAAGAAGCTCATCCACGTTTTATTTATTTATTAATTTTTTTTTTACGCAGCAGATGCTGGTTTTCCACGCGCGCTGCCAGCTCCACACAAACTTTCTTTTTTATTTTTCTCCCCCCCCCACGTTACACTGAGAAACAAAGCTCAGATGCAAAACGTTGCCCCTGACGAGATGTGGAAACGTGTCTGGCTGCTGGTGACTGCTGCTATCCATCTGACTAAGCAGCATTTGACATTTGGGCTTGGCGGGTCTCAAGTTTCCCTCTAGTAAGATCATGGGCTGACTTCGCCGCAGCCAATCTGGGTCGGAGGCTGCGGATGATGCCGCAGGGAGGCGAGGCGAGGTGAGGTATGCACACATCCCAAATGTGCTACACGCCAACGGGCTGTGTAAGCGCAGGTCCAGCGAGCCTGACCTCAGCTGCACCAGATGCGTGGCACCACTGCCCCGTCCTCCCGCACCTTCTGGGGACGGCGTTCAGCTGCAAATTCCTCTTTTAATTTTTTTTTTTTTTGACATTTCTTAGTGTCTTGTACTTGTTTTGGCTTTTCTTCACCCACTTATGGGAGTTTTGTGTTTCCTGTTGCCAAATGGTTTATCTTCTGTTGTAATCAGAGGCAAGTGGAAGCTGTTTTAAGACCAGTATTAGATTTCCCAACCCATGTTGAGCTTGGTGCAATATAACCAGCAGCATAAAGGAAAACCCTTTCTGTAAGCCAAAGTTTCAGAAGAAACCTGGTTAAATTGAAATCGCACCAAAAACGACAGGCTGGCTGAGAGCTGGCTGCGTGTTGAACCCACAGCTCAGACACGTTCTCCCTGGACAGAGAAAATCTGAGCCACATGCCAATACCACAGTCGAGTCTTCTGAGAGGTGTAATCCACAAAAAAATCCCACTCCGGGTGGGTGTGTCACTGCCCCAGCACAGCCAGCTGGAGGGAGCTGGCTGTGGCATGCTCTCCTTTGATGTTTGAAGTACGATTTAGTAGAGAAACTTTGTGGTACTGAGAAGATCTATAAAATCCTTTAAGATTTACATTTCTCTGTCTTTGCTGCATCCACATGTTTCCTCCTCCTTCTCCCCACCTCAAGATCTTGCATAAACTGCAAGCAAGGACTAACACAGGGGAATTGCGGCATCAATCACATGAATACTAAAATAAATGCCATTATAAAAGCTGTTAAAAGTATTACCTGTTCCCAATTCAAGTATTAAAATCCTCCTCGATAAAATTTAAAACAGATTCGTGCAACACAGTTTTTCAATGCGTAAAAATCCTTTATCGCCTTATTTTGCTTCCAGCATTGCCATGCAGTCTCCCAGCTCCTAACAGTGCTTCCCTCAAGACCTGCTTGCCACCCTCACTTCCACTTCTTGAGACCCCTGATGAGTGGAAATGAAATTTGCAGAATCGGTTGCGTAAGTGGTGCAGCAGGAGATGCTGGAGCCCCGCTAAGCAGGGTCTCAGGCCATCGTATCTGCCTGTGGCCATGTGATGTGACTGCAGGGACACACAGGCTTCATGGGTGCTGCGCATTATCATGGCACAATTACACAAGACATGGCACGTTCCTGAGCACAAAGTACAGCTGAGATACTCATCTCCTCTGCAAACACCAGCTGGGCCTTTTCAGAGGCAGCTTTGAGAGTGCTAAGGTGGACAAGTAACGGCTATGAACAGTCTGGCCTCAGTGGTCCACATGAACAGTCCTGTAAGAGCAGCTACAGCAGCAATTCACAACATCTTGAGGGATAAAACCGAGGTCTTGCCTCTTCTAGATCACCCCAAAGAACCTCTGCCTGTTGCGAAAATACTATAGCGCGTACTGACCTCCCCCGGATGCTCTGCTTGGCTGGAGGCCACAGCCCCAGAGCACTCAGTCTGCGACGAACATCCTCCAGCCATCCAGCCTGCAGAAGACCTCACACCGACAAGTAAAGGAGCTGCAGGTGGTGACGGAGCAGGTACAACCAGTGAGCACCAGAGAGCTCGCTGCTGAGTAAGACCAAAGACCGAGCCCAAACACCATCCAAAATAAACAGGAGACTCCACTTCTCTGAGGCACAGTTTGTCCAGGTCATAGAATCATAGAATGGTTTGGGTGGGAAGGGAGCTTCAAAGCCCACCCAGTCCAACCCCCCTGCAAGGAGCAGGGACATCTCCAACCACATCAGGTTGCTCAGAGCCTCATCCAGCCTGGCCTTGAACGTTTCCAGGGATGGGGCCTCCACCACCTTTCTGGGCAACCTGTTCCAGTGTTCTATAACTTGCATTGCAAAAAATTTTTTCCTAATTTCCAATCTAAATCTACCCCCCTCTATTTTAAAACCATTACTCCTTGTCCTATCACAACAGGCCCTACTAAACAGCCTTGCCCCACCTTTCCTGCAGCCCCCTTGAGGTACTGGAAGACCGCTATCAGCTCTCCCCGGAGCCTCCTCTTCTCCAGGCTGAACAGCCCCAGCTCTCTCAGCCTGGCCTCACAGCAGAGCTGCTCCAGCCCTTTTATCATCTTTGTGACCCTCCTCTGGACCTTCTCCAACTGGTCCATGTCCTTCTTGTGTTGGGGGCTCCAGAACTGGACACAGTACTCCAGGTGGGGTCCCACCAGAGTGGAGCAGAGGGGCAGAATCACCTCCCTCGCCCTGCTGCCCACGCTGCTGGAGATGCAGCCCAGGATGCGGTTGGCCTTCTGGGCGGCAAGGGCGCATTGCCGGCTCATGTTGAGCTTCTCATCCACCAGCACTCCCAAGTCCCTCTCCTCAGGGCTGCTCTCAATCCATTCTCCACTCAGCCTGCATTTGTGCCTGGGATTGCCACGACCCAGGTGCAGGACCTTGCACTTGGCCTGGTTGAACTTCATGAGGTTGGCACGGGCCCACCTCTCCAGCCTGTCAAGGTCCCTCTGGATGGATCCCTCCCCTCCAGCGTGTCGACGGCACCTCACAACTTGGTGTCATCGGTGAACTTGCTGAGGGTGCGCTCTATCTCACTGTCCATGTCGCCGACAAAGATGTTGAACAGGGCCGGGCCCAACACAGACCCCTGAGGGACGCTGTCATGCTGTTGAAACCTCAAGTGCATTGAAGCAGAGAAACACCTGACAGGTTCCTCTGCCATTTTGAGGGATGCATACTCAGGAGTTTTAAGCACATCGGCAAAATGGAATAAAGAGGTCAAACCCAGGAGAATGGCCCTGCTTTATACCACAGACTGATCCCAAGTTCTGCGTATTTGCTCTGATGATCTTCAGTATTCACACACAAGTGAGAGGGGACTACCACAAATCCAGCTCTGTGTACCAACAGTACGTAATTCTGTGTCTCACCAGGAAGAGAGAAGTAAGCCTTTCCCCATTCCTCAGGAAGGGTACGGGCTCTAAGTACTCGTGGGTTTTTGGCTGTCCCACAGGAAGATGAGCAAGTTTTTTTCTAGCCCATGGGGAGACAGTGGGCTGGAAAGGTTTGCATCCTAAGGCACACTGCAAGCAACACAACCACCACCTCTGAGATCTCCCTGCAAGGCAAGGAAGAAGACAGGTTGCTCAGTTGGCCAACTGTCCTTTAAAATCATACAGTTTCCCTTCTTCTAGCACTAAATTGCACCCCTACCACATAATCTCAGGGCTGAGACCGGATGAATCCCACCACATTTAGCAACTACGTTCACATACGTGCATAACCGTGCTTCTACTATCCAGGCGTCAAGACCTGAAGTGGAAGGACAAGGACCTCTCGTACTCCTCCTCAGGACAAGGAAAGTTTGGAGAACGCTACCAAAAAGCCTGCAATGGCCAGCAATGCCTCAGCTCACGGGCCGCGTGGCCATCAAACTATCAGCAACATATGCACACGTGCAACAAGCATCTCGGTAAACCACATAATACACTTTTAGAAATACAGTCACCATCACTAGAACATTGTTTTCCCTCGGAAAGATCCTCCTTGTGTTTTCCAATCACAAACTCTCTCATGGCTAGAAAGGGGCAAGGGGAAGCTCCAGTTGCAAGTTTTCTAGCAGTTTAGCAAATACCTTGATAAACTTCAGCATATTTATGGTGTTTGTTGACCTACAGGATTTTATTTACACCAAATAAATGCTTTAAACAGCTGACTGTCACTTCAAAATACACCAAACTGACCCCTGTACTGGCCTCAACTGGGCTCAGGAATCACAAATTTACGTAAGAAATAAAACTTCCCCTAGGACATAACAACAGGCTGTACAAATGGCTTTGTTCAGCAGCTGCTGAGAACACTCATTTCTTAATTAGAGGCTGTGAATGCGGCACACACCAACACAGCCTTATCTTGCCTCACCTGGGATTCAAACTATGCGCTCACACAGTGGTTGCGCGACGCAAAGAATTACAAGTAGGGCTCAAGCGCCAGGTCAGTATGAATCAAGCAGTTGCACGAAATGGTAAGGACCTACACACGCTCTGAAATCTACATTGCAATAGCCTCATCCCCATTTTGGGGAGCTGAGGATCCTGGGCATCAAATAGCTCCTTTGGTGGCCTGGAACCCTTTATCAGAAGCAGATCAGGAAGTGCTTCAGCTGGCGATGCTGCAAGTGGCTGATTTGAATCTCAGGTGTTGAATCACCCCAAGGAGCTCCCCACCTGCTACCTGTTATTGGCCGATGTCAACAGCAGCCCTCAGCTGCTCAGGTGCAGACTGGGAAACGGCCATCCAGCAAGCCTGGAGCCAGAATAAGCTTAAGAGTTGGAATGGAAAGTGAGTTCGGAGCCATGACTTTAAAGCTCAAGTTTTGACTAATTATTTAAAATACTCTGGATTCTGACATCCATTTTATGCAACGTGCTACAGTGTTGTACCAGACACCTTTCCTGGCACTAGTAGAGGTATGAAATAGTTTAACGAGCACCTCACACGGGGATTAATTTCAGCATTTTAATATACTTTGTTTCACAGAAAAATATTTTTCTACTCTTCAGCTTTTAGCCAAGAGTTGACCTAATAGCTCTGCTCCTGAACTCTGACCCAAAAACTGCAACCTACTGACTTGAGCTCAAGCTTTGCAGAAGGGAAAACGTTGAGGAAAGCAGTGGGTAAAGGAGGGTGAGAGCTTGGGAATCCAGCCTGTGGGTGCCTGTGCTGTACTCTACAGTTCTGCATCTCGCTTCCAAATGTCCCTTGTACTTATTTTTCTTAGTTAGTACGTTCTTGAGATCCACGGATGGGAGATAGCACGGAATGCTAGGGGCCCACTTGCAACAGCAAACTGAACTGGAGAATCTCCTGACGCACCAAAAAATCTTGCTTCTGCCGGCAGCCCTTGAGAAGCAGGCTGAGGTATGAGAGTAAGCTCACCGCTCCTGTAGCTGTCTCATGGAGAGGCCTGTCCCAGCAGTGGGACGTCTAGCTTTGCTCGAGCTACCTCCAGAAGCTGGACCACCTAATTGCACAAACCTCTAAACGCCAGGTACTGTGAACAAGGGGAGAACAGAGAAGTAAAGGAAGAAAGAAAAAGAGAACATCCCTATATGGTAAGAGCCCCAAGCTACTTCTTCTTCATCACACGTGCACTGATGGGAGTTGCTGACACTCCCCCTTCCTTCCCAGCAGAGTCACAGTGAAATCCTTCCCATCTCAGAAGCCAGTGATTTAGACTGGAATTACACGGGTGGTAGCAACATACCGCAAATTCTTTGGGTTCGATTGGCTTTAAAATGATTATCAGGGCATCTATTTTTAGGCCTGCAACTGCATTCTTACACAGCACTCAATCACCCTGTGTCTCACCCCAGTACTGGGCAGAGCAAGAAGAGGCAGCCACTGTCAGCTAAAGACAGAGACCAACCCGCCAGCACGGGAAACACAGACTTGAGCAAGGAACAGACCTGCTTTGAAGTACAAGAGTCATAGGTCCACCACTGAATCACCTGAAAGCCATTTTAAGAAAGCATCAGCTCATGCAACACAAAGTGTTAAGCAACATGAAGTTCTTGAGAACCTGACAGCAGTAGTGCATGGTCACCATGTTACCGCAACCTGAGGAAGAAATTCCTAGAGGGACTCAAGCTCTGTGTGCTGGGAAGGGAGAAGGCACCTGGGAGAGGCTGAAACACACACTGCAGTGAAGGGCCAGGATGCATGTTCACTCTGCAGTCACATCAACCTGCATTCAAAGATCTTCTAAAGTCGCGCCTAACTATAAGGAGGCAAGTAATTGTACTAGATTCAGTGGGACTAATCACACACGGAAACCAGGCTTATCCTCAGCTACACAGCTGACCACAGCTTTCCCCAGACACCAAGCCTCTACTCTATACTCAGTCTAATCTACTCCATACTCGACTTTCCTTACCACCGCTCCCCAAATCTTCAGTATTTGAAGACCGGCACTCGCCCCTGCTGGAGCAGTAGTCATAAATGTCGTTCTGCTTTTTGTTCACCGCAACCTTACAAACTTTTCTCCAAATGAGTAAATTTTTTACCATTCTACCAACTGTAGATTTGCTGAATCTCATAGTTTTGTTATTACTCTTAAAACATGACTTAGAAGCTTCTGGAGTCTTGTGAGTATACTTTTTCTGAAAAAGACCATAAGTTTAGTTTTGCATAGGTGAGAAACTTTAGCCTTGTGAGTGTGAGAAAAAAACCTCCTGAAAATGAGTTATTTAGAGGTCCAGCAAATACAATTTCTCAGTGCTCTGTCATCTCTTAAGTTCTCCCTTCTGTGTTTAAATTACGTGGTCTTCTGCTTCGCACTCTTTCTACAACTTGCAAATCCATTTTCAAGACCTGAAAAACCTCTATTTATAAATAACCACAGCAGAGGGGAAAAACATTGTACGTGTAAAATATTCCTATAAGCAAAACAAAAAGCCCAGTGATTTTATCATGTGTATCTTATACTAAAGCTAAATGTTTATAAAGAGGGAGTAGGATTTTTTTTTTCTCCCTGGCAACAGCTATAATAAATATGCTGCTAGAGAAAATATGTGAGATAGAAGACACTTGCTCAACACTGAAGAAACATGTTTGGATACAGTTCTGCGAGGAACTTGCAGAAGGATCTAACACCATAAAAATTCTGAGCTTCAGCTTGCTGCCTACGCTGAGATCCCTCAAAGTAAAACTCCTCAGGTGAGTTTTTCTGTGAGAGGCAGTCAGATGATATTTCCAAGCTCCATTAACTGATCAATAACAGGAGTTACTTCCCTGCTCCTGCCGAATCAGAGTAAGAGCATGACCACCAAAGGAAAAGCAATCGCTGCTATGGCTGAATACCTGGCAGGATGTATTTATCACACTGACAATTTCAAATAGCCATGGATTAGCGGCCTGAGTTTACACCTGATCCGCCCTGCAATTCCTATGGCTACAGCATTTTGACCTGGCATTATCAGCCCTAAGCTGGATTTGTTATCAAACACCAGCCTTAAATATGTTTTAAAATGTTACCTTTTTATCTTGACTCGCCTTCCATGAGAAATACTGTTCCATTAAAAAACTAACACCAGCAATCACACGTAAAATTCAGATTTAACTCATGCTCCAATCTACCTGTTCAATTTAATTTTTCATGTAAATGTACCTAGGTCAGCAAAGACATCACTAGCACTAGTTCCTTGTAGCTGTTTTCAGAAGAGGGAAGCTGCACCCCCACTGGTAAATCCTTAGCCTGTGAACGCTCAGAGGATTAACATCCCCTTTCATCACTCTCCGCATCCCTGTGCAGCATCCAGCTGACCCAGTCAGACATGAACTCTTCGAAGTAGAGAAGCGAGACAGAGCCCTGCCCAGCTTAACAGCATCACACCAGATGGAAAACATCTGGAGTTACAGACTGAGGAAGAGCGTGTTAAAAACACTCTTACAATGAGGTGAGACTTGCCTGAAATTGTGCACTTTAGGAGCTTCAAGATGTAATTATTTTTTTTAATAGAATGCTTTACAACATCCCATCTTATTTATTGGAGCTCCACTAGCAGCATAACAGATCGGCTTATCCATAATCCAGAAAGGAGTGCAACAGGTAAGTCTCTCTCCATCAGGTCTATGCACCTTCTCCCTCTGTCTCACATACACTTGTTTAGGATTTTGGTTTAATAGCTTTTTTTCTGGGCAAAGGAATTGTGATCTATTCTCTTCTTCACCTTCTGCCAGATATAGCACTCCAGTCCTCACCTTGTTGAACAAGTCCTCTCCAACTGCAGCTGGAACCCACGCTGTAAAATAACAAAGGCTTTCTAATTCACTTGAAATCAAGCAGCACCAAAGACCCTGGCTTGTACAGTAGCAAAGATGCATTGGTATCGTGGCACCTGTCTGTGTAAAATACACAAAAGGAGAAACAGGACCTGAAATTCTGGGTTATTCACCTTCAAGCTTAACCTAGCCTGCACTTACCAGATAACCTGTGCTACTACACGGAGGATCTGCAGGGTGTTTAAAACGCACCACCCCGTGGTGGAAAGCTACACCTACATTTATGAGTAAATACCGCACAGCTTCACACCAGCCACGAATACTTTTGACAAGTGCTTTCTTCTCTCACACATTTCAAGAAAGACAAAATCAACATTTTCATTATACTGTATGATAGAGACTACTCACACAAAAACAAAGAATACATCTGAGCCTAAAAAGAAAAAAAAAAAAAGTATGCACTTGGTAAAATCAATGTGTGTAATTATCCCTGTGAAATCTAACACATTTCTTCCGTATCCTCTGCTCCTTCCAGGACACTATTAAACTCCTCTAATCCAGACTGCTCTCAGTAAGATGTCTTCATTTCCCAAAGGCAGAAACACAGTTCTACCATTGTTATATCTGGGAAACTGGAGAACACTTCGGAACGATGTACAGGGATCAGGTATTACTGCTGTTATTCTGTAATAAATTGGACTTGCTAGTAAAGACAGGCTCAGACCAAATCCTCAAGGCTAGGCATCCCTGTGTATTGTGGAAGATAGGCTCAGGATTCAAATCTCAATGCTCCTGCTCATCTTTAATAACAACTTGGTAAGAAAAAGCCAATATTCTGAAGCATAGCAAACTGTGTTTGTGCAAGACCTAGCAGAGGACCTGGTTTTGTACTCTGGAGAATACCACACTCTAGGCTTAAAAGTGAAGACAGGAACTGCAGAAGAGGAATGCAAAAAGAAAGGCAAAAAGAAAGAAATTAAATTTACCCCCAAAACAAGAGCATTTTCCCTTACTGCTGCTGAAAGCAGACACTGAATTCTAAAACCTGGAAGTTGTGGAAGAAGTTGCATGCATTAGAAGTGCCATATATTAGGTCCCAGTAACTTCACATAAAAGAATTTCACCGTTTCACCTTAGTGTGACAAAGCCCCTCATCAGAGGCTCTTGCAGGAAATGAACAGGATAAAAACTGAATGACAGAGGAATAAGCATTTGGCTCACACAGCAAAGAAAGGTTACTAGCAGGATGTACAATCATCTGTGCTGACAGCACATTCATAAATGATCTGGAAAATGAGGTGCACATCATGATGCATTTTGCAGAAAATATACAACTATTCAGGATGACCAAAGTAAAATCTCACGGCTAGAATTACACACAGATCTCAAAAAACTGAGTGATGAAAGGGGGAAATGAAACATTACATGCAAAATGATGTGCATGAAGGGGATTATTCTTCAATAATCACACAGTGATGAGCTCTGAAAGAACTTAGTACATAGGGATGACATCTTGGAAAAACTGTGGCCAGTTCTCTGAAAATAAAGAGTTCAATAATTATCCACAGTCAAGAAGGAAGAGTTATTGGTTACTGTGTAAGGAACTAAGGATAGAAAATATCCTGCTTTATAAAATCCACGTGGCAACTGTACCTTGAACAGTGAAACCCCAGTAACCCTAACTTACTAAGATACTTGTGAGATGACCATCTGGATTGCTGCCTTATGGTAGCTGTTCTGTTGTTTGTTTTTTTTTTTAATCCGCATAAACAGCACTAAATACTTCTACAGTCATTAAAGACACTCCATCCATAAGAACCCCAGAATGGTGATCAGCATGCTTCATAACAACAGTTGCCTTGACCTGAATTTCTTGCTAGGCTAGGTAGTCAGGTTTTGAATAACCTCCCGTATTTCACAATCGTCAGAGCTCATGGCAATAAGTTGTAGATAAGCAATATTTTGCCAGCAACAGAAGATGAGAAAGACTAAAGGCTGAAGACTTTGCTACTGTTTTAGTCTACGTAGCACAGGACAAGCTATGGAGAAGCGCGTGCTGTCTCTGTCACGGGATCTGCCCACCTAACCCTGAGTATCTTAGGTAGATATCCACATCAGAGCAAGCTGCAAGTTGCTCCTGATGGTACGGCGAGCCTAGAGGACTTCAGTAAGCACAGTCAACACAGACCTTGTTGCATCTAAACGTAATCTACATTGCGTCGTAATGTTCGTAACTTGAACTCCACCTGTGGGAGGCAAGACAACGTGCTCAGATGTGCACTCCTCAAATTGGATAAGAACAGCCCCACACTGAGTGATCCAAGAGCTACAGACGAAACTATCAGAGGAAGTTAAGAAATGAGCTGCTGTATTTATGCAGTTACCACGCAGCAACACAGTTAGACACAACTACTCCCCTTCTTGGAAGGCTTGCAGATTTGCTAGAGGTCTGTACAAAGTACCCAGCAAACACCAGTTATTCCTCAGCCAGAAAAAACAGTCTCTCCAAAACCAAACAGTTAGCAAAAGTAACAGTTCTCACAGTGATTTACTTTTAAAACAAACAAACAAAGGAACACCAAGCCCTTTTTTTTTCCTGTTAAATTTATTGTACTTTTGGGAGGCACAACGGAAATTTCAGCTCTTGCCCATTTACTTTTCCCTTGCAAAACAGCAGGGAACAGGTTATAGCCATCAATCCACAATCAGTATATACTTCAGAAGGTCTCCAAATAAATTTTCACATTTCCTGATGACAAAAGAGGCACATGTGCCAGACAGCAGCAGTAGCTGAAATAAGAAGAGGTTAAGCAATACTTGCTCAAAAAGCTGCACTGGCTGCTATTTTAAGGCAGGTTTGGTGAAAGTTTGACATTCAATTTCCTCAGGAAATGAAAAGAATTTTGCCTACAGAAATACATTAACTTTGATTGAAAAGAGGCTTTTAGAAAATACTTCATCAGTGTGAAATTATATTGATCTTACACTTCCTTTAGTTAGAAAGACATTAATGAATCTTTTTGTTCATAATTCAGACTTCTCAGCTGTTCCTTTACCTTGGAGGAATGGCACAAAACGAAGGCAGGTAGTGACACTTTACTATCAGAAAAGGCAGAAGTTTCTCAGGGGATCAGCAATTTGGGCAACATTGCAGTCTCCAGAATCTCTCAGGCTGTGTTCTCAATAATAACAGCAATACCTTGTCCACCGCCAATGCAAGCTGACCCAACCGCGTATTTCCCACCACGACGCCTGCACAGAAAAGTGACAGTGACAATTATTTACATTGATGAAGCCACAGTAGCTGTTGTCCTGATTTTATGAAAGGAAACTATCAACTAGGCACTATTAAAGATGACGTTTTAGAATGTGTATGTTCTTATTTTTCTAGAAAAATATCATGAAGCCTCAACTGATGCTGAATTATTTCTGTAGAAAAACAAGGAGTTGCAGGTCTGAGTCTTCTGCCATCTAAAAAAATGGAACATTAGATTGTTCTTTGGAATACAAAGCGGTAAGGAACAACGCTACAGGATACTTGTGGTTTCAATACATGATAACAATGGTAAAAGTAAAATGGAATTATATTGCCAAGGTAGTTTTTAAAAGCTAAGTTTTCTACAGCCACGCTCCAAGAAACAGTCTTCTGCAAGGGGCAAATTAATTGAGGCTGTATGGTTGAACACCAACAAAGGGTTGCAACCACTAGCAAAAAAAATTACAGTGATCTCTGCCGAGGGAAAGAAAAAAAAAAAAAAAAAAACCAACCACGAGAATTCAGATTAAAATGGTGCTAAGCATCTCAAGCAAGCCAAAAGAGTCAAAATTTCAGAAAATGGACTAAAGGAGAAAGAAGGTGATGACAAAGTCTTTTAAATGCACCCTGTTAAGAACAGACTTTGCTCAAAGGCCATTTAAAGAAAGGAAACCTTCACACTGATGACTGTGGTCTTGGATCAGATCTAGGGGAAGCAAAAACTACTGTAATGACAACAGAATGGGATAAGAGGCAAGCTGCAGGACCTGGACTACAGCACAAAGGTAACAAATTTGTACAGAAAGCGCTACACTTCAGCCTGGAGAGTTTTAAGTCAGCAGCCTGGAAAATTTTAGTCACACAGTATCCACACTAAAAATCTTTCGCGGGCATAAAAACATCAGCATTGCACTCACTACCAGCAGCTATCAGCTACGTACATACCTCAATTCATGAACCAGGTGAGCTGTGATCCGTGATCCCGAAGCACCCAGAGGATGACCTATAGCGATGGCACCTCCGTTGACATTCGTTTTCTCAGGGTCAAGGCCCAGAACTTTTTCGACAGCTAGATACTGAGGTGCAAATGCCTCGTTCACCTAAAACATCACAGAAACAATACAGCTGTTCACATCTGACTTTCAGCAGCACATGCGCACATAAGATAAATGAGGTGCGCTTCTCTGCCAGGTCATTTTGATTTAGAAAATTTAAACAAACACTGTGTTTACAAAAGTGTACTCAGACAACATACAGACTATCATTCCAACCCCAAAGTAAATTCAAATCCTTCTGGCACATGTGATACGAAGCAAGTATGCAGTATATTTTATTAAAAAAAGTCAAGGTATATTCTGAATATGTTCAAAATTCTGAATATGGCTCTTCACCAATGTGTTCAGGAAAAGACTATAGCTCTGACAAAAAAAATGACCTTGTTCACAGATCAAGACGTGTGACTAACTTTAAACACTAACAGTCCAGCCAACAGAGTAAAACCTCATGTCACATGAGGATGTTTTTTTTTTCCATGGAATGCTATCACGCCATTTTCAACTTCCACGTGCCTGAGATTTTTGTAATGACTGTGCAACTGTGTGGTAGAAACTAGATGGACAGAAGTCAGGCAGGCAGGCTAAGACAGGTGGGCTCCAGACGTGCAGAAACACCTACGTAGTGATGACGGGTTGCACATACGAGTGGAATGTTTCTGCTAAAAAGATGAGGAGTAACCTCACCGCTCATGTCAAAACTCCTCACCTCTACCAAATCCATGTCTTTCAGGGTCAGTCCTGCTTTCTTCAGAACCTCGGTAATGGCAGGTACAGGGCCTATTTGGAAATTGTACGTGCAGTTAGTTACATTAATAAACAAATAAATAAAAGTTATACACAGGACAGCTTCATCGGATAGCCTCCCACGAGCCTCCATGCAGCCAAGGAATTCTGGACATGCCACTCGCCTGCTTTATTAGGCAGTAAGAGAACTCCTAAATCTCAAAACTATTTGGCAGCCTCCTCAGCAGGAAGGTTAGGTGTGTCACTACTGCCGCACGGCTATGTTGGCAAACACAGACGTAGCTTTTGTGTCAAGAGGACTGACAGTCCCCAGCCAAATAAAACAACTTCGTAACAGTTCAGAGGCATTCTCCTTCAGCTCATCCCTTCCCCGTAACTCGCAGCCTCCAGGCACGCAAAAAAGAAAAAGGCAAGCTGTTCTAGAGTTTGCTGGTTGTGTGTTTAGCTATGGGTATTGTTTTGGTGTTCTTAATATAATTGATCTGAAAACCTTCTAGTTAAAAATCCTAACAATAAAATGTTCCCCTGGACCCAGGTCGCAGCCAACTGAAGCCAGTGAGATTTTTTTTTAAGAATGTTACAGAGTTCGGCAATAAAACTGTTCTCTAGAAGAAAACTGACATCTACGACCAAGTATAATACACTAGCGGACATTTATCTCAAAGCACAGCTACCTAAGGAAAGAGAAACTGAAAGATAATTTGAAAGGGCTATTTAGGTATGCACTTGTAGGACAAAGATATTGAGATTTTAGATGGTAGCTGATCATTAGACAAAAAAATTCAATCCCAAGACGTTAAGAATCCTAAATGCTACCTCAAAAAATGGTGTTGAAAACTCAGCTCTAAGAGTAAAAGCCATAAAAACAAGTAAATGACCGAAGAGACAGAAAAATTAAAAGAAAAAAGGGCTCAGTTCAAAGCTCAGCGGATTATTAGAAAAGCCTCCGGCAGTTTAATACTAGACTCTAAATGCATCTCATTATGGATGGATTTTAGTATGCCCATTACGTGTGAGAGTAATGGGAAGGTCTCATGCGGACAATACAAAGACCATTAACGACAGCCAAGCAGACTTTTTTTTTTTTTTTTAAATACTGAATTTTCTCACTAGACATTGTGAGGCAGGACTCCTATCTCTATCAGTATGTGAAAGGGCAGTTGCTCAGTCTGAGCTCCCGCTCTCAGATCTGTTGCTGTCATGTCGATGAATCTCATCTCGACTTTTTGAGTCACTGGGGACAAGCTGTGGTGTTAAGGAATAGGCACACTAACTGTTCCTCCATATGATTTATGAAGTTTTTAAACAAGCTAAAAGAGTTGCCTGCCCTAGAAAGAATGGCCTAGTTTAGAACGCACAATGGCAGCATGAAGTCTAGGGAAGGAAACCCTCCCTCTACATTTGCTTTAAGGTTGTGTTTGTCAGATAGTCTGGTCAAGAAAACAAATCTGACAATGCTTCATTTGCATTGCTACCCACGCACGGAACCAGTCAACAATGACCTCTCTGAACAGAACAGCAGAAAGGAAAGGCGATGCTGGGATACAATGCTGTCTACAAACTAAATAGAAGGGAAAAATCCTGGGGTGTCTGGATTGGCTTTGAGGGTTTGTTTGCGTTAATGGCTACTTGATTAGGAAGCATAAAATATGGGACTAAGAAAAAAAAAAAGAGAAGAAGTTGGCAAAATGATACCTGAACAGATGTGTATCCCAGAATCCAATCTTAACTTGAGCAACTGATTAACTCCTGAAAGGGGTTCACATAGCCAATACTCCTTCAGCAACAGGAGAGTAAGACAACTCACAGTCACACATTTAACAATGGGATTTAAAGCTAACAGGAAACTGAACTGAATTTCAAGAATAAATTGCTTTTTAAAAAAATTGAGTGCCTATTTCCTTAAGCTACTAACAGAGAGAGTAAAAAAGGAAAAAAAAAAAAACCTCAGCCAAAGGGAGGAGTCGGTCAGTCCTTCTACATAAGCAGGACAGACTGATGAAGTGGAATGGACAGTCTCTCCGCAGTACGCCACACAAACATGTTCAGAGCTACCAGACTCAGCACACTGCAGCCTCCCTTTCTTTCTTTTAGAATTCCCAACACAAGAATATCTGAATGCTGCTCGATGCTATAAAATAACGTGCTTTATTGCAACTTACCAATGCCCATTATGGAAGGGTCACAGCCAGCTGAGTGATAGGCGACGATTCTTGCCAGAGGAGTAAGACTGTGCTTTTTAAGAGCTGATTCACTGGCAATGATGACTGCACCAGCTCCATCACAAACGCCCTTGAAATAAGAGAGAAAAGCATTACTGGAGAAAATACAAACAAAAAAATCCCCCACTTTAAACTACATATGGCCCTCAAAAAAAGCTTGAATCCAAGACACTATTATTGACATTTAACAGAAAATTGGATTAGTGTTTATTCAAAACAACAAACCACAATCTTTCACTATTCCGTGGACTGTGAAAGAAAGTTAAAGATGTTTAATTAATTTCAATGTTTTAGAAAAGTAAAATACATTTTTGCCACTTAAATCTCCGTTACAGTGAAAACATCATTCTGCAGACTTGCAAGAACACTATTAATATTGGATAACATATGTGCTATTAATTATAAAAAATACTTCACAGACACCCATACTTACTGTGGCTACGATCTATTTTAGGCCAGAATTCAGATGATATGATCACAGTGGCCCTTCTGGCCCAAAGAACATTAACCAATTGATTAAGATAATGACTGTAAGAGGAACAGCCCGTAATGACCCAGTCTACTCTGGGTAAGAGTAAAACGTGGTTTGGACTACAGAGGATACCGATTGAGGTACAAAGATGAGCGGCAGCCTGCCCACTAATAGAAAAGTAAAGTAAAGTAAATTTCAGTAATCATTGCCCTCAAAAGAAAGTAGAATGGCTAATTCTATGTAGCCACAGCAGGAATCAACTGCATCATCCAGGGCTGATGAGGAAGTGTCAATGCCTCACTAAAGAACACAGTGGCAACCCACAGAACCAAATTTTAGGACACAGGAGCAGACTGAAGGATCCCTGGCCATCTCGGGGCTGGGACAGTCAACCAGGGGCACTCAATTGCAGCATTAGAAATTGTTTCCATCAGGAGACACCGCTGACAGCCAAAGGTGGCTCAGTGAGACACAAATACAGCGACAATAAATCTGGAGAACGCTAGAGGTGACACTTTCACAACCCAAGGCTCTGACGTACTCACTGAAGCATTCCCAGCAGTCACCGTTCCATCCTTTTTAAAGACACATGGGAGTTTTGCCAATTGTTCCAGAGTGGTCTGGGGTTTTGGGTGCTCGTCCTTTTGCATACTTTCTTTCCCCTTTTTCGTTTTCACTTCAATTGGAGCCATCTCAGCATTAAAGTAACCAGCATCATGAGCTGCAACCACAAAAAGGAAAATAAAAGGACTCCGATAAAAATGTCAAGATGATTGCGCAGTGTGACCAATAATCCTATTTTCATGAGCACACAACTTTTGCTCTATTTTAACCAAGAGTTCAGAGACAGTACTGTTTATGCTGTATTTTGTTTAAATAGGCTGGCTGGTGTCTTACTGTTTGGTTGTTTTTTTTAAAAACCGGGCAAAAACACTATAAACACGTTCTCAAACTTCTCCTAAGAAAGTCTAAATATTAAAGTGTTGTTTCAGCTTTAAATAATTGAACTCTTTTTTTTTTTCTTTTTTAATCACTAGGTTTTTTTTTAGTAGACATCCTCCTGTATTGTTGCTTTATTCTACAGCTCTGTCACTTATCAGAGGGTGAAGAAGCTCACTCTTCTAAATCTCACTCAAAGAGGAATGTGGAAAAAAATCCTGAGCCACATTTTCTCTGCTGATAATCAGCATAAGCTGTTGTTTATCAATTAAAATCCTGTCCAAGCTGCTCCTCCACAGGATCTCACAGGCAAGTCACGATCTTAGAATGGGATTCAGCTGGCTAAACAACCTGAGGCAATTCAAGGCATTGTAGCTATCTAAGATGCCTGTAAGAGCACCTGACCACATCACCTAAGACAGCATTAGAAGCCAACATTTAGGCAACTGCACGCTTCCTTTCGTGTCCACAATGTTAATCTGAACACATATTTAAAAACAGAACAACTCCTGTCTCCCAAAACTGAACCACGTCACTTCAAACCATTCCACAAATGCAACTCCAAGGCATTTAAAACCAAGACACTGAAATTGCTGTATCTAATGTTGTTTATCTACCTCTGAACTTTCTCAAGAAACTCTACAAAGTCTTTTTCTTTCCTGACTAGCCACAGGACTCTCCTTTCAGCGTGGAATAAGATGAACTCGTCATAACAAGCAGAAATAAAAAAAAAAAAAAAACCAAGGCAAAATCCTGCAGAACAAGAGAGCAAAAGCCTCTTCAGGGGCACAGTTTCTAGGAAAGGCCCCGGGAACAGCAGGAATTAGCTAACAGTATCAGTAGGGAAGATAACACACGACTGAGATAAGTTACAAAAGGCACTGCTACACACATTGAAAAAGAATACAAAATCTCCCTTCAAGAGTAGCAGCTGTTAAAAAGCACCATCATTGCAGTCTAAAAGCATGCTTACATCCTTGCTTCTCAGGTTCACCTTCGGGTTGCAATGCATGTTGAAGTCCCAGGACAACCACTACACGTTCTACTGGCTTCTGGCATACCATCCTACTATCAAGCAACTTCACAGGAACTCAGTGGCTGCAAATTTTGGGTTTGGTCAAGTAAACCACCCAGCAAAGAGTTAAAACACAGGTCCTGAACAAACGTCCCCTCTTCAGATTCCATCTGCTCTAACTGTTCAAGAGCTGTAGAACAGCATGTGATTTGCAAAAGGAAAAAAAAAGGATTTAGATCAATTATAGCACATGCTGGCACGCAAGGATGTGGGTCGCTGTGGGAGAGGACTATTCTGCGGCGAAGAGGAAAGAAAAGAGAGGAGTCAGGCCTGCCTGGCATAACGCTCCCCTATTGCAGAGCAGACAAGGGCAAGGCATCCCACCAAAGGGGCACCAAGAAGGTGAACATGAATCCTGTTCAGGCAGGAGGTGACAAGCCAACAGCATGTGCCACCTCAACAGCTATTGAACGTCCACCAGGAAGACGCAGGAAGCCAGTGGAAAGGGGTTTGTTAGGGACAACACCTGACTCAGAACATTCAAAGTCAAACCCCCTGGGCGTGGGTTACTTGTAGCGCAGGGCAAATAAAAGCATGAACTACAGTTTCTGCAAATCAAAAGACAAATTACACCAAGATGCACCAACTACACAAAACTCTAAAATACTGCGAATCAATGCTGAAAAGTTACTAGACTTGAAAACAGTATCATATTAACACTTCCATTCCCGAACTTACTCACCAGCTTTGCATCTCTGCTGCGTTTTGAGCGCGTACCGGTCACAGTCCTCTCGCGTGATGTTGTATTTCGCAGCCAGATTCTCCGCTGTAATTGCCATAGGTATTTTAACATGTGTGTCAGTTAGACCTTCCCACAATGTGTCTCCCAACTGCACGGAACATCATGGAAAGAAAATGATAAAGCACGGCAATATTAACATTTATTACTGACAGTTTCTAATTACTCAGCAGCCTGTAGGAAACTAATGTCTCTTGGTAAATTAACTCAGATTACCTACAGATACTTTATTGAAATCAGAATGAACACACTGCAAAACAGCACGCAATTCTTGTGGTTACTTTAGTCAACCTACGTTGTGCTCTAGCGTGGTGCTTTCCACTCATACGTGGCCCTGAGAAGTTCGGGAAAAGCCTGTGATTCTTAGCATTTCAGTGTATTTCACTGCTGCACGAATTATTAGAGACCTATGAGAAAACACTCTGTCTTCCTGGTTACTGAGAAGGAGCAGTGAGGAACCGTGGAAAGGCACAGCAGCCTACTGACTGTCTGGCTCTTTCTTTATTGTCAGGTGAAATCACCTTACGTGAGTCACAGGTTTCCGGGGGTAAAACACCTCAGGTGAGAAAATACCCAAGTCTAACTTCATTTAACGTGATAAAGGCAAGGCCGGCCAGGTCAGATGGGTTTTGACACCTGTGTCAGCAGTAAAGTTCCACAGATAAATCACTCATTCACCTGCAACGTTACAATTCAGTCATCTTCACGGTAAGGAGGCAGTGGCACCTACAGAGACTCAGTGTTATCAGCAACCTTGTGAAGGTGTTCTCTGTAGGAACGGAGCCTTAGTCACAGTGCCACACAAGATCCATAGAACAGAGTCAAGCACACTTCATATTCACCATCATCATAAGGAAAAACAGCGTAGAAAAAAAACACAGGGCTGAAACACTCAAATATCCTAATTTAGCATTTGTATGTCTAAATACATACATCATTCAGGGCTGAATATAAAATATAAACGGTAATTATCAGAGCAGAGGTGGATCCCGCTGCAAATTTCCCACAAGGGATCTATCTTCACAAGATAATGTAAAAATTATTTCTCTGTCAATGGATTTAATTTCAATTTACCATTTTACAAATTGAGAGATGCTTACAACGTGGAGGTATACATGTTCATTACCAGTCAATCCACTCACTGCTAGCCGTACATGCTTTACCTAAACTGTTTATGCCTCTACTTCACAGCTTCTGATGTCAGAAAATTTTTTATTTTATATACAGGACTTTGATGGATGTACCAAGTGAACTAAGTTTCACGTCTAAGAGCTTATTGATATATTTAACGTGGAACAGGATAGTGTTTTGATAATGTCTGAATAGTGGATAAATACTCTGAAAAACTAAATCCGGATCTAATTTCCAATAATTTCATTTGCAAGGATGCAGAGTCTACAGGTCCAATGCTTTACATTGCTCTGCAAATATGACTTTATTAGGGGGCAGGAGGGGAGTTAAAAAAAGTACCAGACCTTGAGTTCTGCTCCTAGTCTTGTTCCAAATCGAATGTTTCGAACTGCGTAAGGAGCCTGGCTCATATTTTCAGCTCCACCACACAGAACAACTTCTGACTCATTAAGGCAAATTTCCTGTTAACAGAAAAACAAAACAGATTGAGGACTTTGTAAGACAATAACAACTGTTTTAGAAAAAAACCTTGTCACCTAGACAGCCACACACACAGAATGAAGTCATGCTTAGCCATGTGCATATTTATGAAGGGTTTACCCTTCTGTTAAGATTGGGATCTGTCTCTTTCATTACGTGTTCCTTCTTCTTCCTTTCAGCAAGGAATGACTGTACCAACAAGGGAGGAAGGGAATATGGGTGCACACATACGACAGGACTGACAAACAAAGCCATTAAACATCCGCATGCTTCTGTGGTTAGGTTCACAGATGGCTGAACCTTTTTCTTTGAGCTTCCAATCTCCTCAAAAGGAACACAAATTAAACCTCAAAGCCTGAAATAAGACCTTACAATTCTAAAAAGTAACAGGGCATCCTTTTAGAAAACATAGCCAGGTAAGCTGCCAAAAGAAACCCCCAAAACGCACAAATTTATCTTTGGCAAAGTGCACAGAACCTAAAAGCCTTAATTCCTAAAAGCACCACCAGATCATGCAAAAATTCTGCTTCCTTAAAACGATTCACTCAGTTGTACAGTTAAGGGTATTTCTGTACTGGAATGGAAGCGGATGAAATTATCTTGACAGGCATTTCAGATGACTAGTTAATAATTACAAAGACTGATTGGTAGTAATAAGTGCTGAGATGCTTCCCATAGTTACCAAAAAATTTGTGCATGTTTAAGCAGCTCAGAATAGAACCTGCAGCTTTGTGTGCCAGAAAAATACAGAAACATTAGCTGCACTGATGAAATGCCATCTTTGGAAAAGACCTCATATACTTTCGATAAAAGTGGTCAAATTGTCCAGGAGATTATTTCATGGTAGACCAACATGTGTCTAGCCTTTGCAGAAAGCAGCAGAAAAACCAGTTAGATGGATATTATTGGATATTATTGTTACTTGACATCGTTGTCCACATTTTTTCCTCTAGAGGATCAGAGCTAAAATAGTTCTCTAGCCAATCGGAAGGTTTTTTTAAAAAAAAAAACAAAAAAACCCAACAAATATTTGTAAAATACCCTTAAATTTTGTAAAGTCTACACCACTGCAAGTGGTAGACCATTGGTTTGTATGAACAAATGAAATAAAAATCACTGTACCACTGTACCATCATCTTACTCAGTAGTTTTGGCCCATCACTCAAAGAGAAGTCGATTTTCTTCTATTTTAAAAGAAGTGACGCTATAAATTATCTAACTCAAGAGAGGGTTTGGATCTTTGAATAAAAAACACAGTTAAAAAGCACAGGTTGCTGCTTTCATAGCTATATTTATTTATACAGAATACAAACAATGATCAAAAGATGAAGGCGTCCTGCTGTGGTTCTGACGCCCAGTAATTCCAGTTCACACAAACAGGATCACAGGATCACAGAATGCAACTGTGCTACAGTTGAGCTCTATTTCACTGGCCAACACTTGCTGCATTCCTCACATTAAACTCAAAATAGCCGCAATGGCGATTTTGAAAACCAGCCACAAAATACGGCACCGTGGGGGCTGAACTCCTGCACAAAACCATGCAGGGCAACAGGGTGTCTCTACCAGCAGTAGCTAAAAATCCATGTTAAGACTCATCCCAAAGACAAAGTACACGTTTCTCTCACGTTAACAGTCTGATAAAGGTTACAACTACTACAGAAACACAGCGCTTTGTACCTGACATCCACTGGCAATGGACTGGAAACCAGAGCCACAAAGCCTGTTGACAGTGAGGGCTGGAACTGCAATGGGAACCCCCACACGTAAACCAACATGTCTCGCAATGTAAATCGCATCCGCTGAGCTCTGTGGACAGAAGAAATGGGAGGTTTCGTTAGACTCTAACTTCTTTGGGAAGTAAAAGTCTCAATGAAAACTCAGAACAGTGTAACAGCATCACTGCTAGAAGACAGTGTATGTTCAACAGAAATCCCACCAGTCATAAGAAGCACTTTGATTCACTTCAGAAAGACACCAACCTATCCCATCAAAAAGAGACAATGTCTTAACAGGATTTTTAGATAAACCATGTAGACATTGGGTCCAAAACGGGACTACAGATGTCGAGACTGAAGTTAGCAGCTTAATAGTCTTATGTTCTCCCTTTCACAACATCATACACACAACAGACTGACAAAAGACCACGTCCTGCCTGGCAAGCAGCCGTTCTATCAAGGTAAACTAAAATTGCTCTAGGCTAACAGGGGAAGGCCCCCAAAAACCAGTGGAAAATGTGGGGATGCCATTGCTGCTTTACATTCACTTTGCGAATTTTCATAACTGCGATGTTCTGACTGGACACTGTCCTGTTCTAACAGTGAAATCTCATTCCAACAGAGCTTTTCAAAGACCCCTTCAATAAACCAGCCTCCAGCATGAGATGAAACAAAACCGATCAGGCTTCTGCACTTCAACTACTGAGTCAGCAGAGGATGGCGAGCACAGAATGAAAAATTATAACAGCATTGCTATAGGTTTGTAATGGATCTTTTCAAAACAGACAAAACACTTATCCCCTTGGGGATCATGCCCTAAGCTAATATGTATTATCACGGGGAAGCTCTGTGCACAATGCTACTTGCCAAGGCAAGTTCAGGAAAAAAAATAAAATCAGTTAAGCCACTTCTGCTGAAGAAGGGGAGTTTAAAAAGGTAATTCATTCACAGTTATTTAAACTTAGTCATATAACACTTAAAAGGAATCCAGGACTAAAAAAAGAAAATCTACTGAGACGGGGAAGTATGATGCAAAGGGAAAAAAAAAGTAATTTCAACATGAAAAGACCTTTTTTCCAATTAGGAGAATGCTATTTTTATGTGAAAGCATTACAAGAGATCTGGATGCAGCTTTTTTTTTTTCCTAGGACATAAACAGATCTTACAAAACATAAAGAGTTGCACAAAAAAAGCTGAGATGGTAGCTGTAGGAGACACAATAACCAAAAGCTACTCCTTTGGCTGAAAATCCTTAAGAAGGAATACTGCACATTTGTTTACTTATGAAAGTTCTAAGGTGTTTGTTTCTTCTGCACCCTCAAAACACTCAGCGCAAAATAAGACTGCCTACCCTTAATAACAGTGAAGTCAGAATAGAAAACAAAACCAGAAAATCTTTGCTGCCTTGCCTAAAACAAAGACCCTGATATGTGGATAACCGCGGTTTTGCAACGCTGGTGCCCTGCACACAACAGTATCTACAGCACAAGCTCTTCAGAAAAAATATGACTGTCCAAATGTCTCTGCCAAGCAAGGCATGTACTTCTTCAGCTCAAAGTGAACTCACATTCACTCAAAAGAATTCTGTTTAGAAAAGTCAGCGGAAATGGAGTCAAATCAGCTACAGCCTCCAGTAAGGGGTTTCTATAATTCAGTGAAAACTCACTGAGTTTCACAGCTCAAGCTACTAAACTAGGAAAAAGGTACCAGGGACTAACAACCAATCTTTAATGAACCCACATTTTTTAGATCACCGGTACCTTTTGGTACTGAAAAAGGAAGCTCAGCCTTGCTCCCAGCAACATCACAAATCATGCAGGGTACGTCCCCTAAACACGAAGAGGAAACACTTCGCTGTAACGGCTACTTACCCATTTCAGCCCTTTGGTTTATTCCTGGCTGGAAAGCAGAGGTAACTATCTACAGGACCACACCAAAGGAGACGACTGAAATAATCCCCGACCGGGAAATTTTCCATGCTACAATACCAACCTGCATGACATTGCCGACGACGACGCTGTCAATGATCTCCGGGGAGACCTTGCCAGCAGCCAGCGCGGCGCGAGCGGCATGTTCTGTCAGGTCGGTGGCTGTGAAGTCCTTCAGCAAACCCCCGTAGGTCCCGAAAGGAGTTCGCTTCGCTGCTACGATGAATACACCTGCAACAGAAGCAAGAATTATCCAGATGAGCAGAGTCTAACAAACAGAAAAAAAAGTCAGCCTCAACCGGACAACATCCTAAATTCACAAGAAGCTTTGTAAATATAGGCAATGCCAACCCACGTGGCTCAAGATAAGTAAGATATAGCAATGCTTCAGACAGAGAAGGTAAGCAGAATTAATGGTCAGAAAGAAAAGCTAGGAAAATTCCAGAAATACCTCTTTTCCACAAAGAGCTCTGAAAAAAACCCAAGCAGTTCGGATACCAGACAGACACAAGAGGCTGCCGCATCGCATCAGACATTGGTGCTAAAAGCACGAAAGCAACGTCCGTGAAATCCCATAATGGACATTTGTGAAATAATCAAACGAGGAACAGTTCTTGTAAGAAACAAAGAGGCCATTGCCTCATCCTAGAAAAATGAGCAGATTTTTGGCTTAAGCTCTGAAATAGTTTTCATGAGGAATAGAAGAAACCAATAAAGCAAAACAAAAAAACTTTTAATATGCATTTTAACTTCAATTCCTTTAACTTAAGAGGAAAGACATTCCCTAATCAAAAACTTAATATTTCCATAATTATACAGGTCATCTAAACTGAATTAGCAGCGGTCTTCCAGCTTCTGCGGAAGAAAATCCAGTTTCCAATCGACAGGTGAGCGCGTGCAAGCGCATGGGTACAAATCCAGCTTGGGAGGAACCAAACCGAGCACCTATGGACTGCCCGGCACAGCGGCTCTCCGCCGCCGCCAGCGGAAACACGCGGGAGGCAGCCTGTGAACTTTCCCCCAGTTGAACAACGGAGCTCACACACCCCTTTCCACAGCTGACACGAAGCATCCATGGTTATTTTCAGCAACGCTGGAGGATACGTACAGATATCAGGACGAAAGCAAACAAAAATGCCCGCTCGTGAAGCTGCTCGTGAAGAGTTTCCAGGCCTGCTGCTAGAGGCCAGGTGACCCACCCTCTCTGGCTGGTTTGTCAGAGAAGGGGTGCTCCTCTCTCCCCCAGGTACTTGGATCCCGGGCCGCATGATTTACAGTAAAGAACTTTCCAACCTAGTGAAGGTCATGCTTGCTCCACTGACAAGGGCTCGAACACAACACTGGGATGTGAAACAGGCAACGGTCAGCTCAGAAGATCATCTGGGAAATCCCCTCAAGCAGACTGAGCAAGAACTGCAGCTTCAGGGAGAGGGATGAATGTGAAAAACAATGGGTTTCAAAGAGGTGAAGACAGCAAAATAGAGTTTACACCCTCACACTCTGGTGCTGCCCAGGGGCTTCTTTCTGGGGTACCCAGAAGACCTTAAGAAGTCTCTGCTAGGCACGGTACTGCTGCTCCCTTAAAACACAGCGCCGACACGGTAACTGTCCAAAACCTGGGAGAAGCAGAATTTATTTCCTCAAAGGAATAAACATCTGCTGACTATCTCACGCCCAAAAAGCCCACTCTTGGGGTTTTTAAGTGTAGAGGGAACACCACAGCCACTAAAAATATATAACTGAAGAGGCCTCTGCATATTCAGAGGGCTGCAAAGCACCGAGGCTGGCGCTGCAGGGAACGTCCTGGACCCTGGTGTGGAACAAACACTCGGGACTGCCCCTTGTATGCGATACCTGTCATCATCTTTCACTCCTCATTTTACCATCATTCAACTGATTCCAACAAGTAATTCGATTTAATCCAGAACAATTCTTAATCCAGTGACTGATTTTTTTTTTTTTACTTTAGTTGTACTTTTTTTTTAAAAAAAAAGCTGAAACTACTAACAGACACAAGGTGTGAAACCCTCCAAGTTTTTTCACACGCAGGTGGGGAAGCTTTAACTGATGTATGTTTACGGATAATGGGTGTGTTCAGCAGTCACTTCAGGAACAGCTCCTGGACTTTCTGAGTATTCAGGTGACATTTAAATTTAGTTTTCACTGAAATACCCAAAACATACTGTATTAACTATAATTTACTGAATGTTAAGTTTCAGTCTTCATTAAACATTAAAAACACTTGTTAAAAAACCCACCCTTAGCTGTTTTAAGGATTATCTCATGTTCCTAAGAATATCTTCCCCGCAGCAGAGCAGGCCTTGACGCTCACCGTGCCACCCCTCCTCCTGCCCACTCACTCCTGTCCCTCCATCTCCTCCAAAATCCCGCCAGGCTTTGCTGCGGTCCAGCTCGTGACCCGACCAAGCTAAAAGAACCTGTTCTCCTCCCTTTTTGGCCAGGTTGCTGATTATCCACATTATTTGCTGAATCACATGCACCCTGTTGCCTTATAAACAAACAGTCCAGGGGTGAGGATAGAACTTTGCCCTTAAACCTTTCACAATATTAACAACATTTCTTTTTCACCAAGGCTGCTCACTAACCCAGCGCTGGCAGAAAATAAGGGGCCAACTCTCATTTGGATCAGTTCTGGGCCCCAGTTCACCTTCTGCCTGCTCAAAAAAAAAATAAATTCCAGACTAAGAGAGAAGGCTGACTGAACCAGCAAGGGAAGAAGTACAACCTGTGTTGAGTTATGTTGAATTAAACTGACCACAGGGCCATTCCTCTAAGGGTGCATCACTGCAGAACCTGCCGAATTTTGCTCGATTGGAGAGACACCTACAAGTGCTACTCCCTCCACAAAACTTCATCAGGGGCAACAAGGGGTGGCTGAAGTCCTGAGCAAGAACAGACTCTACAGCCTTTGTCAGCTCTTCCTAAATTGCCACTAATTTTCTAAATTACTGTGGCAAGACTTACAGAGTCTCTGCAAATTTCCAAGGTGATAAACACTGGATGAGAGTAGACTACTACCAAATGCACAGGGATCTGGAAATTTTGGGGGCTGGAAAGGAAAGGTCACTCTGAATCCTTATCAAAAACTCACATTTAAATCTGTTTTTGTTAACCACCTGCTGTTAAATGACGTTCCACTATTACAGGTCTGAAACATTCTCTGACCCTTCAATATTTCCTAAATGTACCTAGAACAAAAATATTTCATAGAATCACAGAATGGTTTGGGTTGGAAAGGACCGTCAAAGGCCATCTGTTCAACCCCCCTGCCAGGAGCAGGGACATCTCCAACTACATCAGCTTGCTCAGAGCCCCGGCCAGCCTGGCCTGGAATGTTTCCAGGGATGGGGCATCCACCACCTTTCTGGGCAGCCTGGGACAGTGTGACACCACCCCCAGTGCAAAAAAATTCTTCCTTCTGTCCAGTCTGAATCTACCTCCTTCTAGAAATAATCTACCATTATTTCTTTGTCAGATCCTATTCTGAAGGCCTAGAAAACAACCACTGACCTCAAAAAAAAAAAAAAATGAGGAAGAACAGTGCATGAAAAATGTGGCAAGAGAGAAGACAGTGAAACAGGCACAGAAAACCAACCCCAAACAAGCACGGGCAAAGCTGCTCCCTGTATTATCCGGTTCAGCAGAGCAACGCAGAATCGCCGCAGCGCTGACGAGCCAGGCTGCCAGCCCTGAAACCTCCGACCACGACGCTCACATTCGGTATTACCTAGGTACCGTCCGTCAAGCGGCAACGCGCTGTCAAACAGGCAGAAAGCTCCCTTCCAACAAACTCCAACTTTGTTTTTGAACAAGATCAGGTGTTACAGGGCCTGTTTACCTTAAGAGACACAAACTTTAAGCCAAGGATTAAGCAGTTCTGCACACAAAACCCTTTCAGGAACCGCTGGCGCTTACACAGAGCGGTTACTGCTAAGACAGGCAGGGCCTGCATGTGACCAAAGAAAATTTCAGTCACTTCCAGCAACATCCCGTCACGCAGGCTGGCACGGCCGGTTACTGGACCCTTTGCCATAAGTTTGTTCGTACCACATGTGGCTTGGGCACTGCAGAAAGTCAAACACAGCACACTCAATACATGTTCAAACTGAGAGCCTTGCGACCCGACCCCCCTACCCCTTCGCCACCCTCGGCACCTAACGCAGTTTAGGGGTTTTTTTTCTTGGAAAAGTCGCATTTATTTCCAACCGGTTATGGCAGGGACGCTGACACAGCACGGCCGGGACAGCGGGGAGAGGGGGAAAACATCCGCCCCTCCGGCTGCCGAGGCTCCATTTTGGATTTTCTGACGGACACCGCGGCTACGGGCACGGACGGTCGCGCCTGCCGCGGCGGGACCCCACCGGTCACCTTCACCTCACACCCGGCCCAGCCTCCCCGCAGCCCCGCTCCCCTTCAGCGCCCGGGACCCCGCCATCGCCCTCCCCGCCGCGGGCGGGAGCCTCACCCCTCAGGAGCGCCATGGCCGCGCCGCCCCGCTCCGCTCCGCCGCGCCCGCCCCGCCGCACATTCGCCAGGCTGAGGGCGGAGCGCAGCGGGGCGGAGCGTTCGGGCGGCTCCTTTAAAGTTAATTTTTAATTATTTCACTTCTGCTTCATTTGATTTCTCCCTCCTCGCCCTCCCGCTCCACCCGGCGCCTGGAAAAGGCGAGGTGGGCTTTGGCGAATCGGCGGCGCTGGCCCGGTAATGGCGGCGGCGGGCGGACCGGTTCGGGGTCTGCTCCCCGGCGCCTTCCGTGAGGGACCGTGTGCTCTCGGACCGGCCGAGAGCTCCTCCGGGGGTTTAACGGGGACCTGCAGCCCTGAGCAGCTTGGCAGTCCATGGCTGACCCAGCACTGCCCGTTTCCAAGCTTTATCCTTTCTGGGCTTGCGTGGAGAAGAGTAGGCCTGTCCTCTCCACGTCCCCTGTCACAAGGTGGTTTGGGTGGGAAGGGACCTTTAAAGCCCACCCAGTCCAACCCCCCTGCCAGGAGCAGGGACATCTCCAACCAGATCAGGTTGCTCACAGCCCCGGCCAACCTGGCCTGGAATGTTTCCAGGGATGGGGCATCCACCGCCTCTCTGGGCAACCTGGGACAGTGCTCCACCACCCTCAGCGTAAAAAAAAAATTTCCTTATATCTGGTCTGAATCTACCTCCCTCTTTTTTAAAACCATTCCCCCTCGTCCTGTCACAGCAGGCCCTGCTGAAGAGTCTCTCCCCAGCTTCCCTGCAGCCCCCTTTGGGCACTGGGAGCCGCTCTCAGCTCTCCCCGGAGCCTCCTCTTCTCCAGGCTGAACAGCCCCAGCTCTCTCAGCCTGGCCTCACAGCAGAGCTGCTCCAGCCCTCTCATCATCTGCGTGGCCTCCTTGGGACCCTCTCCACCAGCTCCACGTCCTTCTGCTGTTGGGGGCTCCAGAGCTGGACGCAGCGCTGCAGGGGGGTCTCACCAGAGCGGAGCAGAGGGGCAGAATCCCCTCCCTCGCCCTGCTGCCCACGCTGCTGGGGGTGCAGCCCAGGATGGGGTCGGTTTCTGGGCTGTGAGCGCACATTGCTGGCTCACGTTGAGCTTCTCGCCCACCATCACCCCCCAGTCCCTCTCCTCAGGGCTGCTCTCCATCCATTCCCCGCCCAGCCTGGATTAGTGCTGGGATTGCCCCGACCCGCGTGCAGGACCTTGCGCTGGGCCTGGCTGAGCTCCAGCATCATGCAACTTTGTCTTTAAAAAAAAGCATCGTGTTTTCCTCTATTTTCTCTCTCTGCTCTTGACTGATCTCAGTCCGGCACAGCATCCCCTTTTCTCCCTTCATTCACAATGGCCTTCAAGGCCAAAAGATTCCATGCTCAACTGGTTTCTAATTATCTCACGATATTTAAGCACCTCTGAAATTACTTTACAACTCCTAAACCTTTCAAAGCCTTAAGTAAAAGCTTTCAGAGTGTTCATTTGTGTTTGTAAAGTACTTTGTAATTTTAAAATAGAAATGTTTCCCATACATAGAAATATGTTTTACATTCCCATTTTTGAGTCAAAGTCATAATTTCTTCAAAAGTGTTTATTTCACAAATTTTTTATCCCCAGATAAGTAATACAGTGACTATTACAAGCATTTTCTTATAAACAAAGGTGCAGTTTACAGATTTGTTCAAAATGGAAAAATATTTTATAAGCAGTAGTATTTCATCTACAGCATTCACTCCAGCATATCATTCAACTTCTTTGACAGCAGCTAAGCCTTCTGCTTGTTAAGGTAATGAGACTTCACGAGCCTCACCAAAATCCCCAAATAAACAAACAAAACAGACATTGCACTGTAGTAGCACATTTTTTGTTTGGTTTTTTTTGTTTGTTTGTTTGTTTTTTTATTTCAACTTAACTTTAAAGTCTTTGTCTACTGGCATTGACATTTGGAAGTAAAAGGTATATTCATTAGAGAGTATGTCCTCTGGATTGTTTTAACATTTACTTTGCTAGAACTTCTTTCAGAAAAAAAAAAAAATCAATTTATGACTGTATTATATGTGAATCAACACAGTTGGAGGAAAAAGCTTCATGGCAGTTCATGCAATTAATTTTAATTAGGTTATCACATTTATAAGCAATGACAAAATGCTAATTTTTCAGTTACGGTCTGAAAGAATAATTTTGCACTTTTGTTCCTTTTCTACAGAAAATGGAGGAAAACGACTTGTTGTTTCAAGTGCATCTTTGTCACTTGTACCTTTTGCAAATCACACAAACAGAGGGTCATATCCTGCAAAGACTTTAGGTAGTACTGTGATTTCAGTGTTTAAGCTGCAGTATCAGGAAAGGCTAAACTCTGAAACATGCCCGCATTTTGTTGATTCACTCATACAACGAAGTTGCATGAGCAAAAAATGCATGAGCAAAAAATGTATGGTCTAGGATTGCATAAATTCAGGCTTGAGGTCTAATGTTCTTTTCCACAGTCAGCTGCTACAGCTTTACCAACCATGAGATAAGCAACCTCAGCTGAAAAATGACAATAAAAGGAAAAAGAATTAAAAAAAAAAATCAGAAGCAAGTTTCTGGTGGAACTGAAGCATGTACGTTGTCCTGGATGCTTCTCGTAGCTCAGACAGCACATGCCTGAACCTGCACTTGAAGTGTTGTTTTTGTAGTGGTGGTTTGTGTGATTTGGTTTTTTGGAGGTTTCATTTTTGGGGTTGTTTTTGATTCCCCAATAGTGCTTTTCTGAGATATATTATATATGCAAAAATCAGTATGGGCTAGTATTGTTTTTTTCTAAGAACTTCCAAGTGTTTTTGCAGACCTGCTCAGAGTGAGATTTCTATAAGCAGACAGCTTTTTATGACAGAACAATAAAAATATTCCCACATTATAACGCTTGTTTCGGAGAAACAGCAGCTGAGAAGTCAGTTACCTTAGTAACGGCTAAAGGCACACAGTGGGAAAATGCTCAACTTAATAATCAATATTTAAAAGTAAAGACAGACCTGAAGAACAGCCAGTTTTCTCAAAGCCACGCTTTGTGTTAAATTTGCTCTTTAAATAAAGGAGTGCCAATCTGAGGAAAGAAAGGCATGCTTGAGCACAGCAATTTAACATTTAAAACCAACAAGTTTTAAAAAATGCTAACAGAAAAGATAATATATTAAAGATCTTTCATACAGAGTTCTCTTCCAGATGGATTTTAATGGAGAAGCTACATTATCACAGATCAAGACCTTAAAAACCAGTTCCTATCTATACATATCAAGAGTTTTTAAGAAAGTCTCTGTTGTACATATAAATTATGATCCTGAAAATGCCAGTGAAAGACCATTATCCCCTAGAAGACCATTAACCGCGTTTCGTAATTGTGCTCAGCAACAAAATTGTTGCAGAAGAGGGTTCTGCAGCAACCTGTCATTTAGTCTGAATGTAAGCCTTGGTTTAATCAATCTGTTGGGAGTCGTAACTCTGAGTAATTTACATCAGAGGGAGGTAGAGACCTGAAGAGCCTGAAAGGAAACCGCTAGCCTAACAGGAATTCTGAGAAATCGCTCTATGTTGAAATGGCCTCACAGAAGGACTGAATTCTGCTTTGATTTTTTTTTTTTTCCCTAAACTGTGATGTTTAGCGTGGAAAAACAGGATAAGATGAAATTAAAAACATTAAATTCAGAGCATTGCAGAAAACATTCATTTGCAAAACGTGAAGAGAGGTAGGTACAATAAATAAAAATATTGCAGATGAGCAAGTGGCAGAAGAGCATGGGCTTGCTGGGCACAGATAGCAAAATGGTGGTGTTATGCTTAATGTACATGAAGGGGAGATGAAGGCACTACTAAGTACACACAATAGATGCAAACGCTCAAGGGCTGTAGTTTGGAGGTAGTGCTGGTACCAGACAAGCAATAAATTTTCTTCTGTAATTAGCTGGGTGATGGTTACAGGGAAAGATAACTTCTCCCTAGGGAATGGCCTTAAGTCTGTCCTTCACGGCTAATATAATAATATTAGATAATATAATAATACATATAATATAATAATAGCCGTACTAAACCACAGTCCATTTGAAACAAGGTATTTACCCACCGGCATAGACCAATGTAATTCTTCACAGCACGCAACTTTTCCTTTATAAATGTGCTTTTGGGATAGTAATATACACATATAGCACATACAGGACTACTACCATTTGTATACACATAGATTACATACACAATGCTTAAACCAAAACACTCCTCCTCTAAACTGGTGACTGCAGCATGGTGGGATTCAGTGTATCTTTAACAGACTTCACATTCTGTTTTAATCCTCTGAGCAGACAGGGTACCTGATAATAAATTTGCGGTTGGGATACCATTTTCACCAACTAAAAGTAGCCAGTTTTTTTTAAAGCTCTTAATCATCACCTTTTCCCCTTCTCAGCAAGGCACGTGGCTCTGCACTAACAAAATTCAACACGTGGTGGGAAGTACTGAGAAAAATCGACGACTGCTTTTGTGAGTAGCTGGCACCTTTCAGCATCCTGGTGAGGTCAGAGGGTTGGTTGTTTTAATTTACAAGGTAGGTAAAAGAAAACCCTAACAGAATTTGAGTTGATTGCAATTATTTGTTTCAGGTTGTTGTAGACAAAGCATTCAGGCCCACTGTTTAATTTGTTAACAGGAGAAAGTCCAAACTGCTAATTCATGTGAATTCCCACAAAGCAGATGCACCGGATGTAGTTAGGAGGAGCAACAGCATTTCTCAAACCCAGAATTTGTGACAAAGTCCACATCGGTGGAAAGAAGCAGCATCCAAACCCCTTAACCGGCACGATAAATACCTACTTGCACCTTCTGCAGTTTACCTTCTCAGCTCACTATTGTGATACAGCTACCAGCAAGAATAAGAGGCAGAATTGCAGGCCCCGTTATCAATACATACAAAACCACCTAGCTATTAGACAAATTACAGGTCCTTCAAGGCAGCATAAGTGTCTCGGATTTTGTTTTTGATTTAATGGTCATTTCTTCACAGACACCTATGAACATCAGAGTAAGCCGTCTCACACTCACCGTTCTTTTTTGTTAGTGGCTTTTGGAGATGATTATGGGCTTTGAATTAAGTCAACATAAAATCAAGCAGAGAAAAAAAAAATACATTTCAAGTATCCTTATTTCTGAGCTGCAAATTAAGAAAAAAAAAATCACATACAGATCAGTCTCTTTTTTACTGTACAGTTTAGCATCCATTTAGTACTGTGTACTGGTTCTTCCATAAACCTGTTTGGTCCATATTTAAAGAGCTCCTTAAATTCCTTCTGTGATTTTTCTTTGCTGGCGGTCTCTGGGTAGGAGAGGTGGGGTTAATTATACTTTCTTCAGACTTTATTGAGAAATTCCAAGTTGAGAGAAGCCGGGAGATGAATTGAGTCCATGGTTATGGAGGATGGGTTGAACGGGAACAAAACTGGGAACATGTGCTTGAAGTCTAACAGCAGCTGCGGAGGGTCATTTCGCTCTTGCAAGTGCGTCTATGAGGTACGGGAGAAGAAAACATTTAGTATCAGTTGTTGCCTTTTCTTTGCATTTGTCACGTTTAACATCAAAGGTTTGAGAACGTACACAACTTTAGAGATATTGCAAAAAAACAGTGAGAACTATTTTGTTCTCTATTGCAGCAGCCTTTCTCTGAGCAAATATTTAGAGGAAGTTTAGGAAATACGGTTTCAGAAGAATGTTTTCTACATGACCACGAAGCAAGGACGTGGAAACAACATGCCCCCCTTGCATAGCAAAAGCAGCACTGCATGATACCAGCAGACCACTTTTGATTCAGCCACTCAGTGACAGAGACAAATTCTAGCAGCTGAACATGCTTCTGTTTCCATTTCCCATCTCCTCCTTGCGAGTATTAAAAGAAGTTTGGTTTTCGTCTATTTACTTTTTCTTTAGTGGCTAATTTCTGCCTTGTATCTCAAAAGTAACTCCATTTCACCGATGTTTCGCTGACTCCCGCAACCTTGCTTGTGAGTTGCCTTGCTACTGAAGAGTGTTGGATCAGCTGAGCTGGCAACTTTGGTGCTTACTGCTCTTTGTGATTAACACCCTGGTTATCCCTGCAGCTGCATGTTCCAGGTAAGCATGCACACACGCACAGCAATAAATTTAGGACAACGTGCAGCAGTACGTCTATTACAAAGTGCCTGAGTTAGTGCTGATTTAACACAGATGTCATTAGCACTGTCTCCTCCACTTTACAGCCCCTAATTTACCTGTATGTCTCGTATGAAAGCTACTGTCACACGTTCTTCAAACTCATTCACAGGAGTGTAGAGATTAAGTATCTTTACAATCTGTTGAAAACAAAACAGGATTATAGACAGTCACGAGAAGCCAAACTTTTCCAGAATACAAAGCACCACTAACAATTTTGTCTTGATTTGGCCACAGCAAGTCTCCCATGATGCTGCTGAGAAGCAGAAGTAGCACAAGTGTCAACTGGGTGTTCCTTTGTCTGCTGTAAGGTCTCTTCTTATAGCAACATTTGTAAATTGGGAACAGACTTGAAGAATAGATCTATACAGGGACTCCACTTAGTTGGTAGATGGTGACACAGGTGACCACCTCCCAGTACTTCTGATGTCACCTCTACAACACTTCTCCTGATGCTCCCTCACTCCTGCTCCTATCACCCCTTGGCTTCTCTCAAGAACACACATTCAAGACAAGGAGATGAAGATACAGGAGAAAGGATCTCCAAGAACCACTAGAGATCAGCTCATACCTCTCACTTCTCCCTTCCTACATCATCATCAAATTAAGGCCAGACAATCTGGTATCAAAGACTGTGAATTTCTATCTTTTCCTGGAATAGTCTCAAAGTTTAAGGTCAGATCCAGCCAGCCTAGGTGAGCAGTTCTCAACCTCCTGCCCCAAATACAAATCCTTGGTGGGCATCCTGCAGACCTATCTGGTTAGACCTTGTCAAAAAGACAACAGGTGGGTTTAAAATCCCAAGTGTCTGACTTATACCATGAACTCCTCAGGGCTGGGTTTCATCTTTGCAGGTTTCTGGAGCTCCAACGCCATCAGTGGCACTGATGGTAAGAGGAGGAGCCACTGTGGTGACCATCTCTGTCAGGGGTCGGTACCTAACGTTAAGTCCTGAAAAGGACAAGTTGTCCCCAGCGTGCAAATGGCACGCTGAGTCTGGGCAGTGAAGAGCTGCCACTGAGGGACCACCCTCTCCCACTCCTTTAACTATCAGTACCCTCTGGTGTCAACCTCTGCCCTGCTCCCTACCTGCTGCGTCGTGAGCGATGTGCACAAAGAGCAGATGGCCTCAGCATCTTCCGAGGTTTTCTTTTTCAGCTGCAGAAGCTGTGCCGCCTGAATCAAGGGCTCCAAAGTTTGTGCCGCTCCACTCTGCTGCAGATTCTTCCCACGCAGCCACTCCTCCAGCTGGCTTATGTTAAACCTGGGTAAGAAGCCAAGATAAGACATGAGCTGAGAGCCGAGAGATAAGATATAGCATCTCAAAAATCCTCTGTGAGACTCAAGGTATGTTGCAATGCTGGTATATGTGGCTTTTTGGGATGCATATTTATGATACGCTTGGCAAGAGACACCCAGACCAAAGCTTAATACTCAACAACTCAAAGCAAAACTTACACTCTATGTACCTTAGAAATAAATGAGCCACGTAACGGCTGAACAGCCCAAGGAATGTGCTTTCCTACAGCATTCAGATAAGTTCAAGTTTCAAAAGTCAATTAAAATTAAACTTTTAAATGCAAACAAAATCCTGCAAGGTACCCAAGTACCTTTGAAAATATCTACACAAAAAACGCCTTTGCCCGTGCACACACTCCCAGGCTCAAGGGTATCCACCATGGGAAGGAGAAAGGGTAGAAAAAAGAAGGTTTAAATCATTTACACTGAAAAGTAAGTCGATAGACTTATGCCAGGGCTGATAAATATTCATGACCCCTTTCTGGCAGGTTTGTGCTAGCTGTCCTTTCAAATTTCAATCCTTGTTACGACACTATGCTAAGACAGTGATGGGGCATGTAGGCCCCTGATCTCAGCCCAACAGACGTCCCTGCTGCCACTTGCCTGCAGCTCACGAGAGGCTCACACAGCAACAGGGGTTTGTCTTTAAGAATCACCTGCAGAATTGAAGCCTGCAACACTTGTTATGTTAAAACCAGTGAATGAGAGGGAACCACGGAGACTTCTCCTTCTCAGTATGTAATCCATCCTGCATCACCTGGTGTAGTCTTTGGGCTATGCAGGCTGGGGAAAGCCCCCTCCCAGAGATAATCACTGTAACATGCATTTAATTCACAAGCAGCACAGCAAACTGCCTTGCAAAGACATAACTCAACAGGCGTTAGCTTTAACTGCCACTGCTGAATCCAAACGGTTTCTCCCCTTACTTACACCACTACATTTTATTTTTCTATTTTCCACCACCTTATAAAATTAACAGAAACTCGTTAAGCAGGTACATCCCACCCCAAGCCCGTGTCCCACCTCAGCTGCATGCCTGTGCTCCATGAGCAGACATCCTTCCTCAGCAGGAGGTTGTTCAGGGCGACAGCGTTGATCATGTAGAAGAGCTGCTTGAAGACCTGCTGCACGATCTCTGGGTCCAGACCCTGGTCACACATGATGCCGTGGAACGTGTTCAGCTGGCGAATGATTGCGTCCAAGTTGTAGGAGCTGTCACCGTCAGCCATGCTGGAGGAGCGATTCCTGTAGCCCATTGGTTTGACGCCAGAAAGCCCCTGGATACTCTCATTTTCCAGCACTGCAGAAACTGAAAAAGGGTGAAAAAATGAGCTGAAAATCCTGCATCCACCTGTTAGTCACTGAAGGTAAGAAACGTTCCTTCATGGGCAGTCATAAACACGCAGCAGTGTCTAAAGCACGCAGTACGATGGATGCTGGCCAGTCTGAAAGGAGGACAGATCCATGAACTGCTAGTTTATTGTGATAATATGAAATAGTTGAAGCACACAGGATATCTGTAAGATCACACTGTTTCCCCCACTCAGTGCTACTACAGAGAAATCACCATGCTGCAGAAACTGGGAACACCTGTCCTTTGAGCTGTAATCAATTCTCCCTCTACACGCACCACAGAGCTTTAAATTCTGCAGTTAAAAGTGATTAATTGGCTGAAAGCATTTGGAGAAATGAAGATAAATTAAAAGTAATAAATTGTTACAGCCTGACTAACTGATAGAGGAACAGGACAACTTTCTGCAAGGAGCAGGAGGTGCATGCAGCGATGGCAGGAGGTGGTGCCATCGGATACAGCCAGAATTTATGCAGTGACACTCGGAGGGTAAAGGGAAAGAGTCTCAGATACAGAGAAGTCCAGGCTGGGAGCTCAAGGAAAAGACCAGCAGTCAGAAAATATAAAGCACTGGGAGCAGCCCCTCAATTAGCTTACAACGAGGACAGATTTAGCTGAGGACGTAACTCTTCTTATACTGACCTACTCTTGCAAAATAAGGTATTTATTAGTCTCTTTTTCCGCTTCCCAGTTCTCCCCTCCCTCATAACGCACATTTCGACCCTTAAAAAGCGTAACCATGAACCTGGTCTGGAGTGGAACGCTGTTGCTACAGCCCCACCACCTCACTTCTGTTGCTACCTCCCCAAAAGAAAGGCAGGAGGGATTTCCTATCGTGCGGGGAAAAAAGCCTCATCCCCATTAGTTTCTATCATGGGGGAAAATAAAAACTCATCCAAGCCCGCCTCCCTAACTCCAGGTCACTGCTGACACAAGGATCTGCTCCAAACCAAGACTTTTTTGGTAACATATGCCTCTCTACTTTGCAGAGAAGTCACCCTAGCACCATACAAAGGTCTGAAAAACACTCAGAAGACATAATTACAGCAGCAAAAAAAAAAAAAAAAAAAAAAAAAAAAAAAAGGCAAATCAAAAAACCCCTCCTAAAAGCTAAGGTGCTGTGAACGTACCAATCATGGGTTGGAGTATGCCCTCTGCGATCTTAATGAGCTGCTGGTAGATCTGGATGGAGAGGTGGCTCAGCACCTGGCGGTACTCAGTCAGGTCAAAGTTCTTCAGACAGTGCTCGTTCTGCTTCGGGGTGTTTTGTGTCATGAAACCCTGAAGAGGAGGAGATTAAAACACCTGGTTTCATTATTCCACCTATTTATAGTCCAGTAAAATCACTGTGTTAAAAAAAAAATCCCTCTGAGTACAATATATCCGCATGTCACCAAAATGCATTTTTACTCTATTATAGAAAAGATCAAGACTCATAAATCACCTCTGATTTCCTCAGACTTTTGTTCATATATTATTACTAGAGGGCTGCTTTTTGAAGAAAAGCATCATTAAGCAATAAGTTTTCTCATTTTAGCTTTAGCAAGGAGCAACATTTGTATTAATTGCAATGTACAGGAACTAGAAAATGACATTTCAGTCCCTAATAAACTTTTTTTAATCATTTGTTTATGCTTGTGAGTTGCAGTTATTTATGGGAAACGAAGCATTTTGAGATTAAGGTATCAGAAAATGAAAAAAAATTATGATAACCATATACTTGCCTTTTTTTTTTTTGGCAACATTTTAAACTGATCTGAAGATCAGAAATCGGTCCAAGTAACAGAATTTATTCCCTGCCTTTTGCTGAAGCAGCAGCTGATCTCTGATCCTGCAGACCGATGCTGCAGCCCTGAGTTCTGGGCTCAGACACCAATGCCAGTTGTGCTGGCAGAAGCAAAAGTGATCTCACTTAATTTTGTAATTAACACAGACACTTAAATTTCCTGTTCATATAGTCTGATCAATTCGGTGGCAACATGAGAACTATGCAACTTTTTTTTTTGTTGTTTGCTGAACACCAAAATGCAAAGATATGACATGCACAACTTCAGTTGACTTCAGAATTTCTCATTTTTCCTGACTAATGAAAAAGCATCGTGCTCCTTGCACAGCAAGATTGCTTTTAGTTTGGGATTTTCTTTTAAACCTCTTTTCTTAAAATTAGATTAGATTTCAAACTAACAATAACAGTATTTTGGAAACTGCTCAGAATGATTTTTTTCCCCTCTGTTTTCACACACCAATTTGCAAATAGCCGGTTCATATAACACAGTAAATCATGGCAAAGAATGTGAAATTTAAGTGGCCTTTTTTTTTCCCCACCCTGCTGGTTTTCTGGGGATGATTTTCTTTAAAATGTAATGTTGTAAACCAGCCAGAAGAGGGCAAACAGGAGCATAACTATTAGTAACTATTATCTAAATTATTTTTCTTTTTAATTTAAATCTTGGAACTCCAGCACTCAGGTTTTACACACCAGTCATTATCTTGTGAGTGATCTGAATTGCTAATTTGATTCCATGAAAATTTTCTTCTTTATTCTTAATGCTTGATTGCTTAATATATCAAACACAAATCAAGACTAAATGAGAAACGACATAATTTGGCTCTGTTGAAAATTTTAATACCCAGAACACTTGGCAGTATGTAATATACTAAGAGGACTGTGATGATCTGATTTTATTGGAAGGGACTGGCTATAATAAAACTTTTTTCAACTTACAAAATATTACTGAGGTAGGAAGAAACAAGAGGATTTCCTTCCGAAAGCTTACATTATGATTATACATTTCTGCTTTCTGAAAATGTGATTATTTTGATCAAGTTGAACAGAACAGGAAAAAATCAGTAGAAACGTTCAGACTAAAATTGCAAGATTTGGAATAGTTTTCCGCTGTCTAAAAATCTTGGTTAATGAAAATCTACGGGACATACTAAAACCACAGGAACAGCCTTCCAAACAGCATACCAGAAAGGAATCCCCTGTTCAGACAAATCAAAGTGCATGGTGGGCTATCAAATAAAAAATATTATGTTGCGTGTTGTGCTGTAAGGGGCCTGGTTTCAGCTCCCAAATGCCTCGTTTCGGTGCAATGCGCCATGAACCTCTGGTCTAGTTCAAACTAGATAGAAGGAAGAAATTTTTTATGCTGAGGGTGGTGGTGGATGCCTCATCCCTGGAAACATTCCAGGCCAGGTTGGCCGGGGCTGTGAGCAACCTGATCTGGCTGGAGATGTCCCTGCTCCTTGCAGGGGGGTTGGGCTGGGTGGGCTTTGAGGGTCCCTTCCAACCCAAACCATCCTGTGAATTGAGGAGCTGCCTCATGCTTTATCCAAATTAACAAAGGAGGAAAGTCAGAGATGAACCCACATCACAGCCAGAGGGAAGCCAGACTCAGGAGACCTGAAGACCCTTCCTGAAGGAATGCCAGAATACTCAAGGATCAGCGATGAGTTTCTTACCGCATCTCCACTGTACTGCTTTAAACAGTGCAGGAGGCGACACGTGTTCGCCAGCCAAAATGATGTCATCTGAAAATCATCGTTGTGTTTCTAGAGGAGCAGAATTAAAACATGTGAGACCCCCACTTAGGTGGGGGATGCTGGCATAGCAAGACAAAGTGATTTTGAGTTTCCCCACCTACATCAGGAAGCTCTCTCTGCAGTATTAGCCATTTGTTCCCCGCAAATATTTAAAAAAAAAAAAATCTGTAAATGCAAACAATTTTATTACCAAGATCATAATTCTCCTTGTTCTTCTAAAAATGGAAGCTGTAAGAGCTATTTGGTTTGACAATCTCTGCAAGAGCTGAATAAATAACACACACTAACATGGTTATTACCATCTTACACCACCTCAACCCCAGGAGAAGAGAAAACGGACACCTACCCTCAGCACTTTCTTGATGCCATTGATGGTGGAGGTGAGCAAGGAGTGCACTTTCTGGTCATCGTTGATGTAATCCGCGTGTCTGATGCACATGTAGAGGATGTAGGCAGGAAGGCAGGGAACAGTAGCAGACACTGCCTGAGGCTTGAGATCTAAAAGGTTTGGATTGTGTTTTTTTTTAATTAAAAAAAATCCTCTTAAAATTCACCGCCTGCCACGTGAAGCAGGGAACACCAGAGCTGGAGACTTGCCCAAGCAAACCCCTCTCTCCCCAGGCCTGGGGAAGCTGAGATTTTGGCTCTGCAACTTGCATCCCTCTCTGCAGCATGGACACAGATGCAGAGGTCCACCTGCAGGACAGATGGACTTGGAGCTGGCCAAAGGAGAAGAGCTGCAGCACCAAGGCTTGGGAGGGCAGCAGCACTGTCTGCACTGAAGCATGTGACACTATCCCGTTAAACCTTACAGATGCACAGGTAGCACTAGAAGAAATTCTTTACTGTGAGGGTGGTGGAACACTGGCACAGGTTGCCCAGAGAAGCTGCAGATGCCCTGGCCGTATTCAAGGCCAGGCTGGACAAGGCTTTAAGCAACCTGATCTGGTGGAAGGCGTCCCTGCCCAGGGCAGGGGGGTTGGAATGAGATGGTCTTTAGTGTCCATTCCAACTCAAACCATTCTAGGATTTTATGATCTTCTTTACCATGCAAAAAACCTACCCAAGCAGCACACAAATAACCTCGGAAAAACTCCCTGAAGCTTTCAGGAATACCTCCCACAGGTTATAAAACCACCTCTAAATTCATGACTTATTAAATCACACTTTCCCTCAAGATATTGAATCCTAATGGCAGCTGCGGGAATTTGCGGCCTCTAAAGGAAGAGCTTGTCTGATTAGGGAAACTTCAAAGACTGCAGCAATGGGCCAGCGCTGCTCTTTGAGCCATTTTCAGATCTTCACTAGACGCTGCTGGGGTTAGAGAGCGATGGTAAATACTAACTGTTAGCCAGGGAAGCATGACTTCTCTAATAGCATGGAATAAGGGGACGCTGGCAGCAATTCTGATCAAGTCTTCCAGTGTGAAAGAGCTCAGAAGTTTATTATCTGCTGCAGTTACCACTGAATGTCTCATAAACCAAACTACCTTTGTCCCACTGCTGCGCAAAATCCCCAGGGTCTATTTCTTGCTATTCCCTCCTCACCTATTACCGCATTGTACAAAGCTCAGCATGTTACTGCCTGCTCTCAAAACTGCAGACTCCTTTTTTGCATTTTCAGTTTTTTTGCTATCCCTAAGGATTATTTCCATGCTGGCCTATCTGCTTAGTGCTGCGCTGCTTTACCTACCAAAACTGCTGTTGCCATAAACATGCAGCCCCAGGAGGGATTAATTTGAGAAGAACTATTTGACTATCTTGAGATCTGAAGTTTACAAACTCTCCCAGGCAAAATAAGAAGGAGTGAGGCACAAAAGCAGAGCAAGTTCCTCACCTGTGATGAGGTTTCGGATGAGGAGCGGCTCATCTTCTTTATAATATTCCAACATGCCCTGAAAATCTTTCTCCTTCCTCTGGACAGCAACTTGCCTATTACGCTCGTGCTGCCTCTCCTCTGCTGGTACTGTGGCCTGGGACACTGTGAAGAGAAAGGAGCATGAAAGGTGGCACTTGGCCATCAAGAACTATTCAGGTCCTCCACTGGCGTTAGAGCAGGCACCAGGCCAAAGCATTATATATTAAGTTTCTGATAATATCATCAGCTTCGACAGACTTCTAAAAATACAAAGAACCAGGTCTTGAACTACCGGTCACCAGTAGTTCTGACTCTGAATGAAAGAAAGAGTGCAAAAGTTGGACCTGAAGAGGGAAAAATGAAGTCATTTTTTATTTTCCAAGTAACCACAGGCTAGAAGGTAGTAACCCTACGGGAATCTTTTTAGTGTATCATTTTCACAGAGGGGAAAAAAAAATAGCTAGGCAATGACAAAAAAGCATCACATCTTCTGGCTGGCTGTAAAGCTGAAGAACCGTGGTGGCACACCCTTCAGTGGTGTGCTTCCATGAAAGTGTAATAAAATGGGAGAGACCAGCATGCAAGCACTGCAGTAAACAGCCTGCTGCATGCAGATTACACTGACAGAGACCAGCTGTGCTAGCCGTGGAAACCCTCCAATTACTCAGCTTAATTTCACTTAATGCCTGGTTTTCAGAAATTAGCTCGTGAGAACAAGGTTATGTGATTAATCACGACACCTCCAGAACAGGAAGCTCTTTCTATACAACACAGATGTCACATTTGAGGTGCTTCCTGATCAAGCAGAATATACATACGTATTTTAATCCTAAGTGGTTTTAATCCTCCTCCAAAAATTGCCAGAACAGAGCAGCTGCCTGCTAGCCATTGGTCTTTCTATTATATCTGCTTGAGTCACAGCACTGACAGCAAGGAGAGCAAAAAGGTTTCTTAAATACCTTCCAAACCCTGGTACACCAAGCATCAGACCAACACCTCCACCAAGCACTCGCCCTCCATCACCTGGTGGAGCCTCTTCCAAATTTACCACGTGCAACCACGTTAACAAGCAGAAGCTACAGCAGCACAGTTGTATTTGCTCAAAGGCAGCCTAAGCATGACCCAGGAGCTTCATCTGGACTTTACGTTCCCTGCCGTTACGCCAACGATGAGCTCAGTACTAGTTCAGTGTGCCAGAATGACCAAAGCCTTACTTTAACAGAAAGAAAAAGATAAAAACCCGCAGCTCTCCAAGGCTGGCCAAAGGAGTGAGACCAGAGTGCTGTTGCCCTACCACAATGTCTACCAACAGCCAAGTCACCTTCAAAATCTTGGACCCTCTTCATGTAAATCTTCAGCTGCTTCTTCAGCTTCTTTTCATTCTTTTCCAGCTTCTCTAGCAATTCTTTAAGGTCCTGAAAAACAGAAGAGGCATTGGATTAAAAAAAAAAAAAAGTTAAACACAAGAACAACTCATTTGGGTTGAGTTTGAGGCTTCATCTCCTTTCTCTCTACCTGTGTTTTTTACCTCTTCCTTAGGCAGTGTTTTCAGTAGAGCCTCTTACCAGGTTCTCGTTGGTGAGACGTGTAATTTCTTGCTGAAGTCCAAACTCCACCAGGGCCTCCGGAGACAGCTGCAGCGTCTGCAGGAAAGCCTGCTGCTGTTTCTCCAGCTCTTCTCTCATGGCATCCACCTCATTTTTCAGAGCTTCGATCTCCTCCTCGTGCTCTCTTCTCTCATCCTGGAGCTGTGCTTCCAGCAACCTGAGAAATGGATCACACCGATCAGCCTGTGATTTCACTGTCGTGGTAGCAACCAGCATTTGAGTTTAGAGCCTTCAAAGTCAGCCAGTTTGGGAGATGTTTCCAGTCAACCTCCCTATAAAACTGACACACACAAAGCGGGGCTATGGCTATTATTGACACATCAGTCTGTCATTTGCTATACTGCAGATTAAATACTTTTGCAATTAGAGACATGAAATCAAAAGTTTGGGGTTTTTTTTAAATAAAAAGGAGGGGAAAAATACAAGAGCTTCCTTTTTTTCTCCAACTGTATCATAAATTTTAGTTTCTTCACTCTTCCCATTATCAAAAAGGAAATGCATGGCAAGAAAGCAGTGCAGATCAACACCTGCGGGTTTTTAAAAAACTCAGCTTGAGGGCGGTTGTTCTTGTGCTCATCCCCTTTCAAACATCAGTTCTCACTCTTGAAAACTGAACTGTGTATCTTGCAAATGCCTCCATTGGATTGGACTGCCACAGGCTTCACTCCCTGCTGCTGGGAATTTCAAAAACAGTAGAAGCCAAAACCCTTCATTCCTTCTCGTTGTCTGTAGAGCTGCTGTTTATCTTTGCTTAGAAAGAAGTATGTTCATGTACACTTCAATTCTCATTCATAAGCTACCTGCAGAAAACTACACAATTTTCTCTCATCTTGATCAGATCTAGCTTTTATCATCGCTGCTGACTTCACCCTGACTCTTCGGCTGTGGGGTCTCAAAGGAGTGAGACCAGAGTGCTGTTTCAAGGACTTGTTTCCTTGTACTCCAAGACACACAAATACTAACGCCACAGTACACAGCTGACAGAAGTCACTCAAATCAGCTCTTCTCCCACATTGAGGTGGGTACTCAATTTTTTCTCTAACTTGTCCTGCCACCCTCTCCTACCCTCCTTTCTCCTACGCCAGGTCTCCTTCCAGCCCTGCCTTGAGCCCAAGGACAAACCTGGCGAGGGGAAATGCTCAGCTAAAGGGTTAGTAGGACATTTAGTTGGTACATTATCCAATCATTTGCTAAATCACAATGCTTTCATTAATCCAATGAAAGAACGATTCATCACTGAGCTGTTAACTGCCCTCCTGTACACCCCATGGGGATGCTGAAAAACCTGGCAAGAGACACAACAATTGATTTAAGGGCATCCCCTACCCTCTGCTAAATGGAAATCTCCATGTTAGTCCACCGGCTCTCTCAAAAAGCCTGAAATGAGTGACTCCAGGAAGGGACGAGGAGTCTGAGAAAAGGGCATCAAGCCAGAAACCAAAAAGCATGAGTCCCAGCTTACACAGGGCGATGATGGCAAAGAGGAGGAACGACCAGGGGAATAACCAAGCCCATCATGAAATAAGTATTAAGTACTTCACTTTCATTTTATTTCTTCACGTGGGTTCAGACTAAATGTGAGCCGCCGTCAGGAAAACATGCTCCTTCTATGAACTTGGGTTCCTACATTGCTTTGAAAAACAAATGGATCATCCCCGGTATTTTTCCTGTTATTGTCTGGTTTTACTGTGATCCCTCTAGATGTGACCACTTAAGACAAAAGATTACTTTAACTTTTTCTCTCTATAGTGTCCTTAATCAGCTCATTAAATATATTTTCTAAAAATCATATATCTTGGAACCTTGTAACCACCCTGCAGGAGAGCATGGATTGATTATCATTTAATTATCAGCTCTTCCAAGCACCAGGTTGAACCAGGAGAAGAACAGTGGGGTCCTTCCGCCTTGCTTTAATCTCCATTTCTGTTTCTAAACCTTCATCAGCTTGGAGATGAGAGATCGTTACGGAATCACTAGCATCCCCAGGAGATATGGAGGTTGCAGGTATTGCCCTGGTATGTCCTGCTGGGATATTTGCCCACCTGGGGACTGGGATGCAGAGAGAGCTGTGGAAGGATGGCACTGTGTGTTGACCACGCTCCTTATACCTACAGGCAACGAATGCATAGATGGGAGCGCATAATTGCCGGGAGCATGCAAAGCAAACAGCATCGCAATAAAAGCACAGGGACTCCACTTCTGACACATCAAGGATTGGGAAAAAGTCCTTTAGGGAGGTTCTATAGCTTAGCACAATTTGGGAAAAAACATCTAAAAAGGGGTTTTTGGGGGTGCTTCCTGGAGATTACAGTTTCCTAACACTTTTATTACACAACTGCTCATGACCACAACATAATTCAAGATCCCTCTGAATCTTCCAGTTTGGATATCCTACCTCCAAGCTGCTCCCAGAGAGGACAATGGGGCCTACAGAGGACAACGGGATAACAGCAGAGGAAGAGAAAGAAACAAAAGGGCAAGTGAAAAGGAGAGGGGAGAAGCAGCAGAGGGGAAAAAAAGAAAGTATTTGACCTGGCAACTTGCTTTAAACCTTGATAAGCCAAGCCGAGCTCTCCATCTTCATTGAGATACCCCCAGTCCTCAGTCTTGCTAGAAATAAAGGACAGAAAAAGGAAACAAGAGGACAGAGAAAGGCAAAAGGTCAATTGCAATAGAAGGGGAAAAGGTGCAGAACCTTAATTAATTTATTTAATTTTTTGAAGCGCATTTTCACTACATTGTATTTCCTTTTCCAGCACAGTGAAGGAGAACCATGCCCTGGTCATGCTCCATACAACACCCCTGGCTGGTGAAGCTTCTCCTCCCTCCCCAGCTATGAAATGCATCCTCGTGCAGCCCTTTCCTCCTCGACCCACCGCAGCCAACACAGGAACCCAAAGTTGTTCAAGTCAGAAGTGAACATCGGAGATCACCCACTCCAACCTCCTGGCAGGTTATCATCCTTCCTGAGAAGTTTTCACCAAAAAGCTCAACTCCTGGAGATCGGAGCCTGAGTTTTAGGTTCTGTATGGCTAAATGGTTTCCTATTTGATTGCAAGGAAAAGCTGGCAAGGCCACACCACACCACTAGCTGAAATCCTCGTTAAGAGCTTATGCTGAAAAACCAGGAGGAGGAAAAACAAGGATCAAGAGGGATAAATGAGAGAGAGAAGTCAGCACAAGGGGTAAGGAAGAGGTGTCTGCACGCAGATGGGGTAAAATGAAAAGCAGCGTGATCCTTAGCAGTTCCCAACAGGCTTCCTTGCTTCCTCTGCTAAAAAAAAAAACAGCCTAACTATTTTTGAGCTGGGACAGCCCACACACACTTCCAACGCACAGCGCAGACATAATCCGACCCCACTGTTTATTGCAGGCCGATAGCTTGGAACAGCTCACTCCCCTCCCAGACCGTCTGCGCTCTGGCACATCTCACTAGTAAGACATTTTTTAAGACCAGTTTCTCCATTTCCTTCCTTCTGCAGCAGCTTCCAGTGGTCTAAAATACGTTCTCTTCCTTCTACTTCAATCGAGGGTCTCCTCAATCATCAAGTCAAACACATCAGCCTTTCCTCAGAGCAAAAACACCCCCTGCACGTTTGTTTCCTTATATAAGATCAAATCTCCTCCATATCCATCCAGGTAGAAAAATGCCTAGAAAAATCTCATCTCACTTTAATACTGTAAGTTTCCTTTTAAGAGTTGTTTTGTAGGGTTGTTTTTTTTTTTTAAGTTATAAAAGGCAGGAAACTCATTTACCTTTTTTAATGAGGTGTTGAACACATTACAAATGAGTGATGGGAGCTGGTCAACCCCACCAGAAACACTTGCTGCAGTGAGATTTTTCTTGGCTTTGATGTGAGTTTGAAAACAGTTTTTTCTTTTTAGAAATAATAATAATATTTTTTTAAAAAATCACTTACATTCTCATTAAACTTTCAGACAAAGGAAAGAACTGAGCCAATATGCACCTCCTGTTTTGAAAGGAGGTGTAGCAGATGCCATTCCCTGGCAAGGAAAGCCCTGCGTATTTAAATGGCAAAGCACAAACTTTCTATAGCACATTTTCAAACGAGGAAAGCAGCGAGAACCGTGGTGGCGCAGCACTACCAGGAAAGGACTCAAGAGGTGTCTCACTGCTGTAGGCAGCTTGTTCGTCCTGGTGTATGAGCATGGCAGTTCTCAAAAGCAGCAAACATTTCAGGCATTAACATTTGGAAAATTCATCTGTTAAAGCTATATGTACAAATTTAGACTAAAACCTTATTTTTACCCATACATAGCAGGCTTCCAAAAGGGTCTGTAGGATGACAGATATAGGGAAGTTTCTTGGTCTGATTTGGGCCAATTTGTTAGCAGGCTATCTTTTTGGTTCAAATAATGTTAACAGAACATGCATTTAGGCACTGAAAATCAAGGTGCGGAAAAAAAAAACAAACAGGAAGGATCCTGTTTATTACCTATCAGTAACATGGGAAACCTGACAGGATGAGCAGCATTTTTAAGAGATGCATTTTCCTGGATAACCTCCTTTGAAAAATAGCCTTCCTTCCTTTTTTAATCGCATGCATTGCGGTAACTGAGGGAAGCAGCTCAAGGGGGTGCCATTACACCACGATAAAACTGCCCTGGGAAATAAGCATCCAGTCCATGTTCATCAACACGGCACTGACTCAGAAATCGCTGAGATCCCCTTCTCCCAGAACTTCATATTGACTGAGATATTAAAAGTCAATAGGGGTCCTTTCAAACTGATCAGATTAATTAGTATGTGTCAAAATTATTTCCTAAAAGGCTGGGTAAGCCTTTCGCTCAAATAAGGCTGAAAGGAGTTGAACGGACATGATTCACAGCCTCATTTTATCCTTATCTTCGAGGTCTGGGGGGGCTGCTGGCAAACTTCATGAAATGGAGATAAATTCCTGCCCAAATATCTCCCTCCCCTCCTCCACATAGCTTAAAGAAGGTGCACATATATATACCAAAACCCAGAGATGTTCATTTTAGCATCTTCAGATAATCATCATCTCTTAATAAAGAAGGAGAGGTATTTCATTTTCAAACACAGATACACTTATTTTTTTCTTAATTAAACGGAAAATCAATGCACATCACAGATTAGATATACGACAGAGTGGGAAGCAGTGATAAGAGCCACACTGGAGAGTGGTAAGCAGAGATACGACACTTTCCACGTGATGGCCTCTTCCAGCTGCAAAAGCATCCTCCACATGAAGCTAGCATCAGCCCATCACTTTGCACCACAGCTGCAAGTGGGAGTCACCCAGCAGGAAAAAAAAAAAAAGAGCTGCCCTGTACTCTACAGAAATCACTTGGAAGTTATCACAGAAGTTTATTTCAAAGACTAAGCCTGAGCTGCTTTGAGCTGCCAGGTTATTATCTCTAACATCATCACCTGGTCTTGTCTTGGCTCTACTTTTTCACCGAGATCAAACAGGCTTGAAAGAAAGATCCCAAGAACTGAAACAGGGAACAAAGAGTCTGCTTAGATTTACATTCAGTTATTGAAGCAGAAAATTAGCTGGAAACTAACTTATAGCTTTTCCTTTGGCAGTCAGTAGCGGGGGGGGGGGGGGGGGGGGAGCTGAGTTCACTGCATTGGTAAAGACCTGCTTTTAATTCAAACTTCCCCTTGACCTGGCATCAAAGGGCTTTCCCTTGAGAGTGGCACAGAGAGAGAATCGCTGCGTGGGCAGGGTTAGCGGCACCTGGCAGATTGTCCTGTTTTCCTCCTGCTGTATTTAAAAGTTCTGCACTATACAGACATAGAGTGACTAAAAAGGTCTATCTCGCACCAAAACAAAGCCAGGCTCCAGCCCCAGCCTAAGCAGCTAAGACATGGTAACTTCAAGCCAGAAGTCACCCATGGGAAAAGAAATGGGACTGCTTCTTACAGCACAGGTGGGACAAAAAGTGGCTCCTGCTTCTTAATCCCACTTAAGAATTGCAATCCCACCAGAAAAGCTTTCCACTAGAATATTTAGCAACCAAGTTTAGAAAGAGAAAGCAGTTTTATTTCTCCTGCTGACACACTTGGGTATAGAACTGCATAAGTACGAATGCAAATTTGCGCTAATGGGAGGGAACATTAATTTATATCCACAAATACCATAATCCATGCTCCCCCAGTGTTTGTTTTAATCTGTTTTATTGCAGTGGACTCCAGCCCGCAGTTTATAAACCAACTCAATATGCAAACAAATGCACAGGGAACCATATGACGACGATTAATGAGCCATTGGATAAATCACCGCAGAAGATCAGAGTGATAGCGTGTAGAGCTACTGCAGCATAAGAGCCAAGCTCCAGCCAAGCTTCATATGAGAGGAAGATGAGAGAGGTAATAGGAAACCGAGCCTGAAGACTGCGAATTTCCCCTCCCAGATCTCAACAGGCCAAAAAAATGCCAAGGCTTGATCACATGAACTTCTGAAATTGCAGCTCATCTGTGCAATAGCAAGGAAAGAGATCTGTACTCCTGTGGAAAATGGGATAATTGAGGCATTTTTGATGATTTCTGTGTGTGAGTCAGTCTTCCCTGCAGAAGCTGTTAAGTCTGGAAACCAGAACAGGTGAAGAAGGACCAGAGTCTCCTGGCTGGTTGACTGAAAGCGGACAAGATGCTCTTCAGGACGGCAAAATACTCATTGCTATTGGAGACCAGTGACAGAACCTATACCAGTTGGACACGTGCCCTAGGAAAGCAGCAACTCTTATTTTGACTCCAACTCCTTCACCAGCACCTGAAAACAACTAACTATCCCTACGCTGGAAAATGCAGTTTAGGGAGTAGTTAAAGCTCTGCCTGACAATGGGATTTCACACCCCATAGTCGTGCCCACAGCTCCAGGAGAAAGGTGGAAGGAAGTAAGAGAAAATCCACAGAACTCATTAAGTGATCAAAAACCATACCTTGCAGTAGAAAGCACATGGAGCTCCACTGATTTACTGACAAACAGGTGATGTTTAAATCAATCTCATCAGTGCAATCTCATCTGCCCCTCCCCTCAGTGCAGGAGGGGCAGAAATTTCATCAGCAAGTTCACTTCAGGAAAGCAAATAGTCAATGAAAACACACTGAAAAAAAACCAAACACTGGTCCTGATCCAGCCAGGCATGATGCCCAGGTGAGAAACCAGTGTCACCAGAGTCCTGGACCCCAGCACCCTCCATTCTTCCAGGTCCCCAGCCCAAAGTGAAAGCTGGAAACAGTAGTGTGGGCAAAGCCCAGCCCACTCATTGGGGTTTTAAACTGCATTTAAATACAATGCATGTGGAACTCCGCCCTTCCAGCAAGCCCATCTCTGGACTCACACAGAGTAACCGGAGGGATGCCCACAGATGCTGCTAGGGCTTTCCCAACAAGTAAAATAGAAGTAAAGTCAGAAAATCCAGCCCCATACTATGGCAGGAATTTGGGGGACATACAGCAGAGACATGATGACCGAAGTTGACTGCACAGCTATATACACATTGAATTTTTGCACATCAGTCGGCGTACATGGATTTCCCATTGCGCCTTCTCAGCCACCGAGCTCCAAAAGTGTTAATCAGCTCTTCACAATTTTTCACATTGCATTAAAAGATGGTGTGTCTTTGCTCAAATTCATACAGGTATGAATAAAACCTTACTTAAGTCATAGTCTTTCCCAGCCTGGACTGCTAACAACCTTCTGGAACCAGTTTACAAAGTGGCAAAGTACGCTGTGTTATTAAAAGCCATGAATTCACAATAGTTAGGTCTTCTGACTACCTTGCTGAATGCAAATTATTTAGGGAAAAAAGCCTCAAACATCCCTGTTTGTCAAGAGAAAAGGAGATGAACATCTAATTTCCTTGCAGTAAAATAAATATTTACTTTACATGTTATCTTCCTGTTTGATCTATGTAATTTTTTCTTTTTGCAAGATACTACTTTTCTACTGCATGTTCACCTGGAGAGTTGTGAGGACTGACTTAATGCCTCGCAATATAAGTGAGTTACTGTAAGGACAGACACATGTTCGCAATATTAACCCTCGCTATGGGAAACCTGTAATCAAACAAATGTTCCCAGCTCTCAGTTTAAATGCAAGAAAACCAATAATGTGCATGTTGACAGAGAATGCGGCGCATGTTCATTGGCTCAGTTCACCACCACGAGCTTTTCCCTCTGGGAAAATTAGAGGGGACCTGCATTGTCTTCCCAGCATAGCATGAGGACTTACTTGAAGTAACTCACCCAAATACATCCCAAATCCTCATCTTGCTACTATTTATGTTCTGGAAGCAAAGTCAAAATCCAGTTTTCTTCACTTCCATGTTGGTTTTTCTGCCTGCCCAGTATCTCCTCTCCCTTGGGGACACAGTGCCCCAAAGATGAGGGCTCCTCACCCATTTCAAGACCTGCCTCTTTGGTACCCAAGGTGCAGAACACAATCCAGAAGCTGGTAACTCTCTAAAACATGTTGTTGATTTTGATCTGGATCCATCTCTCATTTTGCTCAGTGCCTCTTGCTGCTAGAAAAATTTGGGCCACACTTACCGGTTCGTCTCGCACATCCCCTGGTAGGCTTCAATCGCGTCCTCCTGATCAGTGTGCTTGTCACTGTTTGGCCAGCTGGCATTAGAGGTGCCCTCCTAAATTCAACACGCAAAAGACAGCAGCATGACATCCTGCACATCTCCTCCTGTCTTTCAAAATTCCTGATACCAAACAATTCCCAACCATCCTTAACAGAGCTTCCTCAGGGCATCCATCAGACTAAAGAGTTTCTGTAATTTACACGGACGCAAACAGGCAGCAGCAGAGATTAGGAGATGGAAGGAGGATGCAGTGAACCTGGAAGGGAGGTAAGGGAGGTGTGCGGTCTGAAATACAAATCATACCAAAACCTCGAGGAATGATAAGGCAGTGAATTAAAAAGCCCAAGTGAGAGTTTTCATTAAATACACTCTTCCATCAGAATAGGCTCTGAAGAAAAAGCCCTCAAACAACTCTGATGGGACAGGTTCTCTTCTTGCCTCCACACCGGCAGAAACCAACTACAGCTGCACTAGCCTCAAGTGAGCAGGATCTGCTCCACAAGCTCTTTTGCCCCATCCCATTCCCTTGCAGAATAAGCCAGTTGTCACAAAGCACCAGCGGGAATGTCTCAGACCACCACACCTTGGTGCAGGGCTGGAGAAGTTCCTCCTTGCTGTTGGCTGGCTAGACCTCATCAGGCATGGGGTCAAGCATCTTACAGCAGTACAGACCGCCATGGGACATATTTAACAGTCGGGCTTGATGATCTTAAGGGTCTTTTCCAACCTAAATGACTGTATGATATGGTCCTGGGCTCTCTGAAATGACACCATGGACTGTATCTTATCCATAGGCTGACCCTTCTGTAACTCCGCTGAGCCATCCTGACACCCAGAGCCTACCAAAGCAGAAATGGCATCGTTTGGGCAGGCAGTGAATTTTCAGCAACAGAATAGGAAAAGGAAAAGAAACTCCACTACCTTCTCAACTGCCATGCTTTTCCCAGTCTCTTTTTGCTGGGCTGCCTTCATAATCTGCGACCTCAGGATGAGCACCTCTTCCTTCCGCACTTCCAGCTCCTCGTTGGCCGATTTCAGTTGGTTCAGTAAGAGGTTATAACTGTCCTGAATATCGTTGGATGAGTTGTTCTGGGTTGCTTGGTCTGCAATAGCCTTCCTCAGCTCATTAAGTTCATTTTTCAGCTTCTTGTTCTCTGACTCCAGCTCTTGCCTCTGGAAAACACCAAGCTATGAATCAGTTTAGACAAACCATCTTGCCATGTCTCATCCTTTTCTGAGGTGCTTCTAAGGCAACTCAGTTACCGATGACCAGAGACAAACGATCAGTTCATGCCAGGATCTGGATTTCGCTGCCAGTCCAGCCATGTGTGGTTCAGAAGAGATTTTTCCTGCAATCAGTTGCTGGTGCAATTCAGTAACAAGACTACAGGGTGACAAAGGGGAAATTGTTTTAATTTGTTGAACACAAAAGCAAGCCATGAGAAAAGCCAAACACATTTGTTCTTTCTCCACCTATTTTCTTTCTGAATCAAGAAATCGCCAGAAATCTCACAATGTTTAACTTGCCTTTACTATTCATTAAATAAGGTGGAAGATGCCGATTTACACGGCCCTTCATAATGGCAGATGTCCTGTTAGGTGAGCTACAGCGAATTCCCACCACAGCTTCTTTTCTCATACATTTTGCAATTCCTCCACCCCAGTGCAATCATAGAATCATGTTGAAAGAGACCTCCAAGAACATCAAGGCCAACCATCAACCCAACACCACCATGGCCACTAAACCATGTCCTGAAGTGCCACATCTACACGTTCTTTGAACACCTCCAGGGATGGTGACTCCACCACTGCCCTGGGCAGCCTGGTCCAGTGCCTGACCACTCTTCCAATAAATAAGTGTTTTCTGATATCCAACCTAAATCTCCCCTGGTGCAACTTGAGGCCATTTCCTCTCATCCTATCACAAGTTATTTGGGAGAGGAGACCAACACCCACCTCCCCACACCCTCCTTCCAGGCCGTTGTAGAGAGCAATGAGGTCTCCCCTCAGCCCCCTCTTCTCCAGACTGACCAACCCCAGTTCCCTCAGCCGCTCCTCATCAGACTGGTGCTCCAGACCCCTCACCAGCTTCATCGCCCTTCTCTGGACGCGCTCCAGCACCTCAACGTCCTTCTTGTACTGAGGGGCCCACAACTGCACGCAGTATTCGAGGGGCAGCCTCACAATGTTTGCAGTTGGAGGATTTTCTCGCCCTGACGTCTTGTCAGCTGCTGGCATTTGACAGGCAAGGGCAACATTGTGTAAGTTTGATGGCAACTGCTTCTCCTGAATAACAATGCATAAGCATTGCCGTGTTTGCCCAGAGAACTGAAGGGTTTATTTGCTTTTGCGTGACAGTAGAAGACAGAAGAATAAAACTCCGGCAGCCAAGACAGCCTTTATTTCAGTATTTCACCATGTTTCACGTGGTAATGCTCTTTGTCAGCATCCAAAACCCACCTGGAGCAGCCCAGCTGGGCCAAGATCTGCTTTGCTCCTGTGGATGGTGCAGTCCTTGCTATGGGTCACAGACAGGGAGGGAGCCAGACTCCCAGGATCCTACTCACAGCCCAAATCTCAATCTTTGCACCGGATCCTCCATCACCAGCTGTTGCGTGGTGGCACCCAGGACTGCTCCCTCCTGTCCCCATGCACCCAGGCCTCTTGGACAATGCCAACACCCAACAAGAACACCATCCAGCTACTGCATGGCAAAAACACCAAGACATCTGCGAGCAAGGCGACCGAGTCTGGTGTCCGGCTGATTTGGGGTCAGCTCTTTCCTAGAGATCGACCAACCCCCATGCGGATTCTCTAGTGTCTACAATAGCACAAGCTCTTCCCCCACTGAGATCCACGTGCTTCCCTCTCCCACGATCCCTCTTATCTATGGGATATCTGCTTTGTTATCAGCTTTGGCTGAGGCAAGCTAACGAATCTGAAAACGGCGGGGGGGAAGGGGGCAATTTATACACTGTGTAGCTAGCGCAGCTGGGTAAGCCTCGTTTCCATAGGAAACGGGTGCTATAATTATAAATCCTTGTAATTATAAATAGCATGCCTTATCACAGCAGAGGTGTGAACAGAATAGCTGATCTGGCATCTGGACATGCTCCTAGCTGAACAAACACCACCAGTGATGGAGTGGAGTCAGCGACTTGCTACCATCTGTCATCAAAAACCAAAAAAGTGTAAGAAATGCACTCGACCCAGCAATTCCTCCACATCCACATTAACCACAGCTCAGCAGAGGGAGCGTGTGAGACACTCGCTTTTTCTATAACTGGTTTTAAAAGAAGAGATTGAAAAGCATGCACGTGGTGGAGAATTGATACCAAACGGTGTTTAACTCTTCTTGTCGCGTGGCTAAAGAATCGATTCACTTTCCACTCTCTTCTTATCGTGCTTAGAGACAGGTGAAGAGTAAGAAGAAAGCTATTAACTGCTTTTCTACAGAAATGGCTCTTCTGTGATTCTTATTATTTGCTGGATAAGACCTCTGCTTTTCTTCCCCCATCCCCCTTCCCCTTATTGTCTTTTAAATTTTTTTTTCCCCTCCTTGTCTTTCAAATTATTTTTTTTTTTTTTTTCAAATGGGTCAGCCACACTGCTAACTCCAGGGACTGGTGGTACCGAGCTGCGCTCTGGTTAGAGACAAAGCAAGGAAGATCAGGAAAGAAAGTTATAAACAACATCCCTGCTCCAAGAGCTCATGCCCTGGACTCCTTTCAGAGCTTACAATTAAATTAATTCCCTGCTCCTTCTTGGTGGATTTTGTGCACAGAGCCATCTACAGACATGAGAGCAAGATGCCTTTTCATGGCCCATTCACACTTTTCGCACCATCATCAGTGATGATACAGTAGCTAAAATAAAATGCTTTGAACACGCAAAGGGAGATTTCTGCCTGCATTGTGAGAAATGTTCTTTCTTCTGCGTAGTCCAACAGCGTTGGTTTATTTGACAACTTACATAGAGAGAACATCCTGAACTTGAACTCACACTTGTCCCACATGTACAGCACTATGGAGGTGTGAAAGGGGTACCCAAGCCCCAGCAGTGATGGAAACAGCCTCACAATTTAGGAAGGAGCTTACATAGGCTCATACTTCACCCAGCACTGCTATGTAAATCACAGGTTAGCTCTACCACGCCAGGAATTTGCTGTCTCTTCTATTTCTGGTACTCGACAGGAAAATAAAGTTAAATCCTCCAGAAGATCATTTCACAATGAGCTTCCGAGTCTAAGGGATGAAACAAACATCCCAACTATGCAGAGAATGAGAAATTGAATTATGCATTGTGCTCCTCTTAGGAACACAGTCCGGGCAAGGACTCCTTGGTGCTTTCACTCCCACTCTCCCAGCCTGAAAAAACAAGCCAGAAAACACATTTTTCACTGGGGAATTTTTAGTCTTACAGGTGTAACTCAGCGACGTATCTCCTAGCGGGAGAATAAATGAGTTTCACATCCCTGCAGCCCAGTATCATGGCTAACCAAACACCTGGGCCTATTTTGGGACAGCATCTATTGAAAACTCTATTAATCCATTACAAAGGACATATAATTTACATCTGCTATAAACATACCAGTCAGCCCAAGATTCTCACATTCCTTAGCAGCACTACAAAAAGAAACAACCAACCCTTATCCAAATGAGCCTCTTTAAGGAAGGACTGTGCTTCACTCGTCTCCCTCCATCAAAATCTCCACCAAGAACAGGCTCCTCATCAAAAGCTAATCCCAAAGGCAAATCACTGCCATGGTAGGTGCTGTGACAGCACAGGATAAATACACCAAAGCTGAATGACAGCAGGCACGTATGGAGTATCACACCACGTGCTGGTTGCAAAAACCAAGCCCACAGAGGCATCCACTAATATCCACACCTTGTATCGTCCTGCTCAAGGGGCTGTGCATGTCAAAAATGTCTTGAATGGACACAAAAGTCAAGAGAACGCAGTGAAGAGTCACATTACAAAGTGCTGAACAACATGCCGCTACCCAAAATATGTGCTGGTCTGTGCAGGTCTGCAAGCTCTTAGACCTGGTTTTTCCTTGTTGGAACCCTCAGCTCATCTTCCTCCAACTCCAGCAAGAAATTGGTGCTGGAAGCAGACCTGTAAAGATTGAGAGCTTAGGGACAAGAAGAGCTGCAGGGTAGGATAACAGCTGGGAAGACACCCAAAAAAGTCCCAGTGGGAAAGCGTGCAGTGGAAAAAGCACTCTTCATCGTAAGTGGGCTTTGTTACCACCATGGAAGGCTCAAAAAGATAGATCAGAGCAGAACAGATGTTGCCCCAGAAAGAAACATCTGTGAGCCCAACCCAGGCCAAGCAGCTGACAGAGACTTACAGCTTTCAAACAGCCATCTCTAATAGAGCTGATTACAGGAGGTTTTCAACTAATACCATGTTCAGACAATTGGTTTGGGCTGTTGGAATCATGCAACAGGTGACACCACCAAGTAGGAGCTTCTCACTCACCTTCAGACTGTTGTATGCAAAATCTTCACGGTCCGAAGTCACTTCAGTCTTCATTTCAATCACCTGCGTGGACTGAAGAGAGAAATTAATACTCAGAAGCAGCCAGAGGAACTGGCACATAGCACAGCATGGCTAGGTGTGCCTCCACCAACAGCCAGCACTGCCAGCCAGCTCAACCATAACAACGTTATTAATTGCCATTAGATGGACTCCCTGCAACGCACAGTGGGGCAGAGGCCGCTTCAGGAGAAAATGGCTTAATTTCTCGTTAATATGTTGACAACTGTGGCTCACTGCAGCTTTCAAACAATGACAGTCATCAGGGGAACAATCTTCAACATAGCTGTTGGGAAGCAGGTTTTTAATTTGCCTCTGCAGTGAGGATGAGAGGCTGGGGAAGTTTCCTGTTTTCATGTGTTTCCTTGCAAATCGCAAGAATATCTGGTGAAGCAAGTAAATAATTACTGTTGAAGATTTTGTTGAGTCTCAAGATCTCACAGTGGAGAGCAATAAACAAAATAATTCCCAAACAAAGCAGCAGAAGCCCCAGAAATTTCAATTATGAAACCAAGAGTGATGGCACTTGCTCAACGTTTTATATAAGAGCATCTTTACTGCTTCATGACACCGTGCACACAGCACGGCTGTTTCATGGCACACATCGTCTCGCACACTCTGGCCTCTGAACAAGCCAGAAAACCTCAGTTACAGATAACAGGGTAAAATGTATACAAGAGATCCGCGACTAAAAGCCTCCCATGCTAAATATCAGCTCATTGTTTGCTAGAGTGCTGTATTTTCAGACTCCAGTTGCAAGTCTGGATGGACTCATGTCTCTTACCACTATGCTGTCAGTAATCTTGATTTGTAATTTTTTTTTTTAAATTACTTCCAAGCAGAAAATACAGACTGTAAGAATATTTTTTTTCCCCAAGACAGAAAGAATATATCAGAGGAATATCCCTGCCCTCCAACAGAAAGGAAGAACCCATTCTTCTAACATCTCTTACTATTTCTGATTTACTATACCGTTTTCTAAGCTACATACCTATATGATCATTATTGTGGGAAAAAAATAAACCCCCAAAAAACATTCTTCTAACATCTCTCTTACTATTTCTGATTTACTATACCGTTTTCTAAGCTACATACCTATATGATCATTATTGTGGGAAAAAAATAAACCCCCAAAAAACTCCAACAAAACAAACCACACACAGATTATAACAAGACCAAACTGAGGAGACAAGCCTGACTGACACGTCTGTAAAATGCTTATAAGCTCACATTGTGCACTGCTGGCTGGACTGCAGAGAAATGCTTGGATAACCCAAATCAACCAAAAGAGATGTGGAGATGTGGGGTACCAGGGCCTTTCCCTTGACAATGCCCAAGCACTGACATGCCTCTAGGTTTGATCTAGCCAAAAGATATCTGTGTCCAATAAGGCTGCAGCATCACGTCCATCTGCAATCGTCCAAATATTCACAATCTCCCTCCTCATCCTGACCTTCACTAACAAAACTCAGGTCACACTTCAAATTTCTCAAAAGAGAAGGAAATGGGATCAGTGCAGGCAGAATAAAATGCTTCAGAATTGATTCTACATTTCATTGCTTTTGAGATATTTAAGATACTGTCCTAACTCTGTTATAACCAGTCTATTTTAAAAGAAAAAGAAAAAAAAAAAAAAAGAAAAAAATCAATTCTCTTGTCCAATTGTCCTTAGCTGCCAAAAAAATTTCTCTTCATTTCCCAGAAGGATTTGTTGCCTCTTAACTTGAACTGTCACTCTCAAACCTCAACTCCTACATCATGTGTCCTCAGCCAACCAGGGAGAGCCTGTTACCAACATGAAATATCCGTATCAATGAAAAGATCTCTCTTACCTGGGATTTCTTTCTCTCTTGCTCCTTTTTCTCCAGCTGAGTTTGCAGCTTCTTCCTTTCCTGCTCAAGCTCCCTCACCCGCTTCTGTAGCTTTAGGAAGAGGGTCATGTCCATGGCAGCTTTCTCCATCCCGACCTCCTGCAGCAGAACAGGAGGAGTGGGAAAAGGAAAAAAAAAAAAAAAAAAAAAGAAAAAAAAAAGAGAAGACCTCTGTCAAATTTTAGAACCATGCACAGTCACGCCCTGATTCTACATCAGCACTGACCCCAGCCACAGCCGGTAACAGGAGAGTCCCGGGAAAGGCACGTACTTTCAAAGACCAAGCTCCCACTTTAAGCACCTATTTTTAACATCAATAAGTAGTTGATTCATTTTAATAAATCACTGAATGTTTAACAGTCCAACAGATAAGTGGGTTGATTGGGGCCACAGCTAAGAACATTGAAACACCCTCCTGAGTCCCTTCTAGCCAAGTATTTATTAGTTGTTTTTTAATTGGCTTCACCTGGAATATTTTGTATTAGAGCATTGCCAATACTGATTACTTTGACTTCAGCAAATGCTCTCAGAGCAGTTCAGAAATATTAAAGCAATGTAACACAGCAGCCAACAAAGGGAAGCAAGGGTTTTCTGCAAAACATGGTCCTGCCAGTGAGGTGGCAGATCCTAGGAACATCCATCATGCACGCACGATCTCGAGTCACAAAAGTGGAGTTTAAAAAGCAGCCCATTCTAGCAAACATCAGCAAAACACATTTCCCTTGATAGCCAGGGAATAATTTATGCTGCTCTCTTCTGCATTAAGAGACTGTTGATTACAGGGGCTGTGCTGGCCAGCAAAGCATCCGTGAAGATGCATTGGAACAAAAGCGCTCAGGGCAAGGGGGTAAATGAACTCTGGTGTCCTTGCCAGGAAGGATCACTACACAGTCATTGCCGTCAGTGCTAGGAATAACTACTTATAACAATGCTGATTGCTTTGATGAATTTTCATCAATCTTTAAGCTGGTACGGCCACAACACTTCATTATTTTCAGAGCTCTATTTAAGTCTGACCCCATAAACGAAGAAGCATTTGCTATAGCACCGCAACCCTGCAATCCCTCTCACACAATTAACAAGGTATTTCTGCAGCACGAAATCAATTTAATCCCTCACACTGCACAGTCCAACCTGCATTTCTCCTATGTGCTGCAAGACACGTCAATCATCCCTGCAGAACTGGGCTCTCTTCTTCCCCCCAAGCCTGCCCAATTTACTGTACCTCCACTTGTTGTATCACGTCTTCGGTGTCTCCAGTCTCAGAGGTTGATATGGATGGATAATTGGAATCAGACTCCAAACTGCTCTGGTTGGATGGGTTTCTCCTGTGCCCCGGAGCTTGCTGCCAAGGAGAGGAAGCAGATGCATAACACTCAGTGTTTAAGGAAGGATTTCTCACAAAGCATCGTTTCCTAGAGCAAATACGTGTCTACATACTAAAGTTCCCTTTACAAAACACTTGACTGTCACCTTTTACTGAACTCCACTTTCTAGTTCTGATGCCATACCATAACATTCACATTAACACAGGGGAATAGTTTAAAAAAAATGTGAAGTGATACAGAAGCTCAGTTTAAAAATTCTGCATGAATTAAAGGCTTTTCATGATACCAGTTGCCTGCAAAGTGCGAACATGTAAATCTGAGCTCAGGATAACTCTGTTCACCCTCTGGGGCTCCCTTTAAATGCCCAACTTTACACCTAGTCCAGCATCACTCTAATTATTATACAATTTTTAACAGTACTCCTAACACTTTAGCAAAGTTGAATCTAAAAACTTTGGCTTTTGAAATTGTGAAGTCACATTGTTGGGCTTTTTTGGTTAGTTTTTTTTTTTAACCCAACACCTACACATCAGCATCACTGAAACAAAAAGCAAAACAAGAAGCACAAACCAGCTTTTGCTGGGATTCACAGATATCTCTATGCAGTTAACAGAAAAGTATGAAAGATCAGGCTTCTTTTTCAAGGCAAACATATGGTTTGGCTTCAGTGTAGAAGTTCAGTCTTAGAAACATCAAGCACAAACTGCATGACAATGTTAGTTCTATTAAAGTGTTTTGGGGACGAGTCAGCCACAAACATCAGGTCCAGGACACAAGAGAACAGGGATCATTTCAGTTTCATTACCTTTACAATAGCCATTTCATCCCGCAAGTTGTCGTATCTCTGCTCCAGGCTCGAATACTCTTTTATCAGGTTCTGATAACGAGATCGCTCTTCTTCCAGTTCCTTCTTCATCTGGATATTTTCCTCAACTGTGTTTCGTGCAAACTCATCTTTAAAATAAGGAAAAAAAAAAAAAAAAAAAAAAAAAAAGAAGAAAAATAAATTATGATCTTCATCTCTGAAATTAACTTCTCGTAACTATATGCAATAACAACGACTAATTAACAAAACGCTCTCTGCCAAGAACCTTTAAAATACATATAAGCATTCTCTAATACTTAGAGACTATTATTGTGTAGATCTGTTTCCTCACCATTTGGAACAGCTTGAGCTCTTCTCCTCAGAGAGCGGAGTCCTCTGCCATTTGAGTTAAAGAAAAGTCTCCAGCACTTACAAACCATCACATCTATTACGCTTAACTCAGCTGCGCCAGGTCCAGTTCTCATGGGCCAGCCATAAACCCACTGAAGACCAGCACAGTATGGAAATATATTCATGTTTAAGACACGCCTTTGGTACTTGCTGCATTTAAAAACTTCCCTGCCTGCTTCCCACCGTCAGATTTGGCATAGGAGCAAATGAACAGCAGCATCTCTTTCTCATGTCACCATCCACCATTTACCATGGTAAGACTGTGGAGGTTGAAAGTATTTTATATCCAAATAAATTCTTTTTTGTTGTTGTTAAAAAACTCCCTTTTGGAAGCAAATCTGGTCCCTCCTCTTTCTGAGAAACCAGGCAAATACAGTCCATGTGTACTTTTAAATGGGTGGACACCAAACAAAAACTCTCCACTTCCTCTCCCCAAGCTTTGATGCTCCTAAAGTATCACTTGAGAGGTGAAGAAATATTTGCAGCAAGTTTCTTTTTAACATGTACTTAACATGTACCACAGAGCAGTGATAGATACAGCCACAGAATGGTGCATGATGCTCTTTGTAAATCCTGCAACAAAATTGAAGCTGAAAAAGGTGATTAAAAAAAAAAAGTTCAATAAATGCATGACAGTTTCTTTGTGGCTTGAGATTTTCCCAGATTGCGTTTCTCCACGTACGTCTCACTAAGCCTCTGCTTTAAAAAACACTCACAAGCTGCTGTCACATTAGAGAAATCCTTCATCACAGCTCAATATCGTGAACTATGCTGTTCCTTGGATCCTTTATTCGTCAGTCTTGGGACGCTGTTATTCTCTGCCCTCCACCTCCACATCATCCGCAGTAAATGCTGCGACGTAACTGAACTAAAAAGCATTTTTGGGTATTTTGTTCCATATTTCACCAATTAAACAAGCCATCCACCAGCAGGACAGCATGACCAGAACTGTCCCCGCAACAAAAACGACGACACAAATCAGAAGGAAAGGGGTGCAAGAAGGGTAACACTTCTCAAGGTAGGAAAAACACTCGGGAAAAGCAAGTTTGAGGGGAGAACAGATAAGCTCCTCATTCAGTGGAGGAGCATTTTTTCTATATTATTTTCTATATTTTTTATAAGCATTTTCTTACCTTCAGATTGACACAGGATCCTGCTGTTAAGCTCCTCTTTTTCCTGCTTCAGGAGAGCATTTTCTTCTTCCAAGTCAGATATGCGCTACGAAACAAGGCAAAGAATTACTGCTTGCTGTGGGTCAGAGCTTCTGCAGAGGGATTACATTTCACCTGGCTGGAAACAGGGAGCTTTGTTCAGGCTTTCTTTGCTGTTTAAAAGATCCATCCCCTTGTGCTTTGCCAGTTATCCTTTATACACCAGCAGTTAAAGCGTAGGAGAACCGCACTGCAACAACAGAGAACTTCTCTATTCCTGAGTGCATTTCTCCCTTAAATTAAAGTTTTTAGCAGAATCTTACAAAACACTGAGTGGTTGGACTCGGCGACCACAATCTGCAGGAGTGAAGCTCCTACAAGTGATCAGGTCACCAACGCAGAGGTTTATTTCCCCATCTCCAGGGGCTTCATTGCTGTCTTCAAGTCATAGCACTGACTGCCCTTTGGGAAAAATCTGCTGGTTGTTTCAAGCAATGTAGCACTTAAGATGGACACAGCGAATGTGAGCACTAATACTAAACAGTTCAGTTTTGGTTTTTTTTAAAACTTCACGTAGCAGGATTATAGCCATTTAAACACTTCACACTGCTGCAGAACCTCTAGTACAGTGATGCACAGCGTGTACCAAGGCCTTTGGTACTACAGCAGGAGCTTATCTAGCAATTAACACCAACGATTGCCTAGCAAAAACTAAGGAAAATACAAACTAAATCCTGCAAAACAGTGGGTTTTTAACTACCTCTTTAATAAAAAATGAAGAGAAGCAAGCCCACAACAATAAGGCTGGACTGATGCTGACAGACAGCAACCTATCCTGTAATTTTGTTCATCCTCAGGAACGCTGATGCATTGAACAACTCAAAACACAAAAACATCACATTATCAAGTGAAATATGCTGCTACGGTTAAGCAGGATTATTCTGCTGCTGTCAGGTAGGAGAACAAACTGACACAGCGTCCCAGCATCACGTCATTCCCCGTGCCTGCTCCATCGCATCCTCTAGCCACGGCTTAGAAAGCAGCTAAACACAGCAGGAGGATCTCAAGATGCCAAAGTTAAACACCATAATAAAAGTTTTCAGTGCTCAATAATAATAATTTTGGTGTCATCACTAGATAAAATTTACAGGCAGCCCAGCTGGCATGCATTCCTAGCACAGACTTCAGTCTTCTGCACAGGCATGCTCAAATCAGGGTATTGTATCGAATATTGCATATGCCAGACACATTTCAGTAGTGAGGGTAAAAGCACAATGAACATTTTACTGTAAGGCATGACTGTCGCAGTCACATCCCATGTACAGAAACTGGAAGATCCCACTAGCCCTTGCTCTCTGACTCGTTCATTTACTCCAGCTATCTGCACGATAATAATCTCCTGCATCTCTACATACAGTAGGAAAGTTGGACGCTGGGGATACAACTAGAAAGTGAAGAAAACACAATTTAAGGCATGCAGAGCTACTGTGTTTTAAATGCCCTGAACTGAGGCAAAATTTTAGAACTGAAAGACTCAGTAGAATCTGCAACAATTACTTCCAAGCTTAAAACCTTCTAATGCAGGTTGGGTATAGATATTTTTAAGATGTGATCTTACGTGACTGGACTTGTTTACCACACTCCTGTTTTCATATGAAACGGAAACAAGCTGGAATTCAAAATCTGTGTCTCAGAACACCAACGAGAAAACAGTCCATTAATCGCAGGGAGCGGGTTACACAACAGCCAAGGAGCACAGACTCCATCTCTGGTACCTTTTGTACCTTGTGCTCACCTTTCTATAGCAAACAGATCTTTGAAGGTGCTTCAAATGTAACAGCATTTAGGATAATTGCATTTAGGATTTTGCTAATAAAACTCCTGGCCAGGTTTTGAATCATCTTAGCTCAGCAAGCGAGAAGATCAGGTGCAACTGAAAGCCCTAGGAAGAGCTGTTGGCACTCCCTCAGATCTGACGTTTTAAACTTTACCACAAAATGGAATAAGAAGGGCTACCCTAAAATTAAGGAGTTGGAGAGAAAAGCTAAAAGGAAGAGATTAAAGGATGTTTTTTAAGTCACAAAATCATAACTAATATGGATTTGCAGAAGCTGCAGCCCCAGCTCAAGTCAATAAAATGAAGGCTGACACCTCAGTCTCACTCAGAAGTGTCTGACCACTTGGGTATCATCTCCAGAGTGGGCGCATCCCACCACGACCACAGTGCAGTCTTGCTGTTGGAGGTGAAAACTGCTTCTCACACCTGAGCTCAGCTTCACAACACTCCCTACACTTTTGCTAGGTATTAGAAACACCCAAAAACCTCTATCAGAATTTGTTTTGGAAAGTGATTTTTGGCTAAATGGGGGTTTCCAGGAAGGAAACAGGGTCTTCCCTACCTTCCTGCTGACAAGGAACCAAAGGGAGCAATGGAAAGCTAATGTCAGAAAGGGGAGCCCGCACTGCTCAGTAGAAACATTTTATAATTAAACCGTTTATTGTCATGGCAAAGTGCACGGTATTTGCTCTGCTGTAGGCACTTCTACAAAAAGGGAAAGCTTTTGCTTTGTTTCCATGCTTTTTGAAAGCATTTCTTTGGTCATTAAATCAACCTTTTTTGGTACTCAAAGGGGATTTGCAATCAAGAACAAACAAAAGCAGTTTTTCCCCTGCTGCATGACGTTCAAAATAAAGCATCCTGTCAGGCTCTAAAAGCCTGTGCTGCAGCCAGCTAATCAACTGAGCCCTGTACCAAAAAGGATCTTCTTGTCTAGTGTTGGGGAAAAGAAAATCACTGACTCCATATGTCCTTGTGTGGGTGCAATACACGTGCAAAGGGCGGAGTAACTGACAGCTCTTTGTCCAGCCAAGAGCCAACACACGTACAGGCTGAAAGCCCTTTTGAGAAGCACACCCAAAAATGTCTTCCAGTTGTGCCAGTTGTTCAGATTAAATTATCTTGACAACATGAATCCTCACAGCTACTCACCCAAACCCACCGTGTGACGGCTTACCCACAAGGGGAGGTTACCCCGGGCAGGTACTGCTGAGCGAGGTGCCCCAGAAGACCCCCATCTGGGCACCTTTCGACTAAAAGAAACATAGCTAATCCCAGACCTTTACTTTTAATCTCCAAAACTGACTCATCTTCAGGTCCTCACACAAAAAAAAAAGTGCTATTCTGGAGTAACAGCTGCAAAACAGCTTCTTCTATGCAATGCATTGAGTAGAAAAGCCCTAAGTTCTTTCCAAAGAAACCACTTCAGCCACCAGCACAGAAGAGGATAGATTATGGACTTAACCAGAGCAGTCACAAGCACTCGCAGAAGGAAACTGAACCCTTATCCTAGTGCCTTAGATTAGGAGCATGAGTGTGAAGGTTATTCAGAATTAATCTGAGCAGCGAAGAAATTCAGTCTAAAATGTCCATTTTTACAATTTGCAAAAAACACCTCTACACTGTGAAGTCTCTTTCTCCCACTAGGCCACCTTCACCTCAAGAGATCCAGAAAGCTTCGGAGGATGTGTGAAGGGGGAGAAAAATAAAAGAGTTTATTCCTCACATCACAGCTCCAAACCCTATGAAGGTAACAACCAGCCTAGCTGGTGTCCGAGCAGTGCCTCTGCTTGGGAAGGATGAGTTGGTCCCCACACAAGACCTACTCTGCAGGTACCTACATCATCAGCCACTACAACCTGCTGCAACAGCCGCGGACTGCACGGCAGAAACCGAGCCCTCGTGTCCCATACCCAGATGGGCTGAGGAAGGACATCTTCCTAGTAGTTACAGCATCTGCAACAGCCTTCTCCAATATTTTGCATTACACACAGCAAGGAATCACTGTATATACACGGAACTCTAGTACATCCGCAGTTACTAAGCGCCCTTCAGACGGGTCTGTGTGTGAGGAGTGTCTTCGTGGTGGGCAGTGTGAAAGGCATGAAGACAGGCGCATCCTCCTGACATGAGGCAGCTGCTGCTCCTAAAGGAATGTCCACCTGCCCTTGCTGCCCCATGACCTTGTTAAAAGGCAAACTCTAGGGCCTTTCAGTGACAAAAATGAAGAAAATAATAATTAAAGACAAGAAGTTAAGTCTTTGCCCTTCAGACTCGTGAAGAGTAAGCTTTCACCAATATGACCACCTGCAGGAGTCCTACACAACATGGGATGTGACAAACAGACATACCTTTCTCAGTAGGTCTTTCTCCTTAACATAGCTGTCTTCCACAACCTTCCTCTCATCATGAGCTTTTTCAAGCTCAAGCTGGAGGTGCTCCATCTCCTCTTGCAAGCTGACAAGCTGGTTGCCATCACCCCGGTGGCTCTGCTGATATTGCACCAGTTCCTTCTTCAGTTTTTCCACCTCGGAGGAGTGGGCAGACGTGAGCATAGAGAGCTGCTCGTTCAGAAGTTTGTACTCCTTGTTCTGCAGCCAACACCCCAAAAAGAAGAAAATAAGACCATAAGCAAGATGAATGCAGCACTGATGCACTACAAATGTAACCATCAAAAATCCTTGAGCATGGTGGGTAACAAACTTCCAATAATGAGCATTTCCATGCATATGATAATAAAGCTCATATAGATAAAAACAATTTCAAAACTGTGACAAAAGCTCAATATTTTGGTAACAATTATCCAAGCATTTGTTAAACTGATGTTACACTTGAAGAAAAGGCAAACATTTGCTAGCACTGGCAACCAAACCAAAAAATCTACACTTCTATTACAACTTCCAAAAAATGTTAATTAATACAATCGGTTTGCAAATTTTTTTTTTTTGTCTGTAATATTAGGTTTGCAGTTTGTCCTTTTATTCCTGACTCCTATGCCCGCAGGAACCCGGGTGACAACGCACTGTGGTATAATTGCAGCCTTGAGGACAAAGAGCTCCCTAAACCCCAGCTTTAAGTCATGTGCCAGCTCAATAGTCTTTATATTTGCTCAGATGTTCTCCTTTAAATCACTTAGCAATGATTTCCTCCCAAATTTTGAGACCTGAAAATCCAGCAGTTTTGATTTTTGTGGTTCAAATCAAAGTCAATGGGAACTATGTGGTGACTAATAAAACATCATCATTATTAGCCAGCCCCAGAAACGACAATGAATTCACAACAGATCAAGAGCTTCAGTAAAGAGCCTGCCACACAGCTTTGCTAACATTAGGCAGATAATTGTGAGAGCAAAAGAATTGTTTTGACATTTAAAACGTAGTTTGTTTTTGAAGTGCCCTTTTTGAAAGCTTTCCATGCAGCTTTAAAGATGTGGGCTCATATCACTCACCGTACAACAGGCTCGAAAGGCTTTCCTTCCTTAAATGGGACTTGAGTGGATATTTGATTTGAGTATCAGAAATACCAGGTTTGGCTTTTCCTGGTCTTGCTGGAAAATATTTGGCAAGAGATTGCTGTCCAGACCAGATAAGTGTCCTGGTAACCCGCAGCTTCGCTTTTTGGTGTTTCTCAGAGCTTTAGCCACCAACAGAGAACACCAGCTCATGAGAAACTGCTCCTTCCCTCCAGAAGTTTTTAGTTAATGCAGCTAAGAAAAGCTGAAGGCGAACAAGTCAGAGGGAAAAAAAGGCTTAAAATACACAAACGTATCATTTGAAAAAGTCAATGGACTAGGGAGGTTCCGATACACAATTTTTGAGTGGTCAGAATAAGCAGTAAAGGTGCAAAATTATAGGTCTTGAGATGCAACAACTTCATCTAAGATGTTCAGCAGACTCAAGTAAGCAAGGGAAAAAAAAAATTCATTTCAAAGTAGTATTATCAACATCTATAACAGTGTCAAAGGCTCCAATTAACTCCTGTACAACAGAGTTTCAAAATAACCTTAGAGCTGGGAAAAGAAAAAACCCACAAACGTAGAGAATTTTATCTTCTAGGTCTATGCAGGTCCTTCTAGACCTGATAGACCCCTATACAAACGCGTGGCGAGTTGGTGGATGCCGAAATCCCCACCCATACTTCAGACTAGTCTGTTTAAGATTCCCAATGTGCTCGTAGGATCATTTCTTCTACCGTCACTCCAATCAGCATTTTGGCCCCTCTCTAAGTGACCTCCCAAAGCACCCCTCTCTTGCAGCAGTCTCAACGCTCTGAGGCAAGATTAACATGTCTCAAACAGAAAAACAAGTAAACGAGGAATGTTAACAGCTTTTCCTTTGCTCCCTTGTAATGAATTATTAGCGAACATCAAAATTCAGCATTTGTGTCGTATTAAGGAATTAACATTTGTGCATGACCAAAGGCATTTCCAAAGAGATACATCTAGAGAAAAAAGCTTTGCCTATGGAGAACAGCAATAATCACTCCGTTTCGCAAATCCCTGCCGCTTCCCACATCTGCAAAGACTCCCCCAGTCTCTGCTTGTTCTCCAACACAAAACATTTTACGGCTTCATGTCCCAAGGTTTGTGTGTATGATTTTACATACCAACTGAGACTTCAATCCAGATCTAAGATAAACGCACAGGAATTATTTTTCTTGTTGTTAGCTACTAGAGACGTGAGAGAGCATTTACTGTCCCGTAGTGAAAGGGCTGGTCCCCACTGCAATCAGGGACCGCTCAACAGACCTCGTGAGACTTGAACTTGCTTTATTTTAAGTCATTATCCAGCCCAGCAGAGCTGTGACAGTCGTGGTTCCAACCCAGGGTCCATGAAGCAATCCAGAGTTTATTTTGCTACCAACAGCAGAGGCAACTTCATCGCTGCTGTTAGGCAAACTCGTTTTATCCACAACAAATGCTCACAGAAATACCGCTGCTTGAAGAGACGGCGTAGGGAGCTCACTGTGAGTCTACACGTTGGTTGTGTTAACACATAACACTAAATTAGGTAACAGCCTTAAAAGTGGCTCGGGCAGCTACAACATACACATTTAAAAAAAAAAAATCTCACTTAACTGAAAAGATCAGTAAAAAAGAAGAAGGTGGCCCGATGTGGATAGAAGAAAAAGTGGTCCAGTGTGGATATTTCACAGCGAAACATATTTAAAACCTTCCTGTGTGTTCAAACAATCCCTCACCTGATTTAGAAACTGAATTAAATAGGTGCAGTTATGAATGCTAGCACACGTGAGTTGAGGCTGCCATGCAATAATAGGTTTCACCGTTTTCAAAGAAAGATCTTCTCTTCCTCAGGGGCATACGGAGCATTGCATCTCTCTATTCATGCATGAGATAAAGCACCAGGAACAGAAACATTTTCTTCCACAGCCAGTCAGAAAACGATACCCACTGCAGCTCTCCACGTTACTTGCAATTTTTTTTTTTTTAACAAGTTAACTGGCATTTTAAAAGGTTGTGTTTATAGATGAGCAAGGACTGAAATCAAGATAAGTCAGTGAAAATATGATGCAATGAATTCACTGCTGCCAGAAAAGATCCGGTGCACTGAAAAGAAACTCTACTGGAACGGTGCTCACGAGCACTGCCAAAGAATCCCAGGGACACCTGTCAGTCCTGAAGTGATGGTTCAAATAGCTCACTGGACAGACTATCACGAGTAACACAGAGCAGCAATTCTTTCCTGAAAAACTTAAAAGGAAAGCAAAGTAACTCCTTCAAAATGGTTTGCGCCGAGACTGAGGGAGATGAAGACGAGCTCCAGCCCATTATTTCTGCCTACTTAAAAGCTCTCCGTCCCTCCTTCCCTAAAGGAGACCTTTCAGCTGCTTTCATAATGCAAAACAGGAAAGCCAACATTAACCAGAGATTGTTTTTTCTTTATTGCTCCACCTCTACACTTTCCTAGCAGTAAATGGCAAGGAATTTAAAAAAAAAAAAAAAAAAAAATCAATACTGCTGCTCCACTGCCAAGCCCAGCAGCTCAGCAGACCCAACACAGGCGTTCATGCTCATTGCACAAGTTCAGCCCAAATGCATGGACCTGAAATGACTCCTCCTAATTAATTCCACCAAACACTCTCTAGATGAAGGGTCACATCAAACACGTTTCTGATACACTGATTTATAAAGAACGTTACGCCTACAGTTTCCCGTTCCTAAGCTACCGTTTGTCTGCAAAACCTAAGTATGCAAGCAGGCATTTTAAATTAAAACCCTGGTTTAAAAGTCAGACTCTACTGCAGCGCACGATGTGCAGCCAATTAATACCAGGAGGAAAGCGGCCAGCAGTAATGCAAATCCGCGGGTGTCTTGACTCTGCAGTATCTGAGCCAACGCAGAGTCACTTATCATCTTCATCGCAGGACCTCTCGTGTCATACAGGGACAGGAGAGATTTAAGGCAGCGAGGAAACCGCATGTGATGCGTAAGCATTCCTGACAACATCCGAAACAGAATGATAAGCTGCAATTACTACTAACCGGTACTATTAATGAGTAGGTGTCCTGACTTACAGAGCATGCTTCTCCTCCTGTAAAAGGGCATGTTAAGGATATAGATGGACATGAAGTTCTCCATTAATATTAGTGGATGCAGCTGAGCCCTACTCAGCATTTCTTACACTCATCTCAAGTCCTTGCACAGCACTGGAAGCAACATAGAGGTTACTTATCAGCATAACTTGCACACTCACATCAGTAGGTGAGAAAATCCTCCTAAGTGTGTCATCAAACTATTATTCTGTAGCTCATTAATGACACGTGGCATTAGATGAAGACCTCTATGTGATCAAGGAATCACAGTAAGACCATCAAGACAGTCTATCACTTACATCGTGCCATCTCACTCCTCATTGTGGCTCTTACTTCTGATCATTGTGTCATATTCAGTAACACAGTCATGCCCAAACTACTTTTTGCAAAGTGAGTATTTGCTCAATTTAGCTTTTACCTTTCAGGTAATGCGACTCACAAGACACACAGTTCAGAACAACGGACTGTGGCAGACGCTCTGCATCCTCAGTGCTTGCAAAGCAAAAAGGCACGACGGGCAAAGCCCGCAATTTCACGTGGAGCTGGCTTGGGTTTTCAAGCAGCAGCTTTCAAAATTGCCATTTTATCTTCTCCTCTGAGTCCTTCTGGGCAGCTCTCACAACAATCACAATGCAGCTTTTGCAGCTTACTGAGCAAGTTCTTCAGACAGCAAGGTGGAGACCCAAGATCCAAGTGTATCTACACTTCCATGGTGGTGGCCCACCCTCACAAGTGTTTGGCTAGTAGTAGCAGAAGCTGCTACCACCATGATAGCCTTCCCAGACATCATGGGAAGATAAAAATGCTGCCCAGAAAGGACAACAGAAGTGAGGCAAAGCAAAAGCAGGATCACACTTGTTGCAGTGCAGCTCAGGACGTACCTGCTCATCGATCTTCCTCTGGAGCTGGACCACCTTGTTCTCCATGCCAATGTTGAGCTTCTTCAGGTGCTGTACTGAGCGGGCCTCGATCTTCAGCGCCTTCAGCTTCTGCCTGGCCTTCATGCGGCGGTAGTAGCACTGCAGGACGATGGTGGCACGCCTGATCCGGTGGAAGCGAGCGCGAGCCAGCCAACCACAGGCGTACTTCTGGAGGATGATGGCTTTGTGCTCTGCGAGGATCTATAAAATGTAGGCAGAAATTAGTCAATCAAGGGACAAAAGTCACCTATAAAGGTAGCAGCAGCCCTCGTTTTGCTGCAACACAGCACTGAACACTTCCCACTCTGCCTTTGAAAGGGCTTCTCCTCCAAGAAGGAGTGTCCTGGTAGGTGCAGAGGGGGATGGCTGGAGATAGAGGCTGTTATTTCACATCCTCTTTTGTAGACAGGAGGGGGCACTTCAATCCCCTCTCCTGGGAGGTTTCTCCAGTCGCTGCACTCAACTGATGCAGGCAGAACACATCCAGTCCTCTTTCAGCAACCATGCTGCACTCTAAAAAGAGTCAAGACTTGCTTGGCCAGTGTAACAAGAGGGCAATATAGTCCTGGTTGGTGATCAGGAGACTCGATGGTGACAGAATCACATATTTCATGGAACAGAACATACATTCCACCTTGAAACAGTATTCAGATTCACAAGATCCATAGCTAGCAGAACAGCCGTTAACAGACACACCAACACGTAGCAATCAAATATAACTCAAACCAGAACAGGTTTGTAGATTTTTTTCCTGTGTTCCACCTCCGCATTATGATAATTTATACTGCAGATAAATGCTGTCCTGGTGGGATTTCTTATGTGGATAACCTCCAAATAAAACCCCAGCATTCTTTCACTACAGTCTGCAGCCGGTTCTCTTGCATGATTCAATTTCTAGAGAGTTTGTGAAACTCCTGACACTTTTGCAGTGAATTTCTCCCCAAAAGTTTACAGCAATCTTTTCAGTAGGTGGCAGTTCATTTCCTTCCTCTAAAACTGAAGGCTGACGTATGACAGATACAACCAGCATGTTGTTAATAACCTTATTACATTGATCTATGCTGCAGTATTACAAGGAAAGAAATAGTCGGAGAATTTAAAGATTACAAAGCATTTTACTGTTTGGGATAAGAAGTGTCAGAAAAGGTACCACATCAGCTTCTTTTACAAATCTTTTGTTTCATCCTAAAGCTTTCTTTGCACTTGCAAATTTTAATTCAGAATAAAGGGATTTTGTGAACTCAGGATGCAGTAGGAGTTACTCTGAAACAAGCTTTGTATGTCTCCAGCCTTGGCACTCTTACAGATGGAGAAAGCTGGGGGTGCCCAAAGAGCTAGACGAAAGCATTGCCGTGGGGACCTGGTCCAGCCTTACAGCAAAGTCTTGGTGGGTGCTGTGTATCTGCTGACCCCACACATCATCACCTGCAACCCTGCCTCTGTTGAACCGACACCTACATCCCACATCCATATCCAGGTGCTCCAGAGATTAAGGGTGTTCAGGTTTGAGAGGTCTGACCTTCAGCCAACTTCTACACCTTGTGAAAGCTTTCGGTTGCCTTGAATCTCAGAGAGTTTAAATGCTGGACCAGCTGCCTCCCCTGCAGAGGCTTCCAAAAAGCAGTGGCAGTGCAAATGCCCGATCACAGGCACCATCCAGAGCATCAGCTGCTCTGTTTCAGAGGACATGGTATCTCCGGTGGGTCACCAGGTGTCCAGGTAACCTCCATCACCTCCAGGATCAAGCTCTTCCCTCTTGGCTCATCGTGCCTCTGACTTCCTCAAGTATCCCCACTCATACTAATTCGGCATAAACTTAGGTAACTACCAAAGTAAGGCGGGATCCAAGGAGCAGACAGAAGATTCCCCAAAGCTGTTCTCAGTTTCCTGACAAAACGATTTCTCACTGTATCACTTACTGTTATCAAATCTTTACTTCCTTGCCTTCAGCTCCTGGTTTAACACAGAAAGCTAATGGAGAGAGCTAATTAAAGAGGGATTTATATCTATAAATTACTTGATGCCTTCTATGACAGACCCTACTGGTCTTCTTAGCATACTGGAAACAGTATCTACAGCATGGCTCAGATAAAAATTTCACGTGCCACAGAGGTTTTTGCAGAGTGTGGGTTAGATGAAATGACATTTCCAGATTTCCACGATGCCTTCCGCCATCTGAATTACTAACTTCATTTAGCTGCTCCTCTGAGGTGCTGCTGCCAAAATAATCTTTGCTTGCACAGCTTTAAATGGCAGTCATCACCGTCACCGTGTGCTCTCCAGAAACACCAGTGGCAGTCAGCTTTGGAAAACACCAAAATGGCCACAATAAATCCATCACCACGCTATGCCAGTGGAGGTAAATATACAGACTCTTCCTACTTTTTTTAATGCAAAGACACTCTGCATCATACCTTGTGATAAATCCTCCTGACAAACATGCCCCGAGCGAAAGCCTGAATGGTGATGGTTGCATTGCGGACCCTCTGGAAAGCTCGAAGGATCTGCAGCATTCTGTACTGCTTCTGGAAGATGATGGCAGCTCTTGTCCTCCTCAGGTGCTCGGCAAGTCTGCAAAGCACAGGAAAAAAGTTAGCAGTAAAACTAAACTCCCTTTTTTTGTCATAGTAAGTTTTAAACTGGACAGAGAGAAAAACCTCTTGTCCAAAAGCAGCTTGATGATATTTAAGAAAGACCATCCCAGCAATAAGGCTCAGAAAAGAGCTGATCTTAGCATGTCTCTGTTAGAATAAAGGGAACACTTATGCACTCAGACAGCACCTCTGGCACCCAGGACCACTGGAACCAAAAATCAACACGCCTCATTATTCCTAAACAGGAGTGAAAACAAATATTTTCCAGCTTTTTCTTCGTTTGAACTCTCTGCCTTACACAGTTGAGTCAATCAGCATCCAGGTTGACTCCATCACTTCCCTAACCACAAAAAGCACAGGCTATCTACAGACTCAGTGGAAACGGCAACAAATTGATTTGACATTTAAACCGGTGTGCACTGGTTTGGCAACATTCATGAGCAGAGCCCCAAGCAATTCACAGAGAGTAAATAACAAGGGATGTGGTGAACTCTGTGCCATGTTGCTCCCACTCTCCAACTGAATTCATGTTCAATTTGCTGTTATGCAGGTTAATATATGCCCATAAAACCTCCATTTAATTTGATAATTATCTTGTTTTGCTAATTGCTCTCAGCATGAAGTGTTATACAGATATTTGGTCCATTTCTTTATTTTGCGAGAAGCATATCAAAACTAAAGGAGTCATCAGAATGGCTTGTATATTCCTTTTCTCAGGGCCAACACGTTTCTCGCTAGGACCCACTGAATCGGACCTTACTAACGAGGGCAAAGGATGTTCCATTTCCAAAAAGAAGAGAAAGCAGTTATTCAGATGACATCCATCCTCACAAAACTAGCATAAAGAGGTGAACTGAAAAATCAGGTTGCAGCAGGTGGTTTCCGCACATCTGCTTCCAGCCTCTCTTTTAGCTCTTACACCGTCACTTCAACATCACCACGCATTCCTCCTGCCTTCCTTAGAGCAATGGCTGATGGTGCAAAGTCAAAAATAGAGTCCAAGTCTGTAAGCGTGCACGGAGAGCCCAACAGAGAGGCTGAAGTTAATCATCGACTCCCTTTTTCTTAATTTTCCTCCTACTGCTTAGGTCTCATTTGCCTTGTCTTCAAGTGAGCTGTTGAGAGGGATCTGCAGCCACAAACCTTGAAAAGTACATGGACCTCTGAGGGCAAGAAAAATCTGTGCTTGGTTTTAAACAAAAGTCACCAAACTTGGCTCATTTGAGACTTTCTCATCCCTGGATTCTCCAAGAGGCCAATCCCTTTCACAAGAGCAAATAATACCAAGAATTCAGTTAGCGTCTTTAATGTTCTTCTAAAATACAGTATGATTTAGAGGAAACTCTTGGAAAGGACTTGGAAGTGCTTCAATAATTGCATGGACATTGATCCAGCATTAAGGAATGAAGTGACTGTGCAGGAGCCTTGTAGCAGACAGGCCGCACCTCATGTTGCCCAAGTGCAAGCAGAATTAATTAGGTTGCAGATCAGGTAGCAGTGCTTCTGAGGGACAGATGCTAACTTGGAGCCAAGGAGAACATGGCTGCTCAAAACCAAGCAACATAGCTAACACACTGCAGCTTCTCTAAGTGGAAAACAAGAAGGGAAACAAAGCTGAAAGGAGTCAGATCTACTCCTTGTTTCTATTTGCAAAGTGCACAAGACGCAAGGTGTGTCAGGATGCCCTAACACTGATTTACGGCCCACTGACACCCACCCCAATCTGCTACCAGCAGCCTACTCTCCAACGCAACACCATTTACAGCAACCCCGCAAGCCGTGGACATGAGGAAGCTTGAGGTTCCTGCACACAGGAAGTTAAACTTTGAGCTCTATTATTCTGTAAATTGCCCCATTGACAGTGATTTGGAGTGATTTTTCTTATTACAAAGGATAGAGTAAATCAATTCTGAGAACTCCTCTTGGATACCAAGGAGGTACAAATCTGGTCTCCGCAGAAGAGGAGCGCATAACAACTAGCAAAGTGCTCACTGGCCAATCCAAAAGCTCTTTGCCAGAGGTAGTCCCAGAAAAATAATAGTTCTGTGAAACATTTTCACCTAAATATCTCCTGAGTACTTTAGTCATCTGATTACAGCCTAGCTGCCTGTGCTACAGCCCTGGCCCAGAACCTAGAAATTAAATCAGTATGGATACAAAATCAGTTTGAGACAAAGAATTTTCATCTCTTGCCTTCAAATAAAGCTGTGGAGAGGGGTCAGGAATAAGAGGGGCCACAGAACTTTTCACCATAGTGGTACCTACGTGCACAATATGGGTCTTGTTTTTGCAGGGCTGAAAGGCAAAATGCCATGCAGAGCATTTGCAACGTTTCTGATATGAAACCCCCAAGTTTAAGGTCTGCAAGATGGAACAGACAAAGAATACAAGTGCCCAGAAGTGTTTTCCCACTTGACCTCCCAGCTAGCCATTCTTTGGAGGGCTTCCTAGGACCCACCTCCGCGCTAGGTGACCACGCGTGTAGCGCTGGATGACAATTGCGGCTTGTCTCAGCCTTTGGTATTTGATCCTCTGCAGCCAGCCCCTCACTGTCTTCTGAATCATGATTGTGGCAGCTCTGAACTTATCTGCTCGTAGTTTCTCCAGATATGCCACCTGGCCTGCACGGAAAAAGATCTTGGTACGTCCAAACTGGAACTTGTCTGGATCCTTTTCAAAAGCATAAAGGAAACTAAATTTAATTCAGGCAAACATTTCTTTTTCAATCTATCCTGCTTAGTAGATACAGCTTAAAAAAAACACTTTGAATCAAATTTATCAGCTCAGCTCACATCTCTTCTCAATTGAATAATGAAGATATTATTAAACTCCAAACTACCTGAGCTTCTGTATACCCATTGAGGAATACAGCGCTCTGATTCAGTCTTAAGTTCCATATACTTACACAAATTTTTGAATGCTTTTTGGGGTTAGTTTCTTTTTGTTTTGTTTTGTTTTTTAAAGTTAAATAGAGCAATGCAATGCCATAGGACTTCAAGAAAATATTTAGTTCTTGCAAACATTAAGGTTTACATCTGCAAAGTCACACATGCACTGCAAGTTCTCTGCAGCTAAGACAATTGCTTGGCACACAAGGAGAATGGCTTTTGCAGAGAGGAACAGAACTCAAAGTTTCTCAAAATCCCAAGAGGAAAACAAGGATCAAAAATTTAAACTTGGCTAACATGCTGTGCACATTCTGGGCTCCTCAACAGCAAGACAACAGGAAGAAGCCTTTGTGTGCACACCTACAATTTTAAAATAATGCATATGTGTCTGAGCAGTAAGATTTTGTAAGAGGTTTAGTAAAGACTTCTTACTTGCTTATACATATAAAGGGAGAAAGTCCAAGTCTGTAAGATGCTTTTTCTACATATTAGTGACCATTAAAATTCTCCCACATATCAAGACAGGGCAATTATTGCATCTTTCTCTTACTCATTCATACAAAGGGACATTTAATGACGGGGTGACAGAACTGACTTTCACTAAGGTTCATGATGTTGTAGACAATATCCAAAGCTGGACCTCTGAAATGTGCTCCAGCTACAGCTAGCCAAAATACAGGAGAGGCTGGAGGGATGGGTTTTCTGGACATGGCTAGTTGTTCACGTAACAGTCAACAATATGAAACTCTGGACTTCACCAGCACTGAAATGGCGTGTTCAGCTTGACTGTAATGAAGAGATCGCACATCACACTTAGTCTCGCAAGGCAGTAGTGAGACTATCTCATTTTGGAAAAAGGCCCAGGCTGCCTCGGCTGAACAAGCACCTGCATGAGCAGCAGATGATGTAGGAGCAAGAAGAGCAATTCAGATCATATCAAAGCCACAAGCTTCCATGCTGTAAAAATAATTGCCAAAGATTTGGTCTCAGCTCACCTTAATGAGGTCTTCCAAAAGGGTCTGACAGATCTGCTTCTTGTCATTCTTAGAGAGGTCTCTCTTTTTCATAAGAACACAATACCTATTGAAAAAGTCGTGGTAGGACCACCTGAAAGCAAAGCATACACGGTATTAGTCTGCATGTTGGGCATTATTTCCTTAAAATAAAGCGTTTGGAGTCATAGATGAGTCAAAATACGAAACTCGTATACCAAGGGATCTCTCACCGTGACCCTCAGCATGACTGAAGCCACCTGAAAAGAGGTAAGTCACTCAAACCTGACCAAATCTCAGCCCTCCTCTGCCACTGAATGTCCTTATCAGTGCATTTCTAGCCTGGAACAGAAAGACCATGGATCACCTTGTTTTCACTCCTCTGGATGTGCTTCCCAAACTGCTGCATTTTAGCAGGGCCAGACAAATGCAACAATGCTGCCTCCCTTCAGAAATGATATGCTGATTTTTGAAGAGACGATAGATCTCCTTGCTTGGCCAAAAATTTTAAAAAGTAGTCTTGATACGATGGTAGAGAACGCATCAAGTAGAAACTCTTCCTTATTTTGCTTTTCAAACTCTGTTGAATACGTATTTGAATCAACTCATTAATCACTCTGGTCTGTGGCTGAAACCCTTAAAACAAACATGAAATCTTTGGACTCTGGAAAGACAAAGCAGCCACTTGGAAGATGCTTCGCTGTCACCAGCAGTGAAGTTTCCAAACACATAACAACTACTGTAGGAATTAGAGCACTGTATCATACTGCTAGGAAACATCATCTCCTGCCACCCTTGTTAAATGTAAAGCCTGCAGACTGGATGCTGAAATTGGTTCAGCATCTGCCAAGTACCAGGCTTCTCCAAATTAACACAGTGAGTTATGGACCCCTCAAAACCTGAGTTTTTAATTAAAGGAGGAGGCATTTCCAGCACTGACAAGTACGGCCATCATTATTTAAAGAAATATAAGCATAACAAATGTCAAAGGAAGATGAGAGAGAATTGCAGAGATTTTTATTTCTGCCCTCACTCAATAAAACCATCTGTGAGCGCGATTCTCACCCACATGCATGTTCTACCAGCCACAATGAGAATACAGTCTGAAGAGCAGCCATACAGAAACATCTCCCCCACCCAGCAGCCCCAAACATGCCTTTATTTTTGTGTTATTACACCCAATTCTTCCTATTTTTCCATGTCCAGAGATTAAGAGAGGTAGGAACAAAGGCAAAATAAACTGCAAAGGGTCAGAGCAATGCTTATGATGGGTCCTTACATTTGGCCCGTTTGCAGCGATGGGGCTGGGTGAGAAGTCCTATCACCTGAGCACCTCCCATGTCCAAGACTACTGTCTCTATAAAAGACTTCGTAGAACAGAAAGGTTCAGTTGGAAAGGATCTACAGCGATCATCTAGTCAAATCTCTAATGACTTCTTGAAGCTGGGATATTTGGTAAGATAGACAAACCAGAAATGTAACACCTGTTTCAAAATACATGACCAACACAGTTTCACATCACTTCAGAAAATGCAGCAGGGGAGGAAAGCCAGTTTGAGTAAAAGCAATACTCTATTAAAAGAGCACAGCAGAAGAAAATGTTTACAAAGAGAACAAAGGGAGAAAAAGTGGAGGAAAAAAACCCCAAACCATTGACTGTTAAAACCTGGAAAGTGCCACGCAATTCCTGCATGGACACACTGCACCCAGGACACCATTCGCAAAGAATACGAGAATGCCAAAAACTAGAGAGAGTCCTAGAGAGTAAAAGGTGAGATGGAGGGCTCCTGAAGACAGCAGCAAGAAGGGAGCTGTGACGAGAGGGTTTCCCATGCTCACATTGCTCTGAGCAGCTCTGGAGTAGCCAGACTTAGTGAACATCTCATCCTTATCTACACACTCAAGCCCTGGGGTTGGACAGTCAAGGCTACCCGCCCCCAAATGACCAAAAGTATTGGATTATCACTAAAAAAGAAAAGGTATCTGCTATGGGGAGCTTTCTCTCATGTGAGGTACTGCAAAATTGAACAAAAAGATTATGTCATACTACAGGCTTGTGTCCTGTAGGGTTTAAGCATAAACTTGCTTTCTCTTTGCTTTCTAAATGCCTTCGTTTTATAACGACATTTCCCATTTTGTACCCACACAAATAAAACCCGTTCTCATTTTAAGCACATCTGAGGCTTTATGCAGCTCCAAATCAAACCCGATAGGTGAAGCAGAGCACGCAGCGCCCAAGGCACGCAGCCAAGTGTGTGATGCTGGAGACCTCCTGTCTGGCTCAGGTCTCACTCAAGCCAGGGAGAGCTTGAGGGGGGAGAAAACAGAAGGAGGGAGTATTCCCATTAACTTGCCAGAGTCAGTTTTAGGGGCTGATATTACTAACTGCTGCTATTTGGAGGAAGAAATCATCCTGCAGGTGCCACCCGGGCTCCTCCAGCGAAGAACAGATGGTAAAGATGGTAAAGAGGCAACACACGTAACTGAGGGCATGGGTCCAAGCTGGGCAGAAAGCAGTAAAATCCATCATCTGCCTGCACTGAGACAGAGATGGAGATCCCACAGATCAAGAGTCAGATACCTGCAGAAGTTCCTCAAACGTAGATCATAAATCACTGCATAAAGGACCTGTCTTCAGAGTCTGTTGTTCTTGTAAAAGTCAGTAAAAACTCATTTTCCCCTTGTTTCCGTTTGAGCCCATCTTTAACACAGATAACTCACTTTTTAGGATTAAGTCTCACGTGAAACATTGGAAGTGGCAGGGAACATGCTCACTGGGGTGTTTTGCCAGGCCGGTGGCATCCGCAGTCCTCTGTCTCACCTCCATCCACGTCTCCCAGAGGCTCACAGCCAAACCCTGCACCTCCACGATACAACACCGCTTCACCCTTGCTGCCGCGAGGCCGCTCTCGCTAACCTGGCTGATTCAACGGGAGACGACAGTCCTGAGATCACACGGCTTGTGTTACTGTGCACAGAATATCAAGACAAGAGCTCTGCCACGCTGGGGCTCAGCTGGTCCATCAGGAGTTTCACCGGAATACCTGAAGTCCCAGCTAAACGAGAGAGGTGTGGAGGTGCAGAGGTGCTGTCACAGGATCCTCCCCAGGGAAAGGAACAATTAAAGCACTCAGGTTTAGCGTAATGCCTGGTTAAACCACTTCAGGTTCAAAGCAGTATAAAACTACCTTACAACTATGCACTTAAAGAGAAACAAACACGATGCCCCAGCTCTACAACTGAGATCTCTCTGGTGCAGAAATACTGAAGCTCAATGCTTTGGTGCACACACATTATTTTTTTTTATTCTTCTGCACATTTTTTTTTTTTAAGGTTCAACATTTGCATCTTCAGCAGAGAAAACTTATGTCCTTCGATTCCTAGCATGAGACAAAAGCTGTGCCACGTGACCCCACAGCTTCGCAGGTCAGGAGAGACTGTGGGAAGGTTATGCCTCAGCTCAACGTGTTCACAGCTACTGAATTAAAAACAGACCACGAGTTTTCAGGATGCTGCCACATAACACGGGCACGTCTCATTGCCAGGAGCTGGAAACCACCAAGGGCCACTAAATAAACACAATTCCTTATAATTATCAAGTTATAAGACCCAGACAGGCAGGGGAGGTGAAGAGCTGTAATCAGAAGGATTTTTTGTACCTGCACAGCTGAGAAGGAGGCATGAAGGACTGGACAGATAGTACTCAAACTTTCCCAAGGAAAAAAAAATTAAAAAAAAAAACCAAACAAAAAACAAATCCTAGGGCTGAGATCAAGCACAGCCAACCTCAAACATCAAAATTTTTCTTTGAAGTCAGCATAGGTCACTAAAGGAAGCAGGCAACAAAAGGAACAGAAGGACACAGGAAAATAATTTACGCCTGTGAAAAAACTTCCTTGGGCTTGAGCGGCAAGAAGGACTTGGCCTCAAGGACTTGGCCATAAGCAGGAGATTCGATCAACCCAGCAATTTCTTTGTCATCTACAGGAATCGGACAGAGGGACTACGCCAAAACACACACCACAAATTAAGCCTTGTATCTGTGGTTTGAAGAACAAGATATAGATTTTTTTTTTTCCACACAAAACTGCAACCAGGTGCAAAGCAAAGGGGGCTGCTCCTCTCCAAAATCATGGAGCTAAGTACCTGAGAGCAGCCCTCATGCTGCAGAGCCAGCTGGATTAATTACCACCTCGCAATTAAAGGCAGGGCTTGGGTAAGAAACCAGGGGGTGAAATTCTGACTCCTAAGGAAGCCTCTGAAAAGCATCTCTCCAAGCAGTCAGCAACTGTCCGAAATACCTCCAACCTACTGTTTCAGGGTGATTACAGCAACTTTATTTCAGTGACACTGAACGAAGAGCTGAAAAGAAGGAGTACAATAAAAACTTGAAGCTTTTATGACTTAACCATAAAATGGTTTCCTTCAGTGACCTAAAACGACTGAATGTAGAATCTTTCCACTAAGGCTAAATAAATTCATTGTCCCCCGCATCACCCAAGACCATCCTCATGACCGTCCGCTCAGCAAACCCGCCTGCATGTAAGAAATCCTGCAGCACCACGTGGTACCATTCCCTGAGGGGATCAATACTTTAAGCAGTAAAGAGCTGGTCTATATTGATCCTTCTCTAGGAGCTGAAGCCTGTTTTGGGGCACGCAGGTTGTATATTTGAGCTAAGATTGACATGAAATTACTTTAGAAACCGAGGTTCAGGGAGAAAATTCCTCTTGGCTTGTTTACTGCAGCAGAACAGATTTGCCTTTCAATTAGCTCTAAACCATGGCATGGCTTGAAATTATCTGGAATATATTCAAAGAGCAGAATGAGGGGGAAAAAACTCCTTTATTTACATATTACCTATTTTTGGGGAGTGGGCAAAGAGAAGTGCTGGTAGCCAAAGTCATTTGTAGGTTTTGTTTCCCTGAAATGACTGCAAGACAGCTAAAGGCACAATATAAAAAAAAAATCGTATCCAAGGATGCCCATGATACATTTCAATTATGAATGTTTAATCTTTATAGAGTTTATAGCAGCTGTAATTTCATACTGAATTGATAGAAAGATGCTGCATCTGACAGTCAGCTCCAGCAACCACAGGAAGCAGCCAAATGCCAAAATTCTTCAACAAGAAATTTCATACATAACAATAAGAGCATTTTGGAGAGACAGCAATGACATTCAGAGTGACTGCATGGTGGGAGATCACTGCCATTGTACCACTGATCGGAAAATACCAGTGGAGGAAAAACTGGACATGAGCCAGCGATGTGCGCTCACAGCCCAGAAACCAACCCCACCCGGGGCTGCACCCCCACAGCATGGGCAGCGGGGCGAGGGAGGGGATTCTGCCCCTCTGCTCCGCTCTGGTGAGACCCCCCTGCAGCGCTGCGTCCAGCTCTGGAGCCCCCAACATCAGAAGGACGTGGAGCTGGTGGAGAGGGTCCCGAGGAGGCCACGCAGATGCTGAGAGGGCTGGAGCAGCTCTGCTGTGAGGCCAGGCTGAGAGAGCTGGGGCTGTTCAGCCTGGAGAAGAGGAGGCTCCGGGGAGAGCTGAGAGCGGCTCCCAGTGCCCAAAGGGGGCTGCAGGAAAGGTGGGGAGAGACTTTTTAGCAGGGCCTGGAGTGACTGGACAAGGGATGATGGTTTCAAACCACAAGAATGGAGATTCAGACTGGAAAGAAGGAAGACATTTTTTACCCTGAGGGTGGTGGAACACTGGCCCAGGTTGCCCAGAGAGGCGGTGGATGCCCCATCCCTGGAAACATTCCAGGCCAGGTTGGCCGGGGCTCTGAGCAACCTGATGTGGTTGGAGATGTCCCTGCTCCTGGCAGGGGGTTGGACTGGGTGGGCTTTAACAGTCCCTTCCAACCCAAACTATTCTATGATTCTATGAACCCGCAAGAAGAAAATGTAGAGTTTTGACAAAATGCAAGTTGAAAACTTGTTTTAAAGAGTATTTTGTTACTAACAGAAATCTGTACCAATTAATTCTCTACAGACTAATCTCTACGTAGCCAGTTTCCATAAAGATGATCAATGTTTTTATGGTACAGAGACATCTTCCATGCTTTACCCATGGAAGTTGATGATAGATTTACTATCTACACATCTAAGACAGTCCATTCATCACAGTCATTTACGTACATGCTAACAATTACATTTCTTAACTGCTGCGTAACATTTCAAACCAAATGATACATTTTCAATTTACTTGAGATAGCTGCAGAGTGCAGCATACCATGGAAATGATAAAATAAAGCCAGGCATACCCAAAGTGGGGCGTGTGAGGCTTCATCTTTCAGTGGGAATATATCACGTCTTACATGGGTTGAAGAACTTTAAAAACTACATTAAAAGTCACTATTTTTCTTAAAGGAACCAGGTAGAAAAATTACCAAAGCCTCAAAACATTCAGTTCTTCAACGCACAAAACAACCATGATGGAGAAGCATGAAGTAACAGCAGAAGGTGGCTTTATCCAGAGATCTCTGACCCAAAGCCACATCACTCTCAGAAGTTACTCTTGTGACAGCATGCTGGAAAATATTCAGATATAAATACCACAGGATTAAAACAAACATTTTCTCCTGTTTCTGTAATAAAGCTTCTCTCGAGATAAAACATTTTGAAAAGTCTCGCTTGCTCTAAAGGTAAATTGCTTACGCTCAAGTGAAGCAAAACTCACAAAGATCACGTTTTCCATTATCATTTTAAATTATTTAAATGTATACCTTCAACACAGGGTTTAAATTTAAAGCAATGACACTCCTTTTTGGTTTTTATCCTTAATCAACCATTACAAACCAACTTGTCTTAAAATACAAGGAAATATGGAGGAATAATCAGTGCTCGCTGTGATGAAAATTGAGACTGATCTCACGCACAGAAAAAATTAAAATCTATTACATTCCCCACAGAATAAGATCCTGCGGAAGCAGCTTTTGCCAAGCTGTCTTACAAAGCCAATTCAAATACACAGATTATTCACAATCTTTCAACGATGTTGCCCAACTCCTGGGTCTGGCTTTTCAAGACCAGAATTTTATGATGAAGGAGGGTGAAGAACTACCAGAACCCAAAGCGAGTACCTTATTTAGTTCCTATATACAATTATCTTCTAGAAATACTAAAATAAAATTAAAAAAAAAACTGTCCTTGAAATATCACAAACTCTGAAGTGGAGAAGGTCACTGAAAGGCAGAAATAGCTCTTCACACCCTTTTTTTTTTTCCCTGGAGGAAGAAAGCTGACAAGCTGCAGTGATAGAAGAGTTTTGTATTCTTACTGTCCTGGGAAAATGACCTCATAACCAAAAGCACGCAAGCAAAGCAGAAAGCATTGCTTTTGAGCTTTTCAGGATGGAGTGGTCTTCATAGCAGTCAATTATTTGCCATAAATAGATCCTGGCTGGTCTCCAGGTGCTGCAGCAGCTTCTCCCCTCTGTTCCACTTCCTCAGTCATAATTATACGTTGATTTTTATGCCGTAGGGTCTAAACTGCAGAGTTAAGTGAGCAGAGATGGAAAAATGCTACAAGTTTTAAGGAAAATTATGAATGGAAAGGAACAGAGTATCCCTGTGGCTGTGCTAAGACCAGTAGCAAAACCCACGGACCACCCTCAAGTCAGAGCTGCCCAGAGCTCCCCTGGGACCCACAACTGCAGAGCCAGGAGCACCCATTGCACCGGGCAGCACAACTACTTGCTTAATGTGCATCGAACTGCCTCTCTGTGGCCTCTTCAAAACGAAACCACAGCCGTTTCGCTGCTTTAGGGCTTTCGCTGCGAGATGACAGGCAGACTGATTTGGCCCTGCAGCTACTTTAACGAAAGATAATAAAAAGACCTGACCCCTGGGCTGGTTTCTAATTTCCCCTCATGCCTTAGATATCAAGTAATTTAGGAGCAACTTTTTAATAGTTACTTCCACAAATGCCTTGAAGACTTCAGAGATAGGAGCCAGAGTTGGTGCTGGAGGAGGATTTGAATCTCCACACCACCCTCCCACACCATCAGAAGAGAGAGAGAAATTGGTTTCCATGAAAGTTTTCTCCTTTTTTAAAATTGTCTTTTCTTTTTTTTTTTTTTTTTCCTTCTTAAGGAGTTGAGCTCAGCCAGCCAGGGAGATCCCCATCACCAGGTTTTGCCTGTCCATGGAGGTCACTGGCCAACAGAGGTTTTACATGGGTTAAGTGTAGCAGAGCTGTCTCATACCAACGCACAGAAGCTGCCGTCAATCGCCAGAGACTCTCTGCAGTTTTGCAAGAGACAAGAGTAACTGGTTATGCAGCATGTTCCTCCCCCAAAACCAGGACAGGGAGTTCCTCATGGTGTTCAGCATCACGCTTAGCCGACTCTTTACTGAGCATATTTATAACTTTGTTCCATACAAAAAGGCTGATGGCTACGCTGACATTAATAAAGCTGCTTGGCACTAAAACACAATTGATACATTTTTAGAATTACTTGCCCTTGTCATCTTCAGGGCTTATTTATAGTTTTTAGCTGAAATTATTATTGCAACAGGTGTCTGAGGTCGGGGGGTGGGGGGGAAGGAAAGTAAATTGTTCAGTGCACGGAGCTTTTGTATGGAGAGTTTCAGGCAAGCGGGGAAGCACAACGCTTGCCCCAGGCAGGCTGGATGCAGAGGACATAGAGATGTCATGTTGTTACTGGCCGTCCACCTCTATATTGGATCAAAGCTGGATTCCTTTATCTGCCATGCACCAGCATTTTCAGAGATTGCATCACCTCAAATTACTTCTCAGGACCAAATTGAAAGCACCAGCTGAAACGCTGGACAAAACACACCACGCCCTCCAGCAGCCTCACTTTGCAGCTCATCGCTTGATAACCTCTCTCTTAGATTTGCCCCCTTTTTTTTTTAATTTTTTTTCATTTTTTTATTTTGCAAAACCTCCATTAGCTCTTGAGTTCCTCAAATTTACCCTGGATATAAAATACCGCTGTTTTCTTCTCCCTCCCTCAGCCCAGACAATGAGCCTGCTGAGTAAAGCACACCAGCTGCACAACGCCATGCCAAATGCCCAGCGCGGTACCTGGACGGGAAGCCAGCTGCACTGATGCGGATGGTCTCCAGCACTCCACAAGCTCTCAGCTGCTGCACCACTCTCTTTGGATCAAATCTGCAATTATATTTAGGATAGAGGTTAACACGGTGAGAAAGAGCTCACATCATCAACCCACCTGACAGCGACTCTTTTAGGAACAGGAATTAGCTTGCCATTTGAGGAAAAAAGCTCTGCTCTCGTTGTTAGCATAGGGGCTGAAGAAAACAACACAGCCAGGAATAGCTGTTGTCCACAGCCATTCCCTTGCAAACCTCAGTATAACCACAAATCCCACGCCGTGCTTTGGGAACAGCCTGCACAGATGTCACACATTTTCTCTCCGTGTCACAAGACGCTGTGCTTTTCAAGAGCAACGGACCTTGCTATTGCCCTACTATCAATGCCAAGCGGTACTGCTGGCACAAGATGACAATCTGTTGCAATTAGTCTCTACCAATTAGCCATAATCTACCCAGCTTTGTAAAGCAAGACAATTATGATAAAGAAGGGAACAGACTACCCCACCACAAGCTGCCTGGTGAACCAGACAGTATTCCTCTTGCAGTTCTAAGGGCAACAATATATTTCCAGAAAGAAATCAAATTCAATGACAAAACAGATCTGATATATTAAATTCCAGACCAAGAGGTCGCTGGATCAAGGTTGGACCCACACGATGCAGATGTCCCTAGCTGTGTCAGGTTTCCAGAACAAGGGTGAGGAACAAAAGCTTCTCAGATACCTGCTTGTCCCTTCCCGAAAGCGCGAAGTATTTACACTCACAGGTCAAGACTGCGTGAATAATTCTGCCTGGCCTCTGCTGTGCAGAAGCAGTGTAAGAAAAGGGCCCCCACTACTTTGTGCATTTTTAAATTCCTCAGACCTGTCAAGTCTACAGCAAGTTATTTACTACAACACCGCAAACACGAGGCAGGGTGGAAAAATCAGTCTTGGCTGTCACTCGCTTCGAGGAAGAATCCTGAAGGGTACAATCTCCATAACAATAAATAATAAGCAGGACTGGCAGATGGACAGGGAAGCTTCAGTTCCGGAAGATCCCAGGGCAAAGTACACTGTACATGAGGGGAACTTTCTGCAACACAGCCAAGCCCTGCTCAGTGAGGGTGAAATGCAGTAACCACAGTGGCTGCAGTGATTTATCAGCACGGAAAGCCAAGACACTCTCTAGCAAGAACTCCAGCTATGCACTGAGGCTAAAATAAAGAGCTTAAAAGGGGACAATACACATTTATGAACTCCTTTTCCTTGCCATGGCAGATAGAAGCACCTAGCAGGTTGCTTTTACCCTGGAAAATCAAGTAAGAGATCGTAAACCCTGCCTGAAAAAGAATTTGGAAGGAAAATTGTCAAAGGTATAAGCTGAAGTCAGGGATTTCCCTCGCACCTCTCTTTGAAGTCTTCTCCATGAGGGACCAACCTCAGATGCAGCCCGCAGTCAGATGCAGCAAATATCACCGCATGGTGCCAACGCTTCCTCCAGGCTGCAAGTCTGACATCCATCACCTCCCTAAGAAACAAACTTTACGTTTGCACCAAGATGTAAAGTAGGAATGAGAGTAAGTCAGGCTGCAAGAGACCTCAGGAGGTCTCTAGTCCAACCTCCTATGCTCAAAAGCCGGGGCAGACCCCATAGCTCCTGGCTTTTATCCAGTCAAGGGCTGAAAACCTCCAAAGATGGTGGTTGCACAATCTCTCTGGGCAGCCTGCTCCACTGACAGACTGTTCTCATGGAGAAAGGAAAAAAAAAAAAAAAAAAAAATTTCTTATGTCCAGTTTGAACCTCTCATGTCAATTTGTGGCCATTGACTCCTGTCCTCCTACTACAGACTGCTGTGAAGAGCCTGGCTTCGTCCTCTTGGTAGCTCCTGTAAATACTGGAAGGCTGCTATAAGGTCCCTTGTCTTCTCCAGGCTAAACATCTCATTTTAGCAAAACTGTAATGTTCTTGTGAGGTGAAAAATGTTATGTTTTAGTAAGAGAAGAAGGTTTGTGTTTTTTCACTGAACAATGAACACAACACCAAGCATTCTGCAAGCTACAAGATACCATTTCAGCACTAACCCAGAGCAGTTCCAATGATGTTTCATTTCACTAACGCCTCCTGGCACCGTGTATTTTTCTGCACAAGTGCCTCTGAAATGCAGACTCCTTTACAGCCATCCCAGCATTCTCCAGCTTTGTCCACACCTGGGATTTACAAACAGACTTCATTCAAGTCACGTTAGGACACCAATTCCTCAAGCTGGTGGCAGAAAGATCAACAACGACCAAGTTTCCTAGATCACAATTGCAGTTAAGTAATCCATGATGGATGAGGAGGGAGATGATCTCCTGTAGAAGAATCTCCAGTATAAGACACCTGAACCAGTGCTTTCTGGCTTTAAACAGGGATACAAAACCACAGCCCCCACCTAAAGCACCCTCCTGTCGTTTCCAGCCCATGGTGATTCCTGAAATGCTGCTGGCTGCAGACACTGCCCCTCCAGAACCAGTCTTGTGTCTATTTTGGTCTGCCTTTTGTTCCCAAAATCCCAAGGTTTGACAATTCTGAAATTTGCCAGATGGGGAGCATCATGTTGGACCGAGACATCACTCCGATTGCGAGCAGACACAAGCAGAATTATTCTCCTGATATTTGCTACCCATAACATCTTAGAAGTACAACTGAGTTCATTTAGATAGTTGCTGCACCTTGACAACTAGGAGCTTGCACGTTTACAAAACAATATTAACTGTATCCTGAGCATCACATGAAAAACTGAATTACAAAATTAAAGGCAAAGAAGTGAAAGTGGATGGGCTGATAGTAGGGAAAGAGAAAAAGGGAGTAGGGACATGAAGTCTTGGAAAGATGCTTTGGAATGGTGAAGCCATTTCACCATGCAGAGCATCTACCAACACTTCCATTACAGAAAGTTAGAAAATACTTTTGTGCTTTATCTAAAGAAAGCAATCAAATTTTTAAAAAGTATAATCCTGAGTTTGATTTAAATGGACAACCTCTGCAACAGGCACCAAGAGACTGAGGCTCTGAACACCTCCAGTGCTTACAAAATGGTACATGAAATAGTCCCAGCACAGACAGCCAACACAGCCTTCTCCAGAGCTGTTAACTCATCATCTGATGAACCAGTTAAATATAAGCCAGTTCCTGAATGTCTTCTAACCGTTAGCACCCTTCCCGTTGCTGCCTGCAGGTGCAGAAGAGCTAAGACGGGGCAGGTTCCTGGCGGATACATATCCACCAGCACATCAGGACCGATGCTGAGCCTGTTTACTGATGCTTTGTCTTCCTTTGCAGGATGCTGTTGGACGCTGCACTCCAAGGCAGTATCATGCTCAGCGGGAGCACTCAGACTGCATTGGATCAGCTGGAGGGCAACACCTCCCTGCTTAAGGGTCACAATTATAACTCTGCGTTCTCAAACGTCACCACCTGCAGTTTATGCCAGGGCCTTTAGAAGGCATCACAACAAAATCCATGAGGTCCCTGCATACTAATGGCCAAGCGTTTCTGGAGCTACAGGAAACAAAACTGGGCACAAATATATTACCTAAGAAGTCAAACAAGGCTAACAGCTCTTTGCTTGCAACATCCACAGCTTGCAATGCATCTCTGGACTACAGAGGAAGATCAGGACTGGCTTATAGCTTCAGCTGTTCACACACCTGGAAACCTGCCTGAAGTTGATACAAGTCATGTCTTTACTTCTTCCACATTTATTCTGGAAGCACCAAGACCTGTTTCTTCATTTTACAAGCCACTTTGCAAGCACACTACTTATCTCCACTTTTTCATTCCTTTCTCTGCTACTTTTCACTGTTAGTACTCTTAATTATTTAAATCAAAGTGATTCTAAGATGAAATTGTACAAAGACCCTATTATGGCAAAGCAAGGATGCTCAGTAGTAGCTAAGTGTATCTATGAATTACTAGGATCTACACTAGTCTTCATTTCAAGGACACAAAAACCACTCATGAAAACCAAGATAAAATACTCCAGCAAACTACGTTGACCTTCCAGTTATGGGAAAAGCATCACAAGGAGGGAAATCTCTTTAGCAAGAGCAAAAGTCCAAAGCACACTCTGTTGCTCTAATCCTGAACACATTTGCTCATCTGAAATTCCACTTACTTAAAGGGGAGTTTTTCATCGTTCGGCTTGATGCAGCGCACGTAGTGCGGGGTGGTGGCGTTCAGAGTCTCCATGAGCAAATGCAGCGAGTTGCGGAACTGAAAGACAAAACCACTCATTTTGAGAGGGGATGAAGGTGCAACCGTGCAACCCAAATTGGCAGGCGCTGCAAGGAGCCACCCGCGGTGCCAGTCTGTGGATGTGACACAGTGTAAACAGCCCAGCACACACAGGAGCAATTCAGAGAAGACACTGACGAGTTGAGGGCTGCCAGCTCAACGATGTACAACAGCACCAAGTGTTTGCTCAATGCTTTATCCAGTTGAGTTTTGAAAAATCTCCAAGAGTGGAGATAGCACAACCTCTGTGGGTCCCCATTGCACTGCTTGACTGTCCACAGGGGAAAAAACATGCTCTTTTTCTCAATTTGTTTCAATTTATCAGCACCATAGTACATTGGGATATAGTCCAGTGAACACCAGAGTGGCCTCCAACCTCCTTAGACCATGTCTCAACTCCTTCCAGTCAAGACTACTCAAGCTTGCTCTTCCAGGAACACTGCTAGAAGGTGTCCAAAATGCAACACCCTAATGGCTGCCATCAACATGGGTCATGGAAATGTCTCCTCACTTCCCCCCCTCACAACAGCTTTTTACTTATCTCTGCTTCAAAATGAAGAAATGAGATCTGAACCATAAAAATGTATCTGGATTCACCTTCCCCATTCCCCTACCATCGACCGACCCATTCACGCCATACGTTACCTGGTGCCCCACGGTTTTCTTGTGCTCCTTATTGGCAGCTTTGATCACTGGTCTGGCAGAACGGACGCTGATTTTGGATGTTCCCTTCGCCATGGAAGCGGTGGGTGCAGCGTCCTTCTCATCTTGGAATAAGTCTGCTACCATCTGATACTAAAACAAAGACAATACCTGAGCACCTCTGGCCCTGCTCTTTGCTGAACAAATCCACTCAAGTCACATTGCTTCAGTCATTTTTTAACCATCTTAAACCAGGAAGAGGACAAAGGGCAATGCAATGAAAGCAAGAAGCGCTGCCTCCATAAACCACGTCAGCAGGACCACAGGCCATTCTGTTTTGTAGTTCATCAAACCTTGAAATGTGCACATTAAATCAAACAAGAAAAAAAAAAAAGGAGGATGCAAGGCCAGATTGCTGAAGTGTTGTCCAAGGCAGAAAATATCCCAAACGTGAGGAGACTCTTGCTCCCACGCTTCGTTTCAAGGCACTCATCCAGTCCCGACCGCAGCAAGGACGCTGCCTGCACAGCACATGCCCCGGGAATGGGGTCTCCACACAAAGACAGGCAGCAGCCCACTCCCACCCTGCTCCCAAAGGCACCTCTCCTTTCCCTAACGATTAAGAGACACCAGCACTTCCTCACTAATTACTTATATTTCAGCGTGAACAAGCAAGGCAACAGCAGGACTGCCATTCTGCAGCCCTGAAAGCACCACATTTAGCTCCTCAGATCCCTGAAGTCTGGGGTTTCTGGCAAGCCAGCATCAACACTTCCGCTTCATAAATGCAAGAACAGGTGAACCGGCAAATGCAGTTACTGCTTTTTTTTTTTTTTTAAGGGGCAGGATCTTCAAATCTGCATTAGGCTGGGGAATTTGAATACTAAGTCACAATAAATCCGGTCTGTTTAACAGGGCTGTTAAATTTTCATATCTCAACTCCAGCTGTGCACCTACACAGGTTCCCAGTACAGCTATGCTTACATTCAAGCAGTAAATTCTTAAATGTAAGAAAAAACACTGTCAGCAGGTGGCACTTCTCTTGTCCACAGTTCCAGGCCAGTGACACTGCCAAAGCACCAGAGATGCCACCCCAGCAGCAGACAGACCACCAGCAACGCCTGGTCTGGAGCATCCATGGGAAAGGACGCCAGCACCAAGCTTCCCTTGTCCATGGCACGCCGTGCCCAACACATCCCTGTGAAAACACCAACATGAGGGAGCAGCTCACTGCACAGCACTCTTCCCTCCATCCCAGGCTCCTCCAAAAGCCAAGTGTGGTTGTATTTCCAGTCAGGTCCCAAGAAGAGCGCAGGGGTTTCCCGGTTTATAGACATGAACAGACAGCCCTGTGCCATAAAGGGCTGCCTGGCTCTCTGCCACATCCCTGGAACGAGACAGGAATATTTCCAGCCCCGGTCCCGCAGGCTGTTCACACAGCTTGCTAGCACAGCAGCCTAAATACCACTGTGGAAAGGAAACTGTTCACATTACATTAGCAAACTGCTTGCAGGCTCCAAGACAGCGCCTGCTAAGGATCTGCTTCATACTCACAGCTTTTATTTTTATCTCTGCAGCTCACTCAACTCCTTCCAGAATAAAGGCTCACATCTTCTTTCCCAAACCCTCTATCCCCCCCAGAAAAAGACATCCTGACAGCTGTTGTACTTTGATGACACGTCACTGTCTTGGGTGCTTTGACTCCTGCAAACACGGGATGTTTGGGTGGCAGGTGCTTGATACTGGAAGACATCCAATGCGGGCTCCACTTCACTGTCTCCCGCTTGACAACGTGGTGAAACCCCCAGCTGTCATTTCAGGTTTCAAAACACCTTCTCAATGCAGAGCTGGGAGTGCCATCAACCCCTCTGTCTGCTTGCTATCAATAACAGGAGTGCTTGCTCCTGCACAAATGCTCGACAGGAATCTCAGAGGTGAGCTTGCTGCTTGCTTAAAGCAAAACTGGTCAAACCGGGACCGTCTGTAGCAGCCCATGATCTAGTCCATGGATGCTGGGGGATAAGTGAGAAGGACAGATCCTCCCTTCCCAACTGGCAAAGTCAAAACCACTGGTGCATTATTCGTAATTACAGAGGACTAGGACATGTATCTTAACAGCATGCCTGTATGCTTTCAATCAGTATTCAAATGTTTTCTTAATTCAAAGAAAACCAGCTCTCATCTGTTTTAGCTGACCAGTGCTAACAAAACTAATTAGCTGCTTTATAAAGTCTCTGTCACCATCTTGTCGATGGCAGTAATTGCATTCTAATTAGCAGGACGCAATTCTGCCTCGGTGGGAGTACTTCATCATCGACGGACTTGCTGACGGAGAGGTGTTTAAGTCCTTGCTGTGTTAAATTGACAGCATTCCCCCTTGACCTGCATATCACCTTAGAGGGAATACAAAGAGGAATGTAGTGAGTATTGTAATACAGGGCTGATCCTGAGTACAGGACAGACTTTTGCAGCACAAATTTAAGTTTTCGTCAAATTATCACATCTAAGTAGCAGATTCAGCATTGCCACTGCTGCTGCTCTTGGTTCAGAGAAACCACGATGCTTTTTACAGCAAAAGAAAAAAAAAAAAAAAAAAAGAAGAAGAAAAAAAAGAACTACTTGTTTATACGCGTGGAAGGCATATGGCAGGCAATAAGAGAAAAAAACCACAATAAAATAAAATAAAATCAGGAAAACGGAATCTGCCAGCCAACGGCATTATGGAAAGCAACAGCAGATGATCAGGTTTTGGGGGCTTTGCAGGAGGAAGGTGAAGATGTTCCTGCCAAGGGAAGTGTTGCTTTTCCTCCCAGGACAGCACAGCATCAGCATGGGCTGACAACAGGCACCACTCCCACGTTGTTAAAGAAATGGCTTAAAAGGCAGAAAGTTCATCAAACTACCACCCAAAGCTTCTCAGAACCAAGCGCATTTGAGAGTGTTTTAAGCCACACCACAAATGCAGATGTTGGTGTCACCTATAGAGCATGAACTCACAGCATCGCAACGCCTGATCCCAAGGAGCATTAGCTTAGTTTGCAGGCCAAGTAAGCCCAAGTCTTTGGTCCTGAGGCATACACGTTAATGGCTTAAGAAACTCCACATTTTAAGGCCAAGCAAACCAGCTGCAAGGAGCAGGGTTTGGTTTATTTGCTATTAAACCAAATCCCAGCCTGCTCTGATATTGTATTAGGGCCCTTACAGAGAAAGAGAAAGAAGAGGAAGCGATGCTGTTAAAAAAAAAAAACTATTTCAGCATTTTTTTTAATTCTTTTTTTAAAGAATGAGTTGCAGGTGGCACCATCCACCCCACTCTACAGCATACCACCCCGATGAGGTACAGCTCCTCTGCACCTACAGGGAGAAGTCAAACAGAAATCCCGATCAGACACCGTCAGTTTTACAGCACTACCTACAACAGCAGGTACAGCACTGGCTAAATAATTCCTCTCATGGCATCAACTATTCGGGCAGGTTACCTGGTGTTTCTAATAAGCTTTAATCATACCCAGTTTTTACTCTGAGAAACCTACGAGCTTCACAAACACACAGAAATCTTTATTTAGGCATTATTAAAGCCCAGCTTCACAGTTATTAGACTTGCAACTTCCCCCACGGATGAGAAAATTGCACATTTTGCCATCTTGGTATGGATTCGTTGTGGAGATGCAGGGCAAACCACTGACAACGCTCAATTAATTTCCCATTCTCATCTCTCTTACTTTGGCAGGAACAAACTCCTGCTTAAAAAGCTCCTAAAAATAATACTTCCTCCATCTCCCCTCATCACACTCTTTATTTAGGGTGGCATTTGGAAGGTCATAGCCTGTCGTAAATCCAAGGGAGCACAAAGAGGAGAATTCTGGATATGCAACATATCTGCCTGCAACATGCAAGGGGGATTCAAAATTCGTAACGCAAAAAAATAAACAGAAGTTAACAGGCTGGTCCATGCCAGGGGAGGCTTTGAAATGGTTTGGAGAAAAGCAGATATATTCCTTCCCTAAACCCTACTCAATGGTGCCCCAGAATCACGCTGCCTCGATTTTGGCTGCTGGATGGTGTGTCGGACTTTGCAGGGCTGGATTTTCATACTAACTTCTTAATAAGAGAGCTGCCCCTGGAAAGGTCAAGGTAGTTAAAAGTCTCAACTCATCAACTGACAATGAAAGACTCAAGGTTGCAGGGAGAATTCTGGCCTGGTTTTAAACAAGGACTTGAAATTCCTTAGATGCCTGTGTTACTGACACTTTTAACCCAGCCCACCCAAGATACACGCTCATGCAGAAGAGTCGTCAGTATAAAACCAGCTCATTTCACATGTGCAAGTGGGGCATCTCCATCTTGAAGCCCATTTCCCAAGCACCCGTTTACTGCAGGCACCACCCGTGCCAAAACCTGCAGAGCCCCACAGCTACTACTTTTCTGCTTCCAACAGCCCACTGAGTTCACAGCCCTCGGGACGAACGGAGACTTTAAATCCCAGAAGCCAAAAAGCTCTTGACCTTGGTATTCAAGGTCAGCCAATCTGTCTCTGTTGGCGTTTGGTGCAGGGAGGTGCTGACAAGTCGTTTTTACAATACTCAGGAGAGGAAAGGTACACTGCACAAAATCTTGTAGAACAGGAGCAAAAGCAAGCGTGACCATCAACACATGTTAGTTTGTTCATGTTACATATTGGCAGCAGTGCGAAATAGCTCTGCAGCAGCTGGAATGTCACAGTGTTTGCGTTGGATTTCCAGCTTAACCCTATTTTTTGTATACCAATTATTAAAGTAATTAAAAGACACAAGGCCAAGTACGATGGAGCACAGCTAAGGAGAACAGCCATTCTCATACAGAGGAGTGGGAGGGTCAGCAACGCTATCCACAATACACAAATTACACTGCTGACCGTGGCTTCTAATCCCGCCATCGACTGTGGCTCCACATGGTTTTGAGAAGACCTTCAGTGCCAACCCTCCAAGCAAGGGTTAAGGGGCATTTACACTGTGCTTTAACTGGCAGTTCCTGATTTTTGCTCTCGGTGACCAAAATGAAGAGCATCAGCAGGTTTGGAAAGGATTTTTTTCTGAGGCACCTCAATGGGACATTGACAGTAGGGTGGAAGAGAGCAGAGGACCATGCACATCTGCACCTGGGTGCAACTGTAGCCCCCAGCAGCTTCGTCCTTCCTTTCCTCACTTACTTCCTCCCCCACACCCCATTTATTTGCCTTTTTTTGCTGCTGTTCACAAAGGTGCCTCCACTTTTGCATACGCAACCTGCTGCAGTGTGGCACAGAAACACAAGCATGAAGGTCACACTTTGGAAAGCAGCAGTGACGATTATTTCCCAACTTGCTGCTTTTACCTTGCTGGCTTTCAGGATGTTGATCTGTTCCTCATACACAGTGTCCCTGTTCTTCTCCAGAAATCCCTCGCTCTGGTATTCCACCTAGGAGGAGACAAAGGAAGAAGCATAAAGTCCAACCACAGAGGGGCAAGGTGCTGCATCCCACCGCTTCCCTACTGTTGGAGCTCACCTGAGAAACTAGAGAGGGAGAAATGGGCGGAATAACAGAATTTAAAGGTTGCTTTTTATCAAAGAAAGTGAATCTGAACAAAAGCAAAATCGTTAACACAAAACTACAGTGTTCCTTAGTCATTAAACTGCTCTGTATGGAACCCAACCGCACTTCCACAGAAACCAGGAAGAAAAATGCAAAGATCAATCTCTCCATATGCTCTTTTGTTCACTCTTCACTCCTGAACTCCTTGTAAACTAATCAATAAATCTCAAAAGACTTCCTGACTACATCTCTTGTAGGTCTGTTAGTTTTGAGTCGGGGGAGCACAGGAAGAGTTCTGAGAGGACAGAAGAAAATTTTATTTTTTACATTTGAAGTTGGTTAAATAACTGATCAGAAAGCCGACAGGCAAAGGAACAACGTTTGTAAGGTTTACACGTGCAAAGTCACACGCCTAAGGAAAGGTGAGTATCAACTTTTGCCATGAAAAGTGCTGCTCGCATCCAGAGCAAACCTGGTCAGAAACGCCACCACCCGCGTGTCATCTGGCTCCTTGGACATGTCCCCAGGTTGGCCTTGCATTTTCCTTTCTAACGAACATGTGTTTTGGGGAACCGCCAGCTTTTAAGATTCTTATTTGCTGAGTGACCCTGTCACACCAGGATTTCAATGAAGTTGGAGACTGCAGCACCAGACACTAGGATTTAGAGCCCCACAGCTGGCAACTTCCCCCTCAGAAGGGTGGGACCAGCTCAGGATCACCTCTCACGCGTGCCTCACCGATGCTCACAGCTCCTGCTCTTCAAAAACCATTCCTTTTTCCAATATATTTTCAGTCAAGCTGCCCTTACAGAAATTCATTTCGCCCCAGCTTTGAGAAAGACGATTTTTTTTTTCTCCTCTAGAAAGCACAACCATTTAAAGCTTAGCACAATAGTTCAGAAGCTGAAGTCCTCAAAGCTGATCTAGCTCCGAGCACCCAACTATGATTAGTGCCAACCAGGCATCCCTATCACCAAAAAGCAGCCCACTGGTGCTATGAACTCATTTTCCTTCATGAAGCTATTTTCCCCCCCCTCTATGCATTTCCCATTTCCGCGTTCAAGTCCCAGCGCGCGCAATGGGCGCCCAGTTACCTTATCAGCGAAGTGCAGGACAATGAAAGAGGTGTTGGACATGCGGGGCTTCTGGAAGTGCTGGCTGCTGGTGTGCCGGTCATACAGCTTCTGCGCCCAGTTCTGGTCAGTGCCTTTGGGAACCTGGATGGGGACAAAATGGACCAAAAAGCTGCGGTCAGGAACACAAAGGAGGTGCTAAAATTTAATTTCTAGTGAAAAATACCCAAATGCTGGTTCTGCTCCAACAGCCAAAACAGCTATTGCAGGAAATAAAATGAATTAAAGAAGTATTTTTGCACTTAAGTTACATTTATTGCTCAGGCACCAACATCACTTATTTAATGCAATTTTTGGTGACCAAATAGTTTTACAAACTGCCACCTGAGACAACAAGCAAGAGGTTCTACTTAATTTAAAATAATAATGATAATAAAATAATTGTTAAAAATTAAAATAATAATAAAACGGTAATTCTTAAGAAACCTCTGCCTCTCAACAGGCTTGCGGTGGGGTCACTTAGATGCCGAACACCGGGTGCATCAACCCCAACCGCACACAGGGCTGGGGTTTCAGACTCACATACCCGTCCCACCGCAGCCAAATGACTGCCATGCTGCCACGTCCCCTTCCCACACATCCAGCCTCCTGTGCCAGGAATCTCCTGGACACCAAACTCTCCTTCTGTACCCCATTTACAACAAATTCAGGGTGCAAGTCCCATGTGTACCTGCCCTTGAAAGGATTTGGCCATGGTATACCAAGACATCAGGCGTTGCCTAAGACACTGCTTTGGTAGGACAGGGCAGAGAATGGAGAAATCCTAAACAACTGTAATGACTGAAAAAAAAAAAAAACAAACCCAAAAAACCTCACAGCACTACTTGTGCAGCAAGGGAATATGCTACTTTTCCTAAATCAGCAGTTACAAGGAGAGTTTGAGCTTACCCTCCCCACTCAGCACCTGAAGTTTTTACCAATATTTTGCCAGGAAAAAAAAAGAAATTGTTTTGTTTCATTATTTTGTAAGCAGTATATAACAACATATTGTAACTTTTACACTTGAGGGCTGAGAACCACAGCTGACAGGGTTCATCCCCATCCCTCCTGCCTGCCCAGCAGGGATGGGAAGGGCACGGGCCGGTGGACCCTCCATCACTGCTTCCCATGGCAGGACAGCAATGGTGACACATACCCATGATTTTAAACAAAAAATAGCTAACCAGATTATTTAGGTTAGAAAAAGAGGAGAGTCAGAAAAAAAGTGCTAGGCAATATTTTAAATTAGATGAGACAAAGTCTAGAAACCACAGAACAATTGCACAGTGTCAGGGAAAGCTCGGGATCATCCATCAGGTCTTTACAAAGAACTTTATACGAAAAGTGACAGAGGAAACAGAGGCAGCAAACAATAAGCAGGAAAACTTGAGACAGATGAGGAATATCTCTTTGTGCTGCACTGAAACAGCATTTGATTTAACAGGAGCACGCCAACACAAGCCAGAAGGGCTCCAGACACAGGGACAAGCATCTCCTGCCCACCGCCATTAAATGGAAAAAGCGGCTAAACTAAACGCAGCAGCCACCCACGCAAGCCGCGCTATCCCAGACGTGTTTTTATTTTACAGTTTTAAGTGTGGCCAATTATAGATACACATACAAATAGCACAGACTATATGTAAGTATTGAAAGTCACTTATTTATGCAATTATATACATATTTTATTTATGCAAGACAGACATGGACGTTTAAACTACGGAGTTACATAAATGCAGACGGGTTTCTTTCCATCAGTTATATTTCATATTTATATGTAAAAACACCCTTTCTGGAGCTATCACTAGGTCTCTCCTGTTCAGGACCGAGCCACGGCTGCAGAGCAGGAGCACTGCAGCCACGCAGGCCAGAGAGCTCACCCAGATGCTGCAGAGAGCGGATTTGTCCTGCACCACGCTCTTCCAGGCCAGCCACTTTGCTGAAAAACCCGCTTATCTCAAAGTTGAACTTCAAAGACATCGCTCCTGCCTCCCAGAAAGAGGGTTTCGCCGTACCCGCACCGCTCCCTGCTCACCGTTGTGCAGCCTGGGTATTTTTAGCTGCCTGAGAAGCACCTGATAGGGACAAAATCCTGGAGATAAAAACTAACAGGGCCATTATCTGTACTATTATAACAGCTTTTGCTATTGGCTTGGCAGTTTAAGGCCTTTAGAGGCACTGAGAAAGTTACTTAGAGATTATCTCATCAGTGCAAAACTTTTTTAGGGGATGAGGAAGAGGAAAACCGACTGCTTTGCAGGCATAGTACGGAAATCTTCAAACAGAGAAAACCTCAGACGAGTAATTTCACAAGGTCACTGCTTCTGCTCATCTGTCCTACCTGTCCTTCACTCATCGCGCAGGAAAGGTTAAAAAGAGCACCTTTTAAACAGGGTTGGAAAGTGCATTTGGCATCTTAACAGCGTAACACGACGGCAATGTGCCCTAAACCACACAACAGATCCACAAGAGAGTCTGAGAACACGAGGGAGCTCCTGGGTTCGGTTAGACGCATCCTGCTTTGGCAGACTCAGGGTCACATTGCTCCTCAGCAGAAAGAATTTCACTAAGATCCATAATAAATACTTGGACAAAGATGTTGTGATTGACACATCAATCCTTCCAACCAGCCCATTCTTGATCAAACCCTTTCAGAGGCATCTCATGCTAACGGAATTTTTTTTTCATTATTTTTTCCATTCCCACTCCCATCCCAACAGCATAGACAAAAGCACGAAAGCAGCCAGGCAGCAGGACACCTTACAGAGAAATCTGAGTATCCGCAGCAACTTCAGACCGTACTCCCAAAAGACACTTGGGAAGCAAAAGACACGCAGTACTCCCACAGAGCAGGCAGTTTCAGTCTGAAAAGCAGGACCTCTCATCCAGCTTTAACACAGAGACAGGACTGCATTTCTTTGAGAGTTTTCCGTTTCCTCTGAAGACAATTTAAGTCTCTTGAAAAATCAACCCCAATGGGCTCATCCTCTCCAGAGCACTGAAGTTGCTTTTCATGTGTTCCCTTCAACCTCAAAGCCTTCAAAGTCTTCCTAGGAGGTCTGCTGTCCACTCCATCGAAATCATTCCCTCCACAATAATGTCAACCATACCCTAAAGCCATCCAGACATCCAAGCAGTCTTCCGCACGCCCTCCCTGCTTCCCATGACTGGATCTTCAGAAGACAGCTTCCCTCCTTAATGCCCGTCTCTTCTGATGGGTTCTACACTCCTTGTTCTCCTCAAGGACTCTGCTCTTATCCCAAATTATTTGCCAACACCTCCACTGGCCTCATGGTGACTTTGTCCACACTTCACAGCTCACCAGCCCTTCTTCTCTTTCTCTCCTCTTCAGGCTCATCACTTTGTGCTAGAGAACTTCAATGCTGAGCCCGTCGTGGTGGCCTTGGTTCCTGGCCAAGGCCATTTCTGGGCCTGGGACATGAACTCTTGCTGTTCCTCTGGCATCTTTTTAGGCCAAAGCAAAACCAAGAGGTCCTAAATGCTCCAAATCCAGGCAGGTGACACTGTAGTGCAGGAAATGGGGAGAAGACACTGTGATGACTCCAAGGTCACTTAGCAGAGGACATAAGGTCACAGTCCCATGGAGATTATAAGGCTTCCTGAGCAGACTAGGGACGTAACTGGAGGTTGGACAAAATGACCTCCAGAAGCCCCCTCCAACCTTAATAATGCTACAACAGTTTCCGATTCCTAAGACCTCAAACCTGTTTTAAAATCTGACCAAACATAGCCTAAAGCCCTCTTTTTTTCAGAGACAGGCTTAGTCCTTAAAGTCCAATCTCAACTCAAGAGCCCTCTCTTTCACCGCCAATTCCCAACTCAACACTTCTTCTCTAAAGAGTGACAAGGCTGTCATTACGCACCAAAGATCTACGACCTTCATTAGCTGAACTGTTTTACCATGTACCCAAGCACTCCCTTCCTAACCGCACGTTAAAGATTTTTAAAAAATCCTTACTGTGAAGCAAGCGCATTTGTGTTGATGTTTCATTATGTTGCCAGGACCCCCCTCGATGTCATTTCAGCCCCAGAGTATATTTATCCACCGTTGTACATGCTAACGAGATGACTTGCAACTACCCTATTGTGATCCCGCGGCTGGCTCTCCCCGAGAGGTGCAACACTGCTACCGGTGATGCGGGGGTGAAGATTTTCATCCATAAACCAGTGCTTTCAGGTGATAGGCTTTGCTGAAATTTTCATAAAGCTGGAGAATGCTTGCAAGCTATTATAAAAGAGTTGATTATAGGGCCCATAATAAGGGCCTGTGAGTAATGGCAGCATTCCCCACTGACAGGTAAATACCCACGTAATTGGCATTTGATGGGGGAGGAACAGATCTTGTGTTTCATTTTTTTGGTAAAAAAAAAAAAAAAAAGAATGGATGAAAAAAGTAGTACCAGGCAGATCTACAGCAAAGTTGCCCACATTACTGCTGGTGCGCAAGAGTCGCTCCATCTAACGCGATGTCACCAGCAGCAACCAGTGCCAGGTGCTTCAGAGAGGAGCAAAGGGCGTTATCAGCCAATATGGCACACGCGAAACATCCCTTAAGGTCCTCACGACACCCAGGAGTCAGTTCGAGCCTGGAGAATTTAACAAGCTTAATAGCGCAGAGATCACATGAAACACTACTGGAGATCAAGCAAATAATCTGACCTTCTTCTGAGCCAGCACTGGCTGAGATGCTATTTTAAAGGGATCAAATTAAGTTTAATTTGTTCTCATTTTTAAGGAGTCTTCCTGAGACTGGATCGGAAAAGAGCAAAGCCCCAACTCCAGTTCATCACAAAGAGACACTCAAAGTGCCTGTACCCCAGATGAGGGTACACACAGGTTGGGACAGCCCTGTCACGCCTGGGAAGGCAGCCCTATCAGTTGGAGGAAAGCATGCACACTTGATTGGTCACCTTCTCCACAGATAAAGACAGGTCATACATCTCCTGAAATCCCAACAGGGACACGAGCCTAAATAACGGATCCAAAACTTTTCCCTCTGATGCAACGTGACGCTCCCGCCCTCAGGCCACTGGATCTGTCTCACACTCACGGATCCCACAGAGCCAACGAGAATTTGTTGTGTCCTTCTCATCACATTGGCTACCCTGGTGAGGGGCCTCTTCCCTGCTTCAGCTCTCCTACCACTCTTTGCCTCACCCTTCCCCGCCCTCCTTCAAAAACCCTCAAAGTCCTTCCACAATCAGTAAGACATTTCCCGGCACAGAATATATCCAGGTGTCAATGAAAACTCTTCCCAAAGACAACTTGTTGATCACACCACAGTAAAACCAGTCTGAGGCTCCACAAGGCAGCCACATCCAATAGGAAGGCAGTCATCACCCCCTTCATCAGGCTGTTTTCAGCATTAAAAGAGCTTATTTCATGGTTGGATCTATCTCCACCTTCTAGCTATTGCATGCTAGGGTTTTTTTTGTGTCAAAAGGTCTGAAAACCCTCCCATTGCCTGTCGCAACCACTCACGTGCAGCACTCAAGCTTCTTTATCCTCAGTATCCCAATGTTTTACAGCCCTGATCTGTAACACTCTCTCCAGCATTTTCTTATCATTATTGCTGTGCAGACACTAGAACCGGAAGGCATACGAGCTGCTCTGCCAAGCATAGGAGTCCTTTTCATGACAGCACCACACTGAGCTCTCCTGTTAACATGACCATAGCTAAAGACTCTGGACTTTCCACCTGCTCTTCCCACCAAAGATCTTCAAAAGAGGCATCCCAACCTCCCAAGAAAATCTCCCATTTCTTGTTCCTAGCTATATTTGATAATTCATGACTGAACAAGGAGTCCAGCCTTTCTTAAGAGATTCTCATGAAGGGTTGCCATTCTGGCACTTTTATTGATGCTTAAGCAAGACTTAGTATAGGCTGTTAAGAGAGATAGTTGATAAAAAGATAGCAGACTACTCTCCCAACATTACAAGCTTGGTTTAAAACAAAAAAAAAAACCAAAAAAAACCCCAAACACCAAACAAAAAAACCCAACCAACCAAAAAAAACCCACAAAAAACCAAAACAAAACAGACCAACCAACCACAAAACTTAAAACTCAAAAAAAGCTGAGGGAAGACAACTCCAAACCCCAACAGAAGAATGCTGAAGGAAGGGCTAAACAAGAAGCCTACACAACTGAAGATACTTTTACAGGTCATCCCTGGCTTCTCTGTTTCAAAGGAGCAGGAGAGACATGCAATTTTGGTCTACTGCCAAACTTGTGTGAAATCCAGGCCCACCTCAAGTCAGCCAGAGCTTGGCACCAACTTGAGCAAATCCTTGTTATGTGGCTGATATCCCTGCCGCCAAGGTTAACCAAACAGGAGACCTCCCAGACATGCTTTTTTCTATACGCCAAGCACCACGGAAGCACAGTATCTGAAGTCTGTACACTAAATACAATCGACTTTACCCCAAACAGTGATTACGAGAGGAGTCAGGTTTCCCTCGGGACAAAATAAAACTTGAGACAGGGAGGAACTCCAGCTCCTGGATAACACTGAAGAAAATGTTGCAAGCAATGGCTATTCCTATGTGCCAGAAACATAGTTCTGGCAACACACGGTGAGATCAGGTACCCAGGTTGGTAGCAAACATCTACCAAGGAGTCTCTGAGTGATCATAAAGCAAATGTCAACAGCTGACCCTAGCCATGAGCATCCCAGCAAGGCACGTGAAAGGAGATGTTTACCCTCTCGCAAGCTACCACTGGTTAAAGCTCATTCTTTTATCTTTTATAAAAACAAAAATGCCAGCAAAAAAGCGAGTGGTCCTCTTTACCTTGCATTCCTCATCCAGTAGGTCCAAGATACCAAGTTTCGCCTCTATAAGATCTATGCAGGGCTGGTTATCGTAGAAGTCTATGAGAGTCCAAGGAATTCCCTCCTTCACGTACTCTTCTTGTTCCAGCTTAAACACGTGCTGAGAGGGGAAAAATAGCAGAGTTACTGACCGCCACCCCAGCCAGCACAGCGTCAGCCCCTTCCCCATTCACCCAGCCATTCCTACTGGAGTAGAATATTCCCCCTGCACATCCAGAAGCCACAGAAGCTTTAGGTGCCCTCATGTTCAGCTTTGCACAGGCTCTGCCATTTACACAATCTAGCTTCTGGCAAGGAAAATAAAAGACTACATTAGGAAACCACACGGCAGGAGGCGGGGGGGAAGCTTTAAATTACTTTCAGTAGAAAATGACCGAAGCTGTCACTACATTTAGGTGGGAGCCGTATATTGAAACGGCAAGGACATACATATCTCTTTGGCTGAGAAAAATCTCTCTCCCCTTTAGTGCTCTGCTGATTAAACTAGCGACCTGCAGGAAGGTCCACAAGCTGGGAGCCCAGCCAGGGCTGAGCACGTGTGTCCTTATCTGTGAAGAAAGCTTCAAAAAGCACCCATCGTCCTAGAAGAGATATCAGCAGCAGTATCTAACTGACTCAGGAACATTGCTATTGTAGATTCTTATTAAAAAAAAAAAAAAAAATCTTTGCATGGCTTATGTATCTCAGACCTCTGCCCAAATAGATAAATTGTCTCTTGCTATTTTTGAGATACTCTAAGCATATTAAAAAACGATTTTTCAAATGCACTTTTTTCTTCAAAGATAGCTTTTTAAAATCTCTTCAAACATGTCATCTCAGAGTTTGAATTTATAAGCTTCAGAAGTGATAGTTGGACATAGTAAGTAAGATATGAATACTGCAAATACAATCCATAATTCACTTTTCATTTTTAGCAGCACTGATCTGATGCATTCGATAGACTGCAAATGTTCATGTCCATGCATACGATACAGTTTCAAAGTTCTGAACTACTCTGCAGTACTTAGCTACTCAAATTTAAAAAGTTTTTTTTCCCCTCGTACCCTGAAACTAATAGTGATTTTTCTCCCTGCTTGCAACAAAAGCAGAAGACAACCCCTTACTGGTTTCATTTCCAGTGCAGGTAAGCGCTTGCACCTAATAAAACAGAAGAATCTCAGGTTTTTGTGAGGCATGTCCAAATGAATAACAGGGAGTGTGGCCAATTGCGCCACTGAGTTTTAGCTGCAGAGGTTTAAGCCAGACTTAATGGGCAGGTTTCCACCCATGCTTGGTCTCACACTGGAAATCACGACTCAGAACAAGACCATCCAGGTTTAGCTCAGCTTAGTATTGAAACTGCACAAAAGTATTGGCAAACTTTCTACTCATTCAAAACCACCAGCGGAGCTTTGCCTAAAGCATTTGCAAACCTGCTCCCAGTATCATGCTTATCAGTCAACTAAGTAACATTTTCAATTTGATACGAATATTTAGTGTGATCATAAAGCCCAGTCACTGCCAGGAGAGATGGTATCCCAAGGACTACATTCATGCTGGCCATGCAATCTGGCCATCCCGCACGTAAATGCCGCTAAGCAGAAGCCAGACTTACAATAATTCCACCTTGATATATTTTCTGCTAAGTTTTATGGAACATTTCCACGCTGACCTTACCGAGTTGAACTGCTGCTGGAGCTTTTCATTGGCATAGTTGATACAAAACTGTTCAAAGCTATTCACTTCAAAAGTTTCAAACCTGCAAAGCAATGAATAAATCAGTATTAAGCGGTGTTTCGTCTCAAAATCTACTTTTCCCTGCAATGGTGTCATCTGTGTGATGGGGAACATCAGTTATTCAACCGTCTCTTCGCATTCCTCCTATCCCAGATCTACGTTTTATTCCTCATTCCCCAAAACGTCTATCCTTCCTTGCCACAACTCAAGGGATTCAAGAAATCTCTTCTGCAACACACGAATGAGATATTCAGTATGACTGCAGCTTCCTGCCCATCAGGCAGCAGTGCTGTCTGAGATGAGAATAACAGCCTCTTTGAGGGAAAAATATTATGAAATATTAAGTCCAAATATATGCACTGCAAAGGTGATGGAGAAAAAGTAGCTGCTGTCTTAAAAGACCCAACACAGTATTTTTAATGCAATCCAATACAGTAGAAAAAGAATGTATCACATTCATAATTATAGTCTCTGTATTGAATCCGTGATAGCACAAAAATTAGATACACGTGAACAAGAGACTTCTGGAAGGTAGAGGGAGAAATGGTGCTACCAGCTCCATTTCCAACATATTCCTTTGAGGGAGTTTGGTGCTGGTCTCTGTGATCCCACACTTCACCAGGACTTCCACAGCTCCCCTCGCAGAAACGTTATCCCACCCTGCCACAGGCCACCAGCCAACTCCAAACTGAGCTAAAACTGGCTTCCTAGTCACAACTAGAAAAGAAAAAATACGCCGTTTTAATAACACAAACAACATGCAAGCAGAAGAGAGTCAGCGGAGTCCCCAAGGCAGTCAGGGCTGAAGCACGTGATGCACAGGGACAGGCACAGGGAGCTGGGCTTGCTCTTAAAAAAAAGTTTTAGCTACCACAGGGAATTATGTTATTTATATTTCTATTTTTAAGGCACAGTTGGAAGGTGGAGGAAAAAGTCTTTGACACATGACGGCAAGGATTAAACTAAGAGAAGAAGTGGCAAGGCTCCCTCTGCTTAACAAATAAGCTGCTGTAATGAGAAATGCACTGTGAAATGATTGTTCGCGTAACAGGTGCTGTAGGAGGTGGCAGAACAGTCTTGAAGCACTAAACAAATGAAGCCCTTTCCCTCCAAAAAAAAAAAAAAAAAAAAATCAGTATCTCTGGTGCTTTCTGAGGACTACCTGGCTGTTATCCACATGACACAGTTATTCCCCAGGGACTGCCAGGTGGTAAAGCCCTCACCATACCAAACGCCTGAGCCCTTGGGGAAGTGCAATGCAAAAATGCAAAAGGAAAAAGTGGGAATGGGAGAAAGGAGCTGCTTTTGTGCTTTTATCAGCCCCACAGCCCTCGAGGAAACCTGGGACTGCTCCCCTCCGCTTGCCGTGGGGTGGCATTCCCGCTGGAGCTGATGCAGCCCATGCAGAGCAGATAATCAATCCCTCCCTATCCCAGGCAGTGAGCTTTGCAATTTTTAAAGCAGCAAAATCTGGTGCCTGGGACCAATGAATGTTTATATTAAACATGCGGCTAGAGCCTCAGTGATGAACGTGCCCTCGAAGGGCTCCCACTGTGCTTGACCTTGGTCGCATGGTCATCGTGCCGAGTAGATCACGTGCCTTCAGCTCCTGCAACTAAAGGGTCTCCTCCTGAGAAATACGTACTCCTTCAGGTTCACGATCAGAGCAACGGGGCAAGAAAAGATTTAATCAAAAGGGAGATGGAGAGGCACGGCAAGCTAGGTGGAAAAACGCAACAAGAGCAGGGGTAACGAGAGGAAAAGATATCGGAGGGGAAACTCTTTTTCCGCTTCAGAGACACCAGATGTGATTTACGAATCCTCTCAGCAAGTGACAGGCAGGACAGAGCAGCTGTGTAACATCAACTCCAAGGAAGATTTCATGAAGTCACTTATTAAGGGACTTGGCCAGTGCAATTTGCTAACTGACGGAGCAGTCTGGTCACCAGCTCCACGCGTGCCCTTGCCGGGAAGTCCTGCCCACACAAAACGACTGCGCTAAGATGACATTCTGATGGGAAAAGCAAACCAATGGCTGTTTTGTTTCTACTTATTTCAGTGCCTATATCCTAGTGCAAAAAATAAACACACTCCCCACTCCAACCCATCACCGTGGCTCCTGGGTAGGCACATCCCAGCGTGGGGACAGCTCTCGTGAGCAGATGTCAGGGGGCAAACACTGGATCTGGGTTTTTTTTTTGCTGTTCCCTATTCTGCTGTGTGACTGGTATCTTCTGTATCTGCTGCAGCACCAAGGTTTATACTAAAATATTTAAAGTTCATAAATAAGTCCAGCATACAGCTGGCCACCTGGGTGTTCACACTTCCCTTCACACAGCAAACAGAGAAAAAACAAGCTGTCCCTGCCGAGTCCAGGAATGCCACATGAATTCACTTTTCAGATGGACTGCAGTGCTGCTACTACAGCAAATGATGCACTTTCACTAAATACATAAAGGTTTTTAATGCTGCACCCTCTCACCTCAATACTAACTGAGAGTTAAGGATGCAGGGTGGAGCATTAGAGAATTAGGAGACAAACTCCACAGCCTCTGCACCCTCAGTTTGGACCCTGTTCCTAGAAATCCCACCCATAGGGACAGTCCTTCCCCAGGAGTGTCAGGACAGAGGTGCTCTTGGGATGTCAGGGACATACGGTGGAGGCTGTGTGCGTGCTCCCTGTCTTCTGAGCTTAATTCCTCTCCAAGAGGAAAAGGAAGAACAAGAGACATATAAAAAAAAAATCCAATATTTGTCAGAATGCATTGAAGCTCTCAAATAGCCTGAGTTTGGGGAACCAAACCGCTTTCAAGGACTGAATAGATTCAGGTTATCAGCACCCAAAGTCCCTGCATTATTAATTCCTCAGTATTTAAACAGCAATACCCTCTTCTGAATGGGATTTGCAGTCTCTTTAGGAGACTGGACTCACACCCAAATGTTACAGCCTGGAGTGCAGGTTCATCCCCTGCAAACGTGCCTCTTTCAATAGGATCTGCAGGTCCTCACAGGAAAAAAAAAAAAAAAAAAAAACCAAAAAAAAACCAAAAACAAAAACAACCAACCAACCTTGCTGTACTCTGAGGCGACACCAGCGCTGTAGAACTAACTGCCAGCCCACGCGCTGGACGTGATGCACAGGAGACCTGCAGCTAAGGGAGGTTTTTCTTCCACACTAACAGGTTTTCAAGCCCAGCTTCATCTTTCATGAGAGTTATCCTCAAGTCTCCTTTTACTCAGATTTCTGAAAGATCACATCTGATTTTGTAACTCTGACATCCAGCTTTCTGCACTGACCCACTATCACCCTCCTCAAAGCTTTATTTATCATATTCCAGCCTGCAGAAATTTCTATTTGTAGGGACACTGATGGGAAATAGCTTTGCCATCTCATACAGTCTTTCAACCAGACTGTGCCAGATTCATCTGATTATTCAAGATTTTCCAGGTCCTGTGCCCCATATCTAGGAGAGCCCAGACACATGCAAAGCTCTGACAGCAATTTCACCATCTCAAACCATCCCATAAAAATCCCAAACCAAAGAGGACCGCACTCATAGCGTACTTGGTACAAGTGTTCCTGTAAACTTTGCAGTACAGCAGCAGTCGTTGATGGATACAAGCAGGCTGTGGGCTATGACAATGCTCCAGCACTGACTTCTGGCTTCCTTTCTGCTGCCATGGCTGCCCAGCAGATGTCAAAATCAACATCCCAAAACACATTACCAGGAGTCTGCTGTTACACAAGATTTGGATTGAGCAAGCATGGCGACTGCAGCAGGTCAGGGACCAGTTCCTGGAGTGGCTACAACTCCTAGCCTGAAGTTGCAGGTTGCAAGTCCTGCTCTTGGTTATGCCAGAGCTCTTTGCACCTTACCCCCTCACCTCAGGCTCCCAAAGCGCTCAGAAAGCTCTCGCTGCACAAGGGCCCTGCAACAGCGGTTTCACAGCTGAAGCAGGAAAGTAGTTTCCTCAAACACCACAGCAACCCGAGGCAGAGCCAAGCGCAGTCGTTGGTCTCCGCATCATCACCTTTAGCTCTACCTCATCTTTAGGCTTGCTGCTTTAAACAGAAATCCCAAATGGGAACAGCACAGGAGATAAATCCCAAAAGCCAGGCCTAAGCAAATCTACACACACTGTTTCAAGGTCAAAGTTGCACAGTCTAAAGGAGGATCAAAACCACAAATGACACACCGTGGCTGTGCTTTTTCACATCCCTTCCTATTATTCCCATCCCCTGCCACAAGCCAAGGTCAAGCATACATTTCCAGAAGGGTGACATCAATCAGAAAGAACTAATTAAATAGCCTTAAAGGCAGAATGCACGCCTACCCATAGATATCAAGCACGCCAATGAAGGAGTGCTGTTTGACAGTGGTGTGCAGGGCCTTGTTGATGTGCTGCACGATCCAGTTGAAGAGCTGGGCATAGATGTGCTTGGCCAGGGCGTTCTTGGCGTTGACCACTTGCTGCACAGACATGTTCTTCACATAGGTCTCAGCCGTGGTGACAAGTTTGCGATGGCAAAGCCAGTGCTGCATCTGGCTGCGCTCCAGGCCCAGCAAGCCACAGAAGTTGTTCAAGTGCTCGTCCTCGCTCTGTGGGTAACAAGAGGCAAAGTCAGCAGGTTGGTGATGCTCCAAAACTGGAGTTTTAACACTGGGTTTCTAGATCAGCACAAGAAATTAGCACTATTTCATGTCTATATGGGGAAATACTGCGTGTCTCTGTGGCTGACAGGAAACAGAAAAGTTTCCTGTCAGATGAGTGCTCATCCAGTTGCATTCATCTTCATGGACATGGATGAAATGGCTCACAAAGAGCTCTGAACAGCTTTCTGCTGCTCCAGCTGTCCTTAAGGTCTCGAACTTCACAAAGAGCAGATTTCCACGGTGACTGCCAACAGGAAAGAGCACTCTCCACTTTACTCCTCCTTGAGCTGCAACTGCACACTCCTTCAGAGCAACCTTGATTAAGTCTCAAGTTAAAGCTCAGAGCATGCCATTACACCATGCCTTTTACAAACTAAGCCCATTTTGAATAACAAATTTGTAAAATGTGCATTACCAGAAGGGCTTGTGTTTTGCATAATCAATAAAATGAAATGTGAGCTTCATTTTCTCTAGGGCACTGTATTTTTTCCCCCTACAAACTAAGACAAGGCAGTTCCGAGTCTCCATTATGCTAAGATAGCGGGCACGGCCTTTTGGACAACGAGAAATCAATTTCCCTTTTCTCAGTGTAGTAATACATATCTAAAGGAAGAAATGGTTTCCAGTCAGATACGTGCCTGTACAGAAGCTGGATGGCTTTGGCAATGGAGAGGAAAATGCATTTTAAAAACATGTCCAGGATGCTTTATTGTTCTGATACTTTTTTGCCATGGATTCAAAGTCATAACAGGACTGATTTAATAGCAGGCAATTACATCTGAAGGTAATTAAACAACATTAACTCCATTACAGAACTCAGCACTGTCAGAGCAGATCACTTTTACATATCCATGTTGCCAAATACCAAGCAAATTACCCCCAGCACCCAACTAATTCCACACCACATTATCTCAAGGGTACCACTAGAAGTGTGTGCAAAACCCATTTTAATACTTTAATTAGGAATAAACAACTCAGCTTGGGATGCAATGATAATTGATAGGACAGTATTTTCCATATAATCACATTTTTTTCCCCTCTGAACAAACACAAACAGAAAAACCATCAAGGCATCTTTAGTCTGATTTATTCTTGCTAATTAACTGTGCAGTGTTCCTTTGAACACTGGAAGGGCACATGATAAGCAGCAGCCTCATGGCTTTGCCTGTAGCAAAGCGGTCGTAGAGCATCACACCTTCTGCTGCTGGGAGTCACTGTTCCCCCCGCATTCTCTGCCCGAAGCCCTTTAAGAAAGCAGGAAAAGTTAAAGATGGCTTGGGACTTAAGGTGGGAAGCAACCTTTGAATCATCTTGCTTATGGGCTGGCTAGAGAGGAGAAATAATGCACTCTGTTCCAGGAAAAACAAAGCAACCAGGAAATTATGACGTGTTTTCAAAAAAAGAAACCAGGAGGAAAAGGGCTTTCTACCAAAGCTTACCACGGCAAAGCTCAATACATCCAAGGTGGCCCAATTTATAAGCATACAAAGCTCCCCACGTGCCCCACGCTCGCTGGCAACCTACCGATATGCTACAGGCCTCGCCATCTCGTTCTGCTTGGATTTCCAAGTTTCCTAGGTGCAGAATGGCAGCAATTATCCTAAAAATGGCGGTCTGATGAGACTCCTTCACTCCTACGGGAACAATTGATAGCCGATTGTCACAACAGAAAAGAAACTGCAATTTTCAGTTTATTTGAAAACGCTTGCGGTGTTTGATTTTCTTCCCAGGCTGATGGTTTTCAGAATTATCAGACCTCTCACAATAAACTCACCATAAACTCTCAGTAAAGTCATCACTCAAAAATGACAGCAGAGACCGCAAGAGGAGCTCCGCATATTATTTCTTTACCCCTAATGATTGCATCAAAGCGTTTTTATCACAGATGGGTTTAATACTATTGCGAATGTGCACGAAACCAAGGATGCTTCTACATAATGATCAAACAGGATCAGAGTTATAGGGGCTCTGCAGCTTTATAGAACAAGGACTTGCTTCTCTGTGATTGTAATCCAACAGTGAGATCTTGCTGACAACTGAAGTACAGAAATTACAAGTTATTGTCAAACAGAAGTGAAAATTAAAGCCGTGCACACGATGCATGACGCCTCCAGACTGGCACTACAGCAAGTCACCAGGGAGGCGATGTGAAGCTCTGTCTTACCATCCCCAGTGTCTCAGCAGGAGCTACGTGTTGTGGCTCTGCACTGAGGGTGTAAGATGTTACTGCTTTAAATATTTTTCTGGCAGGCTTTTGCAGGCATTCCCAGCAGGAGCTTTGCTCAGCAGCAGCTTGCACACAGCTTTCTTGCCAGTTCTTGCATTTTTACATCCCAAGTGGGTTTTCTGTGTCCCTTCTGTGTTCAGTGCTGGTGCCCTAATTATCTACCCAAGGTCTGAGACATCACCTGCTGTTTTCTGAATTATCAAGAGCTTCCCTTTCTCTTTCTCTCGGGACTCTCTTGTTATCAGCACAGTGAGAAATGTTTCAAGGTTACTAAAAGGAGCAACACTCTGCTGTTACCTGGCACTCTTAATTGGAGTTAAGCCTGGCTAAGGTGCAAATCTGCAGATAAATCTGACTTCTCCTTGTTACGCATAAAAAGTAAGACTAGAAAGTGTAGCAGCAATTTCATCAGACCCTGAACAGAAGCAGATAGAGCTGAGAAACACTGAAGGAAAATAAGAAAAAGTAGAGGATGCACGTGAAGAGCAGGAAAACATCATCAAATTGGCAGTGTAGGAAGATGCTCACACAGTGCTTCACAGGGAGCAGTAAGGAGATAGGGGGTCTCTTTGGGGAGACAGGGGAGACCAAAGTGAAACTACACGTGGCAAGGGGATGGGGAGAGAGCTCTCTGAGGATTACAGGGCCACGGGAAAGCTTGGAGCAACCTGGCTTTTTTTTTTTTTTTTTTTTTTTTTGAGTAGTTAAGAGACAGAAATCACACAAGCCAGACAGGAGGAGGGTGAAGACAAGACCTCGCTGTCAACCCGAAGGAAAAGAAAATAAGCCCTCCACAAGGAGGACAAATTTGCAGGAAACATTTGCAGTTATAACGTTTGTAATGAGTCCCCATGCTTGCTGCCGACACAGCACAGCGGCTGCAATACAGCTGTTGCAGGAGATTTCACAGCTGGCTGCCAACTGCATCACAAGCTCCTCACCCAACAGATGAAATACGATGGAGAGCATGCACAGGTGGTTGTCGTGGCGGTAGATTTTGCAGCTGGCCATGCAAATGTGGACTCTGCACAGCAGGGAAGTACTCAGCTCATTATTCCCCGGAATCAGCTACTCAGTATAATAATGTGATGGTCTGAGAAGTGACATCACCTTCAACCCAAATACAGATTGAGCTGCAGAGTAACAGCTCTTTTCCTGTCTGTGAATAGGGTAAAAAATAGCAAGCAAAAGCTGCAGCACAGCTTTCCCTCCAGAATGATTTATTTAGGTTTCTCTTCAATTCAGCGTCCACTTCCATTTCACTGCTGCTTTGCAGATAGCTGTGAGAAATACTTCTTCAGCTCATACTAAAGAATAAGGTAAAGCCAACTAGGACAATAGGAAGATTGCTTTATATCTCTTAATGTTACAGGAAAGCCATAAATTTCAGGCAAAATACTGAAAAAAAATTTGCAAGAGACTTCTGCTGGGAAGCCTTCAAGCAGAGGAACTCCTTACCAAGCAGGGTGAAGGCATGCCTGGTTTTCTTAAAGTCATCAGCATCATCCACACCATTGATAGATGTGTCACCTCCCTGAGAAGCGTAGAAAAAGTCTTCAGCACATGCTAGGAGGGAAGAAACAGAAGAAATACATCAGCAAGCAGGAGCATTCCAGAGCGTGCACTAGGATGCTCCCTGTTCCCACCAATCTGCCCATCCCCAAAGGGCACCCATCTCCTTTAAACTGCGGTTTACTGAGAAATGGATGAAGTATCACCTGGATAAGTGCCTGCAACTACTTCTTGCAGTGATAAAACTCCTTCCTCACACAAAACAAGTTAAGGGCAGAGCTGTGGTATATTTGGGATTTGAATAACTGATCTCTTGTACAGGCACAGACTGTTTGAAATACTGAGATTGCTACTTCAATTTTTTTTAATACTATTTTATGTACTCATGACCAATTCAGATACTTTAACACCTTTCCCACAGAACGCCTTAAACCTGGGGAGCAAAGGGAATGAGAACACAGTTGCAGTGCCAGCAGTACACCATTTAAGCATCCATGTGCTTCAGCAAAGTTTTTTCAGGACGACACAAAGCTAAATCCTGTGGAGACAGAGAGGCATTTCAAATGCAGATACAACAAGAAGAGATCGCAGGATTAACATCCGCTTTAAAAAGCTTCACATGCAATCACTTCTCCTTAAAACAAGGGTTCATTTGTGTCCAAAACAATCAAGATATGCGCCCAAGACCGTCAGGCTGAGTCCCAGCAGAGCCAGAGTAGGTTTGGCCCCAGGGAGGGCTGGGGGAGCCCGGGAGCTGGTCAGCCTCCCCATCCCACCCAGAATCAGTTCTCAGCACCAGCTTCAGCTCGTTTCAGACCAGGCAGGAGTGATTTGCCAAGAAAAGCTCAGAAAGATCATTAACAGTCACAAACATATTTCCCAAGTATTGTGAAAATAAGGAGAAAAACAACCTACTGCGCATTCCCCATCAGCCTGCTGGTAACCTTTAAAATTACCACAATCTGCACTTTTTTTTAATTCGCATTGCCACCAGAAGGTCTCCATCCCTTCCCAGCCCTCCCACAGGCTTTTGCATTAGCTGTACTTTCAGGCTGTAAGAAAAACATTTAATTCTTTTTGACACATAAAGCCCTGGGACCCAGAGGTTTCAGTAACTCTGCTCATTGCTGGAGTATCAGGAACAAGGGGTAGAAAATGCTGACTGGGGTCAGAGAGCCGACGTTCATCCTGTTCCTCCAGTACAAGGGGAGCTCATTCAGCCTGCGATGGACTACGTCACGTTAACAGTTTGGCGATGCTGCATGTCACCCTGCAAGATACATTCAGGGCTGGCAGTGGCTGATGCAACCCGGACATCAGCCTCCAATTTTAAATATCCACAGTGGGATTTGCTTCTTCCTCACATCCTCTCTCTTATAACTGACTCCACACATTTTACTATGTGTGCAATGATTTTAATAACCACAGAAACCCTTTGATTCACTGCAAACAAATAAAACATATTCCTGCTTTGCACCATTGCCCAGATATCATCAAAGTAGACACCACACTTCCAAGGGGCGCTGCACTGCACATGAACTTCCACTTTTAAGTCAAATACTTACTTTCTAGTTTAAAAATCAAACTTTTAGGATTGCTTTATCCAAAGAGCCAACACTTACTGGTTTGCTTTGCTGGGCTCATGCAATTCCAGCACTTTGCAATATAAAAGAGAACAATGACAATTCTTTGTATGTGCAAGACCCAAAGGAGAAGGAATAGCTCCTGTTTTAGGTACGGAAAAATACACATCCTGCTCTCTGACTAATAAAAAGTGGATTTTCACATCAAGACACTCATTGTTTTGTGTAAGCCTTGGGAAGAAAAGGTTGATAGGTAGGTAAGGTACAGCTCAAATGAGTAAATAAGTTTGGGTTTTGACTAGTCATCTCGAGATACAAGCTAGTAAATTGGATGCAAAGTTGGTAATTAAAAGAATCCCTTAAAAGAAAAGAAAATAAGTGATTTGTGCACACTCATACTCAAATAAAACTGCTCAGCTCTATTAATTCAACAGGTCAGGGTAGAGCCACGCTGACCCCAACAAGCACAGCCCACAGCACAGATGTCCCTGTCCCCAGAAGCCATCCCCGCCGAGTGCACGGGCAGCACCGCATCTGCCATGCAGGAAAACATTTCGGGGAGGTATGTCCAAGCAATTGCAAGGTGATGGTGCAAGAAATACTGAAAAAACACACCTTTAATTTTGGAGAGAATTGGTTCTTTTTCCGTTGTTGCATTTTAGCTGAATGCACGCGCACCGAGCTGCACGGATACCTGCGCATCCTGTGACACAGCAAATGCACAAGCACCAGGGAAAACACAGCTGGAGACCGGCACGCACAGACAGCACAAAACCTTGATTAGAAATGACCCAAGAAGTCTTTCCCTCCAGTGAAATGCCCTGTGGGCTAACAGCCCTGGCACCCACCGCCTCCTACGCTGACAGCTGTTGCCATTACGCATTCTCCCCTGAGACACTGAAGTTGAGGGCCACAGTCACAGCAGCATAAAGGTGTCCTGGATGATGCACCAGGAGAGCAGGGAGCTCTCAGCCTTTGGTATTACCAGTCACCACAAATACAGATGATGCTTTTAGAGAGCAGTGCTGAAAAAGACTGAGATTTCCTCTGATCCACACATTCCCAAGAAGGGAAAGGTGGTTTCACAGCTGGACCTCTCCCACATCTCCCAGACTGGGTTGAAATAATTTATTTCTGAATTTTAAGATGCCAGTGGGTAACAGCAAGTACTCAGGGTGTCTTTGGAAAATGAAGTCCTGTGGCACAAACTCTTGGAAGTGCTCAAAGAAATGTGCTCTGGGGCTCTGTGAGCATGCAATGGGAGCAAACATGGGCTCTTTGACAGTAGCTGGGAAGCCACTGCTAGAGGGACACCATTTTCTCCCAAGTAACTAGTGAAAGGCTGAGAGGAAATGGCCTCAAGTTGCAGCAGGGGAGGTTTAGGTTGGATATCAGGAAACAAATTCTGCACCGAAAGAGTGGTCAGGCACTGGAACAGGCTGCCCAGGGCAGTGGTGGAGTCACCATCCCTGGGGGTGTTCAAAGAACGTGTAGATGTGGCACTTCAGGACATGGTTTAGTGGCCATGGTGGTGCTGGGTTGATGGTTGGACTTGATGATCTTGGAGGTCTCTTCCAACCTTCAAGATTCTACGATCCTATGATTTTGGGACTCTTAGAGACCAAAAGGAGCCCCAGGTCCATCACAAGCCTTGACCTATGTTTCACACTATGGGAGGTATACAGTGAATCAAGTAAAACCTTCACCTTCCACCCAGGTGACCTGGGACAGACATTAAATTCTGACACTGGGCATAACCTTATGTCATGCCTTAGAAAATCCATGGATGTGGTTGTCTGGTTTGGTGTCATTGGGCAGAGTATGGAGTACAGTTGGGTAATGCACCGAGGCTTGTCACCTGGTGACAAGAGGACAAGAACAGGAGTGCTCCCATTTCAGCACCAGCACTTGGTAAGTGTGGCCAACGTGCATAAGTTGACCCAAAAAGTCACTAACACAAGCCCAGAATTACCCAAAAACCAAAACCCTCTCTTCTCAACCCACCACTCCTCTGTGGTTATGATGGAAACGTCCGTCAGACTCCGCAGTGGCAAGGTGCTCTGTGCTGGGATCACAATCTGCCTTGCTCACCATTTTAAATACTTAAAAGCATATTTCAAGATTCACTTCTTTTTTTAAGAAACAGCAAATATTAGAGATCAAAAACTAATTACACCACATCTCTGCACCCCCTGCTGCAAGTGAAAAGCCTCTTATTCCGGTGGCTTACCAAGGTTTTGCTGCAAATTCTGGGGGCGGGGGGGGGGAACACAAACCAAAACCAAAACAACAGCTTGGGATCTATCAACAACTTCTTCCACCGTGGCTAACCTCCAGCAACTGCTCCTACCCACCAGCAGTGCTTGCAGGAGCCTAACAGCGCGGACCAGCGCAACACAAACTTCATGCATTTTATGCACAGCAGAGGTGATGGGAGCTGGTGTGTCATCCAAGGTACCACATCCCTGGAGATAGCATAAACAAACCTGTGCACCTCTGGGGAGAAGCAGCCCTTAAGCTGATCTCCTTTACCTCCGAACCCCACCATGTTTTCCTGTTGCCCAGGACAAGCCCAGACAGCAGCTGCCGGCATGCAGGGAGGTAGAAGTACTTACTTAGTCCAAGGTCTTTGAATTCTGGAAGACTCGCTGAGGCACAAAGCTGATAGAAAATGTGGTAGTTGCGCTCATCCTCTGCCTACAGGGTAAAATGTTGAGTTAATAAAGGCAAGAAGAGGTTACAGCAGTGCTTCCATCCTCAGCCCAGCGCCCAGTCTGACCCCATCTCCTGCTCCCCACCATCAGGACCTCCTTGGTGCCACCAAGACGAGCTGCTTGTGTCCCCTGCAAAAAAGGAGGTGCTAAACCTTGCCCTGACCAAAACACACTGTCCATCTTCCAAAGGAAATAAATACCTTCCACACCTTACCCCTCTCTGGGATAAGTGGGCTAAGTTAGCTAGCACGCACCACGTAGCAAACTGACAGCAACATGAAAAGAGGAGGCCTACGCTCATGGCTTCCAAACGCTGTTTGGTTTTAGGATTTTTGTAGCTGTTTTTTTTTTGTGTGTAAGAACAAGAGTTTTACAGGCGCTTCTGAGCTACGTATCAAGCAGAAATCAAGAAAGCCTGTCTTGAGCCCTGCACAAGAAACCCAGGGGACGTTCTGCAGCAGAGGCATCAGCCTCCTAAGTCCTTCTCCTGCCTCTCCTCCATCTTCAAAACAAAAGATTGTTGCCTGCAATTCATTCCTCCTGGCTTTTTAGGAGGTTCAGTAAAAATCTCCACAGCTGCCCAGAGAAAGGCATTCCATCCCTGTCCAGTGGCCAGGAGTAGCAGTCCCTCATCAAGGCTCCAGCCTCAGGTGGATGGAGGGAACAACCAGAGGCCAAGTAACGAGCCTCCCAGGTACATATTCCTCCAAAATCAGGTCATCAGGTTGGGATCACCAAGAACAACTGCAAAAGACACATCTGAATCCCATGTCCACCAGGAAAGCTACTTTTAAAGCTATTTTTTTAATCCATAGGAAAAAAGCAGACTACTAAATTCCCCGGACTACAGCACCCAAAAGAGAGAAAAGAAGGAAGAAAGCACAATTCCTCACCTGGAATACAACTCGTGATTTTTCCAACAGGTACGTCCTCATGTTGGCACCAATGATGTGGTATCTTTTATCAAAGCCGATCTGAATGTATTTCCCAAAGCGACTGCTGTTGTCATTCCTTGTTGTTTTAGCATTTCCAATTGCCTGCATATAACAAAAATTAAACATGAATTTTTAATTTAATGTTTAAAATTTTTTAAACGTTGAAATTTTTTATCAGTGTTACACAAACAGCCATGGGAGGATTTGAGGAAAACCCCTTGCCAGATGCAGAAGGCAGAGCAACAATGTGACTCTGGGGAGGACTCTTCACTGAAAATGTGATGTCTCCAGAATTTTTATGGAAGAAAAATGCATATAAACAGCAATGAGCATTAATACAGTAATTAGATCATCTACATCTCAACAGTCACAGCATTCCTGCTTTGTCTTACAGGATGCCCCCACCTTTGTTCATGAACAGTCAGCACTGGCAGCTTTCCTGGAGGGGACATGGGCAACAAAGCCCTGCGAGAGGGAGGGAAGCAGTTGCAATCTGTCTCCAGATGTTCAGGCTTTGGTCCACGGATTTGGTGACATGGCCAGAGCTCCTCTGTGCCTATCCAGAGCCCACCTGTCACCTCTGGGGCACTGCAAACATGGGAATCCATCAAGCAACCAAAAAACCAACTCATGGTGATGTAGGAGAGCCAGAGAAAGACAATATTCCCCTTCATGGCTACATGAGCCTTATTTTCTACTCCCATTTCCCTGTTCTGACACGATGAGCCTCAAGCAAGCACAGGAGAAGTGATGGAAGGGAACAGACATGTACAGGAAAGAGCCCTCGGGCAACTCTCAAAGGCTGGTTGCCCTTCCCAGGCTCTGCTCGCAGACCACCTCCACCTATTGCACAGCTCTTGGGAACACACCAAGCATGCACACTTAGCAAGAATCACAAGGATTATCTATAGCATCACACTGACGTCATCCCAAACTTTTGATCATACGACCCTGATGCCTCCATTTGCATGAGCAGACTCCCCATACTACTCTTGTGTAGTATGTGCTGCCTGCACCAAAGAGGCTGCTGCATGTGCCAAGCTGCTCCTCGCTGCCTGCCCCCTCAGCTGCTCCACCACTCCATCAAGGGTTGAGGGCTCCTTGGCTCGACGGCCTCAGCATCACACCCAAAACAAGCCCTGCCTGCTCCCTGCCCTATCCATCCACCACCAACCCAACTCCTCTGCTAGCTAATGCCCCTCCTTCTCCCTACGCCCATTTATTTACCCCTTTACCACAGCTCACCTTTCCCTACTGCTCACGGTGCTCCGGGACCCACAGCCCACCTCCAACGTGCATCTCAGACCATAGAGAAAAGCAGGAGGGCACAGCACACACTCTCCATTTCTGCCCAAAGCCCAGTACCCACTCCCCAGGGAAATAAGAAGTCCACAAATCACTACAGCAAACAAAACTAGATAGTTTACAATCCAGAATTACCATCACCACCTTATCTTGTCTATAACAGAGATCCCTGCCCCAGGGACATCCCATACATCAAACGCGGCGTGCCTCATTGCTAAGGGCTATTTCATGACACACATCCCTCTACTCCAGCTCCACACTTTAATTTTGGTTCTTTTGCAAACCAGGCAGTTCTCTTATGTTTCCCTGCCCCCCCCCCCCTTTTTTTTTTTTTTTTTTTATGGGCAACCTTCTCAGCGCTTTCGAATAAAGACAGAGAGGTTCCCTGGCCCCAGCACTTGGAAATTACATCCAGAACACAGGTAAGAAAATTAGAACGATAAAATTATAGGGTGATAGAAGAGAACAGTGTGCACTATGAATTTTCTCTTGGATGCTTTTAAGTATTCCCAGGTATTGCAGCTACATTTCACAGAGGCACAGGAGGAGGAGGAAGACAGGTCGGAGCCCACACTGTGACAGATCGAGTGTCCTCTGCCAGCCGTACACCTGCATGGCTTTTCCTGCTGTTCATCTGCACCACCACGGGTTTTAGCGTTCCAGTTTGCACCCCAGATCAGACAGCACAATGCCAGACCACGCACACTGCCTCTCGGTCTGGGGTGGGCTTGGTTTTCATCCTGGATCAGCCACCACCTCCACATCTATTAGACAATTTGGCCACGAGGCGTTGTGGGGGGAAGCCTCCCTGAAGGTTAAGCCAAGCCTAAAGTTAAGCGCAGGACAACGCTATGCTCCACTACAGCAGCACTGCTAGCTCCTGCCTTTAAAAGAAAGTCACACAAGTCTGGAGGGCTTAACTGACTTTGGAAAAGTCCCAATCTTATCTTCACACTGACTTCTGTCTGACTTTCTGTTTGGAAAATGGGATTTAGGCATTTAGACATTTCTTTTCACCATCTGGTCATGGTGCAACAAAATAAAGCAGTTTTCCTTTTCTTTTATATTTGTAAAAGGATTTTTTTTTCTGTTAGAGCAGAGATTTCACTATAATGGGACTTGTCATTCCCCTATATGATTGACAGCAACAGAAGATTAACAAAAATAAAACTGCATTGAAATATCTCAAATAGATTAATCCCTTTCTCTTCTATTTCATGCTTATACCATTAAATAAGATGATTAGGTGGCAAAAGGAGGAGGAAGATGAAGGTGATAAAATATTAACGGTGCCAGCAGCACCGCTCAGACTCTCCACTCTGGAGCCTCGGCAAAGCCCAGCTCCTGGAGCCACGCTGGGGATGCACAGGCTCAGCTTCAATTCCATCAAACACAGGAGCAAATGGGGTGAGCTAAACAGAGGTTATCAGCATATTTCTAGGTTTTCAGACCAGCTTGGGGTTGCTGTGAGGCTGCAAATCAGGTCTGGCTCACAAGTCCCTGTGGCTCACACTGTTTTTGTGACTTCTGGAGAGACACAGTGATCACTGCAAGCAAGACAAGGGAAATTATGCAGCTTTTACCTCCATAATTGGGCTTGAGGCAAGGACTTTGGCTTCAATATTGGTCTCACTGGCAGAACCACCGACGGTTGCGAAGAAGCGCATGGCATATTTGGCAGAGACTGTCTTCCCAGCACCTGACTCCCCGCTCACAATGATGGACTGGTTCTTCTCATCCCTGTCGCAGCAGAGAAGAAAAGCTTTTGTAAGTTAATCCGTTTCCTTGTTAACAGTTCATTTGCATCATGCAACGACCTTCCATCTTCACATGTTTGCGTCTCCCTCGCCCTGTTGCCACCTACATTATGGATGCTGGATTTATTCCGGACTCTACCAAAGAAACAGTGAGTTTCACAATTGTGATACATCTCAGATAAAACACAAAGGACATTGACCATCTTCAGAACATCTCCAAGAGCTTGCAGAGACAATGGGAGATGAACCCCTGCATGAAGCACTGCTGCTTTCTTCACCCCTGGAGCACACAGCCCAGCATGGGGAAGCCCATTCTTGAAAACATTGCAATAACAAACCTCTGTTGCTGGACATTTGTCTGGAGAACTATTAACAGGTGTTGACTGAACATCAGCTTCTAATATTATATGTTTATTTTTTTTCCTCCAACGTCTTCACTCAAGCATATGAGATTTTGCTCAAGAAAATACAGGCAATTAGTTGTGAAACTTGCTCAAGTAGCCTATTGCTGAGCTATTAAAACACAGATACCCAGAAAGGTTCCTCTACGTTCAAAATGTTAAAAATATTGAAGCTGTGATATCGCCCACCCTAAAATTAGGAAATAGAAGTCATTTGATTCCCTATGCAATTATATAAACATCAGTATTTTCACACATTTTCCAACAGTTGGTTAAAACTTTGAGAACAACAATACAAAGCACATCTCTGACATCCGACTCACACCATCTATTCATCCCCAAATCCTGCCAAATTACAACTCACTGCTCCACAACACAGCGGCGCTTCTGGGACTGAGGCGGGAACGAGAGAGGATAAAGAGTTGAAAAGCAATTCCTGGTAGACATCGCTAAGTAAAGTTTGTTCAGCTCCTGAAACTTTGCAAACTAAAGTAGTTTTTAAGGACTTGTGCATTAACAGAAGGCTCAGGCAGCCTTGCCCTCTCCAAGCAAATCCAAATTTGCTTACAAAAGGATACAGGTGTACCAGCACCAGGATAACAAAATTCAAGCAAATACACACCAGACCTTTTTATCTGTACGTATGAAAATGCTTTGCAGGAGTGGGAAGCAATATCCTGGCACCGAGAGGCTGCTGCAAACCCTTCTCCAGCTGCGACGGGAGCAGCCACCGACGCCCCGTGCCCGGGCTGGTGCACGGGACTTTGCATGGGGAAGTTGAGGGTGCATCACCTCATGTAGCTTGTGAGCCTTGTACAGAGCACAAGCCTCGTCCAAATGCCTTTTTCTACTTGCAAAATTAACCATTAACACACAAAAAAAACCCACCCCACAACCTTGCACAAACTATTGTGGCTATATTAAAATACACAGTCCTTCCCACCATGGGTGGACAACATGGTACTCACTAGACACACCCCAATAATTAATTAGTTTAACGTGCTTGAGCTGCGAGGCCGAGAAAAGGCCAACGCAATAAGAGGAGCTCGTTCTCAGGAGAACTACGTCCCTCCAGGCAAAGGTCTGCCAGCGCCAGGATCCGCTCCCCAGGGCACCACCAGCACACAACGAACGCAGCACCTGGCAATTTGACTGTGAACTTTGGGAAGGAGAGAGTTTTCACTGCAGAATTTGATATAAGCTCTCCAAATAGCAGAGCTATTGGGGTAAGCTGTAAGTATGTAATTGAATGTGTTTTCATAAATCACAGCTGACTGCAGGCGCACAAAATCCTATATACGAGCGCAACAATAAATTTACACCTTGCAGTTCTCTTGACATCAGGAAACATCATAAAAATACATTTCAATTTAAGAGACTCAATTCAAGTTTATAGCAGCGAAAGATGAGAACAGAGGTTAACTGACTGCCATATACCAGTCTTACACTTTCAATAGAAATAGAAACGCACTGCAACGCCACACCATCACTTTTCAGGCAAGTACATCTTAATTCCTTCCAGGCTCAAGATAATTGGTTTGGGAAAAAAAACCTCAGTCAAGCCAAGCATGTAACATTTTGGTGCAAATCACAACTTCCCAACACTTCCAGCAGGAGAGCACTGGTGAGCTGATTCCCAGTCATGTTTATATTTTTCAGGCACTGATTCACAAAGTACAACTTAATCCACCCCCTGACCAGCTCCACCGCTCTTCCTGGGCATCAATCACCAGGACTGGCAACAGGAACTTCCAAGCACTCCAGCTATCCGGCAGTTATTGCAGAAATATCAGCCATAAACCGAGCCTGACCTCACCCAGAGAGTCGAAAGAAAGCAGCGAGTCAATGTTGCGGTGACTCAGCCCGTGTGGGGACAGCCTGCACGTCTGATCGAGAACTTGCTAAGTCATGGCCATGTGCCCTCTGCACGCCTTGGCAAAGCCACTGTGACTCTCCTGTGGGCAGCCAGCTGGCAGGAGCCGGGCACGGGGCTGCCAGTGCGCCAGTCTCACACCTTTAGACTACCCTGAGGTGTAGGATAAGCTCTTTTTGTAGCATGAGCCACCAGACACGTGAACCCAACAGAGAAAAACCAGTGCCAGCTCCAAAGTGAGGAGAGAAAACTAAGCACAAAAAACAGATGCACGATGCATAAACCACAGCAGTGGTTTCCAGGACAGGCGATGGCAGTGATTTATCATGGTTTACCTCCGGCTGAAGTAGGTAAGAAGTTCCACCTCTGATCAGCTTTGTGGACAACCACTTGCTGAGCTCCAGCAGTGAATGTCCCACGTTGGCCATCAGTAGGATGCAACGCATAAAACTCCTGTCAGCTATGAAGGAAGGAGCAGACAGAGAGCCTCTGGCATGGGTTGCAAGCGCAGATGAATAGACTATCCTTCATCAGAGATGAGGCAACGACCCTGCAAAAGGAGCTCTGCAAATGCAAAAGTGGCTTGGGCTCAGAGCTACACTTGCCTAAAAGACACTTGAGAATTACTGCTTTTCGTCCTTCTCAGCACGACAGGTGCTGCCCAAGTGGCATGTTTCAGGAAACATTTCCCCTCCTCTTTTTTTCCTTAAGCCAGAAGATTAAAACTACACAAGCCTGGGAGAGACTCTTTGGTTGAATGAAGCCAACACAGCTCAAAAAGGAGGAATTACTGATTACATGGCATCCAGTCAGCACTGCTACAAGGTAGTAACCTGTACTTTTTCTATCTAATATCCATAATTAAGACCTCTCATTACCAATTCTGACCTCTTTCATAACTTCTCCTTGTATTATACTGGGGTATGCCTGGCTGGAGGAGGCAGAGACCAACCCACCGGAGAGCCCAGTCAAGGAGGTCTCCAGACCCACAGTTTCCACAGGCTTCAGGTCCCATCACAAACTGCCTTTTATGCGGTTTACTCCTCCCTCTGGCTTGTTTTTGTTTATTTTTTTAAAAAGTACCATCATTCTCCAAAAGACACTGAACCTAGTGATAAAATACACAGCCAAAACCATTTACTGCTATTGCAGCCGCTCTGCCAGGTCATGTTTTTCCAGAGTTTCTCAATAATTTGCCCTAACAGCTCATGTGCTCCTGCATGAAATGAGCCAGGTGGGTTCTCCATGGCACAAGAAAACTTCTGGAATTCTATGATATGAAGAAAATAAAATTTAAAAAACAGCTGCTGGCTTCCAAGCAAGACAGCAAAGCCCTCAAGTTCCTGCATTTGCAGTAACATACCTCTTCTGTTGTTTTTTTTTTTTGCTGGAAAAAAACATGTTCAGCCAATTCTTTTCCAACTTCAGGAACAAAAGCCTTCAGGAAAAAAAAAAAAAAAGGCTGCAGAGACCTTCCCTTCTTCAGTGTACCAGTTAACCAACTGCTGGTGCCCGCAGGGAAAGGCAGATGAACTCAACAGAGCAGCTGGCATCAAACAGGCTGCTCAACGAGCAGAAATGGTTAAAACCAAGCAGGACTCATTTGTATTCAGCAGGGAATAAAAAAAATACTGAAATGTTTGGCCACTGTGCAGGTGGGGTATGCAGCACAGCTGCATGAAATATCATCAATTTTAGCAGCATCAGCACAGAAGGAAATTATTATGGAAATAAAGCCTGAATAAAATGAAATGTTATGGGTGAATACCAGTCCTGCTGCAGCATGGCAATGCTGTCACATCTCCTCCTGGGGCTTATGTGGCTCCTGCGCACCTCAGGGCTGCCACCATGGCTTGTTATGCTGCTACGACGTGCATCAGCGCTCTTCTCCCTGCTGCAAACACAGCGCATGCAATGCACACACACGCAACGTGCCCACGTCCATCCAGCAGCACGGGGTGTGCAATGTGGATCAGGCCTTGATGATGGCTGAAGACTCTGTCCCCACCATGTGCCATTGCTACAGCTCAAAACTAGGCGTGAGGCACTTATAGATGCAACACCCCAACCTTCACCTCCACAGGTCTGCAGTACCTTTGTTTCTTCACTTTGAGATGCTAGCTGGGAAGATCAACAGCTTGGAAAACTAGTATGATCATCTCAGCTACAGCCTCCAACCATCAGGGATGCTTACAAAAGCCATCAAGGTGCACTAGTTCAACCAGAACAAAATCTAGGATTGTTTCTTCAACGTGAGGGGCAACAGCACCTCCAAAGCTGAAGGCTGCAAATGCCAGCAGCATCTGATACAGCTTATGGACTGTCATTTGTCTGTAAAATATTAAAGTTTGATTCTCCTTGCTATTTCAATGTGTTAGTAATACCTGTTCATAAGCTGCTAAGCAGGTGAGTAACTGATGTCTTTTTTTACTGAGATTTGCCATATTATGAGCAATACCCATCAAGACTCTCTCCCTTGGCCACACACACAGCAAGCGATGGACAAGGTATCCAGCCCAGCAAAACAAATAAGGCAGTCACTGGCGATCTCAGAATACGTGAAAAATACCATAGAATCAGAGAATAGTTTGGGTTGGAAGGGACCCTCAAAGCCACCCAGTCCAACCCCCCGCAAGGAGCAGCGATATGTCCAACCAGATCAGATTGCTCAGAGCCCCGGCCAACCTGGCCTGGAATGTTTCCAGGGATGGGGCACCCACCGCCTCTCTGGGCAGCCTGGGACAGTGTGACACCACCCTCAGCGTAAAAAATTTCTTCCTTATATCTGGTGTGAAAGTCTAACAGATACCAGTTTTTTTATTAAGGCAACATTCTGGGCCCCTTGCGGCCCAGAAACCAACCCCACCCTGGGCTGCACCCCCACAGCGCGGGCAGCAGGGCGAGGGAGGGGATTCTGCCCCTCTGCCCCGCTCTGGTGAGACCCCCCTGCAGCGCTGCGTCCAGCTCTGGAGCCCCCAACATCAGAAGGACGTGGAGCTGCTGGAGAGGGTCCAGAGGAGGCCACGCAGATGCTGAGAGGGCTGGAGCAGCTCTGCTGTGAGGCCGGGCTGAGAGAGCTGGGGCTGTTCAGCCTGGAGAAGAGGAGGCTCCGGGGAGAGCTGAGAGCGGCTCCCAGTGCCCAAAGGGGGCTGCAGGAAAGGTGGGGAGAGACTCTTCAGCAGGGCCTGGTGTGATAGGACAAGGGGTCATGGTTTCAAAATAGAGGGAGGCTGATTTAGATTGGATATTAGGAAAAAATTTTTTACACTGAGAGTTGTACAACGCTGCCCCAGGTTGCCCAGAGAGGCAGTGGCAGGCACAGCAATGCAGAGAATACCGCTACCCTCAGAGGTGCCTCCAAATAGCCTGGAAAAGGTGTGAAAAGGTTCAAACTTAAGGCCTGCCCAGCCGCAGGCAGCTCTCCAGCGGTACTAAGAGCTGCACCCATTTTGATTGCATCAGAGCCATCAGAGGTGAGGCACCATATGGTGTTCCAATGTGGGAATGGCATTAGGATTGTAATACATGATTTCCCATCAATTCACCCGGTTAAGTCAGGGCTGAACGTTGCTGGGAACTCCTGATTGCTGGAAAGGGGATGGTCAAGCCATGGCAACAGCAAAGGGGTTGAATCCAAAGACAGTGATGGTTCCCATCACCTCCTTGTCTGACGAGAAGGGAGAGAGATATCTCAGTGCACACGTAGACATTGAAGATCCTTAGCCTTCACCAACACTGAAAGCAGGATCATTTGAAGACAAACAGCCCAAATCTTCTCCAGAACTAAATCACAGTCAGAATTTTTCCAATCTCAGCTTTCTTTAGAGCAGTAAATACAAAACCACTAGAAGGGACCTAGAACTTACAGGACTTGTTTTCACAGTCATCCCTTCAGAAAACCATCACTGGCACCAGCAGCTTAAGCAAATCACTGCACAACTTCATTTTTATCTCAGCAGTGAGAGCAAAACCAGCCACACTAAAAACACAGCTCCTCTGAGAGGGGAAAAATATCCAAAGCAGAGGAGGGCAGAGCCAGACCCTGTGAATAATGATCAGGGGTCACTCCAGCTCTAATCCCGGATCCGACACTAATTCTCTGCGTCGTGGAACGAGTCAATGAGTCTCTCTGCATTTCCACCACAGAAATCATATTTAACCTACTTCTTTCAGGGCGCTCGGAGGATTAGTGTTCATAAAGCAATCTGAAGATTAAAAATGCTTTAAGTACTGCAGCTTGAATTTAGCCTGACCACAACAAGAACACCCATAAAGCCACGATGCACAACAGACTCTAAGACACCTCTGTATTGACAATGCTGCGCAGGCTAAAAATGAGAATAGCTATTACATCGCGTCGTTAGCGATGCATAAGAGTGCAATAATTTAATGACCACTGGATTGCATCCCCCTAAGTGCTAACGATAGCGATGAAAAACAGGTTGCCTAATGCTGCCTTCAAATGAATAACGAGAAGCTGCACATCGTGAAGATAAAACTCGGAGCGTTGCAGCCTCTGAAACAACCTCCAAAGCCAGGAGTCGTTCCCATTTCTGTGGGATAACTGGAACTTGGAGCAGCGTCGCTGCTGAGAGCGGCGGCAGCTTGTTTTACTCGTTTGCTTTAATGGGGGTTTTTAGAATATCACGTCTGGCGTCGTCAGTCAACAAATACGAAAACACAAGGCTGGGCTAGTTAGGCTTTTCCCTGAGAGAAACCCAAGACGATGTTATTTAGCATCCCGTTGAACAACAGTGCTTAAGGACACACTTTCTGTTTGCATTATCAAATATCTATGGCAAATGCATGTTTTATGCTGCAGCTGCTGAAGCCAGCAGCAACATCAGGATGGCTTTTCAAGTGCTATATATTCATCTGGGTCTTTTTTTTACACTATGTCTTTCATAAATAGCATCGATTACCCTATACAACTCTTTTCTAAATTATATTTTTGGAGGTAGATGATTCTTTTTATACAGTGGTTTATACTGATGGGGGAGAAGAATGACTTATTTTTCACCAACAACCTACACCCACATGGGCCACACCACAGCTCCAGAAGACATTTTGGCCAGAACTGCCCCAGAGCTGCTGTAGCCCTTCCCCACCTCGGTATAATCACAACTGTAAAGATAACATTGCACCTTAACGCAATAAACCAGGGAAAGAAGACAGCAATATCGCACTTCAGCAATGCCAAAGATGTCTCTGGGGGATATCAGGTCTCTGGGGGATATCAGGTCATGCACAGCCCATCCAGGGTCTTACTTGAGAAGATGCACCAGGCGTGACGAACACGCCAGGGTTCATCCCACGCAGCTTCGGAGTCCATCTGCACTCACACCCCTGGGTTTTAGCAAGAAGCCAGAGAGAAACTGAACCTCTCAGTTGCTGGGAAGAAGCCTAAAAGTTTCTTATTCGGGGTCAGTTTGACCCTGAATAAGAAAGGATGAGCACGCATATGATGCTCAAAGCAGAGGTAACGTGCAAATTAACCGTATCTTCTGCAGCTGTCACCACCGGCGCAAAGCGTTACCTTCCCTCTGTACAACACTATTTAAAACCCGTAACAGTCCGACATTTCTGATGCTGAGATCAAACAGCACGGAGCAATTAAGATGCCTTTGCAGAGGTCAGAGCGTTTTTACGCGATGCTTCGGCAAACCAGTTACTCCTCCTGCAAGCACAGCGGGAGTCCCACTGGTCCCAGCTCATTAAGGTACTTTCTCCCTGGGTTGCTTTGTGCAGTCAGCTGGAAATGACCCTTCAGTAGCAAGGAAAATCCTATGTACTCCAAGTTGCTATATAGTCGGTTTCTGTAAAACATTGAGCTGTCTCCAGTCTTCCCGTGAATTCCTGGGGGCAGGCAGGAAGGATGACCTTCTCCCGGGATTTATGCTTTGCATACCCCATTGGAGAGCACCACAACTCCTCGGTCACACTAAAACAATGTCAGCAACACTTTTGTGCGCTGCTTCTAACAAGAGCAAAACACGCACCTGGCCAATTTTATCAGCTCTCTGGCACCCTGATGCTCTTTTCTGCAATGGGATGGCACCGCAGAGCATCCCTGGCTCCAACCCAAGCCACCCATAAGCAGCAGCTGGCCCCTGTGGAGCACTGCAGCCCTGTAGATGGAGAAGGCTTCACACTGTGTCCTCTCAAAAAGGATCACATGGAGACAAGAATTATGCTGGCTTTCTTCTCCACAAGCTTGTGAGATGCTAGCCCTGTGGGCATCAGGAGGACCAGTCAGTTGTTCTTCCACCCTATGACAGTCCCAGAAAGAAGGTCCTTCCTACAGACCTTCATCACCTCAACCGTCACCAGCCATGGTTGTAAAACCCCTATACTACAATCAAATTAGTTACAGTGACACAAATTACGAAAACCTCAGATTTTCAGAAATCAATGAGACCATTCACTTTTGGGTGCGCTTTCTGGGCTCTCCATCCCAAGGTAGAGAATCATAGAATCATAGAATCGTTAGGGTTGTAAGGGACCTTCAAAGGTCATCTAGTCCAACCCCCCTGCAAGGAGCAGGGACATCTCCAACCAGATCTGGTTGCTCAGAGCCCCGGCCAACCTGGCCTTGAATGTTTCCAGGGATGGGGCATCCACCACCTCTTTGGGCAACCTGTTCCAGTGTTCCACCACCCTCATTGAAAAAAAAAAATTTTCCTTATATCCTGTCTGATTCTGCCGCCTTCTGTTTTAAAACCATTACTCCTTGTCCTAGCGCAACAGGACTAAAGTTTCTCCCCATCTGCTAAAAAGTTTCTCCCCATCTTTCTTATAAGCCCCCTTTAGGTACTGAAAGGTCAGTATAAGGTCTTTGGTCTCCAGAACTTCACCAAGAATGTGGGTTGGAAAGCCGTGGCTAAGAGGTACACAAGGGCAATCACAAGTCATTGTGCTCTGGTGTAATTACGATGCTCGTAAACATCATTTTGAATGTTTAATGGTATTTGGTGTTACCGTTTTCACACCTCAGAGCTCCAACAGTTCTCCTGCACCACAGCAGTAATTACGTGTCTGATATAGCCCATTATGACTCCTTCCAAGTCGGTGATATTTCACACACCATCGTTACTCTTAGTCGAGCACTGACCTTTCTGTACCTTAAGCTCTCCCCTGCCAGTGCTGTCCCATTATGAGTATTTATGATTTTTCTACAAGGGATGCCTCATTTATGATTAAAGCTGCCAGCAAATAGCATGGTTCTCATTCCAAATTGCCAAAAAGGGAAAAAAAAAAAAAGGAAACTAAAAAAGAGGATCATTTAGTTGGTCACCTATCCACACAGCATTTCTGTCCTCTCCCATAGCAGAGCAAGTAAGACTAGAAAGTCTCTCCTCCATTTCTTGGGAAATGTTACCCTGAGTCTCTCCAATATTTTTCGCTGTTGTTGTATCACCCCTGAAGAAGCTGCATCCCACTGCTTTTGCAAACCCTGAAGTCTAACACCAGCACCAGCTCTTCCAAAACCTTTTCCCCTCTTCCCTATCCCACCTCAAACTCCAAAAAGAAGAGATCTCCCTCGGTTTCTCCCCTTCCCAAATCCAAGGCTATTAAGTATTCTTTCTTCTGACTCTGTTTTAGTTTTGAGAAGATACCTCCTGCAAAGCCCAGCTGAGCTGCAGCACGGACCGGTCCCCGCAGCTTGCTGCAAACCCCCGACCCAGCCCCATTCACCAGGAGACCTGAACTCTTCCCTGCCTTTAATGTCACACAGCATTCAGCTTATTTATTGTGCCAGTCTTTTTCCTCTTGCATCTCTGTCGGGGGTTAATCTCTCTTAACTCCTACCCGCTCTCTCATTGTATGGTTTTAAATCCTCTTGTAAAGCCTGAGATTTGAAATGCTATCAAACGACATCCCCCACCGTGCCCATACCCCTCCCTACCTCTACTGGTGCCACAATTTCTGCTCTTTTCCAGCTCCAGCCTTGCACCGCACAGCAAAAAAAGAGCGTAGCTGTGGCCATGCACAGCCCGACCAGCACCTGCAACTCTACAAGACACAGATTATTTCCATACAACTTGTAATTTAGGAATCACACCACAGGTGCAATCCCTGGTTTGAATCCCAGACACTGGCAGTTCTCCAGCATCAACTAAGCCACATGTGAGACCTCTGCTGCAGATACACAGAAGCTGAACTCATCCACCAAATCACCCTTGCACTTCTTAGTTGTTGCAGAAGAAGTAAAATACCAACAACACTGCAAGGAGATCCTCATGTTGGGAAGAAGAAAACTGCAGTCCAACCAACAGGTTACCAGAACAGGTTTTTCCCATCAACATTGCAAGGGTCAGTTAAGGTCTGCAGAGCCTTTTCATGCTTTTGCAGGAGGACATTAAAACATTCTGCATTTCCAATTTAGCAGTTATACATAGATCGTAGCATCACAGAATGGTTTGGGTTGGAAGGGACCTTCAAAGGCCACCCAGTCCAACCCCCCTGCCAGGAGCAGGGACATCTCCAACCACATCAGGTTGCTCACAGCCCCGGCCAACCTGGCCTTGAACGTTTCCAGGGATGGGGCATCTACTGCCTCTCTGGGCAATCTGGGCTAGAGTTCTACCGCGCCCAGCGTGAACAAATTTTTCCTGATGTCCACTCTGAATCCATCTCCCTCTATTTTAAAATCATTACACTTTGTCCTATCAAAACAGATCAGATCAAGACATTTTTCTCTGACCACACGCAACAGCTTAGCAGACATCATGCACCTGCTATGGCATCAGCCCAATGGATGCACAACTAAAGAAAAAGCACAGCACTTTGTCACCCAGTCCACACACTTCTTCGGAGGCTTTGTTACCCAACATCTTTTTCACTGTAAGTTTCTGCACAAAAGGCTGGGAATGGGAAGTCGGTGTCACACTGTCCCTGTGAAAATTTCTGTCACCTCCATGGAGCTGGCAACAACTAACAGGACATTTTAATTGAGAGGAACGTGGGTCGGGGTGAGCAGTGAGAAACAAGCCCTGCTCATGCGTGGAAAGCTGCTGGTTGGGCTGACTTCAGCAGAAACGAAGTTTGTAGGGGAATTTTTGCTGGACTCCAGGCTTCTGTCCAGAGTAATGGCACACAAAGAAACTGGAGCCATTGCTGGGATTTGGGCGCACAAAGGATCTTTTGTCCCTCTAAGAAAAGCAAGAAGCAATCAGCCAGGGCACCGGTGGCTGTGTTGGCTCTCCAAGGGATTCCTGGATGTTCCTCCAAAGCTTCCAGCCCGCTTTCTGGAGCGCAAATGCCTTCTGCAGCACCCAAAAGTGTAAACACTCAACACCCAATGCACCTCGCATTGGTGTCATCGGGAGGACCGAGAGCAACGCCAGAGGAGGAGATGGTGGCATTGCCCTGCACGGAATGTGTGTCCCAAAGCACAAACTGCTTCCAACCACACAGCCTCAGCTATCAGCAATCACTAAACGATCCATCCTTCTGCCACCCCAATACCTGACTCCATTGCTTCGAGTAGCAGCACTTGGAGCAAATGAACTCCACAGTATTTTGCCCCAAACAATATTGTCTCAATGAACTGAGTGTGCTTAGTCTCACACTGGGTATGCAGGCAGTTTCTAAAGAGCTGGTCACCAGAAAAATTAGAGGCTGTCAGATATGAATTTTAATCACTTGCACTTTTGTAAGCAGTTTTACATGCCAATCCTGTCGAGTCACCTCCCCTGCATCTTCCCAGAGTGCTCTGGACCACAAATAAAGCTAAAATACACACATTTTATGTATTTTATATCATATATAATATAGTACATATGTGTATATTTATGTTATATGTATATATATATATGACCTTGCCTTCTGCACCAGAGAAGAGCTATTCAAGGGGACTTCATGTTTCCCGATTATGTTCTTGCTCTGATTGTCCTATAAAAACATGACACACCTTGCAGCCTTCTTTATATCCAAGTCTTCATGAAAAGCATGAAACATTTCCCCTCAAAGGACCGTCGCCACTTGAAATCCCACAGCAAGGGAGAAGCTGGCACCACCAGCCCGCTCACACACTCACTCCAAGTTTGTACTATTTGCCTGCAGCCCCCAAAAAAGTCTCAAGCACCATCTCAGTAACGTTTTTTCTGAAGGGTTTATTACCCCAGTGCAGTGTCTGATCTCAAGGAAGCAGTTTAATTAGAGTCAGCTAATCAAGTTCTGCTCTGCCACAGAAACTGCATGAAGATTATCCCACGGCCATATATAAAAGCATGAAAATGAACCCACTCTTGCAAAACTTGGAGATGACACTCCACCAAACACCAGACAAGCTCACACAGCAGCGACTGCTCAGTGGCTCCAGTGAGTTATTTACCAGCATGTTTTTCCTTGATGTTGCAAATAACATCAGCTGTTTCCAAGCAATCTTCTATGGAGAAAGTTTGTTCTACCTGTTTGATTTTCTTGCTCACATTGAGAAAACTCTCATTGAAAAAAAAAAACAAACCAGGGAAATTAAAGTAAAATGCATGTCTGCATTATTATTCTCACTTTTCCACAATGTGATTTTCATTTTATTTGTTTTTAGAACGAATAATACATTTTTAAAAAAATGTGTAAGCTTATATATGCATATACCTTTATAGATAAAGAAAGAAATCCAGGGAAAGAAAGAAAGAAAGAAATCCAGGGAAACCAGCCAGAGACTGGTTTCCTGCTCTCAGCCACATGATGAGTTTGACCCTCTGAGATTGCAGGTCTGAGTTTTATTCCTGGTCTACAGGATGCACCAGACATAATGTAATAATTTAAAAGCTAAGACACTGCAAAATGACTGGTTTTGCACCAGTTTAGGTTTATCACACTCACACACCTCCATCCTGACGGCTGAGCTGTGCAAGCACCCGTGTCCCACCACACTCACATACACCCAGACTGCCTAAAGCAGAGCTTCAGACAGGAGGCATCTGGCAGAGTCCATAATTCACTTCAAAGAAAAAAAAAAGTCCTGTCCAACACGCTACATCCATCACCCACCCTGCTCAAGCAGCTCCACCACTCTCCCTGCAGCACTGCAGAGAGAAAAGCCCGGATCAGACTGTGAACACAATGTCCACCTAGAAGCTTTCAGATTTAAAATATAGTGTGCGACATTTTAAGGCACATTTCAAATAACCAGGCAGATTCCTACAATCCGCTACACAATCTCCTCTCAGTCCCGTTTGAATCCCTCTGCAATTACCGTAATACCAGCCTAAGATAGAGAGCACCAGGGCAGCACTGAACAGCGGGCGTCTCGTTTAAAAGCTCTGAAGGTGGTTATTTCCATGTCCCCTTGCAGACAGAGCAGTCCTAGCCAACCACAGACCGCAGTTATCAATCACAGGTGGCTGTCAAAATCACCAAGTCTTCCCCAGCACAAACTTCAGCAAAAAAGCAAGCAGTTGCCTTGTATTTTAGACACACGCCCAAGAAAATCCATGCATCCTGGCCACGTAGGTCAAACCCTGACAATCTCCTAGAAAGAACCATGCATCTTTCTTGCTCAGCATCTTTCCATGCATCTTTGTTGCTCAGCTTGGGTTCACAAAACAAGGACACAGTCCTAAGCCTTCCTCATTCTATAGGCAGCTCCCCAAATTTCTAAATTCTTCCCAAAGTGGTTTTGTTGAAAGCCACTTGCAGGTGGTCTGAACTGCAGGCTGGAGTCACTTCGGGTACAATCCATCTCTCTGCCCACAGCAATGCTCCTCCAGATGCATTTCGGGATTGAACTCTGGCTCGTCTTTGATGAGAAACGCATCCTAACTCACCACTTACAGCCAACGCACAGCAGAAAACAAATCGAAATCCATGGTAAAGGGTTCAGTGCTTACTCTTGCTATTAAAAGCCAGGGCTGAACAAAAATCACAGCTAATCCACAAGCAAATTTAAACACTCTGTGCGAATTCAGACAGCTATAATAAAATTATTCCCAGTGCAACAACTTCTAGCTTCCTCTCAAATTCTCTTTTAGATGATGGCTTATCTGGTAAGATCAAAATCCTGCATCTGTCCCCAGCAACACAACAAATACAGAAATAAATCAACCAAAACTCACACTGCATTCATCTGGCGAAGAGATGGCTTCAGAGGACCCGTAAATATCTCCCAGTATCCACCAGTTACCTCCTCACTCAAAATCACAGTGTCTCCATGAAAAGGACCAACACTAGCTCCTGGGCTTAGCCTGATTATCTCACCAAACAATCTGAAACGCAGTTTCCTGCAAGCTATTAAACAGTACATTTGCAGAGTGGTTTGAATTTCCTCCAGGAAACTAATCCAACCAGCAGCAGGAGAAGGACCCCAATCTGAACAACCGTTGCACCGAACCTGTGAGTTCCTGATGAGCACAGAGACCCCCATCAGCGCAGCCTGCCCAGCAGTCTCCGCAGCCGATAATGGGGTCAACTCAGTAAGCAGAATTAATTAGAAATACCTGACCTCAAAGAGATAGGAGTGTGAAGCAGTTCTGCACTGTGCGAGGGAGGCTAACACAGCAACCAAGTCTTGCACCTTGCAGAAGAGGGACAGAGCTACAGCATTCATGGGTGAAGACAGCCACCAAGATGGAGAGATACCATACCAATTCAGAGATATAAAAGTACAATAGGAGACCTTGTATTCTCAGTGGAGATTAAAATGCGGAAGCTTCACACTCTTTTCCACGGCTTCAATTTAATCCCATATTTGCCATATTTAATTGGACCTTTGCCTGCCTCCAAGAGTTCAATCTGACCCCACTGACTGAGTGCCCACTCACCTGGCCATCTGCTCGTAGGCTTCCTCTGCCACTGCAAAAATGTGAGGATCCATATCTCCCATGTTTTGGCCACTGTACGCGTAGATGACATCTTGCTCGTAGATTGGCAGCTGCTCATAGGGATTGATGGCAACAAGTACAATACCTTCCAACAGATAAATAGACAGATATGTTACAAAGCAATCACAGAGGTAATACTTCAGGATTTTCAGGGCTTCTGCTAGTTGTTTTGATAAATTATTTTTTTTAAGTACAATGTCTGAAGAAAAAGGAAGGATGAGAAGGGAAGGACTCCTAATTCTTATCTCAGCATCTCCTTCCAAGTGCTATGCTCTGACAGCAAGGCTGTAAGCTCCACTACAGCTACAGAGGAGGCAAATGAAACCAGTGAGAAGAGCAAAAATATAGTAATCTTCATCGTGTGAAGCAAGACTTTGCAGGAGGAGTGAGAAGAAGAGCTAAACCGTGCCTGAGCCATCACTTCAGAGGGGAACTCCTACGCAACCAAACCTCTGCTAGATCCAAACAAACATCCTGGATTTTCCCCAACTTAAATTCTGAGTAAAAGCTCATAACAAAGAATGTACTCGAATCAAAACAAAACGCATAAATCACAGGAAAGGAATGCCAGAGCCTGCATTAAAGCTTTAATGTCTGTCTCCTCTCCAGGTCTAGGAAGGCCGTGCCTGCCTGGAGGAGGCAGTGAGCCCAGGAATTAATGACAGGCAAAGCCACACACAGTTCTACCTGTGTGCTTGAGGGAATCAGTCTGCACCCTGCAAAACTAAAGCACTCACAAGTTCCACCTCCAAAGTTCAGGTTTTGCAGGTTTAAATTGTTCTTGTAAGGAGCTCCAGAGAGCACGTGGTTGGTGGGAGCGGGTGCTGTGGTCCCAGCCCGGCCGATTCAGGGCTCAGGTATGCTCAAATTACAGTAAAGCACATTTAATCTAGCTGTACATACCAGCCTTAACCCTGCCACACAAACAGTCCCATGGATTTCACTGACATCTGGCAACTCATTGCTTAGAGAAACGTTATCCTGCATCACCACTAGCAAGGTCATCTTGAATGCCAGCAAGAGGGTTCAACACTCAGTATTCTCCAACGCAAGTGAATAAAAACAGCTGAATTGCCTCCTTCGGGTTTTTTTTAGGTTGCAATTTGTTGCCACTCATTCACAGGTAACTGCTGTCTTCAATGGTTATGGCAGGTCACCCTCCCTGATAAACCCAGGTTCACACTTGCCCTCCTCCTACGTAGAATTTAACAGTAAGATGACCCGAAAGTCATCAAGAAAAGGCAGACAACAGTAGTGTAGCAAGATTTTTGTGCACAAACAGCTGATCTCTATCACTGGTAACTATTTTTTTGGGGGCATCATTAAAATGCTGGATGGAAACTTCTCCAGAAAGGAGTTTCTCTTGCAGAAAATAAATAAATAAATAAATAGATAAATAAACCCACAAAAAAACCCCAACAAACAAAACACTTGGCACCAACACTAACAGCATATCTTTATTGTCTGCTGTTCTGCAATGTAACTAAAGATTTACCTCTCATGAATGGATAAATTGTGCAATTTTCTAGGACACCAAATCCCACTGATCTGATCTCCATCATAAACACATTACAGCACAGTTTTCACCTCTTTCAGAAGGAAAATCTGCTATGGGTGTTTCTCAGTTGGACCACATCTTTCTGGCTGCTGTTCTCCAGTGGTTTGCTAGGTCCTACTTTTTTCCCCCTCACACCATCAAGCACATGGCAAGTTGGTGTCAAACTCATCTGACAAGGAGTTTCTACCAAGAGGACCACGAGCTCGGGAAGTTCATAGGGCACCAACCCTCAAAAACCACCTCTGGTTTTGCAACCTAACGCTTGTCAGCACACACTCGTGTCTCCCACCCATCCCAAATTTACAGCCCCCAAACTTTCCTCGTGCAACAGCCTCTGGCTTGTGTCCTCAAGGGGATTCCACGTGGACAGGCTCTGACCTGAGCTGAACATGCGGCCTGGACACTCACCACAGTACGTGTAGATGTGGTTGGACTCGAGGAACCTGACTTTGAGGTTGTGGAGGACTGCGGGCTCATGCAGGTAGCTCAGGGCCGTCAGGTCATTCTCTCCCACTAGGATATCCGGATTGCGCAGAAAAGGCAGCTCATTTCCTTGGAGGTCAATAGGATATTCGTAGAGCTGAAGAGACACACATGAGGAACATGAGAACACAAAATCCAATGACTCCTTTAATGTCTTACAATCCAAGGATAACTTCAGCTTGATAAGGTCAACACTTGCACCTCCTGCTCTAATGGGAATGAAACCCCTTTAGGTTAAATGTTATAGGGACCTGGACGGCCCTGGTGTCTCACACTGCCAGGAGACAGGACATCCCCCCAGTAAATGGCTTGGGACTGGCCAACAGATGGTCCTGATGGACACAAATGGTCCACAAGCACCAACGTGAGCATACTTGGGTTGGCTTCAGGTCAGCCTTGGGGCAAACAGCCTTTAGCCAGCTCTGAGCGGTGACAGGTACCACACAGAAAGGCACAGCTTCATCTGATCTAAGCATCTTCACGCTCTTTGAAAAACAGCCTCATTTCAAAATAGACCATACTCTTCCCATCAGAGTGATTTCTCAACTCAATTTTAATTCAAGTTACTTTTACACTCAAAAATCTTACACCCCTTCAGGAAGAGAAGGTCACAGTCCCTGCTGCTTCAATATCTGAAGAGCCGGGTTACGCTGTCGAAGCATATGGCTGCCCATAAGCTAACTATTTTTGGCTCATCCCAAGTGAACAGCAGAGCCACCAACTAAAGAAAAAGTGTCATTTTTGCCCTTTGCAGCAGGGGAAAAAAAAATTAAAAAATCCCAGTGATGTTACTTCTCATGGGGTGTCTCAGGAAGACACTCAGCACCCAGCAGAAGGGAGGAATCTCAGATAGCAAGCAGAAGGGCACAACTGCCATTGCATTGGCACTAGGTCACAAACAGCCCAAGAAAAGCCAACCCAAGTGCACAAGGACAGGCTCACACAGCACGTCTGATACCCTCAGGCTAGTTTCATACTCCAATTCCACGTTGCCAAAGCCAATTTTCAAGAGTTTGCACTCAGTCTCACATCTTAATGGCAAACACACCAGGGATCCCTTGCGATATTTAAAAATCAGCTCTCCATTCAGAAGGACTACTCTCGCATACAGAGTACAGCCAGAAACCACAAAATCCATGAAAATTCACTTAAAAGCACGAGGACAAAAGAGAAGCACTAAACAGTTGGGTAATGCATGTCAGCTGTCAGGAACAAAAGGCTTTCAACAGCTTCAAAACCCCCAAAGATATGCAAGCTCAGTATCTCCGTCTGATGTACACGTGCGCTGCTCCCCTTCGCTAAAGCTTTTCAGCTCAGCGTGACCTGGGTCCAGGCATGGTTTTGTACGGAAGAGCACAAAGAGGGGTCTCTGGGAGCACCCGCAGTAAGCCGTGGTGTCTTGCAGAACCCCAAAGTGAGATGTTCCTGTGTTTCACCATGACAGTGACATGCTTACTAAGCTGCCATCTGCAACACCTAGTAATCCTTTAACCTCCTTGTACTTTAATGCTGCTGACTCTAAACTCATCTGCACAAAATGTTAGACCTTGCAGGGCTACTTAGCCCCTTTGGCTTCCAGGGAAACACACAGATTAAAGAGCTAAAAAAAAAAACACAAAAAAAACCCAAAAAAACCAAAAAAAAAACCAACAAAAAAACCAACCCAAGTCTCCCCCCTCGTCCCTCAAGTACAAAAACTGCTGAAGATCTCAACCAGAAGAGAAGGATGGAGGTTGCAGCACACAGCAATACGTGCAGGTGTCCTTCGGCAGCCCGAGCACCACAAGCAGTAGGAAGGGGCTGCTTTGGATGAGGTGGGTGCCCACCTGCACCCAGGCATCCATCTCTGCTGGGTGCTACTCATGAAACCGGCCCCGGAGTCAAAGCCTGTAGTGCTTTTCACACCCATGATGGGTCCCTCAACAAAAGCTTGAGCATTGTTTCTTGGTTTTTCCAAGGTCTCTATCTTGTTCCCTCAGGAGCAAGAGAAAAAGCACGTAAAAAACTTGCAACAAGAGTCACCCCTGTGGCATCTGATGCCACTGGGAGGCAGGGATAAGTCACTGCATGGAATGGCTGCAATGGTGGGAACATGTCCAACGTGGGCATCATGCTTACATCATGAGCTCAAAGCATCATGTCATTAGAGAAAAGATATGCTCAAAGACAGATGCAGGATGGTGAGTCCAGGAGGTCCAACCACAGGACTAATGGGCAGGGAGCCCACCAAGAAGCAAGGGGCTGAGTGGCTCCGGGTCCTACAAGAAACGTGCCTAGTGCTCCCAAGTGAATGAGCTGGCATCTGTGCACCTCCTCATCCAGAAGTATTACCATAGAGGGGAAAAAAGCCTCCCCAAGAGTAGCATCTTCTGTCCTTCATCCCCCTCAGAAAGCTACCCTATGCTGGAAGACCAAATTGGAGAAAACAACAAGCACAGGTGGAGCTGACCCTAGCTGAGCCAACAGTGCCGTGGACGAGGTGAATATTTCAACGCGAACGATGTTCTTTGCAAACCTGGCACATTCACGTACTGCAAACAGCCTGCGCTTGCACTGCTCTGAAAGAAGAAATGTTTTGACGAACAGCCTAATCAGGCATGTCTCATTCCTGTTCTCCATCTTCCCATTAAGTAATAGGGTGAAAATATTCCCCGCAGAATGGAAATGGTCAGCTGGCAGGGGACGTGAATTACTCACCCTCCTCAGAGCATTTTCAATTTGGAGAAAGTGGCCTCTAACTCCTTTATCAACAGAGCAGATCACCCTTCTAGACAATTAAAGAAATCTCATCTGCTCAGTGAAGAAAGTTCATTTAGGTGGAATTCTCCTTGAAAAATATATTTATTCTTCTTGCTACACCAGACATTGCGTGCAGGAAACGCACCTCGTGGTGGGTACGCAGCATGGCTGCTCCCTTCCCATAAACCACCCAAATTTTGCAGATGATGCAAATGCCACGGTTAACTACATCTGCAATCCCCCACTGTTACCCCAACCCATGAGTTTTTTGCAAGGGACAGAAAGCAGCTGCTCTTCCCCAGCCTCCGTCCTGCTTTGGGAATGATTTATCACCAGCTGCACACACACCGTGAGCCTGGGCTGTTCATGCATTTGAAAGCAGCAGTTGTTAAAAAACATCTACATTTAAATGAGTTTCTCAATTTTGTCTTTTAGAGCTTCTTTTTTTATTAAAAAAAAAAATTGAGGAAAAAAGGGTTTTATGCAAGATTACACTTAAAGAGAAAAACAAAGGCGTGGAGAAAGCTGTTGCACGGCAGTCGCTTCTGCGCTCTATGTGATTTTTCCATCGGTACCCGGGTTTAAGTAGATGCCGCCAGCATTTGCTCAGCAGCAAAAACCATAAACTGCTATTTCTAACATACCACTGCTAGGGGGGAAAAAAAAAAAAAAAAGTCTTTCTGATATCACAGACTATTACAACTTTGCCAGGGGATGAAAAGAGATGAGAGGTCAAGGGCTTTTCTTGCAACCTACTTTAAAACAAGTATCTGGGGAGGGAGCGGTCAGGGAAACGCTGGAAGTGCTAAAGCAATAAAACACATTTAAAAATACTTTCTAAAACATATGAGATGGCTCAGGCTTCTTCACACATTAATTTGAAGCTTTAAATTACAGAAAAGAATAACGATGTTCAAAAGCTTACAGTTTCATCTTCAAGTTTCAGATGGAGGCTTTTATCTCCCTCTTTGTAATCCTTGATGATTTCGGCCGATCTCCAAACTTCATCAGGGTCAGGAATCCAAACCCTAGTGTACTGGAGAGTGAGGAGACAAAAAAAAAAAGAAAAAAAAGAAAAAGCTTAAACATAAGGAAACCTCAGGAAATTAAATCAGAAATAAATTAATTCACCATGGATACAATCCCACACTCACTGTAAAGTCAGTGCAGCTAAAACTAATTTATTTCAGAAAAAAAAAAAATTCTAATTTTAGGTCGTTAGGTAAATTATAGACCAGAAGTCTGATTTTCAATCAGACTTTCAATCAGGTTTCTCCTGGACAAGGTGTACACTGCTTTGTTACCAATCTGACAAAGCAGGGTAGGGTCTCAAGGTAAATGCGGAATTTAATTTTCCTCGGAAAAAAGGCAGCCTTCTAGAAGGTTTTGTGAAACAGCGCAATTCCCCCCAGCAGATCATAGACCAAAGCATATTTCTTTTGCAAAAAACAATGACAGATTCCTCCCTGTGGGGCAAGCCCTAACCCAAACCCATCACCATGGAGCCAAACGGGCAAAAGAAGACAACAAAACCAACTGTTGGCTTTGCAAACAGGCTTCAAAGCCCTGAAAAAAACGCTTAGATGCAAATTTTAACTTTTTTAGCACCTCCAAAGTTCAGGCCACCCTTATGCCTAAAGAGGAAGACCCAGAGATGTACTCGTACGGCCCAGTGCCTATGAAAGGACAAAACTCAAGAGCAAGCAGCACCACTCACACGTATCGAGATTATGGCGTTCCTCAGAGCCACAACACCTCCTGCTGATGAGATTTAATTTGCTTTTATGATCTCCACTCCACATGGGCTGCATAAAAGCATCCCTCCCACGCTGAGCAAGTAACTGCTGCTGTGCGGAGACCTCCAGTACTTGCTCTCAGGAGTCGGGACAAACACGTTGCAGACCCAGCAGTAACGCTGCAACCTCCAGGCATGAGTTTCCCTCACCCTCTACACCCATCTTTCTCTTTGCCAGAGCAGGTACCAGTTTCCCTGCTCATGAGGCTGCCACAGCATGGTCCTAAGAACTAGAAAGGACCCCAAATTGCTCCATCCCTGCAACAGGTCACCCCGAGCCAGGCTTTTGGTGTTGGAGATGGACCCATAAAGCCAGTCTGATGTTGGACTCAACCAGTCAACATAGAGTCAACAGGAACCCTTCAACAATCACTTATTCATTGGTATTTTTGGGAGCACATCCTCCTCCAACTCTTCCTGTTGACTGAAATAAGAACTGTATAAACTTATTCTTACACAAAACAGAAAGTGTGTGGGAGATCCCAACAAATCCAAGCAACATCAGCACCGTAGCATCACAGACGGTTTTGGCCCTCATCTTAAAACCAAACCCCCAGCACACAACAGCCAAATAAAGCTTGGAGCAGCCCAAGAGTTAAAGCAACAGAAGCCGTCTAACAGCCTTCTCAGCAATAGATTTTTATATGTATCACGTGTAATTATTTTTAGAGCTGCTCAATAGCTACAGCAGCAGGAACCCTTGGATGTTAATGGAGCTACACAAATATACCGCCAAAACAGCAGTTTTTATCAGAGAGGGGAAAAATATAAAATAAGTAAACAGGCTTTTCTCAGCACACCACCTCTAGCATCTCACAAGCCTTTGGTGCTTTCCCTGCCATGAGGAAGGGAGGTTGCCACGGGGAAGGGGCTGGTTTGGGACCCCCAACCCAGTCTCCCCTGTCCCATTCAGCAAGCAAGCATTCCAAGAGATGCAACATCTCTATAGCACGGCCAGAAGCCCCCTTTTGGCCGGACCATTAAAGGAGGAGTAGGTGCAGCTGGCAAGATGGCAATTCATCACTCTGCTTTCCTCACCTCCTGCATCTCGCCCCAGTTTCTCCAGGCTCCGACACGACAGGAAAGGTTTTACAGACCATTGTGGTGGCTCTCATCCCTCCTGCAAAGCACCTTGCCCACCTCTTCATCACCACCACTGTGGTTTCATCCTATGCCAGCTCCCTCCTGGTAGAAGAGAGATCAAATACGCTCTAGAAGTGCCCAAAATAGCCAGAGATCAGGATGTACCCAGCTCAAGGCAGCCTCAGAAACAAGACGTTGCTGGTCTGGGCTGCAGTTCTGTATATTCTCCACCTGCACATGGGGCTGGGCTGAGGCATGGACCCGTGCGGACAGATGGATGGAGAGAGGGGCATGTTGACCTCAAAGCAACCAAAAAACAGGGTGGTTCTTGTGAATACTTTGGTGGGTGAAATTTGGGTTCACCTCCAGCAGCAGCAAGAGGTCATGTCGGCCCCTCTCCGCAATTCATCGCTGACCATGGCCAGGAGCCATCTGATGCCCATATGAGATGTGGGAACAACTGAGGGAGGGTAGCAGCTCTCAACATCCACCGTCCAGGGACAGATTTGCAACCTGGTGGCGAAAGACTTGACATGCCATCAGCCATCCCAACCACAAAACTAGAGAGTTTTAACAATACAACTGATTCTCCAAGACTCTGTGGATACAGACATATGCAAGGGATCGCACAGCACAGAAGGCAATAAAACATCACTTTTTGCAAGGTCTCAGGAGCCCTGGAAGTAACTCATTTCCCGTCTGGGAGATCTGGAATGCAATCATTGCTCCAGCACAAGCACTCCCCACACCGAGCGCTTCCCATCCTGCTAAATAGCTGCAGGCTGTTAGGGAGAATAGGCTGTTATGAATGCATTTCCCCAAACGTCTATAATACCGTCCTCTCGTGCTTGCGTGCACACACACATCCAAAAAGGGGGCCACGATTTTTCTGTTGAGTATTTTCACCATCCTCCCCTCCTCGCTGTGCTCCAGCAGAGATGCAAGCCCTCCAGGCAAGGCAGGCTGCTACACAAACCCGCATCCAACCCTTCCCTCTCACCCATAAATCCCAAGTACGGCAAACCGTACAGCGCTGAAATAAAAGCACTTTGTCTTTCTTAGATCTATATGAGGGAGCTTTAATTAAAACCCACCGCGGCTTAGAGGCAGCCCACAGCGGGGGCACACCGGAGCGCCACGCGCACGTCGCCTGCCTTTCCTGCCTCCAGTTTCTGCAATCCGCTCCCTCCAAAGCGGCTTCGCACGCCGTACGTTTGCCAATTAAATTCACACTGACAAGAGCCACCAGGTCACCAAAACCACATCCCCAGGCAGGTACCCACCCAGGCAGGAGGAGAGCATCTCAGGGAATCTCTTCTTCCATCGTTTCAGCTCTAGCATAATTACTGCATTTCAGGTGCCATGTCCTGGCTTTGTGAGCTTTAAGAACCTCTTGATCTTCTGGAGGAGCTTGTTTGAAGGGAAAGGGCAGGCGGATCTGTCTCAAAGCCTCTGAGACCGGAGGATGAGCCTGATTTCAAGCTCAGGAGACACAACCCTGGGCAAATCACTTAACCTCCCGACACTCCAGTGTCACCATCCGGGAGGACAGAAGGAAAAGCTTTAATCCTCGAGGACACCTCTGAATGAGGTGTTAGCAGTAATGGGAAACAGCTCCACATGCTCAGTTCCTTGATAAAATTAAAAAGCCTGCTTTGTTTTGTTTCTTTTAAACCAGTTTCCCAATAAACCAAAGCAATTCAGGGCTTCCAAAGCATCTTGCATTATTCCACCCAGATTAAGCAGAAGCTTAATAAATTCAATCCCCACCTCCTGATTTGATTTAGATTTTAGCAGGCTGCTGCTGCAGATGCAGATTAAAACCAACATTAAATTACAAGAGGCAGGTTTTGTTTTGCTGTCTGAAAGCCCTCAGTGCCAGCCAAAGGCACTCCCAGCAAACTCCGGGTGATGTGCTCGGCGGATGCTCCATCGCAGCGGGAAGGGATGCTGGTCTGCACGGAGGGAGTTACATCTCTGTGTGCACAGTGTAAAATCTGCCACTAATTTAAGAAAAGGGTATAATCTTCCATTAAATTAAGAAAAAAAAAGTTTTAAAATTAGCCATCTCAGTTTAGTTTGAGCTGTTTGGTGGTTGAAACAGTCTTCGAGCAAGCTGGAAGTCAGCAAATCCATCTTTATTATTGCTTTTTAATCCTCTGAGTTATTTCAGGAATGGCAATACTCACAGCTGACCCTGGGAAGTTTTCATTGCTCCTGGGTCAAGGGCACTTTTCCAGGGGCGTTCTTCCAATGGGACCACAGCCAGAGGGAGAGGAGCAGGAGAAACCCCACAGTACCGGCAATACAACAGCACCAACTGCCTAGCAATTAGGAATTCGGTAATGAAGATTAAGATACTGATCGGATGACCAAGGTTCTTCCACACAGGGAAAGAAAAACTTCTGAAAGGACTTTAGTAGAAACCAGGGACTGTGATACACACCTTAAAAGATCAAAAGCGATCTCCACCTAAAAGAAATCTCCACATAAGAATGAGGTTGAGTTGGGACAAATATCTGTGTATTTTAATTCGTAAAGCAAATATACTTCTACTTTTTCCCCGTTGCAGAGGGCTTAGTGGCAACCTCATGTTCAAAGAAATAATACAGTCCAGTATTACTGGATGCTCTTGAAGAGGAAAAAAACCCATATATGAAAGAGGAAACAGCACAAGCTTCTGCCCTAGCTTCCCCAAGAATATTTACATTTATATATACAGCATCTGAACGGTTAAGCTGCTTACTCTGAAATAGTCCAGTAACTCTCCCTCAGTTCACACAAGCCATCTATTACTAAGATGAAAGTTTCCCCAAACTTTGCTTTTCCCAAGTAAAAGGGGTAAAATACAAGCTCTACCTTAAATCAAAAGAGGTCATACCAGACAGCACAATTCAGGGTTTGGATTACTTTTTTTTATTTCTTTCCCCTCTTTTTTTTTTTTTTTTTTTTGAAACCACTATGAAAGATAACTCCACAAAGATAATTTAAAGAAGGTCTTGAAGCAAAAAAAACCCCACACATAGGACTATCTTTGCAGCCACTGCGGATGCTCACAGCATCTCCTTCTGGCTCTGCACCAAAGCAAACGAACTTCAGGTCATTAATTTGCACAGTCTGTGAGTCCAGGGCTGAACCGGGGTGACCACCACGTGCATTTTTGCCCATCCATTGGCATTATGCCCCACAGCAGGCTCCCACGTCCCCTGTGATTAACAGGTGATTATTTATGGAGATACTTAGCTGTGCTCATTGTGCTGCTGCAAACCACCCTGTACATCGGCGCTGGGAAAAGCCACTCAATGGGTGCTGTCAGCAGGAAGGCATGGAAAGGCATGGCTCCCAGGGCTCTCCTGGATCCCTGACAGCCTTAAAAATCCCTTCTGCCCCACTTGGCAGTGACTCAGGAGAAAAATCTGCTTCACCCCTGACGCAGCAAGGCACAGGCAAGGTGCTTCGGCAGCAGGACAAAAACCTCTCTGTTAAGGGACTTGTGGGTCATTAACCTTTTTATCATCATTTACAATATTGAACATCAGGGCAGATGGCAAACCATAATCCCTCCTTTCCCATCCTCCAAATGAGATTTTCATCCCAGGAGTGATTTCTCCCCTGCCCGTCAGACAAGCAAAGCCCATATCTGGGTCAGAGCACCCCAAGCTGCGCCGTGACTCCGGGACCCACTGACCCCTGCATCTCACCCCAGGTTGGCATCTCCTTTTGCTGCCAGGTACCACTGGTCAGAAAACCCTCACAAGGGTCAGGAGGGGGATGGCAGAGGGTTTCACTGCTTGCTACAGAGCAGGGAGGGATGCTCCAGTGCTGAAAACACCTCTGTTGCCTAATTTCTGCAGCACCAGTACCCAGTGTTGGGACACCATGCATGAGCCCAGCATCCCCAGCAGGACCAGATGGCACCCACTCACAGCAAAGACCTCTAACAGGAAAAGAGCCACTTCTTCCTCACCATAAAAACCCAAAAAAAAAAAAAAGCTGAAAGGAGAGGTCATGACTGGCAAACCAAAACAACAAGGGACGCACACTACCCCAACATCATGCTCAATGGGTAGGGGGGGTGGAACAGAAAAAAACCAACACAAAACATATCATTTTGAGCTACAGAATGCAAGTGTTAACTTGCTGAGAGCGTTACATGCAAAGGGAAAGACAGTGGCACGCTGCAGAAGCATCTCTAATTACTCAACATGAGAATGAGCAATTTATATGTTTCCCAGAGCTGAAAAAAAAAAAAAAAAACCACACAAACCCAAACAGCCAGGGCCAAAGCAGATGAGCGTAATCTACTCCATGCTTGATATTCCCCATCCTCCTCATGCTATCAGCACAGAGATAGACCCATGGAAAGGGGACAAATGCACACCTACACCATGCCCCTGCCAAGGCAGGGCTCCTAAATTTTGGGGAGTAACTCCGTTCATCCCAGAACACTGCAGGAGTCTCTGGATTTGAGCCAGTAAAGTGCGTGTTTTGCTGATGCCTCCTAGGTACAGGGATATTTTCCTCCCCTCCGAAGAGCTGTCATGCTGATGGATGGCTCCACGTCTCCCACCAGCACTAAATCTGCTCTGTTTCTCTTTGCTGAATTTTATTCCCCTGCCCAAATTAATTCAGATGATGATTTGCATAAAGTGTCACAGCAGCCGAGCAGCACTCAGCTGCTCGGACAAGCAGCATCTGCAGCATTTATCCACCAGCTTGTCAGCGGCATTTCTAACGAAGGGGGGTTTAAAAGGCTTCAGTTCATCACTGCACCGGCCTCGTCTCACCGACGGCAGAGGTAAAACTGGCACCGAGCAGAACAGGGCTGCAGGTGAGCCCCAACACCAAGCGTGCCCCCACTATTTCTAGCCTGAAGGCTTTACTTTAATTAAATGTGATTTCCAGGACTAATCAATAGTCTCATATGTAACTAACAGCCAACTCGTGTCTTCTCATCTCCTCCCCTACCATTCCTTTGGCGGTATCTCAGCGACACTCGTTACTGCAGGCTTAATTAAGCTTGACGGGTTCAGCGTCAAGGTCTGGGGTGCACACATAGTCCCACTCTCGGGTGCAGCAATGGGGTGAAACAAAAAAAATCTCACTTGCAGTAACTCATTAGATGCTGCAAAACCAGGTGGAGCCCCAGGTGCTCTGGGACAGTGCAAACAAACCAGCCTGTCTTAAAATTTAGGGGGAAAACCAGTCCCTCCTGAGCTGGGGAGCAATCCCCTCCTAGGCTGTTGGACCGGGATTTGCTCTGGGCAGCGCAACAACTCTTGTGTATTTACTTTGCTCCTCTGTTCTTTCAGAAACAACAAAACCTCTCTGTCAGGGTCAACAAGACTTCACCCACAGGGGATGTGCATTATCGCTGCTAACGAACCATCTCACAGCAGCCCAAGATGTTAGAGAAGAGCTGTGTGCCTGTTTAACTCGAGCTGGCAGCGCTCGGGGTCTTGCTGTCCGCCTCCTTCTCCAGCGTTGCCTTTCCAGCCTCGCATCAGGTTGAAGACAGGAGCCCTTCACCTTTGCTTGCTCTGAAGCAGCACCAGCGAAGGCTGAGAGTTGGCAGGGCGATGCAGCGAGGAACCTGATGAAATCACAGGGTACCAGGCAGGGCTGCCCCTCCGCATGGCTACGTCTGGATTTAAAGCACGTGCTCTGCTGGAGGATCTGCTACAAACCCTGGCAAAGCCCCTCCAAAGCCTAATACTCACTAGCATTAGAGAGCTGCACCAAGAGACACCGGTCTGCTGGGTGGGAGACCTTTGTCCAGGTCCTGTCCCATCAAGCACCATCGAGGAGTAGGGGATCACCATCCCAATGAGCCACAGCAAGTGCCAAATTTCTCCTCCATCAGGCCCAGCTCAGCTCTACGAGATGCTCAACATCACCATCCAGTCTCTTCCACACTGCCAGAAAGCTGGATGCTCTGCAAACTCCCCAAACCCCTGCAGAGACCTTGGGGAACCACAAGAAGTCGGTGCTAAACCTAGATAATCGTGCACTTGACTTGCAGCTCCTCCTGGAAGAGCTGCAGGCATCCAGGCAGCAGCAGTTTGGAGCAGGGGGCTCAGCATCTCCTTCCCAGGCACCTCCCCTGCATCCAGCACCTACGGGATGCTCATAGCCACGCTCCAGCACCGCCCACCCAACCCAGCTCCTCCAGTGCTCGTTACCTCTTCTACCAAGGCATTGATCAAAAATTTGCCATGCTGCACAGGATCAAGAAAAAAAAAAAATCCTTGACCCGGTATCTAAGAGGAATCAGGATGAGCCCCATGGTCCTAACTCAGCCATGCAGCCAGTTTTTTTTATTGCAGTAACGGTTACTGGGGTTCTACAAACTTGGTTTTTTTACTTTTTTTAATTAAAAACCCCATGCAGGGGTCAAGTGTCTCTGCAGCATGACTTTTACCAAACAGCCTGTCATATTGCAAATGTTAAATCCTTCCAGGCTACTTTTTGCAAATCCCTGGTGACTGACATTAATTACCCTTCTCTCTAATTCTCAATTAATCAAAACCTTAAGCAGTGCTGCCGTGTAATCTTGTCTTTGCAGTCCTATTTTCCATCCAAACTCCATGCAAGCACCTTGATGAACACAGGCTGGATCCAAAACATGCTCAATATACACCATAAACATTTGATTATTAATAAAGTAATTTAAAAATGGCGTTTGGGTTTGAATTAAGCAGTTAAAACTGGCCTTTCACCCCAGCTTTTCACAGTCCCCTCTCGCAACGTAGCCTTGTGATGCTTTTGGGAAACTCATAAGCATGTCCACTCCCCAAGGCACTGACCGCCTTTCATTAAATGATTTATAGTAAAATAATCCTGGGAGGAGCTGGGCTCAGCAGCACAGGGTGCAAACCATGGCACGCAGCCAGCGGACACCAGGACTTTCAACTGGAAACGTTAAAAACAGTGGCTGCTTCCAGGCATTAACGGCGGTAACACAGGTGGCATCGATGGCACCACAAGCATCATCTGAAACTCGGAGTATGTACTGCCTCGCCCGCCGCTCGAGCGCTCAGCCATCCTCCTCACCGGGCACAGCCATGCCCAAACAGCATGGGCAAAAAAATCTACCTTTACTTGCAGAACCACCTCTCCACCAGACTGGATTTTCAACCTTATTAGAAAGAAGTAATTGGATTAATCAACCTGTACTGTTATCCCTCACCTCTTCAGAGCTCACGCGTTAAAAGCCCTCTCGGAGCATCACTCCGTGCATGTTTAACTCAAAGGGGTTTTGACCTGTAGCTGTATTTACGCCGTATTTCTTCTTCAGCGCTTTCTAAGCAAAGGGGTGTGCCGGAAAGGCCCTCAGGCCACCTTTGCATCCGTTTCATTGCTAAGCAACTGAAGGAAAACAAATTGATTACCGAGGATTTAAATAAGTAATATTTTACTGGTTGTAATTAAAAAATTCCAGCAATAAGGTTTGTTAGCAAGGAGAAATTAGATGCCTGGAGAATGGCACCAGCAGTCAAGAGGCAAAGCTGGAATAATTAAGTTTAATTAAGATATTTGAAGTGATGAACAAATATTCATACATCCCTATTTGCTTAGGAATGAGGGGGCAGAGAAAGGGTCTCCGGGAGGGAACGACTGCTCTTGCATTTTTGTTTCATTGCAGTAATTTCCAGGTCCTTGCGAACGTGATTTGTACCCGGCTCCGCTTCTCCCAGCACGTCCACACGCCAGACCCTGGATGCGCACTTATGTGATGAGTTACTCTGTAGTACTGCATACACTTTGTCTCTTCTCCCCAGTGAGACAAAGAAAATAAGCAAGGTTTTGCAATCGTTAAGCTGAAATCAGTTCAAAACACATCTCTGAGGAAACTCCAACAGGGGATCGTTTCCTTTTTAATATATAAAATGGAAGGTACAGGATGGGTAGGCAGTCAGCTCCCTATTGCCTTGTAACTTCAGCTGCCCAGCTAAAACACTGAGATTTTGGCTTTCCAGATCTTCCAGCACTGATATCCTGCAGCCTCTTATTTATACCACACAGCATCTCCCAGGAAAACCATCCCCAAATCCCACACAATTTCCCCTAATAAATGTAGAAGAGACAAAAGCTTAGACAAGGAAGGATGGAGCAAAAAGAAACACCTCCGTCAGCCCCTGAATTTTGAATTGCAGGAGGAGATTTGGGAAGCGATGCCATTAGCAAAACAGTGTTGAGTTCTGCGGGAAGGGCTCGATGAGAGAGATCAAAATGCAGAATGCCCAAGCAGAGGAAGGGTTGCAAGAAGGGCAACTGCACCCAGCTAAAATTTAAAAATAATAACAAACCAGAAAACACCACACCACCAAATGCATCTTTTCTAGCCTTCACCTTCCAGTTTGAATTCCTCCCCTGACTTGGCAACGTTCCCTGTGCGTTAGGCAAATCCAAGGTTATCTCTTCCCCTCGGAAGGGTGGATGCCTCAGCAGCACACGAACACATGCTCCCACGCAGACCAAACACAGCTGTCATGAAATATTGATGTGTCCACAGAAAAACACCCCAAACAGAAGGAGAAAGTCAAAACAAAAATAAATTTTTAAAAGCTATGAAAGGCACCAGGTGCTCTTTTTTTCTTCCCTGTTCCCATAACAGAGCCACTCTGTTGTGCTTCTCCTGGATCAACACACAGGACAACATCCATATCCCAACAGGACATGTGATAACTCATTTAAACATCCCCCTCCATGTTACAGCAGCATTTCTGTATTCCTCCCAGGCATTTCGCCCTACCTCTGGACACAATAACCCCAGTTCCCATCTAAAGGACGCACTTTCCTTGGGAAGGACATGTATTTATGGTCACCCTTCCGCCGATGTCACTTGCCTTGAAGCCATCGGGTCCCACCAGCGCAGCTTAAGGACTACAACCTGTTTCAACCAAAACTAGTTAAACCCACTCCTGCAATCAGTAGCAAGAGGAAAAAAAAATAAAGGATTATTAATTAGAAAGGCAGTAAAACAAATTAAAATCTACAAAAAGCAGAGAGATGCTGAAGCAACACATGTCCCTTCAGAGCTGCTCTTTCTTCCAGCTGTCTGCCCTTCCATCACCCCCTAGAAGGTCTTTTCCCCTGTCCCACGCTACGGAGAAATCGCAGTCTGCTGCTCCCTCCCAACAGCTAATGGGAAAACAGATTGCTGCAAGCCAAATGGCTGCAACTCAACAGGTGCAAGAAAAGAGATCATCCTCATCGACCTCCTCCTCAACAACAACATTGCATTTACAAAAAAACACTCAACCTTATGTTCTTCACAGGCGTCTCTTGTTAAGTCATGGCTGGTGAGGTGCCCACCAGCATCTTCAAGCACATGCCATGTTTGAAATTTGGACAGAAGCGAAAGGATTTGCTGGATGAATGCTCCTCATCCCATAAAAGATCTCAATATAAATGTGGATGTTCAACGGTTGAGTCAGAAGTGGTCATACCAACATAAACAAAACCTCAAGCAACGTTCAGGGCGTGCAACATGATGCAGTAGGCTGCAATATTTCTTTCCCCAGCCAACAAAATTTCTTGGGTACAGTCTTAGTAGTTTTCATTAACTGCTTAAAACTTGAGCTTTGAAGCTCTGTTCCCACACCTATCTGGTGCTAAATGCTGCACAAGCTCTGGAGCATTAAGCAAACACCAGTGCAGGAGATGGCCTCGCAGGATCTACACTGTGCAAGGAACTTGGCATCGTCTGAAAGCCAAAGGTACAGGCACACAATGGCACCAGACAAGGCACCACAGCCCCTTGGCACTGGCAGCACTGCCAGCACTGGGAAGGTGCTCAGGAGAGATCCCACCAAGGCATGATATATTTTTGGTGCCCATAAATAAATGGCACAGAGGTGCTCTTTGGAGGGACCAGCAGACAGTGCTCTTCCACATACGCCAAGCAGAAACAACTCCATTCCTCGACGACTACAGTTAATTAGTAATTTAGATTAAAGAGATGTTGCTGCTGTTATCCCCAACCAAACATGACTCACAGAGCTGTAATCCCAGAGCTTAACAAACGCAGAGTGAAACCTCCCAGTGCAACCTTAACCCTGCTTCTCACGACTGCAAAGTTGGAGGTAATTTAACCTTCAACTGGAACTTTCTAACTTACTGTCCCAAATCAAGCTAGTTTTTCAGACACACAACCACGGGCACCTCCTGGCTGTACAAGTGTCCCACCCCATGATGCCATCACCCAGTCTACTGAGAAGCGAAGTTCTGTTCATCACCTACAAGCATCAAGCATGACCATGAGATTAAACCGAAATTCATTATCAGAACTTCGGTTATTCTCTGTATGTGTCAAAACCACCTGGAGGAAGTGAAAAGGATTCCCTCGCCCAGCTGGGCGCGGCTGGAGAGACAAGGGTCACTTCTCTACCACTTTCGTCACACAGAAGCCATGCTTTCCTAGGTGACATCAGAAATAACCCAAGTAGGACTACGCTTCGAGCACAATTATATGCCTTTACTCAAACAATAGGTATTTAATGTGAAATTTCTGATAAATTCAGGGCAGTACTTCAGTAGAAATTCTGAGAAAAGGGTTACTTTTATTTAATATATACTTACAAAACAAAGCCACAAGAGTAGGAATTAGAATTTGGAGTGATTTTTTTCATCAGCTTACCAGGTCAGAAGAGCCATAATTCAAGCTTTCAGACCACCTCAGGTGGGCAGGCAGAGCTTGGGGACAATCAGAGGGGACAGTGACCTCACTGAGACAGCATCAAGAACCCAAAGCATGTGGGAAAAGTGCAGAATTATCCAAATGCAGCTGAACAGATGAAAGGGGTTTCCATCACAACCCAAGCTTCTCCACTTGAGCCACCTCCCTCTTTCCCTAAAACCACAAAGGTATCGCCGATACCCATCTCTCCAGAAATTTCAGAATCTCAGATGCAAGTCTAAGTCACCATAATTACTGGAATATAATTCATGACAATAAAGCATAGCAAACTTAGGTATGGGACGTTTAAGGAATGAAATAACCTCAAATCAATGACTTGATAAATACAATAGTCATCAAGATTCAATTTTGATTTAAAAAAAAAAAGTATTACCTTTGCATCTTTTCCTCAATACCCTGGGAGATGAGCAGTGCATAGGTGTTTTCCAAATGTAAGACCATGCCCGTCCTCCTCACCTCCTCCACCCACAGCCAAGCAGACTGCCAAACACCATTTCAGTTTTCCTCCTCCGCGGGCAGCACTCATCCTGCTGCTCCCCAATAAGCCAGGTCTCCCTGCAAGGACGACAGCAAGCTCTCCCCTGTCCTCCCTGTATCACATTTGCAAAATGAGGTAATTTCCAGACGCAAAGCTGAAGGACGATCCCGGCATTAACTAAACCACGCTGGAAAGCCACAGGCCAAGCAACCCTGCAGAGCAAAACCAGCCCAGCCCGATGCGCAGGGGACCTGCTGGTCACTCCTGTTGATTTCCCTTGCTGCTTTCAATCACTCCTCTATAGAGATGGAATAGAAGTCCCCATATTTCCACACTCCCTCCCGCTGACGGCATTTCCAGCCATGGGAATGTGGATCTGAGCTCTAGCCTAATGCATTATGGAGAAGCCACCTCAAAACACAACGCTGCCCCAGTCTTGGCAAGGTCTGCACAGATAGCACCGATGGCCCCAGCAATGCAGGAGCGGGGGACAACGTGGCTGTCACTGATGGGCACGGCACAGCACAGGCATGAGCCGAGCTCGTTTCGGCTGCCAGTGCTGACGTCCCGGTGAGAAATCCCAGGGGACTGGTTTTCACAACGGCTCTTTTCACAGGAAAGCAGCTTAACCTGTTTAAAGGTTATTTTAGCCCGCTCTCAGAGGTTTTCCCTCAGTCTGCTACCACCCAAGCACCGTCAGAAGACTGGGCTTCATTTGAAAAGAAAAAAACCAAACCTCAGCATCCTCTACAGCCGGTTTCCAGCCAGAAACACCAGCTGGGAAAGCTCACGAGCTGGGATTTCTCTGCTTTTCCGACACTTCTGAACCGCCTTCAGGATCTGCATGCACAGGAGCAAGCCCACATCTCGTTTTGCACTGACACTGGGGAAAACAAAGCAAATCTCTCCCTGTCACGAAACAAAAGGAAAGGAGCTGCTCCAGTAGCTAGGCAGACTACAGCAGTTCAGTTTTATGACCAGTCCTAATACGTGCTTTATCGCTACAGTAAATACCCCCAGCGTCACACGGTCCACTGCAGAAATCAACCCGAGAAACTGCCTAAATCCCCCAAAGTGGGCACGTGGAAGGGCTGTGTAACACAAGCACAGAGGTCAGCAACTGCTAGCCCCGTGCAGGGGAGCTCTAATTCGGGAGGCCCACAGCATCCTGATGGAAGGGAGAGGTCCTCAGGGAGGCTCGTGCCTGGTGGGAAGGACACTGCTCCAGCGGGCAGTTGCAGGACATCCACACCAGCATCAGCAACATCTGGTAACTGAAGGGACACATCAAGATTTCACGTGTCACTTCAGCCCCACAAATACTCAAGGCCATAACCATATTTTCACACCTGCCCTGGCTGCCTACATTCTGCGCAATCAAGAAAACATTTATGGGATGAAGGAGGCCCTGTCCACACTCTCACTGCAGGTTTATTACCAGAGCACAAGATCTACACGTGCTTCTCTGGTGGCTTCAGCTTTTCTTAAGCTCTGCCTGGAAATTAAGGGTGAAAAAAGCCAAGTCTCCATTTCTAACTGGCCTGCTTCCATAAAACAACTTAAACAACATCAGTAAAACCCAGCTCAGCCATCTAACACAAATCCCTTGGATGGGCACTGGGACTCCCAGGAGACTCCTCCAAGCCTGAATCACGAATGCTGGATGGCTGTGTTAACATGGCAGCCAACTTTTAAAGGAGATCTAAATTACGTACAAAACCTGTAAGAGACAAGGGTCAACACTGTTTATGGGGTTAAAGCAGGTAAGGCAGATGCAGCCAGGGCCTCTCCCATTTCTTGGGATGTTCCAAAGGCTGTTCAGCCTGGAAATTACGAGCCATGGTTCAGATCTGCCTTCATCTCCAGCATGTCCAGCTGCCCGGCTGGCTCCTTCAGGCTTCGGCCACTGCTATTTGCTCTGTCCTGACTTGCTAAATTACAAACATTCTGTGTGAGCACGCACAGCAGAGCAAAGTCCTTCCAAAACAGCCTCTTTCTTCCCAGCTAAATTAACTATATTGACGTTTAGCCTGATGGCAGGACAAGTTTGTCCAGATACCAGATATATTTTAGCTCTTCCCAACTTTCCAGCTGATTCCCAGGCATGTGAGAGTGAGCAGACAGGCATCAGCATCACCGGTGCTACCAGAAACAGCAAGACCACCTTCCTGCCCAACCGGGTACCATCACTCCTGAGTCACCCAAAGATCACACAAGCTCACAGCATCACACTTGACTTCAATCAGAGCTTCAACATCCGCTGCTAATGCTTCAGAAATTCCACTGAGTATTTCACGCAACGACGATTTGCAGTTCAGAACACCTGTGAATATCCCGGTGACCAATTCACCAAACACCCAGAGGTATGCACCAAGGAAATGGATTTATCTAGACAAGCACCAAGGCTGCATATCTTCCAGCCACCACTGTAAGTACATGTAGAAGTAGTGTTTACCAACAAAGATGCACTCAAAAAAAACTGTCGGCCTACTGGCTTCCAAGTTTAAAGGTAGAAGAAGCAAGACTTTAACGCTTATTATAACGCGGCTCTTAAAATAAGAGAATTTGGGGAACTGCTCAGGTGAGAAGAGTGAGTTTTTTGCTGTGGAAGAAGAGCAAAGTAGTCCATGGCTGCAGGCAAAAATAGAGCATTAAAAACCACCTACAGCGGAATGATCGCTCAAAAGGTTGTTTTCAAAAATAACACTAAAAGGTTGAAACTTGGATCCCCTTCCATAAACCAGGAAGGGTTCCAGCGCATCCCTAGGATGGAGTTTTTCCCCAAAAAACACTGCCCATGCAGCACAGCACATCTTCCCGCTGTCAGGTTGGCTCTGACACTGCTCCATCACATTGGACATTCACACCAGCACAGCAAATTGCAGGACGCAGGCAGAGATTAGCTCCAGCATGAAATTAAGAGAGAAGTTCTGTTGCTATACTCTGGAAGGATTACAAAGCTAGTTTTAATATGAGGTTGTAAGAAATTTTAAGTTGTTTTTGCTCAGCTCATCTGGCTGCAAAGATGAACCCTTTCACAAAGAAAACAGCTACAACAAGTTGCTTGACAGAACTTGCAGCACTGAAAATTATATGGTAACTACTTAAAGAATGCCCTCTTTTGTTGTCTTTGAAGAAAAAGTTTATGTGCCTACAAATGTAAGCATCAGGTTTGGCTTTCTCACAATTCTACATCATCACAGTGCTACACCTCTCCAGTTTTTGTTGCTGTTGCCCAGAAGCCCCCAATAACCCAGGAACAGGGATGAACTACATATAAGATTTGCGGTACGAAGAAAAACACAGAAACCTGGCTTTATGGATTAATATTCTTCTGTCCTTATGTACTTAAGATGCACTTCATCGGGTGGACACCTTCCTGAGGTGGGAGACTCGAGGCAGGCTCCCATACCAGGTTCCTCATTCCACACTGGTCACCAACAGCTGGACCACAGCCACACCGTGATGGACCACAGCTCCCAACACCCCACCCCCCCATCACATCACTCATCAGCCACCCTCTGTGCCCAAGGGAGCATCCCGAAGGTGACAGGCACCTGCAGCCCAGGGACAGCAACCTCTGGACAACAGAGATTTGTTGAAAACCAGTTAATGCCAGCATTTTATTTTCCTAAAAAAAAAAAAAGAAAAATAAAAAAAAAAAATTTAAAATAGAACCAGAAAGCAAACCCATCCTGAACCTGGGAAAGGGTCAGCACAATAAAATAAAATCTAAAAACTGTAAATAAGAATTAATCATTTCTAACCTACGAATGTTTCCCCCTCCCCCACCACGTAACGCAATCTCTATTGTCTGAAAAGCGTTTATCCGAAAGTGGGTCATGTCTCCTGGCATTACTAAACCTTCCCAAATTTCCCCTGATTAGTCAAACGCAATATCCTTTCTGACATCTGAGTGACTGAGGTAGAGTGTAATGCCATTTTTCCCCTGAATGAGCTACATCAAAGAGGGCTACAAATTGAGAAATGGCACGACGGATAAAATAGTTGCCAACAGATTGTCCTCAAAATATTACCGAGGAAAATTAAAGTGTTTTGTTGGAAGATTTTTTCCTTTAGAAACATTCAGCCTTTACAAGCAACTGCCTTCAGAGCTGCTAAAATCACAAAACCTCACCAACTTATGAGCTGCGTGGTCCGACAGCTAAACACACTTCTGCGTACTAAACACCCGAGATTTTCTACCACCCTCTTCATGCAGGGACACCAAAAACCATCGTGCTGGAGATCAGAGACAGCCTACATTTGGGTAATACCTCACAAATGATTGAATATTAAAGCAGAGTCATCTGAGACTAAAAAGGGGGAAAAAAAAAAAACAGTAAACCTGCTAGTCAGAAAAGTAAACACCATTTAAAATAGGGATATAAGAGCAAGTAGTAGCTCAGGCATGATTTTTAACAAAAGGGTTCAAAAATATCATCGTTTGGAGCAAAAGGATGCCAGGACGCTGGGAGGATGCTCTGCCAGGACAAGCGCTGTCCCGGGGACTGGAGCTGGGGCTGAGCTGCCTCCTCACTGGAAAAGAGTTGGGGCTCCCAAGTATTCATCGGGTCAGCGATTAGATGGGATTCGGGTAAAGTTCAGCAAGTAACAGCAGAGTTTGCGTTCTGCTGATTCACTTCACGTGACCTTCGGGTGCTGAAACTTTGTACCAGAGCAAAGACTGCCAGGAGACAGCACTTTTTTCAGTCAAAAAAAAAAAAAAAAAATTTAAAAAAAATAAAACAGTAAAAGCTTGGAGAATTTACAGACTTTTTGGCACTACCAAATAAAATACTCTACTTCGGGAACATATTTTTTAAAAAGACATATGGATTTCTGCCACACACCATTCCTTGGACAAAAAGAGGGGCCCCAGGGAGGCTGTGTTTGGGTGAGAACAGCAGTTTTTCTGCCCAGTGCTGGACTTTGGGATGCAAACACCGGTGCAGCAGTGCTTGGGGAGGAAAAAGCCTGCTCACGGCTTGTTCTTCGGAGACCGCAAGGAGTCGCGCAGCCTCAGCCATCTCATCTTCTCCAGCATGGACCGTCAGGTGCTAAAAGGCAAATTCAAGCAAGTTTTGTTCCTAAAGATGATTTAAACCCACCTTGAGGGTTGAGCAAATGGATGTTTCTGGTTTCTCAAAGCTGGTCTGGCATCACGGGGATGGTCCCCGCGCTCCCACATACCAGGGAGGGATTTCCCCAAAATAAATGAGTGCGAGCACAGCCATCACTCACCAAAACAGCGGCGACGAGCGTGAAGCGTGAAAGGATGAAGATTAGCTCTGACAGCCTGAACTCCGAGTTTATTTTGGCACGACGAGAGCGCACAGGGCTTCAAAGCAGCTCCCAGCAAGCAAGCAAGGGGCCAGGTGGCAGCAGTGCCACAAGGCTGAAATCCACAGCCATCCCTGCCACCAGTTGCACCCAAAGCACCAGCCCTTTATTTCACCTCAATCACCATTATCTCCTGAATTCAGACTCGTGTGCTTAAGGCACCTAGGTGGTTCTTCTTCTTTTCCTCTCTCTTCTTTTTCTTATTTTTCCCCTTCTTTTTCTCTTTTTTTTCCTCCCTTCTCCTCCTTATTTTTTAAATAAAGAAAGGATTTTATTTAAGAGCTCTGCCTCCATCCTCCACAGCAGGGTAAACGAAGCATAAGCATCCATTTCACCACTATGCACACGGAAGAACGAGTTCTCATCTTGCTAGGGCACGTTCCAAACAAAACTGAAGGCTTAAAAAGGAAAATAAAAAAGAAAGCAAGAAGGAGGAAAGCAGAGCAAGAGATTTCAAACCTGGTGTTTCTCGGCTCTACAGAAGCAAGCCATGACTTTCCTATCTCTCTGGTCAGGGTCTTCATAATGCCCATGGCCGTAAAACACGTGCTGCAGGAGAGCCAAGGGCAAATCCAGCTCAAACTCCCTCACCTAGGGATCTCGGTCCCCTGAAAGCCATCCAGCTACCAACAACACATCCTGAGCTCCACTTCAACGCATCACAGCCAGACGGGAGAGGAAAAGCAAATTGCATCTCTGCAATGCCAGAATATGGGGGAGAAAACCCCAATATTTGGAGTAGGGAAGATCCCGCAGATGCCCCTAAGGGCAGCTCTCCAGCAGCCCCTGGGTGAGATGTCCACACCCTGAGCAGACACGGACCCTCTTCTCCTGCACTGCCACCTTGTCTCTAAAACAGTACGCATGGTCCTACCAGGAGAGGTGGGACCAGTTCAAGATCACAGTAGTTCAGTAGTGCCACCTCCAGCTCTCCATCCTCACCCCACCAGGAGATTAAGTGTCCTTGACCGAGACCCACACTGTCCCCAAAGCACTTGGTGGTTATCGCTCCTCCTCCCCAGCTGGACATCACACTTGGCGCCCAAAAACCAGCAATACCTGCAGCACCCATGTTATCAAAGCTCAAAGTAATTAAGAAGCGTAAATCCATGGGGGAGTTACTCAGCTTAATTAGAATGAAAATGATAGCTTCCATCATCTCAGCATCTCTACATCCACTTGCTACCTTGAGATACACTTACGCTGACTTTCTGCTTGCTTGGGGCGCAGCACTAACGACCAGCTCTGCAGCAGGCATGGGGATCAGATTTTTAATTTTTTTTTTTAAACAGTTTTCAACATTTATTTGTTAAGACACATGTCAGCGGCCCCAGCTGCCCACTCATGTCCAGCCTGCTTGGGGATTTGGCAGCTGGAGGTTTGCCTGAGCGGCCTGAAATTGTCCCTGTGGGGCTTTCAGAAGAAACGAGGCATTCCTATCACCGTCTCCCATGATTTTTAAAAGCCATCTTTAAATGTATTAAGGGTCTTTTTATTCTTTGAAGAGTGGTGACTCACCAGGACACATCCCGGAGATGTAACCTGTCATTTTGATAAGTACTGGCCGTGACGCATTTGCAACACATCCTGCTCCCAACAGCCCTGTAAATGGTGGTTAGCACATCCTCCCGGCACCTCACACCTCGGCAGGACTATCGTAAGGCAGCTTGGGCGATGACTCACGGGAAGGGTGAAGGTATGGATCATAAGCGCCGGCTCTGCACCTTAGTGGAGCCACCAAGGGAAACGTGTCCCTTCATGGAGGCCACCAGCCCTGCAGGGCTGCCCGTGGTTCAGCAGGATGGGAAGCGGTCATGAGCTGAAAGGGCTGGTCAACCTCAAGCATGGAGAAGATATGTTCTCAGGGAATAGCTAAGCCAGAGACACGTGGCAAACAAAAACTCATAGGGAGGATGGATGAAAGTCAACGGGAACACCCAAATGGCAGGATGGGCAGAGTACACATCTCCTATTGAGGAGCCCAACAACACAAGCACCAAATACCTGGTGCACACCAACAAACAACACAAAACCACCCACTGGTACCACCACCAATGCCCATACGGAAACATCAAACTGAAGGAGGCGGCAATGGCCATGCATTAAGGAGGACATGGCCAGGATATCCTACAAACCTGCCCTGCACCATAAATAGAGTTGGAGAGGGCAGCAAGACATGTTACACGGCATCGTTGGTGATCGGCTGTAATTGCCAGAGCAGGGTCCGAACGCTCTAACAGCACCACCAGCTTCAGGCAGATAAGCGCAGGGTACTAAAAGTCAGTACTAAAAACCTGCTCATGGAGAAGAAAATAAATAAACAAACTCAAAAAAAAACCAAAAAAAAACAAATAGGATTTGGTTAAAAGCAGTGAAGGATGGTGGCATGGCAGGTTGGGTGCACACGCTGCTGGTGGAGCTGCACCACCATTGCACCACCCTGCACCAAGCAGAAATTTTGGGGCTACACTCTGCAATATTACATTCCTCATAGTAAGGGTTTACAGACCTACACTCATTACAGTTCTTGTGGGCCTCTAGTCCAGCCTTTGACATGTTTAACCCATTCCCATGACTCACAGGTTTCCGTCAGCTGGAGAAGACTTTGGACACGGGCAAATCAAGGGCAAAAAGGAGAGCATAGTTAGAGAAAAGTTCACATTTCCAGGCTGTGGGCTCTTCCCTGCAGCTATGTTCTCCTCCAAACCCTTTGGATACCACAGGAAAGGCAAAGAGCAGAACTACCAAATCCCTTCATCGCTTCATTAGCAAAACTGATGAGCTTACCATGACCTGAGTATCATGTTGAAGAGCATTCAAAAGAGGAAGGCCATGTGAAACCCATCACCCACCAACCCCCAGTCCTCCTCAGCCCTGCTACAATCTCCGACGGGTCTCTGCTCATTTCTGGAGGACCAGGCTAATTCAAAACCGAACCGAACCTCACGAGATGTGTCTTGGAGCAGGCCAGAGGCATACGAGGACAACTGCTTTACGCAACCAACTCGAGACACAGAAAGCTCACGGCGATTTTCTTTTTCCGGTTTTGCTAAATAGCGCATTCCTTGCTAAAACATTTTGCAAACATTACAGGTGTCTGCCAAAGCTTGGGGTCTTGCTGCAACAAAACCAGTCATTTTCCCGACCTGAATTGTAGTTCATGCTGATATTTCTTTAACCACTGCGAAATGCCTCTGTTTGCAGAACAGGTCAAAGAGCAGACAATAACACCACACACACACAAAGAAAAAAAAAAAAAAATAAATGAAACAACCCACACCACCAAAACACTCAGGGCTTCACCTACGCTACCTGCTATTTATTATACTGTCAGCTAACTCAGAATGTCCAAAGTCCACCTTCACGCTAAAGTTAGACTACTCATGTGGTTTCCTTCCCGGACAACTATCGCAGTAAGGCAACACTGCACCTTTCTTTAGCCACAACTACAAACTGACTGGCCTGTAAATTAAAAGTCCAACATGTCCAGAACTGCATTGCGCTACAGTAACCAAGATCACCTTCAAATATAAATTTATTTGAAATATGAACACACGTAGGCTTTTTCCTTGGTCATCAGAAGAGATGCACGCGTTCACCTTCAGGGTCATTATTTTCCACTCCTTGTTATTGGCAGCAGAGAAGAATAACGAAGCAAAAATCCACCACTGTAAATACATTCCTCAACAGCAGCCAGGCTGCCTGTGACAAAATACCCTCATTTAAACTTCTTCCTCAGGGCAAAAAAAGGAGTAGGACCAACTCATCCTATCCCACCCCACAAGACTGGCAGAAGCCATGTGTTGCCCCAGGTCTGGACCCACTGCCGTCCCCCAGGATTCCATCCCTCACCCCGGAGTTAACCCAGCAAACTGCGTGCGTTGGGATTCTGCCTGTGATTTTACACCCTTAAAGCAATATCAGGGCAGGAATACTTAAAAATAACTTTTTAAAAAGGGCAGGTTGACTAACCCCAACCAGCACGAGGGCATAAAGTGGAAATCAGGCTAATTAAGCCCTGCCAGAGACATTCCCAGGGCTGCGCCCCAGCACCTGCACCAAGCTCAGTGGCTCTTATCGAATCTCAGCACAAACAATGTTAAATGCACAACCGAGATGAACAATTGCAGAGACAGAAAAAAAAAAAAAACAAAAATGGTTACTTTCACAGCACAAAGCCCCCAGAGCAGTGTGCCCTGCAGCGGGACGTCCATCAGCACAGCACCAGGAGAGCAAGGGGCAAACCGTGCCCATCTTCCGCCCATCGAGGGAGGGAGATGCCCACAAAGCCACCAGCACCCTTCTCTCATCTCCCTGCCTTCTCCTCAAGGCCATATAACTGGTGGATTGAACGGCACGGAAACCCTCAAGTTCTCCTCCGCTTTTCTCTCCTCCGTGCCATCCCAGCAACGCTGAGGAGGTCCCCGAGCTGCTGCAGAGGTGGCCATGCCCTTGGCACGGTTCTCAGCTGCAGAGAGCCGGCTGGAGCAATCGTATTTTACATCTCAATGATTTTTCTCTCCGTGGCTGCAGCTAATAACGAGGCAGGATCAGGAGGAGACCAGAGATGCCAACGGATCCGGCTCCTTCAGCAAGATGGCCTCATCTTCAAATAAAAATTCCAGCATGGCCTCTGCGCTGTCCCTGTGCTTTGTGGCATGACCCTGACATGTTTTCATAATCTAAAAAAAAAAAAAAAAAAAAAAGAAATAAAACAAAAAAAAAAACCACCCAAAGCCTTCAAGTATAACCTGCTTTCCTAACAGTACTTGCAAACAGCAGAGGCAGAAGTTCAGGAGGTCTGCATCCCTAACAGCTCCGCAGCAGAGACCTCAAGGATGTCCCGGAACTGATTCCCAAACTTTCCCGGTCCCCCACACTTATTCCCAGAAATTTTTCTCTACTCAATATACAGAAAATCTTCTCTGCTCCTTCCCAGCTGATCCTCAATCCCAAACCAGCACGCAGGCAGCCGCTAAGGACAAATCCTCCCTGAGCCCTGAAGCACAACTCATTTTCAGAAAGGTTTTATGCCAGAAGGTTTACACCAATTCATTGATCAACCAGTGTGTGATCACACTGGCAGTATTTATTTGCTTTTGAAAAGTTTCTCCCCAGAGTCAGAAACCATGAATCCATTCCAGCTACTTTTTATTTAATACAACTTTAAATGAAAACCAGAGAGCTTCTAGCCATTAGGAGAGGATTTTTTAATGCATTAAGTTCTATCGTCTACTAAAGAATACTTGGCAGATAACAGTCACTTCGTACGATGGGAGGGGGAAAAAAAAATTAAAAAGGAAATAAATATCCTGGTTTCTTACTCATCCAGAGCTTGCAAACCTTCTGAAGAGTGTATCTCGAGCTGCACGACGCCCCAGGAGCGGAAAGGCACAGCTCACTCCCCAGCCTGGCTGAAGCACTATTTTGTACGAGGTTCAGAGGCTACGCTTAAATCAACAATTAACATATTCTAAGGACCTTTAAGAGAACAGATCACCCAGAAGCAATAGCAATTATATTTCTTTTAGTAACAGGAAGAGCTTCACCTTACAATAATGAAGACTGGCCATGCAAACAAGCTTAATCTCGGGTTTTAACACTGCAAACCAAACTGTTGCTGGAGATGGCGTCTTCAGGGGCGCTGTCCTCCCTCCATCGCGCTCAGCACCCAGCCCAGCGGAGCTGAGCGTCCCCGTTATCTCATTACAGAGTAATGCTGGCATCTCACGGGCTTACAGGGATTGGGCTGCAGCCATCTCGGCTGTCATTTAGCTGCATCAGCAACAGGTTTCTTTGGAGGGCTCTGGCTGGAGAGGAAGGAAAGAGCATTGCGCACAGGGAGCTGCCTCCTGCTTCAGATAAACAGGGTTTGGGAAAGTCCCGTGCCCACTTCCAACCAGTTTGGCCGGGCAGCGCTGCAGCCGGGCACATCCCACCGCTGCCACGCTCTAGCAGGAGCCCCAGGGACGTGGCAGGAGCAGGGGCAGCCCCAGGCAGCTTTAGGAAGGTGACTGGGTGATACACAATTTAGGGAAAGCTCCACCAGTTCACCACCTGGAACAGGTTTTTGGAACAGGGAGTCCTTGGTCTCCTGCCTCCCCTACTCCTCTTGCACACACTGGTGCCAGGAGCTCCAGGACCACATCTGCAGCCTTTACCAGACAGCTCCTCTTCTGCTGGGACACAGCTCCTCTTCTGCCCGTTCTCACACTAAACTCCTGTTTGTTTCTGCAACAAAATAAAATCCACAGCCAGATAACTCCACAGTCCCCAGGTACCGCACCAGGAGTGGAAGAATATTATAATGGTCTCCCCGTAACTACTTACCCAAGTGGAGCTCTATGTGCTTGAAGGCTGATGCAGTTTTGGAACTGCTCCTCACGTTCATAATTAGGCACAGATCTTAATTATCTTGTCTGATGGGGGTTATTAAACACCCGTCATCCCTGCTCTTAAAGGGGCACAGGTGAGGTATGACATGCAGAGGGCCTCCACCAACTGCTGGCCTTTCCAGGATGGGTTCCTCTCCAGTTCAAGTGCTCCTCAGGGCAGTGCTGAGTCCAACACAGCAAAGTCATTTGCACAGCTTAACAAGCATGAACTCAAGCACCAAGCAAATACTACGTGTCCCACAAGGTCCCAAGAGGAAGTTAAGGGCTCTCTATACAACACCCAGTAGCTCCCATCGCAGCCCAGCACAAAGGAGAGGCGGGACGACCCCGAGAAGTCCCACCCGGCTGCTCTGAAGCGGCTCCCCAGCAGTTTCCCTCCTCCCGGTTCAAGCAGGAGGCAGAAGGACTCCAAGGGAGGTACTGCTGTGGTTGTGCCAACGCAATACCGTGCATCAGATCGATAGGCTTTTAGCAAGCCGGTTGTATTGATTCCAGCAGGCTGGATCACTCACCTTTCTTCCCTCTGCATCCTCCCTCGAAAAGCCTCATCCCCATTCTGCTGCTAAGGTGATCCAGGAGGCCCCACCTCTGCACTTGGTAAGTCATCTCCTGCACCTTAACACCCCCTCCAAAGCTCTCCTGTGCTTTTACCCCTCGTTTCCTCTGATTGCCCCACGTTATCCGTTAACACATCTTCTGGTAGCGATGCACAGACAGTGCAACGAACGGCTTGGCACAGGGCAGCCCTTTGCAGCAAGTTGTCTTCTCCCCACCATACGAGCTACGGGGCCAAACGCCAGCATCCACGTAGAGGTGATGTTCAGGCAGGAGCTGGGACCTTCCTTTATGCTTGCCAAGAGCAGGCTAGAGAGCAACACATCTGCTGTGTCCTGGGGACCTCCATCAGCAACTCGCACCCTCAGGCTCAGCATCTAAAGGTTGTTGGGTTTTTTTTTTTTTTAAAGCCTTCTTTGCTCCTTTTCTTATATTCTCAAAGTCATAGAAAACATTTTCCTGCTGCTTCAAAGCCCAGAGCTGGCACAGAGGCTCCATGCAGAAGACGACCCAGCAGGACAGCCCTAAATTTCACTGGAACACCAGTGCCCAGGCCAACCATGACCCATACGGGTTCAAAACATCCCCACAAGACAGACGGACGCCAGCAGAAGAGGCAGCGGTGAAACAACAGCTCTCCCCAAGAATCTTCACCGTTATTAAAAATAAATTAAAAATGAATGATACGAACAGATTGTCACCAAATCCCCATCGCTTCCTAGATGCCTCATCAAAGAGTGCCTAGAAAGCAACAAGGTCACAAGCAATGCTCCAGCAGGCATCGGATACCCTTTAGGTATAAACCTAATCAAGTCAGCATAAAACATGACACAGGTTAATTACCTGACCATCGAGTTAAGAATCAATTACCCTGGTTGTTACAACCAGCCCATAGACAGGGGTAACACAGCACCTGCAGCCAGCCTGCCCCTTCCCCAGGGACGCTTGCCATCGCATCCACGCACTCATCCAACAAGATGCTGCGGTCAGCATGTCAGAGTTCAGCCACAGCTTTCCTCGTGCTCCCCTTCAGATTTTCCAAGGGGAAAAAAAAAAGGGTTTCCAAACCCGAGACTTTGCTTTTGAAGCACTCCTGAGAAGGACGGGGGTCAGCCCACTCATGGACAGCCCTGCTCTGTCCAGAGGAGCTTCTTAAATCTCCACAGGTTCAAAGGAGGAGCTGCCAGATTCACACTTCATCCTGCATCCGTTTGATATCAACGGCCAAAAAAACAAGCGACAACCCCCAATATTACATAAAAGCTGTCCACAAAATGAGTTACAGAAGCAGAAATCTGCAGAAAAGTTAAGCTTGGGAGACTGGCATGGAGACAAAAAGTGGTTCCTTGAGAGGGTCGGTCCCAGTCTGGCAACATCACCACACTGACTAGGGGTCACAGAAAGAATTTGAAACACTAAAATTTTCATTATTACAGCAGATGATGCTGGCACTTTACAGTCTTTCAGTAAAAAGAGTTCTGAAGCCAAGCACTTTTCTTGATGAGCCCCTGGTAGCGTTACTGACAGCTTTTACTAAGCACATCCCGTGGATCCCAGCTGCCTGCAGCACTCAGGAAGCTGTGGAGCACAGGGAAAGAGCTCTCCCCATAACCAGTTACTGCTCCGTACTGGGTGCATACCCCACTGTGCGCAAGGAGCTCTTTCATCGGGCCAAGTCAATCGGCAAAGATTTCTACGGACACAAACCTCTCGCCAGGAAGGGCGTAGAAACCCCCAAACCACACCAGGTGCATTCCCAGCCCACTTTGGCCAAGAAGCAGGAATACCCCACACCCTGCCCGAGTATCCCACAGCCACAAAATAATAAAAATAAAGCAATATCTTGTCTAAATCTCAGGCTCCACTGAAAAGAAATCAGTGCCCATGGCACAACGGCCACTTTTTAGGAGGAAATCTGGGTCTCTGGCTGGGAAGGGATGGGGAGGGCAGCTGGCTGGCAGCCCACCGGCGCACCGAGCGCCGTCCCGGCGGCGCACAGCACCCTGCGAGGCCATCAGCCATGTTACCTTCCCCGCCTGCCATGAGGAAGCGGGTGCGCTCGGTCGTAGCCCAGCCAAGGGATTACACCGGGGAGTCGCAGAGCAAACAGGGAACTGGAAACCAGGCACCTCAGGAGCGCTTCGGGGAGTTACGGCAGTTGCAAGGACTGGTCTTACCTCTCTTTCAGCTGTGGTATTTTACGAATACGAGGGGGGAAAAGAAATCATTCCGTGAGGATTTTGGGAAGCTGAAGGTGTTTGAGCAGCGCCTCAGCCCGCTCAGGTGACGGCCCCAGGACGGAGGGGGCCGAGACCCACGGGCGAAGTTCACCTTTCCCTACAGAAAATCAGCCACGTCCTTCACTCGAGCGGGTGACATCCCGGGACAGGGGGGACGGAGGGGACGGGGGGGTGCAGGACACACCTGTCCCGGCTCCCTGGGCCGGCCAGTACCCGCAGAGGGGGGGGGAGTGGTCTCCACCGGGGGTGCGGGGAAAGTTGCGGGTCCACCACTGAGAAAACAAGGAACTCCCCCCAAAAATACAAGGAAGACCCCCTCGCGGCACGCCCGCCCCCTGCCCCGCTCACCTTGGTGTAGAGCTGCACGGAGGACATGGCGGCCATAGGCACGGGGCATGGGGCCGGTAGGCTGCCAGCAGCGCCGCCGGACGCGACGGGGGGACAGAGCGACCTTTACTCGCCGCGGCCGGCCGGGGCGAGGTGAAGGGAAGAGAAGGGAGCGGCGTGAAGTAGGAACAAGAGGAGGAGGAGGAGAAGGAGGAGGAGGAGGAGGAGGAGGAAGCAGCTCCGCTCCGCCCCTGCCGCGCCCCGCGCAGGTACAGTGCACGGCGGGGCTCGGCTCGGTTCGGCTGCCTTCGGTTCGGTTCGGCAGGACTCGGCTGGGCTCGGCTGAACTCGGTCCGGTTCGGCTACCTTCGGTTCGGCTGGCTCTGCTGGACGCGGTTCGGCAGGACTCGGCTGGGCTCGGCTGAACTCGGTCCGGTTCGGCTACCTTCGGCTCGGCTCGGTTGGGCTCAGTCGCGTCGCGCGCCCGCGGAGCCAGTTCTCATTTTCCTCAAAGCCAGCGTCGCATTTTGTTATTTTATTTTTCATTAAAACACCAACTTTTTTAATACATCTTTTTCTTCCTCGCTCCCAGCTGCTTCCCCGGGAGCCCGCCCCTGCTCTTGCCCCCAGCCCCTGGCAGAGTCCTCACTTGAGGCCCTGAAACACCATATTTTTTATTGTGTTTTTTTTTCTTTTTCCATTTTATTCTTCGTCCTTTTGCACAACATAAGAGTAAGCCCCAAGCAGGTGCCCCTGGGTGGTTTCAGCTCTCCCAGCAGCCACAGAGTCGTGGGGCTCACCGGCGTGCGAGGGCCCGTGCCCGCGACGGGCAGCATTGCCCACAGGAGCCCACTGGAAATAACTCTCAGGAACACTCCAGGAATGGGTTTTTCCCCATCTCCTAGCGCCTGGAGGTGGATTTGGGGTCCCACCGCCAGCAGGGCAGGCACTCCTCGTGCATCACTCTGTCCTACAGCGATGCCAGGAATTGTTTCTCGGGTAGAAACAGCTAAAAACTGTCCCCGGCCTGTCGGTGCCTGGCCACGCTGCCTCCCTCCGTCCCCTCAGAGCACCCTGTGCTTCAATTCCTACTTAAAAGGCACTTTTTGAGCCTGAGAAGTATGATGCAAATACAAAGTCTTCCTAATTAATCACTATTCATTATCATTCAAGGTATTTTGCATAGTAACTAAGCAGGCAGAAAACGTGCTCAGCGGGGCTTATTCTCTGCCACCGGTTGCTTACTCCGTAAGCAGGGATCCCTCCCCCCGTGGTTTCGGGCTGTGCCGCTTGCGGGGCACCCACAGCCTTCCTTTAAAACCATCGCTGGTGGCATCTCACCCCCGGCTCCTCGTCCCTTCCGAGGGTGAAACTCTCCCCATCGGCATCTTTTCCCTGAGCCTGGAAGGGAGTGGCATTGAGTTGGTGGGAGGACAGCCCGCATCGCAGATAATCTTTCTTTTTCCAGCTCTGATGTCCTTGGTGAATCCAAGTAAACTGCAGGTGGCTCTGGGGGAAGTTTGGGAAAGCGCAAAGGGGAGAAAAAACTGCACCGTGTCTAGAAACTCCCCTGGGTAACACGTTTGACAGTGTAATCTCTGCAAAGCTTCACAGATAGCTTTGTTGGGCAAACAAAACTTGTTCCTCTCCTTTTATTAAATCAACTGCAGAAACAAAATGTGAAGCACCAGCGCAATTGGGAGCAAATGTTTCAGTGAAGCCTGGGTAGCAGTGATAGCCCAGAGGCAAAGCACAGCCGTTCCCATGAAATATCAGCTGGTGCTGTGTGTGATTTTCCATTAATCTAAAGCTTTAATTAAAGGCAGAAACTAAAAACTCCAAAATACATAACAAAATTCCTGAAGTGTGCCCTGAAGTGCTGAGTTGCTGGAAATTATCTCCTTCACACGGCAGAAGCTTCTTTCCGTTTGGGAATCAAAACTTGTGTTGATCACAATATTTAACAAGCACCAACTCTTAAATAGCATTTTATGGTACCACCTCTTGCATTCACATCGAAAGCACTTAGAGGTGAAAATTAACCAAATACCAGGTTTTTTACCCCTTCTAAGCAGAGCCGGTAGCTTCCTTGCGATTACAGGATGGGTGTTGGAGATGTGTGCGCTCCTCCAGATACTCACAGGTCCCAGCCTTGTCCCTGTGTTGCGACAATGCATGGAGACGCCAGGGAGAGACAGATGGAGGATGGCACGGAGCAGCGAGGGGCTCAGGGAGGTGGGCAGGGTGCTGGAGGTTTGGAGTGGAGCTATCCGCTCTACAACAAGCACTCCATCGCTCCACAGCACCTTTGGGGTTTTATTTTGGTAAAGGAGCGATGGCGAGCTTGCCATTGAATTCAGACGGGCAGGAGAAACCAGCATTTCTGCAGTGAAATCCCTTGCCTTAAAAATTACAGTTACAGCGTTGAATTTTGATGCAGGAGCAGGACATTGACACCGATAAACCCATTCTGAAATCCTCCACGGAAGTGCTTCGCGGCAGGATCTACCGCTGAGAGGGGAGGTGGCCAGGGTAAACTGAGAGCTGAGTCAACCTTATTCCTCAAAATAGTGTGTCTGCACAGTTCAAAGTACTTTAAACTCTCAGCATGTGTATTAAGGTTTTCAGGGAGAGGTTTGTGCTTTTGCTGGATGCCTTTTGGACATGGCACCACCTGAGCAGGTCACGGTGGCAGGTGATGCAAGAATACAGAGCACCAATTCTGACAGCTCCAAACGTCACCGGGACAGAGTTGGCTGTTGCTAATTACAACCCCAGGTGCTGAATTTTTGCCTGCGGAGTTGTCCCAGAGGCCTTGAAGCTGGACTTCTCCCGGGCAGTGCCGAAGTCACCACGTGCTACAGCTGGGCACTTTCCTCAGGTCTCGCTGATGCTGCAAGTGTCACCGTACCCTGGGCATGGTTGCACTGGCCAGTTCCACAGCAAGTGTTCCTACCTGTATTAGAGTAACGAATAATTAATCAAGATGTCAAAACAATGCAATTAAAAATTATTCTATCCAAAGCCTCCAGCCCTGAAGGCACTCCCACAGCCCCGGGAGCCTCCAGCCCAGCCCCAGGGAGCGGGGACCAAGCCAGCACCGTGCTGCACGGCACCAGGAACCGCTCCCCAGCTCAAGGCCTTATGCACGGCCAAAAGCATCACCGTGGAAAGTCCCGGGGTTGGTCTCAAAGCCCTTATGAGCAGACAAGTGGGTGCAGAAAAGTCTAAAAGCCTTGGCAAGTGCTGCGGTTCAGACCTTGGAGTAGGTCTGGGACAATGCGACTGGGGACAGGCATTCCCGGCTCTGCTGCAGGAAAGTCACCCACACGCTCCACACCTCAGCTCCTCCTCTGTCAACGTGAAAAATGTAATAAAAAATACAGGAAAGCATATTTTGCCGTGTTCTAGTACCTGTGTAAATGAAGAGGCTGTAACTGTCTGGTTTTTAAATGCCTGTGGTTTCATCTTTGGGTTGCTCATGCTGCTGGTGCTGGGAGAGGTCACCCAGCCACAGACCAGGCTGCTTCACTTATCAGCGGTGTCCCTGCGCTCTCGCTTTAGTAGATGGTTTGGCTCCAGGATCCCTCAAACACTCAGGGAAAACACCACACACGTGAGTAGTAGCCAACACTCCTGAGGTTCTCAGGAGTTGTAAGCCACAATTTTGGATCCATGTTGCTAGTTACTGCTTGCTGGTGCTGCAATTCACAAACCTAACATGACCGTTGGTTGGAGGGAGGCAAAGGCACCACTGGTCCTTGAAGTGTGCGCTACTCCTCACCTGTTATTTGCCCAGTTTACATCAAAGGAACTGGAAGAGGATGGATATCAATAGGATTAAGGAAACTCTTCAGTCGTAGCACAGAAAAATCTTTCTTACTGCAGCGCTTATCTGACTGTTCGGGGCAGCGAAAGGATGCTTTTAGCACCTGCTGACCCACCCAGCCACTCAGCAGCCTGGTATGAGCCTCAGCTGTTCTTCTAGACTAATTCAAAGTCTACAAAGCACTCCTTAGCAAAGGGGTTGGCCCCAGCAACATGTTCATCAACGAGTTTTCTCTCAGAAGAGTTTGGTTGCCCATCATCCCATGGGAATCCATTTCTGCTGCAGGCAAACCTCTTCCAGTCTGATCTTTAATTTTTGTGCAGACTTCACCTTCATCACAGAGGAATTTTGCCTCCAAGAGCAGAAGCTCAGACACCTTATAAATGCTTGATAGCTCTGGCCACCTCTTCTGAGTTATTATTTTATTTTTAAAAAGATTTATTATGGTTCCAGATGGCTCAAATTCACTGAGCACACCAATGTGGTATTTTTTGTCTCTCATATCGGGTGTACCCGACGACAGTATCACAGCCTTTAATAACATGCTTTAATTAACCCTGGAATTGTGAATGTGCTATTATGTTCATTTTTCAAAGAGAGGTCAGAGTAGTAAAGAAAAAAAAAATCTACATTGCTTGCGCAGGGCCACACCAGGAATCTGTGGCAGACCAGGAAATTAATCTCTTAATCATTCTGCCAATTTGACCCAGGGGTGAGAGCAGAGACCTAGGACTACCTGAGCTCTCTGGACTGATTTTCATTCTCTGGAATTTCTGTGATCTGGGATGGCCTTTCCCACCTGCAAAATAGGAGGAGGAGCAGCTCTGAAGTCCTCTGCGTGGCTTTGGAGATGGCTGCTGAAAAGCACTGTGTAAGGGGGGAAGCTTCTCTGAGAGAAGTTCTGTTTGTAAGCAAGGATAAAACCCCACCACATTCCTTTGCCACTCAGCAGGGTAACATCTTAGGGCCAGGTTCTCCCACCACTTACACCCATAATTAGCTGGGTTGCTCTGCTGTTTCAAATACTGTTTCAATTATTTCTCTACCTGTCCTTTTGCAAACAGCTGTACAGCTTTCTCCACAGACAAAAAGCATTTGTCAACTTTGCGTCTTCTTTAAACCAAGAAGATCAGGAGACTCTGCAGGCGGTTTATTCCCAAGGTATTCCAAGAGATCTGGGAGCTGGGGCTCCTGGGCTCCAGTCCCAGCCACTTATCAGCTTCTCTGTGCATCCGTTCACGCTCCCACACAACAAAACCACAAGAGTCCTGGTACTTGCCAAACACTGAAAAGGGAAGGTAGGGAGAAGGAAAAAGATAGAGGAAGTGCTTAGTGAGGGATGGAAGCTGGAGAAGAAAGGGGTGGAAAAGCAGGGGCTGGAGGAAAGGTGGTAGAAGCCAAAAAGCTGAAGGAGGAAAGAGAAACATCTGCGGATAAACAGCAGCAAAGACTCAAATGGAAAAATGGGAGAAAGAAAATAAAACATTTGTGAATGCCACAAAGCCTATGAGGAAGAAAGGATATGAGGTTGTAAATGGATTCTTCGCTTCCCTCCTCCGAAAAGGACAGAGAAAAAAACCTAATGAAATACATAGCAGGGACCTGGTCGAGGGCAATGCCGTGGGAAGCTGGATTGCTCCCACCCGTCCTGCTGGTGTGACAGCCTTCTCCTCCTGCGTAAAGGCAATCTGGCCATTTAAATGGGGAGCTGAGAGGCTACTGAGGAGGTGTCACCTCTCCCCCCTGCCAAAACTTTTCTGAGACCTTCCTGTTGACATCTGGCCATTTCTCGTATTGCTCTCTTAAAATGTCGTTGATGCTCTGGTCCCCCCATTCTGTGTGTTCAGACTGGGACACTGGTGGCAATCCAAGGCAGTCTAAAAAGACAGACTTGTCATCAAAATGATAAATAATAACCCTTTACGCAAGAAAATGAGAACTTCAGTCCTGCACAGTTAATTCTGTCCAAGCAGAGGTCTCAGATTAGCTTTGGGACTATGATATTCCACAGGTCATTCAACAGCTACCAGAATATCTGGAAAGCAGTATCAGCTCTTTACTGGCCATCTCACAGTAAAATAGATTCATAGTTTTATATTTAACGAGGAAAATGAAGAAGAATCACCAAGTACATTTTGTCTAAATAAAAAAAAAATTTTGCACGTATTTACAGTTTGAAAGGCATTTTAATAAAACTTTGCTAAAACTCTTCTACAGATGTTCTTTGTGCAGTTTTTAAAGAATGCCTACATATTATTCGTGTCATAATAATACATTATTATACTGCAGAGAACATACAGTATTCTTGTATTGAAATATCAAACACTCTGATTTAGATCTGCCATTTCACCCAAAAAATGCCTGGGGAAAAAATAACCCTTAAAATACTATGTTTCTTGTATTATCTAGTTAAATATTTTGAGCATCACAGTGGAGAGGAGTCCGCTAAATCAAGTCAGTTATAAACACCTTTAGAAAATGTTTTTAAAGGCAACTGAGTGAACTGAAATATCATAGTAAGTGATTTTCTTCAGAGTTAGACATTAGTTTTCTTCTGAAAGGGTGGGTTTTTGCTAGTTGCTCACGAGGCTGTGACAATATGTCCTGTATCTTTTCTTGGTAAGCTCTCTCTGCTGCTAGACCCCGTTCGTATTCTCGCTGCTTCTCTTCTGCCTCAGCATCACGGGCCTGTTGTCGATAGGCAACTTGAGCCTCGAGTTGCTCTCGGTATTCTTTTGCTTGCTGTACTTTTCTGGAAATGACATATGAATAGCGTTTTTATGAAGTGTGAGGAAAAAAAATAATCAACTTTATTGTTATGATGATTGAATCTGTTAGCATTCAACCTTAGACTAAAGAACCTGTTCTTGAGACTCATGTGTTACTTTCACTGCCTTCTGGAGCAGCAGTGGAAGTCTGCCTACGTGTTCAGGCATTTCTGGAGCAGGAGTCACACAGACACTTAAAATGCCACAGTCTAGTCCAGACTTGTGCGCTAACGCAACACAGTTGAACCACGCAGCGCTTGCTGACACTGCTGATCTGCTAAGTGAAGCAGATCCATAATGAAGCCCAGCACGTTTCCTTCAGAAGGGTGAGATTTCTGCCATGCCCAGGAGATTGTTGCCAATAAAGCCATCAGAGAACACAACAGATATTGGCTCTGGAAGGAGATCTCTGTTACCTCCCACGGACACGTGTGGAGATAAGTCAGGAGCACAGAAGGGAAATCGAATGAGTGAAATCAGGCCCTTTGCCCTAGGCTTTGCATGACACCCAGAGGAACAGTTCAGCTACTGCGTGTAACTATGTTCTCTCACCCTGAGGAACTTGAAGGTAAGGAGAGCCCCGTGCAGCTGCGTTATGTGCAGTAGTTTGGTATTTTGGTGGCTGACTATATGATTGTTTAAGGGATGTGCATGGGTGGAGTTTAGCAATAAGCCTGAACACACAAGTTCTCCTAGGTAAGTAACGAACTAACCTTTCATTAACCCTCCTCCCCAGATCTCTGCCACTCCTAACGACAGCTCAGAGTATGAGGGGATGTTTTTTATAAACATGATGGATGTGAGTCACATGATGGCCCAAAAAGACCAAAACAAGGCTATGTTCTTAAACACGATTATTTGTATTATTTGGTGATTGCCAATTGCTATAGAACAGGGCTGCTATTGAGCAGTTCAGAGCAGAGCCTCTCTTAACAGAAGCAGGCCGACCCAGTGCTCTTAGAGTTATCTGAAAATAAGAATTAGCCTACTTAAAAGTTTAAAAGATTGATCTGCAACAAAGTGAACTGATGGCATACAAGAAAAATACCTTGCATGTTTTTCTTCTTCTATATGCTTGAATTCTGTGATTGCTTCAGCTAATAACTTCTCCTCTTGAGCGAGTTCTTCCTGCTGCTTTGCATTTCTCTGCCCTGCAGAAAACAAAGATACTTTTAGAAGACGACAGCTTGAAGGGACAGTGAGACTGTATTCAAGCCAAGCAGCCTAAATAGCAAGCCTGAGTTTTGTTGCTTCTGAAGAGGCACACAAACAATGGCAAGTGTATTCTCAGCTTATTTGGTTTTCATCCACTCAGAACAGAAAATAGTTCACATTCAGAACTTAATATAATTCATAATAATGACTGCTTGCTTATGCAATCCTTTCTTTACTAGGCTTTGCTCGGGTGATAGCAATGGGAAATTAGTATAAGGAATGCCTGTAGGAGTAAAGTTTCCAAAGTGGATTCAGAGACAGTAGCATTGTTGTCCACTCAACCGTACAGCCTGTGCATGCTGGGCCAGATGGTCTTCCCAAAAGCAGCGTGTTGTACTCCCTCTGCCCTTGCCAAGACGTGCATTCATGTGGTAGGTTGGGCACACAGACAGCGAGCTGCTATTACTTACGCTTCTCCTCAACCTGCAGTTGTCTTGTAGTCAGGACATCTTTCAGTAGCTGCTGTCTAGCCTCCTTTTCTAATCGCATTTGCTGAGCCTTCTTGGCCCAAACCTTCACCATCTCTTCATCAAGGAGCTTGTTCTCTTCTTTTTCTCGCTGCTTCTCCTCCTCCAGCTGTCGAGCCAGGTGTGCCAGGTAAGTCTGTTGCTCCTTCAACAGCTCCTGCTGCAAAGACAGAGACTTTTGCAGATCTGAGTAAATGAGTCCAAAAAAACCTTTCAAAACATGAAGAGAAGGGGTGGTTCACAGCCAATGTGGGAACGGGGAGCCTAGAGCCCCATGCCAAACCCTGCCGTGGGAAGGAGCTGTGCAGAATCTTTTTCCTGGCCAGTCAACAGTGCCTGGACAACAGCATAACAGCAGAACAAATCTAAAGTGATCCCTTCCCCTATAGCAGCTCAGACAACACAGACATTTTGCAAACTTACCTGACCAGGCTGCTTCACCATCACCTGCATTAGAAGCCCTGGGATCCAATAAATATAATAATAAATAATAATAAATATAACCTCCTCTGATTTTGTGCTAAGGTCTAACAGGGAGTTTATACAACTTTCCTAACTTACATGAGCTTTTAAATACCATGAGCAGAGTAATGAATGGAGCTCCCTGCTCTCTCGCAAGGTTACCTTGAGCCTTGTTTTCACCTTAAAGTTGGGCATCTACTTGTTTTAAATTTAGAAAGTGACAGACACATCCATGGTTTCATGGCATCTCCAAGACATGTAATGTGAGGTTTTGCATCTATACATCCAGTTATTAAAGATTTAAAACCTTGGTATTGATGAATTGGAATAAGTTAAATATCGACTTTCCCCTGCAGTTACAAATATTCAGGTCCATGAAACAAAAAAATATTTTTCTAACCTCTGTTATGTCCATGCAGTACAAGGCTGAAAAAGTTCAGGTGACTTACACACAGTGAAATCAGCATGGAGGGACAAGATTCCAGGATTTCCCGAGAGCCCCCTTCTTTTGTCTAGCCTGCTAGCCTTACTGATCGCAAAGCATGCTGTAAAGTACTCGCTGTGGTTTTGACAGATAATGGGCTTCTTCAGAGAAGCAGAGCACTGGCAGGAAGAGAGGCAACAGGCTATGCAACAAAAGAATCGACTTGTTCAGAGAAAAGGGCTTGTGTCTGATCTCATTATACTGTGCAGTTCACTAAGGGCCACAAAATTAGTCTAGATGAAGTATTGCTCCACAACTTCACAATGAACACCTCTAGCCCTTACTTTTCTTTTTGTTTTCTCCTCTGTGTCATCCTGGGGTTCCTGAAGAGATTTTTCTAACATCTTCATCTCTAGGGCAAGTTCAACTTGTTTTTCTTCATTAAGACGATTCTTCTTGTCCTGTGCTGCACTGAGCAACGTATCCCTGCATTCCTTCTGTTTCTGTAGTTTCTCCATCTGAAGTTGTTCATTTTCTAGCTTAAGCAGTTGCTGATCTTCTTCCTACAATGGTAAAAACAGCGAGCTTGTAAAATCACTGCATGACTTCAAACTAAGTAAATGGCTAGAATTAGGTAACTGGAACATTGAAGAGCAAAGATAAATACTTAAAGCCTTTCTTGCTGGCATTAGAGAATTAGTGTCATCCATTAGACCTGTTAAAGGATGAACGTTTTGGCATATCATTCATTAGAATTTAGGATTTTTCTCTTTAATTATCACATGCATTTCAGTTCCAAAACAGTGGAATACCTGATGTACTCCAAGTATTTGAAGCAGATAGACAGAGTCGTCTCTTTAGAGAAAATGATATCATGGAAGCACGCAGTATCTGTATCCAAGTCTTCACACGTGTCCATAACCACTAACTGATAACAGACCCACGTGTTCCTCCTGTTTCTGCATATATTATCTGTCCTGTGTCTGTGCTGGATGTTCAGAGCACTGCATCTCTACTGGACATAAGGTTGCACAAAGCAAGTAATTGGATCCTTATATTCTGATAGGCAGTTACTGAATTTCCATGGTTTCAAACCATTCCACTTTGTATTGGAAAGAATAGAAAAATGGACAATAAAGCTGAGTTCTTAAGAAAGAAACAATGAAAAATAGCAAATATATATTCAAGATCAAACAGGTATATGTATATTCAAGATTATTTAGCCCCCCCAAAAAATCCCAAAGTAGCATCAATGAAGTAACTTAGCATAATTCCTGAACATCCTACATTTGAATAAGTTTACAAGCACAATTGCACTCATAGTCATAAAATAGTATGTGACCATCATTAAGTTACCTCAGAAACAATGCTTCAGCTGTCTTGAAGGTGCAGTTTTTTGTTAACCTGTTTTTAAATCAAATGTCTCTTTTTGTAATGTGTCTAAATCTTCTAAAATGCATCATCAGGTTTGTCATAAACAGCATGGGATCCATGGTGCTTATTCTATGAAAGTTTATACAATGGGGTAACACAACATTGCAAATGTATGCAGAAATTGTTACCAACCCCCAAAATAACTATTTCCATTGCAACAACCAGAACAAACAATTATACCCAGAGACACTTAGCTGTCCATATTGCATCCTTCACCCAGCTGAAACCTCAGATCATTAGAGGCTACCAACTCTGCACTGAGATACTTGTAATGAGGCCATCTGTCACATCCCTCTGCTGCTGAAAAACGATTACATCCCATTTTCAATACAGAAACTCTCCTTTATGGACTCTTTGAAGAAAGCTTTTTTTCAGAGACTAAGCCACTTTACCAGAAATTTATCTCCTTGACAGAGCCCAAGGCAGCTGTCTTCAGGGGAAGCTACAAAGTCTTCTATTCTAATAGTATTTTTCTGAAAAAGCCAGTTAAGTAGAAGTGGTCTTTGCCTGGGAGGTTTGTCAATGCCTTAAAAGCTGTTACAAGAAAATAAATTTATTCTGTTTGTTTTAAAATAAGTGGAACATTACAGTCTATCTTGGAATAAGGACTCTACTGTTTTACTGCCAGAATTTTCAGAGCTTTAGAGTCATTATTGTCATTATTTTTAAAAAGCAGTGGAGTATATATCTTGCCAACATCAGCTTCCAGTGCCTAACAGAGTACCCTGAGTGATCATTCAATTGTTACGTGTAAATAGCTGCAAAATGAAGACTTGAGTCTGAACTAAATAGTTTCCCGTAACTCACAAAGTCAGCATGGAATACTGTGAACTAGCAAGCCCCACTAAAGCTATCAGAAATACAGCAAGCCTACACTGTGAAGAGATAGAGAGAAAAAAAAAGGGTAGCAGTCAGAACAGTTAGGCCAAGGTAGCCAAATGCCTCCAGCAACGTGATGCCCAACAGCAGCCAGAGTTAATAGGTGAACACACTTAGGCACTGCTTGCCAATTTGTTTAAAAAAAAAACCAAAACTTAAAAAAAAATGGATGTAGATTCTGAAATTCAGTCATACAGTGGGGCATACACACTTGGGATTTTTCATATAAAAGTGTCTCCTCATGTATTTGTCAGGGTCCTGAGTGCACCGACAGGCTCTGCCGCCTCTCCCTTGGGGCTTGGCTGCCTGTGCTCGCAGCCAGCCCCGACGTGAGCCTTGGATGAGAAATCTGGGAAAGAGTGCTGTGAGAAAGCGCTGAGAGGAGTCCCTTGGGAGCTGCAGTTAGGCTCAGTCTCTCACCCTTGGTTCCTACGTGAGCTACGCTGCAGGTCCGCCTGTGCCTGAGGACGATCCTGACCTAGACCTGCTGACTTGACTTGCTGGGTTTATCTTGACTTCATCACTACAGCGCTGCCGAGCAGTGTGGACTGTTAGATGACCCTGGTTACTGTCAGCAGACCTGCTTTGCTCCCTTCGTTTGGGCACTGTGGGACTCTGGTTGGGGAGGACACTGTACTTGCCTGCCCTGCCGTCACCCTCGGCTCCTGGCTCGCCTTTCCCTTCTGGGAGCAGCACACTCTTGCTGCTTCCTCCTAGTGCACTTACGATGATGATCAAACATATGTATCATGGCCTGAGATCTGGTGTTATGCTGTGACACAAGACTCACTAGCTATCTCCCACGAAACTGGAAATCAGAAAGTTGCAAGGCTGTCTGGCAAAAGCTTTAAAACATTTCCATTTCCCACAAAGGCTCTGAGAGGCTTTGAATGCCAAAACCCTTTACAATGCTAAGTTTCAAAAGATGTATTTTCCTCTGTAAACAGGAATGCATTTGCCACAGCTCTAGAAAAGAGGCTTAGCATAATAGGGCAGTCTCAGATACTAATGGAATCAGTGAAGATACAAATAAGGTATGGATTAATCTAAATGTCTAGTAAGCCTGTCATTAAGAGGGCCTTAGATACAACCCTGAATTGAGAATGATATGGAAATTACCAACAATCGAGCCTCTTCTTCCTTCAGCCTCTTCGCCTCCTCTTTGTGAGCACTGTGCACTGCTACCTGGGCACTGAGCACATTCCGCATTTCCCGATTCCGTTCTGCTGCTTTCTGCATCTCCATCACCTCTCGCTTCTCCTTAGCCAACCTATCCTCGTTCCAAAGCTCTGCAAAGATCTGCTCCTCCTCCTTCTCTTGCTTTTTCAATTCCTCCTTCACAGCTAGCTGGGCCAGCCGGTCCTCACGCAATTCCTTCTGATGCTTCTTTATCTGCTGTATACGAAGCTCCTCACATTGGTCTCTGAAAGGAGAAAGAAAAGTTAAAAAAAAAAAAAAGTCTGAAAATACTAAGCAAGTCTGAAGGTGTGTGATGGATGGAGGCTCCCAGCTCGTAACTACTTGGAGGACTACAGCTCAGGATGTCAAATTGTGAGACCTAAGGAATCACAGAGAGCCTGATTTCATGGAGGTTTTGACATTAATCAGTTGAAAACCAGGTCCTATATTTGCATTTGTAAATATTATATATAGGCATGCGCAATAGATAAATATTATGTATATACAATGTGTATTTTATATATGTTGTTGGAACATGCATTGTGTGCAGTTTTTTAATATATAATTTTTTTAACATATAAAACACATGCTCACTACACTTGTTCAAACATGTATGTTGCTCTTTATTCAAGTGAAGACTTAGAATATGTTTACTAGCCACCTGAAAGCTCATTCATCCTCAAAAAATACTCTGAAAGCAGAAATTTAGGTTACACAGTTGAACACGAATCACTAGTAGTTTATTATTTTTTTAAATTAAGTTTTGCAGGACAATGCAAAAAAGTTGCAATAAAAGTCTGGGGAAGCTAGAAAGTCAAACAAGTAATGCAGCTTTCGATTTTCCTTTGCTCACTGCAACTGAGATGAATATAAGCAGTTTATCTTCAGTTGAAGAACACAGCTGTTTACAGATTCTGCTTTTATTTTTGCAAACAAAGCACTATTGAGATCAACACAAGCTATCAAACGATATTTAATTTGAACAATATACAAGCATTTTAATTCTGTTCTATAACCAGGGTACAGATTTTAATAAAATTAAAACGTGAAACTAGCAGACAGTAGTGAAGATCTACAAGTGTTAAGGATCTGTAAGCTTGAAGGATGTGTGATAGACATACATGAATGCTGTGAAGATATCTCACGATTTCATGCTGAATGAAACCATCTTCTACAGATTATTGCAGCGCTGTTTAGGAATTCATAGCAGACATCATAAGATAGCACTGAATGAATCTGCAACCACTGCATGACAGCAGTAGTTACCTGTACAATGTGGAATACTTTACACAACGTTTAGCTGACAATCCTGTGTAGCAAAAATATTAAATATTCATCAAGCAACTATCTCATAGTGCTATCATTCTCCACATCAGGTTAGTAATTTAATTTTCATAACTACAGCAGTGAAACAAAAGCTGAATTAATTCCATTGCCTAAGATTTAAGTTTGCCAGAACTACAAGTAGGTACTTGATAGTTTGCTTTGTCATGTTCTGTGGCCCTGTTAACGATCTGTCTTTGCAAAGACTTCACTTTTCTAAATGATTCCTAAGTCCAATATAGTTGCTGTCTCCATCGAAACCCACCTCTGTATTCTCTGACCTGGGTTTCAGGCACAGTATGAATAGGAATATTATTCTCTCTCTGGGGCCATGGGTTCATACCTCCATAGAGGCTACAGAAATGATGCAAATTTGGCCTCTCCCTGAGGTCAATCACTATATCCACTGGCAGTGAGGCAAACAAGGAAGCAGGTTAGCAACACAGCATGCGACTGCTTGTCTAGAACTCATTTCTGCCCTAAAACTGGCAAGATTATGCTCTAGCATAATGGCTTCTTTACTTGACACTGCCCCTTCATCACCTTCCACTCACCTCCTGCTAACAAGGACAGGATGAGCACAGCTCCTGGTATCGTTAATATGTGGTGGAGGCAGCTACCAGCGTATAATAGTTATGCGTTGGCTTACAAGATCTGCTAAAGCTTTGCTAATAAAACTCCATGGTGAGCCAGCCTAATAAGAATTACTTAGGGTTTATACACTGCAAAGAGCATTTCCCTGAATAGCTCTCCTCCAGTTCAGAACCGGCTGAACAAGCTGCTGACGGACAGAAAAAGTGACAGTGCCGAAAGCCAGCCTGACCCTGTTCTCAGTGAGAGCCATCGAACCAGTCAAACTGACAGTGGAGGGGTGCAAAATCAGAGCTGTGACTGCGGAGGGGAAGGATTGCTACGCTTCACTCTCCCCTGGTGCTGCAGGAGTGAGATACAGCCGAAGAATACAAGGCTTGACCTGTAACTTCATGCAGCAGCGGAGGTCTCGCCACATTTTCTTCCCGTCAGCATTCACTGTTTGCTGCCTCGTATTTCAGCTGTAAGGGCATCTCTCTCTTCATCCTCTGTTTGTAAAGCACCTAACGCCATGGAGGCAGTGGTGAAAGGTGCCAAGCACTATACACAAACAATAAAAGGGAGAGCCATGCCATAAAAACAAAATTCTCATTTTGCTTGATATCCAGAAGGCATTTCTAACCTCTTAACTGCTCCTGACTGAGAAGAAACAACAGTAATCTGCCATGTCCCCTTTCAGCAACATCAAGTCTCCATAAGATAAAACTTACACTTAGTACTTCTCTCTCTTCAATCCTAGGACACGCCACATCCTCTAGCAAATGTTGGTTTCTTCCCTGAGAGGTGGGCTTGTGTCCTCTAAACTGACCCTGGAATGAGGAACCACCCTCAGCTCAGGTCTTCCCAGGAGAAAGGTGAGAAAATACAGGAACAAAGGAGCAGGTGCCAGCGCAGGCTAGTGAAAAGGGATGGCTGCTTTCCCCCTCGTACAAGACAGGAACCTTCTGACCATTGGTTATCCCAACAACAAAAGCAGAGAGCAGCCCAGGGATGTGCATGCTGTGAGCCCTGGCACGCTCCAAGAGGTGCCCCCGCCTTCAAGCAGCTCAAACACACTACACCACTGCTGGTTTTCTTACATTTTAACACTGGGATCTGTCTTCCAAGTCCTGGGTAGGAGTTAGCGGTGATTAGAGCCTACAGTACTAATTAGTATTCATTAAAAACCGCCATATTTCTCAATGTTCTGAGGGAAACGTGCCACTATTAAGATTTGAAATCTTATACCATAAGAAATAACTGTATTACCTTAACACGACGGGTTCAAAGTTCTCTCAGCAGTGAAGGAATAAAGAATTTGTTATTCTTTTTCATGATTATAAACTAATCTGAATTTAATTGAATTCTCAGAGGGGAAGAGAAGTTAAATAAAAGTTTGGCATTGTTAGAATTTTAATAGCAATTACAGGGTTATTTTCTTGATTTCATCAAAATAATTCCTTCAAAGCAGCTTTTACAGCAACCTATAAACATCTGCTCCCCCAGATGGCTGTTTTTCTTCCTCACTTTGCTATCCTAAGCTTCTTAACATTAAAGTTCTGCTTGTATGTAGCCACTTCCCAAAGATGGAAACTGCATTTATTCCCCATCCTCCCAGTTATTTATTCATTTTATGGCTGCGGAACAAAGTTGCTGTGACAACGTTCTCTGTATGGATGCTTCTGATATTACCACAAGAGAAAGGATGTAATATGTGCTTTATGCAAATTTTAAGACATTGCAATTTTCTTTAAAGATACCAATGCTGAACATGCCCTCGGGCTAAAACTGGATTAAGATCTTTTCATACAAGTTGTAGCCCTTCACAACACTGAAGATTAATTCCAGCGGGACTCCGCTGGTCCAAGGACTGCGCTCTCTGTCACCTTTCGACGAACGACTCTTCCCGGCTAACATCACTATTGAGAAGCTGTTAAATGTAAATACTGAGGCTACAGCTCCAAACCCAGCCCATGTGACTGATAAAAGAGCTGCCTTTCAGTACTCTGGAAAAAGGTACAGGAGCCTGAGGATCTATGCCTGCAAAAGAGTGGAGTGCCCTGCTTCAAGTTAAGAGAAACATAGTCTGTATTAGGTTTGAGAAAGACATTCAAAATAGTTGTAAACTCACAAAGGGAAACAGAAAATCGTGTGTATATCCACCTGCTACCGAAATGACCTCCCGGGGCTCCTCTGGGCATGCCCAAGAGCAAAGGTCCCCAAAGTGGGGTGTGCAAGACAGATTCAGATTCAGATATTAGGAGTTACTAAACTCATCAGAATTCATCACCACAGTAGATATTTCCTTGCTCACTGGTAAAGGACAGAGAAAAAAAAAAAAACAAAACTTTAAAATATTTCTAAGCATATACCTGAAGAAAGATATTTGGCTTTTGAAGGAGATTTTAACAGACAGTTGAACTGTTGTCAGCTGGTGTTAATAAAGCTGGTTTTTTATAGAGTCCTTATTTTAAAAGTAGAAAGAGCCAGAGCTAGAGGAACAGAGGGAGAATCACACTATGGAAATATATTTCCATCACATCAGGACAGTCAAAGAGAAGGACTCTGTACATTGTGGAATGAAGATTCATTTCCAAAGATACTCAAAGATACTGACAGCAGCTGTGAAGAAAGATGATTTAGCTGCCTCTAAATCCTCTGAAATACTGCAGCCAGCAGAATCCCACCTGGCCACACTTTTTAGTTGGGATACTATGTGTTGTGAATATTGTCTAGATCCAAGAGCAGACTGGAAAAGGTAGAAGGACAATGAAAACAATCCCATGAGAGCGAGCGAACCATATATCAGTAGGGTTGTACTGGGAAAAAAGGACCCGAGACATTAAGACGGTACTTGGGCCCATCTTGTTCAATATCTTTATTGATGACCTAGACGAGGGGATTGAGTGTACCCTCAGTAAGTTTGCAGATGACACCAAGTTGGGTGGCGGTGTTGATCTGCCTGAGGGTAGGGAGGCCCTTCAGAGGGATCTGGATAGGCTGGATCACTGGGCTGAGCTGAATGGCATGAGGTTCAACAAGGCCAAGTGTCGGGTCCTGCACTTTGGCCACAATAACCCCATGCAGCGCTATAGGCTCGGAGCTGAGTGGCTGGAGGACTGTGAAGAGGAAAGGGACCTGGGGGTGTTGGTTGATGCTCAGCTGAACATGAGCCGACAGTGTGCCCAGGTGGCCAAGAGGGCCAACGGCATCCTGGCCTGCATTAGAAATAGTGTGGCCAGCAAGAGCAGGGAGGTAATCATCCCCCTGTATTCGGCACTGGTGAGGCTGCACCTCGAGTACTGTGTTCAGTTTTGGGCCCCTCACTGCAAGAAAGACATTGAAGCCCTGGAACGTGTCCAGAGAAGGGCAACAAAGCTGGTGAGGGGTCTGGAGCACAAGTCTTATGAGGAGCGGCTGAGAGAGTTGGGATTGTTTAGTCTGGAGAAGAGGAGGCTCAGGGGAGACCTCATTGCACTCTATAGCTTCCTGAAGGCAGGTTGTGATGAGCAGGGGTTTGGCCTCTTCTTCCAGGCAACAAGCAGGACCCGAGGAAATAGCCACAAGTTGTACCAGAGGAGGTTTAGATTGGACTTGAGGAAAAACTTTTTCTCTCAAAGAGTGGTCAGGCACTGGAACGGCCTGCCCAGGGAGGTGGTGGAGTCACCGTCCCTGGCAGTGTTCAAGAGGCGGCTTGATGAGAAGCTACAGGATATGGTTTAGTAGCTGTGGCAGCAATGGTAGTGGGAAGACGGTTGGACTAGATGATCTTATAGGTCCCATCCAACCATGTGATTCTATGATTCTATGATTCTAAGACAGACAACTGCAGCATGAAAGTCCAAGTACGATGAGATTCAGTGGTGGGATTCATTTTGCAATTAAAATATCTGAAATTAGGCATCTAAACCAGGAGTCTACATGTGAGCTAAATTCCCATTCTGTCAATGGGAACCTAATCAAGGCAGGCAGTGGAGGCTAGGGTGCAGTTCAGGTGGCAGACCACTATATGCCTGCTTTAGGGTGAGATCAGGTTCCTTTAACTGTCCTGATCTCCATGAAGATCTACTGAGTAGAACACGATTTCATATTCTCAGTGAATATAAAGATACCAGCCCTTAAACACCTACTTTTAGGTGCCTAAATAGCAAGCTACAAGTTCAAAAGAAAAGGCACTCCAGCAATGTCTCCACTATACAATTTTAAACCTTAATTTCAACCACTTTGTGTGATGGGTAGAGAACAAACTAGGAATTGTAAATTGTGAGGACCATATTTCAAAGACAGCATGTGAATTTGGCAGTGCATAGACTGCCTTAACACCTGCCGCAGGCAATAAGCCCCACTTTTAAGAAGCCAACATTTATCTGTGAAATTAGTTAATTGGAGTTTATGCACAAGTGAAAGCGAGTGTTGATTTTTCTCCCCAGCATCTGCACACTGAGAAGCAGGTGTTGTGGATTTCCATAGCACTGTGGGAGACTGGGAAGAGACACTTCAAGTTATTATAATTAAATTACATTAATATTATTTTCATCCCTTCCTCAGAAAACAAGATTTCCAAGAATTGAAAAAGTCAGATTTCATGCCGAGGCCTCAGGGCCTGATAAGCACTTGCAAATCTTAATGACTTCAAAAGACGGTGCCAAGCTCAGCATCCAGGAAGATTTGGCACAGAACTTCAGGTTGCATTAAAACCTTAGCTTCGGCTGGTGCTCTTGAAAATAATGCAATAAATAAAAAAATTGTCTTTTTGGACAAGCTTAACTTTTTGAGGACCTGCGATGTGTTAGCTTAAGCAGAAGTATTTAAGCCAAATTAACCTTCCATGAACTCTTTTCACTCCAATAATAGAGCTGAAACAGAACTGTATGCCAGAACAAGAAATTACAAAAACAGCTGATGTGGCAGGTGGAAGTGCAGAGATGCTCACACAGAATAAGGATTTTGGCACTGCAGTTGTAAGAATGTTTTCATGGTATCTCAATGCTTAAATCAAACAATAGAGACAAGACAGTTCTCTGTACTTGTTGCCTTCATCTCTGTTAATGAATTTTTTTCTCACACACCTTACTGAGCAGTACAGCATCACAAGTTTAGATCTCTAGTCTTTAGAAGCTGCACTCCTTCATCAGAAGTTAAAAAAAGACTATACTCTGCTCCACTGCATGCAACATAGCTGAGGCCTCTCAGCCTCTGGCAAAGTTCATACACCTCTATCTAAACCACCTTATTTTATTTTTTTTATCAGTTAAATCACATTCAGCTTTCCTTCCTCAGTTTATTAGTGTCACCTTCTTGTTAAATTGCCTTTTTGTATTTACTTCAGGCAAATTCTCTTTTATAAGATATTTTTATGGCTATACCTGAATTGCTGCTCTCGTTTTTCAGTCACCAGTTGCTGTCTTTCTTTTTCTCTCTTCTCGCTCAGCAATTTTGCTCGCTCCCTCATCCTTGCTTCCTTCTCCTCTGCTGTTTCTTCCAGTGCCTCCATCTCAGCAAAGTACCTACTTTCCTCTGCCTGCAGCAGCTTACGGAGCCTGTAATGAAAACATTTAAATCAAAGCTAAAACAATCCTTCTGTTGAATGATAAAGTTTTAGTTTGTTTGTTATGGGGGCAAAATGGGTGCAGGGCTCCTTTCAACACTTCTTGCAAACACCAAAGAAGGGAACATCCACGGGAATGTCAAATTCCCAAACTTGGGGATCACAGTCTTGTTTTGCCCGTAGAAGGGATCTTACAGCACAACAGGAGTGATTCTGTCCTGGCACAATTTAACGTCCTTACCTTACAAACCCATTTGCAATGCTGCTTTACATCTTCTCCTCCATTAAATAAATTCTTCTAAATTCCAGACTATACTTGTCACCAGCTGATACCAATTAGATCTTGTACTATTGTTATCCTTCAGCATAATCCCTCCCTGGTATTTACCACTCTTCTCTACGCATCAATAATTATCTTCTCCCAAACTACCTTTTGTTATTTTAGCATCACTCTATAAACCACTTCATCCTGAAAGATCTTTGATGAGAAAATTATGTCAAATTGGCCAGTTTTAAACAAACCACCATTTACCTCTCTATTAATCCTAGCAGGAAGAAACCTGTGGCTTAGAAATCCAGAAACGAATTCCAGCCTGAATGCCACAGCAGCCTCTGGGAAACAATTTTCACTTTTATGCAGTGGGATGGCTGTGCTACTGCTTGAGCCGTAGCACTATAGACCTACACTGGCACTGCTGCTGGGGATTACAGCAGCAAAGCTGAAGACCTGGAATTCTGGAAACTGAACTGCAGTCTCTTCACCGCATACTGAGCCGAGTCTCCCTGCAAAGACAGCACGGGGATCTGAAGCAGCTAAATAAGAAGAAACCCCATGAACTTCAACAAAAATTCTGCACCTGGGAAGGAACAGCCTCCTGCATTGGTACGGGTTGGCAGACAACAAGCTGATCATCAGGCAGCAATGCACCCTTGTGGCAAAAAAGGCCAACAGCATCTTGGGCTGCATGAGGAAGAGCACTGTAGGCAGATCAAGGGAGGAGATCCTTCCTCTCGGCACTGGTGAGACCTCATCCGGGGTGCTGGGTCCAGTTCGGGGCTCCCCAGTATCAGAAAGAGACAGACTTATTGAAGCGAGCCCAGTGAAGGGCCACTAAGATGATTAAGGGACTGGAGCATCTCTCCTGTAAGGAGAATCTCTGCTAAAGATTCCTCTCTCCTGAGACAGCCGGGACTGTTCAGCCTGGAGAAGAGAAGGCTCAGGGGGATCTTATCAATGTCTATAAATACCTGAAGGGAGGAAATGCAGAAAAGGGAGACAGCTTCTTCTCAGTAGTGCCCAGTGACAGGACAAGAGGCAACAGGCACAAATTAAAACATGTGAAGTGCCACCTGAACACAAGAAAACACCTTTTCGGGGGGGGGGGGGTTTGTTTGTTTCCCTCTGACGTGGTCAAATACTGAAACAGGTTGCCCACAGAGGTGACGAGTCTCCATGCGTGGAAATAAGCAAAACCCAAGTGGACACAGCCCTGGGCAACCTGCTGTAGGGGCAGGGGGCTGGACTAGATTATCTCAGGAGGTCCCTTCCAGCCTCAGTGATTCTGTGCAACTGGTGTACAATTCCTGTCCTATGAAGAAACATCAGACTGGCATACCAAACTGACGACCTTCACAGTGCCAAAATCACTTAACATATGAGAAATTAAACCATATGATTTTTTCTAAGATCAGCACAGGGCAGTTCTGTGCTTTACAAGACAGCAATATGCCTCATCTTTATCATTTTTGAAAGACTTCTGAAAAATTTGCATTTTTTTCAATTACCTGTACTGCAAAGCATTACTTGTGGGACCTGGAAATTAACTTAATGAGGTGGCAATAAAACCTTCCTTTACACCCAACAATTAGAGCTTCTGACACTTTTATCAAAGTACTCTTCGTTCTCTTTAAAAATCAAGCAATGAAAGTGCTATAATACTACTTTTATCTTGCATTTGGTAAACAAGGCTCTAAATGACAGCTAAACTGTACTAGTTACTGTCTTTGAACACATTTCTCTAGCGATTGGCTCAGTGACTAGTCCTAGTCGTAGCTGTACTGAGTGTTTTTTTCCGTAATCATTCCTCTAAGCATACAGTTAAGATGAAAATAGTAGGGCAGGTATTGGTAACAGCTAGTTGTTTGCTACCTCTCTCTTCTCTCCTCCGTCTCTTCCAGATACTCCTGCATTGTCGCAGCCACCTTTCTCTGCACACTGCTGTACAGACACTTTTGTTCACTGCGTTGTTGCCACTCATAGATGTTGCAATACCGGCTGTAGAGCTTTGCGAAATCAGCATATTCAAGGAGTTCCTTTTCTTTCTGTCTGCAGGCCAAGACAAAGTCGTCATTTGTCTCTGTTTTGGGAGGCTTGGCTGTCTGTAAGAGAAAGAGTATGTCAGTGGTGAAAATATAATCAGTTATTCTGGGTTTGGGGTTTTTTTGAGTTGTATTCATGACCAAATAAGTACATAACATCAAATGAATCATAGAATCATGGAATGGTTTGGGCTGGAAGGGACCGTTAAAGGCCACCCAGTCCAACCCCCCTGCCAGGAGCAGGGACATCTCCAACCAGATCAGGTTGCTCAGAGCCCCGGCCAACCTGGCCTGGAACGTTTCCAGGGATGGGGCATCCACCACCTCTCTGGGCAACCTGGGACAGTGTTCCACCACCCTCAGCGTAAACAGTAAATAACGACAGTTCAGGGTAATTAGGGGTAAATCCCAAGCCCTGCCTTGAATAGCACACCAGTGCAAGAGCATGAAATGGCTTCAGCTGCCGGCACCTGCCCTAATCTTACCCTGTACTCCCAAGGGAACCCCGGAACCCCGCCCCGCTCCTCTCGGAGGGCCCTGCCCCGAGCGGCACCGGCCCGGGGCGCCCGCCCCAAGGACCCCGCACGGCCCAGCAGCGGAGCGGACTCCACCCGCAGCCCCTCACCAGCGCATAGGAGTGCGGGACGGGCCCGGGCACCTCCCGGTGCCATCCCTGCTGCCGCCGCTGGGCCTCCATCGCCGCGGCCCTGCCAGCGGGCCGGGACGCGCCGCCCGTTGCCATGGCAAAAAAAATGACGTCATGACGCCGGGGACGCGCAGGTGCCCCTGGCGGAAGCGCAGAAGGGAAGAGCGGGAGCGGGCGCGCCGTGCTGCGCATGCGCAGTGTGGGAGCGGGCCGTTATGGCGGCCGGGGGAGGGGGGCTGAGGCTTTGGCCGCGGCCCCGCTGTGCCACTGCTCCCGGCCCGCAGCCACCGCGGGAAAGCCCTGTGGGTGCTGGGCAGGTCCCCCGAGGGGGACGGAGCACCGGGCAGGGCCCCACGGGAGCCGGTGCCCCTCGTTAGTGTCACGTTACCTGGCCGTGCAGTGGTGGTGACGCCTGGAGGGGAGCAGAGGCACGGAGGGTGAAATGTTGTGAGTTAATCGCATGAAAGGAAAATCCGAGGTTAATGGTGAAAACGGGTTCCCTGTGCCTGCAGGCTGGTGGTCGCTGTGTGAACCCCGCAGCTCCCTGCTCCTGGTAGAGGTCTCCCGTGGCACCTGTCTGCCAAAAAAAAACCATGTGCGGAGCTGCCCGGGGTGGAGGAAAATTGGGAAAAAAAAATCATTGGCTGTGCATCAGCAGTTGCTTGAAGTGCATCGCTCCCAAAAGAGTCACAGGAAAAAGCTGCCGCTGAAGCTTTCAAGTCCAGGAACACGGATACTGCCAGGATCTTTGCTTTCTTTTAGATAATGAGGACTCGGCTGATAACAAGTTGAAAACATGATCCAAAGCAAGAAAGGTCGATGTGCAAAGCTGACTGTAAAGCTTGTTCTCATCCAGCTGAAATCTGCAGTGCAGTTACTCCACGTATCAGTCACTGGGTTCTTGCATGATTAAAGCAAGCGATGATACGCAGCATTTAAACACCGGACTATGTGTTACACCACCACGGTAGTGCTTGAACTGGACTCTCTTGAGTTTATTTCAGTAGAGATTTAACGCTGTCATCCTGTTGTGAGTTAATCTTTGAGATGTTTGGGACAGGGAAACAACTTCACCGCTGGGAACTGTGGCTTTGCCCCCTGAAAACTCTTGTGTTTACATGTTGGGAGGGCCGAATTTCTTGGTATATTATGGTTTGGCCCAGTTTATGTGGAGTTTAATGGGAAATGTTGCCTTAGTCTTAACACTTACACAAAACCAGATCAATTTTGTGTGTAATAACTAAATACAGACAGTATACAAATGTGCAGTACTTCCATCTGTTTGAAATCTTTAAAAAATTGGGGATGTGTGGATCCTCCAATCCTCCTATTAATGGTTTGGGGGGTTTTTTGTGAAGTCTTTCCACCAGCTTTGAAAATACTTACTTCTGAAAAACCTAATTTTACACCAAGGGCATGACGGATGTCTTGTGACTTTGGGCTTATTCTACATTAACATTAGACAAAAAAAAAAACAGCTTCTCTTTAACTTAAATGCCAAAGGGGTTCCTGGTCGCTGCTCTGTTCTCCAGAGTTTCCTCACCGGGGGAATATTTATAGGAGAGGTGTAGCATATGGTCTGTCCTGGGTTTGTTGGTTTGGATTCTCCTTCCTGAAACCTCTCTCTAAGGAACAGCCAAAGAGCTTTCCAAGAAAATCCTTCATTGGACACTCAGGTGTCAAAAACCGCACAAAAGTCAGAGCTTTACATGTGGGCCAGGGTTTCAAACCGCTTTAAACGAAGTGCAGCCAGCCACAGAAAGGGATGGAGTCACCTCTCCTTCCTCTCCCCGTTCAGACAGATCAGCACAAAGATACAGCTCGTGTAGCTAAACCCTAATCGGGGGTGACCTGGCTCCTCGGCCTTGATCTGCCCCAGCTCAGCTGCAAGAGGGAAGGGCTGGGGGTGAGTCAGGGGTAGGACAGCACCATGCGATGAGTTGAAGCAACTGGGCAAACCAGAGCCGTCTTTCAAGAGCAAAATCTGTGGTGGGAAAATCCAGCAAGGACAGCAGGGCCTTTCTGCTCTTTGAGGAAGTACAAGAAGTTGATTGGTATCAACTGATGAACAATTCCTCCTTTTCTTTGTACAAAATAAACCTTTTACTTCTTCTTCTAGAAGAAAAATTAACTCAATTTAAGGGAAACAAAGTCACCCCCCACCCCTCATAAAAGACAGAACTTTTCCTGCAGTGGCTGCCTGTTCCTTTTGTGTGGGATTGTGGTGGCGGCATGAGCCAGCCCTTGGGCACACCAGGTCCCTTCCTCCTGCAGGATCAAAAGCCCTTCTGCTCCGGCACAGATGCCCTGGGCTTCCCAGGCTGGGGCTCTGAGAAGTTGCCAGTTTCTCTTTGGTTCTGAATTCCCCGGGGATTTCCTCACTGGTCACACTCTAGATTACCTCAGGTTCCTCCAGTCATGCTGCCTTCTAATCCTTCCTGCCAGGGCCTTCTGGCAGTCTTCAAAATACTTGCTGAAGGAAATAATGACTCCTGTTTTATGTGTCTTTTGGGTACTTTTATTGTTTTTTTTTTTTAAGGATTTGCTGTTTGCTCAGATCCACATGACTGGCTGAGTCAGGAACAGGAGAGTCACACAAACATGCCTCCATGCTTTGCGTGAGTAGCAAGCTCAGAACTTATACTACCGTGCGTTAAACACACAAATTAAAAAGAAATCTTTTCCTTCAGTTGTGTGTCACAGCCAGTACCTGCCAGCCGGCACCGCGTGCGCAGAGCCGCAGCTGTGGCAGGAATGTGTGGTTTTCCCCCCAAAAAAAAGCAACCTCACATCTTGGCTCTCATCTCTCACCTTCCTGATTAATTTGAATTTGTGCTCGCACTGAGTTCTGCAGCGTGAGTTCTGCTGACGTTTTGTCGTGCAGCTGTAAGCAGCGCTGGCTATCAGCATGTTTCAGGGTTATCTGTAATAAAGCACATGTTTCTGTTGCGGTCGTGTTATCTCCCTGCGGAATTGCATGGCAGCAAGCTGCAAGCTTCCAGTGTTGGCACATGATTTGGAGATGAGTAATTCTTAGTGTTTAATCAACTCTGAACTTCATGTGAGGGCTGAGAATTTTTAAGTTGGAGCCCAGGAGCAGCTGGTCAGCCTTCAAATATTAGGAGCTGAAAAGAGATCTGCGAACTCTCTGAGTGAATAAAGGAGGCAGCTGATGGGACAGATCTGTGTTTGGCCTTGGCTGGTGGTATCAGCTTGGCTGGTATCAGCTGGTATCAGCTGCGTGCACAGGTCGTGCTTGGTCGTTGTGGTTTAAGTGTAGAAGTGCAAAGATCAGAGTCCCTCTCTGACCACGTCTGAGCCGGGCGCCGTCAGACAAATGATCATTTTTACCCCTGACCCACACAGCGGAAGGGAGGGGGAGAGAAGATCAGCTGCTCTCCTCTCTCCATTCCCGTGGGCGAGTAGAGATGTTATTCTCCTTTCTTTCAATCTTGAAAGAGCAAAGAGAAACCACAAGAAGGGAACACAGCGTGAAGGAAGGGTGAATAATCCCAGCATGAGAAGATCATAATGAATACGGATGGTGTATCTTAGGGCTGCCCCGCCAGCCGATTTACACAGTTTGGTGGATCCAGCCGTTAAAACTGCCCTTATTTCTGAAAAACTGCCTGTGGTCCTTCCCTGCCTCCTTGCTTCAAGAGCTGATCTGCCAGTGCTCTCCTCTGCAGACTTCTGCTTCTCCCCGCATGCTCCAGGTTTTACAGAGAGTACTCTGTCCTCCTGCCCCAGTTTGCTGGAACCCAGTCCTGCCAGTATTCCTGTCCCTCTAGAGCTACTGGTTTAAGTCCTTTGCTGGACACAGCCCCGGAGCCTCACCTGGTTTTAGGTGCCAACATCTCCCTGCTGGTGAGACCAGATCCAGAGACCAAAACGTCTTTGAGTTGCTTTAGCCGTACCTTGCAACTTAGAACGAAATATCCCAGAAAAGCTAACCAGGCATCTTGCAGGGTTCCATCGCACACCTCCTACCTGGCTGTCTTTGGTCACCAAGTCAGCAAGTGGGGAACACCGGTTGGTGTGGCCAAAATTCCCCTCCCAGCAGATCGGGGTTAATGGAGCAGAGCAGAGCGTGATCACGGCTTGAAATTGCTGCAGTCGCAGCTTCGGGGTCAGCGCGGCGTTACCTGTAGTACCTGCTCGGCAGAGTACTGAAGTATGGTAGAAATCGAAATTCTATGTCTAGTGCTATGGCAAGGTCTAAACTGGCATGGGATGGAGAGCCACATAGAGTCCTTGCTTTCCTCATTCAACTCCGTGCAGGAACAATTTCCCTGCTGTAAAAATGAGAAAATGTGAGTATTTGTTGCTGGGAAAAATATTTTTTTTTTTTTACAACTGGGACAAGAACTGAGTGTGAACCCAGCTGGAGTATTCAAAGAGGAACTGAAAGTATTTGAGTTTTGAGTTCTTCAGACTTCACTTTTTGATAATTTTGTGGTCTCCATAAAAGATTATTTCAATGTTTTTAGCTAAAAAGCTATCTCTGCTGACTGTAAACTTTCCTTCCTGTTATTTTTACATGAGTCTTTTCAAAGATCCAAATGATTCTGAAAAGATCATGTACTGTGCAGGGTGGTTCTGCGTCATCCTCACATGCCAGCCACAGGAGACTGATTTTCTGTCCCTGCTGCACGGCCGGTCACCAGAATGTCTGGTGCAATCGGCAGCTGGTGCAGGGATAAAGGATTAGAGTCAACGGGAGAATGAGGACAGGACAGGTTACGCTGAGGTTTTATAAACTGATGGTTCTCAAATGACCCTTCTGTGACAGGCTTTGTCCCAACGGACTTTAAAAATGTTTCCAGCGGTCTTGGAGCTGTTCACAATGAGAGTTTTGGGAGGGAGGCAAGGTGCTGCAAATGGGAAATATAGGCTCTATTGAAAAAAAAAAAAAAAAAGGGAAGGGCTTGAAAATTGCAAGCCAATTAACTTCAGTTCATGAAAAACAACATCAAAGAGACCATGGAATAAGTAACTGGGAAATCGTTTGTAAGCGACTAAGAAGAAAATACAGAGATGAATACCAGCCAGCGTAGGTTTGTCAGGGAGAAGTGGTTTCACTTTAATCTCATTTCCCTCTGTGACGGGTAACAGGCCTTGTGGGGAAAGAAGCAATAAATATCATATGATAAGGATTTTAACATCTCCCCGCGTTCCACAGTAGGTTCATCCCCACTGCCCATGGGTAACGATCCCTGGCCTAGGGACAGTCACCCGCCCGTCACCTGGGCCTCTGCAGCCACCTCTCGTGAGTTTTCATTTCAGTAATAGTAGAGAATTTAAATCTGGAGAGCACGTGGAGGTGGCAAGGGCTAGGACTGGGGTAGGGACGGAGTTTCCAAACAACCTTGAGGATTTGGAGGAAAAGGCTGAAAAATCGGATGTAGCACAGAAAGGACAAGGGCGGGGTCACCCACCCGGGCAGGAATAATCGGACAGGGAACAGCTGGCTTGGAAGTGGTTCCTTCGGCAGAAATAGATCTGGAGCAATAGATGATCACGAGCTGGAAGTGAGCCAGCAACGTCACGGTGCTGCAGAAGCAGCCAGAGGGGTTCGGTGTCCTCTTTGGCACAGCTAAACCCTCCGGGAACATGCTCCCCGTTTTCAGGCGCTTCAAGAAAAATGGGCCTCCATGGGAGAGAATAAATTCTGAAAAATACCAGAGCTGACAAGTTGTTTCGTCTAGCAGGAAGAAAACTAGAAAGGGATGTTTTCAGATACATGGTCTGACGTGGAGAAGGGAATTTTTATCTTTACATCGTTGATTTCTGGTGGATAAATGAAAAAGTAAAGATCCTTTTCCTACCAAACGTTATGGCTTCCAGTGCAAACCGTGGAGCTTACATGTTGCAAAACATACAATAAATAAATCAGTGGGAAATCTGTTGTTTTTCCACATGTTTCCTAAACCAATTTCAGACTTAAACCAAACAGACCCACCCAATTCATCCAGGGCGAAAGGTCCTACAGCAGCCGGCGGCTCTGGAAACTGAGCCCCCTCCAGGCTATCTTTCTGTTGTCCTGTTAGATATGTTTAATTTCCTTTTTCCCCCATTCATTTCCAAAGTTGACTGTGACAATTCCAGCTTACTGCTTTTTAAAAATCTCGTGTTCAACAGGAATCTCTTGATTTTAAGCCCACTCTGGTGGAGAATGGCGTGGAATATCGTAACGGGGGCTGTCTGCGACAGTTGGGATACGTCTCTACAGGCACATCCCTGCTCTGGCAAGTTACTTTCTAGCCCAGCTTTGATTAAAAAATCAGCCATCGTTGATTTTAATCACATTTTGCTTTGAAAGAAACAGCATACAGGTGGGAACATTTTGATTAACAACGCAATTTCATTCTCATTGTGAAACTACGTTTATTTTTAAATAAAATAGAGAACTAACAAATGACAAAAATGGAAACAATACCTTGAAATTAAAGAAAGATGGGGCTTAGTTGGCAAGGTGGTTTCTTTGGTGTTTGTTTTTTTTTCCTTCCTTTACATTTAATTTCAAATTAAACTTCAGAATTTGCCCTTTGATTCTCATTCAAAGTATTTCCCCCAGATTACCAGTCAGTCCTACGAAGTTAGGAAGATAAATGGTTTCTAGGGGATTTCCTTTCTTTATTAACACCTCAGCCACGCTGCAAGGAAAAGTGAAAATGCGGATTTTCTTTAAAAGGAAGAAATACTCCACAGTTATACACTCGGTTAATATTTATTGCTGTAACAGAAATAATCATGGCAAAGACAGGCTTGCTGGCAGGAGGAGCTCTGTCAGCAGTCATCAAGGTCTGACTTTGCGCCGATCTTTACTCTTAAAGGCATTTAATTTTGTAGATCGGCTTCACCCGGCATTGTGAGGGGATTGCTGTGATTTCAGCAGCTGGCGCAGGCCTGTCAAAATAGCAGCGGCTTTGCCTGGCTTAAATCCATGGGCTGTCCGTGATCTCCCATTCCACGATTCCCCACTGGAAAGCTACTTCAGCACAACCCTTCCGAAATCCATATGCCCGGAAGGAAACTGGTGCACATCTGTCTTTCCCGGGAAAGGGCAATGATAGTAAACTTGTTGTCGCTGCATCCCGAGTGGAGTTGGCTTCAGCTCGGTCCCGGCTGCCAGAGATGATCTTTTGCCAGCCCTACACCCTCGCCTTGTTTTTAAAAAGCATGATGCTGGGCTGATGGAAATAAAGCAATGTTTGCAGCCCTCTGCGGTCGCCAGATTCCAGTCCCTCTCCCCACGGCTGCTCAGCCTCACGTTTCAGTGCTTAGGACGCACTGGTGGGCATCCAGACCCCCGCGGTGGCCGCCGTCCCGCTGTTTGTGGTGCGTGGGGTGGCAAAAGCAGACGTGAGACAGTGCCAAACCAGAAAAGGCTGAGAAGGGCTGGAGGAAGGGAGACGGTCGGCCGTGGGTTAGCAATCCTGGAATTGATGGAAACTTTTAAGCCACAGTGAGAGCTTTGCAGAAAAGCTCGGTTTAACAGAGCTTGAAAGTTGCAGAAGTAAAAATAAAAAAAAAAAAAAAAAAAATACCCCCCCCCCACGTTGAAGTCGACAATAATTTGCTTTGACATGTGTTGCCGCTGCTCCCCAGCCCCTTTGCCTGGGAAATTTGCCACGGGGAAACACTGCCCGTGGGTGGGGAGATCCGGGGCGGGCTGGGCTGTGGGGCGGCGCCGGTGGGCGGACCCACGCGGGACCCACCGCCGGTCCCCTGCTCGCTCAGCCCACAGCCCTTCTCTCTGCCCCACGCCATGGACTGCGGCGTGATCACCTCCAAGACCGTGCTGCTGCTGCTGAGCCTCGCCTTCTGGGTACCGCGCCGGGACACGCGTGGGTTTGGGGGCGCGGGGGGGTGTCGCGGGTGTCGGGCAGGAGGAGACGGTGCTGTGGGACGTGCCCGTGTTTTCGTTAACCGGCCTTTCCAGAGTGAGTCGGGCATTTCGTTCCCGGTGGGCATGTGCCTCTTACTCGTTTCTACAAGAAAAACTTGTATTTGTGTTGTTAAAGAGCAATATTTGGGGGTTTTACGTTTCTGAGAGAAAAAAAAAAAACAAACAGTGTTGGAGTTCAGGATTTTTTTTGTGAGGTATTTTTGACGCAGTAGGTTTTTCAGTAGTGTTCTTAATGTCATTTTACATATTCGTGTACGTTAATGCAACCTACCCGCTCATTTTGCGACTGGAAACAAATGGAGCTGTTTGGCTGCAGTGGGGTGAGGGGCTGCCCTCCCAGTTTGGGGGAGGGAAATGGCTGAGAACTTTGTTCCAACTATGCTTTGCTACAATTAGGCCATTACAAATCACTTCCTCAATAATTACTTAGAAGCAAACAGAAAAAAAAAAAAAAAAAAGAAAAAAAAAAAGGAGGTTGGGTTTGTGTACTTTTTAGCTTAACCCGTGCTGGGTTGGAGGGCTCGTGGCGTGGCCACCTGTCGTAGTTCAGCCCTGATCAGGACCAGGCCCCCCCCTACTAAACAAAACCACGACACCACCTCAGGACAGCGACAGCAGGTCCTGGGGCAGGTGACCGCTCGGAAGAGCAGGGCGGTTATTCTGGTAGCCAGTCTTGGGTTTTTCCCCTGCACGGGGAAGTTTGCATAATGTCCCGCCCCGTCATCACGCAAGGACTTGGTGTGCTGCTCTTGGAGAAGAGGCTCAGTTGAACCTCATGTTGTCCCCTTCCGGCCCTGTCCCTGCTTTACGGGGACTGGGCACAATTTATTGCTGCGTGAGTTCCAGGTGGCTCTGGTATCGCTAGCCCGAACGGTGCAGGAGGCTGTGCTTACTGCTGCGCGTCGGGTAACGTGATCTCACCGTGTATGTTTGGTTTGAGGTGATTTTTTTTAAATACTCGCTGAGAAACATCAGAGCATCTCACTGTTTGCGTATGGAAATCCCCTGAGCTTCAGCTGGGGCGTACTTCAGATTAGCATCACTGCTTAGCTTTTAAAAAATCAAACAGCTCGATGTCCGCCGAGAAACGTGTCTGGTACCTTTTCTTCTGCTGTAGAGGAACTCTCTAATCGTGGTGGAAGCTATTAGGTCATCTGGATCCACAGACCATCAGTAATTATCCTTTTGCATGTCTGTCGCCTCTGAGCTTGGGGAAACCTAGACCGGCCCTTTGTTTTTTGTGTTTTGTTTTGTGTTTTTTTATCCTAGGAAAAGCAGTGCAGCCCCAAAGCTGGCGTTTAGAGGCTGCCGCCGCCGCCACCATTACGCGTGGTAATTGCGTTCCTGCCGCAGAACTGCAGAACCTGGAATTCAGGTTTTCAGAGGGCGGGGAAGGAGGAACTGACTCTTTTATGCTCTTTCAGAACATTTCTAACAGTTAGGGCTCTACAAGTTCCAGGCTCCAGATCACTAACTATCAGAACACAACATTTCCAAAGAACATTACAGTCCTTCTCTAAGGAGTAATTTGTGCTCAGGCATTGCATGCTGTACGTCTTGCCCAGCTTTGAAATTACTATGGAAAATAATTAATCACCTGCATATTCAGCAGACAGTGCAGTTGCTGTGCTTTGACAAAGGTTGTTCCTTGGAAATGTCCTAAAAAGGCAATAAATCCGCTTTTGTATCTCTGATCGTTATCGTTGCGCAGGAGTGAAGAAAGACAGATTTTTTTTTTCCAGAATGACAAATAGTTGTTTCCTAAATGAGGTGAAAAAGCAACTTCTCTCATACCCTCCAGGCTCTGCTGCGGGGATGAGACTGGGGGCCTGTAGATGGGCATAACCCCCACAAAGAAGGCATTGATGGAAGCTGTTTTAACTACACGGTTACTAAGGGTGGTGCTTCAAGCTGTGGGGGATCTGCCCGCCTCCAGTTTTGCTTTTTAGCACCTACTAATTAGGTCCAGGTGTGTGGTTATTTTGGTAAGTGGGCGTTGGCGTGTTCTAGGTGGACACTGGGGATGGTGGTTTAACTCAAGGAGACTGAAAGAGAGAGGGGAAGGGTTGGAGGAGGCTCTGAAGTTCTTGGCAATGTCTTGTGAGGGGACTTGGCTGGGTGGGATGTGATGATGCTCCTGGAAGGGGAGAGGTGAAATGCTGGGGTTCACTTGCTGGTCCAAGGGAAGAAACGGGGAATCTTAAAACTAGGTGGTGGATGCCCCATCCCTGGAAACATTCCAGGCCAGGTTGGCCGGGGCTGTGAGCAACCTGATCTGGTTGGAGATGTCCCTGCTCCTGGCAGGGGGGTTGGGCTGGGTGGGCTTTGAAGGTCCCTTCCAACCCAAACCATTCCGTGATTCTAGATGAAAGTTTCGTGCTCTGATATTTCCATATAATGTGGTCTGAACAGCCTCTCAGGTTGCTTTTCTTCTAACCTCCCTTCTTTAATCTTAAAGCTGTGCTGCTGAATTCAGCCATTAGCACCTTGTACCTGCTCACCTTCTCCTTCAGGGTACTTAAAAAATAAATGAAAAAACCTAATGAAGAGGAGAATTTCCGTCCCTGCTCCGGGTGGGGGAAGTGATGCTGATCGGCCGCGGGGTCTGTCTGACTCACAGCAGCGCCCATGGTGGAAAAAGCTGCTTAACCAAGAGCTTTAGGGTTGTTTTTTTTTTTTTTTATCACATTCAGCAAGTAAAGCTGTGGTCCTTCATCCACTTCTGAAAGGGCTTGAGACAGGTTTCCCTCTGGCCTCCTTGTTTCTGTCTCTCTGATGGAGCCGTGGTACTGGTTGGGGTCCCCGGGACCTAGGGGATGATGAGCTGGGGAGGGCTGGGATACATTTTGACCCAGCGTGAGGAGCATTGGGTGGGAAGAAACAAGCAGTGGGTTCCTTTCTAGCTCTGCTGGGAACTCGTTGCTGAACCATGGAGGGGAAAACAAGTACACAAACCGGAGCGGTCACTGGACGGAGCTGATGCCAGGGCTTGGTACTGGACTTGGGCACTGGTGTGATTTATTGAGCGTGCCTTGAAAAGGCAAAGTTCCTCATTGTTTTAAACTGCTCTGCCCAAAATCAAGAAGCAGAACTTAAATGCCTTTGAGGAAAATGAGCTTTGCTGTGTGCGTAGGGGCCTCACAGATAAAATTAACACTAAGGTGTCGGTGCTGTGTGGTCGGGAAAGGGGAAGCGTTCAGATGCAGATATGGTGTGAAAAACTTGACCCTTTCCTGTGCATTCTGGGCAACGAGCTTAGTCTGGCTGTCCCCAGTGTTCCCCAAGGCTGTAAAAACGCTGTGGATCTCGTCCTAAAAGCACTTTGGCCTCCTTGTGAGTTTCATCATTTTTAGGTCTCCGAAACCAGAGGCTGTAGAAGGGCCTCTGACAACTGCAGCTCCTCAGGAGTTCACGTTTTGTTACCCCTCCTCAAGAATCATAGAGTCACAGAATCTTTAAGGCTGGAAAAGACCTCCAAAATCATCAAGTCCAACCACCAACACCACCATGCCTACTAAACCATGTCCTGGAGTGCCACATCTACACCTTCTTTGAACACCAAAAAAGTTCAGAGCTGAAGGACACTTCATCCGGGGGGAACAGAAAGTGGCTCTTTCCTGTAGCTGATGTATGAACTGGGCATTTTCTTCATTTTCCCCAAAAGCGCGGTACCGCCAAGCTGCGTTTACTTTACCGTGGAGCTGGCGGGATCCCTCTGTGGTAGGAGAATCCCAGCCTGTGCTTGTCCTTATGGGAAGCGGCACACACCAGCCACGTGGCCCTGCTCCCCGCGTCCCTTCCCTTTCAGCTGGGTGACAAGCAATATTTCAGGGCAGATTAGAGGCATCTGCCCTGTTAGCAGCTCCAAGAAGTCTTCCCAGACGTTACTGTTAGCGCCGCTGTGTTTTGGGTGCACTTCTTTGCTTTTCAGTTCGTAGCTTGTGAAAGGGAAGTCACAAGAGCCAGGAACAGGTTATTAAGGACCTAGGATGGTTCTGAAGGCAGATATTGAACTAGAGGGTGTTCTGTGTCTGAACCAGCTGCTCAGACCAAAGACGGCTTGGCAGCAGCTGATGAATCCATACATGCTCAGCTCAAGTCACCCTCACAGCACGCTCTTTCCCTGCAGTCCATGTCTGTATTTGGGGAGAAGAGTGAGAAGGGTGGTGCTGCTTTCTCCTAACAGTGGTCCTGTTGTCCTCAGAGGTGCGTGATGCTCTGTGGTTTTGATGAGCAGCAGCACGCTGGCCCCAAGGCAGAGGTCTAAGCATTAGAAGTCAGAGGATTTGGGGCAGGATTCCTTGCTTTGCACTGGTGTGGATGTCTCCACGAGGACATCCCACCACGTGGGCTTTGTAGGATATGTGCTGGCTTTTAGGGATGGGGAAAAAAACCCCAGAGTTAGGCTTGAGGAACAGAAGACAACATGCTTGGACAATTCTAAGAAGAACTTGCAGTGTGTTTTGAAGGCAAGCTGACACATGCCCTGTAGTTGTACGTTGCAGCTGAATATTTAGATACCGTGTACTTTGAGGAGCCTCCCATGGGTCTGGAGAAGTAGGCTTTGTACATTTTTTGTCAGGTGTGTCCCACCTCTGTACTTCACGTGAGGAGACTGGTCTAAAGGATTTGAAATTGTGGCTAATAACTGGCATGAGATCAGTGGTCAGTCTCTCCCGAGGCTGTGGGTGCTGCTGGCAATGAGGACAGCTTGGTAGGGACTCACAGCTTTGGTGCTTTCTGCTCCAATTCAAAGCCAACTTGCTGAGTTCGGTATTTTTTATTATTTTGCAAATCGATGTTTTCACAACTTGAGAGTCTGAGGGAACATAGAAATGTATGTGCTAGGGTTTTAAATTGCCAGTATTTTTTTTTTCCAGTAGGAAAATGTGGGGAAAGACTTGAAGCTGTAGGCTTCCAAGGCCTCGGAAACTCAAGGAGCTGTAGGACAGTGGGGAGCAGAGCCATGCGTGTCCTGGGAAGCAGCTTGCCAGAAAAGTCCTTGAGGGTCCTGGTGGGCGCGAGGCTGGCCATGAGCCAGCAGTGTGCTCTTGGGCTGCATCAGTAGGAGCGTTGCCAGCCAGAGGAGGGAGCTGGCCCTTCCCCGCTGCTCAGCACTGGTGAGGCTACATCTGGAGTGCTGGGTCCCGGTGCTGGGCTCCCCAGTAGAAGAAACACGTGGACATACTAGACAGAGGGATGAAGATGATGAAGGGACTGGGTCACCTCTCCTGTGAGGAGAGGCTGAGTGAGCTGGGACTGTTCAGCTTGGAGAATAGAAGGCTCAGAGGAATCTTATCGATGTCTATCGTATTGATTCTCCCCCTCTGCTCCGCTCTGGTGAGACCCCCCTGCAGCGCTGCGTCCAGCTCTGGAGCCCCCAACATCAGAAGGACGTGGAGCTGCTGGAGAGGGTCCAGAGGAGGCCACGCAGATGCTGAGAGGGCTGGAGCAGCTCTGCTGTGAGGCCAGGCTGAGAGAGCTGGGGCTGTTCAGCCTGGAGAAGAGGAGGCTCCGGGGAGACCTGAGAGCGGCCTTCCAGTGCCTAAAGGGGGCTTAGAAGAAAGATGGGGAGCAACTTTTGCCAAGGGCATGTAGTGATAGGACAAGAGGTAATAGTTTTAAAGTGAGAGAGGAAAGATTTAAATGAGATATAAGGAAAAAATTCTGTACTGTGAGGGTGGTGAGGCACTGGCACAGGTTGCCCGGAGAAGCTCTGGATGCCCCATCCCTGGAAACATTCCAGGCCAGGCTGGATGAGGCTCTGAGCAACCTGATCTGGTGGAAGGTGTCTCTGCTCCTTGCAGGGGGGTTGGAACTGGGTGATCTTGAAGGTCCCTTCCAACACAGCCAATTCTATGGTTCTGTGATGTATGTAAATACCTGAAGGGAGGGTGCCAAAAGGACGGAGCCAGGCTCTTCTCACTAGTGCCCAGTGACAGGACAAGAGCCCATGGGCACAAACTGGAACACAGGAGGTTCCCTTTGAACATTGGGAAACCCTTTTTTTTTTTTGTGAGGGTGACCAAGCACTGGCACAGGTTGCTTAGAGAGGTGGTGGAGTCTCCATCCTTGGAGATACTCAAAAGCTGCTTGGACGTGGTCCTGGACAACCTGCTGTAGATGGCCCTGCTTGAGCAGGGAGTTGGACCAGATGATGTCCAGAAGTTCCTTCCCATCCCAACTGTTCTGTGCTTATGTGACCTTGTACTGCGTTGCTGCATGGCCTGTGGTGGCTGTGAACTTATCTGTGGCTGGGAGCTGCAGCAGATGGTGAGTACATCCGCTCCGTAGCAGCTGTTGCCTACGTTGTCGTCTGATGAGCACACTGGAGGCTGCCTGTTCCTCTGTCCCACAGGTGGAGGGTCACTCGCTGTCCTGGATGAAGTCAGATCACACAAGTGCAGCAATAATTGATTTATTGTTCAGAGAAATGAACACCATGAGCGTGGTGGGAAATGGTAGTTGAAGCCAGAAAGTCCCTCCCAGGTGAGAGTTTTAAACGCAGGAAAGGAAAATGGCGAGGAATCTGTGCAAGTGGGATGGGAAATGCTGAGCCAAGGTTTCCCTAATTGCTGGGGGAAAACCAGCTCTGCCTCAGGCCAAGGGAGCCTGTCTGGTCTGGGGAGGTGCATGGTCTGATGGGCCATTTAACTTTAAAATGAAGTTTTACATAGAAGTTGTAATTAAAGCGATGTTGTAGTTCAGCCAGGATCGGGACCAAACTGCGCAGTCTCTCTCTCACTCCCCCCATCCTCCCAGGGAACAGGGAGAGATAATATAAGAAAAACCACTCGAGGTTTGAGATAAGGACAGGGAGAAATCCTTAAAGTTACCGTTACGGGCAAAACAGACTTGACTTGGGGAAAACTATTCATTTATTACTAAAACTAGCAGGAGAATGAGACAGGGAACAAGATAACCTCCCCCCACCCCTCCCTCTTCCCAGGCTTAACATTATCTCTGCCTCCTTCCCCCCCAAACAGCATAGGGGGGAAGAGGGAATGGGGGTCACGGTCAGTTCATCACGCGTTGTTTTATGGCGCTGTGTCATTGTCGGGGGAAGAACTCCTCACATTCCTCCCCTGCTCCATAGTGGGGTCCCACCCACGGGCTGCAGTCCTTTGTGGAACTGCTCTGGCGTGGGTCATCTCTTCCACGGGGTGCAGTCCCTCCAGAACAGCTGTCCCAGCGGGGCCTCCTTGGGCCTCCTTCAGGCCTTCACCTGCTCCGGTGTGGGGTCCTCCCCAGGCTGCAGGGGGGTCTCTGCCCCTCCATGGACCTCCATGGGCTGCAGGGGGACAACCCGCTCCACCATGGTTGTCACCACAGGCTGCAGGGGAATCTTGGCCAGGAGCCACATTACTCCTCCCCCTCCTTCTTCACTGACCTTGGCATCTGCAGCAGTTCCTCTCACAAGAAAAGTTCTTCACAACAGGCTGGCAGACGCCTCTCAGGATCCTTTTTCATCTCATTCACTTCTCATCTCCTCTCCGCTTCTTGCAGCCGGGCCGGGCCGAGTTGGGCCCAGTCGGCTGCCCGGCGAGAGGCCAGAGGGTGAGGCCTGCAAGGCCCACGAGGCTCGCGCCTCCCCCTCTCTGCCCCCACTCAGCTTCTTCACATCTTCTCTTCTCTTTTTTTCCTTTGTTTTCCCCTTCGTAAATACATTATCGCAGAGACGTTATCATGGACCCTTCTGTTACCAATTGGCTCGGCCTTGTCCAGCAGCAGGTCTGCCCTAGGCCCAGCTGAGTCCGCTGAACAAAGGGGAAACAACTTCTAGCAGTTTCGTACAGAAGCTGCCACCTTAGGCCCCCCCTCACTAAACAAAACCACAACAAGCGAGCACAAAATGAAGAAAGCTTTCTCAGAAGTACACAGTGCCTTTGCTGGATGTGAAGACAAAACATCAGCATCAGGCATTGAACTGGGTGAGGTGCTGTGACTTAAAACACTGCTGAGCAAAGATCCTGGTGAAAAGTGGTTTTTCAAGCCTTAAAATTAACTAGAACACCTCAGTGAGCTGATTGTGTAATGGTGAACTAGAAGGGAATGGTTCGGGAAGTGTTTGTGCGGATATTGGTAGTTCTTCCAGTACGTATTTGTAGTGGTATGCTGTAGGAGAAAAAACTTCTTACTACTCTTTAAGCAGTATTATTTACTATAACTTTCTTTTTCCACAAAAAGTTAAAAATATGGGACAAAGTCAAATCAGTCCAAGTTTTGTGCTTTGGCAGATATTAGTGCTCGCCCTGGGGAAGTCCAGTCTGAAGACTGATGGGGGAGAAATGCCAGTTCATGTCTCATTTCCTCAGTTCTTTTACACGGTAGAGGATACATTTTGGTGAACACCCTTGTTTGGTGAATTTGCAACTTACCCTGATTTTACAGATTTTTCCTTTTAACACTATAGCTTTGTCACTCCATATTTAACTGACCAGCCTGAGAATGAGGGCCACTCTCCAGCTTCAGGTCCTTTTAAAAAGAACACCCTGTAGTGGTCCACGTTAACAGACCAGATTATCAAATCAACACTCTGAAATGGGAGAAGCAAAACAAAACATAACAAAACAAAAACCCCCAAAACAAACACAAAACCTCAAAACAACAAACAATACTTTTTAACTTCATAGCTAGTAGTTTAGTTCCCTTACTGTATTTTATTTGGGTTTGGGTGGGGAGGGAAGAACACAAACCTCTCTTCCTAGCCCTCACATAAGGTCAACTTAAAACGAATAAGGGAAGGTGGAAAAGTATCTGTTCTGCCTGATAGATGCAAATTTTATATTTTGGTTTTCTTTTTCAAAGCAGTTGTAGAGAGGGAAGTTTAAGGGCCCCCTTCTTTGTCTGTGACACTGATAAAATGTCATGAAGTGTCTGCATGGCCATAAGTCTTTCCAGAAGGACAGAGGTTCATGGACATCAGAATATAAAAAATTCCCCTTCTGATGGTGGAACACAAGGTAAAAATCTTGCTGTACTTTTAACAAATATATAAAATGTACTATTTTCCAATGGCTGTCGTATTCTGCGTCAGTGAGACAACTCAGGCTCTTTACAGCCATCCAGTCCTATCGCCTTCTTCAGGCAAGATTGAATATTGAGGGTGCTGCGTGTGCGCCGTGTGGCTGGAGAGCGTTTCAGCTTTTTATATACGTACTGTGTACGTCGTTGTACGCTCCCGCAGCACAGCAGCGCTGTGTTCCTGCCTCCCCAGCCCAGCCAGCTGGGCTAAGTATGGACGAGGTGGGTGCAGTCCACTTGGTGAGTAACCCTGCCCCAAACATCAGTCCAGGAAAACCCCGTTGCTGTGAAAAGGGGACTTCTTGCAAAATTTACATTTACCTCATCTCTTCAGCTTGGCTTATGGGTATCACCAGCGTTGTAAAGAAATACCCGCAGTGTTTCGTGGAGCCCCAGTGAGTCAGGCCAGGGATGTTTGGGGAGGGAAGGTTAAGGTTAGGATGTTCTGCTTGCTGGCAGACCACAGCAACGTGCAGGCAGCGTTGCAGCCCCACAACGGACGAGGTGAACTGGTTCTTTCTATCAGCCTTGCGTCACTCCTTGGCTGCCTGCCCTGGGGTTTCTGCCAGCTGCATTGGGCCAAGTACTGTGCATTGTGTGATCCTATTCTGTGCTGAATTCTTCTGAAAGTAATCTTCCAGGCAGGAGACTAAAAAAAATTATGAACAATAACAATTTATAGTATTAACTTCTCAGAATAATCCTGGCAATCTTGTTTGTAATTTTAGATGTGTTCAAAAAGGTGTTTGACTCACCGTGAAGAAGTAATTGCTTAAACTGGCCTTTGTATTTGTGAAAGATTTTTTTTTTTTTAAATCCAACAGAAACCTTTTTAATCAGGTGTACTTTGCACTTTTTTACTCTTGACTTAAGCTCTATTTTCAGCAGAGCAAAGGACTTTTCTTGTCATCCTTCACTTTTAGAGAAGTTTCATCATACATCTCGGACTGGGCTGAAGGTTTTGCAATGTTAGGGGGAAAAACCCTCCACTGGATTTTGAACGTACCTTAAGTAGTGGGAAGGCTTAAGAGGAGAGCTCAGATTTATGTTCCAGAATATTTTTTATCTTTGCTTTCAAAGTTTGGCTCTGGGACTTATCTGCAAAAATAAAAGGGGGAACAGATCGTTAGCTGAAATGCCTTCCAGTCCTGAGCGACCCTGCTCTTCAGGCTTCAAAATCTTCACTTGGAATTAAAAACCATGTGTAAAGTTGTGGCTGTATCTCAGTTTGCGTGGAAAAAAAAAAAAGTGAGCTTCCTTTAAACTAGATCTTTAGCCACAGTCTTTTATTTTTACCTCATTACGCTTCCTTTTTCTGCTTGAAAGCAGAAGTTCAGAAACTATCATAGACCTCTTACGGGCTGTGTTTCGCCTCTGACCAGAACCCAGACAATCCTGAATGTCACAACAAAATCTGCTGCGAAAGTGCCGTTCCGTATTTGCCTTTATAAAATGTGGGCAAGAATCTCCTTGAACGCAACACTGGACCGTCTGATGTTGGCTTACTGCCGTGGAGCTTTGCTAGTTCTGGCTTTACAGGACTTCAGTGAATTGGCTTCACAGTGCAGTTTTGAATTTGTGGTAGCCCTTGACTAGCAAACGAGGTTTTTCTTAGTTTCCTACAGTTGGTCCATCTTTAACATTTCCTGTGCGTGTTTCCTTTGCGCTGCGTGTTGAGCACGCTTAAAATAGGTGGAAAAGCAGGCATAAAGTAGAAAGGAGAGATGAAGAATGTATCTGTTGTCTAAATCACTTGCACAAGTGTAATGGAAGTATTGGGGGATTCTTTTGTGTAAAATATCCTGTAAGAAGATGAAATTATGATGCAGATGGTCTTTAGAAGTAGAGAACTACTGGCAAAGGCTGGGACTAGAGTTACACGAAAGGGCAGGGCTTTACATTCTCTGAAGATGACAAATGATTAACTTTGCATTGTACACATTAACTGTGTCACAAGGCTGTTTCGTTGTACACATTTTGACTTGACATTGCGGCTGAATGCAGATGACTCATTTACTTGCTAAAAACGTGGTTTATGCCTTTTTGTATCTGGGCTATTCAGCTTGTGCTGCCTTTCCTGTGATAGTCACCCCTGTTCCATTTCCCCAGGGCCTGCCTTCCTCCATCATGAACCTTTCTGAGGGTCTCGCAGACCTTCTGGTTTGCTCTTGGGGCTGTGGGCACTCAGCGATTGAGGACAACTGTGGTGGGACATCCCAGCCTGGATGCTGAGCCGCACCAAAGGCTGACGGCCTCAGGAAAATACGTCCTCAATAGCGGTTGTGTCCAGATGCAAGCACTCGGTTTAAAAGTGCACGTGCCTGAACATTCGTGCTGCTAGTGGGTGGCTCCACTTTTGGTTTGAGGTGACCACCTGGCAGTGCTTTCTGTAGCCTGGAATTTTTAAAGTCACAACTCAGCTCTGTGTTAGGTTTGTGGTGATCGCAGCAGCAGAGAGGCCAAGGATGAGGTGATTTTAGGTGTACAAGCAGAGCGACTGGGAGCATCACCATGTCATGTCTGTATTTGTGGTAGAGGATTAGGACTTGGTGCGTGCTGGAGTCATGGTGCACCTGCCTGAAATTTCCCAAAACCTGAGAAACCAGAATATCATTACTCTTCAGCCATATCTGTGTTTACCAGGAAGGGTTCAAAACTCAGCAACAACTGCCGTCAGGGGCTACAGACAGGACTATGACAGTAACTGTGGTGTCATTCATGTAGTATTTTTTTGCCATGCACAAGCAGGAGAAGTTTTTAAGTCAACCCAGAGCATCACGCTGTCTGTGCTGTGGTCACTTGGATGTCTTTTATGGCTTCCATGGGAGTAGGGGCCAAACTCTGAACCGTTTTAGGAGCTGTACGAGTTGCCTTCTGAGCTGATGCTGGCCCAGCTGAATAGAGCACTTCTGTGGTTAATAAAAGCCCTTGCCTCCCTTGTCTTGAATCTGCATTGTTTTCACTGGGTCGGGGCCAATCACAGTGCTCAACAGTCCTAGAAAATATTAGAAATTAAGGATACATTGGGCAAATCCCATAATTACATTTTCTCCGCGGTGACGGGTAGTTAGCCCAAGAGCATTGCTTCCTTGTCCATGGCTGCTCTTTCCGAGATGATGCTCTTCCAGAACAGAGAATGGGTGGACAGTTGCACGTGCATACAGCTCTCCAGGCTAGAAATACGGAATGCACTTTTTGAGTCGTACGCCTCGCTCTTTTTGTGCAATTGAAGGCAAGGCAGGATGGACCTTTCCTGTCGCACTTTGAGTACGAGGGCATAGTGTTGGAGGAGGAAGAGGTGAGGTTGCTCATGGTGGTGAATTGAGAAGGCAATGGCACTCCATGAGCTAAAGTGGTCTCATCCTTTCCCTCTGTCCCTAAAAAGGGGCAGAGGAAGAAGCCATGGTTGCTGTACACATGCAGACAGGGAAATGGGAAAGAGATTTCTCCTCAATGAGAAGAAAAGATAAAGCAAGTTATAGGAACTGCTTTAATCAGCAGCACCACCTGAAAACCCAATGCATGTGGCCAAGAAAAAAAAAAAACCAACAAAAACCTCCTTGAGAACCGGTCATCCTATTCCGTTTCCTAGTATCTCACTTTGCAGAGGAACTGCTGTACCTGAGCTTCAGCACGGCAGGATCTAGCATGATGTGTGCGAACTGTCTCTAAGGGTTAGTCTGATCCTGCTTTCATCACTTGGGGCATCTGATCCTGGTAATTTTGAGGTGCAGGCAGCGTCCAGGAATGCAAGAGTGGTGTGGGATGAGAGCTGTCTGAAATGAAGGATGTGCCCCACACTTGGAGGTAATTGAAGGGCAGGCACCAGACCTGGCTGGAGGCGAAGGAGCCAAACAAGGTAAAGGAATTAGCAAGTCCTAGCTCCAGTGTGAGGAGTGTTTGAGTTAATTAAAACCTACAGCACTGGGGGAAGTAATGAACTGCTCGTAAGCTGCCTGATGAAATCCAGCTGTAGTCTATTGAAAACAAACAGGCTGGTTTCCCTCAAGTTTCCAGTGAGTACAGACAGTGCTTCGTTTTTACAGGGACCGTCTTGTGCTGCAGGATTGTGGAGGGTGGATGAGCTGTTGTAACTCTCGAGAGAATTTTTTTTATGCCATTGGTGAGGCATTGGCAGGGCATTGCTGAGTCCTTCAGTGTTATTTCCAGGGCAGTACCGAGTTGGGCAGCTGTCACTACTGCACTGTATGTTGGCCTCGATCGGCAAAACGTCCTTTTGGAAGAGACTTTACTTTAGAGGAGACTTTATTTTAGAGGATGCAGAAATCTGTTTTCTCCAGGAAAAGGAGGGATTGTGTTTTGCTGAGACCAAGAACATTGGTGCCTGTCTTAGTGGTTAATGCTGTTGCAAGAGTGGAAAGGATTACTTTTTCGCCAAAAAAAAAAAAAAAAAAGCCCAAACCAACAACTCACCCCTGTGGCAATCATCTTAAAAGCTGATTCCTGCAAATGCAGTTTTGGGTAGGACGTAGGTGATCTTGGGCAGGCAGTGCGAGCTTGGCCTTCTGCAGAGAGACTGGCTGGCGGATGTCAACAGACTCCAGTGTTGCAGCTCAGCTAAAGTGGTGCTTCACTTGTAGAGGAGTGATTCATGGGAAGTGAATTCTGTCTTCTCTGTGTTAAAGTTTGGACAGGTAGCTACTTTCAGATGCAGTGTTTTTTCTTCTAGATCTTTGCATACTGTAGTCATTACTTCTAAAGTTAAAATTTTAATTATGCTGTTACAAAAAGGTCCATATTTACTTTCCTGGGCAGAGGCTTAATAAATAACTGCTAATAACTTTATTACATTTCAGGCAGCAGCAGCAGGTCTCAGCTATGTTGGTGGATACGTCATTAACACCTACAAGAGCTACGACAACTTTCTGCAGGACAAGTATGCTCTCTTGCCAGCCGTCATCATTATCTGTGTTGCTGTGGTAATGTTCATCATTGGGTTGATCGGCTGCTGTGCCACCTTCCGGGAGTCTCGAGTTGGCCTAGGGCTGGTGAGTGCTGCACGTTCTTGCATGTTGTCTTCTTCACCCTGTTGCGCGGTATGGGAGGTGCTACACTGGACCTTCTCAGGACGCAGAGAAGAGAAAGTGAAAGATTATTCTGAAACATGCTGCTGAAGCACTGATCTGTTGTGGGAGTTACGTGCTGCTGTGAGGCATTGATTGATGGTGAGGTGCAGGCTAAATTATTTGTTGCACTGCCTTGTACAGACAAATAGAATCATGGAATGGTTTGGCTTGGAAGGAACCTTAAAAATCACGCAGTTCCAACACCGCTGCCCTTGGCAGGGACACCTTCCACCAGACCAGGTCGCTCAAAGCCCAGTCCAACCTGGCCTTGAACATTGCTTCTCTGGGCAACCTGGGCCAGTGCCTCGCCACCCTGATAGTGAGTAATTTCTCCCTTAGATCTCATCTAGACCTACCCTCTTCCTGTTTAAAGCCATTACCGTTCGTCCTATCTCTGCATGCCCTTGTCAAAATACCTGCAGTCATGGGCAGTTTCATGGCTCTGCCTCAGCTAGTTTGCTGGAGATGAGCGTGGAGAGTAGCAAGTTTTGAGAAGCAAGGTGGTAATGAGAGAGCAGGAGGAGATGTGAATTTCCAAAGCAAGCAAAAAGAGATTTATTTTTCTTTCCTGTTGACTTTAGTTCTCTGAATCCTGAAAGTATGTCTTAACTTCTTCTAGAATGATTTTTAAAAAGCCAGAAAGGTTCATGTTGAATAACTTTGGACCCCCAGCTCATGCCTTGAAGGCGATGCGAGTTCCACAAGTGGTGCCCAACGTACCAAACTCAGCTGCTGGTTTATCTGTGCAGCCTCCTGTTTGACAGCTGCCCTGTGAAGTGTTTCGTAGTCTCTTCACACAGGTCACATCATGGCAGTGTTGAGGAGATGGCCTGCACTGGGCACAGATCCTGTGGAACCTCAGTCATAGTCCCAGCCATACACAGTAACCATCTATTCTAAATTATTTTCTGGAAACTATTTTGATTGGAGAAGCAACAACAGATAACAATAACCTACCGTTATAAATTAATGTGATGGGTAATGGGCTATTTAATTCAAATACTGTGGAATCCTTCCTCACAGTCTCTCTCTTTTAATTTCAGTTCTTGGCCATTATCTTGGTTATCTTCATTGCAGAAGTATCCGCTTTTGTCCTGGGATTTGTTTATAGGGAAAAGGTAAGCAAACAATCAGCATCTCTGTAGTAACCTAAAAGTAAAGAATAGATCTTGCATTGTTACAGCATTCCAAAATATCCAGTTTGGGATATATTGGTTTTAGATAAAATTCTTAGCTGTCATGTTAAAACAATATGGTGGGGTTTTTTTCCTCTCTAAATAGGTAAAAACTGACGTGCAAGGCACAATGCGCTCGGTCTTTGAGAAGTATGACGGGAAAAATCCAGAGTCTACTGTTGTGGATTACTTGCAAGAACAGGTACGAAAACATTTAGATTGTTCTGAGAATTAGTTAAAAGAGAACAGTTGGGTCCTAAACAAGGAATTTAGGCTGGGAAAGGAGGGGAAGAGGGTCAGTATGGTCGTATCCTGGAACTCCGCTCTGCAGCAGTGTTCAGCATCTGATTCTTCAGGGCAATTGAGGGTTCTCTCTACTTTGCCAAGTTGGCATTTTCAGGCTCCTGGTGTGAAGTTCACGTAAACTAACGACCTTGTTGACATGAGTTGCCTTTGGATGAGACCAGGTGAGTAAATATGAATAACTGTTGCTGAGAATCCTGTATTGTATAATAGAAAAAATGACGGAAGACTCTGTCCTGCCATTTGTCACTTAAATATTTGAGCTTTCACAAAGAACAAACCCATAAGGAGGTAATAAAGTATAGAGGGAGGTTGATCTATCGTATCTATGGCTGTTTTCCTGAAGTACTGTAAATCTGCTGCATACTGAGGGCAGCTGTTGCCCCATATGCCTAAAAGAGGTTTAATTCAACATTTGCATTCATGCTCGTATATATTCATACATCCCTGTACTGTCTTGTGTTTGGCAGCTTCATTGTTGTGGGGTGAAGAACTACAGTGACTGGACAACCACACAGTGGTTTAATTCCACCGGCAACAACAGCGTCCCCCTGAGCTGCTGCAGGCAAGAGATGAAGAACTGCACAGGGCGTCTGGATCAGCCGCAGGAACTCAATATGCGGGTGAGGATAAAGGGCACAGTTTCGCAGCTGGGCCATGACCGTTCTCAGCCACCCAGAACCAACGAGCAGAACACTTCAGACAGGGCTTGGGCATAACTTCATCCAATTCTTTTCAGCAATTGGTCCCCCAAACCCTCTTCTCCCTGTGATTTTCCTCTAGCTAACTTCCTTCTCACATTATTCTGTAAAAGCTCCTAGATGATGCAGGAGGGGCACCAGTCTGGATGTTTGGTCTTGTCAGTCTGCTGGTACCTCCTGCAGAAGGTTGCAGAAGCAACATGACAAGCCCAGAGCTATGGGCACGTAGTTGTTCAGATAGATCCAGAGTAGGGAAAGAGACTCTTCTAGGATAGACCATGAATCTGGAGAATTGTGTACCAAGTCCTTCAGTCTGGGACACAAGCCCGTAAGTTGAATTTTACAGCTACCACTGCTGGTCTTCCTGGCTCTGAGTCCTGGGCCCTTCTTTAAGTGACCTGAGCCAGAGGAGATTCTGAGAAGCAGCAGATGTCAGTGTCTCTCCCCAAGCAAGAGGTGCATGACAAGCCATCGGGTCTGGAAGACAAGAACAGAAGCCCTCAGGTCCGCAGTGGTTTCTTAGACAGGCCTTACAAGGTCTTGTTTCCTTTTAAATGTAGGGGAGGGTAAAAAAGACAAAAAACATACAGTTGAGTTACATCTTCTGATTTGTTTTCACCCATTTCTTTCACGGCAGGGCTGTGCAGACGAGCTGGAGTCTGGGCTGCAGAGTGTTATCAGCTATGCTATGCTTGTAATCCTGGGGTTTGCCATTGTAAAGGTAAATGATTTATCTCTCCTTTCATGGAAAATAATACTGCTTTTATTCTTTGATCCCGGGGCTTTTTCTTCTACCATGTCCTATTGGCCTACAGCCTTTTCCTGGCTCTGAAGTAGACCTGGTCCTCTGTTCCTTACTTGTTTTCTTCCAACTTCCTCCATTTCATCTGCCTGATGATAAGGGGAGGAATCCAAAAAGCCACTAGGGGACTTGGGATGACAAGTCAACGGAGAATCCATCTTGGTTGTTTGATAGGAAGTACAAAAAGCTGGGTGTGCTAAAAGGCTTGGATCTAGAATTCTTTATTAAAACAACTGGCTTTACTATTTTTAACTGGCATTTTAAAAATTGCTCCTCAAAGTTTGTTTTTGGATACAAACCAGTGAATAGTCCTGTGCTTAGAGACCTGGAATCAAAATGAGCTAGAAATATGACAAGGCATGAAACCAGCAGGGCTATTTATAGACGTAGAAGATTGAATTAAGGGAAATATGAAACCAGATCATCTTGTGGGTGAAAACTAGATTTGAAAAGTCCTGCCGTAAAACTCCTTGCAACTGGCACACCATAATGTTGCATAGGCATTTCTTCAACTATTTGACCATTTTAGCCTGGTGGTTTGTCATTGTTCTCTGTACCTGTTCTCCAAGATTGGTAACCTGTTCTTTGTTGACCGAGATTTGAACCATTTAATAACAGCAAAATGTTTTTTCTTTGAATATCTGCTCTCCATAAGAGGGCGGCTGTAAGGTGAGCCAATGCAGAACATTTACTGTTTAGCAACCCACTCCCGGACTCAATGCAGAAGCCAAAATCTATACTCACATTACATGTCTTGTTACTATTTGTGATGAACTCTCCCAACAGAGTCTCTCCTGTGATCATCTGCAAAGATTGCTTTAGCATATTCTGTGCTATCTTTATTTGCATATTTTATATGCTTCAGTATTTTGCAGAACTTCTTTTAAGTCCAGAATAATCCCATGCTGTCACTGAATTTTTTCCTATGGCAAGGTAACCAAGAATTAATGTGGATGTGTAAATTAATGTGAGAAAATAGGGAGGAGAAAGTTGAGCTGGAACTATTATTGGAAATCGACGCACAAAAAAAAAGCTTTCTAAGTGTTTTTTAATATGAAATGAATGTCCTTGCTATGATGAAAAAGTCTAATGAACATAGAGGTGTTGGGTCTGAAACAAAATACATCAGAACTAAATCTCTCTCTCTTTTTCAGTTTTTTGGCATGCTGAGCATCTGCGTGCTTACTTGCAAGAGAGAAGACAGTGGATATCAGCCTCTTTACTCAGGGGTGTTTGCTTAATAAAATGCAAGGATCACTTTTGTTTTTTTTTCTTCTTGATGATAAAATAGACTTGTGAACGGTAACAGACAATTTATGACCTTCTTGATAAATATTTTATGTACCTGAAACAGAAAGAACATTGTGTATTAACTTGGGAAAGTTTCTTGCAGGTGATATGAAATGGCAGTTTCAATATTCAGTGCCCTGTTGTAACAGTCCCCTGATCTTGCATACCAAAGCTTTCTGTAAGGTTATTGTGGATTTGGATTTGCGACTTTAGATAGCACCAGATGGTATAATAGACTCCAGAAGGAATGTTTCTTCTGCTTCTCCTTCCTCTACCCTTTAAACATGCAGAAGAAATTTTATTTTTAATCACTAAACTGATTGACACCGCAGGAGGAGTTTCAGTTGTCTGTACAAACGTCAGATGATTCCTATGGCGTGGTTAAACAGCAAAAGAAACTTTTGAGTGCCAGGTTCAAATATTCTTCTTAAGCATAAGGAGTTAGAATATATTTTCTCTGCATTTGATGGTGTTTCTGTTTGGTCATATGTTGTAACTCAGTTTGCTGCAGAGGTTGTTAGTGCAAGACAACCCCATGTTTGAAGTCTAGAACAGACATTGAGTTGTTTTTTGAAGCAGCTAGCAGATGTGAACAATCCCAAGTTAGGAGGGGATGCATGTTTTGAGCTTTTGGGCTCAGGACATCTTATGTTTTTTTTGTCTTTTTTTTTTTTTTTTTTAAATATCACTTGATATGCAAAATTGCTTATGAAGCAGAGCTTTTGAATTTTTTTTTTTCTGCTTTTACTAATGCTTTTATGGTTTGTCTGAAAGACAGACTGTCTCTGTTTAATGTAGAAGTTGCTAGAGATACTGAGACCAGTATAGGCTGGAAGATGGGAGTCACAGGATGTGTTGGCTTGGCGCGGTTGTGTAGACGGGACTGCTGGAGGGGGTTACTGCAGCTGTCCCTGTGCCACTGAAGGTCTAACTGCTTTTTCACTGCTAAAAATGGTAAGATGATGCATTCTTGTGCCAAGCAATTTCAACAACCTGTTGTTTGGCGGCATCACGTGACTCCTTGTTTGCCACTTTTTCTTTCTTCTTAAAGGTTTGCTGAGCGCGGTCACTTCTTGGATTGCATCACTGCTTTAAAAATGGTCCTTCTTTAACACATTTGTATGTTAATCTGTTTCTCAGTTTTTTAGGGTTTTAGAGTTGAGAAGGGAGGGAACTCCAAGCTATTCTTTATTTGGGAAGTGTGGAAAAGCTACAAGAGTTTATACTCTTTTTTTTTCGGGGGATAAGCACTCTGTCTTTAGCAATAAACCTTTATATCTGTAGTTAATTAGAAAAAAAATAGGGGTACGTGTAAGTTGTTTATTTATCCTTTTTGTTTTGTTTTTCCCCAGAGCAAAAAAGCAATGGGTGCTGATGTTCTATAGGAGACATACCAGTATAAGTATGCATATGTTGAAAAGTGACTTGATTTTTATTGAGGGCTTTGTCTTCTGTTGAATGCCACAATAAACTGAATTTATTTCGCCGATTAATAAGTGCTGTCGAGTCGGTTTTTTTCGGTAGAATCCCAGTTTCTGCACTGTAACCGGACGGGCAGGCCCCTCCCACCTGCCTGGGCCGCCTCCCTGCCTCCCTTCCCGCCCTTCGCCCGGCGCTTCCCGCGCATGCGCGGCGCAGGCGCCTGCGCTGTCCTAACGGCCGGCGGAGCGCGGCGGGTTTGAACGGGCGCCGCGGCACAGGGACGGCGCGGCCGGTTGGGGCCTCTGCCTCCGGGAGCCGCCTCCCTTCTCGCCGGCCCCGGAAAGCCGGCTCCGGTCCTCGTTAAGCGGTGAGAGCGGGGAGCCGGGTCGGGAAGTGCTCGTGGTTGGGTGAGGAGTGAAGGGAAAGCGGCGGGCGGGGGCTGCCGCGGGCTGTAACGGTTTCTCCTGAACGACGGGAGCGGTGGAAACCGGTGGATCTCTCACAGCGGATTTAGCAAGCCTGCTACGTCGTATGATTTTAAAACGAAGTGCGAAATAAAAGGTTGGTTTTCAGGTGCGAGGTAACCAGCAGAGGGAGCCGCGTGAGCGCGGTGAGCAGGGGGGCTGCCGGGCAGCAGCGGTAGCGGGAGGTTTGTTACCCAGCCGGGGGGAGGGTGCCTCCAGCAACGGGTTTTTGTCAGTTATTTTCTGAATTTGAGGTAATAAATAAAGTTGCGTAAGTATACTTTGTGTAAGTAACCGATATATAATGCTGCTTTTTGTGCCTCTGTACTCTGCTAGCAAGTGCATGCTTTATTTTGTTTAATTCCTGATTTAAAAAAAAACACTACTCTTTAAATATTGATCATCTGATGCAGTCTCCCTGAGAGAGCCTTACAGCACTGCTTTATATAAACTCGATATTTCTTGCTTACTGCAGTAAATTCCAACTCCTTTAGTAGTGAACACCTCAATATTGTAAAGACTTATCTGATTTAACGAGGAGTTGTTGTACTGATATTACACTGCGTTTATCTCTAGAATTCAGGGAAATCGCTCTGTCTTGTCTAATGTCAGGCACCTTGTGCTTCCTATCCTTTCAGTTCAGTAAAAGAACAGGTAGTTACTGCATTTTCTGCTTAATTTAAGTTCCATTTGCTTCCTTGACAGATCAGGGTCCTTTTTAGAATTCTGCTTGTGTGCAACTTAGGTCTTTCTTAAATTACTGCTGCTTTTTTTTTTTTTTTTTTTTTTTCCCCCTCAGTTTGATAATAGAGGAATATGGCGTCCTCAGACCTGGAAGATTTATGCTTTCACATCAACATGAAGATTTCAACTATTAAAAAGACTCTTCAATTAAGGAACATAGGTAAAAGAAATGAAGAATGGGGTTTTTTTTGTTTGTTTGCACCTCCTTGCAGGAAACGGGAATGTTCTAATTAGGCAAGGAATATAACATGAAGTGGAAATACAAATACAAAAACAAGAAGTAAAATACAGAGAACAACAATGAAGAGAGTGAGCAAGGGTGGCAAAAAGGGAGCATTATGAGGGAACTAGGTGCCAAGCAGAGAGCGTACTCTAAGTTAATGTACATTCCTCTGAGGGACTTTGCAGACTGGTGGTTAATGTGCCCTGTATTCTGTATACTTGGTGGGGAAAGCTCCAAATGGGAGAAGAAAAAGTGTCTCGGCGAGTCTTTTAAACCTAGTTACAAAAATGTGCAAAAGCACAGATGGAGGTTTATACAGGTCTCTTGTCCTAGCATTCTAGGAGTGCCTGGCTGTCTTGCAAACACACAGCGGGTAGCAAATTTATTTGAAGTGAGAAGCTGAAATTGCTCTGAATGTTTTAGGTTCATCTCTTGTCCTGTCCTAGGCACGAAGAGACGTTACACGGGATTGTAGAAATGTTAGTTGGAAGGGTCATCTGGCCATCCAGGCTAACCTCCTGTTTGAAGAGGAACTATAACCCTAAAACAGAGGGAGATCATGCAGTAGAACAGGGTGCTCCAGCCAAGCAGTTGTGAAAGCCGGGCTGCATTTAAGACCTGTGTCCTCTGCCTGCAGTAGTAGTGTGTACAGCTTAGCACGTTCCTGCATCGTGCTGAAGAGCGGCGATTATTCCTGCGGTAGCTTTGAACTCTGGCTGTATGGAATGTCCTGGTTTTATTTAGTGAGGAGGGGCTACAGTGTCAGCTTCTGTAAGAAGCTGCTGGAAGTTGTTTCCCCTTTGTCCTTGACTTGGCCAGGCCTATGGCGGACCCACTGCTGGCCAGGGCCAAGCCAATTGGTACCAGAATGTTCCCTGATAACGCCTCTGCGATAATGTATTTAAGAAGGGGAAAAATAATTTAGAAAAGAAAGGAAAAAGTGAAGAAACTGGAGTGAGCGCAGAGAGAGGGAGGCACAAGCTTTGTGGGCTTTGCGGCCCTCACCCTCTGGCCTCCCATCGGGCAGCCATGTGGGCCTGACTCGGCCCGGCCCGGCTGCAAGAAGTGGAGAGGAGATGAGATGTGAAGAGACCCTCAGAGGCGTCTGCCTGAGCCGGTTGTGGAGAATTTCTGGTGAGAGGAATGGCTGCAGATGCCAAGGTCAGTGCAGAAGGAGGGGGAGCAGTAATGCGGCTCCTGGCCAAGATTCCCCTGCAGCCTGTGGTGCAGCCCATGGTGAGGCCGGCTGTGCCCCTGCAGCCCATGAAGGCCCACAGAGGGGCACAGATCCACCTGCAGCCCGGGGAGGACCCCACACTGGAGCAGGTGAAGGCCTGAAGGAGGCTGTGGCCCGTGGAGGGCCCGCTGGGACAGCTGTTCTGGAGAGACTGCACCCGTGGAAGAGATGACCCACGCCAGAGCAGTTTCACAAAGGACTGTGGCCCGTGGGAGGGACCCCACGCTGGAGCAGAGGAGGAATGCGAGGAGTTCTTCCCCCGACGATGAAGCAGCAGCGTAAAACAACGCGTGATGAACTGACTGCGACCCCCATTCCCTCTTCCCCCCTGTGCCACTCGGGAGGGGAAGGTAGTAGAGATAATGTTAAGCCTGGGAAGAGGGAGGGGTGGGGGGAGGTTGTCTTGTTTTCTGTCTCATTATTCTACTCTGGTTTTAATAACAAACAAATAGTTTCCCCAAGTCGAGTCTGTTTTGCCCATAACGGTAACTTCAAGGATCTCTCCCTGTCCTTATCTCAAACCTTGAGCCATTTTTCCTTATATTATCTCTCCCTGTTCCCTGGGAGGGTGGGGGGAGTGAAAGACTGCGTATACTGGTCCCGACTGGGACTGTTTGACAACAGAATATTGCTGCTTCTCCTGGGAAGATATGGTGGTTGGAGAGCATAGAGTTAGTAGATAATCACTGCTTGTGAAGGGGAGGGAAATGGGGATTTGATTTTGTGTTGAAGGTGCTTTGGCTTTTTGGCTTAACATTTTCTCTTTTGACAGGTCAAGAACCATCCCTCAAATCTATGCTCTGTAAAATAAGACATGAAGTAGTTCTCTTGCATGATCTTCTGAATAAAATGGAAACAGAAGTTCAGCAGCAAGAAAAACTGAAGAATTTGCTAAAAGTAATATTTTGTTGTTGTTGTTCATAAAATACTGAAAGATTCAAAGGAGTCTTTGACAAATGCCTAGTTATTTTCTAGATCATAAGTGTTACGTTTTGAATGGATGAAGCTACTTAAAAGTGAAACTGGGATTCAGAACAGGCTTACTTGTGGTTTATTAAGAAGCTCTCCAGCACAGTGAACATTAAATACTTTATTTTTCAAGGTTCAGACATTGAAAGCACGTCTTTATCATAATAGATACTGTGATCTAAAGTTCTATTTCCAGATCCTTGGAATAGCTATGAAAACTACTTAATTAGAATATTTATCTGTTGGTTTAGTGTGTGTTTGCAGTGTGTTCATATGTTAAGTCTTTTGTGAAAGTGTTGCTTGGGGAATATAGATGAGTTTCCTGTAGTATCTCTTTGTCACCCTCCCTGTTCCCCTGCACAACCTGCTAGGGTATATTGTTAAAGATTTACTTATTGCCCACTCAGATTTCTCTGACACTTTGAGGGCAAGGACAGACAAGCTTGTGTTTTCTCACTCTTAGCTTTGTTTTTCTGAGCTCTGCTCGTTGCTTTTGGGGAAATTAGGAGGTAAAAGAGGTAAGATGATGGAGAGCAAAGAACACCTCATAAATTAAAACATTACTTTAGCATTGCCCTAATAGCAAACTGTTTCTATTTGCTTGACATTAGGTTTGAGATTTCTGATGAAGTCTAATGTTAATTTCAGGAGCTCCAGAAGTCTGCTGAGCGAGATCAAAAGGAAGCCAAGCACCTCTGTGAAAATATTCCTCCCTACCTGCCTAAACCAACTCGGAGCTGGTATGTGGTACATGAATACGGAGGTACTGGGCTGCTCCTGGCAGTGTCCAGCTGCGGCATTGTACAGCTCTACTCCTTTTACCGTATATTAATTGTGAGCTTTCGGGAGCCAGGGTTATTATACGTATTGATTCTGGAGTTTGCTCTTGACTGATCACTACCAGGCTTGTGCTAGCACCCTAACAAATCCCTCAGGTAAAACCTATACAGTACCAAGTTGTTCAGATGGAAGCTTCCAGTGGCAGGTGTGACAGTATAGCAGAAAGCTAGTTCTTCTATAAATCCGAGCATTCCTTGCTTTAGAATTGCAAACGTGCTGATTTGATAGCTGCGGTGCCTCAGGACTGAAGGTTGGGTTAGTAAGCTAAATGCTGGGTCACTAGAGCTGAAGTTCAACACTGCCCTTTCAAATATCATTTAAAAAAATCCTCTACCTCAGTCATCTTTCTGTGGGGATTTGAATGATGATTGTGGTATATTTTCCTTTCCCTGCAGCAGCCTGGCATTTATTTGACCTAGCAATGACATCCACCTGCCTTTGAGAGGGCTGTACTAAGAAACTGTTCAGAATAAAGTAGCTCAAATCAGAGAATGAGACACAAGTGTGTGAAACAATAGTTATTATTCAGAAGGCTTCTAAGACATCGTAACTCTGACCAGGTTTCTCAGAGTGGTCAGTTTTTTCTCTGGCCTGTTAGCATTGCTTTTTATTTTTGCGTGATGTTAGTCTATGCCAGATGGGAATCTCATCTTGATTCTAACACCTGGAGATCCCAGCCCTTGTTTCCACCCTTGTAGCTTGTCAGTCGGCAGTGCGGCAGTCAATTTGAATTCAGTGCTTCCAGTATGTGCCTCAGTCTATTGTCTTTACCTGGTCTTGTTCCTAATGCCAGACAAATCTCAGACTGAAAACCTTACAGGCATATTCCAGTGAAGTAACAGGTAAAGGTTGTGGAAATAGGGTTACAGAACAGAAAAATGAACTGTAGTTTTGGGTAGTGTGTAGCGATGTTCTCATCTGTGCAGGTATTGCTTGTATTGAAACTTGGACTAGGCTTAGCTAGTAAAGAGACAACTTGAGCAGAAGCGCTTGTTGTGAATGTGACCCTTTAAACATGAACCCTTCATCTAGGAAACAGCCTCCTACAATGTTTTCTAGAGATGTCTTATTCCTTTTCAATTTAGATGTTGCATCTTAATTTTTTGTGTGTGTGTGAAAGAATGGAAGTACTTCAGACATTGTCACTGCAGTTCTGCCTCCCTTTCGCAGCTTAGTTTGCTAGTTTGGGAAAAACCTTTGTCTTATGTTTGTTAGCTACTGGGAATTGTTTAGAAGCAAATAAGGATTGTGTCATCTCTGATATAAAAAAGATTTTTTGGCATGTTGGTTTCCTTTCCAGTCTTGTCCTGCTTCTGATCAAGAAGTTAATTCTGGTGCAAATTTAGCTGGTCCTTCACTCTCTAAAGAGAACCATGCATGTAAAACTAAGGAAGTTTTTCTAATGATTTTCTACACACTATGCTCTGCCGGCTTACAGCTGCTGTGCTGTCAGTGCCGGTTTGTGTTGTTGGTTTTTCCTGAGGAGTAATGCATTCTGTGGTAATGCCGTTTGTCAAAGTGCCCTTTCTCCTTTGTCCTCATGGTGTCACTTCACTGTTGTGCAGTGGAGGATCAAGCGAGTGCAAGACAGATTGGTTAGAACCCATCTGTATCCATGTAAGTGGATCTTAGGTCCTCTTCCTAAAATTTTTGTTGACCTTCTCCATTTCTGTTCCCCTGTGTCCCAAAATGCTTGGGGAGCTGAGTACTAATTGTTTGCACAGTGAGTATCGTAAGTAATGCAGAAAGCAGAGTGAGCACTTGAACACCGGTGATACAGACATTCAAATCTCAGAAAGAATGAAAACGCCCAGACAGATTAATTGAACAATCCATTACTTTAGCTATTGTGTCTCTCTGTTCTTGGTTTTGATGTGCTTATTTACCAGAGGAATCTCACTGAAATAAAAAGCACATTCAATGTATCTTAAGCCCTTTGTATTCCAGGCGTTTATTTGAGATGCAGTTTCTCACTACACCAAACCCAGATTTCGAATACAAGCTTCAGTTTTTGCTTTTTATGATCCGGGTGAGCAGTGAGCTGTATGTGTACCATCTGACTGCAGCACTGTACAGGCAAGGTAGGGAATTGGAACCCAAAGCAGAAGTACCATCTGAGGGGGAATCATTGAGAAAAACTAGAGATTTGTTACAGTGAGGAGGACGGCCAAAGATGTACAGGAGGAGTGAAGTTTTAAGACACAAATTCACCTCCCTCAGTCCTTGTGTTTATCCATCTATTCCAAACCCACCTCCCAGTGCTACCAAAAATCCTCGCCCTTCCTTTTGCCTCTTCCTTGCTGACATTCCCTGCGACTAGTGCTGGCTAGGGTGCCAGGATTAGTTTTGTGCAGAGCTTCACCTTATTTATCTACGTTAGCTTAACTGTTGGGGTCCTGGATTTCAGAAGGGCTCTGCGTTGTGGCATGGCAGGGGGCAGAGTTTCCCTTGTTGCTGTGTCACAGACCAGACAGTTTGGGAGTCCAGCACTTGCTGTCCTCCAAGCTGCAGTTGTCTTCCCTGGGAAATGGGACACTGGGTTTGGGGGTGTTGCATCAAGTGACGCATCAAATCCCAGCCCTCGGGTCAACAGAGGCACTGCTGTCCTGTTTGCTGACTGTAGGGCCCCGTGTCAAAGAAAAATCTCTTCTTGTGGGCAGGTTAGATCAAAATAGAGGATCAGTTCTTTGTGACAGGTCTGGTCAGTACTGCTTCAGCTATTTCTGTTTCACGTCACAGCCCAGTAATGTCCTTGTATTCAGATGACAGTAAATTTGGCCAAATGCATCTTCTTCCCTGTCCTGCTGATGAGTAGGGGAGCAGCTAGGTGGGTGGCTGGCAAATCACTCAGAGGCTCTGAGCTGAGAGTTTAGAGGAAGGGTGAATTTATAAAAATAATGCTCTAATAATCACTCAAAGCAGGAAATTCCTTGGCTTTTGGGATCTTGCCTAAAAAAAAAAAATTAAAAATCCCAGCCTGCTGGATGGTGTTGAATATCTTAGCTTCAAAAGATTAATGGATGAGTCAGACTTCCCAAGGTTTGAACTTGTTTCGAAGAGCTGCAAAGTATTTCAAATCTGCCTGTTAGACTGCAGCTCTGCGCTCCAGTTCATCTGATAAAAAGTGAGGCCTCATGTTCTGCGAAATGTAATGGTACATTGAATTCTTAACTGCTCTGTGCTGCGTTTGGACTCCTTCCAACTCACCTGCTAGCAGCCTCTCTAGCAGAGAAACAAAGAGCTATAATGAAGTCAGCTAAAATATGCAATTTGAAATGGAGCAGTCTTGCTTTATTTATTTTTCTTTCAGGCAAGATCATGAATTGTGTTCATCCTGCCTAACAGATAGGTTGGAACTTAGGTGTGTGAGTAAGCAGGCTTGGTAATACAATGCTGTTCTCCTTACTGCTTCTCTGCTATTTATACACTTAATATTCATTCATTTTACAGCATCACTGAGCTAACTGTGAAATGTGAAGAAAAAACAAAAGGTGTAGAACTTGAATGTCCAAAGAAACCTACAAAAAAGACAAAACCTATTAAAGAAGCACCCTTAATAACAACAGAAGAATTTGCAAGTGTTCCTGCGTAAGTAAGCGTGGCTTTTCTTAGACCTTGTCGTGCCAATTTGAGGGGCAAATGTAGGTTTGGTGAAGTGGGCGCTTGCAGAACTGAGACTGGCAGAGATGTTTTGAAATTTTAAATGTTCTACAGGATGAAACGTCATTATGATAGCTCCAAATAGTTCATACTCAATCCTGGCAAACCTGAAGATTAAATGAGTAGAACTAATTAGGTTCTTTTTTATGTATACACCCAAACCTCTTCTCTCAAAAGTCACTTTAATCATATAAACAGAAATATATTAGCTAATAGATGGATTTTCTTCTTGTTTTGAGAACAAACATTTAAAAAAAAGAAGCCATCATCTCATAAGACGAAAGATATGGTTACACTTAAAAGGAGAAATAATGATACATGCTTGTTTTATTTGACCTGACTATTGGTTTCTGAAAACTTGAGGTCTTGACTTATCAGTCTGTTTTGAGGCGGGAAAAGAAATCGGACTTATTTAATGCAAAAACACCTCCCACTGAAGTACCCAAAATGTCTGGACTAGAAAGCTGTGGGTTTTTTCCCCTACCATCAGGACTTGATTAGTGGATATACTTGTCTGAAGTCTGTCATAACTCTTCTTAAATGGCATTTTGGGAACAATGACAAGTATTTCTGCAGAAAGGAGAAAATTCTCGTGATACCTAAGGCCTGGATTCTAATTATCTGGACTCTAGATTCAGTGTGTTCCCTGACAACACTTGTTTCAATAAGAGGGTTTTTTTTTTTAATCTATGTTTTACTTGAGGCTTTCAAATCATCTTTCCTCTAACTTTCATGAGGTGAGCAATGTCCATTTTCTTCCACCAAATGCTTCCATTCAGAAAATGAAAGAGCCTGAATATTAAGCTAATGATAAAGAACTCTTTTGGTCACTTCTTAAAAGTCTATGTACCTGGTATTTTTATTCTGTAGGTCATGTGTAGCGTCTGGTGGATTTACTCCCAGAGCTACTTCTCCCCTGATAAAATTTTGGAAAAGTAAAGCTGGAGCATGGGAAGTTTTGGTCTTTCTCTGCTATGGCAAGAGAAGTAGACATAGACCATTCCAGCCAAATGTTGGTTTGACCTCCAGTTAAAGCTATGATCTTCCCTGAAAACCCCTTAAAGTGTTTCATTATCCTTGAAAGTGGAAAGCTTTCCACTGCCGTTTGCGGGTGGGGAGGATGGGGCCGGAGGCTAGTTGGATATTCTTATACTCATTGCTGGCTTATAGAAAGATTTCATCTTAGACTGTGCTTGTGGAGCTCTAGAAATATTTTTATTCAGATGGCAAAAGCATGTTTGTTCAGTAGAGGAAGACTTACATGAATTTAAATAGATCTATTAATCTATCATTTTTTTTTTCTGTTGCTTGGCAGATTGGGGGAATTCTCTAAGCTTATAATTTCACATACTATTTAATCGAATCTAAGCAGCAAATGTTTGTGACCCAGATTTTCTCACACCTAACATATTCTCTTAGCAGCATGAGAATTAGGTTGATATCCCTGTTCTCCAGGTCAGCGCTGGTTCTGATGTAGGATCTCTTCGTACCTGGTGGCGATGGTAACAAGGATACTACTGCGTTTTTATGCCGCTCCAGTCCCTGAGCCACGCGGCTGTGCTAGCGCAGGACTGCGCCTATGCTAAGCCTGACTGAAGGACTTAATAAAGCACAACTGTGCATATGTGTCACATGCGTCTAAATCTCATACCAGCTGAGTATCACAGGTTTTGCATCTGCCAAGAGTCTCATTCCTCTCTCTCATCCTACTGCAGCTGTGGTGGATTTTAACTGAAAAATCTAAGTGGTTTTCATTCCCTTTGTGCTGAAAGTGAAGGAGAATCTATCCCTAACATCATTAGGGCACTAAAAGGAATAGACAGTCTTCAGTGTCTTCCTATTTTTAGAACTCTGCAGCAGGTATTTAACAAAGGTACATGCTGTGCTACGGTGCAGATACGGAGCACCTTGATCAAATAAAATACTCTCGCACAGTAAGAAACTTGCAAATTATCTTAGCCTTCAAATGTGTTGCAGAAAGACCATTTTTGGAGGAAGAAAAAGGAAACGGCACTGTAGATGTCTTGGTTAACATTGAATTCAAGGCAAAGGAAAATGCTTGCTTTATTCTGTCTCTAAAATTCTTACTGCTTACGATATTTTTAGCATCTGTACATTCATTATAACTGAAGTCTCAGAGGGTGGTAACTTGGGAGAATGTATGTTTCTTTTAGCCTAAGTGTTTTTGAGAGAGCAAGGTTGGCCATTAGGAGATTTATCCCTTTTCCAGTGGTAAATATGTGATATATTGATGTTATTTCTTTTGAAGAACATAGCACTGTGCTTTGGTTTTCATACCTATGGAAAAGAAAATGTTTTGAAAAGGGTTTCTGTGTATTAAAGAAAGAAATTGGGTCACTCATTTTTAATTAAAAAAAAAAGTTCTGAATATGTTTGCTTTTGGTGTAGTGAAGCAGATTTTAATGTAATTTTAAATCTAAATTAAATGGCTAAACTTGGGACCCCTCAAGTTTGTATTTTTATGTTAGAGTATGAAATAAACGTCAGCTAGGTTTGCTAGCCACAGCTGGATAGAAACATGAGAAGGCTATGGAACAGCTGGAGTTTTTATGATCCTTACAGCCATGCACAGAAAAAAAAAACTCCAGTAGCTTTTGGCAGAGTTTAGTTTCAGATTAAGGGGCCTACATTTAAGTGTCTGTGACACAGGTGTCTCCATGCTCTCTGCTCCTGCTTTTCTCACTGAACATTTAGTCAGTACAGTTGAGGAAACCAGAAAACAGCTCAGCTGCCCAGCTGCTAATGGTGTTACTGCAGAACAGCAGAACTGCCTGGTGCCATTGCAAATGCTTCAACATGTACTGCCAGATCTTCAGTTGCTTCATTTTCTTTAACCCCAGCACATCTGCTAGGACTGTGCTCAGTTTTTAGGTTTGGGCAACCGAATCCTACTTCTCCATTTCAGCTTCAGGATGAGACAAAGTTCTCTTGGTTTTAAGTGTGTTCACTGCACCTCTCTTGAAAGCAGGAGCATAGGAACTTAAATACAGGTATTTTATACCTCTGGCCTTAATCTTCGTAGCTCTGCACTTCCCTGTGACTCTATAAATAAGCTACGGGATGCAGTTAACGATAGCAGTAACGGATACCAGCGTAGCCCTCCTGTGGTTACAGGCTGTGTTACTTGTTTATGCTGAGCGTGACTCCCCTTCAGGGGTAGTAGTGCTGCTTTATCTGAGAATGTTACGTGTGCCAAGTAAAGCGTTTTAATAACAATCGCTGCACCTCCAACTTTGAATCTGGATTAATCAAAATATCAGTAAAATTGAAAACCGGCTACAAATAACTTAGTAGCAATTCAGTCTGAAATTAGAGCAATTGCTTTGATTTCAGGAGTTTTTACACACCCCACGGAGACCTGTCTGCCCAGCAGGGACAGGCTGTTATTAAAATTTACAGCAAGCGCTTGTTTTTAGCTGCCAGTTGTAGAATGCCTGCCCCCATTCTGGTTTGGAATATTGAATTTGTAATTGATTAGCTACTTGTGCTTTAAAATCTTTGTATGTTGTCCAAAGATTGATGATTTTTTTTTTTTTTTCTTCCATTCAGATAAAAATGAGGGAAGAATTTCCTGTTCATTGATCTTTTAGGTCTAATTGTCCTACAGCTTTTAGCCACCTGAGGTACTGACCTAAAGAACCCCATTCAATCTTAAAATGAGTTATAACATTTTTCTGAATAGAAGTTTTCTAACTCCACACATCTGCAAACTGATACTGAACCAAACATAGACAAGTTTGGTTTGTTGTCGTGATTGAATGGTAATCCCAGGAAAATTCAAGTTGCAAGGTTGCCCTGGCTCTTAGTGCAGTGTTTTCTGGGCTTTTGTGTTGTAATTTAGTTTACTGCTTGTCGTATGAGTTTCAGATTTCATTTTTAAAAAATGGCTTCTCGGTTTGTAGCATTTCCTTTTCCTTGAATGCATGCCTTTACATCTATAAATACTGAATAACTTTACTTGCAAATATTCCACTGTTCTAATATTTCCACATCACTTTGTTTTTATCTTCTGTGCTTCCTGTACCTCCAGGCTGTTATCAACAGATCTTATTATTTTAGTACCAGTTATATGAAATGCTCTGAAAGTTCAGAAGAGGATGTTGGTAGTGCAGAACTGTGTCTGCATAGCTCAGTAGGCTGCACAATAAAATAGAGAAAACAACGTAAAACTGGTATTTCTTAAAAAAAACAGAGGAATAGCTGTAAGATCAAACAAAGGTTATTTATGGATTGTAATATGAAGCAAATTGAACTCTTAGGCAGATACATTGAATTTTGGTTTTGGCTTATTATATTTTCTGTAAGTTGCTTGATTTTTCTGTATTTGTAGTTTAAGTGGTATGCTATAAAAGCAATCTTTATTCCATTTTGAAGGCTCCTTACAGCACTGCCTATTTTTTACTTCTTAATTTAGCCTTCTATTGTTTCATCTTTCAGGTTTAGGTTTTATCGTGGCTTTTTTTTACCTTCAACATTATTAAACGATCAAGGAAATGAACAAAATTAACTACTATGCTTATTCATTAACATAAAGCAGAATAAACTGCCTCTAACTAGGAATAACATGTTCAATTGAGGGTGATGAATGAGAAAAATAGATACAGAACATTTGGGAATTTCTGGTTACTGATTTTTATTTTTATTTGTAGGTATATGAAAGGTCGTTTAACACATGATCAGGTTAATGCGGTTGTTCGAGATATGAACAAGGCTCTGGCGAGCAAGTACAAGATCCTGCATCAGCCTTTGAAATCTATGAATACAGCAAACAGAAATCTCTACCGCAGGTTCCTGGAAGAAGAAACTAAGGATACAAAAGGTGGTTTTTTTTTTTTTCCCTTTGATAGTACCAAACTCATAGCATTTGGATATTACAGCACAAGTATAAAAATACTGAACGAAATATCAAATGACTAATGGCAACACATGCTTTTCATATTTTAGTGTAACTTATAGCATCTTATTCTCAGAAAATAGTCAATCCAGGCACTCTGGTAGTTGGTGGAATGGCCTCACCTGTGGGGATGTTTAAAAGTATCAATCCTGAAAAATTTTGGAAAAACTTGCTATTGCTTGTTCTTTGGAGAACAGGAAAAAAAAAATCTATAGACTTAGAAGGGCTTTCCATTTCCCTGCCTTCTTGATACGTGGCGCCACAGTCTAAATCAGATCTGGCCCTGTGAATTCCTATCCACTGTGAGAGGTGAACAAAACGCTTCAACAGTCTGGAGCAATGAAAAGTTCTGGTTCTCCCTTGATACAAGGGGAGGAGAACAGAAATGAGATTCATCTCCAGATCAGGTTCTGGGCCGTAAGGAATACAAATGTCTTATTACTGTGCAGAACTGGGTAGTCAATGTAAAATCCAGTCACCTCTTCAGGATAAAGTCCCACAGTGTAGCAGCAAGGGTTATTGTTGTGACTGAGGCATTTTCTGGTAACTGATTTTGGTTACTTGTTACGTGTTTTCGCTGAAAACATGCCACTTTCACGGTTTGTTGTAGCAAAAACTTTGAGTGCACAAAGACTTAATTTGAAATCAGTGTAAGTTCTGGAAACTCCTAGTTTGATAACCAAACTGCATAAACTACGTTTTCAGTTTTTAAGCTAGCATGGATGTGAACTATTAAAAAATTGTTTAAATTAAAAAAAATTGAGAAATCTGGGTAATCAGTCGTGCCACAGTGCATTTGTGGCAAAGACAGAGCTGTCTGGTAACCTTAAGAAGTTTTCTTCTCCTAAAATCTTAGAAGGAGTGAAAATGCAACAAATTGTCTGTCTCTCAATTCAAAAGCAAGTTGTACTTACAGGTTAGTTTTTCCAGATGTATGTGGCACAGTAAATCTCTAATATTAAAATCTCCTTTTTGACATTCCTTTCCTTTTGAGAACAGGTATGTAATTATTCCTGAAAGAGTGTACTGCACGTATCAAGCCTGGTGATGTCTTTAGAATGCCCTCATGTTTCCAAGCTCAGTCATATAGCATGGAGCAAACTCTATTCTGTCTTCACAGAAAGAGAGCTTTTTTTTTCTGACAACATCTTGGTGCCTGCCTCTCCATTTTTTTTTTGCTGTGGATAGAATGCAAGAACATTTTACCCTAAGCGTTCACTGGGTACTCAGTAGTCACCTTATGACAAACTACGACTTTTTCCTTCCTTTGGATTTGTTGCTGATCAAAACTCTCAGTATTTATGGTATGATGATAACATCTGTAGATTCTAGATGCATCTCTTCCGTAGGGATGGAATTTCCTACAGGATGGATGTGCCTGGCACTTTATTTTGAGACTCATAGGATAAACATGTTGTATGAAATTCAGTGTTGTAAAGGACTTTTATTAAAGCATGCTAAAAGCATGCAGCTAGACTGCTTCACATGACTGGCTTCTGATTTGGGCTCAGATAGTTTGGGTTTTTTTCCTAGACAAGTTCTGCTTCAGTCTAACAATGACTCATATTAACCTGGAATTTCTTAAAATACTTGCTTCATTATTTTCAACTTAACAGTACCTTTTTGGTTTAACTGTTAGTGTCCTCAGGATAACAGTAAGGAGTTTGAGCCCGTGGCTGTAGAGGAAAGGCTGAACACTAAAGGGCCCTCCTAGGCCTGGAATGCCACCGTGATCCACGGCAGCCTCGGCTGCTATGAAGGAGACATTCTAGCAACTTGAGAAAGCTACAACTACTCACAGAAAATTTTCTGCCAGAAAGTAATTTATTTTTTTTTTCAAGTCTGAAAAATTGAGGCTTTTAATTTCTTCAAGTACCCGAGAGACAGTCTTTATTTTCTTGTTTATGTTGGAAAATTCAGTTAGGAAACTAGGACATTCAGTGTCCGAGTGTGTATATGGTAGGTTTGTTTTGTTTTGTTTTTTGTTTGTTCTGACTAATCATCTAGAAAGTCTAGAGAAAAGGTCTGGCAGGCTGTCAGGTGGTTCTTATCTGGCCAGCACAAAAATGATTACATGTCTTTATCCATTGCATTTTTCAGGATGAGGTTGTGCATTCATTGATTTGTTTGCTTAAGTTTCTGGTGTGAGTGTCTCCCTGCTTAGGATTCTCACAGTTTCTCAGGCTGGGCTGCTTGCCAACTGCCCTCTTCCTCTGATTTCAAGATGAGAAAAGATGCTGCCTGGTTTATCAGGGTAACTTCCCAGCCAGTAAGTGATTCAGTGAGTTTAGCTAGCTAGTTTGTGCACAGACATACTGTCTCCAACCAAACCACCACCCTTCAGCCAGCTCTGTTTTCTTCATAGATGAGATCTTGCTATTCTCAATGCTGCTGACCTGAATTCTGGGCAAACATAAGAAGATATTGTATTCCGTGCAGATTCAGGACATTCTGATGCGCCCTCTGTGTCACCAACTCTCAAAATGGCCCAATCTCTGAGAAAACATGACCTGTTATTCTTCAGCTCTGGCCCAACAATATTATGGGGAACCCTGTTCTTGTAAATGGCACTCTGGGACTTCAGTTCTCATGGCTGTCACATCCTTGAATGCTCCTTCATTCTGGAGTGCGTGTCCTGTTAGATTGTTCGTAAGACTAAATTTAAAGATGGAAAGTTTACGGAAAAACACAGTTTTGCCTGTGTAAAGCTGCATTGTATTTGTTGAATAAATAAATAAAAGCTTTCCTGGCAGCTCCAGCTTTCCAACTAGCATCAGCTATTTTCTCCTTTGTTAAACTGGAAGGACTCTCCGGTAACGTAACTGAAAGAAGAGGTGCTCCACATAATCTAAGATTATGCTGCCTCTGCTTTACTGGAAGCGTAAAAGGAGGAGGGAGAATGCTATCCTCTTTTTCCAAACGGGAACACCCCAGCCTTGCGACTTCTTTCTCAGAAGACTTGGAGGCATGATATTACAGAAGATTGTTATTTCCTTCTGCTTCTTCTCCTTGAAGATAATTTGGCAGTTCTTTCTTATACTTTAATTAGCATGTTCCTGGTTTCAGATTGCTTTTCTTTCTTACAGCTTTGTGAAGATGTGTGGTTAAAACCTTATGCCATGTTACAGGAAGTATTAAATGTACAGTCATTTTACTAGATCTATAATTATCCCTTATCTGAGCGGAGTATAAAGACTGAATATAGCTATGGAGTGCTTAGAATAACTCCTTCCTTCGTCATCTCTGCTGTTAGCTTGTGGGGACTTTCTTTTAGGGTTCCCTTTCTGGCATATTAACTGCTTTAACTCCTGTCAAGGCCTTGGTTTCTTACAAGCCCCTGATAATGAGAATTTCCTTTAGAACTGGTTAATTAACTACAAGTAGGGATGGGTGGCCAGGTCTGTGCAGGACCTTCCTATGCTGTTTTCTTAGAGAGACACAGGGAGGATACCATTCCAAGTGGTTAGTCTTTTTCTTGCATTTTAACAACATTAACAAAGAACTGTTCTTTTCCAAATCTTGTGGCAGGCAAGGGGAATGGTGGGTTGCATGTCCTTTTATTTGCAAAGGGCCAATTCTAGAATTTGAGTGCCTGCTGAGAGAACATCATCAGGCCACAGCTTATTTCAGACATCGCAAAGCAATTGCTTGGGATTCGAATTACACTGCTACTCAACTGTGTTCTATGATTGAAACGCTGAAGCGTGGTGCCTTTCTTTGTAAAGCTGAGCTGTAATCTTTAAGCAGACCCTGAGCATCTCTAGTTTTGCTCGGGTCAGTGCTTTGGGTGTCACCAAGAGCAGAACACCTATGGGCAAGGCCTCAAAGAGGGGTTCGCTTTTGGGCATCAAGGCTCTTCAGGGTGTGCTGTCAATTGATTTTGCTACCATCCACATTTTCTGACACACCCGTGGAATGTCTGGTATCTGGCACTCAGTGGTGTTTTGGATTGCTGCATACAGACTTTTTACCCCAATAGAGCAGCACGGATGGTGTGAGAGATGGTGGTAGATCCAACTGACAACAGATGGAGCTCACTGAATGGGGCCTGTGGGCGATGCAGGGTGGTTGAACTTAATGGGAAGGCTGGTAATTCTTCTTTCTGATGACAAATTTAGAAAGTAGAACAAAGTTCCTGAGACACTGTGAGGCTGTCCTATTGCTGATTATATTTTTTTCATCAGTGTGGGGAGTTGTTAAGAAGAGGTTGTATTGTTACTTGTGAAAAGTGTATCCTACAACATAGTCCTTGTATAGCGAAGTTGTTATTTGTTTTCCAGGTGAAATGTTTATTGTGGAGGCTGATATCAGAGAGTTCACTCAACTGAAAGTGGATAAGCGCTTCCATCGGGTCCTCAATATCCTGCGCCACTGCCGGAGAGTGAGAGAAGTTCGTGGATCAAAACTTGTCCGCTACGTCATCTTCTAAGGAGCTTTCTTACCCAAGATATGGAAGGCAGAAGTTATTTTGAGATGCAGAGAGATTCTGTTGTCTGCAGAGAGGTTCTATGTGTGAGGTTCTATTATTTTCTAATGGTCAGTAGTTAGGACCAAGAAGTGTTTTTTCAGACATCTGTCCTACATTAGGAGTGGCAATAGCAACTGACCTTGACATATTTGTGTTTTATTTTGAGAGGAACTACTGTCTTTTGGTAAATTACAAATGCAAACCAGACAGGCAATTGGCACATCTGTGGTCACAGGCAGTTTTAATCACATTTTCAGGTCAGGACTTGAAAATTAAATTCTCTGCATGTTAATAATGTTCCTCTTGTGTTTATGAGTTGGAGACTGTGTTTAAGACTCTGTAGCTACTCAAAGGAAACATTTGATTCTTTTTTTAATCCCTCAAAACAATTTTCATATTTCCTTTTCTTAATCTTTTTCTTCGTACCCTAATTTGTATGTTTTGAAGTTTCCTGCATTGCTTGAACAGGAAGATCTGAGGTGGTTTAAACATATCCAGACTGATCACTAGTTCTGTTAGCCATGTGGTTTTCATACTTTATCATGCAGCCAGATTTTTCCCTCAGACCAACCCATTTGACTGAAAGAGTAGAGCAGTGGGGTTTGAGTGAAAGTGGTCGTTTCACTTTGAAAATACTGGTCAAACTCATCACTTTTTATTATACAAGGTTGCTGTCAAGTGACCTGTTAGTGTAGTATGTTCCAGAATAGAATTATTGTGATAAATATCAACTCTGCAAGTAATCAAAACTGTTTTGACGTGAAAAGCTATGGTCGTTGTCTTCAATGAGCCTATATCTGCTGTTTTCCTGACATCTGATTTAAAATGCTTCGTCTTGTACCCTGTCAGTGTTAAGATGACAATTTATTGAGCAAAAGACTGAATGAACTTTGAACTTTTTCAATAAAGAGATCCTGGTGAGTGCTGTATAATCCTAGATTCTCATTTTTTTTTTTGTTGGGGGTGGTGGTCTGGGGCGGTTTTGTTTTCAGTCTGTTGCTCTGTGAATTTGAGGTCCAGACTGAGGTCTCTACTCGGCATCGCATTGGAATATATTTCATCTTCAGATAAACTCACGGCACAAGAGGAGCTGCAAAATCAGTTTCCACGAGTTAGTTGAGTCCATCTGGTTTCTGCAAAGCTTATTTTATATTAAATAAAGTGTTGGGTTTTGGGTCTATGGATCATCAGGTCCTTTTGTTTGGTTGGGTTTTGTTTTGCTTCGTGTACTCTTTAAGAGTCTTTCAAGATTTAGGACTTGCAACCTTCTGTTTAATAAAAAGAAATCTCCTCATAAAGCAGTTGCACTGGCTTGCCTTTTATTTCTTCTTTGCTTTTGATATTTCCAGGTGAGTTGCTCCAGACTGTCCAGCAGCCTAACTTCTGTTTTCTTCTGCCCCCTGATCATCTGCCCCATCAGCTCTCCAGCCTGCACCAGGAGATCCCTTTGCATAGGTGTCGCTGTTGGACATGGGGCTATTTCAGTATTTACAGCATGTTGACTCTTCCTCTGCCATTTACTTTGTGATTGTGTGGCTTTAACTTTAAAGGTGTGGGGAAGAAGCAGAAAGAGCCACAAATGGACTCAAAAGAACCATTTCCAAGTGAACACTTTGCTGTAAGGAGAGGTCTAAGTATACAGACAGTTATGTCAGGCTTAAAAAGGAACACACGTGTGTCGTGTTTCAATTATTATTACAGTCGGGGAAAGATGAGAGACCTTTTCTTGATGATCGTTTAGAAGTTGCTGTTCTCAAAATGTTTTATTCCTCACTGTTCAAATTCGCAGGACTTTGGATTATGAAAGTCCTGTGTAGCACCGGGGACAGGAAACAAGCAGCTGCGGCAGCTCTGCGGGAGCTGGCCAGGCACAGAATCTGCACTAACAGATTTACAGGCTGGAGTAGAGAGAGAGCAACAGAAATCAGGCAAGCTTGCGGCGTCTGTGCTCTCTGACAGCTGGTGTGATGGCAAACTGTAGCCAGCGCTTCTAAAATGGCTGAGCATTGCTCGTGCCAGCGTGCAGTGTGATTGTGTTCACAAACGCTGGCTGCTTGTTGCCAACAGGGGACTTTTTATACCTAGGTTGAGGCTGGGATCCCAGAGATTGCCTTCTGATAGACACCAAACGGTGAAACCTCACAGTATACAACATAATTTTGGCTATTCACAGTAAAGTCCTGCAGGTTTCATCGAAAGGTTTTTTTTTCCGTTCAGGTATCATCACTATGGTATTTTTAAATTCTTTTTTTTCTTAGTACTTACTTTGGTCTGGGTAAGCTTGGTTGCTGCCTGAATATTTTTCTTCTGCCTGTAATTCCTTTTAATGTTTTGTTGTGGGGATTGCAGTTTGTGATTAATTAGATGTTGGTTAACAGCTTTCAGTCTGTTACTAGGGAGTTTTTTAATTTGCAGAACTATTTTCCCTCGGGCAGATTCTCACAAATGTGCTCATTATTTTAATCCCCTATCCTAATGTTACGTTTTCTTTCTTTTACTTCTCATGAGGAAGTCTAGCCGTGAATCGTGGTCACTTACTGTACCCTTCCACCTTTCTTCCTCCAAAAGTCCCTGCTGACTTGCGAGCTGGAAAATCATAATGCCCTGCGGTCCTAGGTGCTCAGCAAGTTCCTGTCTCTTCTCTTGAATGATTTTTTGGTGTTTTCAAAGTGGTTTAGGAACAAAAACCTTTGTTTCCAGGAGCTGCCTCAAAAGATGACTTACGTTCTGCTGTACGCTTACCTATTTCTCTCTTTGGCTAGCGCACCCCGTATCTTTCATCGGCGTACGGTTGCCAGTAGTGTTAGAGATCAGTAAGTGTTTCTGACAGTCCTGCCAGATGATTTAATGCAGTCCTCCTCCAAAACACAGCTAAGTTGCAGCTTTCCAGTGCTGACTTGCACTCTTCCAAATGGTTTCTCTGATATCTCAGCTTCTGAAAACAAGGAAATAAAACCGAGGTAACACAAATTTAATTACCTGATAGATGAGAAAGGAATCGTGATCTTCCCGCTGCCTTAATCTGTTCTCTTCAGGACATGACTTGCCTTGGCAGCCATTGCTCCCTACCCCCTGGATGTAGCAGGAGCTGGAAGGAACAGAAGAAGTGGCTGATGAATACGTATTTGGTGAGCAAAGTTACCTCCTTGAGCTGGTCTAGACAAAATACGGAACTTAATGTTTGCAATAATCTGAGATGATATGGTAAATGTCTTGGGCGAAGGCAGAAAAAAACGTCTGTTCAATTTGGCCTTGAAGGTGAGAAATGAAACTGAATCCTGTTGCCCTGTGCGCGGTGCGGGTGTTGGCGGATGGGAAAGATACCGTCTGACAGTGGGACAGCAACGTTGCGCGAGCCTGGCGGGAACGGGACCGATGAACTGTCCGACCGTGCTGCTTGGAAGAAGAAAGCCAGCGATGTGCGGGGTCTCAGGGGAGCTGGGTTCTGCACCTGTGTTCCCACGCATGCATCTAAAAAGTTGAGGCAAAACAAAGTGGCTTTTTAAAATGCTCTTTATTCCTGTTTGCTGTTTTGTTGGTTAAAAAATGCCTTTTTAACTCCTCTTTTGAAGAGGCACTGATGGAAATAATTATCTGTTGAGATCAGTGCTCAAAGCGCTTTTACCCGTGAGTATTTAGTTTGGTGCTTAGCTGCGTGTTATTTCGGGAGGCAGCGATTTCCATCTGTGAGAGCACATGTTGCCTTTCATAGTGCCCACGAGGAGGAAGAGAAAACGAGTGTTTCATGTCATTCACGCTGGATCTTTGCTTACGAGGAGTTAATACGGAGCAAAGCCGGTAAATAACTGTGAGAGAATGCTGGATAAAGGAGATAATTGATATTGAGGACTTAGACAGAAAGTCTGAGGAGAAGGGTGTCTTTCCCATGCACGGTTTTATCAAGAGACCCTCTGAATTGTTCTCGTCATTTAAAATAAATTTTAAAAATTAAAAATTTCAAAAACTTTTCTCTACGATGGTGCTCACTATGGCTTGTGGGATTAAATAATCTTGACGTACCATGACTGCAATTACAAATCTGCTTGCCTTCCGCCCTATACGTGTGTGTGTAAGAGCTTGCCCTCGTTGGAGGAGCGGCATGGCTTTGTGCTTCAAACAAGCTACAAAACCATTCAGCCATCGACGGAGAAATGCTGTGCCGAGGACCAGCATGGAAAAGCAGGGAACTTTGATTTTTAAATAATTATTTTTAATCCAGTTTTGCATCCTTATTGGATGAGACCCCTTAAGACATGTTGGCCTGCAACCAAAAAACAAGATTAGGGCTAAATTTGGAATCCGCGTGAGTGATAAGCAGGAGAACATAGATTTACGCGGCTATGAACCTTAATATCCTTGTAATTAGGCTTACCATTTTCCACAGTAAAGTATAAAAACTAAATGGTGCTTTCTTATTAAATAGTTGTGTTGTGTTGTGTTTTAATCTAAGTTGTGTCACACAGAATTTCCTGGGAATTGGGATGCAATTAAAATGCAGGAAAACTTGTTTAAATGAAACCACTTTATTCATGCTGGGGTTTTTGCATAGGCAGAAGCACATTTGTATTTTATACGTATTGACAGAAACATAGAACAAGTTTAATGCTACATGCGTAGCTTTCAAAGCTGAATAAAACCAAGTATTTTTGGGAAGCTATGATCGAAACTGAAGGGTATTTGCACTTTGATGTATTAGGTCACAGCATCTGCTTCCTTGTATTGAGAATGGCACCAGGAAAGTTGCTGTTCCCATTTCCTCGATTCTTTATGGAATCACTGAATACAGATAAAGTACTGGAATAGCATAGCGGTGAATAGCAAAGCCACGGCTGTAAAATTTTTTTCTGTTGCAGTTGAGCAGTGCTTCTTATTTAATTGATGTGAGATTAATAAGTGATGAAAGTCCAGGCCTTTAAGTCACTTTGGGAACTGGAGCTGCTTGGACTCTCCTGGCGATATTTTAAGGCTGTTTCATGCTCAGGAAAAGTCTTTTGGATTGATCTGTTCTGACGTTTGCCTTTTTCACTTTTTTATTATTATTTTTTTTTAATTTCAAGGGGAATTTGCTCATGGGAGCAGCTCAGCTCCCATTCCCACGTATCTCTTCGCGCTGGCCAGCCTCCTCTCACTCATCCATGCTGACACAGCTTCTCTTGCCGTGTGCTCAGCAGCAGCATTTCAATTATGAACTCAAGTTTTTTGTGTTATATTTATGCAGCAGCTGAGAAACCTAAATAATTAAATTTCCCCGTGGCCCGAGCAGGCTGGGAGTCGGACTGGCTTCTTCATAGACTTGAGCTGTGCTGGCTTACAAGATTTGCTGGTGTAACGGTTGCTACCTGTGCGCTCGCTCCTTAATAGAAACCGCGGCACTGATCGTTAATAATTCAGCTGTGGCTCAGCAAATCAGATTAACCTTTGGGAATGCCCCGAGGTTGCTTTTCTGAGCAGCCTTCGTTTTCAAAGAAGAAAAATTATTTGTTCAGAGCAGGGAAGAGACCTGCAACTTGCTTCCGGATGGTTCACTTGGTGGAGACGGCTGCGAGAAAGCCTGACTTAAAGTCAGTTGTTGCGGACATCTGAGTTTTATTCAAACTATTCAAATGTTTGTGTTTAATAATTCATCTTTTCCTATTTGTGTTTAATAGCCTGGTTTTTTATGTGATGCTTCCAGCTGTTCCATACACGTCTGCTTTGAGCTGCGCAGGGGTGTTGGGAAGACTTGCAGAGTTGCTGCAGTTGTGTGATACCTGCAATGGGAGCAGACGGGTGTTAAATCTCTGTCCAGTATCTCCTTGCCTGCATCACCTTGGTCCCGCCGGAGACAGACCCTGGGCATCCCTTCCTCCTCTTCTCAGTTACAGCTGGATGCAGTGAGTTATCCAGAAATTCAAGGTGCTGAGTTGGTGATTTTTGTTAAAATGCTTGCCTAGCTCGTGCGATTAATGGTACCTCACTTTCTCCCCATGCAACATCCCAGGATGATGACAGCCAGAGATATCCATGGGAAGGAGAAACGGAGGGCAGGCTGGGAACGAGCTGCCCACCAGCAATATGTGGGAGGAGACCTGATGGTCACAGCGGGGCACAGATTAAAGCAGGGATTAATTACGTGTGGCTGTTGTAAAGCAAGGCAATTGGAAAACAAAACAAAACAACTGAGTTGACAAAATGGGAACTTTATGTTAGAAACGGAAAGCTGTCGGTCAACGTACTAATTACAGGGGGGGACCTGGCTTGGACCCTTTCTCTGTGACACCCTGGCTGTGTCTTAGGACAAATTAAACCGAAGATGGAAGTGAGGATGGCTAAAAAGGTTTGATGTAAGCGAAAAGAAAGGAATTGGCGTTACTTAATGTAAAAGGGTGATTCCAGGGGAAACAACACTGTTTGCAGCAGCTGTCTCGCTGACCCTGCTGTGGCAACAGATGGGCTGGGAAGAAGGACAAGGAGAAGGAACTGAAGCTGCCCCTGGGCGTTTCCAACCTCAGTGTTTGCAGAGTCCAAAACCTCCCAGCGAAGCTGTAGGGCCTTCACGGTGCATTCAGGTTTACCCTCTCGGAGCTCGAGGACAATAAAACACGGAAAGGTGCTACGGAGGGGCGATGCACCACCACTGGAGGCTGTTGGCCATGGTCTGGGGTGCACTGAGCCTGGACCAAGACCTCAGAGAGATCATCATCCATCTTCTCAGTCCTGTAATTTCAAAAGCTGCCAGTTCAGGCGGATTCTTTCTTGAATGGGCTTGTTCCTCCCTTGTAGTGGCAGCGGCTCTCTGGACGTCCTGCCCTTCCCTCTGCAAGATCTCGGGAATAACTGCAAAGGGAGAAAAAGACCCGTTAACCTTTACCGTCTGTCTCTTCTCTGTGTAATCCAGTTGGTGTTTGTCTTGATGGCGATAATTACTCAGAAGTATGTAATTGCAAGACAAATGTTTAATTAAGAGCAGGTTTATTGCTAGTCTCTTGTCTGCTTCCATCTGGAAAGAGCGTGGTTGTGTCGGTCGTCTTGGCAGCCTGGATCCAAGGTCTGATGGCCTGATTCTACACTCTTGCAGAAAAGTAAGGCAGTAAATTAAACTAAAATACTGATGGAATCCTTCATTCTCTGCTGATGCCATGTGGGCTTCTAATACTTTGCCCCAAATCCACATCTTGTGATGACACCTGCTGTGGATAAACCAAGTTCACCTTCAAATGAATCCGTAATTCCGGATGGCGTCCTCCACTCCCTCAGAGCTCCAGGTGCCTTGTAAGTAAAACGGGGGGAAAATCCTGCTCTTCTAGATGATGCCTCCAGCTGGCCTTAAATCAAAATTACTTTTAGCATTTTCTAATTCTTTAGCAATGCCCAGTAACGTATTCTTGCAGTATCCTAGAAGTCAGAGGTTTTGAAAACCCCCCAAAACTCACACAGCATGCAAGGGCTCCTCATTTAAATGTGTCCCAGTAAATAGGCTGTAAATTATCAGCCCGCAGCCTCGTAGGAAGACTCAACAAAGTTAAAGTGGCCCCATAACCTGACTGCATGAGGAATTAGTGTTAAAAAACTAAAAAAAAAAAAAAAATAAAATATTCCTTCTCTTATAATTCTTGGGTGCAGTGGGGGTCCAGGGCAGAACTGCCTCCCTGCCTTTCAATAATGGCAGCGAGCATCAGCTGCCGAAGTAATTTAAATATGTTTTTCCCTCTGGGAAATCACATTCATCTTAATGGGGTTTTTTAATTAAATAATGTGCTGACTGTTACAAGCTGGAAGTATGTTGATTTTTGTATTTATTCTTCGCACCAGTGTTTCCTTCTGGCTCTCGCTTAGTTGCTTAAGGAGAGAAAGGCTCAGGATTGCTTCCCGCTAGGAAACGGCGCCGGGATCCTGTGTGCGAGCTGCACCCGGGAGGATGCGATACATGGAACATGGATATGAGCAGCTGGGGAAGTGCTGACCCTACAGCTGAGGTGCTGCAGGGCCTTGTCACGAGGTGCATCCCGAACCCAGCACTGGGGCTGTCCTGGTGAGCCAGCTTCTCCCCTCCCAGCAACTGGGAAAACTGGAAACTGCTGGAGTTTAGCGTTGCATGCTGGCGGTGAATCCCCTGCTCTTGCTCGGCAGCACCAGGTGTGAATAATCCGGCAGCCAAACGCTGGTGCTTTGGGCCTGGGAGATGTCATAGCAACATCTCAGACAGGAGCTGGTTGGGTATGAACGTATGCGCACGCGCCAATTAAAATTTAAACAGCCTCCGACGCAGAGAGCGAGCCGAGCCAGTGCGGTGGGACTCGCGGTTTATTAATAAAGTATAAGAGCATCGAAGGGATGCCTCTGTGCTGGTAGGTGCCCAGGAATGGACTGGCTCCGGCATCTCCATCCCTGCTCCTTCCTGTAGCCGCTTGTCCCGCCCTCCTGGAGGGATTTAAAGGTTTTGAGATACTGAGACTGCTCCATCATCTGCAGTGATGTGCTCACTGGGCTTCCTCCTGCTTTGGGATGGGCTGAGCAGTCCGTCAAGCACCTGGATGAGATCGTTGGCATCTCCCACTCCCAAATTGTCACAAATGACTTGAAGTTATTAATATTTTATGCTGCAGTGTGAACCAGGAGGGAGTCTCTTGTGACTATGCCTTAACGTTAATGGCTGGAGTGGTTCCTAAGCACGGATTAGTATTACTATCCTTAATTGTACAAAAGCAAAATGAGTTGTCAGGGCATTAAAGAACTTCCCAAGGCCACACCACCAGCCAGTGGTGGAGATTAAAGTGCAGAGCACTTGGCTTTGTTCCTGGCTGCCACCTCCCCACACTCCCCTGAGGTCTTACCTTGGAAATCCCCTTCTGAGGAGCGATGCTCTTGGCCCATTGCCCTGCCAAGCTCCACGTTAAACCCACTTGGCTTCACCTTTGCCCCTTCAACTGGGTGAGTCTGGATCTTTCTGCCTTAACAAAAAGAAAACTTCTCCGAAAATGCAGCTTAAATCCTGCCATGGCTGAGAAAAACCTCTGGACCTTGTGCCCAGACTTGGAGGCTGCTTGGTGCGAGCTCCGGCCCCACGTTTCACCTTCTTCTCTAAGCAAGCTCCTCTCCTTCCCAGTCCTGGCATCCTCTTGGTCAGGGATACCGCTGCCAGAAATTGGCAGGAATCTACCTCTCCCTTTGCTCCATGGGGTTTGTTGACACCATTAGTAGGGCCAGATGTTACAGAGTAAACTCATGGTCGTGGTCCTTCAGGACACCAGGCTGAAGGTAGTGAATCTTCCACCGGCATCGTTGGGTTAGCAATGATTTGCATCTCTTAATTTGGGACCTTATCTTGGGACCCTAAGTTTTACGTGATTCCAGGTTTTCCTCTGAATTGGGACGCTTCTCCCGATTACGGTCAGCTGGGGCTTTGAGGTGTCCGTGCCCAGAAGCAGGGAAGAAATGGGAAATGACACTTTTCCAGCGCACTCTCTACGCAGCTCCCCGCCTCTGAATCCTGTGCAGATGCTGCTGCAGGAGCCCCTCCCTGCGTGAAGCCACCTGCATCCATGTTTCTCCCACCTGCACTTCAGATTTGCTCCCTTGTGTGGTTTTTCTCAGCTCCGTGTCCATATTATTCATTAACCTTAGGAAGCTCTCCTGGAAATGGAGAGCGTAGGAGAGATGCTCTGCAAAACAGCATCAGAAGACGCAGCAAAGCACCCTTTCGTGTAAATCTGGAAGCACGTGGTGCGGAGGTGGCCAGGAACACAAAGCTGCGAGGCTTTGCAGAGCTGACTTTTGGAGCAGATCAAGATTAAAATGCAGGGTTTTGAAGGCTTTGCTCAGCTCCCTGCTGCTGCAAGGGTAGCACAGCTTTTCTGAGGCCGGTTTCAGCATTTCCCTTCATCTGCCTTCAGCTGGGATATTTTCATCCAGTCAAAGCTGAGGTCCTGGCTTTTCAGCAGTGCAGGGAGAAGCCAGGCTGCCTTGCATGAAAGATGGGGAGCCCGTGCAGGGAGATCTTCTCTTGGCGGCTGGGGAAAATACTTCCTATGTTTTCCAGCTCTGCAAAACACCACTTTAAGGCACAAAGAGCACAGAGGGAGGTGACAGAGGAACCATAAGATGGTCCTTGAGCAGCACCTCTTATCCTTTGCTTTCTGTTTTACCTCCTGTCATCAAACTCTGGTGCGGGGCGATACAAAAGCTCTACCAAACTCCTCCTCACCCAAAAAGCACCAGTGAGGGAATGGGCTGAAACGCCTGTTCTTCTCTGCACCCACGTCCGCGGGACGATGCCTGGAAGGCAGTGGTGGTGGCAGCGCTGGCTGCAGAGGGGGTTTCTCGCAAAGGTGCTTCAGAGATGGTGAATCATAACTTATTCCTGTTTTCTGAACTCAGATCCAGGCAAGCGAATCCCCAACGACCAGAAAAAGCATGCTTAGAAGTGTCCAACCCAACCATTTCATTTTGTTAACTGAGGTGATGGGACGCAACGTTGCACCAAACTTCACCTAGGTCCATCCGCTGAAGGGTGGCCACCAAATCCTCCGTGCTCTGTCTCAGAAGCATCTCCTGGGCTTCCAGGCACTCGGTCTCTCTGGCTTTCTGGCTCCGTACGCGTGCTCACAGCAGCCATCAGAAATCTGGTCTGTATTTTCAAGAGATTTCTTCATTCTTCTCAAGCCTTGATTATTTCGCTCTGGCTCTTCTTGTTGGCCCTAATATCACTTGAACCGCTCACTTATCTGAATTAGCTTGATTAATGACAGACACAGAGCTCCTCAGCCTGCTCAAGTCATTTTTTTCCATGGGAGCATTTCTAATCTTTTATTCGCTTTTTCTACAGCCAAGCTTTTGTCTCGGCTGTTAGGCGGGGGCACACAACTCCCAAATACATAGACAATGTACAAATGGGTCACGGAGTTCCTCAGATGATGAGATAAACTTTCCCTGGCTGAAAACATCAAATTACAGATTAACCTGTTGCACGTTTCTTAGAGCTGTCCTCTGAAATCCTGCAGCACCTTCCTCCCTCTCCTCCTCCACGTACCTTGTCATCGACACCGGTGGGCTTTAGTGACAGCAATGCCAAGGTTTGATGCTTGATGTCTTCTGTGCCTTCTGCAGGTTGTTCTGCCTTTTCAAACGGGGTTTCCAGCTTCGTTTTTCTTTTCCTCTGTTGCGGCACAACTTTCAACATCTCCTTTCCTGCACCCTCCTGCCCCCCCTCCCCAGCCCGCGTCTGTGTCACGAGAGACAAAGTTTTCAGAAAACGTCTTGGTGATGCCAACTGGCTCTTCAGTGGAGGAAAAGAGTCAGGATGAGCCGGTTTGACTCCAAGTGCTAGTGGTGAGTGTCATTCAGATGGCAGTTTTCAGTCCTTATCGTGGAAAATAAAAGGCTGTGCCTTGCTTGGAGGCTGGTGGGGGCTGCAGAAGCAGCAGGTCATGCACCTGGGTTGAGGTGCATCTCTGGATGTGTGGCTGGAGCTGGGGCCACCTTGACCGTCCCGCGATGAGACCTTGAGCAGAGGTTAGTGGGTACGTGGGGCAGCTGATCCAGAGCTTCCCGGAGTTTGAGTGAAACAAATCCTCCTCAGGGCCACTGCAACTCATCGCAGAGAGCAGTTTTTGTCTTTGGTCTGGCAGAGATCGAGCATCATCTACTGCTGCCACGCAACCTGCCCAGACTCCACTTGCCATCAGAGGACTTCCTTCCATAGAAACTGTCTGGTAGCTGGAGACTTCTCCTGTCTGAAGGCACTGGTTGGCACTGGTGGCTTAGCTGGTTATTCTGGTTTTGTTCTTCAGCTGGAAACGTCTTCCCCATCTTGCAAGCTTGGGAGGACCAGGGAGGTCAAACCAGCACTGAAAAGGCCTTCAGGGCTCTGTGTGTCCATGCGAGCTGGGGCTGATGCTTCCTTCAACTCACGAAAAAGCAGCCCTGGCTGATCCAGACCCTTCCCTGGTGATGAACCATGGAGGAACCATCAGGAAGTAGATGTCGTGGTGAAATCACATAGTCCTTGCCTTTTCTTGGGGAGCACCAAAAGGAAAAACATGAGTGTGGAAGCTGCAGGCTGAGGGGTAGAGCCCTAAGCTCTGCTTTCCACCTTGGCACAGTGAAACCTTTACCTGCGGCCACCTAAAAAAGGAAAGCATGAGAGAGATGGTCTATGTGTCCCCGTCAGCAACTGCTGACGTCCCATAGAGAGGGCATTGCTGGGATGACCTCCCAGTCAATGAGGACACACAAGGCTTATTCCAGGCACAAAAGCCTGGAGAAGAGAAGGCTTCAGGGAGAACATAAAGCAGCCTTCCAGTACTTAAAAGGGGCCTACAGGAAAAGTGGACAGGGACTTTTGACAAGGGCATGTAGTGATAAGACAAGGGGTGATGGCTTTAAACTGGAAGAGGAGAAATTTAGATTAGACGTAAGGAAGAAATTCTTCACTCTGAGGGTGGTGAGGCACTGGTGCAGGTTGCCCAGAGAGGTGGTGGATGCCCCATCCCTGGAAACATTCCAGGCCAGGTTGGATGAGGCTTTGAGCAACCCGATCTGGTGGAAGGTGTCTCTGCCCAGGGCAGAGGGGTTGGAACTGGATGGTCTTGAAGGTCCCTTCCAACCCAAACCATTCTGTGATTCTAGGATTCTACGAAAAGCAGCGGCTGGAGCCCACCAGGAGCAGGCAGCTGTGAGAAGATTGCAGGGGTAGCAGGCAGTTGCCTCCTCATCCCTTTTGGACAACTCCAGCAAAATCCAGCCCCGGGGACTTAGGAGAAAGGGGGTGATGGGAACAGCTGGAGACCCTCAGCTATCCTGCCCTGCCCCATGTGCCATGCCTAATTTTGGAGCCAGGCTTGCCGGACTCGTCCAGCACCATATGGCTGGAGAAGACCCAGCTGGCCGGGAGGAGCAAGCTCCCAGCCCTGCCATCATTAGCTGTCAAATTTGTCAGCAGCCAAATTTTCCTGTGCTGCTGGTGACCTGGAGGTCCCAGTGCCACCAGCTGCCACATGCCAGCAAGCCACAGCATCGCTTCCCACATCCCATCCTCAGGCTGCCTGTAAGCCACTGCCGGAGGCACAGTGAAATTTGGAGCATCACAGCCGGTGTGTGACAACACGGGTGCCGTCAGAGGCAGAGTTTAAGCAATCTTGGGCTAAACAAGTGTCTTTTGAGCTACTCTTCCGCAAACAGCCATGCTGCCGTCATAAGCACATCAGATGCAGGGTATTTTGCATCTCCTCAGCTTGGGATGGAAGAGAGCAGCTCAGCTTTGCTTTCCGCCTTGTTCTGCTGAACTCCCAGCCGGGAGCCTCTAGAAAAGGCACAGTAGTATTAATTAAAAGCTCATTTCCCAAAATACCTTCGGCATTATCTCAAATGTCCTCCCCATGCAACATCCAGACGCTGCTCCCAGCCATGCGTTGGGCCCGGAGGCTTCTCTGCAGGGAGGCTGTTGTCAGCTTTGGAGGGTTTGGGTTGTAAATTCAGGTTGAACCCCTATTAAAAGGCTAGCGCAGCGAAATACTGCTCAGCTTCAGTATGTCACGGTATTGGAGAGGCTGGACAAATCGCACCACTTCAAAAACATCTTTTTAAGCTTAAAACCACTGTTTACAATTAGAAAGGCAATGCAGCAGAAAGGATAGTCTTGGGGGAAAAAAAAAAAAATTACCTTGCTGTGCACTTGGCGTTGGATATTTCTCAGGTTGAAATACTCCCCAGACGCTGGATCTAAAATGCAAAGGGCTGGATGATGCCTCAGCTGGGTTCTCAGAGGAGATAGCATCTCCCGGGATAGCTTTCCCAAACCAGGCTGCTTACTGAGAACTTCGCTTGCACATGTTCAAGCAGCTCCTGCATTATCATCCATCAGTCCCGCCGTCCTCACCCAGTCCCTCGGATACCCACTGCGGCTGCTGCAAAGCCATCCCGCTTAATTGGGACCACAGGGAAGCTGTTTCCGTTCTGAAGCCTGCTCTGCTTTAATTAATGGATAAAATAATTTACGAATAGGAAGACCCTGACTGACTCCCATTTTTATTTCCCTTCTGCTGCCTGTGCTTCTCCCAGGTCATTTGGAGCAATGCTTTCCGCAGCTCCGTGCAGAAGATGATAGCCTGGCTGCTTGTCTTCTGCTGGCTTGGTTCCACAAACGAGCAGGAATGCACATGCCGGGAGCTGGTGGAACGCTGAAACACCCACCTGAGCAGGTGAGTTGTTCCTGGGGTACCTCTTTGGCTTGAAGTCAAGCCTGGATCCAAAGTGCTGCAATGGATTGGCCTGAAAAATTGGGGAAATGGCAGTTTTGAGGTGATCCGGGCGTTGTCCGGGTTTGGCATGCTGGGGACAGCCGTGGCTAAAGAAAGGCATCTGCTTCTAGAAAGAAAAACACGGTTTGACAAAAATTCTGTTCGGTTTCTTTCTTCTGGCTGGATTTCTGCTGTGGGCGCAAAATGCTTAGAGCAACCAGGAATGCAGCTGATCCGGGTACCAGTTTCCAAAATTGCCTTGCAGTGCCCCTAGACCCCTGCTTGGTCCCGTCCCGCTGTGCCGGGACTCCCCTCGCCCATCGTGGCTTCAGCAGCCACGGCTAACCCAGCGACATTGGGTGGCTATGGGGCGGCAGAGACTGCTGTTAATTAGCATCGTTATTAACGATTGCGATGCCAGGATAAACGATTTATGTGGTAAGGATGTGGGGCAGGGAAAGGGAGGTGACGCTGAGGGGTGCAGGAGCTCCTTGTGCCCTGATGCGCTGCTGCCAGAGCTAATTCCTCCTGAAAAACGGGTTCTGGGGTGGCAGAGAAACTGGGAAGCAGAGTGGCAAAATTTGGGCTCTCCATCTCCGGAGTCGCTCAGCACACACGGCTGGGAGTCGTGTCACCTCCTGGGGAATCTCCTTCTCCTCCTTCGCTCCCGGGTGCGAGGTTCGTGGTCTGTAAAGGCTGGCTGTAGCGTACGTGAAAAATAATAGCAGGAGGTGTAAAAAACGGTGGAAAATGTGGGTGTGTGGAGAATGACGGCTCTAACGGCATCCCCCCGTACCGGGGAGTTGTGACAAGCTCATTCCCAAGGATTTACAAAGGTGGCTGCCTACGACATGAGAGAGACATCATCTTTTTTCTTTGCTTTGGCAGTTTTAGGTCAGTTTAATAAGACAGAAGAAAAAAGGAAACCTTCAAGGAAGTTGATGGCAAACTGGTGACAGTCTGGGAAATCAAAAGCTTTGCTCTTGAGTAGTTTTGTTGCCAGTGAGACAGAAGGAGCAGACTGGGATCCCTCGCAGCCAGGGAGCTGGGGGGGTGCTCCGACACCAGCGTTAGATCAAATGTGATGCAGGAAGGTGGAAGAAGAAGTGAATAAACTGTTGGTTCAGGATGCAAAGGAGGGCGCTGAGGCCTGGGTGCAGCTGTGGTGAGGTGGGGACGGGGCAGAGAGCAGCAGGGACAGGGCGTGAGGTGGCAAACAAGCATCGGCCTCTTTGCAATAAACAGAAAGTAAAGGGGTTGTGCTGCTGGCACCGCTTTCACTGCATGGACTCATCCCCAGGAGCTCGATGTCTGGGCATTGCATCTGCTCAGCCGCTCGATTATTCCTCAGACCCGCTGTCCTTCGCCACGTTATCCAGCCCTGGATCCGGCGCGGCTCGCAAGTATCTCAGACCCTTCCTCCTCTGCTTAGTTCCCCATTCCTCGCAGAGCACTGGAGGGGCCGGCACTTCCCTTGTGCCTGTGCCAAAGAGCTTGCGTTGGTGTCTCCGGATGTCTTCGGTCGTAGTGGGAAGGGCGCTGTGCATCGACGGCGGTGTTGGAGCAGCGTGACGTGATGGGCGCAGGCAGCCACGGCAGGGCTAGTGCTGCGGAGGGCTGCTTCGCTCCACCGACGCGTCCCCACCGGACAGGGCTCACCCGCCCGGCTGCTTTGTAGACACCAATATTTAAGCATCTGCTTGATTTACAACACTTTGGGGAGAAATCGGAGCGTGCACGGAGGAGCGAACGGCGCGTGTGGTGACTTAGAGTGGTTTAATTTCCCCAGCTCGACACTCGCAGCACTTTCCTGTCCTGCTGTTTTTAATTTCCACTTTATTTTTGCACGTTAATACTACGCCGGGGCAACAGATCACACATTACTGTCACACACTCCCCTGGGGAACGCATCTTTCCCTGACAGCATCGGTGCAAATGCAGAGTAACTTCAGCGGAGCTGCCACGGGTAACGCACCCGGACCGCGCTCGAGCAGTGCCTTACCCTGTTTATACCGGATCCAGCGCTGGATAACCAAATCCGACGAGCTGCACCTAAGCAGGGAAAAAGAAGCATATACATTATTAAATGGCTTTTTCTTTTTTTTTTTTTTGTCCCTTGCCCCAAGCCCTGTGCTGCACTGAATCTAGAAATACAAACTGACCTTTACGAAGGCAAACTTCGCAGCACCCGCAGCTCCCCTTGCTCTGCCGCGCCGGTTGCGCGCTTCTCCCGGAAAAGCTGGGATTTGTTTACTGTACACCAATTTATTTTATTTTCAGTTGAAAATACAAAAAGCACATGGGTTGCAGCAACATAATTTGCAGCCTGCTGATTAATAATACAGCTGAGGGAACGAAATTGGGCTGCGAGCTCTAAGTGCTGAGGAAAGCTAAAATTTGGTGAGCAGCATGTGGGGCAGGCAAAGCCAGCAGCCTGGAGAGAAGAGGCTGCTGAGGCAAGAAACGCCGGTTCCTTTTTGGCTGCCTCACACACGAAACCTGATTCTGTTAAATCCCCTTTGCCCTACCCCGCTGTACAACCTCCCATCCTTGGAGATGTTCGAAACTCGACTGGAAAACTCTGCGAGGAACCTGAGACGCGCTGGACGAGGTGACTCTGCAGGTCTCTTCCCACATAAATCATCCTGAGGTTCCCCACAACCATGGGAAAGCAACAGTAAAACAGGACATTCTTACAACACGGTGCAATTCCAGCAGTATTCCCCACTTATGTAGAGAGAAGGCACCCTACAAAGCGTTGATGAATGAAAGGATGTTTGGTTTGTTTTTTTCTTTTTCATGAGTCCTGAGATGTCCCCAAAGCCCAGCAGCTGGGCTTAGCACCTCTGGAAACGTGGCCGCTTATTACACCAGTGCTTCATTTTATGGAATTTGTTATGAAAAAAAAAAAAAAAGAGTCTTTACCCTCTGCCTGTTGTGTACGGTCCTGCGAAAGCCTTAACGATTCACCCCAGCGTGTGCTGCTGCAGGTCACCCACAGACAGGGAGAGTACCGACGTTTTGCAGGCTGACAAAACCTGGGGGATGCGCCTGGAGACGGCGGCGTTACGCGTGTCAGAAAGGATGTGCTGAACGTACAGCGGGAAGCGACAGCGCCGGCCTGACTCTATCGCTTCACCGCCGTCGCCAAGTTCGGATCTGGCAGGGGATTTCCGAAACTCACACGTGCTGTGGGCACTCAGGTCCTGTTTATTTCGGCGGCTAAGGGTTTAACTTCCTAAATGCGTTGGATTAGTCCTGTAACTGGAGACAGAATAACGTTATGCAAGACAAATGTTTTGCAGGGGGTGTAACAGCATCGTTATGCAAGAGGAGTGAGATGTACAGCTAGAGAGGGCATAAGCCCGTCAGTCTTCGCTTGGGGACGGGGTGAATTTCAGGCTGAATTGCCGGGTTTCAGGCAGGACTAACGCTACGCCTTTCTGCCTTTCTTCACCCGTGCTTTCGGCTGTCTCACACAGGGAAGGGAGAGAGCCGGGATTAAAAACCACATTACGGCAGGGTGAAAAAAAGAGATCCTTACACCTCCTGTTCTTGCCATGCGCTTTGGGCAACGGCACTGCCCGCTTTGATCAAGTGCGTCGGGTCCCTCCTCGCCAATCACCAGGAAATTGATGGAAACACTCGGGCAGGTTTTTGAGAGCTTTGCTTCTCCCCACTTTAAAAGAGACACAATTCCTCGCGCATGAAGATGCGGCACAGGCCCATGATTATCTATTCAGCCCCCACAGTGTTTAATTAGGTCATTTATCATGTTATCATCCCGTCTCTCTCCACCGTGCTTGGAAACACGCAGCCTTGCACGTACCCCATGCCAGAGCGCGGCAGCTCTCCGATGATGTGTGTGTAACGGCACCATCGCACGGCCGCAGGTGCCAAAAACCCGCGATTTATGGCGTACGGTTTGAGTCGCGCCGACACCGCATACCGTAAATACGGTATTTCCATTCATCACGCTCGGCAGCTTCACGATGACGGCGAGCTAACTATAGGTGCCTGGAGTTACCGCCGTTTAATCACCCTGTTTGAACGCAGGCCTCTTTATCTCATTGGCGTTCGGGACTGATCCTACCAAGCTGCGGCTTTCGTTGCTAGGGAGGCGTGAGAGCTGCTCCACAACGCCATTCACGGCACTGCCAGAGTTTGTTTTTGACGCGGCACCGCGCCGGGGATGACCGCCAAGGTCCTGTGAGATGCTGAGCGCTGCCCTGGTTTCCTCAAGTGCCAGTAACATCCAGCCCCTTCACCAAACCCATATCAACCAAAGCAGCGTCCACCTTTTAAAAGAAAATATAAATGTTTATTTGCGTGGGCATATGCTTATAGCTTAACTGCAAGAGAGAGATTGCTGGCCTACTTGTTAAAACAAAACGGCTCAGCGTACGGCAGTGCCACAAACCAAAGGGTCCAAGCTGTGGAAGAAAAGTCCTCAGAATCCCGGGTGACTCCCAGCCAGCGCGGATGCAGAGCGTGCTCCCACAGCATGGGCTTTGTGAGCATCAGTCTCTCCTGAATGGCCAGGGCCGTCAAGTCAGGGCTGGGAGTACCACCGCGCGGTTCGCTGTAATAAAACCCGGAAGGAAGATGCCAGACAACAGTCACATTTGAGAACATCTTTGCCCAAACACCCCCATTTTCCCCCATTGAGCTCTTCCCCGGAGGGCCTCAGGATGCCCTGCGTTCTCCCTGCCTGGGTGTTTGTCACCTGTGTCACCCAGGGGAATAACCTCACAGCATCACACAATCTTCAAGGTTGGAAGAGACCTCCAATATCATCAGGCCCAACCATCAACCCAACACCACCATGACCACTAAGCCATGTCCTGCAGTGCCACATCTACACGTTCTTTGAACACCCCCAGGGATGGTGACTCCACCGCTGCCCTGGGCAGCCTGGTCCAGTGCCTGACCACTCTTCCGGTGCAGAATTTGTTTCCTGATATCCAACCTAAACCTCCCCTGCCGCAACTTGAGGCCACTTCTTCTCATCCTATCAGCCCCCACACTTGGCTCTGGAAGGCACTGGGAAGCGGCACTAAGCTCACAGCGAAGCAGGACACACGAAATCAGTTTCATGGGGAGGTTTTAACAATAACTGTGAACGCTCCTTCTCTCTCATTTATTTCCCCATGCGTTCACTGGCACGAGCACCAACTCAGCACCTTCCTGCTCATGGGGCAAAGGGAGGGGAACGTTCATTGTAACCTTAGCGAAACAGTGGTATTGTTGGTATATGACCGAAAATTGTGTATACACTTTCATTTCCTGCTGTATAATTCCCCAAGAGTTTAATTTACCGGACCATTTTCTCTTTTACATTTTCTCACCGTTTCCCCGGCAAAAGACGAGGGAGGCTCAGTTGCTCCGGTGAAGCGGCACGCTTGTCTGGAGGGGATCGATAGCCACCGAAATATCGCGCTCCCTCCACTCAGGCTGTGGGAGCAGCTGCCTTTAATTGTTCTTCCACGCTGTACATACAGCACAGGGGGAAATTTTATTTTTTTTTTTTCCCCATTAAGGCTGCTCAGTGGGCCACGCCACCCCGGGGTTGGAGAAACCTTGGCTACTTCACCTGGGATTTTGGGGTGCTTCCCCAAATTCCTCTACACCCTTCCCCTCGGGAACGGCCGCGCTTCGGAGCAGGGGGACCCCGCTTCATCCGGTCTGAACCGGTCCCCCTCGGGCTGCTCCGAGGGGGCAACCGGATCCCCTGGGGCGGCTCCTCGCAGGGAACGGCCGGGGTTTGGGGGAACCGGATCCCCCGGGGCGGCTCCTCGCAGGGAACGGCCGGGGTTTGCGGGAACCGGATCCCCCGGGGCGGCTCCTCCCGGGGACGGCCGCGTTTGGGGGAACCGGATCCCCCGGGGCGGCTCCTCCCGGGGACGGCCGGAGGGAACTGATCCTCACAGGGGCTGGATGGGGGGGGCGAGGTGCGGGTAGGGGCACCGGCTCCCCTCGAGCGGCTCCTCCCGGGGACGGTGAGGGGGAACCGGATCCCCCTCGGGCGGCTTCTCACAGGGGACAGCCGGGGGGAACCGCTCCTCAACAGGGGCTGGATGGTGGGGGTCAGGGGGACCGGATCCCCCCCGGCCCCGCCACGGGGGGGAAGCCGATCCCCGCCACCGGCCGCTGGCAGGGGCGGGCCGGGGGTCCCGGCTCCTCCCCGGGCCTCGCCCCCCTCCCCCGCCCCTTCCCCGGCAGGTGGCCCCCGCGCGGCGGCCGGTGGGTGACGTCAGCGGCGGGGGCGGGCGCGCGGTGCCGGTGCGCCGAGCAGAGCCGAACCGAACCGAACCGAACCGGACCGGACCGGACCGGGCCATGGCGGAGTCGGTGAGTGCAGCGCCCCGACTCGCGCCGCTGAGGGGATTTTGTCGGGGGGAGGGGGTGCGCTGCGGGAGGGAGCCCGAGCGCCCGGTCCCGCCTCGCCCTGCCCCGCCCCGGGGCTCGGCCCCGCCGGTGACCCCCTCCCCGCAACGGTGGGGTTGGCGGGCCCTGCGGGGAGGCGGCGGTGTGCCCCGCCGGTGCGCGTGCATGTGCCGCTCTCCCGTGCGGTACGGGCTTTATGTGTACATACGTGCTTCCTATGTATGTATGTACGTATGCGTGCGCTTCGTATGTGTGCGCGTGTGCTTTACGTGTGGTGCGGTTACGTGAGCCCCGCGGGGCTCAGCCAGGCCCAGCGCAAGGTCCTGCACGCGGGTCGGGGCAAACCCCGCACAAATCCAGGCTGGGCGGGGAATGGATGGAGAGCAGCCCTGAGGAGAGGGACTGGGGGGTGATGGTGGAGGAGAAGCTCAACACGAGCTGGCAACGTGCGCTCACAGCCCAGAAACCAACCCCACCCTGGGCTGCACCCCAGCAGCGTGGGGAGCAGGGCGAGGGAGGGGATTCTGCCCCTCTGCTCCGCTCTGGTGAGACCCCCCTGCAGCGCTGCGTCCAGCTCTGGAGCCCCCAACATCAGAAGGACGTGGAGCTGCTGGAGAGGGTCCAGAGGAGGCCACGCAGATGCTCAGAGGGCTGGAGCAGCTCTGCTGTGAGGCCAGGCTGAGAGAGCTGGGGCTGCTCAGCCTGGAGAAGAGGAGGCTCCGGGGAGACCTGAGAGCGGCTCCCAGTGCCCAAAGGGGGCTGCAGGAAAGGTGGGGAGAGACTCTTCAGCAGGGCCTGCTGGGACAGGACGAGGGGTGTTGGTTTCAAAATAGAGGGAGGTAGATACAGATTGGATATTAGGAAAAAAATTTTTACGCTGAGGGTGATGGAGCACTGTCCCAGGTTGCCCAGAGAGGGGGTGGATGCCCCATCCCTGGAAACATTCCAGGCCAGGTTGGCCGAGGCTGTGAGCAACCTGATCTGGTTGGAGATGTCCCTGCTCCTGGCAGGGGGGTTGGACTGGGTGGGCTTTGAAGGTCCCTTCCCACGCAAACCATGCCATGTGTATATATACGCAAACTTGTGGGCTTGCACAGCTAAATCTGCTTACAGCCAAGCTGCCATCAACATGCCTGGCAGATCCTCGGCCCCCTTTCCCCATGTCCAGAGAGGGAAACCTGCTTCTCTCCCTCTTTTCCCCCCTCCATTGCAGGTTGCATTTGCTCTTGGTCTTCTTTATTTACTCTTTGTCTGAACTAGACCCTCGGGTCTGAGAGCGGGCGCTGGAGATGGCAGGTGGCAACGGTCCAAGCTTTAATGGCATCAAATGTGCTCAATGCATGGTGAGCGCGTGTTTGGCTGCTGCACCGGGAGGCACAGCACTTCAGGAAGATCCATCCCAGGCCCGTGTAGTGTGAGTACCAGAAAGAGGAGGAAAAACCTGACCCTGATGTCCCAGCAGCTCTGACAGGCTGTTCCCACACAGTGCTTTGCCCAGCTGCATCCTCCAGCCCCGAGGCGTAGGGCGGGTTAGGGGTGACAGGTCCCGCCGGGGTCCATTGTGCACCCAGAGCTCAGCCTTTTCTGGGTGCTGGAGGTGTTTGGTACCTCTGCTGCCTGTCTCGTGTCTGTATTCCCGGGGGACGTCGCGACTGGAAAAGGTGATGTGCGCTATCAAGGGTTTCTCTTGGTGAAGCAGCTGGCTTGGTTTTGGTCTCTGCCTTCAGCTCTGTGTTGCTTGCTCCTTGCTGTTAATTAGGGAAGTCTAATCCTACCTGGCGCTGGGAGCTTCGGAACTTCCCGGGAGTCCTTCTCCCTCTCCTGATCTGCAGCAGGAGCCCACCGTCCTGCAGAACAAGGCTTGGGGATAGTGACATCCTTTTCACCACCTTGGACGTGACCGAGGGATGCAACTGAGACTCGGATTTGCAGCATGCTGTCAGTGTGTGTGCAAGGGATTGCAGGGAAAGGGAGACGAGGACCACAGCGAGGATATCGCGGCAGCCGGGGCTGGAGTAGCACTTAATATTCTGAGGGTAAATCTCACACCCAGCAAGCGAGCATCGCTGTTCCCTCTCCCTATAAAAGGGGAAGGGGTAGAGGGATGTGATAACCCACGTGCTGCCGATTCTCCTGTGCGTGGGAGACCATCACTGTGAGACTGCCTGGGTTCAGAGCCCAAGCGGAGAAAAGTCCGGCTCACCGCAGTCCCTTCCCTGAGCCCAGCCTGTTAGTGAGGACCGATAAGGGCTGAAACCTGAGTCAAATAACCCGTGTTCAGAAAGGACACGCTGAACTCTCAGCGTCTTGGCCAACCTCAGGCTCTCCAGGTTGAGAGCTTCATGCAGATAGTCTCTGTTTGTTCTCTTCTATACACCTCGAACAAAGACATGAAGACCTGCCCCCAGGTGCCGGAGTAGCTTCTCGTCCCGCTTCTGCCTCCTGGGTGCTGGGCAGCTCGGCGAGGCAAAGCAGCCAGAATTGGCGTTACAAGCCGAAATCACCTCTCCGTTTTCCAGGCGCCGTGCGGTAGCTCACTTGCAGCTGAAGCTGTCTTGGCGGATGCATCGTTTGTTTGCCCTCAGCTGGGCATCTGAAAGTGTCTGGCCAGAGCTGCCCCCCACCAAATGGAGGGGACAGGCGTCTCCCGCACAGGATTTGTTTCGCCCTACGGTAAACCCCAAAACGTGGGGCAGGCGCGTGCCTTTCAGAGTGCTGGTTCAGACTTGGATGTGTGAGTTTGGGAGGTCTAAATTTAAGTGAGATTCATCTCACCCAACACTCACAAACCTTGGTTTTTAGTCCTTTCGCCTTGATCTTAATTTTTTTTTTTTTTTTTTTTTTTTCAGCATGACCCTGCTGTTCTCCTACCACTCAGGCCTTTTTTTAAGGTATAAATAATGCATCTGAAACTTTCCCCGTCCCCAGGTGGGAGGTGTTGCAGAGATGCGACTGCAGGGGAAGCGTTTGCAGCTCATCCTCCCGCCCGTCGCAGAAGGCTGGGTTGAAAACCAGCCTGTGCGTTTTGTTTTAATGGCTTAAGCAATGGTGAGCCCCCCCCGCCACCTTCCTCCGCTGCCTTGTGCCAACGTTTAATTGCTCTCACTCTGGGGAGATGCTATCTCGTTTCAAGGTTGAACTTACCTAGCTTTGACTTGCAGAGGGGGGGACGTGGTTGTGCCCTTGTCACAGAGGTGACTCCTCACTGCCGGCTCCTTGGGATCGGGTCACCTCGTCGCCCACTCCTCCGGAGGGGCTACAACCTCACGTGGAAAGGCTGCTGCTCCATCGTGCGTGGTTTTTGTGGCCACCCTTCAGACTTGGCTGGTGCGACAGCGTCGTCCGGGTGCCGGTCTGTTTGCAACCGTGACCTTGGCAATGCCGTGCGTTGGTGTGAGCTTGCCTTCCAGCTTCTAACGCAGAACGTGCGTGGGGTTCGTGTCACCTGGTGTGAGATTCATCTGCAAAATGTTACGTGCTTTGGAGAAGTTCGGGCAAACGCTGTGTTGAGGCGGTTGCCTGCGTCACGCAGCCCTGTTGGCTGTCAGACGAAAAATAAGTCTTTTAAATAGACCTAATTCCAGGAAACTCAGCTGGCTGATTGGAATTGTATTTTTAGTCTCCAGTTCATCTATTTACCTGAAATTTTGGTCCCGCTGTTCCAGCCGGAGCTGACCCCAGCTTGCCAGCTGCTCCTGCCTCTCACCTTTTGTCCTTTCATAAAATACTGTGACCACACAAAATTTCCCTGAGCTTCACTGGTTGATTTTTTAAATGCTGTATTTTAGCAGATCTTTGGCAATACTGAAACCTCTGTCGTAAAGGAGTTTTAAGGCAGATTTTACAGGAGGCTGTTGGGAACGGCTCTGCTTTTGCACAGTGAGGTTAATCTGTAGACCGAGTTTCCCTCGTCCTCTTTGGCAACTGTTTTATCCCGTCCCCACATCCCACGGGCAGCACAGGTACTCACTTCTGATTTTACTGGTGGTACCTAACAGTGAATCTGGCAGCTATCTAATTCTCTACTGTAAAGTGCCTTACCTTACAATTTTTTCTATTGGCTGTTCAGATTTAAGGGATTCCGTTAGAGCTCCTCATCAGTCACCCACCCTGGACATTTCTTTTTCAGTGTCATTTCTTTTTCTTCTTTTGTGCCCTTTAGAAAGATCACGTATCCGCATATTTTCTGCATCTCATTTTTGCCAGCATGGCTTTTGCCTGGTTTAACTCTTGCTGCCCTACAAGGATTTGTAACTTTTGGGGTCTTTGGTAGATGCTTCAAGCGAGTCTCGTACTCCCAGTGATGCTAACGATTGCTTTTGGCTTTGGAAAATTTGCCCTTTTAAATTTAGACACGTTATTTTGGGCTCGTAGTTTCTGTGACTAGCACAGAAACAGAAGGAAGCTGTAATGGAAGAGGGCTTTCGAGAGACACGGCAGTTCATTTTGTCTTCATCCCCGTGACGTAGATCTACTGCTGCTCCGCGGGTGATTCGTGCTGGAACGTGAGCTACTCCACGTGCCAGCCAGCGGCTCCTCATCTGCGAGACTTGCTGGTGTGTTCCCTGGGTTCGGTATTGATTATTCATTACTCGTGTGCGTTGTGGTATTTTTATTTGCCTCTCTGGGTGTATGGATGTGATGAATGGTGGCAAGACGTTGTCCTCCTTGTACCAGTGCGGCTGAATGTGTCCAAGAGGCTGAAATTCGGTGCTTGTGGCCTGAGAACGCCCAGAAAATGGTCTTCAAGGGTCTTTGACACCTCTGAGGAAGAACATCACATACTTCATGCAGTTTGAATTATTCTTCTGTGTTTCAGCACCGAATCTCTTATTTTTGTGCCCCGATGGCGTGATGCCGACCAGCCCGGGCTTGGCAGCGGGACGCCACCGTGTGCTTTCCGTGATCCGTGTTAGGGTGAGGTTTAACAGTGATCTGCTTTGAGGGCTTTCCAGGCAGAACTGCATGCGAGGATTTACAGGAGCCGATTCCAGCCCAGCTGAAAGGTGCCAGGATGACCTTGCGGGTGCTCCCGGCTCGTGGGGCTGTGTCAGGAGCGGGATGAGCTCCCAAATCTCCCTACCGACAGTGTCCCCTGGCTTAGAGGCTGCAGGGGGAATTAGCGTTGCTTGTTCCTGCAGCGCTTTGCATCTGAGCTAAGCCTGTCTGTAAAAAGCAGCCGGCGTGGTTGTGCTTGGAACAAGCAGCTCAGTTTCTATATTATACACAACACTCATCTCTGTAGGAAGCTGGCCGGCCCACGCCGCTGCAGCAGCCCAGTGCTACATGGCTCTCAGAGTGCTTATCCTCGGGGCGTTCCTGGGAGGAAGGGAAGGGGCAGGGGAACTCGAGGAAAAAGCTTTCTGGAGTGCCGATGTGCGCATCCTTGGTGGCGTGAGAAGCGGTGCCCAGGTACGTGCGTGTCCGTCGGGGATGCTCACGTGTTTTTTCTGCGGTGGGGAGAGCGGTCCCATCCTGGGACCTGGTGCAGACCCGCCACGTGCGGGTGAGAACCCTCCATCCTGCACTTAGACCCTCAGTCTTGCGTCTGCTCTTGCACCCTTTAGTGCCTTCCTCACCGGCCCTGACCTGCCACGGATCCAAAGTCACCCTCCGCTGCCTGAGCTGTTGTCTTGTTGGGAGATCTTCCAAGTCCGTACGATTTCCCAGGTCTCAGCTTCAATGTTAAGGATCCCTCTGGATTCAGGGAAGAGCAAACAGCCCCCCGGGCCGGTACCCGTTGGTGTCCACCTGTCCCAGCTGCTGGCACTGTTTGCACAAGTCGGTTCTTGGCTACCCCTGATTTTACAACAGTACTAATTACATGGTAACTGATACACCTGCAGCAATTAGCTATGTAAACTAAGATAAAAAGCCTCATCAAATTTCATGTTTCAGAGTACAGGTTTCACCCCTCTGGAGGCTTCCTAAGCCCTCCTCCCAAAATTCTTTCCTGAAGGAACCTCTGCAGGTCGTCTCCAGACCCTTCCTATGCTGAAGTGAAGCAGGGCGCAGGGAACGCAGTGTATCAGCTACGGAGGAATTGTTCCCCCTTTCCCATCTCTCACTTTACAAAAAATGTGATGCTTCTGGTCCTTCTGGAGGGAGCTGGGGGTATCCCCAGCCCCAGCCCGTGTGCTCCTGCTCTGGGGGCTAATGGAGGAGAGGAGGTGGGAGGAAACAGGCTGGATCCCATTTTTGATGGAGGTGGAACATCATCCCACTGCTGCCGCCACAGCACCGGTTGTACCCGGCCCCTCGCCGGCGCTGAGTGCTCCATTAACTCCCCCTGCCCCCTCCTGCGAAATACGGAAAGTTTTGCGCTATCAGAAAGCGCCGTTGGGTAAAGGTGAATTAAACCCTGTCCTGCCGGGAGGAGGCAGGGCTAGAAACGCGAATGTGGAAATAGGTCTCGGCTTAAAATGACTCCAAGGACAGAGGGCGGATGCTGGGCTTCTCGGGATCCGATTCAGCTGGGACTGGTTCCAGTTAAAATGAGATCAAGGAGAATGGGAAGAGAAAATAGGAGCCAAAAAGGGAAGCTTCATGAAGCAGAAAAAATGCTTGCAGGGTGGGAAGGGGCAGCTCTCGTTGTCCCCAGAGTTAGAATCATAGAATCGCGGAAGGGTTTGGGTGGGAAGGGACCTTCAAAGCCCACCCAGTCCAACCCCCCTGCCAGGAGCAGGGACATCTCCAACCAGACCAGGTTGCTCAGAGCCCCGGCCAACCTGGCCTGGAATGTTTCCAGGGATGGGGCACCCACAGTTGCTGCTAGGTTGAAGGGGATGCTGCAGGACTGGGCCCAGATGTGCGTACAGCTGTACCGGCAACGTCTTCCTCACGCCTGCACGCCCGTGCCACCGTTTGCATGACTTCAGCAAGATGAAGTTTTAATGCAAAGTTGAAATTTCATATGCACTTTTCTCTTTTTTTTTTTGTTTTTTCCTGTGTTTGCTTTACACCTGAGGTCAGGTTTGGGCTCTTTTGTAACAGAGACCAACAAGGAAGTGTGAAATTTGCACAGACTCTTTTAGGAAAGTAAACCTGGAGTCGTAACCGGTGGCTGTGAAGATATTGTGATGCGCACGGTGTCATCTCCTTTCTCACTTGAGTCAGGGAAATGTCAGAGGACATCTTGATGGGCTCCGTGTTTGCCAAAAACTGGTTGATATTACTGACTTTTCAACTTGTCTCAAATTCCAGCTTCACCTGAGTCCTGTCTGCTCTTGTTGTTAGACAGGGGCCCGTTAAGAAGAACATAAAAATTCTGAGAGTAACGAGATGGCCGCACCGGCTCTTGAAATACCTGCTTGATTTTAGGCGCAACAGACGTCCGTGCCATCTGCGTGCCTCCTCGGCGCTGGGTTTTGCCGGGGGTTAGCGATCGCCTCGCCGCATCCCCCGACGTTAAGGCAGGTGAGCAGGCAGAACAGCTCAGCACCGGCGACCTCGGATTTCTGGGAAGATACCAACCGGTGAACAAAGTGTAAGTGCTGCGGGAGAGCGCTTCGCTGAACTGGGTGAGGACGGAGGAGACACAAGGAAGATTGTTCGCGGCGCTAAGCGGGCTGGTCGAAAGGAGTTTGATGACGGCACTGGAAGGGCCTCGTTGCCTTTGTGTGTTTGGAGAGCGCGGAGGCAATTCTGCCTTCGGGAAAGGCTTTTACAGCCTTTGTCTCTTTAAGTCATTAGAAATGCCATGACTGTGTCTCTTAGAAAGACGGGTCTAGGGATGAAAAAAATAAATACACATCTCTGAGATGGAAAGCTGATTGCTCTCTGCTCTTCAAACGCAGCAAAATGGGTAGAGTGCCTTTTGTAAAAAAGGGAAGACATTTGAAGGAAATTCTGGTTATAATACTTGCAACATCTTTTCAGTTAGTGAAAACGTTGTGTGTTTCAGCAGATCCCAGGAGCAGTCGCAGGATTAACGCAGTAGCTGAACAGCTAGGGGAAAAACTGCGGCAGCAAAGTTTGGAAAACTCCGTTTTTCCCTGCGCAGGAGCGTGGGTTAGTACTTCTGCTCACCTCACCCGTTTCATTTCACCCAGTGCCGTGACACTGAGAAAGGCAGGCAGTCCTGCAGACCCTGGGAAGGGTGTGGGGACGCTGCTTTTAACGCAGGACATCCCTCGCTGGCGATGCAGGATGCCTGTACCCCGTGGAGTCGCCAAATCTCCCCATTATTTGGGCTCACACACTGGAGTCCAAGCTCATCTCCTACGCTGGCCTCTCTTATCTGAATAAATCTCATGTGACTGCTACTACTCAGACAGAAAAAATAATCTTTACTGCTATAACACGTTTGTCAGCTTTCCTTTATCCCAGGAAAGTACTGTAAGATCTGCAGAATGCTTTAGAAACATAAGCAATTTTTGAGCAGTAGGTATTGAAAGGGGGAGAAAAAGTAAGCCTCTGAGGCTTGAGTCTTGCAAACCCAACCACTCAGCCAGGTTTTCTTGGCACAATTCCTTTTGCAAAATGGGCAACTTGCTGCCCACTGGAGCCAAGAGTCAATAAATGGATTAAGGCTGTGAAATTGCTCCGTCCTGATCGCTCTTTTAGGGCCCCGCGCAGAGCAGAAGGGATGTTTGGGAGCAGTGTTTGTCTAAACGACGGGCACGGGTGTTCTAAAGCCCAAGCTGGCGCAGGGAACCTTAATTACAGTGCTCTCAACACGGCGTAGGGCAGGCTGATGCTCTGGCCCTATGTTTAGAACATCAGATGGGAAAGCAGAGCAAACCAGCCTAAGCCTTCGGCAGATCTTCCCAGGGCTCTGGAGGACCACGGTGCATGGTTGCAGCCTTTCAGTTCTCTCATCCCGGTTAAGAGCCCTCCTGGCATGAGGAACGTCAACTTCATAACTGTCTTGGTTGCATCCAGGCAGCAGCCTGGGCGATTTGTCCCAGATCCGATGGGGAGCCCGTGGCGGAGCAAACCCGGCAGCGCTGAGCCTGGTCCCTGTTGCAGAGGAGCTGGAGCACTGGCTGGATCTGCTTCCCCTCTCCTCACCGCCCCATTAAGATTTAAGGGTAAAAGTGGGAGGAACGGAAGACAATTGGCTATTTAAGTCATAATCCATTTTTAACCTCAAGCACTGGCTGGAGTCCGTGCAAACCACTGGCAAGGCAATTAAAGTGACTTTTTAAAGAGTTATTTTTGTTGCTTCACTAGGGTAGGAGCTAAACATCCCAGGCTGTGAGCTGCCTGGGGTAGAGGCCATTCTTTTGCTGTGCTGCTCTGATGATGATGATGAAGTCTAATTTCAGACTTGATTAGGGGACACCTTCCCAGGCACGTGCCCTGTCTGCAGCCGGGGAGGGGACCTGGGCCTTCGTCACCTCCCTGGGGCTGCGGGGTGGGGGAGTGCGGGTGCCCCGGGGGGCACCAGGCACAGACCCCACCGCGTTCATCCTGCATCATCCCGGCCTCGCGTTTTCCTCTCTTAGCAGCCTGCATCCCGAGCCTCTTTCACGGCACGGCAGGAATGCAAGCTCCTGTCCGGCTGAATTAATTTCTTGTGCAGCTCACCAAGAGCAACCAGGGATGAATCTGTTTTTTCTCTGCAACACTCATTCATTCAGCTGCTGCCTGCATTAACGCACCTCTGTTGCCTTGCCATCTCTCTCCGCCTAGGTTATTGAGAGGAATGCTTTCTAAAAATAGCCGCCTGGTTTGGTGTCTTTCTGGTATTATTCTGTGTAGCACTAAAAACCTGCCTAGAAAGGCTGTCCAGTTCATTGGCGTTCCCTTGAAATACAGCTAATCCACATAATCTCATTATAGGAGTAGGTGATTATGCTGACAGCAAGCTTTAGCAGTGGTCCAGCAAAGCCCTTTATTCCCTGTCTATTATCTGGATGGCTAAAAGTCACTGGGAGTGTGTTTTGGTTTTGCTCGGGCTGTTTTAGGACCAGGACTTGCTGCGTCTTTGCTTTAATTCTCTAGAAAATCTCCGTCATTATTTTTGGTGATGCCGGCATATTTCTTCTGCTGCCACTGGCTTTCGGCTTTGCCGGCTGCTGGCATCCCATGACTACGCATCACAATCTCCCAGAATTGTGAGACTGGGAAGAGCAGAGACCTTTTTCCGGGAGTAGAAGAGGGGAAACTTTGCCGTGTGAAGTTGTTAGTGTGGGATTCCCGGCCTCTGACATCTGTTTTAAGGTGTGGGACCTTGTTACCCTGCTCTTTAGGGAGTCAGAAGAGGGAAGGGCTGAAGTTTGGGATGCTGAGACCCCATCGTTGGGACGGACCTGCCTTGGCAGGCAGGCTGGATGTGTGGGTGAGGCTGGGGGTGCTGCCCTTTCGGTTGTGTCGGGAGGTAACGTGGGGCAGAGGTGTGCACCGCGGCAATCCAGCTCCGAGCGAGGGCTTGCGTCTGTGGGAGTGGTGAAGCGCTTTGGGCTTGAAAGGCAGCTCAAGCCTGCCCTTGGAGAGGAACATCTTCCAGGAAACGTTGCTGCCGAAACCCCCGCACGCGTGGATCAAGGACTGACTCTTCAACAGTGGCCGTATATCCCAGAGCTTACCGCGAAACACCGCGTCTGGACAGTTTCCTGGCTGTACGGTTAATTCTCCTTGAGGCTGGAACAGCCTGTGCTGTTTGTGACGGGTTACAGGTCATGTTCTCCACGTACTTGGTCTTGCCACGCTCAGCGGCCGTGCCCCTCGGAGGAGCATGGGTTCGGCGAGGGCTGCCATCTCCCTCCCGGAGGGGTGTTCATAGATGGATGGGCCATCGCTGCGGGACTGCAGTGGGAAGAGAGGGGGTGGAAACCTTTTACAAAATGGTTTCTGCAGACAGATGCAGGTTTTTATTTCCTCTCCCTAAAGCCTATCTTCGCTGTTTTCCCAAGCTGAGCATGCAGATCTGCAAGCGGTCCGGCCCCCAGAATAAACTGGACGAGATGTGTCAGTGAGCAGAGGGATTAAGGGGGAGGTTAATCTCCGAGAGACACAAGCGCAAGGACTTTTGTGAGAGCAGTGTTTTGGGGGGATCCCAGGCTCTCTGCTCGCAGAGGTTCCTCTTGGGGCCCACGGAGGGTCGGGGTGAGCTGAAGGAGTCGCTTTGCCATCTCGCCGGCTGCCAGTACGTGCTGCACATACCTCCTTTGGGGCAAATTCCTGGTGCGGGCTCCTCAGTCACAGTAAAAAAAAAACACTCTAGGTCTGTTTCTGTATTTTTTTTTAATTATTATTTTTTAATAACCATCCTGCTTTTGCTTATCTTGGTCCAGCCCCACCAGTGATAACACAGGCAAAGTCCTGACCCGTGGCGTCCTGGGGAGCTGAGGCTCAGCTCTCCGATGAAGCGCCGGCAGAGAACAGATCTTCTCTTTTTTAGAAGAAAAGCATGTTGGTGCCAAACCGAAAGGGCAAAGTGATTTGCCCCGATAAGGTATGGTGTCTCTGCTTTGATTTATGGCTAGGGGAGAGGCTTCTGAGTCATCCATTCTAGGAATTGCTTTGCTTAGGTAACGGAAATAATTCCGCTGGTTTTAAATCAATGTGTTTTCAGCCATTAAAAGCCCGTGTGGCGTGAAAACCGCAGCTGGTGGGACTAGGGTTGAAGAGGGAGCAGGATGGAGCCTGCAAGTGCAGCATAATGTGCCAGTCAGTCTGTCATGGACAGCTCGACACGGGCGGATGCCTTCATGGAGATGGAGCTGGGCTTTTCCAGCTTAATACCACGTCAAACGAATTTATTTAGGCTGGTGGGAGAGGGCGCGTTGGCTGCGGGGCGCACGTACCGAGCCGTGTTTGTTCAAGGCATTGTCTGGTCGCTGTCTGGGCACTGGTCGCTGAGCCCAGAGCGGGCTGGGTCGCGCTGGGAAACGGGACCTTTTCCCACATCCCTCCTGCGTTCAGCCGCTCTCAGGCCCCTGCCGTGGCTGGTTTCCCAAAACCGGCTGCCTGGCCGGGGGCAGCCGGGTGGCTTTCCCGCGCCGCCTAAAATCCCTGCGAGTGTCAGCAAGTTCTTCATTGTTTTCTGTTCTTTCTGTGAACTAATGAGCGTTGTCTGATTTTTCTTTCTTTTTTTTTTTTTTCTTCCTGAGTGTAATTTGGCCTGTCCACAAGTGCCCCAGCCGTTAAGGAGGAAAATTCCTGTTTTCCCGCAGGAGGTTTGTGCAGCAGAGGTGCCTTTGCAGTGCTGAGTGATGCCACTCTGCTTGCTTACGGGAAAATTGTGTGTGTTTTACTGCTGTTCAAGCCAGGACTCTGGGGTCATTTTTGTGCTGCTTCCCTTTGGTTTTGCCTTCTCCCACTGGCTTTTCCCACAGGCTCACAGAGATTTTACCTTCTTTCTGGGGCAGTGCTACTTGGTGCCTTTTGCTGGTGGCAGCTCTGCTCATCTCCTTCTCAGTGGGTTTCCGTTTGGATCCTTGTATTAAAGGCATCAGATAAGTATTATTTTTGGGGGAAATAGGTATATAATCCACTCCTGAGCAGGTTGCATGGCTGTTGTTTGGGTTGTCTGGCCATGATATATCCTAATGGAAAAAGAGCTCTTGATGAAAAACAGATTGAGATCACCCAGGGTACCTGATGTGCCATGCACTGGCAGCTCTGGCGAAGCTGGGAGGATAAAATCCACGTTCAGAAACCCGGAGCGCGCTCGTTGATTTGGCTGATCTCTGACTCTTCGCTGTAAGTGGCTCTGGCGTAAGAGGATCTGATTCTGCCCGGGGGGAGGATGACTCTGCCGGTGATAATTAGCAAGGCCTTCACTCAGAGGAGTTCAAACAGCAGTCCTTTACTCTGCAGCTTGATTTTGGACAGGACCAAGTGCTTACCAGTCTGCGCAGAAGCCTGTGATGCTTTCTGGGGTACCAGGACAGGGTGTTGCTGGTGGAGACCCCAGCACTGAGGTAGCTGAGGACACACAGCGTGAGAGCATCGCTTGTTCTTCAGCATCCTTTGAAGGCTGAGCAGTTCCTGCTGCTGGCCATATTCTCAGGACGGGCAGGGCACGGGGACCCCTAGCTCCGTGACAGGAACCTCCCACTCCCGGGAGGTGCAGGAGGTTGCAAAGCAGGGAACCAGATCCTGCAGTTTGTAGCTTGAGCTGCAGGAGGGAAGGGAGGAGGCTGTTTGCCAAGACAAGAGCAGAAGTGTTGCCTTTGCCTGCGTTCAGCCCTGAAGAGTGACCCTCCCCGGGGCTCCCTGCGGGATTTTCCTGCAGAATTGAGCACCAGGAGCCTGTGTTTAGTGATGGGAAGGACTAATTAAGTTTCAGCCTTGAAGCCAGTGCTGGCCTGGGAGCTAAGAGCTACGGGAGGCTTGCCCGTTTTTCCCTCTGCTTCAGTAACTCCGTTACGGTGACTAAAGCTTGGAGAGGTTTCCTAAAGCCATGCGAGTCCATCACGGGAGCGGTGGGTAGCAGACTCCCCAGTCTCGGTCCGCTGCACGCTCTGCCACGGGGTCCCTGCTGCTCGGCTCCCCCGGGTCGGAGACGGCCTTGGCCGTGCGCCACGGGGATGATGCTGCTGCGGCGCGGGGAGCAGCGAGGCCGAGATGAAGGACGTTTGAAAGGCTTTTGCTGAAGGGAGGAGGGATGCTGGGGTGAAGAGAGAGAATGGAAAAATGAATCTCATTGTGCTCCTGACAGATCTGCCCGATGCTGGAATCAACGAGCTCAGCCCGTACGATGAGCACAGCCCCTGCTAGACCCCTCCTGCTCTGCAGCGTGGTGTTTAATCTTGGGCCCAGTTGAAGAGACTGTTGAGATGTAATGGTTTGCAGAATCCAGCCCTTTACACGGTGTTCAAGCAAGAGATGGCTGTTATCCTCCTTTAATTGGCACCTGTGGTGCTCTGTTAATAACAGACATCTTGTTACAACACTTGAGCTTTAATGAATTCATCCAGCGGGAGAGGTCGCCGCTGCTTGCAGCGGGTTCAAGTGAAAACGAAAAACTCATCACACCGTCGTGGTCGGGTCTTGCGCTGGGAGATGCTGGGACCTCAGCGGGGACAGCAGCGGAGAGCCCGTGCAAGGGCACCCAGAGCCCCCCTGAGCCCGTGCAAGGGCACCCAGAGCCCCCCTGAGCCTGTGCAAGGGCACCCAGAGCCCCCCTGAGCCCGTGCGGGGGCACCCAGAGCCCCCCTGAGCCCGTGCAAGGGCACCCAGAACCCCCCTGAGCCCGTGCAGGGGCACCCAGAGCCCCCCTGAGCCCGTGTGGGGGCACCCAGAGCCCCCCTGAGCCCGTGCAGGGGCACCCAGAGCCCCCCTGAGCCCGTGCAAGGGCACCCAGAGCCCCCCTGAGCCCGTGCAGGGGTACCCAGAGCCCCCCTGAGCCCGTGCAGGGGCACCCAGAGGCCCCCTGAGCCCGTGCGGGGGCACCCAGAGCCCCCCTGAGCCCGTGCAAGGGCACCCAGAGCCCCCCTGAGCCCGTGCAGGGGCACCCAGAGCCCCCCTGAGCCCGTGCGGGGGCACCCAGAGCCCCCCTGAGCCTGTGCAAGGGCACCCAGAGCCCCCCTGAGCCCGTGCGGGGGCACCCAGAGCCCCCCTGAGCCCGTGCAGGGGCACCCAGAGCCCCCCTGAGCCCGTGCGGGGGCACCCAGAGCCCCCCTGAGCCCGTGCAAGGGCACCCAGAGCCCCCCTGAGCCCGTGCGGGGGCACCCAGAGCCCCCCTGAGCCCGTGCAGGGGCACCCAGAGGCCCCCTGAGCCCGTGCGGGGGCACCCAGAGCCCCCCTGAGCCCGTGCAGGGGCACCCAGAGGCCCCCTGAGCCCGTGCGGGGGCACCCAGAGCCCCCCTGAGCCCGTGCAGGGGCACCCAGAGCCCCCCTGAGCCCGTGCGGGGGCACCCAGAGCCCCCCTGAGCCCGTGCAGGGGCACCCAGAGGCCCCCTGAGCCCGTGCGGGGGCACCCAGAGCCCCCCTGAGCCCGTGCGGGGGCACCCAGAGCCCCCCTGAGCCCGTGCAGGGGCACCCAGAGCCCCCCTGAGCCCGTGCAGGGGCACCCAGAGCCCCCCGAGCCTTCGGAGGGAGCAGAAAGGTCAGCACAACCCTCAGCAGGCAAATGCTTTCCTTGCACACAAGGGTGTGTGGGAGAGAGAGAGAAAGAGTGGAAGAATGAAAGAAAACTTCTTAATTCCCTCATCCTTGCGTTTTATGGCACAAGATGTCCTGATTATAAAATCTCTGCGTCTGCGCAGAGACGGCTGCCCTCAGTGAAAAAGCAAGTGAGAGGTAAATTGAACTGTAAAATATGTTCATAAAGAGGGAACGTGTCTCTGTGTTTCCTGCGCAATTTTTCTCGGGAATTTGGTTGTGCAATTCTTCGTGTAAGCAACCGCATCCCTTCCTGGGTTGCCTCTCTGTGCCCGGGCGATGGAGGGCGGGCTGGTGGGGGCGGGGGCTCTGAGGGCATCGCGGCAGCTCCTGACCCTTCCCTCCGGCCCAGCTGCAGGTTGGAATGGTGACTTTGACCTCGCACGTATTTATTAAACCGACAGGATTTATGCTCTGCAGACCAGGAGGATTGTTCAACAGGGAAAATTTTTGGTATATGCTTTGTGAAAGTACCCCAAAACTTCCCTGGCTTTAAAACTAGGATAGAAAGAAGGTGGGAAGGGGATGGGAATAATGTTAGCACTCAGGTCTCTTAACACTAGTGTCCCTTTGTGTTTTACCATCTTCCAGCACCCCGGCAAAACCCTCTGTCAAGCACACAAGCAAAAGATTGGGGTGACTCCATAAATAAGTCAGATGTACTTTCCCTGCGCATCATCTTGGTGTAACCCAAGTTTTATCACTCTCTGCTCCTGACCCTCTGTTGTGCTTCAGGACCTGTTGGCTGCATCCTGCTGCAGTTTGCCTGGAAGCTCCCACTGAGTTCGGTTTTTTCAAGTGGGTGGCAGATCCTGGCCCCGTCAGCTGAAAAACCCCTGGGACTCTGGTTCGTAGATTCGTGAAAAGAGACGTGTTTTCCGTTATCTGCAGCCAAACAGCATCTCTTCTGGGTTTATGACCGCTGTTGGTCTCGGCAGCTGTTTTCGTCAGGCCACTGAGATAATACTTCTTCATTACAATAGACTTGGAGAACCAAGAAGAGAGGAAAAACTGGGATTGCTGATGATGAGGCTGGCGTCCCGAAACTCCCCCTTGGTTAGCTGCAGAACTGCCCGAGGATCCAGCCCTGCGTCCCCGTGTTCACCAGCAGCTTTTCCCTGGATGGTTCAGAGAGAGGAACCCAGGCGTGACGGCAAGGACAGGAGCATGGCTTGCCAGCCTTTTAGGGACGGTTCTGCCTCGGGCCCTCTGTCATGGCAGAAGATGTTGCTGGGTCATCACCCAGCCAGGAACTGAGACATAGCCGGGGGCTCCGCGGAGCCCATGGCTTTGCTCGTGAGATAAAACAGGGCTCTTTCTTCCCTTTTAGTCTTACGCAGCGCATTTTCCCTTTCGGTGCTTCTAGAACTGTACTAATTATTAATAATTAAGCTGACGAGGAAAAACTTGGTTTCCTTCCATTGCATCTAGGGTAAGCCAAGAAGCTCGGCGTGGGAGCTAGCACCGTGTCCCGTCCAGCCCTACCCGGTCTCAGCAAACCCTGTGGAGTTTGGCTCACCGTGCCAAAAAGCTGGGAAGCCTGGTGGGTTCTGGGTGGTGGGGCTGAGAGATGAGATGTAGAGATGGATCTCAAACCCAGCGTGGCACCTTGTTCAAGCTTGCTGGCCCAAGCCCTGTTTCACACAGTTCCCTTTGCTGGTAGGAAATTTTTGCAACTTTTCTTGTTTTTTTTTTCTCCTCAGACGTCCAGGAGACCCGTGCAGAGACTGAGGTCTTCAGCGCAGGCTTAGGAAACTCAGGTTAGTCCCACAAATGGCAAAGCTTCAGTTCTGCCGCAGCCAGACGTACCTCTTGCAGCCCCTGGTTGCTCGTCAGGTCCCAGCCTGCCCCTAAACCACCCCGTGGTCCGCAGACCCCCAACCACTTTCTTGGGGTTTAAGCAACGTGTGCTCCCTTTCCACTTCTTGTTTCTCATCCTTTTTTTCCCAGTCTGTGACCATGGCCCAAGGCACCTCTCTGGCTTGTCCCGCTTCCTAATAGCAAGAGCAGCTTTCTCTGTTCAGTCCTTGCGTACAAAAGCATTAGATAATTGTTGAATTGAAGAGAGGCTGTAATTATTTTTTTGCTTCCGACTACAGGAGCAAGCAGTGCTTGCCAAACTGCCTGGTAACTGCTGGCAGATGCTCTTCAGTATCCCTCCTTGCCGTCACACGGTCCGTACATCTTTATTTTAACCGTTAACTGCTTCCCTCTTCGAATAGCTGCTCCGTGCTGGCCTGAAGCATTACGGTTCTCTTCCACCTTTAGTGGATGATTGATGATTGCAAACCAAAACGAAGCTCAGCATTTGATATTTTCCCTGTCGTTACTCTGGGCAACTTCTGCCAGAGAGCAGGAGGGTGCTGCCGGCGACGCCTGGTGCTTGGGGAGCGCACGGTGAAGGACCAGGCTGTGAACCTGCCGCCAGGTTAACGGAGCAGCTCTGGTGATTAAGGGCTGTGTTCATCCGTCACGGAGAACACAATGCAGATCCACGGTAATTTTATATTTTTTTTTTTCCCTTCCCTCTGCGGCACTGGAACCGGTGTCTAATTTGGGACATCCCTGTGCAAGATCACAGCCCTTCTCATGCAGCTGGCTGGTCTCCCTGGCTTCAGAAGGACCCGGTGGTCCCCTCAGCGGGTGGCACGGGGCATGGATCTGCGCACAGGTTTTGTGGCAAAGAGGGGGTGCGGCGAAACGAGGCATCGGGAGATGTTTGGGAGCAGGATGGGGGCCGGGGCCAGGCAGGAGTGGATGTCTTCACTCCTTGAGATTCATAAATATTGCAGGAAGATACGGTAGGTCAAAAGCCTTGATGAGCTGATCATTTGGAAAAAAAGAAAAGCCCAACCATTTCCTAATGCTTCGAGCCTTTTGTTCAATTCTGTTTCTAAATTAAGTAATTGCAGGTGAAAAATCACCATGTTTTATCTAGAAAACTTGAAGTGCTTTGAGGGCTTTGAACAGTCTTTTCTTTTGGAACATCTGCGAGAGGTGGTCCCCTGCCCATGGCCACCCCTGCATGCTCACCTGCCACTGGAAAATGACATTTTATCAAGAAAATCCCCAAAATATTAGGATCTTCTGGCTAAATCTACATTCTTGTCCCCAGCAGACATCGGTATTTGCCTGTTAGGCTATTGCTGGCAGTGGGGTGAGGGGTCTGCTGTGGTGCCAAGCAGGTTCCTCTGCTTTTCTTTTCTTTAAAAGCCAGTGCATCTTGATAAAAGATTCCTGTGGCGCTTGGAAGGGCATGTGTTAGCACAGAGAGGCTTTGAAATATGAGGCTGTGCTCGGTGCTGTTGCTCACCTTCATCTATTTTCGTGTATTCCAGCTTCTTAATGCCAAAGGCGTCAAAGTTTGGGTTTTTTTTTATTAATAGGAGGTGAAAAAAAGCACAGCTTACATGTTGTATAATTCATATATATATTTATATTTATGGGTTCAGCTGTACTTTTAAAGATCACCATGGGACCCTATATTTATCTTGTGTATGTATGTTGTTGGCGTGGAGGAGTTCTTGGGTCTGTGAAGCCACAACCAGAGGAGAAGAGCAAAGCTGGGAGGCTGCACGCTGGCTCGTGCCTCGGAACTGAGTAGCTGCAAAACTTGGACAGATGAGGGAAGTGTTTTCCCAGCGCCTGGGTGCCGAGCGCATCCTGAAGAAGGAGATGGTGAGAGAGGATGTCAGCTCCAGTTTTCCCACCGGGTCTTCCCATGCCTGCGTTCATCACCAGCAAAGCTGCAGTTGCAGGCGCTGCTGATGGATGGCAAATCCCCGCAGCTCACGACACGGCTCGTCCATCTCGATGAGGATGCTGGAGAAGAAATGAGCTGTGTCCTTAGCTGCTAGTGCACCCCGGGCTGAGCAATGCCGGAGCATCTCTCTTTATAAAGGCACTAAACTGGTGTGGTTTGCTGCACGAGGGAAGGGGTGGCAGCTCCCCGCGACCGCAGGGTCGGAGCCAGCGGCATTCCCAGGCTGCTGCCAAGGTTTGCTCTGGGACCCTGAATTCAGGAGCAGTCCCACCCTTGCAGCTGGTTTTTAAGGCTCTTTGCAAAACTAGCCGGGGCGGCATTTGCCCAAGCAATTCTGGTGGTTATAAGCTGAAGGACTCCGTGGCCCTGTCTGCTCTCAGCTGCTTGGCGGGGAGGGTTCATACCCTCGCGGGCCGCTACCTTGCTTTCCTTGCAATGCGGTTTACAAGGGCAGTCGGAGACGCGGCGCGCTGTTCAACCTTTGCCTCCTGCAAATCACTCTGTAACGTTTTCAGACAGATTAAAATTAAAAAAAAAAAAACAATGAAGGGGAAAGGAAGAGTTACAATTTGCTTTGTATTACAAATTGAAAAGGTAAAAAGAACCATCTGAGAAATGCTGGTAATGATGCGTGCTTCGGGAGGGGATAACTAATGAGCTTCCAAAAGGTCGCAGTTTAGCTCACGGTTAACCTTCAGCAAGCCATTACGTAGGCAGGGCGTAGACGGTGCTGTTATCAAATGAATCCATCTCCTCTTTTCTTCCAGGAGCGGGGCTGAGACCTGCTGAGGGATAACCGGGCCGTGCGGCGCAGGGAGCTCCTCCGGCAAGCTGTCGAGATCAGATGGCGCTTGGCTTCGCCAGAAAAGGAGGCACAAGGGGAAGGTGTTGGAACTGCAGATGTGGAAACTTGCTGCACTGAATGCAGCTGATAAAGTCAGTTTTGATCTGCAAAACATTTTATACCATCAAGATTTTTATCTGCTGATGGAGGAGATGGAGTCTTCTCATACTGAAAACGGAGCGAGGAGAAGGGCGAAGCTTTGCTGACTGCGGGGGAGCCCGGCCTGTGCCTGGATGCGCTTCACTGGTGGGGAAAACACTGTCGAAACTTGTGGGCAGGGAGGATTTGGGGCAGCGGAGGGGCCATGGGGCTGCTGCGGGCTCTGCCCCACTGCAGGGGTAGCGACCGGCTGCCCTGACGCTGAGACGCCACGGACGTCGGGCCGGGCATCCGGCTGCACCACCAGCCCCACGCACCGGCGTCGTCTCTGGGACATCGGAGAAGGAAAACAAGGAAGTGGCTGAAAAATGTAGCAGTGTTGCTCTTTTAGTCTCAAGAAAAATAACCTTTCTGTTTTGAGAGATCTCTGGGCTGCGTTTATCCACGCTGCTTGGAAGGTCTCTTCTACCCCTTGATTTCTCACCAGGTTTAAAACATTTTATTTGTGTGTGTGTGTGCGCTCAGATCTACTTTGACTGCATCTGTGTGTCATCTTGATGCAATGGGCTCGCAGAGAGACCCCCCCAAGCATCTGTAAGTAATCATGAGGCGCTTGATTTCAAGCCACGTTTGTGATCTGGAAGCCCATCAACTCTCCCAGCTTTTCAAGTGACGAAGAGGAAAAAGCCAAAAGAGGAGGAAACCCACAATGGCAGAGAAGTGCGACTGTATCGCAAGCATGTACGGGTACGACCTGGGCTGTCGCTTCATAAATTTTCGCCCTTTGGGCTTCGGAGCCAACGGGCTGGTGCTGTCAGCCCTCGACAGCAAGAGCTGCCGCAAAGTGGCGGTGAAGAAGATCACCATTGGCGATGCGCGGAGCATGAAGCACGCGTTCCGGGAGATCAAAATCATCCGCCGCCTGGACCACGACAACATCGTGAAGGTGTACGAGGTGTTGGGGCCGAAGGGCACCAACCTGCGTGGGGATTTTTTCAAGTTTAACATGGTGTACATCGTCCAGGAGTACATGGAGACGGACCTGGCACGGCTGCTGGAGCAGGGGAAGCTCGCTGAGGAGCACGCCAAGCTCTTCATGTACCAGCTGCTGCGGGGGCTGAAGTACATCCACTCGGCCAACGTCCTCCACCGCGACCTCAAGCCGGCCAATATTTTCATCAGCACGGAGGACCTGGTGCTGAAGATCGGTGACTTTGGGCTGGCCAGAATCGTGGATCAGCATTACTCGCACAAGGTAGGTGATGCTCTCTTGGTGAGCTGCTGGCTGGCACGCGGAGCTGCTGAACGCGCATAGGGTGAAGCGGTCAGACCGTGACAGATCTTCTAGGGAGAAACCGGTCCTTGGGGCTGTTTGGGCAGCTGTAAGCGCTGCTGGGGCGGTCACTGGTGGTGGTTGCCCTCCCTGCCCCAAGCCAGGTCGTGTTTCCTGGGCAAAGCCCATGGGTTCAGCTCTGCCAAGTGCACCCTAGGGCTCTCCAGCGCCACAAAGCACCAAGCAGGAAGGGTTCATGTGCCACTCAGGTGTCTTTCATTGCTTTGTGTCATTTATAGCAAATACACGTTTTATTCCATTCCAGCAATGGACTGTGGGGAGGCATGCGTTTGCTGACTTTACTTAAATGACTAAACTTCCTGGTTTTTGCTTTGCTGCTTTTCTAAAACAGGAGCTGCCGTTCATCCTTGCAGTGGAAGCGCATGGAAAGGGTACCTGGCTCATCCGCAGCCGCTCTGCTTGTCTTTGCCCTCACTCCTGTGCCAGCTGGCTTTTTAAAAACCCGACTCTGTCTGAATTACACTTAATGATAGGGAAAGAGGGATGGGTCTTTGAGGTACAATCATATTTCTTTCATCTGAGGTCAAGATCCAAATAAAGTATAAATTTGTTTGCTCTTTGGTACTTACACGCTGTATGATGATGCAATAATAATTGTGAGTGGCCGGGGGCAGCGTAGCGTGCCCCACCGCTGCTCTGCTTGGGACAGGGGATGCCCAGAGCCCCTCGGACCCCCCAGCCTCGGCATCCCCTGCAATCCTGTCCGTTGGTCCGTGCACTCCTTCTCACAGCAGTCTGGCTGGGGTGGAGAGGGAGAGAGAGGAGCAATGAAGCAAAACGCAGGAAAAACAAATGCCTACCCTTGAGTAGGGGAAATACATCTCCTTCTTGGGGGGGTCTTTGAGACTGACTCAGTGACGCTTTCTAACGAGCAATTAGTGAGCCACAGGCTGTGGGCTGCTCCGCAAAGGATCGTCTTCCCAGGCAACTGCCAAAGCCTGCAGAATAATTTAAGGTAATGAAACCAGTTCTATACTCAGCCGAAAATACAGCTGTTAAAAGAACTGTGTTTTTCCTCTAACAAATTTAGTTCAGCACGGCAGTCTCGCAGTACAGCTCTCCTGGTGGGATATCCCTGGATGCGTTGCTCTCTCGTGGGACAGGGGGCTGGGGAGGAACCCGGCATCCCAGGGCACCGCGACGGCGCCGCTCTCCCGTGCCCGTGCGAAAGGGAGGTTGGAGCTGGGAGCAGCTCAGGGTGGGAGCAGCGGCTGTGCTGACAGCGGGCAGGCGGCGTGGAAGGCAAGGAGGCAAGGAAAACGAGCGAGAGGTCTCTATAACACGCGGTCCTGATGCTAACGGATTTTGAAGGGAGTTGAAGATGTTTAATGCAGGTTGCTGGAGGTTTGGAACGGCGCAGGCTTCGTCAGCTCGCGGATCCATGTGGTCCTGGGAGAAAGCAAAGCATCGCGTGGTCTGCACCAGTAGACGTGATGCAGTCTGCAGCCGGTTTCTGGTTAAAGTTGCTATAAATCTCTTATTACAAGATAAGAGAAAATCTATTTTTTTGAGCTGGATGTTTCTGTGGACGAGTTCAGTGTTCCCCATGGACCCGCCGTTGCACCTGCGCCGAGGTTTAAATATGCTTTGCGATTACCAGTGGGTTCCTGCAGGAAAACTCCCCACCAGTGGGAGGCAGGGAAGGGGAGCGGGAAAAGGGTGATGGAACAGATGATCGGGTGATCCTAAAGCTGACCCCTGATCCGTTCTGGTTTTCAGCCAGGGGTTTGGGCAGAAAGAGGCCCTGGGGAAAAGGAGCTGTAAAAAGATTGCAAGGGACACTGCGGGGTGAGCGCGGGGTCCTTTTCACAGCTGCCTGCCCTTCCTGTGCTCCCTTCCTCATCAGTTATTCATTACCCAGCTCAGCAAGAGGCTCCTGGCTTTTTAAGTGAGTGTTTTGTTGTTTTTTTTTAAAGTCAGGTGCATTCAGAGGCTTTTCCCAAGGGAAGATAACTCCTGGAGAAAACCCCTGCAAGCAAGGCAGCGCTACATGAACACAGAAAGTCGCTGCTGTAAGGAGCATCATCCTGTCAGAGACTGCAGGATGAGGGTGGAAGTCGTCTGTCCGTGTCTGCTGCAGAATTATTGTTTTTCCTAAGCCGTTCTCTGTCTCCTTAATAACAGCCAGTGCAGTGGGAAAGAGCTGTCAAGGGCCGCGGCTCTGTGGCGGGACGTAACTTCGGAAGATGCTGTTGCATGAGCATCCTCCAGTTCCTCCCAGGGGTGGGAGGCTGGAGCATCAATGTGAAAAAAAAAAAACCAAACCACAGCAGAGCCCCGCTGTGCAGAGAGACCTGGATACAGCTCCATTGCAGAGCCAAAACCAGCAGCGCTGTGGGTGAGCATCCAGCACCACAAGTAATGTCAGGTATTTGTGAATTCTGGCGATGAGGAGGGCTGCGTTTGCTGGAGCCAGGTGACGGGTGCTGCAGAGGAAGAGGTACAGCAGGATGGGGCTTGGGTCATTCCCACCTTTGATTTCCAGCTCTTCTCAGATGACTCAGAAAAATCAATTCCTTTCCATATTTCTCTTTCAACCTTCTCTTTCCTCAAGGGCTCATACAGATTTATAAGCTGCTTGCTCTACGCTCTCGCAGAAAGCATCAGCAAGAGGGAGAGGACCGGCGCATCACCATCTCCGCTGTTGATCGGCGTCCATCAGAACAGGGATCCTCACACCGCGAGTTTTGGTGCTGCCAGCAGGTGCTAATGCAGAGCTAACCAAAACCAGGGGAAATCCTGCTCCCCGGGTAATTAATTGCTCTAAAGACCCAGTAGATCCAAACCTCTGAAGGCAGTGCAGAGCTACACTTCTAATGTTTTCTTGCAAGCCTGTGCAATGAGGAAGGCTTGTCTTAAGCGCTTGGATTTTTTTCCCTTACGATGTTTTGTATCTGGAATATGCTGAGACTGATGGCTGGGGCCTGCTAACAGGAAAAATTGCAGGTTGTGTGTTGCATATGTCTGAAAGGTGGCAGCTCTTCTGACCCGATGTCTCTCAAATCCCAAACCACCCTGCTCACTGTTAAAATGGCAAATCATAACTAGAGGAGAGCGTGACTCCAGTTTTAAACACAGTTTAGAAATACATATGCCACCTAAATAACAGCCCTTACTTGGCAGTGTGTCTTGTTTACATGGCTGGCAGCAGGCAACTGTTTAATTAGGATAATTTGGTGGGAAGGGGAGAGCTCTCCAGCTCTGGGAGATGCCCTGGACCACAGCGGGGTGCTGCCCTTCACCAGCTTCGAAGCAGAGCAGCTTCGCCTGCGTTTCTCCCACCATTTGGTGTTGTTTGCTGCTCACATCCCTTTCTCCATGTGGGAAGAGCAGCGTGGGGGCATCTGTTCATCTGAAACTTCCCAGTAGCAAACAAGATGAATTTCAGGCTGCCAAGGTCATGTCCAGATCTGGGTCTGCACCTTAGACCTGGCTGCACCCAACGGCTTACATTTTAGCCCTGTCTCAGATAAACACGCTTCTAAGCTCCCTGGGTGCTCGCGTACTTGCAAACATCTCTTGAGGGCACAGAATACCAGGTTGAGCAGCAGAGGACCCTCGGGAGGTGATCCTGTGCGTCCCCCTCTCTCTGTTGCCCTGTCTCTTCCCCAGTGCACTCACCATCCACCCGTGCAGGCATCTTTCTCTTCCCTCTTACTACTCTTTCTGCCTGAGAGTAACTAATCTTCCTGTTTATCTCTCTAGAACGTCTCCACATTAATCCTTTTTTCCTTGGTCGCTGCTCTTTGTGGTCTGATCACTTTGCCGTGCAACGTGGTGCCCAAACGATGAGTGGAGGAGTGTTGGAGATGAAGATAAAGGGCAGCTCCGGCCTCCATAAGGTCATGTGTAGCTGCCTATCTATCCATCCATCCTCTCTCTTATGCCCTCATAAATATATTTTGGCTGTAAATGACAGTCCAGCTGTGATCTGCCCCAAGTTTGGGGGAAAAGGGGGTGTAAAAGTGACATGCTGTCCTCCCTTGAGCACCCTCAGCTTGTAGTGGGCAGGAGGGAGACAGCAAAGCCAAGCATTAAAAGTCAGGATAAACACCAATGAATGTCTAGATTTAAAAAGAATTAAGTTCTGGAGGGCAAACTCAGCCCTGGCCTTTCGTCTTACGTAGCATGTTGCCTGGTGCTGGTCCGAAAGGAGCTGTTGGGTTGGGTGGTCCTGTCTGGAGAAGACAACAGCAGTGCCTGCTATATGGGGTTACAGAGACTTGCTGAATCTCTCTACTCGAGTGATGAGTCGGTGAGGTGGGACACTCCTTAGCCTGCTCATGTTGTATAGGATAGATTACCTCTTCTGGGGGTCTGGGGTCTCTGCCTGGTGCCCTAAAGCACTTGGGGGCATCTGCACAGGGCTCCAGGAGACCCTCTCTCCCTTTGCTTCTTGGCAATATTAGTTACAGAATTAATTGGCAGAAATTCCACACCAAGGAGGATGTGACAGCCCTTTTAGGGGGAGATCTCCTGGTTAATAGTTTCCAGAACATCTTCAAACCTTTGAAGTCCTCCCTTTGCTTTGTACTTGCTCATCAGTGCAAACGTAATAGCTTCCAGTTCCTCCAGTAAAATAACAAAATTCCCAGGTGGGCTGTCATAAGGAGGTCTTCAAAGGAGACGAGGATGTGGGACGTTGCTCTGGAGACCACCCTCCACGTTCAGCCCTTGGGGCAACTGTCGGTGGCCCTGCGCAGCCAGCACCGAGCCTCCCCACTGTGACCTCGACTCGGTTTTCTCCTTCCCAGTCCTCTGGTGAAGCACATAATAGTCTGCCGTCCTGAAATAAATGCACTCTGTCATCCCAAAATGATGGGAACACAAGTCACGTTGCCGGAGCTGCGCACAACGGCGGTTTTATTATTTTATTATGAAGCAGCGTTCCTGCAAACCAGGCGTCTTTCTCAGCCCTTCCTACAGCTGCCCTACCTGCCTTTTAAAATAAAAGCTGGGTCCTGCGTCTTTCTGAATGCAGAAAGATGGATTTTGGTGTGAAATACTCACGGGAGAGGCTTTGGGCTGCACCGTTTGGGGCTGCCTGATTTGCAGGAGGTAAGATCCTGAATTTTGTCATCGGCCTTGAGGAAACATGCTCTCGATCCCTCCAGCACCAAGGAGAAGCTCCAGGCTTGGGCAGCTGTTGTCCTGGGACACTGGCAGGTCTTGCTGCGCTCCCCGCGTGCTGCCGTGCCGTGCCAGCTTCCCTCTGCGCGCTCGGGATGCAGGCGGTCCAGCGTGCCGCGACCACCGTGACAGCGGGATGCAGCAGCACCCGCACTCATCCGAAATTGTTTCTCCTTCTGGTGTTACAAGCAACGCACAAAATCCATGTTGTGTAAAGATAAGCATTCATTTTTCTTTGCTTTTCAGTTCCCTTGCTGTTCTGTTTGATACGACTTGGTGCTTATCCTACCTGTAGTGATTCATCACCTTTATAGATTGCCTCAGCTGTTCCTGCACATGCTGCGGGAGCGGAGGAGAAGCAGAAAAATGATACTTTAAAATAGCAAAAAAAAAAAGCATGAGAGGGCTTGAGAGCAAGCCTTGGACTTGAAGCTCTTTCTGGTTTTAAATTAACTGCGTTATATTGTTTTTTAAAGAGGTTCCAGTAGTTCTTCAGATCAGAAAGGGCGGTGTGGAATATTGTCATGAAGATGTACGTTCTATCTTAATTAGAACTCATTAATATGCTTCTGCTCTTGGTGTTTCTGTCTGGTTGAATATACTTAAAGGGTGAAATTCTTGCGCTAAAGCCCATGCCTTGCATAAGCGATGGCTGGAAGCGCTCAGGCTCTCCATCCTGGCATGACTGCTGCCTTCGAGTAGGTCCTGGTACCACCGGTAAGATCTGTGCCCGTACCTAAGCCAGGTTTAGGTGGATCCTTACCCATCAGCCCTTCCCAGTATTTCCCCCCCCCGAGGAAGAGAAGGGATAACCCAGAGCCCAGCAGCGGAATGCCACGGGAAGCAAGGGAGGTCCAGCTTGTATGGTCCACGAGTCAGTGGGATGAAGACAAGCTGTAGGTCGCTCCTCTCCACGGGTCCTTGGTGGTGGGCGACCCGATGGACTGGGTTATTCAGCAGACGAAAGCAGGGAGACAACAGTCAAATACACAGTGATAGGTAACAGAAGGGGGAAGCAGAGTGTTTAATTACCTAATTAATTACCACCAGTAACCTCACACGGCAGAGGAGGGGTTGAAGACGTGTCCAAAATATTCGGTGAGTTTTTGCAGGGAATTTTCTCTGATCTGGGGAAGAAAAGGTTTGGCTTGTTGCAACATGTAGACATGTGCAGGATATCGCTCATACATTTTGCATGGTGCACACACCCCCAAGAACTCAAATCCATCTTGCTCTCAGAGAGGAGAAATGTATAAACCGAGCATTAAATCTGTAAGGACAGCGGCATTCCTTTGCTGGGAAAGGGAGGAAATTGATCCGGCCACAAATCGCCCTGGATCACTATCCGCAAAGTTTATTTTCTTAGGATTTTTCCAATAAATACCAACATCTCCATTGCTGGGAATAATTACAGTAGCTGAAAAGCTGCAGTCTGATCAGATAACGCCTGGGGGCTTTTGTGCCCGTTCTGATTCTGCAGCATTAGCAAAAATAAAACATCTTTAAATGAAACTTCTCAGTAATCAGTCTCCATTGCAACTTATCTCAAGAAGACCAAAATTAAAATGTTATTTTAAAAGCAAACCCTTTATGATTAAAGGCTTGATGACTTGCGCGTTTGGAAGTTGGAAGAAGAATCTGCATCGGGGCAAGACGAGTATTAAAAACCTGGTGATGGTGCACAAAGAAATCCCCCCGGTGCCGCGGGAGGAGGGGAGGGTGGCACATCCTCCGCTGCGGAAGGATGCTCGGAGACACCGGCCCGTGTGCCTTGGGAAACTAGAGGGGTAAAAAGTCCTGTTGCGTCTTTGCGCCAGCCCTTTTCATCGTGAGCAATAAAGAGCAAAAAAAGAATTAGGAGTAAGAACTAAAATAAATAAAATTGACCTGGCTGCATAATTTCTGATGGGAGAACTGCAGTTGTATTGCAACTGAAAAGAGTTTATGGAACTTAAACTTAGGATGGAGTTTTTGAATGAGTTTTTATGGTCTTCTTGCATTTTCATACCCTCCAAATGTTTAATGACATTTAAATGCAATTCAACTTTACAATTTCATTTTATTTTGTCTTTTCTACCGCATTTCAATCTACCTTGTTCTGCTAATGCGTGATATTTAATACAGAAGACACTACTTAGGAATATTCCAACATTATCCTGATGAAATCACCATTCACGTCCAGCCCCGGCATGGCACCCGCGCATCCGGAGCTTGGCTGGCGAGGGGCGCTGGGACATCCCTTACGATGCCAGCGTCATTTACAGGCTTGAACGCATCCCCTTGATTTCAGCAAGAGCTGCTTGAGCGCTTGGCACTTGTGTTAAATCTCCCGGGTGAGTTCAGGAACTGGAGGGCTGCGGTCCAAAGAGACGGCAGCGCTCGGTCTTTGTCCCGTGAGGTGCTGCTGAGGGCACCTCCTTTAAAACCAAGTCAAGCATCCCCACCGACCATCCTCATTGTAAGCAAAGTAGGACGGAGGACAAAGAGGCGATGCTGGGGCCCGAGGGACTGGGCGGTGAGGGAGAGAGGCGGTTTATTAGGCAGGAACGGCTCGGTGCAGAAAGGACAGGGTTTCTTAGCTCTTCATCAGCTAGCTAATCCCCAGAAGGGCTTTCCCACTTATCCCTTGGCTTCCTATTTTCAAGACTCTTAACTAGGAGCCCTTGCAGGGCTGTGTGACGTGCTTGGTGATGCTTTAAGACATCAGCTGCTCCAGGAGCCTTTCCTCCCACGTGGTGGAAGGATTTTTAGATTTTCCTCCGTAAATCTGTTTTTCTGCCCGTCCCCTCGTTCTCCTCTTTATTACGAGATCCCACATCTGAGATGATCCCATCCCTCCGAGATGCTGTGTGGGCTCATCCGCAGTTCCCGGCACACACCTCAAACCAAACGGGTTCCCCCACGGCAGCATCCCGAGGATGCAGGCAGGACGAACTCGCCTGGCTTCTGCGCGAGGCCGGATCCTGCTGAGAGCGTCAGCATCAGTGCTGGCAGTTGGACTTGTGGGAATTCAGCGCTGCGTGGGTTGCTGTTACCGGCGGTGTAGGTAGCCACAGAGGGACTATAGATACAGGCTTAACTAGAGATGGAACTGGCAAAAGATTGCAGACTGGTAATGTTTGGAAATCCAGGCACGGTGGTTACGGGTACTGAGCTGGGAAAGGGCTTCCTTCACACACCGGTGGGTTGCAGCTGGGACCCAGCAAAGTACTTTCATAACATGCTTAACCTCAGAATATCTCAGATGGTCGAACTGGGATTTATTTAATTCATCTAAGTCCTCTGACAGTGACCTGAAATAACTTTTGCAGGTATGATCTGCAATTCTGTGCTAGTAAAGCCATCTGTCCTTTGCAGAAGGTGCTTCGGTACGACAGAGACAAGCAGCAAATCAGTTTTGGGGGAGCAGCAACTGCTTTGCCTCCTGGAGCACTGAAGCAACGCATGTTTCCAGAGAAGTACGTCTCACCTCTTTGCTTCCCGCAGGATACACAGCCACAGCCCACCACAGAAGCAGCACAAGCGCGCTGGGCAGGTTTCTCTACAAGATCTGACGGTGGGGCCAGGCAGAGAGGGATGACCAGGGAGGAGCAGGGGAGCTCTCCTGCAAGGTTCCTGATGTCTCTGTCTCTGCTTTTTCAGGGTTACCTTTCTGAAGGCTTGGTAACAAAATGGTATCGCTCCCCTCGCCTCCTCCTCTCGCCAAACAACTACACCAAAGCCATCGACATGTGGGCAGCCGGCTGCATCCTGGCTGAGATGCTGACGGGAAGGATGCTTTTCGCTGGTAGGTTTCTGGCTGCCATTGATTCATTTTCTTCCTCCCTCCCTCCTTTCTTGCTGCCCGATTCCAAGGCTTTTTAGCGTGGCAGAGGGAATTCCCCTCTCTTTGTAGCCAGCATCAGTACAGGGATCCCATAGTTGGTCGTTAGACATGAGACTAGTCTCCAGACCACTTGCACAACCTCTGCTCTTAGAGGGTCCCTAGTTTGGTGCAAATATCCCTGGTACAGGCAGGCCTGGAGAAGAGTTACCATCTTGATTTTCACTCTGCCTTCTTATGATAGCCTGGGATGGACACAGGGTGGTACGGGTGTGATGGCACCCGGTGGGACGCCAGTGGACGGTGGGGTGTCCGATGCTGGCCAGGGTCAACGGTGCCTCTGTGCTACGCCTTGCGGGGCCGGGACGAAAGCAAAACCCCAAACAAAGAACAATTCATACAAAAAAAAGAGCTTTTTGTTGGGAGGAAGGATGCTAAAAAAAAAAATCATAGGGTGGAGTATAAGGACAGCAGATAATGTGGCCCTGTCCCCAGCGGTTTTCTGCTCTGTGCTATGGATTTTAATTGTGATTGTTGTCTTCAAGGTATTTATTTTCTTTGAGGGCAGACATTTGAGTGCCACTACCCATTTTCAGCTTTTTTCAGGATTTTCTTATGAGCAGGTGTTGGAGTTGTAAAGGTGCAGTGCAAGGAAAAGACAAAAAAAGCACAGCAAGGAGCTGTGCAGCATTTGAAGCTCAGCTCTGATCTCTTGAGAAGCAAATCTTTGTTTAATAAAATTTTAAAAAATTTTTAAAATGCTACTGCAGGGTGCAAAGCTGTGCTTCCCAAACTGAGATGCGGAGCCGCTCATTCAGGAGTGAAGGAGACGCTCTCCTGCTATCAGAGCAGCTGCCTCCCTGCCCAGGGTCTGCAGCGACGCTCCTCCTTGGTTGTCTCTGCCACCACCCAGTAGCGTTTTGAATGACAAGATTTAACGCATTTCGTGAGCAGCTGTTCGCAGAGTTGTGTAAATAAATAATTAGACCCATTAATAATGGAAAAGGACACTTTCTTCACAAATATTTCAATGCTCTGCAGCCAGTGCTTGACTGCAGCTGCTCTGTCGCTCCTTCCCCGTTTCTGCTTGCAGCTTCTGTATTTCTTTTGTGAAAGCTGAAAATGAAGCCGTCGGTATCATTTCAAAGAAATCATTAAAATTGTCTCCCTTTCCTTCCTTCCCTCCTCTTGTCCTCGGTCTCCCCTCCCCAAAATTATCAAGTCCAGGGACTTCAGCTCTGAAAATCATGCATCAGAGGTGGCTGCTCCTGCTGCCTCCCTGGGATCTGTGCCAGGAGCGGAGACGTCTCCACGTCCCACTTGTCCCTGCAGATGGCAGGGTCCTGGTCTTGCAAGAGTTGCACTGGACCGGAGCAAGACATCACCTCATATTAAACTGGGTGTAGCTGGACCCCCAGGGAAATTCTTTTGGACAATCTCTCTTTTCCCATACTTGCCTCTCATAGCCAACTGCAAAGCAAGACCAGGTCCTTCTGTGGCCATCCTCACCATAGCACCCAAGCACACATCTATATTCTGGTTTTCCAGACTGTGCTTGTCCCCTGTCTCAGCCCCAGCTTGGGTTTTGTGCTGTTTGTGGACCCCAGGGCAGAAGTTACGTTGGCAGACACCAACCGTCTGCTGCCTAGGTGGCCAAGCTGCTCCTTACAGCTCCCGTCATGGTCAAGGCAGAGGCAGAGGCAGCTCCAGGATGTGATTCATCTGGCCTTTGTAAGTTGTCTGCCTTAAGTGAGATTGACTGTGCCTTAGAAATATTTATTTTTCCACTACTACGCATAAAGAGCATCTGGAGAACGTGCTGGTGTTGCACATGGCTACAGGTGAGATCCGTCCTGTCCCGGCTGCCCCGGTCTGATGTCCCAGAGCAGCCATACGGGAACCTGCTTTACAGACTGGTTCCTGAGAGTCCACAGCAGGTTAGAGATCAGGAGATGGGGTCTGACAGATCGCAGACTGGGCTCAGCTAGACAAGAGCATCCCTGTTCTCTGCTGTCCACCCCTGTGCAATCGCTTAATAATCCCCGAGATGATGGCAAGATAAGGATACTTAGTTAATGGGTGGGGATCAAAACTGGAGCTCAAAATACATATTCCTTTCGGGTTGCTTTAAAAATAGTCTGTCGAGTTGTTACAGAAACGTCTTGGCTCTGTGCCCCATTTTCCTGGCTTTGTCCTATACCAGTAAGTAAAGCAGAGCTGGGGCGGGAGCCCGGCAGTGGGGGGAAGCCCATGGCGTCCCATGCCACGTACCATCTTTCATCTCCTGGTGCCAAAGAGGAGAAGAATAAAAACCCAGGCACTCAGAACAGCTAAAACTGGCAAACACTTGCACGACAGTGGGGGTTCATCTTTACTTTTCCTTTTCTCTTTGCTTGGGAGAAGGAGTTTGTCCCTGGCCAGATGCAGCCACGCTCTGCGGCTGCAGGATGAGACTTTTGGAGAGTCCTGGGTCGCCGGCAAGCACCCTGTGGGAAATAACAGCGATGCAGTTCCCAGAAAGTTGCAAACCTCCCATAATTGCCTTACACTGGATAGATCAGTTTTTGAGTATCCGTCAGCAGCACAATTTAAATTGGGTGCTTAGCATAAGTCAATATAATCAACTCAGTGCTCGGTCTGGGGTGCTTAAGAAACACAGTTCAATTAAGGTGATCGATTATTAGGAACAGATGTCACTCACTGCTTTCATGCTGGTACTCAAGTTAACGAGCTCCCGGCAGAGCGAGACCCCCCAGCCCCCTTGCCCTCCCCACAGCCCCTTCCGTTCTCAGGAGAACCTTTGGGTTTGGCAGAGCCCCAGAGGGCACAAGAAATTTGGCTAGCCCAGAGCTCGCAGGAGCGTAGCGCATCTCCAACAGCTAAAATGTGGTGCGCAGACTTTTAGAGAGCTCCCCATCACGAGCAGCGTGGAAAACAGGGAAGAGCATCCGTAACTGAGCGCCTACAGCTCCCTCCAGTGACTTCTCCACCCTCTGCTGCCGAAGCGTGTCTGAAAGCATTGCCAGTGGAAGCAAGAAAAAACAGGAGAAAGAAAAAAGCTGCCTGTCCTCACAGATCTCCGTGGGGATCACGAGTGGGGCCGTGCCTGTCACCAAGAGCTAGGAAGTGGTGTGGTGGCTTATCCCATGGGATCCATCCTCCATCCCAGAGGAGCTGCTAGCAGGGTTTGGGTGCTCACCCAGGACTTGGCTGCAAGCCCGGGGAGGGGTTCCCTTTTCCAGGACATGATGCAGAGCTCCTCATTCCCTGCTTGGGTAACGACAGTGTGTTGCATTTATTCTGTCTGTAGTTCGTGTTTCTCTTTTCAGGGATTAATGCCTCCAGAAGATCCCTAGGAATTACATAAACAGAGGATAATGGTGGGGAATTGGGTTCTTGAGAGCTATAATTCAACGCTTCCAGTGTTGCATTAGCAGTTTCTTTGTGTAACTAAACACGGAGCCTTTCAGCTGCCAGGTACCTTCAGTGGCTGGAGCTGCACTGGGAGAACAGCTACGAAGCCTTGGTGACTTCTAATACCCTGTAATTTTGACCACAATTTGGGAATTGGGGTGACTAACAAGGTGTTTGTTCCCTGATGGTCATCTTTGGTTTCGCATGGAGCCATGCAGTGAACCTCTAGATGACCTAAAATTCATTTTTCTATAGGAAAGTGAATTCTTTTGCCCAGGATTGATATTAGGAGGGTGTCCCTCTGTCTTTTGTGCTTTTTCTATTGCTCTGTCTTCTGACGCTTTGTTCTGAGCAGACGTGTGATGTGATGGTGACCAGCTGTGCTAACGTCAGTGTTGGTTTGGGGTTGTCTAAGTTCATAACCATGTCCTGGCTCGGAGCTCTGCCATTTGGGTGAAAGTTGGCATGACTGCATTGAACCAAACCATGTTGGAGTGATGAGGCCATGACGGATGGAGACCCTTTCCCAACCTCGAGGTTTGGACCTACTCTTGCCCAAGAAGGCTGCGTTTGGAGTCAGCTCTGGGGATATGAGTCTGGAAACCTCCTGCAGACCTGCAGGGATCTCTGGGGTGGGGAGGGCAGCACCTGCGAGGTGCCAGGGACCTCCAAAGGGACAGGGTTGCCTGAGGGCTTGAAGCCAGTGATGGTCTCCACCATGCCCTACAAGCTGGCCTCTCCGCCTTCCCTGCAGACTGATGGGAAGTGCTGTGCCATAAATGAGGTTCCCTCCTCTTGCTGTGGATCAGCCAGGTGCTGCTTGCCGGTGAAGTAGCCTGAAATCCATCAGTGGGACAGCGAGGGGCTTGCTATCCCCAAAATCCCCATTGGTTTGTCTGCCGCAGCCATCTTGCTGTCTTAATGGATAGTCCTGCCTCTACTGACAGAATATTTACAGCTGGCTTTTCTGGCAGACAGAAAATCGATAGTGCGACTCAGTATTTCTGCCGGGCTGCTTCTCTGTACACGTAGGAAGCTGGAAATCAGCTGCAGAGCTCTTGGTCACATCCAGTAGCGTGCTAAAGAATGGGATTAACGTTCATTAATGAGGTGCTTGGCTCCGCTCCGCTGGCGCTGCCGCTTCTCTCCTCTCGCTGGTAGACAGTCCCGAGCGGGGGCTTAGGGGTGCGTGGGTAAATACGTCCTGAAGGAAGAGGATTTAAAACATATGATCCCCACAACCGCTATGATCATCCTTGACTTGGTGCCCAGCAGCCAGATAGGACCCGGTCAGAAAACGCCTTTCCTGTCAGGAGAGCGCAGCGGTCAGGCACTTTGCGAGCCCTGGAGCTGGGTTCACGATGGTCTTGTTAGCGTTGGGGTTGTGGCAGCGCTGTTTGTCGCTGCCGCACAGAGGGGCTTTGTTTCTCGGTGTAGCACAGCGTGTGGCAGGGACACGTGGTGACGGCATTGGGCACTGCCCCGCCTGGCAGGGACCTCACCGATGGATGATAGCTCCCATGCCCTCTGATTCTTTTCAGAGGGGTGGCCATGCAGGAGGGTGGCCGATAATACCAACCCTCCCCTGATTTAACTTCTGGGTTTCACCTCACTGCCTGTTTTCTGCCCATTTAGGGGGTCACGAGCTGGAACAGATGCAGCTTATTCTGGAGACGATCCCCGTTATCCACGAGGAAGACAAAGAGGAGCTGCTCAAAGTGATGCCCACGTTCATCAACAGCACCTGGGAAGTGAGGAAGCCGCTGCGCAAGCTGCTCCCTGAAGTGGACAGTGAAGGTACCGTGGTGTCTGCTGGCTTCGGCAGTGTCCTTCTCCTGGGACTTCCCCCGGCTGTGGTGTTTTCAGACCTATTTCCCCAGAGGGTCACAGGAATTGTCCTCTAGGGCCAAGTGCACAAACACTAGTGAATGGGATTCAGATATCTGGGGGTCTGCGGTGCATGGTCCCACCTGTAGCTCACGTGTCCTCACCACTGTCCCACCAGGTCCTGCTTGTTGTCCCACCAAGGACAGTGTGGGCTGCAGGACAGCGCTCATGATGCAGTAGCTTTCTCACAGGTAGCTTGTACGGAAATAGGGCTGAAATAGTCTTCCAAGTCTATTTCCAGACACTCTCAAGGTGCATCCCGGCCTTCCCATGTTTCTTCTTGAGCTTAAGTGAGGATTCAGCCCAGAGATTATTTTCAAACCCTGTTCATTTTCTTGCTGTGCCATTTGGATGAATGCAATTATATGTAGTGCAAGAAAGTGCTTTTCCTTCAGAAATATCTGAACTCCATGAGGTCGTTGCTACAGGCAGAAACGTTGTCCAGGTGCTCCAAGGCTTGGACATCACACAGCATTGGGCTGTTGCATCCTGCAGTGCTCAAATACCACTTCAGCCACTTCCCTCTTTTGGCTAAAGCTTAAAAAAAAAAATCAGCACTGTGTTGTGAGAGGGCTACAAACCACAGGCTTTTGGACCTGAACTATTGCCTGGAGCAGCTTTGTAGGCAGCCAGAGGTGAGCAGGGTGGACGAGGGCACGTCAGCACTTCTGAGCTCCTTCCAAGGCTTAAACCGTGCTGGTGGACCTGGCCACCTGCTTTTGGGAAGACATCAAAGCCGAGCCCAACTTATCTTTGCTGGCGTAACTCTGTCCGCTATATGGGCTTGGCAACATGATTCCCATAGACCTGGCTTACCCAGGGACCGTGTCAGCCGCTGGCAAGCAGGAATGGATTTATTCCCTGTCGTTACTGCGGGAAGAAAGGTCACCTGCGTCCCCGTACATAATTCATTGACATTTTCCTGCCTCTGTGACCCATAATATATTGTAATATGTAACTCGTGATATATCATATCACCATGCGTCTTGCCCGCAGTCAGTGACCTTATGAAGCTATTGATTCCTTCCTACTTAATTAGTCCAAGCAGTGAAATAATCCCGTGTGAGACAATTGGATATTGGTTAATGTTTAAGCACTGAGGCAATAGGTATGGCCCTTCCTTTCTGCTGAGCGATTTTGCCTGTAAAGAAACAGTTTCATTCACACAATTAAGTCTTTTGTTTCTGAAGGTACGATGCAAAAGATGTATCTGAAGAAAGGTGTATTCCTATTTGTGTTATCTGAACTCTAAGGGACTCTTCCATGCACCAAGAATCAGCTTAATAAGCAACACCTTTAATGACAGGATTTGATCTTTTCACATAACCTCGGTAAAAGGAACCATCAGAGAAATCACAGCAGACCCTCTGTGTTTGGATTTAATTCTAGTCGCTTGAATTGCACTTAATTTTCTGCTTCATTGTCATAGAAAGAGTTGATGCTCCACAGCCTTTCTAAAATATTTTTAGGCACTCAGAATTCTTTAAATATTAATGGGCAAAATAATTCTGTCGTGTTGGTCATGCTGAAGAATTTTTAAAATTGCACTTCAAATCTGATCCCGCTTCAGTTGCACATAATCAGTTGTCTGAAATGCAGTGTGGGTCTGAGAGTGTGGAATCACACCTCCTCATACCATCCAAAAGTCTTTTTGGGGTACAAGCTTAGCATTCTAGCACCAGGTCTAACACGTACGTGCGGTCCTGTGGAGGTGTGATGCTTGCACCGTCATTTCTCCTGCCTTGCTAGATGAACTGATACCTGCGAGTGCAGGATTGCTCCACTGCCAGCACACAGCTCCCGGGGGCAGAGATGGATGCAGGAGGGACAGAGGTGCCTGTTTTAGATGCACACGGGATGTGACCTTTAATTCCTTCCTTACTTCGAGGGGGTTTGTTATGGGGGATTCAAGTGGCTCGTCCTGAAAAGGAAGCTGGTTTGCTTTTGAGGAATTAGTGAGCTTGTTTCTCTCTGCTTCACAGCTATTGATTTTCTGGAGAAAATACTGACATTTAACCCTATGGATCGATTAACGGCCGAGATGGGTCTGCAGCATCCTTACATGAGTCCGTATTCCTGTCCCGAGGACGAACCGGTGTCTCAGCATCCGTTCCGGATTGAGGACGAGATTGATGATATTTTACTGATGGAAGCCAACCAGAGCCAGATGTCTAACTGGGACAGGTACGGTACCCAGGGCTGGGACAGAGACCAGTTACTGCCTTAAATTCTTTAGGCAGAACTTGACTGGTGGGTGTCTGACCTGCTGTTGATTGGGTTCAGTCACACGTGCTCCAGACCCACATACGACACCTGCTTTTCCTTCTTCATGCCATACTGTAACTCTAGCCCAAGCTGGCGCCTTGCTGAAGCCAACGAGAGGTTCGTCATTGATTTCCACAGGGAGCAGATGTTGGGTCTGCACGTTCCAGTTACTGGGTTTCTTTTTGCTCGTGGTTTTATTCACAGCCCATATTGTCTTCACTTGAGTTACATCTGTTTAAGTGACGCTGCAGTTCTTCCCTCTGTCCCTATAATACAAGTTATAAAATAATGTCATTCTTGTACCTTCTGGGGACCAGGCCTGATTTGGAGCTCTACATTTATCACTTTTCAAGTCACGTAAGCCCCAGAGGCCACAGATCTGGGGTCTTTTAAAACATCCTTAATTGTGTTGACTTTTAAGTGATTTGCTGAAAGTTGTACAGGAAGTTTAGAGCAGATCAAAGCCCTGAGCTGAGGTCTCTCATGTCCTAGATGATTACCCCAGTTACTACACCAGTACCAGTACCGGAGCAGGTAGGACAAAATAAGCAGCTAAGAATTAACAAGGTTCATTTTCCTATAGAGCTCCTTCCAGCTGAGCAAGGTGAGCTGGCTGAGGATGTCTGCAGCATTGTTCCTCTCTGCACAGCAATTAAATCTCCTCGCCTTCTTAATCCACTATATTTCACCAGCATTGAAAAAATAATCTGAATAAATCCCTTGCCTTCACTATTAATCTCTTCGCCTGAGAGAACAAGTATCAGGATGGAAGCTGGGGGGCACAACCAAGTAAATTAGGTAAAGAGGGAAGCTGGAAGCTTCAGGATATCTACCTTCAGTGTATCCCCACAGCTCCAGCATTCCTGACCGTTACAGTCCCCAAAGCAGCAAATCAGCTGCTGGAGGTCACCTTGTCACCCTTTCTTGGTGTGACACAAGAAGCTGGGACCTAAACTGTTGGTCCTGCCACTTGGCTGGGGACCTGCCCTGCTATAGGGCTGTAAATTTTGCAACACAAGCTGAGTGTTTTGGAGACGGGAAATGATTTTGCCTGTGTGTTGTGGGATGCCTGAATAATGTTTCATTGCCAGGACAATGTATGTCTAATAGCAGCGTGTCTTTCACAGGTACCACGTCAGCCTCTCCTCTGATTTGGAATGGAGACACGATAAATACCACGACATGGATGAGGTTCAGCGGGACCCCCGGGCAGGGTCTGAATCCATCGCTGAAGAAGCACAAGTTGATCCACGGAAATATTCACAAAGCAGCTCGGAGAGGTTCTTGGAGCTATCTCACTCATCCATGGACCGAGTATTTGATGCTGACTGCGGGAAATCCTGTGATTACAAAGTGGGGTCACCTTCCTACTTGGACAAATTGCTGTGGAGAGACAATAAGCCCCACCACTACTCAGAGCCCAAGCTGATTTTAGATTTATCCCACTGGAAAAGAGCAACCATAGCACCCACAGCTGAGCTAGCACTGGAAGAAGAACCATCCAACCTCTTTCTGGAGATTGCTCAGTGGGTGAAGAGCACGCAGGTGGGTCTTGAGTGTTCCAGTCCTCTTCCGGAGATTCAAGAACGGACCCTGCCATCTTCTCCTCACCATCTCCACAAAGAACCCACAGAGGTGAACAGTGGAACAGACCCTGAGTTTGACTTGGACGTCTTCATCTCCAGGGCGCTGAAACTTTGCACAAAACCTGAGGATCTTCCAGACAACAAGCTCAATGACATAAACGGGGCCTGCATATCCGAGCACCCCGGTGAGATTGTACAAACAGAGGTGTACCAGAAAGAGCGATGGTGAGGAGCCCACACCCGGCAAACCTTGCTGTATCTCCCTGTTCCTCTCTGATGGTGTGGCCATTGCCCGGGGCTGAGTGGCTTCCGTCTGTCATTGAGCATCCATTTTTTACACTAATCTGAATGCGCCTTTTTCTGAAAAGGCAAGCACAAACCACATGCCCCTTTTGATGCCTTAGAAATACCTTTAAGGGAATCAAGAGGTGTGAATGAAATACCAAGTTCTTACACTGCCTTAACACTCTTGCCTTGCAATCTCTGGGACTTGTTTGAAACTTAAATGTACAAGGGCAGGATGACAGTACATGATAAGTTTGCAAACAGAAGTCAAATCAACTTCTTTTCCTTTCTTTTCCTATAGCATCTTAAAAGGACGAGGACAAAATCAGCATTTTCGTAATGGTCAGATACCCTCCTGGTTTGAGGGGTTCCCAAAATGCCAAACTTTGAGCTCCTCTGAGGCACCTGTGTGAGTGCAGGCGGTACGGAGAGAAGCGATGCCAGGCAGTGCCCGTGGTCAGCCGTCAGTCAGCAGAGAATGGAACTAGAGGTAGAATTTGGCCACCAGACAGAAAATAACTCTTTGAGAATGTTAATGGGGAAGGAATTTGACCTGCAAAATATGGACCACTTGGGATTTTATTTTCCTGACTGGAAGACAAAATTTTTGCTAAGCACCTTCTCCTTCTTTGGTTTCCCGCACATAAATTCTCCCTTCTTTTGCACAGGGTGGATCTGAGCTCTGCAAGTACTTAGGAGGCCCCACAGGATGCATGTCAGTGTCACAGCCTGGTGCTGCGAGCCCTGTCTCGGGCAGCTGCCCAGCAGGCCAGCAAATTCTGGTGGTAGGGGCTGGGCAGGAGTGGAGAGCTAGAAGCAGGGTGTCTTACGGTGCAATGCTGCCTGGCACCACCAGCTACACAGACTCAGCAAGGGCACCCACCTTTGCTAATAAAAAAAAGGAATGAAAGGACTACTATTTTACCTTCTGACAAAGATGCTGTGAAGAAAACAACAGTTCCTGTGGCATTCAATTCGTAACTGGCCATGGGCACGTCAAAAAAAAAAAAACAACTCGCGTTTCTCCGAGGCACTTTGCTTTCCAGCTTCTTTGGAAGATGCTGGTGTCAACAGGCAGCCGAGCGCGGTTTGTAAATAGACACAAACACAACTGATCTACTGTAACTTCTGTTTTCATCCACACTTCTGAGCACCTTAATAATTAATCAGCTAACAACGAGTTTGTATATGGAAGAAATGTTCTATAGTTGTATTTAATCAAACTCAGCAGTTTTTAAAATGGAAAACCTGTAAGTAGTGTCATAAAAGCCAACGTCTGGTCTCCTTGCCGTCTTGTCACTGTGCTCCCCAGCACGGCGGCGCTGCTTCCATTTGTAAAAGAGAAACTACTGTACTTAGGAACACCAAGGTCCATATTTAACTATTGTTATGAATTATGAAATATTTCTACCCTTTTAACAAGCAATCGACTAAAAGTTCTGAGATGTGAAGAAAACTTGTGTGAGACTGGGATGATAACTAACAGCAGCATTTACTATATTAACCCTGATTTCTGATCTTGGTGGGATCAGGTACAGGTTTAGCTGTAGGAGAGCTTCTGCAAGGCCCCGAGACTTGTTCTTACTGTGAAGATCTCTCCTTAGGCTGCCTGAAATGCCGTTACTCCAGCTGATTCACAGTGTAGGTGTGAAGGCTGCTGACTGCCTGGATGGGATGGGGTGGAAGTCCTGGGGCAGGGGTGGAGAAGGCGTCTGGAAGGCAAAGCCATTGGAGAAGGCATCTGGAAGGTAAAGCCATTGGGCTCTGGTCTTTGCTTTGAGTGTTTGGACATCCCCCACAGCGGTTTAGAAAGAGGAAACAAGGGAAAGACCAAAGGTTAGTTTCCAGTGTGTTGCAAATTATCGATATACCTCAACTAGAGTTCAGCACTTTTACTCGTGGTGGGAGAAATTCAGACGCTGAAGGAGTGGCCGCCCCTGCAGTAGAACAGATCCGAATCCGGCCTCAGCAGCCCACCACTCACCAGCCGTAGTCCTGCTCAGCTTCGCCGCGTGCCTGCCAACAGCCAGCAAAGGCTGGGAAGGGGATTGCCGGTGCTCGAGCGAGTGTGAGCCCAGAGAGGAAGAGGCAGCAGCCGCCGCCGCCGTTGTGCCCCGTCGCTCCCTGGTGCCACCCTGGGAGGAGCAGATAGCACCCCGCCCCTGATGGGAGATGCACAAACGCTGCAGCCGGAGGCATCAGCTGAAAATTAGATGCTTGGGAGCCGTCGGAGTTTAAACCTGAAGGATAAAATCAACAATGCGAGAGCCGACTTCTAAAACTCTCTTCTGACAGATTCAGCACCTATTTGCTACTGTTGGGTTAAACATGGAGAGGTGCTGAGACGTGAAATCAGCAGCAATCAAACCACGCCAGCGTTTTCCTCGGCGGATGTCAGTCGCCGCATCCTCTGCAACCAGAAGCCATTTTCCGTGGGTTGTTACATTCGGCCTGAACGTCTTCCCCAGGGACAATTTATTGTGGCCATGAAAGTAAGAGTTTTGCTTTTGAATATTATCTTCTTAGGAGGAGTGGGAGCTTGGGGGCCCACAGTTGAAGTCTAATATTAACTTTTTAAGAAGCAAACGGAGCTTGTTGCCGCTGCTCTGAATTTTCCATCTCAGTTCATAAGCTGTTATTTAACGTTGTTCCAAAACCTCAGCATCACGTGCTGGGAAAGTGGGGGAACAAGAGGGGTGGCTTTAGTTTGTACGCCTGAATGTGTGCAGCTGATCACAAGCCAGATGTATTTCTCCTCTACGACAATAAAATTTAAGGCCTGAGCCTTCTTTGCTTGGCATTGTGTAATTATTTTGCTTATTATGAGACTTGAAATGTTTATTCCTTTACTCGCATCTCGGTTTCTTCTGCAAATGAACACAAACACGTGAATTAGCACATGCATCACATGAACATTTGCATTCTGGAGTTGTTTGTTGTTGGGTGGCTTTTCACCGAGCTTTGCTATGGCTGGCGCCCTCCGCTGAGTGCTCAGGGTCAGGGGAGGGAATTGAGACCTCGCCACCAACACGGTTTGCTCCTGCAAACTGCTGCTTCTTGCAGGTGTTTGAAGAGTCATGTCAGTGCAAGGTTAACCATCGAGTATTTCAATAAATTTCCGCGCGTTACTGTTATTTGAAAAAGAGGAAAAAAGGAGCATTGCTGTCATTAATAATGTAGATGGTGTGGCAGTGGGAGATGGGTGGACGCCCTGGACTTAGAGGCATGTTGGCGTGGGTGTGCTGAGCAGAGGCAGGAGGGACCGAGGGTGCTGGTTGTGACTGCCGAAGCTCCGGAGTGAGCGATGTGGTCCTGTTTGGCGACGTGGAGAGGCGCCGCAACGACAACGCAGGGGACAGAAGCAGAGGAGCTGGAGATGTCTCCAAGCTGAGGAGGACCTCAAGTTTAGAGGCTGACCTTTAAGCCAGTGATCAGGTAGGTAAGTGCTCCTGTGGGTCCCCACCACGGCGGCCAGCCCTTTACATTGTTTTATTTGAAGAAGAGAGGGAGCAGCATCCACCCCACCCTGGACCTATGGGAGCTGCTCGTGGTGGCCCCCGTGCAGGAGTTTGCCCTGCCACCCACTGCCCTGGGGGCTGGGAATCCATCAGGGAGACGAGGGGGCAGCTGCTCTTAAAAACACCTTTAAATGTCAAAATGATGCCTCCGATGGTTCAGTTGCTGGCCCAGTTATTGTCCTTCCCCAGTCACAAATACGTGACTGTCTTTACTGCAGTTTATTTTGAACCATGTTGTGGTTCAGCAGCTATTAGACCATCGCAGACCTGCCTTAGCCAGATCTTCAGAGCTTCACCATTAGAGTCATGAAAAAATCAGCTACTTTTGGTTTTAGGGACATCCGGGGAAGTGTTTCCTCTGCAAAACACACCTGGATCCCAGAGTAAAACCACAACATAGCATCCATGAGTGTTAAGAGCGGAGCTGTTGGAGACTGGACTGCTAATGATCATTTCTGTCCCTTTTAACCCAAGGCAAGGACGTAGCTGAGCAATTTTTGATGCCACCACCTAACATTTTGGAGAGTTTGCGGTGAGAACACTGTACAGCGTGGCATGCAGTCATTTCAGGTCTGAAATGTTCTTTTTTTTTTTCTATTGATTGTAAGAGGAATTGAAGAGGACAAATAAACCATATGGTGTTTGCTTGTGAATAGCTGCCTTTGACATTTTGAAGGGCAGGGTTTGATTTTGAAGTGGTACAATAGTCAGGGGAATGTTGTCCTCTCAAAGCGCATCTTGGCTTTCCGAGACCGTGCTCATTTTGAACTGCCACCTGGCCGCTGTCGGAGCTGGTTCGTAATGACCACATTGCTAAATTCAAAGAGTAGGATTTATTTCTCAAAAAAAAAAAAGGAGAATCTGTCTTAAAAAGATGACCTTTTCTCACAGGGCCTTATCCCGTCGGCTCTTGGGTTGCAGCAGAATAGATTGCAACAAGAGGATTTCAAAAGGGTTGATGGATTTTGCAGTGAAAACAAGGTGGTTTAGGGAGTCTGTATAAATTTTTATTAAGCATTGGAGAGAATATACCCGAGTACATCTTTGACAGGACAGAATCTACCTAAAAATGTAATTAACTCCAGTGACTGATCACTGTTGCGTTGTTTGTGTGTACACACAGATGGCATATTGTGTTAAGTTTAAGCAATATATAATATTCCTCCCAGAAAACAGCAATAGATCTGGGTAAAGGTGTTTCAAAGCGTGATTTTGAACTCTCTGCTTACCCTCTGTGCTTTGGTGTCCACGGGTGAGAACCGCTCGGGGCACGTCTGATGGCTGCCCAGTGCCTGGGCTCCGTCCTCGTGTTCACGGGAATTTCTACCGAGGTTGTAGTGGTGGTGGTATCAATATCCGGGGCAAAATCTGGGGTAATTAAACAAAATTTCGATAATACAGACTGCAGAGTGGAGCGGGTAAGAATAACCGGTGGGTGGGATTGGCTCTGAGATCAGGGATAGCAGAGGGAAGAACTGTGATGTATTTGGGTTGTTTTTTTTAAGAATAAGGAGTTTCTCATGATATCCTATTTTTATACAGCTCCGCACTAGAAGGACCCTTTATAAAACTGATCTGAACAGCCTGAGTCTAGTGCCAAGTCTAGTGAAAACAGTCCACAGCAGAGCAGCCGAAACCTCGCAGCTTGGCTAAAACCAGTGTCACAAACCAGCTGCTAAGAAACGCAAAATCTTAAAACTCTGCAGAGCCTTCGCCGTGGTTATCGCAGTCACGGTTTTAAAATCTTGGGGCATTTCTTTTAGTCCCGTTGGCACTGTCCCCAAATCCTTCTGGCCACTGTTACTGCTTCAGTGCCAGCAAGAGCACGCAGGACAGAGCCACAGCAAAAAGCGTCTTCCCGTACACAAGCTCGGTGCTGCATCTCCCACATGTGAGAGGAAGGACGGCGAAAATGCAGTACCGAAGGGAGATGGGGTGGGGAAGAGAGCACATGGGCCTACAGAAGTGATGAATTCCCCTGCTGAGCCGTGCGCACAATAAGGGAAGGAAATTATTTCAGCCCGAAGCAGTTTTGCTCTGCGTTCTGTGAGGGATCTGTGCTTGTGAGCAGCTGGGTGTCGGGAAGATGCCGGTCATCCAGGTAAGTGGAAGGGGGAAAGTGGAAGGAAACATGGTGCGCAGGAACGGGGCTCAGCCAGGCACAGATCTGTGCACGTGTGCACGCATAGAAATGCCTCTGGGTCAGGCCTCTGGATCGGAAAGGTGCGTTTACATCCTTATAGATGCATCTTTCCCTCTCATCACAAATCTCAACCACATCTCTCCAGCCTCCTTTGCCTCCAGAGATGTTAATTCCTTCTCCGTAATGAGAGCTGCTTGGCACTGGTGTAGGAATAAAGAGACCAGGAGCCTGGGATACCCCAAAGCAAAGGCAGAGTATGTCCACATACAAAATCATCTGCCTTTTCAGCTTGCTGGAGGTGGTTAATACTTGAGTTATTCCATCCTTGAGGAAGTAGCCCATATTTTTAGGAGTTTGATGAGCCTAACCGGGTTTGTGGATGGATGGCATTCGCATCACTGCTGGGGAGGAGGACACCTTCAGCTGAGAAGGTCTCCTCAGGCTCATGGGTCAGTCATTTGGCACAGCCAGGGGTGAGGAAGGCCAGGCAAGGCAAGAGGGATGTGCGGGGTCCTGCTGACTGCCCGACGTGCATATACAGTCTCCAAGAAGGTCTAGAAACAAGAAACAACCCTCCTGGAAACAATTCAAAACAATTCGGAGGGGGCTCTACATTTTCCTTGTGTAATCTCATGCAACCCTCAGCTGTGGAAGGAAGGAATAAGAGAAGCCTCTCTCCAGAGAAGGTGGTGTATGTTGGTTCTTTGCCTGGTCTGGGTGAGCTTCTTCACCCTCCCGCAGCAGTGGGACAGGCTGGAGCAGAGACGGCGCTGGCATGTGGAGTGCCACCTGAACAGTGAGAGCCTTAGTGTCTTCTTTTGGCTGTGACTCTGTCTCCAGAGGCACCAACTGACCTTTCACACTGAACTGGCTCATTAAAAAACAGACATGGGCAAGACCTGTTCGTCATCCCTCCACCGGGCGAGGATCCCTTCCCGCAGCAGGTTGTTGCTCTAAATGATGTTCCTCAAGCCCACAAACACAGTAGCCGCCAGTAAATGCTAAGATCTTCCATCCTTTCGCCTGCCACTTTGCGTTGTTCCCCCAGGAGCTGTGTGGTCTCTCCGCGCTGCTGCATCTTCAGACGGGCGTCACTGTGCGCATACTGGGCTTCCGCTGGCCAGCTCTTGTTTCCCGACGTGGTGGTTAGCGTCCCTGGTCTGCTGCGTGCCTGGGGGTAAAATCACCGCAGCCCTGTGTGTGTGTGTGTGTCCTTAACCTCATCTGTAAAATGGGTTGGTACAAAAAACTGCAAAACCCCACCCTGGGCTGCACCTCCAGCAGCGTGGGCAGCAGGGCGAGGGAGGGGATTCTGCCCCTCTGCTCCGCTCTGGTGAGACCCCCCTGCAGCGCTGCGTCCGGCTCTGGAGCCCCCAACAGCAGAAGGACGTGGAGCTGGTGGAGAGGGTCCAGAGGAGGCCACGCAGATGCTGAGAGGGCTGGAGCAGCTCTGCTGTGAGGCCAGGCTGAGAGAGCTGGGGCTGTTCAGCCTGGAGAAGAGGAGGCTCCGGGGAGAGCTGAGAGCGGCTCCCAGTGCCCAAAGGGGGCTGCAGGAAAGGTGGGGAGAGACTCTTCAGCAGGGCCTGCTGTGATAGGACAAGGGGTCATGGTTTTAAACTGTAAGAGAGGAGATTTAGACGAGATCTAAGGAAGAATTTCTTCACTGTGAGGGTGGTGAGGCACTGTCCCAGGCTGCCCAGAAAGGCTGTAGATGCCCCATCCCTGGAAACATTCCAGGCCAGGTTGGCCGGGGCTCTGAGCAACCTGATCTGGTTGGAGATGTCCCTGTTCCTTGCAGGGCGGTTGGAACTGGATGATCTTGAAGGTCCCTTCCAACCCAAACCATTCTGTGACTCTTTGATGCTATGACAATTTGAGGCTGATTGATGAAAAGAGTGAGGTATCCTCTAGTTTTCTTCTCCAGTCATTAAGCTTTTAGAGAACCATAGAATGGTTCGGGTAGGAAGGGACCTTTAAAGATCATCTAGCGTAGGGCAATGAAGTTATCATGAGTGGGCTGAGCATCAGCCTGCAGGAAACCCACGTCCTGCACCAGCTCACCCAGCGGAAGGGCAGACACCGAGCCCACATGCTCCAGCCCCTGTGACTCCCTTTCTGGCTGAGGTTCTTGTTGAGATGTTTGCTTATCAGCAGTCATAAAAGAGCTGGGATCTGCTCTTTGAGGTGATGGGCCAAGAAAAGAGGGAGTGGAGAGAGAAACCCTGGGAGATAGGAAGGCATGGGTAGGGAGCTGAGCAGGCAGATGGAAGAAGTGGAGCTGAGCGGTGGATTCAGGGACTCCCACCAGGTACTGGAGACCTGTTTGAATCTGGGGTGCACAACTGCAGCCAGGCAAAGGTCTCCTTTGGGAGGATGTCCCCAGGCCATGGCTGTCGCTCTGGAGGGAAGCTCTTTCCCACCCACTGGGCATGTGGGAAGAATTGTGTTTCCTGCTTAAAAGCCTGTTTGACTTCAGACTCGTGCAGCTCTTGGAGCTGCGAGGATGGACTGCCCTCTGCAGAGGAGCTGACGAAAGCGGGGTTCCTGGCCTCCGTAATTCACTGCCCGGATTAAACCCTCCAGATCGACCCCACAGGGGACTCAAACTGGTGACAGCAGCCAGGGCGAGAGACCCGCCATGGGCTTACCTCCTCCGGCCAGCTTCCGTTTTCAGTCCCCGTGATGTGCAGAAGAGCTGCGGGGCAAGGGTGTACTGGCGGTCGGCGATTTGACACCAAGCTTTTCCCTCCCGCAGGGGGAAATAATGGGATCACACTTCTTCGGGATACGTGTGAGCAGCGAGGAGCGGCTGTCGGTCTGGGCTTGCAGGGCGGCAAGCGCTCCCCGCTCCTGTGAATGAACCCAGGAGGTGCTTTCTCTTGCTGGATCGCATCTGGGAGGTTTTTTTTTCCAGCGAAGGATTTAAGCACATCGTCATCGAGCAGGTCAGTGGAGTCACTCAAGTCAATGGGGATTACTCTTGCGCTTCGTTATGTGCATGCACGTGGCTTTGTTCACCTGGTTTGGTATTTAAGTAATTTTAAGTATTTAAGAGGTTAGAATAGAAAATGAAATTACACTATTTGTGCTGACCTGAGTCCACGCCACGCATTGAGACCACCTGGATTGCATCTGTGTCTCTAAAAAAATATAAATTCCCATCTTCAGCTTTGACAGCACGTTCACGGCAAGGAAGGCAGAAGGGAGGAACCTCTTCCCACGTGGGATGGAATGGAGAGGTGCACCTGCTGAATTAGGCGGCTTTTAAGTCCCCAAGAGGCTCATGCTTTGTAGCAATATTTAAAAAATTAGGTTGGAGACTGCTTTTTCTCTCAGAGAGAAGCATGTCATCTACTGGGGGAGCTCAAAATAAGAAGTCCAGATCTTTCCAAACAGTAACCTGGTGCTGCCACTGGTTTGCTCATCAACTCTGCACCCCTCCCCAGATATTTGGGACAGGGGTAACGTACAGCTCACACCCACACGAGTTTATCAGCAGTTGAAAAAGTACAGTGTCTTGTTGTTCAGGCCGTTGTATGCACTGCTGGACAGTAAAACATCCAAAAAGCAACACATGCAGCTTCTGTCCCTCTGAGTGCTCTCCGACGGCTGCGATGTGCAGCCTGCAAGAGCTGTGGGGAACAACGGAGACCATGAACTGACTCTCCTGGGCTCAATCATGCAGAAAATACGCGCTGACGGCAGTCTCGCGTGCCCGCTTCCAGGCCTGGCTGCACACTTTCCCTGGGGACTGCTGAGGCGAGGTATGGCATCTGGAGGCTTTTGGTTCTGACAGCATCTAACAGCTTCTGCCGGCAGTTTCCCAATTAAAGACTGCCAGCATCTTTTGTCTTCAACTGAGTCCCGGAGCGGTGGAGGAGCAGCCCTGGGAGTGCGTTAAAATGGGGAGATTATATAACAGCAGGGGTGCAAAGGGATCCCCAAACTCTCCTCAGGACAGAAGGGACTGCTCGAGCCCACAGGTCCTGCGAAGAAAAAGGAGCAAATCCTCCTGGATACCGTTTCCGAGCGCCTGGAGTGGGTAAAGGTGGTGGGGAACAAGCAATATGGATTTACCAAGGGTAAATTGTTCCTAACAGCTCCCTGTGACAGCTCTCTGATGGCTTTCTTCTTCCAGCACGCTGCCTTTAGCAGGCTCAGGGCAGAGGTAAGAGCTCTGGCTTCTGCGGCTCTGTGTCATGCCATCTTTTATCATAGAATCATAGAATCGTGGAATCTTTGAGGTTGGAAAAGAACTCCAGGATCACCAAGTCCAACCACCAACCCAACACCACCATGTCCACTAAACCATGTCTTGAAGACATCCTCAAATGCCTTTCGGCAGTGGCTTCATTCAGCCTCAGCCCGCCCGATCCTTACATTGAGGAAAATAATCCTAAACTGGAAAAAAACCTTGTGAGCTAAATAGGTCTGGATTTTCAAGAGACTCAAGTGTCCTCGCTCTCAGAAAAGAGAAAAATCTTGTTTGTGAAAGCGGTCAAGAATCGGAGACTTCCATTCACAGCAGTGCTGATGAAATCTTGATGGAGTCGGGTTCTCTGTAATTCAAACTGCAGAGGAGCTTCTGAGTAAGCGCCAAAGCTCGCTTTATAGCAGGGGTTTTGTAGCTGCCTCGTAACTCTCTATCTGGATGCCTCATAACAAAGACATCTGACACTGTTCCAAATCCAGATGTCTGTGTGTTCTGGAGAGTGATGTGATGCCCAATCAATGTGAACAATTTATGGCTTTTATTGCTTATTGAGATACAAAAACTCACCATGTAATTCTTTCTCCTTGATGATGTTTTTAATACCAGCCTCATTCTGCGGTAGGAGCTAGATTTGATGATTCAGCTGGCAATCTGTGGCCAGTGAGAGTACGGCGGATGACTTGAAATGCAAAGGCGTGCAAGCAGAACACGGCTGTGACGTTGTGGGTCAGCAGCTGTAACACTGCTTTAGCATGGTCCCATGGACCACTTTGCCTTCAACAATGTCCAGCGGGCAAACTGAAGCTCCAAAAGCCAAAGCTGTTTCTCCTTAGTGCCAAGATGGTGCTCTGCTTATCATCTCGTGGTCTCTTTTCTCACTTTTTCCGTAGGAAACTAAGCTGATCTGCACTGGTTAGGATGCTATTCTTCGTTAGCTTTGTAGAGAAGTCAGGGTGGAGGTGATGATGTTGTGCTAAGAAGTACAGAAAATTCACTCTTTGGCCTCTCAAGCCAGTATAATTTGGAGACCCATGGATCTTTGTTGGCAGGTTTCTCTATTATTTGTCTCTGTCACTGCCATATGGAGACAAAAGCACGCTGTTTCAAGAGAGTTTCAAGCCTGAGACACCAGTGTAATTGCCTAAGGCTGAGCGTGGGTGTCCGCCGGTCCCAAGCAGAACCAAGAGTCATCGAGTGTGCATACACTGATGGGACTCATCCTTCCACTTTCAAGCCCTGACACTGGCCCTGACTGGTCCCCATGAGGTTCGTGCTCGTTCTGCAGTATGCTGTATTACACATGCCGTATTAGATGAGAGACAGATGGAAAAGCGCTACATGCTGATTTCAAGATCTTAAACTCAGATGCAGTGTCACCAAACCCTTACTGGTGGGGTTAGACTGTCCCCTGAGATGTCTGAGTGACACCTCTTTCCAAGTTTGACAGAAGTCAACAGGATTTTAGGACTTCTGAATTCATAGCAAGTTTAGTGTTAAGTTTTTGGTGCTTTTTATACTCGGTTTGGTCAACTAACAGCAAGATAATCCCAACTTGATATATACAGAGCTATCAGAAGAGGGCAGTCCTTCCCCTCTGCTTCATGCTGGAATTAACAATCTCAAAGCTGCAACTCGATGCCGCAGGCTTGTGCTGATGCGGTGACAGCCGCAACCCCTGAACGACACTGCTGTGCTGGCGTAGGGCCCACCGCCAACACCGTTCTACCAACAAAGCCACTTTCACCTGGCTTGCTATTTTCACTGCGGAGCTGCAAGTATGGAGTATCTGCGAGGGTTACGCAGAAAGGTAAGAAATGTGATGTCAAGGACGATGATCTCTGGAAGAAAGCTCGCCGTTACGAGGATGGCGTAGGAAAAGGTCGCTGCGTGTCTGCGGCAGAGCTGAGAGTTGAGACCGCAGCACATACAAATCTACTTGGTTTTAATGCAACGACAACAACCGGCAGCAATGGAGAAGAGGAAGGGGTTTACCCCGATTTCCAGCAGAAAAGTAGATTTATTAGGGAAGGAAGGCACCAAAAAGGCTGTGGCCTCCCCCCATGAAGGGTGCTCTGTGTGGTGCCTGTGATCTTTGCCCTGAGGGGTGAGGCAGGAGCTGAGCAGTGTTTCCTCGGTGGTGCCCTTGCTTCTGGCCCCACCACGGTGGCCAGATCAGCTCCAGTACAGATAAGTCAAGAGGAAACGGCCTCAAGTTGTGGCAGAGGACATTTAGGTTGGTTATTAGGAAACACTTCTGTACTGGAAGAGTGGTCAGGCACTGGAACAGGCTGCCCAGGGCAGTGGTGGAGTCACCATCCCTGGAGGTGTTCAAAGATCACGTGGGCGAGGCACTCCAGGACATGGTTTAGCGGGCATGGTGGTGTTGGGTTGATGGTTGGCCTTGATGATCTTGGAGGTCTCTTCCAACCTTAAAGATTCTGTGATTCTTTGATGATTCTAAGTTTGTGCCAACTGCAACCCTACCTTCTTGCTGTGTGGCTGTAGTAACGGAGCAAAAATGAGGAGGGAGGAGATAGGCATTGGTGAGGATAAGTAAAGTAGTGTGAAGGTGGGCTGAAGAAACGGAAAACTGAAGGAAGTGGAGGAAGAGCCAGAGAACCAGGATGAAATACCAGCTGGTTAGACCATCTCAGGTTTTGTCACCATGTCCCTGGTTGTTCAGGAGCTCAGCAGAGCAAAAGCAACAGATGATCTGAGGTCAAACATCTCACCAGCCTAAAAAGAGGCTCCAGGCCAAAAGCAGAGAAAGTAAAATATAAATTAGGAAGCAGCAGATGCCAGACCTGTTAACGTATGATGGCGGTTATATGAGTCACAGACAAAGGAATTAATCAGAAACGGGGAGGGGAGGGGGGCTTGTATCCACGCACGCCACAGCTGCCTAACCGGGAAGACCTACAGACATGTATGGATATACATTTAGGCAACATCATCCCTAATCAAGGCAGATTTAACATGGCCACAAAATGTCCCCAGGAGCTGGAGCTTTGTCATCGACACTGTTAAATCATTAGCACGATTTAGCTACGTTAGCGCAGCTCTGGATCAGGCCAGCTAGCATGTTCCCAAAAAATTGCTGGAGGCAGTGTGGGAACTGGCACAGGAGAGGCTATTCTCAAAATACTGACTGCACGTGAATGTTGGTTTGGATGGGAAAACATTTTAATAGCATGGATGTGGGCTGTTCCCACGCGAGCCGGTCTCGAAGCCAGAGAATAGTCTGGACACATTTGATTGTAAAAACACTAAATGAGAAATTTTAAGCAGAGTAACTCTGAAAGATAGCACAAAATCACTAGGCAGAAGTAGAATCAAAATAATGGAAACAGTGTAGAGGTAATTAGCAGTGTCGCTCTAAAGACAGAAAAGAGGCAAGGTTTGCGGAGATAAGTAGTATCTTTTAGTGGAATGGGTCTAAAAAAAAAGTTACTATTTTTCTTCACGAACCTTGCCTTGAGGTAATGATCATCGTTACAGCCTAGTTTGTGCTATAGTCTCATAATGTAAATGAAAAGAGTCACTAGGGTCATCTCTCTATACAGGATTAGTCCAACCATGTAGTTAACCCTCAGCGCTCTTTAACAGAAATACAGGCTGGAAGGTGAAGATGCCAGTTTTTACCAAGCCGCGGAAACTTTCTTCCTGAGAGTTGGCTTGCCTGCCAGTCTGTCCTGAAAAATTTCTGAGATTGGAGGTAGATAAAAACTCACATGACTGCTTAAATAATTATTTGTTCAGTAGCTGTGTACATATACTGACATTATCAGCGTATTTCTGGGAGTGACAGTGTAGGTGTTGAGGCAGCACTGTGAAGGGAAGGAAAAAAGCCCTGCATCTAGGTGAGTAGAAGAGAGAAGTTTTTTTTTTTTTAAACTCACATTAAGAATCAGTGATATAAACAACAAGAACACCGGGTTAAGCTCTGGTGGTGTTGCTTTAAACAGGATATTTGAAAAACCGGAATCATTACAGAAAAGAGAGATAAAATTATCTCAAGGATGGGCAACAAAAGTCTTCTGTTTGATTTATCAGATGGATTGGGTTACAATCAGTAAGGTTTAGCATGAGAAAAATGAAGTATCTGACACTGTGATTTAGCAAAGAGAGGCAGAACCAGCAGCAAATGATCAAAAATCCAGGAAAACTCAAATAGGGAACACAGCGTGGTTTTAGGAGAGTGGAAGTGATTTAAGAAAACCACCTTGATCTATAACTTCAAACTGTGATCGGATGCCCTTTGGGAGATACATTTCACTTTGGCACAAGCAGAGAGCTTCCTCCGGAGGGGTACCCCAGTAAAAGGCAACGGCTTGTACGTGTGGGAAATACGCTATGATAATCAAATAGTCTCCTGTTGTCTTAAAAATTTCTGAATGGATTTGCGCCCTGTAGCGAGCAAGCTGTAAAACTGCCTGAGGCTGGTCCTGTACAGCCAAGAGAGAGGGCAGAGCCGTCACAGTTGGCTTTAAAGGGCTGAGGAATGCCAAGGGCTCCCAGTTGTTCTCTTGGCAACAGCAAAGCAACAACATCACGTGCGCCAAAAGAAACTCTTCCGTGGCCAGGACCAAATACGGCGATAAAAGTCCTCAGGAGGAAGAAGAAACAATTGCTTCTCTCATTCTGTAGCACAGGCGGTTGCATTAATTAGTTATGAGTGTAACAGTGAAAAACAGGCTTGAGAAAGCAGGGTCCCATGTTAGACGGGATTGCTCCCCGTATGGATCAGACGTAAAGCACCCCTGATGTCTTAGGACAAGCCAGGGTTGGGTTACCAGGAAGCAGGTGTCACTCCAGGATGCCCCTGCCCATCGGTACAAGACTGGGGTTGCGTTAAGGCATGAAGCACGGTCCAGACCTCCTGGCCACAACGACCTGTCACTCGGAAAAAAAGCTTTAGTGGATGGGAGTCTGGGTTTGAGAACGAATGTAACCAATACCAAAGAGCTGCTGGAAGAAAGCGCCGGTACGAAAGCAGTGGGTGGGAAGTCTAGAAGGGAAAGCGCGCCCTCCCATTAAAAATTGTTGCTGGGAGATTCAGATCCTGCAGCCCTGCCAAATCGTGTTCTTTGGGGTGGAGGTTTTTGTCTTCTGGGACTAATTACAAGACAGCTCTCAAGACAGTCGTTCTTTCCCAAGGAAGTATGGATTTCAGCAAGGCGTTAACCGTTGGCTGGAGATTGGTCAAGATCCCAGTCTAAAATGACACAGGCTTGCAGCAATACTGATTTATGTTATTTGGGTAAGTCTGGCGTTTTTAAATGCCTTTAATTTGGGCTATTTTTAGCCAGGCACAAAGTCGTGACCTTGCATGTTATTTTAGCAATCTCCTTTATTTATAGGTGCAGCACCACGTTATTCAGAAATGTTTCAAAGCCATGCTGATGGGGGGGAAGCAGCAGAGTATGCACTTCATGACAGGCCCCAAAATCATGATCAGAAGAGGAGGTTTTGATTAAGTGCCTTTACGTATTTATTGTTACAGTCACTATAGCAACTCTGCTTCTTTTAATGGCACGGTGCTCATTCGCACATCGAAGGATTTAAATCACGTGAAGTGCCAGCAGAGAATTAACGACCTCACCATTTGCCACGCTGGAAGACAGCATCTCGGCGTTCCGGCTGGAGAGGAGACGAAGTCTTCAGGCGAGCCGAGCGGTCAGCATTCTTGCCATCGTTACCTTCCCTCTCCAACACCGTGAAAGCTTAGCTGGGGAACGGTATAATTTATATTAAGAAGGTGAGAGCAGGGTTTGGACAAACAGCCCTACGTTGTTATGAAAAGTGATGGTTTTTCAGCCCACCATTCTTTTCTGGGCCTGGCAATTTTGGCACTGGCCTGCAGCATTAGCTGCGTCAAACTTTTGTTTTGATCTGTTTTTGCTGTATGTGATGGGTGTTCCAGCCCTCTGAGACAGAGGTGGTGCTTTGAGGAGGGTGCAGGGGATCCATCACGGCTGCCCCGGCCGTTGGGCAGCGTCCATCTTATTTCAGGTAACTGTACCCAGCGGGGACCCCACTTCCCCACCACCAAGATATGGAAGATACTGGCTTTCTGCCACCTTCCTCCCGCCCTGCCCTTCCTCCCTCATCCTCCTCCCCAGTGGGCTGCCCCTTGGGAGCCGCGGTGCCACCCGGCCCCACCATGGCACCCAGTCCCATCATGGCGCCCATTCCCCTCATGGCGCCCACCCCCCCATGGCCCCCATCCCCTCACGGCCCCTCGCCCCGCCCCCTCGCTAGAACACCGCCCCCCGCGGCTGCGGGCACTTCGCCCCGCCTCTCCGCGCTGATTGGCCAAGACGCCCGCCCTCATTAACATACAACGGGCCGCGCCGGGCCCTCTTTCCCCTCTGCCGGGGTGGGGAGCCGCGAGAGAGAAAGCTCATTGGCTGAGCGCGGTAGTCGCCGGCGAGCTGGCTTCGTTTCCATTGGCTGCGTCGGTTATCAGTCCCGCGGAACGCCCCACCCCCCGGGGTGCCCCTCCCTGGTAGCTCCCCTTTGGCTCCATTCAGTGTCGGGTTCCGCAGCGGTCGGAGCTCCGGCGGAGGGGAGCTGCTGTGGCACAATAGAAACGGGTCCTCGGCCAGCACCGCTCAGAGGGCAGCAGCCGCAGGAGGAGGTAGATCCCGTTCTGGTAACAATTTTGCAATTGCAATGGCGTACGAAAGGCCTCTGTCTCTTTACAAATCCGTGTCTGGGGGGCGTTTTCTCCAGAGCCTCTACCCTTGCTGCCTTCCCTCCTCCAGTGCCTCCTCCCCCCCACCATCCTTTTAAATCTCTCCCCCGGCCCTGCCGGGGGTGAGGAGGTGGCGTTCGCTCCGCGCCCAGGCCGAGGGTAGCACGGAGCTGTGCGGTGGACAGGACGGGGAGGGTCTGGGGCCCAGCCCCCCGCCACCCATTCCGTCAGGGCGGCACGGAGCCCACCTGGGAGCGGGGAGAGGGGATGGAGGCAGCTCCCTGTCCCTCGGTCGGCTCCCCTGGGCCCGGCTGAAGTCGCACCAAAGCAGCAGCTCGGCCCCCGTCCCCGCTTTCCACCATCACCCTCGTTTGCTGGGAGGCACCGAGGCTGGGCCTGCAGCGGGGAGACCCCCGGGGGGCAGCGGGGGCCCCGGGATCGCAGGTGGGAGACACCGCGGGCGGGAGTTTCCCTTCGAAGGAAACAAGGAGATGAGCAGCCCTGGCCGTGCAGGGGCGCGTGTTTACCCGGCTGTCAAAATGGGGGACAAATTTCACCTCCCGAGAACACACCCTCCACCCGCTCGTTGGGTAGCAGCTCCTCAGGGCCCAGCCTGGGAGGACGCACCCCCAAAACTCCCCAAATTCAGCGGCTTCTGCAGCGCCTCAGCGTTGGCCCACGGTCCCCTTGCCGATGACTTTGAACCTGCCATGAACTTTTATGGCGTGGGCCCTAAAAACGTAAAAGTTGGGAAGTAGCAGAGCTGCTGGTGCGGTGTCGGAAGAGGAAACGCTGTCAAGCTGCCTGGTGTTTTTAAAGGTAGTCTCTGCGCTCCTTGAGTTTTTCCTCTTGGCTCTTTGTTAAATAATAGAAATAAATAAAATGTGTTTAAAAGAAACAGCTGTTTGAAATGCCACCGTCGCAGGTCCCACGCTCCTCTTGGCTTCACTGCACCGTAACGTTAACTCGTGCAAGAAATATGCTGTGGTCTCCAAGCAACTTGGTGTGTTATGCCGTGGCACGAATGTCTGCCTGCTCGCAGAAACCCAGAAACATGCAGCAGTGTTGATAACGGGCTGATAAGAAAGGAGGATCATGTAGCCAAGCAAGCTGTTAACTATTTGGCATCTTTGTGGTCTCAATTCCAAAAAGTTAGTAGTGAACAGTGAAGGGAAATTTTGTGTATATATCTCTATACACATGGGTAATAGAGCTAGGCAGAATATGAAACTCTGCAAGGAATCTATGCGTGCGTGCAGCCAGCAGTGTCTAACGTCGTGTTGGCTCTGTTAGACATTACCAGCTCTATAGACATTTAGTTGGCGCGTGTATTTTAAGAGAAAATGTGTGTTCAAGTCCCGGGACAAAACTTCTGATAATCCTGTGCGGTAGCATTTGTGAGTCAGCAGCGTGAGCGCAGTCAAGATTTGAAGCTTTTTCTCCTGCAAACTGAGAAAGACGCTGTCAAAATGCGTGGTAGGGTGGCGTGCTTGAGTGAGTACTGGTTGAATGCTCATCCTTACTACTGGTGGCAACCACTTTATTGCAACAGAAGGAACACGTTGCTGTTGCTTGGGCCGGTAACTAATTGTGTATGGATAGTTTTTCAGATTTTTCAGTGATTTAAGCACGACATTTTTTTAGGAGCCCACACTTCTTTGTACACCAAGGTTTGTAAGCAGTTGACAGGCTTATACTTTGGGTGATCTCCACTAAAGGTAATTCTGAATTAGCTGCCAACTCACTTTCTCTGTGCTTATGGCTCAGTTATTCTCCAGGGAAGAACTCACTCTTTTAAGTGTGCAGCAGTTGTTGAGAACATCCTTGTTTCTCTCTTTCTTACATCCAAAAAAATCGGTATTTTTGAACTGAAGAAAACAGCTCTCATATACAGCTGTGTACCAGTTCTCCAAAATAAAACAACAGTGGCTTTCTGTTGTTTTCTGCAATCTTCCTGAGAATTCTGCAGGATAAGGCCTTTGTCCCGCATATGTAGATGTGCTTACCTAACCCTCCCAGTTAAACAAATGGAATAAAATGAAGAATGTGAATACATCTTGTTGGAGTAGGCCAAAAATGCTGCTACTGTGGTTTCCGCAGTACAAGATAATGGACTTTCTGATGCTTCTGATGTGTCGGATCCATTAATGTGTAAAAAATAGCTCCCTGATGCTGCGTGGTAATAGCTTTTATGAACAAAAACTGCAGCACCAAACAATTTAGTCCTGCTTTCTAGTTGTGCTGTGAGAAGTTTGCTAAGATTGTAAGGTGAAGTAATGCAGAGAACATAGGCTCTTTTTACAAAGATGTTTTGAAGTTAGTCTCATTTTAATTCACCTAAGCATGCTTTATTTGCTGAATGCCTTGAGCCTTGAGTTGTGAGCTTACTTCCTGTGCTTGAATGCTTTACACCTACCTTTTCTCCTTGTTGAAGTGGTTGCCTCAGAATAAGAGGGAAGAAAAGTCATTTCAGCATGCTTCCAAAATAACCTGCTCGCTGCTGCTGAGCCTTTTATGAGTAACACCTCCTCATGTGATTGTTCCTTTTAATTTGCAGATCTCAAGGTACCTTAGAAGTGAAACTTAAAATGACAGCTCAGGACTTTGCTGGAAGGAACCCGAAATACTGTTACCACCATTTTCTGCTAACTTCCCCCAAGAGCTTCTGGTCGGCTCGGGGAGTCAGAGGTGCTGAGTTGCTGTGCAGAGCTGCGTCCGCCAGCCTCGTCTCTCTGCTCCTTCCTCCGCGCATGTATGCGCCGGCGTGCTCCCCGTGCAGAATGAAAGTGCCTCCCTTCCCCTTTCCTCTGCAAAGCACCCACTGCAGCGCTGCAGGGTGGCGGGTGCGGGGAAAGCTTGCTTGCTCTACGTACAGCTCTCACCAGGAGACGCATTTATAGTTGGTGCTTGCCTAATGTAGTGATTTTAGACTACTTTATCATTACTGAAGTGATGAAGCCAGCTAGTGCGTGCCTGCTTTGTGTCATGCTGGGGTAGGCAAGGCTTATCTGTTTATTAAAAAAAAAAAAAAAAAAGAGAGAGAGAAGAGAGTGCAATGGTGCATCCACACCAGACTCAGGATGGTGCAGCCTCACAGGATAGATTGCTGTGGTTGTGTAAGAGGAAGTGTTTGTTGGCCCCAGAGCGGTGGTGCTTAAAAAACCAAAACCAGCTGAGGCTGGAAGGATTGGAAACTGTGTGGTCTTGAATTAATAGTCCCAGCTTGTGTTATCAAAAACAAGTTTCTGTCAGCACACAGGTTTTGGTAATTTCTGTACAGGAAAGAAAGACTGGAACTGCTAATGTATGCAGGATTTCAGGATTACTTGAAGTATATTGGCGCTTAGCCATCCTTCAAACTGAAGGAAGACTGCAAAGTCATCAAGCACAAGTTGCTGGCCACTGAGAGATACTCCTTAGGACTAAGGAATAATCCACAAGTCAGCCAGCCTGTGCTAAAGCAGGCCTTGCTTTAATTGACACTGAGCTTCCTGGCTCTCTGAGCGGTCCAGTTGTACCTTTTAGAAGTATGGTGAACCTTTCCCTTAAAAGTAGCTTTTGCAGTTTAACAAATCCATAATTACAGTAGTGAAAGTTTGCTCCCAGATAAGGGCACTTGTGCAGTACTGGTAATGAGTTTGACCTGGCCAGATGCCTCCTGATAAGGCACAGCAGAGACCTGTCATCTGGTGTGCTGAAGAATTTAATTCTCTTAAATTGTGACACAGCATGTATGTGGTAATAAGTAAAAAATTATCAGTTGTATTTGATTAAGTCTAGTGGTGCACCGCAGTTTAGTCCTTACCACTGTCAAGTACTGAAAGAAGAAAAGAAATCCTTGTTCTGGTTGTGCTGACATGTGTTTTAGCAGGAATTTTATTCCTCTTTCAATTCCTCTGCTTTCTTCCTAATTCCTCCTCACAGGACATCGCACAACCTCAGTTCTCTCTGTATCTGTTCTCACATCATTGCAACCCCCTCAACCTTCCTTCAGTTGACATCCTTCCCCCTTCTCTGTCGGCCTCTACTGTCAAAACCATCTCTCCTTTTTTTGTTACGGTTAAAGTACCACCGTCTCAAGCCTGACCTCTTTTTAGATACCACAAAACCTGTCATAACCTTCCTTTAGAAACCTTCCCCTAAAGCAGCACGACCCAGCCTTTTCACGTCCTTGAAACCAGGTATCGCTCTGGGAACCTTTCTTGCAGACCTGTCCTTGCAGCTTGAAAGGAATTTTTTAATCATAAGGGTTACTGGATTGTCCTGTGCATGTGTTCTTGAGGAGGAATTAGGACTTTTAAAGCGGAAGGACCTGGGCAGATGGGTGGCTTGTTCTTGCCAGGCTGGTGGCCAGCAGAGCTGGGAGGAGAGGGTGGGCGAGTCACGGACGGCCATGGCCACGTGGGCAATGCGCAGAGCTCTTGGCCGTCCTGCAGACGAGTACGGGCAGGGCGTGGGGAAGGATGCTTGCTTTGAGGCTTCAAGGTGAGTCATGTTATGGTGAGGTCTGGAGGCAGACTCTTGCTAAAACACACTTAAAAGTCTGCAACAAAAGGCGTTGGAGGAGATGTGTGAGATGGGAGATGAAACAGAAATAGGAAACAGTTAGAAGAGCAGGGCAAGGAGAGCTCAGGACTGAGTAACCGATCAGGTTTTACGCTGGATATAAATTAACTGAGGTTGTATATCTTGGATCTAAACAGAGGGACTGAGAGGGAGACAGAGCCTGATGTGCCCATCTGAGATACCTCCACCGAGAGAATAATTTTAGGTGCCTGCATGGCACCTCAGAGGAGAGGAGCAAGTCTCATCTCTCACAGAGGAGAGAAGAAAGTGAGATTTAAATGACACCCCTGAAAAGCCCCTCTCCCTCTTGCTGATAGGAGAGTTAATGGATCAAGTTAGGAGAAATCTGGGCCACAATCTTGTTTGGTTCTTCAATGTGCATCAATTCCGGCGAAGTAATTTAAATTTAATTAGAGTAAGCTAAAGTGTGGTGTTCGGCCTACTTCATAATTCCTTGTTTAAGGTATTCACTCATGACAGATTGAAGCCAGCCTAACACCAGACCGATGGGCTGCGGGCTGAGGTTTGCTGGGACGCTGTAATCACGGATCATTTTTAGCCCCATGTGCATGAGGAGATGGACTGGCAATTGGTTAACGATGGCAAATGAGCATTCAGAATTAAGAACAGTTAAGGCTGAATTTGCTGTTCCGAAAGGCTGGTTGTTTTGCAGCACAAATTTAATTTTGCTTATGTGATCCTGATTTTCAGCTGCCCTGAGTTCTGGCAAACCAGCTGTGTTTAGTCCACCGCTAGCTGGTTTACGGAGGAATTATCATGTTAAGAGCAACATTTGTTTGTAGTGCTGGCAAGGCTTCCATTTGTGCTGTCTCCACACAGTAAATTTATGTTCTTTAGCACTAAGCAACTAAACACATGGGTTTTGAGTGGAATTTTTTTTCAATTGCAAAGCCTAAACAAACAAGTAAAGGATGAGAGAAAGTGATCCTGCTGAATGTCAGCGCTGCTTTCCCCTGTGCTTTGTAATGGGTAGAAGAGAAACTTGGATATAACTGATGATGAAAAATATTCAATGTTTGCATGTCCTTTTAATGCTTGGAAAGATTTTGAAGGAAATCCTCAGATTGTAATGTGTAAGATCAGTCTGCCATCTTAAAAGCTGATTATGTGTAAATTTGATTATAGAGAGGTCTTCTGAAGTATTCAGGCCCTATTTAAGGTAATGAAGTTTTGGTCCTTAATCTAATTTTGCCTTCCATCTGGAAGAAATTAAAAATCCAAGCAGTGCATCATTTTCATTCCATAAAAACGCCTCATACCTGCTTTTACTGCCCTTGCATGTGTCTTGGACGTGAAGGTATACAGCTGGGACAGGGGATGACCGAGCACTGGCTGCAAACGGAAAGGGAGAAGGCTTCCCCGCCGTGCTGACCCCAGGTCTCTGCCTTCCCCCACTGACTGGACAGGCTTACTGCTAAAGGGATCTGGTTTTTTCCTCTCCCCGTGTCAGTAGTGCTGTGTACACATTCCCTGGTGGTACTGCATTATGCAAGCATGTAATAAATTATAAGTCCTGCTCCGAAGAGCTTGCAATTAATAGTTGAGTAAAATGGGCTTGAGAGTGGTTATCACCTGCCGAGTTTAAGTGCTAAGGTTTTGAGTAGGGCTAACAATTTTTTTTTATTTTGTTAGGGAAACATATCCTTTATTGAAAAGGATATATTATCTCTGAAAAGAACCTTTTTTAGGTTTGGAATTAAAAAAAAAATCTAAGGCTGGAATCCAGAGTTCAGTGAATTTTTGACCATTTTAATACTACGTTTTATTCTAATCTAGTTTTGATGTGCCAACAGACATATATTCTTTCCTTTCTGGTGTCCAGGCCACAAGATTTGTCAGAAAGCTGTTGGAGAAACAGCTTTTATTTCTTGCTGCGCTAGCCCAAGCCATTCTGTCCCTCACCCCAGAAGGTTCATCTTCACTTACGGCAATTCTGCGCTGAGTTTCTGGTGCAGCTGTAAGACAATCCCTAGTGAATGCTGGCTGACTGCAGCCCACAGCACAGTGCTGGCTTACACTGGTGTCCCTGTATGCGATCTCCTCTCATTCATGCACTCTCGTTGTTGTAAAGCCTTCCTTTCTCTTCCTCCTAGCTGCCACAAGGCAATTTTGGGTTATTATCAGGGTGTTAGAGCAAAGAATCTTGTCTGTGTACCTGTTTCTTTTACAACAGATGGCCTACAGATACAAACGTTACTGCTGCTGCCTCTGAGTGATTTTTCTTTTCCCTTTCCCAGGTACAGTATAAAACAAATAAAAATGTTCTCCCGACTACGAGTAGCTGCCACTCCCTGTGCGATGGCATGTCGCAGCGCACACACGAAGGAAAAAGGCAAACCGCTGATGTTAAACCCACGAACAAACAAGGTTGGTAGCGTGTGATTATCAACTATCTTATCTTCATCCGGTAATGGTCCCGTGGACCTTGTTCCAGGGTTAAACCACCTCCAGGAGGTGTACTGGGCCACAGCCAAAAAAGGGTACAGAGGATGGCGGAATTGGTGATCCCTTCAAGTTTACCACATGGATGCAAGGAATGCCAGGAACACCTCCTGCTTCGGTCAGCCTGCGCTTTCCCTGGTTTGCTGCGGTTTACACAATCTATGCTGCTGCTTCCTTCTACCAGATGAAGAGTTGCTGGTTCTTGCTGATCACTGGCTTAGTTTTTTGGGCTGGCTGGATTGAAATAAAGCTTTTGCAGATAGAGTGTCTCATTTCATAGTTTGCAGAAGTTAATTCTGAATGTTAATTCCATGCATCGTGAGGAACTTCACCTAAGAAAGTAGCTTTTTTTTACCCTCCACAAAAAAAAATTTGCTATTTTTTCCCCTATTTTCCACCTTCCCATCCCCTCTATCTTTTTTTCCCCCCTCCAGATTAATAGTAGCTTTCAGAAATACTGAAACAATTAATGTAAACTTAAATTAGTAAGAAGTGAGAGTTTGCTATTTGATCGAAGGTGTCTAAAGTGGCCAAGGAAGGTGACAAATCCAGCTTGCCTCTGACAGGGTATTTCCTGAGCAATGGAGCTGTGGAAGCTGGACTTCCACAGTTTTGTCCTAACATTTTAATGCCTGGCTTTTCTTCTCTTCCTCATTCTCTGATTTATTTTTTTTCCCTTCCTGTAATGCCTTGTCTTTCCCCTTCACTGTAAATTTCCTTCCCTTCCTTTTCTGCCCATGGCCCTGGCTCCTTCTCTGCCCCTGTATTCTTAGCTCCTTCCCATGTCCCCTTTGCCTGGACACAAAGAAGCATGTGCTGCTATAAATTTGCCAGCTGGCAAGCCAAACAGATAGCCCCAAGCCTTTCTCTCAGCAGAAGGGCTAGGCTGTCTCCTTCCTCTGCACAGAAAAATATCTTTCTTTTTTTTTTTCCTCCCTTTTATTTTCTTTGTCCCTCTCTTTTTTGTCAGAATTACAAATTCGCCAGTGGGCTCAAAATATCTGGGGGGGATATCAAGCTAGGAACTGCAAACTGCATCTCCTTGTGCCGTGCCCATAACTACAGGGGAGAATTGCTCATGTTTCTTTTGGCAAAATTGATTCCTGAGTGTCCTGAAAGAAAGGAAGGAGCCACAATGTAGACCTGTAGCTGAGTTTCTTGCTGTTTCTTTCATAGTATAGCATCGTGTGAGATGCCTTGATGCCACTGAATGCAGGTTGCGTAGATAAGCTGTAGAAGTTAGAGACTGGCTGACTGCAAAAATGAAATGGGGATTGCTGTGTTGGGGAAGGAGAAAAGTATAGGTTGGTGTGATTTGCCAGGATCAGATTGTCTCAAGCTATAAACACTTTGACGTGCCAGTGGAAATTATTTCAAGCCATGTAAGCTTTTCCAAGTGCTGATTATGCAACACTGTTCAGAAACAAAAACAACAGGTCATTTCTCATTGTTTTTCTAGTGATAATTGTTTTTTTTTTTTAAGCCTGGAGCTCTCTAGTGGGCTGAGCACAATGCAGTATTTTTTCCGGGTTTTCTTGAGGAGAGGGAAGAGCAGAGAGCTGCTTATTAAAAGCAGTTGATTTTTTTAAAAGTGTTTTAATGTCTCCACTTGTGAGAGGAAAAAACTTTCCACATTTGTTCAGCTCTGTCGTTAAGGCCGACACGTGTTTGAATGGATCTGTGAGGTAGTTCAGTGATACTGCTTGGTGGTGGGGTGCAGTGTCTGTATAGAAATGTATTTTGGAAATTCAGCAGAGAAAGAAATGACTGAATTTGCAAAGTACTTGACCCTTTGCGCTTTCCTTGCCCACAGTGCCTGATGTGTGTTTGTATATCATATACATACAGGCACAAGATAAAGGGCTTTATCTCTTGCTGACAGCTTGTTGAGATTGTAATTTCGTGACTTGTGTTTTAGTTGCTTGTGTTTAATTTTTACAGTCCCTATCAACTCTACAGAACATTTGGTCTCCTTTAACATACGCGTGCCCCAAAATAAGAACGGCGGGATAGCAGCATCACTGACGAAAACCACTCCTTCCCCTTGTGCAAGTTAATCTGCTCCTGCTCTTTGCCATTGGAACAGGTTTTTCTCTTGCCATTTGTTTTTTTTTCTTGTCTTTCCCATCCTTACCTGTCTCCTGCAGCTGCATACTACACCTACTTCAGCTGGTTTAGGTTTTCGTGTTTGAAGGCCAGCTTTCAAGTGTTTATTGTCAGGGCGACTCAGAAAAGGTCATGAGCTATATCAGTAATGCCCTTGCTGTTGCAGCCAGACAATTACAGAACATACTGTAACTGCATTGCTGGCATCCGTGTGTATTTGCGGCCTTCCATGATGCTGGATTTCTGCTCTGTGACAGGGATTCAAATTACAGTTAATTGGCTTCAGGACCTTTTATTCTGTTGGAGATTCCTTCTGTGCCAGTGCAGCATTTTAAGCTTGTTGGGCGTTTAGAACAGTTAGGACAACCTCATTCATTTAGTACTGGCAGTTAAATTGTTATTTATCTTGTGGTAATGCTTCAGGCTCTCCCTCAAGGACCAGAACTTCTTCCAGCACAGAACGGACCATGCATGAGTAGGTGATCTCTGACTTTGGTGAGGTCCATTCCGCCATGTAGAGTGGGATCAGTATGCCTTTATCTTCACTCAGAATATGTGACTTATAACACAATTTGTATGTTTGCTTTCTGTGTAATAGCAGGAAATTTGTGACTCTGAATAATTTATGACACTTTCTGTATTTTAGTTGGTGATTTTTCTACCTTGTGGCATCAGTTCTTCTTGTTACTCTCTAAGTGCATGACTGTGTTTTGCCCATTTGGTTCCATTGCCCCTTTTTCTATTACTCTATTCCTCAATATTGTTTAGTTATTTCATTCTTTAATATCGTTCTCCTGTACTGACAGTGCCTCCCAAATTTTTAGTTTTGGCAAGTGTCTTCAGGACATTGCATTAAGCACACACACGCATGCATACATGTTTGTATGTGTGTGTATGCCTGGGCACATGTGTGTGGGAATACCTGGTAAATTTAAAAAAATAATTCACTGACAGTGTCACAAGTGGCAGTTTAATCCCAGACCGATTCCTGAGGAACTGCCCTAGCCCCTACCTTCCATGTGGGTGGTTCATCTTCTCATATACTGTATTTAGCTAGACCATTAATTACCGTTTCATTGTATTCATTCCCAGCTCTTTCTGCCCAATTTATTTTCATCTATGCCTTACTGAATGGAATCATAGAATCATAGAATGGTTTGGGTTGGAAGGGACCTTCAGAGGTCATCTAGTTCAGCCCCCCTGCAAGGAGCAGGGACATCTCCAGCCAGATCAGGTTGCTCAGAGCCCCGGCCAACCTGGCCTGGAATGTTTCCAGGGATGGGGCATCCACCACCTCTCTGGGCAACCTGGGACAGTGTTCTACAGAATACTTTGAGAAACTCTGATAAGATTACCTTTGTTTAAAGAACCAGTTCTCTTAACAAAGATGTTACATGACCTCACTGACTTCTGGCAAATAGCTGAACGGTGTGTTTCCAATTCAGAATAAAAACAAAAAAAACCCAACCCAAAGTTAAAGCTGGTTGGACAAAATAAATAAGGTAGGACAAGAAAAGGTGAAGAAAGATTGTATGGACTTTAAGATCCAAAAGCAGATGCTCCCTTTTCCCTTCCCCTACCCTTTCTCACCATGCTGGTTTTTGACAAGTTTGATTTCTTTTGTTTTAGTATTTTTTTTTAAGACTGTGTCAGTTGAGTTGAGCAGCCAGGGTGTAAAATACGCAATGCTCTTCTGCCTTTCTGGCAAAACCAGGATAAACAGCATGTGAGAGGTACTGCAAATGGTAGTTGTCATGTCGCTAAGAAATGCAGTCCTTGAAATACTACCAGCACTTCCTGATCACTTGTGAAGAAAGATCATAGAAGGCAGGAAACTGACAGAAACTGCTAGTTTCCGCGCACACACACACCAAGCCCAACAGTCCCGCCACAAGTCTTTTGTCCTGCCCAAGTGATTTGGAAATGAAGGGATTGCTGGATGGAGGTTGCATGGCTGTGCATCTGCAACTTTTATCATCTTCCTTGAGATCTGCATGCTTTTACAGGGAATTAAATGTGGAAAGATGGAACTGTTTAGTCTGTAACCAGCTTTTATCATCTGTCTGAGAAGGTGCTGTAAGTGCCAAAGGTGGGAGGTAGCATTGCACCTCATTTAGCTTAGATCAGCTATTCTGCTCAGGACTCGTGAACTGCTGGGGTGCTGGGTGGAGGATGGAAGGAAGCTGTTGTTTTTTAAACTTTTTAGTTTCTTTTTTTTTATTATAGGATAAGTGCCATTAAAGGAGAACAAAACCAGTGACATCTGCTGAGTTAGAAAAATAGCAATTTAATTAAGTATCTCTGAGGTGTTCAGTGATGCTATATGGTGTAGGTGCACCTTTTGGTCATCAAGCTCATGATTTGCGATCTGCAGCTTTACCATAAACCATTGGTGCTTGGAAACAAACCCCAGAGAGGCTGGCTCCTTTCTTGCTGGTTTGTGAAGGCTTTCTGTTTCTGACTTTTTCCCCTCTTCTGCAGCAGAATGCTTTTAGTTGAAGCTACGTCGTTAGTAAATGAGAGCTACTGCAGGTTAGCTAAGTCTGGTTCAGCAACCAGAGTGATTTACGTCTGGTTCCACACATACAGAGGTGGTACATCAACTGCTGGCATCTTTCCCTGCAGAGAGGTGTAAGGTCTTTAAAGGCTTAGTAGCCTGGGGAAGGTCTGGGGCATTTCACCATTCAGCAGGGAGGAGATTGCTGTGCTGTCCCAGCCGTGCCTTCCAGTATATATACTCTGCTGGTTTTGGAAGAATAAAGATAGGAAAGTGAGTTTAGAAAATGAAGGAGGAGAGGAAAAAAAAGGGAAATTTCCATGTTCTACACTATGCTCATAAACTCAGAGAAACTTTGAATCTGTGGTTGAGATAGCAAATACACCTTTGATTCATATGAGTGAGCTGTATTAATTTGCAGTGGAGACATGTTGTGCAATAGTGAACTTTGTGATTTAGAAAAAGGAAGCGGGGTGAAGACAAGCAGCCCACAATCCAATGTAAGATATACTTTATTTGAAAAAAGTTTATGATGCTGCTTCAAAGCCTGCAATATACTGCTGGATATGTTAGAACAGTGATTAGAAGTGACCTGAAAACCATTTGATTAAGTCTTCCGTGCGAAGCAGGCTAACTCATTTTCCAAACACCGGCATGTTTGGACGTAGTCTGCCTTTATGTCTTTATCAGAGACTTTGAATGGTTTTTTTGGGATCAACTACAAGTTTCCTATTTGTAAGCTTGCAAGACTTTGCAGGTGGAGAAGTAAGTATCCCAGCTAATACTCCTGTGCTTAGAAACCTCTCAGTGTTACTCAGTGGTGCTGTAAAAGTCACGCTTGCAGGGTTCAGGTCTCCCGGTCACCTTCCTGCAAAGCAGGCAACCAGAATTTTTGCATGCTGATATTTATAGCACCGCTCGCTTTGTGTAGTAGAGCCCAGCTGTTAGGGCTGCAGCAAGGTCCAAGTGCCAGCTAGTTTGTGGATTAAAGGCACAGTACATGGTGATTCAATGACGAGCTTGTCTTAACTAAAAAACTGTCAACACTTCATTGTACTTGCCTTTTTTTTTTTTTTTTTTACCACAGCAGTACGTTGGTTTTGTTGCAATGAATTTGTCCATGTGTATTAATTCATTTGTGGTGTTTGAAGTGTGCTGGGTTTTCTCCTAGATGCTCTCCCTGCTTTGCCTGTGCTGTCTTCGAAAGGACACCTGGTTTTTCTGAGCTGTAAAGAGGATTAAGGAAACTAATCCAAGTGAAAGTCAGTGGATAACACTCGGAGAAAGGACACCTAGTGCTGCGGGTCAAAGGAAACCAAAGAACGATCCCTTGTGACTTAAACCCAAGTCGTTCCAGTATGTAGTCGTTTAATCCCAGTGGAAAACCAGAGAGAATTTGGCCCTTGACTAGATTCTGGAACGTTAAGTACCTTTGAGAACATCAGTCCCGGTGCTGTGAATTGCTGAATGCCTCCTCTGTCACTGGCACCTGGTCGCTGGTTCTGTCAGACTGTCCTGGGGTTTATAAAACGAGGGAAGTGGCAAGGAAACGGGTAATACTGCAGCTCCTAGGCTAAGGAAAATCACCGTCCCGCGAGGTGCTTACGGGGAGCAAACCGCAATCGCGAATCCAAGCCAAGAGGCAGCTGATGGTCACGGGCAAAGATAATGGGAGTACAGCAAGTGTTGGGAGGGCTCTGGGTTTTTTATAGTGCCGCTCTGGGCTAAACTAGTTCTGTTCTAGTTGGAACGAGGATTAAGTTTCTGCATGGAGGCTGATGGCATTCAGGTTCCTGAGTCAGGCTTGGGCAAAAAGTAAAGCGTCTTTTAATGTGTTAAGATCTAATTGTCACGTAAATAAGCAGCTGGAAGTACTTAGTACCACTTAGAGAGTTCACTGTGTTTGGTGTTACTGTAACTCCAGACACTCTGAGAAACTAGGTTGTCTCTAGGCTGGAAAAAAATGTGAATAAACTGAATAAAGATGGGTAGCTGTTCTGCTTCGTAGTAACCTCAGGGCACGCTTGATGTTACTAAGGACCCAGGTAGTTTAAGGTCACTGGTTTCACTGTACAGGGAAGTTAGGGAAAAGCCGTGTCCCGGTGTCATGCTAATAATGGAACTCAGAAATTAGGTAGACTTTATTTTTTCAGGGACTGGAGAGTTTCTAAGATGTAGGTTTTTCTAGTGAGTGTTTCAGCTAGTTTAGAGAAAAATGTCAGTGTAGCCAGTACGGCACCACTGAGGGGGTTCTGGCCTTTGACATGCCTTAAACTGGTGACATTCGTGGCTTTACCGACCAGTGTTTATATATAATTTTCTGAAAAGAGACTACGCTGTTTTTTTTTTTTCTTCTTCGTATCTGGAATCTTTTGGCATCATTTTTGTTTTTGTAGTGCCTAAAGCAACAGTCAAAATATTACAGAAGTTTCCCAGCTGTACTCAGCTTCCTATCTTATATCGGTTGCTCTGCAAGTACAGTGTGTGTGCTGAGAAATGGTTGTTTTAGAACAGCAGAAACAGCTGATGGTAACAGATTTAGGGGCTAGGTAGGGAAAAGGAGAAGGTAAGTGATATGAGTTTGCGTGGTTTGCTTCCATGCAGCTTTGGAAGATGCATTTACGTTCCCAGAGCATCTTTCAGTATTTGTTGTGAAGTATGTAGAAGTGAAACTGAAGCAGATTCTTTGCACTGTAGGAAAAAAAGTATGGCATGCAGTGTGTATTCCTCGTGTTGGTTTTTTTTTTTCTTGTGATGGTGGTGCTTATAGGTTATGTTCTCAGCGGAAATTTTGGATTATACAAACTGGTTTTCAGAAAAAAATAGTCATGTGGGTAAAGTGACTGTTACACTCGGCAAAAGACCAGCAGCAAGGGTAAAAAGTTCAGGAATAAGCTGTCAGCTGAAATTCATTTACAGACGGTATTGGAAGAATACTTGAGAACAGCAAGTACATTAGGAAAGAAAAAAATGGTTTGCGAGTACTCACAAATAGTAGAAAAAGGTATAGCAGAAAAACTAAATTGAGTCTGGTATTTGATGTCAAATCTACATGGAGGATTGTCAGAAATTTGAGGCTTTGATCTGTTTTAGGGTTAAATACTTACACTTTTCTGCAATAAAGCATTTTGAAGTATTTTTTTTTGCAAAATACTGAAGCTTTTTTTTTTCTTTTCTTTCTTTTTTTTTTTTCTGTAAGTACTGTAGTTTGCTTTTTAACTCTTCAGTTATTTTATGACTTTAGAACATAGTGTGGATTTGCTACAGAAAAGCAGGTGGCCTGCTTAAATCAGTGTAGTCCAAACAGCTGATACTAAATGTGATTTAAATGAGCAAAGAGAAAAAAAATGTTAAGGTATTAATTATTTTAATTATGTTTTTTTTTCCTAAGGAGTTGTTATGTTGGTTCTAAACTCTTCGTGTGCTACATTACACTGAGTATAGACTCTAGAGATTTTTTTTTGTTAATGGACAAACTTTCTACGTATAGCTGTGAAAGTCTATTCAGACATAAGCAGAGGTGAAAAAATATGTATTCTAATCTCAATTTGCATCTTTTATTCTGAAGTGGGAAAATATTATTTTTTTCTCTTGTGATTTTTCTGATTGTAGGAGGAATTTGGAGTGTGATTACAAGGCATAAAAGAAACTTTAGAAAGCTTTTTTAAACTTTTTTTTTTTTAACTTGGGAGTAAGAAGCTGCTTCCAGCCTGGGGAAATTTGAGAGAATGTGCTCTTGTTTTTTAATCTGGCTGCTTTAGTAAACAAAGGAAGTGTTGTTTGTGAGCAGAACTGATGTTTCTTGTTTCCCTCTCTTTCAAAACGTTGCTACTAGCAGACCTTTCCCTTTCCAGTTCGGCTTTTGCTCACGTTGATGCACAGCCTTGGCACAGCAAAGGCTTTCCTGGGTTTTCAGCTCCTGCGTCCGCAAATATTGATTTAATCATTCACTGAACTGACCCAGTTGGATAAATTCAAATAAGGAAAATTTATCGTTGCTCTCTTGGAAGGGGCAGACTTACAGTGGGGTCAGTTGTTGTCGGAAGTGGGATCAGCACTTTGAGCCAGGTTGGCTGGGAACCTGGACTCAGATGGTCTGGTGTTTCGCGAAGTTACGCGGAGGAGTTAACTGCCCTGGGAAGCTTCCTGTCTGTCTGTCTGCACTAGCAGGGAGCTCACAGCTGGCTGTTACGTCTCTTACTGAATGTGATTCTTCAATAATTCAAGTTGGTGTTTAAATAACAATAAATGAAACTCTTAATCCACTTTGGAACAGGAAAGAATGGAAGTCACGGCATTTTTTTGTGGTTTGACTCTTCTGAAACTTAATTTGTTACAAATTAGGCCTTTTGGTGGTGCACCACTAGAGTTGAAAACAAGAGATAAGTTCTAGCCGTAAGTAAAAATGAAGGACTTGGGTTGAATTCTGATCTCAATAGAAGCGTTAGGGCAATTCACTCCCTTTGGAGTCTGGCTGGGTTACTGAAAGTGTGTAGAAAAAAAGCAGCAAATGGAGCAATTCGGGTAAACTTCTGTGGACTAAATGTTACTGTCTGTGATTGTTGGGACCAGATTGGGTGACCCACATGTTCCTGGTCAATCTTGTGTTCCTATGAAATAATTCAAGAAGCAGCTGTTCTTTTACTTTTAAACCTTAGCCTGTCTACAGTGGGATATCTTAGTTATTCTCCAGTTTCACAGAGGGAAATGAAATCTCAAATATCTCAGAGATGTGGAAAAGCTGTGGTCAAAAGGAATACCCGCAAAGGATGAGGAGAACCCCAGCAGAGGCAAATACATCCAAACCCTGCCTGCTGTGGCACCTGCCATGAGAAAAGGATGCAGTAGATAGTCAGAAATGGTAAAGAGAAATATATTATACATGAAATGCTGCTAATTATTTCTCACCTCTCTTGTTTTCAGGGTATGGCCTTTACATTACTTGAACGACAAATGCTGGGGTTGCAAGGACTTCTGCCTCCTAAAATAGAGACACAAGACATTCAAGCTTTACGCTTCCATAAGAATTTGGCAAAAATGACTGACCCCTTGGAAAAGTAAGGACTCTGCTGGCCTTGTTTTGTCATGCAAGTAAATGGAAGTTGCTGTAAAGTACTGCATGGGGATAACCAAACGACGTTTCTGTGCCTCCACTGGGTTATTTTCACTTTTGCACAGAAATCTGCTTTCACCAATTATGCATTCACCACATGACTAAATGAGGTTGGGGAGCTTTTTTCTTATATATCACAAGGTAACAAAAAAGAACGTGCACAAGTTACCCAGTAACAAAGCTGCAAACCTTGCTGTAATATGTATTTATGTAATATGTAAGATTTGGTTGGCAGGTTGTTAGAGCACAGAACTCGTAGAGGGGAGGAGGGTGCAGCTAGCGCATGCTAGAAAAGTATGAGAGAATGAAGGTAAATTGAGGGTTTGCTAATTAGATATGATATTCATAGACAGTAATTACTGCTAGAAAGGAATTACAGGGTTAGAATTTTGACTCTTATAATGTGTAATTTTTTAATATTAGTCTTTTTTTTTGTTTAACCCACTGGTTTGGTGAAAAAAAAAAGTGTGAAGGATTTTGATTTGGCTTCTTTAGAATGGTGTGTTTTTAGCATCCTAGTGCTGTTTTCATATAAGCCTATGTATATCTGAATGTGAAAATATGCAGTCTCCTAAAGGCAAGAGGAGTGCTGGAGGGGTTTGAGGCTTACTGGACCACATCAAAACTCTTTTGTCCTCATGAAAACCAAAATATGACTTCTAAATCCACATCATGTCACTTGCTGATCTGAAACACTCATGTCATCTGTACTGGCCAAGTGCCCAGCTGCTCTAGCCTAAGAGAAATCGCTAATTAATTTTGTTGGGTCAGCAAGAGTGAGTATGAATTGATACGGGGTGGGTTGGTAGGTAAATTTGCGAAAATGCAGGTTTCGTTTACACACCTAGGTAAGTCCTTCACAATGAACTTTTGGTTAGAAGTTAATTTGTTTTATGACTGTGTTAATGTTAGGATTAACGAGACCTTACTTTTTTTGGATGAAAAATGCTTTCACTGATAATTTTTTTTGTTTAATAGCAATGAGACTTCCAGCTGCATCCTGTAATAAATCTGTGGGTTATCTTTTATCACAATACATTAAGTCTATTAACTTGTTAGCATGCATGGTATGTCATATCCAGTATTTTTACTTCAGCTTTTTAGTACTGCTGCTCTCTCTTTTCCAACTTTGTTTAGTGCTCAAAGCCCAGCTTGAGTGGAAGCAGGAATTTCATGAAGAAATATGAAGCAAGTTTGTGTTTTGCTTTTACATTTTTCACACTGTTTTAAGTAAGCATAAATGTGAAACAATAAGAGTGTTTTTTTTTTTCTTTTTCTTCATTTCAGGTACATCTACATAATGGGAATCCAAGAGAGAAATGAAAAATTATTCTACAGGGTATTACAAGATGATATTGAGCGGTTAATGCCAATTGTGTACACACCAACAGTAGGCCTTGCCTGCTCCCAGTATGGACACATCTTCAGGAGACCAAAGTAAGAACAATAGATACATATATTGCTGCTGCTTTTATTATAATTTTCACTGTATACTTGTCTGAAATTTGGAAATGTTTTACTTCATTTTTGTTTGGATTCAGCTACACAAGAATTGCACCAATTCAGGGCAGTAAAAGTTCATTAAATAATATCTAAAGACCCAGTTTATACTGGAAAACAGAACATTTGAAAACAGAAGTGGTAACGTGTCATGTCAATACCACAAGTGCAGGGCTTCAGCCCCATTTCCAGCTCTTCCTAGATGCCATACAGCTCTTTAATTCTGAGGAGAGTGCTGTGGCTTTCTCCAGCTCTCAAAATGACATCTGTGAGTCTGGGGATCTGTATCAGGACAGAGCTGTATAATCCTCCTAGACGGGAGGAAAGTGTAGATTGAAAGGGATTTCTGGAGGTCATCTGGTCTCACCCTCTGTTCAGGAGGGGTAACTTCAGGTAGATTCATTTGATAGATTCCCCTGCACAGAGACAGAAACACGAGCACACGCACACCCGTGCAGCAGGTTTGCTGGAGGAAGCTCAGGCTAACTGTGGCTCTGGCAGAATCGAAGCTGTGGCCAACATGTTCCTGCTGGCGGTGAAGGGTCCCAGTGCTGGAGAGATTCTCAGGATGCTTTGCGGAGCAGCACAGCATGATGCCTTGGGCACAGGAGCGGAGGCCAGCGAGCTGTGTGTGAGAAGAGATGTTGGCAAAGCAGGAAGAGAGAGGCTTGACTTACAGGAGCTCAGCAGACCCCGTTGGGTGCAGATAGTCCCCGTATTAGAGCTGTGCTACTGGGAGTCCGCCTTCAGTTATTCTGACACAGTAAACAGGCTTGGCTGGGGTCTGGTTTGGGTTCAGCAGTGACTCCAGAACAACTGTTCAGGTTCTTAGCTCTGTGTTGAAGAAACCAGTTCAGACTGGCAGCCATTTCAGCTAATTTCCATGATAGCCTCACTGCAATTCAAAGTGTATTTCTGGAGCCCTCTCGCTTGAGGGCTTTAGCGCTGTGTGGAGGAAGGGCTCATCCTTCACTGCCATGAGCGCTCAGCTCTGTAGTGCAGCTGCTGTGATAAAGACAGTAAGAAACTCATGGTTTTGCTCCTGATCTGCGGTGGGGGATATGAAGGATGTACTCTTCTTTCTCACAAACTTCCTTTCCTCTTCCACATCTCTCTGTGTATTAGAGACCAGTCTAAAGACTGTCCTCCTTTAGAAGTTGTGCAAGAAACAGCAGCATGGACAGGAGCTGAGGAGTGCCCCGTTCTTTCCCAGAACCAGCACTTTCCAAGTGTTGGTACTTTATCTGTTACCACCTCTGCTAAGCCTTTAGTGCCCCCTTTCCTCCTAACAACAGAGGGCTTGCTCAGGCAGAAGAAATACAGACACTTCTCTTCACCTCTGCTCCTTTCTGCTCCTTTGCTTCCCATCCCACCTTCCTGCAGAGTCGCACTCAGCAATGGGAAGCACTGTTCTCCTCCTGCTCTTGGAGAAGACAGTATGCTCAGTCCCTGTCTTTCTCTTTCCTTTTTTTTTTCCTCCCCTCTCCTTGTGAACTGACATTCACTAAGGTAGAGCTAGGCTTAGGATCATCTTCCCTTCTCATGTCCTTACGGAGGAGCGTAGGTTGTGTCATGTCTGATGCTAACACCAGAGGTGTTTTACCCTAGAGGAGTATTAAAGGTGAATATTTGTAGTTGTATAAAATCCAGGTGATATCATGAAAAGTATTTTCTGTGTTCTTATCTTAGAGTGTCAAAGTAGCAATAGACTTGTGTATTAGAAATTGTCCTTTGAGTGGTTTATGTCAGTGATTGCAACTCTTTCAGTTTTAAGAAAATTGTACTGTTTGACTTGAGTTTTACAAAGCAAGGTGAAATTTGTAATTGCTACTTCTAAAATATTTCTGCTGTGTTTTTTTCTTCCAGAGGATTATTTATTTCTATCTCGGACAGAGGCCATATAAGGTCAATTGTGAACAACTGGCCAGAGAATGATGTTAAGGTAGCACCACTGTGTATTTTTTTTCCTAGTTGTTATTTAATCTCAATTCATCTTCTTAAGATTTGTAAGTATTTGATGGAATGCTAAGTAATGCATCCGTGGCTGTTCGACAATGATGGCAAAATGCAGATAGTGAAGAGAATATGTACCTTGAAGAGCACTGTTTTATCCTAAATATGAGGGTTATAGTTCGAATAAATAGTGATGATGGGAACTAGACTTGCCAAACTTTTTTTTTTAGTTCCTTGTTCCACCTTTTGGGGAGATATTTTGGGGTGTGTCAACTTACTGTGTTACATAGCAGTAGGAGAGGTGATATTGGCCTCAGATTAGGGTGCAGAAGTAGTAGTTGGGAGGCCCAAATTTTGCCGTTAAAACCTGTGTGACCCAGTTGGGTCATGAATCAGAAGGGGAGATAAGGTGAGTGACACTTACCTTAACTTTTTGGTGTCTGGATTTACAAGTGGAAATCATAAACCCAAGTTAGAAGCTGCAGTTCCATACAGTGGGTTGGATCCTTCCCACTTAGCTTTCAGGGATTTGGGCAGTGGATTTCAGCAAAGAAAAAGGAGCATAGCAGATTCTAACATTAAGCATTATTGCTTCAAGCAAAATATTCCTTGTAATCTATTCTTTGACTGTACAAACATACCTGAATTTTTGCTTGGAAAAAAAGCCACAATAGGTATCGCTCTGAAGTTTATAAATTTCAATAATCATATATAACTGCACCTGCTTTTGTTTTCAGGCTGTTGTCGTCACTGATGGCGAAAGAATATTGGGTCTTGGAGACCTCGGTGTGTATGGCATGGGAATTCCGGTAGGAAAACTGTGTTTGTATACAGCCTGTGCAGGAATACATCCAGATAAGTGCTTGCCTGTGTGCATTGACGTTGGAACTGATAATACAGTGAGTATGACAGAACTTTGCCTGCCATAAGCTATCCCTGTGAAAAGTATTTATTTAGGAGTATTTGGTACTATAAGCTAAGATTTTTATTTGAGCACCTTTATTGAGGATAAACCTAAACGTTTTATGTAAGGGTAAATTATTTGGAATTCACTATACAGTTACGTATCAGTGATTGAAAAATGCCAGTTAATTTCTCAGTGAAATGGTGTGTTTGGAAGTAATTTGAATGCTGGAACACTGTAAAACAGACAGTCAGGTTGACCTGACCGTAAGAAGCTGAAAATGTGAATCAGATTTATTAAAGCAGTTTATTGTTCGTGGTATTGATTTGTTGCATTTTAAAAGCAGACAGCACCAACCTCAAGTGCCAGCTGAAATTACGGAACATTGATATAGACTGGAGGCAGTTACAGTGGCTATATTAATGCAGTATCTTTAGTGTGAAATGTGTTACTGTGAACTCTGGGAAGTGTATATTAAGGAAGTGATTCATCCAGCTGCTATCTCTGATTTATTCTTTTTCAGACACTCCTGAAAGATCCATTTTATATGGGCCTGTACCAAAAAAGGGATCGCTCACAGGTCTACGATGACCTAATTGATGAATTTATGGAAGCCATTACAGACAGGTATGAGACTGAATATTCTGCACGGAAATATGGCCAAAACTGATGGCAAAAAAAAACTCCATAACACGCTGTCCTTGAAACAGTCATTTAAGGAATAAGAATAAGACTAGAAGTCAAGAGACATGGCTGTATTTCTGATTCCGTAATGATTTTTCTCTGTGACCTGGAACATGCTGCTTGTAGTTGTCTGTTAAATACGCACAGAACGGAGATGGAACTGTTTTAAGCAGTGAAAGGCCTGAGGACATCTTGTTTCCAAAGATAATTGATTACATGCAGGATTTCTTTTAGAAGGATTGTATTTCGTTATGTGCCCTGTGATAGGAATATTTGCCATGTTCTGTAGGTATGGCCAGAACACCCTTATCCAGTTTGAAGACTTTGGAAACCACAATGCTTTTCGCTTTTTAAGAAAATACAGAGAGAAATATTGCACCTTCAATGACGATATTCAAGGTATAGCCTTTGTTTATATTCCTTAATATATATGCAAAAAAACCTTGCCTAAACCCATAATCTGCCATGTCGATCTGTTCAGCTCACCTTCTATTTGTACTGCTTTTACAGGGACAGCTTCAGTGGCCTTGGCAGGACTGCTGGCAGCACAGAAGGCCACTGGTAAGCCACTTGCAGAGCAGAAAGTGCTGTTCCTTGGAGCAGGAGAGGTGAGTTCTCTTAAGGGCCCTAGAGCAATGAGAGATTTAACTGTGTATTTTCTGGTTCTGTAGGACTTGTGGAGATTCACTGAGTTCTCTGAGTTCCGTCGCAGAACATTTTAGATAAGACCAGTTGAAATACATTAGCAGAAGGGACTGCTTGCGTAAAGATGACTATCTGAAAGGTGTTTAACATTTGCAAGGACTTAAATTTTTCACTTTCTTACACAGACTTGAAAAAAGCATCAGAGACTTGTTTGTAGTTGAAGGGGAATTTACCATAAAATTATGATTTAGTAAGGAGGGGAGAAAGAACATCTTGTTCATTTTTATAGCGTTGGAGAGAAGTGCACAGTGGTTTTCTTAGCAAGTCAAATCAGTGTCTGTTTGCAGCAGACTCTAGTTATTTACTGGGGCAGCAGTGTCAGGACCAGCACCATGCTGCTTGGTATATCAACAAAATTGCTTCCATGGTGCTGACAAAATAACTTAATTAGCTGAAAATTTCTCCAGCTGGGGAAGGTCCTAATTGCAGTAATTGGTTGATGTTGTGTTGTTGCCTGAGCACTGAGCCCTGCTCTGTACTTCTCCCTACCTTATTTCTCCTGCCAGGCTTACCCCCTACCTTATTTCTCCTGCCAGGCTTAGCAGCATGTGCAGTGAGCCAAGAGAAGGGATGTGGTGGGCAGCACTGCCAGCATCCGCTTTCTGCCCTCTGTCTGTCTGCACTGTTGATGCAGGCAGACATCTGTCTGTCTAGGCAAACATTGCTTGCGTTTCGAAGCTGACTTAAAAATTATTTTTGTGGGGATCTTGAACGGGGTGGTTTTTGTGATGACAGACCTCTTTTGTGACTTGTTAAAAACTGAAGTACTTTTATCCACAAGGCTGCCCTGGGCATTGCAAACCTCATTGTGATGGCGATGATGGAAAGCGGTGTTTCTGCTGAGGAAGCCTACAAGAGAATATGGATGTTTGACAAATATGGTTTACTGGTTCAGGTAGGGGTGCATCATGCCTTGAAATATGACAATACAGATGGCCAGTGCTTTCCATGTTCTCCTCACAAAAAAAAAAAAATCAACTTTTTCTCTATAGGGCCGAGAACAAAAGGTCGATTCCAATCAAGAACCGTTTACGCATCAGGCTCCAGAGCAGATACCAACGACATTTGTAGAGGCAGTGAACGTGCTTCGGCCTTCAGCTATCATTGGTAAGTAAGGTTATTTTTGTTTCTGTGTTCCCATAATTTGGTTATTTGCTGCATTTAATTTGCTAACATGGCTCCAAGGAAGTTGGTGACAGTGATCTGTATTTCTGCTGGTGTAAATAAGATGAAAATATGAGATCAGTTTTCTGCTTGAAAATGTACTGAGCTGCAGATTGTCTCTCAGTACATCCTCCATTGCAGCTCTGGTGCTCCTTCTGCATCTTGTGTCTCTGTTAGGTGCTTCCTCTAGTCCTTGTCCAGCTGGTGCTGGACCTTTCTTAGAAAACTCGGAGCATGTTCTCAGGCACTGCATGGCCACAGTGAACTGAAACTGTAATGAAGGGCACTAAGAGTCAGGAAGACAAAAATATGTGTGTCTTTTTCCCAGACACATTTGCAGCAGGAGCAGCCAGTGAGAGAGCAGAGGTCAAATGGGATTACAGGTATTTCCTGGTACAATGCTGCAATTTCCTTTCCATATGATTTATTTGGAAAATAGAAGTTTTTTGGCTGGGTAGCTATCCTGAAGTTTGTAGCTGGGGTACAAATGTACACCTTTTTAATGTATTTGTACCCGTGTGTCTGGGTGTGGTCAGAAATAGCAGTATCAAGGAAACGTGCATTGCACAGTTGACACCCAGCTAGGATGAATCATCTGTGGAGAGCCTGGAGTTCCTGCTTGCTTATCCAGGGCGGTGATAAGTGTTCTTTACATAGATCAATACAAAAAAAAAAATCATGTAAAATAGGCTTTTGGAGCACATCAATTAGATGTTCCTGTGAAAACAAGAATTTTAAGCAGCTGCTAACAGAGCAGTGCCTGGTTTCCATCTCCTGCTGTTAGAAAAGCCTGCGACGCTTTGCTCTGTGTAGGAGGCTTCAGGGGTGACATGAACTTAATCCACAGTCCCTGTCATCTGCCCTGAGGCAGCCAAGTATTGATTCTATTTTTATGTATCTCCAGGAGTTGCAGGAGCTGGGCGGCTCTTCTCTCAGGATGTGATCAAAGCAATGGCCTCTATCAATGAGCGACCCGTAATATTTGCACTGAGTAACCCTACAGTGAAAGCTGAATGCACAGCAGAGGAAGCATATACGCTAACAGAGGTATGTAATGTTTGAAACTTAGTGATAGAACTCTTCACTGACTGTGAGAATGCAAGAACTCAGATTATTGTATTGTTCTTTGGATTTATTGCTCTAATAGTACAGATCTTTCTTGTTTTCTGGCAAAACTAAATGGAGATGATTTGAAAAGAAGTCTTGATTTTTTAAAATAATGACGTTTTGCAAAGCTTAAAGTAGCCTAAATCTTGTTACTGCTTTTTAAAAGAAGGAGCACTAGGTACTGTTTCATAGCTGTGATCAATTAACTGTTTCCCACCATGCTTTTAAATTATTTTGTTTTTTAAAGCAACATCTTGTGGTAACATCATGATAGAGACTAGGTGCAGCCTTTAAAATGTGATAGTTGAGTAAAATCCTTAAAGCAAGTAATGTCCTTGCATCAATCTGGGAATTCTGCTTTGCTTTCAGCCATGTCCTCGTGTCTGCAGGTCAGAACGCGTATCATTGACGGCCACGGTGGTGGCCCTCTGTCCTCCCGTTCCCCTCTCACAACGCCTGTCTCTCGTACACTGGCACCACCAAAGGTTGAAATGAGTGAACCAAGAATAAACACACCTCGTCCTGCACCGTTACCTCAAAGCCATGACGCTGTGGGGTGCTTGGGGAGGGGTTGAGGTGGGGGTTTTGGAGTGAGGTTTTTTTAATAACACTGTCGCCAGCACATCCAGACCTTGATTTTGCCTTTAATGAAGCAAGTCTTTTATCCTTCTGCACAACTTTTTGTATAAAACTAATCATCTTTGAAGAGAGCCTGAGGGGAAGGTGGTGGGGCAAGGGAGCATCAGGCAGAGCGTGAGCTTTAACACTTTGAGCTGGCTGGTAATGCCTTGCCTTTATGTTGTGGACTCAGCTCGCTGCCACCTCTCCCCTGTCCACAGGGCCTGCCTGTGGACTTCAGGGGAGGAGCTTGTGCAAAGATGTCTTTTATTTTCTTACTTTTTTTAAAAAAAATATCTGTTCTAAGTGAAGTGACTCATATATGGCAATGAGGAGGTGGAGCTCTTTCCTTGTTTCTGGATGCAGAACAATGAACGCCTTCCTTCCACTGTTAGTGTGGCTTGGTTTCCAGCATTACAACCTCAGCAGTGTTCGCTTCACGGGGTAGAACTCCATCGTCTCCAGTTGGCATCCAGATTCTCTTCCGTGTTACTGGGCCTGTCAGCTCAGAGGGGACAGGAAGGATGGGGAGAGGCTCCTCAGCAGGGCCTGTTGTGACAGGACAAGGGGTGATGGCTTCAAAATAGAGGGAGGTAGATTCAGATCAGATATTGGGAAAAAATTTTTTACACTGAGGGTGGTGTCACACTGTCCCAGGTTGCCCAGAGAGGCGGTGGATGCCCCATCCCTGGAGACGTTCAAGGCCAGGTTGGCCGGGGCTGTGAGCAACCTGATCTGGTTGGAGATGTCCCTGCTCCTGGCAGGGGGTTGGACTGGATAGGCTTTGAAGGTCCCTTCCCACCCAAACCACCCTGGGATTCTGTGATCCTATGACTCTTGCTACAGAGTTTTGCAGGTCCTGAGTGAGTCTTAGGCAGGAATAATATCCTCTGGACAAAATCTAGAGCTTAGCTTTTAATAGTAAATGAGAACACTTTTAAATTAAGATAATTTAATATCTTTCAGGTAGCTTGCATTAGCCAGGATAGTGAGTTGGACAGTGTTCCAGTATATAAAATTAAATTCCAATATCTTGGATAGAAAGTAAACAAGAGCTAGTTATACAGCCAGGCTTTAGCTGGCATAAATAAATGTAACAACTACAGGCATCTCTGATGGCTGCAGGAGGCCAGCAACACTGTCAGAGGGAGACCCAGCCTAACTTTTGCTTGCACTTCTTATAGAGTGTCAGCAGAGCAACAGATGTTTTAAGGGAGGAGGCTCACTTGTTCCCCACGGCTGTGTGTTGAGTCCCAAGGAGCTGGACCTCAGGGTAGCTGTTGCTATCAGACGCAGAAGCAAGACAGTGCTGGTTAGATTCAGGTGTCGTAACATGTCTCCAGTGAAGGAGCTGTGTGAGCGTAGTGCTATTTTAAAGGTTTGTGCTAAATGGAGAGAGCATCTTTCATTTTCTCCTGTATTGGATCCATATGTCCTTTTAGTCATTATTTTCCGTAAGTTACAATTTATAGACATGGGTTATTTGGACATTTAAATATTACTGGTCAGTAAATGAACAGGTGTAATTTTGTTCCAGTCCTCATTAATAAATTTAGTAAAGTATCTGACTTTTTAGACTTTTCTCCATATCTAATGTTTGTTTTCATAACGCTCTTCAGTTCTCTGAAACGTACTTGGCTTACCTATAGTTTCCCCTTCAAAATGTATAATACTTTTTCCTTTCAAGATACAGCAATTACCTAGAAAACCCTCTCTGACTTTAGTTACTTTGTCGCTTAACTCACAAAGTTTGTCGTGCAATCAAAGGAACAGAGCTGTCAGCCCCATGCGTCCCCTGGCCTCGGGAACAGACTGATCCTGGCTGGTGTGAAATCTGAGGCTAGACTAGGATGAGGATATCATCACTAACCTTTTATTCCTTGTTCTTTTCCCACTAGGTGGCACCTGTAAAAGCCTGAGGATGCTTTAGTACCTCTGCCACTGCCTACTGCGTGGGCTTTTCTTGTGTTTTAATTTTCATTGTCCTTTGGTTCTGTCCTTGAATGTGTCTGTATGTTTTGTTCCCTACACAAGGTTATTGTCATGGGTATGCCCTAGCATTCAAACGCAGTTCCTGAGTCTTCAGCTTCTTTGGTAATTTGTTCTCAAATGTCGTGGTCCTGGGGAGCTTTAAATACTTCAAAGTAATGTTATTAAATCTGTTACTCAAAAGAAAGTCAAGATTTTTCACTTATAGGGGTTTTACTGCTTGAGGAAAGGCTCATTCATCTGGAGGGTATATTTCACACTCCAAACTCTGGATTTGTTTTAATATTTTTTGCTGATTAAAATCCTTTTCAAAGAAAGGATAAGCAAACTGCATTATTGACTCCTCAGAGCACTCGGCGATAGAAATGTGGTACAGCAGTCCCTCCATTCACCCTCCTCGCCATCAGTAACCAAGTGACCCTTTCTTACTGTACTTCTACTCCAGTCTCCTTTTGGAAGTGAGCGCTGTTCAGCTGTCTTTGTACAGTCCCTGTGGTGGTGGGTCCTGGCTGGGGGCCATGGTTCCTGATACACGGTTATGATTCTAATAATGGGTAACACACGAGTGCTTTATTTTGTGTGTGAGTAGTTCCTCTCAGTCTTTGCTGTCTTAAAGAACAGTGGATGATAAAACAAATGGATTGCTTCCGTTCCTTAGAAAGCTGCGTAATTCAATGTGTGTGCTTTCCTCTTTTGCTTTCCAGATGTTTGCTGTAAAAACGTTGCATGTTCTGCAGCTGCAGAAACAGGCAGATGCTTACTGATTCTTGTCTCCCTTCCAGGTTCTGCTGGGAAGGGCGGGTTTAGTTCTCGTCCTTCTGGGATTATAGGAATTGAGTCAGCAAGGGATTTAAGTATGTGCTTGTATCCAGTTGCACTCAGTAAGGCCTTCTGCATTTGGCTGTGTGCTCCCGTACCTTCCTCGTTCGTAGATCCAACTGGGAGCTGTACGACTCTGGTGTCCCTGTATTTCATGACGACTGCATTGCTCCATGGTGTCGGCTCTTTAGAAGTTGCCTGACTGTGATTATTCCGCTGTTTAACAGGGCCGTTGCTTATTTGCCAGTGGCAGTCCCTTCGAGCTGGTGACTCTGAAAGATGGAAGAACTTTCAAACCAGGTCAAGGAAACAATGCTTACATTTTTCCAGGTAATAAATAAAATCGTCTTCTTTTAATCTTTAAGACTAGGCTATTAACACCGCTCCTTGGGTTCCCTTGCTACATTAGGCACAGTTAGTGAGGCAGCAGGAAGAGGTGTTACCAGCATTTGAGGCTGAGAACTCCATCAGAAAATGAATGAAAGAAAATCAGTTAAGGATGGATATTAGGCGTGTGCAGCTACATGTGTGGTATGCACACTGTGAGCTCACCCAACTGGTTATTTCTAAGAAAACACACGGGTGTTATTAAAGGCTTTGAAAGCTGCTGTATTATGGGTTCTTCTGCTTGTTTTGGGGGGGGAGGAGAAAATAATTGTCAATATGCTCCTCTTGAAGTTAGGTCTGCGCAAGTGAGGGTACAAAAGAAGCACTAGGAATATTTCCCTGCCTTCCCCTTTTCTCTCTTTCCTCCCTGAGCTGCTAAGCTCCAACTCCTTGTCAAAAGCCACACATTATGGTAAATGACTAGCACGTATGGTAATAGTTTCACAAATGTGTGTGGAAAGCAATGGGAATATTTTTTAAAATAACATTCTAGATGACTCGCAGCTTCTTGGCAGCAGGCTGCATATTTTAAAATGATGTGACTCTAATGGGCAATAATTTTATTGTAGGTGTGGCTCTCGCCGTGATCCTCAGCAGTGTTCGACATATTAGTGATAAGGTTTTCCTAGAGGCTGCTAAGGTAAGGGTGGAAGCAGAACAGGCTGTGGCTTCTGACGGTGGATGGGCAATTTCCCAAATCTTGCTGAAACTCCCTGGTTTCCTGTTTGGTTTCTGTTGGTTTTATCTCTCGCCAATGGAAAAGAAATGGATTTTGATCAAACAAAATTGTGAGAAGTATGAGCTTCCATTGCAATTTCAATTTTTTTTCACCCAGGAACCAGGCACCCAAATAGGAAATCTGTCTATGTGTAAATTGCCTTCCAGCCTCTTAGGCCTGGCAGCAGGCCTGCCTCTTCTTCCCGCCCCGCTCTGCGTGCCACAGGTGATGGTGTGGTTGGGGATGCACGTGGCCCCCCAGGCTCCCACCCTCTCCAGCCTTTCCACTCTGGAGCAGAAGTGCCTACCCCATGGGAGTAGCCGGTGAAGCAACTGGCCAAACACATGGGCAGTCCTGCAGACATGTTGCACGCTTAGAACTTCCGTGGTTATGGGTAGTTCACCCTTCGAAAAAAAATAGGGTCTTATTTTGCTGAATGCTTACAAGCAGAACTTGCCGATATGGGCTCAGATCGCAGAGTTGATCTCTGAGAAATTTGAGATTTTGAGACTGCCTTATTCTAGTGCTTTGGGAACACTCTAGTAGTAAGAGCTTGGCAATTTGTTTCTCTCAGGTGTTTTAGCATGTTGTTGGTCCCCTTTGGGATGCAGTACATAGAACTTGTTTGTTTTCTGACTCAGGCGTTGGCAGAACAGTTGACCGATGAAGAACTTGCGCAAGGAAGACTTTATCCTCCGCTGTCTAATATCAGGGAAGTTTCTATTTATATTGCTGTCAAGGTGAGTATGAAGCATAAAAGTGGACTGTACTAAAAGTGTTTCATGTGGACATTAACTTGCTGAATTGCACATGACCCCTGAACACTAGGTGCTTGGGCACAAAATACCCTGTTCTTTGTGCCTTTAATAAGAGGCACTTATAAAAATCTTGAGCTTGTTGGATGCTTCAGTTTGGCAGTGGTGATGGGCCGAAATTATGCTCCTTCGATTTCTGAAATTAAATTTTCAGATCCCTGAAGGTAAGGCACTTGGGAATTGTAAAAAGGCTTTGGGGTTTGTCTTTATCCTAAACATACTGCAGGGGAAGCGTGGGAGTTATGTGAATGTAGTAAAAGGAACAAACTGCATGGTGGTTTAACTTTCCAGGTTATGGAATTTTTGTACGCAAACAACATGGCTTTCCATTACCCTGAGCCTGCAGACAAGAACCGCTACATTCGATCAAAGGTTTGGACATACGAGTACGAATCCTTCATGCCAGATGTGTATGACTGGCCTGAATCTAAGGTTCACTGATGCATCAGAAGATCGCACTCCTCAGGCAGTATCTTCTACTCTGCAGGGATCCCTTTTTCAGACCAATTTAAATCATGATCTTTGAGTCTTGTAATTTATTCTTGCTCATTTTGTTGTCTTTTTTTTTTTCCCTTCCACCCTGTTTTTCACTTGATAAAGATTTCTCCACACTCTCCCAAGCACCTGATAAACTATACAGATGATGGCATCCATCACAGGAATCAGAGAGCTCTCCAAAATTAATTTAAATAATGTCATTGCATTTCTAGCTTAGAGCCAGCACCACACTAAAGAATTCCATAAATGAAGTTTTAGCTACGTGCGTTTGATGATGAACTGTAGCTCTCTCATCACTGCTCATTTCCAGAATGATTTATTTCTGCTTTTAATAATCAGTCTTCTAATTGTCTTGGTCTTGTCACACTGCATTATCTGTGACATCACCAGAGAGCATTTGTCCAAAAAAAAGAGGTGGCTTAAGACAAATCTGACCGTCTTAACAGGCTTTCTCTTGTCTGGTGTTCAAAGATGCCCGTGTCCAGACTTTCTTGTGGCATTGGCTGCTGTGTTTCTTTGAATGTGCTTTAAGGAGCAGCGTAGTGTGCAGCAGTGTTTGTATTTTGTGTTTTCCTCGTTGTGTGAAATCTGTTATCGGGAAAAATGTGATCTAGTTAAAATTATCCTTGGAAAGCCTGAAGATAATATTAATCACTTGATAGCTTTTAAAAGCAAAGCTAGGCTGTTGCATAATAAATTGTATCATGTAAAGGCAGGATCCGTTCTAATCTACGGAAATCCTTCAGAGATTTATACAAGGAGATTTCCTGCAGTGCACTCCAAGGTGATGTACCAGAGGATTTTTGTTTCCTTTGTTAATTTTTTTCAAGGTTCTGTTTCTTCTGAGCTACACTGGTTTCTCCCTTGCATACCCTTCTTCTCACAAAAAGACTTGTGTGTGGTGTTTTCGTGACATCGCTGACTCAGAAACTCCTCAGTGGACTCACTGGCCACTTTGAACAAACCCCTCGCGTGCAGTCGAGGAAGCTGAAACAGAAGGTGTTACAGGCAGCTATTGACACGCACATTTACAGAGGATTGAACACTTCTTGTAGTCTCGGTCCAGTATATTCAGCTTAGTTTGAACACAGGACTCGAAAGACCTAATGCTTAGAAGCTCTAAGTTGATCTAGATCAGGAACTAGATGATCTCTAAGGCCCCTTCTAACCCAAACCATTCTGTGGTTCTACAATCACTTCATCTTCCTCACTCTGTTTACAGGTTTAATTTGTCAGGGATTTTGTGTGAAAACAAAAATTGCGAGTTGAATTTTTCCTTGCAATGAGTAGTACTGCACATTTGATACAGATACCACAATGTGCATTCCTTTTTGTTCTGCTCATATCAGGTTTGAGTTATTTTGTATTAGCAGGCAAGGACACACGGCGATAGTTACAGTCCGTGACTTCTCTAAATCTGGTCTGTGTAACAAGAACAATGGTATATCAGGAACAGAAGCTGTTCCACAGCTTGCTGCATCAAGACAAAAAAAAAAGGAGAACAATAAACAGATAGATGTTCAAGTGCTATACTGGCAAACTTGAATCCAAAGAGATAAGGAAAGCTTGCTCAAGATTTAGCCAAGGCAAGCGCCTCTCTCATATCCTCATTTGTATTGGAAAATGCAGAATAGGTCCAGAATGGAACAGGGAAAATAGTTTCCGTACCCCCTTGGACATGGTGTCTGGCACTTACTGCCTAGCATCTGATTTTAAAATTATGGTCATGTATTAGATAAAAAGAACGGTACCCTTTGGGAAGGCTTTACCTAAGTGAGGAAAGAAGACTGATTATATAAATACAGAAAATAGTGATGTGGGGAAAAGATGGCGTAATCAAACTGTGGCGAAGTGCGGTTTGGTGGGGTTCGAAACGCTGCGTTGCCAGGTTGGGTGACATAGGCGATTTGCGGCTTGTATATGTAAGTAGGTGTACAAAAAAGACCAACACACAGATATCATGTTTTTACAAAGAATGCTTTTTTTCATCTATTTTTGCTATGCCTGGTTTTTATTGTATTTAAATTTGTGATCTGAGAAATAATTTATTTAGTGTACAAATTATTTTTACCTTCTGAAAATCCAACTCTAGCTGAAGCCTGTCACAGTGTGTCAGTGGAGTTCTGCATCATTGGATTCACGTATATTGGGAACGCACGCTTCCTCACTTCTGCCGACATACTAATTAGGCAGATGAGTAACTATAATATCCCATGCACTGATCTTGTGTCCCGGCTGACAGTGATCACAGAGGCAGGGCAGTCGGTCCGTAAATACAACTCTCTCTTACACAATAAAGATCTGCATCCATCTATTCAGTCTGATTTTTTTTTTTTTTTTTTCCAGGCAAGAAGTGCAGTCAGTCATGGCTCACGATCAGTGGGCACTGATAGTACGCAGGAAAACCTAGCGCTGGGGAAAATAGCATTACCTGCGCACAGCAGGAGTCTTGCTCTGGGCAAGAGTGGTTTTGGTTCCCAGAGGGAGCTCCTGTGAAGGAAATGCATGATGGCCGCTGTCAAGCGGAGGGAAGATGCCTGTTTTGTGAAGTGCAGTCCTTTCCCTTCCTGACACAGGCTCCCTGCTGCCTGTCAGCTGATGCTGAGAGGGATTGTTCAGAACGGGCCGGCAGTGGGATTTTTGCAAGTACAGATATTCCTGAATAGTTTTTCTGGAAATCCCACTGCACAGATGAGGAAAAAACAATCTTTTAAATGATCCAGAGGCTTCAGTCACAATACAACCCTGATGGGGCTGCAGGTGGGTCGGAGCTCTAGAGGGAGAAGGCCTGACTGTGTGTCTCTAACCTGTCCCAGACAGAGCAGCTAAGTGGTACCAGTTAGGTGCCATCTATGCATATGCACCTGTGGACTTTGTTAAATCAGGTTCTGTGGATCAGCGATGGCTTGCAATATGGACACGGCGTAATTTTACCTTTAATATATAGCCACTGTTTTCAGTTAGCAACAGGTAACGTGTCAGCTCACAAAGTTTTAAGTGCATTTTACTCTCCCTTTCATCTTCATTTTAATTTTTTTTTTTTATAAAATATACAGATTCATTTTTGGTTTTGTGTATTCTTCAGATCTAATTAGTCTTTGAATTAATTACAACTGCTGATCTTGCCGCTTAGTAAAGAACCACACTGTCCTTTTTTGTATTCTCCTTAACCTGATTTTTTTTTCTATTTGCTGGCTTATTCAGAAGCATTTACTGATCTTTATCTACACAGAAAATTCCCTTACACAGTTAAGCTTATACTGTTCTTTAAAAAAAATGTTACCTAAAGGATGACGAGTGTTCTAGCCACACAGCTCTGATGACTTTTGCCCACCGAATGGTATTGGAGTCTTTCTGTCTTCTGTGAGGATACTATTGGGGATATATGGAACGCTTCGGAGAGGATCAGAAACTCCCACTGAGGTCAGTAGCTCAGTCTTTTCCAGGACTGGTCCAAGACTTGCTTCCTTAAAATCAGCATGAGCAGGGCTCAGCCAGCCTCTTGGCAGTAATGTATAGAATCGTTTAGGGGAGGAGAAGAAAGGTAGCTAAGGGAGCGCAGCCTGTCTTCTATGAAATATGTGTGTTCTTGCTCAAAGATGTTACAAAAGTTCGTTCCTGAAGCATACGCCCATGTGCCAAAAATTGATATATAGAGGAAGATTATTAAAATGTTGTGTATGATAGATTTTTAAAACCCAAATGTGACTCCTGGCATAAATTCTTGGTTATGTGTATGAACACTGATGTTTCATGATGTTGTGTTTGTTTTCCAAGCCTAAAAATGAAGCGACACTTGCAGATCGGTGTTTAACAGGTTTCCTGTGTCTTCATACTGTTTTGCAGGAGGGAGTAAGTAGCCCTTTGTCACACTCCTCCGGTAGTAACTGTAAAGATAAATGATATGCCTTTTAGTTTTTCATTAGCAGCCCTATTTAGTGAGTGCTCCTGTAGGAGAGTGGGGATAACTATTGTACAGCTACAACTGTGAATTTTAGTTCAGCTGACTCTGGCCTAAGTAAATCAAAGTTGTTGTCTTTCATTTGCTCCGGGTCTTCTTGACTTCAGAGGTGCAGATTTGAGCACCTCTGTCATTCGGATAAAGGTATCTACGAGGCTCCTGGATCGGACTGTGAGAACAGTACAGTTTGGACTCCTGTCTCAGCTATCAGTGCTGTTTCCGAGTTTAAGAAAACCACTGTTATTTTTGGACTCTTTTTAAGATGATGCATACTGCTATCCTATTTCTTCACAGCTGTACAGAATAGGCAAGGGACTGGTGTTACACTGAATACTGGAGCAAGGAGAAAATCTAGAGTAAAGCTCTAATTGCACCCATGTGACAGCTGAATTTGAGCGATGTAATTCAGTTGCGGCTGATGAAGAGACATCTAATTCTGTATGAATCTACCTTGACCTACCTACCTACTCCCAAATACACGTTAACCATGGTCTCAGAAAGCCTGCAGATGTTCTGGGTGAACTGCGAGGAAAATTCATCGCGCTTTAGACCTCTGCTTCCTGCCGTCGCTTCCTGAACCGCAGCACTCGGTGAGGACGCAGCTTACTCGTGCCTTCTCTGGAGGAACGTGTGCTAACACCTAGATGGTAAATGCGGAGATACGGTACCTGGTGGCACGGTGCTCCATGGCTGCAGCTCATGTAAAAGGCACTCTCGCAACAGATGTTTTGCTTGCGGTGCAGGAACGCTACGGTGTGTGTGTATATTCCACTGGACTGAACTGAACTCTCCGAGCACCTTTGACTTTGACTTACCCATCCTTTAAGGAGTTCCTTTCTAATGAAAACGGAAATAAGAATACTTTCAGGGCTAGATGGCCAGTTTGTCAAGAAATAAAATGTCAAAATAATTTACATTGGTTTCTATCTTAAACATACCTACCTTACAGAAATAAAAGTTTGGGGGTGTTTGTGAGAGCAGTTGTAGCCTCATCCATCTGGGGCTGACTTCACCTGGGACGGCTGTTGTTCAGCTGAAACTAAAATTGTATTTAAATGTGAACTGGTTGGGGATTTTTTTTCCTGCTTTATAATGTTGTAACTCTATTGAATAATGTGTGTTCTGGTCTTCTATTTTCTTAGTAAAATGCATTCCCTTTGCCTAAACTACATTTGATTTTGTTTTTTTTCTGAAACAATAACACTCGATCTACACAGACTTGGTAAGGAATTGCCTCAATCACCGACATTATTTACCTTTTTTTCCTTTTGTCCCTTGCAAATGATCGGCAAACAAATCAGCCTGCAGGTAAAGGAATTAAAATTTTAGCTCAAAACTGGTTTTGTAGAACACCTGGCCTGACAGCCCGGATGAAGAGGTCCTTTGTGAGGGCACGGAGGGACCTACATCCCTCTTTTAACAAAAAAAAAAAAACAAAACCAAACGAGTTTGACGGCAGCTCCCGGTCCCGGCGGGGCCCGCCCCGCGCCGCCGCCCGCCCTTTTCCCGCCCCGCAGCGCCGCGCGGGGAGGCGGGCCCGGGCCCGCGGGAGGAGGTAGGCCCGGGCGGCGGGCCTGGGCCCTGCGCTTTTCCTAACCGAGCCCCTGCGTCCCCGGGAGCATCTCCCCTCGGCCTTACCCCCGCCGCGGGCCCGGGGTTGGGGGCGGGGCGGGGGGGTGGTGGAGGCGGCGGGGCCGGGCCCGGCGGGGCGGTGAGTGCGGGTGGCCGGGCGGGCGGGAGGGGTTGGAGCCGACCTGGCTGGCCCTCAGGGACACAGATCCACGGCCGAGGCCGGGTCAGCTGATAAGTTGTTCCATCTGCTTTTACACCGAGACAAAAGAGGCAAAATATTTGTTTCTGCCTTTTCGGGGTGTGATGGACCTTTATCACCCTCCCCCCGCCCCCCAAGGTCAGATAATTACTTGTGGCACCCCGGTGTGCTTGGCAGGACCCCGCTAGCACACTGGGGAAAGGACTGCCCTCCTTTGGAGTGCCTCTAAACGCAACTAAACCTGAAAAGAAATGGTATTTCTTTCACTTGAAAGGTATCTGAAGCTGTTGAGGCACCTGGAGTTTGAAATGAGATGGAAGTACATCTGAGGTAGGAACTAAGTCTAGGAAGACCAAGGCTGGAGAAGGCACACCCTGCAAGGCCAGACCACCTCAAAGAGTCGTGCAGGTGGAGGTTCCGCTCCTAACCTGGCTTTTGGAAGGTTGTCCTGCTCCTGAGGACCCGCCAGGCTCCTTGTCTGGACAGGACAGCGGATGCATAAACCACAGGGTATGGCTGCTGATTGTATAGATCCTCAACCACAACAGGTGTCCTGTGAACTAGCACAGCCTTCGGGCTACATAAAAGATCTGGTAGTGTTTAATTCTTCACTTTAGACTGATGAGGAGTGAAAGAGGGGTCTTTTTCAAGGATGCCGTTAGAAAGGTAAAGTAAATGAGGTCGCTCCTGCCTCTTGCGGTCTCTGAAGTTGTTTTGAGGGGAGTGAATCTTTCCCCTCTGCCGTGCTGCACTACCCACTCCTGACATCCCGTAACGGCATTTAAATGTCAGCAGTGGCTGTTTGGTGGTAGTCATTCTGAAAAGGCTTTTAGAGGAAAGCGCATGTAGAAAAATTCAAAGTTTAAATAAGATGAAGAAGAAAGAAATAACTCTGGGTTTAAAGATTAGAGCATTTCCAACCGGATAGGGCTATTTCCATAGGTAACGAACAAGGTCTTAGATTTGGGCTGCGCGTTCACAACCTTCTGTTGATCTAAAAAGGACATCTGCTGCTTGTAAATATTGTGTTGTCTGAGAGTCAGGTCCTGCTCCAGGGAGGTTTTATTTTTATTTTTTGGAGGGAACGGGAATTTGATCCTCGTGCTGAAGTACACAGAATGCCTTCATTTAAAGTAAAAATGTGTCTTTCCCAGCATAAATACATACGTTTAGCGGCTCAAAATCTCTCTTTCAGGTGGCGTACCAACATAATTAAGATGTCGATGGATATAACTTTCCTCGGCACAGGCTCAGCGTATCCCTCTCCAACAAGAGGAGCATCGGCATTAGTGCTTCGCAGGGAAGGAGAGTGCTGGCTCTTTGACTGCGGGGAGGGAACTCAAACACAATTCATGAAGAGCCATCTCAAAGCAGGTTTGTGCTGTTGAAAGGTATTGTGATGAGGGAAGGGGAAAAGTTTCCTGAGATCTAAACAAAACTCTTTGTCCTCGTGCTCGTGGTATTTGAATACACGCTAAACATGCATGAGCATCTGAAGGTGCTGCGTATGGGTTGCAGTTGCTGAACCTGCTGTGCAGTAAGCCTTGATTACCCTTTGGTAAAGAATTGTGTTCGAGAACCAGACTCTCCTGAGTTAATTTATTGGGCTTTGTAATTTCAAACGTGGACCACAGACCAGCTTTAAACTGGCACAGTTTAAACTGCTGCGAGTCTTCCTGTCCACAGATATTGGACAGACTTGCCTTCAGTTGCTACAGCAGCCAGAGCAGACTTCTGACTCTCGAGTTACAAAGATGGAATTCTCAGTTATAAACAGAAAAGCAACCTCCTCCTCCCCCAAAATCTGAAGCTATCAGAGGGTTTAATGACCAAGTGAATAGACTACTTTTTACTAAATTTACTGAGTTTTACTAGATTGTTCTTAAAACAAAGAGATTCTGTCCCTCCTGTTGCTCGGTCCTAACAGGTGCTGGAGAAAATGCCTTGCCATGAGGAAGTGGAAGCTCAGCTAGCAGAGGAGACTGAGTACACGTGTCTGTAGTGAGAGAAAATTCTGGGCTTTTTTAATCGAGGAAGGGCAGTGCGCAGTGCCTGAGAGCTGGAGTGAGACAAACTCGGACACAAAACAAAGCCCAAATCTTTAAGTGCAGTCTTTCACCTGTTCAAAACAAACTGGTCAGGAACGGTGGGTTCTTGCCTTTAAAAAAACCTTGAAATCAAAACTGAATGCTTTTGTTGTTTAAATTAAGGTCACTTCATGTGCTGAATTAAAAACTAGGAACATGACAGATTCCACTTCGTGTTTCTCATTAAGCTGTAGTTTCCATGCAGTGTATGAAAGCACAACCACTTTCCAGCACTTCTTTGCGTTTTAATGTGGCAGATGTCACCGCTTGATTCTGCTTCATGCTTGTAGCACGTTTTGCTTAGAAGCAACTGAAACTTCTGTCTTGGCAGTCTTTTCCTGAGAAATCCTTGGGGGGAAACTTTATCGCTACTGTGGAAAAAAAACCCACGTTGTGGTTTGGGATTTATTTCTTATACATTGGTTTTATTTTAATTTCTCTCCTTATTTGCTACCTCTTGACAAAAAGTGATCATTTTTGGCTTGCTACAGTGTTCATTTATTTCCCTGTCTTTTCCTGGTTTGTTTTTCTTTTCCTGTTATTCTAATCCGTAGGCAGAATTACCAAGATTTTCATAACTCATCTTCACGGTGACCACTTTTTTGGACTTCCTGGCCTGCTGTGTACGCTTAGCCTCCAAAGCAGCCCTGACCCAAACAAACCAGCTGTTGATATTTATGGACCATTAGGACTGCGAAACTTCATATGGAGGAGCATGGAGCTCTCCCACTCACAACTTCTCTTTCCCTACGCTGTTCATGAACTGGTACCGACACGGGACCAGTGCCCTGCAGAAGAATTCCGAGAGTTTTCTTTCTTGGACAGAGATGAGGTCTCTCCCCAGGGAACACAAGGAAGAATACTCCACTTGGATCCAGTAGAAAACTCCTACTTGCTGGTTGAGGATGAGCAGCTGGTTCTGAAAGCGTTTCGCCTATTTCACCGCATTCCTTCCTTTGGCTTTGTGGTAGAAGAGAAGCCCCGTGCCGGTAAACTCAATGTACAGAAACTGAAAGACCTTGGTAACTACTTTGACTTATTTTTCCTCTTTTTATTTTTTTAAATGCCTAAATGCATGTGTTCAAGCTGTCCAGTTTTCAGCAAATGGAACAAAATCGGGTTCACAGGTAGCTGCAATCTTTTTGATGACCGCCTTTCTAGGGATTCTAGCTGCTGTCTCTCTCTCTGATCCATTTGAATTCAATTTTCCGTTTTTTCTTAAAGACATTTTAATACTTCGTACCCACGCAGCAGTCTGAATTGGTGTGTAATGCTAGCCCAATGAGTATTGCAGACTATTCTCAAACTGAGAAGAGCAAACAAGTTCGGATGTTACGGTTTAAAAAGCATAACGCGGCTCTCAGAGAAACGTATGGACAGTTTATTTGCATGACTTTATTGACTTTAATATGCAGAATGTAGCTTTTCTTCAAACACACTTCCTGCTGACATTACAGACTCTTTATTTGTATGAAGGATGTGAAATATCAATTGCTATTTATATTGAGGTTGTATTTTTTTTTCAGTGAGACAGTTCTCTCTATATAGTGTATCTTTTCTTAAGTGATCATAATCCTTAGGGACTTTTTTACCTTTATTTACCAGGAGTTCAGCCAGGTCCTTTATATGGGAAACTGAAGAATGGGACCGCAATTGTTCTAGAAAATGGAGCAACGATTTCTCCGTCAGACGTCTTGGAAGACCCTATCCCTGGAAGAAAAATTTGCATTTTGGGGGATTGCTCAGGGGTGGTTGGAGATGCGGCCACGAAGCTTTGCTGTGAGGCAGATATACTGATACACGAAGCCACTTTAGATGATACCCAAGAGGAAAAGGCCAGAGAGCATGGTCACAGCACTCCAAAAATGGCATCGGATTTTGCAAAATTGTGTAAAGTTAAGAAACTGGTTTTGACTCACTTCAGTCAGCGGTATAAACCGGCTGCTCAGAGAGGTGAGGGAGATACGGACGTCACCGAACTGAAGAGACAGGCAGAGGCAGTGTTAGATGGTCAAGAAGTAACACTGGCTGAGGATTTTATGACAATAGAAATTCCAATGAAAAAGCAAAAATAGTAGTGTTAACAAGCTCTGTATGAAGACGTGAAGGAGGATGGTGTTGGATAGCACTTAAAAATAACGGTAGAGTTTCTGATACACAAATTTTCTCTTCTGTGTCACATTGCAAACTGGAGAGAGTACCAGCTGCAGTTAGTGTTGCTTTTGTAAAGCCAGAACAAAAAAGGACACCCAGACATCTGGAACTTAGAATAAGTTCCTAAGTGATGGTTTCCTACACTTCGCTTCCCCAGAAACCGAACGTGTAGCGTGACGCAAGCCTTCCGAGCCCGGGGGTTTTTCTTGGACCGGAGCAGAGCACTGAATCATTTGTCTCAATACAGCCCTCGAGAAGGTTTGTGCTCTGCACTAGAATTTAAGATCTCTTGCCTGTTTGAATAGCATCTATTTCAAACCTGCATACAGCATTTTGGCATCGTTACGCAATTTCTATGTAAGAGGACTATTACACTGAAACTAATAAAGTATTTATAACTCTGCCAAGTGTTTATGATTAGGGATGTTGCTGCGCTCAAATCGAGGAGATCTTAAAGTTCTCCTTTTGCATGTGAAGTTTTCTTATAAATAAATATAGCTTGGTCTTCCTGTCAGCAATGAATCGCTCTTCACAACGTGATTCATTTGAAGTTCTGAAGCGTGAGTGCTAAGTTTGCATACCTGTTCCCCGCATTAGAAAAGTTTTGGAGGTACGCTCGGGAAGTCGTCAGGCAGATGACAAGTGTTCTTTCCTAAAGTGTTCCTCCAGAGTGCATTTTCAAAGGCAAATTTTCCTGATGAGAGCGTATTTGTGTTTGTAGAAATACTCCAACGGGAGGAACTTGAGCCAGTCTGTTTCTGCAATGACGTTATTATTTCAGTTAAGGCACATGTACACCAACTTTTATCTCCTTTTCTTCCCACCTCAAAACAAGCTAGAAGTTGGAGTGTCCCAAATTTTAACTCGATTTTCTCATCAAAAGTAAAATCAGTGTTTTTGAAAAATCTGCCCTAAATATGTTCCCCGTAGCAGGGCTTCCTGAAAGCTGAAACACTTCCTCGCTTTCTAATAAACACTGAAAATTCTGGCAGGTTTAAGTACAGCTGCTAGAGTTTGTGCTTGTACTTTTGTTGAGTTGGAATTGAAAAATTCCTATTTCTAAGCCATTCACAGTTTTGATACGAAGTTTAGGGAACAACTTCAAGGCTTTGTGGAAATTCACTGGATACCACCTGCAAATGACAAAATCAAAGGCTGGAAGTAATAAGAAGGGACAACCCAGAATCCTACGCAACCTGAAATGTGCGCACCCACCGCTGCAGCTCATCTCCCCACGGTGGGATCATGCCGCTCCAGAACCGGGTTATCCGTCCCAGCGGTAAATGCATTTTTGCATTCGTGTGGTTAGTTAATTGCTGTGAATTCAGGAATATCTTCAGTTCCCATTCAAATTAGAGAGGGTGTGGGCAGATGGGCGAGATGAATCGATGGCGCAGGCTCTCGGCGCGGAGGGAGCATCGCTCCTCCGTGCCCCTGACTAACCAACCGCTTGGTTCTTGCTAGCCTGCAAGAAAACAGCCTCTGGGCTGATTTTTGGCCGCGTTACCAAGTGAAGCTGTTCTGTTGTGTGACTTATACAAGGGCTGAACAAAGAAGTGCTTGGCCAGAAATGGGGAGCTGCTTGGGACCCGCCTTTTTGGCAGCAGTGAGCTGATAACACTGGCTCAACCCTACCACATAGCTACATCCTACCTGTGTTTTAGGATCTAAATCCTAAATAAGAACGGGTCGATTTGGATAAAGAACAGCAAGGGGAAGCGTTACCGAATCAAAGCGGCAGGCCAGGTCCTCTCCAGGCATTAGATCTGGGGATTTTGTTCCGTGGAGTTGATGTGTTAGTGCATTTTTAATGGAAGTTTATTCTGTAGGGACCATCGAGGATGGAAACGCTTGTTTCGTCTAAGCTGAGAAGAAAAGCTGCGAGTTGCCTAGTCGGTACTGAAGGCCAGATTAATTACAGAGCTGTCATTTTAAAAAAGAGTTTCCTTTTGGTATGTTGGTGAAAGAGGGCAGGTTCAGTGCTGGAGCTAGGTGAAATTCCTATCTTTTCAGTTTAATATGTTTTAGTATTTGTAAGCGTTACAGTTGTCCCCTTCATAGCAGACCCATGTGTCTTCGCTTGCCGTGGTCTGCTCCTCTCTAGGTCTGGATACGAAATTACGTCATAAATCTGACTGCCAGTGAGACCTGAGTTAAATTAGTGGGAACATGTGCGCCAGTAAGGACAGAGAAATTTGGACCATAAATTGTCTGTTTTCTCAGTGAGTTTATCTTGCCATTAACCGTTTGTTAGTTACCAGAGAACAAAATTCCTTTGCATTAAAATATATTTGCCTGAGAGTATCTTGGCTGACAGCAGGTAAAGGACTCTGGTCTCGTCAGGACCGGGAGGGTGTTTTAACAAGCTCTGGGTATGTAAATGAAGACTTTTTTCTTTTTTTTTTTTTTTTAGCTTTGAACAACTTATTTTAAAAATTCTTCTGCTTTCCTGGCAGAGTTCCTCTAAATCTGGTTCCTTTTTTAGCTGGTACCAGCGGAGGGACTCGATAAACTGCGAAAGAAGTTTTTTATGTTATGGGAAAGAGGAGGAAGGAGGAAATAAGATGTGAAGAGTTTTGTAACAGCGGCGATGTTCCTGTGTTTTACGTGTAGCTGCTAACTGAATGGATGAGCACTGCTTGAAGGGGGAGAGGGAAGGAGATTTTCCTTCTTCTGAGATCTGCATGAGCTTGCAAAAAGGTTGAGGAGTAGGTTACCTACATGCTCTCAGCATGGTGCAGGCTGTGTGGAGGATGGAGAGCCCGAGATGGAGGCTGGGCTCTGAATCCCGCTGGGATCCTTGATGCTAGAGGAGGTTCCGCCACTCCCCGCGGTGCGACTCTTCATCTGTGTAGGAAAAACATAATATTCATTTGGGAGCATTTTTTATTTTTTTTTTTTTAAAACAGACTTTTAAAATAATTTGCACTTACTGAATTACGTTCATTTATAAGGAAAAGGATATTAATTATTTACCTCGGATGGTTTCACTCTAGAAATCAAATTTCTGGCCGGGTGGTAGGACTGATCCAGGTCTCATGAAAATCGGTGGCTTGGCACGAAGTCACTAGAACAACTTAATGCATTTTTTATTAATAATAAAAACATATTGATCGGGATCTTGAGGTAGAACAAGTTGCAGAAATTCGAGCAAAGTAACATTTTGGGGAGGGAGACAGGGATGGATGCTAAACCACAACATGTTACATTGATCCTGCTAGTACCAGTATTTGATATTTGAAAAATGGTTTGAATTCAAAGGAGCTTAGGTGGCTGGGAAAAGCACTGTTTCGTTGGACGTGGTATCTCTGCAGCCTTTCAAAATCACCTTAATGGCCTACAAAGGTCCTTGCTACGACTAATTATTGCTGGAGCTGTTTGGGTTTGGATAACTATGAGGTGGTCACCCCAGTCCCTTTACAGCTCCAGGACAGCCCTTTCCTTGAGTGCTGGATGCTGCGGGAATTGCCGCGCGTCCCCAACAGCCGTGGAGGCTCGTGGACACCATGCCGAGCTTGGAGCACCAGAGACCAACCGTGGCACCGGCTCAGCAGCGGGCACAACCCCAAATTCCACGTTTTGCCATCCAGTTGAGTAGGACATCGTGACGATTGATTTCTGAACCTCGGAACAGAGATGCGTATAAACACAGAGGGTTACCACAACGCGCACAGTACTTTTAAGATAATTCCGATCCTGTCAGATTTAATACACGCTATCGAAGTGAGTTACTCACGCTGCCCCGTAACCCAGCTACAGTGTCATCGCTGGGGATTTCCTTGTTGAATTTGCAGCGTCTTCGCACCTGCTTGTGAAATAAGGTGCAAGATTGCACTGAATTTCCCAATACCCCTTCACCTCCGCTCTTAAAAACCAAAATTTCTGCCTCTAAAGATGGCTGCCTGTTGAAGAGGTGTTGGTAACAGCAGTTTGCTGCATCCCAATGCGATGTGGTGCATGGAATGCCTTGCAAGTAAACTAGGGCTACTGCCAGCAGAAGGAGATTTAATATATTATATTTAGACTTATTATTTGCCATTATACAGCCAACGGGGAATCCCAAAATTCACATTTTGCAGCTTTCATCCCCATATTTGAGCACACCATCTCCCGTGATAAGGGGCTGCAGCTGGTTCTGCAAGCCCAAGAGGCGAGAGACTGTCCTTACAAATTGCAAATTATTTACCGACTTGTTGTTTTTTAAATGCTCTGTGTTGGAGAGGGAGGGTAAGTGCTGCTGCGTAACCTGCCGGCACAGAGGCTGGCGTAGGCGGCCTCTGAGGACATGGATTTGCGGCGCCGTGCTCCCTGAGTCCTGCAGGAGGGCTCTCGTCTCCCACCCGTCGCGCTTCAAAAACCTCCAGAAATAGATAATTTGCAACGCACTCAGCAAATCCTTCTGTGAAGAGGCCTCAATTACACCTACCCAGGAAAAGACGACAAATACCGCATCATTTTACATCACTTTTCATCCTTAAGTTCTTCCTAAGGATGGGGAAGTGACTATACATGACTTAGTCACGTGAGCAAGACATTTCAGTATGGCACTGGAACAATTTCTATAAATTTCCACCGTTCTTGGTTCTTCATATGAGAGGAGCTGCGGTAGCACACCAGCCCCTGCCCAAACACCCCGCTTGGTGTTTTGCTGTGGGTACAGTATTTTGTGCACCTTTTCCCTTCTACTTTATATTTCAGTGGTGGCCCAGCACCACAAAGCTGGAAAGATGTAACCTGATGGTTTTTTTAAAAAATTAATCTTTTCCTTTTCTGCAGGATTCCTTCGGAGAGCTTGCTTTTGCTGGATGAGGTGACGAGGAATGGGAAAAGCAGTTGCATTTGCGGCCCGGTGCATTTGTGGGGGTTGGATTTGTGGGGCTCTGCACTTCGGGGGGTTGCGTTTGCAGTGCTGTGAGGTTTTTGGGGTTGCATTTGCAGGCCTTGCAGCTTCTGGGGGTTGCAATTGTGGGGTTTTGCAATTGTGGGGGTTGCATTTGCAGGGCTTTGCACTGGTGGGGGTTGTGTTGCTGCGGCCATACATTTATGGGGGGTTCAGTTGCAGGGCTCTGCACTTTCGGAGGCTGCATTTGCGGGTTTACTGGGGTTGCATTTGCAGGGCCTTCAACTTCTGGGGGTTGCATTTGTGGGGTTTTACAGTTACGGGGGTTGCATTTACCTGTAAAATGTGTAAATCTGCATTTATGAGGACTGCATTTTCGTGTTTTTGCACTTACAGGGGGTGCGTTTGCGGAGCCGCGCACGCGTTGAGGGTGCATTTTTGGAGCTGTACCTTTTTGGGGCCGTGCTGGCGGTCCCAGGAGCACTGCCCGCCGCGCCGCCGCCGGACGCCAACCGCAAAAATAAACCCCGAACGCGCCCGCCCGCCTCGCTCTCCGGCTGCCGGCCGCCCCACAACCGCGGGGCGGCGGGCGCGCAGGCGCAGTAGCGGCCGGGCGGCGGCGGCGCGGAGGCGCTCGGCTGTAGCCGCGGCAGCGGCGGCGGCGGCGGGGGGGGTGGTGGTGGTGTTACCCGGATGTCGCGCATGCGCGGGGGCGGCTGGACGTGTCGGCGGCGGCCGCGGAGTGCGAGCGGCCGGAGCCGCGGCAACAACAACAACAACAACAACAGCAACAAGAAGGCGGCGGCGGCCGGCACCGGGCGGCCGGGTCCCCCCCTCCCCTATCCCGCGGGCCTGTGAGCTCCGCCCCGCCAGCCCGGCCGGGCCGCAGCCCGGGGAGGGGAGGGCGGGGGGGCGGAGGCCTGGCCCGCTCCGCCGCACCGGGGCCGGCTGAGGCGAGGGGCAGGCTCCCCGCCCTCCCCCCCCCGCCACACTCCGCCCGCCGCCGCCGCCGCCACCCCTCACCACAGCCGCAGGCCGCGCCCGGAGAGCAGCCGCTCCGCCGCCGCCCGCGGCCCAGGTAACATCCGCTCTCGGCTCCCGCCCGCCCGCCGAGGCCGCCCGCAGCGCGAACCCCTCCCCCGCCCCCCCAATCCTGCCCCCTTCCCCGCCGCCTATGGGCCCCGGCGGGTCCCCGTCGGCTTTCGCTGCGGGGAGCCGGGGCACCCCCCTCCCTTACCCCCTCCCCGGGAGCTTCTCGGCCCCACCGCGCCGGGTTCCCCTCCCCGGCTCCTTCCCCGCTTTCCCTGAGCGAGAAGAAAACCCAAACCTGATCCCTCCTCACGCCCCCAAACTTTTAGTAGTATTATTTTTTAAAAATCTTAGTGCCCTCTCGTACAGGCCGTCCTGTCCTCAGTTAAACTTTCCACTGGTGCAGACTGCTCTCTTCGTGCTGTGTCCTGCACGCTGGAAAATGCCCTAGATGGTTTTATTTGAGCTGCTTCGCGTTTAGTTCTCCAAAATCTGCCATCTTCTTTGCACTAACAGAGAACCGTGCTTTTAGCTGATTTTCAGGTACCACAGGCCTGCTCGGCGCAAGGGGTGTTAATTCAAGACTATTCCTTCTTTACTGCTTTTCCCTCCCATCCCCGTTTCTGGGGGTGTGGGTTTTTGGGGGGAGGTTTGTGACTTGCTGCATAGTTCTGTCGTACAGGTTTTTTGCCGCGGAAGGCGGGTTAATTCCTGGGGTAACCTAGCTGTGGGTTAGATGTGTTATTACGTAGAGCCCAGATTGTCCTACTGCAAACCAAGCCTTGTCAAACACATACGGCCCGAGTAGGATCGCGGTGTCTTTTACCACCGCTTCCCAAGTTGTCCTGGTTAAGAATGGTGTTCCACTGTCAGCAGGCAAGAGTGATTTCAGGCTCAGCTGTCATCTTTTACATTGTGAGACTCTTGTTACTTCGTGCAGTAGCGCAGGTAATTCCGTGCGAGGTCGTTAAAATAGCTATACTGCCCTGTAAAACTAAACGTGTTTTCACGCTCCCAACGTCATGATAAGTAGGCAACTTGTCCTTCTGGCCCTCTTCTTCTTATCTCAGCCAGATTGCTCCTGGAAGGAGTTTCTTCTCGCTTTGCATTCATGAACCTCTTTTGATTTGCTTATTGCATAAGCATGCGTGTTTAATATTGATACAGAATCTTTATTTCAAAGAGCTGGAGCCTAAAGAGAAGCAAAGTGTCTCGAGCTGATTAGAATTCCCTTTTTTAGTAGATAGCTCTTTACATAATGCACTCAAGTGCAGCGAACACAATAGGGATGTGAGTTTTGCGCGGTATCAACAGATTGAGTGGAGAACAAAGGTGCTGAGGGCAGATCGGTGGATCCTGGTGAGGAGCAGCCTTCGCCGTGCTGTTGTTAAGGTCCTGCTGGAATTTTAGGACTCTGTTTTCCTATGTTGTTAACCTTGTGAAAAACTGTCCTTTTGGTTGGGGCTGGAATTTTCCATGCTTGCTTTGCCTAGAGGTGATTTTTTTTTTTAATTTTAATTTTTTTTTTTAGCTCGGACAAATGCAGAGAACATTATCCCTGTGCAGATTACAACAAAGAACAGATGTTATCTAATACACCTATTGCTAGGGTATCAAAACGTTATGTATAAGTGAAAAATCACACCGCTTCTGCCTGAGCAAGGTTTGACTCTTCCTTTTATTGCTTGGCGTAGCCACAATTGTTTCCTCTGTTGGTGAGGTTTTGACAAATTACTGTTTGTCCTTGTTGAAGGAAGCCTTCTGCAAGAAGATGGGTCTTGCAGAACTCCTTCCTCTCTGAGGAAGAGTTCTGTTCAGGTTCGCTCTGGTGTTCTACGGCAAGGGCTTCCACCGCTTGCCCCTTTCTGAGCGTGGTCTGTCCTGCCATTCCCAGGTTTTCATCCCCTTCTTACCCCCGGGTGCTGGGATGAGGAGGGAATGGCCTCTTGTTCGGTGGGATAGACAGACACCAAGGGTGCCCTGTCGGAGGTCAGGGTGGTGCGAGGTGCTGTTGGATCCGTGTGGTGGAAATAGATCCAGCTGCAGTAGGGCAGTGTAACGTACAGTGGTCTTCCTTCTCTGACCATACAGAAGCCTGTATTGAAAAGAGGAGTTTTTTTTCAGCTGTATGCTTTCTCAAAAAGAAAAAGTAGAGAGAAGGAAAGGGAACCAAAATGAAAACACAACTTTCTAGGATTTAAAACCTGTGCATATGTAGCTACATCAGCATAGCAGCGCTACCTTTTTCATCGTCTCCAGTCCCCCCCCGCCGCTTTCAGGGGCAAGGTAAGGGTTAGGATGGGATTTTTACTGTTGTGTTAGTTTCTTGAACAAGGTGAAAAAACCTAGAACCTTGTGCAGCACAGATGTTTGCTCCGTTCGCAGGATCAGTCTGTTGCATTTCTAAAGTGCTTTTGAAAGCAGTTGGAGTGCGCAGGTGGAAGCTGAGAGGAGTGAAGACGCTGAGGGCTGCACTTGGGCAGCTACGTCTGATCGGTTTCTTCCACAGAGAAATGGCTGCTCATACTTTTTAACCTTAGATTTATGTTAAGATGAAAGAGTTGCCACTCAGCGTTGCCTTAAAAGTCTTCTCCGGCACCTTTCATGCTGTCATGTGTCTTAAATTTTTGTAGCTCCTGACAGTGAGATGAGCAGAATTGATACTGATGATTCAGATACCCGCACAAAACCGTATTCTGGGGAATGTTAGCTCTTACTGTGCAGAGCAGCGCGAGTGTGCTACCTTCTCCGTGCTCTTTCTCACGCTCTTTAATGCTAATTGTTCTTATGTCTACAGACATTTTGTTCCTGTTCACCCTTTGGGCAAGTAGATAATAGTCTAATGTGCTGGAAAGTATCTGCAGTTTAATCACTTATTCATATCTTCATCAAATCATGAGCTGCCTTTTGTTTTATCGGTTTATGGATTTTTCTTTATCGTGTTTATCATAAAACTTCTACCACTGCATTATTAAACAGCAAAACTCTGTAGTAATGTTTCGGTGGTTAAAAGCTATCAAATGCGTGTGCCGCTTCTCTGACATCTCTGTCTAATTTTGGAGGCAACAGCTTATGCAAGAGCCTTTCTTGTCCTTTATTCGTGTGAAATGTTCTAGCGAGATGTCAATTTGTGCGCTATTCTCGTTATCCTGTTCGTTAACATTGCGTTGCTGCCTGGTCGCAGAATGCTGGAAGTCTGTGACTGGGACGGCTGTTACTGGTAAATCGTGCACCCAGAGCATCAGTGGCAGCTTCAAGCAAACAGGTTTTATTTTTGCTTAGGTATGTTTTTCCAAAAATTACCTTCATATTCACAACTTGGAAATACATTTTTGGTCGTTAGGATATTTTTTGCGTTAATTCATTTCTCTCCTTGCCCTAGCGTGTGACTCCCTGGAATTGCAGGCTGTACATCTTTCTCTTTGACATCATACATGACTCTGCTCTTTCTTTGCTACTGCAATATACGTATTTTTATTTTTTTTTTACTTGGAAGCTCAGATGTTAGGAGCTTTTTTTTTGAAGACGATGGTGGTAATATCAGTTAAGTCATGTCTCATCACAAAGGATATTCTGCCTGCAGATTTGCTGACTTGCGTAGACAGTATGTTACGATGGATAATGGCCAAGATCTTAAGATTTATAGTGTAGATAGAAATGCTGTATTGTACCTGGTGAGGTTGTTAGACACACTTACTTGCCTTACGTGATAGTCTTTAGCATCCCTGTACACGCTCGTAGCCATTACACAGATACACCAGTACTAAACATTCTCGGACTTGGATATTTACGTGCATCGTAGAGCATTTCTGCGTAACTCCCGCTAAAAATCTGTGTTTGTATTATTTAGAATAGAATAGGTCAGTTGGAAGGGACCTACAGCGATCGTGTACTGACGATCATTTGGAATGCTCTAAGGTGACACCGAGCTGATCAGTGTGTACTAAAAGACGGCAAATCTCTCTCCACCGTGCATTTAGAGGCTTCCTAAGCCCCAAATGTGTCATCTGGTACTTGGCACGTGTAAAATGTATTTTTTTTTCTTTGATTTTAAATTTGCAGGCTGGTTGGATTTCCATCACAACTGTTTATTTCAGGCTTCTTGTGCATGCAGTTGCATATCCATCTTGCATTCTTCGCTCGTTCCTGATGTGTGAGTGCATGCTGCACGCACGTTCCCCTGCCTCCCCCGTTTGCCATGTCTGTCAGCCTTCCCCACCAGCATCTCTGGACCTTCACCACCGTGTCTGTACCTAGGACCTCTTTTCTGAGCTGCTTTGCAAGACTCTGCTCCCCTTTCCCCATCAAAACCTTTTCAAAGGGCTGTTTCTGCCCTGACACCTGCAGGAACTATTTTTCCAGTTGCGCCAAGGCTGTACTATATTTTTAAACTTTTGTTTGTTTAAATACAGCACTTCACAATTCTTAGCATCTTAGTTTTCAAACCAGAGTGTTACTTCTCCAGTCCTAGCTACTTCTCAATTTGTCCTGCAAAAAATGAAGTCTCCAAGAGTCTCAAGCTGTCTCTTGTTTGGAAATTATCTAGTTTGTTGTAGAATCTTAATGAATAAAATACATCCTAAGAAAGTGACGCGGGGGGCAGGGTTTGGCCTTTTGCCCGTGTCTTAAAGTAATTATCCAGTGGCATTTGGACTGCCACATTTTTAGACCGAGTTTCTTGGTGAATTTGATCCCTCTGCAGCTGCGATTGGCTTAAGCCCTACTGTAAATGAATAGGGTAGTGTATCATATCAGCGTCGGACCCGGATTAACCGTCTTGCCCAAGCTGTTGGATTCCTGATTGCCGGGATCGTATTCCTTTGGGTTGCATCCCTGACTTCCAGCTCCATCTGTAACCGCCTGGTTTCTCTGCGTAAGCGTATTATTTCCTTTTCTTGTTTGGGGTTGATCTTTCTCCCCAAATTGCCAAGTGTGGCTTTTGTGGGAGGAGAGGGGGAAGATAAGAGACTGGTGAATGTAAAAAGTATTTGTTTAAGGTTGTTCTTTGTATGTAGAAAAAGAACGTGAGTTGTTTTTAAGAAGACTGGATTTGTAACTTCTCAGCAGATTTCAACCACCTTAGAGAACTGGAAAGGGGAATTGTTTGCAGGAAGGGATTTTTCAGATAAGTCACAAAATTTGTTTGCCTGAAGGGCTAAGACACATTGACAGCTGTTTAGGTAACTTCTCAGCAAATTTCAACTACATTAGAGAATTGGGAAGGGGAATTGTTTGGAGGAAGGCATTTGACGGGATTTTTCAGGTAAGTTGCAAAATTTGCTTGCCTGAAGGGCTGGGGCACATTGACAAGTGTTTAGGTGAAGTCTTCTTATTTTTTAGCAACCTCTGCCCCTGCATCTCAGTTGAGCTTCTGTACAACTACAGTAATACCTCTCTAAAACCAAGGGAATCGAATCTATGTGTTTTTTCTAGCCATCAAAAGCAGAAAAACTTTCTCGTTTTTCTGAAACCCCTTGTGCCTTCTTCAGACTGTGTCCGTCTGTATGTGTCTGCATGCGTTTTTTTGGTGAAGAGTTTCAAACTGAAGTATACTTCAGCAACTCTTGGGCCTCGCTTGAAGCCTTCCAAATGATCTTATCTCTTAAATACCTAGTGTGCTGCCTGAAGGGTTGCTACAATTATTTGGAAGTCATGGGTCATGCTGTTTTTGGCATGTAAAAGCACTTGTTTCTTAAGCCATGCTGGCTTATAGTATTATCTTGCTGGAGCAGCTGAAGAGACACTGGCAAACAAGGTGGAATATTAATTTTCTCTTCCATAACTGCATTGATTATCCCTTTGGGCGAGATCTCATTTGCTTTTTGTACTTTGCTCCATTTTGTCCAGTTAATCAGGAGCACCTTGCTTTCACAAACGGGAATGCTCTCCTGGAGCTCTGAGCTAGCTTTTGCAGAAGGTGCTGAGTGTTGAACTTGGTCGCTGTTTTCTGGTCACGCTAGTAAAATGATCACTGTTTTGAGAGAAGGAATGTAGCAGTTGATCTGAGAACAGTGGAATAGTTTGGGTTAGTACGGTGCTTATCTTGCTTTCCTGCCCGTAAGATAAATAACTGCAGTGAGGGCACTAGTGTGACAGCTCAGTAATGTTACTTCCACGTAGATAAGTCAATAACATGTTTGATTTTGGTTATATATGAGGTAGCATGCTGTTATAGGTGCCTGCGTTAGAGTATTTAAATTGTTCAGGTAACCATTTCTGGCAGAATTATCCACAGACATGAAAATGAGGCATGTGGCACCAGTGTTGCATTTTTAATTTTAGGCAGCTGCTTCATGTTTTGCATTTCATTGCACAGGCTAAAAAGATCCATCACCCTTCAGCGAGGCAGCCGTGGGGAAGTAGGACGTATGGAAGAATTATGGTGTTTGCTCAAGTCTGCATCAGTCTCGAAGGAAGAATTTCAGTTAATGGTTACTTATCAGTGCAAGAGTAGCTTGTTTGCTACAGATCATCGGAGCTGTTTTTAATTACCTGGCAATCTTTTTTTTTTGTCTTTCAGATATATCTCCTCTCCAGAGGATCTTGCTCTTGTTCCAATACTTAGACTATTGCAGGACACTAGTTGTCGTTCGCTTGATCTGTAACGTGCCTGTTAATGCTTAGTCGCTGACATAAATTACTTTCTATAACGTAACGAGGTACTCCTTGATAACTTTTAACTTGTTAACATTTATGTTAGCCTGACCCATTTTTTTTTTTGTCTTCTGTGTTCTGCTGGCCTCACACTATAGCAAAAGGGAGAGAAATACCTTTCTGTTCCTTGGTAGGTGAAGCTGAGAGCTGACTCCTCCTGCTGCTTTTCTTGTGTTCCCTGTCTCTTCTCCCTACCCCTTTCCCCCCGAAGCACTCTCTTGGCCATTGCTGTTTCCATGAAATTGCTGGGTAGAGGAAAGTAAGATCTTTGCTCAATGTATTTGGCACTACCTATTCCACTCTAAATCTAAGCTTGAGCTGTAGCGTGGGGTCGCCTCCTTGGGCGAGGAGCCTGCGAAGGAACCAATTTGAAGTTTCGTGCTCACATCAAGTAAACGTTGAATTACACAAGCACACTGTTGTTTTGCAGAACATTTAGCACTCCGTGTCTGAGGGCATGCTGGAACTTTATCTTCAAAGGCTATCTTCTAAAAATACAGCGCATTAAGATTGCATTTTGCTTTTATTTGCACACATGGAAGTAATATAGTAAGAAGGTGCTAAGGCACCACTTGAATGTGTGACTCAGTCAAAGATAGGCTTGTAGAGCTGTTTTGTGAAAAACTAAATTTGTAGGGTGTAAAAACTTGGCTTATCTGCAAAATATACTAATGCTTCTGGTGCTTCAGTAGAAATACATCACAGCATTTACCTATGTGTGCCAGCTTGATAGCCGCTGACCTCACCCCCTTTTTCTGGGGATCGAAATTGTGAGATTAAATACAGGATTTCTGTAGAGGGGACTTCTAAAGGGAGGCTCCTGAATTGCCCTGCGATTACGCACCGGCAGTGCGTAACAGTATTCAAAATCCCAAACAAGTGGCCGGCTTTCAAAAGTGCTGAACAGTCAAAAGCTCCTATTGAGCGCAGCGGCAGCTGAGGGGTGACTCAACATTTCTAGAGATCATTCCACTTAAATAAGGATTTATTTGCTTGGTCTTAGTCTTCTGAAAGGTAGCAAGTGAAGTTCTCATTCATAGTTTTAGGGGTGAGGAAGATAGAGCTGCATGTCTAATTTTAAGCATCCCTTTATTTAAAGCTCTTTTGGCTAATAGCTTTATCTAGTCACTTATTTATGATTACTTATGCATATCTATCTGGGATGCTGTTTTGTATTTAAGGAAAATGATGTTCTATTCTGTTTTAGCTGGCAAGCTTTTATGGATTTATGCGAGTGCGGGTTGCCATGGAGAATGACTGGCAGGTTAAGCTTGACTTTAAAAAGAGGCTTATTGAGTTGAAGCACAAAAAAACCTAGCGTAGAGGGAGAAACTTTAATAGCTAGATAAAGTGATCTTACTCAAACTTTTAGGTAATTGTTTTCCTTTGCGAGAAATTAGGTCCAAAAGCATCCTTACAAAAGAAGAAAACTATTGAAAATGGAGCAGGGGGAAGATCTGTGATGTATTTTCTCCAAGTATACCCAAGCATGCTGAATTGAAGTTGGAGAAAATATTAAATAGGGAAGACTTTGTTTCCTTTTATAATTCTGCTGTGTTTGTGTTACAATATTCCTGTAACAAGAAGGGAAGCCCTGCATTCACACTGTAATTTGTGTGATGTGTTAACTTTTTAAATGAGCATCCCACTCTTATTTTTGTGCAACGCATTTGTTTCCAATGAATAGCTGCTAGTACTGTACCTCTAATAACATGGAAAATTCCAGTGCAGTAACAGATCTTTGACTGGATGTGTTCCTCAGATAATGTGAGCAAACCTTTTTCCTTAACTATCAAAATCAAATATGTTTTATGTACATTGCTGAGAACAACATGTTAGTTTCAGAAAGGCTTATATTTTAAGCTTACTTAGAAAATGTACATGTAGTAAAATAACTTCTGTGTGTTTGGTACTGGTGTCTTAAGGGAGTCAGACCATGCAGTTGGTAGAATGGTGTTAGTGGATGGCTGCCTGAAGCCAGAGCTGCTTGAAGAAAAGCAGCTTTTTGACAGCGTTGTCCTCTTTCTGTGAGTGCACAAACCCTGCCGTCCTATGTTTCTGGCTAAAGCAAGTGTAGGAAGTAGCTCATTCAGAATTGAGAAAATCAGGCTAGCTCTTTTTCTCGTTTGTCAATTAAAAGAAACTTCAAAAGGATGAGGTCTGCTGGCTTTGAGAGGAATGACTTCATGGCCAGAAACCACTGCAGGGTCTTAACAAATGGAGTTTAAAGGCCAAATGTGTTAGGACAGACTTGCTCCTTATCTTGTATGTACTGTGATTAAGGCAGTTCTGCTTGAGACAACTTCGAAGTGCTTTTTTAAGTGACTTCAGTTGGTTTGTCTTGATCCAGAAGAAGCTGGATCTGAACAAGTAGAGACAAATGTGCCAGCTGGGATTTTCATGTATAAAGGTAGATGCAATACTAACTCACATAAATGTGTATTAAGCTAATGGCCAGGTACGGTTTCTGCCTTTCTGATTAGCAAAGAGAAATAGAGTTAGTCTGAGATCAGAACATAGCTGAGCTATTTGAGCAGGATTATCAGATAAAGATGACCGATGATTCTGGTGTGCGTTCATGCTTCTTCACTATTCAAATTTTGTTTAAATCAATGCCCCTTGATTCCCAGTCAGTGTTTTCACTTCGTTTCATCCTACCAGTACAAAACATAGGAAATCATTGTCACTGTTCTCCTTTTCCTGATTCAGAGCCTGTTCATCTAATAATCCCTCCCTTTCTATATGTACATACTATGTGTACATGTATATAAACTATAATCTTTATTTAAATATTGTTACTAGGGGAAAAAAAAATCTTATATCTAAAACTGTGCAAGCAGTGTCTTAAGCATGTTTTAGCTATCACGGGACAAGCAATGCAGTTTTTTTCATGTGCTTTTAATATCCTGCACTTAGCTTGAAAATAAAAGAAGCAAAAAGCCACAGACTTCCTTAGAAACATGATCTGCAATTTGTTAAAAACAATTCTAATGTAGATATTTTTTCCTCCTAGGTTTTACCAAGAGACAGTACATCTAACACTTAACTTGGATCATCTCTTGTTCATCAGCTTGAAAATCATAACAGCCCCCAAAACTGACATTTGATCTGAAAGAAAAAGCTGTGACAAATGGACAATATGTCTATTACTAACACGCCAACAAGTAATGATGCTTGTCTGAGCATTGTTCACAGCTTGATGTGCCATCGACAAGGTGGAGAGAGTGAAACTTTTGCAAAACGCGCAATTGAAAGTTTAGTTAAAAAGCTAAAGGAGAAAAAAGATGAATTGGATTCTTTGATTACAGCTATAACCACAAATGGAGCTCATCCTAGCAAGTGTGTTACAATACAGAGAACGCTGGATGGGAGGCTTCAGGTTAGTACAAGTGCAAATCAGATGTTTTCCTCCTAGTGAAGCTGGAGCAAAAGTGAGTGATGCAGGATCCTAGAGTGTTGAGGAAGAGTAGCTCTTCTCTTGCATCCCCTCTCACCCCCGTTTGTAGGCATGTTTTCTGGCTGGAGCTCTGGACTGCTGCAGTAGTTGATAATTTTTTTTTTTCAAAAGGAGCAGAAGGCATGGGATCACCATAATAAATGAGCGTGTGTGTGGCAGTAAAAAGCAGGGTCATGTAACAAATTTGGCTGTTTATCCTGGTATTTTCACTACAAGCTTCTGTTAGCTCTGTGTTGGTCAGCAGTGTGAAGAAAGACCTATGATCCCTTGCTAAGGTACTCCAAGGAGTCTGCACTGAGGATTTATGTTAGCCTTACATCGTCAGTACTCAGTACCTGTACAGCTTGGGTTGCGATTTCCTTGTTCCAGGACAGATGTCGTGTTTGCTGGCTAGCTTTCTGTCTACCCTAGAAGCATTTTTTTTTTTTTTTTTTTTCAGTATAATGGATTGGCATTCTTCTACTTGTAAATTCCTTACAGTGTAGCTTAGTGCCTTGTTCCTCTTCTTCTGGGGCAAAGGTCCTTCATCATCCATGGTGGGGAAGGTGACCATACATACTACATTAAGCACAAATTCTGCTTCTGCCATTTTATATCCAGTATTTTTTCTTAAGAGTCACAGTGTTGACTTAACTGTAGCAAAACTCTAGTAGAAATTTATTTCTGTTGAGTACAGAACTTGGGTAAACTGTAAACCACCTTTTTTTTTTCATATTTTGATAATGGAGAGAGGTTGCGTTGTTGTTTGTCCTCTTCCAGCTTTGCTCCTCACCAAGTAAAGTGAAATGTCTTGCTACTTTCCCAATCAACTTTTGTGTCTGACTTTTTAGGTGGCTGGTCGCAAGGGATTCCCTCATGTGATTTACGCTCGTCTTTGGAGGTGGCCTGATCTTCATAAAAATGAACTCAAGCATGTTAAATATTGTCAGTATGCTTTTGACTTAAAATGTGACAGTGTCTGTGTAAATCCTTACCATTATGAGCGTGTAGTATCGCCTGGCATTGGTAAGTAGACTCTTGATTTAAAATGGAACAGTGGGAATTAAATGTAAAATGTTTTCCTTTTCAGTGTAGAAAATACAGGCCTAAATTAGAAACATTAACTTTTAATGATCTAATTGTAAATTACTCTCATATGCTCTTGTCTGTCTTCTTAATGGAATTATTGTTTTACCTTTCTTCCAAATTTGAAAGAACAGTTTGTGGCTTTTGTTTAAACCTTTCCGTTGGCTTTACACGCAGTTCTTAACGTGTATCCTAGGAATAACTTAGCATCGAGACTTGTGTCGTGATGGGGGGGTGATAGATATGTAGAGTCTGTAGTACTAGTTTGTAAAGGCTTGTAAAGTTAATGTTCGAACATTGTTGGAGATTTCTGTGTGTATAATCGTCCACGCCTCTTTTTCTTCTTTTTAAAGATCTGTCAGGACTGACACTACAGAGTTCTGGTGAGTAGTTCTGTTTACTGTTGCACTTCTGTGGGCACAAACTGTGTTAAACTCTGCGGTGTGTACACGGTTTATTCCTGTGTATCTCCTTGGGAGGGAGGGTAGAGAGCAGATGGAAACGCGTTTGTCTCTCCGGTTTTGGAAAACCAGCTAAGTAGCGTGTGAGAGGCAACTCTTGGTTAGCTCTTTAAATTGAGGCTTCCACTCAGCTTGTAGGTGTGTTCTGATTTCATTGCCTGCAACTTATAAACCCCAACAAAAAATAAAAACAAAGACTTCACGGTTGAATGCTGCTAATTAAAAAAAAAAAACCAAAACCAAGACCCCAAAACTTGTCCACCTGTATAGTGTACTAATTAGTGGAATTGGGACTAGATGCTTATGATTTAATAAGTAGTTTAACAGCAAAATAATAGAAATTCTGTGATTAATATGCAAGTGAATGAAGCAGTCTAATATTCTTGCTCTCACTGAAATTTGAGAGAAGTTGAACTTTAAATGTCCAATGAACATTATTCAGAAATCTGAGATTGTGCAGCTGGTAACTGCTTTATTTCAAAACTGATTCTTTTTTTCCTTGCAGAAGAAATTCATAAGAGAAGGAAATTTGGGTAATCCAGTGTTTTAAGCGCATTATTAGAAGTATTCAAGCAAAAATGTCTTTAAAAATCCCAGACAATCCAACAAACTGTTAACTTCACAAGCTTTAACTTGTGTGCTCATCTCTGCTAATTTGCGTTGTTACCTGTGCCTTCTGAAAAATGATCCTTTTGTACAGAATCAAAGCTTGCTCTCCAGCAGTTAAATACATAATAAGTGTTTTCTTGTCGTGCTACTGTTTTTGCAGCAGGAAATAGATAATTACTGCCAGATTTTAATATATTTAAGGCTGCTTTAAAAATGAGCGTGGGAGCTGATGTAGTGTAAGAGTTTTCCATGAACATGCTCAGTAGGGTATATAGGAATAAATTGTTGTAGTAGCGATGGTGGTAATTTCCTTACATTGTACGTGGAATATTCTGAATTAGGGGCTACATTGCTAAATGTAGAATAGTGTTATATTGTCTTTGAATGTGAATTTGATGTTTCTGGTCAATTCAGATGGGAGCTGCTTGAAATTACTTAAGGGGTGCCTGAAGTTTTTCATCTGCTGTGTTCGTGAATTAAATTTTTTGTAGGAGGTTTATGTATGTTCTTACTTGTGTGCTGGGAATTGGTTTGTGAGCCGCTGCATTAACATACATTTAGGTGCTTGGCAAAAAGCATGTTTTCCCCTTTTATTAACCATGTCCAGTCACCCAGTGATGGACTAGAAAACAAAATACTTTTGGAGTCTCCTACTGTGGGCCTAAACTGCTTGTCTTGATAGCAGTAAGGAAAATAAACAGTTTGCTTTTCCATCCAGTTATGCTTCAAAATTTCCTGCTGCTGACTGGAAGTGTTTATTTGTAATTTAGAGGAGTGCTTTAGCAATGTTTATGTAAGTTAAATCCTTCCCCCTACTAGTTTTAATAGCATTGTTATTGCTTGAAAGTGGTAATGCCATTAATAGTTAAACCCTGAAAATAGATTTGCTTTGCATGTTCAACCCTTTGCATCTTCACAGCTCCATCAAGCATGTTGGTGAAAGACGAATACGTTCACGACTACGAGGGACAGCCGTCATTGTCTTCTGCCGAAGGCCATTCGGTCCAAACCATCCAGCATCCACCAAGTAACAGGGCATCTACAGAGCCTTATAGCACCCCAGCCATGTTAGCTCCTACTGAGGCTAGCACTACCAGCACCACTAATTTTCCCAACATTCCTGTGGCTTCAACAAGTAAGATCATCGAGATTATATGAAGTGCTAAACTGTGAAAATGTGAAAGCTCAAAGATAATCCCTGTTTTTCGCCAAAGCAGATCTTGTTTTGGACCTGTGCTGCTGCCACGCTACGCTGATGAAGTGTGTGGCACTGTGATCTAGGCAGTCTCATAAGTGTTAATGGAAGGTTTTAACTTGGAACATAATTTCAGTAGCTTTTCCTGCCGGTCTAGTCTTTTTTTCAATGAGACTGACACTATGTGAGTGTTACAAGACTGTTTTGGATATGCCAAAAGTTCAGTGATACGATGTTAAAACAATTGACCACTGACAAAACATTATGGCTATTAGTGGAATAATTGCTGTAGGAATGGAAGATTTTTTATTTTATTACAACAGCAAGCAGGACAACAAATGATCTACTGTAAGGTGGCAGTGTCGAGAGGTTTTCATACAATTCTGTAGTGTTCCACAGCTAACAAAATTAGTCTTCCAGTTTTAACTTGATTATTTTTATAGCGGCCCACTGTACTACCAAAGTGACAGCCCTAATTAATATTTTCATAAGTCCGTTGGAGAGCTGCGTTGAAGTTTTTCTTAATTTCTGTGTGTGTTGGGTACAAGCAGGAGAGGTTTGGTTAACCAACGTCAAACCTCACACTTCCCTCCAGCAGGACAGTAAAGCAGTTACGTACGCACTGTCCTGCAGCCCTAGTGTAGGGAAACCATGAAGTTTGGAGGGGTTTCACGTGCATTTCATCGCTTTAATATCAAAGATGTGTGAATATAATGGGTTTCATGTTATTAAATTTGAATTAATGGTGGCGTGGCATTTTGATAATGTTCTTCAATTTTAGCTGATGATTTTTTTGCTAAAACTAATGATGGTTTTGCCAAGCTGAGATACGATATCTGTATTTGTCTCCAGCAAATATTAAACTAGGCAGTTTAATTTTATTGCATTTGCACAACAGTTTATAGTCATAACTTTTCTCATCAGTGCTGTAATTGTTGGAGCCAAGTGGAGAGGGAAAAAGCTTGTTTCTAGATTTTAGTTCAAGTTTTCCATGTGTAAAATTCTGCTAGCCACACTAATTTGAGAGTGCAAGTGTACTTGTGAAACTGCTGATCAGTTTAGTATTAATGGCTGAGCTGAAGCCTTTTAAAATAAAATTCTGTTAACCTGTTCTGAAATACCTGTAGTTTAACTTTAAAGCTTAGACAATTCTTGAAATATTTATTCGGGAGAAAAAAACCCCAGCAGCTTTCTCAAGGAGGAGTCCAGTGATGTATGCAGCTCTATTCAAGCACTATTTTATAAAATACAGTACTGTTCAGTGTGTTTTGGAGGAATGTAAATTTAAGTGAGTGTCCTCCTTTGGAACAGTAGTTATGACATGCTGAAAATGAGCACCTTGTTGGACCTGCTGTTGGCCTGCTGGGATTCATACCAAGTCTGCTCCAGCTGTGTTATTCAGTAAAACCTGTGACATCTCTTCTTCTTTCCTTTCGAGCTAAAAAACGAGATGCAAACAAAACAAAGATGTGGCTGATAAACAGAGTTCTCGGCATACTTCTACGCCTAAAATACTAAGGGTGTCAGAGTAAAAAATTAGCCGATGCCGAACGTCTTACTTCACGTTTCCTAAGACACTCTGGTGGGTGGAAAAAAGTACTGAAACCAGACTTGTAGGAACTGTGTATTGCAGTGCCCTTAGTTGGGTGTATTTTCCTACCCAGTAGTGCTGAGCTCTTCTTAATTAAAATTTTGGAACGTTCATGAATAGGTAGTGTGTTCTTTTACCAGGTCAACCTACCAGTATATTGACAGGTAGCCATAGTGATGGACTCTTACAGATTGCTTCAGGGCCTCAGCCAGGAACTCAGCAGAATGGGTTTACAGCTCAGCCAGCTACTTACCATCACAGTGAGTATATACATATGTGCACTCTTCTTAGTTTTCTAAAACCAGTTTCCAAATGTTCAGGAGAAATAGAGGATTAGACGCGAGATGTGGAAAAACTCCCTTAAAAACCAAGCACTCCTTTCTTTTTCTAGATAGTACTACAACTTGGACTGGAAGTCGGACGGCAGCCTACACGCCTACCATACCTCACCACCAGAACGGCCATCTTCAGCACCATCCACCTATGCATCCTGGACATTATTGTAAGTACTGCAGACTTTCAAATTACTGACTTTGTTTTCGCTTTTGTGGAAGGGTGGGGGCTCCTTCGTGATTATTCTTTACCCTCAAATTCTTTTTTTTTCTCTTTATAGAGGTACCATTACTGCGTTTAGTATAATCTGACAGTTAAATTCAAAAGCTTGATGGACTCTCCTCCGTTAAAGCAGCAGAGATGAGAAATTCAGATCGCTGTAGTGATACCATCTGTATTATAGATGTCTTGCTATGCCTAACAAAACTAGCATTTCCTTTCTAAACCTCTGTTTTTAAAGCTTTGCACTTTTGTAGTAAATATTTGCTTTGCAGAAAAGGAAATTGATTCAGAATGTGTGGCTGGGATATTTTTCTTTCAAAACTTGGAAGTTCCTGGCTGTTTTTATTTTCTAGAAATTTTGAAGCCTTGTCTTAATGATGTAACAGTCTGCATTAAGCTTTATAAGACGTATGTTCATGAACGCTAGCCAGTTTAAAAGAATTTTGTGAAAGTTCGTGCAGTGAAGTACTAGTCAGCAAAGTGGACTTGCCACAGCCTGATGCATGAGTATGTTTGGCATACAAACTTGAAAATCTTTCATCTATGAAATAGGACCACAACCTCTTGTTCTAAGGTACAGGAGATCAGAAGGGGAAAAAAAAAAGTGATGAAACTTCTAGTGTAAGTGCCTAGCACAGTATATGCATTCTAAGAGTATAGTGCAAAAAAAAAGCCACCCAAATTAAAGATTTTCTAAATTGTTCTAGCTTTTTGCCACAAAGTTCTTTGTCTTTATAGTATAGTAACTAGATCACCTGTTTGCAGCAGTGGTTGTTAGTAGAAGGGAGAATATTCTGTAAGTTAATGTTGGGGTGATTTTTAAGCTTGTCTCTGTCAAGAAAATTGTGGTTTAGATACAGTCATTAAGCTTCATTATTTTCTTCTGGTAGGATCCTACTTCATTTATCATCTCATTTCTCAGAAATATCAGGATGTAAAAACTTCAGTGGTGCTGTACATACTCTATAAGGTTTTCTTGGTGTATGTATCTTTCCATCGTTAATATTTGTAACTGGCTGGTGATACCACATAGAGCTTTTCTTGGCTGCTGCCATTTCTCACTTCAGAAAAGCTGCATGTTTTGACACCTACCGACATTGTGCCTGTTCTGACGTCTTGTTGCAGAAGCTGCTGTTACTTGGAATACCATGTTTAAGTCTTTCCTCCTTATTCTCTGCTGCCTGTAAGGGACCCAGTTTATTTTATAAAAGTGGAGAGAATAAACTGAGCAATACCAAGACCATATTCAGGATTTTTTTTTTCTGTGACAGAATGAGTTCTCTAGGGCTTTTTTCCATCTTCAGGGAGTGTTTCTTGTGGTCCAGTCCAAGCATGCTGAGCAACTTGTTCTGTGATTGGTGAAACTAATGAAGTTTCTGACAGGTACATATCACATGCCTCTATACAGTGATTCTCCCCTTGCCCTATTTGGGGGCAGATGTGAAGCCTAAGTCCTATTTCTGTTGCATCTCCATGCTACGTCTGGTTTCCACTCTCTCCTGGAACTGAGTCTGGCTTGAGCAGCGTGCAACCTTTCTTCCTGGGATGCTGATGGAGCTCTTTCCTCAACTTCTGAATTTTTAGGAAACCTCTAAGTGTAATTCTTCAGTGGGCATTTTTCTCCCTTGTCAAATTTGTCCATTTGACTCAGAAGTTACTGTGGTTTATAACATCTGGCATCCTCATAAGTCTTTTTTTTTTTCCCCAGGAAAAGAAATTAAGAAAGAAAACCTTATTTTTCCTTATGTAAAACAAATTGCATGTTTTCTTTTAAAGGGCCAGTTCACAATGAACTTGCATTCCAGCCTCCTATATCAAATCATCCTGGTGAGTAAAATCTAACACATAATGCTAAGTATTACAAAAATGCATAACTTTCTGGTTTGAGTCTTTTTTTTTTTTTTTTTTTGTCTTGTATCAAGTACACTGAAATTTGTGAGAGATATATTCAAAAGAGGAGGAAATAACAAGAGGAACCATTTTATGATAAGTCTTCTTTTGAATTCAGACCTCTGTTTTGAAATAGTGATGTGCTCTGTGAACTGAAAGTAGTTTAGATGCCCAACTCAAAAATTGCAATCCCAGACTGAGCTAGTTCATACCCTGGAGGTGTCTCAACCCCAAATGTCCTCAGTGCTAAACTTCGCAGGGTGCCTGAAGTTGTACTTTTCGCCAGCTTGGAAACGTCATGGAGTTTAGGTCATGACAAAGCCCTCTTGGATCTGTGATCTGGAAGTTCATCATCACAGCCAGATACCCTGAAAGATCAGTATTGCCTTTCTTAGCTTTTGGTGTTGGAGTTCCTGTTTGGACCTTTGCATACAAGCTTGTTTTTTTCCAAGAATTTTCATTAATGGTAGCAGTTCGTGGAACCAAAGAAGTCTTGTCTTGTGGTCCAGGCAAGCTCCCTTGCAGGTGCAAGGTGGTATTCTGTTTTTAACAACAGTAAAGGTGTTGCCTGCACAGAGAGAGCTGCATAGCTGAAAAGCCTGAAAGTGTAACTCATTTATTCATTGGCAGGTGATAAATCAGTACCAGAAATACAACTGTTGATAATTGCTGGCTGAAGTTAACTGTGGCTGAATCGTATTTCATATTATTTAGTGTGTCTCTTTCACCCTATTTGATTCACCTGTTGATTTCACCCTGTTCAGTCCTCAGAAATATGAGTATTTATTTGAAGATAAAAAAGACTTAAGGGAATTCATGCAGCTTGGTTTATTCTTTTCTAATAAAAGCAGAACTGCAGTTTCTTAAGACAAGTAGGCGTGCTGTTGGGTGCTTGCAGCTTGTAATGAACGAGTACCACTTAGGGCACTGGGAGAGCCCGTTTTCCTGTTGGCTTATCAGGCTGCTGCGTTTGGATCCTATCGCGTTAGCTCTTCTGCTTCCCCTGTTTTGAGTACACTGCTGTGCTGATTTTCTTTACCCAACCCAACAAGCTGCTGGCTGCGTTACCCTTTTGTGAAAATGGGCCCTTGCAGTCAGCCAGGGTGCTGAGTCCCCAAAATCCCCAGTGACTGAAGCTTAGGGCAACTTCAGGCTTAAGTGTGTCTGTAGAGAGAAACTCTAACACTGAAAGCACACACAACAGACTCTGCAGAAGGCTTGACAAGCCCGTTCCTCCCAGGTAGCACACAAGCAGCAGATAACACATACAAAATCACTTTGTGTGCTTTGTGAGATTTCCTCGCTTGCTTGAGTGTTTGAGTTTCAGTAGCACACTCCGGGGAGTCAGGGTTTCCTTTCCTCACGTGGTAGCTTCTTCCAAGTACCATCTTTCCTTTGTAGCCAGCTTTTCTTTTTAAAATAACATGAGTTGAAAGGCACCCCTTTGCTATTAAAACATCCCGTTTTGTTCTGCTCCCTGGCTTAACACTTCCTTGTTTTATCCCATGCCTGACTTCCTTGCATGCAGACAAAATCAGTATGTCATCTTTGATGTTTTTCCGCCGTTGCCCTGCTTTCCAAATCCAATTTGCTTTGCAGGGAGGACAGAGAAAACTGACTTCTCCTAGGAGGTAGTTACTCTTACACCTTAGGGTAGATCTGTTTGAGAGTTAGTTTCTATCAGCCTAGACATGAGTAGGCATATATCTATTACTTCTTTATGCTAAAGGAGGACAAAATCAAGTTATAAGGTGCAGGAAGGCAGATGGTTTACAGAATTGAACTGGAATTATAAACTGTGCAAAGACTTGTAAGATCTTAAACTACAAAACCCCCTAGCATTGGTGTGTACTGAAATGAAAGCGACAAGCCCACGTTCGTTGCGGTAGGTAGTGTTCTTCTGTGCTAGCAGAGATGTCTTTGTCTACCTGAACTTGCTTCTGTGACTCTGCACTCTGAATGACAAATGCAGTTGCAGAAGACTTAATTGATTGTCTGTAATGGTTTTATAGGGTTTTTTTTTTCTGCCTTTCAATCAGTTAATTGTATATATCCTTCAGCTCCAGAATACTGGTGTTCAATCGCATATTTTGAAATGGATGTGCAAGTTGGGGAAACATTTAAGGTCCCTTCCAGCTGTCCAATTGTCACCGTTGATGGATACGTGGATCCTTCTGGAGGAGACCGTTTTTGCCTGGGCCAGCTTTCCAACGTGCATAGAACAGAAGCCATCGAGAGAGCAAGGTATTCTGCAGATCCCAAGAGCTCCAGCTGTCTGTGGTATTTGACAATATTTTGTCTGGGCTCCTGCGTGATAATATTTTGTTTTGGCTTCAGCGTGTGCCTCCCTTTTGAAATGACAAGTATGGTATGTTTCTTTTAACTGAATTATCTATAGCAGAGTGTGTCTTTCTAGGCCACTACCGTAACGCATTCAAAATGTGAACTGTGTGACAAAGACCCTCGGTGCTTCGCAGTAGTGCCTTGCTTTTCATTACTTTCAAAGGCTGTGCCTTCAAGGATAAAATTAGCAACTCGTGCCATTATGTATGCAAGCTGAATATTCCCTGTCCACACTACAGCGGGATGTGAGAATAACTGCAATATATAGATTTGTCAAAGGAGCAAAGGAGGGTTGGTGGAGAGCTGGTTGGATTCGCATTCATTCTCACCATGCGTGTGCTGGGCTTTGATGTGGAAGCATAGAGAACTGAAGTAATCTTGCAAGTTTTTTTTTTTTTCCTCTGAAGTGAAAAAGAAGAAAATTACTCCGTGTCTTCAGAAACGTTGCTTTGTGACAATCAGAATGCTAGATTGCCATAATGTGATCCAAATGAACATACAGGTCTGCATTGCAGTGTGGCTCTGTGTATGTACTTGAGTGACTTTCTGTACTCAAATGACTCGTTGGGGTTTTTCCACTTCGGAACAGAACCGAATGCGTTTGGTAACGCAGCTCTGTATTGTCAGTGAGTGCGTTAGTCGCCACTTGAGAATGATTGCTTCTGCGTTCTGTTGTTTCCCATAGATCTTTACATGGTATTACAGATGGCTTTTTACTTCACAGATTTTGTGTAACTGTATACTGACTTATACCTAAGATAATAACTACAATTTCAAGTAGGAGTGGAGTGTAAATTAAGGTATCACAGATGACTGAGAGCAGGAGACTTGTTTGTGGTTTACTCGGTAAAGGTTGGACTTACAACGTGTATACACAAGTGCATTGGAGCTGTTTTTCTTTTTAAGGTTGCACATAGGTAAAGGGGTGCAGTTGGAGTGCAAAGGAGAAGGTGACGTGTGGGTTCGATGCCTCAGTGACCACGCGGTCTTCGTTCAGAGTTACTACCTGGATAGAGAAGCGGGCCGTGCACCAGGGGATGCTGTTCACAAGATTTACCCAAGTGCATACATAAAGGTTGGTTTGATGCTCTGAGGTGAAAACTGGGGGGGCAATAGCATACGTTTGGTTATTTTAAATGTTAGGGAAGCTATGAGACACTGAAATAACTGTAACTTTGCTTTTGATTATCCTTGAAAAAACCTAAAGCTTTCCATTTTACAGGTCAGGTGACTTGAAAAATGACTCTAAACTGAAAGTATCACCTAGATGCTAAGACAGTAACTAATTTTGTATCTTGTCACAAACAATCTTGATGGCAGTTTTTTGTATTTTTAGCCTCACAATTTTAAATTAACTGATACTAGAGTTTTTAGCATAGGTTATCTGTTTTTTTACTCTTTTTCCAAAACAAGAATAAAATGCCACCAACCTGAAACCTGCCAAAACTTCAGACCTATCAGTTACTGGTGTTTTAAATAGACTAACACATTTCAGTAAAGCAGCAAAGGAGAATAAAGCCTGACGCAGTTAAGCAGGTCTTCTTGTCTTCCATTTTTATTTAAATGCCTATTTCCTGAAAATCCTGGGATTTAACTAAAAAGACAGGATTTCATCAGCCTGTGTCATCCTTCAGATTTTGATCCTGCAGCCAGTTCCAGGCAGTGTGCTGCTTTAGCCAGGTTCTGGTATTGCCGGTGGTGGTAACGTCATATGAGAAGAGTCTCTTAAGAATCAGCTTTAATGGATTGTTTCTGTTAGAAATTAAGCAGGTCAGGGATGGTTTGCTTTTACCCAAGCGCACGGTGAGACTGTAGGAGAGCACAGAGGTCCGGATTGCTGAGGATGGGAGTTGAGGAATTCTTTCCTTCTTTGTTTTTGGTAAGTCTACCTAGTTCAATATTTATTCTTTTTTTTTAAAGGTGTTTGATTTACGCCAGTGTCATCGTCAGATGCAACAGCAGGCTGCCACTGCCCAAGCTGCTGCTGCTGCTCAAGCTGCAGCGGTGGCTGGAAACATCCCTGGACCAGGATCAGTAGGTGGAATAGCCCCAGCCATTAGTAAGTACATTAAGTGCTCGATCTACCTTTTTTCCTTACCTGAAAACCGGTAACAGAACTCTCCCTCCTAACAGCACACCCTCAGCCGTGCACCCCTGCCCCTGCAACAGTACAAATGAACTCGGAACGCGGTAGCAGGGTTGGGGCGAGGTGGGGCTGGGGTGGCATCGTGGTACATCTGTTTTCATTCCCTTTGTACCCGCTCCACACACCAGTTTTCACTCTGTAGTTCTCAGGGGATGCTGGATATGCAGTACGGCAGAAAACATTCATATACAAGGTCAAACAGCATAACTCCGTGACTTTAAACAGAGATAGTTTTATCTGCTTGGACTCAAGTTTGAAAAATACTCTCTGAGACATAAAAACATTACTGAAAACAATGGAGATTACTGAGCGACAAAGTCCTTGACGAGGTCAGGGAAACTTCTTATTAACATTCTTGAGGAGAGGAAGAGGAAAGTGTGAGAGTGTCTTTATCTTTCTTTTTCTTTTCTGTTTTTGTTTTCTTTTTTTTTTTTTTTAAGTTGTTCTAGGCTAGAGTTTTCTTAGTTGCTAAATTCTAAATCCTTGAAATTATATCTGAGTACTTCTCAAAGTGTAAGTACTTACATGTCTCAGGCTGCTTTATGTGCTGTAGTGTTTTCTGGATTCCTGGTATTGCCATGCGGCTCTTTCCAGCTGTCCTACAAAGTGCTGAAGGCATTTAGGGGAATGTATGTAACTTCTGTCTTAGCCATATGTGTGATTTGAAGTTTGCCAGCTCTATTCATCTTTTTATTTTATTAGCTGTAAGTAGTGTAATTTGTTAATCCAGCTTCCTGCAGGTGGTCAAGTCTTGAGTTCTTACGCTGAAAGCTCAGCGTTCGGCAAGCCTCAAGAATAAGCGTTTTTCACCATATTTCCTAGGTAAAGTTTATGTGCCTTGTATTGCATAAGACATTAGGTTTCATCATATCTGCTTTATTATAAGGAGTTTTAAATTTCAACAGCCTTTCAAGATTGCAGAATGATGAAAAAAAAAAATTAATGGCAAGAAATGCAAAATAATTGCTGCGTTCATTATAGCAGAGACCTAGAAACATGGATTGGCCTTGGCTGTCGTGAGAAGGAACTGTACAAGAAGCAAAGAGCAGTAGTTAAACAAACATGATAAAAGAGCGTGACTGTGAACGTTTACTTGAAACCTCTCCTGTTTAGGTTTGTCAGCTGCTGCTGGAATTGGTGTAGATGACCTTCGCCGCTTATGCATACTCAGGATGAGTTTTGTAAAAGGTTGGGGACCTGATTACCCGAGACAGAGCATCAAAGAGACACCGTGCTGGATTGAAATTCACTTACACCGTGCCCTCCAGCTTCTAGATGAAGTACTTCATACCATGCCTATCGCAGACCCACAACCTTTAGACTGAGATCCCTCTGCTGCACTGCCGTGGGCCATTATATTGTGAGGATGGTGGATTGTAAAATACAATTCTGTTTATAACCTGAAGATATATTTTACTTTCGTTCTGCTTAATCTTCTAAACCCAGGTTTTAAAAATGTGTTTGCCGCCTTGCTCTTAGCAGAAAGAAACTGAACATGCAGAATTTGGATTTCAGTTATTTTCAGAACTTAATTGTCATAACACATGGCTCAGGGCTTAAAGCGAAAGGTGAACGCCTTACAAAGACTTCACAGTATTGGGTTTGTTCCCTTTGAACCTTTCCTTCTCTATTACGGCATCTTGGTGATAAGCCTCACAGGAGCCTTTTGTATGCAGAATATATATTATATATATATTTATATCTGAAAATTCCTTCTAATAGTTATAAACATTTACCTTATAGCAACTTTAAAATTCTGACTGATTTGTGATGTTCTTTTTAGGGAACAATAGTTGACAGGAGACTTCTTTATTTTGTTGACTATCTTGTTATGATTTTTCCAGATTAAAACATAGAAACTGCCAAAAAGTGAGGGATGAGACGTAACGTGGTTGGCATTGGTTAAAAATAGCGAGGAGAAGGAACATGGCTTTTCCTTCACTAGTTTTTAAAAAAAAAGATATCTTAGATTTTTATTTATATAGACAAGTGAGTTTTAAAACACTAAAGGAAATGGATACTTTCAGTGCTGGCACTCAGTTTAAGTATAACATGAAATACCCACTCTGCAAAGTTGCCACTGAAATTGCGTGATGAGTACCTAATGGCAGGAAGATATTTTCATAACTACTACTGACTTCGTGATTTTACTCAAGTAAAACTTGGCAGGTATTTTAAAAAGTTGCATGACTCTTTTTACTTGCATATACCATTAAATCACGTAAAATAAATATCACGTCGGTATTTAGGATCCAGTTTTTGTATCTGTTCACCATTTCCACTCAGGGCAAGATGGCAAACCTGTTTTTATACCTCTTGGTTATTTTAAGCCCTATGCCATCGATGACCGTATCAATTGGCAATGACTTTGTATAGAGAATTTATAGTGGAAAAAAAAAAAAAAAATGCAAATGTATTGACTGTATGACAGATACAATATGTATGCTTTCTCTCTAGTTAATAGCATAAATAAAATAATGAAAACCCTGATTTTTATAAATTTAGTTTGCTTCTATTAAGTAATTCTGCACCTTGAAACCGTTGATCTTGAGTGATGGATTACTCTGCTTCGCAAGACCAGCAGCAGCAGCCAGTAGTGGCAGGAATTTTTGTTTGTGTAAACTTGCCAGGAAGCAAGTCCAATTTCTCTTACTTTCACTCCTTCTCAATAAAGGCACGTCCTGAGGATATCTTTTTTGGCTACTGGAACGGGGTATGAAGGGGGAGCAGGAATTCCTTATTTTCCAGCGTGCGTGTGAGGAGTCGGAGCTTGGTTAAACGGGCTTAGAAGTGCGTAGATTCCAGGTTAAGTCCTTCGCGCGCTGCGGGTTCGGTCTGCCTGCCCTGCTCAGCACAGTTCTGATGGTGAACGTAAGTAGGATCTTGGAAGAGATTGTTCAGGAGCTTTTTGCCAAGTTTCTTGCATAGTTTCAGGCATCCGTAGAGGGCTGTGACACACAGAGTTTAGGTATTGCTTCCCCCCTGCACTGAAATTCTTCTGAAAGAGTCAGCAGTTGTCGTTTCTGCCTTCGGCGTGGAAGCACAGAAGATGGATGACTTTGGAGCGACAGCCAGAAATGGATGGGTTTTCTCCGCATTTTCATTAGCAGTGCTGCCTTCTTCAGACTAACTTCTAATGAGATAGCTCTTTTTTTCCCTCTTATGTGGCAACTTCTTGATGTTTGAAAACGGTTTGCTTTCCTTAAGGTCCTTAGTTTAAAACCTTTTTCGTTTTCCTTTCTCTCCTAATGATCGAGTTTGTCCAAAAAGCAAGCTGCTTCACATTCTTGAGGAACGCTTTCAGTAGAGGATTCTGACTAGCAACTTGGTTACACTTCATCCACAACGGAAAACTTAATTTTGGGGAAGAGACGAAGAGCCTGACCACATGTTCTTCTTGCCAGCCTCCCTTTTGAATGTTTCTGCTCTTACTGCTGCATTCGAGGTGCCTCGGCTTTTGTGGAGTGCTCGGCCTGAGTGACGAATTGCTGTTCATTTGTTGAGGAGTCCGTGAGCTAAACTCCCTGTTTAACTGTGTGGTTTTCCGAGGTGCTTATCTTGGTGGGTGACTAATCTGTATGTGGCTCCTTTACAGAAAAGCCTCTGTACCGGTTGCTTACACTTTGATTGGGCCAGACTTTGATAAAACAGCGAAAGATTGCTTCCACCTGTTATCTTGCCTGTGTTACAGTCTGAAGGAATTCAGCTGTGAAGCCTTGGAGTTTTTGCAGATGTTTTGCAAGTCTCTAACTCTCTGCCTACAGTACCTGCAGTGTAGTATTTAGATGGCCAAAAATGTTTGAATAGAGCAACCAAATAATGTCAACAGAGTCTGTCAGAACCAACAAATCACAAGCTCCGTAGCGGGAGAAATCTGAACAGCGTGTGAGGCAGTAAAAACACTGAAATGGCGTTCGTCTCACCCACCAGGCAGTTTCTGATAAGATGCAATCATCTCTGCTAAAGGGCAAAATGAGAGAATCTCATTCTTCGTTTTTAATATGCCTTTAACTTAATTTTTGTACTTTTATGACAAGACATAAAAGGCAGCGCATAATGGGTTGGAAACCCTTCAGCAGCAGCACATTGTGTCTCTGACAAGCCTTACATTTATGTCTTTTTCTGAGAAGTGGAAAAGAGCTGCCGCTCCTTGACAGCCGTGATGATCCCCATATGCGCTGCAGGCGGGGATGTCAAGAATGCCAGAATCGCGTCTCCTCTTCTGCTCTGAATGTCTAAAATTCGTATTTTTTTTCAGGTAGCAGTCTCTTGCAATCCCGTTCCCGTGTCTGCTCTGCTTCGTTCTTTTGATGGAGTAATTACCCCCGTGTTTCTCACCCTCCACTATGCGCTCCTCAAAAAAAGCATTGTGCTGGAGTACTTTGTAATTTCACTTCGCGTCCTGGAGAGCCGGGATTAGCTCCGGAAGGTTTAGACGGCTTTAGCCGTCTTATTGTTAGCTTGGGAAGCGAGGGCATTTCAAGTTAATGCCGCAGAGATGTAGGAGAGGAAACCTTTTCGTTGGAATGGTTTAACAATACTGAATTCTAACGGGAGTCCCTTGGAAGGAGCCTAACCGCTAAGCGGTGCTGGTTGGAAAACGGTTCCTTGCATCATTTTTCTCGGCTGGAGAAGGATGAGTTTAGGGCCCTGGCTGCTTTACAGAGAGGGACCCGAAGTACACAGGAGACCGCGATCTCCCCCAGTCATGAACTGGCAGCAGTAGTCTTTGAACCCGTGTCCAGCTCCTGTGCCTTACCTTTAAGACTGTCCGACTTCTTGTGACACTTCTGAAGACGATGGCGTCCTCTCTGCGTAGCTCAGGAACGAGTGCCTCAGTTGTTTTGCTAGGAACCGTCAGAAAAATGCCTATGCTTCTGCCTCTGAGCCCTTCACCTGTTTACATCCTGGTGGTGATCTTTATTGAGACGTCTCTAACCCCTTCTTTCGAAGAGCGAGCGCTTTAGAAAGGACTTTCTCCTTGATTTGCATTTTTACTCTGCTCCGCGGAGTGACTGCGGTTGCTGGTCCCTTTTTAATGCACCCAGTTAAAGACAGCCAGATGGGTCTTCCTCTAAGTGGGATTCAGACTTCGTCGAAGAAATCCTCTTTCCTCCCTCCCCTTCTCCTTCCAGGCCCCATGCTACTTAACATCGGCTCTGCAAAACTGTAAGATGCTCAGTTGTCAGGTGTTGTTAAGGACACGATTTTTGAGAGGTGAACCTTTTTTTTTTGGTTTTTTTTTTTTTTTTAAGTAAGACTTACTTAAAATGTTAAAAGCGACGGTCTTGCCTGTTCCTGCTGCTAACAGGCACGTTTCCATGACTGGTAGCAGGTTTTTGAGGCCCATGGCATTGTTCTTGGGACTGAAATTTGGAAGTTGCCTTGGGTTTTTCATGAGTGCTAAGCTGGTTGCTTCTACCCCTGATGTGAGCGTTTGACGCTTTCGTCCCTGGGCAGGGAAATGAAACCAGCGGAAAGCACTTCACCAGTCGTGTGGGAGCTGGATGCTGAATCGTGTCATCCACCTCCAAAACGCTCTTCTGGCTTAGAATCATAGAATCACAGAACATTTTGGGTGGGAAGGGACCTTCAAAGCCCACCCAGCCCAACCCCCTGCAAGGAGCAGGGACATCTCCAACCACATCAGGTTGCTCAGACTTGTGTGTTTTCTGCAAATCTTCTGGGAGGTGTGACCGTGCCGACTCAAAAGCAGCCACGTTCCATGCCGCCGAGCTGCCCAGGACTTCTCAGCGCTGCGAAGGTTTCACTCGGTGAGACCTGGTGGAAAGCAGAACTGCTGTCCACCAAACCTCCAGAGGTTTTGGCACTGCTGGCTGCTGCTATGCCTTGTGAGTGACACATCGCTCCGAAATTTACAGGACTTCATTCTTTCAAGCTCACCAAAATCACCTAGCGCTTTCTTGCTCCGGTACCTTTCTGTCTCTTTTTGGTGAAGTGTGGTAGCTCTACCACGTTGTGATTCAGCTGGATTGAGAGCTGTGAAGTACCCATAACCCAGAACTCGCCGTGAGAGGGTTTTTTGAGCATGAAAGCAGAGTTAAGCGTTTTCTTCTTTTAGCCATTGCCTTTTGATAAGCGGTCAACAGAATTCCCAGTAGTTCCTCTGTAGCTTACTGTATGTTTTTCATTAGACCTAGTTTGTGGATAATATACTGTAGTTAACTTTCCTGAAATTCTGTAACAGAGTATGTTTTTGATTAAAAAAGGTAAAGATTCAAGTCTTTGGCTGCTTTATTTTGTTCAGTGGAGAGCTTTTACCCTGATTCTGGCCGGCTGTCAAAACTGCTAGCTGATGTTCTCAGCTGCGTGGTGGCTGGGAGAGCTGGCCGGGGCAGGACTGGGGTTTCGGAGGGTCCTCTTCTCGCAGTCCCGTGTATCAGACACTTTGGTGCAGCCGGCATCGAACCCACACCCAAGTCCAGCGTTGTAACCTCTCTGGGCACCTGAAGGCACAACAGTTTTGTGGGTATTTGTATTAATGGAAATTATTTATTTTAAACCATCAGCCAAGCGCTGCGTGTGTGCGTTGTGGTCTCGGAGGAAGGAGCAGAGTACCAGGTCTCCGGAGCCGAATGTGCTGGTGAGTGATTGCCATCCTGTGTTTGAAAGTGTAAAGTGGAGCTCTGCTCCAGCCGCTCCCGCAGTCGCCATGCTGCAAAACTTCCCAATAAATGAATAAAATTTTAAATTTTCCAAATAAAATAAATGAATAAAAGCACTGCCAGCCACAGGATCTAGGAGTAAAGCAGGAGACGCAGCTGCATCCCGTGGTTAAAGGGAATAAATCAAATTGATCCTCTGAACCCCTGTGATTTATGAGCATGAGGCAGGGAGAAATTTCCTTCTTCACTGCAGAGCCGGTGGCTTGTTTACTTTGGAGCAGGAATGGGGATGTCGGAGCGGCTTCAGCGCACACCCGCTGCTGGGAGTCACAGGTCGCTGCTACCTGGACGTACGGAACCATCAAATGCTCAAGTTCTCCCCCAAAATTAACTTCTCATCACCAAGACTCTCCTGTTTAGTGGCGCAGTCCCTCTGGAAGCTCACCAATTGCCACCTGAAACCAGTTTTAGCGCCTTACCACGCCAGAAAGCTTTCCAGGCTCTGCCTCCCACTGCTGTTAGCAACCTGTGTGCGAATGCCGGTCGTGGCCAACATAAAACCGTCGTATTTCCTGTCGGGCACTGAGCAACCGTGTCCCAGCACACGACGCTGAACGTTTAACTCCCCTGACGCGACCACGAGGTTGCAGGCTTGGGCTTAAACCCATGCCACAAAGCTAAAGCAGGACCCAGAAAGTCTTGGTCTGAGCGCCAGCTCCTCACTCATCACCCTGTGGGTGAAGTGTCAGCTTCTCCTGGGCAAAAAGATCACAAATCTGGCGTGGATTTGTTTTCATTTTTTCCGTGGCCTGCACACACAAACATTGTAGGAACAAGTAAGTACTATATTTATAATATATATTTCTTTTCTTCTTCTTTTTCCCCCCCTCTCCCCTACTGATGGCATGTGTGCCATAGAGGATGTGGGAGATGGAGGGTTGGGAGGGATGCAGCACTGGGGATAAACTGCCCAGTTTTTCACAACTAAGCCCTGGCCCTGTTGCCAGCTGCTGGTATGGAGAGTTCCTGGGGGGAGGGGGGGGAATTAAAAAAAAAATCATAAAAAAAAAAAAATCCCTATTTCCGCCTCCTCTGTAGCCTTGCTGTCGATCGATGCCGTTCCCAGGCCCTGCTGATCCCACTCCCCAGCGGCAGCTCCAGAAAGGGGGGGTGGTTTGTGCTGTCAGCTGTCACCAGTGCTTGAACCGTGACCCTTCCTAAACGAGCTCGCGTGCTAACGATGTTTGCCCTGGCAAAGGGTGGGAGCAGATGGCCGAGCTGGCTGCGAGGCCTCTGTGTCCCCTGGGTGTCCAACAGCTCCTCAGCAGCGGCTCGAGCCCACGAGCACGCCCGGTTGCGTGCTTACCCGGCTGCTGGGTTTGGGCAGGACCTGGCTGGGGAAATTTGAAGGCTTGCAAAAACTAAAGGATTTGAGGTTTGTTTTGCATTGATTTTAATTTAATTTTTTTTTTTTTTTTTTTTTGGCGTTACATCATAGCTGCCCCTCATAGATGTGCACGTGCAGAGATGTCACACGCGTGTGCCCTCACAAGCCTTTGAGGGACAGGGCGCTGGTGGGTCCCGCCGCTGCTGGCTTGGAAGGGTGGGGACAGGAGCCATCGAAGCTGTCTGGCAAGCTCTGCTGTGACGTCACAATGGCTGCAGCGCCGTTTCGCCTCACATTTGTGCCTCATGACTGGGTCGAGGGCCCCTGCACTGCCCGAGGGGCTGGGAATGTTCCTGTCCCCGTGCCAGGTCCCCTGCCCACCCGCCGGTGCCGTTTGCATTCCAGTGGGAGCACTGGGGTGACCCAAGGGGCCGAAGGCCACCGTCCCGGGACACTGCAGCCCCCTGGGCCTGGCCAAGGGGGCTTGTGGGGGGGGGGGGTGATGGCAGGGTGGGGACCTCATGGCTTCAGGAGCGGGGGCACTCCACAGCCAGTGAGGCCCACGTCCCCTTTTGGTCACATTCTCCAGGACCCCAGGATGCTAGCAGGGGACGGGGACACCCCAGGTCAGCGCGTGACGATTTGGGGCGCTTTTGTTGATTTCAGGAGTCAGGATGAAGCTCTTTCTAAGCATCATGGCTGTGCTGAGGGTGGACAAGCTGCTCCGCAGGCCCAAGGGTGATGGGTGAGGCTGCCCCAGGCGCAGGGTCATGACCAAGGCCATCTGGCATGGCAGTGGCAGAGGGGGGAATGGCAGCTGTGGGTGGGGACCCGTGGAGACAGCTGGGCAGTGCCTGGCAGAGGGGGCACGCCACCAAAACACCACGGTCAGATTCGCATGGGCTGGTGGAGCAGACTGCGAGGAGAGAGCAGGCACGGAGCATCCCAAGTCGGAGACGACGGAACGAGAGGAAACAGCCTCAAGTTGCAGCAGGGGAGGCTTAGATTGGATATTAGGAAAAACGTCTTCACTGGAAGAGTGGCCAGGCGCTGGAACGGGCTGCCCAGGGCAGTGGCGGAGTCCCCATCCCTGGGGGTGCTTAAAAGACGTGTGGATGTGGTGCTTAGGGACAGGGTTTAGTGGTGGACGTGGCAGTGCTGGGTTAAGAGTTGGATTTGATCATCTTAAACGTCTTTTCCAACCTAAATGATTCTATGAACCTCCCTGGGTGCTCCTGGGCAGCTGCCACGATCAACTTCATCCAGATATATATCTGTATGTGTGTGTATATATACATATGTTTATTTTCCCTTGGATTATGGACACATGCTTGGTCCATTACCCAGTTTCACTCTTTCCCTGACTTGGGCTGTGCTGACCCCCAGCCTCCACCTGCGCATCGCTCCTCCTTGAAGCACTGCGTTCAGAGAAAAAAGCTTAGAGTTTTCTTTTGCCTTTTGCAGCTTTGCACTTCCCTTCCCTAACGCTCCCATGCTCTATTTCATCCCGCGGAGCAGTCACCCACCAGCCTCACTGCCTGCGATTTCCCACAGCCCCTTGGCACAGCTCGTATTTCCACAAACTCATTTGTTTTCTTTGCAACAACCTGCACCCCGACTGCTTCAGCATTTATTTATTTCAACCTTTACCCCTGCAGCTTTGGAAAAAAAAAAAAAAATGGACCCTTCCATGCACAGCCTGCACCCCTTCCCACCCCGAGGTTCGTACGCCTGCACGCAAGCAATGCCTGCAGCACGACGCAGAAAACCCCGAGTTCCCTCCCTGGCAGCTGGGCGAGCTCTCCCATCCCTGTTTCCCCCTTGCTCCCAACACGGAGCCAGACATTTCCCAGGGCAGAGGCTGGGCTTTCAGACCAGCCAGGAAAGTGGCTCTGTGCTTCAGGGGCTAAAAGGAAAAATTAAAGCGGAATGCTTCCTTAAAACTTCACCTTGAAACAAATAAAAAAAATAATAATAAAAAAACCTAAAATAGTTTAGCTCTCCTAACTAGCCCAGCTCATGCCGCTGCCCGGTGGCGAGTACTTCCCTTCCCATGACCAAGAGTTAAAAATTCCAGGCGAGTTACTCACCCATCACAAGTGCTCCTTGAGCACGGAAAAATAAATTCACTCCAGCAAACGCAGAACTGGAGGTTTCTGAAGCCCGTGCCCGCCTTACGCAATGCCGAAGTCACCGCAGCGCTACTCGCTCCGCTCAGTAAAAGGTGTTGGAGGGGCCGGGACTGCAGACGGTTGGTGTACAGCTGGAAATGACGAGGTTACGCCTGCCCGCTGCCTGAGGTTTTACTTCTGAGGCCTCTTGCTGCAACACTCAAACCGCTCACAGACCCAAGTAAAGGAAATTTAAATACTTTTTGATCTCCTCCCAAGACTTACTGTGAAAGAGGCAGTTAAATATTCTGCGTTCTCCTCAAGAGAGTGAACAGCAAGTTTAGATTTGAGGACAGGAGCTCCAGGGTGGTGGCTCTGAGGACCACGGGCTCCACCACCTCCCGCCACCTCAGGGACGTTTGAACCGTTCCTGACAGAGAGGGTGAAACGTGCCTCAGGCAAAGTGGCCCTCGAGGATCCAAAATCCTTGGCCAAGCAGGAGAAATTCAAGTCAGAAACTTGAGGAGCGGCTTTTTTTTTTTTTTTTTCCTTCTTATTTTTTCTTTTCCCCTCCCAAAGAATAGTCAGAAATAGGTTCCAGGGAAAAAACAAAACCACCCACGAACTTCGCAGCACCCATCATTATCTGCCTCACCACGGAGACCAAGAAAGGCTCCTTCACTCCCACCAGGCTGCAGAAGACAGCCCCCAGCAGCGTTATGTACACACACACACCTTTGGAGGCAGAAGGCCTTAAAACACCAAATCTTTCACACTGAGGGAGGAACGCCAGCCGGCCCCAGCCCCCACGGGCTGCTCCAGGCGACAACCGTGAAGACAGCAAAACACTCAAATTAATGGAAACAAGTCTTTATTAAGTAACTTTTAATATCAGAAAAATAAAACTCTTATAATTCTCTTTACAGCAAATATATAATATCAGTGCTTTGGCCATCATAAGTTAAAGGCCCTTTATCATAAAATATATGGTTCTTAAACTTTGCTCAAATTGAATTTATAATCCCTACGACCTCCCTACATATACATAACAAAAAGTGTAGTAAAATTAGCAAATACTAAACTATACCGACAGTTCATCATTCTTAGTCTGTGGTTGATAGAAACGGTACACGCACCTAACGTCTGCCGATTCCTTGGCTGATCAGCTGCGGCGTACGACGCCGTGAAATACAGAACACACGCGCGGCGGACGTTTGTCCGTCTGTACAAGGCTGCAGCTAGAGGTTAGGCTTCAATACTGACACGTAACTACCCTACAAGCACTTACAGCATTAAAGTTACGCAGTACGCAATATGCCCTCAAGGCAACTCTTATACTGAAAATCATAAAATAAAAACCGTTATCTGTAAACTTTTATAAGAAATGTAACTCTTCAAGTGGAAATAAAAAATAAATTTTTCTGTATATTTACTGGTTCAATACACATATAATTTCTTTTCGTTATACTGAGAAAAAAAAGCTTTGTCTCATCTTGGGAAAATAATGCTTAAAAAAAAAAAAATAGAAAAAATCCACCAGAACTCCACTTTGTGTCTTTTTTTTTTTTGTTTGTTTGTTTTTGTTGTTTTAATATATGCCAGCACAGATTTGGGAACATACTGAGGATCAAAAAAAAAAAAAAAAAAAAAAGCTAGAAACATCCACAGGTTGAAATGTAAGAAGCGCATTCCAAAGACTTTTTTTTTCTCTCCTTATGATTGGAAATTCAGATTTGAAATGAAGTGAACTGATTGCAGGGCCACTGTCACAGCTGCTGCCATGAATAACACCAGAGCACGCAGGCAACTCCCCCTTTTTCCTTTTCCTTACTAAAAATAAAGTATGTATTTATATATGTGCAAGACAAGTATGGACTGAACATAAAAATGCTTCACATTTTGAAACTCTGTACTCTCTAAAAATGTACGTTAAGAACAGCTTGATCGGACTAATGAACGGAATGTCAGCATCCTCACCATCAGCCCAGGTATGTGCATCCCAAGGCCCTTACCCGAACGGGACGAAGCCAGCCGGACTTTTCCACGTGGCGTTAAGAAAAGCAGTGGGTAGGAATTCACAAATCGAGACGCTCCTGATCCTCTGGGCATACTGCCCCCAACACATCGGGCGAAACGGACGTGCGTCAGCAGCTTCTCTCCCTACCCTCACCGTAATTTATTATCTCAACCTGCCAATAACGTCATCCATTGCAATAAATCGAATGAGGCTTTAAAAAAAGTATTTGCAACGCTGAAGAATTAGGCATAAGTTGTTGCAGAAAGCAAAAAAAAAAAAATAATAATAATAAAAAATATATATATATATATTTCCCCAAACCTGTTTTGCAAAACTGGCAGTGTAAAGAAGGCAGCGCTGAAGTGTTGTTTGATATATTGATAATGCCACAGACCCTCCGCGGCACACCAGCACTTCTGCGTTCAGGCGACGAGGTTCAATGCTGCCGGCACGCAGAAGGCAAACCCTTGAGAGATCCTTTAGAAAAAATCTGTAAAATTTTTGTGGTTTTGTTTTCAGTTGTGTAATCGATGAAAGCTTCCCCTTGCTGTGCCGCAGGGTCACAGCAGATGGGTCTCGCTAAACCTGCCACCTGCTTACACTGAAGCAGACCGAGACCGCCTCGGCTTAGTGTTACCGTAGCAGCCGTTTGAGAAAGTAGAGATTTATTAACAACTTCAGCCTAATCCCAAGAAAGCCCAACAGTCAGAATTCATTAGGAAGTTTACTAGAGGGTACCATTACACCCATGCCTTTAAAAGTTTTAAAAAGTCCATATATAATAATATCTATGTATATTTAAGAGTGAATTTGGATTGCCTGAGTAACAGCTGTCTGGCAAACGGGACAGGATGGCGCCTCCTTCTCACAGATTTTGTTGGCACACTCCATGCAGAAGAGATTGTGGCCGCAGGGGACCAGGGCCGCAATGACTTCGCTCTCGAAGCAGATCACGCAGTCGTGCTTCCGTCTCGACTCGGGGGGCGAGCTGGATGTGGAGCCGCCGTTGGAAGAGGAATAGCTGTTGGTACCATTGGAGAAAGCGGGGATGTATATGGGAAGGCCGGTTTGGTGGCCGGTGCTCGGTGGGTCGCTCCTCACTCTCCTAGCCAGCGGATGATCCAGACTTTCCTGAAACGTGGGTGACAGGCGAGGAGTAGATGGCTGGCTCCCTTGGCATTGAGGCTTGGCGTTACCAGCAGGGTCGCTACCGAAGCCGGAGAGAGGGTTTACAGGTTCAAAAGGAGTCCAAATGGTTTGGGAAGGCGCCGGTAAGGAGTCATACGCCGGGGAGTCGACCGCGAGGTCTTCCGTGCCCATCGAAGGCAGCGTTTCTCCAAACCAGAAGTTGCCTGTGCTGAATGGACTCGTTGGGCTGAAGTCAGCCAATCTATTGCTTCCAAAATAGGAATCTGTGGAGCCACTTCCCAAGGAGCTGGAGCTGTCATTTCTATAATTAGAAATCATTCTGGTGCGGCCAGGAGGGACAGGATTAGAAGCAAGCCACGCAGATCCCAGAGTGCCTCCTTCGAAGCTCACATCCGTACCGTTGTAGTGGAAATCGTTCTCTTCGTTCAGCTCGATGTAGTTCCCGGTACGCATGGCTATGTGCATCTCGATCTCCTCGCGCGCGCGGTCGACGTTTTCGGGCATGCCCGTAACTTCGAAGACAGGCTCCTTGTCTCTGCTGGGAGTGACGATGTAGGTGTGGGTCTGCTGCTGAATTCTCTTGATTGTAGCTCCTTTCGGTCCAACCACCAGCCCAACTACCCGGTAAGGCACCCTGACTTGGACTGTTGTCTGACCCGGCAGGTTGGGGGTACATGGCAAGCCTCCCAGGGCAGGACCGTTCTTGTTACGTGACGCTCTGATCATGGAGAAGTGTTCAGCAGCTGAGAGAATTTCCCTTTTGGCCATGGCTACGTCCTCTTTTCGTCCAGTGACGACAAAGATGGGTTCTTCTCCACGAACAGGGGTCTTAATGTAAGTATTTGTCTTGGCCCTCAGCGCTTTTATTTTGCAACCTGTTTAAAGGAAACACATGCAAGTTTAGCAAGGCGCCTAAGTTTAGAAAGCCACAAGAAAGCCACCTATTTTAAGCTGTTTGAGAGTTTCAAGAAACCGTAGGGTGAAACCAGAAGCAGCTGTTTTTATCTCTGCAAGCCACACTAGAGAAAGCGGTAACAGCTTCTACCTATTATTTCCAAACAGACCTCTGAAGCTTACAGCCACAAACTATTTCAGCAAGGCTTCTTGGACCGTCACCTCCTCATCTGCTATTAGACGGGGAATAAACGTGGATGGCTTTTTCTCTACGACATCCGCGCTCACGATTATCCCACAAATACTGATGGGTTTATACTTTTTTTTTTTTTTGCATTGATTCGTTATCTTTCAGTTATTTCTAAGGTCCTGCAAAAGGAGTAAAGGCACACATACACACACTGAAGTCTGCTGATACATTAGCCTTCCACTGACAAGCACGGCCTAAAAGAAAACTCAACACTTCTAAGTGAGAGAACAGTCTGTGTTGCAACACATGCAGGATATAGATAAAAATATTGATTTACTGAGAACTCATTTGCTTCCTGTTCTCCATAAGTGTTATTTAAGCCTTCCTCTTCCCTGTGAGATGGAGGAGCCACTCCCTGAACCATCAAGTAGGGGTTCAAGAGGTTGGTCTCATGCAAATAGGGCTTTCTAGGTAATACTACATGCCTACGTGGAATTTCTCTCGTTAACGGGGTAACTACAGCGTGAAAGAGAAGCAGAAAAGTTAATGAAGTGTTTGTCTTTGATTTTGGGGACTGAATTATAAAGTTTGCTAGGACACAGCGGCAGCAGGCTCTTTCCTCAGACGCTTGAGGCATTTTGGCACAGCGTGCACAGAAGCACCTTTCACCCATCACAGGACTGGAAAAGCAGGCAGTGCAAATTTCAGAGAGAGAAACAGGTCCATGAGAGGCAAGACAGACTGCTGGACTCAGTCTTAACTGAATTTAGCCTACACCAAGACAAATTCCAAAGCATGTCGCGCTCAGCATCACATTACAGCGAACCTCATCTTGAAACGATGACAAGCAACACTTGCAGGCCGAGCGTTTCAAGCATAATTTCACTTGCAGAGGGAAGTTTGTCCCCATTTTCCTCATTTACATTCAATATCTCATAACTATCTGAGCACACAAAATGGCCTCTTGGAATAGCGTTTTGTCAGTCCCTCGCACCTGAGGTACCACTAGCAATAATTTTTACAAGATGCACTCTATTCAGGATTATCTACTAACAAATAAAAAAAAGGCAAATATGCAGATGCCGGTGGGAATAAGAGGGTAGAGTCTCTCCTTGCAGGGCCCCTGCACACAGCAAGCACAAAGGCTGAACACAACAGCCCTTTGTTTCCAGGACACAGCTGGAGAGGAAGTTCATTACCTCCAACAGCTCGCTGGAGGGCTCTCAGAGGCCCTACCTCCACTAGAACGTGCACAGCGGAGCACGGGAGGGCTCCCCGCAGGGGAAGCAGTGAGGCACAGGCAGATCTAAGGAAAGGATGCAGAACCCAGAGCTCAGTAAGAAGTTCAGCACGAAGAGAGAACCTCCTCGGCCTTCCACTGCCACCCACCGAGAAGGGCATTAATGCTCTACTAGGTGAAAAAAAGGAAAAACCACAGGCATGAGGTGTCTTCCGGAAGCAGCAAAGCACGCATCCGTTGAAGCCATGCCACTTTCCTGCTCATAACAGACACCAGCACCTTGTTTTGGCAATTCACCTTCACTCCCTCCATCTCTCTGTTCACATTCCTCCCTATAAGCAAACCTGCTTGCCCGCTCTGCTTCCCATGCCTTCACAGCCGCTCATGAAAAGATGGTGGGCCCAAACCTTAAACCCACAAGGATCCCCAAAAACCACGCTGCTGAAGCCTTCACAGCAATGAAGCCCTCTTTACTGGAACACCTAAAACCAGAGTCAGCCTCCTGATGTGTATGAATTATTCTCCAATTTACACAAGTCACTTTCATTTGGTCCGTTCCACCCAAGTATGTGTTCTTATCACCTAGAAATTAGAGAGGCAGCATTTAAAAGAGCATACTACGAGGATTTGGCGTAAGATTTTATATGTATAAAAATATAATTCATTATACACCACAATTCAGAGCCTACTTAATTCTGGTTTCCAAAGTTCCTCATAAATTCTTATAGTTTACATTTTAGACAAGACTTTCAGAACATTTTAGAAACTTAAACCAAATCAGAAGTCTGCAGGTTCTGCTTCCTTCCCCATTTCAGCTGCAAACTCCCAGAGAGGGCTTTGCCAGAGCCACATTTCCAAACTGCTCTGGTGTGAAGAAAAAAAAACGGTCTCACCTTTTCTCCTCAGGCTGCAGAATGGCACAGACCAAGGGGGGCAGAGCTTTTCTTTTAGGGTCTGACTCACATATCTAGAAAGCGGAGGCCAAACACTACCTCAGCTCCCTGCAGCGGTAGAACAAGACTTTTAAGCATCGTAAAGCCGTCTTCAGTGGAAAGGTGACTCCACAGACTGACAAGGTCAACCCTCAAACTTCGCCTGAAAAGTCAGAAAGAACCGAAGAAAGTCGCCACATATGAAAACAGAGATTTCCAAATGAGTCAGCTGGGTTTTGTCCGCACGGAGTGCTGGAAACCCCCACAGCAGTCACGTCAAAACACAAGGTCAGTAGCCCACTATACCACGGCAGCAGGATGATCTTTCTATTTGCTTTTACTCAGCTGCTCTGGTTTCCCACCCTCCTCCATTAGTCATTACTGAGGCGATGATAGGAAGCACGGCTGATCCCATCCCCTCTCTGGACAATTCACGGCATCCAGAGGCACTGTGGCCACGATGACATGAGGTTGGCCAGCTATGAAGTCACACGGCCAATGGATGACTCAAGAAGTTTCTCAGTCTCCTGAGGTTAGATGTAGAAAGACAAAAGGAAAAAAAAAAAAATACACCACCATACACTTTTTCAATAAACCACCAGATTGTTGTATCCAAGATTTTGAAGTACAGAGACAAAAAAGCCTGCAGAGTTCCTGACTTCTGGACTGGAAATTCAATTTAATCGCAGTGATTTTAGTTCTGGTATGATAACGGAAGTCTATTCAGCACAAGTTACCGTACTTGGTTCAGCAGTACGAGCATTCCTAAGCGGCACACTCAGTCATAAGCACATACCAACACAGTTAAAGCAAAACCCTTTGGTTTTGCTTTCGTTCAGGCACAGATTTAGTACCTGCCTGCCCAGGCAGCCGACAGGGAGCCAAGCCCTTTCTGAGCCCTGCAAGCAGTGTTCATCCTGTGCCGGCTGATTTGCATCATTCTCCTCAAGCCTCCTCCCCATTTTTTTTCCCTTAAGAGGATTGTTTGAATGAACAATTGTAACACACCACGAACATTATACTCCCCAAGAAAGTTAAGGGCAGCTCTGAAGGAATTGTTTACCACATACACTACCAATTTCAAATGACCAAATTCTTCCTTATTAAAAAAAGGTGATAGGAAAATAGATTTTTTTTTTCCCTCCCCCTCTTGAAGTGAGAGTTAAGTGTAGCAGTCACAGCACCCACAGCCCTCACCCATCAAGCAGTGACAACCAGCTTTCACTCTGACTTTCACCTTTCATCATCGCTAACAGGACGAGATACACCAAACCCAGTCTCAGGCCATTTATTCCACGAGGGAAACTCCCCAACGGAGCCGGCAGAGCCAAGCGACCGCAGCAGACACCCTGCGTGTGCCTGCCTTGCACCACGCCAGCAACCCTGCTGCTGGGAGCCAAGAACCATCCGAAAAAACGTCCCACAGACTCCTCTGCACAGCCACACGGTGGTAGCCCAGGAGAAACGGCATCTTCCCCCAATTTTTCTTCTGATGAATTCACCTCAACTCCACAGGCTGGGAACGGGACAAGGAGTGATTTACAGATGAAAATTCCTCTGTGGTGTGGTCTCTTCTCAACAACTACATCGCGGAAGGGAATCCTTCACGCCTCTGAGCACCAGCCTTAGGAAAACGCAGCCTGCCAAAGCAGAGACACACACCTCGGACCCACGTTCCTCCTGCAGCTCCTGCCAAGCACTGTGAAACTGCGGCACATGTGGGAACCCAGACCTCCTTACCATCACGTCTGTTTGACCTTGTCTTCCCAATTACATAGGGCTTTGGGGAAAAAAAATATATTTTTCAGGGTTTTTATCTAAATAGAAGCCTGGGAGTCACGGTGGGAAAAATTCAGTGAACAGCCCCGCTGAACCACAATCAAATGGCAACACCAGTTTCCTCTCCTTCCCTGCCCCTGATGGGTACCTAGCTAAGGGGACCAAAACAGAGAACCTCCCGCAGCTCTTTAGCACACAAACCCTGTGGGAAGACACCAGCACTGCTCGGGCCATAAGAGCAGCAAGCAGAGTGAAGGGGCATCGGCACAAACGCAGGAGGCTGGGCTTCTGAGCGGCCCTCACCAAACCTGGCACCATCCAACTCCGCCCCAGAGCAGAGATCTCACAGGCTGGCCTCTGCGTGTTAGCACCGAAGAGAAAGGTGTAGTTCACAGGAATGTATTTCTCAGCAGCTTCCCGTTATCTGATAAAAGACAATACTGTATTACAGCCTCCACTCAATGCCGTCTTTAGCTCTCTGACTATCGACTCTGTAATACTCACCCACTAAGGAGGTGGTGACAGAATAATTAGCAACATCAACCTGGAACCATGAGCTTCTAAATAGAGACCACGGTTAATTCCTTACCTACAAAGTAAGGGCAGGGTCTGGGAAGTCCCCGCAGCGGATGGTACGGCATCCAAGGAACGCCAAGGAGAGAGGAGGCTCCACAGGGATTTGTCTTCCATGAACCTGCAACTGTCGTGTGCGGACACAGCTCTGAAGGCAGAGCCTGTTAATCTGGCACAGCCCTTATTTCATCGCTAGGTCAACACAAGCTCTTAATTGGAAAGTGCAAACCCCTGCAGCTACGGTAACAAGGGATTCGCAGAGGCTGAAACGCTGGACGTACCGTAAGGCCAACGGCTGCTGGGTCTGCAGGGCCTAGCGCTGCCCACCTGATTAATAAACAAAGAAAAATTGAGCTACTTCATTAAAAACCACCGCTCTACGAATTTTTCAGAAGAGCTGTTCGTTCCCACTGGTGGTGAAGGCTGCTTTCTTTTGCCTAAACATACACAGTGCTTCCTCCTGCTTGTGACACAGCTAAAAATATCCCTCCGGTTTGTGATCATACAGTGGAAAACCGATATATGCCCCATTTATTAAGCACACAGAGATGAAGGCATTGGGACAGTAAATGAAACCCTATTCTAAACTGTTTAATGGCTAAACCTCCTTAAGCAGGCCGGCTACACAAGAAAATCACGAGCAGAACATTTCTGGCACTTCACTGTGTTATTAAACTCATGAAATACTACCTGTGGTCCAGCCAGCTGATAGACTGACTCTGGTTACTATTGCCTTTCACCTACCATCAATTAATTCATCTCACACCTCGCTTTAATTCATAGGCTGGAAAAATCTCAACTATTGACTTTTTTTTTTTAACCGACTGTTGAATACAGTTTGTTGATTCAAGGCAGATGAAGAAAGTAATTTCTCCACACTTGCAGAAGATGCTGATCTGCAAAAAACCCGTAGATCTACATACTTAGACAGTGATTTATCACCCCTCCAGCATTTTGATTACAGGAATGAAGGCCGTAAAAAATATTACTTTTAAATTTTGGTTTTTTTTTTTTCAACAATTTCAAGAGACATCCTAAGCTTGGAGAATAATTATCAAATAACATTTTTTGAAAGCAAGTTTCCCTTTATTTTTATGCAGCCTTCTCTACAGCCAGAGGTAAGCCAAGAGAAATCTCACAGAGCACGGCATTCATCCTGAAGACAGGACCAGACCAACCACCAACAGCTTGAACAGCTCCCCATTAGCACTCTGTAGCACAGAAAACAGCCTGATCACTGTTTGGGTTAATCACCTAGTAAAATCAGGGCTCCCGTGTGACAACCAGACGCGACACGTGCCAGAGAGCTAACAAACATGAATACACCAAGAGACGGGCACAGCTTGCAGCTGGGATTTGCTCGAGCTCCCGGGGCAGGTCGCTGGCAGGTTTGGAAACAGGAGATGACAGTCCCCAAAGAAGGGACCAGGCTAACTGCTTAAATGGGGACACGGACATACACAGATTTTGAGCAACAGCTGTTCTGTTCACATAACAAACCAAAGCGATCTCCTCCCTGGTGGTACCCAAGCTGCGGTTCCTTGGAGATGGCCACGTAAAGCGCACACGTAGAGCTGCGAGATCAGCATCACTGGGAAAGGCTTCTCCCACAGGCTACCCAAGCACTACTCCTGACTTTCATTAAGTTGTATTTTTGAGGAAACTTTCCATTTATCACAGTGGGGATGCTTCATAACGAGAACACACCAAGCAGAGCTTCTTCTCAAATTTATAATCCAAAATGCGATACCGATACAGCTCAAAACTTGGGAGCAAAGTTCTGGCTGTCTGGAGTGCGGCTGTATTAAAGATTTCAGGCAACGACTGCACCTCGGAAGTGCTGAACGTGGGTAATAACCATCTCTCACTTCTAACTGTAACGACACTACAACAAGCAATGCTGCAAGTAGGCAGGTTAGTGAGTGGCGCAGAGGAGAAAGGAAAACCCAGCTGACAGCCACTCTGATAAAGCTGTTTCAAGAGAGGAAAGATGACATACAGGTCTTTCAAGAGAAATAAAGATTAGAGTGGTTTATACCGAAGACATTTTTCCCTGCCTGCTGACCCCCTCACTACCTTAGCGCTGCAATCAAAGGCTTCTCGCTAGGCTGCAGTTCCCAAACGCCCGTGCCTGCCTGTGGAACATTTCAATATGACTCAGGCTATATATAGCGACCGAGGCTGCTCCCATTATAATTCCATCACACTTACCCATTTCTGAGGAGCAACTGGCCACTTATTCCGCTTTGTATTTCTTACAAGTACAAACACTAAGATGATACATGACCTTCCTACTTGTCATCATTCAGCTAGAACCATAGAAGGGTTTTTTAGAGAAGATACTCTCCACACAAGCACTTCAAGCTTGAGTGCACCACGTGCTGGAGCCGCACGGGCTCAGGCTTGTTGAGGCACCAGGAAGGAGGAAAACCCGGAGATCTCAAGTACCTTAACCGAAAGGCAAGGAGTCCCAGTCAAGCACTCGGCTGTGCCAGACCACAGGGAGCAGGACTTTGTCTGGCCCTACTGCTGTCCAGCTAATGGATGGGAAAAGAGTGGAGCTCCAAGACTCGGAGACGCTGGAGAAAGCTTCCCAAGGGAAGGCTGCTCACAAGCTCTCAGGGACAGTTCCCTCTCTGGAAAAGGAAAGCCCTGGTTCAAGAACCATGTACAAACTCTTTAATAAAGATTTCCTAGGTAGATACCAATTTATTTATATATCAAGCCAGCACAAAATGAAGAGTCTGTACACTCTATATGTTTCCTTCTATATGTCAGGCTAGGACAATCTATCACATCAGCAATCACACAGGTAGAGGAATGCTCCAGTTCCCAAGACAGACGGCAACTTGGTAAACAAGTCAGACGCAGCAGAAGAGCCAGAGGGCAGCAACTCATATTATTAATTACTCGCACCACTGCAGCACCAGGACTAATGTAACAGCTGCTGAGCAAAATCAGAAAGATACAGTAGCAGAAAAGCAATAGTTATAGAAGAGGGGGATTTTGTCCAACAAGTAAAATAGTTACAGGAAATAACTTGTTTTCATGACGAATATCGATCTAGTGAGCGAAACAGATCAGTGGGAGCAACAGTGCTGGGAAATCAGACCTGCACAAGGAGGATATTACGAAAGACCACCGTTCAACATGCCATGCAGCATGCAAAGGTGGTCAATGAAAGGAAGATTACAGAAAACCCACGCAAATCTTCACCCACACCCAATCTCCGATTCAAAAAAATGCTGTTAAGAGCTGTGTTTTCATATACAAAAATCAAATGTAGAATGAACCAGAAGGTAAGAAGGGAGAGATGCTGTGTCTTTGTTCAAAGGAGCAGCAGAGAACTTGGTGCAGGTCACAGAATTACTGACTCACAGCGAAGGAAACCGAGATCTTGGACACAGGCAAGATCTCACGAACTTAAAGGAATACCTGAAAGAGAGAAAAAAAGGAAGACATTCTTAAAGAGTAACTGAAATTGGGAACAAAAGCCTGGTTTAGAGCCTTTTGGCCTTTTCTTTTGATTAAATGAAAATGTTCTAGTGCTCAGCCGCCTTTTTTTTTTCCCTTGTTACAGAAAGTTTGCAACCCTATCCCTGCTAAATTCTTTGCCTGCAATGGGGAATTGACCCTGTAAGGGTGGAGGTATTGCATCAAAAAAACAAATTGAACAATTTTGAGATATCCAACACTTTTTTTTTTGTTTAGAACAAAGTTTCTCTTCCAGAAATTCAGACCACGGTGTATTAGAAGAGAGGGTAACAGGGGCTAAGACAGGGAAACACACAACATCTGCTGACTTTACTAACAGCTTGAAAAAAAATCCATCACCATTTTCTCCTGCCACAGACTGGTTAATCCAGCACAGTTCAGAAGCACATAAATCAGGGCTTCTTCTGTACGTTATAAACTTTAAAAACATACTCTTTTCCTACACAGCAATTTTACAAGAAAAACAAAATGACCGAAGGATTAGAAACATTTTATGTCACAAGATTTTTGTTATTTTAATTTCAGCTTCATCCAAAGATCTTAACTTACCACACTTCTGGCAGGCTACACAAAAAGAAAAATCTCTCAAGTGCACACCATGTTCAGTGCGCTTCCCACCCAACAAGCCAGACAAGAGCAGCGTTTATGACTGAGGATTTACGATCCCAGCTGGACAGCCTGCACCCTTCTGACACACTTTGCATCCTGAGTTGAATCTGTGCACAGCACAAGTGACAAACAGCAGAACTGAAGAGTCTGTCACACAGCACCAGAGCAACAGGACACCGAAACTTCAGGAGCGGTTTCAGACTGCGCCGGGCCACAGTACGCTTGCGTGCTTCAGTTCCTGGAGTTCCAGGCTCTAAAAGTGACAAGGCTTCAACTTCTCAGAAAAAAACAGTCTTTATCTTGGATTTCAACGAATTGCTCAAGTTTTCTTCCTGGCTTTCCATTTAATAGACCACTTAAGAACCTGCTTGTTACAGAAGATGAAAAAAACAAAAAAAACAAAAAAAACAACCAACCAAAACCTGAAGTGTAACTGCCTTGTCAGCTTTCACTTAAAATTAAGTCAGCTGAACCTTTTTGTCTGTGGCAATCAACACCACAGAGATGTGTGATGACTTAGTAATGCAAATTAAACTGATTCTTGAGAGCGGGGATCTTAAGCACCCAGTTCAGACAAACCAACAGACAATTCAGACTGTGCTTCTCCTGACCTCTCGCAGGTCAGCAATTAATAACCAGTCAAGGCTCCGTATGCATCACGAGTAATTTGGTAACATTATCACAACACACTGAGACATAACACCAGACGCACAGCTCTTTGTGAGAGCACTATAATTATCCTACCATAGGACATCTACGTACTGTACTCAGCTAACACAACTATTTGCTCCAGGACGGTTTTAGCACTGTTTCCACTCTCCAGGACTGACAGCTATCATTTTTATCTGGCTCTTCAGCTATGGCAGATAGTTATCAGCTACCAACTTATCAGAATTATTTTGTTTCAAGTCACAAGACTATTTTGAGCAAAGTAATATTTTTGCTCAAGAGCCCACATTAAAAAGCAAAGAGCAAAAAGGAGTTCAAGACCATTAAATATGCATTAAAATGTTATTTTAGTTGCAAGGCCGCCTCACACAAAGCAGACTTGTCATTATTGATTTTATCAGTGAAGTGGGATGATATCATTCCTCCTCCTCTTACTCATCTGGGGTTTGGAGACTGCCCTGCCCGTTTCAAGTTCTGCAGCCATCCACCAAACCATTCTTACTGAGGAGAGAGAAGCGCCAGGCTTTACAGCTAAGCAGCTCCAACGTGAGTGATGTCTTAGGGAGAAAAAACACCAGTGTCAGCTTCACCAAGGATATAAACACTTGGAAAATCACGTTACTTGGAGAGTCACAATGCTGGAATGCACTGGTAAATATATTCCAGCAATAATTAACTGAAGACAGTTAATACACTCCAGGATGCAGCCTCTCTCCACAGGACAGTCTTCTGTCCCTTTCGGCATCTCTCAGGCTTTCTGTTAATGCCTCTGATGCCACCTGTCCTTTTCGCATTATTCAAAAGAGCTTTTATACACGCCCTTTTTCAGCATTAAAAAAGTAACAGGGGGCACTGAAGAGTCCAGTTACCCCTGTCAAATCCCTACAAATCCCTGTCAAGGCCTACTAAGCCACGGCAGGATTGCTACAGAGTCACCAAGTTTACCTGTGTGAAACAGTGTTCAGATGATCCACAGCAACCTGTGCAAGTCCTTCACATGATTCAGAGATTAAAACAAAATCTCCCAAGTTAGTTCTCCAGAAGCTGGTTGTTTGTTTGTTTTTTTTTTTTTTAAGTCTGGATACGTGCTTATATAATTTTGGGTATACGCCCTATACCAGCTTTTCTCAGGCAAACAAGGTCACCTCCTCAGCAATGCAGCTTTCTTGCTGCTGATTCTCCAGAGCACTTTCTCCAACTTCATGTTGTTTAAACCCATGCAACTTCCTGGTTTTTAAGCTGCTGACGGCAAAGGAAGTCGCTCTTCTCATCAGCACGACGACTGGCCAGCTTACCAGGTTGGCCAGGGTTGGATGCAACAGCTAGTTCAAATTCATACAGGAAGCCTGTACAATGCCACGCACGGGATCTAGTTTTCCTGGCTCCCAGTCACAAGCCTTAACAAGAATAAAAGGATACAAATATCTTTTCCTTTGTTGTTCACCTTTGAGATTCGAAGACTACAAAGAATTCTATTAAACTACCCCCATCACTGTTTGTCAGCTTCATTTTTGGGGGGGCAAGAGCAGTAAGAAATGGTTGAGACTGTTTTAGTGTTAAAAACAACAACAACAAAAAAAAAAGCACAAAAACCTGACAGGTTTCAGAAATACTACAGGAGTTTTTTGTTTGTTTGTTTGTCTGTTTTGTTTTTTTTTTTAAAGAAGGAACATCTACTGTTCGTTATAAGAAAATCTTACTTAAGCCTTTTTCCAGTGATTTAAATGCTTCCAGCAGCACCACACTGAACTACTGTCACAGTAACCCCGCAGCCTCCGACGCAGCTTCACAAGAAAACCGTCAGCCACAAGGTACGTTTCCGGCACTCCACACCTTCAGCAGCTGCGACGTCCCGCATCCGCGCACAGCAACCAGCACAGAGCCGGTACGCACAGCCACCCACGCGGGAACCTGCAATACAGCGACTGAGAGCGGGGCTGTGGGAGCACCACTTCACTGCCTCAGGTGCTTTATTTATTTCAGAAACTTGCACACGACTGAAAAAAAAAAAAAAAATGTTGAATGCAAGCACCAGAAAGGTTTTTGCTTGTTTACAGCTCTCTTAGTAATCAGGGGCTCCTTCAGTCTAGTAAAGTGTCTGGAAATTCTCTTCCTCTGTGCAAAAAAATTAGATATGGATAAAGAATACCGTGGAATTCCAGTTATCATTACTCTTTCAGTTAGGGGGCTAGGACTTAGAACAAACATGCTTTCAGGCACAGCCATGAGGCCTCCTGCAAAGCCCAGATCAAACTCAGCATTCCTGGTATTTCAGAGACAATTTTTTTGTACTGCAGACATTTCAAGTTCTTTTGCTACCTCACGAAGACGGCAACAGAAATAATATAAACTTAATCTTTGTGAAAACCCACCAGAAGTAACATTCCAATTACGTAATTGGACATTAAAGTATTAGAGCACAGAGGAGTCTGGCATAAAACTTCAGCTGAATTCGTTCCAGATAATGCAACCAGCGGGTTACGATGCGTGCGCAGTACCTTCATTTTCAGAGAGAGCAGAGCCATCAGCCAAGGATGCAGCCTTGCTCGAGGCAGACCAAAACGCGCTACAGCTGATGACACTTTGCTGGGTGGAGAACAGACACATGCAGAGCAGGTGGATGAGCGAGCCGGCACAGCTCTGGGTCATAAAAGGAGATGCAAGGACTAGTATTTCTAGGAAATGTGACAAATATTGAGTGGAACTAATACAACTTACGTAAGTCGGTCTCTGACTTCGGTAACAGTTTTTTTAGCTCTCCCTCCACTCCGTCTGCTCCTTCCTCTTTTGTAGCCCTACTTCTTTTTATGACACAGTCCCTCCCCACGGAAGCTAAATATTTTATCACAAACCAAACAGAGTGACATCAGATAAGAAATCAAAGCAGAGGCAGCAGAGGAACCCTTCAGGAACAACGACCCTATTTTTATGCAAACTCCATTATCTTGTTTTTAAGTGACTCAAAGCACTGAGAAATACACTTCAGGGAACAATCCTGCTCTGGTGGAGAATAAACACGGCAGCCTAATCTGACCTGGAAGCCTAATAGTTTGTATTTCTCTTAGAGGACGGTAGCAATAAGTGTTTTCAGTTCTGTTCCCCCCCCCCGCCATCCCCAATGACACACGAGCAAAGTCTTAAAACGTTCAAACATTATTTCTTGGAAAAGATGTTTTCTGCTTCGGAACAGAACGGACTTGTCTACACCAGAGGAAGCTACCTGCCAATTTCTGCAGCACAGGCTTTGGTTCTCCTTTGACACACCCAGCAAAAAAAAAACCACCCTCGGCTGCTAAAAGCCTAAAATAAACGTAGGAAGAAAAACCAACAGTCTGCCCAAGCATCGGTGCTCACTGGGCATTTCTTTAGCTCCACACTGTTTTAGATCGATTTTACCATTTATTCCATCATAAAAAAAAAAAAAAAAAAAAAGAAACAAAAGCCACATTGATGTCTAGACCAGACAGCATAACCGCTTGTTATTTGAAACAATCGGCAAACAAGACACACAACCCCCAAACCAATAAAAAGTAACACAGAAAAGGGGGGAAGAGGAAGACAGCGGCGACTTCATTGTCTGCACTTCCACACCTACGCCTGACACTGCTCGGCGCGTCTCCCGATATATAAAAAGTGCTTTTAAAATTAGGTTCGCTGCCAGAAAGCCGGCGCGAAACGTCGTCTTTCTCACTCCTCCGAGCTCCGCTCCCAGGAGACGACACAAAAGGTCAACAAGGAATGTGACATCACAGACGTGACCTTATCCTAACGGCGTAAGCGAGACCCACGGAGTGTGGCAACGGCGATCAACAGGAAGCCACAACCCCAGCAGCAAGACAAGGGCTTTCACACAGGGCTGCACGTGGCTCCTTTCTCCATCTCCGGAGGTCCCAGTTTTGTTTCACCAAGCGCTGCAAAAAGCTGCAGGAACAGCGTCAGCCCGTGCCCCGCTCTGCAAGGCAAGCAAGTTAAAAGTCCTTCGCCCAAAAGTCTTGGTAAAACACGGTCCAAAGTTCCTTCCAGCTGCTTACTGAAGACACACGCCGGCTGTCACCAAAGACCAACCACTACCTGTTTGCGGCCAGGCTCCACAGCGTGTTTTAACCCCTCAAATTAACCACGAGCGAAGGTCCCAGTTAACCCAGAGACGGCTCCCGGCTTCTCAAGCAGGGCCAGCACCCTGTCCCCCGTGGGGAAGCCGGGCTTTGGGCGAGGAGAGCTCAACCCCGGGGGTGCACGAAGCCACTCCCGAGGCGAGGGGATCCCGCAGCCCGTCCCCGGCCCCGGGGTCGCGGGAGCAGGGGTGCAGAAAGAAGGGCGGCAGGCCCAGGCCAGGCCGCGGCCCACCTCCCCACGTTACCCCAACTCACCCTGCCGACCCACGATCTCGGCCACATGCTCGGAGCTGGGCACGGGCACGCACTCGGTGGTGTTGACGCTCTTTCGGCGGAGAGCCGCCGCCTGCTCGCCGCTCAGGCCCGCCGCTCCCCCGCCGCCGTAGGCCAGCACCGCCGCCATCATGCCCTGAGGATCGGCCGCCCCGCAGAGCGGCCCCGCCGCCGCCTCCTGCGCATCGAAGGAAGGCGAGAGCAGGACGGAGCCCAGCGCCGGCAGCAGCGGCTGGGAGGGCGAGGAGAGCAGCAGCAGCGCGGCTCGGTCTTCTTCTTCTTCTTCCTCCTCCTCCTCGTCCTCCCCCCCCAGCAGCTCCTCCTCCTCCTCCAGGTCTCCCGCCGCCTCCTCCTCCTCCTCCTCCGGCTCCCCGGGGGGGTCGGGCGGCGGCACCACACCCGCCCGCTGCCGCCGGGCCGCCCCTCCTCCTCCTCCTCCTCCTCCTCCTCGTCCCCCGCCGCCGGCGGACAGGCCGTGGAGGCCGAGGCCGGCGAGGCGCTGCTGGAGTAAAAGCAGCGGGGGGTGCGGGGAGAGGCGCGGCGGCTCGGCGGCGGGGGAGGAAGAGGAGGAGGAGGAGGAGGAAGAAGAGAGGGGGGAGGCCGCCGCGGCGGCGGCGGCGGTGCTGCCGCTGGGCATGGCGAGGGGAGGCGCTGCGGGCCGGGCCTAAGGGCGCGGGGCCGCCATGGCGCGGCGGGCTCCGAGCGACGGCGGGGCGCTGGGGGCCGCGCTGCTCACGGCGCCTTTCGTCCCATGGCCGCGCTCCCTCGGCGGCGGCGGCCGCGGGCAGCGGCGGCGGCGGCGACGGCGGCGGCGGCAGCGCCGGCAGGGGCGGGGCTTCGCCGCCCGTTCGGCCCCGCCCTGCGGTCGCCGCCGCGCCATTGGGCGGCGGAGCCGGTTCCTGGGCGGGGCCGGGAGCGGGCGGGGCCGGCGGCGCCGCCATTACGCTGCCGTGCGGAGCGGTGGCTCCGGGGCCTGGCAGCCCCCTGGGACGCACCGGGGGCCCGTGAGGGAGGCTCGGCCGTGGCGTCCTGGGCTTAAATTCGGCCAGTTCCGTAAAACTGTGAGACCGAAGGAGGTGTAGGTTCACGTCACAGGTGGAAGTTTTCAGGCAAATCACTGAATCACAGAATGGTTTGGGTGCGAAGGGACCTTCAAAGCCCACCCAGTCCAACCCCCCTGCCAGGAGCAGGGACATCTCCAACCACATCAGGTTGCTCAGAGCCCCGGCCAACCTGGCCTGGGATGTTTCCAGGGATGGGGCATCCACCGCCTCTCTGGGTAACCTGGGACAGTGTGCCACCCCCAAAATGTGATGATGCTGTCAGGAGGAGTCACAAAAGGACTCCTTGGCTCAGAAGGGGTTGAAGACCACTGGCTCCTGCCTCATGTGCCGAGGGAGAGAGCCCAGGGAGGAGCACAAAGCAGAGGGTGCCACGGTCCTCCACAAAAACAAGCTAGAAAATGGTCTTCGACAGCGGCCTCAGGGTCGGTGTGAGCGGAGCAGGGTTGTTCACGATGTAGTCAAGGAAAGCCGTATGCCAATGGTCGAAACGACAAGTGTCAGAGCAAGATTTGGGGTTGCGCAGCTGCTCCCTGACGGCGTTATGCTGAGAAAAGGTTCTGGGGAAAAGTCCAGTCTAGGTCAGAGATGCCGGTGGTGTTCTCAGTGCTGGCAAAGGGAGATGGGATGGGAACGTGGGCTGTCAGAGATGAGAAGTTCTCTATTCACCGTGTACCTCAGAGCTGGCTGGCAACCACGAGATGCGAGAGGGACAGCAGGTCTTTAGGTGGGGTAGAAAGGCAGAGGTCTGCAGTAGAAGGATCAGCCTGTGCACCCTTGGCAAGGGAAGGGGAGATTGCCATGAGAGAAGCATGATTTACTGTGTCACAGGTGGCTGAGGGGTCCAGGAGAAGGAGGATGGATCTGCTGAGCATGGCGAAGACCACAGAGTGCAGGGGTGGAAGACTTTTCAGAAGAAACGAGGTCTGAACCAGAGGAAAAGCTCTCCAGACAGCAGCAGTCGGACTCAGCGCGTGCTGTTCTCAGCAGCCAGATGTCCACGTCGTTGCAATCGCCGGGGGTGTTAGTTGGCACCCGGGTGGAGACCGATGTCCAAATTGCCTTGCTGCGACTGCTTCATCAGTGGGAGCCAACGCTTGTCCTCAGAGGTCCTCCTTCCAGGTGAGAGCCGAGCAGAGCTCCCGGACCTTCGTGGAGATGCTCTCTAGCTCGCCGTGCTGGGGGCACAGCACCCACCCCCACTCTGGATGTGTGAGGGCCTTCTTTTCCCCTGTTCTACTAGAAAATAGATATTGGAACACAACAGCCCCTGTATCTGCTTGTGGAAAATACTTGTAAAATTGAGGATTGGGCGCACTGGAGCCCGTAGTCAAGACAAAAAGTGTTCTCGGAAATATTTTTTGAGCAATGGAGGCTGAAAATGTCGTTCCTAGCCTGGTTCGGAGGTAAGAACCAAAAACCCTGGATGCAGTGGGAGAGGCTTTACTCCCTCTCCTCACATTTTCTCCGTTAACCTACACAAATACTCAATAAAGACTTTCCCCACTTCAGGTTTTATTTCAAAAGCATCACCAATAACCAGAGCTCTTGATTATTTTGAAAACCTCCAGTAACATTTTCCCTTTGTATATCTTTGTTTCCAAGTGTAAATTACCGGAATTATAAATGCAGCTTTGTGAAACCATCTATAACGGACTGATGTAATTGGCTTGAAACAATACGTACCTTAAAATTGTTAATTATGGTAGGAAGGGGTCCTTGTGCTGTGAGGGAGGTGCAAGTAGGGCTGAGGAACAGAGAGCTTAGAGAGATTGCTGCAGGGATGAACCCCCCCCAGGCTGTGGGTAAGGCTCTCAAAGGCTCTTATGTTCTTGCTGCTTTTTTTCCCCCTCCTTTCTTGACAAAATCAGATGTAAAGAAAGGCTCGGCTGGACCTTTATACCGTGCGGAACATGTTGTGCAGTGCCGCCACTTGTGCTTTTCTTGACAAATCCCACTCAGACTCGAATGTTTCCCTCTCCTGTTTCATTATAGGTTAAATCTGGTGTTCTGTAGCATTCGTTTTCAAATCTAAAGTCAGTCTCCGTGGGAACTCTCCCACTTGTACTTAGGCACAAGTGTTTAGAGGTGTAGTGTCGTGGGGCCTGGGGGTCCACCCGGTTTTGGGTGACCTGCCATCCCAGGGTGACCTCGTGGCTGTTCCGTGCCACTTAAAATCCTCCCCTCCTGGTGTTGTCTGCTCTGGGTGACTTCAGATTTAATGAAAAAAAAAAATTATTTGTGAAGCAGAGAGGTAATGTGAAAGGAAGGGGATGGTGAAATAAACGTGGGGTTTTTTTTATGTTTCTCTGAGCGGAAGGGCAGAGGTTTCAGGTACATGTGAGCAGAGCTCGGCAGCTCAGCTTGCCTTGAGCTGGAGATCTCGGAGCATCAAAGGGATGCCTCTTCCTCCAGCCCCGTGCATTGACATGCTGATGGTAAGGACACCTGCAGGGACCTTTTCTGGGGATTCTGGCATTTCCACGTTGTATTTTCAAACCTTCCCCGCGGGTGCTTGGGAGGTGTCCAACAGTGCAAGGGGACAAGCAGGGCAAGACAGAACAATTTCCTTACGAGGCTGGAAGGAAGAGAAACCAGAGGCTCCCTCTCTGTGATGGTTCATTTTTTCCGTGATGATTTATTTTTTTCCAACAGTGCTGATTTCTGCGTTGTCCAGGCACGTTGCCGTGCACGGCAGCTCCCTTTGACCTGTTCCGTGAGGTTTTCTTCCCATGGGAAGGGGAGTGCTGTGGGGAGCGGGCAGGGAACGAGAGGTGGTTGATGCGTTTGTAGGTCTTGCTCTGAAATAACATCACAAGGGCAGCATTTGCAAAAACATTGCGAAGAGGATTCAATATGTGAGAGTAAAGGGGAGCAGTAGAGTCTTCGGCTTTTAATGACCTGAAGTGGAGAAAAATGGATCTCTACAAGATATTTATACGTGAATTACTAGGTTACAGTTGTGGTAACTGAGTGAAGTTCTGCGATTAGATTCGATGGCCTGAAAGCTCCTTTTTTTTTCCCCCATTAACTCTGTCAAAGTGTCCGTGATTTCACCCAGTTCTACCCATCGCCGTTGGCTGGGAAACAAGCGAGGAGCACACGAAGAATAAGCAAAGGCTATTGCTAGGCTGAGCCTTGGTTGCGCAGCGGCGCATGTTCTCCAGACCATTTCCTTGCTCTCCTTCCCTCCTCTGCATTCTGCCCATCGTGTATTTTGGCCAGATCTTTGCACTAGTGTTGCCTAGAGCTTTCTGGACTGGCTGAAGGCTTTGGAGTGGCCATATCTCCAGTTCTCTGGAAATGTCTCTGGATATCGTGGTGACTTGTAGACGGTATTTTTCTTGTGTTGTTTCCAGATGGTGTACCAGATGTCCTAAGTCACCACGTAGAAGTGGAATCGATGCACCCTTTGATCTCTCACTGCAACATTTCCTCCACCTCCATTATTAAGACCCACCAATTTTTCAAGCATTGAACTAATTGCCATCCAGAAGCTTTTACTTTAAAAAAAATCTCTTGGATCTAAATCCATCGGTGCCAGCCCCTAAGCCAGGATGTCGCTTTCCCAGAGATGAAAGTTAATCCCAGTGACATCTGCCCAGATGTTGTTTATCGGCTTACAGAGGTATGCTATTTGCCCTGCTAAAAATTTTGCTGTTTTCAGCATTAACCTTGTACCTGCCTCCCTGAAACCAGTGCTCAGCGTCCCTGAGGGCTCCTAGCCATGAAAATTGCCTCCTGGGGAAGAAGAGGTTCCTTCTCCAATTTCTGTGGAGCATCAAAACCCATCCCACGTCTGTGTGGCTGAACTTTGCTTTTTGACTGGATTTATTAACTTTCTTACCTCCTGCCCCAACATGCTGTCTCTGACTGCTCTCCACAAACTGTTCCCTGCTCCCTTCTCCCAGATTCTCATTTGTTTTTTCAGGTTTCTCAGTTTTTTGCCCTTTGTTTCTCTAGTCCAGCTTGCACATTGGGCAGGTGGCAGCGGGAGGACACTCGGCTTAAAAAGCCCCGATTCCACCGGCTGCCGAGGGCAAGATCTCACTAGCAGGAGAAGGAGATGGCTGAAGGCTACAAACATTTCTGCGGCGTAGGAAAGGAAGGGGAAGCGAACAGTTTGGGGCTGTCAGCTGTGCTTTGAGCAGCCCAGCACTGACCACACCCTCATCAAAGGGTTAGGAGGAGTACAAAGCTGCTGTGACCTCATTCTGTTCCTGCCACGGAGTTCTGGGATGACAACGCAATTGCTTCTTGGTGTGACTGTTGCACCCAGAAGCTGTAGCCCTGCGGGGAGGTTGCTGATGGGTTAGGGGATGAAAGCCTCCCCAGACGTGTGGAGGAGCCCAAATAATGCCCAGCCCTGGCTCCATGGAGCTGCTCTCCAGACGTCATTTGGACTGGCAGGGGTACCACTACCTAGGGGTATGGGACACATGGTGGAATAACATTTTAGGATTGCACAGGGGACGTTGAGAGGAGGAAACAAAGGTGGGGATCAGGATGTTTTGGGAAGGAAAATAGGATGAAAAGGGCCGGTTGTGTGTAAGCAGGGTGCTGGTCAGCACCCTTGGTTGTGCCCTGCCTGTGAGCAGTGCGGTCTGTCCTGTGCACTCATTAAAATCCATTTCTAATTATTTCCTGGGGGAGGGACTCTCCTCTGTGCGTACGAGGGTCTGACTGCCAGGGCTGCAGCGGGATCACGGGTCAGGGGCATCAGCGTGGGACCGCTAGCAAACACCAAGGCAGCCTAGCTGGTGAAGATACACTTGTACTGTAGATATATGTACACATTTTCCAGTAATTAGCCTTTATCCTGCTCAGCCGGAGAGGGGAACAGGATGAAGCCCTTGGTGCTGTTCTGTGGGGACCGTGGGAGCCCGCTGGGGTGAGAGGTGATGCCTCCAACATCAGGGCATCCCAAAAGAGGGGTGCAGAGGAGCCAGGGAGTCATTTGGAGTCGGCGTTGGAGGAAACACAAAAAAAGCACGTCTGAAAATTTGGGGGTTGGATGATGCTACCCGGTACCTAAGGGGAAAGCAGAGGAGGGATGCGGGTTACATACTTTTCCACATCTTTTTTGGCAGTGAAGGTTCGGGAACCGCGTGAACTTAAAGGACCTGAGAAGCCTGTAGGGTGAGAAAACCGTTCATGCTCGCTTCTGTCAGAAAAGAGGCAGAATTTCCGAGAGGTTTTGCCTTCTCAGAGATCTCACGTGGGTGTGAGGAGGGGTGAGCTCTTTGGAGCATTTGGGAAAGGCTTTAAACTCAGCATGGCTTCTGCATGTTTGAGACCAAAGCTGCAGGTCGCAGGTACCTGAGGAAATGCTAATGAGTGACCTGATTAAAAATACCCTGCTTGAAAGCCAGACCTGCTCCGCTGGGAAAAGAAGCGTAATTTTGGCCGGCTGTTGGTGTAAGCATGCAATCCGTTTGGCCAAACACCTCTCCCTGCGGGTCCAGTTACAGGCCCAGCAACCAAACTGGTTTCCGACAAAGTATAGACTGAGATTATGCCTGGGAGGCAGATGATTTCTTGAGGCAAGGAAAGAGCTGAAATAGCTGCATCTTCTTCAGCGTGCAGATTTCCTTCTGCAGGGCTGTCGCACCAAAACTGTACGAAAAGAGCCAAGCGAGAAAAGAAATAAAAAGCAAAGAAATTGTGTAACATTGGAGCCTGCAATTGATTTCCGTGGAAAAAAAAAACAGGGATAAAATGTTTGTCATATGTAAGTCAGCTGCCACCATTCCATCTCATCATCTCATTGGGACCTGTTGAAAAATTCTACCTGGTTTTTGTGTGCGTGTGTCTCCGTGGAGGGCTGATTCTTTTAATAAACAGCAGGTCCTTATTTTTTTTTTTTCTGCCTGAGGATGTATTTATGTACAAATTAATATCCATTGATGAAGCGTGTGGATTATTGAGGTTGATTATTCATCGTAGGTGTGATTTCTGTCACCCGGGGTTGTTCCTTTCCTGTATGGGACAGCTAAAAGTTTTATAGGGTTAACTGAGGCGTAGCAAGCGCTAAGCGTGTTGGAATGCTTGCAAATGCAGGTATTTCCATTAAAAAAAAGAGCTCTTTTTTCAGATAGACATGCAAACACACATGGATTCCTGCAAAAGGAATAAAAAGGTGAACAAAAGAGATGATGTGAAGTGAGCTATTGTCCAGAAAGGAAAGCAGCAGCATGATGGTGACAATGGGGGGCTGCTCCAGCCTGGGGTGACGACTGCGTGCATCCCTGCCGTGCGGGCTGGCAGGGACACTGGGTGATAGCGAAATAAGTAGATTTTTTTTTTTTTTTTTTTGTGGCTGAGACACTGATGGCCTGGAGATGCACAGGCTGGGCATTCGTCTGCTTGATTTTGAAGTGAAAGAACCAGAGTCGCGTCACTTAACGCAGCCTGCCTGGGCACGGGGAGGGGGGGGGTGTGTCAGTAGGACAGGCAGATAACTTTTTCCGTGACGTTTCAGCCAACCTCCAGAACAATTCTGGCTTGAAAGTATGTGTGTGTGTTTTAAAAAACCTAGCTTTTGATTTTTCAGCCAAAACCCACCAGGTTTTGTTGAAGCTACTTTTCTGAGGCTCTTCCTTGCAGGCTGTGCTGAGCCAAACCCTGGAGTTTTAGCTCAGCACAGCGTGTTTGTACAGTGCTGAACCTGTTTTAAGCGCTTGATTAACAACGCTGTCCCCCACCTTCTGTGTAGCCTGAACAGACGAATACACCCCACCGGTAAGAATATTTTTTCAGGCAGTCTGATTCATCCTTAGCTTCATCTTAGTCTACCCTGTAAATGATGTAGAAGATATCTCGATACAGGATATAGGGATGACTGTATATTTAAGCACACAGCACTGATGAAAACACCTATTTTGGAAACTTCTTGGGCTTCTGAGACAACATCAGTGCCAACTGGGGAAGGGAAAATTTTTTTTGCTGCCTTCAGGCAGCTGAGCATCCAAGCACGGCTTCCTGCAGAGGCGGTGACCTCAGGCGGTTTTCTTCGCCATCCAAATGACCTGGGGCAGTAATGTTGTCTTGACATCACCTGGCATGGAAACAGCTGTTATCTAATATATTTAATAGATTTCTGAGGTCAGAAGAGACCATTACAATCATCTGGCTTGACAGTTACTATGATCAATTGTGATATTTTGGGCTCCAGCCAGCAGCCTGTGAGGGTCAGGGAGGACTTTTTCCCCCCAGTGCACAATCAGTGGGTATTTGCTGGGTTTGGTTTATGAGTTTGTTTTCCTGTTTTGTTTTTTCTGGAGGCATCCGAGGCTGGTTGGGGCTGGAGACAGGGCCTGGCAGCACCCTGTGGTCATGTACACAAGCCAGTTTCCCCGGAGTGGTGATGTCTTTCTCCTGGAGATGGTTTTGATGTGCTGACCCACTGTAGGAGAAGATGAAGTTTGGGATCATCTAAGGAACCTGAAGGTGCACAAACCATGGGACCTCATGACATGCATCTGTGGATCCTGAGAGAACTAGTGGATGAAGTCGCTAAGCTGTCATATTTGAGAAGTCATGGCAGTCTAGTGAAGTTCCCACTGACTTGAAAAGTGGAAACATAACTCATATTTTTTAAAAAGGGGAAAAAAGGAAGACCCAGGGAACTGCAGGCCAGTCGGTCTCACCTCTGTGCTTGGCGAGGTTGTGGAGCAGATTCTCCTGGAAACCATGCTAAGGCACATGGAGAGCAAGGAGATGGTGGTGACAGCCAGCATGGTTTCACAAAGGGCAAATCATGCCTGACCAATTTGGTGGCCTTCTACAATGAGATTACAGCGTTGGTAGAGCAACTGATGTCATCCATTCTGGACTTGTGCAGGGCATTTGACGCTGTCCTACATGACATCCTTGTCTCTAAACTGGAGAGACATGGGTTTGATGGACGGACTACTCGGTGGGTAAGGAATTGGCTGGATAGTTGCACTCAGAGTTGCGGTCAAGGACTTGATGTCTCAGTGGAGACCAGTGACGAGTGGCGTTCCTCAGGGGCTGGTATTGGGACCGGCACTGTTCAGCATCTTCATCAACAAGATGGACAGTGGGATTGAGTGCACTCTCAGCACGTTCAATGATGACACCAAGCTGTGTGGTATCGTTGACACGCTGGAAGGGAGGGATGCCATCCAGAGGGACCTTGACAGGCTGGAGAGGTGGGCCCGTGCCAACCTCATGAAGTTCAACCTGGCCAAGTGCAAGGTCCTCCAGTGTCAGTACAGGCTGGGGGAGAAAGGGATTGAGAGCAACCCTGCCAAGAAGGACTTAGGGGTGCTGGTGGATGAAAAGCTGGACATAAGCCAGCAATGTGCGCTCACAGCCCAGAAACCAACCCCACCCTGGGCTGCACCCCCACAGCGTGGGCAGCAGGGCGAGGGAGGGGATTCTGCCCCTCTGCTCCGCTCTGGTGAGACCCCCCTGCAGCGCTGCGTCCAGCTCTGGAGCCCCCAACAGCAGAAGGACGTGGAGCTGTTGGAGAGGGTCCAGAGGAGGCCACGCAGATGCTGAGAGGGCTGGAGCAGCTCTGCTGTGAGGCCGGGCTGAGAGAGCTGGGGCTGTTCAGCCTGGAGAAGAGGAGGCTCCGGGGAGAGCTGAGAGCGGCTCCCGGTGCCCAAAGGGGGCTGCAGGAAAGGTGGGGAGAGACTCTTCAGCAGGGTCTGGTGTGACAGGACGAGGAGTGATGGTTTCAAAATAGAGGGAGGTGGATTCAGATTGGATATTAGGAAAAAAATTTTTACGCTGAGGGTGGTGGAGCACTGTCCCAGGTTGCCCAGAGAGGCGGTGGATGCCCCATCCCTGGAAACATTCCAGGCCAGGTTGGCCGGGGCTGTGAGCAACCTGATCTGGTTGGAGATGTCCCTGCTCCTTGCGGGGGGTTGGACTGGGTGGGCTTTGAAGGTCCCTTCCCACCCAAACCATCCTGTGATTCTGTGCTTCAAAGCAGAGAAGCTTTTGAGTATCATTTCTGACTCCCCGGCTGCTACAGTGACCTATGGCCTGGTCAATCCCCTGTGAGATATGAGATCAGAACAAAGTTTTTTCCCCAAGTGGACAGGACTTTTTGGCATGTGGTGCAGGGGGTCGTATCCAGCCCCCCAGGCACTGCTCGTGCAGCAACATCCTTGCTGTTGTGATGCTCAGGTGCTGCTGGCACTTTAGCCCATCTTCTTTGTCCATAGCACACAAAATCTCAGTTTCTGGAGAGTAAAACCAACCAATGTAAAGAAATCAGGGAGGAACCGGGTGGGTTGCAGGGAATGGGAGGCGAGATTGGTCGATCTAATTGTCTTCATTAACCGGAAGGCTGAGAAATGGCTGATACTGGCTGTATTATTTGACCTTTTGATATATTCTTGGGCATCAGTGAAACATAATTCTCATAACTGGAGTAAAACTGAGAGCAGAGGAGTCAGGTGGCCTGCCAGCAGCAAGCCGGCGCGGCGAGGAGAGCTCTGTACCACCCGGCTTGCTGGGGAGTGGGAGTTTGCCGTGCGTACTGCGAATATAAATAACCAGATCAACCCAGAATCAGCAGTTCTGTCAGCTGTGTCCTGGGGCGCTGCCAGCTACAGACGCCACGTATGTAATTCTTATTATAATCCTTTCTCTTACACCGGTCCTGTAACGATCTTGTGTAAGGAGGGAGTTTTAGTGGGGTTATAACAGGGAAATATTTCTTCAAATCCAGTGCCAGTGGAAGGCTTTGTGGAGGGTGGACCGCCCGACTCCCTTCCTAAAGCCAAGAATTTGTTCATGTGTGTCTGAAAAAGAAAAAAACCACTGAGTGCCTTCATTCCAGGTGAGTGAAAAAGCATTGCTGGAGACCCGGCCAGGAGCCCAGGCTCGTGTCTGTTTCGTGGCGGCGAAATAATGCCTTCTGCTTTACACTGCAGCTGCTGTTTCACACCTCGCTGGGTTTAATCTTGTGAATAAACAGTGTACTAATTGTTTCAGCTTTTGGGGCAGTGGGGTTTGCAAGGCAGCCTAGTCATGCCAGGAATTTAAGTTTATGTAATTCAGTTTTTGCTGTGGATTGTAGGCACGGCATCTGGCCAGCCAGGGAGCAAAACGCCGCGTGTTGGAGATGCCCTGCGCCGTGCGAGAACCCGCTTGGTCCTTACGTCGCCGGAGCATCCTCCACGGGCAGCGGATCCCATCGCGCCGTGATGCCAAGGGACCAGCTCTGCCTGATGCCTCCCCGCCGCAATGCTCCTGCTGGGAAGAGCGCGTGGAGCAGAAGCCGAAGCAGCTGTGATAGCTCTGAAAGCAATGCTGTCTGAGCAAATAAAAGGAGGGTGAGCTGTGTGGGTGAGAAGGATGTGCGGCAGGAGAGAAGCGCCCCACGGTTGAACACGCACTTCACGTTCGTTTCTCTTCCCACTTGTGGTCCAGACGCTGCCGTGATGCTGGCAGCTAAGGCAGAGGAGAGGTTGTGTCTGTATAATAAAAGGAAACGCGAGAATGGTTTTAGTGGTAGCTTGTATGGATATAATCCAGACATGTCTGGTGTTTTCTGATTGCGTTTGGTGTGGTTTTAGTCCTCCCTGGCAGGGGGACCACCCTGCTGCCCGCTGGCCCGAGCTGAGATGGGAGCACCCTCTCTCAAACCGCCCCCCCGCCACGCTGCCACCTCCCTTCCTGCAGAATAAACCCAAACACGCCGTCTCCTCCGGCTTGTGTTCCAGCTCCCCCTCCCATCTGCTCGTATGCTGTCCTCCCCTGCTTCCCCAAACATCCCTCTGCGCCAGATGGTCCCTCTCTCCCGCGCAGTCTCGGCAGCGCTGTCTGGTCCTCTTCCCCTGTGCGAACCCTCAACCTTGCCAAGCCCCAGGATTTTCTTGCAAAGCTGATGAAACTTGATGTTTTTAGTGATATCCCAGCTCCTGCGATGATGGCTGGATTGCAGCTGTTTTCTTTTATCTTCACAAACAAACGTTCTAGACTCAAGGCTTGCACTTAGGGTATTTAGTGCCTTGGGAGTTTTGAAGCTGATCAGGTGAGATTTCTCCTTGATCTTTGAAACCACTAAACTCTCTAGCTGCGTTTTCCCTCTCCATTTCAGGGATATTCTCTGTTTGCCTCCAACTTTCTGCTGGCTGGTTGGATCTGCACTCCAGTTCGGGGTGGATTTCCTATTTCATCTCCTCTTGTTATTTAGCAGTGACCCTGAATAATCTAATATTTCTCCGCCAGCTAGGTAGGCATCCAGCTTCTTCGGCAATGAAGAGGGACATTTTTGTAAGCAGCTGGAGTAAGCAGGAGGAGGTAACGCAGCCACCCATCCTGCCACCCTGGTCCATGCCTGGTGGTGGTGGAACCTCTGCTGCAGGATGGGGATTCCCGTGGGAGGTGTAATTTAGAGGGTCACCATGATACGGCATTGCGAAAGCCTTTCTTTGGGTGAACATCTTTTATTGGTTTGTTTTGAGGTAGTTCTTGTCAGGCTAGGACCAGCTCTACCACTGGTTAGAAACACCCAGTTTGTGCCATGGAAGCTGCGGTGATGACGGAAGGAGGTGGACAAAGGGACGATGGGTTGTCCCATCTACCAGGGAGTGCAGTCATGGCCAGGTATTCAGGCCGAGAGAGGGATCCAGACAAGCCCTTCGCAGCAAGGAAGTCAGGATTTTTGGCTTATCCTGCCAATATAAGAGTGTATACGCACAGGTGCCAGGGAGTTACGCTTTTTGAAGGCATTTCATCTGCTCTTGGACAGTTGATTCAAAGGGAAGCCATCGCATGCTGCCACATCCCTGCAAGATAGTTGTCATCCCAAATCCACCATCTGCCTGCTTCGTTTGTGGCTGCGGCGTCTTTTACAGGTACAGACGGCTTGGGAAGTTAAATCAACTTGACACAAGCGTGGCACAGAGTTTTTCCTTCCCCTCCCACTCGTGCGTGTCAGCGCAGACCATTATGATCCATCGGCCTTTTCGGTGGTGACGGATGGTTATCGCCAGCCAGCACGGGATGCTGGAGTCAAGCATCCTGCAGCTGTAGAGAAAGCCACGGTGTTGTAGCAAGCTTCACCATCCTTATTTTCCGAGCAACATCTGAAAAAAAACCATCTGCTTGTATGTCTTAATCAGCAAAAGTGCTAGATTTGGAGGTTTGGGGTTTTTTTTTTTCCCCAAATCTGTCTGGCCTGGAGCTGTGCTGGTGAGCAGACCCAATCCATTGCCTGTTCAGCCGGCAACCAGCAGAAACCGTTGGTGATCCAGGTCTCATCCCACCCTCACCACGGTCCATATTGAACTCAACGCAAGGCTGGATGGCTTCTGAATGAAAAAAGACCCCAAATCTTTCCTTTTAAGAGCAAATATTACTCAACTGCTTTCTTATTCTATATTACTATATTATTTCTTATTATTTCTATATGATTACATATTATTTCTTTTTCTATATTGCTCGCTGGTTTTATTTCAACTCTGTTTCAGCCACGCTAGTTCAACTCTGGTCTCACACGTGGAAAGAGCAGGGGATGGGTACATCTTTCTCGACCCGTTTTAATTAGGGTGCTGTCATTGCTAGGCAGTGACCTCCGAAAAGTCATGCTAAGTCTTAGCTTAGGCAGTGGCTCAGGGAGATTTGAGCCGTTGGTATCTGATCCATGTGTGTACAGATGCTGCATCTTGGCCTCCAAGCAGGCAATAATGAACAGAAACCTAAAACTGAGGGATTTGGAGTCTGGCAATACGTGGATTTGTGCCTGCTCGTGAGTGTAAATACATTTACCTGCTAATGCGAGGGGAGGTGAGGAGGTTAATTGGAGCACAGCTAATCAAGCGCTCCACCGAAGCGGGCTGCTAGGGGTTGATTATGCTGATACTTAATCAGCACCTTTGAAATAGGGGCTCCGGTCTGCCCTTAGAAATGGGATGAAAATGAACTTTAATGGGCTATTTTAAGGGAGTATGTAGACGAGAGAGTGAAGTGGCTGTGCGGTCTGTGATAAACAGACGCTAATGTCTAAATGAAACCCATTCAAGGACTTATTCTGTATGTTATTTGTAGTTCTCCTCCCAAAAGTCCCTCGTGATCCCTGCCCTCATCTTCAGCACCTGGAGCGGTGGTGGCCTGGCCTGCTGGCCTGGCAAAGGGAGGTGGCACGGGGTCTCTTGTCCCCATGAACTTGGCCGTGGTGCGGGGATGAGCGAGAACATTTGCCTCTGCATACAGGATTTTGAGCTACATCCTGAGAATTACGCACTAACGTAATTCTGTACTTTTGAGACATTGTGGGTATTTGCATAATTGCTCAGTTTTTCCTGAGTTGCAGGTGAGGACGGTGTTTCCATCAGCACCAAAACCCCAGGAACTGGCTAGAGCTCCTCGCTCTGTGCTGGTGCGTGAGGAGGTGCCGGGGTGTCCCAGCTGAGGCGGCGCTTGTTCGCTTGTTGTTTGGGTTGAGATCTTGAAACTCCCTGAGCTGCACTTGTACTAGCTGTGAGAGGAGCCAAGCACATCTCCAGATGAAGAAATTCAAAGAGGATTTGGATTCCTGAGCCGAACTCCCTTTGCGCAGCGCTGGAACAGGGAGCGCTTCTTAACAGCCTCGTTTAGGAAGGCACTTACCCAAATCCCTGTTTATTTTTTTCTGCTAAGAATAGAAAATTTGCCTTCTCTAATATTTATGAAGATGCATAAGCTTGCACTGCCTTACAAATATGCAAACTAGTAACATCATCGTGCGTGTAAAAGCAGTGATCTGTGATGCTGACTTTATAAAAATTATTTCAATTTTAATGAAGACGTACGTCCAGTGTTGCTGTCTCCTTGTTTTACATTGCTCAGTGGGGATGTCAGCGGCTGGGGAATATGAAACCTCACTGGAAGTCCTTTTTTAAAAATAGGAGAAAGAGGATCAGGACGTTTGCTGCACATGGGAGATGTTTCTTCCTGCAGGAGAGCTCCCTCGGGAAGGCGACCCCTCTGATCTCAGTGATCCGAGACGGCCTGTCCATTGCTCACATCCCCTCCCGTCGCTGTTTCCAGGAGCTGGCCGTGCTCGGCATACGCTGAGCTTGGAAAACACGGCGGTGATGTGAAATCGTTTGGGGAAATCGAGTGGCAACTGGCGTGAACAGATGTCGCCGGGAAAGAGCGAACAGGGAGACGGGGCTGGACCGACTGTCTTCTCCAGCAAGCACGAAGCCCTAAGTAATTAACCCGTGTCGCTGAGGCTGTCGCTGTGGCTTTGACAGCTTTTTTTTTTTAACAGCTTGATAGGGGCTGATGCCAGGTCTGCTGGGGGAGATGTAAAGATGTTTGTTTGACGTAAAAAAATGTAAAGATGTTTGTTTGACTTCAGTGGGCTTGCACATCCTTGGGAGGTTTGGCGCGTAAGCCGCTGAAGTGATTGGGCTCGTTGCCGTGAACCCCATGGTGTTTGGCTCAGGTGTCTCATTTTCAGGAGATAATAATGAGAAAAATAAATTCTGAGAGAAGGTCATGCGTGTGGGCACTGTCGTCGCTCCTCTAATCCAACAAAGCTTCCACCTGAGCAGCGGCCAACATAGCAGAGGTGGAATAGCCTTTAGCAGGACACACGTTAATCATGGAATCACAGAATTTAGGTTGGAAAAGACCCTTAAGACCCTTACGGACACCAGTGTTTCAGTAAACTGTGAATTTAAATAACCAACAGCAAACATTTGTTCCTAAGTATCTTCCAGTCCTCAATGAGAGATAATTATTTTCTTTATTGCCAGGCGCAGCCTCTTCATAAAGATTTTGGCCAATGTTAATGTAATTTCTCCAGTCGTTGAATTTTCCAGGGTGAGCACTGACAAACGTGTGTGTAAATACCTCTCCCACGTAAGGGAGGACTCGGCCACGCGCAGTGACCGGTTTTGGGAAGTGGATATCGTGACGAAGAGGAGGAGGAGCAGGCTGGGCGCCGCCGTCTTAAAAACCGCTGGTTTAAGAGCGGAAAGCAATTCTCCAGCTCTAGAAAGAAATAACAGCGTTTTCCCCTGCTCCTCTCCGGCCGGTGACGGGGGACGGCGTACGGGGCGTGCTGTTCTCCAAGGGTTGGAGCTGCTGATGAGATGCTCTGTGTGCTCCCTGCATGCATTTCACGATAACATGGTATTTTTATCTTTTATTTCAACTTTTTTTTTTCTTTTCTAGCACATCTTTTCCACCTCTGGCTTCTCGAGTGCACACCGTGGTGCCAGAATGGGCAGGAAAATAAATGCAAACCCTGATATTGCAGTACTTCCCCCCAGGTGAAGCCAGGATGCAGGTACAGCGATACAACTCTTATTTATTTTACCTATTAGGCTTTTACTTGTTTGGAGCCCTTTGGCAGCAGCCTATAAAGATGGTCCCAAACAGAGACAGCTGGTATAAAAGTGTGGTTGACAAGCATAAACAAATAAAATTAATTGAAATAATAGAAAGACCTTCTGCTTCTTTATGGTGACAACTGAAGCACTTCACTAAAAACGGATCAACTGCAGAGAACAAGAAAGGAATTAAGAGGTGCTGTAACGAGCTGGGGAGGCTGCTTTCTCTTGAAAAATATTTTTTTTTTGGTGGAAAAGTGGGTTTTGAGTCAGATTTTTTTCACTGGCCATGTTGATTTTCTGTGAAAGATTTTATTTTTTTTCTGGGAAGTTATGAATGCCCCATGTCCTGAACAGTGGGATTTGGGGATGGAATGTGGAATGTGGGAGGCTGGGGCTTGGAGGCTCAGCTCTGTTCCTGCACCTTATCTCGCAGTCACTCTTCTGCCGGCACGAGGAAATAGCTGTGCCTTCTGCGGTACCTTATCTGAGGAGTAAAAAGTCTGAGCAACAAACCAGGCTTTCTCTCCTCAGACAATTGCCTCTGCGTGTCCTTGCTGCGTGTATGGGAAAAAAAAAAAAGATACAGCATAGCAGGTGCAGATAACTGGGTGAATAAGGGATGGATTTAAAATAAAACATAAATATCCTAAAAAAAAAAAGCCATACATATTCTATTCCTGACCTCTCTGCTGAATGTAGCCTCAACTTGATTTTAATTGCTCTGGTCAGGGGTAAGTTAAAGCCTCCTTATTTGGGGGACAGTATTTTTAGATCCAAAATACAGAATACTCATTGTGGGTAGTGGCCTTGCCCTCAATTTATTTTATTTTCTGTCTCCGTTGTTCCGCCGCACTATAATCATCTTGCGGCTGGTGTTCGTGGTGTGCTTATATTTACCGTGCAACATACAAATCTGTGTCTTGTAAAATAACCGGCGTCTTGCCGCCGCCCGTCGCAGGAAGCACTTGGTTGGCTCTGGAAAATAGCGAGGCAATTAAAAACCAAGGCTGCTTATTTGGTAATTAAATGGAAGCACCTCCCGTATGAATTTTGCACTGGTTTAAGAAGTGGGCGAGGACACTCTTGTCAGAAAAACGGCGCGCTGGGTGAAAAGCGGGAGCGAATTTGCCCTCTCCTCTTACACTTGCTACTTGGCATCTTCAAAGGCAGCTAGGGAGAGCCGAAAGGGTGGTTGTCCCGTCTCCTGGGCCATGCCCAAGGGCTTCCACCTCCCCTTGAGATGCTGGCCGCTGTGTGAGCAAACCCGCACCCTCCCTCGCTGCGGGGACGACTCATCTTCTCCATTGCTGCGCGAAGCAATTAAGTGGTTTGGGTTCTGACAAGGGGATGATAATCCCGTCTTGGAGCGCAGTTTCGTGTCACAACACGTCCTTGCACGCTATCCAGCAGCTGGCTTTCCCCTTGGACGTCATGCTGGTCGGCGAAGCCTACAATGGAACTGATGCAGGCTCCGGTCCTCGGGAAATTACAAGCTGGGTGTGCGGGGAGAGACCAAAGGGGCTCGGGTCAGCTGGCCGGCGCGGCACGCGGGGCATGCTCGCAGCACCAAGCCAGAGGCGAAGGAGGCAGAGACTAAATTTGGCAACGGTTTAAGTAACGTCAGGTCCACCCAGGCTGGTCTGTGCCCGTTCCAGCCGGTGCAGTGATGGCCAGTGTCGGGCTGCCGCGACTGCCCTCGCTGGGAGCCGGGACCTCTCCTGCCTCCTGCGTCCCTGATTTAGGAAGAGATTGTGTTTTGAAAGCAACCTGATGAGATTTAACCAGCTTTTCCTCCAGTAATTAATTGCATGCACATATTTTCTCGTTGCTCGTAACCAGTTTGTTTTTGCTAAGTGTAAACATATTCACCTCCTGCCTTGCATCCTTGGGAGGCGTCAGTATGGATATGCACAGCCTTCCTCCTGCCGTTCCCGAGGGAAATAGAATCACAGCATCACAGGATGGTTTGCGTGGGAAGGGACCTTCAAAGCCCACCCAGTCCAACCCCCTGCAAGGAGCAGGGACATCTCCAACCAGATCAGGTTGCTCAGAGCCCCAGCCAACCTGGCCTGGAATGTTTCCAGGGATGGGGCACCCACCACCTCTCTGGGCAACCTGGGACGGTGTGACACCACCCTCAGCATAAAAAATTTTTCCTTCTATTCAGTCTGAATCCACCTCCCTCTGTTTTGAAACCATTACCCCTCGTCCTGTCACACCAGGCCCTGCTGAAGAGTCTCTCCCCACCTTTCCTGCAGCCCCCTTGAGGTACTGGAAGGCCGCTCTCAGGTCTCTCCAGAGCCTCCTCTTCTCTCGGGCCGTTGCAATACAGAAATGTTAGCATATATACGTTGTAACTGCAAGTTTCTAAGTGATCCTGTTTCTGAACTTCCCCAGGAAAAGAGAGGCAAGAGGCAAGTCCTCAATCTGGGGACAGCCGTGTACCCTCCTGCATCCCTTCCCGATAGCGCTGATGCGCCAGCTCCTCTGCTTCGTAACGTGACATCCCAACCAGGCATCTTGGTGTTTTTGAGACTCCTTGTCACAGCATGGATGGACCCTTGGGAAAACAATTTAGAAGCTGAAAACCAACAGGGCACTTTTGAGGAGCAGCAGTTTTACTCCTGGTGCTGTCCCCGGGGAGTGACAGACGTTGGGAGCAAGGTCTCCATTAAGCGTATCGGGCCTGACAGAGGTGGCATCTTGTGGTGGGAAGGGGTCCTTGGGTGCCGTCAAAATCTGCCCCGGGAGGCTCTGAGGGCCACCAAGCAGCTTGCACCAGGTCCTGAGCTGCCGCTGCATCTCTGGTGGCAGCATCTCTGGGGCCTCTGGCATCTCCGATGGCAACAGCACGTGGTGCCACATCCCTGCGGCACAGGGATGGGTGCAAGGTGGCACCTCCTGGGTGAGGTACCTACGGAGGGACAAGCCCCACATCTGACATTTGACAGAAGATGATTGCTGTTTTCTCCCTTGCTCTGCTGGGAGCTTGGGCGCTGGATCCGATTGCTTGGGAGCTTGTGGGCTCGAGAGATGAGGCGTCAGGCTTTACAGTATGCTCTCCAGCTTCCAAAATAAGTCAGATTTTTTTTTTTTTTTGTGTCAAATCTGCCTACTTGTTAGATAAAATTTTCTAAGAAACCTGGCAGAATTTCAATAAACCCAGTATGGTTGCATGTTGTGCTTTAACTGCAGATACATTGGCAAGTGGAAAATAAATGTTTTCAAACCTTCCTCGTGGGCTCTAAAGCGGTGACTCACCACGGTCCTCTCAGCCAGGAAACCTCCCCCCGCTGCTGCACGGGAATGGGGGCTAAATTAACTATTAACTAGTAGGGCCTGTTGCAATAGGACGAGGTGTAATGGTTTTAAAATAGAGGGGGGCAGATTTAGATTGGAAATTAGGGAAAAAATTTTTACAATGCGAGTTACAGAACACTGGAACAGGTTGCCCAGAAAGGTGGTGGAGGCCCCATCCCTGGAAACGTTCAAGGCCAGGTTGGATGAGGCTCTGAGCAACCTGATCTAGTTGGGGATGTCCCTGCTCCTTGCAGGGGGGTTGGGCTGGGTGGGCTTTGAAGGTCCCTTCCCACCCAAACCCTTCTATGATTCTATTTTGTCAATCTAAAGGTGTGGTAAGAATGGACTTTGCATAGGAGCAGAAGTGAATATAGTTGCCTTTCTCAACCCCCCCGACTTTGACTAACGATATACCAATTTTCCAGAAAAAAAAAGTGAAGAAAAATACAACTTTGACCTTTACCATTTATAATCAGACATGCATATTTATCCACAGCAATTTGTACAAGCATTTCTTTATTATTTATTATTGGTCATGTATTATTTAGTGTTTATTATGCTTCTTGTTGTTGTTTTTGGCTTTTTTTTTTTTTTAACTGGATCGAGCCTTTTGCATTTCAGGGAAATTTTTGCTGGCAGCCCTCGGCATCAGGACAGCTCGGTGACAGCGACATCCTTACGTTACGGGGATACGAAGTCAGATCGCCGCAGAACGCCCTTGAGGTGAGTCCTGGAGATTACGTGAGCTAAAAGTGGAGTTTTGTGTTGGTTGATTACCCAGTGAAGAAGATCTGTTACGGTGTGGGGCTGGTATGTGGCAGCCTGCGAAGAATAAAGATTTCTGCCCGTAACTGCGTGCGGGGAAAGCCAAGCATACAATGTTGATGAACGTCTTTGAAAGCAGGTAAATGTACTTCTAATTTGTTAGCATAATTACCACAGCTTTGCATAGCACTCAGCCGATAATTCCTTTCTCAACAGATTATAAATCTTAAATAATTCTCCTGGAAGATTAATTCCTCCCCCTTGTGTTTGGACACCTCTCTGGAGCGTATTTGCAGAACTCAACTGGGTGTCGTTAACGTCCCCGCGTGGTTACTGTGGGCGCCTTGTGATCTGTAAACGTCCCTCTGGAGCGGCTCCTATGGCTCCGAGTATGAAACATCCATCTTCCTCTTGTAATTACATCCGCAGGACGGGAGCGAGGCTTCATCCTCCCAAAACAACCTACTGCCAATTAGCAGGCTCGCAGTTTTGGGTAGACACCCTGTCATCTGTCTGCTTGAAAACAGAGTCCGTCTCTTCACCCTTTCCAAACTGCGGTTCTGAAAAAGAGGTATAATGGAGAAAATTGTAAATGTGAGGGTCTTAACCTTCTTTGCAACTGCTTTTAACTCTTTCCATAGGAATAGTTTGATGTGAGGCTCAGTATGAATTTCGGATCGAAAAACCTCCCTGAAATTTCTAGGTTTGCTTTTCTTCTTTTTTTTTTTTTTTTCTTTTTCTCACTCCCACTACCAAAGTTGATACCAAAGCATCAGCTGCTCCAGCTTTTCTTACATCAGTAGGACAAACACCCAAGTCCCATTTCTCTGGTGGACCAAGCTCAAGCCTGGTCTGGGCTCTTCCAAACTGGAGGTTTAGGGTTTGAACACCATCCTTGTGGGGGCCTGGATCTGCCCCTTTAGTGCCAGGATAGAACTTTACAGCCAGTCTTGGATCATTTGTGTAGGCCATGATGGTCATCAGGAGAAGATGTACAACCTCCTGTGAGCAGGGAGACCCCAGAGAGAGGGGACAAACCCTCTGCTGAGCCACGCAATGCGATTTGCTTCCAAAAAGTGTTTTTAATTGGGTTTTCATGGACATTTGCTTAGCTGGATGTGTGTATATAAATAAAATGCAAGTGTGAGACTGCGAAGGCATGTGTCACCATTACCCTTCCCCCGATTTTCACAATACTCCTGCTCTCTTCCCCAGTTTTACCTGCTAGCTGTGGACCTGTGGGACAGCCTGTCATCCTGGGCAACATTCTGAGGAGGGTGATGGTTTATATCCCTAAATGGTGACTGCTGACTTTAATCTCACCGATCTGGCTGGTCCCTGTTTTTTCAGCCCTTCCAAGACCTCAGGGTACCAGGTTTCTCCTCCTCAGTCCTTGGCTGGTGTTGGGTGTGTGCCCCGGGTGAGTGCTGGTGGCACTCAGCTGCTGGACGTGGCGTTGAGGCTGGTGATGGTGTGACACCGGAGGCGATGGTGCTGGTGGGCCTGCCAGACCATCACCCCAATTTATTTAAAAATATAAAAGCAAGTTGGGAGGATGCTCCAGGGTCTCCGGGGTTGGTGATGCTTCAAGGAGAAATGAGTGATGCTGGTGGGGAACGGTCTTCCCTTCTCCTTGCTCCGGCTGACCCCGTGCTGGGGCTCAATTCAGCCACGAAGCATCACTGATCTTCCAAAAATGAACTGGAAAGGGATAAACTCCCTGGATAAACTCCTTCCTGCATCCCTGGCTATCGACCTGCTTGTTATTGAGGAAACCAGAGGCAGGACCGTGTGCTCTTTTGCGGTTCCTCAGCAGATGAAGCCTTTGTGTAGGATTTGATTGTTTCGCGCTGTAGCTGCAGCGTCAGCAAGAGAGGTTTTTATTTTTAACGGTGTTACTGATTGCAGCCTTCCCTTCGAGGCTGAGACTTGACTGTGGCACCTGAGAAGGAGATTTTCCCAGGAGCGTTGTCCTGGGAGGATGGCAAATGTCAGTGATTTCACAACCAGTTTAATCAACTTTTTGTTTTTTTTTTTTTTGTCTTTTTTTCCCTTCTGAAACTTGGAGATTTGCAAAGGAAATCTTTGAAATCCAGCATAAAATATTTGGGATTTGACGTCTGCAGGCACGGGGTTGGTGGTTGCAGTGTCATCTGGCAGTGTCTGTGTTGCAAGGCGCGCTCGCGGGGCAACCAGAGCCTGGTGAAGCTCTTGCTTTATCCTTATGCGATGCTTAAAAAGAAGGAAAAAGGAGAAATTTCCCCAGACTAGATGCTACCTCCCAAATCGAGGTGTCAAGTTGGGATGTGCCTGTCTGAGGGACTTTGGATCCCTACCTGATGCCCATTTGAGAGCTTCCTTTCGCATGGAAGAAGGCGTAATGGGGCCCCATGGTCCCATGAGCTCGATTTCCAGCCGCGTGAACCACCCCAGCGCAACGCCCCTGCAATATTAATTGTTCTTTTCTCCGCCTCCCAGTACTAGGGAGATTTTTTGGGTATGAAGTACTTCTTTCCACTTTTCATTAAGAGGTTGCTTTCAATGCTCATGTGCAAGTTCTCTCTGAGTGTTAAAATGAAAAAGATAAATCATTGAGAAGGAGAGGAGAGCCACCTCCAGCAGTTTTCTTGCCATCCCCTCACCACCTTCAGCGAATTTTTTTCATTTGTTCAGCATATTAATCGTAGTAAATCTTCTTCTGTTAGCAGCCGGCACAATAATTCAAGCATGTACTAACGGCCGGTAACGAATGTTGTACCTCACATCTGGGACAGAAAATATTAATTTTTCCGGTTGTAGGCGAAGAGAAGCGGAGTGAAGGAAAACAGAGAGACGGGGCAGTGACGGCACCTGAGCCCTGGGAAGCGCGTGGGATGCTCACCTTGTTTAATTTAAAGCCCGTGAACTGGGGCATCTTGACCGTAGTGGTAGGACCCATCCGACTGAATGTCGGAAACCAGGATCTCTAGGTAGGATTTATCTCGTCCCGCAGAAGACATTTAAAATAGATTGGATGAATCACTCCCTAAAACTGCCTGTTTCTCTTTGCTGACTGAAGGAACTGGGGAGTGATTAGCTCTGATGGAGACATCTACGCTGCAGATACCTTGAGCTGAATCCTGCTCTGGCTGATGATAATGTCTTTATTTTCCCCTGGGTTCCCGCTGACCTTTTGGCTCAGCGACTTGCCTGAGCTCCAAGTAAGCAAACCGCTGAGAAGCGATAGTTAATTTGTGATAACAGATTTATTTCTAAAGTCTCTACTCCACCAGCAAGTGCTAACGCGACGTTGGAGGCTGCCGTGGTCGAGCATGCGTCTGGCTTTTGCCTCCTGCCACTGTAATGAGGCATTTAATGATGTGTCAAGTGGCAATTTGGCACTGTAAATAGGGCAGTGTGGTCCAGAAGAAAGTTTTTTAAGGTAGGGAAGGGCTGGGTAGATGTCATGGCCCACTTGGGACTCGTGATGGTTCTTTTAATGCGATCTCGAAGTGCAAAGTTACGGTGAACACGCCAAAGGGGTTGGTTTCAATCAAACAGCACAAACTTTATTATTTTGCCCATAAAGCGGCGTGCAATAGGTGAAAGGGAGTGAAAAGGAAAAGTAAAGATAGGGAAGGGAAAAAAGAAGGCGTCCCTATGGTCCCAGGTCCAGGCAGCGTCCCGCCGGTCCTCACGATCGATGTCGATGTCAGTCCTTGGTGGGGAGAGGTCTTCGGGGGTCTCGTTGTTAGGGGTCGACCTTTTATGCCAAGTGGCAAACCTTGCTCCTCCTTACTTCGGGGATCTCCGCCTGCTCTCGGCCCTTAGGATAGAAGTGTGGGTTTTGTACATTATAATGAGCAAAGTTCCGTTAAAGGGCACTTTCTCACCGTTGTTTTTGAGACAGCAGTTGTGATTCATCCTCCTCGATAGCAGCTGCGCGGTTATCTCTGCCAGTTTTGACAACAGGGCTGAGCCGTGGCACCTCCGCGCCACTCTGTCCGCCGTTTCAAGGATGTTGTACATTTTGTTGTTAGGCCAGAGTCGGCCTTGTCCATAACAGTTCTGTTCTGTTCCCGGGAGGAAAAAAAAAAACAACTGCATCTCAGGCAGGCTGCTCGCAGCAACTCATGTCAAGCTGTGAGCCTAACTATTAGGCCAGATCAAGTCCACCTGGAAGTCCTCGATGACAAGGTTGAGACAACACTGATTTTCTGACAGACCCTTACAGTAGGAAACCACCGTTGGACAGTAGTCATCACTGTCTCCCTGTTGAAATGGGAGCAGCCTTGAGGGATTTGGGGGTTACCCAGGACTGTGCTGAGGTGGGAACTCATCGCTGGCTTTTGGGGGCGATATTGGCAGTGCAGTGCTTATCCAATTTGCAGGTCATCCCAGACTAGGAAAATCTTCAAGGGCTTTGCAGGACATGGCTAGGATTTGAAAGGATCTTGGCAGATCAGAGAAAAGGTCTCAAAAAATGACGTGGTGCTGTTCAGTAAGGTAAATGCAACGCACATAGATCAGCGATCCAGTGTGAGGTGGGACGTAATGGGAGAGGGGAAGGCTTGGGAATGTCATAGGCCCCAACTGAAGCTTCGTGCTGGAGGTGACCATGACCCTGAGTTGCCGAAATAGAGATATTGTGAGTATCTGTAACAGCTCAGAGACGATCCTGCTCGTCTTGGTGCTGGCAAAGCCCCGGCTGATGTCCTGGGTGTGGGGCTGAGAGCAGTGAGGAGGGGTGGAGAAATGGGAACCTCCAAGGAGCGTTTCGGGAGCTGTGCGGCCTGTGTGACTCTGGAGGAGAGACACAGTGATGGGTTTGCAGTATACAATGTGATGAAGGAAGGGAATAAATTGTTTTCCGTGCTTTTTGTGCTTGGGACCTCTGAGTAATGTGAGCACGCGTGCAGGATGTGATTTCTCGGTTGCACTGGGAATCGCTGCCCGGATAAGGGCTGCCCCTGCGTGAGGTGGGAACGGGCTGAGGCAACCTTGTGGCTCTGCTTTCCCATGGCCACGTGGAGTTGGGTTCCTCTGGGCATCCACAAGAGAAAGATGAAATATCAGTGAGAAGAAAACAGTTTGTTTCATCCCACCTAGACGCCAGCGCCGGAGCGGAGGCGCATGCAGTTCTTTAGCACGCCTAACAGTTTGCATTTCCTAGATCTGCTCCTGACTAATCCCATCACACCCCTGCAAGGGATGGAGGTGGGTAAGAACGATTAGCCCCATTTTCAGATAACGGGATCACTGATTTCCTAAGGCGCCTCGCTGGCTGAGCGGGGATTACAGCCCCGCTCTGAACTCCTCCGTGCTCCCTTCCCTGCACCGCAGGCTGTATCCCATCATTTCTCTCTGTTTCCTCTTTTAACTTTCTGTGTTCACGTCTGCAGGGTTGGGGTTTTTTTTTCCCCCCATTTTTCTGTGTTTGATGTGATGGCGAGAGATATTTTTCTTTCTAATGAGGGCATTTTTTCCTAGCGTTAGCACGGCATTGTTGACCCGGTGCTTGACAGCACGCAGGCCTGGCTGTGCTTTTGACAGCTGTGTTTTTAATGGCTCAACAATTTATTTGCCTACCATGGCAGAGCCGTTTTTTTGGGTGAGATATACGACTCTGAAATGTGCTGGTCTGGCAAGCCGATGCAGTGACTGCTCTGTGACCGGCGAGGAAGTCATTACCCCGCCGCGCTGGGGAAATCTCAATTGCTGAAACAGATAATTACGGCCAAGGATGAGTTAGGAGGTCTGGGCAGATGGCCTGGGGCTGGGGTCCCCGCAATGGTCCCTGAAGATGAGCATCTTCCTCTGCCTGGGGCTGCAGGGTCTGGCTTAGCCCAAGTTCCCTGCAGCATCTCCTCCAATGTCCCCTGGATGCAAACCCCAAATGGCTTCATCCTCGTGACTCAACGTTGGCCTCCTTTTGGGCCACTGGGCTCATTGGAGACCCCTTGGTTGCTGTAAAATAAATGAAACTGGATCCCCCAAATCCTTTCTGTGCAATACCTTCTCTTTTATAAATGTATAAGGCCTTCCTTATAAGTCGTTTTCCAAGTGTTTTCTTTCGTATTCATAAAAACTTGTCTTCTGATGTCTGCAAATTCACTTTTGAGGACCCATCCCCAGCTGAGTAGCCAGTCGTGGTGAAGGAATTTCTCTCTCCCTTCCTTCTTGCACCTCGTCGTTTTGCTTCTCCCTCCGGTTTTATTTCACCGTTGCTTTGAAAACCATGACCCAGGTTATTCTCTTCTTTGTTTCTCTTCCCTCTTGACGCCCTGAAGTCAGTGGTTTTTACATCCCCTTGTGTGCTCTGTCGTAGTTGGGTTTCTCAGCGTGGGTTTGGCAAATGCTAACAGGAGGAAGCAGGTGGAGCATCTCCTCCTTCCATTTTATATCTGTATTTTGCATTTGCCATAATTGTGGATCTTTTGACTCAGTGACTTAGTCAAAAACATTTTTAAAATTCTGTTTTGGCTGCTGGAAACATTTTGTTCAACCCTAAGAGCAGTTCTTCTTTGTACTGCGCTTTGTCTGCACCCTAAGTGCGTTTCTTCTTTGTGTGGCTGAGCCTTTTAGAAACCTGATTTGAAATCACGCGCATCCAACTTGGAATTCAAGTATCGCCTTCAGATAAAAACTAAACATGAAATTATTTTTTAAAATCTCCCTGCCCTCTCTCCCTCTCCCCTGGCTGCAGCTCTCAATTCAATCTGACTTGGGATCAGGCCTGGTTTTGGCCATCCCCCAACTGCGCTCTCACTCCGGGTGTTCTTCCAGCCAAAATAACCTGCGAGCCCCACTCAGAGCATCTCCGCGTTAGCCGCATTTCTTGTTATTATTAAATCTCAGTGCTTTTACTTAGGAAATGGAGATTACCTGGAAAATCAGCCTCTCAGCTGCCCGCTATGAAGTGATGTCCTGGTCTTGCCGTCCTTCTCAGAAGATGCTCAGAGCACCAGGAGAAAACCACAGGGTGGAGAATCCCGTTGAAGCAAGGGAAGCTGCTTCTCTGCTTTGGGAAACAGGGACTTGGAGATAAAAAGTTATGGTTTGAAGAGACTGCCAGGCCGAGAAGCTTTCATGGAACCATTTCAAGTGATTTTTTGAAACAGTTCTGACGTTGATGTTCAAGATTCATGTGTACCATGTACACAAAGCAGCCATCTCCAGCAGTATTTCTGTTCCCGTGTGGGAAACACCTTGCCTGCCTTTCAGGTGCACGCTGTGTTTCATCTCAGGGTTCCTGAGAGGCCAGGTGTCGGATTTGACCATTTTCTATAGTTTTCCAGATCTAGATGTCTATTTTCAAAATCTTGCGGGGTTTAGATGCGAGCCGTTTGCTTTGCAGAGTCTGTCAGAAGGTTTCAGCGACAAACTCCTCTGCAGCATCTCCTGGCGAGGACGACGGAATGGGGCAGGTCCGGTGCCTGCGGTCGGGCGGTGTCAGTCCCCAAGCCCTTGGGGTAGACTCCTCCACGTGCCCAGGCTGATGGCACAACGGGATCTCAGAGGGTTTAGCAGCACAGACCGTCCCGTCGCAGTGCGTTGTGTTCCCTGGCACAGACGCTGGCTGTTGTGTTCCCTGGCACAGTCGGGCGGCTGCGGCGCGCTGCTTGTGATGCTCCTCACAGACATCTGTTGCCTTGTGCTTCCCCATCTGCTGCTCAGGAGCCACGGGGGCAAACGCTGCCCTTGTGTCGCTGGAGGGTTCATCTGCTCCTGGAGGGGTTTTCACGTGGAGCTGTGATGTCACTTGGTGAACAGAGCATGCAAATACATTCACATAGCAATGCTTTGTGTCCCCTTTGGAAGGGTTTTGCTGGGTGGGTGAGCATGCACAACTCAAGAAGAGAACCGTTTTGGCTGCCTGCACTTTGGGAATCAAGGCTTGGGCATTGCAACGTTTCTGAAGTGCTCAGACAACTATTGAATATCTCCAGTGTTATGGAGTATTTTGAGGTGAATCGTGTCATGCAGCTGAAGAAGAGGTCATAGTAACCCCAAATTTCCAGGTGGGCAATCGCCCACAGGTGGCCGACGCAACTCAACCCAACGCTTGGGCAGGCTATCAGCAGCTACTGGACGGTCTGGGCATTGTCGCTGACATACAGACTTGGAGTTATCTTGGACAATAACTCAGTTAAAGCTTGACAAGTGCATTACATGTGAAGAACACTGTATTTCTGGGAGAAGAGCGAGCACTGGTGTCACGGGTAAGGCCCTACCCAGATCTGCGACGTGCCCTCTCCAGGGAAGGGTCTCAAAGGCAAACTTTAATTGCATAGAATAGCTTCATCGCTCTGTATAAATTTAATCCTGTTTTCTCTGCTAAAGCTACACCTACACACTAAAGTGCTTCTCATCAAGTATGCCAAAGACATATGTAAAAATTAAGAGTCTTCCCATATTTTTTTTCAGGAGATGTACTTTCAAGAAGTTCATCATTATGATGCTGTTAAAACTTGCCTGTAAAGAAAGCAAGTGGATGCCTTCTGAACAGTATTTCCTTAGGGACAAAAGTCCTACTGCAGTTCAAGAGGGCTGGTTTCCATATTGCTGAACAGATAATAAGGTATGAGAAGAAGATCAAGGCTTTTTTTGAGCTGTAGAGCACTTGGAGGCTGGTTTTCCTGGGGGAGGTGAAGTGGGCTCAGTGCTCGGAGCTGCGCACAAGGGGTCCCCGTGTTATTATTTCATTTTCTCCCTGGTGGTGTTGGAAAAAAGCAGGAAACATCCAAGCGGCTATTGTATGGGTGTCACTCATCCAATAAAACCACTGGGAGAGGAATGTCTTCTTAAACTAACGAACGTCTGCTACGGGTAGGTTAAAGTCCCCTGAGTGCGCAGGGTGGGAAGCGGAAGAGAAAATGTTAGGTGAAACTTTCATTTTCAGTTCATGTTTCTATCGTAGCTTTCTCTGTCCAAGAACCTCAGCCAGTGGGTGCAAACGGGACTAAGCCACGTAATTCAGAGGTTTTTTTCACCTGAGTCCAAGGCAGGAGGAGAGTTTTGAGAGTTTAGTCTCAGCCTTGAGATTAACGGGTGGGCACAGCATCTCTGCTCTGGGGAGAGCCAGCTCAGCCCCAGCACGCAGGGGCCCGTCATACGGTGAATCATCCCATGGTCCACCAAACAGCGACAGGTACTGCGGGTCTGGTCTCCCATCAACCTCTGCTGTATGTCATGGGACAGACTCCCTCAGGTCTCCAGGAAGGCAAGCTGTGTGCCAGGGAACTCCTCGTTAACCAAGTGTTACTGCAGAGCTGACTCAGTTTCCCCTTCTGAGGCCATTTAATAGAATCATAGAATCATGGAATGGTTTGGATTGGAAGGGACCTTCAAAGGTCATCCAGTCCAACCCCCCTGCAAGGAGCAGGGACATCTCCACCAGATCAGGTTGCTCAGAGCCTCATGCAGCCTGGCCTTGAATGTTTCCAGGGATGGGGCCTCCACCACCTCTCTGGGCAACCTGTTCCAGTGTTCTACAACTCGCATCGTAAAAAATTTTTTCCTAATATCCAATCTAAATCTACCTCCCCCTATTTTAAAACCATTTGTCCTTATCCAATCACAACAGGCCCTACTAAACAGCCTCTCCCCATCTTTCTTGTAGGCCCCCTTGAGGTACTGGAAGACCTCAAGTCTTCCTCAAGTCTTCCAAAGAGGTTTCGTTTAGAGCAGTGCAGCTGGTGGGACGCCCATCAGCCTCACAGAATACCGTCTGCAGGTAGAAAATGAAAGCAAAATTGAAAATAGAATGAAAAAGAAAAGCTGGCTCTTACCGTATTTCCAAATTACCTCTTGCTGGTTTCATCCTCTGTCTGTGTTTATTTGTCTCTTGGAAAGGAACTTGCACAACATAAGACTTCAGCACACCACAGGCAGGGAGAAGGTTATATGCAGGGAGGAGCTTTTCCTCCTCTAGACGGGCTGAAGGAGCTCTGCCAAGGGCTGTTTAAAGCTCTCCCCATCCAAGGATGGGAAACTCGCTCCGTTTTGTAAGGGAAAATATCCAAGGGATGCTGAGGTGGACTGGATGATCTTGGAGGTCTCTTCCAACCTTGAGATTCTATGAGATGTTTAAAAAAATCACAAATCCAAGGTGAATGGGCAGAGGGATGGGAAGGAGAAGATACTTTAGACTTATTCATAGTCAATCACTCTCTCTTCTAACCCTGCCATCACATTACCTAAACCAAAATAGGACATTTCAGGACTGAAGTGAAAACTTCTGTGGTACACTAAATCAGTGGTTCCAGCTGCTTGATGCTATCTTCCTTTTTAGCTGTAGATAGCAACATTTACTTTAGAGTAAAATTCAAGAAAAAGATGAACTTGCCACTTCTTAGTTCTTACTGCAACTAGGAAAAGGGATTAGAGGCTTGCCTAGCTAATGAGACCACTGACAAAGGTAAATTCTTTTCTATTTTTCTATTTTTCCTAACATTCAATCTAAACCTCCCCTAGTGCAACTTGAAGTGGCCTCAGGTTGTGCTGGAGGAGGTTTAGATTGGATATTAGGAAAAATGTCTTGACTGGAAGGGTTGTCAGGCACAGGAACAGGCTGCCCAGGGCAGTGGTGGAGTCACCATCCCTGGAGGTATTTAGAAGACGTGTAGAAGTGGTGCTTAGGGACAGGGTTTCATGGTGGACTTGGCAGTGTTAGGTTTATAGTTGGACTTGATGACTTTAAAGGTCTTTTCTAACCTAAACAATTCTATGAATCTATGAAAATACACATGGGGTGTATATGTAGATGTAGCTTCAGTCATGTGTCAGCTTGAGCCCAGCCATGGGCATAAAGCTGGGCTCGTATTCCTTTGGGAATAAGGATTTTTGGGTACGTGGCCATAATTATCTTTTACAAACCTGGGCTGACACCACTTTTACCCTGGGGTGGCAGAGCTCAGCGCTTCTCAGGGTTGCCCTAAATGCACCCGACAAATCTACTTATCTGTTTTTCCCCTGAAAATTTGGCATGCGTGCCTCATCTGAAGGCAAGGCTTACCTTGACCCTGCTGCCAAGGTTACTTGGCGTGCGAAGGAGAAGGTAAAACATCGCCGTGTGCTCTATTCTGCCTGTTGCTGCGGACTCGGAGGGAGCTCATGGTTTGGCGTCCCCCGTGTGAGACGAGATTTTCCCTTTGGGATAAATACTGTTTTCCATGTACAGCCAGCCAAATAATCCCTGAGATGTTGTACCGACTGGAGGTACAATATTTGTCAATACTCGCCGGCTGCGGCTCCCTCTACCGCTCCGAGTCAAGGTCAAGTACCTATAATGGCTATTTGCAAAGTTGACGAGGGGCAGAGCGAGATGTGTTTAATTTAGTTAATTAACACAAATGGCAATCCAGCCTCCAGCTCCAGCACAGGTACCTACGTGAGTGGCTTTGCCCTCAGACCGCCTTCTGAAATGCTTTTCCCCATTTCGAGGTTTGTAACTCTAGTGCAGGGGAAATAAAGTGTTTTCTTTCCATCTGCAAAGATTTCCACTTAAAAAAAACCCCAAACCTGGTGCTTGCAGAAAGAAATTTCAAGGTACCACGATTTTATTGAATGCATTTGCTAGTGAGATAGCCTAGCAGGATGGAACAAATAATTTACAGTGAATAATTGAGTCAATTAATTTGGCTTCATTTTTCTTGCCTTGCCTTCTATTTACCTGAAATTTTAAGCGTCAAATAACTTCCATGAATAACCTTCGCCATTTAGCTATTTTATAGCTATTTTATATTACGGCTGCTTAAGACACGTTAATTAACCTTAGCAGACACCCATGTCACGCAATATCACATCTTGTTTCTGAACGGGTTCACCTGGGGTTTGGAGTCAGCTCTCCGCAGCGAGTAGTTGTGGATCTTAATCTGAAAATGTAGTTCTCAGTGACTTGTCATAATTGTCTCTTAAAATGACCTGCTGTAAATACGCTCAACAACAAATCCACTTCCTAAAAAATACTCATAGAAAGCAAACAAAGAAGGGATGAAAATGTGGCTGAAGCAAATTCTGTAGGATCTTCTGAGTCTTTGCTGGTGGAAAAGACCCAGAGTGGCCCCATTCTTGCTGTGGGTCCATGTCTCTTCCTTCTGGCCCTGCTTTGGACCAGGCAGCTATCTGGTGCGACGTGAGGTCTTCAGGTTTGCATTGAGAGATGAGAGCCAAGGGATTGCCTTGGGACATCCACTGGGAGTCATCTTAAACTGTTCATTGGGAGTCATCTTAAAATGGAGACCCATGCTGATGTGCATGTGGTAGGGCTGATGGGCTGGAGCCGTCCAGTCCTCTCCTGCCCAGTTTGACGCTGACATTAGGATTTCTTGGAGCCAATATACATCAGCTGCAAATACGCAGATATACATCAGTTCCCAAGAAGGGACTGGGCCTCTCCAACACAACTGCTCTCCTTCCTTCTCCTGCACTTAGGGGTTCACCATGCTGTCCAGGACAGCCCAGGAAAACCCTGATGGACTGCCTTGAACAGGTACAGCTTTTCAAGGTGTATTATATTAACTTCAATAGTCAAAGAAAGGCCACAACATACAGATTCAGCATTCCAAATCAGCATCGAAAATCATCAGCCATGTGCCAGAAGAACTCGACATTTCAGATTAAGTGGTTTTGTTTTTTTTCTGGTTTGTGAGGTTTTGGGTCACATTTTCTGATTTTCCCTTTGAGTCAGAAAAGCGTGAAAATGTGTACTTGTTGTAGAGTTCTCGATTCTTATGAATTCCTTATGAATCTGCTGTGATCTGTCTCTTTTCTGTAGCTTCATTTCTTGGAACCTGGGGATGCTGGAGAACATTAGAAAAATCAGCAAGCGCACCCCAACTCAACAGAAGATGGATGGCCATGATGTCCCGGGCACTGTGCTGTGTGTTTTGGGTCCCCAGGGGAGGGGGGCAGCTGGGGATGGCTGGGGACAGCGTGGGGACGAGCTTGGCTTGCCAAGCCACAGCTCCTGCTCTCACCTCAGGCCTCTCCTCATGCTCATGTTATCCCTTTTTTAGACTTTAACGAAGCAGTTGCTTAATTTCACAGAATCCCAGGATGGTTTGGGTTGGAAGGGGCCTTCAAAGCCCATCCAGTCCAACCCTCCTGCAAGGAGCAGGGACATCTCCAACCAGATCAGGTTGCTCAGAGCCCCAGCCAACCTGGCCTGGAATGTTTCCAGGGATGGGGCATCCACCGCCTCTCTGGGCAACCTGTTCTAAGAGAAAACATGAGAAGCCTGAACTCTCCCTCTCAGGTTGACAGAATTGTTGCTCAGCTTTTAATGACGTTCTTTGTTAAAGTACATTCCTTCAGCCGTGGTGAGGGTAAGAGCGAAGGAATAGGGGAAGGCATAGGGTTAAAATAGCTTTGCTGGTGTGAAGTGAGCTGTGAGGGACAGGTCCCAACAGGTCCTCATATCAGTAATTCTTTCTTCAGACTTAATCTTCCATCTCAGTTTACAATTAAGCAGATAATCCTTCTTGCTTTAATATTTCTACTTCACTCCGTGGCTTCTCTTTGTTCCACCAAAGCCGCAAAAAAAGGGCAAGACAGGAGTAGGAAATTCAAATGCCTGTGGACCTTTGTGGGTCCTTCTCTTCTGAGAGGAGGTCTACTTCTGGTGTCCCAAGCTGGGGAGCTTGGGATGGGATTAAATAGGTCCAGGTCCACGATTTACCTCCCTGACCCCATGACAGCCCAGCTGAATAAACAAATCCCAATGATTTTTGGTGAGAGATCATTTTGGAGAACATTAAGGAAGCTGGGACTTCACTTTACCTGCAGATGTTAGAAATATGGCCCTCCTGGGGGCTTTAAATGCCTTTGGGAAGGCTGGAGTTGAGTAGGAGAGTACTGTAAACCAGACAATGTTAATCCGCGATGCAAAAACGAGCCGGTCATTTATGGGTGAGCAGCAGGATGCATCCCCCCGAGACTCCCCAAAGCGGCTGTGTAGGATTTACGGGGAGCATTTGTTGTGGACAAAGTCACGTTGCTGCCGCGGCGGGGATGGCCCTGGAGCTGTGAGCTCATTTTGCTGTTCAAAAGAGGAGAGTGAGGTGAACCAAGAGGCAGAACGTCAGCAACGTCAACTGGCCTGCACCTGCATATACATTTGATACACCACATACTCCATCCATACTGCCTGCACCTTCAGAAAATAGATTTATGTAACTATTTTACAACCAATATGGACAGAAGTTTAGAGAATTACAGGTTTTTTTTATCGACTGTGAAGTCATTATACAAATCTGTCACCTAAAATATGAGCACCGTGGAAAGAACTTGATACTCCTAAAGCAGCCTTTATAAAAGCTTTATTGGATTTTAATTTGTTGCACGGGCTATAAATTGTGCAAGCTGCCGCGCTCGTACTGTGTCCCTGACGTGGCGTACACTGGGCTGCCCTTGGACCGACGACAGTGACGAAGATGCTCTTTTTAATCAAGTAACGAGCTCCATGAGAGGTCTCCTTCAAACACTTCATTAGGGTTGTATTAAACTGTCTAGAGACAGCTGCCACAGCCCAGTGCCTTTGCTTTTAGGCGCGGAGATGGTAGATGAGCTCTATTAGGGCTGGTCAGATTGCAGATCTTGCAAAATATTTTTTGAGGGCTGACACCTTTCCTGCCTGCCGTTAAAAATGTCCCGTTTCTAGAGCTGAGATAGGGCTCCCAACACACGCCTTAGCGTGGTCCTTAAATCCTCTCGCTTTAACTGGCACGGATGCTTGGCGTTGAAGAATTCCTGCGTGTGTTGGCTACTTGTTATGTGCTAAATTATTTCAAGCAAAGCGTTTAAGCTGGGGCTTAATTCTGTCCCTGCTTACCAGCGTACCTCTGGCCAGATGATTGTTTTTAATATTAGCAACAACAGGCACGCTGTCATTGGTCTGGCGAGTGAAGAGCACGCGTCAAAAGCCATCTTTCTTTTCATGTGTACGCTCCATCTTTTCCCATCGTTACTGGTTAATGACATTTAGGAGACAGGAACTGTTGTCCTACAGCAGATAGAGTGCAACAACTCCATTTGCCCTCGTTTTTTTTTTTTTCCTAAAAATGTGCTTAGGACATCAAACTTCAGAATTAAAAGTGTAAATGTACACCTTTTGGAAAATAAACTGAAAGAGAGCAGATGTAGATGAAATTTAAGGAAGAAATTCTTCATTGTGAGGGTGATGGAGCACTGTCCCAGGTTGCCCAGAGAGGCGGTGGATGCCCCATCCCTGGAAACATTCCAGGCCAGGTTGGCCGGGGCTGTGAGCAACCTGATGTGGTTGGAGATGTCCCTGCTCCTGGCAGGGGGGTTGGACTGGGTGGCCTTTGAAGGTCCCTTCCCACCCAAACCATTCCATGATTCTATGACTCTAATGTGCCCATGGGAAGTGTCTTGCTAACCCCAGTTATTTAGTAATTGAAGACTTAAAGACTTCATTATATGTGAAAACTGTGTCAGTCTTTATACACAGAACAAGAAACAGCTGTAGGTCGTATTCAGAGAACTCAGCTGTAGAGCTTGTTCAGGACTGAGTAGGTCCAGGAGTAGGTGCCCCTTGGGCTGCATCCCTTGGGGACTCATGAAGGTGACGTGAAGCCAAGGAAAGGGCAGCACCAGATTTTTAAAGTACGGGATGGTCGTGGACTCGTGAAGCCAGGAAATAAAACACTGTGAGAATTTCTGATCCTGATAGATGGCCATCTCTAACGGCGAAGACCCCTGCGTTGGGGACTGTGATGGGAGAAGGCGAAGTGGCACTTCTTTGGGATTTGTTTCCTGGGTCCCGAAGTCATCACAGCCTAATTACAGTCACTAGAAATAAAGTAAAGCTTTAGAGGGAACGTGCCGTTCCCAGGAATGTTGGTTGATGGTTCATATCTGATATATGGTAATTGGCCTTGTGCATCCCCCAGCACCAGCTGTGGACTCTGCAGATGTGAAAATGGGTAAAATTTTCGAAATTCAGATTTTTTCTCAGACTTTTCTTTAATAAGACTCATATTTATGATTATGAAAATGGATTTTTGTAACCACTCAAACTGAGGCTTATAGAGCTGTGAGATAGAAACTTGTAGTGATTTCAGTTTGCCCTGTGATTAATGATTTTAGATCGCTTATTTTGCAAGAGGTGGTTTGATCTTGGAACTTCTCCAGCCACGGCTGGTCCTGAGGTGGGTCTTGGCATGCAGCGCTGTGAGGGATACACCCCATGCTTCAAAGATTCTGAATTCCCAAAGCAGGAGAAAGGGATGGGACTTTTGGGAAGAAAGCATAAACAAAATGAGTAAATAAATTCTGGATGTTCTTGAAGAGGAATCTACGGGATTGCCAAATTGTGCCTCTGGAATCATGGAAGGACACAATATTGCCTACTGGTGAAGCAAAGGCCGTGATTAGAAACAAAAAAAGTGCCGTTCAAAGCATGGGAAGGAATTGGAAATAGCACCTGATTAATGAGACTATGTTAGCTGTAGAGATGGATAAGGAATGTTTTCACTGGGGGAAAAAAACCCCACTGGGATGGCAAAAGGCGATAAGGAGTTTCCATTGAGTGTCCTGGGAAGATATCTTGGAGCCAGCAAAGGCAACTGGGGGATTACTAACACGGAGATGAAGATGAGGACTTTCCAGTAATTGCCTTTGTTGACAGAACCGGCGTGATTTCTTGTGTTGTATGAGGATGTCAGGGGAATTTCCACCCCATTAGGAGCCATGGAGGATATTAAACACCAGCGAGCGGGGATGGACGTGTCTCAATCCGCAAGGCCTGGGCAGGAGAGCTGGTTTGGTGACCAGTCGCTGGCGCCCCTTCTATGAACGTCCGGGGAGGAGATGGGGAGCGTTCCCGTGCCGGAGCAGCAGACGAAAGCTCCGGGTGAGCATCGGTTGGGCTGCCTGACAATTTCTGGGTGACAGAATGGAAAAGGTGACATCAGGTGCGATAGATAAAGAATGAAAGCACAGGAGTGTAATTAACGCCAGTCAAAATGGTTTTATGGAAAATAGATCTTGTCAAGGAAATGTGATTTCATTCTTTGATGAGATAACACATTTGGTTGATAAAAGTGACTGTGTTGAGGTAATAGACTCCTCTCAAGCGGTTAGTGCAGCGCCGGCTGACACTCTGATTAACATTTATCGTGGTAAGCTATCAATAATGAGCGCATTAAAAGGAATGAGGGCTGGCTAACTGACAGGTCTCCGAGAGGGGCTGTCAGCAGGAAATCAGCAGCAAATGGTGACATTTCCAGTGGGATTCCTCCGCCGAAATCGGTGCTGCAGGCACCCGTGCGTGGTGTAAGGGGTGGCACGACGCTTTTTCACCATATCCCATGAACATGTGTTTCTGCGGTTTTATATTATTCACGTGATGGAATTACCAAGCAGCTGAGAAGAGGGAGAGCATCCCAGTTTTACTGGTGTCTTCAACACCTGGAAGATCACCGGCGCGGCGATTTTATTCAGGTTTTGCACTTAAGGTGCAAAAATGAGAGCAGAGCTCAGAAGGGATATTTAATTGGTACCTTTTTTTAAGCACCTACTTCTTGGCATCCTTCATGGGCGATGTTCTGTAACTCTCCTGAAGACTGAACTGGTGGGAGAAACTGGAGCAAGAGCGTATCAAGGACAAAGCCGGAATCCAGATTTTAATGAAGCAAACATAACCTTTTACTGAGGCAAACTCACCCTGAGTTCGTCGCAAACCTGATCAAAGCCTATGCAGCTATTCAGTGCGGTGCTTAATTAGAGCCGAGCCCACGAGCCCCCTCGGAGTTAAGGATTTTCAGGATTTCTCATAAAATTTCCCTTTCCTTCCTAGGTTTTTGGAGGCTTATAACTTATTTATCATGAAATACGCTTTGGGTGAAGCTTGCTGATGCAAAACAATAACACGGTTGGTGCCCAGCCGAGAGTAAATTATTTTGAGGATTGTCTGAACAAAAATCCGCACATCTTTTTTTATTTTCCTGGGTTTTTTTTTTTTAATGCGGGAGAAAGGCGGGATAATTTTCTGATTTGTAAAACCTTTTGTTGCAAGAAATGGGGTAGGGGTATCAATGCTGCTTTGTTTTCTTTCAGGCATGAAGACGAAAATTTGAAGAAAATCAGGGAAACCCTCCTGCTCCCACTCAGGGAACATTTTAAAACCTTTTCCTGGCTTGCACTTGGGCTTAGGGCCAGGCAGGAGAAGGCAGCGGTTTTGAGAGGAGGCAGGAGGAACTGTAACAAAATTATTTTAAAATCTGCTTGTATGACTTTTCCTGTGTCTCCTGAGCTGGAGTTGAAGGATCGGGACCCTTCATTCTACCCGCTTCAAATTTATTGGAATAACGTCAAGACAGCAACCACTTTTTAATTAAAAAGGGCTTGCGCGTTTTTGCTTTAGCATTATTTATTTGTTCAATGAGTTTGCTGTGACGAACACGCGCGCGGGGAGAGGGGCGAAGCACTCTCTTTGCTCTCGGATCCAAGAAATCGTACGCGAAAATGGATCGGCTGCCTCTGCCGCCAAATTGCAGACCCTGCTTATTGCGGTGAGAACGGGGGAAATTGTGCGCGTTAAGCATCATCTCCTTGCTCGCTCAGCAGAACTGGCCACAATATAGCTGCTCCAGGTCCTTCCTCCGTTAGTACACTGATTTTATAATGTATACGTGAAGATATAAGCATTCCCCCCCAAATCCCTTGAAGAATATCAAAGCAAACCATTAAGAAACCAGAAGTTGGATTTTTCGCCTGGTGCTGTGCTCAATTCACAACGGGATGTAATAATATTAATACTCAAATATTTGAGGGAAAAAGGCAAATCTTTCCTACCTAGTAAGGAGATGAAAGGACCGAATGCCCCGTTCCTGTGCCAGGACCAAGACCTGGGAGGCTGCAACTGGGAAGGGCTGGGAACAACTGTCAAATTTTGCCCCAAAATTAATAAAGGAAGGCATTTTTCCCATGGAGTGGGAGACCAAGGAGTTGGTGAGAGTTTGAAGAGATGCTCAGGTAATTTGTTAATGCCAGACAGAAAGGAAATAAATCCCAGCACTCCTGCTAAGGGCCTGCTTTTATCCAAAACGCTTTGCTTTGCGCTGTAGGATTTTTCACTCACCAGTAGATTCAGAGGGGGAGGCCAAAAAGAAACAGCCTTTAGCATGTTTTTTACAGCTACAAGCGCAGAAGTGAAAAGGATCAAAAGAAATAATTTATCATCTTCTTGCGTGCTTACAAAAATAAATGCACTTTCAAGATTTTTTTTTTCCCAAGTTTCCCTGCATCGCAGACTATTTATAAAGGGCTCAGCGCTCTTACTTTCTGTGACGGTTTGAATTTTTCACTTTACCAGCAGCTCCTATCTGTGGATCTCCAAAAGCTGCCGTAAATAGTGACGGGTGATGGTTCCCACCGCTGCTGCGGAGTATGAGCTGCCTTTCGGATAACGTGAGAGAGGTGTAGGAATATGCTGTAGCTTACTGCAAGTTGTGTCTGGGTACTACTATAAATAGCCTTATGTGGTGTTTTCTGCTGGCTACGGTGTGATGAGGGTCTAAAAATAACTGCTCTGGACTGATTTTGCATCCTGGAGATTTGCTGGTGGGAACGAGGTCTTGGGCAATTGGCCACCGAGGGATTCCCGCGCGGTAGATCTCACGTGCTTGCTTTAAAAAGCTGTTCCAGCATATTTCTCCGGTTGCAAAGAGGTCCGATGTGGCAAAACGCATGGCACAAACTGCTTACAAGTTAGTCGTGTGTCCCCAGTGTGGTGGGTACCGCGGTCTGACATGACATGTCCTCTTATGAGGACAGGCTGAGAGAGCTGGGGCTGTTCAGCCTGGAGAAGAGGAGGCTCCGGGGAGAGCTGAGAGCGGTCTTCCAGTACCTCAAGGGGGCCTACAAGAAAGATGGGGCAAGGCTGTTCAGTAGGGCCTGTTGCAATAAGACAAGGAGTAATGGTTTTAAAATAGTGGGGGGCAGATTTAGATTGGAAATTAGGAAAAAAATTTTTACGATGCGAGTTATAGAACACTGGAACAGGTTGCCCAGAAAGGCGGTGGAGGCCCCATCCCTGGAAACATTCCAGGCCAGGCTGGACGAGGCTCTGAGCAACCTGATCTAGTCAGGGATGTCCCTGCTCCTGGCAGGGGGGTTGGACTAGATGACCTTTGAAGGTCCCTTCCAACCCAAACCATTCTATGATTCTATGACGCCTTGCACTGGAGCATCCCGGCTCCCTGGGCCAGGCAGACGGCGGTGTGAGAGTGAGCCTTCTCATTATCTTCACATGATATAATTAAACGGTGCTAAATGCATCCCTGGCATTAGCTTCCGGGTGGCGGTCGTGTTTCGTTGCACAGGGGGATTAATTTGACTGCGTTAGTGAGAACTCGGAGAACAAATCTTTGTCTCTTGTGGCGCTGGGTGTGTAGAAGTTGAGGGGATCTATACGTAATGTGGTGCAAACCATATTCAGCTTCCACGAGCCCACCTTGGGACGGGAGAGACAAGCTTCGAGGAGACAGACTGCAGAAATACGCAATCTCGTGCAATTAAATGGATACTTAGCAATTCTGCGGTGGTTTACATCTTCTAACCTTGCCCAGATGAGAAGATAACACCTAAACCTTAGGTCTGGAAATCCCGGCTGTAAACTGGAGGAGTGTTACAGCTGCGTGCAAGGCGTTGGGGACGGGTACCGTGAGGCTGCTGATAGCCGAAAGGAGGTTTGAACCTGCTGCGTCATTTAGGCAGCTGTTGGTAAGAGCCTTTATTCGAGTGCGTCGCTGGGGAAAGGCAGAAAGTGAAGCCCACATCTTCTCCTGAACTTTCGTACACATGCCGGCGTGATCCATCATGACACACAATGAAACCTGGTAAATATGTCACCTCTTTCACGTGGAAATGGAAAGTTACTCGGTGGAGTTTCCCATTGAATTTCTCTCTCTGGACACTCCCACCCACAGCAAATCTGGTTTTGAAAGACCAACCTCAAAGCATTTTTCAGGTTTCAGCAGAAAATATTAGCATTGAGGAATCACATGTTCCTGGAAAGAGCATTCCCCAGCTGAAATGTTTCTTACTTTATATTTTTTCTTTTAATTTAGAGCCGTGGAAATTTCTAAGGTGATGCTACGAAAATTCCTATTGTCTTCCCAAAGCCATGTTTTACCTAAAAGATCACACAAAATATCAGTTTCCTTGGCTGTAACTGTAAGGACGGGAGTTTTTACTCCCTTTGACAGCACCCAGGACCTTATTACATGCAATACTGGGAAAACTGAACAAACCCCGGTGAATCTTGTTAAGAAATGAGTAGCCCAGACTGAAGCATTGTCCTCCAGCATCGTGATTCTCCATCCATCTCTTGGGTGCTGAAGCCCAAGCGAGGTGCCTTTGGGAGATGACCCTTCTCCGGACTGGCCCCGCTATTTCTCCAAGTCGCATGGCTCTAGTTCCTGATGTCCTCGACAGGTAGTCTGTGAAATATCTTCTCTGATGGTGGAGTGGGAAATGGGAGCTCGCTGAGCCGTGCATCTCACAGCTACTGCAGAAGTTGATGGGTGAAGCAGACCAGCTCTGAAACCCGTAGGAAACAACGAAGCTGCTCCTGTTTGGACTCTGCTGGGATAGTTACACCCTGGTACGGAGCTGATAGAACATGCAGCCCAGAATAACAACCCTTTCCTCTCTCTTCAAGACAACACAAGTGCTGTCAGCCAGCAACGGGCTGGAACGACCATGCTGAGCAGCTCCTGAACGCACAGCTTGAAGTCCCTCGCAGCCTGGCATGACTCCTGTGCTCACAGAATGGACAAATCAGTCCAAAATAACACAGGTGACTGTGTTTATACACAGCAGGAGCTTTTTGTGTTTAGTGGAGGGTAGGTGAGGTCCAGTGATACGCAGCCGTACCCTGGCTTCTCGTAGATTTAGATCAGACATAAGGAAGAAATTCTTCACTGTGAGGGTGGTGGAGCACTGGCCCAGGTTGCCCAGAGAGGTGGTGGGTGCCCCATCCCTGGAAACATTCCAGGCCAGGTTGGCCAGGGCTCTGAGCAACCTGATCTGGTTGGAGATGTCCCTGCTCCTTGCAGGGGGGCTGGGCTGGGTGGGCTTTGAAGGCCCCTTCCCACCCAAACCATCCTGTGATTCTGTATGATCCTGTGAGGCAACCCGTCCCTCTTGAGCAGGCAGCAGCAGGTCCTCGCTCTGCTCAAGAGCTGGGACTCATCACCCAGCGTGCCGTATAATCAGACTCATTGCAAAGTGCTATCAAACAGTAATTACTGCCATTTGCATAAATAGAGGTGAGCTCATCGGCAGCAGCTGCTCCTTCCGAGCCTCGGCGCGGCGTGCACGTGTCTGTGCTGAACGGCAAATTTGGGGGAAGAATGGGGGGAAACGGAGGTGGAGGAGGAAGCCATGGGGTTGTGTGACATCGCCCTTTGCTCGCCCAGGGAGGTGCCGTGCCCCTTGTCCCTCCAAGGTGCCGCTTTGGGGCTGAACTGCTGAGATGTGCCGTGCGATGTGACGAGCTGGTTAAATTCGTACAGCATCAGGACGGGAATTTAATAAACCCGCAGCATTTCATTGCCTACTTGACAGGCTCTTAAATTCACACCTTTATTCAGTTTTAACCCCATCTGAATATGCTTTTGGCTTCAGCCGCTGGCTGGGGCGTTGCTCAGGGATGATGCTGAGACTCTTGAGCAGAGACAGCAAAGATTTTTTGTGTGTTCTTGCTGCAACTGGGAGTTTTTTTCTTTCACTGCGCAGAAATCTGTTATTGGCTGTGGCTGACAGCAGAACCAAAGGTTATAGATGTGTGCAATTCTTTGTTTTACTTGATTTGGAGAAGAGGAGGGAGGTTTAAAAAAAAAAAAGACAGTTTAAGTTTTCAACTGAAAAGAAAGGGAACCAGCAATTCATTGAGTTTTGACAGAGCTCTCCATCATTTGTTCCTCTTCCTGGAACAAAAGCGAATTTGCAAAAAAAAAAGACAATGGGAGATACAAACTTTTTCCAAAGGGAAACATTTCTCTGTTGTTTTAACAAATGTGAAGAATGAGTGCGAACACACGCAGCCATCCGCCATGTACTTCCTCTGAGCCACGGCGTTTCCTCTCCATCTTCCCAAACGAATGCGAGGGCACGGACACGTGCGCCCTCTCCTCCCCATCCTCCACCCCGCCAGCTGTTGGTACCTAACAGTCACTGCTCCTTTTTGAAATAATTACTGTCTGTAGTGGTTTTGGAGAGGGCTGAGGTTACGGTCCCCATAATAATGAAGGAGAGCAAGGCAGTCAGTGGTGGCATCCTTTCCTGGTGGCACCAAGCATTTGTTGTGTCCTAAGATGATGCTACTGCATATACACCTCAGAGTAGATGTGTTTTGAGTCTTTTCTTCCCTGACGACATTAGGAAAGTAGCAAGAATGTTTCCAGAGGTTTTTTTTTTTAAAAAAAAAACCCCTAAGAAGAATGATTTTTTGCTTTGGCCAAATTTCTTCTTGCTCGTTCTTCTGCCCCACATGGCAGCTGGAGGACAGCGTGTTGTTCATAGCACCTACGCGTTAGCCCCTTACCGAGAAGTCTGTGGGAGAAATGAGTTGTTATTAAAGTATTGGGTGGGCGGAGATGGCACTCAAAGGTTTTTTTTTTTGCCTTCAGTGACGTTACGGCAATAGCGAAGCCCAAGGCATGGCAGCGGAGCGACGCTGTAACGCGGCGTGTAGCCTGTGCGTTGTGCTGATGGATTAAATTTTGGGTGATTGGATTCGCGGGATCGCAAGTTGCATCTCAGTGATCATCACAACCATCGTGCTGGGCACATGCTTTCTGGAAAAAAACCCAACTTTTGCAACTGCCTCGGGGCAACGCTCGGGTTGAAACCCCAAAGCTGGTGCTCAGCTCACCTCATTTTTGCTTTTCTAAGAGAGGCTCGCAGTAGATTAGTTTTGCCAACAACCCGGATCTGGTTTTCAAGCAAAAGCTTTATATTTTCCCCTGTCGATGGGAAATTCATGGCTCTGAGAAGTTCTGGCATGGCAGGGGGTGAAGGCTCCCGCAGTTTTGCTCTGTTTTCCTTTGAGCTGCTGGGTTCTCTCCAAGCCCACGTCGGGAAGTGGAGGCTGGGCTGTGGGAAAAGCACGGCTGAGGCACCGTGGAGGATTCAGGCTGGAGGCTCTGATAAGCAAAACCACAGAATATTGCTCAGCTCAGCTTCTGAGGTAGTTAGAGCTTTAAAAATCCCCGTGAGCTGGGTGTGCTACAGGGCATCAGAAACAAAAATCCTGACGAGAGGCGCAGCAAGGCTTGGTCTCTCTCCAGGCTGTCGACGCGCAAATATTTTGAAAAGAATCAGAAACGCTGCGGAGTTTTCATAGCCTGTAACTAGGATATCCGTTAATTCCTGAAAAACATCCCGGTTTAGTGTCCATTAATAGCCGCGTGCTCGTTTAACCGCCAGCGTCTCTCGGGTGCCTGGTCCTCGCAGCCGGGGCTGGCTCTGCCCTCCTGCCCAGGCTGCCGTCCAGATGGACAAACTCCAGGGCAGAAAACATTTACAAATTATTCAGAAACGCAAAGTAAAGAAGCACCTCTTTTAAATGCTTTAGGGTATTCCCAGAGTCGGTAAAAAATTATAATTCCCGTAAACAAAAGAGGTCCTGCAACGGCTCCACGCGGAATCACTGAAAGGCAAAGAAAGCAGAGGTAACCGCAGCCTGGGACCCCGCTGTGCGTTTCACACCGTGTATTTTCATACCTAACAGTAATAGCTGTTGTCATATTTTATTTATTCCGATAGAACAAGGTCCCCCTTAACTTCAGGACCCGCAGGTAGTTAAGTTACCCTTGCACAGAGGGTGCTGAGGTGTCGTAGTTTGATCCACGTTCATTTAAATGAATAAAAAAAAAAGGCATTTTGAGTAAATGCTCCCATTAAATTTAGCAGCGAATGCTGGGTGCTCCTCTGAGCCCACCCAAACCACCCACCTTCGTGGGGAGGGAAGGGAAGAAGCGCCGGAGAGGTGGAGGAGGGATCTGACAGACAAACCGTGCCACTCATTGCCGTGGGAAAACGGCCAAAACCATCTATAATGGGCCAAATTCCTGCTTCCCACGGCCATCTTCCTAAAAGCCCATCAGCGGATGCCGCTGCTTTGCACAAGCGTTCACTCGGAGGTGGATAAACCTGGCTGATAGAAAATAAACCGCTCCTGGCAGCTGGGGTGAGCCCGGATCCGAGCGCGGAGCTCAGCGATGTTTTTACAGGAAAGGGATTATTTGGTCCCGTTTCTTCCCAAACAGCAGAACGCCTCACAAAGTAAAATTCAGGATTGCCATCAATGTAAATACGCCCTTCCGCAAGCCGTAATGGATTAAAAATGCTTACGGAACTTTTATGAAGGGAAAATCACTATAATCACCATAAAACATCTCTGCCTTACAGATGCGCTTAATGGAAATGCGGTATACACAAAGAATGTTTGCTTACTCTTTTGCTTAAAGCTGCCTGTGTGATGCAGAAATATTTAATGGAAATGTATATTACACGCGGAGTTCATTTACTGTTTCACTTAAATAACTCCTTCCGTAGAGCCGCAATTTTTAATGGAAACGTGCTGGAAAGCTGTTACGAAAGGTGATTTTTTTTTTTTCATGTTTTTTCCCCCAAGTCCTACGCGACAACCAACATTTGGTAGAACCTTTTCTGCAGGGATCTTTGTAGGGCTGGTAGGAGTCACACCCTCAAATTCTTCTGTGGGTGACCGCCTGGGAGGACAACGTTCACCTTGGGAGGTACGGGTCAAGGGTGCCGAGCCTTGGGGATACAAAAATGAGCGAAAAGCCAATTTTTATGAGGGCGAAGCATCGCTTCGCTTTCGCTGCTCTTCCAGTTGCCCCGGTGCAGCACCAAATTTCAGCTTTGGTGGCTGGGGGGGGAAATGTGGGAAGCGTAAATGGCAAAAAGCCCCTGGTCTGATGGGAGCTGCTGAGACGGAGACTGACCGGAGGAAAAGCTTTAAAATTTGGCAGTGGCTTGACTTGTCTTTCACAGCTACAAGACTCCCGACAAGGTAAAGCTCCTCTCAACGCCCGCTCCGAAGACAATTCCCATTTCCCCAGCAGACGTAAGGAAAATAAAACCATTTGGAGTTACGTGAGTGTGCGTGACAAATCCCAGCGCCGTGGCTCTAATTGATTTAACCTGGGGCTGGGGATTGAATTACTGGAAAGGAATTGGAAAAGCTGTTCGGGTTGGTTTTCTCCCCATCCATAACCACTGGCTTAAACACACAGCGCATGTAACAAAGCAGCCCGGGCGAGCGCTTCGGTAGAGTGATTTAGACCACGCTCAGTAAAATAAGGAAGGTAAATTAAAAGTAATCATACTTAGGAGCAGAAACATATATTACATTGGTAATACTCTTCAGACGGGGTGCAATTATTTAGAGGTGAGGAAGACATTAATAAGTGTAATACAAATATGCAATCATTGCTTTTTAGCAGATAATTGAGCGCAACAGCGCTTTCCTGTCTAATTTTCACGGAGCTCCGTTTGTCTTTTCTCCCGCTCCCGAGTGCTTTTCGTGCTTCGGGTCACGTTATTTCCATCAGTCTCAGTGTAACCCAAACCCTTGTTTATTGTATGGGCAGGTGTCTGCCTTCCTATAAGACACCGTGGTTTTGGGCGTGCGGCTTGTCCCACATCGCTCCTTGCCCAGAACCCCCTGGACACTGGGCAGGAGAAGCCATTCACTGCTTTTTCCAGCCTGAAAGCTGGTGGGAAAGGAGCCTGGTCCCATCACTGCAGCAATAATGCCATGCGTGCCTTGAGTTCCAGCACCTGGATCCCCGTGAACTTCTCCATTTAGCATTTTGGGGTTAGAGACGTATGCGTGAAAGGATCAGCGCATGTCCTACCAGCTCTGAAACAGGGGACAGAGGAATAACTCTAAATGCACAATTAAAAAAAAATTAAAAGCTCTCATATGATTTTTTTTTTTTTTTTTGGTGCATCAAAATTCCAAAGAAAAAATTCTCCAAGCAAAATCTGCTCAAGGTTGGAGAACACCAGCTGTTTCAGGGTGTTTAACAAGGGTGACCTGGCTTCCTACTTACGGGATGGAATTGGGCTCCTGCTTGGCCATCAGGTTGACCTCGTTGCTTCTAATGAGCTGATCCTGCTCTGCCCCGGGGGAATGAGGGCAAGGCCAAACTCAGCACACACGGGCTTAATCAACTCAGTTTAATGAGAGTAGGCAGGTAGCCTGATTCTCTCATGCTGGTTTGGTTTCTTCCCCGGGTTGGTGAGGAGCTGCCTCTTGGTTGTGAGGTAAGAGCGAGGAGTTTTGCCGAGGCTGCAGTTACTCTGCTCGTTTCTCCTCCTCGTTCTCTTATATCCTCGCTGCAGGAGGAGGATTAACAACCTGACCCTAAATTAATATCTGTGTTTCGGGCAGAGAACAACCAGGCTCGCTGGCTTTAGTGGAGTTGCTCCTGACTTACGTGGGTGCAAATGTCATTGTAACAGATGCTTTTTGACTTTTTTTCCCTCCTTGTAGTGCAGTATCTTCTGACTTGAATTTCCTTATGTGCTAGTTCTACGTGGTGGTGTTTCCCCTGAGCTCGATGGGTTTGCTCTTGAGTTGGATGAGTGTGTGAGGGGGGAGTCAGACCGTGGTCCTGGTCACCGAGGCATTGCAAGCTTTTACTGGAAACTCAGGGGCCAGGCAAAAAAACCCAACCATTTGCTCACCCTTCCTGTAAAGATGACTGATAATGAAAGTAACGATAGAAAATCTAATGTTATTTTACATGACCTGGGGAAATTTCTGGGCAGGAGCAAGGTCCTCACCAGTTGTAACCTTGTGTAGGAGCTAAGGATCTGGCCCGTGTAAGTTAGCGCACGCAACTTTCCTAGTATTTTTCAACGTTTTCTGCCTAGTGCATGGAAAGTTCATATCTTTTTTCCTGATAAGTACAAAACTGCAGAGTATCTCCGAAAGTTTTTCCATCCTTGAGCGGAATTATGGAAAAGAAACCCCGCGTGGTTGGTGTGAGAGGCGGTGGGCGGTTGGCGAGGTGGGTTGTGTGGTAGGGGAGTGGTCAGTGCAGTGACTACAACTTGTTCTTCAGAACTGGGTGGAGAGTTAGGATATTTTGGGACCTGGTTATCTGCGATTGTGTTAACGGCTGTTAAAAATTGTGGTACGTCAGAGGGTTTTTCAAGCAGAAAACTGGGATGGATTTTAGTAACCCCGGGGTGGGGTAACCGATACCGATCAATGGATCGGCTGTGGGGCAAGGTGGGTGATCTCTCTTAGTCGTTGTCCAAAACAGAGGAATTTAATCTGAGTTTTCTCATGCCACTTAAACGTGGGAGCATTTGCTGGACCTCTTGGGCCCTCAGTTACAAAACTTCCTTAGAAATCTTGAAATATGATGCTTTTCTAATGCAGAAACTCTGTACCGAACTCAGGATAATTGAATATTGACCTCATTTCAGTAGACAAAGAGGTGATGACTGGCTGGAAATCTATCAGCTCAATTGGTCAGGCTGTATCAATGCTTGCTTTGTGCAGGAGAGAAAATGGCATTGACCACGAATGCATCATTCTGGGACTGCTAAAGGTCGAGTTCCCCGAAGCTTTAAATCACTGTGGGTGTAAGTGAATGGAAATTAAATGAGAAGTACTGGGGAAAAAACTGCACTGAGGAAGAGCATCCTATGGAGTGGCCCCGTAATCTTGAGCTTAATAGCAAAATGATGATATAAAGCGTACAAAAGAGGTGAAAGTGGGATAAATGGAAAAGAATGTGGGAATAGGTTCAGATCTATCTCTGACACGTAAGAAAAGGCAAAGGGCGTTGATGAAATAAGTGTCCAATAGATTACAGTGTCCATGAAACAAAAAAACACCTGCACTCTGCGGAGTCTAAGCTCTGTGCGGAGTGACTGGGAACGGAGAAGCGATGGGAATGTTGTGGATGCTCCTGGTCTGTGTCTGGATGGAAAATGGTGAGGAGCATTCAAGCCGAGTCATACGTTTGTGTAGCAAAGGAGAGGTTTCCTTGAGTTATTTTATGCAGTGTAGAAAAAACGAAATCTGTCGGTTAGAAAAAGACAAACCCCTTGGCTAGAGGGCACGGATTGATCGCTAGCTGTGTTCTGGTTACGGAGAGCTTCCCATTCGAGCAGGTGTTCGATACTGGTCCACTTGGCTGGTTTTGCTCATTTAGAGAGAGACAACTGTCGCTGGAGAGAGACTTCAGCTTGCTGGGCTAACCTCCGCTTCACCTTTTTCCCCCTGTTTACGTCTTATTTCAGCAGCTGAGTTGCTTCCAAAACAGCACAAAATCCAAAGCCGATTGTTCAGCTTGGAATCGCATCTGAAATGCATAGACCGCGATAAAACTCATGAAACATCTGAGCGGTTTCTGTAGTTTAGGGTTTTTTACCAGAGGAAATGGCCAAATTTATACCGAAGAAAACACTTGTAAACAAACTCCCCCAATTTCCGTCGACTTTAATCCCTGAGCGGAGTGTTTGGAGCAAGGCTGAAAGCCCCTTGCCCCAGGGGAAAGTGGCAGAGGGAAATTTAATGGCAGTGTTAACCCAACCTTATCTACAGGAGCTTAAATGTGCTGCTCTGACACAAGGTACCAGCAGAGTGAGACGTCAATACCAGTCGGTGCAATGCAGGAGTGGTTTCTGACGTAGGAAAGGAGAAGGATGGTTGATTTTTAATCAAGGGGTTTTTGTATGAAGGACTTCTGCTTGATGGCTCCTTGTAGCCATCTTCCATCATCTCCTGTTGGGTCTTGCTGGCTTTTCTACACGCTGTGGAGACAGCTTGGCTGTTCTGGATAAGTTGTGTATGCCTGTACCGTGTGGGAGCAGGACTTGAGTGCTGCCCAGAAGAGCTTACTGTGAAGAAACGTATGGTCTTGTGGCAGGGTCACAAGTATTTTGTGTGGGCGTCTGTTAACCAGATCATCTGCATCTTGGACAGCCTTAAAGCTTCTTGCTCTGGCCCTGATCTTGCTCGCACCAAGCACGGCTGGGATTTCTAAGTTTATTAATCTCAACCTGAGTTTATTTTGCTAATATAAAAAATGTCAGTGCCTGGAGCCTGTTCTTGGGTGATCTTCAAGTGGTTTCTGGAACAAGGCGGCACAAGTAGGTCTGGTGGCTTTCCTCCTTGGGAAAGGAGAGAAATAAGACCGCGTGCCGAACGTCAAGGTTGCATTTTAGTTCTTCTCTAGTCTCCGACATACTTGCATGGAAAGGGAAAGGTGAAGCCTAAGGAGGTGAAGCTGTATGGCATTAATTTTCTATGGGAGAACGGCCTCTGCAGATAGACAAAGAGCTTGAGACCCCAGGGCAGGTCGAGGACCACTATGTGGGACAACAGACCTGCGGGTGAAAGGCTATCTCTGGGTCATCTCTGCAAAAGCTCTTGTATTTCGGCTCTTCTGTTGCTGTTCCAGGAGCTGCTGGTGCCCATCTGCCGTATGCTCTCTGTGGCAAACTGGTGGAAATCTCTGTGTGAACACTAGTTTTGTCTCCTATTTCCAGTAACCTAGTGCCTCTGCCAGAGCAGATGCAATCTGCTCAAATATAAAAATGGTCTCTTTTGAAAAATCGTGTAGACGTGCTTGGAATAGCTGTGCTATTTGTGCTGTGAAAGAATAAATTCATCACTGAGCTGAAATAAAAGTTCCTGAAATAGAGCTGTGTCAGAGATCCACGAAGGTGGCAGTTCTGGCCAGGAAAGGGGGCAGCTGGGAAGGAAGATGTGTGGCTTGGTCCTGAGAGGGTCCCAACATGGAGAAGGGGTGTGAAAATTGCATGTCTTGTGTCCGTTGCCGCTCTCTGCGTTGAGGCTTTGCTGACTCCTGTACCAGGGTCTGTGTGGGCTTGGGTGTCCCTTCCTCAACCGAGATCTTCTGTGCTGGAGCATGAGCCCTTCTACGCTCCAGCAACGGGCCACCTCTGAGGTAGTGATGACTTCTGTAACAGTTACCGCACAGGTATATTGCTATGCAGGCAGTGTAGGGATAGGAGTGGGGGGTTGCATTATTTTTACAATTTATTTTTGCACTGAGGGTGGTGGAGCACTGTCCCAGGTTGCCCAGAGAGGCGGTGGATGCCCCATCCCTGGAAACATTCCAGGCCAGGTTGGCCGGGGCTGTGAGCAACCTGATCTGGTTGGAGATGTCCCTGCTCCTTTGTCCCTGCCCACGCAATTTTTATTGACCATGACTGAAGAATGTCTATTTTCATAGTGGCTGCGGAGCTAGGTGACCCTGGTTTAAAAAACCCAGCCATAATCTGAGTCAAACGGCAGCGTTTCTTAGCGCGGTGTTCTCAACGAGTGGGCAGAAGGAAGGCTCCTTACTGCGACAGAGCTGTGGGAAAGGTATGGTTTGTAACGGGCAGCGAGGGAACGGCACGGTGTGGCTTGACATCTTGCGGTGTGCTGCTTTTTCCAGCCCTGAGGAACAAGGAGAGTCCCAAGACAGAGATTTTATAGACCTGACATTTAAAGCCATTAAGACTCAATTAGATTCTTGTTGAAATAATTTTATCCTGATTTTTATCCCAGGCTGATTATTGGAAATTATCTCATTTCCCTGAGAGGAGACTCCTCATGGGAAAGGCTCCTCTACAAATTGAGTTTCAATATTCAGTAAAACCGGCCTCAGAGTGATTTTTTTTTTTTTTTTCCCCTCCAAAAGATAAGGAAAATGCAAAGAGGAGAGAGAAATGAACAAATACCAGGTCAGCTGCTACAGAGCCGTGTGGTTTCTGTGGTGGTACAGTGCTAATAGAAGACATGGAAGAGGGGGTGGTATGGAGAAGAAAGGGATGAAAAGGATGTCCGAGTTGTCTTCAGAGGTGATGTTGCTGCTGACAGATGGCAGAATCTGTCCCACAAACCAGGATGGCTGATGGGGACAGAGGGTCCCTCATGAGGTGACCTGCCAAAACTGCGTGGGGTTTAGCTGTGGCTCCCCAGAGAACCCTGCTTGTCTCTCTCCCTGATTTTGAGGCAGACTGAGGGTGGGTAGAGATCACCAAGCTGATGAAACCACTCAAGTGTTGCAGTCCCTCCTTGCAGGATTTGGAACCATCTGCTTTTAAGTGGTCCAAGCTATTCTATGGTGGATGCCAGCCTTCGGATCCTGTACAGTTGCGACTTTCACTTCAAGTTTGAAATTTCTGTAGGGTTTTTTTTTTTTATTCTGCTTATTCCCAAATCTTTATTCTATCAATGGAAATTTAGATGTTTGATTTTGCATCTGCTCTGACACACTTCTGGGCTGTTTTGCTGAAAAGCTCTGTTGGGACTTGACTCGTTTCAACGGTGAGGCGTGCTTCTCTAGCACATGGGACTTGCGACATGAAGATGATGTTTCTAGCTTCCATTCTTCCTTGGAGGACAGGGATTTCTTGATGAGGTTGTATTAGTCATGGTGTAATAAAAACATAGGACTCACGTGAAGGCAGGCAGACCAACTAGGCTTTCCATAAAATATGAGATATATTAATTCTGGGATGCGTAGCTCAAAAGAGAATGAAACTGGGGCTGTAACCTCCATAAAGTATCAAAAAGGGAGGTTTTGCGCTTTGTGTCCTGTGCCTCTGGTACCTAACGGGAGAGCTTGGCTGTCGAGCCTGTTCAGATGAGGAGCTGCGACTATGGCTGCTGAGTAAAGGCGTTTAAGATAAGGGAAACACAATTTTCTATTGAGATGACTTGGAACAAATTGTATTTGTCTCACCCTAGGAAACCAGGACAAAACATCTCAGTTTGATGAGATCTCTCTTCTGAGATGTTTTATTTGGGATTAAAGGTTTTAAAAAACCTGAAATATTTTGAGATTTGTTCACATTGTGTCTTTAGAACTTGACTTACCTCGACAAATCATGAATCTCAGGATGCCTTGGAACAAAGGAAATGCATTTTCTTACCAGGCTTGTCGATCTGAGTGGGTGCCTTGTGCAGTGGTGCCACCATGAGAACAAGACTTGACCAAAAGAGCCCTGGAAAAAATTGGTTTGTGCTCCATTAGAAGAAAGTCTGCTCAGTTTTTCTGAAAGAAAGATGAATTAACTGGTTATAATCTTCCCAGGAAGGTGTAACTTGTAATAGGGAGAATGCAATAAAAATGAGAAGTATCACTAAAAGGCAAAGCTTGTAGCCAGCAGTTTCAGACGAGGCAGAGGAGGCACGTTTCATGCTGTGAGGGTAATTAACACGGGGAACATCCTTTCTGGGGCTGTGATGGGATTTGAGCAAAACCGGAGCTTAATATTTTCTTAAAATAAATTCTGTAATGGCATCCCAGACTGGTCCAATAGAGGAATTGCCCAGCCCTATAAAATGTGGAAGTTAACGTGATTATAGTTTTTTTTTTCAGCATAAAATCAACAAAGGTTTCATCTTATGAGCATGAGCAATATCAGAAAAAGAATTACAAGGGGCTGAAGAGAACCTGATGTGAGAGTGCCGTTATTTGCACCGCATGGGGAGTAAATCCAAACAGACAAAACAGATTGGCAGGTATAAATTTCCATTCATTACAATACTGAGATCCTAGTTCTCCCTGTTTGCCCTGTGCAAAGCTTTAATGTTGGAATCAATTTTCCATTCAGGGGGATACTACAGAAAAATGAACGTTAAAGTTTGTAGTTGTCTGTGAGCACAAACCGTGGATCAGATAAAAAAAAATTGGCTGCTTGAAGCACCTACCTTTTAATAAATTTGGGTAACTTCCTAACATCCCCCTCTCCCATCCTTAGGGATGTGTTGCTCTGCCAAGGAGAGAGGTAAAAGCCGTTTTTGGTTGTACGGTCCATCAGCCTTCCTCACATCTCTATGATTCTAAAAAGTTCAGAAAATAGGTTTCTTTCAAAAGATTCACTCTGAAATTCTATCCTGGCTGCAAACACTCTTTGTACCTTGCCATGCAGAAGATACTGGTGAGAAGGTTTCTTTCCTCTTTTTAGTTTCTGTGGTGCTCTCGGCTATTTTCACCCTGTGCTTGCACTTCACTGATCTGAGAGACCAGATCTGGTTTATTTTCTAAAGAACGTTCCACCTGTGGAAAGTTTGGGCTTGGGTTTGTTTTTTTTGGAAACCAAGGTTATGCCACGGGCAAGTGGTTCTGCAGTAACGACATCCCAGGTGTGACATAAATTGTACAAGGCAGGGGCTGTTTCCCTCTCCTGGAGCCACGCAGAAAAATTATGGTGCGGCGCAGAAGCGCTGTAAGAGGTTTGGAAGACGTCAAGAAGAAACAGCAGATGCTGGGGCTGCGGAGCCAGGCGTCTGGAGATGGGAGTGGGGATACTGGTGTGCGAGGCCATCGCTGGCTGGACCTGAAAGTCCTTATTGTGCCATCATCCAGCCCTGGTGCCCACTTTTCTTCACGGGTGAGGAGTTCTTCCAGCACTTCTTGGGCTGCTCTGCTAGATGGTGCTGTTGCCCTGGTTTCCGAGAGGAGCTTGCAAGCTAGTCCCTCAGCAGATGGTCCTCGGAGGAGAATTAACGTTTATTCAGTTAATGTCCACTGTGTCAGCCAGAGCTTGTGGAAAATATGCTGTGCTCTGGAAACGGCTGCTGCCAAACCGCCCTCCTCGCCGGCCAACACCGTGCTCTGAGGTGGGCCAAATCTCCTGAGTTTGCTGCTGCAGTGGGAGGCTTCACGGATGCGAGCGTACGGGCTGGTGTGGTTCCAACGCCTCGTGCTGCTGTGCAAGCAGCATCCTTAATCTCCTGGTATTAAGGGAACAAGGAAAAGCTAACTCTGCAAGGATGTTGGGAGATTAGGACAAGAACCAATGTTGTGCAGCTATTAAAGTATTATTTTAGCTTGATTTCAACAGTCAGCTGGGAGATCTGGGGGGAAAACTGCGTTTAAATTTTATCAGGTGGAAGTTGGCTCTGAGCTCTGTGCAAACCTGGAGGAACTTCACTCAGTTACGATGTTTAATATTCATGCGAGCCATTTCTTTGAGAAGTCTCCCCAAATACTACTTGAGCCGCACAGGCAGTGCCAGGGAACGGCACTCATCGCTTGGGCAGAAAAGATTAAAAGCGAATATGCTTCCTGGCAATTAAAGCGGCAGCGAAATCTGCTTGGGGGAGTGCGGTATAAACGCTTCAAAACCGTTGAGATCTTCAGGACTGGCAAAGAGCTGAGACAATGTTAGGAGAAGAGCTCCTAAACATTCATAAACCCAACTTTTAGGCACCAGAGCCCCAGTATTCAGCCCGTAAGTGCCAAACCCACCCACATTGCTGCTGCTGCTGTTTGCTTGACCATCCAGGGTCTGCTGCGGGTGAGCGTGACGTGGGTGAACCCAAACTGGACTTAATTGAAATGTTTTTCTCTTAGCACTGGGGTTGGGCAGACCTCTTGCGTTTATGGGGCGGGCACAGAAATTGGTTTGGTTTTTTTCCCCCCGTTATGTCAAATTTAAATGACATCTTGGGGATGTGTTCCTCTGAACACAAGTCCAGGGTGGGGGGGGATGGATGGATGGATGTGACCCTTTGTCTCTCCTGGTGGAGCTCTTCTACCTCACCCAGCTCATGAAATATTGACGGCTGCAGCGTTGAGCCCAGCTCTCCCAGCTGACTGCCCTGCCTGCGGAGCTGTAGTGCTGTTTACTGGCCTGATAAATATTGAATTACGGCACAAAGCGGAGCGGCTCCGCTGTGCGGTGGCGGAGAGCATCAGGTCAGAGGGCTTCAGGTACTGGATGGGGTACAGGCAGCTCCTGAGCTTCGGAGGTGGCCTCTGACTGTGCAGGAGATGGAGCTGCCCGTGGTCTCGGATGAAAACCCAAGCAACCTGGCAATGATTTCCTTGTGTTCTCGACCCAAAGTGGCAGGAAGGTCAGAGCTGGTGAAGAATGTTGTTTTGGAGGTGGTCTGGAGGTGCCAGGGAGCAGAGGAGGTCTGATAAGCAGCTGAGCTTTCTGGGGCTCCGTTTGCTGAGGCTGATGTGGCTGGGCAGGTGATTTGGACGTGTTCAGCAGTGGCTATTTTGCCAGGTGTGGAAACAGGGAAGAACCAAGGTGTAAATAGGCTGTGCCATCCTTCAGCAATGGGCTAGGAGGCTTGCACAGACGGACCTGCGTGAGGGCAGCGTGGCCTGGGCTGCCCCAAAATGTGCCTTGGTGAGCCTTGCAAGACCCCTTATAGCCTGAGCTAAGGCAACTGCATCCCCTTAATCTGGGTGGCACCATGGCCACTAACCCTGGATACCTGCTGCCCTCCTGCTTGGCAGGATGAAGGGCTCTAAGGGACTTGTCTACAGCCCCACAGAGCTTCCATGGAGGAGCCGGAAGCTTGAACCAGTCTTACTGGACCCAATCTCATCAATGTGATCAACTTCCAGAAAAAATCTGTTTATGCTTTGGGTGGTGGAGCACTGGCCCAGGTTGCCCAGAGAGGTGGTGGATGCCCCATCCCTGGAAACATTCCAGGCCAGGTTGGCCGGGGCTGTGAGCAACCTGATCTGGTTGGAGATTTCCCTGCTCCTGGCAGGGGGTTGGACTGGGTGGGCTTCCAGCCCAAACCATCCTGTGCTTCTCTGGTCCCCAGCAGACCAACCCCAGCCGCCGTGCAGCCGAGACGTCAGTCTGCAGCGCTCAGTTTCACAGGTGTATTTATAGCTGCAGACTATAGCACCTTGGTGTCAGTTTTTCTTATGTCGTGGTGATGTTACAGCACCTGGAGTTTCTCCTGACAGTGAATTACAGGTAATTTCTCTCCCCCGCGCACCTGAAAGAAACGGGAGCAGCAGGCTGCAAATCTCTTCACGAGAGCATCTGCGGCAGTGCGAGCAGGGAGAGGAGTTACTGCCGGGGAGGGGCACCCACTCAAAAGCAGTCTCTGAATCTCAGGTGAATATTGTAACAACGCTCAGGTCCTAGCTCTGTGGATGAAATGGCTTAGTAATCATTTTAATTAAAAAAAAAAAAATCTTAGGCAGAAGTGTCTGAGTTTGATAGATTGAGAGAATCTTGGGAAAAAAAAAAATTAGGTTTTTGGTGCTATAACTAATCTCTGAAAGCAGCTGCACCTTGAAAGCAAACCCCACTATCTCAGTTTTCAGAATAATTATTTTAGTGTTTCCGGCATGGTTCTTTGGAAGCAACTAGTCTTTTGCGTTGAATTGTTTGTGAGGTTCCTGTTGGAGGCAAGCCCTGAGCAAGCGTGCGGCAGGCCAGGCAATGGGCTGCCACGTATTTTCCCCAAACAATGGTGTGAAGTTCAGGAACTGTGCACTGAGGGTGTGAAAAAGTATTTATTCCCTGCCCTGGGGCAAATCAGACCAAAAGAGAGGCAGTGGGTGGGATTGCAGCCTCTGCAGTAGCAGGCAGCTTAACCACGCATCGGCGTTTCTGATACCGTGCTCTCACGATTCCTTTAATTTTGACCGACTCGTACGCCTATTGAATTGGAACTTCTTCCTTATTTAATATCAAGGTAGTGTAATGAAGTCGGATTCACTGGCTAATCCACTTCCAGGTAACTGCAATGAGGATAAAGTTGCTGAAGATTGCTGTTTCTGGAAACGCACCCTCCTGCACTGCCCTGCAATTGAATGGTTTTGCCGATTTTTCTCAAGTAGCGATCACCCGCAGATTGGATGTAGCATCTCCTTAAAACCCTCCTACTTTCTGCATCTTTATGCTCCACATCCCTTTGCCAGCTTAAGACATCTAAATAAATGAAATAACGAAGGAATTAATCTGATGCAAGCTTTATGAAAACAAGTAATTTCTTAACAAGAGCCAAGTGAGTAATTTGCGATGAATAATTTATCTGACATCTCTTTCTGCTCATGGAGCTTCGGCAAACAGATTTCTGCTTCCTTCAATTAACAGCGGAAAGCTTTTGACAAATTTGGGGTGAATGTTCTCAACAGGATGTCTCGTTTGGAGAAAAAAAAAAAAAATCCTCTCTAGGATCCAAAATTGCAGTTTCACAGCTTTTCCTTTTGTGAGGAGCCACGTGCCGAGAGACGAGGACGGGGGAGCAGGGCAGGGCTGGTGGCTTGGGGCTGTGGCGTGGATGTAAATGGATTTTCTACTTCCTCACTGTTTTGATGTGGTGTGTTTTTTTTTTTTTTTTTTGTTAAAACCAGATGCCGTTTAGATTAGGAAATTCCTATCTAGGATCTATGGTGTCAATGTTTTGAGTTTAGAGAGGTCGCAATGATGGCTCCGGGGTGCGAATGGCCTGTTGAGTTCCTCTGCCAAGGAGTCTAGAGACTGTCAGTTGATGGCTATTTCCTTGCAGAGGGGGGAAATAAAAAGCATGAAAACGACTCTTTTCTCCACTGCTGTGTTGCAGTGGTGTGAAGGCATGTGAGGTGTGGGAGCAGCCCTGCTATCTCTCTTTGGAGATGGATAGCCCACCAGGAATGCGCATGATGGCTGGGTCTCCCTATCTCCTCATCTCTCCCTACTTGGCCAATGACTTGAGTTTGCCAAAAACGGGTCCCTGTGCTTGTGAACCTGGTGATGTTGGGCACAGCTGGCAGGGCCATGTGGAGCCACGAGGGGTTGGGCTGGCTGTTGAGGTCCTCTTTGCAGCCTGTGAACTTTGAGACAGGAGTGGGTGCTGGAATGAGACGCACAACGCTTTCCCTCTAAGGTGAAATCATGTTGATGCTTGTTCTCTTCCTTTCCCTTTCCGCAGCACACGTCTTGGCCTTTTTGCAGGGATGTGCGTCCTCCAAACCCGGCAAGAGCAGAGCTTTGCCGCCAAAGGCTGTCTTTAGCCACGAGCTTGTAGATGTTGTAACTGATGTTACACGAGTCACTTGTTTTCATACATAGCAAAGCTTGACCAACGACTCCCTATTTAGCACTCCCGTGGCTTCCTTGTTGGCCACACAAGCGTTGGACAGCAAAGAAAACCGACGGTTTCTTGTAGCACATTTTCTCCAAGCTAAAACAAGCTGTTTGCTTGTAGACTAGAAGGGGAAAACTTGCAGAAAGGAAGAGATTTGTCAAGTCCTGAAATACAAGACAGCATACAACTCTCCATTTGAAGATTAAAATGAAAGCATTTGAAGTCCCGTGGTTGCTGCCTTAAGATATGACCACCACAATACCCTGAAAAAATGATTTGGAACTGGCTCTTCCCCAGTTCTTGCCGGGAGCTCGTCCTCTACTTGTGACTGCGATGTCTGTGGATTTGTGCCTCTCTTGATGGCATGGCTGAAGGTTCAGCCTTGCTCCAGCTCTGGCCACATGTGATCAGCACCTGACTTGGGTGCAAGCACTTGAGAAACTGTCCCACGAGCTCGACTTGCTTTTATTCCTCCGTTGTTCTCCCATCTGGTATTTATTGTTCCAAACGTTTGAACATCTTCAGTTTTAAATGTCAAATCAAGTTGAGTTTCAGTGCACGAGGAAAATGTTGTGTGCCATTGGTAAATCAAAACATGCCAAAGAAACCAGAAAGAGATGCAGCCAAGAAGACGACGACTCTTTGGACAATCTTCATTGCTGGAGCCTTGGGTCAAGTGAGACCCTACCATGTAAACTTGATTATTTTTTAATTCTCAAACCAAACTCTTGCAATTATTTATTCAGTTATTTCATGTTACAACACATCTTGATTGACAACTTATATTGGGTGTATGAATTTCTTCTAGCACCAAAGTGATGAGGTGCATACTTAAACCAAACTTGTTCTCGCAGCCTAAATTTGGAGGAGCTCGGTGATTTGGGGTCACATGGGTGCCCTGGTTGTTGGCCTGAGAAAACTTGTGTGCCTCAAAGGGAATACTCTGCAGTTCCTGAAAACAAGGCTCCTTCGGGTTGCGCCAAAAATGATGGCACTTAAATTGCTGGATACCTTTATATCTGATTTTAAAGTGAAAGCCTTGTTTTCTGACACATTTACCGAGACTTAAGTAGGCAGTAATTGTCTTTTAATTATTAGATTAGTAATAGGCTGTGTATCTTAATCTGTTATGCCGTGATTCCTAAAACATATTACTGTTCATGCCCTGGAATTGATTATATTTAACATGCATTAACTGTCTTTATAACTCTCTGTAATATGTCTATTTAGGAGTCTTAACATGCATTTAAATTAGATTTAATAGGAGAGGATTTTTGTGAAACTGAAAGTTTGTTAAGAACAGGTCTGAGGCTGTGGAGATGAGGTGTGCCACGGGCATCGCTCATTGCAGAGCTGCATGATCTCGCAGAGTTGGGTTGGAGGCTGACAATCTCACCATAAAACTGGTGACTTACACCAAGACTTAAAATCTGCCCTAAATCCTCCATTTCATTCCTCCTCATCCACGTTCCCATGGGCACGCTGAAGGACACAGATTCAGGGATGTCCTATGGTCAATAAAACCCGTTTTAGTGCCTGAAAGCCTCGCTACTTTTGCCACCTAACAAATATTTGTGGTGGGGAAATACTTTTGAAATCTTACGCTGGGTAATTGTACGTATTTAGGTCGGATTATGAGCCATAAACCTGCGTTTGCAGGAGGTTAACGGGGAAAATGTTTGACTTCTTTCCAAAATACTTTGGGAATTGGCAAAGATAAGTCGCTAAATTATTCAGTAGAATAATTTATTTTTAGCCGTGTGAGGAGTGGGTCATAACACTTATGCTTTGGAATTTTTGGTGGTTTTTTTTCTGAAAAAATCAGGTTATAAATAAAATTGGAGGGTATTACAGCTCGTCAGGGACTTGTCTGTGTGCTGTGTGTGTCTCCCTCGGGGTTTTCCTCCTCTGCTCTTGTTATACGTAGGTTTTCTGTCTACCAGATGGATGATTCCTTTCCCTCTTTCATTTTTTTTTTTTTTCTGTGCGTTGAACTTTTCCTATCCCAAATTAAATACTTTTACATCAAGTCGTACAGACCGAAGATTTGCGATTGGAAAATACCATTTGTGTCCACTCCTGTGTCGGCCAGCACTGCTGAACAAACTATTTTGTAAATTGATTCAGGTGTTCCTCAAAGTTTTAGCTAGGCTTCTTCTTTCCACTCACCTTACTGGAAGGCTGAATTGGAACCCAAGTCCTTTGATACTTAAATTTGTTTCAAAATCAGAAGCCTTTGCAAATTTGTAATGAGTTTGCATCCTTTTCTTTTATCAACCCTTTCTGAGCCAAAAATGCTGATTTTTCCCATCTGATTACCTTATTTCAATGTGTAATTGTAGAAATTGGTCAGGTATGGCCTAATACGTCACACTTTGGTGATGACCAAGCTGAGTTTTTCAGCATCCACTGGTAAATGTCTTCTGTAATGCTCCGATGGACCTTTTGTGCGTTTGGTCCTGCCTGGATCCATCTCACCTGCACCAGGAGAGCAAATTTGGCCACTGACCTTTCATGAGGGTCCCACCACTGTCTCTTACCATAGAAGGAATGCTTCCGACAAGTTAAAATACTGTGTGGATTACCTCTGATGTGCCTTAGGATCGCATTGATGCTTTTCACAAGTGTGCCATGCTGGAGGCCTACAGTTTTTTCTAGGGGAACAGGTTGCCCGGAGAGGCGGTGGATGCCCCATCCCTGGAAACATTCCAGGCCAGGTTGGACTGGGCTGTGAGCAACCTGATGTGGTTGGAGATGTCCCTGCTCCTTGCAGGGGGGTTGGACTGGGTGGGCTTTGAAGGTCCCTTCCGACCCAAACCATCCTGTGATTCTATGAATGTGCCCATTGGTCTGTCTCAAGGAAAACTGTAGGCCCCCAAGTGAGATCCTAAAGTACACTGGACAAGGCAGTCATTTCAATTTTGTTACAGCTGGAATCCCTGAAGGGGGATAAAGAACTCCTCCATCATAATTTTCAAAACAGTAAGCAGGTCACAGGTGGACCCTGCCTTTTGACATCTTAATCCAGGACTAAATCTCATGTTTCATGAGAGGAGGTCTTGTAAGCAAAGCAACTACTCACCAGGAGAACCTCTCTGAGAAGACTGGTGAATGGTGGTTGTTGGGAATGAACGCACTGAACTTGTGAGCAACTTGGAGCAAACCAGCTCATCTGTGTGCTTGCAAAATTGCTTCCTCGTGCAGATGAGTTTCCAACAGGGCAAGACTTTAGGTTTAGATGTTTTTACTAATGGCTGATCTAACAAGAGAGACACTGAGTTTGCACCTTCCTGGTGGCATGGGGCCTTTCTCCTCCTTCGTATTTAGGTTTTTTCCTTGGAGAAAAGCACTCAGAAGCTGTGCTGTGTATCTCAGCACCATGGGAGCTTTGGGTTGTCCTGGAGGGTTTAATTCTGCAGCAAGTAAAATTTTGGGGGACTTAGGTAAACATTTGATCTCTAAGGGAGATGCTAATAGCTGCTGCCTTTCTTAATTTTGAATATTTTTTTTGGGAGCTAGCTCACCTCTGTCCCTGGCAGTGGCTCTCAAACTGTACAAGTCTGTTACTGGCAATGGGGTTGAAAGCTTTGTCCGAAATGTGTGCATAGGGGAAAAGTGGTTTGGTTTAAATTCCTTGGTATTTAGCCGATGCCAAATAAATAGCACTTCTCCACAGATGCTCTCAGCTATAACCATCTGGACACTCCAATTATTTTCCATTAATATTTGTAATTATTTTAAAATACAATCATTTCCGTGATTTTTCATTAATTTGTCAACAACTTCTCATTTTTCATAATTCAGTTTTTCATGACTGATCCATCAATCTTCCGCTGTCTCTAGTAGTACTGAAGGAAACTGGAGGTTTATTTTATTTTAAGGTCCTCCAAATATGCTTTTTTATCTGAGACATCAAATTAACTCCTGTTTCCCTTTGCATGGTCTGGCTTAGAGAGAAAACCCTTAAAGATCTGCCTGAAGGTCAGCAAAGCTGCCCCCAGGTTAGGACCTTGTGGAGATTGCTACTTCTTGTAGAACACTTCCCACCACTGGTGCCCTCTTCTGACCTGAAATGGGAGAGCCGAAGACCTTTCCTCCTTCATTTATCCTCACCAACTGAAGCTTTGGAGCTTCATCAGAAGTATTTAGGTCCACATATATATATATATTTTTTTTTTTAAAGGGCAAAAATGACTCCTGGAACAAAACCTGCAAAATGATGAGAGGTTTGGAGAGGTTGGTGGGGAACAGCTCACCACCAGCTGTTTTGACATGACCTCCGTCTTCTTAAAACTGCTTATTTTCATGAAAAAGCTTCTTAAAACTTCTCATTTTCATGAAAAAACTTCTTAAACCTTCTTATTTTCATGGCATGCTGTGTGAAATGGGACAACTCCAGCCAGGGATTAATGGGTTTGTTCCCGATGTCCAAGGGTGCTGGGTGAAAACACCTCCGTGCCCGAGCGGTGCCGATCTCTCCCTGCTGCTGCAGAGTTTGCTCCGCACAATTGTCTCACTTAACCTCTTTGTTTAATATTTTTAATGACTTCTTTGGTCTGTGGATATTTGTAACATTAACATAATTATCTATCTTAACATACTGTATTTGCTGCCTGCCGGGGATGAAACACTGAAGCTAACACCAGCAGCTCATTAACAATAATGCTACTAGCTCATTAACAATGTTGACCCAATTACATGTTGTGTGTCCCAGAGACAAATAACTGTAATTGCGACTCAAAAGTGATTTCATAAACATTGAGATTCTTTTTGAAATGCAAAGTAGGGAGCATTATTTGAATTTTCAATATAAATACAGGTTTAAATTAAATAGAGCCAATCATCCCACTAAAACAAAACTTCCGTCTGTGCAGACGTCCGTAAAAAAGGCCTTTTGCGTTGACTTGATCCACGGCAGAATCAAAATAATTTTCATTTTTTTCTTCTGCAAAAATTATACCAGTTATAGACAACAAAAGCCAGACATCTGGTAACTGGCAGCCACGCCGGCTATCAGCAGGTAGCAGTTTTCTTTTGAAACCATTTGGATTATGTGGCGCACCCAGGACAATAGGAATCTGATGAAGCCTTTGATGTAATCTGTTGAGAATTTTTTTTTTTTTTCTTTTTTAAAGCTGCCTGGATGAAACGGAGCTAAAGCGATTTGCATGAGATGATGCCCGCAAGCTGCGCGTGCAAGGCTACGCGTGCAACCTGCCGCCATGTGATGGAAGGGAATGGCCGTACCATTACGGGAGCGTGGTGTATGGATGGGAGCTCGGGATGACTCATCACCTTCCCAGAGGCTGGGGGATCTTGTTTACTGCATCAAAACAAGAATTGGCGTTTTTTTTTCACCCTTTGTATATAACAAGAGGGCTGTTGCAAAGGAGAAACTTAATGTTGCAAATGAGCAATTAATGGTCAGCACCCGTTTGCAGAGCTATCTGCCCCATAAGCTTTTCTACTGCTGCGGTGGTCCAGGCCAAATCGTGGCATTGAACCAGCTTCCTTTTTGCAGCATGCTCCCCTCTCCTTCGTAGAGTCCCTTAGAATGACAGAATCATAGAATGGTTTGGGTTGGAAGGGACCTTCAAAGGCCACCCAGTCCAACCCCCCTGCCAGGAGCAGGGACATCTCCAACCACATCAGGTTGCTCAGAGCCCCGGCCAACCTGGCCTGGAATGTTTCCAGGGATGGGGCATCCACCGCCTCTCTGGGCAACCTGGGCCAGTGTTCCATCACCCTCAGTGTAAAAATATTTTTCCTAATATCTGATCTGAATCTACCTCCTTCTCTTTTAACACCGTTACCCCTTGTCCTGTCCCAGCAGGCCCTGCTGAAGAGTCTCTCCCCACCTTTCCTGCAGCCCCCTTTGGGCACCGGGAGCCGCTCTCAGGTCTCCCCGGAGCCTCCTCTTCTCCAGGCTGAACAGCCCCAGCTCTCTCAGCCTGGCCTCACAGCAGAGCTGCTCCAGCCCTCTCAGCATCTGCGTGGCCTCCTCTGGACCCTCTCCAGCAGCTCCACGTCCTTCTGCTGTTGGGGGCTCCAGAGCTGGACGCAGTGCTGCAGGGGGGTCTCACCAGAGCGGAGCAGAGGGGCAGAATCCCCTCCCTCGCCCTGCTGCCCACGCTGCTGGGGGTGCAGCCCAGGGTGGGGTTGGCCTTCTGGGCTCCAAGGGCTCTTCCTTCTGGAAGAGGGCATGGGGGGAAAAAAATAATTGCATCTTCATGCCAAAGCACGGGTGGCTAAGGAGGGTGGCAGGGGGTGGCACTGAAAGGGGTCAAGAGCCCTTGGCTCTTTGGGACGTGGGGCTTTTCAACATGGTGCGTTGTCCTCTCGTGGCTGTGCTTCTCCCTCAGCACTGCTATTTACTGATGCAGCAAGATTTATTCTTAAAAAGCAGCTTCAGTGCCCATGCCACAATATTTAATGGCATTACCAAGGTGGCTAGGAGTGGATTTTTAAGCTTGAAAGGAGATGACAACCTCGTCACGCGATATGCCGGATGATGGGTAAATTGAAACTTCTCATCATTATTTATTGAGAACAGCTCCTATAGCCTACCCAGAATTTTCAGCCTGACAGGGCTCATTTATTTGATATTTTAAACATTAAAAAAAAAACCAACAACGGGGGAGGTTGTCATTAAGATATCAGTGAATCAAACCATTGAATGAGATAGTTGTTCACCAAAAAGGAGTTAGCTGAATTTTTAATGCAGTGTCAGCGTGGCTTAGAGGTGAAGGTTGTGGAATTTATGGCATTTTATATGCAATCGTATCACTAGGAAATTATATTCTATCAAAATGGCTGGTCAAGTATCTTTACTTGCCTCTGGTGGCCTAAATAAGTCCCTGGTCACCTCTGGGTTGTATGGCCATGCCTGGTATGGATGTGGGAGCCTCCCTCAGTGTTTCGGTTCCCATTGTGCTGAAGAGCTGTTTGGTTTGTTTCTCTTTTCAAAGGCTTCAAGATCAAGGTTGCACAACCCAACCTCCAAATCTTACATAGAATCATAGAATCATAGAATGGTTAGGGTTGGAAGGGACCTTCAAACATGTTGCTCTCCAGGAAAGACTCCTTTTATATCTAAAGGAGGGCAACCTAGGGCAGGTCTTAAGGCAAAGCCCAGCTGAGAGTTTGCCAACACCAACCATGGTGTTGGACTGGTTTCAAAGGAGTTCAGATATTTTTATTTTGCCTCATCCTGGCCCAAGAGCTGTAGTTGTAGTAGAGGCTCAGAAGAAGACAGAATAGGAGTCTTTAAAACCATGCTCTCAAAGAACAAACTGAGAGCTTGGATCTCCCCAGGTGGGGAAGTGCCTCTTCTGCAAGCTCGTGGTTTTGCATGGTGGGTGAGGAAGCCCCTCTGTTCTGCTGAAGTTCTTCAGCTGCAGTCAAGGGGCTGATTTCCTGGGTAAAATCTCTCCTGAGCAGAGAGAGAAATTCAAATCCTTGATGGTAGGTCTGCTAATGCCCAGACAGAGCCCCTCTTGACTTGGCAAAGACTTCACCAAGACTTATGGAGACAACATGTCTTGCTATGCTTAGCAAGAGTCTTTGGGTTGACTGGAGAAGCAAAGGAATATTTTTTTGTTTAGATCAACGCCAAGAACCTCCTGCATCCTTTGAAATCATCATTTTGGTGTCTTCACCGGTGGCTGCCAACCACCCAGCAAATGCTTTTGGCCATTCCCTGGCTTTTTTGGGACTGGCTTTACATGGCTGCAAGCTGCCCACCCAGCCCTGCTGAGAGCTCCTCCCAGGAAAGCTTATTTCAGCGAGAATTTTGATCCATCATGGATCTTGGATTGAGAGATGAAGTTCCTGCTCAGCCTGCAGAAGGTTTTGTTTAGGTTTTTTCTCCTGGTTCCTCCTTGTCTCTGAGGAGATGAGACTGTAATACAGATCAGGCTCAAAAGTCCGTTTATGAGAAGCTTGAGATTGATGGGATGCATGCCCTGGAAGGACGGCTACTCCTTTCTCCGCCGCAGGGCAAATCCTGGACTAAGGACCAAAGTAAGAGGGGAGAGCTGAATCCCATCCCTGGGGGTATGTGCTGGTCCCTTGGCCTGTGAGTGGCTGTGAGCCAGGAGGTCTCTGGGAAATTGCTCGGACAAAAGCTGCGCCAGAACCAGGTTAATAATGCAGTACCGTGGTGGACATAGAATCACAGAACATTTTGGGTGGGAAGGGACCTTCAAAGGCCACCCAGTCCAACCCCCCTGCCAGGAGCAGGGACATCTCCAACCAGATCAGGTTGCTCAGAGCCTCATCCAACCTGGCCTGGAATGTTTCCATGGATGGGGCATCCACCACCTCTCTGGGCAGCCTGGGATAGTGCACCACCACCCTCAGTGTAAAAAAATTCTTCAAAATATCCAGTCTGAATCTCCCTCCCTCTATTTTAAAACCATCACCCCTCATCCTGTCAAACCAGGCCCTGCTGAAGAGTCTCTCCCCACCTTTCCTGCAGCCCCCTTTGGGCACTGGGAGCCGCTCTCAGCTCTCCCCGGAGCCTCCTCTTCTCCAGGCTGAACAGCCCCAGCTCTCTCAGCCTGGCCTCACAGCAGAGCTGCTCCAGCCCTCTCAGCATCTGCGTGGCCTCCTCTGGACCCTCTCCAACAGCTCCACGTCCTTCTGCTGTTGGGGGCTCCAGAGCTGGACGCAGCGCTGCAGGTGGGGTCTCACACATGGTTTTTCATTTGCAGATATGGATGGAGCAGGATGGCTTGTGTATCCATGGGCATCGTTTCCCTGCATGGGGCGAAGGGCTCTGAACCTGGCTGCTCTGGGAATGGTGGTGAAGGGAGCTGGGCTCGGCTTCCCGTATCCCGTGGATGTGCTGGGATGAAGAGCACAGTCCTTGAGCAGCTCCTGTTTCACCGGGCGTACGGGTTCACCAGCCTGAGCAGGTATTTCCTTCCCTCTAGGAAAAAGTTATTATTTTTCCTGACCTAGGGGGGATGATTCAGCGTGCCAAAATTGTGTTTCAAGTCTGTAGGAATTCAGCGGTGCTGGCAATGAGCTGAGTTTCTCAGCGAGGCTGGCAGGGTTGAGCTAATCTGATACCGAGCGATCCGCCCCGGCGCTTGCTGCTCTGATTATTTCAGAACAGTGAAACTCCAGCCCTGAGCTGAGTTTATCCTCAGTTTATCTGGGGGGGAAAAAAAAAAAAAGCAAAGGGGAGAGGTTTGGGGTTCATGTCATCATTACAGGAATTTGGGACTTGGAGCTCCTGACACAGCTGGACATTTGATGACATTGATGGCAAAGCTGTAAATTGCATTGGTAGCAGACAGGGTTTGCGTGGCACCATGCGCCATCCTGCCTGATTTTTGGCTTAGACACCAAGTTTTAGGTGCCAAATGGAAAATGATAGGTGAACTCAGCTGTGTTACGTGTACAAGGAGGGAAAAACCCAAGGGTCGCTCATAGGATGCACACCCTGGCTGGTCACAGACGTTGCTTTGCCCTCCTACTAGTCAGAAGATAAGAACCTGCCCAAAAGGACCATTCCTATTTTATGTCATAGAATCACAGAATGGTTTCGGTTAGAAGGGACCTTCAAAGCCCACCCAGCCCAACCCCCCAACAAGGAGCAGGGACATCTCCAACCAGATCAGGTTGCTCAGAGCCCCGGCCAACCTGGCCTGGAATGTTTCCAGGGATGGGGCATCCACCGCCTCTCTGGGCAACCTGGGCCAGTGCTCCACCACCCTCATGGTGAACAATTTCTTCCTGACGTCCAGTCTGAATCTACCTCCGTCTATTTTAAAACCATCACCCCTCGTCCTGTCACACCACGCCCTGCTGAAGAGTCTCTCCCCATCTTCAGCCCCCTTTAGGCACTGGAAGGCTGCTCTCAGGTCTCCCCGGAGCCTCCTCTTCTCCAGGCTGAAAGCTCCAGCTGTCTCAGCCCGGCCTCACAGCAGAGCTGCTCCATCATAGAATCTTTAAGGTTGGAAAAGACCTCCAAGATCCTCAAGTCCAACCATCAAGCTAACACCACCGTGTCCACTAAACCATGTCCTGAATGGTTGACCATATGGTCAAATGCAAACAGATGTGGGCTGGCAAAGGCGTTATGCCCTCACCCCAACTGTGCTCTGACAGCGGTGCCTCATCTGCCTGGAGTCTCATCCCATCCTCTGGAAAATAGCAAGTTTTGGCTGTGGTGCTCCATCTCCCAAGGTTCAACCGAGCCTGATGCCATGCTTCTTATCTCCAGCCCGGGCCATGGCTGGTGGTGTCATTTTGATGCTGAAAAAAGCAAATAGCAGGAGAAAGATGGAGTTTTGTGGAGGAACAAACAAATCTAGGTAACACTCTGGGTGTAAATCTAAGTCCAGGAAAAAGTCTTTAACTCTACGCTGCATTAGTGGTGGTATCTTCTGCCTTTTGGTTGTGGGATTTACTGAATTGCATCTGAGCTCAAGGACCTGGTGGACTTTCCCCATTTCTCCTTTGCCTTTCCAGCTCTCTTTTATTTGTGTGTTATTGCTGGGGTGTGTGAGAGCACGTCAGGAAATGAAAACCGCTGATATCCCGATTATTTTTTTCAAAGTCGGCTTCAGGACAGTGGCAAGCAAGTGACCAGCAATGATCTGCATGAGTGTGGTACCATGTGTGGAAATGGTGGGCATCAGCGAAGCAACCCGGTGAAAAAACGTGTTTTGTGGGTTTTTTTTTTTTCTTTTTTTCTTCATATGACTTTTCAGTTGAACAGAGCTAGATGTGGTGGGGTGCTGCGGGGAGATGATCCTTTCCATGGGGCTCGTGGTCCCCAAACCCAACGTGAAGGGTAGGCTGAGCACGGCAAGAGCAACGGCAACGCTTTTGCTTTGGGAAAATGCATCTGAGCTTTATATCATGTGCATACATCTATTCTTTCCTGTATCTTACATGTTTATGTATTTTATGAAACACCTCTTCTGGTTCCCGTTGGCTCCAGCCCCTCCTGCAGACCCCAAAGATCACGATTGCCTTTCCCTCAACCGGTTAATTCATTTTTAAGCCTCCCTCTGTCAGGGACTTTCTTGCCACTGCAGCGCTTGGGCAAGACTTAGCTAATAATTACCTTCTGTTAGGAAAAATGATTTGGCATGAAAAATCTTCCTTGGCTTCTGCTGGCGAGCGTCTGAGAAAGGCAGCTTTAATATCCGCCTCAGAAATTGTCACTTAGCATACTGCAGGAGTCTGTGTCAGAAAACGGGGAAGGGATTGCGACTGTAGCACTGCTGGAAAGTAGATTTAGAGCTCATTTTCTCCGTGGTATGAGAAGATAGCTCCCGTTAACAGCCTGAGTCAGATTATATGAACCCGCTCTCTGCGTGGCGTTTGTTTTCTAGAGATCTGGAGGAGATTCCCTGATCTGGGTAAAGAGATAGAATGGGTGTTCCACAGGCTTCCCCAACCCTTCCAGAGGCACCCATCATATCTGGGTCTCCTTAATGGTAGCTCCATGTGTAATATAGACCGGGCCTAAACAAGCTATTCTCTGACAGCCTGACAATAATAACAAAAATATGGCTTCTCCAACCTTGTGCAAGGTCCTTTGAAGATTTTATCTTAATCCAAGTGAAGTCTAAGATTTAATCTGAAAAGCCAGAAATAATGCATCAAGCAGCAGCTCTTCATCCTTCCTGGTGGAGCCAAAGCCAGCCTTTGAGGAATCGCAGACTGGCTGAGGTTGGAGGAACCTCTGGGGATTGTCCAATCCCACCTCTGCTCAAGCAAGATCAGCCTCAGCCGGTTTTCCAGAACTGTGTCCAGGAACCATTTCAGCAGGGTCTGTAGTGATAGGACAAGGGGTAATGGTTTCAAAATAGAGGGAGGTAGATTCAGACTGGATAGAAGGAAGAAATTTTTTATGCTGAGGGTGGTGAGGCACAGGCCCAGGTTGCCCAGAGAGGTGGTGTGTGCCCCATCCCTGGAAACATCCCAGGCCAGGTTGGATGAGGCTCTGAGCAACCTGATGTGGTTGGAGATGTCCCTGCTCCTGGCAGTGGGGCTGGGCTGGATGGCCTTTGAAGGTCCTTTCCAACCCAAACCGTTCCGTGATGATCTGCATTTCCCCTTGTTGAACATCACAAGGTTCCTCCTGGCCCACTGCTCCATTCAGAGCCCCCTGAACGGCAGTTCTGGGGCTCCACCACCACTCTCACCACAAGCACCCCTGTGCTCTTGGCCAAAATAACCAAACCCGTGTCTGCCCTATAGATCTAATAATTTGAAGTCTTGCTTCTTATCTAGGCTTTTAACTCATTTGCCCGTCACTTCATCAGTTTCTTTTTGCTACATAAATGGGAAAAAGTCTTATTTACTTTTGCTGTTAACATTATTTTCCCTTGCTGTGCAGACTGCTGGTGAGTTTTATTAATATGCTATTTGTCAGAGTGCTTAATGCATGTTTGTAAAATGGCTTAGAGGTGATTTGCTGTTTCTAGTTAATTTTTAATAAGGGAGCTCTCTTCATTACACCGTCTGCTGGAGAGGTTTTTATTTGAAAATATCGAAGTTGTGACCATGGTATTTTAATTCTCTAATCCATCCAGCCGTGCTGGCAGCAGTGCTGGCAATTAGCGCTTGTGTGGCGGCTGTGACGACCTTTCCGGTTGCCACCGTGCCGCCGGGCCCTTTGGGGTGCTGGCCCTAGGAAGGACCTTACCTCCAGGCTGTCACAGGTGGAGTTCAGAAACATCATCTTTGCTGCAAATGTTTCTATGAATGGTTTGGGTTTGAGGAATTCTCTTTATCTCATGCAATGGCATGGTCGGAAAAATCTAGAGCCACTCCTACTTCTGTCCAAAAGTCATAATTCTCTGTTCTCCAAGGGGAGGAAAGTGGAGATGGGATCCTGCAGACCTCGTATACCCTGGGATGCTGCTGCTTTGCCCTGCTACAGCTTACTCATCCCGTCAGGCTGTCCTTCCAGAAATGTGTTAAACCTCACAACCTTTCAGTCTGGTCAGGGTGAGGATGCAGCCCCCAGGGACGTGCCAACATGGCCGCTGGACAGCCTGCAATGTAGTGATGAAGTGTGCAAAAATTAACAGGGAAGTAGTGCCCGGTACCTCTCTTTCCCATTCTCCCTTATATTTTGGTTTTTTTGTTTTTTTGTGGTTTTTTTTTTTTTTAGTGAGAGTTTTGAAGGCTTCCTGGAGGGAGGGTCTGTGTCCGTGGGTCTGTGAGCGAAAACCTTCCATGAGAAGATCTGTAGGGCCTGACGGGGATTCCCACTGCTGGATCATGGAATGGTTTGGGTGGGAAGGGACCTTCAAAGGCCATCCAGTCCAACCCCCCTGCAAGGAGCAGGGACATCTCCAACCACATCAGGTTGCTCAGAGCCCCGGCCAACCTGGCCTGGAATGTTTCCAGGGATGGGGCATCCACCGCCTCTCTGGGCAACCTGGGACAGTGCTCCACCACCCTCAGTGTAAACAATTTCTTCCTTCTATCCAGTCTGAATCTCCCTCCCTCTATTTTGAGACCATCACCCCTCGTCCTGTCCCAGCAGGCCCTGCTGAAGAGTCTCTCCCCACCTTCCCTGCAGCCCCCTTTGGGCACTGGGAGCCGCTCTCAGCTCTCCCCGGAGCCTCCTCTTCTCCAGGCTGAACAGCCCCAGCTCTCTCAGCCTGGCCTCACAGCAGAGCTGCTCCAGCCCTCTCAGCATCTGCGTGGCCTCCTCTGGACCCTCTCCAGCAGCTCCACGTCCTTCTGATGCTGGGGGCTCCAGAGCTGGGCGAGTGCTGCAGGGGGGGTCTCAAAAGAGTCGAGTAGGGGGCAGATGCAGTTGGCTTTCTGGGCTGCAAGGGCGCATTGGTGGCATGGAAGGAGACTGGGAGGGGAAGGTGGGAAGCACTGTGAAGAACCTGTTTATGGGGAGCCCTTTGCCACTTTCATTACAGGAAAAAGAAGAACTGTCACATGTAGAAGAGTTAACCCTGAAGTGTTGACTTATATTTTCAGACTGTGGATGTAACCACTGCAATCTGTACTTGAGGAGGTCTAGTTTTTAATGCTCCATATTTTCAAAGTCCTTTGAAGATGCTAGTGCTTTGCCAACAGAGGTCTTGGATTGTTTTATCAAGGCGTTTATTGGAATCGGTGTCCTGAGCCCTATCGACGGCCAACGGGCATTGGGAACCTCTCCCCCACCTCGAATCTCAGCCCAATCCTGAACCTCAGCCTGCCACAGTCCCTTGGCATGACACGGAGGTTCTGCCCTTATAACTAAATCTTATACACTTTAATGATTATGCCTTTTTTAATTTATATGCAAAATTGATTCTCCCAATCAATACCCCTGTGGGCTGAGAACCTTGGGCTGCAAGCGGAGCTTGGCTCTGGCCGCAGGGATTTTAGTTGTTGCTCCTGATGACTGTTTGAGCTTAAGATGTGACATGGCTAGGTTTTTTTTTGTTTGTTTGCTTCTTCTAAAAAGAAGCAAAAAAAAACACCTCAATTTGTTTCTATATCAAAATCTATAGTAAATAGCCAAGTAATTTTCTTCCAGAGCCCTGAATAAAGTGGGATTAATTGCATTTGGCTTCATCACGGATTTGCTGAAAACAGCATTTAACTTTGAAGCTCCTTCTAGACCTTCAGCAAGTTTGCAATCTCTCATACGTAATGTAGAGAGCTCCAGGTTCACGTTCCAGCTCAGGGGTCACAGCTGCTGCCGTTGAAGATGCTTTTGCACTTTTGCTGTTGGATTGCTGTTAAAGACTTCCCTTTGGTTTTGATGCTGTGCTGAAATAACGTAATTTGGGGGCTTTTTTTTTGTATGTGTGAAAGATGGAACGCTGGCCCAGGTTGCCCAGAGAGGTGGTGGATGCCCCATCCGTGGAAACATTCCAGGCCAGGTTGGCCGGGGCTGTGAGCAACCTGATCTGGTTGGAGATGTCCCTGCTCCTGGCAGGGGGGTTGGACTAGATGCCCTCTGAAGGTCCCTTCCAGCCCAAACCATTCTATCTTTCTGTAAGCTTTGACTTTCCCAATTCTGAAAGCGTTTTGGGAAGAGGAACATTCTGTTTCAAAGAAGCTCCACTCACAGGCTCAAAGTGACTCCCCCTCGCTGAGAAGCATGAGTTTAGTTATTATTTAAAAAAGATGAAAAATTAGTGCAAAATATCTGAAGCAAAATATTTTATTTTATGCATTTACTTTATTAATACTTGTAATTTTGGATTCATCTGAATAACTGAAATTTTTCAGCCGTCTCAGAAGGAACGATCCTAGACAAGTTATGGGTCAAAGCCCCTGGCCATCCGCTTACGTTCTTTGTGTTCTTAGCAAAATAATTTCCATGGCTTTGTTTGAGGTGGGATATTTCTGCGGGGAGGGTGGCGGGGCCCTCGGTGGGGGGAGAGCAAAGGAGGTGCCGTGGAGGTGGCTTGCTGGGTACAACACAGCTGTTTTTTCTTTGGGACAGATAAAGCGCCCAGTGTTGGCGTTAGCATCACAGTGGAGACTGGGAAGAAGCAGCCCGCGCAGTCAGCTGTGTGACATCATAAGGCATTCATCATGGGCAATCGTTTTCAACTGGGACTTGACCCCTTGAAGCCCTTCAGGAGGCACTTTAAGGCAAACATCTGAGACCATAAACCGAGGGAGAACCAAACCAGGCACCAGTCCCTGAAGGGTGGAGGTATCAAAGTGCTGAAAGCATTTTGTGACTCGGTCACTGTTCCATGAGCCTGGGTTTTAAGTAGAAACGATGAGAAAATCTCCCATGAAGATGGGGATTTGCCTGCGCTGAGCCTCTTCTTGGAGACAGTTCCACAAGGAGGTTCCTGCTGGTGGCCACCTCCATGCACCGCAAACTCCGTTTGCTGGCGGAAACTTTTTACTGGGCTGATTTCGTACTGGAAACCGTTATACTGGATCAAGTATCATTTTTCTCCAGTTTTTAATCCTGGATCAGGGTTTAATTTCTTCTCCAACTAGCACAAGATGCTTCAAGCTAGCCCCAGCTTTCTGCTGTTTGCCGTGAGCTGCCTGCCAGGGTGCCCGCATCCAATATCAATGATTGCAGCCGCAATCCCGGCCTCGGCTTCCCAGGCACAGCTCCGCTTGGAAAAGGTGGAAAGAAATGATACCCTTTCGCAGAGTGCTCTTCTCTCTCTGGAACTGTGTTTCAAGGGATTTTAAAATATTTTTCGTTTTCAATGCAAATCAGAAGAAAAAGCGCGTGGGGATCTCCCTGTCTGCAGTGAAGTGGTTGCTGCGGAGCTAAGATGTCTGGGGTGAGGATGCAGGTTTGCTGGTTTTCCTGGAGATAATTAATTGCCTAGCAGATTGTGAGTACTACGTAACTAAAAGATGAGTAAGGATAAAGAGGATATCCCTTTCTTTCCTTGCTGCGTCATGCAATTTGAAAAAAAAGAAGCTGGACTTTTGTGCGACCGCCACGGCAAAAGAAGGAAGCTGTTTTCCTCCCAAGCTCTGGAAATTGGCTCTTCTTTGCTTGGCTCTTCTTTGCTTGGTTTCTCTATGGGCATCCATATTTTTTTGCTGTCACTGATCCCAGATCGGCTTTGCTGCCGCTTGTTGGCTTGCGGAGCCTTGTGCCGTCATTGCACGTGCATGGGGTGATGTCTCTGGGAGGGGAAGCTTCCTGAGACGAGGTGGGACCAGGATGGAAAAGACAAGAGGTTTCCTTCCAGCAGCACTTGCAGCGTCTTGGCACTTAAATATCTTAAATATCTTAAATATCTCCATGGAAGGTGGGAACCTGAACGCATCCCGCTCGGTTGGCTGGTTGCTGGTGTTGGCAACCTGGAATTCTGCTTTGTACAAAATCCTGCTAGAAAAGTCGTGTTGTGTTGTTGGTTTTTTTTCCTCTAGCGATAACCCTTGATCTATTTCTTGATCGTGAGCAAGGTAATAGCGCTCAGAAACGGGGCTGGGGAGCCTGGGTGCAATGCAGTGACTGCAGCGACGACGAATATTCTGTGCTTCTGGTGAAGACGGAACGCTGCTGGGGTCTTGAGGTGGCATGGGCTGGTGAGTGGCCCCAGCTGATGGCAGTGGTGTGGAGGCATCACTGCTGGTGTGGCAGAGGGGTTTGGGGCTGAGCTCTCGTTTCTTGTTTGTTGATGTAAATCATAGGATGGTTTGGGTTGGAAGGGACCTTCAAAGGCCACCCAGTCCAACCCCCCTGCAAGGAGCAGGGACATCTCCAACCACATCAGGTTGCTCAGAGCCCCGGCCAACCTGGCCTGGAATGTTTCCTGGGATGGGGCATGTTGCTGGTCTTGGAATTTTCCGCTCACTAATGAGGAAGTGAGTGGAAAGAGGTGTGGGTAAAGAAGTGGAAGATAACGTGAAGGCTGCCTTCCCGTGACAGAGCTCCCGAATCCACCTGGGGTTTGGAAATTTGCTTTGTTCCACATCAGAACAGAAAATGCAGAAAATTCTGAGAGGGATGTTTTGGTTCTCTGGTAAAAAGTTGTCTTGGATAAAACCAACCTGTTGCATTTCTGTTTGTGACCTTTCTGAAATGGTATTCTGCACTATGTGCTAGAAAAATATTTATATTAAAAACCAGCTTAACGTAAAAGGTCGACATATTTTTACGGCGAAAGCGCATGAAGAGGCTCCTTCCCCACGCTGCTGCCCCGGCGGGGCCGTGGGCACAATGGCCTGGGGCAGGTCGGCAGCGCCGCACATTCCTGCCCCTTCCCCTTTTGGACCTTTCTCCTCCTCTTTTCCCCCCAGAAAAAAGTGCTCTCTGTCTTCTCTCAAGGTCTTAAGGCCCCTGGACACAGCTGTGCCATGCACATCTGTACATACTTATATAAATATAGGCGTATGCATATATAAATATATAGTTATATATTTAATTTTTAGCAGTGAACTCCATCCAGCCATGGAAGAACTGTCAAGATTTTTTTTTTTTTAATTTGGCATAAACTCACGAGGCAAATAGTAATTAGGAAGAAAGTTGAAATCCTTTGCTTGCTTAGTCTGCGCCTGCAGTTGAGACCTCGTTAGGAATATTAGCTTCTCCTGGCCCGTTCTGCCTGGGTGAAACCCAAAAACCTGCTCTGGAAATAAAAATCTGTCAAAATGACTCTGGCTTGGGATTGCTGACCTGCCTCCGAGTCTCCTGTCCTTTCTTGAGGAAGAAGAAAACCCCAACAGACCTGAGAGCCCCCAGGAGGCAGCTGCTGAGGCCAAATCCCAAAGTCATGGTGCACATCACCAGTTTGGGGATGTTAAAGATGAAAAGGGATAATAATACATAATATCGAATAAATAATCCTAATACTAACACATGGTACTAATTTGGATTTACGGAGGGTTTTCTAACCATCTCAAGATGCTTGCAAGCCTCAGCAGAAGCAGTGAAGCTGGAGTTGGTGAACGCGGTGGGTTTTTTTCTGTGCAGTGGGTTAGATCCCAGCATAAATGGGAGAATTTGGGGCCAGCGTGGAGTGAGGTGCCAAGAGCTGCTTTCCTCAGCGCTGTTAGATGTTAGAGTTAGGGAAAATCGGGGGTTCATGGAGTTGAGTGCTCTCTGGTTGGGGTCCCATCACTGTCCCCTGCTGTCCTCCATCGTCTGTGCACACGTGAACACAACGCTTTGATTTTTATGGCTTTTTTTTTAAAGAAGAGTTATTCTTCCAGCATAGAAACATTCCAACCTGGCTACGATCCCCGCTCTCGCACAGCTCTCCAAACGCTTGGGGTTGAGCTCGTGAAATTCATAGGAGCTGCAGACTGAAAAGAGAGGCCTGGATGGGAAAAGAGAGGCCTGGATGGGAAAAGAGAGGCCTGGATGGGAAAAGCTGGATGCAATTAAATCAGAAAGCAAGGCCCATTGCTCTTGGTGGTTGAAAAGCAAATCCCTGTTTGTTGACTTGCCGACAGCCCTCGTGTCGTGGCTTCAGGCTTGGAATGAGGTAGGCAAGTGGCTTGCCCCATGCTGGTGGTCTGTCGGTCACTCCCAAACAAGTTTTACATGCGATTTTGGTTCCATTCAGGGCAGGTGCTCATCACCTAGTTGCTTGGGCGTATAATCGCTTTAAGGAAGGGACTGCCAGGCTAAATAACTCGTTTGGTACTTAGAGTTGTTAGCGTTCGCTAACTTTTAGGACTTCCTTAATGCTTGCAGTTTTCTCTTCTTCACAGCTTCATGTGTTGGTTAAGGGTGCCCAGGAAAGCAAAGTACTTGGAAAGGAGATGTCCGTACTTCACCGTATATTTTAAAAATAGAGGGGGGTTGATTTAGATTAGATATTCAGAAAAAAATTTTTACAATGAGGGTGGTAGAATGCTGGAACAGGTTGCTGTCACGCTCCGATTTCGGATGAGAGGAAGGCCCCCTTGCTTTCTAGCTGACCTCAGACGAGTCTGGGAGGCTAGGGGCGGCTGGACCGACCTCTCACACACCGGAGCGAGGTTTTGCTCGTATTCTCAGGAACAGAATTATGACTCAAAATGGAGTTTTGACAGTGTTGAGACAAATATTTGACACAGTCTTTTACAGTTGCCCAGAGAGGTGGTGGATGCCCCATTCCTGAGCAACCTGATCTGGTTGGAGATGTCCCTGCTCCTTGCAGGGGGGTTGGACTGGGTGGGCGTTATTTTATGCCTCAGTTTCCCCAGTAGGAAGCTGGGTAGACCTTGCTTGGGGGCTATGCAATTATCTCTAAACTCTCCAGATACGTACATTGGTCTCCTTTAGACTCTTTCTAATCTGGTGAGACACTTATCAACATATTCTACACTGCTGTTGAAAAATGTCTCGCTTCCCCTTTCCCTCTTGGCAGCTCTTTCACCCTGTGCAGCCTCCCAGGAAATTTTGCAAGTGCTTCGAATTGTCTGGCAGCAGTTTGTGCTGCTTTTTTACCTTCCAAAAAAAATCTGGTTTGTTGGAATAATAATATGTTGGAATAAAAATCTGCATTGCACTAGCCCATGTTGATGATGTTTGATGATTGCCCAGAGAGGTGGTGGATGCCCCATCCCCATGCCTGGAAATGTTCAAGACCAGGTTGGACAGGGCTGTGAGCAACCTGATCTGGTTGGAGATGTCCCTGCTCCTTGCAGGGACAAAGCAACTCCCCCAAACTATCAAATGCTCCCATGTTTTAGGCAAGAAATAAACCCAAGAACACGTAAAATTCCCTGGACTGGATGTGAGGCGCTGCTCTAACACCCGACAAGGTGTTTTGAAACATCGTCAGCTGCTTCAAATCCCAACGCTTGGGTTGGCTCCTTCCCAAGGCTTTTGCTGCCTCTGCTCCTGACTGAGGAAAACACATCTTCTCATTCCTGGTGGGATTTACATCTCCGTGTTTATTGATTCTGAGTGTTAATTCATAAGATTAAATGTTTGCTCACTCTTGCAGAATCGGTGGATTTGGTTGGATCAGCGTGCTGGTGGTGCCTTGTAGGAATTTAGGGCTAAAGTACATAATCCTGATGGTTTGTTGGAAAATTGCTTTTTTTTTTTTTTTTTTTTTTTTTTTTTTCCCTCTCCCCAGAACTCAGACCAATCAGGGCATTGGATTAGTGAAGCTTGACCTGCTAAATTGAATCAGACAGTTATACAGCATCAGATGTTCGCTGCATTGACCTTTTTAATGAGAAATGGGTCAATTAGATCTGTTTTACTCGCGGTAAAATATTTTATGAACGCGAGGGGTACTTTCCATCACTTAGGTACGTATCAAGTTATCGAGGGTAGGTTAAGATGCGACCAAGTAAAATTAGCTTTTTGATGGCTTGTCCAGGTGGAACATGTCTAATTTGTTACCTTGCTGACCCCTTTCCTCCCTCTGCCAAAAGCCTTGAAAAAAGCAGACGTTGTTGGAACAGCCTTTACGGGGAGAAGGAAAAGGCAGAGGCATTCAGCAGAAGCTGCTCTGGCAAATCCCTGGCAGCCTGTGCCCCACTGAAAATAAATATTAAAAAGGCAAAGCCCTAGGACTTCTCTTTTTTGCAGAGTTTTTGGGGTTTTTTTGGAAGGGAGGTGCCTGATCCCAGAGTAGTGGCTGAACTGTATTGGATGCTCCCATCCTTCGTTCTCCCCCTCCTCATTTGATCCGAATATTTTAACCAGCTCAAATTAATTACTTTGAATTATTTTTAACCAAGGTGCAAATTAATTCATGCATCTCTTCTCTGGGGTTTGAAGTACTGAATGCAGAATGCATTGCGCATAAGTGAAAAGCTTGATAAGCCCAGCTGTCTTGAAAAGCTGTGGAGATGTTGGGCTATTTTAGAGCCATCCATGGGGATTCACCAATTTCCCCCCACAGCCTTTATCATAGAATCATAGAATGGTTTGGGTTGGAAGGGACCTTCAAAGCCCACCCAGCCCAACCCCCCTGCCAGGAGCAGGGACATCTCCAACCACATCAGGTTGCTCAGAGCCCCGGCCAGCCTGGCCTGGAATGTTTCCAGGGATGGGGCACCCACCACCTCTCTGGGCAACCTGGGCCAGTGCTCCACCACCCTCAGCGTAAAATTTATTTCCTAATATCCAATCTGAATCTGCCTCCCTCTATTTTGAAACCATCACCCCTCATCCTGTCACACCAGGCCCTGCTGAAGAGTCTCTCCCCATCTTTCCTGTAGGCCCCCTTGAGGTACTGGAAGAGAAAGGAGGATGGAAACAGATGCTGACCAGCTGAACACGCTTTGTGCTCTGCTCCTCGAGCTCAGATATCTGCATTGTGCTGCTGCGTCATCTATCAGGCTTTGCCTAAAATGACAGGTGCTTCAAATCTGAGTCAACGGTCTAGTTCTAGTTTAAGTACACTGCAATATCCTCCTTAGCTGCCAGTTCCCACCCCCAAGATGTCCCCTCTAAACCCCATGACACATCTACCAGCCCCCGTGGGTGTCTCGGCTGATGGGAAGTCACCTGAGATGCCAGCAGACACTCACCACAAAGCCGCTGACTCCCATCCATCCATGAGTATCCATGAAATCAGGGACCTACGGGCAATATCTGTTTGTAAAAAGCTCTGGTTCCCCAGACTTGCTCTTGACATTGATCATTCAATGTCTTTAGGAGGGACACGTGATGCTGTTAAATTAATTTTTATCTTCGTTTTCACGCTGCACTCAACTAAAACCCTTCACAAGTGGCGTGTTCGCGGTGGGCTTTGGTGAGACCTTGTCTTTGCCAAGATGCGGTTTCCTCCTCGTTCCCTCAAACCACTTAACAGCTGTTTATTTTATAAAAATGGTCAGGTATAGGCTGTTTTGTATAATTTCTCAGTCATCTCTGGGTGGGGACATGGTCCTTAGATCTTTTGTGACAAATAGAAGAGATTACCATTTTATAGAAAGCGACCAGTCAATATTTCATTTCATAGTTGCCATGTACAATTTCCCCACTATTTGGAGAAGATTAAACGAGAAAACTCAATTCATTCTTACATTCTAAAATACGCATTGCATCTCTCCAGGTTGTTATTTTAGACTGGCTCTTCCAATGATGTTCTTTGGCAAGAATAGGGTCAGGGTGATTTTTTTTCTTGTTGTTTTTTTTTTTTCTGTGTGTGAAAGATTAAAGCCTCATTTACGCTGTTATCATTGAAAACATGTGTTCGTGCTGATTCACACCGGCATTCCTGTTAGAGTGTCATCTGCTGAAATGCTGTCTCTGCTTTTGGCACGTCGAGTGTCAAATATCTGTTATCGCTTTCCAGGTGCAGCAACCGATGCGCTGGGACTCGAAAGAAGATCTCCGGCACATTTTCCATGGAGGTGGGAGGATTTCCCGGTGCTTGAAGGAAGAAAAAAAGAAGCAAAACCAAAAAAGCTTGAAGGAAGCGAAAGCCGATCGTGAAGGCAGAGTTTTTCCTCAGAGGAAAATTGCAACTTGTGACTGACTTTGTTCAGAAATGACCTCATCTTGCAATGGTTGTGCCTCCCCTGAGACCTTGTTGACTTTATGGCAGCTTTGTCATCCCAGGAGAACTGCCTTGTGCCACCACACTCAGAAGACGAGGTTGTGTTGGTAGGTGTGGGAGCCTGGCCGAGCTGATCGCCTCTCCAGTGGGGCACCGGCAGACTTCCAACCATCCACATCTCCATGTCGGCTTCAGCCAGCCCATCTCCAGGAGTTAGTAGCCTAAAAAAAAGCTTTTTTTTTAAAAAAAGGAATTTAGAGGGGTAGAAATGAAAAAGCAGCAACTAAACCCGTCTGTGTACACTTTCGCAATAATACGATGAGGTAAGAAGAATCAGAAATGCCCTGTACCTTGCAATTCTGGCTTTTGCAGACATCAGCTCAGAGGTGGATCTGCATGATCTACGTGCCAACACTTCTGTTATCCCTTAGTATGAAGGAGAGGGGCATTTAAAGGTCTCTTATAACCCAAACTATTCTACGATTTGCAGATGGTGAGCTCTGTCCTCATGTGCTGCCTGCCATCTCTGCCCTTTGCCACCGACTGCTCCAGCTCCCCTGAAGCCCCCCAAGAAATGCAGGAGGTCAAGATGGTCCGTGTGGGCTCAACCCGGGTCACGAAGGGGGCGGTGGGAGCTGCAAACAGGCTCCAGCCCCTCTTGCTCAGCTGTAATCGGCATCCAGAGAGGAATAAAGGCAGCCAACCGAAGCCATGCGCTGCAAGATGAATCATAGCCTGCGAGCAACGCGACAAACAACTTATCCATCTCTGATCTGCTAATACATATTTATTCTGTTAACAAGTAATTCAGTCCCGAACAGAAAGCTCAGGAGTTGATTTATATCGCAGTCAAATCAAGTCTGAAAAAAAGCCGCTAAATTCACCTATATAAATCACGACAATTTTGGTTTTGCTGTGGGCTGTAGAGAAAATGGGAGCTGAGCAAACATGGCCCTTTAGGATTGTAAATAATTAATAACGGTTAATGAGCAGCATGAGCAATGCTCTATTATTATTAAGATTTTTAATAACACTGATTATTATTTTAGTATTACAACAGCGATAACGATGAACGATGGGCACCTTGGAGTGTCCTCGTCACCCTGGGGACGCGGGTGAGTCGCTTGGTTGAACGGGTGTAGCAACGCCTCCGTGTTCCCCTTCGCAAGACGCTTTTGTTTTCCTAATTTGTGCCGGCTGTCGGAGTAAATGCATACGTGCGTCCAGACTCCCCATCGGCATCGCCCCCAGAGAAGTAAATCAGTGTACGTCATTCCCAGGTTTAGTTTTATTCCCCTAAAAAAAACCCATGTTGGGATAAATACACGCTGCGGGGAATGCGCTCAACTCAAAATATTCTGTGGACTGAAAAACTCAGCATTCACTATGTTTTTATATCTGCATTTTTTTTCCCTTCTTAGTAAATTAATTCCTCTTTAGAAGCTTATTTTTCCCCTCTAACTTTTGTATATCTTCTGCCTCTGTACAAAGTAACATTACTTTAGCTCTAATTTCTATCATTTTAACGAATAGCAAATAAAATGGACATGGATTTCCCAGGAGGGCGAGGCACTGGGAGCAGGAATTGCACTAAAGATTTAAACTCCCTTGATTAAGTTTCCCTGAGAGGTTTAAGTGAGCGTGCCCGCATTCAGATTCGAGTTAATCGACAGTTTTTCATAGATATCATGGTTTAAAGCTCTAAATCCACGACAGGCGCTTTTGAGCCTTCTGCCTTGCCGCGGCTGCCCGGCGCCGGCGCTGAATTTAATGCGGCGATGATATATTCAACCCAGCGCGCTGTAAAGAGTCGCTAAGTATTCAGCGGAGCCTCGGCTGCCTCCTTGCACTGAGGCCCAAGACAAGCTCAGATGGTGACATTTTCCTCCCTAATCCCCTTACTCCTCTTCCCATGCAAGAGATTTGCAAAGGATGCTAAATGTCACCAAAGGCCCTTCAAGCTTGAAAAACTATTTCAAAGTTGGTTTTTGGTTGTTTTGTTCATTGTTTTTTTTTGTTTTTTTTTGTTTTTTGTTTTTTTTTTTCTGAAGAAGGCACAGCGTGTGGTGCCACCACCCTCTGGAGATCAGCCTGGTTTTGGTGGCATCTCTTTCAGCATCCTTCCAGAGGGACCTGAAGGTTGCAAGCGCACCGTTGACCCCGCGTCAAGGTGAAGCCCAGGTGATGCTTGATTGAAGATTGGGACTTTCTTCTCCGGAAAACTGCATAAGATTATGGGACGATGAATAAAATACAGCTTCTTCAGGCAAACATGTAAATTAGACCGAAAATAACGAAGCTGATTGCTTCTGCATCTTGCCAGCCGGAGCGTGAACTGTCACTTTGGGGAAATGGCACCGCATGGAAGAGGAAAGGAGGATAGGAGGATGATCTGGTAATGTTGTATCTGGGGTTTATTTCAGATTCTTGCGCTGTAGGGGGACAATTAGCGTTTTTAACTACAGATCTCCATTTTCTAGGCTAGAGGTGGTCTTCTGCATCCCAGTTCCCCTCTGCAAGGTGAGGCAGCAGTACTGGTTTTACCTGCCAAAAGTGGCATGAGAATAAATCATTAAAGATTTAGCTCTCGGAGATGGGAACCAGAGAGATTCCTGTGGGACTGAAAGCCACAGCAGAGGCTGTGTAAAGAACAATCTTTCTATTCCTGCAACTGTTCAAGATTTGAAACGTTTACCTGAGGTAAGTACAGAAAGAAGTTGAGTTTTGTGTGAACTGGCAATTTAAAACCAAAAGACATCCATCCGTGTTATTTGGGCTGTTTCTTTTCAGTCAGTTTGAAAAACATTTTTTAAACAACATAATCAGCTTAAATTGAAAGCCAGTATTTCATTTTAATGATATTGTAAAGAGCTTTTCACCATTTTAAAGCTTTTTTTTTTTTTACCAGGAGCTTGCTGAAAATGGCTTTTTGGAATGACTAATTTTGGTTTCGATGAGCAAGAGTCCTTAGACCAGATGAATTTTTCTGAATGAACGCCATCCAGCTCTATGCCCTGTGTCCCGGCACCTTGTCTTGTGTCTCCTGGCAGCCAATGAGCTGGGTCGGGGAGAAGGGCTCAGCCTTGCACCCAACTTCGCGCTCGGGGATTGCTCCGTAGTCCTCCAATACAAACCAAAGTCGAACGTTGGGCAACGTGTCCAAGGCCAGGTTGGCTGGGGCTCTGAGCAACCTGATGTGGTTGGAGATGTCCCTGCTCCTTGCAGGGGGGTTGGACTGGGTGGCCTTTGAAGGTCCCTTCCAACCCAAACCATTCTGGGATTCTATGTTTTATTCTATCCTGCATAAACATGGGTTTATGCATAGAAAGCGATCGTTGCATCTATAAGAGAAGATTTCTTTTATTTCTTTTTTTTCTAGGTTCATCCCAATCAAGTCTCAGATTTTTAATTGCTTATACATGGAGAAGATTTGTTGCCTGTATTTCTCCACATTTCTTAATTGTGAGCACAGATGAATGTACCGAGCATAACACTTCAACCACCTCGTCTGAGTTCATAACATTTCGCAATAACCCTTGCAATATTTGTTTAGATGATCACTTGAAAGGCATCTGTTGGTGCCAGAAACAATGATGTAGTTTTTGGGCTTTTTTTTTTTTTTTTAATTGCTATTTGTCAGAGGAACAGGCACGCTTCTGTCACTTGGAACGAAAATCCTGCAAAGCGCCGACAAAATCTGCTCCGCGTTACCCCCGTTCGTCCTTCCCCTCTCTAATTGGCGGAGTTGCAAGAACGGCTGAAGGTAAAGCCTGCTACCGCATATTTTGGAAATGGAGATCAATATCTTGCGAAGCCATATGCGTGTCTCGCCAGGGGGTTTATCCAGCCGGTGAGTATTTGTCTTGATAATGGCACCGTGAGTTCTGTTTGTCAGGTTTGAAAAGGTACGTGAAGAAGCGATGGCGTGAGCACCGAGCTGGCGTTTGAGAAACATGCTTCATATGCTGCAAATCTACGAACGAGAAGCAGTGTTGTCCTCAAGGTTAAAAAGAAAAAAGCTAAAATTTTTTTCAGGATCTGGTCCTTTGCAGCAACCGAGTGCTCGCTGGTGATGCCCTTGCCGGTGCCATGTATGGATCAGCCCCCTTTCTGGTAGACCTGCGGGAGGTGAAGGCCACCCTATCAGTGGGCGATGGAGATGTGTGGAGCTTCAGCAGGAACTGCAAACCCTCCTCGCCCTGGGGCCATCAAGGACATCGCTACCGCAAGCCCTCAGGGCTACATCTGGCCAACGACGCTTGGATTTCATATCCACTCCTTTATCATCCACATGCTTCCAGGGCCTGGTTCTTGTTTTCCTGTGTAAAACGAACATTTTCCCTCAGAATATTGATGGTCATTCATTTTCTGAGCTCTCTCCCTCCATCCTTCCCTCCTTCTCCTCCACTTACAGTAATAACACTGGGATAAATAGTTATAGCTTCAAGAGTGCACGGCTTTTGCCAAATTTTCCTTTAATTTGTGAAGCAGGACTATACAATTTCAACCAGAGTGTTGCATAATGTGATGGGGATAAAAGCTGTGAAGCAAAAATAAGTGAGAAAGCGATATCTCCATGGAGCAACCTATGCAAACTGCCTCCCAAGGTGGCAGCAAGCAGTTCCTTGTATAAACCAGGGGGGAAAAGAAAACCTACAGATGCCTACATCTCAGCCTGACCCACCCACACGTTCATAATTTAGGAGCATCCTCCCATTTCTGCATCTCCTGGTGAGGAAGTGAGGGCCAGGCAGGAGGCTGGAGGTCCCACCGCTCCCCAGGGAAGGACGACTGAGGTGGCAGAGCAGCCTGATGCCCCAAAAAACTTGGAATTTCAGGTCCCGTCTCTTTCTGCTTCTCCTATGTGACCTCAGGCAAATCACTCAGTGTCCTAGTACCTTATTTTCTCATCAGTAAAATAAAGATAATCCCGCTTTCCTGCCTCACAAGGATATGAAGATGGATGTACTGACGACTGTGATGTAATTAGCTGTTGTGGCATTGGGTCATCTGGTAATTCGAATGAATCTTCCAGGAGAGGTTAACCATCGTAACATCTGTTTCCTCTGCTCTGAACCAAGTAGGAAAACACTTGAATTTTGCAGGGAGAAGTTCTGTCTAGGGTGACCTTGGTGCAATTCTTTTTTTTTTTCTGGCTGAATTTAGACTCTTAATGGCTTGGAAAAAAAATAGGAAGGAAACCTTAACGTGTTTCTCCTGGTTGTTAATATTGACAAATTGATTTGAGGTAACACAGGTGCTCTTGATGGCTTAGTCTGCATTTTGATGGATTTTAATTCAAGTAACTGATGGTCCTGGAGCTTGTCCTACCCTCACAGCACAGCTGGAACAGCTGGAAGTGATGCCTGTGTTTTACTTCATGGTTTTGTATGTCCATAACAGCCTAAAAAAGTGATGTCTTTGCCTTGGACCCCTTTGCACTTGGGCATTGCACGGGATGGGGGTCACCACTGCAGGCTGGACAGGCTGCCACAGTGCAGGAACAAGTTCCTTGTGGCCCATCTCAATTTCCTTATGCAAAGCAGGAACCCAGGATCATCAAACATGAGATTTGGGAACAGACTTTTTGGTAGGACCTGTTGCAGTAGGACAAGGGGTCATGGATTTAAACTAAAAGAGGGGAGATTCAGTCTGGAGGTAAGGAAGAAATTTTTTACGCTGAGGGTGGTGGGGCACTGGCCCAGGTTGCCCAGAGAGGTGGTGGATGCCCCATCCCTGGAAACATTCCAGGCCAGGTTGGCCGGGGCTGTGAGCAACTGATCTGGTTGGAGATGTCCCTGCTCCTTGCAGGGGGGTTGGACTGGGTGGGCTTTGAAGGTCCCTTCCAACTCAAAACCATTCCATGATTCTGAACCACTAGCTGGGTGGTTCAGAAACTCTTCCAAGATGCCAAATGGTTTTTGATTTTTGCGCCTGTTGGATCATCTGGCAATGTTAAAACTGTGGACTTAGCAGCAGCTTCACTACAATGCGGTTACAAGGACTTGTGAGGCGTGTGGCACAACATCATCAGTGGAAAACAAAATATTTAGAGTAATTTTGGAAGAGTAACAGCGCCGTTGCTGCAGCGGTAAATGTTTTTTTACCTTCAGAGACTGCAGGTCTGCATGCCAGGTGCTATTCAGAATATTACTTTGAAAGTACCCTGTGACTTTTCCCCAGCAAGCCATTCAGGAATGAAAAAAAAACCCTGAATCATCTTTTTATTAAGTTTATATACTGGCCCGGCATGCATTCAGACTGAACATGGGCAAGTTTGCCAGCCAACAAAATCGAACGAATTAAGCCCACAAGATTTACGATGCAGGTCTTTGGGAGTTTCCAGAGCTAGAGTCACTGGCCTTTTGCCAAGGACACAGATGGAAAATGCATTTTTTTTTATTTTTTATTTTTTTTTACCTTGGCTATTTCAATGTGTGCAGGTGGAGAGGTACGTCACCGGAGCAAGCGATGTGAAGTGAGCTGGGAAGTTCTGATCTGAGGTGTTGTGCTACGGGAGGATTCATCTCCTGGTCATGCCTTGGGAGCTTCATCTTTTGGGACAGATTGTCAGAGGACCAATCACGTGTCTAGATACCTTTGATTGAAATGACAAATGAAGGTATCTTGGGACGTACCGCCCTTGGCTTCTCTGCCATGATGGGCCAGAAAAATCAGGGCAGTGATGTCTGCCTTCAGGCAGACGTAGGGTTTTGGGTGGCATTGTGCACGGGCATGTTGGGAAGTGTCCTTTGAACAACGCCGTAATTCCCAAAGCTCTGTCTCCTCCATCCATCCCCACAGCAACGCCACCCTCGAGCATCCCCACCGCCTCCACCTGCGCAAGAGGCTGAGTTTTCCGAACCGCGATCCAGACACTTTTTGGAATATGATCCGGTATCAAATGCGTATGAAAAGTAACCTTGAAAGCAGCAAAATTTAGAAAAGTTTAGTGATTTAATGATAACCAACTACCAGTAAGTCCATGCATGATATAACTTCTCTTTTGATGAGTCACCAAAAATGGTCAAACTCGAGTGGTACTGGGAGGATGTGAAGTTACTTCATAAAAGAGATTTGTACACTTATTAAACGATTCGTTTTCATGGGAAATAGCCGGTTGGAATGCTGGGTAAAAGCACTGACCAGGGCAAGACGCACGCCGTATGACCTCTAGCATACCTACATCTCTGTTACGCTGACGTGGGTTGACCTTGGCTGGCTGTGTGAGGAGGGGGAATTGCCTTTTTTTGGCCCCCGAACGGTAACTTTTGAGTGGGATTTCATACGACAGCCTCCCTTTTCTACCTCTCTGATATTTCCGTTATCATCATTTTCTTTCCCTTCACGCAAATCATCTCTGCTTGAAAACCAGGTTTCCTTCTTCTCATTGATCTGCTACATGAATCTAAAATTACCGAAAGCTGTTCCTGTCACTCCTTCACATTCTGATGGGGTTTGACTGCTCTCCCAAGTGACACTTTTCAGATCCGTACTTGCCATGTTTTCATTCCTTTAAAAAAAAAGCGCATCTTAAAATAGTTCTCGTTGCAGTTTATCGATTGCGATCCGGCAATTTCCAGTGCCAATCTGGACAAAACTTTTGTGATATAGCGCTGATTATTAAGAAGAAAAAAATAACTTCTTTCCAGCTGCTACATCTCCTCGTGTAGGACCTGGGTGACATTTGTGTTTCTTGCCGGCAAGAAATAATCAGAGACCTGCGGAGCTGAGATAAAAGGAAACTTTTAGTGAGTAAATATGGGCTTGTAGGAATGAAAAAAATAAAAAGAATACAGGTGCTGTGTTGCTAAAGCTCCCAATGGGTTTGATATTCCTGATGCATCTCCTTGTTCTTGCTTTTGTGTGTGCCGCGTGGCACCGGCTGCGCTGAGTCTTCGCCCCTCTTGACGGTCAACTCTATCAACGCGCTGTTCAAGGAAGGGTTTCGCGTCTCCACCTTATTGCAAATGGATCACAAGTCAAGTTCAATCTGCGTGAAGGAGGCAGGGATTCATCTGAAAAATACGTCGGCAACGCTCCTGGAGAAAGCAGTGCCTGAGGGATGCATGGGGAGACGCAAGTATCGGCAACGTGAAGGCAGCAAGGAATGGAGTGAAGACGCGGCAAAGGCGAGGGAGGAATCGGCAGTATTGCAGCAAAGATAAAGAGCAGCTAATTTCTCTCATGAATGAGCGTGTGCAGGAATGGAATTAAACTCATAAACTAGGGAGTGCAAAAGTGTCTCCAGACAAAGCAAGCCGCTGGCCACGGGGAAATGCAGAGCTTCTGGCATTTATTGTGGGGGTTACAGGTGCTTGGTTCTGCGCTGGGAGCCCGTAGTGCGACAAGAGGTTTAGACTGGAGATTAGGAAAAATGTCTTCACTGGAAGGGTTGTCAGGCACTGGAACAGGCTGCCCAGGGCAGTGGTGGAGTCACCAGTCCTGGAGGTGTTTAAAAGTTGTGTAGATGTGGCGCTTGGGGACATGTGTTGGTGGTGGACTTGGCAGTTAATGGTTGGACTTGATGATCTTAAAGGTCTTTTCCAACCGAAATGAATCTATAATTCTAAGAAGAGCTGGAAGCGGTCTCCAGGCTGAGGGTGGATGTATTCAGGAGCCTAAGAGGTTGTTAAGAACTCATTATGATGTCATATTTGAGGGAAGCAGGAGCACTCGTTCTTATTAGCAGTAAGGCCATTTAGCCTGCTGAGCAAGCTGATGGCGTGGATGTTTAAAAGCCTCTTCTCTGTTTCAGCGTGGTGGAGCACAGCCTGAGCTGCAGAGAGAATGAAATCCTGTGGGCCAGAGCTGCAACTGGCATCGATCGCTCGAGCAGCTGAACTCACCCTGTCATCTTAAACCACCCCGAGTCAAAAGGTGCAAGGAGTAACGGGGGACTGCGGTAACTGCCCGTAGAAATGCTTAATGTTAAGTAATTTGCTAATGTGAATCAAGTTACAGCGAAGAAAAGAATAGCCACAGGTATCTTATGAGGAATGGCGACATAAAAAGCTGGGGACCTCGCTTTGCAGGGCCGAGCTCTGACGATTACATCCATCACTTCACATCATTAAATAAACAATTTGGGAGCCGGGACTTTGAAGCAACATAAATCAGTCCCAAACCAAGCCCGTGCCGGCTCTGCCAACACAACAACTGGGAAGGCTTCGAAACCAAGCACCCCAAAATCAGGGCACGAAGGTACCCCGGGGACAGAATTATTATTTTCCCCTCGGGCTTTTCTCAGAAACTCATCCCAGTCGAGCTCTTCTCTGGCATTAATTACCTGCAAGGAGCCACGAGGGAGCGGGAGGTGGAGAGGAACTTTGGCAAAGGCAGGAGGATCTGCCTAACCCTAACCGTACCTGAAGCAGGGCTATCACAGCATCATCAGAGCACCAGATATCATTGTGGTGTTAAATACCACATTAAAACTTCACAGAAAAGATAGACAACTGTTGTTGTACAGATCATTTGTCCTGAATGTCTTTAAACTGGGAGAGACTGGGTTCAGATGAGATATAAGGAAGAAATTCTGTACTGTGAGGGTGGTGGAGCACTGTCCCAGGTTGCCCAGAGAGGAGTGGATGCCCCATCCCTGGAAACATTCCAGGCCAGGTTGGCCGGGGCTGTGAGCAACCTGATGTGGTTGGAGATGTCCCTGCTCCTTGCAGGGAGGTTGGACTGGGTGGGCTTTGAAGGTCCCTTCCAACCCAAACTGTTCTATGATTCTATGATAAGAAAGGGTCACTCCTGGAGAAGGCAGGGTGGTTTCCTGCCTCCACAGTAGCCAAAGCAGCAGAGGCTCTGAAAAATTAAAAACGTGACGGGAGCATTCAGTGGTCCTGTCTTAGCGCTGATGGACCTCTCGGATATGTCAAAGCGGCACGCAAGGTCTTGGCAGCAGATGAGGTTCCCACCACAGGTTGTTCACCAGGACAGGTATCTCCGATACGAACGTTAAGGGGGACCACGCTTTCTACTGAAGTGTCTGTCACCACGCTGTGCCGTAAGAAAATCTTCTTTCATGTCAGACTTAAGGCTTGTTGGGCTGTAGGTTATTGCTCATCTTGGTCTAGGAGGCTGCTTCTCAGCCTACCATGTTACTTACCACTCCAGGCTCCCGCACAATAATCGGTGCTTATTTCTGAGTTAGGCAGGGATATGGAGTGGGTCTGGCTCTCACTGGTGCTTCAGGTGGAGAGGAAGGAGAGAGCTCAGAGAGACCTGCATGCATGGGAGAAACCCAACAGGAGGGAATGACTAATTCAAATATCCTTTCTCTTCCAACAGTCTCAAATGAATCTGAGTTTTGGGAGCAATTGAGAGAGAGCTCTGTTAGGGAAATTAATAGCACCTGCTCTAAAGGACCTTTTGTCAAAGAAATGTCAAAAAAAATTATGATCTTGAGCCAGGCTGAGCAAGTATTGGATGAAGAGGGTCAATATGTGGTCTTCTGTTTACGGCTTTAGTGAAAGAGGCTTTTCAGATGGAGCATGATTTGCACCAGCTCCTACCCGCAATTGATCTCCAAAGGACCAATTTAATGCAGGATCTCTTTATTTTAGGAGAGTGCTAGCAGACCTTTGAAAGGGTCAGTGGCGAAGCCCAAACGGCTTTTCAGTATCTATATTACTGAAGAAAAGGCTTGCTCTCGGTTGTGCTCTCCAAAAATGGTGGAAGAGACGTTTATACGCCGGTATTACTTTGTTAAAGAACACATTGGAGCTACAAGGCTTTTACACGATCGCAATTAATCTCTTTCCATCTGATTTCAAGGCTCCGGGAATGCTGGCTTACGCAAATTGGTGTCAATAATGTCGCATGCTTTGCTGTAATAGGACAATTGCAATCTTTGGCTACTGGTAGTCAAAGATGAGATTTATTTTTGTCGAACAATGGCAAATGTGGTGTAAAAATTGCTCAAGGGACCAATAAATAAATATTCCTCCTTTGCTGAGAGTGAAGGAAAAATTAATGTCCAAGCAGAGAAAGCAATTTCTCAGTGGAGGAGCTGAGTTTCCTGATAAATGCACTCAAACTCACATACCAAGTTTGGATAAATGAAGCTACTGGTCGTGCAGAGCTTCAAAACCCCAGTTGCCCCTCGTAGGTGAGGAGGAGCAGCAGCCCTGCACCCACAGGGATTGACGCCCTTGCATGATCCTTCACAAAATGGGAACTTTCATGCGTGTCTGGGCGCAAGGACGAAGCCTCCTGCCATCGCTTCCGCATGCCACCTCATCACTGTGGCACGGGCACCATCTGGCCTGGGAAAAACACCAAAGCACATTTTTTAGGCACATTGGCCTCCTCTGTGCTGCCCCAGTCCTGCCCAGTGCAAGGCTGCATCTTCCAGTTCCCATGTAGTAAAAGTCAGCACTGGGCAGGTCTCCATATCCCAGTGCCCGCGATGGTGACCACGTGCTGCGTCCCCTTTCCTGTGCCCGCTGTCTGCTCGGGGAAATATCCCACCAGCAAACGCAGTGATGATGGTACGAGGTGACCTTCGTCTTCCCCTCGCCGCTGCCTGACAAAGGCCGCTGGTGCCCACGTGCGTGCCGTTTATTAACCGCAGCGCCGGGCACGTACCTGCCGTTGGCCTCTTGGTCTGCGGGCACCACCTCCCCTGCCTTTGATTAATGCAGAATAAATATTTAGATAGCGAGATAAGAGGCTTATTCAACGTAATTAGTGTTTTCGTATGTGTCTGTTAGCGGAACGATTCAAACCTTCGTTGTCGTTCTTATTAAATTCTTGCGCGTGACTAATGATCTTCCTTCATATGTACGTCTAACCTGTGAGCAGCTATTCTGGGAGAGGTGCAAGAAACGTTTCATTTGAAAGAGTACGAAGCGGCTGGTTCGGGATCATGCTGGTGGATATTGTGCTCATTTTGGTACTATGGACGAATTTTGTGGTGAAGGAGAATGTGATGCTTACATATTATGGGCCAATAATTCCCAGACTTTGTCTAATTTTTCAATATGTCTCAGTAGAAATTTTGACTGTCCTACCAATGCAAGATCTTGGAGAAGAGAAGGCTCTGGGGAGACCTTAGAGCGGCCTCCCAGTGCCCAAAGGGGGCTACAGAAAATATGAGGAGAAACTATTCAGCAGGGCCTGTTGTGACAGGACAAGGGGTCATGGTTTCAAAACAGAGGGAGGTAGATTCAGACTGGATATTAGGAAAAAATTTTTTACTCTGAGGGTGGTGGAGCACTGGCCCAGGTTGCCCAGAGAGGCGGTGGGTGCCCCATCCCTGGAAACATTCCAGGCCAGGTTGGCCGGGGCTGTGAGCAACCTGATCTGGTTGGACATGTCCCTGCTCCTTGCAGGGGAGTTGGACTGGGTGGGCTTTGAAGGTCCCTTCCAACCCAAACCATTCCATGATTCTATGATCTGGTGATTGCATGAGTGAGCCTGTAGGAATTGCAAAAGTTTGTGTACAGAGACCTGTTTCCATCTAGTCTACAGCTCTTCTACCTCAAAGCCTTGCCAGGGTTCACCAGAGCCCACCCATGAGTTGGGACATGTTCCTGTTCCCCACTCGCCTGCGGATCCTGAGCTGATGCTTCTTCATCTGTAAGGTGAAGGAACTTCTTTGGTGCAAGGGCTGTGAGAAATACACATAGTGGGGAGAAACTTACTCGAAGCATGAAAAAGCCCTTTGTTTTATGAAAATCAGGGGTTTTTTTTTGCGTATCACAGAATCTTTAAGGTTGGAAGAGACCTCCAAGATCATCAAGTCCAACTGTCAACCCAACACCACCATGCCTACTAAACCAAGCCCCACGTCTACATGTTCTTTGCCCCTTTGGCCTCAAGTTGTGGCAGGGGAGGTTAGGTTGGACATCAGGAAACACTTCTGTACTGCAAGAGTGGTCAGGCACTGGAACAGGCTGCTCAGGGCAGTGGTGGAGTCACCATCCCTGGGGGTGTTCAAAGAACGTGTAGATGTGGCACTTCAGGACACGGTTTACTAGGCATGGTGGTGTTGGGTTGACGGTTGGACTTGATGATCTTGGAGGTCTTTTCCAACCTTAATGATTCTATGATTCTGTGATTCTATGATTCTAAGGATATTTGAGCAGCCAGTAACCCACTTTCCACGAACAACGTGGAAGCTGTAAATGGCCTAGCAGCTTAAGATGTTTCAACGCCATTACGTGGCTACATTTGCATAGGAAAAATATGTTCCTGGGAAAACTACTTAGTCTCTTTGGTGCTAGTTTCTACACTCTGCTAACAACATAACGGAGATGAACGAAGCTATAAGCTTTCTTACATCTTTAATTTTTTCTTTTTTTTCTTTTCACGACCAGGTTTTGAAGTGGAATTGCACCCTTTTTCTCTAGGTCTTGCATTTGCTGACTGTGCTGAAAGTTTTTTCTGGTAAATGCCACGTTCCCCTGTGCTAATGGGGAACTGAGTCTGTCGGAAAATGGTCGGATCAATGTCTAAGGAAAAGATGTTGGAGAGATTTTTCAAAGACTCTCCAAATCCACTAATTTCAGGCGTTGTATGCTGTCATCTCAGTGAGATGAACAAGCCCTATTGGAGAGATCTCGTTGTTATCTTTCCCTACTTGTTCCACCCTTACGCTCTTCCCTGCTGTTGGAGGGCTCCGTGGCAGAAATCCCTGAATGCTGGAGCTGTCAGGGAGCGGCAAAGCTGACGGCAAAGGAGAAAGTGCTCGTTCTCTCGGGGAACTCAAACTGGTCGGGTTTGATCAGGTGACACGTAACAACCAGGGTCTACAAACAAACCAAATAACCGGGTTGTTGAATTACTGCATTTTAAAACTGAAGCACTTCAGTTTTACTTTGGTCTCTTTCTTTTCTAAAATGCTTCCAGTTTTCATCCATTTACATTAAATAACGTTAAAAAAATAGAATTCCCCTATGAAAAGACCTAGACCTTTTTTTTTCTTTCAAAGGAACATTTTGTTCAACCACAAAACAAAAAAATTGAAAGTTTTAAAGGATTTTCTGTTGTTATTTTGGAGAGAGCAGCAGTATTCTTGTTTCAGGTTAATCCCAAACTACATTCCAAACTATCTTTTTGCCTTGGCAGTGATTATTCAGCCAGCTTTGTTTGCAGTATGAATTCCAAAAATCTTTACCTTTCATTTATATCTTAATGGTTTCAGAGGATGTGTTTCACCTAGGGAATGAAGAAGAGGGGAGAGGAGAGGTGCGTGCAAGCTAGAAAAATTTGGGAATTCTACAAAAAGGCTGTGGGTTAGAAGGAAGCGTTCAGATGTGGGAGATGGGATAAAGTGAGATGTAATTCTGTTGCGGGTGATAAGAATAAAAGGAATGAGGAGGAAAGCACCAGAAGGTAAAAGAATCAGTATTAGCAGAAGCAAAAATGAGACATTGCGTTTGAGGGGGACTGCTGGAAGGATCCGTGCCCGGGCTCTGCCGGCTGCGTGGGCTGCGCCGCCAAGGGAGCAGAAGCTGCGAGCCGTGAGCATCTTGATCTCTCCCAGCCGATTATCCTGTGACAGAAAGGGAGTAATCTATGAAGATGGCTCTATAAACACATTTTCACCCAAGTGATGTTATTACCGTCATTTTGCCAAAAGCAATTATTTTATTGAATAAGTTCATCGTGCTGCCAGGGATCTGGCTCTACTTTCTGTGGCTTAAATGAGGTTCCTTGCTAAAGGAGACTTTTTCAGAGAGCTTTAATTTTATCCAGCCTCTGACTCATTAGCAGCAGTATCTCTCCTTTCAACTGCATGTCCCAAGGATAGAAGATGCGAATAAGGACGGCCAGCTCCCACGGCTGGCAGTGCTCGGCACTGGGAGTGCAACGGTGGCCCTCACATCTCCAATAATGGTGCGAGAACCATTTTAATTTTTTTTTCAGGGGCCGTTTTCTCTTTACCAGATCTGGAGCAGACCCCGTGAGTCATCTGTAGGTGGTTCACCTAAAGGGACGCGGCTGGAGGAAATGATTCACTGTGGCACCGATGGCTGATGTCGGCTGGCTCTGATGAGCGGAATGAAACACCGGAGCACCGCGGTCTCTGACAATAACCACCATCCCTGGAGTTATCTTGTCGGCAAGGCATTTGCATTTTCTCCATGATTCACACACAGCGGGATAGCTGAGGAGCTGGGCATGAAGTGTGCCAAGAAGGTTTTCTTTGTCGTCTTGATAGGTCGTCTTGGGGCTGGTTTTTAGAGACTCTGATGAAATGTGGCTTTTTTTTCTTATTCCCTTCCTCCTCAGTCAGGTCAGAAATGTTTCTGCCGCGCAGCAGCAGGGATGCACACAGCGACCGGGGTTGCTCTCCTTGCCACGGACTGTGTGGCTCCTGCTGAGAACAGCCGGTCAAGGGCAGAGCGGGGCAAGGCAGCGCCTGTGATCCTGCCCGCTTCGTCCCCACGTTACCCCACCCCAAGGTTAAGGGGACAACAGCCCTCCCAGCGCAGCCGTATCCCGTGCTCGTCCATCCGCGGTGCCTCGTGTTTGTTAGTTCCAACTCGTTAGCGCTGAACTGATACTCAACGGAGTCTTGTTATCGGCTTCAAGGTGACTTGCTGGAAGCTGTAGCTCTTATCTCTGCCTGCGTTGGCTGGTGGACGTGAGCCAGCTGTTTTATCAAGGCTCACGATGGGGAGGAAGAGCGGCCTTGCCTGTGCCGTTTGCAGTATTCATGAAAATCCTTTATCTGATGACGTGATATTGTGGAATATTAGGAACTAAATTTATCTTCAGGCATTGTCCAAAGCCTTGGGAAAACAGGCAGAGATGAAGTTTTCTCTCTCTCTCTCTCTCATTTGGCATGGACCCCCAGGTAAAGTCGAAGGATTATATGGCGTGTGACCGTACGCCATCTGGTTCAGAGGGATTAGGACCACCTTCAGCTTGTGGGCCAGCGTCCCTCGGGCCTTTTTATGATGGGCTGATGGTAGCAGTTTAAATTAAATGTGGAGATAGTTGATATCCAAAGGATTTGTAGGCAGGCTGCTGTTCCTTTGAGCAGATTTGGATGCTTTAGTACATTAAATCCAAATACCTGGCCAAAGTAGTGCAGATTCCTCTGTAAGCCACCCTTTGTTTTTTTAAACTGCAATGAAAATACGGTGACACCTCAGATAAGCCTTGGGCAACACTTGTCCTTTCTAACCAAAGGAACAGTGTTTGGTCTAGCTTCCCCTGATCTCACTTTTTTTTTTTTTTCCCCTCCCCAGTTTAGTTTTTTGTATGACACATCCTGGTTGAAAGCCGCGTTTGCTGAATTCTTTCGAAGACTTTGCCCGTCTTTGGCTACTGCGTGCCACAAAAACCCAGTGGGGCTTCCCTTCGCCGTTACAGAAGTTGATCTTCTCTCACGGTGCCTGTGGTTTTGCTTTATTTATAGTTAGGTTAAGAAAAAAATCGCTGTCGCAGAGGAGCCTTCTGGCAGTGCTCAGTGGTGGCCCCTTTCTTCAACCTGGTACCAACCTATTACAGGTGACCCTGGGATGCTAAAACCCACATTTTCTGTGTAGATAATAAATCGACAGCTCTGTGCAAATAACCTGGCAGTGGCTTTGCGCAACCTGACCGAGGCTGGGTCATGTTTGTCCTCTCTCCTGCGGTGTTTTATGGGCTCCCGCACGTTAGAGAAAAGTCTTCCTTTAGAAAAAGGACTTCAATCCGAAAACTTGGATGTAGAGTGTCTGGTTCGGTTTCTGGCGCGTATCTCTGATTTCAGTTAATGAAGCGGTCACATGGAGAGCGGTTCAGAGAACTGCTGCGCCCCGTGTATGATTAATTGGAACTAAGTGGTTTGAATCGTTTTACGAGATCACGTTGATAGGGCAGCGAGGTGCCTATTTCGTGCTCTTAAATCAGGTATCTAAAATCGAGGATGTGAATACCCTTATTGCAGCTTTAGGCAAGAAGAGGATGGTTTCTGCCTTCTGAAATTCAACACTCCAAACAAAATGCACTTTTGGACCCGCTGCGGGAGAACATACTGGGATATGTGAGCTAGGACTGGGTAGGTCTTCATGGCTGGATCAATAAGGCAACTTTCTGATGCTGCAAAACACCATCCCGAGGTTTCCTAATGCTTTCCTGTCTCCGGGGGAGAGTAGGTGGTCAATCCTGAAATTGCACTGGCCTTTTTGAAGGCCTCAGTGAATTAATTGGGACTGTAATATTGCGAAGAAAAAAAAAAGCAACAGTGAAATGAATCATAGAATGGTTTGGGTTGGAAGGGACCTTTAAAGGTCATCCAGTCCAACCCCCAATCGAGTTCAGGCAGCAAATGGGACCTTCTTTACAAACCACACCCATTCTTCTGCATTACTGGGTTCATTTTCTGATCTCCGCTTTGAGCGCAGTGGCTGAGGACTGACAATCGATGTCTCGAAGGCTGCCGTAGCTTTGAGGAGCTGTGATTGCACCCCGTCAGCATGGGTGCGTGGTGCCGGTGAACGGCCGCAGACTACGGGAGCGTGGCCAGCGATGGATGATCCGGAGGGGAGCAGTCAGAGCTGGGAACACAGACCTGCCCCAGAGATCTGGAATAGTTGAGAAATTACTATATTGCTGTCCTCTGGCATGGGTGCAACGAAGCCATGAGCCCCTGACTCAGTACCGCATGCACTGGAAGAAACCAGGCTGCATCGCAAAGACTATGATGGCCATCGTTGGCAGCGTCCTACGGGCAGGAACGGCAAGTTTTCACCGTACGCTGAGGAATTAAAACAGCAGCCAAAGCAACCGCTCCTCTCTGCCGCGGGGGTGAACGCACAGACCGTTTCCGCAGGCAGAGCGTGACGTTCCTGCGCCAGGCAGCTGGGCTTGTTGACATGTTGTAATCAATTCTATCAACCCTTTTAAGTAACTTAATTCCCCAAAGCTGTGCGAGTTCAGTTCCTAATCCATTCTTCTAACCCAATAATTGGAGAGCAAATTATTAGAAAGTGACAGAAAAGGATGGAGCTGGGGAAAAAAAAAAGATTCTGCCTCTTATGTTGCCCTCTCTGGAGGGGATGAGGCTCAGCAGCTCTCCTCACTCACCGCAGATATGTCGGTGCACGGCGATCCCAGAAAGCGCTGGCAGAAATGACTCCGCTCCTGAGAACGTCCTGGTAAAAATGCATTCACTTGCCACGACCGAGCTGGTAGAGAAATGGGAGAGAGGGGTGGACTGTGACGCCCCAGGCTTCGCCTACCACTGGGAAGAGGTCAAGGGCAGGTTCCCAGCAGGCAGCGGAGAGCAGGGCTGTCTGTTGGCACAAAGCCATCGACCGCTGAGAAACGCTCCAGTCCTTTTGCTTGGAGGTCCCTGTAGATAAGGCTGGTACGCCACGCACAAGTTTTGAACCAAGCGCCATTGCAGTGGAGGAACCTCAGAGCTACATGGCTAGTTCATAGAATCATAGAATCATAGAATCATAGAATCACAGAATCATAGAATGGTTATGGTTGGAAGGGACCTTCAAAGGTCATCCAGTCCAACCCCCCTGCAAGGAGCAGGGACATCTCCAACCACATCAGGTTTCTCAGAGCCTCATGAAGCCTGGCCTTGAATGTTTCCAGGGATGGGGCCTCCACCACCTTTCTGGGCAACCTGAGACAGTGTTCTATAACTCGCATTGTAAAAAATTTTTTTCCTAATTTCCAATCTAAATCTACCCCCCTCTATTTTAAAACCATTACCTCTCGTCCTATCGCAACAGGCCCTACTAAACAGCCTCTCCCCATCTTTCTTGTAGGCCCCCTTGAGGTACTGGAAGACCGCTATCAGGTCTCCCTGGAGCCTCCTCTTCTCCAGGCTGAACAGCCCCAGCTCTCTCAGCCTGTCCTCATAAGAGAGGTGCTCCAGCCCTTTTATCATCTTCGTGGCCTCCTCTGGACCTTCTCCAACTGGTCCATGTCCTTCTTGTGTTGGGGGCTCCAGAGCTGGACACAGTTCCTAGACTGGACATAGTTCCTAGACTTGCATGTCCCCAGCGATCAGGAGTTTTCCTATTTTGGGGTGTAGACCTTGCCATCAAGGGTGATGGGTAGAGTTTGATAGTAGATAGTCCCAAAATGAGTTTAATTAATTTTAATTTTACTACTACTACTCCTCCCAAAATGAGTTTAATCTTGATTTTACTGCAACTATTCTCTCTGCCTCCTGTTCACAACACCAGTATCACTAGGAAATGTTTCTATAAATTTAGTAAATACTCCTCCCACCTCCAGTTTTTGGGCAAATATGGAACTACTTGAATTTTTTGCACTTCAACACAGAAAATCACTGAAATGTAAAACACAAAGAAACAAGCAGCCTTTCAAGCACAAAGAAAATCCTCTCCACATCTATCTTTTTCCATCGGTTTTAATTTCGCCTACAACCTGCTGTGACCGAGTCGGAGTTTTAACATCAGAAAGAAATATTGTGTCTGAAATGGCTGAGACGACTGTGCAAAACAAGAGGGTTTTTTTTTTTTTTTTTTTTTTTTTTGTGCGGCTGGCATAAATCCCTCACGCTGGCTGCTGTTTGCTCAGACCTAGGGTCAGTTCAGCTTGTTATTTTGGAGGAGCCCAAGGTCCTCATCTATTCCCGTGCTTTTACTGTGTGTAGCTGCTCCATCCCAGGTGTGAGGAGGTCAGAAATTCCTCACCTGAACTTCCACTGTGCTTACTTATTAACCTGTTGCTCATATAATCTGCCGATATGTCTCAAATCTGGTTGATAACTATGGATGAAGGGTAGTTTACTCCATACTCCACTTTCCAATTAGTGTTAACGGGCCTCGCACAACCAGTTTATGAAGGTTCCCACCATCTAAGTTTGTTCCTGCATCCTGCACATCGTTGTTGGTTTTTTTTTTTTTAAATAGAGAGAAGTGCTATCGTACTCCAGTTTTGGAGGTGAGTTTTCGATGACAGAAGTGAATATAACTCTGCAACATCGGAGCATTGACTTCAACTTGCTCTGTCAAGGCCTGGCTTGACTCATGGTCGCTTGTTTTCTCGTTTGCACTTAATTATAACTTGAGGTCAACCAAGGGCCTGAAACCATAGGTATCTTGCAGCCCTGAGAAGATCTACAACTGTGTAATTGAATGCACGTTGAGGATGGAACCCTTGCATGCCTCTTCCTACATCAACTTCTGCTGCCTGATGGGAGCTGGTTTTTAGGGTAAGTGGGAATCAAGGCTTTGAGTGCCTTAAAGGTCAAAAAACCACCTGCAACCAGCCCGGGACGCAAATCGTGGTTTCCTCAGAGGGTTGGGTTGCTGCTGCTTGCTGGAGTACCGGGCTCACGACGGCTGCCGCAGCACAGCTGAGCCCTTGGGTGCAGCTCAGGGATGGGACTAAACATCTCACGGCCTCACCCAGACAACAGATTTGCTCCCCATCCCCATGAGGAACACGCTGTGTTAATGAAAACCTTCTAAGCAAGACCTTCAGCAGGAGTTGGTGGGTGTCGTTAACCATAACGGCGTGTTTTTCCTGGGCTCCAATGCCATCTGGCAGCAAAAAAAAAAAACGGTACCGCTTGGGTTTTACCTCTTGCTTGACCCAGGAACAGGCAGCATGCAGAACTGATGTCAAACCATTCATTACCGAAAGAAAACGTCGATTAGTATCAACCACGCTGCATGCATTATTGTTTCTAAAATTAGTATAAATGATCAATCAAGGGTACGCATAATGAGCAACAGCAATACCTGAATTATGAAGCGTGTGGAAATAATAAAAGTGACAAGCAGAAATAGCTTTCCTCTGGGAAAAAAAAAATATTAGGCTCACAACGATAATTTACTACCTTCCTTTGTTTGCATACAGATTAGGATTTTACGCCAAAATACTACTAAGAGCCGTAGGGAAATGCAGTTTCTATTTTTGCTCGATATTTCCAAAATAAAGGGGCTGACTTTCTTTATAAGGTCTTGTTCTGGTCATAGAACGTGATTGGGCTCAGGAAAACTAGCATGAATGTGCTGGGTTTTACTCGATAATGAAAAACGTGTCTTTGTTGCTATGCGTGAAAATATTTTCCAATAAATATGTAGATGATAAAGCAATGCAGGAAAAAAAAAAAGAAAACATTCTTCTCTGGAGTAGCTACGGTTTGAAAATTCAAAGGTTTAGTTTGCGACCTTGAATTTTCTTTGTTCTTTCCTTTTTGTAAGCAGGGAGAGGGGTATTTACTGTTTGGATGATGGTGGTGCTGGGTTGACAGTTGGACTTGATGATCTTGGAGGTCTTTTCCAACCTTAAAGATTCTATGATTCAGTGATTCTATGAAGTAAGAAGCAGTGGTGATCATTCTTGGCTCATGGCAGGGAAAGGCGATGACTTGGGGATGTCAGAGCACTGCAATAAAAATAAAGAAGACATTCAGAAGAAGATGCAGAATTCAAGCATAATGCAAATTCAAGTATAACCATTTCTTCTTTTTCTGTTTTGGAAGTTGTGATGATCCATCTTGGGGTCAGGATTCTGGAGCATACTCCTTCCTGAGGGATTTCAGTCCTACGGCAGATGCAGCCCTGCCGGGGATGCTCATACCTGGCAATGAATAAAACACGCAGCGAGTGCCGGAGCTGGGCATTGCCTCTGACGTAGGCGTGGGTCGTGCCACCTCTGCGTGGAAACCTCCCTGGAGCAGATGCCAGCAAACCGCTGCTCTCTGTTTGTGGCTCCTCGCTGTAGTTGTGCTCCAGGATGCCTTAGGAGCTCTGCCCCGTGCTCCCCTCTCCAGCTCATCCCGTGTGCAGCTGGGGAAGCTGCGGACGCGTTTGATAGCTCTCGGCTGAGTTTTGAGGGGAAAAAGCAAAATGAAGTTCCGTGTCTCCTGCCATGGGACCTGCCTCTCCACCTCTCGGAGGGAAGAGGGCATTTTTTCATGTGTATTGTCATGATTTTTTTTTGCAAGAGGCTGAAGCGCAGGTTCTTCAGGGCTTTCTTCCCGACTTTCTGCGCGGGGCCATGCACGCTTTTTTTGGTCCCATTGAGCGTTACCTGGGATGGGTTCCCACCGCATCCTGTGCGGGTACCACCCGTTGCACCTTCTTAAGCACCTCTTTTCTACGCTGAGTGAAACTACTCTCCTACATAAACACCACAGCCTGTTCTCAGCATTCCATTTAATTGTAAGCCCTTCAATTAAAGCAGAAAGAGCAACCGTTGAATTATAACAGCTACGTTTTAATCAGAGCGATGATTTCCCATCTAATTGCATCACTTCACAAGAAATATTCACAGACCGGAACCAAATACCAGAAAAAAATACTTTAAAATCCCTGCAACAGGCCTGAAGTTGTTTAGTTTCATTTGATGAGTAGAATGGGTTTGTTTGCTGATAATAAAATTTATGGTAGTCTTAAATAGTCTTGTTATGTCCTTACCTTTAAGTGCAGCGCAGGTTTTGTAAATGTCATTGTTCCTTAGCAACCTTGATGAGTTTCGGAAAAGCTTTTCGATTTTGGGAGTATAAAGAGGATATCAACATAAATAGCATGTTTTCCATAAACAAAGAGCAAAGCATGCATTTCTCGATTCAGGCGACTAGGTTGAGATTAAAGTGAGACGACAATCACAACCGTGGAAAACTTCTCCGGGAAAAAGATCGGCAAAAGGAACGCTTTCAGCTTGCGAATCTGAAATGAGCTGTAACTGCAAGACAAACCGGGCAGGGACAGTTGGGTATATATAAAATTGCGATAGCCATCAGGGAAAATGACATCTCCTTTTAGTTACGCGGCTGCATATATCACAGCGGGCAAGCGTAGCGGGTCAGGAGGAAAAGGAGCTGTGTGATGCTGATGCGTTATACAAAATGGGAAGCTGAGTTTTACCAATTTCATTATTCAGTCAAATAATGGAACCAAGAGTAAGAATGTCGGGCTTTGTGGAGCTTGTAAAAAGAAAAGGGGGAGTTAAAATTAACACTGGGTGAGATAATTTTAAAAGGCGTTGCCTTGATATGTTGGTTTAAATATTTTTATAGACATAAAAAAATATTCAGAGCTTCCCAGCGGAGAATTTTCTTCGCATCAGTATAGAAAACCTGTCTCAGTGTAGTCGTTAAGCAGATGGCCGGGGCAATTCTCTTGGATATAAGAGACCTCATGATTAAATCTTGACCTAGATAAAGGTATAACAGAGATTCCTCTTTACAGCTGTGTCCCATCACTCCATTCCTCCTGGGCGGATCTGTCTGTAAAAACCCCAACAAAGAAAACCAACCCCAAAACTCAAAGGCTTAGCTTTCTTGCTGAGGAAGATACATCGATTTCCTATGGAAATAAATCATCATGAGTTGATTATAATTGTTGTGATTGTGTCTATGATTCTATGATAATTTAGAAAATCCCACTGTGTGTATGTCTGCTCACCCATCCTGTTTGGTAGGAACGCTGGGATGAAGAAGAGCCCAATTGCGTGCGTAGGAGGAAGACGACTGCCATCAGCCTTCAACCCTTATCTGAAACCAGAGAGAGCACGAAGAAGAAAGCTGCTCAGAATGAAAAGCTCCGGGAAAACAGGCTTCACATATTTCACGGCTCACAGAATTACGTGTTTTCAAACTTCTTTTTCTTCTGCACGAGCAGAATTCTTGAGTTTTCAGCCAACTTTAATGAACACTTGACGAAAAGCAGAGAAAAGAAGCGACGTAGAAGTAAAGCTTTTTTGTCAAATCAGTACGCTCTTATTGACTCCAGCACAGACCTCGGTAGCACTTCCTACCCATCTTTTCTTTCTGTTGGAAAAAGGGTCTATTTTCTGGAGGGAAAATACCCACCTCCCCTTACTATAATCAATATGGTGAAAAAAGTTTTGTCTGCTATGAAGTGCTCCTTATCTTTCTCGAAATGTTTAACAAGCTTTTTAACTCTGAAAAGACTTTTAAAAAAATCTTTTAAAACTTTTTTTTTTTTCTTTTTCATTGCTTATTGATTTTTTAGAAGTAGTTCTTTCGATGTCATTTGTGGGAAGGTGCTTTTGATGAAGGTGTAATTGGGATGTTTGTTAAAATTTGAAAAGTTGGTCCTCTTTGGATGGAAGTAGGAAACTGTTTACTGTTTCTTTTTGTCCAACTTTAATCTGCTGGGAATTCTCCACTCAGGACCGTAGGCTTTGCTATAGGCTGACCACATTCCTTCTACATGTTTGTGTTCTGTAGGGTTATGTGGGAGATATCCACCTCCCTCTATTTTGAAACCATCACCCCTCGTCCTGTCACACCACGCCCTGCTGAAGAGTCTCTCCCCACCTTTCCTGTAGCCCCCTTTATGTACTGGGAGGCCGCTTTCAGGTCTCCCCGGAGCCTCCTCTTCTCCAGGCTGAACAGCCCCAGCTCTCTCAGCCTGGCCTCACAGCAGAGCTGCTCCAGCCCTCTCAGCATCTGCGTGGCCTCCTCTGGACCCTCTCCAGCAGCTCCACGTCCTTCTGACGTTGGGGGCTCCAGAGCTGGACGCAGCGCTGCAGGGGGGTCTCACCAGAGCGGAGCAGAGGGGCGGAATCCCCTCCCTTGCCCTGCTGCCCACGCTTCTGGGGGTGCAGCCCAAGATGGGGTTGGATTTCTGGGCCGCAAGAGCGCATTGATGGCTCATGTTGAGCTTCTCACCCACCAGCACCCCCAAGTCCTTCTCGTTAGGGCTGGTCTCGAGACAGAGACAGCACCTGGAATACTGCGTCCAGTAAATAATTGTCATTGATCATCCACAGGAAAACCAAAACGGCGCCGCGCGTAAAGGGTGTGGGTTCTGCCAGAGCTGGTGAAATGGTAAAAAAGGTGGCAGGGATACGGCATCACCTGGATGAAGTGGGAGTTTGGGGTGGCAGAGGTGTCTCACCCATCCTGGACAAGCATTCCTGAGGGATGGAGGTTCTTGAGGACAAATAACTAGACCAGCAAAGCCAGTGCTGCCTGGGCACATGGAGGTGTTCCAGAAAATTCCTTGATGTTTTGAGAAGCTTTCTAATTTATTTTCTCAGAATCAATGATTATTTCACTGTGATGACTTCATATGCTTTAATTTTTCTGGAAACAAATGAACATTTTCTCTCGAATTTCCTAGGGACTAAGTATTTATCCTGTTCTTATTCAGCTGCCTATGTGAGACTGAAAGGAAATACCCATTCTGATTTTCCTGATGCGAATATAAACGAGTGCACACAAACACAAAACGTATACGTTCTCATCTACGTATACAGACATGCGTGCATGCGTATACACAAGAACAGCTTCTGCAAAACATCATTTTTCATTGTAAAGGTTCAATTTTTTGGAATCTGGCTTTTCTAATAGATTTTTTTTTTTCTCCCTTTAGAAAATAACAGGCCAGTTCTGCTGGCAGCTTTTGGTTGGATTAAAAAAATTGAACATGTATTCATACTCCTTGGTTTCTGTCTTTTAGCTAGTTTCTATGACAATACTTTACCTTTTGCCCTGTGTCTACTTAGCTTCCTTAATAGCATCTCATAAGGGAGTTGTCAAAGGTTTTCTGAAAGTCCATGTAAACCATCTGTCCTGTTTACAGAAAGACAGCTGAGGGGAAAAAGAAATAAATAAAAAAAAAAGCAGGCAGAAAGGATAAATTAGTTGTTCAAAGCGAAACAGCAGGCTGGTTTCGGAGAAGCGGGGAAGGAACCCTGGAGCCTGGCTCCTCTTCAGCTGCTCATGGCATGAGATACCACTTTCCCTGCACAACCACCAGTGCACGAAAACAGGGAAATGGCAGTAAAAATGAGAAGAGGATGGGTGAAAAATAAGTAGGCTCATTAGTTCCTGAATCAGCAATCTCCAAGCTGCTTTGGAACCCGCTTCCCGAAAACAAATCTGCCGTTAATAAGGGAGATGCAGGTAAGTGTATCATTAGAGTCAGATTAGCAGGAATTTAACGGTCCGCGAGTTCTCCGTGTGCCACGTATTGTTTTACAGAGACCCAGAAAGCGCAGCGAGGAGCAGGGGAGGCAAAGGGAACTGCAGCGGAGGAGATGAGGTGCTACCAGGGACTCATGGGCTTGGATGGAAAAGGGCTCAGGTGCAGAGCCAAGAGCAAATGAAATGGAATAAGCATTGATCTCCATGACTGGTTTCTAATGGGACCAATATCTAACTAGCAACAAACCGACCGGGTCGCTCTACTTACCTTTCCATGGGTAGATTGTACTTTGCGTGCAGGTCAACCCATCAGGGGTTGGGTTTGAGGAACCTCCCCAGCCGTGGGAGGCTGTGGGACAAGCTAAAGAGAGAAGATCGCCTGGCCACCGATCTATCAGACTCAAGCCATGCATGTGTCAACAACCACAGAAAACATTAATTGTCACATATGTGTTTTTTTTTATTTTAAATTCTGAGCTTTCGGAGTCGAGCAATTATGTGAGACTCCGGTTATTGACCAGTTAAAAAGTCATGAAGAAAAGTGGAAATGACTTCAAAGCGTGAACTCCAGAAGGCCACACACCAGCGAGCAGTAGAGGTAAATCCTTCAGTCCTCGAGGCTGTTGAGGGTCTACGGGGGTGGCTGCGCTGCAGTGCGAGATGACCGTGCTATAACGCAGAGGTGGTGTGAAAATCAATTAAAACTAATTAAATGTTTTGGGGAAAAAAAAAAAAAAACATTTTGAAAGGAACGCAAGATAAAAATGTATCTTTAGACTATCATACTGTACAAACATCTCCTTATCTTGGCAGAAATACAGGAGTCCAAATAGATCCACTTCCTCTCATCTGTTTAAAGCCTTTTTTTTTTTTCCCCTTGAACAGAGTGAGAGAAAGGCACGGAGAGACGCTGGAGCGCTGCATCTCGCACTCGGTCTGCTGTCCTGGGAGGCAAACACGAGGCAGCTTCCACATCGTTCTGTTTACTGTGCCTCCAAGCTTCTCTCAGGGAAGAAGAGGGACCAATTTTTCACCTTCTTTTTGGCTTGCCTTGTCCTGCCAGATCTGAATTAATTAGTGACTGGACTCAACACACGGACAGGTTTCTGCCCTGCGAGGACTGGTACTGGCTTTTTCTGGCTTTTTCAAAAAGACAAGGGCTGGCAGCGATGGTCTTCAGTAGTCCCACGACTGGCACCAAGTTAAATGGCGGCTTCTGTCTAGTTTGGAAGATGAATTTTAACCTCCTCTTATTTCCTAGGAGAGTGCCTGAAATGCCAGGTTGTTTTTTTTATTCAGTTTCCCTCCTTGCCTAGTGATATTGTTTCAGATTTGAGGAGCCATGGAGCATTCCCTGGTCTAGAAATTAGACTATATCTGTATTTTTGCTTAAGAGCAATCTCAAGACCAAGTTTTCCAGCTGTCCAAACTTTGCTCTCAGGAAGTTTGCTCTACTTAGCTTTCCATGTGTATATTGTACTTTACGTGCAGGTCAACCCGTCAGGTGTTGGGCTGGAGGAACCTCCTCGGACAGAGCCGGGAGGCTGCAGGACGAGCTGCGGGAGCTGGATTTAGGACAAATCACTGGGACACCAGGACATAGGATGGATGGGAGGGAGGAAACCCCAGAAACACGCCCTGTGGTTTTGTGAGCGTAGAAGTGTGAACCTTCCTAAATGGCAGCTAGATCCTAGCATGCTCCATCCGCCCTGCAGTCCCATCACGTGACCAAGATGATCTGAAGCCATTCTTGACATGGTCTGCTATATGGTGACGTGGAGTTTGTAAAGAGCCTGAAGTCATCCTGTAAGGCGGGACTTCCCTGCGGACTTTTTGGACCGTTCTGAAAATAGCCCCTTTTCAGATACCTTTGAGGTGGTAGCCCCACGGTGTTGCTGCCCAAGGGAGGTTTGGAGACACCTTGGTTTGGAGATCTGTCACAAACTGGCCAGGGACTTGCATTTGGGTCTGATTTCCTGCCAGCCATTAGCACACCAGTGCTTTATTTTTCGGTCAGTCCATCCTTAAGTTGATCGATGGAGACTGGAGCAAAAGGAAGAGCAGAGCAGTTGAAAAGACCGTACAACTGTCAGAGGGACTGAACCAAGACCTACCACAGCGTGGGTGAACCCTTGGTAACTGGAAGAGGTTAGGAAGCCAAGCTATTGGACACAAGATACTTGTGAGAAGATACAAGGAGAAATTTGGCATGACACTTCTCTGTGTGAAGCACATTAAGGGACATCCCGAATCCAGCAGATTCTGGCACCTAGGGATTTCTCCTTCCCGCTGAAACCCAGCCCAGGGCATCTGGAGATCCAGGTGACTGTTCCAGGCTGCTGCTGTCTCATTTCTGGGCCCACTCAGTAGAAAGACTAAGCCTGTATCCCACAAAGGTACACATGCAGACACACGAACACGTCTGGCTGCCCAAACTGCCACAGACACAGCACTGCCTTTAGCAGGACCCATAAGTAATGCTACCAGAGGAGGGTGGCCAGCAGGGCGAGGAAGGGGATTCTGCCCCTCTGCTCCGCTCTGGTGAGACCCCCCTGCAGCGCTGCGTCCAGCTCTGGAGCCCCCAACAGCAGAAGGACGTGGAGCTGCTGGAGAGGGTCCAGAGGAGGGCACGCAGATGCTGAGAGGGCTGGAGCAGCTCTGCTGTGAGGCCAGGCTGAGAGAGCTGGGGCTGTTCAGCCTGGAGAAGAGGAGGCTCCGGGGAGAGCTGAGAGCGGCTCCCAGTGCCCAAAGGGGGCTGCAGGAAAGGTGGGGAGAGACTCTTCAGCAGGGCCTGGTGGGACAGGACGAGGGGTGATGGTTTCAAAACAGAAGGAGGTAGATTCAGATGAGATATTAGGAAATTTTTTTTTTATGCTGAGGGTGGTGGAGCACTGTCCCAGGTTGCCCAGAGAGGCGGTGGATGCCCCATCCCTGGAAACATTCCAGGCCAGGTTGGCCGGGGCTGTGAGCAACCTGATCTGGTTGGAGATGTCCCTGCTCCTGGCAGGGGGGTTGGACTGGCTGGGATTTGAAGGTCCCTTCCCACCCAAACCGTTCTATGATTCCATGAAAAAAAAAAAAGGTACAGATACCTCGGACCTGTCCTTCCTCTCCAGCTGCTTGGAACTGAAGAAGGGAGGGCTCAGTCTTTTTTACTGTATTTTTGTTGTTATGTATCTTTTTCCTCTTCCAAGTCTGCATTTCTCTCCATCTGCCTCCCCTCTCCCTGTGTGACAGAACTGCTCAGTCTGAGCGTGGGAGGGAACCACAAATTCAGCTCATCACCTCCTCCACCTTTCTTGACATGTGCAAATTTTTGTTCATTTTTGTTTGCTCCGTAGGTCTGGAGGCAAGCCTTGCAGAAAGTCGGTGATGAGGCTTTAGCTAGACCTCCTCCTTCTCTGCCTTTCCTCAGACGCAGAGGTCCTTGAGTTGCAAACCTAAGCACGACAGCATTCATCCCAACCTGGTGCGAAGGTCCTGCGTGTTTGTGTCAGTGGGTTTGATCCACTCATGTGCTCAGGGACCCCAAGGTCCTGGGCTGGTGGGTCACCTGGGTCACCTGGGCTGGTGGCAGGGCCATACCCCCCGTGCATTTTTGGGAGGGTTAAAGAGAACCGAGTCTGGGTTTTGCTTTGCTTTTTTTTTTCTATTTTAGCTGTCAAGTCATTTTAACCCCTGATAAATTTGCTTTTCTTTCTGCAAAGCTGTTTATTGCCTCGCTGCATTTCATTTTAAAAGCCGCAAACACTCTTAACTGCACCGTCTTTCTCTCATGAGTTGCACCAAAGCATTGGCGTTATGATTCCTGTACTGGGGGCGATGCTTCGGCCCGAAGGTTGACTTGATGAAGGTCTAGTTCCTTTCAAAGTGCTTTTGATATGAGTGCAGCAACAATATTTTAAAGCCATTTGGTCTTTCCAGATGCTCAAGCCTGTTAACTGTATATTTTTTAGATAGAGTCTGCTAACAGCTGAACAGAGTTTGGGCATTGCACAAGTTCTCTGAATCGTATTTTCCTGGCAGTCAGCAAGAGTACGTGTATGTTTCTGGTTTTGTCGTTTTTTTTACACCAAAAGCTTATCTAGAATTGAATTTAGACTTTTACAGAAATGGCTTTTCACATTTTTAAAGCTGAGCATCACATATGAAAACTAGCAAAGCCCTAGACCTCACCGAGTCAGAGTGGCCCTTCTCCTTTCCCTTCTTCTTCACCCCAGCCACTTTGGATTGGTGCTTTCCCTCCGACCTTCTTCTCTCCACCTTCAGCTCCTGACACCATCTCCTCTTGCTTTTGCTGTATTTCTTTTTGGCTTTAACAGTACCAGTAAATCTTTCTGACTCCTGCAGACTGCTGGGAACCTCTGTAGCTCAGGAAATGCCATGTGGAAAACGAATCTTGGTGAGGTTCTCCCTTGGTCTGTGCTGCAGCCAACCTGCAGCAGGGTGGTACGGCAACCACGAGGCCGCTTGCGTGGGGTGCAGGAGGGGATTGCACTCTCAGATTTGCTGCTAGAACCAGCACTAACGCTGCTTTTTAGTTAGGAACGTTTCTGATGCGCCTGTGATTTAGTCCCCACTCCTGCTGGGCTTGGTTTCCCCAAAGGCCAAATCTGCCCCAAAGAGTTGAGGTGGAGGAAGAGGCCCAAAGATGCAGCCAAAAGATGCTGCAGGATGCCCTGCTGAGAGGTCATTCAGCTTCTGAAAGCAGAAGCTCACACACTCTCAGGCCAATCAGATAAGAAAGAAAATCAAATTAAATGTCCTAAGGATGTTTTATCAAGTTTCATAAAAGCAGATAAAAAACCCCCATCTAATTCTGAAGATAAGTGCCAGCGCTGCCTGTGATTCACCAACCCAGCACTGAAGCAACGGAAATGAGTAACAGTCCTGCAGCTCTGGATCGTAGCTGATTTTAGGTGTTTTCTATAAATCTGCTTTTAAACAAATTGTGTTTGGAGCCTATTTTTTTTTTTTTTTCAAATATTGACGGTTACGTGTCCTGCAGTGGAAGAGAAGACAATCCACTTAAAACCCCATATTTCAGCGGGTCAGTTCACAGTTTTGCTCTCCATTGAGCAGACCTACAGCTGCTCAGCTGTGTGTCCTAGATGCTTGAAGATGCTCGATCTGTCTGGGCCAAGTGAGGAGGACCAGGAAGGTCAGGGTCCTTCAGACACCAGGTTGAGAAGATGCTGCAGCGGCGTCATTCCAAAGAACGACTTCCACCACCCTGTGTCTTGCCCTGAGGCAGCTCACCTGATGTCGTTTGGGCACTGGGAGTCCGAAGGTTTTTGGGAGGCTGTGGTAAAGGCCTCCCTGTGGCATAGCTGCTGCCTGGGGGAAGCTCTCCAGGGAGGTCCTCACCTGCGCTGGCACCAGGACAGCTTTGCAAAAAGAGCTGCTTCTTCCTGAGGTCCTAGGAGATGGAGAGAGATTCATAAATTTGATAAAGCCTTTGACTGAAAATAGCGTTTGCTGCTCACAATAACGACGTTTGCAAAGAAAGGAAAGAAACCAGAAGCTCTGTTGGATGTTTGCCGATTCTCCCTGAACGCACTACGGGAGTTACATGGGGATATTTCATCCTTGAGAAAACATTACGCTTGTAGTGCAGCCAAGGTCACCGGCTTGCATGAATTAACTGTCATGTCAGCTCCAGTCAGGGGGGGTGACGTGAACTTAAGCACCTGAGTTCTCTGACGATCTCTACATTTCGCCTTCACGCCTGAGCGTGTCTTGCCTTCTCGCGCCGTCTCCTCTCCGCCTCCCCATTGCTGCGTGTTGTCCTCGCTCATATGCAGGCTGTACGGACCGCACGGGCCAAACCCAGGGGTGGAGGCCATGAAACATGGGGAGGAGCTTGGAGACTCTTGAGAATAAAAATTAGATATCTGGCTAAGAAGGCAGGCGGAGATTTAGAAAAGCTGAGCTCAGATTTTGCTTTGTAGGAGCTGTCTCAGCCATGCTTCAGCTCTCGCCGTGCCTTTGCTGTCATTTTGTACGGATGTGACAGTAACACTCTGGCGCCTGGACCCGGTGATGCTCACAGCCTGGAAGGGGGAGGCTTCACACCGGAGCTGCAGCTATCCAACTCCTTCCCAGGCATTTTGAGTCTCACTTGCTGCCAGCCTGAATGCTCATTTCATGAGTTGAAGGGAGAAGGGAGATCGCGCCGGGACAGAGGAGGATCTCCCCTTTCAGCAACCAACTTAGAGCAGAGCAGATCGGAGGTGTCGTACAAAGGACAGCACAAGGCCTGGCAGTTGTCCTAGAGAGCAGAACAGGGGTCCTGCTGTCACTGTCACCTCTCTCTGCACTGCCATTTGCCCATCCTGGACATGATCCTTCGGAGAGCTGCATCTGACCTGTCTGCAAACGAAAGGTAGCAAGCAGGTACAGGGAGGAAAAATGAAATGGTTCTCCCAGCACAAGGCTGCTCCTGGGACAGCACCTGCCTGCCAGGAAAAGCCACTCAGATATCTTCTGCAGGATTTTTTTCAACAAGGCTCCTTCCTTCCAGCATGCGGTAGTCAAAGGTGGCCGATCAAACCAGGGCAGCTTGCCCATGTGCTGGTGTGCTGAAACTCCATCTTCCCAGGTCCAAGGGCTCCTCCGCCCCAGGAGCACTCTCCCCGTTGCATGGAGGCTACAGTCCAATGCAGAGAAGACTCTCAATTTCCTAATTTGCAAGAATCTGACATAATTCAGAGCAATCTCAGATTGCATTACTCTTGCCTCATAGAATCATAGGATGGTTTGGGTTGGAAGGATCCTTCAAAGGTCATCCAGTCCAACCCCCCGCAAGGAGTGGGGACATCTCCAACCAGATCAGGTTGCTCAGAGCCTCATCCAACCTGGCCTCATGAGTCCTGCCCAGTTTCTTAGCTCAAAGGAAAGTAAAAAGCCACATTTCTATCCCCTCTATTTTCTTGGCTTTATCAACGTACTTCAAGTGCAGATGAAATTCTGCTCAGGAAATATTTTAATGTAACACTAGATCTATATTTATATCCCAGGATTTCATGTGCCTTTTCACAAATAAGGAAGGAGTACACTGTCAAGTGCTGCCAATTGCACTAATGGAGGAAGCAAAGAGTGTTGATTTTTCCCCAGGCTGATATTTGGGAACAAATTCGCTTCGGCTGGAAGAGGCAGCCCTCTGCCCATGGCAGGTGAGTGGCCAGGCGTATAATTGATGTTTAGGGGCTTTCTCTCAAAAGAGAAGGTTTTCTCCTGTCTGTAGATGTCTTGCTTCAAGTGTGGCCATGAAGTCAATGTTCATATCAATATCTGTGACTAACCAGAGTCCATTAAAAAAAAAAACAAAACAAACATTTAAAAGAAGCGGGGTGTGCAGGGAGCTGCTGGGGTGGCAGGGGAGAGGGGGACACTTCACTGGGGTGGCCTTGGCATGGATCCTCACTGGCTCCTTGCCCGCAGCGTCAAGCCAAGGGGCGAAAGACGGCGTTTTCGGGTGAAACGTAACCTTCCCTTGCACCTCTGTGGGATTTGGGCCACCTCCATCTTCTCCATCCCAGAGGGATGATGGGGAGAGGAGCCTCTCACGCCTTTGAGGAGGACGCTCCCCGTGTGTTCTAGCTGAAGCTTCCTCACACAGCACCCTTCATTCGGGTGGCCCCAAACACCCCGGGACACGCTGGGGAGCCCCGGGGCCACGTTTGAGGGTTTGTGGGGGGAGCGCGCCTGCACGGCCCTCCATGGCGGAGACCCCCATGTTGTGGCGCTGCTGGGGGTGATGGCCTCCATGGGCCCCAGTGCAGGGTTGCTGGGCTGTTTCCCAACACCAAAGGCAGCCAGACCCAGGTACAAGCGAAACCCCACCGAAACCCAAGCCCCCCGCCGCACCCCATCTGCTCCTTCCCGGGGCCAGGCAGGGATCATTCCCGGCTTCGAGACCGCCATTCAATTTTCACGCGTTGCCTTTTATTATGGATATAACCGGAATAAAATAAGATAGACTTTCCCCGTTATTATTAGAGGTGATAATTTGCAGCCTAAGTGCGTTGCCATGGAGATGTGAGAAGCCCCCGAAGAGGGAGGCCGGGAGTTGCGGCCTAATCCTGAGGTGATTTTCAATAGCACCAGCTGTCCCGGGGCTGAAAGGCATGGCAAATTACACCATTATTGGAGGGAAACAGGGAGGCTAAGCTAATTATTTGCGGGCTTTAGACACAGGTGTTCATAAAAGCCGGGCCGTGTGCTCCTCATCAAGGCCGGCTCGGGAGGAGGGAGGCCCGGCGGGAGGCCCCCGGCCCTCATTTCAATCACAAAGGGGAGGCCGGGGGCCTGCTGCCGCCATGTCGCCGCCGCGGCCCCGCTGCGGGGTTTGGCTGCAGGTAACCGTGCTTCGGCGAAGGCGCTGCCTGGAAAGCTAGCTTCTTTTTGTTGTTGTTGTTGTTTTGTTTGCTTTCTGCCTTCTTTTCCTAATGTTTTACTGGGAAATGGGGTTGGAAAGCGGTGCTTTGGGGGTGTACTGGCGCTGAGCTTGGGGGAGGGGGGTGGGGTGAGCAAGCACTTGAGGCCCCTGGGGAGGGCCTGGTGCCGCGCCGTCATTGAAGGGAAAAAAAAAAAAAAAAAAAAGAAGAAAAAAGAGTTATAATTCAGTGTTTTGGCCTTTAATACCAGGCATATCTGCTGGTGTTGCTTTTGGGGGCTTGGTGAATAACATGTGCGTGAAACTCTGCTGAAACAACTCGTGCCTTTTTATCAGAGCTGCTGTAACTTTGCCTAGTGAAAGCTTTGTGGGTTTTTTTTTGTTTTTTTTTTTTTTTTTTTCCTTTAGTGGATGTACTGATGAATGCAAAGTAAGCATACGCAACCGAAATGTTTTGAGAGTGGAAAATAAGCTTATTACAAGCAAAATAAGTAAGCTGATGCAGAGAAATGGCATTGTTTTTCAGGAAGGAAAATGTTGATATATTATGTTTCCGGGTGTGTATGAAAATATTTTTATGGAAATATGCTAGCTAGGCTCATCATTGCTTTTATTGAGTTGTTCTGTGCTTCAGGCTTTAAAGGCTGCTTCTGAAACAGGATTTAAAATATCTACTTTGGCTACTGTAAGACTTCTTTAAATATTTTTGAGGCGTTCTGACACTGTGGTACTAAAAGAGGTGAGGCTGGGAAGTTGTAACTGCACTCTGCAGGTGAGGAACTGGCTCATGGAGGCTAAAACTCAGTGAAATGACCCCTGAGAGCCCATGGCTCAGCCCCTGCCAGTATGGGGGGGGTCCCAGAGGGGATACTTGGCGCCACAGTTTGCGACAGGTCTGGGCAAAATGTATTTTGCAAGGATTCCAAATATGACCAAACCGAAATGTTTTAGGAACTCGCATCTGTTTTATTAAAGAAGGGTGATGTTAATTTTGTCAAAACTGAGCATCTTCCTGAAGTAAAAGCTTTAATCAAGGTTTGTAAAAGGGTGTGTTGAAGTTGCCTTTGCCTGCGCTCCGCAATTTGAGGCTACAGAGTGTGAACTTTTTAAATGGTAAGCTTTAAGACTTTAAGAGCAATAACTTATGTCGATTTAAAAAAAAAATTCAGCAAGTAAAAACCACATTCATTTTGGCTCATTGCTAGGTAAGCTGGTTGCAACTCTAACGAGCGCTTCCCTCTGCCCCCGCTCCCTCTCTCCAAAAAAAAAAAAAAAAAACCAAAAAAAAACCCCGACAAAAAACAAAACCCAGCCTCTTAAAAATACTTCTAAGAGAAATATGTTGTTCTGTGGAGCAATCCTGGCCAACAAAGCTGTGCTTTACTCGGTATCTGATCAAAAATCCCAAAATCTCTGGTGGCACAGGGATCTGAATCTCAATTTCCTCAATCTAGTGCTTGGGCTGCTGTTAGGAGATGATTCTTGTTTTTCAGGCGCGGTTTCAGCGCGTCTGTGCTAGGTGGGGTGTGTGTTGGGAGTAAATAGGAATGCTTGCGGGCTGAAAGCTTCCTGGCAGGCGTAAATCTAAGAGTATCCGCTGGAGAGCACAGCAAGGGGAGTTTGCTCCGTCTCAGACAGTGTGTTTGCTGTGGAAATGTGTGATCTCTCTTGGCTAGAGCTTTCAGGTGCGTGGAGAAATAAAGAATACCAGAGACTGATGCGTGCCTTGAAGCCTAAAGAAGTTATGCGGTGCATTATATTATTTTTTAAAAAAATAAGATACGGTATTCTGATGAAGTTAGCTGTTGGGAAGAACCCATGGGTGCGCAAGTGTACGCTCAGATCGTATTGTAAATTAAATCCCCGGGGTGTTATGTTTCATCTTTTTACTCTGTCTCAGCGTAACGCTACAGAACTGACGCGAGGTGGTGCATCTTCCCCCCCCCCCCAAGGTTAACAACTGGATTTACTGGTACAACCTGCGATGTTCTCTGATGTGTCTTTTGAGGGCGGGATTCCGTATCGAGTTCAGGATACGTTATTCGAATCAACGGCTGAGGCCACGGTTCTTTTTACGCTCTGTATTTCTATAGCATGTAGAAAATAAATGGAAACGTTGCGTGTTGTTAAATGTCAAAGTCCCATTTTAAAAAGTTCACGCTCTAGCGCTTCGAATCGCGGCGCGTGGGCTGACGCGGCCAATTCCTTGCCTTCCAGGTAGTAATACCAGGATGGATTTGTTACCTTGCTGCTGTGATATAATGAAGAAGGGAAGAAGCGTTGTCGTTTCGCTGCCCTGCGTGACGCAGATATCTTCACAGCGCAATGAGATTAGCGCGGGTAAGCGTAAGAATTTAAAATACTCGCGTGCCCCCAGCGCTTGGGGCGTTTTACAGCGATCTGTGTCTCGACGGCGCTTTAGGCGTGAGTTTTAGCATGCCCCTAGCTGTGACTGGGACCTCCGCAATCCTTAGTACTAAAACTAAAGCTGAAGTTCCCAGCTGGGCTTTGGGCAAGCCTACCTGCGCTGAGCTTTTGCAAATAATCCCGGCTTGGATTTTTAGGAAGGCCGCGAAGGAGAGCAGGCGGGATTTCTGGGTCGCTGAAGGGCAGATGTGCCCTGGAGTATCAAGCTTTCCAAGCAGAAGCAACTTTTACAGTTGTAGATCTCGTGATTTGGAGACTCGTGAAGAAAAATCTTAGCTTACGGGTTTTTTTTTTTTTTTTTTTCCTCCCTCTCTATTGTTTTCCTTTGACTTATTGGCGATGTGAGTCTTATTAACATCTGAAACAATTAAGCAGGAAGCGAGCGCGACATGAGCTGAGAGAAGCCAGTGGAAAACTGCCTCGGGTGGGTTCTTGTGGAGTTCATCAGGACAGAGTCTGGGCTTTGAAGGCAAATTCTTCGCCGTGGTGTTGCTCTACCGCTGTGTCACATATGGGTTCCTAGAGAAATCGGGGAAGGAGGATTTAAAGCCGTCGTTAGGGCGGCAGATGCTCTTTTCCTGCGCTCTTTTGTGTTCGGCGCAGCGTGTGCTCGTCTTAAAATGTTCTTTTTGGGCTTTGAGGTGGTGTAGCAGTTGCCGTATAAAACCGTACGTTAAAAAGCAAGGATGTTTTGTGAGAAGAAGAAAGGAAAATGGGGTAAAAAAAAAGATGAGCTGGCACGTGACGCCGTGGGGGGGCTGTGATCCTGTTAGGGGCTCGCTGTGGAACGACAGCCCGCGCGCGGGAACGGGGAACTTCCAGCCGCGCACGGCTGAAGGGGCAGGATGAGCTGTGGCAGCTGGGAGCCGGGGCCGTTCTCCGTGGGAAGCCACTGGGAAGGCAGACGGGGGTGCTGGAGTAGGGGGCTGCTGCTTTGGGGCAAGTCGGGAAGCGCTGGAGCTCGGCCTCGCTGAGGCCCCTCGGCCGTTTTTTGAGCCTTGGCGTTGAGATATCGCGCGCGCGGTGACCTTCTAGCGTGTGCTTCGTGCTCTGGGCGGCGACGCCCAGGGATGGCCCCTCTTTGGGTGCCAGCCCTCCGTAGCGAGCAGGCACAAGACTAATTCCATGAGAAGAAGAGAAAGAAAAGGAGAAAAAAAAAAAAGAAAAATAAATGCTTTGTGTGGCTGATAAATTGTGTGTGGTGCTGGTGAATCCCCAGGGCCTCGTCCCCGCAGGCCCCAGGCCGGGCTGCCTGCGCCTCATCTGCGCTAGCGCCGTGCCGCCCCATTCCGCTCTGCGCCCAGCTGGCCTTCAGCTGCAGCCCCCCGTGCGGGGAAACCGGGGAAGGCAGGGCTGCCGTTGCGAATCAAAAGGATCCCGATGACAAATTTCTCCGTGGAGCCGGCGACGGGGATTGTTTTGTGGGCTCATCGGTGCGGCGCAAGCCGCGGTCTGGCTTGGCGCTGCGGTGCCTGGGGAGAAATGAGGGGGTTCCTTTGAAACTAAAGGCCTGATTTAAATAAAATTCATTGTATTATTATTGTCGATCGTTATTATCGGGCCTTCTGCTGATTCCATTCAGCCTGACAAGCAATTCTTGTTAAAATGAGCCGTGAGACAGCGGGTGAGCGATGAACGGTGCGCGCAGGTAGACGGCAAAGCCGCGGGGTTGGGCAGCGATTAGCTTTTTATTTGTCTTTACTTAAATGTGAGTAGCTGATGCTAATCGGGAGAATGTTCTGCCTTCTAGATATCCTTTCAGTTCATTACTTCTCCTGGCGCAGCTCGGTGCTGTTATTGTTTAAAGAATGAATCAATCGAGTAGCGCTGCCGGTGGTTTTGATCATTTTCTTCACTCTGAGAACCTGTCTGAAGGGCGCTGCGTTCTCTGCTTTCATATTTCAGCCTCATCTGGAAGGAGAAATCTTGGGAGACGTGACTCTGTGCAGGGTGTGTAGCTGCTTGCCGCTCTGCGAGGTTGATGTGGAAAACTTTTAAAATTCTTTTTATTTTTTTCCTCTTTGGATGAAGGCAACGCAGAACAGCAGCGGGATTTGCATGCTTAAATGCCCCTTCAGTGGTAGTGGAAAAGTGAGAAACCCGTTACTGAGTGCTAATAAAGGGAAATAGGAGGAATAGAAGGCAAATAAAACCTGGAAAACAGGGTGTGGTGACAGCAAAAGAGCAGGTGTTTGGAGAATCCTGCCTTTTGGTTCTGACTCTGACACTTGGTGTGTGGTTTTTTTTTTGTTTCTTTTTTTTTTTCTTTTTCCTGTAAAGTGCTTGACCTCCTCCTGCCCAGTTAACCCAGCTGGAAAATTAGGGAAAGAAAGCAGAAACCTCAGTGAAACTGGGATAGCGCATCTGATCTGCAGTCTCCTGGGAAAAGGGTTTTACAAAAACTGCGGTGATGTCAGATGTTCGTTCTTTAATGCTTCCTCACGTAGTGTCGCGCGCCTGCGAGCGAGAGAGGTTAGACTCGCCGCGAAGAAACCCAGAGAAGCAATTTTTTTAAACCAGCCGCGGCTGCGGGCGCTGCATCAGAGCCGCTACCCGGTTTTCGCTTGCGAGGGTTTCCTTCCCTGCAGAAGGGTGAGCCTCTGTGGGTTTTGTTTTAATGCGGAGTAAGTACGCGCAATCGACTGCCCCTGCGGCAAATGTTTCTTGCTGTCGTATTTGACACAGGGCTGACTTCTTTTTTTCTTGAATTTATAAGTTGAAGACGGCAGTTTCCTATAATTTTCCGTGAGCAAACATACAGAGCCCAGGACCAGCTGCGAATAGAGCCCGACGTGTCCGTGCAGCCGGGCGCACGCGTATCCCCGGGGAACTGAAAATAATGACAGCGAAACCGCAATCGCTGTCCCGGCGCTGCGGCTTGGCTCGCTCAAACCGCTTCCTCGTAAGAGTATTGCTTTATCTGGGACCATTTAATCTCGCTTGGAACTTTAAGTGGGAGTAGCTAGTTAAAGCCACAGCGTTCTCGTCTGGTGGATGCCAAGCTGCGGTGAGCTGCTTTGCCCGAAACCGGGCTACGGCGTGGACAAAAAGCTGTCGCTGCTCTTACTGGACCCCAAGTGGCGCATCCATACGCCTTGGGGCCGTGCTGCTTTTTTGTCTCTTCCCATGCCAGTAATAAATCGGTGCCTAATTTGTCCCTGGTTGGCTTTCACCTGCAGCCTCATCGCCGTGCGAGCTCAGAATGAAGTTGTGGCTTCCATTTAAACCAGAAAGGCCTCTTCTCATAAACGAGGTGAAGGCGACTTGAGCGGTGAAATTGTTTGAAATAAGCTCTTAACCACGTGGAAATAATTGTAGCAAATGGAACGCTCACGGCAGGGCACCTGCTGTGTAATTTGCAAGGGACAATGACACTTAAATGCTGGGAAATAGAAGTGCCACTGCTTGGTTTTTGGATGCCATTTGGGCTGAAGCCACTGGAATTGGTGAACAGCTAGAGCGTAAGCACATCTCGTGTGGCTCTGAAGAATGCAGATGGCTCAGAACTCTCCCCAGCGACACCTAGAATCTGCAGGATCCGTTTTTTTTTTTTTTTTTTAGCTCAGTTGTATAATTTTTATTCTCAGTACCAAGTTTTGGTTATTGCTTGAAGCAGTCTGAAGTCGCGTAACTGAAGTTTGAGAGGCTGTGTCTACTAAAAAACCCTAAATCCTGAAGAGGTGGAGGGATAGCGTGGAACAAAATGGGAGGTGGTTTTACTGGGACGTCCCTGTACGTGAGTGAGTTCCGAGCAGCGGGCGGTTGGAATCGCTTGCGTATAATCTCAAGATTTAGAGAGCCGGTGGCTTCTGGCGCTGCCGCACTCGTGTTTACGCGAGAGATGAGGATGCGTGCGGGCGGGTACTGGAGCCGGGCTAACTTGTGAACTGGTCTGGCTTTTCTGTGTGCCCGCAGCGCTCGGAGTTGCAAAAGGCAGGAGTTTGTCCTTGAGGTACGTGGCCGACTCGTGCCGCGTGCTGGGCTCTGTGGCTCTTCTACAACACGCGTAGTTGTTTCTAGAATAGATTAGTAGAAGGGGTTCTCCTTCAATGTGAAGCGTCAGCCTGGAACGTTCAGGAACAGAAATACCACTTTTTGGTGGGAAGGAGGAAACAAAAAGGAAAAACGGCGTGTTTTTGTTTAAAAGCCTAAAAAACCATGAGAAAACCTTACCCAGCAACGTTCACAAAGAGGAGCAGGAGCGTAACGGAGGTGATTCCGTTTACAAATCTAAACAAGCACTGGTGGAATTTCATAGCAGTGTTCCCCCAGCTCTAGTTGTGGCTGACCCGTGGGTTCGCAGTAGTCCTTCAGCAGTCGGAACGTGTTTATTTAACGCCGAACTCCTCGATCTCGCTCGCCAAGTACGTCAGAGCTCCCTACAGCCAATTATTAATCATTTCGGAGAGCGGCTTTGCTCTGAGAGTTTCGCTGTTAGGGGAATCGCGTTTTCTATGTTGCGATGGACTAAAATGGTTTAGGGTTTTCTGTTGTATCGCAAAATTACCCTGCTGTCTCCCGCGTTTGGTAGAGATGCCTTCAGACCATCTGAGAAAAGTCCCTCCTGGCCTGATCGCTGCGCTGGTCTGGAGTCTCTGCGGTGTGGGCTTGGAAGAGCTGAGAGTCTAAAAGCAGCAAAGGACAGGGAACATCAGGTTTGCTGATGGCACCAAGCTGTGTGGTGCGTCGACACGCTGAAAGAGAGGGATGCCATCCAGAGGGACCTGGACAGGCTGGAGAGGTGGGCCCGTGCCAACCTCATGGAGCTCAACCAGGCCAAGGGCAAGGTCCTGCACCTGGGTCATGGCAATCCCAGGCACAAATGCAGGCTGGGCGGGGAATGGATTGAGAGCAGCCCTGAGGAGAAGGACTTGGGGGTGCTGGTGGATGAGAAGCTCAACATGAGCCGGGAATGCGCCCTTGCGGCCCAGAAAGCCAACCCCACCCTGGGCTGCACCCCCAGCAGCGTGGGCAGCGGGGCGAGGGAGGGGATTCTGCCCCTCTGCCCCGCTCTGGTGAGACCCCCCTGCAGCGCTGCGTCCAGCTCTGGAGCCCCCAACAGCAGAAGGACGTGGAGCTGCTGGAGAGGGTCCAGAGGAGGCCACGCAGATGCTGAGAGGGCTGGAGCAGCTCTGCTGTGAGGCCAGGCTGAGAGAGCTGGGGCTGTTCAGCCTGGAGAAGAGGAGGCTCCGGGGAGAGCTGAGAGCGGCTCCCAGTGCCCAAAGGGGGCTGCAGGAAAGGTCGGGAGAGACTCTTCAGCAGGGCCTGCTGTGACAGGACGAGGGGTGATGGTTTCAAAACAGAGGTAGATTCAGATGAGCAGGTTTCCCAGAGAGGTGGTGGATGCCCCATCCCTGGAAACATTCCAGGCCAGGTTGGACGGGGCTCTGTGCAACGTGATGTGGTTGGAGATGTCCCTGCTCCTTGCAGGGGGGTTGGACTGGGTGGGCTTTGAAAGTCCCTTCCAACCCAAACCATCCCGTGATTCTATGACGATTCAGATGGTACGTTGTGTTAATGATGGCAAATGCTGTGTTTTATCACATCTCTTGTTAAACTGATCAAAGTAACCACGGTCAGGAGCAGGTCCCTGTCAGTCCAGCTGGCCAGCCCGGGTTTCCCTCGCACGATGAGGAAACTGAGAGCAAGAGGAGATGAACCTTTCTTGCAGCAAAAGGACAGATTTCCCCTTGCCAGCCGCTTTTTTGCCTCCAAAAGTTAAAAGACAAGAAGATGTTTAACCATCATCAGCACAGCAAAGTTTGACTCGTTTGTCTGTCTTTTTTTCCTTGGTAGCCTAGCATTAAAAAATAAAATTTTGTGCAGCGTACGCGTAAGATTACTCCTGAGCTGAATTCTCGTTCATTTTCCAAGATCGTACTGTAATTGCATGTAATTTCATCAGTCTTCAACTGATTGCTAAAGCCCTTCAGCCTAACGTGCTGCAGACTGGATTTTTTTTTTTTTTTAATGGCTGTTTCAACAGGAATGATTTAGGCGTTTGTAGCTGGAGCTTCGGAAGGTTTCACCCTTGAGAACCAGGGACTGGAGCCTGTCCGTCCGACTCGGCACGGAAGGGGATTAGCCAGACTGCTTGCCACCCATTTTGTGAGATTCCCTTGAAATCCTAGGTGATTGCATCCAAAAGTGTCTTTTTTTTTTTTTTAAAAGAAAAAAAAACAAAACCCAACAAACCCCTGCAGTTTCAAAGAGGTGCTCAAAGACTAAAAAGTGCCAGAGCAGACGTTTTCTGGAAGACAAAGCTGGCTTCTTGCCACCGCGTACTGGGATACAAGGTGGGTTTCATCCCGTCTGACTCCACCGCCTCCTAAAATTCAGCTGTTTGGTCTCTGACTATAATGGAGAAAAATAGGCCTCCGTAGAACATAATTAATTTTTTATCCGCTTGATTATAAATCGCCTAGGTAGCTCGTTAGGATACCTGCAGCGTGGATCATGAGGCTGGCAGCGGAGATCTAATTAAAGCTCCTGGAACGCGGCGCTTCAAACTTCGCTGGAGCCGTGATTCAGACACCCAAGGCAGTCGGTGATACCGGGGTATTTTGAAAAATTACATCTTGGGCAGCTCAAGCTACTCCCCAAAATAAAGTCAATTTTTCAGCTTGATCTCTCTGCCTCAGTGAAGCAGAGGTGCGGACAGCCTCTGGCTTCCTGGGTTGTTGTAAACCGAAATATTTGTGAAGAACTCGGCGTAGTTGCGAGCGTGGTATGAAAGCTGGGAGGAACTAACAATCCTGTCTTCAGGGTATTTAATGAAAAAAAAAAAAGGAGAAAATGACATAAATGGGAGCACTGCAGCTCAAACACATGTAACGAAAAGCGCTGAACAACGCTTCATCCTGGAAATATTTTTTTTTAATATTATTTAATAACTGTGTGAGACATGAGCAACTTGAGTTGTGTTTATCACTGCATATTTTACTCAGTCTGATTTTTTTTGTAGTTGTGGGGTTTTTTTTTTGTTTCAGAAAAAGAAAACAACAACAAAAACTCCACCCCCCAGAGGTATGCGTGTATCAGTAAGTAGGAGTGTTAAATGTTACTTTTTCTTTTTTCTTTTTTTCTTTTTTACCTCCATCAGCTTAAGAATTTCAGCTTCTGAAAGGTCAGGTGTAACGCACTCGGGATTTTGCCCGCAGCCCACGTTACGTTTGCAGAGACGGCAGCAGTGCCTGGCAGCAGGGCGGGAGAGGGTGGGCTGAGCGAGGCTATGACTGGGAAAGCGAGGAGGCAGGGTGTTGGGAGTATCCTGTGGGAGATGACCCGCTGGGACTGGACTGCGTGAAGAGTGGCGTGGACTCAGGAGCTGGCAACAAGCGCTCGCAGCCCAGAAAGCCAACTGCAGGTCGAGGGGAGGGGATTCTGCCCCTCTGCCCCGCTCTGGTGAGACCCCCCTGCAGCGCTGCGTCCAGCGCTGGAGCCCCCAACATCAGAAGGACATGGAGCTGTTGGAGAGGGTCCAGAGGAGGCCACGCAGATGCTGAGAGGGCTGGAGCAGCTCTGCTGTGAGGCCAGGCTGAGAGAGCTGGGGCTGTTCAGCCTGGAGAAGAGGAGGCTCCGGGGAGACCTGAGAGCGGCTCCCAGTGCCTCAAGGGGGCTGCAGGAAAGGTGGGGAGAGGCTTTTTAACAGGGTCTGTAGTGACAAGACAAGGAGGTAATGGTTTTAAACTAAAAGAGAGTGGATTTAGAATAGATATAAAGAAGAAATTCTTTCTGCTGAGGGTGGTGTCACACTGTCCCAGGTTGCCCAGAGAGGTGGTGGGTGCCCCATCCCTGGAAACGTTCCAGGCCAGGTTGGCCGGGGCTCTGAGCAACCTGATGTGGTTGGAGATGTCCCTGCTCCTGGCAGGGGGGTTGGGCTGGGTGGGCTTTGAAGGTCTTTAAAGACATTTGCTGACATCTCCTCGGCAGGCAGCTGAGGTGAAGGTGGATCTTGCCCCACAGTAACCCCACCTGACTCAGAAGCACTGTGCTGTCCTCTTGAACTTGTGCTTGTTGGCTAGAAATTCTTTTTTATTTATTTTTTATTTTTTTCCAGTTAACAAGTATTTTGCTATTGTCTCGGATGGTTTGGTACCTTGTTTACTCTTGCTGTCAGCTGAGAATATTTCACGCTGTTTGGCGCCTGATGCCGCTCCTTAGCGAGGAGCCGATAACGTTCGCTCCTGTTCTTCGCTTCTCCCAAAACCCTCGTGTGCCGCAAGGCAGCTGATGCAATTACCTCAGAGACGGCTTTATTTCACAGCGGTCGCGATGGAGCCTGGCGTGTAGCTCGTACCTGTCTCTGCGCGCGGATCCTTTGAGCTAAATGCTGTTTGTAGACGTTTAAGAGCAGGTATTTAGAGAGGGAATTTGATAACATAACTGACTGAGGGTAAAACTGCCAGGAGAATTCTTAAATTGCACTTTGGACCGTTGCGTCTGATGTTTGTCGTGAGACTTGGGGAAGGGGTGAGCGGGGAGGCAGCGGTGGAGGAACATTTGCACTCGCTCCGTGTCATCTTTACGCGTAGACGTTGAGCAGTGGTAAGTCAGGCCCAGCGCCTCACGAGAAGAGGAGTTGTGTCGCCTGTCAGCGGTTCTCGTTCCCTTTTTTTTTCCACTAGAAAATGACACTTCTGATGTGCACCGAAAGCTTTTTCCGATGCAAGCGTTCCAGCTCCCAGCGCAGTTTGGAAGGGGGACCCGCTGGGAAGCGAGATGTCTGAAAGGAGAGAGGCTGAGGATGGAGGAAGGAATTAGCGATGCCTTTCTGCAGAGGGAGTCACTCAAAACCAGGCGGTGGCGTGGCAGCTTGACGGGAGGGCGTGCAGTGGAAGCTGGAGGAAAGCTGAGGTTTGACAGATTGCACGGGATGTGCCCTGTGCCTTGAGCAGGTTCCCCCGCTGGTCTGAGTGGCTAGCCATGCTGGGTTTATTAAGACTCAGCTTAACATCTTAAATTTTGATTTCGTTTAAAACTTCTTGCGTGCACACGCCCCAGGCTCCTGCTTTCCTGCTCTCCCCGCTGTGGCTGGAGCACCCTCGTGCTGTGGTCACCCCGGGAATCCCGGCCGGTCCTCCCCAGTTGAACCTTTGTGACCGTACCCCAGCCCTCTGTTGTCAGATCGGATTCCTCAGATCTTTTCCATGCTCTTCCTTTCCAAAATGACCTTACAGCGCTTTAAAATGCGGAAGGCTGTGGCAGTTGTCCATCCTATTACAGAGGCAGACTAATATTTTCTCGTAACATCTAGAAAATAAACTGGAGAACAGAGCTTTTGGTCTGTCTTGGCAGAGAGGTTTTTGAATTCCTTTTTTTATGGATCGCAGCGTTGTTTTTCCTTGTCGACTAAGAATAATTATCTTAGTTTTTCAAAGATGAGGAGGTGGAGGAAGAAAAAGCAACAGAATAGAGAGGAGGAACGAAGGGGAGGAAACGCGAAAGTCGATGTTAGATGTGTTGAGAGCATTTCTTTTTTCATAGGTGCTGTAAAACTCTAATTAAATGCACTATCTGCGAGTATTTTGTGGGTCACAACCGAAGCGTGGCAGCGAAAGCAAACGCTGTTAGGATATTCTGTTTTACTTCACCCGTGTTGGACCGGTTTTAATCTTTATTTTCAGATTTAATTGCTGCACCGTGAATCCGGGGGAGGTCTGTCAGCACCGGCGGCGTTACGCCGCTGCGAAGCTGCGGTGACGGGGCTGTCTCCGAATTTCTACGTGACCTGGAGCTACAGCCTCCTATTTAGTTACAACCTGAGGGTTTTTATACAATAAGGCTCTTAAATTTATTATTGTGTAGGATAAAGAGTGACTGGATAGTTCACTTTTTCTCCCCGCTCCTTTAAAATGTACAAATGATGGAGAAATCACTTTTTGAAATGCGCGAGTTAAAAAGATTGTTTTGGAAAGATGCGCGGAGCACGGGTCAGCGAGACCGGCAGTGAGCAGCCCTGTGTGGGGACGACCGTCCTTCCTCTGGGCTTCCCCTGCCCTGGGGAAAGGCGGGACTGAGTGAGATGCACGGCTGGATGCCCCGGAGATCCCTCAGCTCGAGTCCCTTTTCTCTGAGCAACCTGATCTAGTCAGGGATGTCCCTGTTCCATGCAGGGGGTTGGACTGGATGGGCTTTTGAAGGTCCCTTCCAACCCTAACCATTCTGTGATTCCTGGGGACAGTGTTCAGGTTATTTAGCATCTCCTGAGTCATCATGGCCCCAAGTCAGTTTTATCTTCCATCTCCCACATGCACAGCGCGTCCAAGCTTGAGTTGGTCATGATTTTCCCTCTCTGCTCTGCTCTGGTGAGACCCCACCTGCAGCGCTGCGTCCAGCTCTGGAGCCCCCAACAGCAGAAGGACGTGGAGCTGCTGGAGAGGGTCCCGAGGAGGCCACGCAGATGCTGAGAGGGCTGGAGCAGCTCTGCTGTGAGGCCAGGCTGAGAGAGCTGGGGCTGTTCAGCCTGGAGAAGAGGAGGCTCCGGGGAGAGCTGAGAGCGGCTCCCAGTGCCCAAAGGGGGCTGCAGGAAAGGTGGGGAGAGACTCTTCAGCAGGGCCTGCTGGGACAGGGCGAGGGGTGATGGTTTCAAAATAGAGGGAGGGAGATTCAGACCCGATATTAGGAATAAATTTTTTACTCTGAGGGTGGTGGGGCACTGTCCCAGGTTGCCCAGAGAGGTGGTGGGTGCCCCATCCCTGGAAACATTCCAGGCCAGGTTGGACCGGGCTCTGAGCAACCTGATCTGGTTGGAGATGTCCCTGCTCCTGGCAGGGGGGTTGGACTGGGTGGCCTTTGAAAGTCCCTTCCAACTCAAACCATTCTGTGATTCTATGATCTTGCCCCGCAAAGGGAGCCAGGAGCTGGTGCGTTGCCAGCTGACAGGTAGGGAGACCTCCCTGACGGTCGCTGCGTGAACCGAAGCTGGAAAAGCAGGAATTTTTGCAGTCAGTCTGGGGCAGAAAGCGAGTTGTCGCTACGTGAGCGGCATTTTGGGATTTGGGGTGTGTGCGCCCCGTGGAGGCTGAAGAGCTGTCCTCGTGGCGCGGGGAATCGGTAAGGATTTCCTTATGCCTGGGTTTCTCTCTCACCTGTCCTGTGAGTTTGAAGCGGCTCAGCGTGCTTGAGACGTTCACGCTATTCTTGAGATACTCGCTCGTTAGCAGGAATTACAATTAGTAGTTTAAACTGATGAAACCGTCTAATGATGGTTACTAACAGTAGTAGCTCTTCTAGTTAAGAGTGCAGTTGCTGCATCAGTGTCTTACATTCTGCAGGTGTAATTTTGCCTCTGGGGGGGGTGAAATAAATTAAAATATTCCAACTTCCTCCCCGGCACGGCGGACCATAGCAGCTATATGGAAATGGCATGATACTAGAATTTTAATTTTGGAATATTTACCCCTAATATTTCACGTCTGGATTAATTTTAGGCTTAGGTTTGCCTCGTGCTGCCAGTCCTACCTGTGATGCTGGTTTTAGACGTTCACGTCTAGTGCCGTGAACTTTCCTCACAGTGGAAGCTTCAAAGGGCGGATGTGCCTTCCCTTTTAAAAATATCCTGGGCAGGAGACTTTTGCTGCAAGGTGCTGTGTCCTAAATTTCACTCTTTCTGTCCCTTTTTCCTTGGGAGCTTTCTCGTTGTTAATATACTCATTTTTTTTTTTTTTTTTTGGGGAGTGACTTTTGTAGTGCAATTCTATCTCATTCTGCGTTGCCGTAATAAAGCTGGCTGAGATGAAGAGTGATAGCCGGTCGGAAAAACAGTTGAGCGCTACGTTGTGATAGAAATGTAAAAACAAAAAAAAAAAATACTTTAAACCACTGAAGGAACGAGAGTTTCTTATCTCGAGGGGACTGTAGTTTTCTGAGCTGAGATAAAGGAATGTTCACGCCGGGTCCCCACGTGCTCCAGAATTCCTTTCATCGTTAATGAAAACAAGGCGTGCTTTTCTCAAGCGCTTCGGATTAGATCCAGTAAGGATTTGTGCGTGTCGGAGGTACGTGCCGCGATGCCTGTGGCTGGTGCACCAGACCGCTGGGAGCTAAAAGTGGAACTGAGGGAACTTTGCGTGGTCATCTAAAATCTGTGCGTTGATGTTCAGCAGTCGTGGAATCATGGAATGGTTTGGGTGGGAAGGGACCTTCAAAGCCCACCCAGTCCAACCCCCCTGCAAGAAGCAGGGACATCTCCAACCAGATCAGGTTGCTCACAGCCCCGGCCAACCTGGCCTGGAATGTTTCCAGGGATGGGGCATCCACCACCTCTCTGGGAAACCTGGGCCAGTATCCCACCACTCTCAGCGTAAAAAATTTCTTCCTTTTGTTCAGTCTGAAGCCACCTCCCTCTATTTTGTCACCCCTCGTCCTGTCCCAGCAGGCCCTGCTGCAGAGTCTCTCCCCACCTTTCCTGCAGCCCCCTTTGGGCACTGGGAGCCGCTCTCAGGTCTCCCCGGAGCCTCCTCTTCTCCAGGCTGAACAGCCCCAGCTCTCTCAGCCTGGCCTCACAGCAGAGCTGCTCCAGCCCTCTCAGCATCTGCGTGGCCTCCTCTGGACCCTCTCCAACAGCTCCACGTCCTTCTGCTGTTGGGGGCTCCAGAGCTGGACGCAGCGCTGCAGGGGGGTCTCACCAGAGCGGAGCAGAGGGGCAGAATCCCCTCCCTCGCCCTGCTGCCCACGCTGCTGGGGTGCAGCCCAGGGTGGGGTTGGTTTCTGGGCTGTGAGCGCACGTTGCCTGCTCACGTTGAGCTTCTCCTCCACCATCACCCCCAGGTCCCTCTCCTCAGGGCTGCTCTCCATCCATTCCCCGCCCAGCCTGGATTTGTGCCTGGGATTGCCCTGACCCACGTGCAGGACCTTGTGCTGGGCCTGGCTGAACTCCATGAGGTTTCCATGGGCCCACCTCTCCAGCCTGTCCAGGTCCCTCTGGATGCCATCCTCCTCTCCTCCTCCTCAACAGCACCACACAGCTTGGTGTCGTCAGCGAACGTGCTGAGGGTGCGCTCTGTCCCACTGTCCGTGATCACCCTGTGCCCTGAAGAGCGCTTACAGCCCGTGGCAGGAAAAGACACGCATTTCAAGAGCAGGTTTGTTTTTTTTTTTTTCTTCCTAACAGAAAACCCAGACAAAGTGCGTCGTTTCATCTTTATACTTGGACTTTCCGCTGCGTTGTGCAGAAAAATCTCCACGGAGAGGGAGAACCAGACAGTCGATACGCCCGGCGGCTGCGTGCGTAAACGTGCCGCTACGCTTTGCTATGAAATTTGAAGGTTATTTTTCAAAGGCACCGAAGACGCTTTCAAGCATCGAAGGCGCCTTGGATGAGCCCCTGGTTTCAGGCAGCGATCGGATGCAGGAGGTCAAGAGCCCGACCGCAGCTTTGCACCCGTGGGAAGTTATCTTTCCCAGCTCGACGCCGTAAGTTCCGCGCATATGCCGCGCTATAAATAGCGCTTAGCAGGCTCGCGACCGTCGTTGGGAGAGATGTGACATATTGCGGAGTGCCGCGTGGTGGAAAACGGAAAACAGGCGAGATGGAAATACAAGCGACTGTGAACAAGCTGCAATTTTAGTCGATGTGCTTAATCGATAACGCGTCGGCTTCACCTGGAGTGAACCGGAGCCTGCTCCAGAAACACGGAGGGCTTGGGAAGTTGACGTAACGCGCGGCTAGGTAACGAGGATGACGGCATCCAGCCAAAAGTTTATTTAGCGAAGATAAAAGTGCATCTCCCCGAAGGAACTTGGCTCCATCTCTATTTTTATGGATGTCTGTGACAAGTTTACTTTGCGGGAATCTCTGTGTGATAGTAAAACCAGAATTATGCTGCTCACCGGGAGCTAAATTGTCCCGTATATTGTCGGATGGGGTAAATGTTTTCAGGCTGCTGTAGTTTTCAACGTATCCTATTTATTGCTGCAATCGTTGTTTCACTGGTAACAATCATTTGGCTCAGGGTTTTGTTGCCGGGTACTTGCTTTGTTTAAACACCAGAAAATGTATTCCATAAAAAAAAAAAGCCTTTGTATTTCAAAGCGTTTGTTTGCAAATTTGACAACACTTAAAATACCGAAATGCTGCTTTATTTTTTTATTCCTCTCCTGTCTTGACCTGTTTATGAGGAGAAAACGCTAAACCTTGATAAGCTCCTTAAATTCATCTCATGACCTTGCCCTGCAGCTTGGGCGATGCTGGAAGATTTGGTTTTCTCTCTTTTACTTCTGCAGCCCTTGTGAAAGAGGAGTTTGGGCTCACAGCCCGACCTGGCGCCCTCGGAGAGATGGGCGCGGCGCCCCGCACCCTTTTCGGCCGTCTGTGCGTGCGGACTTCTTCGGATCCCGCTCTTCCGCGTGGGCAGGGCCAGGGCTACAATGTCTGCTGGACAACGTCGCGGCTGAGATCTCTGGAAGGTGAGGGATGGAATGGCCAGGCTGGAGGTGGGACACCAGGAATCTGTGGGCTGACTCAATATCCTTAATTTCACCCCTCTGTCCCCTCCCATCCGTACTTTTGGTAGATGGCCTTCACTCAGCCGGGGATTTGTGGGAACGGGGACAAGCCGCACCTGCGGGCAGGTCTTGGTGCTTCTCCCACCGCCTTGGTGTGAGCAATGTCTTGCTAGAGATGTGGTGGGAGAGGCCGTTCCTGGTCGTGGAGGGCACTGATACATTAAAAACAAATCCCAAACCCACCCTTTCTTCCTTTTGGATGTAGTTTCATTCTAATTCATAATGAGGAGTTTCTTGGAGAGCAGCCCTGGAGTCCTTCGTAGGAGAGCTGTCTGCCTGGAGCTCTGCCCTGAGATGCAGGTGCCGAAAAACTGGGCTGTCTGCCTGCCAAGTTGAAGCGGCTACGGGGGATGCTGGGAGTGTGGCTGGATAGGAAATTGGGCGGAAGCCACGGGTGACGTAAGAGGTCTCTGCTGCCAAAGTTGTCTGCGAGTAAAGGTCTGAGCTTCTGGGCCGAGACCGGCCTCTTCCAGCTCTTCTCTCGGAATGTGTTTGCTGAAACGTTGCGTGCGTTAAAAGGAGGAGGGCCCGCGCGAAGCCAGCTGCGTTGCCGCTTCTCCCGGCGAGAGAAGAAAAGGCAAAAGGCAAATGCTGACCTTGTGGCCTCCCGCCGTGGTGGGAGAGGCGGCGCTGCTCATCCCGGCGCCGTACCCTCCGCGAAGGGCGGCGCGGTCCGCGGTATCGAAACTGCGCTGGTGAGCGATCTTTGGAAAAACCAAAGGTCTTTGTGGGCTGGAGCTGGGTCTGTAGGGCTTTGCTTGCTTTCTTTTTAAAGCTTTTTCTCTTTTGCGATCCTTAAATATAAGTACGGAAGACCAAGGTGTTGATCTTGTTGGAAGACGTTTCATTTCCACAGCGTTTCTCTACAACAGGGTGGACAAATTTGTGCGCTGATGATGGGCACAAGCTACCGTTAGCGTCAAAATACGGTATCCTGCTGGCGTTGAGTGCGTTACTCCCGCTAGTTTCCGAATTGTGTCCTTCAGCACGCGGATTCCTAGAAAGCCTGGGCACATGTGAAAATGTTTAAATATTTAAATAGCACGTATTTTTCCCTGAGAAGCGCCGAACAGCTACGCTGTGAAGTGGAATGTTTGAAATATTCCTGGCGGAATAAATAGATCACCCACGAAGGATGAGTGTTTGTTCCACTCGCGAGAAGACCTTGATCGTTTATGAACGAGGAGCGTAATGTTTAACCTTTGAGGGGGTAAAACCTTAAACCTTAACCTTTGAGGTATGTAAAATCCCAAATTGCCACACCTTGAACTTTGCCTACCAGCCAGATCCCTTTGCCGCCCTCCGAAATACGTCCCGTATCCGTTTACCCCGCGTATGCCGGCGCTCGCACCGTAAGGTAATAAATAATGACGTCTGGGGGCGAAAGAGTCTTCGTAAGAGCTGCTCCGGATCGATTAATCGGTAACTATCGACCGCCGGCGTGTTGTATTAATTTCATGATGATGTCTAAAGGGCGCTCCGTAGCAATTAAATTAAAAGTCATCTGATAGCCCGTGGTAATTGAATTTGTAAATTTAGTAGCTTACGTTCGTTTACTCCGAATACGACTCAGGAATATTTGATGCAACTGGGTTTGAAAGTGGGAATTGTGTGGGGATTCCGGTAACTGGGGCAGAGAAACCCATTTCACTGGGAACCTCCCGATGCTGAGGAATGCTAATAATTTGCAAATAAAGTTGGGAGGGCACTAAGCTTCCTCTGTGCCTCACGGGGGCTGCAGGAAAGGTGGGGAGAGACTCTTCAGCAGGGCCTGCTGGGACAGGACGAGGGGTCATGGTTTCAAAATAGAGGGAGGTGGATTCAGATTGGATATTAGGAAAAAAATTTTTACACTGAGGGTGGTGGGACACTGTCCCAGGTTGCCCAGAGAGGCGGTGGATGCCCCATCCCTGGAAACATTCCAGGCCAGGTTGGCCGGGGCTGTGAGCAACCTGATCCGGTTGGAGATGTCCCTGCTCCTTGCAGGGGGGTTGGACTGGGTGGGCTTTGAAGGTCCCTTCCAACCCAAACCATCCTGTGATTCTAAGTTAAATGGACTGTCCTGTCGTAAATACCGGGATGTAGATTTTCAGCATTGATTGGAACTTTACACAGTCATGTTGATCGCACGGAGAGATGCTCTACCGCTTGGAGTAATTATTCCTTTGAATTATGCCATAAATACGCCTGCGAGGTGAGGGAGGAAGAGCGGCATTTCTCTCAGGGCTTTCAAAACCTTCCCGATTTTCGCTTTCCTCGGGCAAGCTAATAACTGGTATAGAGACAAATGCAGACGTTACCGGGCAAAATTAAGGTATAAATCACCGAAGAGAGAATCTCGGTGTCGCTCTGCAGCGGTCGGGGGTGGAAAACCTTGATTTTGCATTCTGTGGCATGTCCGTAACCCTGTCACGGCCCGTTTGTTTGCCGCCCTTGGCACCTTGTTCTTCTTCGCTCGAGCCGTGCGGCTGATAACGACGCACCGGGTTAAGGGGTATCGGAAATTCTGCGCTGGCGTAGGCAGCCGTTGGTAACCGGCCTGCAGTCGCTGCCGCTTGCGTTGAAATTGGAAGAAATGGAATATTTTAGCCCAAATCCCGAGCCCTTTCAGAGGGACGCTGCTGCTTCTTGTAGGGTGTTCAAGTTGGCCGCTCATCTTCGCCTGGGAGGTCCAGAGGAATCTCCTGCTCTGAATAAAATGATGAAGGAATGTGAATCCAGATCTTTGTCGTGCTGTGTGAATGCTCGCCCCGCCGCTGTGAGCTGTTACGGCTTGAACTGGTTGCGTTGCGTCTGTGTCGGTGAATTAGCCGTGTTCGCCGCTGGACAAGATCCCATCCAACTTCTAGGACTCGTTGGGTGACTTAATGGTTAACAATTCCTTTATAATTAGTTTTGTTCATCCATTTTCTTCTGCCAAGCTTTCTCTTCTGAGTTACGGCCGCTGGAGCTGCCTACGATACGGAATTAGTGCCCCAGCTGGCTTTTTTGTCAGGATTTTTCTCCCTTCAAACTGAAGAACAGCTTTAGCTTGATGGGGCACCAGGTTGCAGCGTCGGTTCCGATGTTCCCGGTGCCGCAGGACAGACCGCGCTCCTCCTGCAACCCCCGTGTCGCTTTGCCTGTGCTGCGATGTGAAACGGTGGGGTTTATTTGCTGACCTCTCTGATTTATTGCTCTCTCGCTTCTGGTGGTACCTGGAAGCTGGAGTTCCTGACGATTTGCTGTTTGTTTTTCTTTCCCTCAGATCTCCAAACCGCTGCGCAGCGCGTTTCCAGGAGTGGAACTGGAAGCTGTCGGAGAGGATTCCCTTCCTCAGGTACATCTCTAATCTATTTAGCATGGCCTAAGCTGATTTTTTTTTTTTTTTTTTTGCGTTGTCCTCCTTACTTACTCAGGCATCGTGCACTGCAAAGTGAAAGATTTGAGAAGGATGCCTTTGCCAATAAACAGATCTTAATGCTGGCAAGATACCCTGCGGACTAAACACCAGGCTCTCTCGGCTCCTGTTGATCGGCGTTAATAAAAGATGAAATTAGGGTAATACGGCGTAATCTTTCATAGCTGATGTTCTTACATTCCAAAAGTAATCGTGATGATGCTGTGTACTTCATCCTCCGACAGCCGTACGTCAGCTGGCTCTCGCCCCGATGTCAGGATTTGTTGAACGCTGCTGCCTTTTTTTCCAATTAGCAATTCTGCCGCTTGCGGTTAGTAACGGGCTGTGCTAACGTGGATAAATCCACTGAGTGGCTTCATTTGCTAGTCAGATGTAGGTGGTGTCTTTGAAACATCCCAGATTGTTTCGGTTCCGTCGGTCACAGGCTTCTCTTTATTGTCCTTTTACTTCCCTTATCTGTACGCTACAGTTCCCACATTCTGTCACATATTGATCACCCGTAGGTTCCTCTTGAGTTTTTAAATGATAATTAAAAATATTTGTTGTGGTTGCTTTCCCTTTAAGGAAGACTGGCATCTAATTTATTTTTTTTTTTCCATAGTAGTGTTGTTTTCTCCTTTTGTGAAACTGTGACTTGGGTTTTTGGTTTGTTGTTCTAAAAAAAAAAGCGTATGGTAACGGAGAATAACTTCTGTGGTGGCTTGCATCCTCATTGATTCGACTCAAAATCATTTTGTCCTCGCCGATTTGGCTTAAAATCGTTCTGAGCTTTGCGAAATTGGCCTCATCAAAGCTGCACGTGTGTGTGATTACAGTTAAGACTCTCCTTTCCTTTTCACGTAATAAATATAATCAAGTCGCGATCGCTCGCGCTCAAGAAACAGCTGATCTCCAATTTTGCAGTCAATTCCTTCTCATTTATGAAGAAGGCGACCAACGTATGACTCTGTCCTCCCTTCCCCACCTCCCTCGTGGCTGCAATATTGGATGAAGAAATGCAAATCTACAACTTTGACGTCTTTGAAGGTTATTTTAATACTGTTACAAGTTCTGGAAGTTTTTTTCTTTTTTTTTTTTGCTGACGTTTGCATGGGCTGTGCTTTCTCTGTTAGGACACCGCTTCACGACTCAGAAGAATTTCTGCTGTCTTGCTGGGAGCTTGAACCAGCAATGCTTAGGAGCGTCGCTCGTCTCCTCTGCTGGACATCTTTTTTTAATTAGCTGGAAGCGGTGATTTGGTCTCTGCACCCATGGAGATCTCGTGCTCGGTCCGAACCTCGTTAGGACTCCGCTCCTGTGTGGCTCGCCTGCCCTCAGACGACTGAGGCGTGAGGTTTCTGAGTGTGCGTGCTTCCCTGATTAAGATTTGTCTCGTGCTGTGACCTTGTGCAGATGACTCTTGCATGGGTTCACTGGTTTCTGCAAACCAGATCTGTACCTCCCTTCTTTGCTCAGAAGGGACTCGGCTTTTCTTCTTGTGGATTTCCAATCTTCTTCCATTTCCTGGCTGTCGGGAAATCTAGCTGGGATGTTCCTGCCCCGATTCCTGCTTTGCTTCTGGTATGAGAGAGTCCAGGAGCCCTCTGCAGAGCTCTTGGTGGCCCCCAAAGACCCTCTGAGCCCACTGCAAAGTTGGACCCCTGGATCTGGTTCCTAGGTCTGGCCCTACCTTGCTAGTCTTTCTATCGCTATTCAAAATACATGGTCCTCCTGGAAAAGGAAGGAAGCGGAAAAAACTCAAGGATAAAGGGCCAGGGCTTCCCAACCCTTTGGGAGGAAGGGTTCTGGTGCGCTGGGCTTGCTGTCCGTGCGCTCGTTCTGCGAGCCCTGGCACGCGAACGGCTTTTCCCTCCCAAAAAAAAGCAGGGAGGTGTTTTCTGGGTTGGGAACTGCTGGAGAACAGAGGACAGGAAGGATGGAGCTTGCTCTGGATTTATGGATAGCATTAGACTTGGCAATTGTTCTTTGAAGCTCGTATTCCGTGAATGTTTTTATGCTAACCAAGGAAGGCAGTAGACAGAAGCCGTAAAGATGAGCAGAAATCTCCCACACCCAACGCTGCAATCTGGTTTTCTTCCAGAAAGTCTGGAACATAAAAAGAAAAAGGATTTATTTGGGGGAATATGGAGAGGAAAAGATGTGAGACTCTTCACAAGCTAAATTGCCAGGTCCTTTTAACTTACAAGGTGTGTAGATAAGAGAGGTTTCGTTTTTATTTATTTATTTATTTATTTTTCTCATGGCAAAAAATTTCTTTCACTTAAAGCAGCATTAGTTAGTCCGGGTGTAAGACTTAACGAGTGCTGTCAACCCTATAGCCAGAAAACTGTTTACACCTAAGATTTGGCTGTGAATTTATTTTTCCCTCAGCGTAAGGCGCCACCCGTGATCCGTGCTGTCCGGGTCGAAAGACTTCCAAGCAGCGTCGGGGGAAGAATATCTTCTTTTTGCATCTACGCATCCAGAGGCTGAGATTAGCCCATCTGCAAAATCCTTTTCTGTTCCCTTCCCTCTGGTTCTCCCTCCCTTTTTTTTTTTTTTTTTTTTTTTTTTTCTTTGGAAGACATCTGTTTCAAACTCGGCGTTTCGGCCAGACAGGGGGTCTCTTGATTGCGCCAGCGTGCTCCCGGCTCTCTGATTCAGCCAATTAAGGGCTCAGCTAGCTCCCATTACCATTTTAATGCTACTTATTGGGCGGCACAATTTGCCGCGTGCGTAGAATAGAGTTCGTGCCCCCTGCTCTGTGCGGAGTGGTTTATTTGGCGCGTTTGCTGCTAAAGAAATCTTTAATTAACAGCGGTGGCAGTATTTGTTTTGTCTGACTGAGGTGGGCAGGGGGAAAACGGCAACAAGCAGCAAGCGCAAGGTTTAATTGTCAAGTGTCACCGTTTGTTCTCTTTTTAACGTGGGGTTTTGTCGCGGTGCCCCGTCGCCGGAACGTTTTAGCGGCGTTGCCGTTTTCTCGTCGCTTGCGTGGGTTCTGGGAAAACACGGGGGCTGCTGCTGCTGCTTTTCATGTGAGAGTTAATCAGAATTAAGTCGAAGTTGGCATAAGCTTTGGAAATAAAAAAAAAAAAAAGGAGCTTTGTGTTACGCTCAGAATGTTCACGGGCAAAAAGGCACACACCCTAAACGCAGTGTTTTGAATAATTTAGTCTAATGAAAGTCTTAATCTTATCAAAATCCAACTAATGGATGTTACGATACGCGCTTCTAGTTCAAATCATCTCATTAATATGGAGAAGGCTCGCTAATAATGGAGCCAAACGCTCCGAAGGCAGGAGGGCAGGGATGGCGAGGCAGGCCAGCTGGGCTTCGGTGCCGGAGGTGAGGTAATTTATTCATAACAACTTCGGTCTTCGTTATGCGCCGCAAATAAAAAACCGTTCTGCGCGCGGGGACTTGGGAGAAAACCGCGCGGCTCGTAGTGCCGAAGGGCCGGCTGCTGGGCGTGCAACGCTGGCGAAATGGAAAGCCGAACACAAAAAAAACACGGGGAGTTGGGTTGGAGAGCGTAACTGCCTGGGGACACAAACTCAACCTGTGTATGGCTTGGGTTCGAGGTCTTAAAATTAGCAATAGTCATAAGTTTTTAAAAAAAAAAAAGTGTGTGGTGTTTTTTTTTTTTTTTTTTCTTAGATGAGCCTGGATCTTGGGAATGTTAATGAATTGCGGGTGCCTCGCCGGGGTCAGGCTGTCGGCAGGTGCACGTCAGCAGCTCTCCGTAGGTGCGGCGGTAATGATTTTTGGAACCGGGGAAAAAAATGAACCCTGCTGGGATGCTGTACCCCGGAGCAAAGACCGTGGAGAACGGGGGCCGGTGCTCGGATACCTTGGTAACGGCTGTGTTGTGAAGGGCCAAAATAGATTGATTATAAAATAAAACCCAAAAAAACAAACCCCCCCAATTTCTGCGTGGGTTCTCAGCCTGCGTTGGAGCGATGCCTGAGCGTTCAGCGCAGAGACCGCTGTGTGCCCGCGTCCCGCGTCGGCGGTCGCTTATCCTGAGTCTCCCTGTGCGGCTCCGCTTACTCCACTTCGATAGCGGAGCAAATGTGCTGCCGCAGAGAGCCGCTACTGGTGCTCACTGAGAGCATTTCAGTGTTTTCCATGTTTATTAGGCTTCAAACAGTTGAATAACCTCGTTAGGATGCTTTTTTTATAATTTTTTTTTTTTTCTTTTGAATTCTGTGGCTGGATAAAATTCTTCAGGGAGTCATTTGGAGCTGGCACTAAACAAAACCGGAGAAATTTATTAGTTTTTCTGCCTCTTATTTTTGTAAGGTTTTGGTCGTTGCTCTTCGTGAGAGCAACACGAGAGTAACATCTTCTCATGCTTTTTATTTTGGAGAGGAGACTTCATGAAGAGAAAGCTGAAAGGGAGGTGGCAGTGGCTAGCCTCGGGCGTGCAGAGCCTGCAAGCGCCGAGTCTTCCTTCCATCCCCCTGTTTGTGGTTCAGGCTGAGCTTCAGCACAACATGGGGCCTGTGCCCGTTTTCTGCTGTGCCACGAAAGCCTCGATTGCTCCTTCTGCGGAGCTGCGAAACAGCGTGCTGCGTGCCCCTTGGCTTTCACAACGTCGGGCACCTGAGACCCGTGGCGCCTCTTGGTGTAGTGTTATCAAACATTTATTCAGTACGACACGCCGTACAGAATTCATGGAATCATGGAATGATGTGGGTTGGAAGGGACCTTCAAAGGCCACCCTGCTCTGCAAGGAGCAGGGACATCTCCAACCAGATCAGGTTGCTCAGAGCCCCGGCCAACCTGGCCTGGAATGTTTCCAGGGATGGGGCATCCACCGCCTCTCTGGGCAACCTGGGCCAGTGTCCCACCACCCTCATGGTGAACAATTTCTTCCTTATATCCAGTCTGAATCTACCTCCGTCTATTTTGAAACCATCACCCCTCGTCCTGTCCCAGCAGGCCCTGCTGAAGAGTCTCTCCCCACCTTTCCTGCAGCCCCCTTTGGGCACTGGGAGCCGCTCTCAGCTCTCCCTGGAGCCTCCTCTTCTCCAGGCTGAACAGCCCCAGCTCTCTCAGCCTGGCCTCGCAGCAGAGCTGCTCCAGCCCTCTCAGCATCTGCGTGGCCTCCTCTGGACCCTCTCCAGCAGCTCCACGTCCTTCTGATGTTGGGGGCTCCAGAGCTGGACGCAGCGCTGCAGGGGGGTCTCACCAGAGCGGAGCAGAGGGGCAGAATCCCCTCCCTCGCCCCGCTGCCCACGCTGCTGGGGTGCAGCCCAGGGTGGGGTTGGTTTCTGGGCTGTGAGCGCACGTTGCCGGCTCATGTTGAGCTTCTCCTCCACCATCACCCCCCAGTCCCTCTCCTCAGGGCTGCTCTCCATCCATTCCCCGCCCAGCCTGGATTTGTGCTGGGATTGCCCCGACCCGCGTGCAGGACCTTGCCCTTGGCCTGGTTGAACTTTATGAGGTCTGCACTTAAAACTTCATGAGAAAAAAACATCTATTGGTGATGCCAGACAACAGGGAAAGACGCGATGGTGAGGCGCTGTCATGGAGCTTCTCGGTGGGGAGGATGGTGAGGGGGAGGTTAGTGTTTCAGTTTTTTTAAACAACTGGGGTTTAATCAATGTGGGTTGATTATGTTTGAAGGGTTAACAAACCCTTAGAGAGGGGAAAAAAGTTAGCCTGCCCGAAAAGAGACGGAGGTAAGAACCAGGCAGTACAAAGGCTTGGGTAAACGCGAGGAAGATGAGAGGAATGGGGTAGGGGAAAGGCTTTGAAAGGGAAAACAGAACACACTGGAAACTGGTTTTGTGTGTCTGAGCCTAGGATGCAAATAACCGTCACGGGTGGGCGCCGGGAAAGGCGGGAGAAGCCATATGGGCAGCGTGGTGGAGAGAGGGGGCTGATTTCCACGCTGCCTTTTCCTGCCGGTGCCGCTCGTGACCCGGCTTGGCGCCGCGGCGTTCCTGCTTACAGTACCTTCTCGGGGACGAGGGCGTTTTTGTTTCCTGGGACGTGAAAGTTCAAACCCAAGCGGGGCCGGATCCAGCCCTTTGGAGTTCCCGCAGTCGCTGGCCGATGTCCGAAAGCGCGCACGTCCGCTGAATTTTATGGAGGGCAGGAAAATGACCTGCTTACCCACGCCGAGGGCGTAAGGTCCAGCGGGGCGCTCGGGTACTGAATCTGCCTGACAGGTTTGCGACCGAGCTCCGTGACAGCCAGGACTTCAGACACACCGTTCTCTGCTTCTCTGCTGCTGCTTTTTTTTTTAATTCTTCCCTTTTTTTTTTTTTTTTCCTTTAGCTGTTATAGCAGCCAATCAAAATACCACTCAAGTACCTTGCTCTCCTCAAAAAAAAAGTAAGATTTGCTGCAAATTCCTGTAAAGGTGATGTTTAGACGGTCCTTGTCAGAAGCCCTTCCCCAAATTGCCCTCTAGGAAGGGTAACCAGTGATGGTGAGTTTTGACTGCACGTCTGAACTGATGCAGTGGGAAGCGTGAGGGGAAATACTTCGGAGAGCTGCACGTCTCTACCCAAACTTGTCTGTGGGAAGAACATCTGTCAAGCCAAGCTATGGAACAAGAAACTTTTCGTTTAATTGACACCATAACAAGAAATAGTGTGAGGAAAGAGGAGAAAAAAAAAAAACCCAACCCTGCAGTCAGAGCTGAAGCACCCAGGTAGCGCTCAGCCCCTAAGAAAAATCGGCTGAGATGTGAGCCTTTGGGAGAACTGGAGAAAAAAAAAACCACAGCTCGCATTATGCCAGCAATTCATTTAATTTTATAGAACTATTGAAAAAAGGGTAGCAGTGAATTACCAGAACAGAGCTTTATGGCAACAAGCTAATGACTTCAAAACTCAATTCATTAAAAAAAAAAAAAAAAAAAAATTACAATCACTGTTCCCTTGGGTTCGTTGTATGTTTTATTTGGAATGTTTGTCGGTAAATTATGACTAGTTTGAATTAATTTCTCTCCTTTTCTCTACACATTAGCAAGCAACTGCCTGTTTAAATACGAGATGCTTCTAGAAGTCGGGCAAAAAGGAGTCGTGTCCTTCTCTCCTCCAAATCACTGCCCTAAGAACCGGTGACAGAAGCTCTCTGGGAGGCTTTTCACGGTAAAGACAAATCAAGGCAGAGATTTTGACCTAGTTTATGAGCAACCCGACCTCTTCCTTTGAGAGGTGCTACCCAGAAAGCTGCTGTGCACCAGGGAGCTGATTTCAGTGCCGGGCAGCGTCAAGCGTTTTGCGGTACGAGCCTCTGGGAAAGCGGAGGAGGATTTCCCACCTGCAGCCAGGACGCTGCGGGGGGGTTATTGCCTGCAGCTTCTGGTGGTTTTTACAGGATCTCAGTTTGCCAGGATGCTGTGAGAGGGTGAGCTGAGCTCAGACTCTCGTCTTGGAGGAAAAGGACCGGCGCAGCCCGGATGCTGGGAGATACGCAGAGCCCTTTGAGCGACGCTCGGTGATGGAGGAGATGTGGGATGTGCTTTCTTCCATCTGTCTGGTCGCTGCGCTCCATTCCTCCCCCAAAATACTGTACTGCACCCTAAAACTGACACCTGGGCGCAGAGAGGAGCGAGATGGAGGAATGTGGTGTGACAGACTGGTCCTATGCCCTGACTCTGCTGACGTTCAAGGATGCGGGAAGAATAAACGCTGCCGTGTTGTCTGAAGAGGACTGTAAATCCGACCCGTAAATGTAGAACGAAGGGGAGATTGATGAGGCCGGGCTGAGAGAGCTGGGGCTGTTCAGCCTGGAGAAGAGGAGGCTCCGGAGAGACCTGAGAGCGGCTCCCAGTGCCCCAAGGGGGCTGCAGGAAAGGTGGGGAGAAACTCTTCAGCAGGGCCTGCTGGGACAGGACGAGGGGTGTTGGTTTCAAAATAGAAGGCAGATTCAGACTGGACATCAGGAAGAAATTCTTTACGCTGAGGGTGGTGGAGCACTGTCCCAGGTTGCCCAGAGAGGCGGTGGATGCCCCATCCCTGGAAACGTTCCAGGCCAGGTTGGACGGGGCTCTGAGCAACCTGATCCGGTTGGAGATGTCCCTGCTCCTGGCAGGGGGGTTGGGCTGGGTGGCCTTTGAATCACCCTGTGATTCTGTGATTTATCTGTGCCCTGCAAGACAAAGCACAGGACACTTTAATTGACCTGCCTGTCTAACTGGACCTGCCTGAAGGTTATCTCACTTTCCTGGCTCAAAAACCTCTCCAAAAAACTCGTGAGTGCTGGGGCTGGGGCTGGATCTGCCTTCTGCCTATCGATTTGTAGCAGCAGAAGGATTTTCCCATGGAAAACCAACTGTGCAGGGGGTGACTCTGCCAGCTATACGGCGGGGCCGGCGTGTGTGCAGCTATACATGGAAAGCCGTCCGGATCTCTTTGTGGGAATGGCGTCTGGACGAGCGAAGGCAGCGCTGGCAGCCTGCTGCAAAGGATTTCTGGAGAAGTTTGTGCCGCAGCTTGGCGCTTGGCCTTCAAAAAACACGCAGGCTCTTAAGGATGCAGATGGGTACTCAAAGTGATTCCCTCTCTTCTGTGCTCCCGCAAAGCTTTCGGATGCTTGCTCCCCTCGCCAGAATTATCTCTGTTCTGTTGGTTTCTGTGATTACAGTGTTAGTTATTGATACTTCTACATACGCACATATAATAAATTAATCTCTTTCTTCTTAAATACATCATCTTACTCCCACGCCCTTGTTCTGGTGTTGTTAGTGAGGGGGGGCCTAAGGTGGCAGCTTCTGTAGGAAACTGCTAGAAGTCGCCCCCCTTTGTTCAGTGGACTCGGTCGGGCCTAGGGCGGACCTGCTGCTGGCCAAGGCCGAGCCGATTGGTAGCAGAATGTCCCGTGATAACGCCTCTGCGATAATGTATTTAAGAAGGGGAAAACAGAAAAAAAAGAGGAGAGATGTGAAGCAGCTGAGCGGGGGGCAGAGAGGGGAAGGCGCGAGCCTCGTGGGCCTTGCAGGTCTCACCCTCTGGCCTCCCGCCGGGCAGCCGACTGGGCCCGACTCAGCCCGGCTGCAAGAAGTGGAGAGGAGATGAGAAGTGAATGAGATGTAAAAAGGATCCTGAGAGGCGTCTGCCAGCCTGTTGTGAGGAACGGCTGCAGACGCCAAGGTCAGTGAAGAAGGAGTGGGAGGAGTAACGCGGCTCCTGGCCAAGATTCCCCTGAAGCCTGTGGTGACGACCATGGTGGAGCAGGTTGTCCCCCTGCAGCCCATGGAGGCCCACGGAGGGGCAGAGATCCACCTGCAGCCCGTGGAGGACCCCACACCGGAGCAGGTGGAGGCCTGAAGGAGGCTGTGGCCCGTGGAGGCCCCGCTGGGACAGCTGCTCTAGAGGGGCTGCACCCCGTGGAAGAGATGCCCCACGCCAGAATAGTTTCACGAAGGACTGTGGCGTAGGGGTGGGACCCCACGCTGGAGCAGGGGAGGAATGCGAGGAGTTCTTCCCCCGACGATGATCCAGCGGTGTAAAACAACACATGATGAACTGACCGCGACCCCCATTCCCTCTTCCCCCCTGTGCCGCTCGGCGGGGAAGGAGGCAGAGATAATGTTAAGCCTGGGAAGAGGGAGGGGTGGGGGGAGGTTATCTTGTTCCCTGTCTCATTCTCCTGCTAGTTTTATTAATAAATGAATAGTTTTTCCCAAGTCGAGTCTGTTTTGCCCGTAACGGTAACTTTAAGGATTTCTCCCTGTCCTTATCTCAAACCTCGAGCCGTTTTCCTTATATTTTCTCTCCCTATTCTCTCAGAGGGTGGGGGGAGCAAGAGACAGACTGCGTAGTCTGGTCCCGATCGGGGCTGAACTACGACAGCCCTTTACCTGGAAAGGCTGACAGCGAAGGATTCCAGTCCTGCAGATATCCTGCCTCTTCTGGAGTGTCTGAGGATCAGTCTCTGTCGCCTGCATGTTCCTTGGAGAATCCCAAATCTGGCTTGAAGGAGGAGGAGGAAGAGGCAGGGACATGTATGTCCCATGCAGCACACTTCGTCCTGCATCCCGTTGTCTTTTTTTTTACAGCACTGGTCTGAGGAGACGCTAGAGCGGATTAAAAAATGTGATGTATTCCCCCTTTTTTTTTTTTTTTTCAGTTTTTACTTTCTACTCTGAACCCTATTTTCCTTTTAGTATTGCAAACCGAGCGCTCCCCTAGCTGCTTCTAGAATCTTTAAATAGTTGGACTGGAAAAGTGGCTGAAATAATTGCTCGCTCTTCGAAATGCAAACAGTATTTACTTCGTGAGGTTGTAGAAGCTGCCGGGGGAGGTTTTTAAGGATGAGTTAGACAAACACGTACTGAATATGGTTTCGCTCTGGCTGAGGAAATGGAAATGCATTTAAGGGCCGGCTCTGTTTGCTAGGCTTCCTGATAAGCAGCTATCTTCAAAAAATTTTAAGCGAAGAAAGAGGGAAATCCCAGAGGACTGGGGAAGAGCAATGTACGCCCGTTTTTAACTGTCCTTACTGTTAGAAAGTTTTTCCTGACGTGTAATCTAAATCTTGCATCTCTGGGTCTGTAACGTAAGCTTGGTACTTAGAATCACAGAATGGTTTGGGTGGGAAGGGACCTTCAAAGCCCACCCAGTCCAACCCCCCTGCGGGTGGGGTCTCACCAGAGCGGGGCAGAGGGGCAGAATCCCCTCCCTTGCCCCGCTGCCCACGCTGTGGGGGTGCAGCCCAGGGTGGGGTTGGTTTCTGGGCTGTGAGCGCACGTTGCCGGCTCAGGTTGAGCTTCTGGTGGACCGATGACCTGCTCTGGTCCTTCTGTCTTTTTCTGCAGAGCTGACGTTCAGCCTCGTGCCTCATCCTGCATTTGCACAACCGATAGTTTTTTACCTGCGTGCTCTGCTTCCACTGCTGTTTGGAATTGCGTCCTATTTCTTTTTCTGCACTGTTCACGCAACTCGAAAAAGTAATTCGGAATTCAAATCCTGCCCTGCAGAAGACTTGCAGCTCTGTATAGCTTTGGTTCTTCGCCGTTTAATAAGAGCACGCGTGATTTAATTGTTGCAGCCGTTAATGAAAACGTGAGATCGCTTGACGGGAGGGGAATCCCCGCTTGATACACAGGTCTGACTTTGCATTAGATCTCTAATTACTGTCCTGTCATTAAGAATCAGATTTGTACCTACTTCTAGAAATTGCAGCTCGGTAGTTTTCAAGAATGTGTGAGAGGCAAAACTTTAAGGGTCCTGATGTCAGCAGCTTTTCCCTGACTGCAGGGTTTCTTGTCGCGGGAATAAATCACTGAGGTTCAATACCAAAGGTCCAAATTGAATTTCATGACACCCAGCTGAACGGATATTCTCTAATCTCTTCCACAGATTTGTTGGCAAGATCCAGCTCCTTGTTCCAAAAGCTTCTGGGTGGCCCCTTCTTTCCTCTGAGTTCATAGTTTCTCTTCTTTTTGCCTTTTCTGATCCTTACTCACTGAAACATTGACTGTCTTTTCTCGTTTTATCTCCCAGGCTTCTGCCGTTCTTCTCTCCTGAGGAAATTTGGGTCCTTGATTCCTCTCCTTGCAGGGCTTATCCCCCTGTCTCCTTTTTTTTTTTCCTTTTTTTTTAGTTCTGGCTGTGAAGGTCACTGAAGAGGTCCATGAAGCAGCCCGGGCTGTCCCCTCCTGTGCTCCAGTGGCGTGCGGCTGTGTTTCCGTGGCCTCTCCCTGCCTGCTCCGCTGCTGCCTTCCACGCTGTCCTCCAGAGAGATTTCACTACCGGATTGCGGAATGACCTGAAACCTGCTTTTCCGCACTCCGTTTTCCTTCCTCACCTGCTCTTCCACAGTTCTTCCTTCATCTCGCCGTCGCTTTGGCTCAAATTACCTTTCTGTCTTTTTAGATTCCCAGCCAACCCTCCGCTGTCAGACCAGGGAGTTGTTTTATTGCAGGCAAGTCCAGCAGAGAGGAGGAAATAGACTGTTGAATTTCTTATTTTATTTCTTTTTCCCCACACCTGCCCAGGATAGCTCTGCCTTCTGCCGTTCTCTGCGGATTGCACGCACGGACGCTGACTCACGGAGAAGCGGCACGGAAGGGGACAGCAGAAACACGCAGGTCTTGGCCACGAACGAGATGCTCGCGTCCAAATAAACGATTAGAAAGCAATCGAAGTGGGAAAAAAAACTCCCTCACGGCAGAAAGCGGGTGGGTTTGTGAACCTGGCACAGGAGGTAGTGTCTTTTATTAGACCAGTTGATACAGTTCAGGAAAACCAGGAGAGCCTGCGCGCTGGAGCAGCGGGGATGCTGCAGCCCAGGAACGGTTTTGCGTGGGACGCGGCTGAACCGTGGCTCCCGTACGCGGAGCAGTGCAGCTGTTTGGTAGGAAGAAAATTCTCCCTTCTGCTTCTAATTTAGTACCCGTATAATAGCTAGATTAGCCTCAACAGCAAGGCAAAAAATAATGAGCGGTTTGATTAAGACAAGCTGGAAGAGGGCCAAGCGCTAATAAAATTAGCAAGAAGCTGGCCTCTTCAAATGGAATGAATTGTCTGCGTAATGAGAAAAAAGTTTAAATTAGCTAAGCAGTGCCCCGAAATGAAGCATTAGGAATCTTTATTACTGGCGACCTGTAGAATGTGAAAACAAATTGTTCTGTTTTTCATTAATGCTTAATTTAGCTGATAAGCCTAGAGTTGCAGAATCATTGAGGGGAACGAGTTATTGCAGGAGTTCTGGTGAGGCCTCCCTGTTGCGCGCTGGTGTTTTCTGACGTGGCAGAGAGTTCACAGCCCTTCCTTCGGGCTCCTTCCCTCCCTGCAGGTGAGCGTCTCCCTTTGCTCAGCATAGGCTGGAAGTGCAAGTGCGTTGCACCCTCAGCAAGTTCACCGATGACACCAAGTTGTGAGGTGCCGTCGACACGCTGAAAGAGAGGGATGCCATCCAGAGGGACCTGGACAGGCTGGAGAGGTGGGCCCGTGCCAACCTGATGAAGTTCAACCAGGCCAAGTGCAAGGTCCTGCACCTGGGTCGTGGCAATCCCAGGCACAAATCCAGGCTGGGCGGAGAACGGATGGAGAGCAGCCCTGAGGAGAAGGACTTGGGAGTGCTGGTGGATGAGAAGCTTAACATGAGCCGGCAATGCGCCCTTGCGGCCCAGAAGGCCAACCGCATCCTGGGCTGCATCAAGAGAAGCGTGGCCAGCAGGTCGAGGGAGGTGATTCTGCCCCTCTACTCTGCCCTGGTGAGACCCCACCTGCAGTACTGTGTCCAGTTCTGGAGCCCCCAACACAAGAAGGACATGGACCAGTTGGAGAGGGTCCAGAGGAGGCCACGCAGATGCTGAGAGGGCTGGAGCAGCTCTGCTGTGAGGCCAGGCTGAGAGAGCTGGGGCTGTTCAGCCTGGAGAAGAGGAGGCTCTGGGGAGACCTGAGAGCGGTCTTCCAGTACCTCAAGGGGGCTGCAAGAAAGATGGAGAAAGGCTGTTTAGTAGGGCCTGTTGCAATAGGACGAGAGGTAATGGTTTTAAAATAGAGGGGGGTAGATTTAGATTAGAAATTAGGGAAAAATTTTTTACGGTGTGAGTTATAGAACACTGTCCCAGGTTGCCCAGAAAGGTGGTGGAGGCCCCATCCCTGGAAACGTTCAAGGCCAGGCTGGATGAGGCTCTGAGCAACCTGATCTGGTTGGAGATGTCCCTGCTCCTTGCAGGGGGGTTGGACTAGATGACCTTTGAAGGTCCCTTCCAACCCAAACCATCCTATGATTCTATGATTCTATAAAGGTGGTCGTTGAATACAGCCCATGATTTCTTCTTCAGAGTTGTAACGAACACTAAATATCTGAAACGCAAGCCTGCCGGGGGCTCGGTGCAGTGTCGCTGGAGCTCTCGTGAAGCTGGTGGGCATCAGAAGAGCTTTGTGGATCAATGGCACTTAAGATACAGGCGAAAGCAAGAAGAAAATTCAGTATTTTGGACCAAATGAATGGAGCTCACCTCTAAGACAAGCCCAGCTGATGCCGTAGGTAGGAAGCCGGAGAAACGGGAGCCGTGCTGCTGACTCTGCAGTCATAAAAATCATAAAGATTGTGTTAAAATATATTAAAACATAAGTGTTCAAACTCAGAGTCAGGTTCTGTCAGACTTATGAGGCATGGCAGAGATTCACTGAAAGCAATTTGACACCATCTCTGAAGACACGGGCAGATTTAATTTTTTTTTTTTCTTTTCTTTTGCCTACGGAGGAAAATACCCTGAAAATTTGTTTGAAGACATTTGTGGTGCCTGTAGCAGCTGACAGTTTGATACCTTACCAAAAAATCTACCTAATTCTAGTATACCAACAGGGAGCTGCTTTGGGTAGAAACACATTTCTTTCTTTAACGTTCGTGTTGCGGCACGAGGAACTGTAACGCTGTTAGAGGAAGGAGGAAAGGGAGCGCTGATCTAAAGACTCAAGCTGGTCCGGGCTCGGTAAGGCGATTACCGTTATTAGAGCTCTATCCAAGTTGGGCTCGTACCTGTGAAGCGACGACGTGGAAATGGCCTTTTTACTCAGCAGGTCGGAGCACTCAGAAGCGTCTCTGCTGTGGTGAGCGGCAAATCCAATCGTTTACTCCTTTTTTTTTTCGGCTGTTTAGCCACGTTCGCTCCGCGGGATGGAGAGGAGAGCAAGCTGTGTGACGCTCAGCCCTTGCCAGGTTCAGCGACCGACGCGTCTGCTGGGTCCTGGCGAGCGGTGGGGCTGGCGGGCGTCGCTTTTCGGCTGCGAGTGGTGTTGGAACGCGAGTGGCCTCGTGATGTTAGAGAGGAGAGATGATGGCACCCCCAGTCTCAAAGCCTGTTTCAGCTGGGAAACAGCAGATAGCAATCAGTGGCTGCCTCTTTCCTCTTCCCCAGAAGCTTCCCGTGCGTTCTGGTTTTGTTAGTGAGGGGGGGCCTAAGGTGGCAGCTTCTGTAGGAAACTGCTAGAAGTCGCTCCCCTTTGTTCAGTGGACTCGGCCGGGCCTAGGGCGGACCCGCTGCTGGCCAAGGCCGAGCCAATTGGTAGCAGAATGTCCCGTGATCACGCCTCTGCGATAATGTATTTAAGTAGGGGAAAACAGGAAAAAAAAGGAGAAGATGTGAAGCAGCTGAGCGGGGGCAAAGAGGGGGAGGCACGAGCCTCATGGGCCTTGCAGGCCTCACCCTCTGGCCTCCCGCCGGGCGGTGACTGGGCCCAACTCGGCCCGGCCTGGCTGCAAGAAGTGGAGAGGAGATGAGAAGTGAATGAGATGTAAAAAGGATCCTGAGAGACGTCTGCCAGCCTGTTGTGAGGAACGGCTGCAGACGCCAAGGTCAGTGAAGAAGGAGGGGGAGATGTAATGCGGCTCCTGGCCAAGATTCCTCTGCAGCCCGTGGTGAAGACCATGGTGGAGCAGGTTGTCCCCCTGCAGCCCATGGAGGTCCACGGAAGAGCAGAGATCCCCCTGCAGCCCATGGAGGACCCCGTGCCGGAGCAGGTGGAGGCCTGAAGGAGGCTGTGGCCCGTGGAGGCCCCGCTGGGGCAGCTGTTCTAGAGGGACTGCACCCCGTGGAAGAGATGACCCACGCCGGAGCAGTTTCACGAAGGACTGTGGCCCGTGGGAGGGACCCCACGAAGGAGCAGGGGAGGAATGTGAGGAGTTCTTCCCCGACAATGACACAGCGGCGTAAAACAACGTGTGATGAACTGACCGCGACCCCCATTCCCTTTTTCCCCCCCGTGCTGCTCAGGAGGGGAGGAGGCAGAGATAATGTTAAGCCTGGGAAGAGGGAGGGGTGGGGGGAGGTTATCTTGTTCTCTGTCTCATTCTGCTGCTAATTTTAGAAATAAATGAATAGTTTTCCCCAAGTCGAGTCTGTTGAGACCAAGCAAGGTGCCTTCCTCTGTTACAGGGAGGTGGTTTCTTCCCTGCCTTTTGCGTAGGACCGCTTGCGTCTGTATCGATTGGAAGGTAACTTGGATTCTGGAGTATTTTACACTCGCTCTGAAGCGGTGCAAATAATCACCCGGGGCGACGGGAGCATCAAGCGAGGCTCAGGTTCGGGCGGCACGAACGCTGCGAGCGCACCCGCCCACGCCAGCCAGGATCGCCGCGTAGTTTCTTTATCTTCCCCGTGTCTCTGTCGCCTGCTGCTGAAACTAATAACTCTCAGGTAAAACCTCTTCGCCGTGTGGTTGCGTAGCGTTTAGCGACAGCAACGCCCTGTTTCCTTCCCGGTGTCCAGCCCTAAGCGGGAGGCATTCGTCTGCCCGGCAGAAGCGGCTCCTGCAGAGGTTTGACGTGCGGGTTTCTCAAAAACAAATCATTATGAGAAACTAGCAGCGAGGGCTGGAGTTCGGACAACAATAGTATCGACTGCAAAGCGAGATGAGGTTTGATTTAGCTGCCAGGCAGCAATATAGCCCTGTAAGCAATTAAACTCAGATGATGTGACGATTTAAATGTTCAGTTGCATTTCTTGGGGATGGCGGTGGACCCTGCTATCAGCTTTTAACTCCGATGAATGTTGCTTGATATTTATTTTGTGTGTTTGAGTTGGCGTTGGGGCTGCATCGTGGTTTCCAGCGCTGTTTTCCGTTTTCTGCGCCGTTACGTTGCTACCTCTGCCGCAAAACCTGCGCCTGAACCTGAGCTGATGGCTTTGGAGCGGGAGAAATTTCTGTGCGGCTCAAAAGACGCGAGAGTGGCTGAGAATTAGAAAAATGTGTTTGTTACCGGCCGTCAGCCGCACGACCGTTTGCTTCCTTAGATGCTTTGGGAGAATTTTACTTTCAGCTGAAAGTTTGGCAGTAGGTACTTCCCGTGAAAAGCCTTTGTGGAGGTGCAGATGTTTCAAGTCAACTTCTGATTAGAGCTTTAAAGATGACGAGGGTACTCTGTCAACTTCTGTTTAATTCATCTGTGCCTCGGTTTCCAGGTGAGGCTATTATTTGCTTGTTATTTATTTTCTAAAAGTGGCTCTTGTTTCGGTTCAGTTGCCTTTAAAATGAACGCACATTTTTAATGATGTTGTCTGTTTTATTTTTTTTAAACGAAGCAGGTGCTGCGTGTCGGAAATCCGTTGCATGTGTGAATTTGCTACCTGAAATGTAGGAATAACAGATGTTGAGCCGTACAGCTGTGGCCACGGGGGAACTGTTTTAACACTTTGTTTTACTTCTGCGCAGCGACAGAAAGGTTCGCCGTCCTTCTTTCCGTTTTTTTTTTTCCCAAATAGGCATCGGTGTTTCTTACATCAGATGATCGGCGGATTTAATTTAGGCTGGACTGGGAAGTCCTGCATACAGCCCCCACCAGTAGCATACTTAGGCCATGCTTAAATCTGGTCCCCGATGGCTAAATCCAGCCGAAATGGATGACTGGTGTGACTTAAGCAGATGTTTAAGGGTTATTGCGGATGGAGATGGCGATGGGAATCAAAGACCGGATGCATAATGTGGAGAGAGACTTTTCATCCCAACTTCAGCTCTAGTACCTGCCGCGGCGTCTCTCGAAGACGGAGTGAGGTGTCTGTCACTCCCCTGCCCATAATTGCTCCCAGAGTGACCGATTAATGTCTGAGAGAAGAGGTGACGGTAACGAGCCCCACGCACGGATCCTCCTGATACATTTGTGGCTGCTGATGGTTGGTACGAAACACAAAATGCCTTCTGCAAAAAGACGTCGCGTGGGACTTGCGCGTGGTCCTACTGGGCAGGAAGATGTTTGACCTTGGGAAAGATAAATGGCTCCTGAATAAACTCCCTGAAGCGCTGGGGCAGTGGGTAGTTACAGTAGGAGGAGGATGGAAACTGCCTTCTAATTAAGTCAGGGTACAAAATAGCCTGAGGGGCAAGATTTTGAATTTAAATGGAGCCCGGAGGAAACCTGAAAGAGGGGATTAGACACCAGAGCAAAGGCGTTCCCAGTCTGGGGTAGGCTGCTGCGGTGCGGCCCGTGGAAGATGTAAAGCTTGCAGGAAAACAGGATTTTAAACGCACAGCTAGGTAGGCATCTAAGGCTTGTGATCTCGGCGAGAGTGAGAGAAGCTGCTCGTGCTGGGATCAATGACAAGAAACAGCGTCTGAGACCCTGTTATTTGGATTTTGTAAATAATTCTGGATTTATCCTGGCTTAGGTCAGGCTATTTTCCATTTGCCTTTGTATTTAGCAGTCTTTCTGTCCTCCCTGTAGCTGCAACGCTGGACTATGTTGGAGGCACTTTGCATCCTGCCCTGCTTCTCCAGGGCACTGCAAGGCAGGAGGAGGCATCTCAGCAGAGATGCGTGGGGCTGGAGTTCATAATATGAACATCTTCTGGGAGAGGTCATCCTCCCGTCCCCCTTAATCATCTTCTGTCCTCTCATGGACGTACGGGGATTGAGTTTCCACCCGATGAAGGTTGGCTGTGTCTTTGTCGGGAACCTGCGGGCTGAATTTGTGCCATGGTGAGGACGCTCACTGCAGCACGTGGATCTGGACTGTGAGTATTGTCTTTGCCCAAACCATGCCACATCATCCCCAGATGTGATTTCATTCAGGTTTTATCTTGCTGGTGCAGGCAGTTATTTCAAATATGAGGATTTTGCAAAATGCAACGATTTTACCAAGTGCTCCGTCCTCATTTTTGATTGAGAGGAGGGAACTTGGGAGATTTTTGCAAATCTTCTCTCGCGTAGACCATCCAAATTGTTCTGGAGGAGTACCTGGAGTACTGGGTGCTATTTGCTGCGTTTGTGCGTGAAGGAAAAATGGGAATGCGCTTCCTTCTCACTTCTTATTTTCCTGTTCTTTTCTGAAAGGCTTATTTCCCCGTACACGTAGAAACTTTGAAGATTTACTTTCCCTTTTAGGAGAAGTACAAGCGCGCATAACTTTCCTCTCATCGCCTTGCCGTGGGAGTTGCATATAGATCAAACGTGCTCGGATAAGAACGCACTCCGATGGGTTCTGTAATAAACTGAATTAACTTAACATTACAAAGTCATTTTCTAAGTAAATTAACGAAGGGAGGAGGCTAAACCTGGCAGGGCGCTTCTAAGAGCAAGAAACAGGCAGAACATGTTAAATATCGTCTTCAATTTTGTGCTTCTGTTGGGGAGGGGAGCCTGTTTCTCTTATCCCTTGTTGTTATTTATGCAGTGACGTTAATTAACAACGAAAGGAGCCGTTATTTCTTTCCAAGTGTGGGAATACGTAACGGTTGCTAGCACGCGTAGGAGGAACTCTTGTGCTCCTTTCGCTTTGAAGGCAAGGCACAAATCTCAGTGTCGCGGTGGTGGGTGCAACGTAACGTGGCAGAAGCTGGTGGGCGATGGGCTCAACCAATTTTTTTTTTATCTCGTCATGTCTGATTCCTTGGATTTGTATATAATAGTACGCATTAAGGCTGTGCTATGACTTTAGAATTTACTGCATCGTTAGTTCGTAACGGCAGTTGAAAAACCCAAGAATTACGGCACTGGACCGGGCCAGGGAATTGGTGTCTTCTCTTGGGTGGCCACTGGGAAACAGATACTTTGAGGAAACATTGCAATTAAATAGTTAAATAAAACATTCACTTCTTGCACCAAACATCCGGAAGATGTTTTTCTGGAAGATAAGCACGGATTCAAACACCCTAAACTTAACACGTCTGACAACCGGCCGGTCCTTTTCCCATAGCAAAGCTAAATCTGGCCGGTTCATCGGCAAAACGTGGGAGAAACAACGGGTGGTGGTGTTGGTGAGAAAAGGAAATAAAAGGGATTCCTACCTGTTGTAAAAGTTGTTTTCCACTTAATAGCACTTTCTTGCAGCTGATGGTACAGACACCCAAACAAAACAGCTAAGTGCACTTGGAACAGCTTGAAAGGAATGTCGAAATGGTTTAAAATAAGGAGAGAATATTAACTCCGTAATTTCAAAGCTACAGGACTGCACTGTGTTAATTGCTCCGAGTCAGCCTTACTGCAGTGTCGACACCGACTGGTGTTTAAAATGTCACGGCCTCTGAATATCTGGCTTTTATTTCGGTGTCAAACTGGGAGCAGAAATCTTCGCGACATCTGGCCTCAGCCTCTCAGTGAGGAGCGACCGAGAAACCTAGCGCTGAGCAAAAAGGAGACAAACGTCCCTGGGGAGCTTCCCACCGAGAAGGGAACCCGTGCCGCATCCTCGCTCTGCGTAGGAAAATATCACGTGCTGGCTCTGTCGTGTAGGACTGGGAGATGAGAGCGGTCCCTTTGTCACCGCCACGGGCCTCCTGGTCCCCGCAGCACCAGGCTGGGCTCCTGCCAGCCCTTATATGAGTTTTAGGAGGGGTCTGTTCTGTCCCCACGCAAGCGGGCTCCGGCCGGCAGGGTTTGCTGGGTTTGCCAAAACCAGTAGATGGTTCTGTTCCGGTTTATACCACTTACGCAACTGTCAGTCTGGAGACTTGGCTGGAATTTGGACTCTACTTGACTCATGGAGAGGATCAAAATATAGTTCATGCTTCTTTTCAGTAACCATGATGAAACAGGTCACCGTGAAGACTTATTGTTTGGCGCTACTCGCTGAAGAGATTAAGAAATTGAACTAAGGCCAAACTGAGCATATGGCAAGCCAGTCCCGACCTACTGCAGCCGTGAGCTGCTGCCGTTTGGAGAAAGGTGTTTAAATAGAGCATCTGGTTACAAAATACTTGGTATGAACTTGCCATCCAGAGGGACCTTGACAGGCTGGAGAGGTGGGCCAGTGCAAACCTCATGGAGTTCAACCAGGCCAAGTGCAAGGTCCTGGACGTGGGTTGGGGCAATCTCTGCACATAGATCCAGGCAATCCCAGGCACAAATCCAGGCTGGGCGGGGAATGGATGGAGAGCAGCCCTGAGGAGAAGGACTTGGGGGTGATGGTGGATGAGAAGCTCAACACGAGCAGGCAATGCGCCCTTGCAGCCCAGAAACCAACCGCACCCTGGGCTGCACCCCCAGCAGCGTGGGCAGCAGGCAAGGGAGGGGATTCTGCCCCTCTGCTCCGCTCTGGTGAGACCCCCCTGCAGCACTGCAACCAGCCCTGGAGCCCCCAACAGCAGAAGGACGTGGAGCTGTTGGAGAGGGTCCAGAGGAGGCCACGCAGATGCTGAGAGGGCTGGAGCACCTCTCTTGTGAGGACAAGCAATGCTGAGAACCATGGGGCTAAGTGGGGCACGCAGGTCTGCCAGGGCTTTGTGTTCAGGTTCCCACTTCCAACTCCGTTATTAGCAACCAGTGGTTCAAGGGAAAATTTATTCCCAGTAAAATGGGAATGGATGTTTATTTTAAAACCGCTCTGCCAAAAAGCTCCTGTTTTCCCAGAGAATCCATCAGATAATTTCCTGCCGCTCAGAACTGTTTTTTTTTTTTCTTTTTATCTGCCGTGCTTAACAGTGGTAATGGGAGAGCTAGAACCTTCCTTCTGTTAAAGCCCTGAGCCTAATGTGTGGCAACTGCCATAGCATTGGCTGATCTTCTCCGAACATCATTTCCTCTTTCATGTAAATGAGCATTGATCATCAGAGAAACGTTGGAAAAGGTGATTGTAGGGTAGACCTGCCCCACTCACCGTTAGCCTAGGTTCTTCTCTGTAGAGATTTATTGGGCATTACAAAATTCTTCATCAAAACTCAGTGTCAGAAAGGTGGACTCTTAACAAAGTGTAGGAGAGGGTCCAACGGAGGCTACGAAGATGATGAGAGGGCTGGAGCAGCTCTGCTGTGAGGCCGGGCTGGGAGAGCTGGGGCTGTTCAGCCTGGAGAAGAGGAGGCTCCGGGGAGACCTGAGAGCGGCTCCCAGTGCCTCAAGGGGGCTGCAGGAAAGATGGGGAGAGACTCTTCAGTAGGGCCTGGTGTGACAGGACAAGGGGTGATGGTTTCAAAATAGAGGGAGGTAGATTCAGATTGGATATTAGGAAGAAATATTTTACGCTGAGGGTGATGGAGCACTGGCCCAGGTTGCCCAGAGAGGCGGTGGACGCCCCATCCCTGGAAACATTCCAGGCCAGGCTGGCCGGGGCTCTGAGCAACCTGATGTGGTTGGAGATGTCCCTGCTCCTTGCAGGGGGGTTGGACTGGGTGGGCTTTGAAGGTCCCTTCCAACCCAAACCATTCTATGATCCTATGATTTATCAGAAATGTGTGTGACTGGGAGAGGAATAAGAGCAATATGAGATATTTGTGCCATGTTGGGGCAAAAAAAAAAGAAGTTTTTGATCTAAAGAGAGATCTGGGCATGGTTAGCTGCAAACCCGAGGAGCGTGGCTTCAGTCAAATGCTGCTCAATGGCTGTAGCTTCTCCTAGTGAGGGGAGGGCAACTTGCTGCTGGCTTAAAAAGCAGGAGGAATATGAAGCAGAAGACACAAAAGGGCAAGGATGGCCTCTGATGGGTTCAGGGGCCAGGCAGCCGGCGTGAGCAGAGCAAACAATGATGCTACCGGCGAGCTGGAGTGTGCAAAATCCATTTGCGTGTATGATGCTCCCTTTTGTCGGAACAACCGCATGTGGCGGACGAACGACAAAGAACAAAGCGAAATGATTAAGGAAGGCCCAGCGCGTGGGCCTTTGAGCGTCGCTGCTCTTGCTCCACCCTTGAGATGAAAGCTTGACAGAAGACGAGCATCCCTTGCCCGTTAGGAAAGCGTCGGGATGTAAAAGAAGCGAAAAGATGTGGGTGAGGAAGGAGGGAGGAGGCCCGTTGGCGAAGGCAGGCGAGAGAACTAGGGCTGGAGCGAAATGTGTGAGGACAAGCAGGAAGGAAAAGTTTGGGAGGAATAGAAAACAAGCGATGACTTTAAATTTGGATCTATCCATCAAATGAGACAAAAATAGGAGGGATGCAAATAACGGCGCAGATTTTAAGAGCGCGGCTCTTCCATCTGTAAATAGAGCGTGGTGGGGTTCAGCTGCATCAGTTCCTCCTTTTGGTCGTCATCCTCATTGCCGTGACTTCCTCTGGGTTGTGAACTCTCGTTGAGATTTCTTTTCCTGAGGTTTTTGGGCAGGAAACGGTGTTTTGGCCACTGATGCTCAAACAGACAAACACGACGTGTTGAGTGGAAGGTGAATTTTGATGCTGGTGCAATTCTGGGCTGTTCAAATTGACTTTTCAGGGCAGAAGGATATTTTCACTGATGTCAATGGAGGCAATTTAGCTACGCTAATTGAGATCAGAATAAGTCTATTTACCTTTCATTAATGTTTAGGGCTTTGAATACACTCATGCCGCTGTAGAAGCGCAGCGCCAGCCCGGCGGTTTGCATCTGGGTTAAATAATTTGAGTTCCCGTAACAGTTTTGTCTCTCCCTGGGACGAATACGCTGTAGGAATGGTGCTGCCAAATTTTTTACGCTGAGGGTGGTGGAAGCCTGGCCCAGGTTGCCCAGAGAGGTGGTGGATGCCCCATCCCTGGAACCATTCCAGGCCAGGTTGGCCGGGGCTCTGAGCAACCTGATGTGGTTGGAGATGTCCCTGCTCCTTGCAGGGGGGTTGGACTGGGTGGCCTTTGAAGGTCCCTTCCAACCCAAACTGTTCTGTGATTCTATGGTTCTCTGCCTCAGAAATACCCTTCTGCGTTACCCCGAGCAGCACAAAGGCGCCTCGGTGCTATCATAGCATTTTAATATGAGCTAAAAAGAACAGTCTGCCAGGACAGTAGCACACCAAAGCCGAGCTGTACACCATCAGTAACTCGAAATGATAACCCTCACCGCCCACTGCTCGTACGGATCTTCCCAGCTCTTGGCCAACAGTATCTGGTGCCAGATAGGTGGAAAATGGGGTAGAGGTGGGGTTAGAGCAGTAGTGAAATTCCTGTGCGGCACTTCTGATGGACCTGTGTGAAGGTTACGGTCTCTGATAAGAACTTTGTCCTGGGGGATGTGGAAACTGAGCTGGTTTTTTGGCTGCGTCTTCCCACAATCCAACCCCAGCCACCACCTCGACTGGAAGGAGCTTTAGTGGCACTGCTGGCAAGATGGCTCACTGCTTCCTGGTGTTCATCGTTCCTCTTCTCCTCTGTCTCCTCGTTGCTTCTCCTCTTGTAGGTCATCCGTAAAAATAGGGCATCTTAGTACCTGCTGACGAATAAATCTTCAGAAGAATTAAATAATCACTCAGAGGTGACTCAGACTCATGGTTTGCTTAGAAGAAGAAAACCACGATGTAATACATTTTTTTTTTTTCCCGTGACCTCCAGCCTCAGTGACGTCTCTGCTTCCTGAACTACAGACGGTGCAGGGGAAAGATCAGGAAATTCGATTATTTTTGATGAATAACTGACAGTTATTTCTTTTATGAAGTAACTTCTGTGGTTTGTCTTGCTCTACACTTTGGAAGTGTTACCTAGAAGGGGTACTTCAGATGTTATTTTGCTTTTAGCATCTGGTAGCTTTGTGATTGCTCATCTCTTCCAGTATTTTTTTGAAGAGTCGCTGGCTGTGTCAGGGCAGGTGTTCTCCTCAGGAATGGACCTTCTCTTTGTCTCTCTGGTTCTGCAACTGTGGGGAAAAAAAAAACCAACCCTACCCCCAAAGTTGTGTTTGCATGCAAATTTTGGAGTTTTTTGCCTGTTTAGATCTGGACTTTGTTTTGTTGATCTCCACTGATGACCTAATGAGGAAGGCAGAGACTTAAGCAAATCCTTATTTTAAAGTAAATGTAAAGAATCTCCAGTTCATGGATTCTTAGTCAACTTCAATCTCTGTGAAAAGCGGACCTGTTGGGAATCCTTCAGGCTGTCAGCTGTCCTGGGGTACCTGGAACAGGGAGATCCGTCGTAAACCAGAGCTGTGCAGGGAGGAGAACTGCTAATATGAGCAGAGGTGGGAGCATCGGGCTGGAGGTCCATGCACAGAAGAGCCGAGGACATAATCTTCTGCAGGGAGGTTCTCCTCTCTCCCATGCGATAGTTTTCTTCTGCACAGACCTCTTTGGTGACGCGCCGAACACGAGGAGGAGCTCTTAGGTGCTCAGCTGAGATCCAATGGATAGTCAACAGAGCCATTTCCACCATTTTCCATCTCGCTGCTGCCTTTTACTGCTGACGAGGAACAGGACTGACAACTACATTGCCCGCTGGACTTCCAGCAGATCCAGCTGACAGTGACCTAAGCAGTAATGACAAGATGGAAACGTTCCATGGCACATGAACCAAGCTCCTGATCTGTGGTGGGACCTTCAGCTTCCCAGTGTGGAGCTGAACACAAACCACCTGGTAAAAACTGACTCAAAAACACAGCGTGGAAGAGTGTAATAGCTGGAATCTCTTGATTCACCCAGAAGAATTCATTTTTTTCCAATTTCTCTAACGTACATATTGCAGATATTCGGTGTCAAAATCACTTATTGTCAGAAGTAGAGAAGTTAAAAGGAAAAATACACCCGATAATGATACTCCCACACGCGCTTTTACAGAAGCCAGCTCTTTTCCTGGATCATTGAATGCGCACCTTGAATAAACGCGTATTTGTGACACGTAATTATTGGAAAAGCTGCGTCTTGGAAACAAGGCGTCAAAAGGGTACGACCATTTTTCAGGTCAGCTGCGCAAACGAAGGGGAAGAATGTAACGAGGTTTACAAAGAAGCCCACATTTACAATCTGACACCACGGGTTAACTACTGCTTCAAGGTTGACTTCCATGTCCTGTGGTGCCAGCTCCTTTCTCTCTCCCCCTCTTTTGCCGTCAAAAGGCGATGCTTTATAGTAAAGCAAAACCTTGGCGTCATTGGGGTTTTTTTTGTCTCTGCTATTGTTTAACTGTGTTTATGTATTTAATCTCATAAATATTGAAGAGCTCATAAAACCAAAGCGTCTCTCATGAATTCTCAGAGTATATGAAAAACATTATTGAAAACTCCTTTGTCTCGTCGTCCTGATCAAGGGAAAAAAATGCCAAAAGCTTCATAATGATACTGATTTGCTCAGACTGTGCTGGTTTGGACTGCGAGGTCGTGATGCCTTCTCAGAACATGTACTTCAAAGAGGAATTACGGGGCTTATTACAGTGGTAGCCTGAAATCCTACGGCACGTGTCATACGGAGGTCATACGAGACGATTCAGCAGTCCTTTCAGGAAAATCTGAGTGTAGCCAAAGTGTGTAGATCCCCTTTGAAGACTGCTTGGGTAAAGCGCTAATCTCTTTTCTGACTGACTGAAGAATCGGTGTTGTTTTGCGCGAGTGATCCGCGGCATAACAAAGACGGTCCAGCTTTGGAGAAACGACGGGCTCTATAAACAGCTTCCTATACAGCCACCCACTCCAGGAGGAAATATCTTGTCAGTAGTTGAGGTATAGTCTCATCAGGAAAGGAAATTTCGAAGTGAATGCTTTTGCCTGCATATAAATCAGTGTGATCTTGCTCCTCCGAACTGAAAATTCATTGAGATAAAAATTGGGCTTTTGCTGGCTGAGAGAAGCTTTGCTGTGTTTTTGGTGAGCTGTGAAAGGGGCAATGAATTCTTCAGCTTTCGTGTTCTGACAACAAATCTAGATGTTTTTGTGAAAAACAGGTTTGAGGGCCTACAGGAAAGACAGGGAGAAACTCTTCAGCAGGGCCTGGTGTGATAGGATGAGGGGTGGTGGTTTTAAAATAGGAGGTGGATTCAGACTGGACATCAGGGAGAAATTTTTTACGCTGAGGGTGGTGGAGCACTGTCCCAGGTTGCCCAGAGAGGCGGTGGATGCCCCATCCCTGGAAACATTCCAGGCCAGGTTGGCCGGGGCTCTGAGCAACCTGATGTGGTTGGAGATGTCCCTGCTCCTTGCAGGGGGGTTGGACAGGATGGCCTTGAAGGTCCCTTCCAACCCAAACCATTCTGTGAGTCTATGTTTGTGGGTTTTTTTCCTTTTTCTCCTCTCTTGCTCATTGTAAAACTTGTTTGGGGCATAGCGGTTCTGTTTTGTGATGGATTTTAAGCTTCAGGTTTGTTTGTCTGGTCTCAGAATGCCATAAAAGAACTCGTTTGTTGTGAACTGGACCCTTGCGTGGAGGTATACGCGTGCTGTTTTCCTGCTCCACCCACCTCTTCCACCCAGTAGATTTCAGCAATAAACCGTGGTGGCCAGTTTCCAAATATCGAAAAGCCGGTAACAAGCTTCACTCTGGGCTTTAGGAACTAACTATGGAGACCCTCTAATCCTGGAGTTCGCTTTGTTTGCGACGCCTGCGCCATAAGGAGTTACTGTAAGACACGGTCCCAAAACCAACGAAAAGACCCAGCACTGTGCGATATCTTGAGACTTTGACCTTCCAAGTCTTGAAAGTAGTACGTCAAAGTATGGAAACAGCTATGAGAGCTTTGCACCTGTATTTCTGTGAGCTCTTCTCTCATTCTAGAGTTTACCAGGGATTAGAAGAGCAGCAATCAGTGACGTTTCGGGTTATTGTTGCCCTAAATGCTCTTCTCCTTCCTTCAGAGCTAACCCTCTTGTTATGCAACTGTAGCACACGCAGGCGTTAAAGGATTACTGTAAAAATCACCGCTAATACAAAACAGTCGCTCGACAGAATCCACAACTACCGTCTCCTCACGAAACTCCGCTTTGTAGCTTTATTTTACGTGACAAAATGTTCTTAACTGATCTAATTGAGATTGACAGCACATGGGCCGCAATTCTTCACAGACGGAAAAACAAACGAGCGCGCGTTTATTTATGTATAAAAAGCGATGCGAACACCTTGTCAGTACTGCGACGGATCAGAACTCTGAAAATACACGACAGTTTGGCACAGATGAGCCAAGAAGTCTGAAGCATCCCAAACTGCCACATATGGGAAGCAGAAAGATGGTTTCAAGAGCAATGGGTGCTGCACCTTGAATCTTCTGAGTTCTGGAGAGCGAGACCTCGGTAAGGGCCAGCTCTTCTCTGGAGAAACATGCTGCACAAGTTCTCAAAGAACGGAGGAGAAGAACTACCTTCCAGTGGCTGCTGGAAGCAATTGGTCTCCAATTAGCTTTCCAAACTGGCCAAAACCAAACCAGAGCTTGGGTAATTGGCTTTGGGACTGCCTGAGTCTGGAACTCCGATTAGAGCTTTTCACAGGACACCAAACCAGCTCAGAGCAGAGCAGGAGGCAGGACTGTAGAAAAGAACTTCTTTAGGAGCATGAGAACCAGAACCAGGAGGAAGTTGAAACCTGAGTGAGCTTGGATGAATCACTGGTTTGGGCAAAACTAACGCAAAACTATGTAAAGGATTTTTTTGTTTGTTTGTTTTTCTGTTTCTTGAATGAGAACATCAGTGAATGAAGAGAACACGTTTCTTTGGGCTGCGGAGAAGACATTGCGGTGGACTTGGGTTAGCTGACTTGGACAAACTTAGTAAGTAAGTAGCTTACCAAGCTTCTAAAGGTGGCAAACTGTAGTTCAATGACTAAGGACTTCCAGCTGATGGAACTCGTACCGTAAAGCAAGTAGTAGAACCCAGACGTTATCTCCAAATGAACTATGATGCCTGTGGCTGCTGGAAAGGGTCCTCATTTTTTGTCAACTTCAGCTCCCTGGGATAAATAATTTCCAGGTAATACTTCACTTGGCGATGGCGAACATTTATCATAGCCCAATATATTCTTGTCCAGTAGAAATTAGGGTAACTCCTTTAAAAACCTTTGACCTGTACTGGTCTACACCCACCACAGAGTTGGCTCTACCGTCGTTTTTAAATTCATTGCTGCTTCTGACCGTTTCTCCCTGCTCTCTGCTTTAATCCCGATGAAAATTTTTCTCTGACTTTGTTCCCGTCAGATTCTGTTTTATCCCTCCAGATGGGTTGAGAAACGTTCTGCTGTCATCCAGATTATGCTGGGCTGGAATCATCTCGTTCTCTTCATTTCTCCCCAGTTGTTCTTTAGCGTGTCGGTACATTTGCATGAGAAGAGGATCTTTGCGATCTTTGTTCCTTAAGGGCCCATCTGCTCTTGCCGCTTATTTCCTCCACCTGAAGTCATAATCCTGCTTTTGGTATGACAGTAGCGGGGGAAAAAAATTACGGTGATGTCACAGAAAGAGGATTACGGCACTTTCAGGTACGGGAGCAGATGGACTTTGCCTAAACAAGGTTGCAAGGTTCTCGCTCGTAGAAAGCAAAAGGATGGGGGAGAATGCAAGAAATAGGTACAAGTGTTCTGCCAAAATGGATCTGTACATTGCAAAATGGATTTTTTTTTATTTCTTCCGAAACAATTATGATACATTCTTAGGTCTTGAGATCACAAGGCAGCTGTTTTATTAGTTTCTGTCAGGAGAAATGAAGCAATCTCAAAAGGAAGTCAGAGCCTCAGCGTGCTACGTAGGGAATACAGCCATGGTAAGAGATTGCACCTGTCATTAAAAATTTGCAAAAAAGAGTTTAACGCTGGTGAGAAAGAGGGGTTATTTTGTTTGTTTGGTTTTTTTTTTTCTCCTCCCAGCCTTTCATGAGTCAATGACTCACTGGGTGTTGCTCAATGCGACCTGGCCTTTCGCTTCTAGGGGTTGGTTCCCTGCCTCTCTCATGCACAGAGCCTCAGGAGAAAACGCCCGTTTCCCATTCCGGCATCGTGATCTGCAAATCGTAGAATCACGGAACGGTTTGGGTTGGAAGGGACCTTCAAGGCCATTCAGTCCAACCCCCCTGCAAGGAGCAGGGACATCTCCAACCAGATCAGGTTGCTCAGAGCCCCGGCCAACCTGGCCTGGAATGTTTCCAGGGATGGGGCACCCACCACCTCTCTGGGCAACCTGGGCCAGTGCTCCATCACCCTCAGCGTAAAAATTTTTTTTCCTAAATACCCATCTTCTCTGCAGCACATGTCCTAATCCTGTCTTACCGCCGTCTGTGTGGAAGCAAATTCTCTTCTGACACTGATCAGAAATTAGAAGAGTAATAAAATTCCTCTGCAGCTTCGCTCCTGATAATTCAAGCTCTTGCTGTCCTTTAGCTGTCATTGGAGCTGCCCTCTGCTGAGAGTATATATTCACTTTGTTCTTGTCTTGATCTTCTGGAAATGTTCTTTTTTTTTCATATTTATACGCATTTCATTTGTTATTGTGGTGCATTGCTTATGAACTAGCCCCAGAGCAATACTTTGGACAATATTTTAGGCTTTCATGGTATTATCTGTTCCCTGTATAGAGAGAAAAAAAACAAGCTAGTGACTTTGATTTTGAAGGATAGTAACTGTATTATCCCGAAAGCACGCAAAGTTCCCTGCTCCCTTTCTTAGACACTCCCTACGATCATGGCAACGTCTGAAGTCAATGCTACTAATTCATCCGTGTCATAACTCAAACGATCATCAACGATGATCCAACGATGTTGGCCTCTAACCCTGTTACACATGGGTATCTCCTGCACCGTCTCTGCTTGCAGAGCACGGAGAACTCGTTATTTTGGAGTGTCCCAGTCCCACAGGTTTTCACCATCACTGAATCCCAGGAAATCCCACCCTCCGCACATTTTGTTCGCTCTCTTTTGGAAGTAATCGGATGACAAACAGTGTTTGAATTGAAAACAGACTGGATGGCAACAGAGAAATTTTTCACGTGAGTAATCCCGGCAGCTTAGGGAAGATAAAATTTGCGAGGCTCCATCCTTATGCTTTGAGGCTTAAGACTCATTGCCGGACTCAGAGATGCAGAAGTTCTCCCTTAGGGGGGACTCCATGCCCTACGTTTGGCAAAATTTAAGGGATTTGCTTTGATTTGTAAAGAATCCCGGATTTGACGTTGTTGGATGCAAGATATGCCAAGGATTATTACGGCAAGTCCTGTGATCCAGCGAATGTGACTCCATATGCTTTTAACAGAAGGGTGGAAAGTTATCTATTGCTGCCTCCAGAAGTCATCCCCACCGCTGGATTGAGCGTATTTCTGCGTTTGAGTTGTGCTGAGACAACCCAGAGATCCGCCTAGACCCCTTCGGTTCAGCTTGCAGCGGTGTTGTGGACTATTTACAAGCGGATCCTTTCTTAATTCTCTCGTGTGAGATGGAAGAGGGATTTCTTTCTTGAAGTTTTTGTGGAACTATAAAGGGAATGGAACTGTTGGGAAGGAGATTTGTGTAAGGAGGAATGATGAGCTCTGGATGTAGGTATCTGTCTATTCCTGGGCTGCATTAAGAGGAGTGTGACCAGCAGGTCGAGGGAGGGGATTCTGCCCCTCTGCTCCGCTCTGGTGAGACCCCCCTGCAGCGCTGCGTCCAGCTCTGGAGCCCCCAACATCAGAAGGACGTGGAGCTGTTGGAGAGGGTCCAGAGGAGGCCACGCAGATGCTGAGAGGGCTGGAGCAGCTCTGCTGTGAGGCCAGGCTGGGAGAGCTGGGGCTGTTCAGCCTGGAGAAGAGGAGGCTCTGGGGAGACCTGAGAGTGGCCTCCCAGTGCCCAAAGGGGGCTGCAGGGAAGGTGGGGAGAGACTCTTCAGCAGGGCCTGGTGTGACAGGACGAGGGGTCGTGGTTTCAAAATAGAAGGCAGATTCAGACTGGACATCAGGAAGAAATTCTTTACGCTGAGGGTGGTGGAACACTGGTCCAGGTTGCCCAGAGAGGTGGTGGATGCCCCATCCCTGGAAATGTTCCAGGCCAGGTTGGCCGGGGCTGTGGGCAACCTGATGTGGTTGGAGATGTCCCTGCTCCTGGCAGGGGGGTTGGACTGGGTGGGCTTTGAAGGTGCCTTCCAACCCAAATTGTCTATGATTCTATGATCTGCAGTCTCCGCAACAGAAATGGCAGGAAATCGAAGGGAACATTTAGATTGAAGGTTGAAGGCAAAGTGATATCATATGGGTTTATCCGTGGGGGAATGTTTCTTACGCAATAACCATTCCCCCGCTGACTGCTGTGCCATGTTTCTTGACAGAGCGCTACAGAAATAGTCTGGAGAAGGGGACCGGGGAACTGAAATTCATAAAGTAGTATTGACAGTCCCGCCGTTCGGAGTAGAATGATTTTTATGATGCACCTGATCTCTCCTTTTCTTGCTCTGCCCTGCCAGGTCTGGTAGTGGACTTATCAGGGTTCAAGCGCAGAGATAAGAACAGGGATCTGGGATTTCAGGAGCCCATCAAGCGATGCTCAGGCAGAACGCTGCATGCCTACGCTGTTTTCAGCGTGCAGAGGTTATTTGTCTTCTTGTTTTATCCTGGAAAGGTAGGAGACAGCTCGTTCCTTTATCCGGGCAGCGCCTGCAGTTCCGGGGTTTCTCGGCATGGGAGCAGTGGATCACTTTGAGACAGCTGTGATTTATCTGAATCGTGCATGTGTGTTGTACCTCTTTTGAAAGCAAAACGTCCTCTAGGCGTGAGCTGCTCTACCACTGGAGGGAAGATAGGTTGCAGGCTTTCTTCTCCAGTTAATTTAGCAGCTATCCAAATTGCCTCACAGGCAATCCGTGTCCCAGTAGGTTGATATTTTCCAGCTGGTAAGATACAGTCTGCAAATAAAAATGGAAAAGAAGCAGAAAGAGAAGATGGTTCAGCAGTTACCGGGGCAATCAGGGGCCCAGGCCTCGGTTTCTGCTGACTTTAAGTCACTTAAGCTGCTGTAAGTGAGGAGCCGCTGCATCTGTGTACTCTGTTCCTCCAGCTCGTGTTCCTGGGGCACTGTCATCTTTGGTTTCCTCTGACTCCTTTGTCATCCTATGTAGGATGAGCCGGCAATGCGCCCTTGCAGCCCAGAAACCATCCTGGACTGCACCCCCAGCAGCGTGGGCAGCAGGGCGAGGGAGGGGATTCTGCCCCTCTGCTCCGCTCTGGTGAGACCCCCCTGCAGCGCTGCGTCCAGCTCTGGAGCCCCCAACATCAGAAGGATGTGGAGCTGCTGGAGAGGGTCCAGAGGAGGCCACGCAGATGCTGAGAGGGCTGGAGCAGCTCTGCTGTGAGGCCAGGCTGAGAGAGCTGGGGCTGCTCAGCCTGGAGAAGAGGAGGCTCCGGGGAGACCTGAGAGCGGCTCCCAGTGCCCAAAGGGGGCTGCAGGAAAGGTGGGGAGAGACTCTTCCGCAGGGCCTCGTGTGACAGGACGAGGGGTCATGGTTTCAAAACCATTAGGAAGATTCAGACCGGATATTAGGAAATCTTTTTTTTATGCTGAGGGTGATGGAGCACTGGCCCAGGTTGCCCAGAGAGGTGGTGGCTGCCCCATCCCTGGAAACGTTCCAGGCCAGGTTGGATGGGGCTGTGAGCAACCTGATGTGGTTGGAGATGTCCCTGCTCTTTGCAGGGAGTTGGACTGGGTGGCCTTTGAAGGTCCTTTCCCACCCAAACCATCCTGATTGATTCTGTGATTCTATAGCTTGGTCATTTTACTTGTGCCTGTGCTGCAGCTCCTTCACCAGGTGGTAAGAAGCCAAGGAGTCTCCAGACGACTATAAAAACCCCAACTCTAAGTACACGTCCAGGGCCTAGCAAACAGTGCAAGTACGAAGAGGAGATGAACCTCGTTCTTTAACAGATTCTTTAGGCCAGATTCCTGCAACATAGTTCCAAGGAAATCAACCGTGTTCGTGTGCATTTCCAGGAATCAGGCAAAAAACTCAACTGTCCTGGTGACTGCGGGTCGGCATCCGAGCCCCTGCTGTGACCTTGGCTGATGGACCACTGCAGACGTAGCCTTGCGTGTCAACCTGCTGTTGTATCTGCTGGATCGCGTGCAGTCCCGGGCTGAACACCAGCCAACAGCTTCTTGTGACACGTGCTGATTTTTGGTGTGCTCTAGCTGCTTAGCGCTGCTCTGACAGCACAGAGCAGCCAAAAATATGTTTAAGCGGCTCTTGAAAATTACCTTTGTGCGAAGAGGATCTTGAGAGCACGATGTTGCCAAAGCAGCTTTCTAGCAGAGGGGGAAAATAGGATTTGGCAGCAATCCTCTTGCCAGAATGCTTCCTTGGGGCTAGAGCATCCAGCCGTAAATCTGATTAACTTTCTGCTCGCTCTGATTCACGTTGGGATGTAGATGAGTTAGGCTTCGGTTTAGGAGAGCCCAATGGTGGTTTTAACTTCTCACTCTCTAGTAAATCCGCTGCATCTGGACGCTGTTTGGCCAAAGCAAAAAGTCCAGACTCTTTGTTGTCTCCTGCGTTGTCCTTTCTCCTCCTGCTCCACCTCCACTGTAGGAGTCTGCAGCTCTGCGGTGACTCGATTCTGCTCATGAGGTGATGGTGGGGAGGTATCTCCATGTCTACCTTGCCTAGTTTAGACCAGCTTTTGGAGACAGAAACTCTCCTAGGAGTCCATCATGTAAGACATAGACACTCTATGTTCTCAGAGTGCTGTAATCTGAGAAATCCAAGCGGTTATACATTAAGAACATGAGAAGTACACTGAGGGTTGTAGAACACTGGCCCAGGTTTCCCAGAGAGGCGGTGGATGCCCCATCCCTGGAAACATTCCAGGCCAGGTTGGCCGGGGCTGTGAGCAACCTGATGTGGTTGGAGATGTCCCTGCTCCTTGCAGGGGGGTTGGACTGGATGGCCTTTGAAGGTCTCTTCCAACTCAACCCATTCCATGATTCTATAAAATTAACGGCAATGCTCTTCGAAACGTCAGGGAGCTACGGAGGAGGTGGGTGAGAGTTGCCCTGAAGAGATTCGGTGCAGACTTAGAGCATATGTGCCGCTTCACTGGTGGCTCTCGTGTTAAAGTTCAGCACATGCCGAAGCGCGTTACCAAATCAACACCTCGGCGACGGTGATGAGTGGTGGGATGACCTCTTCAGAGCGGCGTTTCTCGGCGTATCTAAACGGAAAGTGGATATTTGGTGGCAGACGCTGAAATTCCTGGTGGCTCCTCTCAAACTTCCCCTGGGTCTCACACTGTTTTTATTTTCCGACAGAAAAAATTATTGCTTGTGCCCTGCTTTGTGTGATTCTGCGGGCACTGCTCATAACGCAAACCACACTGGAGCATCCAGGTGAGAAACTCTGTAAAATAATGAGGTTTTTTTTCTTTAAAATTCCATTAAATTAGAGCAGGGCGAAGTGACACTGAGAGGGAGAGAGGGCAAACCCTTCTCCAGGAAGAATTAGTCTAAGGCTAGTTGAGGCTAGCAGTGATCTCTTCCCCAATAACATACTACTAAAAGTCTTTGTGTGCTGGTTTTTGGAGATTTTTTTGGATATATGCTTTTTTCCTAAGAATTTGCCGTATGGAAAAAAGTCTCTCTTGGCCGTCTGAGGACTGTCAGGATTCAGGAATTTGGTGCAAACAAGCTGAGAAAGAATCAAACAAAGAAAAAATCCTCCTGGATCTGAAAGCATTTCCTAATTTGTAGGGTTTAAAAAAAAGCGAGGACTATTACTTAACCTAGCGCAGCAAGGCTAGTGAATATAAAAGATCCCCTTTGGATGCAGTAGGGGCAAAGACGCAGATTAAACAAAGTTTATTTGGTGAAAAAAACCCAAACCGCCACAGTTTGCAGCGTATTTCAGTAACTGGGAAGGGAGCGAGAGCGGGAGTGAGGTGTTGTTTACTGGGGAGCCGTGTCTCTGCCCTGTAGCTGAATTAATCCCTGCTAAATGCAACGTGTCGGGGGCTTTTTCTTTTTCTTCTTTTTTGAATTTACAGGTTTTTCTCTTTCCGTCCTGGTCTGGGATCACGCCTGCTGTGCGTCGGTTAACTCACCACGTTGAGACACGTGGACTTAGGCACGCTTGGCAGGGCCAGTTCCAATCTTTTACTGTGATAGCATCTCCTTATGCTATCAAAAAGGGTCAAAGAGTTCCTTCAGAGGCATTTATTCTCCTTGTATTGAAATTAAAGACATAAATCCTGTAATAGAATCAGCTTTGGATCTCAGACGGCTTCTTAATGGGTAAAGATGATACGCCGTTACGATGTGCGCTTAGGAAATGAAGAGGGAGAGAAATTAAGCCTTACTCTGATTTGTTTTCTCTAAGGAGTTGTCTGTAGAAATCAAATAGTTCTTCCAGATGGACTGATGTCCTGTTAGCGGTGTTGCGGGCACAGGAAGATTTCCTCTTGCCTCCGTGATTTCCAGGATTTCCTCCAAGATTTCCTCTTGATCCGATAGGATCAGCTCTGCTCTGTGCTGCGTTGCTGAGGGCCTCGCTTTCTGCTTCAGAAGTGTTTCGTTTCTATGAAAGACAAAACCAGAATCACATTTTCCTTCTTTTTTTTTAAAAAAAAACCCTTTAAACTCTTCTTTTCATAAGTAAGCTTTGAAGTGCTTGGCTTATGGACCAAATTTTCCTGGGGGTGAGGTGATGGGTGGTGGCGTTGCGGCATCGCTGCGACTATTTGGTCTGACTCCTTGGGCGGGACGGAGCACGAAATGGCTGCGGTATTATTTTTTCTTCCGGTTCAGTAGGTGTGCCGAGATGGAAAGATGATGCTCCCAAAAAAAGAAAGTACCCACGCCAACGATGTCACTAGAGAACCCGCCGCAGCCCTTGCTAGCCTGGTCCCATGGTTACGCTACTGTCACTCTTGCAAACTTGCACCGTATTTTAGGTCGAATTTCCTTTTACGGCCAGACCTTCCAGTTGCTGGTTCTTGTCACAACATATTGCACGCTAAACTGAGAAGTCCTCTATTAATTTTGAGTCCTCTGTGGTTATCCTTATTTCCCCTTTAATCTTCTTTCTGACAAGTTAGAATATTCCAGCTTTTTTTCTGATCCTCTAATTAGCCTTCAGGCTTTTTGTTTGCATCCTCACCAGTTTTCCCGCGCCCGTCCTGACTGGTAGCGCAGGGTAGGACACAGTGGTGTTACCCCCAGAGCCATTCCCAAAGGTAATTTCATTTCTCCTCCTCCAAGATTATTTAGCTTTGGTGTTCTTAATCATTATTTCTTTTCATTCCAGTGTTGTACAGAGAGCTCTCATTTAATGGATTATCCACCGTGATCCCTCCCTAGGTCATAGGATCATAGTATCATGGAATGGTTTGGGTGGGAAGGAACCATCAAGATCATCCAGTTCCAACCCCCCTGCAAGGAGCAGGGACATCTCCAACCAGATCAGGTTGCTCAGAGCGTCATCCAACCTGGCCTGGAATGTTTCCAGGGATGGGGCATCCACCACCTCTCCGGGCAACCTGGGCCAGTGTTCTACCAACCTGTTCCAGTGTTCTACCAGGTCCTTCTAGAAGAGCTGATTTGCAGGGGGGGACAATTCTGCTACGCAACTGTATCCTGCGGTATTGGGTTGGATTTGTGGAAGATCTTTGTACTTGGCCATTGGGTTGGATGGGACCTTTAAAGGACATCTCGTGTTAAAGTATCTGTGCCCAGGTCACCAGGTCTTTCTGCGCGGGTGATTCGCTTCTGTTGCCATCGACCGATTCCTTAAATATTTTGTCAAAGGCAGATTTTGTCAAAGACTAATGGTGCGTGTGGTTGGAGACAATAAATGTCAAAGTGCAGTTTAGCTGAGAGCCTTATGGAACCTTCTTAAAAACAGAGGTCCATGGGGTGAGCAATGCCCCGTCTACAGCTATGCCGGAGAACTGTTGATGGGTTTGTCTTGATTTGGTTTCTGGACATGACCTCAAGCTACGTTGGCCCGTGAGTTTATATGTTGGTCATTCCTGGTGGTGGCCAAAATCCTCATCGTTAGTTGCTGGGAGTCTTTTATCTCCAGTCATTGAGTGATTTCTATTTTTTATTTTATGTTTCACCTGTGCAATTTCACCAAAGAGCGATGAGAGGAGGAGGTGGTCAGCCCAAGGCTCTAGCCACCAGCAAACAAGCTGGTCAGTGGTGTCACCTGAGCTGTGGCCCTCACAGCTGGCTTCTGCGCGGCTTCAGCTAACGTCGAGGCCCAACAGTGGTGGCCAAAAGCCGATGTTCGTTATTTGGCTTGACTCCATTGAAGTACAGCACCAAATCAGCTCCTGGAGAACTGGCAATGCGTTTCTGAGCGGGAAACGAGCAGTGACAACCCCATCCTGCCTGGAATCCCTCAAAATAAGTCTTGTCTGACTAATCTGATGCTGCCGTTTGAGGGAATAAATGAGTTAACACATGAAGGATGTACAGCTAATAATTTAATAATTTGTCATGGATCCACACCGCGTGGGTGGTTGTTGACCTGATGGTTCTACAGGCAGCCTTAGCAATGGGACTGGCTTCAGAGCTCCCTCAGCTGGGACCATTTTCCATCCGGATGGGCAGTTTCCAGAGTTTGAGATGTCCCAGCTACACAATTTTTTATATTCACAGTGCCTGTGAGCCTGTTTTCTCTTTTATTTTTAAGGGTTGTGCGTGTATATCCGCGTATTTGTGTGCATATTTAACCAAAAAAGACTTGTGTTTCGCACAGAGGATACAAAGTTGGATTGTAAACGAGATGGAAACTGGAAATAAGGCCCACATTTCTCATAGTGAGAGTAATTAACCAACTTATCTGCTTCCAGAGTATCCGTTTCCCAAAGTCTTCACTTGAATATCACATATTTTTCAGAAACACAGCCTATAATTCAGTTAGCGGTTACCGGCCTGACATCCAGGGTCACCAAACGAAGCTCTACGGCCGGTAGCGTGGAAGAGGTCACCCCTGGTGATGACACCAATCCCTTCAGGCAATGATAATGGAAAACCCGAGGAGCCTGAGCTCTGCCGCTCGCTAGCAAATGAAAATTGTAGGGTTTATTTAGCTATAAACACGTTTGTTTTTTTTTTTTTTTAATGAACCAAATAGACAACTGGATGACATAATCAGTGCCGTAGACCTTTCAATCGTATTTGTTTTACTGCGCTGAGCGCTTCAGCTTTCTCAATCCGCCAAAAGCATGTTTGTGTGGACAATTTATCACTGCGAAATTGCAGCTGGAGGTTTCGGAAGGGTAGAGACAGATGGGGTTTCTGACCTCTGGGGAGGCAATTTGAGCTGGAAAAGTAGTACGTTAACAGAATAAATTCTGCTAAAATTATGGTTAAGTGACTCGCTAAGAGTGTTGACCTTTAAATCACCATATTTAAGCTTTGAAGTCAACAAACGTTCGGGATAAGTGAGGTGGCGCTGAAGGGAGTGAATTATTGTTGTAGGCTGCGTGCAGACTCAGGAAGACGAAGCGGCGTTGACGACTTCGTGTTTAAAACCCTTTTATTCTGGCAAGCGAACGCATTTTTAAGAAGAACCTTAGATCTGGGACGCAGTCCTAGAAATTGCAACGCACGGACGGGTAAGGTGAGGCACCTGGAAGGGATAGGAGAAACGTGCTTTGAGTAACAGATGTGCAAAACCAGCAAAGGAAGGAGACTGAGGGATAAAAACCGCGATAATTAGAAGATAAAGATCCAAGAGTGTGGCAGATGCAAGGGAAGCTAATCAGGTCTTAATGGTGAATAAGCAAGAGGATTAGTTAAAAATCAGGAGAGAGAATGGTTTCGTTATACAAAGCCTTTGTAAAACCTCGTGTGAAAGATCATGGCCAGCGCTGGGTGGTGGGTTTAAAGCAGGATATTCACAATATCACCGGAGCGTAAAGGCGGCGTTGCAAGGCTTGGCGAGGCCGGGAAGAGAGGCTCCAGGAGCCACCTCGACAGAAAAAGAGACTTGATTGCATTTTGTCAGCGTTCGAAGAGGTTCCAGAGCCTGGGGAAGGATTCCCAGCACGCGGGGCTGTGGCGGTGTTGAGAGGTCGGTGGATGATGAACGTTCAGGGCCACCTGCAAGAGAAATCTTTGACCTCAGCTTTACCCGGGATGGCAGGTGGAAGGTGAGAGCCCAAGGCTTGTCTCACAGATAGGCTTCTCAGTATTGATGTATTGAGGCCAACCGCTTCAAAAATAGTCGCAGCCTCCCGTGGGACAACCTTGAAAGCTGTGTGACTGTTAAAGCACAAGGTTGAGCGAGAACATAGAAGCACAAACGCCTCTAGAAGCTCTGCTCCTACGCACTGGCCGAGTGTAGACCATCCTTGAAGACTGCAGAGGAGGAACGTGAGGACCAAACTCACCAGCGTTGCCTCCTTTGGTGCTTTGAGAGGTGCTTGGAGGCAACGTCCCTCAGGGGCTACGTCCCTCAGAGTCCTTTCCTCACAGTCCTTTGCAGGTAGGAATGATAACGGAGAAGGAAAAGTACAGCTTGCACTTATAAACAGGGTTCAACACCGATTTCTGTGCTGTGGGGTGAATTTGCCTTCAGCGACGAAAAATACGACTTCACAGAAGGAATGCGGTGAGGCAAACTGGTGATTAATTCAGCTTGTGATTAGAACAGGTCGTAAAGCAGAAACTCCAACTAATATCTACTTTGGAAAATAACCCATTGGTTTCTCCGTGGAAATTCGTAAGCCAGAAAGTTGGAGCGCAGTGACCTGGCGACAGCAACACACGGCAGATATCCAGCTCCAGTTTGTTGGACTGGGCATCAAGTCTGGTCATTAGAAGCCTCAGATTAATTGCCCTTCCTCTCCATTTTTTGAAGAAAGATGCGTCTTTTTCTTTAGTCCAGGGCAGAAGGCGTAGACGTTGAGCAGTGCAGCTATGTCACTGTTCCTTTCAGTCTTAACGCAACCGTTTTGGAATTTTGATGACGTTTGTTCGTTGTTCTTCGAGCGCTTCGTGCAACCTGATGGAACTCAGCTCGTTTATGAAGGTGGAAAAAGAGGGGGAAGAATCATTATCGTCTTTGTGAGATACTCCAGTCCCACCGATCAGCAGCCTGTTGAATTCTGAGTGCGAAGCAACACCTTTCATCCTTTTTCGCTCCATGCTTTTACCGTGCCCTCTAGCCTGCCAGGCGTGGGCACGTAAAACAGAGAACGGGCAATTAATAATTTGCATCAGCTTGCGGTGTTATGGAAACGTCCACGCACAAGCATGGAAAAACCAATGCTCCAAGTGGTCCACAGGCATCCACCCGTGCAATTTTTCCATCCTTCTTAAAAAAAAAAATAAACTGAGAGGCAATTTTAAATCCCGTATAGGACGAAAGTAAAGGCAAACTTGGCCTGTTAGAAAAGTCAAGAGGTGCCGATGACTTGTGTCCAATGTTTTTTAAAGTTACTCTTGGTTTTTTTATGCTAGATACACAAAAATACGCACAAATGTGAATTAATGACTAATGATTAATGAAAGCATTGTCGAATAGTCAGTAAGATGGTGTCTGCTTGGTAAATCACAGGCCTTAGAGCGCTTTGATTTAAGGTTTTTGGAGCAGCCATACTGATAAAATTATTATTTTTTTTTTCCAAAAGAATCACAGGATGGTTTGGGTTGGAAGGGACCTTCAAAGCCCACCCAGTCCAACCCCCCTGCAAGGAGCAGGGACATCTCCAACCAGATCAGGTTGCTCAGAGCCCCGGCCAACCTGGCCTGGAATGTTTCCAGGGATGGGGCATCCACCACCGGATGAAGCCAGAGGAATTCAGTGTGTTTTAGAGAGCTACCTCAACCCTCTCAAATTTGTCTCCTAACTTGGTTGGAATTTGTATCTAACAAATGCGTCTCACGTTCAGCACCTCACGGCAAGACTGGAGAGTAGGAACCCACAAACAGGTTTTCTTTTTTTGGTAGGAATCCTTGCTTCTCCACTGCCGTATAGAGGTGTGCATATAAAAATGCATACAAAAATCAGCAAAATAAAGCAAAATGAAATGAAGAAAAAAACCCGCTTTTTCTGAAATGAAGGGATTCCAAAAGGCTTTTTTTTTTTTTTTTTTGGTTTTTGTCTGTGAATACATCACAGAAGATCAGCCTGGCATGATATTAATCTTGAAATGAAAGGGGTTTTTGTATGTTCATCTCCAGACCGTGCATTAGAGCTCTTAATCTGTACGTTTTTAGGCAGGTGATGCACCAAACGAAAAGTATATCCTCCCCGTCCTTCCAGTACTTCCCCGTGAGGCACTGGGAGGCCACTCTCAGGTCTCGCCGGAGCCTCCTCTTCTCCAGGCTGAACAGCCCCAGCTCTCTCAGCCTGGCCTCACAGCAGAGCTGCTCCAGCCCTCTCAGCATCTGCGTGGCCTCCTCTGGACCCTCTCCAACAGCTCCACGTCCTTCTGCTGTTGGGGGCTCCAGAGCTGGACGCAGCGCTGCAGGGGGGTCTCACCAGAGCGGAGCAGAGGGGCAGAATCCCCTCACTCGCCCTGCTGCCCACGCTGCTGGGGGTGCAGCCCATGGTGGGGTTGGTTTCTGGGCCTTGAGTGCACATTGCCGGCTCATGTTGAGCTTCTCATCCACCAGCACCCCCAAGTCCTTCCCCTCAGGGCTGCTCTCCATCCCTTCTCCGCCCAGCCTGGATTTGTGCCTGGGATTGCCCCGACCCGTGTGCAGGACCTTGCACTTGGCCTGGTTGAACTCCATGAGGTTGGCAGGCCCACCTCTCCAGCCTGTCAAGTTCCCTCTGGATGGCATCCCTCCCCTCCAGGGTGTCGATGGCACCACGCAGCTTGGTGTCGCTGGTGAGCTTGCTGAGGGTGCGCTCTGTCCCACTGGTGTGTTTCTGCTGGACCCTTGTCCAAAATACGTCCTTTGCTATGAGCAGGCTGTGTTGCAAGACCTCTTTATTTGGTTTGGTGTTGAGCGGACTGTCTCTTGCTGACCCCTCAGCTGCTGGTTCGGATGGCAGTAGCAGAGCGATCCTCGTTCCTACGAGTAGGGCGGCTGTTTTAGAGGTTCAACTGGGACTCTGAGTGTTGGACTTCAAGGTCCAAAGCTGCAAACTGTTCTTTCCATCCTCACCAGTGTCAATTATCATCTGTCTTCCACTGGAGTCCCATCTTCTCAGCCCCGGCAAGGGCAATGGATAGTGAAGCGCTCCACTCAACAGGAGGAACACGGTAATTTATATATCCTGCTGCTGCTGGTAGAGAGGAGAGTAAATTTATGACTTGCCTACCCACATCTCTTCACTTCTTTGACAAGACTGGGAAGGCAAATAGAGCAAAACCCTGTGTGCAAGTCCAAGGACAGTGACTGCCTGGCCTGAAGCGTCAGGGACTGGAATAAGACTGCAGCAGAGAGAAATCATCATCTAGCTTGGTGTCTGAGGATGTTATCCCAAGAGTAGTTAATGCATTCGTGTTACTCCGCTGTCTTCTACTGGATTCAATATATTAAAGTGTTACTCAATCTATTTTTCTATTTAGTTGGCGGTGACCTCTGGCATTAACCTTTCCTTCTTTAGCGCGTGCTGGAAGAAGGGAACAGACAGCAAACAGAGAGCTGCCTGAAATTATGCGGCGTTTGCCGAGAATGTAAATCTATGTCTTGGAACAAACTCTGAGTGGGTGGAGTTAGCTAATAAACGAGCTTATCCATCTTTCATGTCGCTCATGAATTGAAATTCATGCTAAAAGCGGTTGGTTTTATGCCGCATTCACCTTGGAATCCCTCGTTGCTATCAGGGAACCGAGGCGTCCGTTATCATTTGCTCTTAAAAGAATTAAAAGGAAAACGTGCTGGAGTATGAAAGTCCCAGCCTGTGCTACACATGAAAGTGGGAATTTGTGTCCGTGCTAAAAAAGCTCTGCCCCAAAGCTGTTGGGATTCGGACCTGCAATTAATCTGGAAGTACCCAAACAACAGTCAAATTTTGCTTTATTCTCCGGTTTAAAATAATTTCTTTAGGCAGATGAAGAAAATAACATCTATCCCCAGCAGCTCAAGTAAAAACAACCGGCTGAGAGCACGTTATTATATCAAGAAATCATTTTGTTGAAATATCTGCAATAGCCTCGAACAAGGTGGTCACAGCTTTTTTGCCAGTTCTCCTGATGGCTTCCCATTGTTCAAATACAATCCTAAAACCCGTGGGTCCAGTCGGAGTGATAGCGGGGACATTAGGTTGGAAAGGACCTTCAAAGCCCACCCAGTCCAACCACCCTGCAAGGAGCAGGGACATCTCCAACCAGATCAGGTTGCTCAGAGCCCCGGCCAACCTGGCCTGGAATGTTTCCAGGGATGGGGCATCCACCGCCTCTCTGGGCAACCTGGGCCAGTGCTCCACCACCCTCAGCGTAAAAAATTTTTTCCCAGTATCCAATCTGAATCTCCCTCCCTCTATTTTGAAACCATCACCCCTCGTCCTGTCCCAGCAGGCCCTGCTGAAGAGTCTCTCCCCACCGTTCCTGCAGCCCCCTTTGGGCACTGGGAGCCGCTCTCAGGTCTCCCCGGAGCCTCCTCTTCTCCAGGCTGAACAGCCCCAGCTCTCTCAGCCTGGCCTCACAGCAGAGCTGCTCCAGCCCTCTCAGCATCTTTGTGGCCCTCCTATGAAGGTAGTTTTGTTACTGGGGACTCTACCTTCTTTTAAAAAAATATATTTTTCAAGTAAATGATCTAATAATACTTTCCACCTAGGGCGCTGAAAGTTGACGCGCGGGGAAATGGAACTGAACTTTTTGTTGCGTGCATCAATTCTGGATAATTATAGCTTTAAAATACATATTTTTCCTGCGTTGTTTCAAAAGAAACTGTCAGGGCGACTTTTGCAAGAGAAAATTTCATTATCCTGGAACAATGTAGTTGGAGAAAACAAAAAAAAAAAAAAAAAGAATAAGAGAAGTGGTAATTAGTACAAAAACCTCACCGGGAAACATTATGCAGTCATTTATTCTCTCCTACGCACCGTACGCTGTCGCACCGTTCTTGGTATTTGCCTTACAGACGGTACAATAGAGCGCCCTAAAAAAGAAACAGAAAAGCCTGAAGGGCCAAACGGTAAATTTGGAGACGCTCCAAACCTGAACCTACACCTATTTATTTCCTTTACGGCGCCTGATAAAAATCCTTGTGGTTTTGATACCTATAATTTTTCGTAGCGAATCCGTCCTTTTCTCCTTATTTCTAAAATATCTCGTTCCCGGAAACCACGCAGCGCAAAGGTGGTATTGCCAATATTTTTAATTAAAAGGGCTTGCAAAAAAACCTGTTAATCAGCCACCCGCGACAAACTTCCTCGTGGTGACAGAAGGGAGGTTTTTTTTCCCCCCCCGTTTTAGACAAAAGCTCTTCCTCACATCCAGGATCCAAGTGGGCAGGGTAATACTGCTGGGCAAACAAACATATGTTTTACAGACTCCTTGGAAACCTTCCCACGTTGTTCTGAAAAAAAAATAAATATTGCATGTTGAGGATGCAAGAGAAAGTCAAATGTGCCGCTAAGGGAGCTGGTGAATTCCCGTCCCGGGAAATCTTTGGGAAATATTGCCGTTCGGCGCAATCTGTTCTTCACTTGGGGCAAAAAAACCCCAAACAAAAACGTTCTTTAGAAGTAGTTCTGTGACACTCCGGGCCAAATCGTCGTTGGCGCTGATGAATTAGCAATGTATGAGGGTGGTGGAGCACTGTCCCAGGCTGCCCAGAGAGGCGGTGGATGCCCCATCCCTGGAAACATTCCAGGCCAGGTTGGCCGGGGCTGTGAGCAACCTGATCTGGTTGGAGATGTCCCTGCTCCTGGCAGGGGGTTTGGACTGGGTGGGCTTTGAAGGTCCCTTCCCACGCAAACCATTCCATGATTTTATGATTCTGTATCTGGACGGGGATCAGCATTACCGGAGGCAGGGGAATCGGCCCAACCTTCTTTCTGATTTCGTGATTTGGGATTTTAAAGAGAGGTTTTAGTGAAAACATTGGAAGAGATTTCAGTTCCAGTAATGAGATAACATTGAATCACTCAGAAAGACAAAATAATTCTTAAACTCCCCATAAAAAAGAGAAAAAACCCTCAAACCCAACCAAACATTTTGATCATATTTATTCCTATGTTTTACAAAAACCCGTGGACGATTATTTTTCGCCGTATTCTGACTGTTTTGTCTTCCTGCTTGGATTTGGCGCTCATCTGTGCTGTGTTTGTCATCTCAGACAAATTCTTGGGGTTAAAGGGTCAAGAGTCACAGATTGGAAGCCGAAGCGAGATGAAGCGAGGGAAAAAATAATGCGCGCAATTTCAACAATGGATGCAATTAACTGTTGGGATAATTTACCTCGGGGTACGATGGCTTCTCCATCGCTCGAAGTCTTTAAATCATGACTTGGACGGTTGTCTAAGTGATGTCGTGTAGCTCAGAATGAAATTACGCCGATGGAAGGGTTGAATTTTGATGTGGTAGGGAGTAATTATTTGTCCTTTAACGTCCTCTACGTGTATAATGTACTTAGAGAGAGGCACGTATGCGCGAGCACGTCTCCGTATGGGAAAACCACGATTCTCCTCTACTGGTAGACCCAGAATTATAAAATATAAGGATAAAATTCACATCCTACCTGCGCATATACACTTTTGTAGTCGATTAATGTTTTCCCCGTAGAAATCTTTCAGGGAAGAGCGTCATCCAGGATCTGCAGTCCAGCGGATTTCCCTGCCGTAAAGAATCTCTGGCGTGAAAAAAGTGGTTTTATTTTTTCGTAGTTCTCACTGCAAAGTAAGTCTTCTCCTCCCCGAAAAACATGTAATAAATATTGCTAAAATGCACAGTTTTAATTGGAATAACAAACGAATCTGAGCTGTGAAACAGGACAAACTATTTCTTGCTGGAAGAGCAAAACTTAAATTTTTTTCCTGAAAACTCTGCTGGTGTTTTAACGACAGGCATGGGTCAGGTTCGATTAAATTCACGACCTGCCTGGCTGCCCAGGTGTTCGGTGCCGCTGGGAAATCCGTGCATAGTGCGCTGCGGCCGAGGAGCTCTTCCGGAATAGCTTCACCACGATTCCTCGTCTGCAGTAGCTTTCCCCACATCTTCCTATCGATTCGCCATCGATCGATTGACTTCACAGGACCCGCTCGCGTTTGAGATTCGCTCCTCGTCCTGGCCGCCATCCAAATCCGCTTCGTGAGGCGCGAGGAGGTTGAGGGGCAGGGATCTTCGGCTGCCAAGTGAGTGACGAGGCGTTTGGTCCCCTTTGGGGGAGCCGGGGCGACAGCTTCACTCCAACGTGTTGGGCATTTGTTCAAGAAACACGACGTGCTGCTGATGCTGCACTTTCAGCATCATCCTAAGGCTTCATTTTTTTTTTTTTTTTTCATTCTTTGATGGGCTTAAGCATTAGGGAGCAGTAAAAATATTGCGGTCTTCACAGAGATTAAGGATCTTCTGACACAAATACAGGCAAAATAGGATGATTACTTCAGCTTAAGGTTTCTACTGACTCTTAGGGTTTGTTTGATGCAGCTGTCTCTGGTCTTGCAAGGCTGCGAAATCCTTCACTCAAAATTTTTTCTCCCTCTTCTTATAGAATCACAGAATGGTTTGGGTGGGAAGGGATCTTCAAAGCCCACCCAGTCCAACCCCCCTGCAAGGAGCAGGGACATCTCCAACCAGATCAGGTTGCTCAGAGCCCCGGCCAACCTGGCCTGGAATGTTTCCAGGGATGGGGCATCCACCGCCTCTCTGGGCAACCTGGGCCAGTGCTCCACCACCCTCAGCGTAAAAATTTTTTCCTGCTATCCAATCTGAATCTTCACCTGCCCTCCTTTAATAACCTCACCATGTGAATATCCAGTCCACTGAGGACTGGATCTTGAAGGTTTTGACGGCCCGATCCTTCATGGTCTGAGCTGGATGACTTGAGTCCGATGAGGCGCCTGCCCGTCGGTTTAGCTGGGTGTTGCGGCGGAGGCTGTCCGTGTTGTCGGTACCAGTCAGATCCATTACAGCTGAAACAAATCTTTTCTTTTCAGCTTAAATGATCTATTTAGGTCAACACTTTAGAAACAAATTCCGTGCCCCTGGCTGTGCAGCTGGTCCTCACTGCGCACCGCTTATCCTTAATAAGAATTTCGATGCATTTTTTTTATATTTCTAGCCCAAAAGTCCGCAGTGTGTTCGTGTAAATTCCCTCACTTTCCGACGATCCGGTGCATGCCAAAAAAATGCGGCTTCAGCACTTTCTAACTGTACCTAGCAGGTTGTCCCGAGGGAAAAATAAGCCGTTATGCTCAAAAGAGGATGAAAAATATTTAAATTCCCATTGTTGCCGTTTCATACCGCGGCCTGCAGATGTATCGCTTTCTTCTGCTGCTCTGCACAGCACCGGAAATCGGGATTGCTTCGGGGCTTGCGCACGGATCTGGACAGCCGGGCACGGGGCCGTGGAGGCAGCGGCAGGAGCATCTCCACCAGTCAAGGACAAGAATACGCTGGGTTAGATCTGCTGCCCGCCCAGTCTGGAACCCTTCTTCCACAGCGTTCAGTGCAGGGGTGTGGAAAAAAAAAAAAATTGGGAGTTATTTTCCTTATCAAACAGGTTATACCCTGAAAATCCAACCAATTGGGGTGCTCTCAGCTCTTCCAGTCCTCCTGATCCGTTGTTTTCAATTCCTCTCTGCTACAAAACATCTCCTGTTCTCTGCTTGTATACAGCGTTAATCATGGAGAGCATTTTATTCCGAATTTATCTTTTTCGATAACCAACCGTAGCCTGTTAATAACACGGTATTTTAAATGAAATTGAAAAATTGAGGTCTTGATTGCCTCAGATGGCAGCGCGTTTGGGTCTGGATAGCGATGTTAACTCTGATGTCCAGCTTTCGATAATCGCATGCCCCGTGCCAAAGACTCCCTTTTTTATTTTTTGCGCTCCTTTCTGCCCAGCTGTGTAAAGAAACCACACAGAGCTGGGAACTGATCCAAAACCACAACCTGCTCGCCGATTTTACAAGGTTTTCTTGCTCTTGAATTACGCAATTGCGTCATTTTCTCAGTGTACATGTTACATGGCAAGTCTTTGGAACCCAAGAGTTACGTATGAGCGAGGGGCTACGGCCTCGCGTGTGCGAGGGAGCCCTACCTGGCTTTTATTGCAATAGAGGTTTCCAGCACTGTCACCCAATGATGATCACGATTCGTCATCATGGACTAATTGATGCTGAGAGGGCTGGAGCAGCTCTGCTGTGAGGCCAGGCTGAGAGAGCTGGGGCTGCTCAGCCTGGAGAAGAGGAGGCTCCGGGGAGAGCTGAGAGCGGCTCCCAGTGCCCAAAGGGGGCTGCAGGAAAGGTGGGGAGAGACTCTTCAGCAGGGCCTGGTGCGACAGGACGAGGGGTGATGGTTTCAAAATAGAGGGAGGTAGATTCAGATTGGATATTAGGAAAAATTTTTTTACGCTGAGGGTGGTGGAGCACTGTCCCAGGTTGCCCAGAGAGGTGGTGGATGCCCCATCCCTGGAAACATTCCAGGCCAGGTTGGCCGGGGCCCTGAGGAACCTGATGTGGTTGGAGATGTCCCTGCTCCTTGCAGGGGGGTTGGACTGGGTGGGCTTTGAAGGTCCCTTTCCACCCAAACCATCCCGTGATTCTGTGATTCTATGACTCGATCTGTTTACTGCACATTTGAGGGACAGCTTATTTCAGACTCTCTCTGCTCAGATCCTGTGGTCACCTTAGCAATTGGAGCTCATTTTCTGCCTAATTTTCATAGATTCTGTTCCCAAAAGAATCTAGTTTGCATGCCCTGAGAGCACTCCACAATGCAAACCAAAGCTTGAGAGTGGTTGGATATGACCAGAGACCACGTTCCTGCCCCAAACTAAAACACTGTTGCCACCTCTTGCAGGTACTGCCGTGGCAGACTGGCCCTGGACTGGTGTTTGTTCCAGCGGGGATGGTGCTTATGGAAACCTGAAGAACTGACCTGCTCCCACACATCGTTTCCTCAGAGAACCCTGCTTGAAAGCTGAGAGGTGGTGGGTGCCCCATCCCTGGAAACATTCCAGGCCAGGTTGGCCGGGGCTGTGAGTGACCTGATCTGGTTGGAGATGTCCCTGCTCCTGGCAGGGGGGTTGGACTGGGCGGCCTTCCAACCAAAACCATTCTATGATTCTGTGACCAAGAAGAAAAGATTTTCCAAGGATTAGTCTCATGCTTCATTGTCTTTTCTGCTGTTGATGGCCCCTGCGTACCGTTGATTCTGCACCTGCCTGTGAACACAAATCCAGCGTGGCCGGATTTCACTCTGAAACCACGGGGGAACGTCTGTGTCACCTGTCACCGGAGCTGCCGAATTTTTTCAGACAGCAATTTCACCGACATGGGAAAAAAAAAAAAAAAAAGACTTTTGAAAAAAGGATCCCAACTCAAACCCTCTGCTGACTGCCTCGTCAGACGAGACCGGGAGTGATGGCTGGAGTCTGCACGCGGATGACAGGTAATCCTTCCAGACATAAAATAACTGCAGCAGCAAGGCAGCTTGTGCCGTGGTGTCGGGTGCCAGAGATTCCTCTCCGAAACCCGTGCGGGGGTTTGAGTAAACCCTCAGTGTGTGCGTATCGATAGCAAGCAGGTGAATATTTTTACTTGTTAGCGTTAAATTTTCTGCCGTTGTTGATGGAGGAAAGAAATTTGGTCCGGTCCTCGCGTGAGGAGAACGAGAAAGGGCAGTGTGGTTAATGGAGGCTCGTGGTCGTGCCTCATCTCTGGAATACTGGATCCCAGTACGCTCCGTGGTGTATTTAGAGTAACAGAAATCCCAGTTTGCTTCGAGCAGGGGGGAGCGGAGCCGGGTGAGTACTCCTGGTAGTTTCCAGCAGTGATGAGTCCTTGTATGTTAACAAGGAGGCTGAATCTGAAGTTGCTGGGGGCCTGAGCCAGAAATTTGGACTCACCACCCTTCTGGATCCACTTTAATTACCCATGACTTGCTGTCAAAATGGTCTTATAGACTCACAGGCTGGTTTGGGTGGGAAGGGACCTTCAAAGCCCATCCAGTCCAACCCCCCTGCAAGGAGCAGGGACATCTCCAACCAGATCAGGTCCTCAGAGCATGGCTGCAGGTGATTGATTGGCTTCTGGTACCTTCTTTGTCCTTCTCCCTAGCGCCTTGTGTTTAAATTTCCCAAAATATTTCACACGATAATAACTACTGAAGCTTTAGAAGCAGTCCAGTGAGGTGGCCGCTCTTGTTAAATGTTTTGCCGGTGGGGGAACTGCAAAAGCGCTGCTCCAGCCAAGGCTTGAGAAAATAAAAGCGTGACGTGTGGCTGAACCCTGTGAGACCTGGAGGAAAATAAACCATCCCTTCACCTCTCGGGAGGAGAAGGTGAAGAGGCTAGCGGCTTAGAGCACGACTAATCTTAAGGGCAGCAGAAATTAGGTGATTAAAGTAATATTCAAATGAATCTCAAAGAGTTTTCCGTTCGGGGCTGTGACCTGAAGTGTCAGAAGTTTTGACTTGGTTGTTATATCCCAAGTCTATTGGCGGTGTGAGGGGCAGACAGAGCAGAGTCATCGCTGAAGTCATGGAAGTTCCAGGGTAAGAATTAATAAATTAAAAGCGGAATAAAAGCAGAGGGAAGCCTGAAGTCATGCGCATCAATAGGACTCTTTGCTGCCCCGTGTATCCCGGCCGCACATCTCTTCTTTTTCCTTCTTGAGCCAGGGGCTGCGTCTCTCCAAGGTCTTCCCTTGCAAAGAGGTCTACTGCGACAGATTTGGAACTGCGCTGCTCCTCCCTCATTAGGAATTTTAAAAGTTGTGCCTTCCAAAGCAGCTTTTCTTCTCCTCCTGCTCTGTGCTCCTCATTACGAAGCTGACAAACGAACTAGAGATGACCGAGCCGTGGACCTTCAATTGTTCATTGACCTACACTGTCTTTCCTCTGAACAGATCCTAAAATTACAAATTGCAGCTCTGCTATGATGCTGTTTAGTTTAATTGGTATGTTCATTTGATGGAAGGAAGGTTACTGAACTCTCGACACCCCGGTGTCAAAAATCTACAAGCTCCTGACACCCAAATGACTGAAAAGAATAATCCACCGTTACCACGCCGCTAACGTTTTATTGTCGCTGCTACTTGCACGGTTCCGGAAACTCCTGCGTTCAAAATGATGAAGCGGTGACGGTTATGGTTTTAATGCTTGCTTCTTTGTAAATTGCTAGCTCGAGTGTCGCCGCGACGGATGATTTGTAAGCGTGATGGTGCACTTTGCCAGCTGAGCATCTCATTAGCACAGTGGACTGTAAACTGCTTTATGGCTTGCTAGGGTTTAGAAATGCATCCTAATAGCTTCCTCCTCTCAGGGAGGTAATGTTTTGCTTTGTAAATGTGAGCCTATTATATATTCATGTTAATCAGCAAAATCAGTATTCCCTCTTGAGAGGTATGAAGATACCTGATGGAGAAAAACGCTTGCAGGTTCCCTCGTATTGTGCCACGGGAGAGCGGAGCTGGATGTGCTCTGCATGCATCGCCTTCTTCTAACTCGGCAGCACGGTGTGGGGAAGAACTTCCTAAAGTCCGAGCAATCGCGTCGTGTCATCCCTCGCCTTCCCCTTGACTTGCTCACCTTCCTCTCCAGAACGTTTGGTTGGTCCGAGAAACTCGCGCGCTTGGTTGTTCTTCCGCCAGCCTTGTTCTCTAGCTCCAGAGGTAAAACAGACGCAGATTTGAGGGTCTGGTGTCCACCTTGACTCTTGGTTGTCTTATTTTAGGGGTGAAACTTCTGGCTTTGTATGAAGCCTCTTGGCTCTGCTCATTGTTCTGCAGCCAGCATCATCTCTCAGGGCAGTTTGTAATGTTTTTCCATAAAAAAGATCTTTTTATGTGTGTGTATCTACACTTCTCCTCCACGCTTTTCTTCTTCCGACAGAAAATTACAGTTATGTTTCATGCGCTGACATTTTTTGCCCCCATTCTGCTTTCGTTAGCCTAATTACAGAACAAAGAGGTGAAATACGGCAACTACGAATCCTCTGTGTGTTTAAATAGCGGCGTGAATTAGAATGAAGGAAAGTATGGCTGCACGGCTTACCTTTAAAATTGGGTTTACCTTGGCTAAATTCCAGGCCGTAAAGGAATAATCAGTGTTTGTCCGCAAGTTCCCATCACCGCGGGCTTAATAGTTAATTCCATCGCTCTGTTGGCGCACAGCAAACGGCTCCGTAAACTCTTCGCGTTTTTATCTTGGTGATAATTAGCGTTATGTCATAAAGGGCTCCGGACAACATTTTTCAACTCAGAAGCTTCGGGCCTCTCGGTCGAGATTTCAATGGGCTGTTGAAGTCGATAGAAAAAGTAAAATCTTAACTTTATCCTAGAAGTTAAGAAGTGAGACAGGTATCTTAGATAAAACCGTCACATTCAGCAAGGCTTAAAACTCTCAGGGGCCTTGTATAGCTGACATTTTTTCCGGTTTTTATTTCGGTGCACTTTGGAAAAGAGCAGATTGAAGTACAACGCCACGTGGTGCACGAGGCAGTGGAGCGCAATATGGACATTTGGATGAGCTCAGCGGTTGCCATGTCATTGACCGCAATGATGTTTGGGGTACTCCAAGGCTCTAAATTTCAATCTGCTCGACAGAGTGCCTATCTACAGGCTTGGAAGTATCGCTTGAAGCATCCAAGCCCTCACAGCAGAGCTGCTCCAGCCCTCTCAGCATCTGCGTGGCCTCCTCTGGACCCTCTCCAACAGCTCTACGTCCTTCTGATGTTGGGGGCTCCAGAGCTGGACGCAGCGCTGCAGGGGGGTCTCACCAGAGCGGAGCAGAGGGGCAGAATCCCCTCCCTCGCCCTGCTGCCCACGCTGTGGGGGTGCAGCCCAGGGTGGGGTTGGTTTCTGGGCTGCAAGGGCGCATTGCTGGCTCACGTTGAGCTTCTCGTCATATATCCTACAGAAGAGAGCCGTTATCTGTAAAATTCAAGCCTCCTTCAAGGCTTGGATCTAAAAGCCCCACGTTTTTACCGCTGAATAACAGTCTACATATGTAGGTGGGGAATTTTTTTCTCTCTCTGTCCTCTCTTCCTAAGTGAAATGCAATAAACAATAAAATTATGACTGAAAATCTAACGGCTAAAACAGTTCACATTTTTCACCATCTATCGTCCGTCGGCGTCCCAAAGTGCCGCTATTTGACGGCCAAAATTTGCTGTCGGATTCCAAACGAAGTCAATGGGAGCCGGACACGCGCGGCCGAGGACGGAAGCTGGCCCTACAAGCTCTGCATATGGTGCTGCTGAAAAGCCGCCAGGCACCGTTGGGATGCGGGACAGAAGGCAGATGCGTTAATAGCGCACAGCAGGCAGCACGAGGAAAGAAAACATTGGCTGAAGACCTTGGAGCAAAACCAATGTCACTACGGCAAGAAAGAGCAGGAACCTGGATTCACAAATAGCAGGGGGACGGGGTTTTTCGGTGAGATGTCCTCAGCGTGCTGAGTAATCCCCAAATCTGTCGCAAGCGTAACGAGGGTTAACCCTTCACGGCGTGCTTCCTGGCGATTTCAACCAGCTTCGCCCAGAGCCTGAGCGTACCCAGGCGGTGGCGGTGCGCCGGCCAGCATCGGGAGCTCCGGTGTCGGGGCTGGTTGGCGAAGCTGGTCTCAACCTGCACGCGCTGTGCGTTCAGGGAACCAAGCGCTGCACAGCCGCATGGGGGACCTCGGGGAGAGCTTCTCCCTGCTTTCAGAGAAGATATAATCACAGGATTGTTTGGGTTGGAAGGGACCTTCAAAGCCCACCCAGCCCAACCCCCCTGCCAGGAGCAGGCACATTTCCAACCAGATCAGGTTGCTCAGAGCCCCGGCCAACCTGGCCTGGAATGTTTCCAGGGATGGGGCACCCACCGCCTCTTTGGGCAACCTGGGCCAGTGTTCCACCACCCTCAGCGTAAAAAATTTTTTTCCTAATATCCAATTTGAATCTGCCTCCCTCTATTTTAAAACCATGACCCCTCGTCCTGTCCCAGCAGGCCCTGCTGAAGAGTCTCTCCCCACCTTTCCTGCAGCCCCCTTTGGGCACTGGGAGCCGCTCTAAGGTCTCCCTGGAGCCTCCTCTTCTCCAGGCTGAACAGCCCCAGCTTTGGGAAACGAGGCTCTTTTGGAAACCGTAGTAGCAAGCTGGAGGTGGTATCCTACAGAAGTGACTGGGCAAGTGCTTCGAATGTTGATTTGTGGATGTTTCCTGGGCCATAGCCTCATCTAATAAGTCACCAACTTTGGTGTCGGGAAATTCAGAGATGCAAAAGTGGGTGCGCGTCTCTTCCTTGTGCTGTTCTGAAAATGCCACTGAAACTATCAAGCGTGGCAGTTATAGACAATAATATAAGTTACTGAGCAACTGCTCGTTTCTCCCTGATCGTACCCTAACGATTCTGTGATTTGATGATTCTATTTTGAATGGACTCCCAAGAAAACCCTGAGCTTTTTCGAAAGGTAGAAGAGGAATCTCTCTCCAACACAGGTTAAAGGAGCTGTGAAGTGCTCCAGCTGCGGAAGAGGATTTGGATTTTCCCACATTTGTTTTCTTTTCAGCGGTGGAGGACAGGAAATGTTTCAGGTCAAAGCATAAGCTTACGTTTTACAAACTCTGTACTGCCACAAGTGTCCTGCTGGATTGGACACAGACGTTCAAGTTTTCGGATAAGGAGGACGCGATAGGTTTGTATGTGAATTTTTTGGGCGGATCTCTGCGGTTGGCGGAAGGTATAGTGGGTTTGGAAGAAGAGAATGGAGACTTCCAGGCCTGGAGACATTCAAGGCCAGGTTGGCCAGGGCTGTGAGCAACCTGATCTGGTTGGAGATGTCCCTGCTCCTGGCAAGGGGGTTGGACTGGATGGGCTTTGAAGGTCCCTTCCCACCCAAACCTGGTGGGAAGCTGGACCCAGCCTGAACTAAATCCAAGTTGTCAGGTAGCAGCTGGTAGGAATTAAGAGTTGAACCACATGTAAGTACCATTTTTTTTCCTTCTTTCTGAAAGGGCCAGGAAAGAGAAATCAGGTGACTGGGGGCTCTGTGCTCCCCACCAGAAATCCTGGATTTATGGAAGGTTTGGAGCCGGTATTATGTGACCTGACTGTTGCTGCTGAATTTTTTTCTTACCCTTGCTCATGTCTGTTTAGCTTTTGATCACTCTGTGTCAGGGCTTGTCTGTGCAATAGGGGCTTGCTTTTCTGCTGAGTAGCTCAGTAATATAATAACGTATTTTCCGAGCAGATGCGCGCATAAGAGAGGTTTCTGTTTTTTCAGTAGCTCTGTGTCTCCTGAATAGGATTCTCTACTGGCTATTAACCTCTGACCGAGGCTTTTTGTGCTTTAATGTGGGCTATTTATAATATTTTTCTATTCTGTCAAATTCAAGGGAACCAAGATCTTAAAAAGAAAAAATGAGAGAAAGGACAGAAAGACCAATAGGTGGATCGTGTTCCAATAGCCCTTGCCTCCTTAAGAAGCCAAATCAAAAACATACAAAGGGAGGAAATAATCTTCAATTAAACCATTTCTATCAATTTATTGTTATACTGACACCACTGGAAAGCGAAGAGCATTGCCAGCTGTGCAGGTTTTTGCGCAGCACTTTGGTGTGTAATTGTCGCACCTTCCTGAGGTTAGCAACGACGCCGTCAGAATATGTGCTCGTTGATTAATTAAAGCGTTAATTCGAAATATCTCAGATGAATTTGTGGAAATCTTGAAAGTTCTTTGGAGGAATTTTGTTAGGACAGCACGAGGTCTTGTCTTTTGCTTGGTATGTAAAGGTACCCCACAACAGTCATGAGTTGTGGATCTATGACTTGGGAAACCTCTTGACTTCCGTAGCTCCTAACTCCCATCGCCTCACACGTTGCTTCTGCAGCAGCTCCAGATCAGTCACTGGTTCTGCCCACGTGTCCCATGCCTGTAGCATTAAGGGAAATCGTAAAGGATCGTAAAGGATCCTTTATGTTAATCGTAAAGGATTCCCACAGTCATGGGGCCTGGGAAACCCTGAGAATGAAATTTTGGAGGCTGTGAGGTGAGCGACTTCCTTGGCACTAGGTACAGAGGGAGGAGAGACGGACTGTGCTACTGGCCTTTAGCTCTTCCATGTGATGAACCCAACGCCAATGATAGAATCATAGAATCATGGAATGGTTTGGGTGGGAAGGGACCTTCAAAGCCCACCCAGTCCAACCCCCCTGCCAGGAGCAGGGACATCTCCAACCAGATCAGGTTGCTCACAGCCCCGGCCAACCTGGCCTGGAATGTTTCCAGGGATGGGGCATCCACCGCCTCTCTGGGCAACCTGGGACAGGGCTCCACCACCCTCAGGGTAAAAAAATTTCTTCCTAATGTCTAATCTAAATCTGCCTCTCTCTATTTTGAAACTGTTACCCCTTGTCCTGTCCCAGCAGGCCCTGCTGAAGAGTCTCTCCCCACCTTTCCTGCAGCCCCCTTTGGGCACTGGGAGCCGCTCTCAGCTCTCCCCGGAGCCTCCTCTTCTCCAGGCCGAGCAGCCCCAACTCTCTCAGCCTGGCCAATATTTTGTCTGTCTGACAAAAACAAATGTCTGAAAATCGCTCTTTAAATTTTCTCCTCAGATCTCCTTGGACTGGCCACGGCGTCTTTTGTGGTACCTCAGCTGATGCACATCTATTAAAGTCTTGGTTGCTAGTAAGTTTTGTCTAAAAAATATACCGTAATTACATTTCTGCAGTTGTTAATTGGAATCCTGTACATGAAGGTGAAGTGATGCCTGAGGGCTAGTGGGTCGCTAGCGTCGTAATCCCGAGGAATAGCGAGAGACGTGTGAGTCTCTAAGAAGAAACTGGTTCGATTTAATTAAGGGTTTCAAATGCCGCTAGTGCCCACGCAGATTCTATCCACTTCTTTAAGAGCTGTGTGGGCGGGGTGGGTGCCTGCGAGGAGTCTGTAGTGACTCAGTTGTGAAAATGTTCCGTTTTTGCAAAGATCTGTAAGGGTAAGGAGTGCTTTTGGAACTTTCTTGGATTTGTTTGCAGCCCTGCTGCGGAGGTGATGTAACCTGGAAATTCTTCTAAGTACCGTTCAAGTGGCCGCCTTGAAATTTGGTTTGTGGAAGTGATCGAGATCCGTGAGGGTTACAGTACATTATGGGCAAAAAACCCAGATAGATTCCTGAATTCTTCATTAGAACACTGAAAAGTGATCAGTGTGTTGAATAAAGTTCAGTAGGGCGCAATCTTATCTTTCAAATGACAGGCTGGAGGGGTGGGCCCAAGGAATCCTCACGAAGTTCAACCAGGCCAAGTGCAAGGTCCTGCACCTGGGTCATGGCAATCCCAGGCACAAATCCAGGCTGGGCGGAGAAGGGATGGAGAGCAGCCCTGAGGAGAAGGACTTGGTGGTGATGGTGGGCAAGAAGCTCAACGTGAGCCAGCAATGTGCACTCACGGCCCAGAAACCAACCCCATCCTGGGCTGCACCCCCAGCAGCGTGGGCAGCAGGGCGAGGGAGTGGATTCTGCTCCTCTGCTCCGCTCTGGTGAGACCCCCCTGCAGCGCTGCGTCCAGCTCTGGAGCCCCCAACAGCAGAAGGACGTGGAGCTGTTGGAGAGGGTCCAGAGGAGGCCACGCAGATGATGAGAGGGCTGGAGCAGCTCTGCCTTGAGGCCAGGCTGAGAGAGCTGGGGCTGTTCAGCCTGGAGAAGAGGAGGCTCCGGGGAGAGCTGAGAGCGGCTCCCAGTGCCCAAAGGGGGCTGAGAAGACTGGAGAGGGACTTTTGACAAGGGCATGTAGTGATAGGATGAGGGGTGATGGTTTCAAAATAGAGGGAGGCAGATTCAGATTGGATATCAGGAAAAAGTTTTTACACTGAGAGGGGTGGAGCCCTGTCCCAGGTTTCCCAGAGAGGTGGTGGATGCCCCATCCCTGGAAACATTCCAGGCCAGGTTGGCCGGGACTCTGAGCAACCTGATGTGGTTGGAGATGTCCCTGCTCCTTGCAGGGGGTTGGACTGGGTGGGCTTTGAAGGTCCCTTCCCGCCCAAACCATTCTGTGATTCTATGGATCTATGCAAATGGCCCTGCCAGCTTGGGCGCTCTTCTGTCCCCATAGCTCTTCTGGCTGAATCCTGCTCTGAAGCTCGATCTCGTCGAGGATTTGGATCTCTCCAGCAGGCTGGAGGGCGAGAGCGGGGCTGCCAGCTGGGGGTAAATGCATTCTGACAGAAACGCAGAGCCGGGATGGGGATCCCAGAGCAGAAGGAATCTATTCCCCCTTCCTTTAGCAAATGCATCCTCACGGATCGATAACGTGGACCTCGGCACCGCTGTTTTAAATGTTAACCTGTTGCGTCCGGTGGATTTGTTTTTTCTCCGCCTTCTCCAGCTGGTGCTTTCTCCTGTTTTCCCAGAGTTAGTTCTGTGTTTTCAGCCTCTCCGATTCCTGCTCTCCGCCACGTCCCACACATCTGGGTGCTGCCGTAGCTCTGGGAAAAGCCGTCGCGGTTGTGGGACGTAAGGGCGTGCCGGAGGTGGCAAGTTTTCTCCTCAGCTGGGACGCTTCCTGAACGCGTCGCTGGTGAGCGATTAAATTCCCCGTTAAACACAGAACCACGTGTCAAGCAGGATTACTAGCCGAGGTTTGGATTAGCCCAGCTTTATTTTTTAATGCACCGTGGTGTGTAGTCGCTTGCAGTTCTGCCGCATTCCGGCAGGATTTAGTCCCTGGGACAGAAGATAATTAGCATTTGAAAGCCTGTAGGTCTCTTGCTAGCCTTACTGGTGAAACTGGAATCTCTTCCTGTGTATAAATAAAGAGGACTTTGTTATCTGGAGATGTTTTAGACCGCCAGGAAAATCTTTTGACTGTATCGTTCTGCTCGTTACAACAGGTATTACAATAGATTCGCGTGGAGAAAAAGGCTCGGGTGATAACATTCAAAGGAAACTGGAAAATGTACATGAGTTATAAAACACCTCGTGCAAAAGCACGCGAGAAGTGTAATGAAGGCGTAAAATAATTAAATGAAATCCATACAAGGGATTCATGCTGACACGGCATTTTGTGACCAAAAGGAATTCACGCCGTGAAAGGAGAAATGAGACAAAGGAATACGGATTTGAAAAGACGGCGTCGGGGGAACCTGGATGTTCCGGAGGCTGGTGGCGCCTGGAATAAAAGGTCAATTCCTGGGTTTGTCTGGAGCTGGCAAACCGCTGAGCCAAGCTGTCAGAATTGCTCCGGCTTCCCTCGGAGAGTCCGCTGTGGGCGAGGAAAATCACGCAAACTTTGCTAGGAACGGAACCGCTGCTCGACGGGAGAGAAGGAAGGGGAGACGGGTGGGTTGCAGACACTCATTTTTGCCGATGGCATCCTTCGATTTTTACCGCTTGGGGTTTTGTAGTGACCTCAAGAGTTGTTTTCCTTTTCTTCTCCTCATCTTTAGGTGCAGCTGGGTAATTCGAAAACGTGTCGGAGAGCCCACAGCATTCGAGCTATGGCTGAGGCAAAGTTAGGCCCATTGATATTTCCAAAAGCTGTCATTTTTGGTCAATTTTTTAATGAATTTTTGTTTGAAACGTTACAATCTCTCCCTTATTTTGCAACGTGCACTGAGTGACAAACTAATAGACTCGTACTTCTGCCGTCACGCGTATCTCTACGACCTCTGCTTTGTTTTTACTCTAATAACAACAGCCCAAAAATGTTCTTTCATTTTATCGGAGCTGTTTTAACCCAGAAAATAAGGCAGCACACTTCAGCGAGCACCAAATTGCAGCTGCCCTTCATTACTCAGCATAGAATATTTTAACTATTTCATTTTAATGCTGTATCGTGACGACAAAAGATGTGATGTCATTTTAAAATGAATTATTTACACTTGTATAACTTCAGAATATAGGTGTTTTTTTTTTTCCGACACAACATTTTCTATTTTGTCTCATGAGATTTTTTTTTCCTATGTTAAAGTTTTTTTTTTTAAATCACTGCGCCGCGAGGAGGAAAAAAGAATGAGTTTCCGTAAAGAATTCTCGGTAAAACAAGACCTTAGGCCGAGTTGTTTTATAGGAATGCTGTGAAAGTCCAAATGAGACTTTGTGTAGCCCCGCGAAGGGCGATTTGAGTGCTCCCTCAGTAAGTTTGCAGATGACACCAAACTGGGCGGGAGTGTCGATCTGCTCGAGGGCAGGAAGGCTCTGCAGAGGGATCTGGACAGGCTGGACCAATAGGTTGAGGTGAACTGAGTGAGGTTCAACAAGGCCAAGTGCTGGGTCCTGCGCTTGGGTCACAACAGCCCCATGCAACGCTGCAGGCTTGGGGAAGAGCGGCTGGAAAGCTGCCTGGCGGAAAGGGACCAGGGGATGCTGGTAGAACAGGAGCCAGCGGTGTGCCCAGGTGGCCAAGAAGGCCAACAGCTTCGTGGCTTGCATCAGGACCAGCGTGGCCAGCAGGAGCAGGGAAGCGATGGTGCCCCTGGACTTGGCGCTGGTGAGGCCGCACCTCGAATGCTTGGTGCAGTTTTGGGCCCCTCACTACAAGAAGGACGTTGAGGTGCTGGAGCGTGTCCAGAGAAGGGCAAGGAAGCTGGTGAGGGGTCTGGAGCACCAGTGTGATGAGGAGCGGCTGAGGGAACTGGGGTTGGTCAGTCTGGAGAAGAGGGGGCTGAGGGGAGACCTCATTGCTCTCTACAACGGCCTGACAGGAGGGTGTGGGGAGATGGGTGGTGGTCTCCTCTCCCAGATAACTCGTGGATGAGAGGAAATGGCCTCAAGTTGCACCAGGGGAGTTTTAGGTTGGGTATGAGGAAACACTTCTTCACTGGAAGAGTGGCCAGGCACTGGACCAGGCTGCCCAGGGCAGTGGTGGGGTCACCATCCCTGGAGGCGTTCAAAGAACATGCAGACGTGGCACTGCAGGACATGGCTTAGTGGCCATGGTGGTGTTGGGTTGACGGTTGGACTTGATGATCTTGGAGGTCTCTTCCAACCTTCAGATTCTATGATTCTACGACCATCAAAGGCTGGGGCTGGAGCCACGTCCAGTAAAACCAGAAAATGTATTTCTCTCTCCTTCAGTGGTGTGGGAAACCCCGCCTTCCCTTTCAGGCCTTTAGAGAGAGGGCAGGACATGACATGGAGGAGTTTATCTGCTGTGTATCAGACGTGGAGCTGTGATGAGCAGATGTGTGGGTTTTGTCCGTGAAGCGCAGCAAGTGGACGTTATTGCCACGTTGCCGTTTCACACATCGGGAATCGGCGAATAAATAACCGCTGGCCGGCCAATGCCGCTCCCTGGCAGATACAGATTCCCGGCACTAAAGGATTAATGGCTTGAATAACTCCTTCGAATACCATTCTGCTGAGGCAGCACCAACGCGGCTCATGGTTACTTTTTGTCACCTAATATGAGCCCTAAAAGGTTCAGTAAATAGAAAACCAGATTAGCCGTCCTATCTCGCCACCGAGCCCGCTGTGGGCTGCGGGGGAATGGGTCCAGGCTCACTTATCTCCCCTAGGCCCCCACCAGCGCGGAGCTCGTGGTCAAAATACAGCCTCTAATTTCATTTTCTATCTTTAGGACAGATTTATTTGCGCGCAGTTGAATGTTTTCCTTCGTTCTGATTTCATTCCGGCGAAGTAATTGATAGCGAGTGGAGGACATCGGGCATGACACGATTGGCGGTGCAGCGCGCTGATAACGTGTGTCCGGGAGGGATGGTACGTACGGCTGTAATAGCAGGCAGAGCTTTTCGTCTCCGTGTCGGATTCAAATCCCCGACGTGAAATGAATTACAGGAGCATCAGTCTAGCCTGTGCGCTGGTGGACTGACGCCCTTCACAAAGCACGTTATTACTCTTGCTCCCAATTTTCGCCTTTGTTGCAAAGTCAGCCCGCGGTCCAAGAACCCGAACGGCCGTGAAAACAGAAAATGAGCTTCAGGCTTTATCCCACAAGCTCTGGCCCGGGCCACGCAGGATCAAGCAACATCCGGGAGAGAGCACAAGAAATCTTCGATTGCCGCTGTCTCGGGTGGAAATTTGAGGAATCTAAAGTCAAGGTTTAATGTTCCGGGAGCTACCGATTCAATCATTATAGCCATTGAAATTAATAATAAATTGCACTCCTACGTAGTTCTTTTGGTGTAAAATTTCCCAGGCCCTCGCCTGGGAAGCCAGCATTATGACCTCACTGTCCAATTTGCAATTGTAATTGCGATTTTACGATTTCCACTTCCCGCGAGGAAAAGCAAGGCGGATACAAAATGAGATATCGCTGCAAGGACGCGGTGCGGAGCTGATGATACGCCTTCGCTGCCGAGCCCTGGCCCAGCGTGCCGTGCAAAAAGACCAGTAGTTTGGCTTTACAGGTTGCCCACAATGACAAGCGTTCAATTCTTATGACGAGACATCTGAGTCTCGCCTCCCAGATCCTTCCTATGATGCCCAGGGTGCCCAGAGAGGTGGTGGATGCCCCATCCCTGGAAACATTCCAGGCCAGGCTGGCCGGGGCTGTGAGCAACCTGATCCGGTTGGAGATGTCCCTGCTCCTGGCAGGGGGTTGGGCTGGGTGGGCTTTGAAGGTCCTTTCCAACCCAAACCATTCCATGAGTCTATGATTCTATGCCAAGATCTTTTCTTTCAAGTTTTTTTGGAAGCAAACCTGTTGCTTAACATATCACATCTGTCAGTTATAACTTCTACACAACTGCGTTCAGGTACAACCACTTGAAGAGCTGAGGGTTAAATTTCTCCTGCGGAAGCTAAAGGTGAAACTTCTCAGTCCATCAGCGGAGCCGGCGCTTAATTGCTAGTGCTGATTTCGGATAACGCAGGCCTGCCGTTTCATCGGAGCCATCTGCAGATTCATCATTTCCAAGCTATGAGCATGCACTCCTTCGGTTTCGTAATTCGGTAATCTGTTCCGGTTCACGAGACTTTGATTTCTGGCTGTCAGTGCTATGTTAATCCACACGTTCCTGGGCAGATCGCTGAATGGAAGTGGTTTCGTTTGGAGGATTTTACTCTAGGCCCCCTTTAGGCACTGGAAGGCCGCTCTCAGGTCTCCCCGGAGCCTCCTCTTCTCCAGGCTGAACAGCCCCAGCTCTCCCAGCCTGGCCTCACAGCAGAGCTGCTCCAGCCCTCTCAGCATCTGCGTGGCCTCCTCTGGACCCTCTCCAGCAGCTCCACGTCCTTCTGATGTTGGGGGCTCCAGAGCTGGACGCAGCGCTGCAGGGGGGTCTCACCAGAGCGGAGCAGAGGGGCAGAATCCCCTCCCTCGCCCTGCTGCCCACGCTGCTGGGGTGCAGCCCAGGGTGGGGTTGGTTTCTGGGCTGTGAGCGCACATTGCCGGCTCGTGTTGAGCTTCTCATCCACCAGCACCCCCAAGTCCCTCTCCTCAGGGAAAGTTTTCGCAGCCAGAGCTATGAGTGTGAGGCAGGGAGGAGGATTTTCTCGTCTAAAGCAGAACATTCCCCTGTGCTGTACTCCTCTTGTCCTCTTGCTGGTTACATTTCTCAAACTACTTCCGTTCTGTTTGTGTGATAATTTGAATTAACATGAAAAGGAGAGGGATGAGAAAACCTGGAACAGAACTGAAATTTGAACGGCTCTTTTCCATTCCTCGTCTTCTCTTGCTCCCTCAGATAGCCAAGACCTTGTTGCTTCTGGTTTTGGATGAAGCGATACGATCAATTTATAGAAATAAAGAGGATCAATGAACAAGTTGTGTTTGAAGAAAGTCAGAAGCCTGATTTCCTTACGGAGCCAGTAGAGAAAAATGAGGTACCTTTGGGGATGTGTCTGACTGAGAATGTCAAAATGCTCCTAGAAGAAACATATCCTACAGAAAAGGGCCATTATCTGTACAATTCAAGCCTCTGTTAGTTTTTTCTAGGTTCCAACATCTGTTTCAAGTCTCAAAAAACTTCTAGGTCATTTCCAGAAGTCAAAGAAAAGAAGATTTAGAAGCAGTACTCAACCTCCACGCCCTAAGTCCCAGTGCAAGTGTGCAAGTGTAGGCGCAGAAATGTCTTAAAAATAAAAGATTGATCTAAAATATGGAAATACAGATCAGTTTTAGGAAGAGAAATGTTACTTAGCATGCTCTGAGGAGCACGTGGCAGATTTCAGTTGCCACAGCTGCCCTGTGGACTGGCAGCTCTTGTATCTGAGGGAAACGAGTGGATGTCTCCTGCCAGCATGGAGTGACCCGCGCTGCATCGTTACACGGAGAAACGTTAAACCCGTGGCAGCCTCCGCTAACGAGAGAGCTGCAGGTGCTGAATTCATTCCAGCGATGGGAAAGTGTAACTTTGAGTGAGCGGATTGTTAACGAGCGATCCTTTGGCAGCCCAACAATAGTACGATGAGAATAAACAGATGTAACGATTGTTTGCCTGCAAGTATCCGTTTACTTTCCATTTAAATATGGTAGCGCTTCACGCTGAACTGTGGATTTTAAACCAAAAAGAGGTCTCTAGGAAAAAGAGATGGTTGGCGAGCCGAGCCGCTGCGGGCTATTTTTCCTTTCGTTGTCATTTTGTGTCATCTTGGACACAGTCCTCCTAGTAAAGGACTTCACATTTGAACAAATTGCTTCTCAGCCTGAGCAGTCCGACACAGAAAAGGAAAAAAAAAAAAAAGACCAGATGCTTGTCTCTCTCCCAGAGGGAAGAGCGCAGTGGTCTACCCGTCAAGTTTGACATACCTAATCAGCAGTTCAAGCCCTGGCAGTCATTCAGAGGTAGATAATGCGGGCTTGATATTTGGACTGGGGACTGGATGGTGTGAAGAATTAGGCACGGGCAAAGCAGCTTCCGAAGGGAGGTGACAGGAGATGAAAACAAAATTTGCTCGGTAGCGTAATTTGTTGTCAAACGTGAGTGCTCTGAGTTCACCGGGTGTTGGGGCAGGTGTGTTCTGAACCATGACATGAGAAAATTCCGAGGAAGGCAGAAAAGAGGCTTAGCTCGCGAAGCTGGCGGAGGGTAAGCTGCTCTGCGGTCGCACGGCGCTGGTTTAACCCACACCGAACGTTGCGCCTGCCCCTGCCCGGTCAGGCAACACGAGATAAGAGAGAGGATCTCAGTAGCTTTGACGGTCTGTAGTCGGCGGCAAGGAGTTTTCCCAAAGTGAGCTAGAAGTGGGCCCTGTGACCACCTCTGCTTCCGCGTGGCTAATTACGTACTAATTACGCTGTCGCTTTTCCTGCCGATTCCCACAAGGACGGGTTGAAGGCCGAAGAAACACAGCCGAGGGTAAAACTGGGCACGCGGCGTCACTTCCGTCACTGAACATCTCGGGATCACTGCTGACGCTAATGCGGGATTCAAAGTCAAAGCTGCGGTAAAGGTCTCGTCTCTTCTGCCGGTCAGGTGCAAGAGGACAACGCGATGGTACAGCCCCGCTCACGAAGATTAGGTGCTGTCGGACGGACAAGCGCGTCCCGAGGTGTCAAAATCAGGTGGTGCCCCACGCAAAGGGACCGGAGGGCCCCATATACAGGAGCGTTGGGTCTGTCACGATTTAGCAGTAAAGCGTTGCCGGTTGTGAATTCAGCTGGATGGAGTGGAAACCTCTTCCATCTCTGATTTACGCGAGTTGCAGGCACTTCCTTGCTAAATTTCTGGCGTTTAAATTTAGAGGTCGTAAATGATTTTCTTCTCATTTAATATGAGCTGTAAAAGATCCATATTTTAATATATTAGCGTGGCGTTAGCTGTAATCCTCCGCGACCTGCTATTGACTGAGAGTCTGATTTAACAAAGCTTTTCAGCTCTTGCTCCCTTTCGCTCTTGTCACTGATCTGTTGACATCAGTGGGGCTTCTCTGGTTGTTCGTGCACTTAAAATCACACACGTCAGGTGGAGACATCTGCATTTTACATGGCAAAAAATTAAGGCGAAAGAACTTTGCCAGGATTGTGCCGGTCCGTAGGGAATCGAGCTTTCGCTGTCGGTGCCGGCGCTTATCTCCCAGGGCAGTTTAGGACAGCGGCTTAGTGACGCTAGAGTTCCTCCAGCACCTTCTCTGGGGAGCAGCAGCGTTTGCTGAGGATGAGGATACGGTGATCAGGATTTGCTCTGAACTCTAAAAAACCTCAGAAATCGAAATCCATGGAGGGGACGCACAGGTTCCTGATGGGAAATCATTGCTTGGAGGGAGAGTGGGTGGGAGTAGCTAGGGCTACGGGAGAGGGTTGGTAAGAGGAGACGCTGTGGCTCAGAAAGCTTTGCTGCCTGGAGAGCTGAGTACAGAAAGGGCATCTGGAACCTAGAAAATGCACTGAACTGGCTCCTGCAAGCTGTCAGAAAATGAGTGCCAGTTCCAAACTCATTAAAAATGAAGCAACTTCACTCTTCAGCCTAACTCTTACAGGCAGCTTCCCCGTGTAAGCATGAGGATTTATCAAAAGGCGTGCTCTGATTTCTGTAAACCGTGGGGGCGTGACACAGTGTGGTGGGCGCAGGTAGACTTCAAGATAACCTTCAGGAAAATGCAGAGAGAGAAACCGTGCTTTTTGCAGTGGGAAGCATGAGTTGTTGAATTTTTGAGGCACGTGCTGGCACAAGGTGCTCTGGACGTTGCCCTCCCTCTCCTTAGGGAAAACAAATCTTTCCAGGAGGCTTCAAAACCGCTTTAGGAGAAGACACATCTTGGCAATCCATCAGAGAACGTAATGCACCAGAGGCACCTGAACATCTGATGGTAAGTCGCTGAGAAGTTCACAGCTCCCTTTTATCCTGAAAGAAGGTCACTTCCATAAATTTGTATGGCTGAGCTGACTCCCACATGGCTCCCGAAATTCCACAGCTCATCCGGCTGGGACAGGACCCGGACCCGCTTGCGTAAGAACAGGAAAGCCGTTAGTTTTTGGTTTGGAGGAGCGCTGACCTTGACAAGAGCAGCTTGCGAGACAGCTTTGCTGAGACATCTCTCACTGCTTGTGCTCGATAACTTTGAGAGCATCTCGGCTGCTGAAGTCCGGGCTCATCAAAGGAAGAACGGCTGCCATCTGTAAAAGTTGGGATATCGCAGCAGCCAAACCATTTAAACCTATTTGTTACGGCAGATCGAGTGCCCTTTGTTCAACTTCCAGAGTTGTTGTGAGAGGAGAGGGGAAGAACTCGTTTATTTTGATGAAAGAAGGGAGATAACGGGAAGGTCCAAAATAAACTGCATCGCTCTAACCTGACAAGTGAACTCCGGGAGAAGTTCCCTGCTCAGCCGCAGGGAATTTCAAAGCACGGAGGACGTGTGCTTGCGGGAGGGCCCGACCACCGCCAGCAGTGGCAACGCTGTGACAGGTTGATTTCTCAGGACGGAGTTATTTCGGCTGAAGCGCTGTGTGGACACTTGTTTAGGAGCTCGGTGTACGGGAGAACGCGAAGCCACGCGAGGACTCTGCCGAAGAGAAACGACATTTCGATTTACCAAAACGGGGCAGAACGGGAACGGTGGTTAAACTCTAATCACAGGGAAACAAGAACTTCTCGTACAGCGTCAGACCTCAAGGCAGCACATCCAGTGCTCTACTCTGGAGGAGGGTGAGGGCGCAGATGCCCTGCTTCCTTCAAAAATTGTGCCTTCAAAACTGCTCGTCCTGTGTCGTAGTTCAGCCCCGATTGGGACCAGACTACCCAGTCTCTCTCTCCCTCCCCCCACCCTCCGAGAGAATAGGGGGAGATGATATAAGAAAAACGGCTCGAGGTTTGAGATAAGGACAGGGAGAAATCCTAAAAGTTACCGTCACGGGCAAAACAGACTCGACTTGGGGAAAACTATTCATTTATTACTACAAACAGCAGGAGAATGAGACAGAGAACAAGATAACCTCCCTCCACCCCTCCCTCTTCCCAGGCGTAACATTATCTCTGCCTCCTTCCCCCCCAAACAGCATAGGGGGGAAGAGGGAATGGGGGTTCCGGTCAGTTCATCACGCGTTGTTTTACGCCGCTGCTTCCTCCTCGGGGGAAGAACTCCTCGCATTCCTCCCCTGCTCCAGCGTGGGGTCCCTCCCGCGGGCCACAGTCCTTCGTGAAACTGCTCCGGCGTGGGTCATCTCTTCCACGGGTGCAGTCCCTCCAGAACGGCTGCCCCAGCGGGGCCTCCACAGGCCACAGCCTCCTTCAGGCATCCACCTCCCCCAGTACGGGGTCCTTCATGGGCTCCAAGTGGATCTGTGCTCCTCCGTGGGCCTCCATGGGCTGCAGGGGGACAACCTGCTCCACCATGGTCGTCACCACAGGCTGCAGGGGAATCTTGGCCAGGAGCCGCATTACTCCTCCCCCTCCTTCTTCACTGACCTTGGCGTCTGCAGCCGTTCCTCTCCCCAGAAATTCTTCACAACAGGCAGGCAGACGCCTCTCAGGTTCTCTTCACATCTCATCTCCTCTCCACTTCTTGCAGCCAGGCCAGGCCGAGTTGGGCCCAGTCGGCTGCCTGGCGGGAGGCCAGAGGGTGAGGCCTGCAAGGCCCATGTGGCTCGCGCCTCCCCCTCTTTGCCCCCACTCAGCTGCTTCACATCTTCTCTTCTCTTTTTTTTTTTTTCTGTTTTCCCCTTCTTAAATGCGTTATCGCAGAGGCGTTATCACGGGACATTCTGCTACCAGTCGGTTCGGCCTTGGCCAACAGTGGGTCCGCCCTGGGCCCGGCTGAGTCCCGTGGACAAAGGGGAGCGACTTCTAGCAGTTTCCTACAGAAGCTGCCACCTTAGCCCCCCCTCACTAACAAAACCACAACATCCTCTCAAAGCGAAAAGCTTTCTCTCTTTCGCATGAAAAGTAGCGACTCCTTAGCTCATCTAATGAGCTCATTAATTCTAAGCCACTTAGTTAATTTAAGGTTCTTTATACGCGGGATTAAATTCTGCTCGGAGATACGTCGCCGTGTGGCTACTTCATGCCTGAGTTAGGAAAAGCGCGAGGCCCTGGGATTCGATGGGAGCCCGCGTCGGGGAGAGCAGCACGTTGAGGCTTGGCGGGAAGAAAACCAGGCAGGAAAAGGAGAAAACTTCGCTGCGGCTTCGTTTGACTCGCACCAATTTTCTAATTATGCTTAAAAGGCACTTAAGTAAGTGCGATGAAATTATGTGTTCTGATCTACTGCCTAGCTGGGTGAATTCCTAAAGGTGTATAAAATATTCCTCGTAACAAATGAAAGGGGAGTGGTAATTCCGGAGAGCAAAATTACACGGGAAGGAGGTAATTGCACATAATCTTACGGTGGATAATGGTACCTTCAACACCGTTATCGGGATGTAAAAGTCGGGAAAAGAAATGCTCAAGTTTTCGAACAGGTCTCTTGAGGTAGAAGGAGCCAGAGCCTAGAAAAACTGTAACGTGTTACAGAGGAAGCTCGGCAGTCTTCCGCCTCGACTGGTCCGTTGTTTGGGGGTTCGAGAAGGAAAAGCCTCCTTGTTCCTACCGGAGACGTAGGAAGGAAATCGTACGTGATGGAAATGACCGCCGCGGAGCTGAGCTCCTGCGGCCCTGGGGCAGGCTGCGCGGTGCCGGCGATAGCCAGGGAGTGCCGATAGGAGATTTTAATATCGCGGGCAGGCGTGGGAATCTCCTCCGGCTTAGTCGGGGTTTTTAACCCCTCACCTTCAGGGCCACACGCGCTCTTGACAGTTCTCAGCCCAGGAATCTCCAGGTTTTTGTCTGGGACGGTAGAAAGGATGGGTTTGGGCTGAGGAAGGCTTTTGCCGGAGAAAATGTCTGTGCAAAGAGGGCTTTTGGCAATCAGCCTAAAAGTAAGCCCAGGGCTGATTCTTAAACTCCTCTGCGGGATCTACTGCAGGGTTTAGGATCTGGATCTGACTTGAAGACCCTCCCCGGGGCTTGGCTCTGGGGCTCCAGGCCAACCAGCACCAGACTTGACTTTACTGGTCTCTGCATCCTCTTACTTCCCGGAAGACCAGCGATCCCAACTCCCCCCGACGTGCAGCCTGTTTGTTTTCAGGCACACGCCAGCCTTTTATTCCCTCGGGACCTGCATTCAGATTGAAAGCCAAAAATAAAACCAACCAAACCCCGAGTTTAGCGGTGAAAACCTGCTCACCCATTTGTGACGCTCGTAAACCCCCGGCGCGCAGCGCGGCACAGTTGGCGGTCTGTTCCTGAAGAAGCTCGAGGTGAAACGAAGAGAGCTCACACGTCAGAAGAAAGCGCAGCGCTTGCTTATTTTCCGCTTGGTTCACGTCGGTTCTTTTTGTCCTCCGCTAACGTTCGCTTCGAAGCTGGGAAAAGTACACGAGTGCCGTAGGCTCGCGCCTGCAGATGTTCCCCGTGCTTTGAAGCCGTTTTCGTAGGAAAAAGTCTGGTGGAATCTCAGAAATTCCCATCTCAGTGTGGCTACAAGTTGTAAGATGATCACCATATGTCGCTCTGCGTGTTCCAACAGAAAGGGTCTTGGCCGCGTACCGGCAGAAGTCTTGCTTCTGCTCGAAACAGAAGCCTGCGTTTGCTCAGCTTGCTACTTCCGTGGAGCCAAATCCGTATTTAGAGTTCCGGCTTTTCTGTATTTGCTTTGCAGGTTTAAAGGTGCTTCTGCTACATGAGGAGGTGCTCGAGGAAAGGCTGATTTTGGAAGGAGGTTGTGAGGAGCTCGTGCTGGGAACGGTGGCGTTGTGTGGCGCTGCGGAATTATAGAATTGCGCGTCGGAACGTGCCAGGAAAGCGGAAGGGAGAAAACCCTTGAGGTGTTTGGAGGAAGCTGAGAACCTAGAATCACAGGATGGTTTGGGTGGGAAGGGACCTTCCAAGGCCACCCAGTCCAACCCCCCTGCCAGGAGCAGGGACATCTCCAACCGGATCAGGTTGCTCACAGCCCCGGCCAACCTGGCCTGGAATGTTTCCAGGGATGGGGCATCCACCGCCTCTCTGGGCAACCTGGGCCAGGGTTCCACCACCCTCAGCGTAAAAAAATCATCCGGTGGGTGAAGAGGAGGAGATGGGTTGGGTGGTGGGAACGGAGCAGGTGCTGCAGAGGTGCGGAGTGGGGAAGTGGAAGGAGAACAAGGGAGAAAAGCAACCAGAAACCCAACAAAACAGGGGGAGAAGTAGAACTGTAGGTCAGCACGGAACGAAGCGAGGCGGGGGTGGGATTGCTTCCCAGGAGCGGCCGAGGCCTGCGGGGAGTTAGGGGCAGGGGCCGGGGCGGGGCCCGGGTAGATCCGGGGCAGAGCCGGGGCAGAGGCTGGTGCGGGCAGCGGGCAGGGCCGCAGGTAGGACGGGGGTAGGAGCAAGGCGGGGCCCGGTGAGGCCCCGCGGGCAGGGCTGCGGTGAGGCCCCGGTGAGTCCCCGCTGTTGCCCTTCCGAATCCCCGCGGGCCGGGGCGCGGCGGTTCCCCGAGCGGCCCCCAGAGGGCGCCGCCGTTCCCCGAGCCCCGGCCGCTGCTGCTGCTGCTGCTGCTGCGGCGGCGGCTGCCGAGCGCGGCCCGGCCCGGCCCGCGCCGCCGCCTCCCCCGCTTCCCCCGCTCCGCGGCCCCCCGCCCCCGCGGCCGCCGCCGCGGCTGCACGTCCGGGCTGGCAGCGGCCGGAACGAGCGAGGCGCCGCAGCCCTTTCCGCGCCGGGAGGGCGGCAGAGCCGCACGCGCTGCCCGCCTTGCGCCGCTCCCGCTTTTCTCTCCGCGCGCACCGGGGCTTTATTCCCCCCCCGCATTTTTAATTTTTATTTTTTTTTATTTTTTTTTAATACTTTTCCCAGCGTTGAACATGGAGCCGCCGCGACTCTTTTGATGCACACCTTTTTTTTTTTTTTTTTTTTTTTACATTTTTAACCTTTTTTTTTTTTAACCTTTTTTTTTTTTTTTTTTTTTTTTTTTGGCAGGATTTTCCTCCGTATGGTTTCGCAGCGGTGGGAGGACCCTTCCCCATCCTTCCCCCTCTCCTCGAGTTAGTTCCCTGCTCGCTCGGGGAATCTCGGAGCCTCCTGGACTGATCGCAACTTTTTTTTTTTTTTTTTTTTTTTCCCACCCTCCGCATCACTTCTCCCTCGGCTGATCCCTGTCAGCAGGGACCGGAAAAAAAAAAAAAAAAAAGGAAGAAAAAGGAAGAAAAAAAAAACCAAACCCAGCCGCGACGAGGAGGAGGAGGAGGAGGAAGGGGCTGTGCGTGTGTGGTTGCTGCCGGAGCTCAGGACCCGAAATCTGGAGGTGTGTGTTGAAATATGGAGAATAGTCTTGGATGTGTTTGCGTACCAAAGCTGGCTTTCCTCCTCTCCGCGTTTGCGCTGGCCATCCTGCATCCTCGCGTCTCCGGTAAGTCCGCTCTGCTTTATTTCCCCTGCTTTATTTATTTTTTTTTTTAATTTTTTTTTAATTTTTTTTTTTTTTTTTTTGCCTGCTTCTCTTGTGCCGCTGGACTTTTTCTCCCCCTTTTTGCGAGCGCGGTTTGGTTTTGCGGGCTGTTTTGTTATTGTTCTCGCTCGCCGCTGCGAGCTTTCGCAGCGCTTCTCGCCCGGGGGGAGGAAACCGGGGTTGGAAGCGCCTTGCGCCGGCCTTGGAGAGAAAGGGAAGCCCTGGAAAGAAGGAAACCCGTGGAAAATAAAGAAGGAATGTGACGGGAGGTGGCATAATAGGTGTGTTGTGGCCGTGGCGGGGTCGGTCCCCGTTCTTTTTCGCACCTGTTCCCGCTTGCCGTCGGATTTCTGCGCCTGTAGCTTTCCGGATTGACGTGCCGAAACCGCGGGAAGAGGTTGCCTTTGCTGGGAAGAGGAAGGAAAGCAGCGGACGAGTTAGCGAGGCGGTTCTCTCTCCGCAGAGCGTCTTCCAACTCCGTGAGGCCGCGATTCTTTGGGGCTGCGCCTCTCTCGCCGCGCTCGGCAGGCGCGTCTTGTCCTTAAAAATGGCAAAGGTTTGGCGCGTGGGAAGCGGGGTAGGGGTGGGACGCAGGGAACTGCCGCGGCGGTGCCGCGGGGTTACTCGCGCGGGAAGGTAGAGAAGGGCCGGGCGGTGCGCCGATCTCTGATTTGAAAAAGAAAGAGAAAAAGAGAAGCGGGAGCGCCAGCCAAGAAGCGGTAGGAGCTGAGAAAGTGCGGCTTTGATTTGCGGACGGGGGGCGGTGAGCGCGTGCCGGAGGGAGACGCGTGCGAGGGAACGTTGTTCTCCGGTGCTGGTTTAATTTTCTCCGAAAGAAACCGGGGAATACTTCAGCAGGACGAACCTTGGGAAGGGGAATGCAAAACCGCGGACCCGAGCCCGCGTCTGTGCAGCCCTCTTTCGCGGCGGCGACGGAGGAACAATGGGGAGCAGCTCCCTGCGCGGCGCGCGCCAGCGCTAGAGCGGGTTTGGGTGAGGGGGGAAAGTGCTGCATACGGAGCGTTTAGCGAAAAAAAAAAAAAAATCAAAATCCTGGGTGGCTTCTGGCAAAGCTCAGCTGGATGCAAACAGCAGTCGCCCGTGGAGGTGGGGCTTCCTTCGCGCGAACGGGTGCGTCTTTTGGTTGTGCTGGTTTTGGGGAGTTAGCGACTAAACTGGGAGCTGCTCCTCTGCCAAACCGGGAGGTTTATTTGGCGTGCGTGCCTCGCGCCCTCCTGCCTGCCCGGCCCCGGCGTTGGCCTCCGCCGTTGCTTGCGCGGAAGGTGGGACCCGGGCGGTGGGAGCGGGGCAACGTCTCTCTTGCCATTCCGGTTGAAAGGCTGGGAGATGGGAGGCACAGCGGCGATCCTCCTGCGTGAAAAACCGATTGATTTGCAGGTTCCTCTGCTGCCGAAGGAGGGGACGGAGCGGGAGCCTCCGCGTGCGGTTGCCGGAGGAGCGGAGGGAAGCCGGGCGCTGTGTCAGGGGCCAGGCGCGCCGCAAAGCCGTTGCTCCCGCGGCGTCGGGATTGTTTGGTGGGACGTTGGAAGAAACGGGCTGTTTTCCGGCGGCGCGTCTCGGTTGCGCGTTTCGCGCCCCGTCTCTGCCGTAGGCGGCTGTTTGTCGCCCTGATTTTGAAGGCGGCGTCTTCGCGTCGCGCCCGCTTCCGCAAAGTTGTCCCGGCGTCGCGGCCCCGGGGGCCCACGTGGAGCTCGTGCTTTCCTTCAGCATCCCCGTCGCCATCCCGGGTGGGCCGACGGCAGCGAATAAAGCGGGTTTGGCCCCTCTCGGGCGAGGCTCCGGCCTCTGCTCGCTCGGCCGTGGCGTTTCCCACGCGCTGCGGGCGGGAGGCGCGGGCGACGCGCTGGGCTTGGCCCCGTCCCCGCGCGACAGGGCACGGAGAGGCGGCGAGCGCTGCCAACAAAGGGACCCCGGAGCCGCTGCCCGATGAGGCCGACTCCTCTCTTGCTCCCTGCCCCAAACGCCGTGGGAGTGCGGGGGTGCGTTGAAAACTTCGGGCGGCGGCGGTTTTTAATCCGTGGGTGGGAGTTTAACTCATCCTCAAAGGTTTGGTTTTTTTTTTTTGTGAGCGGCTTCTGTGTTCGATGCCTGACTCCCGCCGGATCTCGGTGAGGAATTTAGCCTCAGTGCAGCGCGTCGGAGCCCGGCGATGGCTGGCTGCGGTGGCAATCCCTCCTGTGAGCGGTGCGGTATCAATCACCCGTGCCCTGGCACGGCATCCCTTTCAGACGCGCCGCGGTTGCCCTCTGCGTTAGGAGGCCCCTGAGCCACCGCCTGCGTTACGGCAGTGGGGTGACCCCCCCGTGCGTACGCGAGAGTATTTTTAAAAATGGAAATGAGCTTCGTTGGGGATGAGCAATTGATATTTGAGTAGTTGTCTTCTTTCTGTAGTTTGTTGAGTGTTTTTGTATTCAGCTCTTCTTGTTTTGTCTCTTTTTGCCCTCACTCCCTCCTTCTCCACGTCCGTATGGATACAAGTCCGGTGTTGGCTTCAGATAGGCACTCAGGACCGTGACAGTAAGATCTTTGGGGTAGGACTGTAAGAACTCCGCTGGGCAGGATCGTTGGCCGCAGTTGAGGGCTTCCAGGATCACAGAGATGGGTAAATCCATCTGGGCTTCTTAAACTTAGAGAAGAAAACCTGTGGGACCGCTCGTTCCAGACGCGGCTCGCGGTCCGGGCGAGTTCTTCACGTTATCCGACCGAGCTGGAGTTCGGAGCTAGGGCACCGACCTTGCCGTTTGCGTTTCCCTGGAGCAGCCTGGATGGAGACGGAGGAGCAGGGTGGAGACGGAGGAGCAGGGTGGAGACGGAGGAGCGAGTGCCGCCTTCTCCCCACCCACCCGAGCTTTCGCTCCGCTGCCGAGGAAGCAGAGCGTCCCCGTCCCACCTCACGTTTTGACCGGGAAAAGGCTGGTGCCGTACGTGGGCCGGTATTTCCCGGTAGCCTGTGGTTTAACGCCGTCCCACCATAATCCGGGCTCTGCCTGAGCTCGTCCCTGAAGCGCGCGTCGCGTGTGACGCCCGGGTTTGGCCTCTCCTAACAGGAGACCGCCGTCAATCAGCTAACGTGACAGCTAAAAGAACTCTTTCGGAGTCATCCATCGTGGATTTACCCTTTCCTGGTATTTTACCGTCTTCCCAGCCTGGTTTCCCTCCACGCCAGCCTAAGAGAAGGTTTAGCTGGGCCGCCCTGCGGATTTAAGGGACGCTCAGCCCCGAACGCCAACGGGGCCGTTCTCGCCTCAGGTTTGCCGTTGCAGATCCCCGGGTGGACGCGATTTGCGGAAGTTAGCCGCTCCGTGGAAGAAGCGGACGCTCAAAGAGGGAACCGCGTTCCCGGGTGCCCGATTTTCCCCTTCTGCCGAGGCACGGATCCACGACGGCGTGAGTCAGTGCAGCCCTTGGGATACAAATAGACGGAAGTTTCTTAAAAACGTTCGCCGTGCCTGAATAAAAAGCATACTGACAAATTCCACCGAGGCTTTCATGATTAATTAACTAAAGGCAAAAAATATTCACTTGCTCTATTAAAATTATCCCTTGGGTGAAACGTTGACCTAAATTTTTTTTTTAATTTCCGTTGGAATCCAAAGTAAAGACGCCGGCCCTGTCCCCGTTTCCCTGACCATCCCTGTTACCGCAGCCGTGGTGCTCCGGGCCGGCCGGAGCTGCTCTGGGTTATTCCCAGAATCTCTGAACACTTTTTACTTTTAATTTACCCGAGGCGATTCCTTTCTCCGTGCCGGCTTGAAAATTCACCTGCCCAAAATCAAGCGCCGCAACGTTCCTCGTCCCAGCCGTGAGGTTGCGCCGCGGGGAGATGAATTTCTTCCTCAAATGGTTTTTGTGGGAATGGCTTAAAGTCTTACTGGTTCTGGTTCTTGGGAAATAAATCCGCTTCGTGTACCCAGTGCCCATCTCCTCCCCGTAAACTTCGCTGCTGTTGAAAAGCAAGCGCGGGCTCCTCTGCGAGATGAAGGATGCTCGGGAATCTTTTTTTTTTTTAAACACAGAAAGGGAGCCGCAGGCGTTTTGAGATTTGCTCCTTTGGGTCTTTCTGTAAGGAAAACGCTCGAACTATGGAAAGCGATGGCTGGAAGTGAAGCGTGTCTTCTGAATTTTGACGGTAAATTCAGCTGAAATAGAGTATATTCCTGAGAGAGAGTTGTAAACCGAGCAGAATCGTTGCTCTCTGACGGTATTTCTCCGTTTCAGCTTGGAGGCGAAGGGCTGCGGCTGAACGGGGCTGATGACGGAACGCCTCGCGCGAGAGTTGGGAGACGCCTGCGCTAGAAAGGAAACGGAATTCTCGGAGAGAACTCCGCAAAGTAGAGTTTAAAAGAGGGAGGCTGCTGATGTTTTGATGATTTTGTTTGCTTTTATGATGCTTTTTTTGAACAGTCTGGATTGATCGTGAGCGCCCAGCCCGTCCCGAGCCGGAGGAAATAAATTCCAACTTTGTCGTTTTTAGAGTTTCGATATCGCTTTCCACCTCTCTTGGGAAAGTGCTCCCTGATCAGCCGAGAAGTTTGAGTCAAGGAAACAAATCTTCCTTGTTCTACTCTTCTGGAGTCTTACGGCAAGAATAAAATAAACTTTTATTTTAGTTGGAGAGGGCAGCGTGGCTGGGCGGTGAACGCGACACCGCGTTCCGGAAGGCAGGATTTATCCCGATGGCGCGGGTGCCGCTTGCGCGACGCGGCTGAGGATGTACCGTGGGAGGCGAGGAGCGGATGGAGAGCTTGATGAATTGCAGGGTTACGACTCTTTGGAGAGGCTCTGGAGATTAGCTGAGCCGAGGTCGGTTCTTCAGTCATCGGAAGAGCTCTGCGGTGAACGACAGTCTCCTCGTTCCTGGTTTTATCGGTTTTAGATGAGAACAGTTTCACAGCCTGCTCTCCGCGTCTGGGGGCTTCCGAGGTTGCGCTGATGGCGTTTGTGTTTGTCCTGCACGGCTGAGGAGCCTCATTTCTCTATTTCCAAGCGGCTTTTGCTTATTGCTTTCCTTTTTCCCCCCCTCAATATCGTCGCGCCGGGTTTCTCTCCTGTTTTATCCAGTCTTTATTTACTCCCGCCACACGCCGTGCGCCGTCTCCACGGTTGGCCCGATGCTCCACGAAATCTCAGCGCCGTCGAATTGTCAGCAAGCTTTCTCTTGGATACAGGTGGTTTCTGCCGGGATGGCAGCAGATATTGTTTTCCCCTAAAAGAGGATCGGTTTTCTCGTTTAGTTTTTTCTGCCTGTGGACCTTGTGACGGGCTGGAGAACCTGCTTTCTCCCTCGGCACGGCTAATCGCGTTCACCGGGTCGCTTCTTCTGCCTTGTTTTTCCTTTCTTGCCCGTTTGGGTTTGCTTGGCTTTTATTTCTTGCCGCTGGATCCTGCTGTGCCTTCCCCTGCTAAATTAACGGCGAATTCTCCGCGGGAAGGTACGAAGTCCGGCGAAGGCACATCTGACAAGCCCAAGAGGTTGATCCCGGATGGACGCTCTGCGGGCGTTTCTGTCTGGCTCTCCAGCTCCGAGGGCGGTGATTAGACAAAACGTGACAGCTCTGGACAAGGTCAGTTGATAGAACTGCGTAAAATGTAAAGCATAAAACCATTTACCAAGGCTCTGAGGGGCCTTTGTCCGTATTCCCGGCTTTTTTTTCTTCTTCTTCTCTGCCTTCTGATGCTCAGAAGAAGAAAAAAGCCCTTAAAACTTGCCCTCTGCTCTTCCCTGGCGCTGAAGACACGCGACAAACCGTGGTTGGGGCATTTGGGTCCCACCACAACCTGTCGACTGCTGAAGAAGCAGCACGCTTTCTTGCTGGGGTTGAGGTTTTGCTTGTTTTTTTTTTTTTAAAAAGGTTGCACTGATGTGGGATTTTCCCCATGTTCATCCAATCCTGTGAATTCCGTACTCATTTTCCAAATGTCATGGTACTTGTAGAATGGTTTGGGTTGGAAGGGACCTTCAAAGGCCACCCGGTCCAACCCCCCTGCAAGGAGCAGGGACATCTCCAACCACATCAGGTTGCTCAGAGCCCCGGCCAACCTGGCCTGGAATGTTTCCAGGGATGGGGCATCCACCGCCTCTATTTCTCTTATCCAGCCTGCGAATCCTTTTTCCTCGTTTGTCCGTCCGTTATCGTATTCTAGGCGCCGCTGAACATGCTGTCGGCACGCCTGGTCATCCTGATGTCCCGCACGTTGTTAGTAAATTTGGCAAAGCGCCCCGCGGTCCCCGTATTCCGCGTTGGGAGGAAGCTTCCTGCGCGGTTTTCTGCTCAGAAAGGTCGAGATGAATTATTGAAGAGGAGTCTGTCGTACGTAGGAAGGTAGCTAACGGTCTTCGGTTTCGACTTGGCTGTTAAAAAGGGACGTTGGGATTTTTATGTATTTATTTACGGGGGCTCTGGAGCTTTTTCATTTCCCTGGACGCAATCAACGCCGTGTCCTCTTGTGTGAGAAACGGTGTGAAGTGAGTTCAAAAAAAAATCACTGACGGCTCTTCTGGAAACGTTCCAGGCCGGGTTGGATGAGGCTCTGAGCAACCTGATCTGGTTGGAGATGTCCCTGCTCCTTGCAGGGGGGTTGGACTGGGTGGGCTTTGAAGGTCCTTTCCCACCCAAAACCATCCTATGACTCTGTAGTGTCAGAATGGCTTTTTTTTTTTCAGATTTATAAAGGTAAAAAATTTCTTTTCCTGTGACAGAGAAGCCAAAGGGGGCTGATATCTCCCATGGTCCAAGTGTTGACGGGACACTTAGCAAACCAGCAGTTTAAAGACGCTTGGAAAAAAATACTCACGCGCAGGATTTTAAAGGGCTGTAGGATTCAGAGAGTTGCTTGGCGAAAGGTCGTGGCGTTTTGTATTTGGAGATCTCCGACTGGTTTTGACGTGAAAGGTGAGGCGGTGGAAATTAAAACAACCGCGTGCTTGGGTGTGTTCTCAGAAATGGATTCCGTTCCGGCGGAGACTGTGAGACGTGGCTGTTTGCCGGGATCTCCCTCTCACGCCGCCGTTAGCCGTTCTTCGCTTTCGTTAATCTGAAAGAAAGGTCGTGTGGGTGAAAGGGTCGGGAGAAAATTGGGTAAACGGCTGCATTTCCGTACTGCCCGCACAATGCGCTAAGCCCACAGAAATGGAGAACAGATCAGATTTTGCTTAATCCATCACATTTTAATGATTTAAACAATGATCAAAAGAGAGAGAAAGGTTGTTTCGACACATTAGGCCAGATTCTTGGGGGTACTGGTGGATGAGAAGGTCAACACGAGCCGGCAACGGGCGCTTGTCGCCCAGAAACCGACCCCACCCTGGGCTGCACCCCAGCAGCGTGGGCAGCAGGGCGAGGGAGGGGATTCTGCCCCTCTGCTCCGCTCTGGTGAGACCCCCCTGCAGCGCTGCGTCCAGCTCTGGAGCCCCCAACAGCAGAAGGACGTGGAGCTGCTGGAGAGGGTCCAGAGGAGGCCACGCAGATGCTGAGAGGGCTGGAGCAGCTCCGCTGTGAGGCCAGGCTGAGAGAGCTGGGGCTGTTCAGCCTGGAGAAGAGGAGGCTCCGGGGAGACCTGAGAGCGGCCTCCCAGTGCCCAAAGGGGGCTGCAGGAAAGGTGGGGAGAGACTCTTCAGCAGGGCCTGCTGGGACAGGGCGAGGGGTGATGGTTTCAAAATAGAGGGAGGGAGATTCAGACTGGACAACAGGAAGAAATTTTTTACTCTGAGGGTGGTGGAGCACTGTCCCGGGTTTCCCAGAGAGGCGGTGGATGCCCCATCCCTGGAAACATTCCAGGCCAGGTTGGCCGGGGCTGTGAGCAACCTGATGTGGTTGGAGATGTCCCTGCTCCTTGCAGGGGGGTTGGACTGGGTGGGCTTTGAAGGTCCCTTCCCACCCAAACCATTCTATGATTCTGTGATTCTCAGCTTAAATAAATCTTCACTGACTTCCACGGAGGCGCCTTTGCGTCCACAAAATCCTCCGGACGCGGTTTGTTGCCGATCGTTTGTCTCCTTTCTGCGCTCGCGTCGGCGCCGACTCTCCGCGACCCGACGGCTCTGCTGTGGCAGGTGTATTGACATTAAAAAGGTCGGTAACACCTCTCCGGAGAGGGATATTCTGTCCCCAGTAACTCTGTCAAGCTTTTCCATCTGCGTGGGGAATTCGTCAGAAGCCGGTGGCATGTTATTAAAAGTATCACTTCTCTCTTGATTTGCTTCTTAATTGAATTACGTCGTTAATAGAACTCGATTCCGCTCGACGGCAAATGATACCACCGCCGGGACAGCGGCCGCTCCAGGTTGGGAGGAACGCTCTGTGCTCAACCAACCGGTCACAAACGGGGCAGCACCGCCGTTCTCTTAACGAGCGAATTTTCCGATCGCCGCCGAGGGGAGGTTTTCTACTTAAGCGGGCGCGCTGGCTCGGAGGCACCCGAATCCCTTGGCACCGGCGCTTGGTTGCAGGTTGGTTTTTTTGTGACTCGAGGTTTTCATCTGGCATCTTCTGATGCTCCTTATTTAAGCTTAATCTCTCTCTGTCACAAATTTTTGGGGCGCTGCGGAGCGAGGCCGTCGACGGAGAATCGCGGAGCATCCCCGCGTGTGTCGGGGCTGTCCGTATTGCGTTCTTCCTCCTCCTTTTCCAACCGGAACGTCCCGGGAACGATGTAGCTACTGATGGATGCGCTCAACTCTAGTTAGCTTTCCACGAGACGCCAAACCCATGAGGCTCGGGAGAAAGACAAACCGGAGCGGAGTCCAAAGCAGAATTAGCGGAGCGGTGGGTTTCCAGGTTTTTGTGCCCAATCTGGTGTAGGTTCTTGCTTGGTTGGTTGATTTCCCGCCCGTCGGAGGTGGACACCAGTTGCTGCTGGTGGCGGCGAGACCTCCGGCTGCGGCAGAAGCGCGACAGAAAGATTCCGCGGTGACAGCGGAGAGCGAACAAGATTATCCGTCACCCGCGCGACGCGGAGAGCTACACCATCAGGAGTATCTTGGAGCAGAACCCTGGGCTGTGTTCTACCGTTAATTTTTTTTTTTTCCGAGTGATGCTCTCGACAGGTTTTAATGGGAAATTCCGCTTAGAAATCGATAGTGTGCTTCGCTCCTGGATTTATGAACGCATTCCTCAGATTGCAGACGAGTGGAACTACCTGAGTCCAATTCAAACGGCTCTTAAACGGGGAGCGCGGTGGTATTTGAGCGTCCGATCGTTTCCATTCCCCCCGCCGTCTCGGTAAATGAGCTCTGTCTGCCGGCGTTAATATGCCAAGTACCTGAGAGCGCTAACGATTCCATTAGTTCTGATTGTTCCTGACGTCTCTTATGTCGCCGGGAGTTTCCCCTGCGTTGCTGGGCTCCGGGCTTTTGCCGCGCCATGCTCTGTTCCCGTCCGGTAGGGAAATGGGGTGTGTCAGGGTCGTAGGTCAGCGCCGATCGGGACCAGACTGCGCAGTCGCTCTCCCGCTCCCCCCACCCTCCGAGGGAACAGGGGGAGATAATATAAGAAAAACGGCTCGAGGTTTGAGATAAGGACAGGGAGAGATCCTTAAAGTTACCGTTACGGGCAAAACAGACTCGACCTGGGGAAAACTATTCATTTATTACTAAAACCAAAGTGGGATAATAAGACAGGGAACAAGACAACCTCCCCCCACCCCTCCCTCTTCCTGGGCTTAACATTATCTCTACTACCTTCCCCTCCCGAGCGGCACGGGGGGGGGAAAGGGAATGGGGGTCGTGGTCAGTTCATCACGCGTTGTTTTACGCCGCTGTGTCATTGTCGGGGAAGAACTCCTCACATTCCTCCCCTGCTCCAGCGTGGGGTCCCTCCCACGGGCCACAGTCCTTTGTGAAACTGCTCCGGCGTGGGTCATCTCTTCCACGGGTGCAGTCCCTCCAGAACGGCTGCCCCAGCGGGCCCTCCACGGGTCACAGCCTCCTTCAGGCCTCCACCTGCTCCAGCGTGGGGTCCTCCACGGGCTGCAGGGGGATCTCTGCCCCTCCGTGGACCTCCATGGGCTGCAGGGGGACAACCTGCTCCACCATGGTCGTCACCACAGGCTGCAGGGGAATCTTGGCCAGGAGCAGCATTACTCCTCCCCCTCCTTCTTCACTGACCTTGGCGTCTGCAGCCGTTCCTCACAACAGGCTGGCAGACGCCTCTCAGGATCCTTTTTACATCTCATTCACTTCTCATCTCCTCTCCACTTCTTGCAGCCGGGCTGGGCTGAGTTGGGCCCAGTCGGCTGCCCGGCGGGAGGCCAGAGGGTGAGGGCTGCAAGGCCCACAAGGCTCGCGCCTCCCCCTCTCTGCCCCCGCTCAGCTGCTTCACATCTTCTCTTCTCTTTTTTTTTTTCTGTTTTCCCCTTCTTAAATACGTTATCGCAGAGGCGTTATCACGGGACATTCTGCTACCAATTGGCTCGGCCTTGGCCAGCAGCGGGTCCGCCCTAGGCCCGGCCGAGTCCACTGAACAAAGGGGAGCGACTTCTAGCAGTTTCCTACAGAAGCTGCCACCTTAGGCCCCCCCTCACTAACAAAACCAGAACACTCCAGCAGAGACAGGAGGGGACTGAAATGGAATAAGACGTAAAGTATGGAAATGATGAATGGTTGCGTTGGGTGTGTCTGTGTACGGGAAGGGAGCCGCTGTGCATAATTAAACAGCGGATAAATGGAAACGGACGTGGTCGCCACTAACTAAAGAGCGTGATGAATGAGTCCTGCTCCGTCACGTTCATCTATCGCCTGCTATGGGTTACTGGCGACGCCTCGGTGCTATTTGTTCTACTTGCGGCGCTTCGGCCGCTTTATTTGTGGAAGTAAATGAGACACGGTTTGGTTCCTCTGCCCAACGGGCCTGCGAGTTGTAGTTCCGACAAAGTCGCTCTCTCCGTCCTGCTGAAACTTTCTCTGGGACGTGGGAAATTAAAGGATTTTCTCAAACCCCTGTTTTGTTTTTTTTTTCCCCCTAGAACTGAACAGGCTCTGTGTGGTCAAACTTAAACGAAGAGAGTTGATGGTGACGCTCCCGTTAGGGAACCTACTGAGGTCAATAAAAAAATCACACAGTAACCTTTGCCGGGTGCCCGGAACCAAGGTACTAATTTGAAAACCAAGAAAGGGTCCAGAATTCTTCTAAAATAATAATTTAGTATGTGGAGTCCGTAGCCGGACTTTCTTTTTAGCACTGCTTCTTCAAACCTCAGTGCTGAAGCGGCTGAGATGTGGGATGGGGAAGCTGCTGTGGAGAGCCGGGGCCGTCACGAAGCTGCGTCTCTCGTGCGCTGGAACGGCTTGGTGATTAGCGGGGCTCACGGCTGGCGTGAGGGACGGACGCCCGTGTCGCTAGGTGTCATCTTGTCCCTCGCCGAAGAGCTTGGTTCCCTGCTAGATTTGTTGGATTGATCCCTCAAAGCCTGCGTAGAAGACCCGTGCAGAGGTTGCGTGCGGTGGGACGGGTCCCCTTTCTGCGCGGGGGGACCTTGGTGGGGACCGGTAATGAATCCGTACAATGCAGAGGAGTCACGCCGTGGCATCGTGCGTCGGGGCGGGTCGTGTTAGCAGCGCGTGTCCTGGTGTATTTCGAATACCTTGAGAGATGGCTGAGGTTGTGGCGCGTTTTGGTGGAGGTGGCTCCTTCCCACAGCCTCCGTTCGTTAACGGTTCTGCTAACTTCCGAGAGATTAAATCAAAATAAAATTATGGGCACTAAGGAAGGTCCGAAAGATATTTGTATTATATTAAGGCCCCAAATCTCAATTTTTCAGATTTTTCAGGGTTTTTCTGCTGGTTAAGCTTAATTTGTCCTTTTCTTTCTTTTTTTTTCCCCTTTTTTTATTTACGATCCATTCTGTCTGAGTTTTTCTCCCGAATGATTAAGAGTAGGTGAGGAGGAAGATGAAGGATTACCTGCATCGCTGGTTCATGTTGTTTGCTTGGAAGACCTTTGAAGGTCCCTTCCAACCCAACCATTCTATGATTCTATGATTTCAGACTGCTTTGAGACACTAGAAAGACATGGACCAGTTGGACCAGGTCCAGAGGTCGCCCAGAGAGGTGGTGGATGCCCCATCCCTGGAAACATTCCAGGCCAGGTTGGATGGGGCTGTGAGCAACCTGATCTGGTTGGAGATGTCCCTGCTCCTGGCAGGGGGGTTGGACTGGGTGGGCTTTGAAGGTCCCTTCCAACCCAAACCATCCTGGGATTCTATGATTCTGTTTCTGTTTAATCTGATATTGGACGTGCCTAAATCTCCACAGAAGGACTTCCGCTCGCCAACAACCAACTGGGTAACTCGTTCCTAAGAGAGCCTCTTTGGAGGAAATCGTAATAATAACGGGGAAATAAGTCAACGTGGCAGAGTTAAGGTGTGATAAAACGTTTATTCCTTCGCACACGACAAGAAAAAATGTGTTGATGTTTATGCGGCGGCGTAAGATTTATGATCCCATTAGGTGTTCATTTTCTTGGCTTTAACTGCTCGGGGTTTCCAGACGATGAGACAGACAATTGCGTTGCTTTTGTTTAGAGCTTTAAAAGTTGAGTTTTCTTTTTAAAATGGAATTTTGGGGGCATTGAATTTTAGGAAAGGATAATTTACTACGTTGAGGTGAGGAGAAACTTGCCCGAGGTCTCCCGTTGAGTTGGGAACAGGTCTGGTCTCTGGACGTGCTGCAACAAGGGCGCTGGGGACCAATCTCCTCTTGCAGGCCAGCGGCACCCTGGTGGTGGCTTCACCTTCTCCGTACGTCCAACGCAACCTTCATTTTTCCTCCCATTTCCCTCAAACCTCTCAACATCTCATGACTTCTTCCCGCTGCTTTCTCCGTGCCCGCTTTCTACGCCCTTCAGCCGGCACCAAGTGAAATTGCTACCCGGACGGCGGGCTGAAAGAGCGAGGAGGGCGTTGGCACGGCTGCAGACGTCTTAGATGTTCAAAGCGTAACTCAGACCTAACTAACGAGTTCGCTGCTTGTTCAGTAACGCATTTCACACCCCGGAAGCGCCTTTTTTTTTTTGTCGGTGCTTCATCTCAGCGCCTGCTCTCCTAAAATTAACGAGCGTTGACCCACATGGTGATTTACACTCTATTTTGTGAGCTAGAAATAGTAATTTTCCTGAAGAACCAAAGTCCTGGATATTGGAGGAAGGTCAGGGCTGGCGGGATGCTCAACCGAAGAGAGGTGGGAACACGATTGTTCCCCGAGCCCTTCGGGAACGGAGACACAGAGCTGAGGTGCAACCCCTGAGAGCAAAATTCAACTTTGTTTCCTTACAACTACTACAACAAGGTGGATTTGTTCTAACCCCTTATTAGTAAGATTGTTTCTCTTGGCGTCACTCGATGAGACAGTCAGTAGGCAACGCTACTCTTGAGTGGTGATGTCCCCTAGCAAAACGTTGTGGTTGGATTACCCCAACTGCAAAAATAGATGGAGGGACACTGTTTACGCTCGATACCTTGTGCTATCTAAGAAAATCGCACGGAGGAGAACATACGGACGAAATTTTGGTCCTTTTTTGTGTTTGGCACAAGAACAGATGGAAAACCAGGGTGGAGATGCTGAACTGTTTGTGCCCATGGCCACCACAAGGTTTGCGTGCAGGAGAAGTGGGAGAAGGTACCTGCTATGGCTTGGTAGGAGTTCCTGTCCTCAGACCTTTGGACACAAAGATACTCCTTTGAGTAAATCTTGGGCTCAGTTTACGTGCTGGTGACAAGTTTCCCCGTCGAGGTTGAACGTAATCTTTGAAAATGAAGAAAAACCCGTTGGGTTCCTTCAACGTCGTAGCGCGGGCGAGTTTTCTTCTTGGCTGGATTACGCATTTTAAGCACAAATGGGTTCTCTGATTTTTCCTGAGTGCTTTCTTTCCGTCGGCGCGCCTCCGTTGACGTTGCGTCCCGCTCCTCAAAGGCAGCAGGACGCGGTGCTGCAGCTTTGGGGTGGTTGCTAACGAGTTCTGTGACGTCGTTTCTTTCAACGGGATGAAGTTGGTGTTTGATCGAACCGACCCTAACTCTCGCCCGCTATAAATGACGCTTTATTGCCAGGTTTGAAAAGAAGCTCTGTGTTCTGAGTTCTGGATGCAAAGAGCCTTCGTTAAATGAATTTTTCAACTTTAGTAACCCAGGAAGTTGAAAATGGGGGAAAGAGAGGAGCAGGGAGTATAGAATCATAGAACGGTTTGGGTTGGAAGGGACCTTCAAAGGCCACCCAGCCCAACCCCCCTGCAAGGAGCAGGGACATCTCCAACCAGATCAGGCTGCTCACAGCCCCGGCCAACCTGGCCTGGAATGTTTCCAGGGATGGGGCACCCACCACCTCTCTGGGCAACCTGGGCCGGTGCTCCACCACCCTCAGCGTAAAAAATTTCTTCCTTATATCCAGTCTGAACGAGAAGGACTTGCTGGAATCCATCAGCAGTCGGTGCCTGGAAAACCTGCGGAGCTGGAAAACAGCTGAACAATACCGGGCCTCTTTTTTCGAACAAAATGAACCAATTTATGCTTTTCTCAGCTTTAAATCTTATTTGATGAGGCGACAAAAATACTTCTGCTTTTCAAAGGTTTCACTCTAAACGGCAAATCAGTTGAAGATCAATGTAGGAGAGTAAATCTTATATTCACACCAGTGAGGGATTAAGATGTTTACCTGAGAAGAAAGGAAAATAGATCAAAACTCTTCAGTAGCTTTAGCCAAAACCACCAGAAACGAATTTTGTCTTGTTTTAATTTAGCTAGAATTAAGTTGTTGCCTTTAACGGAAATGCTGTGCTGAAGGATTTCGCAGAGAGTGGCGATTCGGTTCCTCTGTGGTTTTTTTTTTTTTCCGACGCCTCGGAATTTATTACGGCTTCTATCAACGAGAACTTGTCGTTGCGTGGACACATGTCTGTCATGGTTCAGCCCCGCTTGGGACCAGACTGCGCAGTCTCTCTCTCGCTCCCCCCGACCCTCCGAGAGAACAGGGGGAGATGATATAAGAAAAACGGCTCGAGGTTTGAGATAAGGACGGGGAGAAATCCTTAAAGTTACCGTTATGGGCAAAACAGACTCGACTTGGGGAAAAATATTTATTTATTACTACAAACAGCAGGAGAATGAGACAGGGAACAAGATAACCTCCCCCCACCCCTCCCTCTTCCCAAGCTTAACATTATCTCTGCCTCCTTCCCCCCCGAGCGGCACAGGGGGGAAGAGGGAATGGGGGTCGTGGTCAGTTCATCACGCGTTGTTTTATGCCGCTGCTTCATCGTCGGGGAAGAACTCCTCGCATTCCTCCCCTGCTCCAGCGTGGGGTCCCTCCCACGGGCCACAGTCCTGCGTGAAACTGCTCCGGCGTGGGTCATCTCTTCCACGGGGTGCAGTCCCTCTAGAACAGCTGTCCCAGCGGGGCCTCCACGGGCCACAGCCTCCTTCAGGCCTCCACCTGCCCCGACGTGGGGTCCTCCACGGGCTGCAGGTGGATCTCTGCCCCTCCGTAGACCTCCACGGGCTGCAGGGGGACAACCTGCTCCACCATGGTCGTCACCACGAGTTGCAGAGGAATCTTGGCCAGGAGCCGCATTACTCCTCCCCCTCCTTCTTCACTGACCTTGATGTCTGCAGCCGTTCCTCTCCCCAGAAATTCTTCACAACCAGCTCAGGCAGATGCCTCTCAGGTTCTCTTCTCATCTCCTCTCCACTTCTTGCAGCCGGGCCGGGCCGAGTCGGGCCCAGTCGCCACCCGGCGAGAGGCCAGAGGGTGAGGCCTGCAAGGCCCATGAGGCTCGCGCCTCCCCCTCTCTGCCCCAGCTCAGCTTCTTCACATCTTCTCTTCTCTTTTTTTTCTATTTCTCCGTCTGCAGCGTGAACTTTGTAAAGGTTGCCTAATCCATCCCTGATGAAATACGTGATCGTAGGCCCTAATTATACGTGCGCGCGCATGCTTGTTCGGATATAATGTAGTTGTGGCGGCGACGTGCCCAGAAACGGGTACGAACTGAGTTTTACACAAAAACCCTGTCTGACAGAAGAGGTCAAGCTTTAACGCCAGGTTAAGGCGTTGGAAGTTTTTATTTTTTTTCCTCTGAGAACGACGTGGCGGTGAGATTCACGATGGCTCATTCCACCGCTGCTGTCATCGTAGCGAGGAGTTTATTCGAAACGGGAGTGATTCAAGGGCTTGTTTGGCAAGGAATGGATTTAAGCTCTGTTGACAGAGTTGACTTTTATCTCTGAATTAGTCCCGCGTAAAGTAATTGCGTTTAAAAAGGACTCAGCAGGCTGCTGTTATCCAAACCTTTTGAAAGGTCTGTTCTGTTTGATAGTTGCTTTCGGCTTTCTTCAAACGACATCAAAGAAAAAAAGACTAAAAAAGGAAAAGGAATAGAAAAAAAAAAAAGAATTGATAAGAGACCCGCATCCCCTGCTGTTAAAATATGTCCGAGCAGGCTCGGGACGCGCTCTGTACTCCGCTTCGCAGCGGTTCTGGGACAGATGCCGTGTGGTGGTGTGCTGCATGTGGAGCTGCTGGTGTGGACTGCGTCGTAAGGAGGGATGATGGAGGTTCACCAAAAAAGAGGTTGGTTTGTGGCGCTCTCTGTGTTTTTTAATGAAGTTCTTAGCCAGAGGGTTGTCCGCTGAGAGGCGTTTCTCCACCTGCTGATGCAAGGAGACCACGTGTGAAGACTCATCTGTAGGATCATGGAATGTTTTGGGTGGGAAGGGACCTTCAAAGCCCACCCAGCCCAACCCCCCTGCAAGGAGCAGGGACATCTCCAACCACATCAGGTTGCTCAGAGCCCCGGCCAACCTGGCCTGGAATGTTTCCAGGGATGGGGCATCCACCGCCTCTCTGGGCAACCTGGGCCAGTGCTCCACAACCCTCGGTGTAAAAAATTTCTTCTTGATGTCCGGTCTGCATCTACTTCCTTCTATTTTCAAACCATCACCCCTTGTCCTGTCCCAGCAGGCCCTGCTGAAGAGTCTCTCCCCACCTTTCCTGCAGCCCCCTTTGGGCACCGGGAGCCGCTCTCAGGTCTCCCCGGAGCCTCCTCCTCTCCAGGCTGAACAGCCCCAGCTCTCTCAGCCTGGCCTCACAGCAGAGCTGCTCCAGCCCTCTCAGCATCTGCGTGGCCTCCTCTGGACCCTCTCCGACAGCCCCACATCCTGTAGGTAGTTTGGTTTTCAGATCGACCAGCTCTTGGCTGCCTGGGCTGACGGGGAGGTTGTGGGAGCTCTGTACTGGCGTGGCAGTGGGTTTGAGTTGTGAGGAAGAATCAAGCCCGCATGGCGATCACGTCTCCGCCTGGTTTTGGTCATGGCTCCAGCTTTCCCTCTCACAGGCGTTCCTAAGGAGCTGACACGACTGCAGGAGGCATTTCATTAGAGCCCAGATCAAAAATTCACACACAGTGAAGTGCTTTCTAAAAACTGTAGCAGAATGGGAGATGAAAATTGGAAAGGTATCCTCTGTTCTGCCCTACGGGGATCTCGCTCGCAGCAGAACGCGCAGGGCCTTCTCCGGTGTGGCAGCGTTTGCATCCCAACTGTCTTGCTTCATCAGCTGGAATGGAAAGAAAAAAGGAGATCGGCTCAAACCAGATTCCAGATGTATCTTTTTTTTCTTTCCTGATAAAACCAAGAGCTGAAAAATTCAATTAACGTCAAACGACGTTTCCTGCTCAGCCCACACCGGCGTATGACGCTCTCAGCCCTTCTGAGAAACGAAGGGCTGGAGAAATGACTCACTGAGGAGATGCGGAGAAAAAGCCGGTCCTTTCTGTCCCACCGTCTGCACCGGGGGCTGCATGGCGGTGGGGGACACCAAAGGGTTGGGGCTGGTGCCCCGCCCCGTCTTGAAGCACCCCAAATCCTCTTGGGGTGGAAGGGCTTGGTGGCTCTTCCCACAGAGCTTGTCCACGTCCAGATGTTGGAGAATTTAGAAGAAGGGGTAACACGTGGTCCCTCTGCTCACCTGCTTGGTGGGAATTTGAAACCCTGAACTTGGGATCGGTGAGTATTGCTTTGCGGGATGTCTGGCACTGCTGGCAGCACCCAAAATATCTTGGAACCTAAAAATGATGACATTTCCCTGAGGAGGAGAGGACATGTGCTCCCGTAGGCAGAGGAAGGAAGCCACCACCGTAACGAGACCGAGAAGCCTTGACGGCACCTTCTTTCTGTTCGCCTTCGCTCCTGTCACTCCTCGGTGACAAACAAAGCGTCGTCTACCTTCAAACAACCCATCCCCAGGAGCCCGGACCAAAACCTCGTCTTGGCCCTTATCGCACGGCTCGGCGTTTGGTCCGTCCCCGCTCCGTGTCGCTCCTCTGCCTGCTCAGCTCGCCGCCGCCGTCGTTGAGTTAATCGAAAGGTCGCTTAGCGGTGAGGAGCAAGGTGTTTTCGCAAAGAGAAATCCGCTGAGGGTTTCCTGGGTGGCTCCAAAACTCGACTCTGGAGCTGTGAGAAACGTGACAAAAGAATATTTTTCCGGTGTTTTAATGGAGCACCAGGCAACGGGGGAGGGCACGGCTATGTTGAAGACAGAGAAAATTATATCACCTACAGTCCTTCACGGGATTGTGTATTCATTTTGTACAACAATGAGGGTGGTGGAACACTGGCCCAGGTTGCCCAGGGTTGTCCCGTCCCTGGAAACATTCCAGGCCAGGTTGGCCGGGGCTCTGAGCAACCTGATCTGGTTGGAGATGTCCCTGCTCCTGGCAGGGGGGTTGGACTGGGTGGGCTTTGAAGGTCCCTTCCCACCCAAACCATCCTGTGATTCTACGATTTGGACACGTTGTCTAGAATGACCGTTACCATCTCCGGGCTCGATGGAAGAGCTGCTCCATTTCCCCACCCCTGATTAGCGTCCAGCCCACCCTTTCTCTCGCCGTTTTCAACAGGCTGTTCGCTTCGCCACCTGAGGAGCTCTGTCAAAAGGAGACAGAGGGATAAGAAAAATCAGAGGCTCGCCTTTTTCTTTGCCAAGCTAAACTCGTCCTTTGTCGGGCGAAGGATTTGAACTGTTCCTGCGAATCAAACGGGTTCGTGGAATAATAAAGAGTGGAGATAGAGAGGAGTATTCCAGTCATCCCATCAACTCCTCCCTCCCTGTCAGCGCGGATTTTTTTCCCCATTGTGTGTTTTTTTTCAGGTGCCTTCAGGTGTGATAGCCGATTCGGCTTCGGCTGTCCCGGGCAGTCATGTTCTTCCTTCCTCCCTCGTTAGGGACACCAGCGAGACTCAGCTTCCTTGGGTGAAACGTGGCCACTAATGGAACCATAGAATCACAGAATGGTTTGGGTTGGAAGGGATCTTCAAAGCTCGTTTGGTGTCGATAATTAGTAGGAGGTGTAGCCTTGGGTGGAGTGTCTGAAACCAGAGGTTGTGCTTCCCAACAGCGCTCAGGAGGTGCAGGAGCCGGTCGCTAACAGGGCTCCTGATGTAGGGATGGAGCTTTTGGCATAGAATCACAGAATCTGAAGGTTGGAAGAGACCTCCAAGATCATCAAGTCCAACCATCAACCCAACACCACCATGCCCACTAAACCATGTCCTGCAGTGCCACGTCTGCACGTTCTTTGAACACCTCCAGGGATGGTGACTCCACCACTGCCCTGGGCAGCCTGGTCCAGTGCCTGACCACTCTTCCAGTACAGAAGTGTTTCCTCATACCCAACCCAAACCTCTCCTGCTGCAACTTGAGGCCATTTCCTCTCGTCCACGAGTTATTTGGGAGAAGAGACCACCACTCACCTCCCCACACCCTCCTTTCAGGCTGTTGTAGAGAGCAATGAGGTCTCCACTCAGCCTTCGCTTCTCCGGACTGACCAACCCCAGTTCCCTCAGCCGCTCCTCATCAGACTGGTGCTCCAGCCCCCTCACCAGCTTCCTCGCCCTTCTCTGGACGCGCTCCAGCACCTCAACGTCCTTCTTGTAGTGAGGGGCCCAAAACTGCACCAAGCATTCGAGGTGTGGCCTCACCAGTGCTGAGTACAAGGGGACAATCACTGCTCCTGCTGGCCACACTGGTCCTGGTGCAAGCCAGGATGCTGTTGGCCTTCTCGGCCACCTGGGCACACCGCTGGCTCCTGTTCTACCAGCACCCCGAGGTCCCTTTCTGCCGAGCAGCTTTCCAGCCACTCTTCCCCAAGCATCCCACTCTCAGTCAACATTTTTGGACTTTCTTGCCTCATGTCCTTAAATCCTGAAGAAGCAGAAGCCTGAAATCCCAGATGTGCTGAACCCGTGACGGATTAGTCGCTGTAGTTCGATGCTGCGAACCTGCGGGATGCGCGAAGAAGCTCTTTGAGGTGGGCGAATCCGAAGCCTTTTTCCGCCTCCGTAAAAAATTGGCCCGTTTCTGACCTGCAACATCGAGCGACGCGCTTTTCCTTTTCTTTTTATGTTCCTGAGATTCCTGAGCTTTAAGCGCCGTTGCTTTACGGACAATTCAGGCCCTTCTGCGCCTGCCGAGTCCCGATAGATTTATGACAGCCGTAATCCAGACTGAATTTGCCGATACCTGTGTTTATAGCGGCACTGCTGCTCTGAGAGTGTATTTTTGTTGCGCGGAACGCTGGTGATACATGAAGCAGATGTGATGCTGTCATAAGGAGACCGTGGAAGCGTGGTGAGACTTCTCACGGGACTCGCGTTGAAAATCATAGAATCACGGGATGGTTTGGGTTGGAAGGGACCTTCAAAGCCCACCCAGTCCAACCCCCCTGCCAGGAGCAGGGACATCTCCAACCACATCAGGTTGCTCAGAGCCCCGGCCAACCTGGCCTGGAATGTTTCCAGGGATGGGGCATCCACCGGCTCTCTGGGCAACCTGGGACAGTGCCTCACCACCCTCAGCGTAAAAAATTTCTTCCTAATATCCAATCTGAATCCACCTCCCTCTGTTTTGAGACCATCACCCCTCATCCTGTCACACCAGGCCCTGCTGAAGAGTCTCTCCCCACCTTTTCTGCAGCACCCCCAAGTCCTTCTCCTCAGGGCTGCTCTCCATCCGTTCCCCACCCAGCCTGGATTTGTGCCTGAGATTGCCTGCACCCACATGCAGGACCTTGCGCTTGGCCTGGTTGAACTTCACGATTTCAAAATCCCGAGGTTGAACTCACCAGGGCGTGTGACATTTGGGTAGGACATTTTTTGGCCGTTTGGGTGAGCGTTGCGGTGATCTGTGAGCGCCGTGGTGGCCCTCGAGGCTTCGGCGTCCTGCGGTGCTGGTGGAGCATGCTCTGGGTGCTTTTGTCGTTGGCTTATGAATTCAGTTTTTCTCGCAGCTCTGAAAAAGAGTTCGTATGAATTATTCTGAAAGAAGGAGGCCCTTCATTCCGTCTACGCGTGAAGCCCGGAGAGCACCTTCAGAGTGGTTTAAAGTGGATGTTTGTTGATAGAAACCACCAAGAGGTACTTAGAGGGTGAAATTACTGCCTAATCTGCCGTTCGTTTATAAACGACGGTTCAGGAGTCCGTTAGCCGTGTTTAGTTTTGCCTTGAGTGTTGGCTTAGGAAACAGCCTGACTCCGCCGATTCGTCTCTTGGGGATTTCACGGCAAATCGTGGAGCGGCCGTGCCTTGTCCTGGGAGTTTTGTGCTGTGAGCACAGGATGGCGTTTTATAGAATCCCAGAATGGTTTGGGTTGGATGGGACCTTTAAAGCCCACCCAGTCCAACCCCCCTGCCAGGAGCAGGGACATCTCCAACCAGATCAGGTTGCTCACAGCCCCGGCCAACCTGGCCTGGAATGTTTCCAGGGATGGGGCGTCCACCACCTCTCTGGGCAACCTGGGACAGTGTCCCACCACCTTCATTGTGACATTTCTTTGAGAGATCTGAGGTTCTTACCAAAATGTTACAGCGTCAGAAAGGTTGGTGTGGCAGCCCTGTGGAAATGGTACAGGTCCAGGGACACGGAGACAAGGAGACAGAATGACAAGGAGAGCGACTACTGACCCACCCGTACGGAGCCTGTTGCTGCACGGGCTTTCATCAAGTTGCGTCCTTCCTTCTTGTCTGAATGAACTGCTGTTCCTTACTCCTTTTTTTTTTTTCCTTTTTATTTTTTTTCCCCAAAAAACCAGGTAAATCTTAACTTTTTAAATCTGCTTGTACCACACTAATATTTGGAGGCCTTCTAAACCAGTTATCCCCACTTCCATCTTATTTCTCCTCAACAGACCCGTCTGATGTCTTCTGCTAGCAGCTTTTTTTTTTTCCATCAGCTCTTCGCTGATGTGATCAATGAAGTTAAGTTTCTTTCTAAGAGGGTATTTTTGTCTTGGTTTTCTTCTTCTCCTTCCTTGACCTTACAAACCTAAAAAAAACCTGCCTGAGTTTTCAGTCTTTGAGGAGAGTTCATGTTTAATAAGGAAGAAAAGATCAGGATGTGTCGGGCCCTCAAAGAAAAACTGAATTTATTTTCTTGACATGAGAAGATCAGGAGGTGGTTCGATAAATCCCAGCCCCCCCTTTCTTTCCTCTCCTTCTAATGAGTTCGGCAGGTGGTGATGATGTGGAGGCCTTCGTCGGTGAAGGAGGGCTACCAAACTCTGCCTGCAGATGAGATGGGCACCCCGAAGCGTCGCCATCCATCACGGCGAAGTGGTTTGTGCCAGATAAAAGGCCGGTTGGGCTATAAAAAAAGCCCTTAGCCTGATTTTAGCCTATTCCTGCTTTCCGCGTTCGTTAAATGGTAAATGCTACAACTAAGCAGTGTTATATTAAAATTAAAGTTCAGGGGCTGTTTGCTATTCGTGATATTTTTTTCGAAAAACCCTCCGGGCCCAGCACCTGCTTCCCTTCATCCCTGCGACGCGGCCCGGCCTAAGCCACCCCGGCGAGGCCTTCCTTTTACACCCGGTGCGTGAGGATTAAAACGGTTTCAAGTCTCCAGTTTGCCAGGCAAACAGAAAATCCCCCATTTCCTTAACGCGATGGCGTTATTCCAGATTTCCGTTGCCGGCTGAACCTGCTGTATTCGCTTCGGTAAATGTTTCGCCTGCGTTAAGGGACCTGGGGTTACTGGTGGTTTGCTGCATAAAATGGGCTTTTCTGAAATATATGAAAACATTATCCAGCTCCTAAAGTTGCTTTAACGAGGGCGTTCGTTTATTAATTCTCTCGCCGAGGGTTGGGAAGAGCGGTTTCCCCCGGTCGGGGACGGCTACCCCAACCTGCCGCGCTGCTCTGCAGACAAAAAAATGCCGCGAGGAGCCCGAGTTAAAAGTCCAGGCCAAGAGCGGAGGCTCTCCAAAATCTGGGATTGGAGTAAGGAGCACTTGACTTTCCTTGAGAAAAGATCGAGGAACTGTTGCTAAACGGTGCCAGCAGCGTTTCCTCGCTTCAAGTGACTGAGTGATGAGATAAAAGAACGAAATGAAAGATCCAGCTTTGCTCCACGTCTTCTCGTCTTACGTTTCCTGCGTCTTTCTTGATGTTTGAAATGTTGAATGATGTTTGTTAACCATGTGATAGCAAAATTAAAAAAAAATTGGTTTTTTTCATCCCAAATAATAGGTAACATGAAATTAATTTTTTTTTTTCCTGTGATTTATTTCTCCCTGAACTTGGCATCGTATATTTAGGTGGCATCTCGTAGACCTATCAAAGAATTCTTCATACTCTTGGATTTGAACTCCTGACCGCTCTTTATGACGGTACTAAAAATGTTTGATGGCTGAGGGCCAAACTGGAAGACAAATTACAATCAGCTAAAAGCCAGATGTATTTTATTCCAGCGTCCCACACATGAGCACCCCTTAAACTGGTGAGGGCGGTGAGCTTCTATGGAAAATCCGTGGGATGTTGGGAAAAACAATTAAAAGAGGCTGAGCCTCCAGGAGCCCAGCAAACCCCCGTGTTACGGCGCGTCGAGGTCAGCACATTGCGAGAGCGCGAGTCCGTACTTTCCACTAACACAGGCAATTATTTACATTAACTTCTGCTGAGTCCGGTGAAAAAAAAATCAGGTTTTTAGCACTGGAAATGTGTGTTTCCAGCATTTTGCCAATTTTGTCTAACGAGCCTGGACTCAGAGGTGTCTTCCACCTGGAGAGGCACCCGCAGAGCTTGCGTGCGCGCCGCAAAGCACCGAAACCAACCGAAACGGGGCAAGAGCATCCCGTCACGGAATAAAAGTGAAATCCTAAACTCCTGAATTTCTCTCGAGTCATTGACTATCGAACGAGGGAGCTGGGACTCCTGAGCTCCAGGCCTACAGGAAAGATGGGGAGAGACTCTTCAGCAGGGCCTGGTGTGACAGGACAAGGAGTGATGGCTTCAAAATAGAGGGAGGTAGATTCAGATTGCATACTAGGAAAAAATTGTTTATGCTGAGGGTGGTGGAGCACTGTCCCAGGTTGCCCAGAGAGGTGGTGGGTGCCCCATCCCTGGAAACATTCCAGGCCAGGTTGGCCGGGGCTCTGAGCAACCTGATGTGGTTGGAGATGTCCCTGCTCTTTGCAGGGGGGTTGGACTAGATGACCTTTGAAGGTCCCTTCCAACCCAGACCATTCTATGATTCTATAAACAAACGTGCTTGAGCCAACCAGTACTTCTGGTGCTGCCCCAGGCCCAAATCCGAGGTCGTTTGTCTCTGTCGTCGTTCGATCAGGAGCGAGCCTAGCACGATCGCGTCTCCCGGGGAAACAGAGGTTTATAGCACGCATGAGGCCCAAAGAGGCATTTAAATGCAGCTGATTGATTTTTGGTTTCATGCCCTGGGAAATCCTTCAGCCCGCTGCCAGGCCTTGCCTGGCACGAGTGGGCCTTCGCAGCTCCCCACCGCCTCCGGGCCTGGCCTACGTCCGGGCCTGGCCTGCGTCTGCGCCGGGTGACGATGAGGACCTATTTAACAGAACTTTAACAGCTCCTAAGGCACAATTAGGCTATGCTTTTTGATTTCTGAAAGTATTTTTTCCCTTAGCAGTTCTGCGAGCGAACAGTCGAACTGCCACCGCTGCAGTTCACGAATGTCGGCAGGGTGAAATAATCGGTTGGAATATGTGCAGAGTTGGAGCTGAAGAACTTCAAAGCAGTGAAAGCTGAGTTAAGGTCTTCAGAAAAACCAGAATTACAAATTCCTTCTTCACCCACGTTACGTAATGCGTGAATTTTTGCCGCAGCCGTGCTGTTTGAATGCAATAATTTACTAATATAGCCTGGTCAGTGGTAAAATAATGTTTTTTTTCAAGCTTTGGTAGAGCTGGATGCAAAAATTTAAATTAATTAGATTAATTATGTGATTATTATCACAGAAATCTCGGAGGAACTCCTTTAAGCAACCTCCAGGCTCCAGGAACTGGGATATTTGTTGCTCAGATCGGTGTAATGTTAAACAGTTTTAGAAAACCGGGTTTCCCCGGTGACAATTTTGCACGCTCAGCATTTACGAGCGTACGGAGGAGACACGGAAAAGCATCCCGGAGGCCTCCCCGACTCCTGATCCATCAGCATTAACGAACTTCAGTTAAAATCAGCCAGAATTTTGAAGCAGTAAGTGTTCAGCAGTGCGTGCGGATGCTCCTACCAAGGAAAGGCTTGTGAAAGTTATTTTAAATTTCGTGTCCGCGTTGCCTCCATTTTGTTTAGAAATTTGGAAGGAAATGATAAATGGCACTCATGCTTGGATGGGATTTGTAAAAAAAAAAAATTCTTTTTTGATTTTATGGAGCTATAAGACTCTTTTCATTGGTTTGAAAACTATTTCGGATGAGGTGGAGCCCTTGTTATCGCCCTTTTGAAGAATTTTTTTTTAAAAAAAGACTTATTGACAAGGACACAAAGCAAGAAAATTATAGGCTGCCTTAATTATTACAATATCCTTTATAGCTTTCTCTTCCTATTACGGCGTGATTTAAACATACAGCTTTTTGCAGCCCAAATAAATGTATTTCTCATGCTTTTGATTGCATTTTTGGTGGAATAACACGCATGCCGCATGTCTGCTCTTGAGATGAAGCTGCAACCTGTATTTTCTTTTCCTACGTTTATAATTCATCTTAGTTAAAAAGCCACCATTGCGGCTGACGGAAATAAAACCTAACAGGCCTTAAAAACCACAATAAATATGAATTCGTTCTTGCAATTGTTCCCCCGAGGCCTGACACCGCGAAGCGGTGAGAAACTTGTGTTCATCCTGAAATCAATGAGACTCCGCGAGCCACCCCTGCGATTTGTTCTGATCTGTGAAAATGCTCCCTTTTTTTTCAGGTAAATTTAAAAAAAAACCGCCGATAGATGCCCGAAAGGTGGGTGGAGGAAGGTGGTTACAAATATATTTCAAATTTTCTCTCGATGAAGGTACCCTCAGGCTGAGGACTTTAACGAATTGCAGGGTGGTGGGAGCTGGGACAATGTTCAGGGGAGGTATTTCTGTAGGATTGCCCTCTGGTTCTCGGGGGTGTTGGTGATCAGAGACAAGGGTATGGGCTGGATGGACCTGTGACCTGCACCCGTGCTGGCCTCCTTCGAGAGCGTGCTCGCAGTGCGTTGTCGGAGATGTTACGGAGAGGTGACGACTCAAAAGGACATGACAGGTGAATAGACTTAGGGAAAAAAAGGTGAAATGAGGGTGGTGGAGCACTGGCCCAGGTTGCCCAGAGAGGCGGTGGATGCCCCATCCCTGGAAACATTCCAGGCCAGGTTGGCCGGGGCTCTGAGCAACCTGATGTGGTTGGAGATGTCCCTGCTCCTGGCAGGGGGTTGGACTGGATAGGCTTTGAAGGTCCCTTCCAACCCAAACCATTCCATGATTCCATGATTCTGTGATATATGGATGGATATTGTTAATTAGTTGCCGATCTTTGCCGTTATCTGGCACCTCGTTTCATGCAGTCGCTGCCGGGAAAGTGAATCAGGATGAATTAGAGCTGAGGAAAAAGGGATCTTCTGCCGACGAGTCCAGAAAAGTGATTCTCCAAAGTGCAGGGAAACGCCGGAGTGGTTTCTCAAAAAAATGTGGTGGGTCGTACATGGCACAGTGACCTTCATGTCCTCGCCGCGGTTGGGCAACTCAGCCCCGAGGCAGATGGAAAACGTGAAACAAGATTGTGAGTCCAAAGCTTTCAGGTCGGCGGTATTTTGGTAAGGGTAGCAGTGTAACGAGTCATCATCACTCATTAATTAACCCTGCTGGGGTTAACAGATAGCGGTTAGGAGCTTCGTTCTCAAAATATCCGTATGCCGCGTTGTTTGAATCAGAAAAATTCCTGGTTTATGTTCAAGTTGTGTTGGGAGGGGCAGTCGTTACGGTGCTAAGAGCAATTAGGTTACGTAAAAAGTAGAATAATTTATATATACGATAAGCTCCTATCCCTGTCCTTCAGTGATACTGAAATAAATTGTGTATCCCTCCCAACTTGGCTAACTCATATGGAGCATTAAGACAAAATGAAACACAACGCTGCTTTTTCCTTCCCTTTTCTGGGATTGCCACCATTTTGGCTTTCTCTGTGGTCTCCTTCACCTGAAAAAACCTTCTAGAAGGACGTAGGTCAAAAATTTTGTCGTGTTCGTATATCGTCGTTCCAGCTTTGCTGCCACTGATACGATATTTTGTGATGGATGGGTGGGTTATTACGCATTTGTGTCCAGAAACGGAGGTTTCGTCTGTTTTGCAGCGTATCACATCTCAGACGAAGAAAGTAGAAAAGAGCGTTTGAAAAAATTAAAAAGAAATCAAAGTACAAAGTTCGATGTCATAAAAATGCGCAGAGAAGCTCCAGAAAGGTAAAAATAAATGGAAATCGTGATGCGTCGTTAATATTTTAGTGATCAGCTATTGATAGTTAGGCTGTGCTGTGTTGGGTGAAGGAAGGGATGGGTTGAAGGTTCCTCTGTCTTGACCGAAGGGAGGCCTCCTCACTCTCCGAGTTGGTGAAATTAATCTCTCGATCCCGTAGAAGATAGGAATTCGTGACGTTTTGTGAATACCTGATGATAATCACTGTGTGCATTAATTGTGTTGCCCTCTAGCCAAGAATAACAATGCAGGATTTGACGGACCGGCGTGTCGGGGAGGCCAGGTCCCTGGAAATGCAAGCTTTTTGATGCGGAGGAGTCCACAGAGCTCCTCTCTGCATCCCTCGGACCCCTCAAGGTCTAAAAAATTTTGCGTCTGTCGTAAAAGACCAAAACTTCCTTTTGCTGCGGAAGAGTGGGAGAGATTAAGAGCATCGAAGCGGTTTGCTAGCATTACTTGTTAAGGTTCACGATGTCCACTTCAGAGCAGGTTTCTCCAGGTGTTTTGCGGATAAGAACGCAGTGGATGAAGTTGGATGCTTGACTGCTCGGCTTTTCTGTGAGCCCGTCTCGCGGGGATGCCTTGCGATCGAGGGGTTGCAGTGTGATCCTTTCAAAATATTGGAAGGGGATTAAAAAGATGAGCGAAAAAATCTTGGAGGGATAACAAAGATGAGCTTTGATGGCTGCGACGTGCCCAGGGGCCGTTGTAGAGTGGGTGCTCCTGCTGTCCCCATCCCAGCGAGCTGCAGAAGGTTTCTCGTTGAGTCGAAGGAACCCAACCCGTAGCGCATCCGGCTTTCCCCAGCTGCGCGCCGTAATCCTGAGGGAACGGGAAGCGTAGCACTGGTCCTCTGATGGTTAGGGCTGCGTTTTCCGTGGAAAAAGCCGTTCCCCCTCGTCTGCAAGAAGCATCAGCCCCGGAAAGCGTACCCGTTGTTGACGAAGAAATACGACGCTGGCAACCTCGTCGTTGCCAGCCGTAAGGTGAGCTGCGCTCTGTAATGAAGTGTGATGATGTCTGCTCCGTTTTCCACCAACGCTGCTCCTGGTCCCTGGAAGTGGCCCCGTTAAGCGGACGTCTCCATCGCCTCCTGATGAAGGTGAGGGACGTTGGAGAAGGAGCTGGCATCTACGAGATTATTTTGACCGCTGCTAAATTAGAAAGCAGTGGATGGTACAATATGTCCTCGCCTTTGGCCAGAACTTCCTTCTAAGGTGCTCCATCATCTCATTTCCACAGCTATTGCTGCTCACCGCCACCTGCCCCGTTAGCACGCGGATTAAGATTCGTTGTTCGTGGCAGTAAGAATTCAACAGCCTTCTCTGCAGGGTGCCGCTGATGGCAGCGAAAGAGGTTTGTTTTTTTTTTTCCCAGGGGAGCTGCAGACTTCTTTAGGTGCAACATTATCTTTTGGCATAATTAGCAGTTGATTTTTGATGTAATTAGTTGCTATTTCAGTCTAATGGCTGTGGGATAGGGACAGGTGGGACGATTTTTCTGCAGGATTAACAGAAAGGCATGAAAAGCCGCTTTCCTTTCTGTGAAATTTATTCAGGGCTGCAAAAAATGCCTGCCTAATTAATAAGCAAGTCCATAATAACCTTATCTTGCAACGGAAAGGTTTTACATGAAGCCATTAGTGAAGCTAAGCCTTTGCAAATTCAGCTGAACCCATCATCCCTGCTGGTGGAAACTGGCGTGGTGACGGAGTGACAAAGAGTTGCTTTGTATTTTATCGCTTGGAGTTGTCGTCACAATTTCCACAGATCACTTGCGCTTCTCCAAGGTTCATTAATGATCTCTTTATCTAACCTTAATTCCGTGGCGCTGGCGGAGAAGAAATCCGTTCTGCTGGACGGGAAGGAGTTGGAATCGTCTGAGCAGAGCTCGCGCATGGCTTCCAAGGAGCCATCTGAAATCCCGCGGCTGTGATTGATACACAAAGCAAGCGTTGCGTGAGACCGGCTGCTCTTTGCGAGCCTCTACAAAGCGCTGAGTGTGCGTTTTACGGCTCACGTCCACCGCAGGTAGGGTCGGTAGAATCTCAGATGTGTCTTAATCCGCCGTCACCGCGTCCGTTGTACGTTGGTCCTCTCATCCGAGGTGATAGAGGGGTGTTAGCTCAAACAGACTTAACTCTTCAGCTGGGGTTGTAACAAGTTGCTCCTTTTTCCTCTGAAAATCCTCAGTTTGGTTCTTGATGTTTTGTCCTTGATGACCGTCCTAAAAATGGCGGTGAACACACGGTCCCAGTGCTGGAAACGCTAGTAAGTGGCGTCTATGGGCGAGATTGCAAATGAATACGTAAAATGTGGGTTTATATTTGCATTTATTGCATTAAATTAATCAGATTTAACGAAAAAGATTTATTTCCAGTTTATTTGAATCTGTTGCTCGTAAGCTGATCTCTTGCTTTAGTTCTGCGGCACAATTTTGGTTTTAGGAGTTGGACCTGAGTTTGCCAAGCGCAGTTTGGGCGTAGCTGCAGGGACGAAGGTAGTTGCATGTCTTCAGGGAGATAAAAACCCCTCCAGGTCAGAAACACGGCTAAATCTGGAAGAAATGAGTGAAATTCCTGGATATTTCACTGACTTTGTTGAGTCACTTCACTCTCTGCCCTCTCTTCTCCAGTGTCTCTCTGGGATGGAGCGGCTCTAACGCGTCTGGCTGGGCTCAGTGGGGGCATTAACGACACTCAAAAATTCCTGCTTGTGTTTTGCATGAATTGGGGTGTTTAAATTTACAGATGTTCTCCTGAAATAGTCTCTCTTGAGTGTATGTGTGATGTTCTCCTTCGCCGGTGGAGGTGCCAACCTCTGCAGCCAGGCTGAGCGCGGAAGCTCAGCGGCGTGATAGAGGGACGCTAAAATAAAAATACGGACAGAAAGACAAGGCTCGAAAGGGTAAATGTGCTGAGAGGAAAGTTAAAAGAAGAGAGATTTAAAAAATGACAGACGGAGAGCGGTTCAATCTGCATGAGGGTATGGAAACTAAAGCCATGAAAAATGAATGAACAATAAGCGCATCGAGATACGAGCTGAATAAAAAGGAATGCGAGAGGAGGAAGGTTGAATAAGAGACGCATCGTGTTTCCTGATTTTTATGCAGTGTTCATGGTAATTTTACTTGTCTTACTGGTGTCAAATTTCAGAAATAGCGCCAGCTGATAGCGTAGCACCGTTTCCTTGCTCTCGTTGGAGGCGATGGAGCGATGCACGAGCGCTTACAGCTCCCAACAACCCTTCACACGGGCTAAGGCGAGGATTTGGGTTTCTGTGATGGGGAGGCACGAAGGGCTTAGCAAGTCAAGGGCTTAGCAAGTCAGGGGCTTAGCAAGTCAAGAGCTTAGCAAGTCTGTGTCCCAGCCTGCAAGGCAAACCATTCCTGACTTCAGATCTATTGCAAACCAGTAGATTTCTATCCCAAACCAGTAGATTTCTACCCCAGACCAGTAGATTTCCACCCCACTTTTCATCTGAAGAGCTTTAAAGGTCTGCAAATGTGTTATCTGAAAATAAATCTTCAGGTGCTGTGTCCAAATGTATGTTTAGCGCTTCATTTTCTTAACAGGTAGAAATCAAAAGTAATTAAAAAACCCTGCTAAAGGCGAGAGGGGAGATCAGGTCCCGATGGGGGCCCTGGGGTTAGCGATCACTTTGGAAATGGTTGGGGATTTTCCTCTTCCGTCACGTCTGGCACCTAATTCTGTCACGTGTGGTTTGAGATGCTTTCACGGAGCTAAAATCTTTGGGCTTAACGTAGGTGTAAGTCAGTGAAACTTAATGGCGTGTGACTGCAGACCAGGCAGCGTAACGCTTGCTTGTCATCTTGAGCTGAAACGATGGAGAACTGTACTCGTTCAGTCCATATAATTTCATCTGCTGCTGTAAGATTTCTTCGTACAAGTAATATTCACTGATGTCGTAGAAAGAAATTCTTCACAACAGGCAGGCAGACGCCTCTCAGGTTCTCTTCACTTCTTGCAGCCGGGCCGGGCCGAGTCGGGCCCAGTCGGCTGCCCGGCGGGAGGCCAGAGGGTGAGGCCTGCAAGGCCCACAAGGCTCGCGCCTCCCCCTCTCTGGCCCCGCTCAGCTTGTTCACTTTTTCCTTTCTTTTTTAAGTTATTTTTTCCCTTTTTAAATACGTTATCGCAGAGGCGTTATCAGGGAACATTCTGCTACCAATTGGCTCGGCCCTGGCCAGCAGCGGGTCCGCCCTAGGCCCGGCCGAGTCCACCGGACAAAGGGGAAACAACTTCTAGAAGCTTCTTACAGAAACTACCACCGTAGCCCCCCCTCACTAAACAAAACCAGAAGAATAAGACATTTTTGGTCTGTAGGCTGATAAAACCTGCAAATTCATTTTGTGTGGCTCGTGGCCACGTGATGTTTTCAGTGTTTTTTAACAGTATTTTGCATAGCAGTAAGGTGTGTGTTAACCTACGCTCAGCTACCGCCCGGAGGAGTCGTTTGGAGCCGTGAATTCCTCTTCATAGTAAGCGTCGGTGAAATTTTTAATTAAAAATTTCCATCTGAGCCTTGAAACGCCGTTGGTGGGCCACCGGAACGGGAGCTGAGCTCCTGGAGAACGGCACGTGGACGTTCAGGGAAAGCTAGGAAATGCAAAAAGTCCTACAAGACAGGGAAGGAGTCGGCCTCTTGAAGCTGGGACCTCTTTGCTGGTGTTAAATTAAATTCTGGTCCATTAAGCAGGGAGTTTTAATTGAGTAATACTGCTTTGCAAATATTTCTGAATAATATCTATTTTTAGTACATCTGGTTGGCACAGAGGCTGAAGAACAAAGCTAAACGAGAAGAGGCTGAAAATGAGGAATCTTTTGTTTGCTTCATTTTTTTTTTTCTGAATATCCCATCTTGTTTCCGTCGGTATGCACAATATTTTTCCTTAATTCTTTATCTTTTTAAATTAGAATATCATAAATGCGGGCTATACCGGGATTATTTTTAAAGGAAAGAAAAAAAAAAATTGTGGAAAATCGTGCAAGTGTCCTGATTTTTCTATTTGCATTCAGGAAATGGGATACCCTTTCCCGAAAAAAAGCCGTCCATTCCCGATTTCTGAGCCTGACAGAACAGGAGGGGGTAGGAAAATCAGCTTAGATAGATGCAACTTCTTCCTTACCATGGAAAAAAACCTTGTATTTGAGTGAATTATACCAACAATATATCCTAGATAATCTTTTTTTTTTTTTTTTTAAGCACTACTACTTAGATACAATTACAAATAATTTAACTTTTGGCAGAACGATAGAGTTGTCCGTCTTTTTTTTTTGTAATCCGTAACATTTAAATCCAACGGATACGCCGCGCGTCAAGTTCAACGGAGCTCCTGGAACTTTGAAAAGCCGCAAAAATTTTCGGTCAGGGATACAGTTGGTGAATCCCAAAGGTAAGAATCGCCTTTGTGGACTGTTTGCTGTTAATTAGAGATTTTTTAGACTGATTTATGTCGGAGTGGTAGGGGATAAGCGAGCTGTACCTCGCCGTTGTGCTCTGTCGCGGTGTGAGGTGTCTCGGAAATATTCAGTTTGCAGCTGGGCCCCGAATTTGGCTCTGCCATCGTGCAGAGAGGCAGCTGATTTCGGTTCTCCGTATGCATATTTAATTTAGCGGCGTACAGCAAGGCAGGGGATCTGATCAATTTTTTATTAAATTACAGGGGGGGGCGGAATTTAGCGTGCGCGGAGCGCAACCGCGGGTTTGTTTTTGCTGGGATGGTTGCGCCTCGCGCGGCGTGTCCTGCCTGACCTTCGCGCTGTCTGGAGACCGAAGGATGGGATGGGATTTGTAAAGGTCTGAGATCTTGGGAAAACTCCCGCCGAGCGTTTAAACACATCCGTAGTCTCATTAAAACAATCTGTTCAGATGTGGGAATGAATTTGCCGTGTTGGCCTTCTCCCTGGGCTAAATAGTCCTCTCCTACTTCATCGTAAGGACGTCGACTTGGGAGCAGAGTCAATTATGGACGGATGCGCTGTCCCCCGGGGGAGCGAGGGGTTGCGGAGCCGCCGAGAAAGCGGGAGGACAGATGTCCGTTGTTGATTAATGGGATACCCCGCGTATTTTGGGCATCTGGCAGGCAGGCGGATCGCCGCTACTGCGGCCACCGGGTCGACGCCGTAATTGCTCGGTCCCTGGGTCACCGCCCAACCGCTCGTCTCTGCTGGAAGGGGAGCGGAAGGGGATGGGCGACCCTGGGGCCGGGAGTCCTGGGGCGAAGTGGGCGCTTCTTCTTCATGCCGGACAATGCCCTCAACTCGAGTCCCTCGCTGTTGAGGTCAATCCAAAAGATGGTTCAAAATAGGAGTTCCCTAGACTTGGCCGTTGGGCAGCTCATAGGACCCAGCGTCGCACGTCGACGTTTATTTCCCCAAAAACGAAGGCGGCCCGGATGTGGCCCTCCGAAGCCGGTTCCTCAAGGCACCGCTTGCAGCCAACACTGGACCGGGAGAAGTCCACGAGCCCACCTGGGCAACACGTGAGGGACGTCAACTGCGGAAGGACGGCGTTGTAGAGCGCCACCGCACAACAATTCCCGCTTTTTCCCGGTGCTTTCCTAACGCAGGTGTGTTTTGGTCCCCGTGAAGAAAATGACTCCCTTGTCGTTAACTAAAACGCCACTTCAAGCAGCAGAAGGAAACGACATCGTTTTCTCTGGCTCCTTTGTTGCCTGAGCGAAAAGCCGGGGAAGATAATGGGTCAGCGCCTACGAAAGACGCACAGTTACCTTATTTCCAATTTCTCTCGTACAGCGTAACACAGGGGAAAAACGCAGGTGCAGCTTGCGAAGAGGAATGTCAGCGTTTACTTGAAAACTCTCAACGTCGCTGGGTATTTTGACGTGCGAGCGGTGGGGTTTGAACTTCCCGGCGGTGCGTATACGGAATTCCTTCCGCCGCCGTCTTTTGTGAGCTGACTCGGAACTACTCGCGTTTTCGTATCCACGTAATTAAAATTTCGAAGTGATGTTTAACTTTTTGTGGTGTAGAAGGAATTGAGCGGGGAGGACGTCGGCGGGCTCTCTCTCCCGACACGGGACCCCGCATCTGCCGGCGCCGCGCCGGTTCACCTTCCCCTCCCGCCCCGGGGCTGCCGCCAGCTGCCCGCAGGTGCGGGGCCACGCCGCGCCGTTGGGCACGCGCAATGGACGCGTCTTGGCGGTGGGAGGAGGTGGCTTTTGAAGCGGTCCCCAGGGAAGCCGGGTGAGACAATGGCTACCTAAAGAAGCTGTCGGGGCTTTAGATGAGAGAAAGCAGCAGCTGTTTAAGGTCTCGTCCTTGGAGTGGCTCTATTCATCCCGCTGCAGTTGGGTTTGTCCTTTTTAATTACCCATGGCATCGTTTAGCAGGAATGGAACTCTTTCTGAAAGGGAAAAGCGGGGAAAGTTGATTTTTTTTTTTTTTCCCCCCTGCCTACGTGGCTTTTGCTGAGCTTGTTTCCAAGACTCCTTAACTGCCTGCTGCTCGTGCCGTTGGTCATTGCTGGGGACTCTGGTGGCCACGGGCGACCAGGTCAGGATTGAGCCCAAGACATGTAGAGTTGTAGACGTGATCAGCGGAAGAGCCGCTCCTTCCTATGTTTGTCGGGTAAATAGCAAAATGTCCACGGGCTGAGCTCCGGAGGGCACGGCGCAGGAGGAGCTGGAGGCAAGGTGGTGGTCCTCAGCAGGGACCTGCGCTCAGGTTCCTCTTATTTCTCCTCCTGCTCTCTCTCGTGTTAGATAAATAGAAAAATTCCTTATGTTAAGAAATATCCCTGAGATATTTCTCTGCCAGCCCGAAATCAGCATCACACTGAGGACATGAACCCAAGGGGGGATAACCGACGCTGACCTGTTGCGCCAAAGCCGCTGGTGTGTCCCGAGGAGGTTTGGGATGAGCAGGGAGGCACCCAGGGACCACCCAGCTCCAAATATCTCCTCTCCTTAAAGCTCTCCTCTGAGCTCCCAGGGTGGCTGGTGGGGCGGGACAAAGCATCTCCACCCTGCCCAGTGCTGAGGGAAGGTGAGCGCTGGAGATCATCTGGGCCTGGTGGGTTTCTCCCACCCTCATCTCCTGCCCCTTTGAGTTGCCTTGTGTTCAGAGGCTTGAAAGGCCTTCAGAGGTCTCGGAAAGGGTGGTTTTAAAATAGAGGGAGGTAGATTTAGATGAGATATTAGGAAAAAAATTTTTACAATGAGGGTTGTAGAGCACTGGCCCAGGTTGCCCAGAGAGGTGGTGGATGCCCCATCCCTGGAAACATTCCAGGCCAGGCTGGATGAGGCTCTGAGCAACCTGATGTGGTTGGAGATGTCCCTGCTCCTTGCAGGGGGGTTGGACTGGGTGGGCTTTGAAGGTCCCTTCCAACCCTAACCATTCTATGATTCTATGATTCCATAATTCTGTTAAATGAACGTTCCAGAAATTTCCCCGGGTCACTTAACAGACCAACCTGAGGACCAAACCCAGGACTTCTGTAGAATCACGAAATGGTTTGGGTGGGAAGGGACCTTCAAAGGCCACCCAGTCCAACCCCCCTGCAAGGAGCAGGGACATCTCCAACCACATCAGGTTGCTCAGAGCACCGGCCAACCTGGCCTTGAATGTTTTCTGTCTTCTTCTAGCGTCTCTCCTTTGGTACGTTGCATTTCTCCCATGTACGTTGGCTTCTCACCACGATTAGCGTTCTCCTAACCCGCTTCAGTCTTGTTCTGTACCTCCTGTGAAATGCTACACGTGCTCAGACCTCTGTGAAAAAGCCGGGTCGCTTTATTGTGTTTCCCACTCCGCTGCGGTTAAATCGAAAATAGAAGAAGTCCCTTTCGCTTGGCTGGGAGATAAGAATGTTCTCCTCTAGTGGATGCTGCGGGATGCTGTTTCAAATATTTCATTTGCATTTTCATTCCGAGCTTAATAATAATTAAAAAAAAAAAAAATCCCTGGGATCAAAGGGGTTGCTTGACAGCAAGGATTTCTTAGCGCTTTAAAGCACGCTGAGACTGCAGCCCGCCTATTTATCGCTGACGAAGCAAAACAAGGAGCCACGCACGCACTTCGTGTTGAGCTTCGTCTGTTTGCAACCGGAGCTTGGGTTTTTTGGGGCCGTTTGGGTGGTTTTGAAGTCAGTTGGTACGTGTTCTTTCCTCAAAACAAGCCCTGGAGATCCGCAGGGTCGGTTTTTTGGGTTTTTTTTTTTGGTTAGACCAAATGATTTCGCCGTTATTAAATGAGGAGGGATTAGGAAGTCACCCGAGAGGCTCTCCATCCTTTTGACTCCTTGCCTCAAGGGACTGTTTAACTCTTTAGGCCAGAATTGGAAATTCTTCGGCTAACTGGGAGGTGGACACTGGCATGGACGGCCTGAATCCGCTTAGACGCTCGTTAACGTGCAAATCGAGGTTTCTTCTACCGCCAACAGCTTTGTTCCAACAAAGAAGAGCTGGACTAATCTCACCGCCCAGATTAGCAACCGCAGAGCCCGGCTTTTTGGAGCTGGACTCGGAGATGGGATGCGAGTCCTAATGGGAGGGAAAACCAAAAAGACGTTGTCCCTGTGAACTTGCAAAGCTGGTTTTATCACAGTAACCTGGCCCAAACCTGCTTGATGTTGGCACGTGCGCGGTTGTTCTGCTGGAGCTCAGCAGATTCGGGATTTGATCCGTGACAAATGTGAAAAGCTTCATCGCTTCGTGGTTTGCTTTACAGGAGGCAGCGTAGTCGTTGCCAACGCTAAAAAAAAAAAGCCTGGTTGTTTACTCCGGAAAATCTGCAACCTATTTTTGACCCTTCGAAATGAGCCCGAGGAGGTCGGACGCGGGGAGGCGGCCTGTCCCGTCCGCGAGGGCCCCTTGCAGCTGTGGGCCCTTCCTCCGACCGCTTGCGTTGCGTTTGATGGACCAGGTCTCTCAAACCTAAACAGTTTCATGACTTGAGGCATGTTTGTCCCCTTTTAACGGTTTTATCCAGAAGGATGTCAAGGAGTTTCATGCGTCTTGTGCTAACGCCTTGCCTTTCCTTAGCCCAAGGGTTGTCCAACGGCACGAATTTCTGTCACGTTTTGTCTGAGTAACCTGTCGTAGCTCGTTAGAGCAGGTCCCTCTGCTGCAAGAGGTAAAGGCCGAGACCACAGCTGGTGGGTACGGAGCAGCGGCCTTGATTTAGGGTTGTACTTCCGCCCGTTGCGTTTGGCCTTACTCCAAAGTCTCTTGGTTTCTTGATTTTAGTAGAGTTGGAGCTTCTTTTCGCCCTTATCATGTTGTAAACCACGAGTAGCTAATGGGTCCTTGACACCGCGTGCTCTGAGGGTGGAGGAGGCCGGTGCAGCCAGTTGTGGCAGCAGCCCGTATCTCACCTCGCTTTGGGAGCCACCGAGATCTTCGCAACCTTGAAAACTTCAGTCATCTCCAAACCGCTTAGATTAATCTCTGACCTCTTCCTCGACTCAGGGAAGCGACAAAACAATTTTGGCTGAGGAAATAATGCGGTTACAACCTTTGAAATGATGCTAAGAACATTTAGGACTCGTCTCATTGAACCTTCGGGAGGGCTGACAGCTGGAGCCGGGCCTTGCGCAGGGGAGGGAACTTAAGAGGGAAAAAATTGCTTCGGCTTTCCGTAGTTAAATCCTAATAGGCTTAGGAGGAGAAAATAAAAGCAATTCATTTCACGTTACGCTCGCTTAAATGAAAAAGAAACAAGTGGGGACAGAGAAGAAGCGATCCGGTTTTTAAAATTAGCCGGCGTTTCACGCCTTTTTCTCCTCACCGTCCTCGTTTGCTGATTTCAGGCCTGTCAAAAGCATCGGTTCGGGCCTTCAATCTCAGGACGGCAATGAATTTTCATGGCAGCCCACGCGGCCTCTCGACACAGGGTGTCGGCCTGGTCTCCTTCGCCGAGGGCGCTCGGCCGGTGCCGGGGGAGGCGGAGAGGCCGCCCCCCGGCCCGCTCCGGCGTGGGAGAACCGAATGAAATTGCGAACGATGAAAAGGAGCGGAAAAATCAACTTGTCTGGGGTGACGGGGGGGAGGATGGCTCGCTGCCGCGCTTGCCAAGTGTAAATCTCTGATGGCTTTTCTTGATCGGCTTCTGCTCCCGTCGTTAGAACCCGACCCGGCTCCCTTAATTTGTCTTCGTGACAAAAATTGCTACGCGAGATAATAACGTTGCTCCCGTTAATTAATCTGCAAGATGGCGGACCGACAAGGTTGTATTTGTTGCCGAGAGATGGTTTGTTGGTTATTGAAAATAGACACGTACGATGGGATGACATTTTTGCTTTACGGCGGTTGCAGGCGAAGGGAAAAGAAATGATTAGCAGGGAGGTGAGGGGTTTTGATTGAAAATTACCGTAGGTTTTAATTAGAGCAGAAAACAAAAGGCGGAACGGTAAATAGTGGTTGTCGTTGATCAACGGTTATTATTACCGTGTCTGTTAATAAATGCTTCCCGTTTTCTCACTCAGAGTCGTTAATGCAAGCTTAACTTTTAAAGCCGGTTCTAATTCCCACAAATTCCCCGCAAATTCTGCGGAGACGTGTAAACCGGAGAGCGACTCTGCTCTTCTGCGGGCGCAGTGGAGCAGTTTTCGCCCCGCTCAGGCGGAGTGGGAAATAACGATAGCGACCGTGGGGCTGGGAGGACACAGCCTTGGCTGTGAGTTTGCTTTCTTTGGTTGGGAACGCTACGCGTAATAGCAAATTTAGGTGGCCTGGAGAAGAGGAGGCTCCGGGGAGACCTTAGAGCGGCCTTCCAGTGCCCAAAGGGGGCTGCAGGAAAGGTGGGGAGAGACTCTTCAGCAGGGCCTGGTGTGACAGGACGAGGGGTGATGGTTTCAAAATAGAAGGAGGTCGATTTAAATTGGATATTTGTAAAAATTTTTTACGCTGAGGGTGGTGGAGCACTGGCCCAGGTTGCCCAGAGGTGGTGGATGCCCCATCCCTGGAAACATTCCAGGCCAGGTTGGCTGGGGCTCTGAGCAACCTGATGTGGTTGGAGATGTCCCTGCTCCTGGCAGGGGGGTTGGACTGGGTGGGCTTTGAAGGTTCCTTCCAACCCAAACCATTCCATGATTCTATGATTCTGTGTGTCCAGCCGTGCTCCAGTACCAGTGGCTGCGGCGGTGGCGCGACCAGCTTGACATAAGGCCGTTCCGTAACTGGGGTGGGAGCAAAGTTTGGATGGGATCTGTGGGCCCACTCGGTCTTCTCCAAGGGACCAAACGGCGATCAAGAGATTTTGTTGAAAATTTGCTTCCGCTCTGGATATTTAATCTGTTTGGATAAATAAAACGACTGGAGGAGCCTGTCTGTGTCCCTCATCTCTCGTCGGTGCGACGTGACGTTGGTTCTGCTCGCAAGAAGCAGGAGTTGGCTTTTCTTTTCCAGCCGCTGGCCATCGATGGGCTGGAAGTCATGCCGTTGCCCTTTCCGTCTGTGTATTTTGGCCACCAGAAGACAGAGATGCGGTACGAATCCACTCATTTCGAAAGCTTTCGGGGTTCCGCAGCTGATTTTCGGAAGAGCAAGCAATTTTGGAAGGCTTCATTCCAAAATTTATGCCGGATGCCTACTTATTCTGTACATGCGTTCGTTGTGATTGCGTTTGCTACTTGTCTCGATATATTTAGAAGCAGCCAACAGTTCGACGTCCCATTTAGCTGAGAAATCTTCTGCACAGATGCCCTGTGCATATAAATGTCTTTTTACGTATTGCGGCGCTTCGGTTCCATTTAAAACTTGCTCGGATGTATTCGTTATGACCTGGCATTTCAAAGGATTCTCCAACTGAATAGATATACGCACCGTAAAAATAATAATAATTGCGTTCCCCGCTCGTCTTTTTTGCGTGCACAAGTTTTCGGATTCGTGGTTTTGTACTTTGAAGCCACGGTCCGTTATACCAAGACGTTATTCCTTCATGCAGTTCAGTCACTGAGATGTCTGCTGAACGTGCGTCCAGAAACAAAAAAAAAAATATTTGAGGCAAATGTTTTGGAGAGGAATTCAGTCTGGTTGCAAACATTGGGTCATGGCGATCCCAGGCACAAATCCAGGCTGGGCGGAGAATGGATGGAGAGCAGCCCTGAGGAGAAGGACTTGGGAGTGATGGTGGGCGAGAAGCTCAACATGAGCCAGCAATGTGTCCTTGTGGCCCAGAAGGCCAACTGCATCCTGGGCTGTACCCCAGCAGCGTGGGCAGCAGGGCGAGGGAGGGGATTCTGCCCCTCTGCTCCGCTCTGGTGAGACCCCCCTGCAGCGCTGCGTCCAGCTCTGGAGCCCCCAACATCAGAAGGACATGGAGCTGCTGGAGAGGGTCCAGAGGAGGCCACGCAGATGCTGAGAGGGCTGGAGCAGCTCTGCTGTGAGGCCAGGCTGAGAGAGCTGGGGCTGTTCAGCCTGGAGAAGAGGAGGCTCCGGGGAGAGCTGAGAGCGGCTCCCAGTGCCCAAAGGGGGCTGCAGGAAAGGTGGGGAGAGACTCTTCAGCAGAGCCTGGTGTGACAGGACAAGGGGTGATGGTTTCAAAATTGAGGGAGGGAGATTCAGATTGGATATAAGGAAAAAATTTTTTATGCTGAGGTTGGTGGAGCACTGGCCCAGGTTGCTGGGAGGTGGTGGATGCCCCATCCCTGGAAACATTCCAGGCCAGGTTGGCCGGGGCTCTGAGCAACCTGATCTGGTTGGAGATGTCCCTGCTCCTTGCAGGGGGTTGGACTGGATGACCTTTGAAGGTCCCTTCCCACCCAGACCATTCCATGATTCTATGATCTCCAGCAGAGCGGAGATCCTCGGGATGACTGTGGAAATCCCGAGCGGGGAGAAGACGACGGTCTCTTTTCTCAGGCAGGTCTCTTCCAGCCTGGTGCCCTGGTCCCCGTTGGCGTTTCTTGCTGGGTGGGACCGAGACCAAAGGGTGGGTGGAGGGAGGGAAGCAGCACCCCATCCGGATGCTGTTGTACCCGTTGCTTTTGGATGAATTTCCACAGCGGTGAGCGCCTGAGCATGGAAGAGGAGGCTCCGGGGAGACCTGAGAGCGGCTCCCAGTGCCTAAAGGGGGCTGCAGGAAAGATGGGGAGAGACTCTTCAGCAGGGCCTGGTGTGACAGGAAGAGGGGTAATGGTTTTAAAATAGAGGGAGGTAGATTCAGACTGGATATTAGGAAAAAATTTTTACGCTGAGGGTGGTGGAGCACTGTCCCAGGCTGCCCAGAGAGGCGGTGGATGCCCCATCCCTGGAAACATTCCAGGCCAGGTTGGCCGGGGCTCTGAGCAACCTGATCTGGTTGGAGATGTCCCTTCTCCTGGCAGGGGGTTGGACTGGGTGGGCTTTGAAGGTCCCTTCCACCCAAGCCATTCTGTGATTCTGTGGCAGGTGCATGCTGGTCCCACAGAGGATCCCAAGGCAACGTCTCGTGGGGTGCAAAAATGGACTTTTTGGCAATGACCCTCCAACGTTTCCTCGAGCTTTGGGTGTTCCCCTTTTTTGGGGTAGCAGATCGCAGCTAATTTCTGCGAGGTTTGTTGGGAGGTGGATTGTCTAAGCGCAGACCCTTATCTCCTAACTGAATTTAGTTGGCGTGTCTTTGGACACGAAACGCTCTGCTTGGCATTTCTTCTGGTTGCCCCTTCCCACCCCCAAAGGGGTTTCAATGGCAGAAGAAATCCTTTTGTGGTCCTGGAACCAGTCAAGGATTCCGTCATTTCTATACCCAACATGCTACGACTTTTTTTTTTTTTATCGGTACTCTAGGAAACATCTGACAACCAACCTGATTCCTTTCCTGAGCTTTTTCCGTCTCGTTTCCTGGAGGTGCAGAAACCCGTGCAGGAGGAAGGAGCATCTGCCCCATCCCTTTCCGGGAAAATATTACCGGCGTCGATTCTAGCCTGTCCCGACGAACGTAGGCCTCAGCGGCGGCTAGCACGATCCAGCCGTCGTTGCTGTAATGAAAATGAAAAATATAAACTGGAATGATGACACCTTCCTGAAAATCCCCCGTATTTTCCAACCATCCGGGCTGGCAGGTCATCTTCTCTCCGTCACCTTATCAAGGGCCGTTTTTTTTTTATTTCCCCTTCGTGATTTCCTTTTATCGTCAATTCAAGCCATTATTCTGCTTTTTATACGCGCGTTTATTCGGAACGCTGCGAATATTTTGACGCCGAGTTATTCTTCGGGACGGTTTCTGTAAATACAATCGGAGTCGCTGTAACTCGGAGGGACGGTGGGCCTTCCAAGGTTCTCTAGGCTTCCCCTGGGTGCTGTTTCATCCTTTAATTGCTTGCTAATGTAAAAATATCGTTGTTAGTATCACATCAATCATGACAATCTTGTCCCGCAAGAGGCTAAGAGCAGCTCAGGATGCCATAATTAAGATCTACCAATAGATCCGGCAATTTATAGAAGAGCGGCTTTTAACGAGGTTGAAAAACAATGTTGCTCGTATTGGACCGGAGGTAGAAACGACAAAGAGGAGTCGTTCCCGTCTGCCAGCACGGAGCGGTTGTCTGAGTTTCCGTACTTGCGGGGAACCGCAGGAACGGGAACGTCGCCTGGGAAGCGTTCGAGCTGCCCGCGCGGATTTTTCGGAATCGTTTTCGTGTGCGTTTGGCTTTGTAGATCTCCACTGTTCCTTAAGAGGCGCGTTGAGGGCTTTGAACCGAGACCTCCTGAACTACGGCAGAATTATTCCGGATTTTTCCTTGTAGGGTTAAAAAATGTAAGCTTTGTGATCTGCCTGAGGGGTTTCCCGGGAGCGGGACTGAGGGATGTGGGGCGCCGGTATCCAAAATGGATATTAAAATCCCAAAGACTCAGGGTACCGCGAGCCTCTGTTCCCCCAATCTCTGCAGATTTCTAAGGGCTGGAGAGATTTTCGCCGGCGTCCCAACTACAAATTGCTTTTACAGCGTAGCTTAAACCGGGATTTTATTAAAATCCGTTAACAATTCCTGGAGAAACCTTGGGATTCCCTTTTCTTGCCTTCTCTGCCAGAGGACTACCGTTCTCTCAGCTCTCGTTCCCTCCAGACCATCGAGTCTCGAAATTGTTGTCCGCAACGCCGAACCGCGGTTGGCGCTCTCCCTTCTTACGCATCTTACGGCACCCTGAGACCCAAGGACGCTCTTGGCACCGGGGGCTCCTCCACCCAACTTGGGTGACCTCCCTCCTCCGAGCGACGCGCCGTAATCACTTCCATTTTTTTATGGGTTCCTCTGGGCCCAGTGATGGCTTTTATGGATTCCTTAATCCCCGTGAAAACATTTTATGCCGCCAAAGGTGGCGAAACCCCAACGTTGGCGCGAAGTAGCGGTAAATTCGGGGCCGTAAGAGCGACTGCGGAGAATTGTAGACTTTCAGAGGTGGTGCTCTTCATCTCGGTAGCGATTAAAGGGATTTTATAATTTAAAAGCAGTGGGAGTGAAGTGAGGGAAGCGAACGGTGAATCTCTAACTTGGGACCTCAGGGCTGGAAAAGCTCTTTAAGAAACGTTCTCTAGTTTGAAGGCAACAGTTGCAAACTCAACAAGATTTTGTTTTATTAAAGCAACGAAGCGGGTAAATGAAATGAGCCCAGTCAAAAAGCAAATCTGGAGTCACTGGGATGGCTTCTGGGGTAGAGATTGTCGCGTGACCATGCCGGTTTTCGGTCAACGGGAGCAGCGAGCAGGACCAGAGCCGCTCGTTGGCCGGGTGAAACTTCTCCTCCATTGCACAGCAAATATTTTCGGGCAGAAACCGAGTTTGCAGAAAATCAGTTCACGTCCAGAAAAGCAAACGCAGAGGGAAGTGTCTTCCCCCACTGTTTGCTTTCAATTACGGCAAAACTGGGTGCTATTTGTTCTATTTTAGGTGATGTTTGAGTTGAGGACCATCCTTTGAAGAGCTGCGTAAGGGTAAAGCGTTTCATAGCGGCTTCAGAAAAGATCTCCTTGATGTTCCAACGCAAGAAGGAGTCAAGTCACATCGTGGAACCTAAATACACTGCCGTGTTCTTTGCTGGTTTCAATGAATTCCCAGCCGTTGGCTCTGAAGAAGAGCGGTAGAAACCTGGTGTGTAGTGTGGGGAGGGCTGGAAACCTGCGATATGTACCAGCAACCCATGAAAAACCAGTGTGAACTGGGGGACGGGGCGAGAGGTAACTGGCTTTTCTCTACCTGCTTCAGACGGTGCTCGGCACTGGGAATGCTCAGCGTCTCCTCGCCTGGAGCTCCACTTGGATTTTTAGTCGCAACGCTGAATAATTCAACTTCCGGCATCCCTTGGTGAAAACATCCTGATATTTTAAGATTTTGCGGCGGAAAAAATCCCGGTTTGAGTCTCAGGGATGCACAGGTACAAAACCTTTTCCTTTTCGAACTGCCTATCAGAGCATCTCTTGATGTGTCCGGATGAACCTCGAAACCAGATAAGCCTTTGGGTGCGGCTGCGTGGAGCATCTCCCGCTGGATCCGGGAGACGCGGAGGGATGCGGACGGCAGGCTTGAGCCTCCCTTCCCGCCTCTCCCTGATTTTGGCAGCGGCGTTTGCGCTTCTTTTCGCTGAACGGGTCCGTCTGATCCGTTGATGAAGGAGGCAGCGGAGAGTGAGCCGCGCGTAGGAGATTTCAGCGAATAACGTCTGCGTTTCGAGGAGCCGGAGCCATTTATTCCGTGGCCTTTGGGGCTCTGGCAGGCGACACCCAATCTGTTTCTCATCCATTGAAATTCCGATATTTGCTCACCAGAAAGACTTTCCTGAAGGTCGCGCGTGGCAGCTTCGGCGTGGCCGTAGTTATCCTCTCCGCTCCCTCTCAAGCCGATGATAAAGCTCCCACAAATTTCCAGAATAACGACTGGGCCCAGCGGCCTTAATGGGTGTCGTCGGGTGGTTGGTGTAATTTTGAAATCCTGATCAAAGCCAACCATCTCAGACAGTTTTATATATAGAAATCATTCACTGACGACACCAAGCCGTGTGGTGCCGCCAACACGCTGGGGGGGAGGGATGCCATCCAGAAGGACCTGGACAGGCTGGAGAGGTGGGCCCGTGAGAACATCATGAAGTTCAACCAGGCCAAGCGCAAGGTCCTGCATGTGGATCCAGGCAATCCCTGGAGGAGAGAATCCGGGGAGACCTGAGAGCGGCTCCCAGTGCCCAAAGGGGGCTGCAGGAAAGGTGGGGAGAGACTCTTCAGCAGGGCCTGCTGTGACAGGACGAGGGGTGATGGTTTCAAAATAGAGGCAGGTGGATTCAGGTCAGATATTAGGAAGAAATTGTTTACACTGAGGGTGGTGGAGCACTGGCCCAGGTTGCCCAGAGAGGTGGTGGATGCCCCATCCCTGGAAACATTCCAGGCCAGGTTGGCCGGGGCTGTGAGCAACCTGATCTGGTTGGAGATGTCCCTGCTCCTGGCAGGGGGGTTGGACTGGGTGGCCTTTGAAGGTCCCTTCCCACCCAAACCATCCTGTGATTCTGTGATTCTATATATATATTTTTTTTTGCAAGAGGAGGTTGGACTCTGAGACGAGACGTCTTGTTTGATCTGCCTTGTTCCTGAAATACTTTCAGAGCTTGCACTTCCATCCCTGTCCTAACTCGTGTTGCATGGCCTAGGAACCCCGAATCTGCTCGGGTGGTTTCTCAGCTGCCCTGGTACGATCTGCTGGGTATTGCGTGGTCATTCCCAAGCGCGGCGTTGCTCACGTTGATTTCCATCAGTAAAAAGAGCAGCGAGATGATCTCGGAGCGCTCGACAGGCCGAAAGTGCGCTGAGCTTCCGAGAGGAGCCCAGGATTTTCAGGCGAGGGGCAGCTGAGCCCGGCGCCTGTTGCTGTGGCCGTCACTTGGGGGATCCTTACGGCCAAGAGGCATTTTGATGAACATGAACGCTCTGCCGGTCTCCCTGGGACTCTCAGCAGCAGGTTACGCTGTAATTTGCTTGCAGTGGGATTTCTCTCCCCTTGTTTTCTTCCGAACTGTCAAGCACCATCAGCTGTTGGAGGAAGATGGCCGCACGGGTTGAGTTTTACCAGTCAGTATTCAATTCCTGTGTTTTATTTTTCACTGCAAGTGAAGAACGTCGCAAGAACTCTAGAGGCTGGTCACCGGACTTTTCCCCCCCGATCCTTTCCTCTCAGCTCACCTGGGGAAGTGGAAGACGACCTCGAGAAACTCAACATGAGGCGGCAACGGTGGAACAGTGGCCCAGGTTGCCCAGAGAGGCGGTGGGTGCCCCATCCCTGGAAACATTCTAGGCCAGGTTGGCCGGGGCTCTGAGCCACCTGATGTGGTTGGAGATGTCCCTGCTCCTGGCAGGGGGGTTGGACTGGGTGGCCTTTGAAGGTCCCTTCCCACCCAAACCATTCCATGATTCTATGATTCCATGATTCTATTAAATGAGCGCCACACAGCTCCGACCCAAAGACGCCGCAAAATAGTAACCAGATGTTCCCGAGCAAATGTGGTTGACACGTTACGGAAAGCGCGGAGCTGTTCCTCTCCAGCCCTCTTCCGTTAGCGAAGCTGCGTTATACGCTCGATGCGACGTTCGGTTTTCGCAAGCCTACGTTAAGTCATTTCTGTGTCGCTCGCTGACCTGCAGGAAAGAGATTCGCAAGCGCGGGTGAGCACCGGCGCTGCTTTAGAGTGGGCTGCATCGGTCTGAAACGTCCCGCGTCTAGGTAATTATGGGTTGTGCTGCTGCTGCGGGAGATTGGCCTTGTTCCTTCTTCGGCAACGCAATAATTGCTGGTTTTACCCTGTGGTGGTCGTTGACCCCGAGCTGTCGTCGATCCCCGCCTGCTCCTCATCGGGAGCGGCGCCGCCGCCGGGAACGGGGACGGGTTTCACCCTTCACCCAAAAGGTGACGCTTGCCAGAAGCCTTGAGATGTGCTTTTCCTCGGAGCGTTGCGTATCCCTACGGCAGTTCAATTCCTCGGGGTCTTTGGGATGGCTTGAACCTCCGGGAGATGCTGCTCCTTTGCTCCTCAACGCTTTTAGGCTCTGTCTTGGGAATCTGGGAGGCGTGGCTCCCGGGATGTCGGTGTTTCCGATCCCGAAAAGCAGGATCTTTATGATGGAGTGGGATGTCAGGAGACAGGGGATGGGCCCGAGAGCCGTCGTTTGAAGGATCTGAAGAGCTGCCTTGCGTTCTGCAAATTGGCCCGAGCGTCAGAAATGATGTCCAACTGTTCCTCGTTTTGAAGAAGGAGGGGGAAAAAAAAAATCAACAGAAAGAAAGCAGCTGTGAAACAGCTGTGATGCTTTACATGACTGGCTAATTCTGTTAAAAAAAAAAAAAAAGCTGTTAGGATCCTGGGAGAAGATCGGAACGTCTGCGCAATAATTATTAAGTGATTAACGCGAATAATGCTCTCTGGAAGCGGAAGATTGGGAGGTGTATTATTTTATTTGCAGTGTTTATAGCAAACCAGGTAATAGCGTCCCAATTAACGTCGCAGTGTGCGTTCGTTAGGTTCGCGGTTGATCTTAGGAAACTTCATTCTCGTGACAAATCAGAACGTTTTGGTGGGTTAATGATCATCTCCATAAAAGAATTGCCCTAAATAAAGCCTGGGGCCTGTCATTTATATCCGAATAAATCACGGAATCATGGAATGGTTGGGTTGGAAGGGATCTTCAAGGGTCATCCAGTCCAACCCCCCTGCCAGGAGCAGGGACATCTCCAACCACATCAGGTTGCTCAGAGCCCCGGCCGACCTGGCCTTGGATGAGTTGCTGCAGCCCAGTCAGCGGAGTGTAAAGGCCGTGGAAATGAGGGGACAGGCGTGAGACCCTGCAAGGAGAGGATTCCAGGTTTTCCGCCAAATTCCTTCTGGGTCTGGAGCTCGTAGGTTGGCTCGGTACCGCGGGGTCTTGGTGTTTGCACATCCCTGAGCTTTTTTTTCCCTCACAGAGCAGGGAAACGGGGTAAGCAATTTGCCCGAAGGCTTTGTCGGCGACAAAGCCGGGATTAAAACCCAACTCTTGGGATTAAAACAATTTTCTAAATAACTAAATGGAAAGTGCGGTTAGCAAAGCTGAAAGAGCCTGGGAAAGAAGGATCCAGCTTGGAGAAATGACACCGAATTGAGAAGATAAAGTGAAATAAAGAGAAGAAGGTGTAGCCAAGAGACCTCCCCAAGAGCGTGGGTACAGGTTGACAAAGGTTTGGGCTTGACAGCACTGTTGCCTAAAGATCTGGGAGAGATGGTGGATCCCGTACCCAAAAACACGGGAGTCTGAGGAGGGGTTAGGGGTTTGGGAAACGATGACCTTTAAGGGAAGGTCTAAACTCTTGGCTGGTTGAGCTAGAAAGTGGAGGTTGAAGAATGAAAATATCTTACGGTGAAATCTTGTTGTAGAGAGGATGTTATCGGTTATTTTCCACATGGTGCGGTCAAAGGACGTGCAGACGTGGCGCTCCAGGACGTGGCTGAGTGGCCATGGTGGTGTTGGGTTGACGGTTGGACTTGATGATCTTGGAGGTCTCTTCCAACCGTAAAGATTCTGTGATTCTGTGATCTACTGGGGACGTTGCTGTAACAGGCCAGCTTAATAACCAGCAAAGTTTTAAGCTGGACCCTTAAAAAGCTTTCCGAATATAAAAATAATTATGGAAAAGTTTTCTTGGGAGGTTCTGAAGGACAGGAGAGGCAAGCATCGCTCGGGGCTGCTCTCCCCAGTACCCCCCTGAGGTGCTTTCTTCCCCCCCGTGTCCGTGTTTCTCCCCACGCCACCTCCAGCGCTCCAGCCAATCTCTGTTTAACGATAATTTTGGCAGCCGCTTGAGTGGCTTCACAGGCCGGGATTAATTGTGTCACCGTGACAGATGCTTTTCAGCGAGGATTTTCAGGAGGGAGTCGGCAAATTAGACCGCAGCCATCTTTACGCTTTAAAAACGTGGCATCGGGAAGCAACCCCGGTGCCGCTTGTTGACGCTGCCGCAATTAATGGCCGTGCTAATTTGTCATCTCTTCTTGCTCTCGCTGTAGCCATCGCTGGAACTTCTTGTCCCCACCGCGTTTCAATGAAATATTCACGAGCAATCGCCCGACGATGGAACGGGCGGGTAATCGGAAGCGACAGTCGTTGCGTGTGGATCGTCGATATTTGAGATAATTGCGTTTAAAGTCCGGTCTCGTCACGGTTCCTATTGATCGAGGGGAGGTCGCCAGATGTACTGCGGGGCTGCGCTGGCAGCTGGATGCTGCCTCCGCAGATCCGAGCAAGACCTGCCCCGTCGAGTTCAGGGCGTTTTGGAGAACGTCCCATTATTTTCCGCTCTCGGCGAGCAGCTGGCTCTGCGGCGGGAGGCTGGGGAATTAATTTGTGGTCAACGGGTTGGTTTTGGGTTGTCACAGGTTGCGAGCGTCACTTGAGTTTTTACGGGCTGTCATGAACGGGTACGGAAACGTTTTTTATTTAATTGAAAAGGAGAAATCTACTGGTTACTCCATGATCTCGGGCTTCTCCCTCAGCGTAAGGTAAGGTGAGGCGATCAAGAGATGTAGCCATTTTTGTCATGACTTCCATCGCTCAGGTACGTTGAGGAACAACCGACGCGTTTAATCATGTCTTTGATTGCCGTTCAGCTGTCTTCCTTTTTAAGGCAAAGCGATCAGGTTTAACTAATTACTCGCATCAAACGCGTCAAAATCGGGTAAGCAAGAAGACGCTTGGGAAGGGACCTTCAAATCCCACCCAGTCCAACCCCCCTGCAAGGAGCAGGGCCATCTCCAACCAGATCAGGTTGCTCAGAGCCCCGGCCACCCCGGCCTGGAACGTTTCCAGGGATATATTTTTTTTTTGAATTTTCAAAACACAACGAAGCGCGGTAGCGGAGTGTTTGCAAATACGGGGCTGTCGGGAGAGCGGGCAGCAGGCTGAAATTGGGGATGCGTGGCTGGTCTGCGTGTTGCTGGGACATTTAACGCAGTCAGTGGCAGATGATGTTAGGGACGCGGTAGAACCAGCCGACGCAGGAGGTGCTGCATTTCTTTCCCCAGTGTTTTCTTATATTTTTGGATGAGGGTAAAAATTAAGTGCTAGAACGTGGAAATACAGGCAAGAAGAAAATGTATGTCCTCGCACAGGTCTTCAGAGCGCCCATCTGCAATGCTCCCATTGCTCCAGGACTGATTTCCCCCCTCCAGTTGCAGCAAGATCCGGTCTTTTTTACCTCCTCCTCCGTTTCTACTCCCTCTCCCATGCAATGGCCACGTTCCTCTTTTAAGAGTCTCCATCACGGGCCACCATGAAAGACTTTTTGTGTCTTCTGGGGTTTTCTGCAGGCGGGCGGTGCAGAGGTTACCCGTGCTCAGAGAAGACATCGCTCTGCCCAGCGTGGGTTTGGGAGCTCTAATGGGATAACCAGGCTCGAGATTTAGAATCGTAGAATCTCAGGATGGTTTGGGTGGGAAGGGACCTTCAAAGGCCACCCAGTCCAACCCCCCTGCAAGGAGCAGGGACATCTCCAACCAGATCAGGTTGCTCACAGCCCCATCCAACCTGGCCTGGAATGTTTCCAGGGATGGGGCATCCACCGCCTGTCTGGGCAACTTGTGGTAAGACAAGAGGAAATGGCCTCAGATTGCGGCAGGGGAGGTTTAGGTTGGACATCAGGAAACACTTCTGTACTGGCAGAGTGGTCAGGCACTGGACCAGGCTTCCCAGGGCAGTGGTGGGGTCACCATCCCTGGAGGCATTCAAAGAACGTGTAGATGTGGCACTGCAGGACATGGTTTAGTGGCCATGGTGGTGTTGGGTTGACGGTTGGACTTGATGATCTTGGAGGTCTCTTCCAACCTTAAAGATTCTGTGATTCTGTGACGTGTTCTTTTCAGGCTTCTCTGAGCTGCCAGGGCTGCCTTGGCCCCAGCTTCAGAGAAAGACCTGGAAGTGAAGCACTTCATTTCTCTCTTCCTCGATTTCCCTATCTGCCCAAGCTGATTAATAATAATAAAAGCTGATTTTTCACACGGGAATCTGCTGAGGTTCGGGTCGTTAACGTTGGTAAGAGCGCGTTGGGCCCTCCAGCGGGACGTGCGGGATGGAAGGAGGCAAGAGAGGAAACGAGGCATCTATTTTACGGCGTCGGTGTCTTGACGTAAGGCGTCGGTGGCAAGAAAGGAGACTCTTTGTCTCCGGAAAAGGCTCCGCGTGAGAGAGAAAATAAGAACGGAATTTTTAGAGACTCACTTTTCGGGTATTAATCACAGGCTAAGTATTTACAGAGTGTCGCTGTCATATTTACTTTCCGTCCGCAGTCGATCTTGTGCTCAAACCGCTGATTAATTGCCTGTCCGGACATCTGAAGTACTGATTAATTGATGACCCAAATGATGACCTAGAAATACTAACTAGCATGCCCCTGCGCTTAAACGCTTTTTTATATGCGAAAGAAAACCCTCGCCAGGGTTTTCCGCCACGTTTTGTAGCCAAAAGTGAAAGTTTTTCCTTTGTTTTTGTCTTTGTGATGGGGTTTTGCTCCCTCCCCAGATGGGTAAGGCAGAAATTTTATGAAACAACCAACCAGAACTGGAAAATCATGACCTTTTGGGTTTAAATCTCCAAATCTGTGCGTGATATTTTTGTTTAGTGAAAAAAAAAATAAATTACTCGGTGCATTTTCCACGTCACGCGTGACTCAGACGTTAATCTTCGACGCCGCGATCGTGGGGAAAAAGCGGGGAGCTGTACGCGGAGCTGCGGAGAAGAACGGAAAAAGAACTCTTCGCTACGCTTTTATCATCTCCTCAACCCTGAGGAGAAGTCAAAGAAGAAGCGCTCAGGTGCCGACAGCGAAGGAGACGGCGTTTAAGCTACTTCTGCGTCGTTTCCGTCTTTTCCCTGGCCCTCCTTCGGGCTCCACGCGGCTTTGTAAAGTGGAGCCCTGGTGGGATCCTCCATTGTCATTCTCTCTTCTCGCGCGGGGTCTAAATAATTCAGAAGCCAGGAACGGAGATAATGGGACTGCTGACATCTGGCTAATTGCCGTGCCGGCTGGGGGCCGCCTGGCAGCTGAGGGAGGGCCGATTTGGGGATGAAGAACTTCTAGTGAACCGTGATGGACAGAAGCCATCTCCGGTATCGCGCCGCTTCAGCCTACGGGGGATAACAGCTGCGGGGATGGGAAGGTGTGGGCACCGTTTGACGGTTGCGACGTACCGGCTCGTGATGGTTGGAGCTGAATTTCGGCGTGAAGTCGAGGCACGTCGCGTCTTTTCGGCACGTTTTCCTATGGAAAACTGCAATTTTGTCCCTCTACAAATTGACTATTTCCCCTTTCTAACGTGGTTTAAGACCAAAAATTGAAAATTATAAATTCGCTACGTCCTTACAAGAGATGGCTGCGGTTGGAATGATGCCTTCCCCTCCTACCCTCTATTGTTGTCTTCGGTTTGAAGCTCTTCCAGGTAGACGTAAAGTCTCATTTGGCCTCTGGAGCACGATTGTGCCGTTAGTACGAATCGTCTTTAATTTTGAAAAATTTAAAGCTTAAAAAATATGAGAGCCGTGTGCAACTTTCGGCGTCCCGTAACGGGACTTCGAAACCAGTTGTGACTAAAGGGACTTATTTTGGGCGCCTGATTTTTGCGAGGAGTCGGTTGAATGTGGCGAAGTACGTGTCCCGCCGTTGAATTTGCAAGAAAAAAAATTGTTTTTCCGAATTGGCGTCACTCTGCCAATGGAAACAGAAGCTTTTTAAGTTGTTCGGAGCGGAAATATTATAGAACGTCTCGGGGAAACAATCCAAATTCTTTTATTATTTTCATTAATTAGGTCATTGCAACTCGATGGCAAACTTCGCGTAGAAGCACTGCGTTGGTTTCAAAGGGAATAAAGATTCCCAAGGGCTCTCTGATATTCTATTCAGAATTTTTCAGGATATTTGATACGTTCGCTTCTGGAATAATTTGAACTTGGGATGGTTTTGGATGGGCTGGGGCAGCAAACTACGTTTCTCTCTTAAAAATGTAATCCAGTGTTCTGGTTTTGTTAGTGAGGGGGGGCTAAGGTGGCAGCTTCTGTAGGAAACTGCTAGAAGTTGCTCCCCTTTGTTCAGTGGACTCGGCCGGGCCTAGGGCGGACCCGCTGCTGGCCAAGGCCGAGCCGATTGGTAGCAGAATGTCCCGTGATAACGCCTCTGCGATAACGTATTTAAGTAGGGGAAAACAGAAAAAAAAGAGAAGAGAAGATGTGAAGCAGCTGAGCGGGGGCAGAGAGGGGGAAGCGCGAGCCTCGTGGGCCTTGCAGGCCTCACCCTCTGGCCTCCCGCCGGGCAGCCAACTGGGCCCAACTCGGCCCGGCCTGGCTGCAAGAAGTGGAGAGGAGATGAGAAGTGAATGAGATGTAAAAAGGATCCTGAGAGGCGTCTGCCAGCCTGTTGTGAGGAACGGCTGCAGACGCCAAGGTCAGTGAAGGAGGAGGGGGAGGAGTAATGCGGCTCCTGGCCAAGATTCCCCTGCAGCCCGTGGTGACGACCATGGTGGAGCAGGTTGTCCCCCTGCAGCCCATGGAGGTCCACGGAGGGGCAGAGATCCCCCTGCAGCCTGTGGAGGACCCCACGCTGGGGCAGGTGGAGGCCTGAAGGAGGCTGCGGCCTGTGGAGGGCCTGCTGGGACAGCTGTTCTGGAGGGACTGCACCCCGTGGAAGAGATGACCCACGCCGGAGCAGTTTCACGAAGGACTGTGGCCCGTGGGAGGGACCCCACGCTGGAGCAGAGGAGGAATGTGAGGAGTTCTTCCCCCGACGATGACACAGCGGCGTAAAACAACGCGTGATGAACTGACCGGAACCCCCATTCCCTTTTCCCCCCTGTGCCGCTCGGCGGGGAAGGAGGCAGAGATAACGTTAAGCCCGGGAAGAGGGAGGGGTGGGGGGAGGTTGTCTTGTTCCCAGTCTCGTTCTCCTGCTACTTGGAAGAAACTAGGTGTGGAGATTTTTTGTAAGCTATTGTACTGTGTTTGTTTTCCATCACTTATTTCTGAAGAACGTTCTTGTACGACCAAGATGGAAAAAGCACCGGGATTTGGCAGAGCGGTGGAAACGTATACCCGTAGCGTGCGTGCGGGCGCAGCCGCCCGCTTACTTATACACACAAACGTTGCAATTCCACGCTTGGGTTGGACACTCGTTAAAATTTTAACGTACCATTTCCGAATGTACAGAATGTTCAGAGGGGAAATCTCGACGACTGCTTTTCCGTTACAGATGCCGCTGGCTACGTGTTTATGGCGCGACTGAATCTGGGGAGGTTCTTTCATGAATTTGCATCAATTTTTCAAGAAAGCCCTGTTGCAAGCGGTGAATTATGCATTAACAGATGCTCGTGCTAATTGATACGACGCTGACAGCTTTCTGGCGTTCGATCAGTGAGCAACGTTTCGGTTTCGAAAGTTTATTTATTGATATTATCAAGGCAATTGAGAGCACCGTTCAATAAGAGAGAAGCATCACGTCCAACATGGACAAGTTGGAGAAGGTCCAGAGGAGGCCACGCAGATGCTGAGAGGGCTGGAGCAGCTCTGCTGTGAGGCCAGGCTGAGAGAGCTGGGGCTGTTCAGCCTGGAGAAGAGGAGGCTCCGGGGAGACCTGAGAGCTGGCCCAGGCTGCCAGAGAGGCGGTGGGTGCCCCATCCCTGGAAACATTCCAGGCCAGGTTGGCCGGGGCTCTGAGCAACCTGATGTGGTTGGAGATGTCCCTGCTCCGTGCAGGGGGGTTGGACCGGATGACCTTTGAAAGTCCCTTCCAACCCAAACCATTCCATGATTCTATGATCTTTGAGCGCCATGGGGTTTTTAGCGATGAAGAGTCACGGACGCGTTTGTGGGTCCTCGGTACAAACCTTGAGGGATGTCAGATGCCTGATTTGTAAACCAGGGATCGATTGAGAGTTTGACCGATTTAACTTTGTGACGTTGGTAGTTTTGTTTAGCTACGGAAAAGAATCTGCCTGTCGATACAAGGAGAGTTTTGGCGCTTCACGGAAGCGCCGAAAAACACATCCCTGGCCGCGGCGTCGCTCGTGCCTTGGTGTCGACTGGGTTTTCCTTCCCGTGCCCTCAGGGCTAATCGCCTTTTGCTGCGATTTTCGGAAGACTACGCAAAATTGCTTGGTTTTGAGACGACAAATCCAGTTTGCTGGAAGCTAATGGCAAATATGGGCTCGGCCGGTGGGTCGGGAGGGTTGGAAATGTTGGGTTTTTTGAGGAATATTCTGTTGTTGACTCTCATAAATTCGTTTGGAAATAAGAGGGTGGTAGAAAATGGAAATGAAAAGCAAGTATTTGTGTTCTTCTTATTGGAGAAGAGCTAGAAAGCTTATAAAACAATGGATTTTTTTTTTTTTTTTGAAGTCTACTCTTGCCAGTTTTCCTCACGATGATGTTTGGCTGGCCTGTGACGTGCTAAGTCCGGGGCTAAAGGCTGAACGTCGTTATCGGAGACTGTGTGGAGTATATATGAGGGCGAAATGTCAAGCTAATCAAATAATAAGGTTTAAATATTAAGATGGCGTGTCATAAATGCGGTAAGAACTAGGAGACAGGAGCCCGGAGGTACGCTGAAATAAAGGCCGGCGTTGCGTACGCACGATTGCCGTCCATTCCTTCGCCGGTTTGATTGGACGATGAGTAGCCGCGGGAACCGCTGGAGCAGTGGCTAGATGGGTTTGTTCCTAGAGCCCGGTTCTCGAGCAGGAGTTGAAATGTTCGCAACTCCAAAGTCTGGTGAGGAAAAGTCAATCGCATTAACGTTCCTACATTTCTTTGGCTCCTTAATCTCTCTCCACTTAGACTCTCATGCTCTGAGCCCTGTAGGACGTTCAGATGAATTCCCGTAAGCAAGTTTAGGGGCTAGAGGAAGAAATCTTGACCTTAAAAAAAAAAAAAATTAAAAAAAAGAGGGTAAAACATAAGCAGGCGTTTAAGATCATAGAATCACAGAATGGTTTGGGTGGGAAGGGACCTTCAAAGGTCATCCAGTCCAACCCCCCTGCGAGGAGCAGGGACATCTCCAACCAGATCAGGTTGCTCAGAGCCCCGGCCAACCTGGCCTGGAATGTTTCCAGGGATGGGGCATCCGGAACCCAAGAGCAGCTTAGGCGCCTCTTCCCCTTTCCTCTTCTTTTCCTGAGAGTTTCCGGTGGAATTTCCCCAGTTTCGTTGGAAATGCCGTTTATTGACTTGAAACTTTTTGGGGAAAAGCACCGCCCGTTTGTTTAGTGCCGGTGCGCTCTTCGGCGCAGCCGATTGTTGGACCGTTTCTCTTGGGTTTGTAGACGTTTGCCAGTCCCAGATTTAAATTTAAGGGTTTTATTTGCTTGTCGCGAAGACTTTAGTGGTTACAATTTTTTTCTTGACGCCTTGATTAGATCTTCACACCTGCTTCTGTCTCCAGGATGAAATATCTCATGATTATTTCATTCAGGGCGTCCCAGCTTCTCCTTCTTAATCTTTCCTACCAACACGATGAGGTTTTTCTCTAAAGACTCTAGAAATAAAGCTCCGTCGTGGTGCCGCTAATGATTAATTGGTTCATAATGGTTTACCGGTCGTGATTTATGGATGACAAGTTGAAGCAATTATTAAGCTTAATTAGACTTAATCGATGGGGTATTATGCCGTTGTTTCTCGCAGCCTTTGGTAGGGATGTGAATGAAAAGGAAAAGCCGGAGTTCAGGAGTTGTTAAATGGGTGTGTTGGTTCTGACACGTGTAACTAATTAAACGTCCTACCCCGCGCTGAGGACGTGGCTGAAGGGACACTCCCGTAGCATGTTTGGGCAGAAACAGGGGAAAGGTTGAAGGGAAATCGTTTTGATTTTGAGAAAGAATCCTGGAATCATGGAATGGTTAGGGTTGGAAGGGACCTTCAAAGGTCATCTAGTCCAATTAAACTATGTGTTGTATACGTAATGTCCAAGTGGAGAGTCGGTGACGAGTGGCGTCCCTCAGGGGTCCGTGTTTGGCCCAGGCACGTTCAAAATCTTTGTTGGCGACGTGGACAGTGGGACAGAGCGCACCCTCAGCAAGGTCGCCCACGACACCAAGCCGTGTGGTGCCGTCGACACGCTGGAGGGGAGGGATGGCATCCAGAGGGACCTGGACAGGCTGGAGAGGTGGGCCTGTGGGAACATCATGAAGTTCAACCAGGCCAAGGGCAAGGTCCTGCACATGGATCCGGGCAATCCCAGCACAAATCCAGGCTGGGCAGAGAATGGATGGAGAGCAGCCCTGAGGGGAAGGACTTGGGAGTCCTTCAGCCTGGAGAAGAGGAGGCTCTGGGGAGACCTTAGAGCAGCCTCAAGGGGGCTGCAGGAAAGATGGGGAGAAACTCTTCAGCAGGGCCTGGTGTGACAGGACGAGGGGTGACGGTTTCAAAATAGAAGGAGGTGGATTCAGACTAGAGATCAAGAAAACATTTTTCACGATGAGGGTGGTAGAAACCTTAGATGACGCGTGATGGATAGCCGAGAAGAAGCGATATGAAGCTACTGCAGATCCACGGAATGGTACTTGTCGTCGTCTGATCAGGGTGACGGAGAAATAAAAAGATGTTTGTTTGTAACCAGGTTACTTCTGAAAAGTTGGAACTAAGTCAAAAGCTGGAATTAAGCTCTGCGGGCTTGCAGCAAGAGTTAGTACGGGAAGAAGTTTTCCGTGTAAATTATTAACTCAGGATGGAAGGAAAAAGGAAGAACACCACTCAGGAATCGTTCAACATTTCGGGGCTGCCCAGGGGGTCGATCGGGCTCGGTGACGCTTGGTGGGTCTTGGCTTGGTCTCCCGTGAGATTTCAACCTTGAAGATGCCCTAGGAGGAAACTGGGGGCATGGGGCAGCAGCGCTGCGGTGCTGTGGGGCGCGAGCCCCAGGGATGGTCCCCGTTGCCCTAAATCAGGGCTCCAGGAGGGGATTTTTCCCCACGTGAGCCTCCAGCATCGCCACGCGCCCCGCAAAGCCCCGCGGGTGCCTTGTCACGGGGGTCGTCGCGTTCCGCAGAGGCGTTTCTCCGGCGCGGCCTGCACCCGCCGCGCCGCAGAGGGAGGCGCGCCGTCTCATCAGGGGCTGCGGGAAGGAGCCGTAGCCAATTTCATCGTGGAAGCGAGGAGATGATTGCGATCAATAATCAATCAAACCTCTTGTGACAGTAATCATGCATCACTTTTCGACGCGGTTGCTCCATGCTGCCGTGCTGTAGATGCTTCTCTTTAAGCGGCTTTACTTCCCTGGGATTTTCTTTGTGCTCTGGAAAATGCCGGTAGCCCTAAAATTTTAGGTTAACGTCGGCATTTCGGAGCGGCAGTTAAGGGAGTAACAACAAAGAGACGCTGTTGGGCTCGCTCTTCCTTTGAAGGTGGATCTCCTCTCGTGTCAAAGGCAACCTCGGCGCCCTTGCCGCCCTCCTCCCAATGATCCCTGCACGCCGTTGCTCGCGGCCTTCGCCCAGGGATTTTGCAGAAGGGCACGATTCTACTGGTTCCACACATCCATCCGGCACGGAAAGCTCTCTGAGGTCTTCTCGGCACCGGCGTTCGCCTTTCGAGTTGGAGAAAGAAAAAGGCGCGCGTCATGGCAGCTCGGCGGAATGCGCCGTCTTGTTTTCTCCGTGGTGTTCCTCCGGCTGCGGGAAGAAAGCGGCGCTGGGGTTTCGCAGCTGGATGGTAAACATGTTTGCGCCTTCCTTTCAAAGGAAAAAAAAAAGAGAAGTAGAGCGGAATATTCGCCCAAAACCCAAGCGCCTGTCGCTAACGTTAGAAAGCTCTGCTCCGATCTAGTCCCTTGGGTTCACATCCTCGTCGCTTCCCGAGTCAATCCTCGCCGGATTTGAAACGCCGGTGTTTGATGTTTATTCAGACTTGATTACGCCGGCAAATTTCGAGGCGAATCCATCCAGCCTTCTAAGACCTGGGACATGGTGGGAAAAGAGGGGGAAAACATTTTTTTCTCCTTTGGAATAAATAAAAATACTCTGTTCAAAAGTTTGCGGATGAAAATGAACGCTGCGGAAAATACGAACGGGGCGTTTATTATTAATTACTCCTGGTTTTTTATTTATTCATACACCACCACGAATGAAAACCTCCCCCTCAGGAGTCGCAGGGTGCCTAGAGATGCGCGTGCGCCGTCGCGTGTGAAATGGAGACGTGAAAAAAGCCTGGGAAGATGAATTTGTAGAAAGAAAAGGTTGTGAGGTCACTCGGCGTCGGCTCACCCCTCCGCTGTGGTTTCCTGTGTGAGATGCCTTCAGTTGACCCCCGTTCCATCAGAGCCACGGAAGAAGGAATTAAGAAGGATTTTTCCTTGAGGAATTAATGACAAACTTGAAAACTCCCATCCTTAAGTTTTGTGAGGTGCTTTGAAGGTGAAAGCTCGTCAAAAAAGCCGACTGAAATGTCTTCTGCTTCAACAACTTGGTTCTTTGGGAGCCATCTACAAAGAGGTGGAGATTTTCTTATTTTTGTTCTGCTCTTGGCTGGCCAAGATACCGAAAACTCCGATATTACTACCCCGTCCGTCTTTCTGGGATTTTCTCTTTAGGCTGTGGAACTGGTCTTTGTCTTGGTTGCGAGAGAGGTTTGATGGTCAGCTAGGTAGAAAGTAGGAAAAACGTTGTGGTCGTAGTAACCAGAGCCACTTTTGAATGGATAGAATCATGGAATGGTTTGGGTTGGAAGGGACTTTCAAAGGCCACCCAGTCCAACCCCCCTGCCAGGAGCAGGGACATCTCCAACCACATCAGGTCGCTCAGAGCCCCGGCCAACCTGGCCTGGAATGTTTCCAGGGATGGGGCATCCACCACCTCTGTGGGACCCGTTCCAATGTTCTACCACCCTCAGCGATATTTTTCCCCGATATCTCATCTAAATCTACCTCCCCAAGAAGAATGAGATCTTTGCCACCAGTTTCCTACTCGCAGTAGGAGAACAGGAGCCGTCTCGGAGCGGGTGCACGAGGGAGGCGTTTGGAAAACAAGAGTTGCCGAAGAGCAGAGAGGCGAGGCGAGGAGGGAATGGTTTCTCTCCCCCGGTGATCTCAGCCTGAGGTGCCCTTTGGACGTCCGGACTCATCCCGACAGCCAAGTGTTGCGTCATCGTCCGGTCACTATTGCCGCTAAAAAGGTTGGCAGCGAAATCACGAGAGCGTTACGACTTTGCGGCCTTCTCAGGATCTTAAACACTTCTTCCGCTCACCCCCGAGTTACTTATTTATTCAGGCGTGAGCTCCGCTCGGTGATTTATTATTTGTCATTCGATTCGATCTTGATTAAAGCTGTAATATCGCCATTTAAAGGAAATCAACTCGGTGTTGCGATTCTGCAATCAATCATGAGTCTCTGTGGGATTTTCTTTTTTTTTTTTTGCCGGCCTCTCTCCCCCACTTCCCCTCTTGTTGGAAAAGAGCCTTCCATTGGCGCTTGTTTGTATAAAAACCATTGATCTTCTGTCTTGGATGTGGCAATAAGGTATTTTTTTTTTAACGCGTTGCCTAAATATGGGTAGGGTTGGGGTTTTTTGTTGTTTTTTTTTTTCCAAAGAGACAATATTATGCGTTACCTAGAGAGAGAGAGGGGAAGACTGCTCTCCCGTGGTGTTGACGGGATACGGAGAAGCCTGGGTTTGGACTAGCCGGAAGGAATGACGTATATATTCAACTCCTGATGCAGGTTTTCTGAGTCCACAAGGCACTGGGAATACCTGTAAGACGTTATACCGGAATAAATATACGATATTTTAAATTTGCCCTCTGATGTGTTCAAGGAGGAACCCAAAAAGACCTGGGCACCAAAAGCGGAACTTCCATTTCCCTTCCTATAGAAAACCTCCGGCACAGAGCGTCTCTCATAGAATCACACAAGGGTTTGGGTGGGGAGGGACCTTCAAAGCCCATCCAGTCCAACCCCCTGCCAGGAGCAGGGACATCTCCAACCACATCAGGTTGCTCAGAGCCCCGGCCAACCTGGCCTGGAATGTTTCCAGGGATGGGGCATCCACCACCTCTCTGGGCAACCTGGGCCAGTGTTCCGCCACCCTCAGCGTAAAAAATTTCGTCCTTCTGTCCAGTCTGAATCTACCTCCCTCCGTTTGGAAACCATCACCCCTTGTCCTATCACACCAGGCCCTCCTGAAGCGTTTCTCCTCGCCTTTCTTATCAACCCCCCTTTAGATATTGAGATGTTCGGCAGCAGCATGGGCCAGTTGAAGGCAGGAGCGGGCCAGGCTCGTGACAACCTCCGTTCCTCAGAAACCATTCAGGAGCCTACTCGTAAAAATGAGGTTGCGTTCTTCTGGAGATTCATGTGCGTCGCCTGTTCGTTAGCTATGTCAATGCATCCATCCATCCTTCGGAAATACAGGGGAAAAATGTCTTCTAGGTGACGGCGAGGAAAGAACAAGTGACCCGACCTATCTTATCAATTTTTAAATTAAATTTTCTATGTGCCCATCACGCAGAGCGCTAATTCCCTGGTATTCCGTTTCTCCGTCCGTAGAAGGATAATGGCTCTTAGCCCTCGTTAGCTCGCGAAGAGAAGTCCTTTTGTGCTGTAAATACCGACGCGCTTGTATTTTTACTGAAAAAAATGAGAAAAATACGATGGCTGCACTGCTCCTTCTGTACAACGAACCTGATGCGGACCAACGATGACTCGGATGTCCGGACCTGCAGGAAGAGCGATCCATCCCTTTCCCCGACACCAACGGAACTCCTTGGGATGTGAAGCAGGGCTGGGGACGCTCGGAAAAAGGAATCCAGATTTTGGTGGCCGTTGACAGGAGGCTGGAAGGGGCGTGGGACAGGAAAAATGTTGTTTTTTCACCGGTTTCTAGGTACGCAGCATTTTTTTGTGCTGCTCTTTCTTAGACCTTTGTGGTTGCGTTGGGTTATTTTTCCCATTTTTCCCCGGGGATTTCTCTGCCTGCTTGCTCCCTGACGCCCTTTCTCTCCTCCGCCACAGTTCATAGTATCCTTTTCTTTCTTCTGTCATTTATTGTCCCACGAGACTCTCAGGACCCCGTTACTTTCTTTCTGCAAAAAAAAAAAAAAAGCTTTTTGACAGCTTCGTCTGAGTCCCGCTCAACAGCGCGGTAGAAAAAAGAAGTGATTATAGGTCGTTTTCTCCCATTTTCCCGTCATTTTCTTTGGCATATCCTTCTTTTTTTTTTTTGTTCCCGTCACCCCTTCAAGATGTTCGTCTTCTGCTGAGATTCCCCCCACTGGGATAAGCTCAGGTTGTCACACCACTAACACGTATTTCCAGACCAGTCGGTGCTTCCTCTTCTGCTCTCTCCCCTTCATTTAAGAGGTGGGAGAAAAAAAATACTAGTTCTGATTTTATTTTATTTTTATTACAGAAATATTTCTCTTAAAGAAAGAAGTGGTCCGGAGCATCTCTTCACTGACCACTTAAAATTTTTAGGGGTGGATAAGTTTTTTTCTAACTGCAATTTGATATAATTTTTTTTTTCCCCCAGCCTGTCCTCACAGGACAGGTGCTCCAGCCCTCTCAGCATCTGCGTGGCCTCCTCTGGACCCTCTCCAGCAGCTCCACGTCCTTCTGATGTTGGGGGCTCCAGAGCTGGACGCAGTGCTGCAGGGGGGTCTCACCAGAGCGGGGCAGAGGGGCAGAATCCCCTCCCTCGCCCTGCTGCCCACGCTGTGGGGGTGCAGCCCAGGATGGGGTTGGTTTCTGGGCTGTGAGCGCACGTTGCCGGCTCACGTTGAGCTTCTCATCCACCATCACCCCCAGTCCTTCTCCTCAGGGCTGGTGTCCATCCATTCTCCACCCAGCCTGGATTTGTGCCTGGCGTCGCCCTGATCCACGTGCAGGGCGTCGCACTTGAACTCCACGAGGTTGGCACGGGCCCACCTCTCCAGCCTGCCAAGGTCCGTAGAAGCTACAGTTAGGTACAATTAAAGAGGATCAGTGTCTACCAGGTTCAAGCAATGTCTTTCTGTCTTGGTCAGGCTAATGAAAAGCTACAAATTCACCTGCTTTTACCCTCTTCTTCCAAGCTGACTTTCCATTCTATAGCTCTCTGCCGCGGCCCAATGGAGTCTACGTCGCCAAGAGGTCAATGGAGACTTTGGACAGCCCACGAGTAATTCAGTCGCTTAGAAAACACTTCCGAAGCGCCGACATTGAAGCTGGTGCTCTCTCTGTCACTGAAATCCTTTTCTTTGTCTGTTTTAGAGCACAAGACACTGAAACGTAGAAGCTGTTCCTTCATTTTCTGATTCTATTATGTAAAATAGAACGCGGTGATCGAAAGCTCCTGTCACGCAATCATCTTGTCATCCAAGGTGATGCCTCAACGACGGGCGGAAGAATGAGGTCTCCTGGAGGTCTTTCCTCACGGGCTAGCAGGTCAATTCTTCCTGCAGGAACAGTTTGGTTCTGTGCATTGAGCAAGTAATTTTGGAGCTCGCTGTATAAATAAATCAAATATTTTATAGCGTTGGGTTGAAGGACAACGTCCTACATCTTCTCGTACAAAACAGTAGAGGCTGGAGTTCAGTCCGGGCTGGCTTGGATCTTTTGAATTTTGGAATCCTGAGTTTTGATGGTTGCGTAGAAAATTGAAAGTAGAAAAAAAAAATAGTTCTGGAGAGTGCCTCTCTCTGATTGCGTACCTGAGGTATTTTTTGTGTCCTTCTTGCACTGCGTCTCCTTCCTGAACCTTCATGTTTAACAGGTTGTATTCATTTGGTCTTAGAGAAATTGTGAGCTGGAGAAAGAACGAGCAAGAAGAGCACGGCTCAAGAAACATCCTACTGCATATTACCTATTTATCCTTGAGCTTTTCCAGTTAAACCATTTTTTAAAAGCGGTTTTAGATAAGCTTAGCCTGACGCGCCAGCTTAACTCGGGTAATTTAATCTCTAATCCTCAAACACATTTATTTAAACAATTCCGTTCGTGAAATATGACGGGCTCGTGACGAACCTTCAGTTGTATGGCGACTCGGTCAAGAGACCGGGCGCTGCGCGACCTTTCCGTTAGATTATTGGTTGTGCTTTTCAGCTAGTCCGTCCTGCTGACGTGTGAAATGGCACTTAGGTGGAAATCCCCGATAATTTTGCTGGGTGACACGGAGCAGCAGTTACGCGTACAGTAGGAGCGTCGCCGTACCAGAAACGAAGTGCGGTGCCGGGCATCAAATTGATTTGGAATGGTGCCCTAGTTTGTTGCTCCTGTGTGAAATTTTAACGATAAACAAGCTGTAAACGATTCCGTCCCTTGGTATTTCTGAGGAAAATGTCTTGCTGGGTTTATTGATTTTGGTATAGTGGAGTGGTGCAGAAAAATAATTACTAACAATGCTCTATTAATTCTTCCATAGTGCAGTTTGTAATGATCATCTTCTTCTGGAAACGTATTAGAAATTCATACATAATCTTAAATTTTAAATTTTTTTTTCATTTTTTTCCAAGCTTTTTTTTTAGCGGGAAGTTGATTTTGATCACCTCTCCTGTGAGGCCAGGCTGAGAGAGCTGGGGCTGTTCAGCCTGGAGAAGAGGAGGCTCCGGGGAGAGCTGTGAGCGGCTCCCAGTGCCCAAAGGGGGCTGCAGGAAAGGTGGGGAGAGACTCTTCAGCAGGGCCTGCTGGGACAGGATGAGGGGTGTTGGTTTCAAAATAGAAGGAGGTGGATTCAGATTGGATGTTAGGAAGGAATTTTTTACACTGAGGGTGGTGGAGCACTGTCCCAGGTTGCCCAGAGAGGCGGTGGGTGCCCCATCCCTGGAAACATTCCAGGCCAGGTTGGCCGGGGCTGTGAGCAACCTGATGTGGTTGGAGATGTCCCTGCTCCTTGAAGGGGGTTGGACTGGATGACCTCTGAAGGTCCCTTCCAACCCAAACCGTTCCGTGATTCTATGATTCTGTGTATTTATCCTGTTATCTAGAAAAGTCAAGAGTCCCAAACTCTAATTATGCGATGCCTGTAGAGTTGAATTTCGTGGTTATTGTGAGTGACTGGATAAAATTGAGGTGAAGGTTGAGATGAAAGTCATGGAAATCACTGTTCCTCTTCTTTGTTGTGCCGTTGATTTAAACCGTTGGCACTTCAGCTTCCTGATATTAATATTTTCCTAACAGCACTGATTTCAAACAAAAAAAAAGTCAAAAAAATTGCTGTAGAGGAAATGGTTGTGTTGGTATCCTTCAGAAATTGCCGAGTCTTGTAGCGATGATGGGTTTATACGCATGGTCTAAGCACGGGTTAACCCGGCCTTTGCCGTTTGGGAGCTTTCACCAGGAATGTCTACGTTTCTGCTTAATGGGTTATGACACGAAGGCTAATTATGTACAGGATGCACGATCAATTAGCGAAGAGTTAGGAAAGATCAATGGAAGGAGCGTGATCTTTCGGAGGGACACCCATGAAGGGTCGCGCTCACGCGGGGAGAACCCGGCCTGCTGTAATCCAGTATTAATCCCTTTGCCTTAGAGGATAAATAAATATTATACGGCACTGATCCACTTAGGAACTGTACGTTTTTAATTCATGAATTTTCTTCTTCTTCTTCCGTAAACTCACACGGCAACACGTTTCTAATTAAAGTCGTCGGAACGGGAACTTCTCCGTTCTTACTGTGTCGCTGCTGGCCGCGATCCAGGAAGAAGAACGTGCACGTGTAATATTTTCAATAAACCAGCGTTTGATGAAATTTAGGATCATACCCTCCTATCCAGAGGTTGCTTTTGTTAGTTTTTGTTCCGCGCGTCTTCATGGTCGTGCCAGGTTGGATGAGGCTCTGAGCAACCTGATCTGGTTGGGGGGTTGGACTGGACGACCTTTGAAGGTCCCTTCCCACCCAAACCGTTCTATGATTCTATGATTTGGGCGTGCTCACGGCCATCTTTCTGCTTTTTTGGGGTTTAAGAGTAAAGTTGTGGAAGCCCTATTGAGTTTTTTTTGTTGAATTATTTGTTGGGAAATGTTTCTTGTTTTCCGTTCCGTTCCGGGTGTATCGTTGAATCCATCATTGGCTCGGTCCAAGGTGTGGATTTTTGTAGGTACCAACCTCTTTTCTCCTCATTCAAGCGAAGTTCTTGGACTTGGCTTTCCCCAATCCTAGCAAAGCACCTTGGCTACAACGGTTTCGGAGCGATTTTATAGAGGCTTTCTTTCCTTTAGAGCATATCTTTGACGGATTATGTTTTATTTCGTTGGGTTTTTTTTTTCCCCTGAAGCCACGTGGATTTTTTTTTTTTAAATTGAAAAGTCTTTCGGAGATAATAAAATCCTTTCTTCCCCAGTTTCCCCAAGGCTCCTGGAGAGTATCAGTAATGGTCATATCTGCTTGTACCTGCGAAATGACTGTTAGAGCCGGTATCTGAAATTAATTACGGGCACAGAAAGGCAGAACCGGTATTTTACAGGGAAAAAAAAAAAAAAAAGTACTTTTAAAGCCAACAGAAGCTTTATGGAGAGCTACGTGGAAACCAAGTTCCTCAAGGAAAATCATATCGGCCGCGGCAGAATTCATACCATCTGTAGAGTTTCCAAGTCAATTTAGTTTGTTAGCAGTAATTCTTTCCAACATCTTCTTTTTTTCTTTCATCCCGGAGCGCCGTTTCGACTCGCACGCAACCTTCTTCATAAATTGTTAGGCGCAGCAATAGTTTCTAAAAATCCGCAACGTGGAAGAGTTGGAGAATCGCAGGGAGTGAATTATAAAACTGGACAGATTGAGGTTTAATAAGAAATCTCCTGGAAGTAAATCTCGTCCACCGAGTCAGGGCTTGCCTGGATTTCGAATATTTCAGCGCTATAAAACTTGCCGAACTCCAGAGCCGCGGGAGTAGGGGATGAATTCACTGCGACAACTCTGTTGCTTTATTTTTTTTTTTTTTTCCTGTCATGGTTCACGGTGTTTAAAGATCCAAACTGCTAGTCAATCATCTTGTCCTTTGCTGTCAAAGAGGTAGGCTGAAGTTTTTTCTTGCGCGATGCAGGTTGTAATAAAGCAGACGATGCATCACTGAAGAGCCACGCTTTCCTGACACTCTACCCTCCTCTGTTTGAAGAGTTTTACCGGCAAATATGCCAGCTTGTCAAGGAGTAAATCACAGTGGAGATGTCCACGCCAGTACTGGGCTTCCTTCGGTAATAGTAGTAGATATTTCGTAGAATCACGGAATCACAGGATGGTTTGAGTTGGAAGGGAGCTTCAAAGCCCACCCAGTCCAACCCCCCTGCCAGGAGCAGGGACATCTCCAACCAGATCAGGTTGCTCAGAGCCCCGGCCAACCTGGCCTGGAATGTTTCCAGGGATGGGGCACCACCACCTCTCTGGGCAACCTGGGACAGTGCTCCACCACCCTCAGTGTAAAAAATTTATTCCTAACATCTCATCTGAATCTCCCTCCCTCTATTTTGAAACCATCACCCCTCATCCTGTCCCAGCAGGCCCTGCTGAAGAGTCTCTCCCCACCTTTCCTGCAGCCCCCTTTGGGCACTGGGAGCCGCTCTCAGCTCTCCCCGGAGCCTCCTCTTCTCCAGGCTGAACAGCCCCAGCTCTCTCAGCCTGGCCTCACAGCAGAGCTGCTCCAGCCCTCTCAGCATCTGCGTGGCCTCCTCTGGACCCTCTCCAGCAGCTCCACGTCCTTCTGCTGTTGGGGGCTCCAGAGCTGGACGCAGTGCTGCAGGTGTTTGTGGAGACAGAAGAAGTTTGGAGACTCATGGAAACGAGAAACGACGAGTTAAGACATTTGATCGGGAATTACTGCAAATATTCTTACTGTGAGAAGACATTCAAGAGTTGTTATCTTGGGAGAAGTTTCAATCCTGAGTTTTTTTACAGGTTTTTTGTGTAACTTTGGCTTTTAAAATCAGCTTAGGTACAATTGTCCTTGATTCCTTTGAGGGTCTGCAAGATAGGTTCATGCTGCTGTTCCTTTCTGCAAAATAAGTATAATGATATTTCCCTTAGCCTGGGATTATTCTGGCACGTCAAGTATAAATAAGAGTATAAATTTAAATAGAAAAGATGATATCTGTGCCTTAACATCACATTCTCAGTTGTTCTGAGGAACTAATGAACCCTTTTGAGATGCAGGCTTGAAAGACAGAAATTGAAATTATTCGTACACAAAACCTGTTTTCCCCGAGATAGGAGAGGTCATTTGAATGTCCCTTCAACAGCAGGAGCAGCCGCAGTCCCTGAAGATGCTGAAGTAATCGTCGTTTATGCCGTACCCCTTTGTTCAAGATGCTTTGGTCCCTAGAAATGGCAGGGCAGAGGCGGACCGGTAAGAATTATTTTCAAGAAAAAATGGTGTGTAGTCAGCGGCGCCCACTACCAACCCAGCCTTGCGGTCCCGCTGAGCGCCGGACCGCTGAGGAATTCCGGCTTGTGTTAAAATTCTGCGCAGTGGCTGCGATTAATGAAGCGATGAATACTGAGAATTATTTTCGTTTGAGAGAGATGAGAAAAATCGAAGCAGGAGAAGGTCGCTCGGGGTGACCCGGGGTCACTCAGGAAAGCCGAAAAAGAGAAGCGACGCTTCCAAGGCCGAACCTTGGTGCTGTAACCAGGAGGAATATTTAATTATGAAATTCCTTAGCGTGTCATCGGGAGAGATGAAAACAAAATGCCCTCATCCTTTGTTTCTTAGATTGGCTTTGCGTTTTTCTGCTTTGCGTTCCAGCTGTCTGGGAGATGACTTCATTACAGAGAATACAGGCTCGCAGATTTTCTTCCACAGTGCCCGTCAAATGGTGAAAACGGGATAGAGTAGGTGGGAGAAACGATGAAAAACGCGTTGAGGAGATCTAAGCTACCTTGTAGGGTTAGCGCGACGTAATGCCGTAACAGCCGTATCGGGGAAACTCCCCTTGAAATCGTTAGGCTAGCCGTTTAAAACTTCAGCTTGTTTTATTCATTTAGCACAAAATAAACCAGTGTTTCTTGCCCGAATCTGAAACATTTTAGATTTAATTGAAGTGCTGCTGCCTAATTTCCCTAATGCCGCGCTGTAGCTTGACAAAGGAAAGCCTCCGAAGATGGATGGTTACTGAATAATGTTTTTTAATGCTCTCAGATGAATACTGTTTGTGTTTTCATACGATTAAAAAATGTAACAATCTCCACTTCTAATGAAGAGAAATATCCTGGAAAATGGCTCTCCGGGGCTTGTTTATAATGCAGGCTCGGCTTTCAGGGGGAGGCCGGAGCGCGGCTCCGCGGGGACGTGGCGGTGACTGGCAGCTGGTTGTGTTCGGCAGCGCTCACCGCTCGGTCCCTGGGCACAATCTCTCCTGTCACTTCACAAGCCGGTACGCCATCAGGTAGCCATCTGAATATTCCAGCCTCCTGATTCGTCTTTTTTTTTAAAAAAAAAAGGCACTCATGAGTGAAGGCGGCCGTGTGGATTGTGTATTCGGGGGGCGTCACCTCGGTGCCTGGCAAGAGCTGGCCTGCAGGAGCCTGGCACGTCCTTTTTTAATGCCATCTTCTTGGCGTGTGCAAGCAGAGCTTATTTCACCCAGCCTGGGAGATGATCATGGAATGGTTTGGGTTGGAAAGGACCTTCAAGAACATCCGATTGCAGCCTTCCACCAGACCAGATCGCTCAGAGCCCCGGCCAACCCAGCCCTGAACAGTTCCAGGGATGGGGCACCCACCACCTCTCTGGGCAACCCGGGCCAGTGCCCCACCACCCTCACAGTACAGAATTTCTTCCTTATGTCTCATCTAAACTCACTCTCTTCCAGTTTAAAGCTGTTACTTCTTGTCTTATCTCTACAGGCCCTTATCAAAAGTCTCCCCCCAGCTTTCTTGCAGGCCCCCGTAGTCGCTGGAAGGCCGCTCCTAATGGCGTCTGAAAGCTGGCTGTTGTTTTTAGTGGTGGTGTCCATCTATCAACAGCACGCGTGCTAACACTTCAGCTTGCTAAAGCGGGGATTTTTCTGTCAGTAATTACAGCATGTATTTAAAAAATGAGGAATAAATAGGAAAGACGGACTTTCTTCTGGCAAAGAAGGGCCTGTTTCGAGGGCAGCGCAGGCCAGAGCGCCCCGGGTTTTCCAGCAGCGCAGCCTTTACAAACAAAACACAGGAAAAGCTTCAAAAAGGGCCCTGGGCCAGCTGGTTATGGGGCGCATGGGGCCAGGCCAGCCCCACGCGGGGTGGGGGAATGCTGTGCCCCCAGGGGGCCAGGCCAGGCCAGGAGCCATGGGGATGGGCCCACCCGGAGTCCCTGGAGCTGACAGGGGTTGGGGGTGAGGCCCAGATGAGTCTGTGTAGGGTAAATAATCCCCCCCCCCAGGGCCCTCACCTGGGGGCATTTTGAAGCCCCCCCATCTCTCAGCTGCCGGCTGTTAACGAGGCAGAGCTCATTAATGAGCTCAGGCCTGCAATTGGGGGCTTTTGGGAGAGGAAGGAGTGACTGCAGCAGCAGAGCTTCACAAGGTGTGCACGTGAGACGCAGGCTGAGCCTTGGCACTGCTGCGAGAACAAGGTAAAGTAAAAAAAAAACCTGCTTTTATTTCCTGACTGTTTTTATTTTAGCCTCTTTGTGGTAGCTGAGAAGCAGTGAGAGATCATTGCAGTGTTTTTTTTTTAGTGGTAGGTGATTGTGGGTGAGTTAGAGGTGGGCTTGCAAGTGAATTTGCCGAAAAAAAAATCGGTATTTGAACATGGCAAACGTGCTCGAGTGTTGTGTGTAGAGGAAAAGCATCCTCTGTGTGTTTTGGTTGCTTAGGGAAAAAGATATTCTGCATAATCTGTTTATATTGTGAAAAACTTTTATTGAGGGGGGAGTACTAAGGGGTTAAAGGAATGAGGTTGTAGTCTAATATGCAGTGTTTAATCTAGTTTAGGGGAGAGGATAAAAATTGCCATTACTCCTCCTTGTGCAGGCCTTCTGCTCCAGGTTTACACCTACAGAAAGCTCCCAGGTGTAATGTGTCGACTTTGTGTAGAAATTGTGTTGGCCTGGACAGATTTCAGTTTTCTTCTAAGTTACGCCTCCATAAAGATGTTTTTGGTCGTCACGTGTGCAGGTTTAAACCTCTGAAGTATTTTATTTAGAGGCAGGGAAAATAACGGTGCCGATCTTGCTTTCTGTTTAGAGTTGGTCACCCGCCTCATGAAAATTTAATATATATTACTGATCTGCAAGATCTTGGTGGTTAAAAGTGTCAGGTGGTGTGGCTGGTATCAGCGATCAGTGGAAGATCTTCAGCTGCTGTGGTTTCCACAGGAGACAAAAAAAAAAAAGGGGGGGGGAAGAAAGGAAGAGAAGCGTAGGTTTGGAGAAATGAATGTGGCCTGACACCTCCGGAAATACCGGCTTAAAATGTTTTTCATTAGGCCCTGACGAGAGAGAAATGAATTGACAGGAACGGAGCCGTGGATGAAACCTCTTTCTGCTTTTTATAAAATGAACATGTAGCGTTCTAGAGCTAAAGAGAACATAAATCTCTCCGGAAATGACACCCAAAACCTGCTGCGGGTTTGCAGCTGCCTGTCAGGTTGTGTGGGTTTGTGGGGGTATTTATGAGCGAGACAATACAGTATTTTGATTTTTCTTTTTTTTCCTCTGAGAGTGGCACGTGCGTAATCCTCATTTACTGCTTGTCACTGGCCTGATCTGAAAAGTAAAGCAGGGATAGCGTGGTGGTGTTTAGTCATGCTTCTTAAAAGGGCTTTGTTGGACTACTTTGCTCCCTTCTACTTAATAATACGCTGCTAACATCCTACTCGAACCTTAAATACAGCTCTGAAATAAAAGGGCCATTTTCCTTTCCCTTTGTTTATAATGCCAATCAATGGGCGCCTTCAAGCAATTATTGACTAATTAAAGACTATCTCGGAGAAGGCAGAAAAAGCATTAGTGGCGCTAAACCGTTTCATAATATTTGCCTAGTGCCGGAAATGGAAGAGCAAATAGAAATTTGTTGAACCTTTTAGCGAGGAAATTGCAGCTCTGGTGACCAGACGGAGCAAATCCGTTACCGGAACGGGAGCCCTTCGTGCTTCTTAATCCTTTTAAATGTTATAGCCAAATTAGCTTTTGGTATCGCGGCTCGCCGGCGAGGATATACAGGAGCTTGATGGTATCTGCTTGTTGAATTTGCAGATGGAATCAAAATTCAGCCCTGGAATTTAATCAGCCTGCGGCGAAGGGGTGTTCGGCTCTGGGGTGAGAGGGATGAACCTTTTGGAAAGAGGGAGTGAAATTATGGGCAAAAAAAAGAAAAAAAGAAATCACCTGCTGATAATATATTCTGCTATCTGCTTGTTTAGGTGTGGGTGCAAGCATCAACCATAAAAGTTCAGAGAGATTTGATTTTTAAAGTCTTTTTATTACTATTTTTTTAGCTTATGCCTAAGCTGTTTTACTGCAGAACTTCTCTAAACCTCCCTGACCTTTCAGACAATCACAGGCTGTGCTTCAGACCAACCTGAGTTGATTTACTGTTTATTTGGTTTTTTTTTTTTCCTTCAAAATTATGTGGACTTTGTAGCCTTTTAGAGTATGAAACCACGTCCAGTAGTTTTCTTCTGAGCTTCTGGAGTCAGTCGAACTGGCAAAGCTGGAAGCGAAAATGAAGAAATTAAAACCTAAGTGACTTCTGTAACCACTTGCGACTCCGCTTTGTGAATGTTTGAAAGCTGAATCCTTCAAAAAAAAAAAAAAAAAAATTTAACGCCGCTACGGCCAGCGTGGTTTGCATGAGCACCTTGGTGCCAAACTGAAGCCAAGCATCTGTGGACTTGCAGAGCGTAATTTTTTTATGGATGGTAGGGAGGATGAAGGCCTTGCCTTGAAGAGTTTGATTGCTAAATTGAAGAGAAGTGATTATTTCCCTTCCTTTAATTACGGAAAGCAAAGAACTGGAGATGAGCAAGTTGCTTACTGTTACCGCAGAAAAGCTTGCATCCGAATTGAAATCCTTTTAGCCAGAGGGCAAGGTTGCGCAACACCATTTTTTTTAATTTAAAAAAATTAGTATTTATTGACTCATTCAGAGTTGTTTAAGAATCTCACTGGAGTAAGCAGAAAGACGTTTAATTCCCTGTCCAGAGACTAAGCCACCAAACCTTCATTTCTCTAATAAATTACACATTCATTTTTTTTTTCTGTAATCCTTGCTCCAATTAATTAATCCCAGTATCCTGATTAAAACGCAGCTCAGTTCATTTATCCCAGTCTACTTTGAATGTCCCCTGTGTGTTCATCCAGGCAGGTGGAATCTGAATCCTTGCTTGGCTGCAGTCACTGTGACGTTTGTCTTCTGGGTGTGGAGGTATTTGTTTTTTTTTTTTAATTTTTTTTTTCCCTGTCCCATCAGCTTGATAGGTAACTGGTGAGCTGCTTATTTTATTTTATCTGCATTTTGGTGGTGCTTCAGCTGGTCTCGTACACCTGGTTTGGAGGTCGGAGTTGTGAAAATTTGTTTGTTTTTTTTTTTTTTTTATCTTCACTGAAATTTTCCTGGCTCACTCAGAGTTTGCACGGTTCTTCTGGATGAAGATTTGCAACTTAAAAGTATTTATTTATATAAAGAATATTTACCAGAAAGGTTTCTGATCTAGGTTTTAAACTGCTTTCAGGAGATGAGTAAGTTGCTACACTTCTTAGACACTCACAAGCCTCCAGTTTTGGTCTTTTCAGTCAGAGGATGCAAATACTAGCTTAGAAAAAAAATATTTTGTACCCAAGAGGATGTCTGCCTTTGCAGAGTTGCAGGCCTTATTATTAAAGGGTCTGTGTGCAGCTGCATGGCTCACAATTTATTTATTTTTTTTTTCCTAAGAGTTGTAGCTAAGTAGAAATAAACAGCAGAATAAATCTCTCCCTAAAGGGTACAAGAAGAGTTGTACCAATAAGAAAAAAAAATAGAAAATATTATGTTGGTTACGTTGTTGTTGTTGGGGCTACTTAATTGTTTTCTTAATGTCATGCACAGCTGATTGGAGTCCTTAAAAAGTCATTAATGGCCTCACCAGTAAATGAAATGAAAACAATGAGAATTAAAAATGATTCTTCGTAATCAGGATTCAGTCATTCTCAGACAGTCTGCCAATTATTTGTTCATTCTTTTAATAAAAAGAATATGTATTAGATAAGAAAAGTAGTTTTACATGTTTGCAGAACTTGTTTTATATTTATAGGACATCTGATTTTACGAAAGAGGAAATAAAAATGCTTTTTTTTTTTCTTACCTTTGCACCATGAGGGGGATTTTATTGCTTTTTTTTAAAAAGAAAAGTCTTAGCAAAAATAAATGGTTATGCAAAATAATGGACCTGGAAACGGAACTGTTTCAAAAGGAAAAAATGTCGCTTATTATTTTCAGGCCTTTTCAAGTAAATTAATTAATAATACCTTTGAGGGAGGGAGGAAGAGAAACACAAATGTTCGTGGTGCAGCCATGGGGTTCCTGGCGTCATGCGGCTTCAGGGTGTGCTTACAGGCTCCTTCCAACCTATTAAAGAGAAGAGAGAATGAAACACAAAACCAGACTCATGAGATTCCTAGGTTTTCCTGCAAGATCTGGCCAAAAAAAAAAAAATTTGTCATGCAGGCTGAGCTCCAACCAAGGCCCGAGCTGCTCCTTTAGGAAGGGGTACGGGCCGATTCTGCTCCGGTTTTGTTGCGTTCAGACTGATAACTGTAGTCTCTAACTCTTATTTTAGTTCACAGTCATTTTACTGGAAAACATTTCTCTAATTCTGGTGTACTTGTTAAATATCTGCATGGTTTTTTAGCTCTGAAATAGTGTTACAGAGTTGGGATGCTGAAAAGAGACCTTTGGAGAGCAGAAGTTAGCATTTATTTTAAAAATGAGCTCTTGACAATGCAGAAATTAGCATTTATTTTAAAAATGAGCTCTTGACAAAGCACTTCCTGTGGTAGGATACCATTCAGATATTCTAATATTTATGAGATTAATTTTTTTTTTTTGACTGTGTGATTGAGGCCTACTTACAGAAGCCTTCCTGGAAGTAGCACTGACAGCTCTCTGACAATCCTCCTTCTGAATGGAGCTGTAAAGTTTAGCAGCATTCAGTTATTTTTTTTTTTTTAAGTTTTCTGGCTGAAGAATATTTTTTTTTTTTGTGGCGTTTGATGACAATTCAGTGAAGAGGAGCCCACTGAGGAAGGTTTCTTAGGGAAGCCGTTGTACGGGCCTACCTATAGAACTCAGGCCGGTTTCGCTGCGAGTGCCTCCATCTCCTGGGTGTTTTGCCAACCCGTTGTGACCTCCATCTGTGCTTTGTTTGGATGTTCTGGGGACAAATGCCAGGAGTCTGAGGCTAAATGTGATTTCCTCCACGAACAGCAAGTTGCCTGCAAAACCGCCGCTGAGGTTTGTGAGCAAAGGCGGTTTTGTCTCACTGGTGATGGAGTTGCGTTGCCAAGGCTGTCACCGGTGGAGATGACCCCTGGCTCCAACAGAAGGGTTGTATCGCCTCTTCCAGCTGGCACCGTTGGCCGCTCGACAGAAGTGTTTGTACTTTTTATTCGCACTTGATTTCCACTTTTCCCCGCTCGACTTTGTATTCAGAGTTGGTTCGTTACGAAGTATATTGTTCCAACCCTGTCTTGACATTTCGCTGGCAGCGATCGGTCAATATTGCTGCTGTCACTTCTCACGATGCAGAAAATACGCTATCGCGCCAATTAGGATGTTTACTCAATCTTTTTTTTTTTCCCTCCGCTTCTCCTTGCTGGCAAACGTAGGTCAGGATTTAAAAATGGGAAAAGCGTGTTCAAAAACCTCCAGGCTGGAATTTCTGAAATAACTGGCGTGGCCGCGGCGTTAACGGCTTTTGTAGAGTGAGAAACAAGACGAGGGTGAAACTCTGCTCTTACAGCTTTGTAGGTCTGTAATAAATCCTCTGGGTTACGTTTTGCACTCATTCCTCGCTGCCTGGAAATTAAAACAAATTACGGTGGTGTGACTGGAAATAGAATTTGATTTGTTGACCATAAACCGGAATCTTGTTCCCTCTCCACACTTCCACTTATACCTCGTGTCCTTCACGACGTGGTTTAGTAGGCATGGTGGCGTTGGGTTGATGGTTGGACTTGATCTTGGAGGTCTCTTCCAACCTTAAAGATGCTATGCTTCTGTGGTAATTTAATTAATTTTGGTTTATTGAGGAAGTGTTTGAGGAGAGGAAGAAAAGGGAGAGAGAGAATTCCTAGGAAGTGACGTAGCGATTTTTATTTTTCCAGCCGTTTGTTCTCTTCTCGACGCTCGTGTTGGCCGCTGTGCCTGATTGTTGGGATGAGACGTGTGATCTGGACGCTGTTTTTTATATCCTCTGCGTGAAACTTTGATGCAATGTAATCGTTTGAATTAAACGTACGCGTAGGTCCTACGGATGAGGAAACTGGGTTTTGTCTGGCCTTTGCAAGCAGGGCGTGGTATATGCTTGATTGCCTGTTTGAAAACACTTAAAAAAAATTAAAACAAGAAAAAAAACCCATCTCAAAACCTAAAAGAACAAAACTGAGAAATAAATGAGATTGCTTAAAAAAAAAAAAAAATCCTTCATCTTGAAATTCAAAAGGAAACAGGCAGGAGTGAACAAATATTGCCCTTGAAGTGGTAGAATACATTTAATGCAAAATAATCGGACTTTTTCTTTAGAGGACGTGCATGAAGCAGTATAATCTCTTATTTGCAAGTTTACCAACCTGCTTGTCTGCTTCTTTGTTTACCCGTCAGGTTATGAATGTTTTTGTAGGAAGAGAAAGCTTGTTGCCTTTTGAATTTTTAATTCGGTCCCCATTTGCAACTGAGCTAAACTGAAGCTTAAGCTGTCGCTGTTCAAGATGCAGATAGCGATGTCGAGGGGTTTTTTTTTTTCTGGTTGTATGATCAAATGTAGCTCGTTAGTCTAAAGGGAAATACCGTGCCATTCAAAATAATGAGGGTTTTATTTTTTTTTTTGGAGGAAAAACCTGCTTTTCACCCTGCCAGCTTTGTAGCGCCGTGTCGCAAACCGGCGGCGGCGGAGGTTGCTTTCAATTAACTCGTCGTTAGATTGCACACCGTAATTTTAATAGCTGGTGGCAAGCGTGTAAGTGTCGATAACTGGGAAGAAACTGTAATCAGAAGTTGTGATGTGAAAAAGTGAAACTTTTTCCTGCTTTTTCAGGTCTTACTGGACTGGTGAGGTAGCTCAGGACTATAAAAATCCGTTTAAAAAAAAAAAAAAATGCAGGCTGCAGGAAAAATGGATGAAATGCCGTAAAGCAGGTTCAAAACTACCCAGAGCCACCAGCCTGAAGTATCGACACTTCTAAAATACAAACTTTATTCATAATTCTCTATTTTTTTTTTTTAACTGACTGCTGTCTGGCTCCGGGCTATCAGATTCTACGTTGCTTCCTCGCTCCGCGTCTTTCGTTGCTGCGTCTTGACTTGATTTTTTTGGATGTCGTAGGGTGACTGTTACATGATTAAAGGCAGAATTGATTAGGGATAATGGGAGTAGTTTAAATTTTAATCCAGCGCTCCATACTGCTTGCTGTGTCCTTCAGAAACCCGGTCGATACGGTTGCTTCGGTCTTCTCCGCGGTAACGATGTAGGGTGCCGTCGGAGGTCAGGGCTCCCGTCTTCTCGTTGAAAGGCTACTGCAGTGCCGGCGTTTTACACAAAATACGTGAATATCTACATGTAAACGTGCCTTGGATGGAAAAATAGGCCTGTAATTATCTTTCAGATATGCTAATTTTTGTCTAATGAATGTCTCAAGATGAGACTAATTTTGCTTTTATCGTCATAGCGAAATGATCGAACGAATTTCAGAATTTTTCAGCTCCTGTCTCGCGCTTCGAAAGTTGGGTTGCGCGAAGGCAACGCCGCACGACAGCGTGTCTCCCCCGCTTGGTTGGGAGGACCGGGTATGGCTTACAACGTGCCAACTGGGTGTTGTAGCAGGTAATTGTTTTAATTGCTCGAGTTTTAATGTAAATTATAGACTCATGGAATGGTTTGGGTGGGAAGGGACCTTCAAAGGCCACCCAGTCCAACCCCCCTGCAAGGAGCAGGGACATCTCCAACCGGATCAGGTTGCTCAGAGCCTCATCCAACCTGGCCTGGAATGTTTCCAGGGATGGGAGTTTCAATAATTGAGTACGCGCCTGGGCGGGAGACTTGCTTAGCATCCCTAACTTCCACCGAGGTCACCCGGGGCTCTGGGATCTGTCTTGCGTTCCAGGAATGACTCGTTAAACTCCGCTCCGCTGGGAGCTGATCCTGCAAATTGCTTTGCCGAGTTTGTCTCGGAATAAAGATGAAGTACCCGGTCCTGAGAATTGAACTTCTGGGGCGTTTTCATAATTGGAGCCGATTTCTCTAACAGATTTTTTTTTTGGTGTGCGTGTTTGCTCGCTCTTTGGCAACAGGCAATGAGTTGAATGTTTATTAACAGCGCACAAATTATCTGTGTTAAATTCACAACTGTACCTTGCGTTAATTAATAATTTACCGGTGCAGGCAATTAAGTAAAATAAATAGAAATACGCCACCCTCTTCTTGCTTAAAAGCAACGTTGCGCGTCAGTTCTTAAGTATTGGTGGGCATAAGGAAAATTGGGAATTGATTCTTTAATTCCCTGAGGAATTAAAAAAAAAAAAATAAATTCAGAGTGGAATTTATGGCAACTGGGAGGAAGAAAATCCTCGAATAAAATGTTTTTGAAAAATATTAATTAGAACTCGTCGGAAGTCATAAAAGGTTTAACGAGGAAAAAAAAAGGAGAGGGATTAACTGATAACGCTGAGCTTTCACCTCCTTATCTCGTGGAAAGATATGGATTCGGACGCTGATTTCCTTCCTCTTGATACAGCTTGAAGCAGCATCAATTTTATTTTTCCCTTTGGAAAGCAAGGCAATATTTTAATATAACGATGGGAGAACACGGTTGCTTTTAGTCCTTTATTAGAAGGTGGAAATCAAGGCTCGTTATCTCGAAGAATAGTCCCTGAAGAGCTAAATCCTCCTGGCCAAACGGCGGGGTGGATGGCGGCTAAGCAGCTCAAATGAAGGATTATCTTGGCTGCCACGCAGCCAAGTTGATCTGCGGGATGCTTCCGTGCTCCGAATAAGGATTCAAGCTGCTGTCGCCGTGGTGGGATTGTGGTGGGTTTTCACTTGTTGGGTTAGCGGGCCAAATTTGAATCGGAGGAAGCAGGCTGGTTAATTTGAGAGGGTTTCTTGCACCCCTGACGTGCCTGGGAGTTGATATCGGATTTAGTACTGTTGATTTTGGAGATCTTAATCCATAGAATCATGGAATGGCTTGGGTTGGAAGGGACCTTCAGAGGCCATCCTGTCCAACCCCCCTGCAAAAGGAGCAGGGACGTCTTCAACCGGATCAGCTCACGTTGAGCTTCTCGCCCACCATCACCCCCAAGTCCTTCTCCTCTCCATCTGTTCTCCACCCAGCCTGGATTTGTGCTGGCATTGCCCCCACCCACGTGCAGAGGGAGTGTAAGAGCTCTACTAAGAGTTGTAGCAACTCAGGATCTCCACAGTCGGTGACGCGTGGATCACAAGAGCTCCACCAGCATCCACGAGGAGGTCGCTGCTGAAATACTTGTTCTCAAACCCCGGCTCAAGTTAAAACAGAGAAATAAATGGATGAGCTCAGTTTTTCTTTTGGTGGAAATGTCACTTAAAAGTCAGATTTCCACCTGCCTGCCAACAGCTTTTGTGAAAATATAACGTAGCCCAAACACCCCTGAAACATCAGTTCTCAGCTTGAAAGCATGAAGGCTTTAGGAATAGGACGTGTGAAAGTTCGGCAGGGAAAGGCTTCCTTCGCTTGCTGTCTTCTGGAACAGCTCGGGTCTTTTGAAAAATCTTTATTTCGCTCTGGACGCGTGAAATAAGTTGAGGTGAACTGGACTGGTGTGGCGGAGCATCTGTGTTTTTGAAAAGTGATTTCCATGGATCAGTCACCTCGTATCTCTTCTGTTGTAGACAATTGGTGTGTGATGATTTTTTTTTTTTTTGTTCCCTAATATGTCAGCAGGACAGGGTAGGGATCTACATGAGAACACGGCGATGTTTTTAATTACATTTTAACTTTAAATTAGGTAGTACAATCTTAAAAACCTTTATTCTAGTAGGAGATGATGTTCCTGAGGTTGTTGAGGACTTCAGGAGGACCTGAGACTTCTGGTTTTAGAATCACGGAACGGTTTGGGTTGGAAGGGACCTTCAAAGCCCACCCAGTCCAACCCCCCTGCCAGGAGCAGGGACATCTCCAACCACATCAGGTTGCTCAGAGCCCCGGCCAACCTGGCCTGGAATGTTTCCAGGGATGGGGCATCCACCACCTCTCTGGGCAACCTGTTCCAGTTGAAATGGAGGACACTGTGCGGTAAAGACCCGTAGTGAGAGGTAGAAGAAAAATAATATCTCCAAGAGTACTAAAATACAATGAATTGCCTTATTTTTTGGGGGAAAAAAGCCACCTCTTAAGTTTCATAATTATTTTTAATTACATTTTTAGCCCTTTAAAATGTGAGGAGCGTATATTTTCAGATAGAGGTGTGCAGAGGGATGGAGGGCAGTGGTCACCATCTACCTTGGTGGGTGAGGAACTTGATGAAGGAGTGACATCTGAGATGGACAGCCTTCTGCTCTAGTAGACACCATATTTATCCACTTAGGGCTTTAATTTTTTTTTTTTAAGATTTCTTTAACAACTGTCCACTTCTGCAAGCTGCAGCCGGACGTGTTTGTTTATGCGGCTTAATCTCATTACACAGCTCCTCCGCGGAAAGCCTGTAAGCCAACGCTTTGTAACGGGATTACATACGTTGGCTTATTTTATGGAATTTTCCAACAAGGTTACTCAAGGATATTGTATTTGGCTGGAATTTTCTTGCTAGCAACGCTTTCATTTTCCACCCCTCCCTCTTCCTGGGCTTAACGTTATCTCTGCCTCCTTCCCACCCCGAGCGGCACAGGGGGGAAGAGGGAATGGGGGTCGCGGTCAGTTCATCACGTGTTTTGCGCCACTGCTTCCTCCTCGGGGGAAGAACTCCTCACATTCCTCCCCTGCTCCAGCGTGGGGTCCCTCCCACGGGCCACAGTCCTTCGTGGAACTGCTCCGGCGTGGGTCATCTCTTCCACGGGGTGCAGTCCCTCTAGAACAGCTGCCCCAGTGTGGGCCCTCCACGGGCCACAGCCTCCTTCAGGCCTTCACCTGCTCCGGCGTGGGGTCCTCCATGGGCTGCAGGTGGATCTCTGCCCCTCCGTGGACCTCCATGGGCTGCAGGGGGATCTCTGCTCCTCCGTGGACCTCCATGGGCTGCAGGGGGACAACCTGCTCCACCATGGTCGTCACCACGGGCTGCGGGGGAATGTTGGCCAGGAGCCGCGTTACTGCTCCCCCTCCTTCTTCACTGACCTTGGAGTGTGCAGCCGTTCCTCTCACCAGAAGTTCTTCACAACAGGCTGGCAGACACCTCTCAGGTTCTCTTCACTTCTCATCTCCTCTTCACTTCTTGCAGCTGGGCTGGGCCAAGTCAGGCCCAGTCACCGCCCAGCGGGAGGCCAGAGGGTGAGGCCTGCAAGGCCCATGAGGCCTGCGCCTCCCCCTCTCTGCCCCCACTCAGCTTCTTCACATCTTCTCTTTCTTTTTTTTTTTCTGTTTTCCCCTACTTAAATACGTTATCGCAGAGGCGTTATCACGGGACATTCTGCTACCAATTGGCTCAGCCTTGGCCAGCAGCGGGTCCGCCCTAGGCCCGGCCGAGTCCACTGAACACAGGGGAAACAACTTCCAGCAGCTTTTTACAGAAGCTGCCACCTTAGCCCCCCTCACTAAACAAAACCACAACATCAACTTTTCATTTTCATTTTCAACTTTGTTGTTGCCCTCACTTTTTTTTGTGTCCAAAAAAAAATAGATTTTCCTGAGTTTGGCAGTGCGATATATCATCTTTTCCCTGCAACACTGCTTTAAGGCTTATGATGAAGTCTCAGTTGAGAGTTGCATCCTGTAATTAAAACCGTGAAGGTTTTTCTAGACCTAAATATAAATGGACACTTCGATTTCCTTTTTTTTTTTTTTTAATGCGCCCGTATTTTCGGAGATGAAAGACGCTTGTGTGTACAGGAACGGGGTGGGAGGTAATTGCTCTCTTCGCTCGCTCGCGTCTCTCGAAACGAGGACAGAAGGCCTTTGTTGCAATCCCAGTAGCGATGACTTCAGGTAAAAAAAAATATATATTTTTGTAACAAAGGAAGTGTGAGAGGTGATAATCTCCAAGGATAGCGAAGCCTCAGGTCTTTAAAAGAAACAAGAAATATAATATTAGTGTGGTGGTGTGTGAAAGCCCGGGGATATTGGTGGTGGTTGGACTGGGAACTGAAAGGAATACGCTTTGCGAAGGGCTTGGTGGGTAGAAATTGCTTTTTTTTTTTGCGCTCCTGGAAGCGTCGGAGCATCTCTGTTCCGAACCGGAAATGCTGTCAGTGCGTAACGAGCTTGAGCCCTTCGTTTTGTGACGGGATTAATAACCGCGGAGATGTCAACGAATCTCTTCTTCTTATCAGGCGTTGGCGGGCTGACGGTGGCTTTCGTTCCTGACCCAGAGGCCGTGCGCGGGGTCAGAGGATATCTTGGTTACCATATCCTTGATGTCCTTCACTCCTCTTCCAAGGCTCCCAGTGAGAGCTGGTTTCTACTGGTGGGTTTTAACTTTGCCAGTTGACTTCTAAGCAACTTCTCTCCTGCTAGCGGTACGGATGGGTGAGATGGGTTGCTTCCCAGTTCAACTTCCCCCCTCTAAAACAATTCCAGCTGGCAGTCTTTTTGCCTTGATGGTGGATGTGTCGAAAGTCTAATTGCAGATGAGGCTAAAACCGTTAATTTAATTTGCAAAAGCTTGGCTTTATCTTACCAGGCTTACGGTATAATCTGCCCCGGTAACTCCAGTTTAGTTACTGGTTAAAAGTCCATCAGTCATTACCAAAACCCAGTCTCCTTCTCTGTCTTCGGAGAGCTCGGTTTCTGCTCAGGCTTCAGAGGAAGTCCACGATGCCGTTCGGATTTTTTTTCTCCTGGAACCCAGTCTTTCTGAAAAAGAAGTGTTTTCACCTTATTTATTCTCCTCGAATCCTCGTCAAATAGCTTTGTCGCTTTGAGGAGAGCGTGCACAGCTCTTGTTTTCCACACGTAATAGTGTCACTAATGAAACAGAACCTTGAACTCCTTGAAACTTGGTCTTTTGTTGCGCCTCCTCGAAGGCCGTAAAGATCTTTTTTGGGAATGTTAAAAATGGCCGAGTTATTCTGGAAGCTCTTACAGAAGAACGGAGTCGGACCGCGGTAATTACGTCACGTCGTTATTTGGCTTGTGTTTGGCTACCGCGAAGCTGCGATAAATGATATTAAGCGGTTTTCTTGACGATAATGCGGAAACACGTTCAAAACCTCGTTCCGCTTAATGTTTGGTGTTTAAAAAGAATATATTTTCCCAGATACTGGCTGTGATTTATATATTCCCTTAAAAAACGGGTTCTGAACGACAAGGAAAAGAATGTTAAACTGGATTATCTGTTTTTCTAGATTCATCATCTCTTTGAAGGAAGAAATGTAAAAGTAGACTGGAAATACGTCCTTTATGGTTTGGGTTTCGCAGCGCTAGAAGGTGTCTCCACTTAATAAAAATCAATTAATTAATAAATCTATTTATCGTGTACGGTGAGGGAAATACAGAGGTGGACGTCAAAGACGTGTCGTAAATGTGCGTCGCTGTAGACCGGTGAACCTCTCTGACCCGTCCTGCTTTCTCTCTCCCGTCTCGAAATGCTTGTAAGAGCGTTTACTGGTCTTGACTGGGATGGAGCACGGCTTCTGCCCTCCCCGGTATCACTGAATTAAAGTACAAACAGTAATAAACAAAACTCGAAATCCACGGGGTGAAGCTGAAGCTGGAGATGGTTACAAGGATGCTCGGAGAACGTTGCTCCACAAAACGGCGTTTTATTTTGGTGGCGTCTCCAGGCTTTTATCTGCTTCTGATGCTTCTTGACGCTCCGGAAAGGTGAGCGATTTTTGACGTGGAAACTGGGATGCGTGGGATATTCCGCAAATCACCAGGCAACTAAATTATCTAATCCCTCACGTTGCGCTTAAATAATTGCAAATAAAGAGATTTTCTTCAGAGATTTTTTTTTGTTTTTAACGTTACCTATAAACATGGTATCGGTCTTTGAGGACTTGGGGGAAATATGGAATGTGCTTCGTTTTTAAAAAAAACTTTAAATTTATTTTTAAAACAAACCCCAAAAACCCAAAGCACCCCAGGAAGCCCAGACGAAACCAAAAAAGCAAAACCATCTCGGTGAACGTCGGAAAGAATCCCTTGCGTGTGCTCTTCATCGACGTAACTCGAAACAGAAATCTCCTTGTTGCGACTTCGGGGCCGTACGTCGTTAAGCTTTGATTAGATGATTATTGCTGACTAGAGGTTGACGAAATGCTGGACCAATCGGGTCGGTTTAAGTATCAAAACGCAATTCTCTGCGTAACGTCACCTGACAGGGATTATCTAGACAGTTGCTTCCCGAGGATTTCTGGGAGTTGGCACAGAATGGTTTGGGTTGGAAGGGACCTTCAAAGGCCACCCAGTCCAACCCCCCTGCAAGGAGCAGGGACATCTCCAACCACATCAGGTTGCTCACAGCCCCGGCCAACCTGGCCTGGAAAGGTTTGTTCTTCATAAACTTCAACTCTTATTTTTCCATTCAAATTTAAAAAAAAAATTGGATATTTGGATTTTGTGGAAGTATTTTCTCAAGGAAAGCGCGTTTCCCACCTGTGCCACCAAACCGCCGATGCCGTTTATTTTTTTTCAACGTGCCATAAATACAAATCTGCCAGCCTGAAATCCTCCGCACGTGACCGCCGGCAGAAATTTTCTGGGCCGCGTAGCGGAATTGAAGGGCTCGTAAAGGGTGAACGTGGCGCCGTGCTGAGCAGTTGAACCCGTGCCTTTTTCCGTTAACCCACCTTCCTCCTTTCCCTTTCAAAAAATTACCTTGTGTGGTTTTTTGGTTGTTTTGTTTTTTTTTAAGGCCGATCCATCCAGCGCTATAAATTAAAACTCGTTCAGTGGAGTTGTAGGTGATGAAGTGGTAAAACCTCAATTTTTTTTTTTTTTTTTTTCTTCTGGAAAACAATGTTTTACACTCTGGGTGATAAAATCCAGGAAAAACTTGTTTGGAATTAAGGTGCGCAGCAGAAAGTTGGTAGTGCTCTTCTACTGCCCGACCTCTCTCATTAAAATAATTTGTGGATATTATGATGGAATCATGGAATGGTTAGGGTTGGAAGGGACCTTCAAAGCCCACCCAGCCCAACCCCCCTGCCAGGAGCAGGGACATCTCCAACCACATCAGGTTGCTCAGAGCCTCATCCAACCTGGCCTTGAACGTTTCCATGGATGGGGCCTCCACCGCCTCTCTGGGCAACCGGTCTTTACCGTAAGTGTCCTGTAGTTATAAAAAAAAAAATATTTGGAGTGTACGTATCGTACTCTGAATAGCTGTTATTTTGGAGGGAGGCCAGATCTGGAGTTGAGTGTTGCTACTGGTTGGCCCTCGGACATCTGGAAGTGAAGAACTGGGCGTCAACTGGTGGAGCTCCAAGATGTTTGGCTGTGGTGATTTACTCATTGTTGACTGGATATCGCATGGATGTAGGAGGAAATACGTAGTACGTGAATATCTTGGTAATTACAGAATTATGATGATTATCCAGGTCGGCCGGGGCTCTGAGCAACCTGATCTGGTTGGAGATGGCCCCGCTCCTCGCAGGGGGGTTGGACTGGGTGGGCTTTGAAGATCCCTTCCAACCCAAACCATTCCATGATTCTAGGATAGCTCTAGGCTAGGACTTCAAACCCGCTCCAACGATAGCACCTTTAATCCTTGTTGGATAACTACGTTCCTTGTTGTACACTTCTTGAATTTTTTATTATTATTATTTTTTTTAGAGCAAAAATAAGCAACAGCCTTCATGTTCTTCTTTATCATTATGGTTTTCTAGCAACAGAGCTTCGGTGACCCATGCCTTTTTGGCAGGTTTGTGTCCAAGATGCTTTAAATAACCTTAATTTTTCTCGCCGTTTCTGAAACTCGTACGGATCAAGGTTTGAGTTCCGTTTGATTTCCCAGGAAAGGATGTGTTATTTGCTCAGGGTCTTGTCAGGATAAGCCACCGTTATTAATATTAAGCCGTTATTTTTTTTTTCTTTTTTGTGTGTGTAACACAGTTTCCAGTGAAAGTTGCTCACTTCGTAAATATTTCGAGAATTTGACGGCAGCAGCTCGTAGTTACGAAAGCTCGCTTTCCCTTGATTATCGGAACAAAATCCGCTTGCGGCAGCTGGGACTCCGTCCGACGCGTTACTGGTGGAGGTGTACTGGGATTAAGTTAGTACCACGGCTAATGCTGGGTCGCTGAGAGGTTTGAGAGGCGTGTTGGCTTGCGGGGATGTTGGATGGACTACAAAACTTCTTGGTGGCTCCGTAGATTGACCACACCCCACGGTCTAGTTTCGGGTTGCAACTTCACCGTTGAAATTGGAGTGTTTCCATTGGCTTGAAACTGGTTTGGCGAGATGTTGAGTCGATACGGAAAGGGGTTGGTTTGGGAGCGCTTACGGGGGGAAAAAAAATATAATAGAACCTCAGTGGCTTGCAAACGTGGAGTAAAAGTCAAACGAGTGTCTTCAAATGAAATATTTTTGACAATTCCTTGAGGATGAAAGACCAGCTAGGAAACTACTACGGACTACGCCAGTACCTAGAGCTCTGGAGGGACGTGGGTGGTGGTATTGAAGTCAGCAGGTGCCCAGTCTTGGTGCCAGGCTCGTTGTAGGCCTGCTGTCAGGTTTGTGTAAAGGCTACAAGAGGTCCCTGCTGGGGTGGGTGCGGGAAGGGTTTCATTGCGATTGCTGGAGCGGAGGATGAGGAGGTGAGCTCTGTAGTTGGTCAGTAGTGGTGAAGGTCGTTGCAGTGCAATCCGCTGGGAAATCAGAGTCTTAAGGTTGGAGGAGACCTCCAAGAACATCAAGTCCAACCGTCAACCCAACACCACCATGGCCACTAAACCATGTCCTGCAGTGCCACCTCTGCACGATCTTTGAACACCGCCAGGGATGGTGACTCCACCACTGCCCTGGGCAGCCTGGTCCAGTGCCTGACCACTCTTCCAGTACAGAAGTGTTTCCTGATGTCCAACCTAAACCTCCCCTGCCGCAATCTGAGGCCATTTCCTCTCGTCCTGTCACAAGTTATTTGGGAGAAGACCACCACCCACCTCCCCACACCCTCTTGTCAGGGAGTTGTAGAGAGCTGTAAGGTCTCCCCTCAGCCCCCTCTTCTCCAGACTGACCAACCCCAGTTCCCTCAGCCGCTCCTCATCAGACTGGTGCTCCAGACCCCTCACCAGCTTCATCGCCCTTCTCTGGACATGTGTGCAAGGAGGAGCAACATCGTTGACATGAAACAGGCTTAGGACCATCTGTAGAACCTTGTATTTCCTAGAAACGAGGACATTAGCAGCAACTTGGTCTTGACCAAGTTACCCCGGAACAAAACTTAAACTTGGAATGCAGAAGGAATCTGAAAATGAGAATTCCTTTTTCTGCAACTCTGGAGATCAGGAAATGTCGAAGAAGGTTACCGATGCGGGAGAACCAGTCGTGGTAACGAACTGGCAGCTGCTGAATCCAAGTTATCCGTTCAAGGAGATCGGGTCGTAATATACAACGCTCCTGCAGTCGTCGGAAAGCCGGTAAGGGCTTTTCATGAGATAACGACCTCGTAAATGAGTCCAGTAGAACAAAGGCCTCAAAACTGGAATCTTACTGGCGCCTCTTCGTTGCAACTCTGGGTGATAGATGACACGGGCCATTAGTTTGAGTGCCCAATGTCTTCTGAGACGGCGCCGGTGAAGTTGCGCTGCATGCGGCTTCATCGTGCAAATGTGAGTTTAGAGAAAAAAAGACGCACTCAGGATGCAAAAGTGTGGCTATAAATTAACGAGGAAGCAGCCACCCAGCAGCTGCTCTCTCATCCTAATGAAATTCCCGCCGTGCGGAGGTTGGCAAGGTCCGCAGCCGTGGTTCCGGCTGTGCTTGAGCGACGGCGTACCTGGGAGCTCTGCCCGGCAAGCCGGGAGAGCGGAGGAGGCGATGTTCTCGTTGAGCGGCCTGCGTGGAAAGTCGTTAGTGTTGGCGATGACGAGCTCGTTGATGAGGGGAGAGGGTGGAGTGCTGGAAGAGGTTGCCCAGAGAGGTGGTGGATGCCCCATCCCTGGAAACATTCCAGGCCAGGTTGGCCGGGGCTCTGAGCAACCTGATCTGGTTGGAGATGTCCCTGCTCCTTCAGGGGGGTTGGACTGGGTGGGCTTTGAAGGTCCCTTCCCACCCAAACCGTTCCATGAGTCCGTGAGCTGGGATGTTTCTTCGCCGTTCTGTGGTACGATTACTGACCAAACACCGTTGAGTACGTAGGGTGATGCCGTTCACCAAGCTATTTTTTGATCTGGGAGGGGGGAAAAAAAAAACTTGTTGACATTACGGCAATTATCAAATGCTTGCCTCTGAGAACACAAATGTAACGATGTTAAGCTTAATTACATGCAATTAATCCGACAAAATATTTAACCAGTTCTGTTGAATTGTGCGGCGTTGGTTGCTGTACGTCGTGTTAACGCGCAGAGCGGGTGTGCTGGGAAGAGTCTGGAGCTGATCCAGAAGTTGGTAATAATTAACTGGGAAATCCGATATTGATTTATCCGGACGTTGGTTAACGAACCTGCGTGAATTCCTCTCTGTACGGAGAGCGGGTAGGTGTGGGCTGTACAGGTCGAGATGATAAGTTTTGGTCTCCTAATAGAAATCCAGTATTGACCATTGGGTTGGGTGGACTGGTTGGTACTGGGAGGGCCAGCGACCGTGTGCCTGGGAGAGCTGCTGGCTCCGTGGCTTGGGCGATGAGAGGTGCAGTCCTGTGTCGCTCTTCCAGCAGCGCGTATCTGCGTCTCCGTGACGCTGAAGGTCGGGGATGGTGGTTTAGGACGAGGGGTGATGGTTTTAAAATAGAGGGAGGGAGATTGAGACTGGACACGAGGAAGAAATTGTTCACCATGAGGGTGGTGGAGCACTGGCCCAGGTTGCCCAGAGAGGCGGTGGATGCCCCATCCCTGGAAACATTCCAGGCCAGGTTGGCCGGGGCTGTGAGCAACCTGATCTGGTTGGAGATGTCCCTGCTCCTGGCAGGGGGGTTGGGCTGGGTGGGCTTTGAAGGCTCCTTCCAACCCAAACCATTCCGTGATTCTGAGCGTGAAATACCTGCGCTTCTCAGTCCTGACGTGTGTCGTAGTTCAGCATGCGGGTTTCGGCGTTAACGACTCGGTTGCCCCACAAAACTTGTAAGAAACGCTAATTAGTGGAGATACTGTAGAATCAGTCCGAAATAAAGCTACACCTTTGTAATCTGTCCTTCGGAGGAGACGGGTTCAAGTACTCGACTGATATATTTTTGTTGAAATGCAGTGATCGTGAATCGTAATTAACCTTCTCGCAAAGTCTGAGAAGGATACGGGAGCAGAGTCTTCCTCGCGCGTCTCGAACGGTGTTGCCGAGATCAAAGCTCCTCTTCGGTTTAACGAGACAAATGAGTTTGCCGAAGAATCGTAGTGTCAAACACCTTGACGACGTTGAGATTTGTAGGCCTTCTCGCGATATTAAATAATTAATAGGTCAACAGTGTGTTATCACCGGGGTAAATTTTTTTTTTTCCTGTTAGTAAAACAGGCGATAAGTTCCTCGGAATGAGATGCGGCGTTCCCGTTAACGCGGTGGAAGTGTGGTCAGGCTGCTGGACCAAGCCGTGAGTTTTGACGAAGCTCTCTGTTTCAAAACCTGTCTTCGTTTTAAAATATTGAGAAGCTAGCGTGTCCAAATTCCCCACACGCGCCAAAGGTTTTCAACGTTTTTTTGACTTTTTGAAAAAAAAAAAAAATTAATTTTTTGTGTGAAACCGATTTCGCTCTTCTGCCTGTCTACAAGTCCTCGACCCCGCCAATAATTTTTCGATACGTTGTCCAATTTCAGCCCAAGTTGGCGGAGGAGGAGATGGTTAAGAAAGTAAGTTCCTGCAGAATTAACGAGGATGAAAAACGGAGTGAAGTTGAGCTCCACGTGAGCGCTGTGCCCGAGGAGAAGGTTGGGACCGAGTGTTTCGGCTGGGGGACGGTAGCCCGGTGTCCCCTCGGCGTGGGTTTGGCTGGAAAATGGCGGCGGAGCTCCGGAACTAATTGTGCCGAGGATTTCGGCGGGCGGCCGTGGTGCCGAGTCGAGGGGGAAGGGTGGTGGAGGCGACTCGGTGGGGAGAGGAGGACTTAAGGAGGTGGCTGTGGAAGGAAATGGGATGGAATTTATCAGGAAACGAGGTTTTTACCGTTCTGGTGTGTGCAGAGCGATACGTTTGCGTTGTAATTATAAGCGTAGCTCTTCTTACATGCTGCAAAAAAAAAAAACCAACCCAAGAAACCCTTGAAAATAAAAAAAAAAATGAAAATATTTTATTCGGAAATGTCAGGATGCCTCTTGATACTGGCAGATTTCCTTGTTTTTTATTTTTTGTCTGAAATTAAAATAAATCTACGAGACATTCGTCATTTGGTGTAACTATATGGAATATTTATAATTAAAAAAGCCCCCAAAAAACTTTTCATGGCTCCTTTTGAAGGTAACAGGTGCGTAGACAACGTGTACGGCGTCGTGTGGACGAACGGTGGCGAGCAGGTCAACCCGTGCAATTTGTCGCGGTTATGCCTTCGTGCCTATCGGTTCCTAATAAAGCGTAATTTTATTATCAGCGTAAAAAAAAAAAAAATCGTAAAGATTCAGGAAATGATCCTTAGTCTAATTACGATGTAGGAGCGACCAGTCGGGTGCAAGGTGCTGCTGAGTTTGCGTCGTTCTCGGGTCAAAGAAGCCACAGGGTTGTTAACTCCTCAGGCTCTCGTTGGAGGAGTTGTGGACAGGTAGCAGAGCCAACAGAAAACCGAGAATTCTCTTTTATTTGTCTATAAGTAAGCAAAGTTATGGGTATTTTGGGGTTTTTTATGGATTTTTAATCCTAGAATTGTCAATCTTTAAGGTTGGAAGAGACCTCCAAGATCTCAAAGTCCAACCATCAACCCAACGCCACCGTGCCTACTAAACGCTTGAGTGTTTCCCCCCCCCACGTACAGTGAATTTATTTTGCTGCGGTTGGGAAATCCGCGGGAAGCTGAAACGCGCTCTCAGGATATTATAATTAGGATTATTTTAATCGTATTTAATCAAGGGTTTGGCGAGCTGTTCGGAACTCCGCTTTGGAAGCGCTTCTCGATTTCTCTTCGGAAACTTTTTCTCCGTTGGTTTAGCGGGAAGGGCAACTGAAACGTGACGGTTCAGGGTTAGGGGCGAGATTTACTCTTGGCGAACGAGGAAGATTTTTATTTGTAAATCAGAAAAAGCATTTCAAGGACGCTCTGTTTCCACGTGCTGATGTCCGTGGCTGCCGATCGCTGGTGATTTCCTTCAGGATCTCTATTTTGAGCCGGGCTAGCTCGCTGTTAAGCAGTAGCAAGATGCAACGCCCTTCGGTCAGGCTTGCTTTATGTAATCTTAGCGAAAAAAGTACAAAATCTCAAAGTAAAGATGTTAAAAGCAGCTTAAAGCAGCACTAGGTCTTGTTTTCTTTAATTTTTTTTAAGTTTCTCCTTTGTTTTTAAGCTGGCGTCGAGGCTCGAACCCCACACCAACCCGTGGAAAAATGCAAAACCGCCGTTAAAAACCGTGGGCGTGTGCTTTGGATGGAGTCGCTCAAAAAGCTCTGCTTCGCTTTTTCGGCGAGTTTTGAGACTAGAAATGCTTCGGAGCTCTGTCCTGATGGCAGATTTGTAAATTATATCTGTATTTTAAAAAAAAATTCCTCTTTCAGAAGATGATTCTGGTGGGCGTGAGCGATCTCCAAGGCAGCTGTGTGGGGTTTTTTTGATTCTTATCGAGGAGCCATCAGGACGACGCCCTGGCAGGAGGTAGCATTTGCATCTCTCTCGCCTTTGGAGCTCATCTGGGAGCTCCCCTCCTTCCCTTTGACAGCCGCGGCAAATAAAAACGATTTATTCCTGACAAGCTTTCGGAAGGAGAGCGCCTAATTTATGCAGAACTTCTCCTGGGATAATTGGGACGCGGACACGCTCGGCATAAAAAAACCCGAGGGGCGGGAGGGAGATCCCCGCTTTACCAACTGCCGCTCCCGGTAAGGGGCTGGAGGCTGAGCAGATTGCCCCTTTTCAGGAGAAATTAAAGGGAATAAGGAGGTTGGAGGACAAAAGAAGGGGGAGCGTTGAGGGGGGTCATCTGTCAGGAACCCTCCGTGGAGCCGAGGAGGAAACAATGGGAACGGCTTCAGCTCGAACAATGCAACGTGAATAAATGTGCGTTTGTAGGAGGAAAAAAAAAAAAAAGAATTAAAATGTTGCACCTCAAGCACTTTCACGGAGAAAGATGTGATTTTTTCCCCTCTCTTTAACCTAAAAGTCGAATAAAATTCACCCAGCGGAAACTTTCCGACTTCTTTTTTTTGGTCTCGTTTCGGAAAGATGAGCAAATAAATTATTCAAGCTGCGGCTGCCGAAGGGAGATCCGTGGAAGGAGATGGAAAAAAAAAAAAGTGGCCAAAGTGATGATGATGCCGGTTTTGTGTTGCTATTAAAAGGTAAATTCTATAAAACTCTTTATTTCCCTGTAAATTTATTGCTGATCTTCGGAAACGTGAAGCTTTTTATTTAGGCGGAAGACGCAATGAGACAATTTTTGTCTTCGCTTTTTTTTTTTTTTTCCGGAGAGGTTGGGTCCAGCTCTACAGATGGGAGATATTTGCATGACTTTGAAGTCCTAAGTTGAAGATTTCAACGATGCTGATCTACACCAGCTGAGAAGTTTTGTGCTCCTGGAAAAAAAGAAAATTCAAATTTAAAAAAAAAAAAACCCAAAAAACCCCAAAACCCAACAGATCAAACCAGCTAATAAGAAATCGGGACGAGAAGAGATGAGGTCGAATAGAATTTGAGATGCCGTATCCCACGGGCACCTGCTGGTTTGGAATTTGTAGAAGTTCTTCCGCGTCAGCGACGTGTTTGCTGCTTGGCTCGTAAAGCCGAACCGGTCTCGGTTGGAGTCGGAATTTTCTTGATGGATTTTTTTTTTAATTTTGAATATTTTTTTTTTTTAAAGACCATCTATGCAAATGTAAGATAAAGAAACAGTGAGGTATTCTGAATTTTAGGGATTTTTTTTCCCGTATTTTTTAATAATTTGGTGATCTCTGCTGGGAGAGGGCTTAGAGAGACAGATACTTTTATTTATTTCTGTGAAATATTTATATATTTATTTTCATTTTAGGGAAAAAACAATCTTAATGTAGAGAAAAAAAAGGAAGGAGTGGAAACTTCATGTTATTTTCTTACCCTATAAACCCGATAGAGTAATTTAATATTTGCTCTTTTAATGGTTTTTTTAGAATATTATGGGGAAACTTTCTGTTTCCCTCCTCCGCTCTACAAAATACCCAAGGAAATACAGGAGAAAAAAAAAAAAAAGATTATTTTGAAGTTCAAGCTGTCTTCCAAACGCTGGAAGAGGTTGCCCGGAGAGGCGGTGGGTGCCCCATCCCTGGAAACATTCCAGGCCAGGTTGGCCGGGGCTCTGAGCAACCTGATGTGGTTGGAGATGTCCCTGCTCCTTGCAGGGGGGTTGGACTGGGTGGCCTTTGAAGGTCCCTTCCAACCCAAACCGTTCCATGATTTGATGATTCTCACGCCGACTCTACAACACCGAGCAGATATCGGTGGAAGCGGTGATGGACCGACCATCCGGGAGTTGCCCTCTCACCCCGACCTGCGTGCGCGGAAGAGTTGGGTGGCACTTCAGCGCTTCTCGCCTCCGCGTGCAGGTAGCAATTAGCAACCGGCGTGAGGGCAACTTGACTTCTTGAGTGCTTTTTTTCCGTCTGTAGACTTCTCATTCGGCTTCAAAGCTGGCCCAAAATTCTGATTTTCCATCACTTCATCATCTTCGCGTGCTGGGGACTCCTTCAAGAGGAGGCAGGCCAGCTACAAATGAGGCATTTTTGTTTGTTAACCCAGTTTTTTTTTTTTTCGGAGCCTTTTGGGAAGCTTTTGCTCAGGATGGAGGGGCGGGGAAACGTGACGGCGACAGATGCCGGACATTGATATCGTGTAATTGCGTATTTCACGGCCGTCACTTGGTTGTCCCCATGGGAAGCATCAACGCGTTGCCCGGTAGGTGAGATGGAGGGGATGCTGGAGCCCGCTCCCTACTGCACTGGTGTCACTGGGAGTTGTAGCATCTGGGATTTATTTTTCTTATTTTTTTTTTTCCTGGTTTTTGCCTAATGGTTCATAGTTCTCAGAGCACGTCGTTGAGCAACCTGGTCTGGTTGGAGATGGCGTTGGACTCGGTGGCCTTTAAAGTCCCTTCCACCCCAAACCACCCTGTGATTCTACGACTGTCCTACGCCGTCTTCTGAGCGGTGGCAGGGCTTAAATTTGTAGAAACGCGGACTTTAGCGGCAACGTAGAATTGCGGCGCTCCATTTGTGTCTCCCCTTGACCCTTCTAGGAGAAACACCGGGCCCTCAAAGGGATTTTTGAGCCCAGCTCAGCCCTTTCTTTGCCGTTGACTTGGTTTTTTTGGTGATGATTAAGTAGCTGGAAGGGTGTGACGGCTGCCTCTTGAGAAGATGAAGCCGTTACGATCGATTTTTGAGGCTGAACAAAGCAGCTTGCGATACCGCGCTTGGATAGCCCTACGTGTTCGCGCGCGTCTGGCGAGAGGAGAGAAGGAACGATCAGCTCTGTGACGCAACCGTGTGCCACAGTTTTGATTTTTACGCCTGAGAGGTTCCTACTCAAGCACGTGAGAACCTCTGAACGTTGGCATGTTATTTAGGGGAAAAAAAAAACAACTCTGAGCAACCTGATCTGGTTGGAGATGTCCCCGCTCCTCGCAGGGGGGTTGGACTGGATGGGCTTTGAAGGTCCCTTCCAACCCAAACCATTCCGTGATTCTGTGATTTACTGGGACGAAGCTTGGTTGCAAGGGAGGTTAGAAGAAAATATTGCCCGTACGGCGTTGCTCTCGACCTTTGAAGATGTTACCGTGCCAGTTGTCCGTTCAGTTGATAAAATTGCGTCCTCCAGGCTTTGGAGGAGTAACTTTCCCGCTCTATCCAACCGTAATCCTACGTTATAAGGTATTTTTTTTTTTTGTTGGGTTTTAAAGGAAAGAAATGCCTCCGGTAGTTACGGTGCCGGACAGAAAGGGACGTAAGATTTATTTGCGGGTCAACCGCTCTACAGACGCAGCGCTTTACCTTTCGGAAAGCGGAGCGGTGATTTATCGTAGGGTGGTTTTTGTATCCGCCGAGAATTTTTTTAAGAGTGGAGCCTCAGCAAAGGGCACTTAATATATTTACATGAGGAAAAGCGACTCCCGAAGTAAAAGTCAGCGAAAGATTTAATTAACCTTTTCACTATAAATCTAACTCCATTGATTGTCTTCTCCTTCCCTCCTCCCGCTCCTTTCCTTCCGTGTTCTTTGTGGTAGGCTGGTTTTGTTGCCTGCTTGGTCTGGCTCTAGCCTGTCTTGGTCTCTAAAACAACCTTTTTTTTTTCTTCATCTCTGGAGCTCCCGTAGCGATTTTGGCTGCTTTATTACTTGGTGATAAATTTTTAATTGGGGAAAAAAAAAAAAAAATCAATGGTAGACCCAAGAATACGGGCTCAGCAGAGAAGTTGTGGAACCTACCAGGGATAAAACTCAGTTTTACCTCAGAGCTGCGCAGTTTCCCTTGAAAAAAATATTATTTACGGGAGCCAAGTGAGAGAGAAGGTGCGCTTTAGGAACTGGAGTCTTGCTTTTGAAGGAGCATTGCAATTCTTTATAGAATTTAGATTTGCCCCCAATATAAAAAATATTTTTGGCTTCAGAGAGAGTTAGCAGTGTAGTGAATCCACTTTTGCATTTTTTTTTTTCCTGTTCTGTGCCGTCAGTGTTGAGCCAAATACTTCTCCAGAAGCCAAGCTTGATCCAAGTCAAGCACTTGGTGAGATCCGAATGATATTTTGCTTATTTTCCGTATCGACCTCGCTCTCCTCTAGAAACAGCAGCGTGGAAATCCAAGTGACGGTGAAAGAGCACGGCGGTAGCTGCGTTCGCGGGTTGGGCAGCACCCAAGCGAGGCAGCTGGCGGGGGGGGTCTGATGTCCGTGCTACGCAGGTTTGGGACGTCTTCCTCGAACCAAGCCGTAGCCTGATGGCGGCGATCTATGCGTTCCTTCAACCGGAAGGAAATCCAGTTGACCTCCTCGAAGGCCGCTCCACCGTGCGGATCGAGCGTGAGAGGTCGGAGATGTAAGGAGCTCTGAAAAGCGCGATGGAGATCCAAGACGAAATGCCACCGCGGGTGCTTTCCATCTGTCCCTGAAGTTCCCCAGTTCTGAGAGAACCGTCAGTGCTGTAAGACTGCAGCTGGCTTCCGCGTCACGAAGCCTACGTTGTAAGCTCGGGTTAGTTCATCCGATCCTTCCTCAGGCTTAGTAACTCCTCAGCCGTGAGCCGGCTTACGCGTCCGTATCCAAATCAGGTGATGGATGCGCAGGTTTATTTTTCCCTCAGTTAAAAATTGCGTGAAGTGTGACCAAAAAAATAGCGTCGGGAAGATGTCGAAAGCTTAGAAAGCGCTTTGCAAGTTGTGCGTGGAAACCGCGGCAGATATTTTTTTTTGGCCGTTTGCTGTAACGCGCTATGAAATCGCGTGGCGTTGGTGGGACAGAAGATCTTTAAACTTTATTTGTCGTCTAAGAGGTTGTCCTTGAATAGAGCAGCAATGCATTGAGCTCGCCCCATCGTTTCGGGAAATAAATCAGATTTTGAAGTCTGCACGCAGCTCTTCGGGGCGAGCTCCAGCTGGCTTGGCGTGAAGAGCCTTGGAAGGGCCTTCAGGTGAGTTCCCACCATTCCTGTTCCATTTAAAAGCTCTGGTGATGCGGGGAGGCCGAAGGCAAGCAGGCCTCCTCGACTGGGCCGGAGGATGGTTGAGGTGTCGGCTTGTTCTGTGATGCGATCGACCGTCGCGTGGGGAGCCGCCGCTCATGACCGCGCGCGGGGCGGAGAGCTGCTCTTGGCTCTTCCGCGAAAACCATAAAAATGACGATAATTTAAGGAATATGTAGTCTTTTTTTGTTTCATTTTCCTCTCTAGTTAAGCTGGATTTTACCACCTGTGCTCTCAACGAGCGTTGCCTTGAGGGCCTTCAGAGTTGTAACTGGCTTTGAGACGGACGCCGTCGGCTTTGAGATGGACGCCGTCAGCTTTGTGGGGTTACGCAGGAGGTAGAGCTGTTCGTACTCGCGCGGGTTTTAGGATTTGAGTTACCTCGAACCCAAACTTCTCGAGAAGATAGAGCGCAATAGTACAGAGGTCGTCGAAATAAAGCTGCCGTGGCTTGTTCAAACGTATTTCGAAGGACGATGAGTCGGGGACCTGCTTGGAGATAACGATGTCAGGTTGTAAATCGTAAATCTGATTTTTTTTTTTTTGTTTGTAACTATTTTCTTTTAATATGCTTTACAAACAACCGTTGACCAACTACTGAATGGCTCTGAGCTGTGAGAGACGTGCAGTCGTGTACTCAACGATGCTTGAGGAGCGTTTGAGTCGAATTTCTCCTGCAGAAGATCCTCTAAATGCTGCCTTTTCTCACGGATCTGACGACAGTTTTGTCATTCGGATGCCGATTGCTTTGTCAGGATGGTTAGTCCTGCTTGGCTCTTGGAGAACGTGGCTTGACGGAGAGAAAATCTTGGCAAACAGGGTTTGGATGGTGTGTGTTGGATGGCGCTATAACCAGTAATTAAAAAAATTATGGCTGATTTCTTCCGTAGCTTAAATATTTCGTTATATACTTCAAAGCTGATTGATTTATTTTATTAATTTATTTTTTTTTTTTTTCCTGCGTGGTATTTTGCATTAATTTCACTCTAGGTAACGAAACAATTCTACGTAATCACTGACGCGATTCAATACGCAACGCACCGCTTCCTTTGCGTGGCGACGGCGTGACCTTGTCGGCCGCCGGCATTTGGGCGGCTTCCACCTTGGGCCGCGCCAAGAGCGGGTCGGGAGTCGCCGACGTTTTGTCCGACGTGAGTCGGACCAAAGCGAGGCTCCTCGGTAGCGGTTCTTCAAACTCGTCCATTTTTGTGGGTGTGGATTTGCCGTTGGGGTGAAAGGGATGAGCCGGCGACGAGATGTTTCCCGTATCAAGTAACGACCGAAGAGTTCCTCTGAGATAAATAAGAACTCATCCAGAGGGAAATCTCCTGGAGATGCAGGCGGTGTATCCATTTCAAGTGCTAATGACCAAAAAAAATTTCATGTTCATTCCCTTGAGCTAGGATTTGGAAAATAGGAAGTGAATACTGATTAGATAAATCAAAAACCTTCTCATCAACTCGATGCCGCTCTCTCTACTCACGTTCTTCACCAGAAGACGTGTTGTTGAGCGCAGGAATCTTCATCTTTTTCCCCAAGTGCAGGCACCTTGAACGTCTTGCGGATGCGGCGGGTGTGAGCGGGATCAAAACTCAGCTCCCGCGGAGGAAATCTCGGCCCCGTGGGGTCCTGCCACGCGGGGAGACCAAGGTGTCGCTAAATGGGAAGAGACAAACGCGTGGCCGCCTTGAGCTCCTTGAGGAACGCGAGGCAGGAGTCTCCTGGCGTTTGAAGAACTCCATAAAGCGGCAGCGCTGGAGGCCTGGGAGCGCCGGGGAGCGAAGGAAACCGTAAAATCCATCTCCTTTTCTCCTCCCTTGTTGTCTGATGTCCTTGATGGCTCAGTGTTCAAGCTACCTTTGGTGTGACGCCGCTGTAGACTTTGGTGGAGTCCCTTCTGCGCTACAGATGGGCAGGAGCTGAGTTACCTTCCACCTCCCTCAGCCCACGGGCCGGATCCCTCTTCCTTCAGTCCCTTCCAAAGCGAATAGACTTTTATTTTCTAAAAAAAAAAAGGCTCGAAAAATATTTTATAATTTTTTTTTTTCCTTTCCTGAAGGCAGCTGGTCAGCGCTGCTCCGTGTCCTGCCAGGTAGGAGAAATCCTCGCTTAAGCAGGGATGCTCCTTGCAGGGGGGTTGGACTGGATGACCTTTGAAGGTCCCTTCCAACCCAAACCGTTCCATGATTCTAAGTGGCGATCCTGTGTGTCCCCAGGCTGCCGTGATGCCTACTGGGACACGAGGATGCTTTTGAGGCTGGGAGAACCTGAGCAAAAGCCACACCCTCAGCTCCGTGTGAGGGAAAGGGACGCTTGAATTCACAGAGGAGATCGAAGCATCTCAAGTTGGCGTTCCGGGTACCAAAGCGTTCATACCTACTGGTGAGACAGCTGATCCAAGCCCCACTCCTCTGGGGAGAAGTTCTTGAGTATCAAGATGAAGGTGCTAAGGACTTACTCCTCCCATCTCATATCTTCATATCTCTTTTTTTTCTTTTATCTTTTTTTCTTTCCTTTTTTTTTTTCTTTGCTGTGTTGCTGGTGTTGTTGGATAGCTGTGTTGCTCAAAGTGGTTTTGCTTGCGGAGATCCCTGCCGCCGTCGCTGTAACCATCTCTTCCACTTCATTCTTGGCTCAAACCTAAACCTGAACCCTACTCATCTTCTCAGGTGTGGTGTGATCACAGAATCACAGGATGGTTTGGGTGGGAAGGGACCTTCAAAGCCCATCCAGTCCAACCCCCCTGCAAGGAGCAGGGCCATCTCCAACCAGATCAGGTTGCTCAGAGCCTCGTCTTCCTAATATCCAATCTGAATCCACCTTCCTCTATTTTGAGACCATGGCCCCTCCTCCTATCCCAGCAGGCCCTGCTGAGGGGCATTTTGCAGAAGTGCTGAGTCAAGGGGTCAGAGGTGAATTGCCGCGTATTACGCGGCTATAAAAGAGCGCAGCGCTCATTTGCTGTCGTATTTTCCGAGAAAAATAAGTCTTGGAGTGGCACTTCTGGTCTGGCTGCGTGGAGATCAGATCTCAAACGTTTGCTATGCTGTATAAATAGGCCAGACAAAAAAAGTTTGAGTCCTGCCTTGAGCTTTAATTCAAACCTTTGATGTTCAAATTGTGATTATTATTATTTTTTTTAATTATTCTTGAATATTCTCCCCTTGAAGCTAAAAGCTGGTGGAGATGTGGTCAGTGAAAGCATCTGGATTATCAGCATGTACTTCCCGTTTGCTTTCCTCTTTCAGTCAATCGACAAAGAATATCCTGGTGATGTTCCCCTCCTTCCTTCGTTTGGTGGGATTATTTAGAGAAGAACGAAAGATCTTGCTGTTCAGCTTGCAGGAGATGGCCTTTCTGATCTCGGACAAGAGATTGGACCTTTTAAGTGACCTTTTAGGCAGTCGCCGTGCCCTTGAGCTTGGCGAGTCAATGACTTGTACCTACTTGAAGAGACGTGGTTGTGGACGTGTGGACAGCTGCCGTCTCATTCTGTATCTGGAGCGGCTCTCGCCAAAGCCCAGAATAAGGTCTGACTTAACGTTTCTTCGTTTATTTACCCATCTGCTTAGGTGGACCTCATAATTAGTCCTATCTGACCCCTCCTTGTGTAGTTGACCACGGTTGCCTTGCTCTTCAGAAGTCCGCTGAACGCCTGTCCCGTTGAGCCCCTGACGCGTTCGAGCCGTAATTCGAAGAACGTTTTGCGTAGAAGATCTGAAGGATTGCTTCGCTTGCCAGCTTCTCGTTTGTTAAGCGACTGCTTCTGGTGCTTCATTGGCTCTTCCTGCCCTAGAGATTTCTCTCATCCATCGCTTTTGGGCTGTCCTAGGGTTTGCGGGTTCAGATCTCGCCCATCTTTCTTCTTGAAGCAACCTGATAGAGATCCAGGGCTTCAACGTATAAAGGCTGCCAGTAAGTTTGAAACTGGTTTTAGTACAAAGCTAGATGGCGGGTTTGGCCGGATAATGCCTTATGACCGCGCGGCTCTCGCTTTTAATTCAGTGTCTGGCTGTTCAAAGGGCTCGGAAGTGAAATATCTAATAAATATGTCATCCCAGGCTCTGACCATTCCTTCTGATCTGTATCATGTCCTTCTAAAAAAAAAAAATATATATATATATTTAAGCAGTGAAAGTTCCTGGCAGTGTATTATTTAACATCTTTCTTGGAATCACAGAATGATTTGAGTTGGAAGGGACCTTCAAAGGCCACCCAGTCCAACCCCCCTGCCAGGAGCAGGGACATCTCCAACCACATCAGGTTGCTCAGAGCCCCGGCCAACCTGGCCTGGAATGTTTCCAGGGATGGGGTGTCAACCGCCTCTGTGGGCAACCTGGGACCATGTCCCACCACCCTCAGCATAAAACATTTTTTTCCCAGTATCCAGTCTGAATCTGCCTCCCTCTATTTTGAAACCATCACCCCTCGTCCTGTCCCAGCAGGCCCTGCTGAAGAGTCTCTCCCCACCTTTCCTGCAGCCCCCTTTGGGCACTGGGAGCCGCTCTCAGCTCTCCCCGGAGCCTCCTCTTCTCCAGGCTCAACAGCCCCAGCTCTCTCAGCCTGGCCTCACAGCAGAGCTGCTCCAGCCCTCTCAGCATCTGCGTGGCCTCCTCTGGACCCTCTCCAGCAGCTCCACGTCCTTCTGCTGTTGGGGGCTCCAGAGCTGGACCCAGCGCTGCAGGTGGGGTCTCACCAGAGCGGAGCAGAGGGGCAGAATCCCCTCCCTCGCCCTGCTGCCCACGCTGCTGGGGGTGCAGCCCAGGGTGGGGTTGGTTTCTGGGCTGTGAGCACCCATTGTTTGCTCATGATGAGCTTTTCATCCATCATCACCCCCAAGTCCTTCTCCTCAGGGCTGCTCTCCATCCATTCTCCGCCCAGCCTGGATTTGTGCCTGGGATTGCCCCAGTGCCATGTGCATGACCTTGCCCTTGGCCTGGTTGAACCTCCTGAGGTTTGCAGGGGCCCACCCCTCCAGCCTGTCCAGGTCTTCTTTAGTGCTTGTACGTCCAAATATCGAGTAGATGGACTCTAGCAGAGCTGTGAATGAAAGATATGGGTTGCTTACGCGCTCTGAAGTCCCTTAAATGTTGCAGGGTGGGGAAAAAAAAAAAAAGAGATGGAGAACATAAGAAATAGATCCAAAGTTTTGGAAAGAGAAGTCCCAGGGCTTAAGATTTGAGACATCTGCCAAAGCAGAGTTTTGTAGGTCCGTGAAAATTATGGTTAAGGATGCTCAAAGCCCATGCTGGGGACTTGGCTCATCCCACATCTGCCTTGTTGGCCACGGCCACCTTGAAATCCCTAGGACTACCTACGTGGAGATGCTGCTGTAACATCTCATTAGCCTCAAAATTAAATTAGAAATTAAATCTTTGAATCGTAAAACACGATGACGGACATATTTGCAGTGGAAATGCTATGCGATATGATCAACAGCTACTCTTCTAAATGATTTTTCCTTGAATTTTTGATTTTTTTTTTTTTTTTTTTTGTTGATAGCTGCAGTCGCTTGTAATGGAATTTTCTGACGTGACAGGTTATTGCGTTGCTTTGAAGTTTACCTTCAAACCGCTTTTGCTCTTGCACTCAAATGTTGTGTAACGACAGATTTCGCTGTCACCGGGCGTAGTTTTTCCACTTAAAACGTATTTCCCCGCAACGGATGCGGTTGCGTTGCAATAGCAGCGGTGACACCGCGCGTTTTCCTCGGGAAATACGCAGATTTGTCCTTCGTGGGAGCTGAGAAGGAAAGAAAAATAGCATCTAGAGAGGTTTCGGTCTTCTGATGGCCTGTTAGATTAGAAGAAAACCGTGACCTGCGTGCTACAAACGCCCGTCCTCCTCAGGAGATGGTGGGCGTGAAGAATGGGTGATGTTAATGCGTCATACGCTCGGGTTGCGTCATCCGAAAATCCTCCGGAGCTGAGTTGGAGGAGGAACAGATGGACGAGCCGTCCTGTGGAGCAGGGCTTGAATGGTGCCCGATCCAGGTCCTCCAAGGTTGGCGTCCCCAAAGGGTTGGCTTGCTGTAGACACCTGTCTTGAAAACCCACCTGCTGAGAGGGACGTTTGGTGGCTCCTGGGCGCTTCTTGATACCCGAACGGAGGCGTCAAAGGAGTGTTTTGTTCTTTTTTGGCGTCCTACTTGTAGTTGTCTATCCAACTTTTATTTTCTGAGAGCTGAAATCAGTAGGACGCAACACGGAGAAGACAAGAGGATGGAGGAAAACCAGAAGGTGCATCCAAAAAAAGTAAGATACGGCTAGCTTTTAAATAAAATTAACTGGAAAAAAAAATTGTCTACAGTTTCCATCGCGTTTTTCTTGAGCGGGGAACTTCTTCTCCCGTGCCGGGAGCTCTGCTGTAGGGAGCTGGAACCAACTCTTGACGGAAGGTTGTGGTCTCCGATGGGTTGCGTCCCCACGCCGCACGCGTGGCGCAGCGGCTTCGGGAATTTGCTGTCGGCGTTTGGCGTCTGTACCATCTCTTGCGAGCGGCCTGCTCTTTGAAGGAAACCGGGTTGGCCGACTTTTTTATTTCGCTTGGCTGTGGCAGACGAGACTTTGTGGGACTTCCTCACAAGCCATCTTGAGGTGGCATCTTGTAGGTAGGCCGCTCTGCCTTGTCCCAGAGACTTTCCACCTCCGTGGGAGGCTGTGCACAGCTTTTGGGACTTGACGTGGCGCTGGGCAGCTCCGTTTTGTTGTCCTGGTTACGTTGAACCCAAGCGCGCGCGTCAACGCCACGTCTTTTGGCGTACAACCACCTCGTGCTACTTGTGTGGGCGTATCTCAAGGCTTTGGGTTTCTTCAGGGTAGATGTGGTGAAGCTCATCTCCTTTGTGGGCTCCGAGATGTCCGCTCCATGAGAGATTAATTAAAAAAAAATAAATAATATCTAGTTGAAGAACAAACGCGCCATGAAGGCATGGTTGTGTCTCAACTGGGTGCCCCACACCAGGCTACGGTCACTGTGCCGCAGCAGAAGGTTGGCCGGCTTGAAAATCTGGCCAGGAGACCCTTGTCCCAGAGAGACTTGCTCTGCTTTGCTTTTCACGATTGTGTCTCACGTAAAATACGGTATTTTTGGGAAAGATACAGTGTAATTGGAACAAAATTTTGTGATCCAGTCGTTAAATAAGTTAAAATACGAGGCACGATGGAGGTGTGAGCACCCTTCCGACGTCGAGGGCAAAACACCGATTGGAAATTGTTATGGATGGTCAAATTGGGGCGGAAAAAAAAAATTAAAAATCTCCTTTGGATTTTTTTAACGTGGCTGCATCCACGTTGACCACACAAATGGCGATAATCTCACGGCGTGCGGAAGAGGAACCGGCGAGGAACCAGATGTGCTGGTGCTTCTCCGTTAGGCCGGCTGTCAGTCGGAGGATTTTGATGGCTACTTAGGAATGTAAATGGCTTTCCAGTCTTCCCAGCTTTGTTCGTAGAGCGACCAAAGCACTTCTATTCCGTCTTTTTTTTTCCCTAATTAATTGGCATAATTGGTAGAAATGGGCCGTTTGGGAGCGAAAACCCCTTTAGTACCTCGCGGAAATTACCAAATGGTGTTTATCTACACGAGTGCCGCTAATTGAAAGGAAAATGTTTGGCCCTAACCTTTATTCTTTCCTCAGCAAGCGACTATTCGTGTGTCTTCCGTGTTGGAGCGTCCTCAAGTTCGTGTCTCTTGTGTCTCCAGTTTCCTTTTTTTTTCCGGAGGAAGCTGGAGAACGTCGGCGTTTACGGGTTGTGGTGGGGAACGGAGTCACCAAGGGCTTCGCCCAAGCCGCTGCGGAACTTGCGAAACAAAGGGGAAAAAAAAATGATGATAATTAATTTTAAAAATATTTAAGTAGACTAATTAAAGATGGCGCTTTGAAAGCGGAGCAGGTTCATGGGGGGTGTTTTGGATATTTGCTCTTTGTTTTTCCTTAATCCCGGGGATGAAAAATCCAAACCAGAGGAACCTGGCTGAGCTGCGCTTGTGTGGACTCATAAAATTAAACTAAATTAAAAATTTTTAATTTTTTTTTCCCTCCTCCCTGCTCAGTGGTGGTTCTTTCGACGTAGATTTCCGTGTTGGAAAGGAAAGGGAATCCTGATGGACTAATAATTCAGTTAAGTAAACGATGATAGTGGCTGAAATCACGTTAGGGCCGTGATTTCGAAAAGATCCGAGTCCAAACCGCTTTTCTTCGGCTTTTAATTTGCGAATCAAGTTGGAAATGACTTCATAGGATTAATTACGCTGCCCTGGCGAAGGAAGCACCGTGGAGTTAAGAGATCCTGATCTACTGATCGTAGGAAGCTAAGTGCTCTTGGGTTCACCTGGTTTCTTTTTTAATCTGATTTTTTTTCTTGCTGTTCTGATAAATATGAAATATTTTTTTGCTTCTTAAAGATAACGAAGGTTTTGTTCATTAGCACGTGACATCTAAAAACCAACTCGTTGTGTTTTAATAAACCCGCAGTGTGACGTCGCCTCGATATTCCTGGTTTTAAATGGATTTTTGTCTTCCCGTGGGGGAAAATTAAACTTTAGTTGGGATTTTTTTTTTTTTAAAAGAGGTTGTTAACGACAGAGTCGTACCATTAGACACGCAAAACCAGTCTGGGAAATGGGATGGTGTTTTAAGCGCACAGCTCTAGCGAGCAGACGAACAGGCTTTAATTTCGTTAATTACCACGATTAATGTAAACAGAAGGAGATATTTAAGAAGTTGGAAGCTCCCGCTCTGCTCCTGGCAGCCGCTTCTCCGTTCGGCCTTGTCGCTTTGGTGCTTTTTTAGCCTAAAAAGCTGTCGTCCCCAGTTGTACCGGCGCCGCGGTTTGCGGAGGCCGGGCTGCGAGGTGGGGTCGCGGCGGACAAAACTGCCTTTCAGATGGAGATTGTTTCGGAAAACTTGAGAAACATGACAGAAAACTGAGGCCCGGGGGGTTATTGGTATTCAGGGCAGCCGCGGGGTAACGCTCGGGGCCTTCGCTCAGCTGCGAAACCCCGCAGGCCCGCTTTCGGGAGGAGGCTCGGCGAATAAAGTCGGCATTGTGCGCTCGCCCGGCGGCTGCTACAACGGGGCCCTGTGTGACGGCTGCCGGGGCCTGGAGGTACCGCTGCGCCCGCGGCGTGCGCCGATTTCAGAATTAGCATTGAAAAGAAGACGTTTACCGCTGGCGAAGGTTATGAAACCACATCTACCGTTGCCCCCGCAACTAAGTTAATAATTGGTTTTTTTTTTTTTTTTTTACAACTTCATTGAAAACTGACAACCATTTCCTTCTGTTACCTGCCTCAAGGTTTGTATTTTTTAATTTTTTTTTAATTTAATTTTTAATTTATTTTCTGAAATTGTGCGAGTTGAACCTTTGCCCAGCTCGAATCAGCTGGAGAGCTGGAAGGCACCACAGAGAAACGTTAAATAAAACCGAGCTTGTCCCCCGCCGGCTGTGGGATGTACCGACGTCGGCTCTCTGTAGCTCAACTGGGATTTGTCTGAGCTGGGTGCAGAAACCAGTATACAGCCTTAACGGTGAGAGAGGTGTCTGGGAATTGTAGAAAGTAAGAGAAAAGCAAGCCGGGGCTGGGCGGGGGGAGGCAGAGACTGGCTGGAGGGTGATCAGAGGCCTGAGTGGAGACCTGAGAAAAAAATAGTTTATTTTTGAGCAGTTTGACTTTTTTTTTAGACTGTAGTGCTTCATTTGGATGAGTTTAGTGATGAGCTGTCTAATCTGGAGGAGACGCAGCGTCTATCACGACTCAGGCTTCGCTTCCCCGGTCTGTGCGCTCAGGCCGGTTTGTGGGAGCAAGGCCTACAAGGCTTTTGGGCCTGTATGCGCTGGGGTGGTTTTGTTTGGTGTATTTGTTTACAAATGCTGATTTTCTTGGTCTGTTTTAATCCTACTTCTTATTTAAAAAAATCAAGAAAACGTAAAAAGCCCAACCAGAGCCTTGATTTTTTTTTTATTTTATTTTTTTTATTTTTCTCGAAACTCAAATAGAGCAGCAGCTCAGACGCACAACTACAACATAAATCTGAGCCTGTAGCTTCGGGATGTAAATACTTTTGGTATATAACCTATTATTATTTTTTTTTTTTTAAACAAATCCCAGAAATACTTGCGCTCAAAAGACATTTAGTCGCAGGAATAGCCGAGAGCTGGCCCAGCCTTGGCAAAAGGCCCCACAGCCGCTGCCCCGTCTGCGGAGAATTATCCACATGAGTAGGTTTTGTTCGTTGAAAGCGACGGGAGCGTATGGCAATATTCGGATCTGAAATGATTTCAAATGGCTTCCCGTGTAGTTACAGCTCCGTATTTGCAATCTTAGGGATTTCAATTTGGGAACTCGTTCAAGTGAATAATGTAACGTCGGACTGCTCCTTCTTTTTTTTCCCCTCGGAGCTGGCAGACTTGTAAAAATAACTTGATTGCGAGGAAGCTGCTCAGGTTGGGAATAGGAGATTGGGATGTTTTGGATTTATTTACTTTACATATAAAATTGAGCGGAGGTTACTGGTACTGCACGGTGTTTTAATGAATTTTGTGCTGATTTCTAAGCTTTTCGTATCTCAGAAGATTTATTGAACAACTGAGCTTTCGCGGAGTGTTGCCGTGGTTGTACGGGTGAAGGACCTCTCTTCCTACTGGTTCTGTGCTGCTCCTCTTGCCTGATCGTTCTTAAAGCGTGTGTCCAGCAGAATTGGAGGTGGATTTGTGTAATATCCTGGAGAACTTCACGTCCAAGGGTCTCAAAGAGCGATACACATTTATTTCTGTTCAGTTGTTTCAGGAACAGTGAGACAATAAACCGGTTTCGTGGCGAAACCAAAACTCGGCGTGCGCCTTCTGGGCCTTTTGAGCCTCAGTGCGCGCAAATTTTGGGACCAGCTTCCCTGGAGACAACAGGGCGCTCTGTCTTGGGCAGAGTGCCACTGCGGTGATTTGACAGCGGGGCGTTTCCTTCAGCGGGCCTGCAGTAGGAATTGGGTGTAAATCGACGCGGTTCGTACTCGACCGCTTGGGCTCCAATCCAGTATCTTCCCTTCCATCTGGGGAAGCTGGGTGCGAGAAGTCCCGCTTCTTGCATGGCCAAGCGACCGCCGATCCCAGCCTGGGAGGACAGGAGAAGGGTGGAAGGGTTCCTCGTGTACTTGTTCCTACACCAAGCGCGGTGGCAGATGGTGGGGTCGGTGCTTAGTGGTGCCTTGACTTTGTTTTTCAGCTGTGTCTGGGTTCAATCACTGCTTTCTCTGCTTTGGGGGGGAGTAAAGTCTGATTCCTTTGTTGGCCATGGTGAGATAAGGGAGAAGAAAATGATCCAGCTCTTGAGGGGTTTGAGCAAAGCGTTCTTCGGCTGTTGGGAAAGCTCGGAGAGGACCATCTTGACCTTTACGAGGAGAGGTGGGAAGAGGAAAAAAGGTGAATAAAGCACAGTGGAAAAAATTTTGGTTGGAGAGAGCCTGAGACTTATTATCCTTTGGAGGACAAGAAGCTCGGAGGAGAAAGTGTCCTTTGAGCCAAGTTATCAGAGACACGTACACCACAGAGGAGACGCAGAATAATCATTTGGGGTTCGTTATCCCCTTCCCGGTCCAGGCGAGAATGATTTTTCAGTCTTTGCTTGCGCAGCCACCAAAGCTGAGGCAGGTGAATTCTGTTTTCTGTGCTTGGTGAACAAAATTTTCTGACTTTATTCCTTTCCCCCCCGCCTGTTTGTTTTTTTTTTTTTTTTTTTTCTCCTTGATAGGAAATGCTCAATTAATTGGTTTTTGATAGCTGGCAGAGGAGGCTTGGGCTTGGAAGATCTGGTCTCCAACCAGATCAGGTTGCTCAGAGCTTCATCCAGCCTGGCCTGGAATGTTTCCAGGGATACCGGAACGCTTCCAGTTTCTGTCATCACGCAGCCTTCAAAATATAGGTCCAGATATTTTGTGGACGTAAGTTAACATCCCTGTCCAAGTCAAAATCTGACCCCACCCTATGTCGGGCTTGACCTCCTCTAAAACACGTTGAAATTCCAGGTTTGGTGGTTACGCTTCTCCAGTGAAACGGAAATCAGGCGTCCAATGCTGGTGCAAAAACTGAAAAGTGAGGGATGTGGAGATGTGCTTCAACTGGAAGGTGCTCAGTTGGAGACACATCATTGTCTTGGGGCTCATTTTCTAGCCAGTGATTTTAGTTATTTATCTATTTTTAATTTTTTTCAAAGGTTAGGTTCTTCCTAAAGTTGTGGGAGACGTTGGCGTTTCGGTCGGACTCCTAGAATCGCTTAGGTTGGAAGGGCCCTCAGGAGAATCGTCTAGTCTAGCCTCTCCGTTTTTCCGTTCCTGCGCTTTAGAGACACGGAGTTCAAAGGAAGCAAACCGCGGAAGCTGTGAGTTATTACGGAACGAAACGGAGTTGGGTTTTTGGGACTGCTGTTGGATGTTTTATGACTCAGATTATGCTCAGATTAGACTTTTAATATTTTTTTTTCTTGGAGTTCTTTCGGGTTTTTCAAGAGCTGCAGCGATGCGTTCGGGGCACGCGGTCCGTCGGCTTTGCCGTTGCCCGGAGAGGGAAGGGCTCTACGTCTGCGGCGAAGTCCCCGTTTATTTCTTTGGTGTTCCCAGGGGGAATTTGAATTTTAAGGATTGAACGAGAAGCTGTCTCTCTCTGTTTTCTAAATGGGAGTGGAGAGAACGTTGTAGAGAGAACGTTGTGCAGGAGGAGGACGCGCTGGAGCTCCTTTTTCCTTACCTTGGCTTTGCTCTGTGCGTGTGTCACCTAAGGAGACGTGGATACGCTTGGTTGTGGGACCCACCCCCGGCAACACGAGAGCACCTGATGCGCTGAAGGGCCTTGAGGAGGCTGCCGATGAGATGATAACTAAGACCACAAGTGTTCCTGGTGAAGTCACCGGAGTTTTGCTGCTGGGAGGGTTCAGCGTGTTGGGAGGGGGCCTACAAGAAAGATGGGGAGAGGCTGTTCAGCAGGGCCTGTTGTGATAGGACGAGGGGTGATGGTTTCAAAATAGAGGGAGGTAGATTCAGATTGGATAGTAGGAAGAAATTTTTTACGCTGAGGGTGGTGAGGCACTGTCCCAGGTTGCCCAGAGAGGTGGTGGATGCCCCATCCCTGGAAACATTCCAGGCCAGGTTGGCCGGGGCTCTGAGCAACCCGATGTGGTTGGAGATGTCCCTGCTCCTGGCAGGGGGGTTGGACTGGGTGGGCTTTGAAGGTCCCTTCCCACCCAAACCATTCCATGATTCTATGACTTTTTGGTGGCTCTATCGCCCAACGCGTTGAAGGAGATAACCCGCCCCCCGGCTCGGATGTGCCAGATCTCGGTCCCGCTCATCCTTCAGCGCAAACACGGCTCTACTTTGGAACAAAACCAAGAGATAACAAATTTATCCGCGCATCATGAAGATAATTGATATTTATTACTTTCTTTGTCGTTTTCTGAGCGTGTCTTTGCTTTCGCGTGCCGGGTTTAAATCGCACCCGCCACAGGCGCTGCGGGCGCCTTTGCGTCTGTTCCGTCGTCGCGATAAGCTTGCCCGCTGGTTTTCACCTTCCCGCCGCGAGTTATTGAGATTGATGGAAGCTCTCCGCTCGCCCCGTCCGAAACGCCGGGTAATTAATGTTTCGTTACGCTAATGCATGCAAATTCAGTAGCCCGCGTTTGACGGGGAGGAGAGGACAAAAAAAAGGATTAAAGAGTTCGCTCTGAAGTACAAATTAATTTATCGCGTTACCAAATGGCCCGCGAGGAAGGAGGAATGCGTTTAAGGAATAAACAAGAAAACAAAAAAAAAAAATCCTGTCTTCCCGAGAAGCGGCTTTATTCCAAGCGCTGCTGCTTATCCTCTTAAATTCAGCGGAGTTCTCGTTCGCGGAGTCTTGTTTTGATTTTCTGGAGCGCATCGCCGTCTCAAAAAAAGAATCCAACTGTGGAAATACTGGCTTTGTTTGTGCTCCTTCTGCCCGACTCTCCGGCGGAACGCTCTTCGGAGGGATTTCCTTTTTCCGCAGTCGATGCGTTCTTTGGCTGTTTTAACTCAAAATCTCTCGCTCTTCGTTATCTCTTCATCCTCCTCTTTATTCCCTCTTTCACCTGACTTTTCTCCTTTCCGCGCGTTTCCACGTCCTTGCCCTCTCCAGCTCTTGCGCTCTTTCATCCGAGCACGGGTGTCTGTTCTGTTGGCTCCTGTCCCCTCCTCGCAGTCTTTTTTTTTTTCCCACCATGACTGGTAAAAACCTTGCATCTGCCCAGATCCCTGGGCCTTTTCTTGTTTATATTCCGCTCAACTCTCCCCTTTTATCCCTTCTCTGCTTGGCTTGGATTTGGCGCTGACTTAATTTTTTCTTTTCTTCTTGACCCTTTTCTTGCTGTCTCCGTGCTTCTCGACTCTTCCCTCGCTGCTGCCCTGAGGGATTTCCTCTTCCGCCTCACGCGTGGTGGTGGTTACTTCTCTACCCTCATCCCATCCCCGTGCGTTTTTAACTTGGTTCATTTTCTGCCTCTACAGTTAGAAACCCAAAATTCGCTTCTCTTTGCTTGATTTAGTCCCACGTCTGCAGCCAGGTTCGTCTTGGGTGTCTCTTCTGCGTTTTCTTCTGCTGGGCTGGGCTGTGGAACGCACGGACGGGGTGCAGCAGACTGAAACGCTGGCAGAAGAAGGCTGGAGCTTTGAAGATGCAGTGTAGGAACGTCTCTTTCATAGCTTACTAAATGAGAAGGTTGCTCTGTAGGTCTCCAAGATGTGAAGATGGTGGTGGACCTACTTTTGACCTACTCTACCTCTCAGGATGGAGCTGACTTCTCAGCCCTGTTAGAATCACAGAATGGTTTGGGTTGGAAGGGACCTTCAAAGCCCACCCGGTCCAACCCCCCTGCAAGGAGCAGGGCCATCTCCAACCGGATCAGGTTGCTCAGAGCCTCATCCAACCTGGCCTTGGACCTCATCCAGCCTGGCCCTTGTTCTGTTGGGCCGTGCTCAAACGCGCTATTTCAGAAAACAAACTGTTTCTGGTAGGTGAACCTGAAATCTGGGGTCTTGGATGCCTCCTTAATGGTTGAAAGCAACTTCTTCTGTTGGAGGAAGGACAGAAGATATCTGCTGGGGAGAACGCTGAAACCAGCAGCGCGCTGGTGTTGCGCTGTACCCTGGGGAAACGGGCTTCACGCAGTCTTCTGCTGAGAGCTGTTTGAAAACTTGCCGGGGTTCTTCAAAATTACCGTAACATCCCAGTTGGTAAGACCGCACCTTAAAACGTCGTTGCTCTCCGACAGTCTCCGAGATTTGTTGAGCCAATCTCGCTCCTCTTCCAATGTTACCCTCTGCCTTACGGTTCGGTTACGAGGAATCTGATCTGACCAAGAGGAGCGGTTTCGTTTTGAGGGTCCTTGGGTCAAGTTGGCTCTTGTGTTTTCCGAGCCCGAGCGAGGAAAGGAGGAGGGGAAGGAATGCCCCTTCCATTGTTGGTCAGAGATCAACTTGGGTCAACCGTAGAGCTGTTTGTTGAGTTAGTTAACTGTTCCAGAAATCTTTGGGAAAGGAGTGAAACGGGTGCAGTCGATAAATAACGCTTTTGGAGACCTCAGAAGTCAGAGCGGTAGCGGAAAGGAGCGTCTGCGTGTCTGCTCTCGTCTCTCCTGTTCCATCAGCGTTCGTTTAACGTGCGCAGGCTCATTAAATCTGAGCACCGCGTGTGCGAGGTGGTGTGCTGAACCTGTCCGTTGCGTGAGGGTCGGTCGTTCGTTCTTTGAGGAGAGCTACTCACGAAACTCAGCTTCATTTACTCTTTTTGTATGGTTTGGGTGGGAAGGGACCTTCAAAGCCCATCCAGTCCAACCCCCCTGCCAGGAGCAGGGACATCTCCAACCAGATCAGGTTGCTCACAGCCCCGGCCAACCTGGCCTGGAATGTTTCCAGGGATGGGGCACCCACCACCTCTCTGGGCAACCTGGGCCAAGTGTTCCGCCACCCTCAGCGTAAAAAACTTCTTCCTCATCCTGTGATGGTGCCGTTTAAAAACTCAATGAATGGGAACATGGCCCGGCCGTTCTAATTCATGCAGGTTCTGTAGATGAAGGGGGGAAAAAAAAATCCTCTGGGGAAAAAAAAAAAGTATCTTCTTGAGTGTCCATAAATTCACTTCATTGTAGTAGACTTAGTTTAGCTACGGTGCTGCGCTACCAAATTTCGGTAAAATTTAAAGAAGAAGAAAGCTCCAGGGGTGACCCGGTCAAATGGTTTTGTGACGGCGACATCTCTTCCCTCTCTGTAATGGAAGCAAGCGATGCAGAACATGAAGGGGGAAAAAAAAAACAAACAAACAAAAAAAACCACCAGTCGTCCCTGGAAGATTACATTTCATAAGGCCGGCACAGAAAGTGGAGGGTTCAAAGTGAGGGACTGATGAAGAAGCCTGTCAGAGATCGTCTTTGAAATGTTAATTTTTGGCGGTGGCCTGGAGAATGATAATTTTGAAGTTGCTCTGATGTCACCTGTCGGGGTGAGAAGCTCGTTAGTTTTATTCCTGTATCACAAAGCAGGTCATCACACGGGGCGATGTCTTGGTTCCTGAAGCAGCAATGGGGTCTTTGAGCTTCAAATTTTCCTCCTTTATTCGGCGAAAGGACGCGCGGGCTGTCGCCAAGGGCGCCTCTCCTTGACCTCGGAGCTTCAGAGCTCCAAGCGGCGCTCCGGGCTCGTTTGATGACGCGGATGTGCTCGGAATAGCAGCCGAGGACAGGAGCTTTTGTGCGGGGGAGGTTATTTAATCTCGACAACGCTTCCGTTCAAGGCTGGCGCTCTCGTAAATCGTAGTCAAAAGGAGGCGCTGAGGTCCCTGGACCCGTCGGAGTCTTGGGAACGAGGGTGTTCACCACCACCGTTAATCGCCGTAGCTTTCTCTCTACTGATGGGCGTCTCGGAGCTCTGAGGGATTGGAAGGAAGCGCGGAGGAAAAATTGAAGGGCCTTAACGAAAAAAAGCCAAATGATGGGAGAGACTCGCTCCCGCTGACAGCAAAACGCGGGAACGGAAAACACGAGCAGGTTTTAGAAGAGCTCTTCGTCTCTTTCTCCTGCCTGGCTGCCACCTTTTATTTTTTTTCTTCCGTCCGTTTACGGCTGAACCATTTCAAAAAGGATTAAATTGTCGGTTTAGCGTCTCTTGTTTTAAAATCTCCCCTGCCCTTCTTCTGAGAGCGGCAAAGGAAATTTACAGTTGCGGGTGTTTCAGCTCCGAGACGCTTACCGGAACGCGCGATGGCGAGGAGGCTGCCCGAGGGTTAGGAGAGAGATGGAAGAACTTCTTCATCATCTTCGCGTTTCCAGCTGTGCAGTAGGTAGCTGGAAAGATGGCTGGCTGCTTGGGCTCAGCTTTGTAAGGCTGATTTTTCAGACCGGAGACTGAAAAGCTGCTCTTGTCTCTTTTGGTTGCGTCTATTTGGGGGTTTCACCCTGGGTTTCCACCACGTAGAGGTGGAGGCACTCAGCGTTTTGGAGATATTTTTCTGATTTCTTGAGGAGATGGCCTCAAGTTGCGGCAGGGGAGGTTTGGGTTGGACATCAGGAAACGCTTCTTCACCGGAAGAGTGGTCAGGCGCTGGACCAGGCCGCCCAGGGCAGCGGTGGAGTCACCATCCCTGGAGGCGTCCAAAGAACGTGCAGACGTGGCACTGCAGGACATGGGTTAGTGGGCGTGGTGGTGTTGGGTTGATGGTTGGACTTGATGATCTTGGAGGTCTCTTCCAAGTGGTGCTAATAGCTTAAAACCGAGTTTTTTCCACATGCTTTTCTGTCTTCTTCCTTCAACTCCTGCCCGTTAGATTGTTACCCTTCCGAGTACTCTCTTCTGAAAATATGTGGTCATGTTCTTCTGTTTTTAAGACGCCGCCATTACTTTTCTCTCCAGGAATAATATTTCCACGAAAATTCAAATTTTTGTTGCGTCGGGAAGGCTTTTCCAGGTTATTCAAGCCGTTAGGTTCCTCCTAGCAAAGCCGTTTAGGTTAAATCCGCCTTTTGCCGCGGGAATTGCGCGGGCAATGGCGTGAAAAGGAAGTTAATCTGTGTTTAACTTGTCGAACTTTGGCGTTTGCCGCGCCCAGAGGCTGGCGTAACCCCGCTTCTCCTGCAGAAATGGGTTATTTCCTTGCGATAACAGCCACGCGAAATCATGCCCGCGCCGTCGTAAGCATCGGCGATGTCTAGGACACGTCCGCCGAGAGGCTGTGATTTACAAATGGAGCGCAGGCGGAGAAGGGAGAGGAACGCGTGGTTTTAGAAGAATTATTCTTCCACGCGCTGTAAATACGTCTTTATGCTCTGACTCGTGTTTCACGGCAAAAGTGCAGCTTTTGGGCTTAGTTCTGGTTTTGCTACTGAAATCTACTGCAGGCCAAGCGCAAGGTCCTGCACGCGGGTCGGGGCAATCCCAGCACAAATCCAGGCTGGGTGGAGAATGGATGGAGAGCAGCCCTGAGGAGAAGGACTGGGGGGTGATGGTGGACGAGAAGCTCGTCATGAGCTTCTGCCCCTCTGCCCCGCTCTGGTGAGACCCCCCTGCAGCGCTGCGTCCAGCTCTGCAGCCCCCAACATCAGAAGGACGTGGAGCTGCTGGAGAGGGTCCAGAGGAGGCCACGCAGATGCTGAGAGGGCTGGAGCAGCTCTGCTGTGAGGCCAGGCTGAGAGAGCTGGGGCTGTTCAGCCTGGAGAAGAGGAGGCTCCGGGGTGGTGGAGCCCTGTCCCAGGTTGCCCAGAGAGGCGGTGGGTGCCCCATCCCTGGAAACATTCCAGGCCAGGTTGGCCGGGGCTCTGAGCAACCTGATCTGGTTGGAGATGTCCCTGCTCCTGGCAGGGAGGTTGGACTGGGTGGCCTTTGAAGGTCCCTTCCAACCCAAACCATTCCGCGATTCTATGAAATCGGATCAACACCAAATCAGGGTTTCACAACTCTTCTTGATGTTACCAGACAACACAACTTCTTCTAAGTCTTTACGGCGCTCTTGTGCTGGAAATACTCCACAAGTTGAAGCTTCCAACTCTTGCCTTCTCCTTTGCTACATCTTCTTGTTTGGCTTTTTTTTGGTTGGTTTTTTTTTTTTTTTAACTGCCAACTTTTTTTATTTCTGTGCTTCGAAGGAAAATCTGGTACCGAGCTACTTCGAGGAGCGTACGACGCACTTGACGATGAGATTAATTTCTATAAAGAAAATGCCGAGCAGCTGTTTATGCATCGTTAGAAATATATTAATAAGAAGCTTGAGGTTATACAATGGAAATAATTAATCTTTTTCTTGGCATTAAAAGAGTTTTTTTGCATCTTTTTATCATGTAAGTTTGTTTTCATTTGCTCTGATGAGGTAGAAGGATTCCTGTGATGACGATGATGATGAAATAAAACCTCGTTTGCGTTCACATGCAGCTGTTTCAGTCAGAGCTCCGGATCTAAATCTGGAGGCGCTGAGGTGTCGGAGATTTTGATTTTATTCCGATGCGGTGGGAACCACGCTGGTATCTTCTTCAAGTCACGGAGGCTTGAGAAGGCAGTGTTGTCTCAAAATACAAGCTGTGTATTTATATTATTCATAAATTTATTAATTATTATAAAATGCTTGATGCAGTAGAGTGAAAGGGTCGCTTGATCTCCTGACTACACAAATTTGATTGGTGTCCTGTTACCGAAGCGACAATAAGACCTCGGCCTCCGCGTTCTTGCGGGAGGTGGAAATCTCAGGTGTTGAGTGCCGGCGTGGGGTGGCGTGCAGCTTGGAGAGTTGGCCTTCAGCACCTCCGTTGCCTCTTCTCCACCCAAAATACGTGCTTGCGTGGTTTTTCTCTTCCTGTCTGCTGGAGAGCAGTGGCCAGACCAGATGGTCGCGAGGAGAACATTATTATAGCATCGTAGAATCATGGAACGGTTTGGGTGGGAAGGGACCTTCAAAGGCCACCCAGTCCAACCCCCCTGCAAGGAGCAGCGACATCTCCAACCACATCAGGTTGCTCAGAGCCCCGGCCAACCTGGCCTGGAACGTTCCAGGGATGATGTTCTGGTGAGGTGGAAGAAGATCCACCAGATTTGCGGTCTTGGCAGCGTTTCCCATAGATGGTGACACACGCTTGCTTGTGTTCCTCCCGCGTTTGCTAACAGCAAACAAAGCGAGGCCCGACGCTGGTTTTGTGGTAGTCACGCCAAAACGCATCTCGCGTGGTCAGAGTAGGACCTGGAAGCCATTAAATTCTCTGGAGAAACCTCAGGAGGGTGTGGTGGGTTTGTGGTTGTCTCCAACTTGGATTTATTGTACGGATTTTTGGCTTTGCCTTATTTCCGTGTTTTATGTAGAAAAGATCTTTTTATCTAAAAATTTATTTTTGTAGCAATGAGACAAATATAATTGACGCCTTGATTTTTATTTTTATTTTTTTTTTTGTATTAACGATTTGCAGAGAAACAGAGCGTAACTTCTTAACTTCTTGTCTCTGCGGGTTCCATATATCGACTTTCTGTGTCGAATAAATTGTATCTCTTCCTCCATAAAAAAAAAAAACCACCCATATTTACTCCTTGTCTCTTACGGTTTTGCCGTTTCAGGTTCCCAGATGAAGACTTTTACGTCGCTGAGGTTCCTGACGGAGCCTTCGGATGCCGTCACCGCGCGCGGAAGCAACGTGCTGTTGAACTGCGTGGCGGAATCGGATCGAGGAGCCCCGGTTATTAAATGGAAGAAAGACGCCGTCTTCCTAAACCTGGCGGTAGACGAAAGGAGGCAGCAGTTGGCCAACGGATCGCTCTTGATCGAAAACGTAGTCCACTCCAGGCACCACAAGCCGGATGAAGGTCTCTACCAGTGCGAAGCATCCGTCGAAGGCGTTGGAGCGATCATCAGTCGGACGGCGAAGGTCATGGTAGCAGGTAGGTGGAAACGTTCCTGCTTTTTGGATTGCTGGAAGTGTTCTTTTGTGAGGAGCTGTTTTTTTGTTTTTTTTTTTTAAAAAAGGCAAAAAAACGTGCCATGGGTTTTCTTTTTTTCCCTTTCTCTTCAAAAGAAGCGAAGCTAGAGATGACATTTTTGCGGCAGTCATTTATTTCTGACAAGGTATTATTCGTGTTTAAATACGTCTAATCACCTCTTTGTCGCTCTGAGCTACGTGCTGTGGTTTTGTCGTCTTCAAAATAGAGAGAACCTCTGAAGTTGGAAATTAAGATGAATTGAAGATGACAAAAATAATGCCAAACTTCTGTAGGGAGCTGAATATGTGAATTTTCATGGTTTAGGAGTTTTTTTTATGGGGAAGAACTCTTTATCCAGCTTAGTGGAGTCGGCAGCCTCTTCGTATTTCCGTTCGAGCGCTTGTGTAGGTGCGCGGGAGAAGGAAGAGAAGTTGGTCACTAAGAATCTGAGAACACTTCTGCCTCCTCATTGACTTAGCAACTCCCTTTGCGAAAGGGTTTTGTCTGAATTGTGCGGTGGTTTTCCTTCCTCTTCATCAGTCTGTAGGAGGATGCCCCATCCCCGGAAACATTCCAGGCCAGGTTGGCCGGGGCTCTACTGGTGACCCCAAGACGATGGCTGGACGCTTCCGGTGCTGTTGCTTCCGCAAGCTTGAATTGCAACTGCAGGTACTTTATCTTCTCGGATGCCGAGGTCCTTTAACGACCTAGTTGCAGCAAGATGGACGAGAGCTGAGGCAACGCTGAAGCGACGCTCCTTCCGTTGCGTCGTGTTGTCGTCTTGCTTCACCTCGTCCCCTTGCCCACCGCCCACCTGTGTGTCGGCTTTTACAGTTGAAGCAGGAGATATCTTTGGCCGAAAGCAAATTTTTTTAATCCTGTTTTGTATGCGGTCTCTTCCAAGCCTGAGACTCGATGTCATGAGTTGGTCGACCTTGTAGGACAGCGATGTCGCTGCTCCTTGCAGGGGGGTTGGACTGGGTGGGCTTTGAAGGTCCCTTCCCACCCAAACCATTCTAGGATTCTAATAAAGTGTTTGAGACGTGCGTTTCGGTACAACGCTGCTTTTATTTGGGTGCAAAGTGACACCACGAACGCCGGCTCTTCCGCGCCGTCTTCCCTCCTAGCGTCGCGCCGTTGAGAAATGCTCAACGGGAACGCGCGCCGCTGCAATTCCCGCTCTTCCCAACCTTGCGTTGCCTAGAAACGTGGCTTTAATTAGCAAAATTCATTTAGGAGAAAGGTCTTGCTTTCGGTTTTAGTGCCCGGCGGAGATTTACTTCGGCTGAACTTGAGGAGATTGGATTGAACGAGGAGCAGCCTCGCTTAGGGAGGGCGCGCGCTTTCAGGGAATTAAAATAACGGGGGGTAATAGATCACAGGCGCTGGAGGTGGCCGTCGCGGTGGAGATCATCTGGCCAATTTACCTTCCAGGAAGGGATTGTTCCCGCACTGTGTCTGCTGATCACCTCTCTGTTCTGGTTTTAGACGCCCTAAGCGATAAGACTCCTACGGTCACCGTTTGGACTGCGTCCCACTGTCCAGCAGAGCCGTCAGGACAGGTTTTTATCTGAAAACTAACCCTCAGTTTTCGTAGCGTGATCGCTTTGTCCTCTCTTGTACGGGATTTGCTTCCAGCTGTGTGTTATTTATGTTTCAAAGGGCTCTGGACTCGCTAGGTTTTTTAGACAAGGAGGAATTTTTCCATATAAAAAAATTACAGTTTAAAATTTCTCTTCTTTCTGAAGAGAGATTATGGTGTCCAGCTCTGGAGCCCCCAACATCAGAAGGATGTGGAGCTGTTGGAGGGGGTCCAGAGGAGGCCACGCAGATGCTGAGAGGGCTGGAGCAGCTCTGCTGTGAGGCCAGGCTGAGAGAGCTGGGGCTGTTCAGCCTGGAGAAGAGGAGGCTCCGGGGAGAGCTGAGAGCGGCTCCCAGTGCCCAAACGGGGCTGCAGGAAAGGTGGGGAGAGACTCTTCAGCAGGGCTGTTGTGATAGGACCAAGGGGTGATGGTCTCAAAATAGAGGGAGGTGGATTCAGATTGGATATTAGGAAAAAAATTTTTACGCTGAGGGTGGTGTCACACTGTCCCAGGTTGCCCAGAGAGGTGGTGGAAGCCCCATCCCTGGAAACATTCCAGGCCAGGTTGGCCGGGGCTCTGAGCAACCTGATGTGGTTGGAGATGTCCCTGCTCCTGGCAGGGTGGTTGGACTGGGTGGGCTTTGAAGGTCCCTTCCCCCCCAAACCCTTCCATGATTCTATGACAATATATGTTATGGCGAAGTTCTTGAGAATGTTTTTCCAGTTTTTACTTACAAGAGGTAAAATGTTGACATCTTGCCTGCATCTCTAATATGGAATAGACAGTTAGGACTTTTTTTTTTTTCTGGGAAAAAAAAAAAGCCGATAACGCAAAGCCAGTAAAACCGAATAATTTTATAGATGGATTTATTTCACACGATTATGGAAGAACAAAGAGCTATTTGTTTGGAAAGGCTTTGGCTACATTTGCTGAGAGGTTATTTTTCTCAAGCGTGAGCAGTCCGGTATCATTTGATACTTCCATTTCCAACTCGGTGTCGTGTCGTTCGGGGCAGTTGGGTCTGCTATCGAGGTCGTAGTAAAGCTTGGCTTAAGTTGCTCACCGTACCTATCCTGATCGTTAGAGACCTGGCTTTTGGAATAACATTTGTCATGATGAATTGGATCCGAAGTGTCATTTACAGTGAATGAGGAGAATTAAATGATGAGGTTTTGTAGGAGCTGGCGTGCTGAACGCCAACGTCTGCTGAGGAGGAACGTCTCCAGTCCCATCTCCTTCCTTTACTGGGCTCCAGAGCTGGAAACGACCTTCCGCACTTCAAATAGCACGCGCCTGGGCGTCGGTGGAACGTTCCGGCATCGTTAAAGGAAGGTGTAGCCACGTCGGTTTATTTTGTTGAAGTTCTTGCAGATAAAATGGAAGACTTGAGCTTCAGGCACGTTTTGGCGGAGGGGTGTCAGCCCACTGCACTCGTTCTCCACGAGAATCTCTTATTTTTGGTGTGAAACGGCATAAAAAATGAGGCTGTAAGAGCTTAGGGTAGGGCGTGTTTTCACACGTTTTGAACGAACGTGACCGTAGAGCGCGTTGGAGTCTGTCAGATGTTTCCTTGCGTGTCTGGAAGAGCGGGTGGTTCTGTGAATTCTGGTTATCTCAAGGAGCGGAAACTCCGAAGCGTTGAGAGAGCTGGCTCAGGCGGAGCGGAGAAGCTTTGGGATACACTCAGCGCTATCGTTTTAGCTACTAAAGGAGATTTTCTGGTGACGGCTTAGTCATCTGTCCCACTTCATTTGCTTAAGTGGGTCCCGCCGAGGGTTTTTGGCTCGCTCGTTTCCTAATTTAGCTGACCAAGTTCTGAGTAAGCAGATTCTTCAGATGCCTGCGCTCTCCTTTGCCTGCGGTGTTCTTTTGATCCCTGTTTTTGGATGAGCGTGCGATGCGTCTGAGGACAAATACGAACGCAGCGTGTGCTTTTGTCCGCTTTACGCCGACATCCGGGCTGGGAGAAGTGCAGCAATTCCTCGTGGGAAGGGAACGCGAAATATCAAACAAACAGGACGAGGGGTGACGGTTTCAAAATGGAGGGAGATTCAGATTTGATGTTAGGAAAAGATTATTTTTTTTTTACGCTGAGGGTGGTGGAGCACTGGCCCAGGTTGCCCAGAGAGGCGGTGGATGCCCCATCCCTGGAAACATTCCAGGCCAGGTTGGCCGGGGCTGTGAGCAACCTGATGTGGTTGGAGATGTCCCTGCTCCTGGCAGGGGGGTTGGACTGGGTGGGCTTTGAAGGTCTCTTCCAACCCAAACCATTTTGTGATTCTATGATAAGGTGGAGATCAGTGAGAATTCAAAACTGGGAAGACTTGCTGCATTTTTTTTTTTTCTTCTCTCCAATAGGTCTTCCCCTGTTTCTTCTACTTTTGTCCCTAATAAAAGTAACGAAGATGTTGTCACCTTCAGGATTTCTTTAGGTTAATTTAATTTTCTGACTTGGAACAATCTTGGTGACCACCTTGCCCGCTCTCTTGTTTCCAATTTAACCTTTCTAATGGTTTCTTGACCTGGCTTACTCCAAATCTATACGTGTTTCTGAAGCGGTGTTTAATAAGATGAGGGAAGCTGTTTACAACCCTCTCGTTTGTCCTTGATGACCTCTGTTGGGCAAATGAGAAACAGGTCAGTTGCGATGTCTCTCCGTGTCACTACGAGGGAGAGAGAGTTAAATTAGCCGAGTCGATCTTCAAGTTCCATAAAACACATCATCCGAGCAATTTAATTAAGAAGGGTCAAGTTTCTCCACCCTACTTGGTGCCCGTATCCGACCAAGAGGAGTTGATGGATGCGCTCGTTTGGACTTGATTGACGCGCGGCCGTACGGAAACGTAGGCTTCGCAGTTTCTCTGCGCGCTGTGATTGATGTAGGATGATTATGGGTTTACGAGCTAAACCACATAATTCTTAAACCTTCTTATTCCGTCTTTACCGGCAGATGATCCAATCCAGCGCTGACGGGGGGTTGAAGGAATGACATCCAGGTCTCTTCCATCTCAAATCTTCGATTCTGTGCAAATCTTTAGAATTGTAAACTGGAAGCATGTTTTATATTCCTACACAAAAAAAAAAAAATACTCTTGAAAAGCTTTCACTTTGAAAAGATCATGATGATTAGCGTTCATTGTGCTACTGTTTTCATGTAAAAAAAAGAAAATCCTGCCCACATTTGCCTCAAATTGAACTTTTGTGCCTTGCATAATAGCCCTGCTTTAATTTGAATAAGATTCAGAATAAAGTGGCCAGATAGGAAGTTAAAAGCTGTAGAAAGGGTGGAAAAAAAAAAAAAAAATCCTCATTTGAGCTGTTAAATGCATGTGTTTTAATACACAGATAAAATTGAGGATGTTTACAAGTAAGTGGGTATCAGAAAGGGCAGAGCGAAAAGTCTGGGGAAGAAAAAGCAATTTAGCGGAGAGCAAGATGTTAAGTTTCTTAATTTTCTCCACAGCAATAAAAATCCGGTAAAAGGAGGCGAGTGAGCGCGTTCGGTTTATTACAGCGGTCCCCTCTGGTGTAGCTGTAGCTGAAAGGCTGTCAGCATTTCCATTATAAACTCGTGTTTTCCTGGGTTTATAATTCAGGCCTAAAAGCTCACCTGGGCCGGTGGCTGGCATGGGAGATCTTAAGTCAGAAATGAATATTTCGCACAGTTGGAAAATAACGCGTTTGGCTAGGTCTGCATTAACTAGGAGTTTTAAAAATGGACGCTATTTCTCGGCGCTCTGCTTGCGATCGTGCATTAAATTTTTAACGCGTCATTTTTGAGTCACTTTGTTGTTGTTAGTGACTACGATTGCTAGTCAGATCTTACAGAAGAAAAATCAAGGGAGAAAAATCATACCTTAGGTTACCGAGTAAGTAATGACATCAAAAGTTTAGCAGAGGTATTTCAGTTTGCGGCCTGGTTTGGTTTTCTCCCTTTTATTTTTCCCTCTTTTAGCTTATTTAAAGCCAACTCAGACACTTTAATTACACTGCACTTTGCAATGCAGTTGGAAAAAATAATAAGCGGTCAAAATATAATAGGATTTTCCCCCAAAATATTCGGTATTTTGGGGTGGGCGGCAGTGACGTGGAAGGCCTGAGCAGGCCTTGTTGGGTAGAGAAGGGTAATCACAACTTCCAATCTGCTCTCTAGGAAGATCTGACAGATTTGGTCTGGATTTCTGAATGGAATTGTGGAAGACAGAAAGATTTTAGTTGGGTTTTTTTTTGGGGTTTTTTTTTTTTTTTTGAGGCAAAATAGGGGCCTAAGTTTTTTGTTTAACCTCTTTGTCTGGATAGCGTGCGTACACAGAGACCTTAAATTAATGAACAGTGTTCATTACTTTACCTTACCGCATTTTTAGATCTTGAGAAGCCAAATATTTGAAATTTCAAAGATGTAGGATGTTTCTGGGAACATCCAATCGGACGGGAAAGCTTGCAGCTCTCCGGGATCTGACCACAAAATGGAGGTTTACCCGGTTGGGAGTAGCACGGGCCTACTCCTGTGCTGGCCTCGAGCAAGCGTTGGCTGGACGGCAAAAAGCGATGAAATAGGCTTAAAATATGAAATCTGGTTTCTTTTTATGCTTTGTCTGGCTTTGGAATTGCAAATGCACTTGTTTCAGCTTTTTCCACAGTTGATGAGACTAGAAATAATTGATTTTTGAGAGACAGCAGAAGAGAAAATGAAGATTTCCTTCAAGTTCTTGTTCTCCAGAAGCTATTTCTTGAAATTTGGACCAGAACTAATGAGAAGTTGTTTTGCTTGGAGAATATAGATTATTACTTTATTTTTTTTTTTCCTATTGGCATGTCACACTGTGATCAAACATAATTTTTTTTAAATTTTATGAGAAACAGTAGTGGCAGCATCTACAGCTGACTGAAATGAATTTATTTCTGTTGCAGTCTCTTTTCTCTTGATAGTTTCTGAGATTCAGAGGAAATGTTTGTTTGCAATTTGGCCAAATTCTCTTCTGGAATATAATTTTTTTAAATGATGATTTTCATGTTCTTTCCACCTCTATTTGAAATGCTTCCTCTAATCCTCTGAATTTGTAGCCTGAACTTTTAATTTACATGTCTTCATCCTTTATTATTTATCGATGCAGCTTCGGGAATCCGACTCAGCCTTTTCAGTCGTTGTCAAACAATTTGTTTTCTTCTGTGCTGCAGGATGGGCTCTACTTGTTGAGGGCGACGTTACAGCAAAGAATTTTTAGGCAAATAAAACTTGTCGAGCAGGAATGAGCATTTCACGGCGGGGCGGTCTAGCGTTCGCAGCTCTCCTTTCAACAGGGTTTCATTTTATGGTGATGAAAAGCAACCGGTAAACCATAAATGTTAGGAGGACAATAACAAGAGAATTTATTTCAGAGAGGACCCAGTTAAAGCTGTTTCTGTGGATTGCTTAACTTTACGGTAGAAGTTCCCGTAGCGACTGGTGTTGGTCCTGCAGCCCAAAATTTGTGTTCTGGAGTGTGTCGATGGTGTGGGGGGCTAAAAATAGAATCATAGCATGGTTTGGGTTGGAAGGGACCTTCAAAGGTCCAACCCACCTGCAAGGAGCAGGGACATCTTCAGCTAGATGTCGGGTGACCCATGAGAAGGTGGAATCCTTGACCAGCAAGGGCAGGGAAAAGCAAACCTGTCCACCTCAGCGCTGGAGAAATGGGATTCTCGGCAGAGCTTGCCCCGTACCACGCCGCAGGAATGCAGCCGGTATCCAGTTTGCCGTGGGCTTGTCCCAGTTTTCATGTTGGCGTGAGGCTCTCCAAGGTGGTAACTGCGTGGGAGCTGATGGTGGGTCCGTGCGTTGTTCTTTAAAGCTTTTCTCAAATGGTGGAGCAAAGAGATGTTTTTCTGCATTTCCTTTTCCCTGGGGGTCAATTCTTGTATATACCAGTTAAATCGGAAATAGCTTGTGCTTATTTTAGGGCAAGAAAAATCCTCTAGATCTGGGCTTGCTTTGCCCCAGCAAGATCCTCCTGGTTCATTGTTTGAAAGTCTAAAAATAAACTTTTGGAGTGGCGCGACGGAGACTTTAAAAGAATGATAAGAGTTGTTAGGAAGGGATGTTTCCTTCCTTTCAGCTAGCCAGGAAAAAAAATCCTGAGTGAAAAAATTCAGCGTCTTAAAGGATTTCTAAAATTCCTGCTCTGAAGATAAGCAGGAACTACGTAGTGATATCCAATTCTGTGACCTCCTTTTGCATCAGCACCTGAGGAAGGCGGAAGGATGATGCCTTCGGTGGCTAAGAAGAAAGGACGCAGTTAGAACAGAGCTGCCAAAGGTAGAAATGTTGTTTACTGACTGTATTTCCTGTGCTGCGAACGAAAAAGTACTTTGTCAACAAAGGAAGCCTTCGGATCAATGCTTGTTGAGAGCGATATTTTGGAAGCGCGGCGTTCTTCGTGATTAAGTGGTTGTGTAGAAATGATACTTCCTGGCTAGACAGCCATGCTCTTCGTAAAAGTTTGGAGTTACATCTTCAGAGACAAAAATCAATGTTCAGTCCTTCCTACAGACTTGAAAAACGTGAAGGTAGGAAGGGAGTCCTTTCTGTTACACACAAACTAGTGATGGTAGTGACGTGGTGGCGTGTGCCGCTTGGTAGGACTCAGGTGGGGGTGGTGGAATTGAAGTCCTGGGCGTGGGGTTTAGTTTGAATCATAGTATCACAGGATAGTTTGGGGTGGAAGGGACCTTCAAAGGCCACCCAGTCCAACCCCCCTGCAAGGAGCAGGGACATCTCCAACCACATCAGGTTGCTCAGAGCCCCGGCCAACCTGGCCTGGAATGTTTCCAGGGATGGGGCATCCACCGCCTCTCTGGGCAACCTGGGACAGTGCTCCATCACCCTCAGTGTAAAAAATTTCTTCCTAATATCCAGTCTGAATCTACCTCCCTCTATTTTGAGACCATCACCCCTCGTCCTGTCCCAGCAGGCCCTGCTGAAGAGTCTCTCCCCACCTTTCCTGCAGCCCCCTTTGGGCACTGGGAGCCGCTCTCAGCTCTCCCCGGAGCCTCCTCTTCTCCAGGCTGAACAGCCCCAGCTCTCTCAGCCTGGCCTCACAGCAGAGCTGCTCCAGCCCTCTCAGCATCTGTGTGGCCTCCTCTGGACCCTCTCCAGCAGCTCCACGTCCTTCTGCTGTTGGGGGCTCCAGAGCTGGACGCAGCGCTGCAGGGGGGTCTCACCAGAGCGGAGCAGAGGGGCAGAATCCCCTCCCTGGACCTGCTGCCCACGCTGTGGGGGTGCAGCCCAGGGTGGGGTTGGTTTCTGGGCTGTGAGCGCACGTTGCCGGCTCATGTTGAGCTTCTCGCCCACCATCACCCCCCAGTCCTTCTCCTCAGGGCTGCTCTCCATCCATTCCCCGCCCAGCCTGGATTTGTGCTGGGATTACCCCCACCCACGTGCAGGACCTTACACTTGGCCTGGTTGAACTTCATAATTTACTACTTGATGTTACCACCATGAAGGGCCAAGAGACCTGGAGTTTACCGGTGGGTTGGGACTTGTACAGACCTGACGGCGTGATGTTGCGGCTGGTAAAACATCTTTGTACAACCCTTGCTGCTCGAAGCCCTGCGTCTTGCTAATGAAACAGGTGACGCGGAAGGAGGAGAGGCTACAAGTGTTCACGAATTACCGTGACAGCTGGCTTAAAAAATATCTGTAGCTATGTTGGGAGAGCAAATAACTCTCTGGGGTGGTAAATCTGAAATAAATTCTTAGGTCCCCTTGCGCCTCAGAGCAGCAGTGTTTCTCTACATGCTACCAACACTACTTTGTGTTTGGGATGGACTTTCTTTTTTTTTTTTTTACGATGATTCAAGCTTTGCGTCGCTACTCAACTTCAAATAACGGGACGTTTCCAAAGGAGAGTATTGCAAAGTGTGCAATCCAGTCCAGGCCTTCAGTTTAAGGTGTGTCTTACTTCAGCGATGGCTTTGAGCGCAAAACTACGTCTCAATGTGTTCAGGGTTGGTTTTTTTTTTAATTTAAAAGTGCAGTTTTGATTGCGTGCTGAGTAATTTGGTGCTGCTGAGATAAATGAATCCAAAGCGTAGCGGTGTAGCAGGTAACGAGATGTAAAATTAATTTTATAAAGTCTTTTTCTCGGTGAGTTTGGGATTTTTTGGGGGTTTTTTTTGCTTGTTTTTTTCTTTTTTTTTTTTTTTTTTTTTTGTTGTGTCTTACCTGCCAGCGTAACAAAACCGCAGGCCGTTGGGAGGTTGAGAGCACATTTTGGTAGGTGATGCTTTGCGTTTTTTGACAAGAAAATATTATTGAAAACAAAGTTTTCGCTTCAATAATGCTGATTTTTGGTACAACTGTCCTTAGATAAACTCAGTCCTGGTCAAAATGCTGAAGTCTCCTGAGTAGGTAGGGGAAGAAAATCGTTAAACTGCCATCATCGTTAGGATGACCTGGGTTTCGCGTCCCACAATGGCGCTGGGCCACAGAGCTTCTCTTCCAGGCCCCAATGAAAAAAAAAAAATAAAAGATTTTTTTATTTTTTTTCGTAATTTTTTAATAAGTGAAATATTTCCATTAAATTTAACTTCTTTCACTGTGCACGGGGAACACACCAGGAGTTAAAACTTCTTTTGTGGCTTCCGTTCAGCACAGGAGTCGGCTTGAGAGGACAGGCCGAGCGGAGCTGGAATTCCCCAATGTTCCGAGCAGGCGCTGGCTCCTTGCGGCGCGCTCCGGGGTTTCCTGGGGAGAGAAACAGCTCGTTACATACCCGGTAACGAGGCAGCGAGGTGAATTCGTTAAGAGGAGAAGGGGTGAGGAGGTGAGAGCAGGCCCGAATTGCGGCAAGGCCTACGGGGCGGCCTAGCGCTGGCTTACTGGTGCTGCGCTTGCGAATCGTGTCGACACCCAAATAAAGCCTCTCTACTTGCAGTCTGTGTCCCAAAATAAATCCAGAAATGTGCTTATTTAGAGGAAAAAGAATTAAAAAAATAAGGATAATTATCCTCAAAGTGAGGTAGCCGTTTTTTGGTGTGCTGGCACACGTGAATTTGAATAAAAGCTTTTCTACCAGTGTTCCCAGGTGCGAGGGTTCGTTAGCAACCGAAAATGTCCCAGACAATTATGAGTTTGCCAGTGTGATGTTTTGCTGTGATCTCGGGGAGAAATAAACAAAAAAAAAACCCCCAACAAGTCGTCGTAAAGCTTTGGGGAGATGTGCAGATCTTTGTGCAAACATACATAGGAGAGAAGAAGCAGCAATTAAAGAATAAAAGGGAGCGGGGAAAGCGGGAGTACGTGGCATTTCTTAACGCTGAGGCGTTTCTCTCCTGGGTTAAATGACGGCGTAACCCCAGTATAAATATCCTCCGAGGAGCGGAGAGAAAATCCCTTTGTAAAACGGCGTCCTTTCGGTAGCAGCTCGGTTGACGTTGCCTGGGGAAACCGCGGTGCTGTGGGGGTTTGTAAAAGTAATACCAAGCCGTTCCTTATCGGAATTTTAAACGCGCGTATAATAACAGGCTATCTGTAGCAGCCATGCCTGATTATTACAGTGTTTAAGATGAGTAATTTTATAGTTAAGCATTTCAATGTCCTACATATGTTATGGATCAAGTGCAAACTGCTGCTATTTTTATTTATTTATTTATTTATTTTTATTTTTCCCAGGCGGATGTGACAGCCTTGCCACTTTGATCAGCCCGACGCGGCGCGGTCTCGTATTTATCGGGCGTATGTGCTGCGGGAAGGGGAGCAGCTCCGGCGGTAAAAAGCACATCAAAGCGCTGGTATCAACTTAGGAGCAGACAAACGAGGAGGGGAGAGAGGCAGAAACGCTCCGGGGGCCGCGAGGAGAAGTAGAAGCATTATTATAAGGTTGTCTCAGAAATCTGCCTTGCCATGAAAATCAGGCAGAGAAAGTCAATTCCCTTCCCGTAATCCTCCCCTCTGCCTCTGGAGTAGTTTTGACAAGATCCGTAATAATCCCGGAGCCCCGCGTCATTTTCCAAACTCCGACACGAACAAGCGCTTATCCCAACCTCTGGGTTTTAACATAGGTGCAAGTTTAAGAGTTTAATGTGATTTTTTTTTTTTAAATAATTATTTTTTTTTCCATTAGTGGCTAACGGCTCATCCTGTTATATAACAACTATTTCTAATCTTACTTAGCACGACAAAAAAAAAATAATATTCCTCTCGGTGCGTCTTCTAGGCCAACGTGGGCCTGCCCCAGTTTTTCTCCCAAGGCAGAAATATTGATTTGACTCTCAGAAAACAACCAAAAGGTCATTGCGTTGCGGTTGCCATGGCCACTAATGCTTCGGATTGCTAAAACTCATCCCCGCGCTTCGCGCTTGGGAAGCGACTTGGGGGGCCCCTCGTTACGCGGTGAACGGCGAGGGCCGTCAGCGGGGCTCGGGAGAGGCGGCGGTACGGGAGCTGGCTGTGGCCGCGCTATAAATCATGGACTTAAGAGAATCTTCCCGTTGGGAGACACCGCTGGGCAAACTTCTTGCGTTGCGTAAGGAAAGATGATGATTTTTAGGAAAGAAAATTTCCAGGAGCAGCGTGGAGTGAGCCAGCGGTGTGCCCAGGTGGCCAAGAGGGCCGACAGCATCGTGGCTTGCATCAGGACCAGCGTGGCCAGCAGGAGCAGGGAAGCGATGGTGCCCCTGGACTCGGCACTGGTGAGGCCGCACCTCAAATGCTTGGTGCAGTTTTGGGACGTTGAGGTGTTGGACCACGTCCAGAGAAGGGCGAGGAAGCTGGTGAGGGGTCTGGAGCACCAGTGTGATGAGGAGCGGCTGAGGGAACTGGGGTTGGTCAGTCTGGAGAAGAGGAGGCTGCGGGGAGACCTCATTGCTCTCTACAACGGCCTGACAGGAGGGTGTGGGGAGGTGGGTGGTGGTCTCTTCTCCCAAATAACTCGTGGACGAGAGGAAATGGCCTCAAGTTGTGGCAGGGGCGGTTTAGGTTGGACATCAGGAAACACTTCTTCACTGGAAGAGTGGCCAGGCACTGGACCAGGCTGCCCAGGGAGCCCCAGGTGGAGTCACCACCCGTGGAGACGTGTAGAGGTGGCACTGCAGGACATGGTTTAGTAGGCATGGTGGTGTTGGGTTGACGGTTGGACTTGATGTTCTTGGAGATGTCCTCCCTCGACCGATACGTAGCTTTATTTTTTCAGATGACCTAAGTGCGTGTTTTTAGACCTAGTAGATGTCGGAACTTCTTTTTCCTGGTGGAGTGTATTTGTATGGAGGGAAAGGATTTTTCTTCAAGGAAACTCCGAAAAGGAAAATAAAACTCCATCCTGAAATGTAAATTGAAATATTTGAATTAATTTAATGCCCCTTTAGCATTGCAGTAGAAGTGATTCACGCTACTGGTCTATGCGCTGAACTTAGTGACCAGACTTTGTTTTGAGGGACAGTACCCAAATAATTGACTTAACAAGATTTTTTAATTTTAATTATAATTTCTGGAAAAAAAAAAAAAAGTGGTGCTTATTCACAGAAGCAATATATTGAGTCAAAAATTCAATTTTCTAATGAAAAATATGGGAGGATTTTTGTCCAACTGTGATTATTCTCATTGTTTCTGTAGAGCTTTCTGGAACATCAAGGTTTTGACAATGCCCATGATGATGTAAAAGAGGAAAAATATTAAAACTGCCAGCAAACATTAATTTTATCGGAAGTTTTTTGGCAGGTTCATTGCTTTAATGACTTGGAAAACAGAGAGTCTAATTTTTTTTGTCTGTAATATTTTTTGATATCTCTGAAATTTTAGTTTCCTTCTTGCCTTGCGGAGAAACTTTTTCTTCCCAGTGCATCGTTCCGGAAAGGGGGAAAAAATATTGCAATCAGCTGGGTGTTCACTGGTTTGCCTGAGATGAAATTAAAAGTTAAACCCGCGTTGCATTTTAATTTAGTGTCATAGAAGAAATGGTGAAGAAACGTTGCCGTCTGATCTCCGAGGAGGTGAAATGTATCAAGAGCAATATTTAAGTGCTATTTTCCAAAAAAACCACAACACAAAGGTGCAATAATTAAATAATTGAGAGGCTATTTCCCTTTGTATAGTTACTTTATAGGTCAGCAACGTAATTTAAGGTTGAGCTGGGCTTTAGCAGACGAGAACATGGAGTTCTAGAGCGTTTTCTACCGTTGACGGGAGAGAAAGATAAATTTCGAATACCGCAACTCAACTAAACAGAATTTTTTTTGCGTGGTGTGTGCCGCGTTGCTTTCAGCGTGTGGAAACGTCTGTTTTTCTTCAAATTCCTGTGAGTACATTTCCATTTTTCTTGGTTGCCATTACGTCAGTCGGTGACGGCTTTCCGGGAAATATTAATTGAAGTGTCAACGGTTTTTTTTTTTGATTGTCATCTCATTGAGAAATGAATTTTAGTTGCGTAGCTAGACGATGGTTCAAGTGTGAGGCTCATTCTACTAAACGTAAATGCGTTGTTTGCAAACCTTAACGTTACTTTTGAATTTTTGGATAAAATAGTTCTTCAAAGTAAAGGTGCGTCACGCCTGAAATGTGTATTTTGGTCACGTGGATGTTCAGCTTCTACGGATTCCTGTAAATCCGAATCAATTTCTTGCGTAAATCCCCAAATATTAAAAAAAAAGGACAAATCTTCCAAATATTCTACTAATATTTCAGAGAGGAGCTCTAGTGCGTCCTAACGAGCTCCTCTTGTAGCTTAAGCCAAATCTTTCTTCTAGAGGTGGAACTGAAGATGAATTTTTGAAAATAATAATCAGTTTAGGTATGTGAGTGCCTGCATTAGAAGAAAGAAGGCGCCTGAATTGGAATTCTGTGGGTTTTATCTGTGGATCCAAGCTCCTCTTGTCTTTCCCTGGTTTTGTTCTAATCAATAATCCAGCTAAAGTTCTCCAGAACTTACAGAAGAACTTGAATCATGGAACGGTTTGGGTTGGAAGGGACTTTCAAGACCATCTCGTTCCAACCCCCCTGCCAGGAGCAGGGACATCTCCAACCAGATCAGGTTGCTCAGAGCCCCAGCCAACCTGGCCTGGAATGTTTCCAGGGACGGGGCATCCATAGCTTCTCTGGACAACCTCTTCCAGTGCCTCACCACCCTCGTAGTGAAGAGTTTTTTTTCCTCATCTCATCTAAACCTTTTCTCTTCCAGTTTGAAGTCCTACCATGACACGGCCTTGTCAATAAGTCGTAATGAAATGCTGTTCCACAGATGTGGCAAGACAAAACTCGTTAAGACTTCCGCTCTTTAGTGCTGGAACGCCAAGAGCGAGTCTTGAAGTTTCACGTCGGTACAGCGACGTCTCCCGCTTGCAGCCCAAGTCACATCTGTGCTGTAGGATGGGATCGGTCGTCTCTAGACGTGATTTACGTTCTCCACCCAAATAAATTCTTCTTAAATATTGAATATTAGCTTTTAAACTTCTCGTTTTCTCCGAATGTATGGAGTAATAAGCAACAATTGAATTAAAAAGCTCGTTACGCTTCTGGCAGCTCACACTGGAGAGATGGGGAGTTGGTAGGATTTGTCTAATGACCTTGAAATAATTGCGGTTATCCGCACAATTTCATATTTCAGTGAGCGTCAACCTTATTGGTTTCTAGGGCTAAAACCAAACAGAAACTGCTGAATTTGTGTGAATAACGGCAATATGGGAGCTTTTAAATTCAGTTCTTACTTCTTACTCGGTGATTTACCCCTTTGGTCGTAGATCTCGCTGCTTTTGTCCACGTTGATCAGCGCTGTGCGTGTTAATTAAACTCCGCAATGGTGATTTTTTTAAATAAAATCACGTTTGAGTAAAATTGTGACTAATGAACACCTCTTCGAAAGGAATATTGGTGTGTTATCATTAAACTGCAGTTGATGATGATCATAGAATGGATTGGGTGGGAAGGGACCTTCAAAGGCCACCCAGTCCAACCCCCCTGCAAGGAGCAGGGACATCTCCAACCACATCAGGTTGCTCACAGCCCCGGCCAACCTGGCCTGGAATGTTTCCAGGGATGGGGCACCCACCACCTCTCTGGGCACCCTGGGCCGGTGCTCCACCAGCCTCAGTGTAGAAAATTTCTTCCTTCTATCCAGTCTGACTCTACCTCTTATTTTGAAACCATCACCCCTCGTCCTGTCCCAGCAGGCCCTGCTGAAGAGTCTCTCCCCACCTTTCCTGCAGCCCCCTTTGGGCACTGGGAGCCGCTCTCAGCTCTCCCCGGAGCCTCCTCTTCTCCAGGCTGAACAGCCCCAGCTCTCTCAGCCCGGCCTCACAGCAGAGCTGCTCCAGCCCTCTCAGCATCTGCGTGACCCTCCTTCACCTCCCTCCCCCGTGTGCGGGATCTTAACGGTGACATTTAATGGAAGAGTCCAAGTGGACTGGCGAGAGAACCTCCAAATTGTGAGTTGTCTGTTGGGATGTTTTAGTCTCTTGATTCTTTTTCCTTCCATTTCTCCCTGGGCGTCTCTTCGTGACGTGGTTCCCAAGGTGCACGCAGAACTACCGAGGGCAGGAGATCCTGGAAGTAGCTCTCTAGTGCCACCAGCTTTGTTTTTCAGCTGGAAGAACCCAAAATACCAACTGGCAGTAAGGGTGAAGTAGGTGCCGAAGTCGTTATCTGTATCCATCAAACCAGATGAAACGCGGATCCTTTGAAGGCGTTTCGCAAAGGGTTAATGAGCGGTTAATGCCTCTTTAATTAAATTAATCAACCCTTAGACTATTGGAATCTTGGGGATTAACCAGATGTTCCTGTAATACCTCTCACTGATGGATTTTCAGTCATCTACTGCGCGTTCCTCGTGTTTGGGTAAGTGACTGGAAGACGCTCTCAACTCTCCGTGTTTTGCAACGTAGTTGTCGTATCACTTCAAGAAGAGTTGGACCGAAATGATTGGATGCCGGAGGGAAAGCATGCTTCTGTGTTAAAAAAAAAATGAAATCATACTGTCACACAAATATAGACTTGAAAATAGTTTGAAGTGTTGAATAGGTACCATCTGGTGGGAAAAAAAAAGCAACCATGCAATTAAAACTTTCAAAATGCAGCTTATTGAGATGAAAATATTCTTTTTTTTTTTAACTCGGCGTAGAAGGAAGTCTTTCCAGTGTGAATTCCTTGTCATCCGAAGCTCATTCAGAAATTGCAACTGTAAAAACCGCAGCGTTTGCTGCGTCTCTGCCGCGCTTTTCCATCCTGTCCCTGGCAGCGGTTCGTCTCCGAAGCCTTGTGTTCTTCCTTTGTGCTGGTGCTAACGCAGCAGTCGGCCGGTAACCGAGCGATAGGGTGGGTCAGAGATGGGGGCGTGGGACCGGAAGGTGAAATAAAATAGTTAATTAGGAGTTTCCTGTGTTGGTGATGTCTTGTGTAGATGTAAATCCCTGAGAAGACCCGTGCTGAGTAGGACAACTCAGTTTCACGTGCTGGACACGCAACACTTGAGTTGCAAGGTCCTGCACGTGGGTCATGGCAATCCCAGCACAAATCCAGGCTGGGCGGAGAATGGATGGAGAGCAGCCCTGAGGAGAAGGACTTGGTGGTGATGGTGGATGAGAAGCTCAACACGAGCCGGCAATGCGCCCTCACGGCCCAGAAACCGACCCCACCCTGGGCTGCACCCCCAGCAGCGTGGGCAGCAGGGCGAGGGAGGGGATTCTGCCCCTCTGCCCTGCTCTGGTGAGACCCCCCTGCAGCGCTGCGTCCAGCTCTGGAGCCCCCAACATCAGAAGGACGTGGAGCTGCTGGAGAGGGTCCAGAGGAGGCCACGCAGATGCTGAGAGGGCTGGAGCAGCTCTGCTGTGAGGCCAGGCTGAGAGAGCTGGGGCTGCTCAGCCTGGAGAAGAGGAGGCTCCGGGGAGAGCTGAGAGCGGCTCCCAGTGCCCAAAGGGGGCTGCAGGAAAGGTGGGGAGAGACTCTTCAGCAGGGCCTGCTGGGACAGGACGAGGGGTCGTGGTTTCAAAATAGAGTGAGGTGGATTTAGATTGGATATTAGGAATTTTTTTTTTTTTTTAACCTGATCGTGGTAGAACACTGTCCCAGGTTGCCCAGAGAGGCGGTGGATGCCCCATCCCTGGAAACATTCCAGGCCAGGTTGGCCGGGGCTCTGAGCAACCTGATCTGGTTGGAGATGTCCCTGCTCCTGGCAGGGGGGTTGGACTGGGTGGCCTTTGAAGGTCCCTTCCAACCCAAACCATTCTATGATTGTACCACTGGATGATCAAACCGGCCAACTGAGATCATTTTGCTTTAAGCAGATGAGTTTGTCTTTGCATGGATCGAGGCAAGGAGAGCTCCTACAGGCCAGGAAGGACGGGAGGAGATTGAAGAAGCTGTTGCCTTCCACCCCACGGTTGATGGGGAGCGGTAGGTCGCCGCGCAGGATGAGTACTTATCTACTGAAGCTTTCTGAAGGGTTGAAGTTTGAGCTGGAAGCCACCGTTGTCCAGATCTAGTGACTCAAGTTCAGCCAAGCAGGACAGTAGGACACAGAGCTGGGCTTCGCTGTGGCTTGAACTGGCAGCGTGGCGTGTGCTTTTTGTATATTTTGTAGAAGAAATCGGGGAAAATACGGGGAAATAACCTCTAGAACTTGAGAACATAGAGGTTGCAGCTCTTTTCTCTCCGTAGGCCTGGTTCTGAGAGTTGCTCAGGAGCATTGTCCCAGCGTGGCGCTACCTTCTCACCTCCCTTCCCTCGCGCTTTGCGCGTTCTTTCCACTTCTACGTGCCTGTGCCGTGTTGAACCCGTCCTGCGCGTGCGTTTGCGTGAAAACGTGGAGAGCGGGCCGCGCTCGGTTAATTCATTTATCGCGCCGTGTTTCAGGATTGGCCTTCCGCGTGCTTTTCTAAAATTTATCTCGGGGAAAAGATCCGTCACCGGGTTCAAACCGTTCACCGGCCTGCGGATGAATCTGTCAGACCCAAATTCCTAACTGGTTTGAGTGGCGTTCTTGAGGAGGACGCTGGTTTCTTGGGGGTAGGGGCAAGAGGGATTTTACTGGTTTTAACGGCTGGGAAACTAGGGCGGCGTCTCAACCCTAAATCGTAGGAAAAATAAATCTCCCGTGAATAAAGAAATGCCGCGAGCTTTTGAGGAGTTGAGTATTTTAGGGAAATTTTGCTATTTATGATACTAAAACAACGAATATCTTGTGCGTTCAGCTCCGTAGTGTGGGGTGTCTTCCCTCGTACGGAGCACACGCTGTTGCAATTTTTCTTGGAAGATAAAAAAAATATTCGAGTAAATTTAATTTAAAAAAAATTTTTAAAAAATTTTTGTATTTTGGGCACAATTTGAAGGGTGGACGATACTGTCTCATTGACCTGAACCCCTCGTGGTCCTTACGATTGGCAGAAAACACGGACTTCACTCAATAAGGGGAAGAATATCGTCGCAATGAAAGCTCTTAAAAATACAAACTGGAGTTCGAAAGCGTTAGCCAGCTGAGAAAAAGAATTTAACGTCCCGTTTCACGTCTCATTTCAGGCTGAAATTATTTCTGACGTGTGCTTTGGGGCACGGCGTTGAGGTTTTTTTTGGATGGGCACCGCGGTGTTGCGTGTTGTCTATCGGAACTGCGTTTCCAATTAATTTCTTCTCTCTGGAGTTGCGTCGTCAGGTAAAACACCGCGTGGCTTCTACCCTCGCGCGAAGATGAGGTGACAAGAGAAGAGTTGGACTTCGGAGGTGAAGGGTGGGCCCGTGGGTGCGTGGCCGTTGCCGATCCCGGTAGGAGCACGGATACAGTCACGTTTGCAGTGACAAGTCCAGCGGGAACGATAAATAAGTCGGTGGAGGTGTTTTGGACCTTCTCGGTGTCTGGGATAAGGCGAGATGGAACTGAAGCGTGTTTTCATGGAGCACGTCAGATAATGGTCTGGAGAAAAGGGAAACTTTTGGTTTGTATTTTTTATCCTCCTTGTTTTTAAACTATATCGCAACTCTTGACGGAACGAACGTCTCCGTTGGCGCAGCTGAACCTTCACATCCCTTGGCTTGGCATACAACGTGGAGACGTCCCGTTGATCTCATCTTTATTAATGATTTAAGGTGTTCCTGGGCTGGTGGACTCAAAGGTTTTGATGGTCATGCTCTTGGAAGTTTGTCCAAACAAGCTACCCTGACCTGTAGCGTCCCTTTAATCGCTAGTGGCGTGTCCTGCCCTCTGAGGAGCTTTCAAAGATCTTCACCAGGCAAGGGCCGTGCAAATGGATGCCCGCTGAAACAAACCCCGCGAGCAGAAAAGAGTTGAAAGTAAATAGAATGGACAGCAGCCAGAACTTCTCAGGTGCTGGATTTGCATCTTCTACTCCAGTCTTCCCCAGCTGCTTCATTTCTTTGTCAGCGCCGTTGCGCAATCCTCTCAGCGTCTTCTCCCAGGTAACCCCAGTGCTTCCTCTCAATTCAAGATCTTGTAGAAATTGTATAAGAGAGGAACTAGATCCAGCTCGCTGACTGAACAGCCAGAGAGGTCTGCAGCTGGAGATTCGTTGAATCTCTAAGGTCGGAAAAGACCTGCAAGATCATCAAGTCCAAGCATCAACCCAACACCGCCATGGACGCTGAAGCACCACCTCTGCGTGTTCTTTGAACACCTCCAGGGACGGTGACTCCACCACGTCCCTGGGCAGCCTGGTCCAGTGCCTGGCCACTCTTCCAGTGAAGAAGTGTTTCCTGATGTCCAACCTAAACCTCCCCTGCCGCAACCTGAGGCCGTTTCTTCTTGTCCATGAGTTACTTGGTAGAAGAGACCACCACCCACCTCCCCACACCCTCCTGTCAGGCAGTTGCAGAGAGCAATGAGGTCTCCCCTCAGCCCCCTCTTCTCCAGACTGACCAACCCCAGTTCCCTCAGCTGCTCCAGCCCCCTCACCAGCTTCCTTGCCCTTCTCTGGACGCGCTCCAGCACCTCAACGTCCTTCTTGCAGTGAGGGGCCCAAAACTGCACCAAGCATTCGAGGTGCGGCCTCGCCAGTGCCGAGTCCAGGGGCGCCATCGCTTCCCTGCTCCTGCTGGCCACGCTGGTCCTGATGCAAGCCAGGATGCTGTTGGCCTTCTTGGCCACCTGGGCACACCACTGGCTCCTGTTCTACCAGCACCCGCAGGTCCCTTTCCGCCGGGCAGCTTTCCAGCCGCTCTTCCCCAAGCCTGCAGCGCTGCGTGGGGTTGGTGTGACCCAAGTGCAAGACCCAACACTTGGCCTTGTTGAACCTCACCCAGTTCACCTCGGCCCAACGATCCAGCCCATAACCACGTTTTGGCCACGGCTATAGGAAGGCTGTAGCTCCAAAGCGACGATCTCGAAGAGTCACAAATTTGGTTCTCGTGAACTCCGCGACACTGGCAGAGCTGTAGAACGAGGGGAAAAGCAATCTTGAGGGTTGTACTCGAATGATTCGGTTAAAATAGAAATTCGTTGTTGTTCTAAATGCATCCTTCACGTGTGAGGTGTTCCGGCACAACAGCTTTCTGCCGGTGCTTTGAATCGGAAAGAAAGATCTGCGAAGGCTTTAAGCAGAACTGACCACAACGACATCGAATCCGTGATGAAAATCCTCCTGCGGCAGAAATACGGGGCTGGGGGGAAAAAAAAAAAAAAATTGTTTCTGCGCATGACGCCGAGCGAAGCCACCAAGCGAGCTGTGTAAAAGGTGACAAGAAAATGAGATTTTAAAATACTTGCAGCTCTGATAATCTGAGCCGACATCAGGTTAGGGAGAAGTCTTTTCTTTTTTTCAGAAAAATAAGTTGATTTATTTCCCGTGATAGGTAAGAGGCATCAGAGGGCAAATGTTGGCTCCATCTTCCTTCAGCTCGCCTTTCGTGGTGGAATTAGATTGCTACCGAGAATTGGTGTCATAATATTTGCGACAGAGTCTACGCGCTGCGAGAGAATTGCTGCGCTGGCGGAGACCTCGATGCGCCCCCGTACTTGAAAACGAGGCGTTTCCATCCTAGGTGGGACGTTCTGAATTGTCTGCGCGTGGCTTACGGTTTCTATCTCATCTCCTGCGAGGTCAACAGAACTTCTGTGAACGTGTCCATGTGAGGGTGGGGCTGATGGAGGAATAGATGGCTTCTTGACCTTCCTCTCCGTGTGGTTTAAGAGGAGACGTGGTGGCATGATACGAGGAATCCGATTTAACGATATTAAGGAGTGAAACCTCCTCAAAAGGTGAGGATGCCTGAGGAGCTGGGGCACTTCCATGGCCACCTAGCATCAGGGTTGCGACACAGCTTAAGTGTTTGAGCCTAAACTCTCCCCTAAATCTTCTCAGATCTCTGTTTTGAGGGTTGTAGAGCACTGTCCCAGGTTGCCCAGTGAGGCGGTGGATGCCCCATCGCTGGAAACATCCCAGGCCAGGTTGGCCGGGGCTCTGAGCAACCTGATGTGGTTGGAGATGTCCCTGCTCCTTGCAGGGGGGTTGGACTGGGTGGGCTTTGAAGGTCCCTTCCCACCCAAACCGTTCTATGATTAACGCGGGGAGATGCATCCGTGACTCTTCAGCTATGGAGCATTGCGTCGCTGTGGATCTGTAACGTTTAATTCCGGGGTCGATCTCAGAAAAGGACTTTTTTTTTTGAATATATTTGCTGGTCCGTTCCCTTGAGCTAACTCCCGAGAACCCAAACATCTGTGTCGCTTCAGAAATTGTCTTTAAAATAAATCAGCGTAAGCCAGGAGATCTGTAAATACCTGGTGATGGTTTTTAAACTCAAATGTTGTGGTCCTGCAGAGAGTTTGAACGAGTTTTGAACGTGACCGTGGAAAAAAGTGGTTGGTGTCTTCTATTTTTCTGGCTCGCAGGCTTTGCTGGGTGGGAAAAGCCGTCACTTGCGCGTCTGTGCCCGTCGCTCGGCTGGAAAGCGGCATCCTCGCCGTAACGGGAAGGCGTTGGGAGGGCGCGGCGGGTGATACGGCGCGCGTGGACGTCTGCCTCTTCATCCGTCGCTTCCTTCATCGGGCTAACTTGTAAACGTGGAAATTTGGGAATCACGTTGCCCGCGCAACGGTAGAGTCACGTAGGCTTCTTTTTCACGTGTGGAAACGCCGTTGGGAAGCGTTTCCTCAGCCAGTTCCAGCCTTGCTAAAGAATTTCCCGACTTCAACTGGTGGAATGGCTTCAACTGGGACGTGGGATCTCATCCTTGCAGATGATCTGGGAGGTGGGAATGATGTTTTGGAGGAGGAGAGTTGAGACAAGAGATGGGCGGCCAAAATCACGCCGGGAAAGAGGTGTTTGAACCGAGAAATCAACCCAAGGCTCTCAGACCCTCGGTGCGTGGTTGCACACCCTTCCCAGTGATCGTGTTCACTGGTACGGCTTCAGACAGTCCCTGGAGGCAGGGGAGTGGAACTGGGAGCGTCGTTCCTAGGGAATGGCCGGGACTCGAGCCAGAGCAGCTCCCCAAAATACGTCCACACCATCCCTAGCACGTCCCTCATCCGGGTGGTTGCTTCAGCCGATCTTCTTGATTTGTCCTTCTCATAGCTGGCTTGAAAAGAGGATTGATTTTTTAATTTTTATTTATTTTTATTTTCCTTCTTTGCAAGTTTATCTATGCTATTTGCAAAGCAACGATGCTTCCGGATAACGATGTCCATCATCCTGACATCCTCCTTCGCTTGCTCTTGGAGTCTTACAGGCTTCATCTCGTTCTTGTTGGGTTTTCTTCTGAAGCACGTGAAGGACGTGGTCCTTGTGTTTTTGCACCGAGTGACGCTGGGATATTTGGGAGTTGTGCAATTAAAGCTCCAAGCTGTCTTGAGTAAAAAATATTGCTTTTATTTTATTTTATTTTTTTTTTTTTTTCTGCTTGTGTTTGCAGGACCACTGAGGTTTCTCTCCCAGACGGAATCGGTCACGGCGTTCGCAGGAGACACCGTTCTGCTGAAGTGCGAAGTCGTCGGGGAGCCCATGCCCGCGGTGCACTGGCAGCGAAACCAGGAGGACTTGGTCCCGACTTCGACCGACCCTCGGGTGGCCGTCCTGCCCTCCGGAGCTTTACAGATCAGCAGGGTTCAGCACGGGGACAGCGGGATCTACAGGTGCCTGGCGAAAAACCCGGCGAGTTCCAGAACTGGAAACGATGCCGAAGTCAGAGTTTTGGCAGGTAAGAACCGGACCTTTGGCCGTCGCCTGTCTCTGGTCGTGTCCTTTGGTTCTCTGAGTGGTGGTCTTTCCTCCTGGGGCAGCTAGGCTGGTTTATCCCACTTTCCATCCGGTTACTTCTCCATGCTTCCAAGGTCTTCACATGGAAGACCTTGGAGACCTTTAGAAGCAGTTGGTTGCGAAGGTGAAGAGTTGGCACCTTAGGAAATTATTCGTGCTGCCTACCTTACCCAGTTTAGATGTGCATGAAGCTGGTTTCTCTTACGTGGTCAACCAGTACTTCCCGTCTCGCAGCGTTTGGTGGGAGCACTGGAATTATCTTCCCGGAGCGCTCTCTGGAAGAGCTCTTCTCGGTTGACTAGAGAAATGCTCTGTTAGGACTAGTTGTTGAACTTCCCTACTCAAAGTTAGGTTGCTTGGATGCTTCAGTGCCTGATGTCATCTACCAAGTTGCCCGGACCCCACAGGTTGAGATCTGACACGGTTTGACAGATAACGCTCCTAAATCCATCGCCAAGTGAGCGTCTTGCTCTCCTTCCTGTAAACTCATCAGCCAAGTTAGGTGGTCCACCACTGAGGGTGGTGGAGCACTGGCCCAGGTTGCCCAGAGAGGTGGTGGATGCCCCATCCCTGGAAACATTCCAGGCCAGGTTGGCCGGGGCTCTGAGCAACCTGATGTGGTTGGAGATGTCCCTGCTCCTGGCAGGGGGGTTGGACTGGGTGGGCTTTGAAGGTCCCTTCCAACCCAAACCGTTCCGTGATTTGGATTTTAGACCTGGAGGACTTTTCTCTGCCTCTTCAGAGTTTTGTTAATTTGCCGTGCATCTCCATGTCTGATGGTTTGTGGAAGAATCGATGGTTTCTCCCTTTCCTCCGTTTCGGTCGTTAACATCTTGGCTAAACGACCTCTCTCAAACTGTCTACAGGGGAGAGGAGAATTAATTTCTCTCTTCCCAGCGCCTCAAAATTTTATACCAGGGAAACACCGAAGCAAATAACGAGGGAAATATCTAACAAGGAACTAACGGAGTCCATCAGACTTTGGCTTAGGGCAAGCAGCGCAAGGTCTCGTTTCAGGATAACGTGAGCCGACAGCAGCTCTTAGAAGAAACGAGCAGTGCTCCTGAAACCAAAACCTCGGATCTTACTGAGGATCTTGGGAATTGCGCTCTCGTGTGCGCGCTTTGATGGTGCGGAGCGATCCGCTATTTCGCTGCTAATTCTGCCTCTCCTGCTTTCGCTCGTCGGTGGAAATCTGTCTCCGGTTGCGGCTCTCCTCTTCCATAATTAGCGAAGGCAGAATACGCTCGTTGGCGTTTTCCCCCTGGTTATTGAGGGGAAAAAAGAAAAAATTTTAATCTTATACAAAGGAATAGGCAACAACAAGAGAAAAAAGCATAGGTAGTAGATCATAATTCTGTATTTTTCAAATGCTGCCGCTTCCATGGAGAGCGGTTGCGATTTGTTTGAACCCGCAGCGTATCCGTCAGGATTTGTGGAGAGCTGGACGCGATCTGGAGAAATAATTTCTGATCTTCTCTACGGCAGACGGAACCCAAGGGAAAAAGGATGAGGGATGAACATCTTGAGTCATTTAGGCGCCTTGGTTGAAGTGCCTGCGGCTTAAATATTTGATTCGACGTTAGGGTGGGTGTGGAGAGACCTGTATCTCCTCTTGATAGAAAAAAAAATCATCATTGGATGTGTTTCAGGTGAGAAAAATAAAATATTTTGGGGAAGAAATCAAGAAAAAGTGAAATTCACCCTACCAGACCCAAAGCTAGAGTTTAACTCGCTGTGTAAATGGAGGAATAGTTGTACCTTCAGCTTCCATTTCCAAGGAGAAGTAGTCCCCAGCAGGTCGATAAAGACATTTTCCAAGCGGCTCCAACCTCCTAAATCCTCCAGCAGGAGCCATCTGCCTGGAGAAGCGCGCAGGTCATATGAGAACGGATTTTGAAGAACTTAAAATCGTAGAATCATGGAATGGTTTGGGTGGGAAGGGACCTTCAAAGCCCACCCAGTCCAACCCCCTGCCAGGAGCAGGGACATCTCCAACCACATCAGGTTGCTCAGAGCCTCATCCAACCTGGCCTTGAACATTTCCAGGGATGAGGTGTCCACCACCTCTCTGGACAAGCTGTTCCAGTGTCCCACCACCCTCGGCGTAAAAATTTTTTTCCTAATATCTCATCTAAAGATTTTGAAGAACTAATCTAATCTAATTTTGAAGAACTTTTATAAAAAAGCCCAACGGATCAGAGCGAAACTCTTGAGGAATTTTTCCTGCGTCAAGTTTAATCTAGTGCTCTTAATTTTTAAGAGGAGCCGTTGCAACTTTTAGCAGAAAGCTCGTTTCAAATGCACATTTACTTATTTTTTTTTTTTTTTCACCTTTCTAATTGAAGGGCTGCTCTTCTCTCTGCGATCCGGAAACTTAATCCTAGGTGAAAAATTTCAGTGAATACCGACAAGGTGAAGAAATACATCTTCAGATAACTACATGCGCTCAATTAATTCAGAGGAATGCTGCTGCTGTACAAAAAAAAAAAAAAAAGGCAAAATATCTGCTACAAACCGGTGCTAGGGAATTAATTATTAGCTGAATTCGTTGCTTCTGTAAATTAACGAGTAAGTTTCTTTGGGAGGTCTGTACGCTTCAGAAAGATGACACGTTAAAAGCAAAAGTTGAGTACCTCAGTGCCCGCAACCTGTTATTTCTCTCTTGAGAAATAATAATCCTGAATTTATCACGGCTTGTTCAAATATTCTCTGGTTTGGAGGTTCCTTCTTCTCTCTCTGAGCTGCGGCGCAAGGTGACGGTGCCGACATCGCGCAATTCCTTCGTGTTTGACGTGAATAGAGTTTGGTTGCTGCCGCGCGATTGGGCTCGGTTCTCGCCGTCGCGTTTCCAAGGAGAGAAGGCTAACGGCGGCGGAAAGGACCACCTAGAATTGGATCCCAGGAGGAGGCTGAGGTGAAGGACTTGAGAGTCGTGGTGGTTGAGAAGCTCAACGTGAGCTGGCAATGCGCCCTTGCGGCCCAGAAGGCCAACCGCATCCTGGGCCCCATCGCTGGAAACATCCCAGGCCAGGTTGGCCGGGGCTCTGAGCAACCTGATGTGGTTGGAGATGTCCCTGCTCCTGGCAGGGGGGTTGGACTGGGTGGGCTTTGAAGGTCCCTTCCCACCCAAACCCTTCTGTGATTCTATGACAGTCGTGTTTAACGGCACGCGACAGGAATCACCTCGTGAGCTCAGGCTTGCGTTGATGCTCAAGTAACTCCGCTTTTTCAAAGAAGTGCAATTGTAATGTTAGGCTTGACTTAAATATGGTGTTACGTCGTGAGGCTTGGCGCAGTTTTGATGCGCAGGAAGGATCTTGTCTCAGGACACCCGATTGGGTAAATGTCTATGTGGGAAATGAAATTGGTGGAATATCCTGAATTATCTTGTGTTTGTTGTTTAATACAAGTTTTATAGTTAAACTCAGTCTTTAGGAAAGTCTACTTTAAGCTTAAGCACACAATCTCTTTGAAGCAACAGTTGGACTTGATGATCTTGGAGATCTTCTCCAACCTTAAATCTTCTGTGATTCTGTGTTACTAAGCTCAACCATCGTTTCCTCAAGCAGCACAGTGAGCTTGTGTCAGGTGCAAAGATAATTTTTAAGATTTCTTCTCGTCTTTTCTACCCTGGGAAGGTCCCCGTGTTGGCATCCGTTCCCCAACAGCCAACGGTTCTCCAAGTCAGGTCTTTACCTTCTTCTCAACCTCAACAGCTAGTGCTTAACAGTGTTTATGAATGTTTCCAGCGATGGGACATCCACCACCCCTCTGGGCAACCTGGGACAGTGCTCCACCACCCTCAGGGTAAAAAATTTCTTCCTAATATCCAATCTGAATCTACCTCCCTCTATTTTGAGACCATCACCCCTCGTCCTGTCCCAGCAGGCCCTGCTGAAGAGTCTCTCCCCACCTTTCCTGCAGCCCCCTTTGGGCACTGGGAGCCGCTCTCAGCTCTCCCCGGAGCCTCCTCTTCTCCAGGCTGAACAGCCCCAGCTCTCTCAGCCCGGCCTCACAGCAGAGCTGCTCCAGCCCTCTCAGCATCTGCGTGGCCTCCTCTGGACCCTCTCCAGCAGCTCCACGTCCTTCTGCTGTTGGGGGCTCCAGAGCTGGACGCAGCGCTGCAGGGGGGTCTCACCAGAGCGGGGCAGAGGGGCAGAATCCCCTCCCTCGACCTGCTGGTCGGCTTCCAGCTGTCCAAGCGAATAGCGTCGCTGAGGTCACTTTATAAACCAATTATATTCTGACCTTTAACCAAAAAACCAAAAAAGGTTAAATTTGAAATGCTTATTAGTAATCCTGGGGAAACGAGCTAGTTTGCCTCACTCGCTAAAGAAACCTGGGTAGTGCGGAAGTAATCTATCACGTAAAATATGCAAATATCCGTTTCCCATGAGCAGCAGCTTGCACAGTTGGAAAAAAAAAATGAACGGGGAGGTTAGAGATGGATGTACCGTTGGTCTGTCCTTGTTGGGCGGAGCTGATCTCAGGATCAATGCAATGAGAAGAAAAACCAAACCTTAAACTTGATGTCTGCTGAAGAGCTGGGTGCTCACCACGCCCTGGCTGGCGGCCAGCTTAGGGTTTTTTATTTCTTAAACGTGTTTGCTCTACGTGGGATTGGTTTTAGAACTTCTGGTTGAAGGACCAGTTGAGTTCAGAACAAGGGCCATCACGATACGGTGTGGTTTATTTAGTCATGGAATTGTGGAATGGTTTGGGTTGGAAGGGACCTTCAAAGCCCACCCAGCACAACCCCCCTGCCAGCAGCAGGGACATCTCCAACCACATCAGGTTGCTCACAGCCCCGGCCAACCTGGCCTGGAATGTTTCCAGGGATGGGGCATCCACCACCTCTCTGGGCAACCTCTTCCAGTGTTCTACAACCCTCAGCGTAAAAAAAAATTTCCTGATATCCAATCTGAATCCACCTCCCTCAAGTTTAAAACCATGACCCCTCGTTCTGTCCCAGCAGGCCCTGCTGAAGAGTCTCTCCCCGTCTTTCCTGCAGCCCCCGTGAGGCACTGGGAGCCGCTCTAAGATGCAGCCCAGGGTGCGGTTGGATTTCTGGGCTGTAAGGCCGCGTTGTCTGCTCCTGTGGAGCTTCTCATCCACCATCACTCCCAGGGCTGCTCTCCGTTGGTTCTCCGCCCAGCCTGGATTTGTGCCTGGGATTGCCCCGACCCGCGTGCAGGACCTTGTGCTTGGCCTGGTTGAACTTCATGAGGTTCTCTTATGAACATCACGAGCTACGATGTCTGGGGCCGCATCTTGTTTCTAAAAGTTGGCTAAGCTAGCCTTTGATTTTTTATTTTTTTAATTTTTATTTTTATTTTTTCAACTCTAACCCAAGTAAGACTTGGAGTAAAAAAAATCTCTCCTCTCTAGTGACGTTCATAGGGCCACATCAAAAATCTCGTAGTGGGTTCTTCTCTGGATTCCTTTGCTACCTGGACCAAGCCGCTGCTCTTTAATGGCTCGTGTCTTTGTGTTTGAAGGACAACGCTGGTCTAAAATAAATCCTGCCAAAGCTCTGCTGCTCAGCTGGAAGTAAGAGAGTAAATACGTTGCTACTTTCTCGCCTCAGCTCTGTTCTCCGGTGTTGGGGTAGGAGATAATGTCGTTGCGGAGCAGTTCCTCATTCTGTTTCAATTTTCCCTCTGAAACTTTAACGGCCGGAGAGAAAGCTTCGTCCTTTTGTCTTGTAAATACAAACCAGCAACATCCTTCTCTCCCGCTGCAGTAATAAATTTTATATTCTTCTTTTACCGAAGGATCTCAAAGAACGAGGCGAAGCGCTAAAAAGATTTTTTGTCTTCATTATGGATGAGGAAACGGAGCGCCTCGCAAGAAATCATCGTTAAAGCTGGAAATAGGACCACTGATGGATAGGCTTGTGTTCCAGCGGCGACTTGGCACAGTTTTCCTCGCGCTTTACTTCCTGGAGGAACTTCAAAATACATTAAGAAGAACGTCTTCTCACCCTGATGCGTGTTGGTGCTAACGTTATGATCTTTGTGGGTCGTTATTCAGAGAATCATAGAGTGGTTTCGCTTGGAAGGGATCTTCAAAGCCCACCCAGTCCAACCCCCCTGCCAGGAGCAGGGACATCTCCAACCAGATCAGGTTGCTCAGAGCCCCGGCCAACCTGGCCTGGAATGTTTCCAGGGATGGGGCATCCACCGCCTCTCTGGGCAACCTGGGCCGGTGCTCCACCACCCTCGGTGTAAAAAATTTCTCCCTAATATCTGATCTGAATATATCTGCCTCTGTTTTGAAACCATCACCCCTCGTCCTGTCCCAGCAGGCCCTGCTGAAGAGTCTCTCCCCACCTTTCCTGCAGCCCCCTTTGGGCACTGGGAGCCGCTCTCAGGTCTCCCCGGAGCCTCCTCTTCTCCAGGCTGAACAGCCCCAGCTCTCTCAGCCCGGCCTCACAGCAGAGCTGCTCCAGCCCTCTCAGCATCTGCGTGGCCTCCTCTGGACCCTCTCCAGCAGCTCCACATCCTTCTGCTGTTGGGGGCTCCAGAGCTGGACGCAGCGCTGCAGGGGGGTCTCACCAGAGCGGGGCAGAGGGGCAGAATCCCCTCCCTCGCCCTGCTGCCCACGCTCTTCTTAAATATCAGTATTATAAAGTGGACTGATAAAATGTGACGGGGTCTGTCTTTGACGAAAGAACGATGAAAAAATTAATTCAAGACCTTTCCCTTTTGGAGGATTAGATGTATATCCTCAGTTAAATCACAAAATATCTCCATTACGGCGTTAATCATCTATAAAAAGGAGATGAAACGACTTATTCTAACAAGATTTTGTCAAGGTGTGTGTTTTTTGCCGATCCGGTTGGCCGTTTGGAATTTCGACTCTGCGTCATTGATTTAACGAGCGGGTAAAATACGCGCGCGGCCGTTCCTCTTTGCCGCGCGTTGCGTGCTCGGGAAAACCGCGAAATACGAAACGGGACGTTCTGCTTTGTCGGTCTCCGCTTTGGAATTGGTTTTAGGGGTATTTCTTCGTTCTTCAGTATTGATATTCAGAAAAAATCAACAAATTCGTTGAAGTAAAATCAGAGCGTGCATTGTGAGGACAAGCGGTGATGGCGGTCTGCAGCCATCTTGGAGCACCTTGCTCCACGTGGTCCCTGTCAAGCGATTTTCTTGAAGATCTAAAGGCTGAAAAAGCCCAAGAGATGTCCTACCGTGTCCCCGTGGATGGGGACATCGCAGCCGTGAGCTCAGGCCGCGGCGGATGCGTTGGCGCGCGGGGGCGGTTGAAATGAAGTCGGTGCCTCCGGTGGAGCCGGGCCTTCACGCAAAGAATTTCTCGTCTGCGAAAGCCGGCCCAGAGCTGGTTGATTACGTGGGCTTGATTATGGTGTACGCGTACCTTGTCAGGGAGAAAACGCTGAGTGCTCTTTAATCAAGCGGAGAAGGGCTTAACGAGACCTCGGGTGTCTTAATAATCAAGCCTGGATGGCTTCCTGAAGAACGCGCTTCATTCAAAGCGTTCGTGAGCTCTGATTCTGTGGCCTTAGGCAAGAAACGAGATTGACCCTTTAATCGTAACGTTTCCACCCTTGTTTTTCCTTTCTCATGTCAAAATCTAATTTGCCGGACCGATCTGTTTTTATTTCTCGACTGGAAGTGACTGGTTGCACCATCTGGTGCTGAAATTGCTGCCTGGGCGCTAGATGTGTGCCGCTTCCTTAGGCCCGCGAAAAGCCCGAGCTCCTCGCGAGGTCCCTTGTGACCGGTGCGCGTTTTTGTAGAGGTTACTCAGAACATGTGAAGTGATTTTTATTTTATTTTATTTTATTTTTAAGTTGTATTTTGTTTTTTTTTCCAAGCCTACAGGGTGGAGGTGGTGCCACCTTTGGTATAACTCCACCCCAGAGGTTTGCGGTCCGTGTTCCCACAGACCTTTGCATCAATGGATTCTTTTGATGGCCAACACCATCTCGTTGTTCAAGGTGGATCTCATCTCTAGGAAGAAGTTGTGGATGTCCACCCTAAGGAGAAGGGATGCTTTTGGAGGCTCCTTATTTCCCATCCTGGCTCCTCGTAAGGTTGTGGTTCAACCATTGTGGCTCCAGATACCACGACCTTTTGTGTCGTAGTCGCAAACCTGTGGTTTTAGACCACCTCTGCTTTTTTGGAAGGTGGCACAAAGCCCAGAGGTGGCCGTGTGCCCAATTTAATAGTCCGTGGTAGCACGTCACGTGGAAGCTGTGAATTATTCCTTGATGCTCAACCAAAACGTGTTGGTCATTCCATCCAGCCTCCTCTGGTAGTAAAACGGACGTGGGGACCGACCGTGGTTGTGATTCCTGCTGGTGGCTACGTAGGGTATGGGTGGTGGTGGCTGCCACCTCCTGGGAGGCTCAGCCCCGGTCAGCGCAAAAATTCTGCTCTTCATAGATTTGAAACCCCAGCTCTCTCCCTCCTCTTATTTTCTGAAAAGATATTTGTCTTTTTCATTTTTCCTTCCCGTGACGGATATTTTCTTCAACTCTCCACGTGAATTTTAGCTGCTGACTTCGGTGATGCCCTGCAACTCTCTTCAGCTGGAAATCAAGCGGCGAAACGTTGTTTCGCAACTGACACGTTTGGTTTCCAGCTGCTTTTGAACTGCGTTTCCCGATGAAAGAGGGATGGAGGGAAGATGAGGATGATGAGCACTGAGGGTGGTGGAGCACTGGCCCAGGTTGCCCAGAGAGGTGGTGGATGCCCCATCCCTGGAAACGTTCAAGGCCAGGTTGGCCGGGGCTGTGAGCAACCTGATGTGGTTGGAGATGTCCCTGCTCCTGGCAGGGGGGGTGGGCTGGGTGGGCTTTGAAGGTCCCTCCCAACCCAAACCATCCTGTGATTCTATGATCTATTTTCCTTTTTGACCGACTGACTTAAAAAAATCAAAAACAACCAAAAAAAAGCAACCAACCAAGCAAGCTTTGGTGTTTTTCTAATTAGCTACTGCATATTTAACGGCATACGTTGAGGTCATATCGTATATTTTTGGTTATTTCAAGAGATACTACGCAATTCACAGGCCGAGGGCACCACTGCGGTCGGCTCAGACGCCGTCACAGATTGACGCCGTTGAGTTGCCTGCGATAACGGCTGCGGCGGTTGCGTCTCCGTCTGGTTACGGCAAGACGTTGAAACGTGCTGTTGGCGTAAATCCGTAACGAGCGCGCGCAGCGAGTTACCGTTTCTTTCTGCTTGTTTTGGAGAACCTGCTGATTGCTTGGAGGTGCTCCTGGAAGATCTCGTAGCTGTTAATTTGGTGGGAATACTCGTTTGTGTTGTGGCATTTTAACGTTTGTGTCAGGAAACGAGGAGTGTTTGATGGCCGTAGTCCCGCGCGTTTGTTTCAACATCCGTGCGAAGAAAATGAAGTCGTTTTCGAGAGAGAGAACGGATTCGTTAAAAAGCAAACAACCCCAACTGATTTCCTCGGCGTGCGGTTCTGCTTGCTGGTGTTTCAGGCCCAGTGGGTGGGATTTGGGTCTAGGTTGTCACCTGAGTGAAATCAATCAGAAAAAGGAGGGCTGACGAAGGGACATCGTTAGGCCGTAGCTTCAGTTGTGCGTTCCCGCGCCCCAACTCGTCGTAGCGACGGCAGTTGACTTCACTGGTCTTGCTGCGGTTGGTGGTTACGTGGCCGGTTTCACTTGGCTGCGTTCTCTTCGAACGCGTCCCGACTCTCCGGAAGAGTAACGCTTCTGCTCATCTACTCAACCCAAGTGTGGGTTGGCCTCTTGCTCAGCGGTCATCTGCCCGTGGCAGGCAGCGATTTAGGTCATCCTAAAGCAGGCACCTTGAGCTCAGATTATTTACCAACCCGTAGGCGTCTAGGGCTGTCTTAGCCTCCAACGGGTGGGGTGTCCGTGTCGACATCTTCATTCAGGCAGAGGAGAATTTGGGGCGCCAACCTTGCAACTTAGTCCTCCTCAATTCACATTTTTGAAGCTATTTCGTTCCTTGCTTTCTGTTTTTTTCTGACGTGAAGCTCTCCTTTTCTTCTCTCAGCTGCCGTATTGATGAACTTCCCTCTAGCAACTCCAAAATGATGGCGTTAATCCAGCGCCACTCTAAACGTTATGTTTATTTTATTTTATTTATTATTTCTTTACCTTTTCTTGCCGTGACGGTGCCTTTCCCTGCAGCTTTCCAAGACCAGATTATAAACGGGCCGTTATTTTCTCAAAAGCTTGTATTTTTCTGCCTTCAAATAGCTCCCTTGGCTTCAACCGGTAAGCGACTCGAAGATTGCCATTTGATACGCGTTCTCGACGTCCCTACTCTGATTTTCTATTTTCCCCGTCGATAAGAATCTGTGAAAGCTGAGGTCTCTTGAGTCCGTTATTGATCCGTCGTTTTATATTTCCTATTCCCAAGAAAAATAATATTTTGTTGTTGGTTTTATTTTTTTTTTTTGAAGAATGGTAACCATCTCTTTTGCTCTCCTAGATCCAGGTTTGCACAGGCAGCAGTTTTTCCTGCAGCGACCGTCCAACGTGGTGGCCATGGAAGGGAAGGACGCAGTTTTAGAGTGTTGCGTTTCTGGGTACCCGCCTCCCGTCTTCACGTGGCTGCGAGGAGATGAAGTGCTCCCCATCAGGTAGCTCCGTCCTTCATGGGTCGCGTATCTAACGCTACGTTTCCATGAGTAGAGTGCAGGCAAACCACTGAGCGGTGCTTTAAATTCGGTGGGGTAGGTTTGGAGGCCGTGAGATTTTCTTCCTAAGTAGTGATGAGATTGGATATGTCTTTGTTCTGGTGTTGTTAGTGAGGGGGGGCTAAGGTGGCAGCTTCTGTAGGAAACTGCTAGAAGTCGCTCCCCTTTGTTCAGTGGACTCGGCCGGGCCTAGGGCGGACCCACTGCTGGCCAAGGCTGAGCCAATTGGTAGCAGAATGTTCCCTGATAATGCCTCTGCGATAACATATTTAAGTAGGGGAAAACAGAAAAAAAAAAAAAGGATGATGATGTGAAGAAGCTGAGTGGGGGCAGAGAGGGGGAAGCACGAGCCTCGTGGGCCTTGCAGGCCTCACCCTCTGGCCTCCCGCCAGGCAGCCGACTGGGCCCAACTCGGCCCGGCCCGGCTGCAAGAAGTGGAGAGGAGATGAGAAGTGAATAAGATGTAAAAAGGATCCTGAGAGGCGTCTGCCAGCCTGTTGTGAGGAACGGCTGCAGACGCCAAGGTCAGTGAAGAAGGAGGGGGAGGAGTAATGCAGCTCCCGGCCAAGATTCCCCTGCAGCCTGTGGTGAAGACCATGGTGGAGCGGGTTGTCCCCCTGCAGCCCATGGAGGTCCACGGAGGGGCAGAGATCCACCTGCAGCCCGTGGAGGACCCCACACTGGGGGAGGTGGAGGCCTGAAGGCAGCTGTGGCCCGTGGAGGCCCCGCTGGGACAGCTGTTCTAGAGGGACTGCACCCCATGGAAGAGATGACCCACGCCGGAGCAGTTCCACGAAGGACTGTGGCCCGTGGGAGGGACCCCACGCTGGAGCAGGGGAGGAATGCGAGGAGTTCTTCCCCCGAGGAGGAAGGAGCGGCATAAAACAACGCGTGATGAACTGACCACGACCCCCATTCCCACTTCCCCCCCGTGCCGCTCGGGGGGGGAAGGTAGTAGAGATAATGTTAAGCCCGGGAAGAGGGAGGGGTGGGGGGAGGTTGTCTTGTTCCCTGTCTCATTCTCCTGCTAGTTTTAGAAATAAATGAATAGTTTTCCCCAAGTCGAGTCTGTTTTGCCCGTAACGGTAACTTTAAGGATTTCTCCCTGTCCTTATCTCAAACCTTGAGCCATTTTTCCTTATATCATCTCCCCCTGTTCCCTCGGAAGGTGGGGGGAGTGAGAGAGAGACTGCGTAGTCTGGTCCCGATCGGGGCCAAACCGCGACAGTCTTTTACCTGCTACTGAAACTCATTTCTGCACCAAATTCAAGGAGGGAGTTTGATCGTAAATACCTGGCTGGTATTTAAAACGGAAGCAACGTTAAAAACTAAAATTAAAAATTAACAGCCGAAATCACAACTGAGAACTACTTACCTCGTGATTTCCTCTGTGTATTTTTCTAGCTAGTTGTGGCCCCTTAATACATCGCGAACGTGTGTTGTCGATGTTTCAGGTCCAAAAAATATTCGCTACTGGCCGGCAGCAACCTCCTCATATCAAACGTGACCGACGACGATTCGGGGACGTACACGTGTGTGGTCACCTACAAAAACGAGAACAGCAGCGGCTCCGCCGAGCTGTCGGTGATGGGTGAGTACGGGAAAGACGCCGACTTTGCTTTTCCTGCGACGTTTTTAATTGTGGCTTCCTTTTAATTATTCCTTCCGCACGTCTCGGTTTTGGGATCGTAGTGGATGTCTTCGTTGCGCACGATGTCAAGCGCAACGGGTTGAAAATCAAAGTTTGTAGCTGCTTTTTTTTTTATTTTGTCATGAACAGTTGATGTGGTAGGCTAAGAAAAATCGATTTATTTAGCGTCTTTACGCCAAATTAACAAAAATCCACGTAAATTCCTGGAAATCCACCCCCAGCGGTGATGCTCTGAGGGTTCCCGCTGTTAAATCCAGCCTGATTTCCCCGACGCTTCTTCCTCGTGGCGAATATTCACGGAATCTGAAATATCTTTAAATCTGCCTTTTTTCTTTATTTAAACCATCAAACGAGAGCAGAGTGCGTTAGCATTAGTCAGTCGGATCTAAAGAACGATTTAATGAATGCTTAGCCAAACAATAACATATTTTAATGTGTTGTTCGTTTTGCGTTCCGGTTTTAAAGCTTTTACATGAAAAAAAAAAAATTCATTAGTGAACAGAGCCTTAATTTGGATTGTAGGGTATTCCGTGCTCTCCTTTTATCAAGCCGTAATAAAATATAAAAATTATTGGTGATGGAGGGTTCGGTTCTGTTTCTTGAGGTACATTAAGTGTTTCACTAGATAAAAATAAAGATGTGGCTTCAATTGTGGAAATTTAATTTATTATGGGAATGTTTTCATTGTAAGGAATTAAATATTGAAAAGACAGGTAAGCTTTTTGGGCAGTCTGCTCGATTTGCCGGACTGAAATGTGTTGGTTTCGGATGTAACGTGCAGTGGGTGGCGAATTATTATTTGAAAAGTAGAAAGAAATTGCGCCGGTATTTCTCCCCAGCAACAGAGCGCAATATTTAGCGGTAAGAGTGACCGTGGCTGGAGAATCGTGGCATAAGTTATTGTGCAGATAAAACCTGAGCGTGTAATTCTCGTGGAGATTAATGAGAATTTTGTATTTAAGCCCTTTGAAAAATTTATTCCTTTCTGCGTTTCGTCTGTAACGCCTCCAGCTTTGGCTTCGTCCTGCTCTGAGGAATTTCCAGATGCGGGATGGAAAAAAGGAGCTGCAACTTTTAGGCGCGGTATTGGTGTACGTTTCTTATTTTGGGACTTCGATCACTCATTTCTGCCGGACTGAACGGCAAACGAAACATCGCGTTTGTGTCGGTTTGCGTTAATAACGGAAAGCGTTCAAAGGATTCGGAAGAAATTACGCGATTAAACTGGTGAGGCGATGACGGCAGTCCCCTGATATCTGGTTTTCCAGAGCAATGCAACTTGCTCAGAGTCTGTTTATTTGTTAAAACCAGTCTTACCAGTAAGAAACTCTCAAATACACTGAAGTTTTTCATGTAATCGTTACATCTCGCAAACAGAATAATTAATTTATAGCCTCATTTTCTTCTGTTGCTAGATAAAAATGTAGATATTTCTGGGTGTTTCCGTAGCATTAATTTGCTTTTTTTTTTATTTAACAAACTGTAACAAATCAGTATTTTGTTGCAAGACCCACTTCTTTTTTAATATCGACGTGATCTTTTAATTGTTAACGTATCCGTAGCGCAAGGGAGGGATGAGTGAGACGTTTGCAGTCCGCGTGCGAAAAATTTAACAGCCCGATAATTATCTACTCTGAAGACAACATCAGATCAAAGTTAGTTACATCGCGTGGCAAAAAGATGCTTTTGATCTGTTAAATAATGAGGCCGTTTGCAAGAAATACTGTGTTTCGCGATGGAGTTCCTCTTAGGTCTTTTGAAAGAGCTAAAAATAACCCCTTCTGCGGTGGGCCTAGGCCTCAAATTGCGAGAAGAGATAATACATTTTGCTGATTTTAAATTTTGTAGCATGGCCTTTCGGCGCTGTTTTAGCCGCATCTCCTCGCGTAGTGAAAATTAAAAGATAGAGGTAATATGTTTTGCTAATTTTAAGTTTTGTAGCATGGCCTTTCGGCAATATTATAGCCACATCTCCTCGTGTAATGAAAATTAAAAGATTTGGTGCACGTTACCTAGTTAATATATAAATTATTTGCATACGCGGTAGCTTTAGAGAGCTTAGTGTTTAAACGCACGTTTGAAGATGATTAAATGTCTTAACCAGTGTCAACTACAATTATTTTTCCAAATATTTTCTAGCTTTTCAGAGGTGTGTTTTGAGCTTTTTCCCTTTTGGCCTCTGAGAGGTTTTTTACATGGCTTTTTTAATTCACGCTTTGTTAAGCGAGCCTGAAAGTTTACTGAGCTATTTTTTTAGCAAGAAATCCCCCTACCTCGACTCCCTAAATGGTCTGAAAGCGGCATAAATCCAGGAAAAAAAAAAAAAAAAAAAAAGCTTTTTGAACCTCGGCCTGCTTGTGGGATCTCAGTCTGGTTGCGGCCTGGTTTGGCGGTGAGACAAATGCTTTGGATTTCAGGCCTTGGTTGAGATCTGGGAGAGATCTAATTCTGGAAAATCCATTTTCTATCAGTGAATGGATAGATTTTTGCTGATAGGCCGTCATACGGAATTTTGTGCCTGGCGGTATTTGGTTTGGCCCTTAAATGTATCAAAGAGCAAACGATAATTGTACTGATAAGGTGGGGGAAGAGCATCGCATTTTCTGAAAGCTGAGAGTTTTGTTGGCTATCCTTCACGTAATAATGCGTATATTCAGAATTGCGCTATCATCGCCTTTGAATCCGGCAGCTATTTGTAAATGGATCAAGATTGAGGTAATAATTTTATTTTTTTTTTAATATTCTTTTCCTGAAATGTCCCTTGAGGGAGGGAACAGAGAAGGGCACGGTTTTTTGGTAGTGCTGGGTCAGGAAGGCCTGTTTGAGGTCGCTGCCTAAAGTAAGAGAAAGTAGTAACAAAAAGCAAAAAAAAATATTAAACAATAAAAAAAAAAAAACTTTTTGGATCTGAAAGACAGTGTTGCTACCTTTTGCCGAGCATCCATATTTATAAGCTACAAACAGCTGCAATTTGGAGGCATTTTTTTCCATGCAAATGCTTTTTACTAGGAATTTTTAAACACAAAGCGTTTTTAGCGCTTGATTTGTTTGCCGTTGCGGAAGACAAGCTCCATCAAAGGTAAGGCCGGGTTGAGACGAGCGGCTTATAAAATCACCTCGGTCTTTTTGACAGGGATGAACGATCGTAAGCGCCGTGCGTCTTGGTCGAGTCAGTTTTTCTTGGTTTACTTCTGACTCCGCTGCAGAAATTCCTGTCGCGAAACGGTTGTTTGGACACGAAGGTGGTGGAAAATACTGAATAAAGCAGGCGTGGGGCACGTTGTCGTGTGCGAATCGCTTAGGTAGAGAGGAGTATTAAGGACGGCTGCGTCGCTGTAACGTGGTTTGACACAGCGACGAAAGCATGGAAAACGTGAGGCCTACTCATGCTTCCTTTTTGAGGCCTGCTTAACCTGATCTCACACAAACGTTCCAGCCCTGAAATATGTTCAGAAGCAGTTGTAGTCTGTTGCTGATGTCAAACATCAAACTCAAGGATGTATCCTGTTGGTACATACTCACTGAGAAATTATTTCCAAAATACGGAACGTTATCTGCTGTTACAAACATGTGGAGAAGCGGGTGAACCCCCAGAAATTTGAGTAACCGGAGGATCTGTTGCTCTGTGATCCCACGCTGTGGGGTAAGTTCATTTTTGCTCGTATCTCGTTGAAGAAACCGAGCGCAGAGTAGACTATTTAATTATCCTCTGCGCTGAGTTTGTCGTTCGTTATGGAACAGGGGATGTGTTTTTTGAGCTGGCAGGATAAAGCAGCGCAGTAGTCTCCGATAAATCGTAGAATCATAGAATGGTTTGGGTGGGAAGGGACCTTCAAAGCCCACCCAGTCCAACCCCCCTGCCAGGAGCAGGGACATCTCCAACCACATCAGGTTGCTCAGAGCCTCATCCGGCTTGGCCTTGAACGTTTCCAGGGATGGGGAAATCTCATGATGGTTTACTTCAGGCAAAAATGAGATTAATGACCGTAAAACCCTGTCTCTCCCCAAAGCAGCGTCTCTCCCGTTTGTTTTTTCTGACATGTCCGCAAAGGTTTTCCATCCCTACGGCTCCTCTGTCAAGCCAAGCAGATGGAAATGTCCGACGTGTTGTTCTGACTCCCTTTCCCACAAGGTTGACGGAGCTGAGATGAGAGAAAATTAATGATCTTGTCACCTGAAAATACAGAAGTGAAATATTTAAGTTAGACGTTGAGAAGAGTTGCCCAGAGAGGCGGCAGATGCCCCATCTCTGGAAACATTCCAGGCCAGGTTGGATGAGGCTCTGAGCAACCTGATGTGGTTGGAGATGTCCCTGCTCCTTGCAGGGGGGTTGGACTGGGTGGCCTTTGAAGGTCCCTTCCAACCCAAACCATTCTATGATTCTAAGAGACTTCTTTTTTGGAGTAGTGAGGTGGGATAGGCAAGCCAAGCTCTGTGGGCAATACTGAGTTTACCTGCTGAAAAGTAACCAGGCCTTGGAAGATGAAGGCGCTGGTCTAGATGAGTTGGATCAACGCCTCTTTCTGCGTTCCCTCCCCTTCATTTAGCGAATTTAAAAACTGTATTACTCCATCGATAGCGTTCAACGGCTTCACAGAAGCCGGTTATGTTTTCCATCCAGGAAAGAAAATACGTAGTATTTTAAGCAAGATTAGAAACAAAATAGGATTTTAACAGTCTCTGTGTCGGTGTTTTTATGTAAATAGGCAGAATATACTAAAATATACGTATTTTTAAATATTTGTGTGCGTGGGCTTCAAGGTTGACTTAATCCTTTACGGGAAGAAGCTCAACTTCTCTATAATAATTTATAATTTTAATATAATGTATTTTTTTTAATTTTAAGCATATATTATTCTGTACTTACTTACCTCAAAGTTTCTCCCAGCTTGCTGCGATGCTCTTGATACTGGGTGGTACTGGTAGTGAGACTGGACTGGAATGAGCAGTGGTCAATTTGAGAATTTCCGTACTGGTTTGTGTTTTTTTTTTTTTTCCCAGTCCTATTCGACAATTTATTTTGCTTTTTGCAGTTAGAAGAATTTGTTGGGAGTGGTTTTCCCGCGATAGCATCGGTGAATAACGAGGTGAGCGCCTACTTGCTGGTGGAGAGAGTCTCGTGGCGGCGGTGGTGTGCGACGGAAGGACGATCCGCTAATTTCGATCGCCGTGGCTGGGAGCCGAGTGCCGAATTCCAACCGTTCTGGAATTGTGCTTCTTGTCCTTGCGTCATGAGTATCGAATGCTTATTCAGCTCGGAAAAATCGCTTGAGTAAATTTCCGGCGTTGCCATTTTCTGATAGCGGTGTTCGCGTGCGGAGCCGGTGTAGCGTAAGAGGTCACCGAGGGAGATGTTCTGGTGATGGTGATGCCTTCACCATCAATTTGCTGTCCCTATTTCAGCCGTCCCCAACTTAAATTTCCTATTTCGGCTCCAGGCTCTGTAGAGCTTTGCATAAATTTCTTAAAAATTGGGTTTTTTTGCTTATGGGCATAGGTGCTAAATGAGATTTAGAGAAATTTCTACGTAACTTTGGGATCCCGAGCAGCACTGAGATGCTGCTTACCCTTTGGAGACTGAAATCTCTTTATTTTTTTTTCCTATTTGCTTGTTTCTTCATTTGTTTTATTATTTTTTTTTTTAAATACGACCTTGAATTGAGCGAGAGTCGTGCGTGCAAAACGTGGGCTGGGTGAAAAGTCTTTGGGGTCAAAACGTGGGGGAGCTTGACCTTCAGTGAGGTTTGGGAGCTGAAGCGCGGTTCCTTTGTAGGTCTGACGTCGGTTTTTTTGAATTTTTTCCACCAAATCTCTCCCTTGAAGTTGCGTTGTACGCGAGGGTTTCGAATGGCGTTGGTGCGTAAAGCTCCAAGTGGAGGACGTGGGTCTTTTTGCATTAAGGTCGTGGGAAAAGCTTGGCTTTAGCGATAGGACTGAGCCCCGTATGGTACCAGAAGACCTATGTCTGCTGTTTCCACCAACTTTTAATATATATTGATATTAAAAATGTATAAATTCCTTGATTTTCAAAAGCACTAGCCTTATTACTTCGTAACTGTGGCATTGTTGCGTAACACTAATTGCGGCGTTTTGGTGTTTAAGTAGGAATTAAGTCTCTCCTGCGCATTAAACGTAAGACAAAACACAACGAAACCCAGAAAATAAATTTATTTTCTTCCACTGCGTGGCTCCTCAGTGACGTCTGCTCGTAGGATCCACCTCCGTCTGTGAGCATCTCGTAACGATGACGCTGGGAATCGTTCGTAGTGTGGGATTGTAATTAATTAATGTAGAATCATGGAATGGGTCAGGTTGGAAGGGACCTTCAAAGGCCACCCAGTCCAACCCCCCTGCAAGGAGCAGGGACGTCTCCAACCACATCAGGTTGCTCAGCACGGTTAGCGTATCTTAGCACGGTTTAGCACCACGCGATTTCCAGTCGGAAGAACGCGTTGTATACTCGCCAAAACCAAAAAAAATGACCGCGACAAGTAAAGACGACGCAAATAAAATGAGTTTCCCCATATTGCTGCCTGGATTTGAGAAATAAATTAAATGTTCTGAGCAGAAAGCTTCCTCGGAGAGGAGTTCCCGGTATTTAGAGTTGAAAAGCCGAGGGACTGGCCAAGTTGACTTTGGAGTTTCTTCCTTTGTCTCCTCGGCGAGAAGAGCCTACGGCTAGATTACTTCCGAGAACAATCTTTTTATCTCTTGTATTCATGCCGTTCTCAATGTAGAGTACAGATCGTAACGAGAGAAGTGGTTTCTTTTTGTCCTCGGAGTGCTTTGCTCTCTCTTCCCAAGCTCTCCAGAGAACTTTCTGCAGCGAGGTGCTTGACAATAAGTCACCGTGGTACTTGCATAAGGCCGCCGAAATACGTAAATGTCGTTGTCGAGCGCGCTCGTGTCATTTAAAAATCCTCGTTTAGTTTACGAAGATGCACAGAGTGGTTTTTAGTTTTCTTGTTTTCCTGAAACGTCACGAGGAAAGCGACGTTAAGCGCCATTGCGATTCCCTACGCGCTCTTATTTATAACACAAGGTGAACGGCGTCGTTCATGAGATCTTTTTTGTTCCTCTCGCCTTTTGGCTTTGCTTTGATTCAGCGCGACGAGAGTTGATTGGCCGTCGGGCTGATTATTGGTTATAAAAGGTCTTAAATGAAGCGAACGGTGAACTGCGTGGAATTATGGAATCATGGAATGGTTTGGGTTGGAAGGGACCTTCAAAGCCCACTCAGTCCAACCACCCTGCCAGGAGCAGGGACATCTCCAACCAGATCAGGTTGCTCACAGCCCCGGCCAACCTGGCCTGGAATGTTTCCAGGGATGGGGCACCCACCGCCTCTCTGGGCAACCTGGGCCAGTGCTCCACCACCCTCAGAGTTAAAAATTTTTTCCTGACATCCAATCTGAATCCACCTCCCTCGGTAGCGGCGATTTGGTAAAACCACTCGGAACTTTGAGGCTACTCAAATCCACCACGCGAAGTACGCCTATCCCAGTTGCGAGGGAGAGGCCGGCCAACATCTTTTGAGCGAACGGTTCCGATGAGCTGAGCTAGAAAATATTAAGCGGAGCTTAGAACGGGCTTTCCTACGAGGCGGCTGGGTTAATCAGTACATTTATTAGCTTTGACAAACCGTTTGCTCCGCCGGGGGAAAGAGCAAACTCAGTTTAGACACCAGCGGCGTCATCGGTCGTAGGAAGCGCGTAAATTCGCTCTGGCTGCTGAGTAATTGTGGCTTTTGAATTAACAGGATTTTTTTTTTCCTGCTGCCCAAGGGCGGTGTTGAACGCAAGCACAAGTTCTTTTTCACAGCTATTTCATATATATTTAGATATATAGTTACACAGCTAACAGAAAATGACTTTTTTTTTTTTTTTCTCCGTATAATTCTGTATCTTATGGCAAAGTCTGACTGCGGCACGGTCCTGGGCTCTAGAAAAGCTGCTGGAGGCGGCAAAGTTCTCCAGCGGGGAGTGACTACAGCCAGAGCACACGTGGTGGCACGCAAAGCCACCTAAAATTTAGAATCACAGGATGGTTTGGGGTGGAAGGGACCTTCAAAGCCCACCCAGTCCAACCCCCTGCCAGGAGCAGGGACATCTCCAACCAGATCAGGTTGCTCAGAGCCCCGGCCAACCTGGCCTGGGATGTTTCCAGGGATGGGGCATCCACCGCCTCTCTGGGCACCCTGGGACACTGCTCCACCACCCTCAGCGTAAAAAATTTCTTCCTAATATCCAATCTGAATCTACCTCGCTCTGTTTTGAAACCATTACCCCTCGTCCTGTCCCAGCAGGCCCTGCTGAAGAGTCTCTCCCCACCTTTCCTGCAGCCCCCTTTGGGCACTGGGAGCCGCTCTCAGGTCTCCCCGGAGCCTCCTCTTCTCCAGGCTGAACAGCCCCAGCTCTCTCAGCCTGGCCTCACAGCAGAGCTGCTCCAGCCCTCTCAGCATCTGCGTGGCCTCCTCTGGACCCTCTCCAGCAGCTCCACGTCCTTCTGATGTTGGGGGCTCCAGAACTGGAGGTCGTACTCCAGGTGGAGCCTCACCAGAGGAGAGTAGACCTGGCACTCCAGAACACGCTTTAGTAGGCACGGTGCTGTTGGGTTGATGGTTGGATTTCATGATCTTGGAGGTCTCTTCCAACCTTAAAGATTCTATGATTCTGGGTATTTCTCCAGCTCCCAGCTGGTTGGCATCGTTCTGGAGCTGGAGACCGCGGGGAGGGTTGGGAGGTTCTTCCAAAATAATGTCTTCAAAATAGATCAGTGCAAGAATTTATCTATTTATATTACTTTTCCTACCAAGCTTGGCGTAGTAAATTCCACGTCTGTAGCCGTGTCTACCAAAATATCGTTAGCGGGCTTCCAGCGCCGTGGGCGGGGCTCGTGTTTCGTCGGGCTCGTTTTAATTTCGTTAACTTTTGAACCTGCCTTTTACAAATTCCTTCCCGTACGCAAAAGCGAGTTGAACCTCTGCTGCGGCGAGCTGCTTGAAACGTAGCTCTCCGCAAACCGGGATCCGTTTGAAGTCGGCAAATTAATCATTTACGAATAGATGCGTAATAAAATTGTATTCATTTCAGCTCGTATTTCTTCTGTTCCAAACGGAGGAGTCCCAGAGGCTGCACGCTGATTAAGTCAGCACGGGGTCTGTGGCAGCTGTGTTTGGTTTTGTTTTGTTTTTTTATTTTTTTTCCGCCGTTGTCTTTAAATATTGGAAAAGCGTGTTCCTTCGTGGTGCAGCTGGCTCTGATACTTAAAGCGAGGGAAGTTTTACAATTCTTATTTGAAATTTTCAAGTGCTGCGGAGCAGCGGAGCTTTTTTTCAACCGGCGTTTTTGAATATTTTCTTAACAGCTTTTCACTCGGTTGGGTCACCCTAGTCATCTTCATTTCCTTTCTTTTTCCTTTTTTTTTTTTTTTGTTGGTTTTATTTTATAGACTGGTTGAATCACAGAACGGTCTGAGCAACCTGATGTGGTTGGAGATGTCCCTGCTCCTTGCAGGGGGTTGGACTGGGTGGGCTCTGAAGGTCCCTTCCAACCCAAACCATTCCGTGATTCTATGATATCCACGTTCCTCTGTTTCCCAGTAAGCTTCTGGCCATTCCCAGTGGAAACCCTGGAGATGCACCGTTTGGTTAAATCCCGAAAGCAGAAAATAATCCCAGGAAGTTGTCCAAGAGAGGTCGCGCGGCGTCCCTGTGGTTTTACAGCGCCAAAATATCCCCCGTGGTCAGCGGGAGCCTTGTTTGTGTCGAACCTGCGAGGTTTGAATCTTTGTCTTCAAAAGAAGACGGATAAAAATTCCGAGCGCCTTACGTACGTGTGCAATGAGAGCGTCTTTGTGAGGAGCTCTTGGATAAAAGCTCTTTTTCAGAGGAAACCACAATCCAGCGTAGTCTTCTTTTTTTTTTTTTCCTTTTTTTCCTGCTTTTCTGTTTTCCCACCTTCACACAGTATCCTCCTCGGCCCTGGCGAGTTCTTCTGAAAAGCGGAAGGGAGATTTATTCAGCGTTTGTAGTTAAGCCCGCTCTGTGGCTTTGTTGCGCCGCGTTATCTTCAAATGCATCGTTGAATCCGATGTTGAACGTCTCCTTGGCTGGATATCCCGTCTTTTTATGGAAGGCAGCGGGCTGTTAACGTTGCTTCATCTGCATTCGAAACGAAATGAGAGCGAGGAGGAGGAGGAAGGAACGGTTCAGCCGAGGAGAGAAGGATTAGCAAGGGCGGCTCGTACTTTGCTCGTCCCTGCAACGCAAATAATATTTCACAGGACCACTTTTTTTTAGGGTCTACGGTGTCAGTCAACCGGTAAATCACAAAATGGTTTGGGTTGGAAGGGACCTTCAAAGCCCACCCAGTCCAACCCCCTGCCAGGAGCAGGGACATCTCCAACCACATCAGGTTGCTCAGAGCCTCATCCAACCTGGCCTGGAATGTTTCCAGGGATGGGGCATCCACCGCCTCTCTGGGCAACCTGGGCCAGTGTTCTACAACCCAGAAAAATCAGAAAGAACAAGTCCTAAGTGTTCTCGTTAGGGAGAAGAGAGACATCTCCACCGGAGTTTAAGGTCGTCTTGAGCAACCTGATGTGGTTGGAGATGTCCCTGCTCCTTGCAGGGGGGTTGGACTGGGTGGCCTTTGAAGGTCCCTTCCAACCCAAACCAAACCGTTCTACAATTCCTTTGTAGAACAACATTTTGTCCTTTTCGTTCCTCATGCGAGTCGTTGCCGTGATAGCTGGGCATCTGAAACCGTGAAGCATCCGGATGTCAAAAGCAATACTTGAGAAGTTCGTAAAGAAACCCTCTTGTTTTTTTATAGTTCTTCACCTTTGGTTCAAGAACCGTAGCCTTTAATAACCAAATTAAACCTAATTAGCAAGTCCTTAACCTTTACAGAAAAAAAAGATAATTGCTTTTTTTCCTAAAATCACAGTTATAAGGTCATATTAATTATTTGTCGTATTAATTATATCAGACCTGAAAAAAAGACTTGTGCAATAACAAAGATGCCGAAAAACGATTTTCTTAAGACTTTTCTTGCTTTTTTTTTTTAAAGTTGAGCCTAACAGAGCCGAGCTTTGCAGCTCTGCTTCTCCAGTGTGTTTCACACCTTTATTTTGTAGCCCTTTCTGTAGGTAGCACGTTAACCTTCCAATATTTTGCAATAATTTTCTTTAGAGATGGTAAGTACCAGGTGATTATTTTTGAACAGCGTGCCAGAACTCTGCGACATGTGCCGGTTGGAGATGTCCCTGCTCCTTGCAGGGGGGTTGGACTGGATGACCTTCGAAGGTCCCTCCCAACCCAAACCGTTCCGTGATTCTATGATTCTGAAAGTAAAGGAAACAACAATTAATATAAATAATTCTGGAGCGGGAGGTGCTTACGCGTTTTCGGGCATGAGGGCGTGGAGCCGGCTGAGGTTCTGCCCGTTATTTGTTGAGTCGCGCGTCGTCCTTCCAGATCCTTCTTCAACGGGAAAGTTCAGAGCGATGAAATAACTCCGTAATACGCGGAATATTATTAAAACACGGATTTCAAATGTTCCGAAAGGAACCTTATTGCGACGTCTGCAGTTGGTTTTATTAAAAGCAGTTTAAATTCCGCTGCCTGGAGCGGTCTGGAATTACGGAGCCGGGCTGCAGAAATTTACATTTTAATTGAGGGGGAAGACAAAATAGGGCACGGCACGGCGTTCCCACATTCCGAGGAAGAATAAATAAGATCTGCAAAAAAAAAAAAAAGAAACGACTGGTCGTTTTTCACAACCTCCTGCGTTGTATCGTGGGGCGGTGCTGAGAAATACAACCGAAGCTGCCGCTGTCGAGCGAGTTGGTTATTTAAGATGCGTTGGAAGGCGCGAGGTATTCTTTCAAAAAAACGCCACCAAGGACCCAGCAGAAGGTGAAGATGCGCGTGTGTGACACGTCCACTAATTAATTAGAAAGCAGAAGCGCGAGTAGGTTGTGTGCGGTTTGGGCAGTTGACTGATTTTTGAGGTCTGGTTTTGAAAAATATTCGTTCTGCAAAAAATGGGAGCCTGTGCCGGGGTAAGCGTGGAAGGATTTACGTTGGACTTGTTTTTCACCTTGAGAATGGTTTGCATCGTAGCTGGAGAAGAAACCATGATGTTTCCACTCGTGACTTAAAAAAAAAAAAAACAAAACTCCAGTGAAGATTCTTGGATTTTAGCGTTAAAGCAGAAAATGAGTGAACCTACTGCGTTGTTGTACAATCTGTGCGAAGCCTTCCCAGTTTGGACAACCAGTTTCTACCCATGAGCGCTCTTGCGGCTTTTGACCCCATGGCAACATCTCTGCAGGCCTCGTTGGCAGAGCGCGAGCCGTGGGGCAGATGGGTGTAAACTCCGGATGAACATCTCGGGTCCCAGCTGTTTGGCTGCAAAACTCTTGGTTCTTGATGGGCAAACTGGGACCGTAGAAGGTCCAGTCGGTTGTAATTCCGTTGTGTCGATAAGGAAAGAGAAAACGAGAATTAAAAAGGAACTCCTGTTGCTTTGGGTTGGGTGATGACCTCGTCTTCTACAAAACCAGCGGGAAGGCCGCTCCCCTCCGTCAACGGGAGAAGAAAGACAAAGTTGTGAGACTGGCCACGCCGCCGTGGATGAAACGGCGAAGGCGTTGAGCGTCGGTCCCCCGCCGCGCGTGCACGTGGCGCAGCGTGTGCCTTTTTTGGGCTGCTCTTGAGAAGAAAATGAACAGGTGAAGCCCGGAGAAGCTTCCACCGCGCGTGCGTGTTCCTTCTGGCTGCCCTAGAAACGACTGGATCGGGCTCGTTCGGATCAGCGGGCGCGCTATTAAAAAAAAAAAAGGCAATCCTAGAGATTTTTCTTCTAATCCGCCATGTAGATTATTCTTCCCTCTTCCAAAAAAAAAAAAAAGCCTATGAGGGAAAAAAAAAATAAATCATGTCCTACATATTTATCTTGAAAGGATTATTTCTTTGTGATTAAAAAAAGAAATAATAATAATTTTCCTGCTTTTAAACCCCCGAGTTCTGACCTTCGTTGTCTTTGATCTGAACGGTTAAGCCAGTGGGAATTGAATTTTGATGTGGTTTCCAAATTTGGCTTGCTGCTGCTTTTTTAAGTGGTTAGCGTGAGACGTGACCCGATCTCCGGCACTACGGTGCTAATTAACCTCATCCAATCGTGCTTTTTCCTCCTGTTAAGCCTGAAGGCCGCGGCCAAATCCGAAGGGAATTGTCCGAACCACCTGCCTCGGTCACTGGTTGGTCTGGGTTGTTCTCATCTTTGTTTAATTACGACGGGGTTGTCTCCATCTTTCACCTCCAGCGTTCTCCACGACGATGTCTCCGTCGGCATGGTTTGTCCCCAAAATATCCTACTTTGTCCGTCTTTGGCTTCTTGCGTGCATTTCAGAACGCTTCCGGCCTCTGTGGCTTCAGCTGCTGCTTGCAAACGGATTTCCTTTGGGGAAGTTGGAAGAGCGAACTCCAGGGTGTCACTACGAGTTCCGTTCCTCAGGTAGCTTCAATCTTTGGTCGATCCGTTTGTTGTCGAGGTTCGACAAGGCCAAGCGCCGGGTCCTGCACGTGGGTCGCAACAACACCCCACGCAGCGCTGCAGGCTTGGGGAAGAGCGACTGGAAAGCTGCCTGGTGGAAGGGGACCGGGGGTGCTGGTAGAACAGGAGCCAGCGGTGTGCCCAGGTGGCCAAGAAGGCCAACAGCATCCTGGCTTGCATCAGGACCAGCGTGGCCAGCAGGAGCAGGGAAGCGATGGTGCCCCTGGACTCGGCGCTGGTGAGGCCGCACCTCGAATGCTTGGTGCAGTTTTGGGCCCCTCAGTACAAGAAGGACGTTGAGGTGCTGGAGCGCGTCCAGAGAAGGGCAAGGAAGCTGGTGAGGGGTCTGGAGCACCAGTCTGCTGAGGAGCGGCTGAGGGAGCTGGGGTTGGTCAGTCTGGAGAAGAGGAGGCTGAGGGGAGACCTCATGGCTCTCTACAACGGCCTGACAGGAGGGTGTGGGGAGGTGGGTGGTGGTCTCCTCTCCCAGATAACTTGTGACAGGACAAGAGGAAATGGCCTCAAGTTGTGGCAGGGGAGGTTTAGGTTGGACATCAGGAAACACTTCTGCACTGGAAGAGTGGCCAGGCGCTGGAACAGGCTGCCCAGGGCGGTGGTGGAGTCACCATCCCTGGAGGTGTCCAAAGAACGTGCAGAGGTGGCACTGCAGGACATGCTTTAGTGGCCATGGTGGTGTTGGGTTGACGGTTGGACTTGATGATCTTGGAGGTCTCTTCCAACCTTCAGATTCTATCAGGTGATTATTTTACATTTCATTTCATTCTCACCGCGTCTTTCTTTGCTTTAAAGATCAGTAGCTCTTCAAGTTAGGACAGACCCAGGTATGAAGCTGTGGAAACAAGGAGATGAGTCCGACTGAACTTGAGTTTGAATCTTGTTTCAGTATTTTGAAGCGTAGATTTTCAGTGTTTTGTCCTTTTTTTTTTTTTTTTCTTTTTTTTTTTTTTTTTTTTTTTTGTCTATGCGGCCAAATAATCTGGTCCTGCTCTAAGTAGCACCAGGATCTTCTCTGGGGGGAAATGCTCCTTCAGAAGATATCGACTCTGAATTTTTTTATTGCGTTGAATCTTCTGACTTTTATTTTCATTTACTCAGAACGATTTATCCAAAGATCACGGCGTAAGGGAAAGGATCGTTGAATTTAAATCACAAATCTGTGAGCTGATTTTTGGGAAGGTCGCGATCCTTGTGCTCCTCTAGATAGGGACGTTTGAGTTAGGCTCGACCTATGTGGGCCAGCCGAGAAAATCAGCGTTTACGGTCCGGCTTGCATAGCGTCAAGTGACAAATTGTGGTCTCGGATCAACGGTGGCGCAGAAATTGCTGGTTGGAGGAATCAAGGTATTGCTTATGTACGACGTGGCTTCAAATTGAAATTCTGCCGATGACAGGTTGTCAGGGCTAAGCTAGATTTTAATGCGCGAGGTGAAAAAAAATCTATTGCTGCCTCGTTGCCGGGATTCACGGGAAAATCGATGGGAATTTTTGAGCCGTGCTGCCTGTTGGTTTTCTAAATACGCGTCGGGATTCTTACAAACACGACCAAGGGCAAAATGTCAAGAAAGAAGATTTTTTTTTGATGTCTGTGGGTGATGTTACGCACGTGAATCGTGGAACGGTTTGGGTGGGAAGGGACCTTCGAAGCCCACCCTGCTCTGCCAGGAGCAGGGACATCTCCAACCACATCAGGTTGCTCAGAGCCCCGGCCAACCTGGCCTGGAACGTTTCCAGGGATGGGGCACCCACCGCCTCTCTGGGCAGCCTGGGCCAGTGCTCCACCACCCTCAGCGTAAAAAATTCTTTCCTAATATCTGATGAAAAGGACTCCTTTGAAAATGATGTTTGAATTTCTGAAAGGCCCTCAGGGTGTCCCAGCCGAGGGGACGTTACGTCCCGTCGTGTTGAGACCTCACAAAATGATTTGTACGACTTAATGTGTGAGGGCTGATACCCCCGAGAGAAGGAAGTTGGTCTTTGCGAGCTCTTCGATATCGCAAGACGAGGTTTTGCGTCTACCTCGAGCTGGAGTTGTTCCTCAATCTTCAGAACAGCGTTTCTAGCATTTTATTTGCTTATTTTTTTTTTTTCTCCCCTCTGCTTCCGAAGATGCATGCTCTCTGCAGACACGCTCAGATTTTCACGAAAGCTAAAAACAAGGGCCCGCGTTTTGTTTCGAAGCCCGTGCTGGATGTTGGATTTGAGCTTTTAGCAGCTTTTTGGGTTTGAGTTGACGTTCTTGGGCTTTTTCTTTTTGCTTTGTTTTATTTTTCTCCTGGGGAATAGCTGTAGTACACCACCGGAGCAAAAAATGATGGATATATTTTTCTTTTTTCCGATCGGTGCGTCTTCTCTCCAAGCTGAAGAATAAAACACTGGGTCTATACCACACAGCTTACCTTCAACTTTCTCCGGCAGCGTATTTTACTGCACTTTTCTCACAGAATAATTTAATCGCCATGTTGCGAGATACCCTCCAGCTCAGGATCAATTTAGCCTATTTCTTCTGATGTTTCAGAATTTATTCCTCGTATGCCGTTTTCGACCTAAAGCTGCAGACATCCTCTTAGAAAGCGGAGCCTAAATCATTCAGGGATTCGGAAATGTCAGTAACTTTTATGTTTTTTCAGAGTGCTGTGTGTAAAATGACAGCAAGTACCAGCTACTCTGCATTTCTGACAGCGCCTTTTTTTTTTTTTTCTTTTTGAGGGAAAATGCTTACATTTCCCTCAGAAGCAGAAGACGAGTGCTGGAGCAGGCCCCAGGTGCTCGATAGCTTCTCCTCTCCGGGGGTTTAATCTCACGGATAATTTGTGGGGAACTCCAGGTACGGGAATGAGTTTTGACGTGCGGCCTAGTCTGCCGGCATAGGCCTTGTTGGTGTTTTGGGAGGTTTTTTGGAACCAGGCCTGTGCAGACATCCGACTTCCATGATATTTCCCTGCAGGCCGTGTCGTACTGGAGGTTTTTTGGAACCAGAGGTGCGCAGACATCAGAGTTTCCTGATATTTCCCTGTAGGCCGTGTCGTACTGGAGGTTTTTTGGAACCAGGGGTGCGCAGATATCCAAGTTCCTTGACATTTCCCTGCAGGCCGTGTCGTACGGGGGGTTTTTTGGACCTGAGGGTGAGCAGACATCCGAGTTTCCTGATATTTCCCTGCAGGCCGTGTCGTTCTGGACGTTTTTTGGACCCGAGGGTGAGCAGACATCCGAGTTTCCTGATATTTCCCTGTAGGCCGTGTCGTGCTGGAGGCTTTTTGGAACCAGGGGTGCGCAGATATCCAAGTTCCTTGACATTTCCCTGCAGGCCGTGTCGTACAGGGGGTTTTTTGGACCTGAGGGTGAGCAGACATCCGAGTTTCCTGATATTTCCCTGCAGGCCGTGTCGTTCTGGACGTTTTTTGGACCCGAGGGTGAGCAGACATCCGAGTTTCCTGATATTTCCGTGTAGGCCGTGTCGTACTGGAGGTTTTTTGGAACCAGGGGTGAGCAGACATCCGAGTTTCCTGATATTTCCCTGTAGGCCGTGTCGTACTGGAGGTTTTTTTGGATCCGAGGGTGAGCAGACATCTCACTTTCCCGACGTTTTCCGGAGGAGAAGGTCGCTTTGGCCTTGCTCTCGCCTCGTTTCTGTTTCGGCCACCTGAAGCCCAGGGACAGAAAGGGGAGTAATGTGCGACGATCTGTGTGGTTACTGAAAATTATAAAATATTTTGTTGTGGCACGCGCGTCTGGACGCGATGAGCAGCTTCTAGCACTGCAGTTGATCCTCTGTCCTGTCAAAAACTTCGGCTCGGTTTTATCTGCTGAATATTTGTGTGCATACCTGCACGCTTTTGGTCGTGTATATATGCAAAAACCATCTCAGTTCTTCTGTGATCAGCAAAAAGCACATCACTTGTCATTTATTTAAACCATTTTTTTTCCAAAATTTGGCCTTGCAAGCTTTCTGCTGCTCTTCTCTCCCCGAAGGCCGCAGACGATGCGTTCGGGGTTTCCAGACCTTTCCAGTCAGGTTTAATTCTCTTGTTCACCACGAAAGGTGAAAAAAAAGGTCCCAGAAAACCCACCCAAAAACCTGCCTGCCTACAGGACGAGTTAAACCCGCGCCTTATTTCCTTGTGCGTCGTTTGTTGAGCTCCGAGCAACCTGATGTGGTTGGAGATGTCCCAGCTCCTGGCAGGGGGTTGGACTGGGTGGCCTTGAACGATCCCTTCCAACCCAAACCGTTCTATAATTCTATGAATATTTTTTAATGTTCTGTTTAGTCTTCTCTTTTTTTTTTTTTTTAATTTCAATTCAAGTTCAACGGAGAAAGACTAAAAGGTTCTTTTGGATGTTGCGGTGATCTGGATAGATGGAAAACATCTACCACCAGTTAGAATTCAAGTCCAGCTCAATATTTCTTTTTCCCTTTAGAGTAAATAATTATGATCTCTTAAAAAAAAAAAAAAAAAAATGAAGACATCTTGGACCTTTTCCAGATAAATGGAAAATTTGGGTCTTGAGAATTCCCTGTTACGTTGAATGGGAGCCACTCCAAATCTTGAGTTTGAGTCTCATCCAGCAACAGTCTCAGATGTTATCCTGCTGGAAACAAGCTTTTAGGGGCTCTTAGCTGAATGTTACTGGTGCTAAATGGTTTTTTCTTTCAAATTTAGCCATGAATTTTGCTTATTTTGCAGAGCTTAGACTTCAATTTGTGCTTTTTTTTTGGAGACACTTGGTTCCTCCCCGGGTGAAAGCAGAAGATTGGCAGGCGTACGCATTGTGTTCAGAGCGTAAGCTTTAATTTTATTGACAGAAGTTTTATTTCCAAGTCAACGTGAAATAATTATCTTCTGTTTTGTTAGCTCGTAGTTGAGAAGCCGGTGCTGTAGCGCGTTTTGCCGTTGCCGTGAAAATGGAGGACGCTCGGCTAAATGGTGACGAACGAAGGAAGCCGTAGGTCGCGCTTCGTCGCGTTTGAGGGGAGGGCGACGTCTCTTTACCAGGTCAACGGACAAATTCAGAGCCAAAATCAGTTTGCTTTGGGTGCCAAACTTGGGAGCGGATCGTCTGAAGCGGGAAATCCCGTTGTGCGTTGGGCTGCGGTGCAGATGTTCGGGTCTCGTTGGGCTCTAACGTACAACCAAGCCAGACGCCTACGCGATACGGAATGGAAGGGCGTCTGTAAATATATTCATCTTTTTTTTTTACCAGTGAAATCCAGCGAACAATTAAAATTTAAGGAAATTGCAGTCTGATAAAAATAGAAAACATTTTTGCTTTTAAAATGAGTCTGTTAATTAAAGGTTTCCAGCAATGAGGAGGTGCGACCCATTAACCCTTCGTTTTTTGGGTAGTTTTGATGAAGAATTCAATATCGTCGTATAATTCCGGAAGAGTGCGCGTGGCCAAAGATTCCCAGGATAGGTTTGGGATTTTCCCACAAGGGGCAAGACTGAGTCGGAGTCGAAATAGTCTTGGGTTGGAGGTTCTCGTGGAGATACGTGGAGAGTGGAGGTGAGGGAAGGACTCCGGTTTGAAAAAAGCTTTCTCCTTGGGTGTAATTCTCTGGAGAAAAATAGAAGCGTCTCCTTAATCTTCATATGGGCAATAGTTCTCCTTCTTGGTGTATTTAAGCCTTCTTAAAACAGTCTTTTTCCCCCGCTGGCCTACAGCTGTTGAAGGCAAGAGTCAAATTTTTCCGGGTAGTAATTTCCTTCTTATTTATGTCCATCGTTGCCGAATTTAATTCTTAATTGAGGGGACAGCCGGCGTACGCTCGACCCAAGCAGCTCAACCCAAATCAATGCCGTTCCCACGGCGGCTGCCGTTGAGGCCGCCGTTCGGTAAGGCAAAGCCCGGCTTTGCTGAGGAAGACAACGGCCAAGTCGATGGTAGGGCAGCGAGGCGAGCTTATCTCCGGGGCAGTGTCGTCTGCAACCACGGTGCTGGCTCCTCGGTGGTGGACGAGGTTGGAAGGACATCAGGTGGAGGAAAGGTGGGGGGTTAGGCTGGTGTTTACTGCCTGGGTGGTTTTACCCACAAGCCACTGAGTTAAAACCAAAACCTCCTGTGATTTGCTTCCCATCTTTCCAGTTTCAGCCCCAGTGCGATACTTTTTATACTGGTACGTTTGGTTTTTCAGAGCTGGACGCTAGGCTGGAAGGAGATTTCCCTTGTCAACGCTGGCCAGCTGCCGTTCATTTTTTTTTCGGTTCGTTTTCTCCTTCGCTCATCCATCATCCTGAAGAATTTGATTTGGGAATTAAAACGCCGCTTTTCTGGAAGCTTCAGCGGTTCCCCGGGGTGAAACCGCGCTGGGCCTTGGCGCAGCGCCACCCAGTGAGGAAGCGCGTCCCCGCATTGGTCTTCCCAACGCACCTGCGTCCTGCCTGAGAGAAAAACTTTGGTTTGACGGCCGTGGTAGAGTGATGGAGATACGGGGTCATCGTAAATTTCCTGCTGCTCTTGTCCCGTTAGGAGAATATCTTGGCGCGGGCAACTTGTGTAGTAAAACGAGTTCTTTCACCTTATGCGTGAACGTTTTTTACGCTGAGGGTGGTGGAGCACTGGCCCAGGTTGCCCAGAGAGGCGGTGGATGCCCCATCCCTGGAAACGTTCAAGGCCAGGTTGGCCGGGGCTGTGAGCAACCTGATCTGGTTGGAGATGTCCCTGCTCCTTGCAGGGGGGTTGGACTGGGTGGGCTTTGAAGGTCCCTTCCACCCAAACCATTTTAGGATTCCAAGTTATTAAAAGTTATTTTTAAAAGTTATTAAAATCTGAAATCACTACAGCAGACTTGGGTGGATTTTCACATCCTCGTTACCTGTTAGCGGGACACGTGCCAGCGTATTTAATTTAAGAAGAACTTCCGTTAGCGTAGAGTCTTGACTCATGCATGACAGTGGCGTTTGCGTCGACGTTGCTACCAGAAGGATTCAAGAATTCGCTCCCATGTGCTTTGGTTTCTCTGGGACATACCCGTTATTTTTCGGAGGAAGCATCAAAACCATGAGCTAAAATTGACTTTTTCCTCTTGGACTCCGTTACCGGCGACTTATCCGACCTTGGATAATTCGTTCAGCATTTCCGTGAGCTTTTTTTCCCCGCTCTGCGTGTAACGTGGTTAATAACAGCCATCTCGGAGGAGCGCAGTGAGATTTAATTTATTAGTTTTTTGCGGAGCACTTTGTGCTTCTTAAATGGAAAAAAAAAAAAAAGCCATAAAAGCACAAAGTATTAATGTATTAAATTAACGTGCAAGCGCCTTTCAAATTAATAGCCAGACTGTGAGCCACTTATTCACACCGAAAAGCATAGAATCACAGAACCACGGAATGGTTTGGGTGGGAAGGGACCTTCAAAGGCCACCCAACCCCCTGCCAGGAGCAGGGACATCTCCAACCACATCAGGTTGCTCAGACCAATCCGGCCTTGAACGTTTCCAGGGATGGGGCATCCACCGCCTCGCTGGGCAACCTAGGCCAGTGTCCCACCACCCTCAGCGTAAAATTTTTTTTCCTAATATCAAATCTAGATCCAATATCTAATCCGCTCCCCCGATCTAGAACCCACTGGATTTGTTTTTAAGCGTACTCAGCGTCCGCTCTGTCAGGTTGGGGCTGCGAAGAGTTAATTCTCCGGCACTCAGAGCTTTTTGATCTGTATTTAAGACTGTCAAGGCATGGAAGTAGAAAATACTAAGGTTCTGCCGATTTTCTCGGGCTGCGGGCGTTAACGAGAATAATATTGCGCTTTGATTCTTACAGCGCTTGCAGAACATGTATTTTGAAGTCGCTTTATAAAAAAAAAAAAAATAATCGATACGTACAAAGCAGAGCAACAAATGCCCACTAAAATGGAGTTCAGAAGAGCAAAGCTCTGGATTCGCCGGTAATTGCGACCTGCGTGTTGAAACGTGCGTTGAGGTGGGCAAGACTTAACCGGTCGTTTGGGTTCGGAACCTTTGCTTCAATTTCTCAACGAGTTCAGCGGTTGGGGCTGCGGTGGTCGGAGGGTGAGAAATCCCGAGGGCACGGCGAAAGGCGCCGTGCCCTGGGCCGTGGATGGTGATTTTTGAGGTTGAACGTTCGCTACCGCAGGCTTGGGCAACGAGGAGCAGCCAACTTCCCGCTCTTCGGCCTAGCGGGAGCCGCGCTGGCTGAGGTTCAGGCCTCCAATTTTAATTTCAGTCGTAAAGCGTTTTAAGTGCTTCCGGAGCGTTCCGGATCTGTTAAGAGCAGCGAACTGTGTAGAATCCTTCCTAAAATAGGCAGGCGAAACGCGGAGAAGCTAATTGACCTGCAGGCTCCTCTCGCCGCCTTCACCCTCCCAAATCGAGGTGGGATTTGGGCGAGCGGCCGTAGCGCCTGCCGCCTCTCCCGCAGATCCCAGCCGTGCGGTCGTTAAATGTCACAGCGGGGTTTTCCAATCCCGCCGCCTTTCATCTCTTTGCGGCTTACAAACCGTTAGCCAATCGGAGTCGTGCTCCTCGGTGGTCTTCCAGCCACTGTAAATACCGGTTTTTGTTTGAAAACAATGACTTCCAGAAGGTCAAGGCCTAACCTTTTCCCTGCTAGAAGAAAGCCATAAATATTTCCTTCTTTTATCCTGAAAAATCTCAAAGATCTTCGGGTTTCGCAACGTTTCGGTGCTTTTTTGAACCTGTCCCTCGGAGACGACGTTGAACGGATCCGGAGTGTTCCTTTGAGGGAACAAAGACCTTAAAAAACTTCGTCGCGGTCATTGTGGTTATAAAAGGTCCTCAAGAATTAAGGGCGTGGAGCGTAGGTTGCCAAATATGCCGAGATACCTAAACACCCGTGAATAGCAAAGGTGGATTCGTAATTTTGGATATTTTGCAACCGGGCGGTGAACGTGTTTGCCAACGCGTGTCAACCAGAAGAAAGAGAAATTGCTGACGAACTCCTGGCTGATGGCAGATTTTGCGGTTAGCGCTGAGAGAATTTTGAGTCTCTCAATTCACCCGGAGTTTGGTCTCGGTTTTCTGTCTTCAGTATAGTGACTTTCCCGTCTGAAATGGTCTGAAGAAGGTGACAGCCGTGCAATATCAAACTTAAAAATTCAGAAATTTCGGCCCCCCTTCTGCTCTACAAGGAAAAATTCCTATCCTCTCGCTCACGTCCTTTTTTTTTGTTTGGTTGGTTTTCTCCACCTGAAGGACCACCCCTGTGGACGTGTGCACGTTGTCCTTCCCTGCTGAGGTTGTAAGCGAAGATGGAGATTGACTCCTTGGCGTTCATCTTCAGCATCGTTTGGGAAATGGCTGTGGCGTGTGCAAATGAAATCCTTTTGTTAAAAAAAAAAAAGAAAAAGGAAGAAAAAAAAGGATTGTAATTCATGAAAGTAAATCTTAGAGTGGGGAGGACGGAGTGTTGCCATCTGCGTAAGGGTACACCAGATCAGGAGGACCTCAAGTCAACGTGTTAAGCGGAAAACTGGAAGAGGCAAGAGATTGCCTCAACGTTGGCTGTGGGATATTTAAGACGCGACATTTCTCTTTTTTTTTTCCGAAAAACAAACGCTTTTGAGTCTCTGCGCTCGGAAAACGCGCGTGCTTCTCTGAGGAGATCTTCAAAGGCAAAATACGCGCCGAAGGTCACGTATTCGTGTCGGCTCGCGGGATACGGACCTGCTCGTGGCCAAACATGCCGCGTGTCTACGCGCCGGGCGGTTCTTCCGCGCGCCCGGAGAGAAATCGTGTTCTCTGGTGACTGAATTTACGGGGTGAGGAGTAAGTTTAGCGAGAGATACGTCAGGGCAAACGTACAAGCGATTATTAGAACATGACTTTTCCAGAAATATAAAAGTATAAGGAATATTCTCATTAATTTTGTGTCCGTGAATGGTTGCGGTCTACCAGCGTTGAAGTTCTGTCAAGCAGCGTGAGCACAGAATATTTGGCGCTCCCGTGGATGAGGATTGCATGGTAGATGTCTCTTAAGGATTGCCTAAACCACATTTTCCTGGGCAAATATTTGATCGAATTGGCGTTTCTTTTTTTTTTTTTTAATTATTTTGTTCCTTGAATCTATGCAAATACGACGAAAATCAAAGAAGTATTAATATTTTACGTAAAATTCCCCGGGTAGAAAGAAGGCGAAGGAGATCTCGGGACTTTCCTCCGTGTCTTTCTCCTTTCCTACTTGAAGGAACAGCGAGAGCGAAATAATCTCAGCGTTTTTGCCATCGAATTGAAAAGAGTTAATCTGCATAGACTGATTAGGACGAGCGGTTTTATCTACCGGCTTGTGGTTCCTACTTGGGATGGGCCAGGTACAAGAGATAATTGATAATTAGAGGCGTTATTATTCTTGCCTAATGATGAGGGCAAGTGCTAGGAGGACGGGACGTCTCATGGCGTAATACCTCGTATGGACTTGGATGACCTTTGAAGGTCCCTTCCAACCCGAACCATTCCACGATTCTATGAAAACGAAAGTGTTTTAATTAAAACGATGTAAATTATAGCGACAGAACCTATCTTGACTCGAACCAGTCAATACAAGACATCAACGCTGGTCGTGACCAGTTGGTTTCGGATAACATTCTTCTTCTTCAGACCGGAGCGGGGCAGCGGGACGTTCCAAGTCTTCCGAATGGATTTACTGAATTCCCCGTGTAGCCGAGGGGCTAAAACGTTGCGGTTCGGTGCGGGGTTGTGATACGAAGGCACCAAAAAAATGGGGAATTTGTATGTATAAATCGAATCTATCTAGATAATTGCATCTATTCCATTAACTGGATGGAAAGAGAAGTAATTAAACATTTGATTATATCAAATTTAGGCTAATGAGTTGAAATTAAGTTCTTCCGTACGCGCAGAAGGTTTTTGCGGCTTGTTGCGATCTCCGCTCCGGTTCGGAACTCGCTTGGTCATCAATCTCAGTTTTGCGCTTAACGAGAAATAACGCAAGCGCACGGCGAAGGCTTTCGGCTTCGTGGTTGTTGGGAAAAATGACGCGAAAAGGCGCGGCGTAACGTAGAAAAATGGGAAATAAGTCCGGAGGCAATGAACCAAGCTGCAGGGTACATGTGACGGTAACGGGAAGATCCTTGAGGCCGTCGTTTTAGCCTTTTGATGGAGTCAAACGGCAACGGTGCCGTTGAGATCCATCAGCAGAAGGGAACAGCAATCGTTCAAGTCACGGCAGAGCGGAGCTGCTCATTTTCTACGAGCTCAGGGGCAGCCGACGCAGCCCGCCCCGGGGCCGGGAGCTGCGGCGGAGGAGCCGCGCGGCGTCGCTGGAGGCTTTGTCTCGGGTGAGAGCAACCGGTAGGCTTGGAAGAATTGCCGTGCTGGTCTTCTGTTGGTGTGGGGTTTTAATATTTTTTTGTTTAAATTTTCAAGAATTTATTATATTTAGTATATTAAATTCATCATATTTTTATATTTTATTATATTTTTCAGCGCGGGGGGTTTTCTACAAGGGTCCCTAATTCCAATACAGTAAATGAATCAGAAGATCTTCAAGCCAACGTTCAATTTGAAAGAAAATATTTCAAATGCAGAAAAGGGGATTGCGCATTTTCGTATTTCGATATTTCCCAAACTATTAAAGACTCGGGAGAAGCGCAGCCTAAATTTTGGACACGAGCTCATATCTGCTTGTCTTCTGACCCAATCTATTCACGTTCCCCAGATGGAACGTCAGAATTTTCCAGATAAGGAGCAACTTTCCCTCTGATACTGTAAAACCTTGTGTAACGGCAGATTTTTCCTTTTTTCCTTTATCTCTGCTCTTAATTTTCAGTGAGAAAGCTTCTCAAGTTGTTTTGTTTTTTTTTTTTTCACTAAGATTCTTCGATGTTTCCAGGGATGGGGCATCCACCACCTCTCTGGGCAACCTGGGCCAGTGCTCCACCACCCTCAGCGTAAACGATTCCTTCCTAATATCCAATCTGAACCTACCTCCCTCTGTTTTGAGACCATGACCCCTCGTCCTGTCCCAGCAGGCCCTGCTGAAGAGTTTCTCCCCATCTTTCCTGCAGCCCCCTTTGGGCACTGGAAGGCCGCTCTCAGGTCTCCCCGGAGCCTCCTCTTCTCCAGGCTGAACAGCCCCAGCTCTCTCAGCCTGGCCTCACAGCAGAGCTGCTCCAGCCCTCTCAGCATCTTCATGGCCTCCTTTGGACCTTCTCCAACAGCTCCACGTCCTTCTGATGTTGGGGGCTCCAGAGTAGGAAAGTCTTAACGTTTCATTGTGTTAATTTTCTTCTTCTCTCTCCCTCCACACTGACCATTCCCTTTCTTGTCTTCAAAACGAGATTTTTGAGGTGAAAGTTGAGTTGCCGTCGAGCTTTCCGGCCAGTTTGCTCCTACCCAGCGGAGGCGGTGGTTTTACGTTCTCTTAGCTCGCGTCTCGTTGCGACGTTGAGGTGGGATTCAGCTGGCTGTTCCCAGGAGTAACTGCAAGGCGCTTCGTATGGCAGGAGAGTTCCGCACGCGTTCTGAATTAGGTGTGAGGGCGTTTTCCCCCCTCAAGGAATGAAACACTTAGGCAAGAAGCAAAGCGCGTTTCCTAAATCGATAAATTGCGTTCCTTGCGTCCCCTGGAGCGCAGTGAGTTGATTGATATGCATAATTCCTTAAAACTCCAGCTGGTTTTTACTAATCTTTCCATCAGCTTTTCGAGCTTTTTTTTTTCTTCTTATCTCCACTTTTTCAACCTGTAATTTTCCAGGGCGCCTCTTTAAGCTCTTTGTTGCGGAAATAAGCCTTTGGATTTGCGCGCTAGCGTGGTTTTCCCTTCAACAGTGGAAAGCGGTGACGGGAGGAGTGACAGCTGTCAGAGCGAAGAAGACGGCATCTCAGCATTTAATGGAGATGAAAATTGTCTCACGCGTACGTCGAGGTGCGAGCGATCGCGCGGCGGTTGGGAGAAGGGACCCGGTACCTCCTTCTAGTCTTCATTTAAAGGTCGTCTTCTCTTGTGAAAATAATTAACAGTTCCTTCAAAACGATGAGCTTGAGATGGAACGCGTTGCTTGGCAGAGACCCTTGTGGGTCCATCTTGCGTTCTCTACGAACCCTCAAGTGGAAGCCCCATCCCTGGAAACATTCCAGGCCAGGTTGGCCGGGGCTCTGAGCAACCTGATCTGGTTGGGGATGTCCCTGCTCCTGGCAGGGGGGTTGGACTGGGTGGCCTTTGAAGGTCCCTTCCCACCCAAACCACTGCATGATTCTGTATCCAGTGTTCCACCATGCTCAGCGTAAAAAATGTTTTCCTAATATCCAATCTGAATCTCCCTCCCTCTGTTTTGAAACCATCACCCCTCGTCCTGTCACAGCAGGCCCTGCTGAAGAGTCTCTCCCCACCTTCCCTGCAGCCCCCTTTGGGCACTGGGAGCCGCTCTCAGCTCTCCCTGGAGCCTCCTCTTCTCCAGCCTGAACAGCCCCAGCTCTCTCAGCCTGGCCTCACAGCAGAGCTGCTCCAGCCCTCTCAGCATCTGCGTGGCCTCCTCTGGACCCTCTCCAGCAGCTCCACGTCCTTCTGATGTTGGGGGCTCCAGAGCTGGACGCAGCGCTGCAGGGGGGTCTCCCCAGAGCGGGGCAGAGGGGCAGAATCCCCTCCCTCGCCCTGCTGCCCACGCTGCTGGGGGTGCAGCCCAGGGTGGGGTTGGTTTCTGGGCTGTGAGTGCACGTTGCCGGCTCACGTTGAGCTTCTCATCCACCATCACCCCCAAGACCTTCTCCTCAGGGCTGCTCTCCATCCATTCTCCACCCAGCCTGGATTTGTGCCCCAACCCATGTGCAGGACCTGGCCCTTGCCCTGGTTGAACTTCATGAGACTCTCACAGGCCCATCTCTCCAGCCTGTCCAGGTCCCTCTGGATGGATCCCTCCCCTCCAGCGTGTCGACGGCACCACACGGCTTGGTGTCGTCGGAGAGCACGCTGAGGCTGAGCTCCGTAGTCGTGCTTTGTGTGTAAAGGTGATTATTTTTTTTTTTACCCGCAGTCCATGAAGTAGCGGGGGCTGTTTGAACAGAGGAGATGAAATATCCGTGATCAACCAGGGGTCAGGAACGTTCCTTCAAGTAGGAAGCGCTAATCCTAGCAGTACGACCAGAACTTGGAGGTTTGGGAATCGTACTGGTGAGACCGTAGGGTTGTAGATGATAGCTTTGATTTCTTCTGCAAACTGCTGAGGACACAAGAAAAAAAAATGGTGTTGGAGTGTTCACCCGTGCTTGTCAATATTTTATCTGGAGGAATGAGAGCTAGACGTGGCCAACTTAAATTCCTCCTCCCGATATTCGTTCAGGATTTTGAAGTTAATGCTGCTTTTAGTGAAAATTTGTGCGGAGGTGGAGAGGCTGCTGAGGGTGAGGAGGATGCTCGTGGTCGCTGTTGCTCTTCTTTTGTGGTGCAATGGATGATCTCCATGAAGATCCACCACCCACTGGTGAACCTGCTCGCAGGACGGCTTGAGGTTTTGCGGCACGTCCAGTTCCGCTCCGGTTGACTCGAACGCCTCTTCCCGCGCCTCACCTGTAGAAGCAGGCTTAGCTGCGTGCTGGTTTTACGCGTGGAGACAAAGCTTAGCTTATCTGGTAAATACAAGGACTTCCCATAGGTCTGCTGCGCCCTGCGAGCTTTTGGAGTCGCAATAGAAGGCCAAGTTGCGAATGCGTTAAGCTTTACTTAACTAAGAACTGGTTCCTGATGCAATCGTACGCTAAGGAGCGCAGAGATGATATTAGGAGAAAATAAGGGGTCAAAATAGCCAAGGACAGCGAGATAAAATTTGAAAACATTTTAGAGGTGCTGGTCTGGATTGCTCGAGACGTGAAAGCTCCGTGACGCGACGCGTTGTTGCGCGTATCGGTATCTCCGTCCCGCGGCGCGTCGAGGTCGGCCGCGTAGGAAAACGTGGCTGACAGTCAAGAAAACGACAATGAAATGAGCAGCTGTGTTTTTTTGAGGGGTCGCTTTTGGTTTGATGGAATATCTGGAATATAAGACGGTGAGCGGGGGAGATCTTGAGGAGAAAGGTGGTTGATGGATCCGGAGCGCGGCATCAGGGGAGCTTCGGCGAGAGTTAAACGGTAGGTCAGGAAGTTCTAGAAGTGCCACCTAAAATAGACATTTTGAAATGTCTAATTTTGAAATTAGCTTGTCTAATTTCAAAATCAGCTTGTCTAAATCTATTGCGTTCCAGAACTTGAAAAGAACTGCTTGAACAAGTGTCTTAAGTTATAAAAGTTCTTTATTTTTTTTTAGTAATTTTGGAAATAGTTGGAAATCGTGGAAGACTGGAGAGGAGCCGCTTGGAGCCGGCGACTTAGCTGCTCTCAAGAGAGCAGCCGTCTGATTTGTATTTTGGTGAACAGCGCGTGTTTACCTCGGTCGCTTTTATTCGCGGTGACCTTGGCTTACTTAAAAATCATTTCCCGCTTTTGCTTGCTAATCGAATTAGAGCTCGTTGATTCCTTTCTCTTTGATCAAAACGCGACTGCCTCACCCGGAGCAGAAGGCGGCGGGGGGACCCGTAGCTTCACGGGCTGCTCCGAGCGCTTTTCGTCTCTCCGCACTTCACTTTTAGCGCCGGCAACAAAGGTCGTTCCGTGCCGGAGTGAAAGCGTCCTCGGGCTTTTCCGTAATTCGTGTTCTGCCGTTGGTGACGTTTGCGTACGGAGCGGGCAGGTGGGCTCGTTAACCGACTAAATCAGAATAAATCCGCCTGGCGTGCGCTTTGAGTTCTTGAACTATTTATTTCTTGAAGGGCTAGTATGGACAGACGGACTCCAACCAACCCCCCTGCCAGGAGCAGGGACATCTCCAACCACATCAGGTTGCTCAGAGCCCCGGCCAACCTGGCCTGGAATGTTTCCAGGGATGGGGCATCTACTGCCTCTCTGGGCAACCTGGGCCAGTGCTCCACCACCCTCAGCGTAAAAAATTTCTTCCTTCTGTCCAGTCTGAATCCACCTCCTATTTTGAAACCATCACCCCTCGCCCTGTCCCAGCAGGCCCTGCTGAAGAGTCTCTCCCCACCTTTCCTGCAGCCCCCTTTGGGCACTGGGAGCCGCTCTCAGCTCTCCCCGGAGCCTCCTCTTCTCCAGGCTGAACAGCCCCAGCTCTCTCAGCCTGGCCTCACAGCAGAGCTGCTCCAGCCCTCTCAGCATCTGCGTGGCCTCCTCTGCACCCTCTCCAGCAGCTCCACATCCTTCTGATGTTGGGGGCTCCAGAACTTCCTTAATTATTTGGGGGAGGTAAAACCGATACTGGGAGCTTTGGCAGCTCAGAAGCCAGCAATTCCTTGTGAATATTTCTGCATTTTAAAATGGAATTGGAACTTTCTGGCAGTGACTTCTTCATTCTCTGTGTTCTACGCGGCTTAGTCTGTAAAACCTTTCATGCGTGACTCATGTTTCTTTTCAAACATGAGGTTTGAAAACAACCAACAGGTTGCCCAGAGAGGCGGTGGACGCCCCATCCCTGGAAACATTCCAGGCCAGGTTGGCCGGGGCTCTGAGCAACCTGATCTGGTTGGAGATGTCCCTGCTCCTGGCAGGGGGGTTGGACTGGGTGGCCTTTGAAGGTCCCTTCCAACCCAAACCCTTCTGTGATTCTGTGACAATGGGCCTGAGCGAGCACGGATCCGTGCTCTTGCCCTCGTGTGGACCTGGCAGAGTCACCGATTTAATCCGGTTGAGAGATGGCCTTCTGCACCAACGTTGTGTTACAGAAGTGGAAGAGGAATGAAATTATGAAGAGCGGTGACAAAATCTTTATTAGCTGTCGGAACTGATACAGAGAGGGTAATAAATTCAGAATCATGGAATGGTTTGGGTTGGAAGGGACCTCAAAGACCACCTCGTTCCGACCCACCCAGCGTTCCCCTCGCTTCTGCTGTGCTTTTATCTGTTTTCAGCCTCTCCAATTTTCTTTCTGATGAGGTTACAGCGGTTGCTTTTAACTTAACGAGGAGGAGCTGTGTGGAGCGGAGCAGTGCTGGCTCATGAAACTGGGACCAGTTAATGGGACCAGTCTGGTCTCTGGCCGAGACTCCTGCTCCAGTGCCAGCAACCTCCGACTGGTGTGACGTTACCACGTGCAGATCCCGAAAATGATTTTCGGAGAGAAAATCCAAAAGTAAACGTGGGAAATCCGTACGGCGAAGAGACGGCGTTCTCCTCCAGCTAGAAGAGGGAAGGAGGTCTTGGGAATCTCCCTGGGACATCCGTTAATTACGCCGGCTTTTAATTATCTGTCACTGATACGTTACATGACCTTGAGCAAGTCATTTACTCCGTGTGTGTGTGTGTGTGTGTAGCTATCTGTAAAACGCTTGTGAATTATTTAATGTCGACAAATTGCTTTGAGATCCCCAAACGCAATGCGTTCCGGTTGCAGTTCTCGAGTCTGAGAGCGCGGCGGTGTCAGCGCCGGGGGAAAAAAAAAAAAAATCCTTCGCCGGTCTTCACCGTGCCACGGGGAACGGGAGAGAGGTGGCGCAACATCCGGGGTCCACGGTTCTATTTCTGTCTAACCATGAATGCTTCTTCCACAGGAAGGAAAGGTTGTAGAATATTCGAATATTCTGAATTATTTTTTTTTTTTCCCCCTTCGGATTTTCATGACGAGGTGAAGGTCGTTGCCTGTAAGCGCTTCTCTTAAGTTAACGAAGAGTATCTTGAAATTTTTGTGAAGGGAAGGAAAGAAAAATTTTAAAAGAAAAGCCTTCCGAGCGCTTGGAAAGCCTTTGTGGCCTTATGTTATGTTTTGTGTTCCCATTTGGTGGCCAGCAGGGCGAGGGAGGGGATTCTGCCCCTCTGCTCCGCTCTGGTGAGACCCCCCTGCAGCGCTGCGTCCAGCTCTGGAGCCCCCAACAGCAGAAGGACGTGGAGCTGCTGGAGAGGGTCCCGAGGAGGCCACGCAGATGCTGAGAGGGCTGGAGCAGCTCTGCTGTGAGGCCAGGCTGAGAGAGCTGGGGCTGTTCAGCCTGGAGAAGAGGAGGCTCCGGGGAGAGCTGAGAGCGGCTCCCAGTGCCCAAAGGGGGCTGCAGGGAAGGTGGGGAGAGACTCTTCAGCAGGGCCTGCTGGGACAGGACAAGGTTTTAAAATAGAGGAAGGTTCAGATTGGATATAAGGAAGAAATTGTTCACCATGAGTGTGGTGAAACACTGTCCCAGGTTGCCCAGAGAGGCGGTGGACGCCCCATCCCTGGAAACATTCCAGGCCAGGTTGGCCGGGGCTCTGAGCAACCTGATCTGGTTGGAGATGTCCCTGCTCCTGGCAGGGGGGTTGGGCTGGGTGGGCTTTGAAGGTCCCTTCCCACCCAAACCATTCTATGATTAACTTAATGCCCGTTTAGACTATCCTTGGGCACACGGGCAAAATATTATTAAAAAAAATAAAAATTGATACTTGAGCTCCATTTTTCCACTTTCTCCCAACCTAATTTTCTCGCTCCCGTCGTTTACTCAAAATTTAGCTAATTGTCGGTGGCGTACGAGCCTTCGGAAAGCCTGCGCCGTGCGCATTCCCGTCGCGCGGGGCTTGACCGAAATCCCGTTAATGCAGCCGAAGACGACGATTGACCCGATCCTCAATTACGAGCCGCTCGTTTGTTCCTGGGGCAGATGGGATGCGGTCGATACCTGTCGTCTGTGCTGTAAGTCATAAAGGCAGCGATAAAAGAAAATCTTTAGCTCGTTAGAAATTGACGGATATTCTCTGACCTTAGTTTTCTCTTCCCTGGTTGTCCGTTATCGGTGCTTTACGTAAAACGGATATTTTATCCGCGTCCCGCTTCCGTGGTCTCCAGCCGGGCAAACCGGTTGAAGAGGTGGACCAGCCTTTTTACCATCTTCCAAGGGATCGGAAGCGCTTTATTTCGTTTTGATGTTGTTTTTAACGCGGCGGTCGCGTGTGAAACAATGTTTTAATGGGCGAAAAATCCTCTCTCTACGCCTTCTCTACTGGTGGAAGTCTTCGTATTTCACGAACCTTCTAGAATATTGTTGTTGAAATAACGTTTCAGTGTTACGATGCGTTAGAAATGCTTCTGGTTCCGATTTTTTTTTTTTCCGAAACGCAGAATTTTTCAGATATTCACCTCAATCCTGAATTGTTCTACCCTGCTGCAGAACGCGGTGGTCTACAAGGCGGTTGGGTTTCATTCAATACTCTTCGTAGAAATTATACGGAGCGTGCTCTACCGGAACTTGGCGATGGGCGCGTCCCTGAGTTCCTTGCCCCACACCTCCAAACTTTGCCCGCCGTCGATCCGCTTTCGCTCCTTTTGAACCGTATCGTGTTTTTTTTTCCTGCGAGGACAAACGCGTCTTAACGGCTGCGTCTGCTCCTTCCGGGCTGAGGTGAAGCTCCCGGCGATTTCCCCAGGTCGTTGTCAACCTTGTTGAACTTATTCCATGAGAAAAAGTTCCTTTTTATTTAGAGAAGATCAAGATTTTCAGCTCTTTGCGTACAGCACAGATCATCGCAGCGTTTCAGGAGGGTTTCTACCTTAAATTTTATTTTTTTCATTCGATTTTCTGGACGAAATGACGGAGAATCTTCGTTATTTGTAAGACTTGAGGTGGTATTTTTGTTTCAGCGTACCATCAGCGCACTCAGGGGCGTGCTTAGTAATAGGGACAATAAAAAGAAAAAATCTCTTAATTTGATGATTTTTTTCGTTTCTGTAGTGCTAGAGCGGAAAGGTTAGCAGTTCTTCAGTTGGCTAGAGGTCACCTTAGAAGATGCAAACATGAGAAGATGCTTTCTGCCCTCTCCTCTCTGGTGGGTTTTCGGGTTTCGTAGCCTTTTCTCCTCCGTCTCCGCTCAGCTCCCAACGGGTTTGGTGTTCAGACGCTTTGGGAACCATGGGCAGCTTGGGAAATTGCAAGACTCCGTGTCTTCTCCTTCTTCACGCCCGTGGGATTGCGATGATGGATTTTTGGTGGCTCCGTTCTTTTCCTCTTGGGAACCGTGAACTCCTCCATTCTGCCGTAACGGTATAAGCGGACCTTCTTGCTGAGAACTAAAGCGGCGTGAAAATAATCGAAATCGTTAAATAAGACAAGAAATGCCTTTCTTTAGGTGACCAATGACGTCTTACGTAGAATAACAGCTTCATTTTTCTCTCATTTCTTCAAGGCTTGTCTGAGGGGGAGATACTTTGAGATCATATCTCCTATCAGGCACGGAGTTTAGAATAAGAGGTAGAAAGACAATAATTTTAGGGTTTTATTTATTTTGAAGACCCGTTAGTGGAGGTTTAGGGGTTTTTTCATGCCTCAAAATTTTTCCGAAGAGTTGGGCGTTGTTCCACCATTCGTAGTTTCTTTTTTTTTCCTTTAACTTCTTGAAATAATGACACAATTCCTGAATTATCGTATATAACAGGGAAAATAATAAATATTATATATATTTAATTTTATATATATTATTCATATCTATAAAAACGTTCACATCGAAATCCCGTTCTCCTCTCGGTTTTAGATCTGGAGGAACTCCGTTGGCCTTGACTTCGGTTGCGTTGCCTCCCCTTAAGGCAGGCCCAACCAAGGCCCCTTCGCTTGACGTAACTTTTATTTTTGAATTCCGCATTTGCGCAAGTTAGCGGTGAGAAGGACAAGGGAGGTTTTTGGTTTCTAGAAATAAGGAGGTCATCCCAGCGCGTGGGTCTAAAACTAGACGTTTCTGCTGGCAAGTGTTCCATTAGGCCCCGAGTCTCTGCCGCCGGCTTGTTACAACCAATCTTTGACTTTTTTTTTAATAAATGCAGCCTGCTGTGGTCCTTAAAGGGAAAAGCTCGTTTGTTCAAAGCCGCTCTTTGAGACCCGGGCCCACAGCGGCGTTGGGCGGCGTCGCCGAAGTCCCGCGCGGCCTTTCGTGGAGTTGTTTAGGAGACCGCACGGAGCGTCAACCCTGCAAACGGGAGAGACTTTGGAGCCCGTTCTTCATCTGAGGAACCTTTGGGCAAGCGAAGGTCGGGGCTGTAGCGTGATCTTTACAGGAGGAAAGAGATTTAATTTTCAAATTGGCTTTTTTCTTGCGCTGCGGAGAACGGAAGCGGTCTTCCTCTCCCAGATGTGTCGGCACACCGGGTCGGTTACGGCGTTTGGAATCTGGGAGCCTTTGATGTCGCTTATTGATGGGCTCCGCCCGCCGGGGAACGATCTCGGTGCCTGAGCGCCCACGTTGTTGCGGCAGGTGAACAAAAAATTGTGTTTACTGCAGTTTGGAGAACTTCCAACTTTTATTCAAAACTGCTTACCTGCAGAATGGCCGTTATCTTGTATTTCCTTTGAGTTATACCCTTGGCGTTGGTCTCTTCTCCCAAATAACTTGCGATAGGGCGAGAGGAAATGACCTCAAGTTGCGCCAGGGGAGGTTTCGGTTGGATATCAGGATGAAAGAGTGGTCAGGCGCTGGAACAGGCTGCCCAGGGCAGCGGTGGGGTCACCATCCCTGGAGGTGTTCAAAGAACGTGCAGACGTGGCACCGCAGGACGTGGTTTAGTGGGCGTGGTGGTGTTGGGTTGACGGTTGGGCTTGATGATCTTGGAGGTCTCTTCCAACCGTAAAGATTCTGTGATTCTATGAAGACGGGGCATTGGAAGAGTGCTAGAAGGACCCGGGGCAGATGTTTTTTTAAGTGTAGGTAACGTAGTTCAAAAAAACCCCAAAACAATTGCTAAAATCAAGGAAATGCTGACGTAAAAATTTTGCAGACTGACTTTGGTCGGCTTAGTTTTAAGCACTCTGCCGAATTTTTCAATAAAATAATCTGATTTTCTCCAAAGTCGTTCTACCTCGTTGCGCACGCAACTTTGGGGAGCACCCCAAGCTTCATGGGGAGCGGACGGTTGAAGAGGTGACGATCTCTAGGCCTCCACCTCGATTTATTACCAAAGTTGGAAACTTAATGACCGGTAAGGCAAAAAAGAGTTTTGTAGTTTAGGTGGCGAAATACAAACAGATTTTTTCTGTACATCTGCCGTAGCGTTCCTACCGGACACGGGTTGGGTCGCTTCCACCACGCGTTCGTATTTTCCAACCGTTTTCCTCGTTTTCTGCATCCCCAGTGAGATTTTTTTGGGGTCTGATGTGCAAAGAAACCCCGCGTTAGTGTTGATTCATACCGAACTGGACAAGAAAAAGGAGGAGGATGCTTTACCGTTTCGGTGACATCTTGGACCTCATCTCTGAATTTTTGAAGGTCGGCTGGTAGCGCCTCTTCGTGTCCACCTCCTACGAGTTTAGAAAGGTTTGTGGGTTGCGAAGGTGTTGTAGAACTAGAGGAAACCCCACCGGCGAGGCAGGGTCCTCCTGAAAGGGAGGGAAGACTGCGAAGAAACGGAATTTGGTCGTGGAATGGAAGAGCGCGCCGTAATCCTTGCAAACCCAAGGCTTGGGTTAGGGATGGGAGGACAAGCTCGGATCTACCGTTTCTTGGCTTCTGTGCGATTCACGTTAGGATCTTCACCGTCTTTTTAATTTGGAGAGTTTTTAGTTGTTGCGGCTTTATAAATATCATAATCGGCCATCGGGAAGCTGTTCTGGCTTCCTGGCGACTGTGGATATTCAAAACCGGAGACTGTCGTTCCCCTACGAAAACTGCCACAACGTAGGTGGGCCGCTGAGTTTCCGCCTGCGTTTCTCAGTACGATGCGGGTTCGTTAGAAATCCGACGTTATTAGCAGTTTTCTTCGAATTGCTAATTGCCATCGTCCTGATATTGCAATAACGAGGAAATGAAATGAGCGTATCGTATAGCGTACTGAAAAAAAAGTGTGAACGCGTTATAGTAACGCAAGGCAACAAGATAATTGCTGGCTTCATAAGAATTAATTTTCAGCAATGGTCTTCAACGTTTTTCTTCTTCCAGTCGCTAGGGAGAGACTTGGTGGTTATTGGTTATCTCCTTCTCTTCTAGAAACCCAATGAGAAGTTCTTCTTGGTTATGTGAAAACGTCTCTACTCAAAATACTTCGGATTTTGTGTCGTTTGTTGGTGGTTTCTCTTGTACCCATGTGTGCCCTGTCCGTACGTTGACTTGTTGACCTCGTTAGGATGCAGTTGGAGTCTCATCCTTTGAGTGGACTGGTTGGAGAGGGTGCAGAGGAGGCCACGCAGATGCTGAGAGGGCTGGAGCAGCTCTGCTGCGAGGCCAGGCTGAGAGAGCTGGGGCTGCTCAGCCTGGAGAAGAGGAGGCTCCGGGGAGAGCTGAGAGCGGCTCCCAGTGCCCGAAGGGGGCTGCAGGAAAGGTGGGGAGAGACTCTTCAGCAGGGCCTGCTGGGACAGGATGAGGGGTGATGGTTTCAAAACAGAGGGAGGTGGATTCAGATTGGATATTAGGAAGGAATCGTTTACGCTGAGGGTGGTGGAGCACTGTCCCAGGTTTCCCAGAGAGGCGGTGGATGCCCCATCCCAGTAAACATTCCAGGCCAGGTTGGACGGGGCTCTGAGCAACCTGATGTGGTTGGAGATGTCCCTGCTCCTGGCAGGGGGTTGGACTGGATGGGCTTTGAAGGTCCCATCCAACCCAAACCATTCCGTGATTCTGTGATTTTATTCCCCCTACACTCACTTAGTGAGAATTATATATATATTTTTTGCTACGCGTAAATCTTTCACATCTTCTAAACTGACTTTTTAATTCTTTAATTTAGTAAAAAAAAAAGTCAACATCAGCTGTTTCAGTGTATTTTCCAGAACAACTGCTTTCCCTAGTATTTAATTATTAATCGGCTCGGGGTTCAAGAGAATAATTTGAATTGCAGATATGCATCCTATTTATATCCAATGTTTTTAAAATTTGTTGAAATGATTTACTCGCTAACCCTTAATTTGTATCACTCAAAGCTATTTTCTTTTTTTTTTTCCCCCTTGTCTTTTTCGCAGTCCCGCCGTGGTTTTTAATTCGCCCTTCAAATCTTTACGCCTACGAGAGGATGGATGTCGAGTTTGAATGCGCCGTGTCCGGTAAACCTGTGCCTACGGTGGAGTGGATCAAGAACGGAGAAGTGGTCATTCCCAGCGACTATTTTCAGATCGTGGTAATTATCCGGCTTTTTTCTTATTAGAATTATTATTTTTTTTTTTTAAATCACGTTGTGAAATATTCTGGTGTTTGATCCAATCATCAAGACAGGACAAGGGGTGATGGTTTCAAAATAGAGGGAGGTGGATTTAGAGGAGATATTAGGAAAAAATTTTTTACGCTGAGGTTGGTGGAACGCTGGAACAGGTTGCCCAGAGAGGCGGTGGATGCCCCATCCCTGGAAACATTCCAGGCCAGGTTGGATGAGGTTCTGAGCAACCTGATCTGGTTGGAGATGTCCCTGCTCCTGGCAGGGGGTTGGACTGGATGGCCTTTGAAGGTCCCTTCCCACCCAACCCATCCTGTGATTCTATATTGGTCTTCCCCAAGGAGATGGAGGACAAATAAGCCACGTTGCCTTGAGACGCTGGGTCAAGTACGTTGACGTTGTCTCCCCGTTTCCGTGCTATCTGAACGTGATCTTTTCGTGGAGAAGTAACAATGTCATGATGGCGTTGGAAACCGTCCCTGCAAACGTCAACCGCTGCGACGATGTCCGTAGGTCAGCTTGTTGAGAGACGTGGCATGACGCAGTGCTTCCTAATTTAGTATCTTGTAATAAATAATATTGATTATGATCGTCTTTTAATTACCTTTCCTACTTAATCTGCCATATACAACAACAAATTGTATCTTTTTTTTTTTTTTTTTTTTTTTTACTACATCGTTGCGTAGTGGAAAGCAGGCAGAAGGTGTCCAAAGAAAAGACAACTCCGTTGTGGTTTTGTGGTGGAGGTGGTGGGAAATATTTTCATTAAATAGCGAACGGGAGGTAGATTTCAGCCAGAGCATGCCCCTCACCTGAGATATTTTACCCAACGTAATTGGTTTCTGCTCGTGCTAACAGAAGATAAAAGTTAAATCTGTTTCAGATGAAGTAGGCGTAGGGTGACCTTTTCTTGAGGATCTCCAGGCCTCGAGCCTGAAGGAGGGTTTGACCTTCAGAACTGTGTTTGTTCAAAGACGCAGGGTTGAAAGTTCTCTTAAACCTTCTCTGCCGAGACAATTTAGAGCACGGCTCGAGCGATGGCTGTGATTCGGAGCTTAAGTCTTGAGAAGGGCGTTGGATGTGCAAGGACGGCAATTCAGCCTCGGGCCAGAGGCACATCAAACGAAACGCGAAGACCACAAAGTGTCAAGAGATTCCCGATGAAAGGCCTTGTGGTTGCAGACCTCTAAGGACCAGGCCTATTTGAGCTGGGATTACGTTACCTTGTTTCATGGAACAGCGGTTTTGGAAAGGTTTTCTAATCCACGTTGACTTTGGATGGGCTTTTTCTAATTAATTCTCTCCGCTCCCTTTCTTTTTCTTTCGCCGTCTCTCTAGGGTGGCAGCAACTTACGGATCCTGGGCTTGGTAAAGTCAGATGAAGGTTTTTATCAGTGCGTAGCCGAAAATGAAGCTGGAAACGCACAGGCCAGCGCGCAGCTAATCATCCCAGAGCCCGGTAAGACGCGAAGGACGTACGGAATTGCGGATGTAATTAATGCTATTAACATAAAAATCCCAAATGAGCAGCTACGATTCTTTACTCCCTTTCATCCAGCTGGTTGGCTGTCGTTAAAAGGATGGCCAGGCTATCAGCTAATTTGAGGGGTTTTTTGTTCACTGGGGCAATTACAAACGTTGGCCTCGTCCTAGAAATGACTCCGGAGACCAACTAAACCTGCGTGAAAAGCCAACGGCAACGTCTTACTGCCTGTTGGAGAACTCTACCCTACTCAAAGAGGTGATCGTGAGCTGTGGAGTGACGTAGTAGAGAATGATATCGTACGTACGTGGTTCTGCGTTAAGCTGTTGGGGAAAGGGAAAGAGAAGAAAAAAAAATAAGAGAAAAACCAGTTTATCGGTGGGATATCCACCACAGCCAGCCGTTGAGATCAGAAGGTTCGCGTCTACGTGCCGGAAGGATGAGTATTTTTTTTTTTTTGGTGGTTGCTGCTTTGAAATTAATAGGTGGTTGGTTTTACGGCCCGCACTTCGCGGCGGCGGGAATGTTTACGGCTTTATGGGGTTTTAAGTACCGGAAAGATGTCTTCATCTGAAGGTAGATGGTACGTAAAGCATGGGTGAAAGCCTTTCAGAGCTTCTGGGTTGTAAATGATTAATGACCTGCGCTGGGCTGCGGGTTACGCTTGCGACTTCTCATGGATTATGGCTGTAAACTGAAAAGAAAAGAGCGCGCTGAAGCGTTGTTCGCTTTCCAGTTTGCACTGGGAAGAGCAGAATCTCGGTAGCCCACCAGTACTCAGTCAAGGAGCTTCTAGCAGCTTCTGCCAGAAGCTACCACCGCAGCCCCCCGTCACTAAACGAAACCAGAACACTCCCAAATGAATGGCTGAACGTGGATTTTGCGCGTCTTTGAAGCTCACCTCCCTCTTATTCCTTCTCCCTCGTGGTTCAGCGTCTCCTTTGGAAGCCTCGTCTCTTTCTTTTCTCTCCACGGCCTGAAAGCAACTCCAGTAGCAACTGGGGGATTGTCAGAGACCTCTCGGCCCCTCTCTCCTCCTCCCTTAGGTGCTCATGCCGCAGATACTTCGCAGCCGTGAAGTTACGCGGCTTGGTGGGAGGTCAATGGAGAAGAAACGTAATGTCCGTCGAGTCGCGTAGGCACGGTGGTGTTAGGTTGACGGTTGGACTTGATGATCTTGGAGGTCTTCTCCAACCTTAAAGATTCTGTGATTATTGTCCTCCTCCTGCTAGCGTGACCCTTCAGCCTGGGCTCCCTCCTCGCCCCTGCTCCGTGGGGTTAATTAACTGGGGTTGGCGGTTGGGTGTTGGGATCAAGAGGCAGATGGTGACTTGAATTTCCGCTTTCCTGCATGCCTTCCACCCAGATCTTGCCAGAGGAGCGTTTCCCTCTGTGCAGTCACCCGAGGTGAGGTTATCTGCCCTTAGGGACGAACGTGAAAACGAGAAGGCACTTAGAAACTAGATTTCAGAAAAACATCTACGTGAGGTTGAGGAAGGCCAACTGGGATCATCATCCTCCTCAGAAACGCCCTGCTCCACTTCAGATCTCACGGTGGGGAGATGCGCTGTTGTTTTGCCTGTTGGGTTTTTTTTTGGTTTGGTTTTCTTTCTTACTTTTCTTTCTTTTCTTTTCTTACTTTTCTTTCTTACTTTTAAGCGAAATCTCACGTTTAGTTCATGAGCTTGGATTGTAATTACGCGCATGGCCATCTGAAGGACCAGGCCGTCTCCTGCCGTAGTGGGGTTTCATTGGGTTCTGGGGTCATCCTAGGGGAAACTGGATGACTCGTTGCTGCTCCCAGTAGTCGTTGCCCGTGAAACGCTGTCAGTAAATTTTCCCCCCTGCGTTGGTTTTATCATCGGATTAAAATTAAAAAAAAAAAAGGAGAAAATGAAAGGAAAATGCGAAAGAGCTACAAGACACCGTCGTAAGCCGTCTCGATTTGCCTCTTCTACTTTGATTTCGTTGGGCGGTGCTTGGCACGGGCGAGTAGGTGGGATCTGGTCAACGAGGACCCGACGGAACCCGCGCCTTGCCGTTGGCGTGTTTTTCTAAGAGCCTGGTGAAATTTTGATATCGTCGGTATCTATCAACCCTTTCTGGAGCCGTTGATGTGGAAGGGGCAGAAACGAGACACGTCGAAGGCTTATCTGAGCTTCCTTTTTCTGAAAGCCAGGATCAACTAAACCTTTTATTAAACTTTTAAGGGCTGCGATGCTAAATTGGAATTCCACAACGGTGGAACGAGAAGTGAAAGCCAAATGGGCTGCGAGCTCACGCAGATGATAGCTTCCGCTTTTAGTCTTACACATGTGGCTGTAGGACGCTCAAAACTCTTTCGGTGCGTGCTGCTTAGGCCGTAAAAAGGCAACGAGCTCCCTGAGAAAGAGAAAATTTCTCTTCTTTTCAACGGAGATGATGACTGGAGAGGCATCGTACTTACGGAGCAGAGCAAAAGAAGCGGCGGTAGATGGTCTGCAAGACGTGCGTTAGTCGATAAATCAAAGTACATTTGTGGATTACGGCACACTTGGGAGGGAAAAAGACGCTTGGGATTGTTTCTTCTCCTTTTTCCTTTCTTTCCCGTTAACAGCTTTGATGTTAGGAGGAGATTACGCACCGGTTTATGACACGAGCCAGAAACGCAGCTTTAAATGCGTCTTATTTCTTTAAAAACCAAACCGATAAATGAACGAGATTTCAGGTTTCGTCATCTCCACCTCACGCGTTCCGGGTTTTTGAGGCCACTCTGCTGCTTGGCTTCCTCCATTTTCACCCCGTAACTCTGCGATGGCCGCTCTGGACTTCATACGTTCCACGGGAATGCGCGATCGTGTTCAGCAGGTATCAGGAATAAAGGCTACGAGTCGCTCAACGTTGAGCAGGTCACTCAACGCCCCTTCCAACCTGGCCCTGAACGCTTCCAGGGATGGGCCACCCGCAGCTTCTCTGGGCAACCACTTCCAGCGCCTCACCACCCTCACAGGGAAGAACTTCTTCCTTACATCCGATCTAAATCTCCACTCTTCCAGTTCGAAGCCATCACGCCTTGTCCTGTCACTCCAGACCCTTGTCAAAAGTCCATCTCCAGCTTTCTTGCAGGCCCCAGTTATGTGCTGGAAGGGTCCTCCAATGTCTCCCCAGCGATTCGGCAAGCAGAGCAATGAAGAAAAAGATTTCTTAAGCAGCATAACTAACCTGTACTTGAAGAAGGCGTTGCCCGTCCATCCACGGATGATCTCCAGATGTTTGAGGACGCCCGAAGATGGATGCGGCAGGGAATCAAGGAAGGGATCTTTGCAAAGGCTTAGACTGGGAAACCTGGTCTGAAATTAAACCCGGTATTGCGAAAATCAAGGTGTTGAGTTTTATTTAAACGCTTGGTGAAACAGTGGAAGATGAGGAACGCTCTTGATTGGAAATTTTAAAGAGAGGTTTGGGCGGATGTATCTTCGCGCTGATAATCCTGATCCCGCCTTCGCCGAGGAACCTGGGAACGCGCTGTCTTTTCAATCTGCTAATTGGAAATGGTGAATTTCACAGAGCTGCTTTGCGTTGTGTAGGCGGCGACGGAGCAGAAGAAATGAGAGACTGTTTCAAGATCCCGCTCAAAAATAATATTTTTTGGGGGGATTTTTTTTTTTTCCACTCTAACGGTGGTTCTGCTGGGATATGGAAACATATTTATTTTCTGAAGGCTTATTTAGTCACGTGGTGCAAGTTGTACTGAAATTAAATAAACGGTGCGAAGTTATAAGTTGACCGTAGGCTTGCGAGGTGTAACCTTCCGTGGCGTGCGACCCCGAGATGACGTGCGGTGTGGCCCAGACGTGATGATTTCTTCCCAAAGGTTGAGGTGCTTCAGGGATGGGGAGAGGAATGACCTCCTGAGCCGCGGTGGCGGGCCTTGTTGTGTTGAAACGAGAGATTTGGCGCTGCCTTTTGGTATGCGCAACCGGTAAGCCGCTCGCGTTTATTGCAGCGCAGAAGCAGGAATAATCACGATAATAGTCAGAATAAATTTTGTTGATGTGCTTTTATGGTGGTCCTTGCCATAATGTTATGACACCTTTTTGGGAATTTATGACAGATGTATGCAAAATAAGTGCAATATTTTTCTAGTTTTTTAAAAAATTGGTCTGTAAAAGCCGTCCTAAAAACAGCAGAGGTGCTTCGACGCACAGCAAGGGATTATTTTGGAAGATTTTTGGAGTTTCCGTCTTTGCACGTCGTCAAGAACGATTTAGGTGAAGATCTGCTCAGAATGAGAGGGATTAAAAATATCCCTGGCGTGGGGTGTAGGAAGGGATTAGTTGGGTTCTGGAGATCGTGTCTGGTTCTGCTTTCCGTTATCTAGTGAACGTTGCTGGAAGCTTGGGACTGGAGTAGATTCTGGAAAGATGCGGTTGGAGATTGGTTTTTAAACCTGGGAGATGGGTTTCTGCACTGACGCGTTTTCCTCTGAAGGTCAGGACATGAGCTTCTGTCCTGGAGCGACTCTGTTTTCTCCTGGTTGAGTTAAACCCCCAAATTTGGACGGTGAGGGAGAAATTAAGGAATAGGGAGGCCTTGGTCTGGGAGAACTGGAACAGGTTGCCCAGAGAGGCGGTGGATGCCCCATCCTTGGAAATGTTCAAGGCCAGGTTGGACGAGGCTCTGAGCAACCTGATCTGGTTGGAGATGTCCCTGCTCCTGGCAGGGGGGTTGGACTGGATGGGCTTTGAAGGTCCCTTCCCACCCAAACCATTCTATGATTCTATGTGAGAGTGTGATGAGTCCAGATGATGTCTCCTGGTCCGAAGTATAGAATCGTTAGGGTTGGAAGGGACCTTTAAAGGTCACCTAGGCCAAAGTAGGATGTCTCTTCTCTTGCTGGTGGATGTATTTCTATGAAATGTCAGGAATTTTGGGGTGAGGTGTTTCTCAGCCGCGCTGGAGCCATGTTGCTGTGACTGAAAGACCCGAGTAAGGTGAAGAGGATGAGTTAGGAAGGCTCTGTAGTCTACTTGTTGGTAGTCTCACTGAAGAGGCCCACGATGAGTAATCTTAATCAAATTAGCATGCAATTTTTTAGACAGCTCCAACAGGAAAGAGAAGAGTGCAGACCAAAATTAACGGGCCTGTCCAGAGTAGGAAGGGCACGTTTGCAGTTCTTAGAAGTCTGAGATCGGAAGCGGTTGGACGTTGGATGTTCTCTGTCCTGGTGTCTGCTGCGTGGCGTGGAGGACTTCACTGCTTTGGCCTTGGGGTTTGGGTTGTGTCTTTCTTCAGGCACCCCTAACGTACCCTTGGTGAGACGGGCGAACGCGACGGTGCCTGGAGCGGGGAGCTCTGAGGGTTTGGGTGCATGGTCTGTATGACCGTGGAGAGAAGTTCAGATGGGCCCAGGAGCCCCTGGGAGAACCTGAAGCATTTGGGGAGCTCTCATGTCTTCAGCGGTCAACAGCAGATGAGGGCGGGACTGGAAGATTGACATTTTAGAAGCCATTTTTGGAGTCACCTTGGTCATCTGAGGTATCAAGGAGAGGCCTAAGAACACTTGTGCTTTCTGAGCGATTTACAAACACGTTTGTGCTTTCTTCAAGAAAAAAAAAAAAATACAATTAAAGAGTGATCCAAGTGCAAAAAAGGTTCTGGAAAGACGTGATAGAATTTTCCAGCAAATAACTGAAACCTATCACAGAGAAAGAGCCGTTGTCCGTACTCTTAATGGGAACACAACTATGTATTAAAATAATTTTAGGATAATTAAAAAAAAAAGACAGAGATGGGTAATAATCAGTAAATTCTGTAAATAATTTAAAATCCAGCCTTGCCGTGATTTTTTTTTTTTTTGGTCTTTGATAAAGGATGTTTATTGATAGATAATAATCAGGGGAAACTGGGATACAATTAGGCTTTAAGTGGCATTAATTAAAATATCACTTACTCTATATTGACTTTACATGGTAATGTCAGACTCGTCACAAGACAGAATGAATAACTGCGCAATTAGTTCCGAGACTTTGAGATCTGTTGGAATCGAATTTGTCAGAATCGCAATTGAAATGACGACGTTATAAATCTGGAACGCGATGCGCTTCGTCGTCCTGTGCGAGTTTGGTGCGGGCGACGGAATGTAATTAGCGTAATGACTTCATGTAGGAGCTTTTACGATGAATAATTTATTGGGTTCGTTGGATTTTTTTTTTTTGTTCTGTTTCTTAAATCTCGAAGGGGAGATTTTGGTTTTCGCAAGTGTTGTGTGAATATCTAGGCTTGCGTACTGGAAAGCTTCTTTTTTTTTTTTTGTGTAGGAATTTGAGTGCAGAGAAAACACATTTTCATGAACAACTCATCCAAGTGTTGCCCATTCGGGTTTGACCCAACCTCAACATTTTATGTTTCCACGAGAGCAGCGCGACTACGCAGTGAAGTAACGCTGTGGAAAAACCCATAAAAGGTGCTGAATCGTGGAATCATGGAATGGTTTGGGTTGGAAGGGACCTTCAAAGCCCACCCAGCCCAACCCCCCTGCAAGGAGCAGGGACATCTCCAACCGGATCAGGTTGCTCAGAGCCCCGGCCAACCTGGCCTGGAATGTTTCCAGGGATGGGGCATCCACCGCCTCTCTGGGCAACCTGGGACAGTGCTCCACCACCCTCAGCGTAAAAAATTTCTTCCTAATATCTCATCTAAACCTCTATTTTGAGTCAAATTCTGAAGAAGCCGGAATCCGAGGTGAGGTCAACCAAGTCTTGCATTTGGGTGGTGGGTATCACCTGGGTCTAGCACTTGTTGCGTCTACGTGCCTGGTCTGCGTGTGCAAGTGGATTGGTTCTTTTTACGTACGGGTTGCCGGAGTAGACTGTGACAGCGTTTTCATTTCTTTCTTTTAAAGATTTAAAATTGATTAAGACTTTTAAAGACTTCTTAGGTACGTTAATGCATTCAATTTCAGTAATAAAGAGGGCGTCGGTGGCAGTTGGTCTTGCGAATGTGGGGGAAAAAAAATAAAATAAAATAAAATTGAGGGATGCTACGGACTGTAGCTCCTGGAAGGACGCCTGCTGTGACTCCACCAGCACTCATGGAGGAGGATTTACAGCCAGGAGAGGTGGTGGCAGGTGTTTTGGAGAAGCCGTGGTTATTCTTGAAATGGACGTGTAGGCTCTGAGGTGGGCCGTAGGCCTAGATCCTTCTGCCCTTGTTTTCAGGGAAGTGTCTGTGGCCCCAGTAAGCCGTAACGGGGCTTTACTGGTCTTTGCAGTCTGTGTGGGCCTACGCTGTCTAAGGAAGGAATTGGGGGAAAAATATTAGCTTTGGAGTGGAAAGACTGGTGCCTAAACGTCTAATTTGGCTTTTATTCGTACTTAGGGCCGATGGGTACGGGGTTGAGATACGGAACACGTGCCTGAGATGCAAAAAAAATCCCTCCGCAGGCTGGAATATATTGATTTTATGAACTCGCAGAGCTCAAAGAAGAAAAGATGGCAGGCTCTGCCGTCCGGGCCTGCTCTCCTACGTGCAAAAAGTCATTTTTTTCAGTGTCGAAAAAAAGAGGGAGGGCCAATCTTCGGCTTTTTGCCGCCTGGAATGAAATCCATTTAATTCACCCCGACTCTCCTCGTTATAGCGTGAAACATAGACTAAATAGTTTAATACGGATTTACGTAACGAGCTCACAAATTGATTTTTTTTTTTGTGGCGGAAGGCCTGTGTGGAGTTTAGGGAGCAGTGGTGATCAAAGCGGTGCTCCGGCCTTCTGACACCTCCGAGCGCGGGTTTGGGTGTGGAGATGATGAATTTTTATTTTTATTTGTGAGGTTTTTTTTTCTTTCTTTTGGCTGTGGTGTGGATTCAGAGCTGTTAGGGCTTTTTTTCTGTTTGCGTGTTTGTTTACGTCTGTGGGATCAGAGGGTAATAAAGAGGGGGAAAAAAATAAAAAAAATAAATCAAGAAAAAAAAAAAGCAGCATTGTGCAAGCTCCTAAGGGACGAAGCAAGCACATTTCTTCTAGGAATGCAAATATCTTATCTGAGTGACAGATAAAAAAAAAAAAAAAGCAGGTTTTTCATATTCTCCCCCTTCCTCCCCTCCATCTCTTCCTTCTCTCCCGTCCCCCCCCACCACGCACCACTGAGGAATAATTTCCTCCCCCTTGTTTCAAAGTTAATTATTTAACTCGAGTGATTTGCTAATGAAATTTCGGGGAAGTTGAGAAGATGAATCCCGGAGAACGATGCGTCTTTCATCCACCCCTTCCCCCCCCGCCGTCGCACCGGGCCCCGGCTGGCTCGGTGGCCTCGGTGAAGATGTAATTGTAATTGGTGTCTGGGTTGGGATGCCGGTGTCAGCCTATCATTTCGGGGGGTTTAGAGCCCTCGCCGGATTTGTAATTATAATGCGCTTTCCTCCCATTGATATTCAGCGGCGTTCTCGCCTTGCTCTTCCTTGCCCTGGGAGCGGAAGATTGAGGTGGGGAGGGGTGGCTTGAAAGCAGAGAGGCGTTATTTGTTTGGAAAACACCCCTGATTCTTGGAGAAAGAGCAGGTCAAGGCGAGCAACCATCAAAAGGGGACCGTTTACTGGCCTACGGCACGTACTCCGAAATTGGTCCTGGCCAAAATTCAACGCGCTGGCCCCTCCAGCAGGAAAAAGCAGAGTTTTCCTCGCGAGGGTGGCCGGAACGGCCGTATCCGTGCTGCAAACCGGCGCTGTGCCCCAGTCAGCCTGCTGGGAGGAGGATTTCTTAAGATGGCCTCTTAAAAATGATTATGTAACGGTCCCGTTTTTCTCCAACGCGTCCGCTTTCGATTAGAGTCGCAGGACCCCAACTAGAGATTTGCAGAAGTCAACAACTCGGTATCACGGGAGCGGAGATCGGGATCAATTTCCATAGCTGCTGTAATTTGCCTCGCCACGGCAGCAGTTCATTTTGAGAAGGTCCCGGGGTTTGATTAGGGAGAAGTCATCCCGTTGGCCTCGTCAAGCTTGGGGCCAGGACAGGGTTGGCCTGTGTGTGATTTCAGGCTAACGCTTAATTTTTGCGTTTGGAATAATTATCCCTTCATCCTGTTTAATATTTCTTTCTCCTTTCAATGTCATCCCATCATCTTTATTCGCTTGGAAGGATTTCTCTTGCTCGCGGGCCTACTTTCTGCAAACTCTTTAACGTCATTCCCCTGGAATCGCATCTGCGGGCCATCGCGTGGAGCGGATGCCGACGCCGTCTTCTACCTAATGGGATTTGAACCTGTAATCCCCTGAGAGCGTCCTAATCCTGCCGCGGGTTTTTGGGTGGAAGGTGTCTCCAGTTGATTTCGTTTCGTATTCGCGCGGCTCCTGTCTGCAGAAAGAAACATTAGTCAGAGCAAAGGCTGGGTTCAAGGGATTCACACGTTTCTCCACTGAATTTCTTGAAGTCCTGCCGAAGAGTTGTTCCTTGGGCCCTGTTCTCTAGCTTGGTGAGTTACCTACTGATATTGGACAACTTCGATGTGAGGATGAGGGAGTTTTCGCCTCCCAACAGCGCAGGCCTGCTCAACCTACATCAAGGGGCTGAACCGGCGTTGCCAAAGTTCCAAGATTTTGTCTATCTAGCTCTTTAATTAATTAAAAAAAAAATCTTTAAGGAGAAAAGGGGAGACAAAAGGGTGGCAACTCGAGAAGCTTTTAGATACAAGAAAATCAAGTTTGTTGACATGACAAAAGGAAAATCACAGAATCGTAGAATCTTTAAGGTTGGAAGAGACCTCCAAGGTCATCAAGTCCAACCTAACATCACCACGGCCACTAAACCATGTCCTGAAGTGCCACATCTACACGTTCTTTGGACACCTCCAGTGATGGTGACTCCTACCAGCTGTGTCAGGAAGTTACAGTAGTATTCCAAATAATATTTTATAAAGAGAAACTGTGGAAAAGAATTATTTTCCCGTCTCTCTTCTAGTTCCAGACTAAAAGTATGAGGGCAGTGAGCACCAGCGTGGGCTGCTGCGATATTTCCCCTGCTTGACCCAGGCCCCTCGCCTGCTCTGGCCACCCCAAAGGCTGCTTCGTTGACCTGGAGCCCCCCATTGTGTCCCTCCCATTATGAAGGAACTCTTTGCTCCCTACCAGACCTGAGCAGCTCATGGCTGAAGAACGCTGGATAAACTTTTGTACCGTCAGCTGTTCTGGGCGTTCATGTCCCACGTACGTAGACTTTGGCTTGCCCACGTTGACCTTTAGTGGCCATATTCCTGATTTACCTGAGCTGCCTCGGAGTGAATCCATCTCCTCACAGGACTGGAGCCATGGTTAAGGGCTAGGCCTCAGCCTGCTTCTAAGGAATTCAGACTTTTAAGGGCTAGGCCTCGGTCTGCTTCTAAGGAATTCAGACTTTTAAGGGCTAGGCCTCTGTCTGCTTCTAAGGAATTCAGACTTTTAAGGGCTAGGCCTCGGTCTGCTTCTAAGGAATTCAGACTTTTAAGGGCTAGGCCTCGGTCTGCTTCTAAGGAATTCAGACTTTTAAGGGCTAGGCCTCGGTCTGCTTCTAAGGAATTCAGACTTTTAAGGGCTAGGCCTCGGTCTGCTTCTAAGGAATTCAGACTTTTAAGGGCTAGGCCTCGGTCTGCTTCTAAGGAATTCAGACTTTTAAGGGCTAGGCCTCGGTCTGCTTCTAAGGAATTCAGACTTTTAAGGGCTAGGCCTCGGTCTGCTTCTAAGGAATTCAGACTTTTAATAGCCTTATATTTATTTTTGTTTTTAAACCAGGATTAAGGGAAGCTTAGACATTCCCTGTTTACCTTTTTGTTTTTCTTCAGGGTTCTTGGTGGAATTTTTTCCCCCATAATTTCTAATTTAGCGTGTTTGGTTTCTGAGCTGTTTGGGAGATACGAACAATTTAATTACAGAAACAGTTGGCAGGATTTTTCCCTGCCAAAACTTAATATCTGTCCTTCAGGTAGCAACAGCTGCTCGCAGTCGTTGTCAGTTAAAACATCTTGAAGTTGAATGAAACAAAATTTTGCTAATCCGGTGGTGGAGCAGGACGGAGAGGAATTTTGAAGCACCTGTCACAGCTGTTAACCCTGGGAAGAAACAAGAACTGGGTGATCAGGTGAGGATGGGTGTCTTTTTGTAATAATTACAAGAACTAAGACAAATAACGACATGGTTTGCGCGGGTGGGGCGCGGAAATCCTGACCCCGCATCGCCTGTGCTGGGCGATGTGGAAGATGTCCCTGCTTCTTGCAGGGGGGTTGAAACTGGAGGATCTTGAAGGTCCTTTCCAACCCAAACCATTCCGTGATTCTGTGATCTCCCCTGGACACCAGATGTGTGCCATAGTTGCCGTGGGAATGAAGTCCGGTCTCCAGGTCCGAGCCGTTCGCTGAAGGGGCCAGAGAGACGCTGGAGAAGAACTTTTCCGCCGTGAGGAACATCATTTGCTCTCCAAACCCCACTGCAGAAACAGGATTCGGGGCAGAGTACCACAGCACCCCGGCCTTTCTGGTGGTGAGGTTGATGAAGTGTCCATGTCTTAATGATCTTTCAGGAGGTTATGGCATCTCCATTGCTAAATGTCGTGTGACAGACATCAGATTATTATTGTTAGAATCCAGCGTGTTGTATTTTATTGGTATTTTTGTGAGATTGTATTATTGGGCTAGCTCTGTGACATTTGTAGAATCACAGGATGGTTTTGGTGGGAAGGGACCTTCAAAGGCCACCCAGCCCAACCCCCCTGCGAGGAGCAGGGACATCTCCAACCACATCAGGTTGCTCAGAGCCCCGGCCAACCTGGCCTGGAATGTTTCCAGGGATGGGGCATCCACCACCTCTCTGGGCAACCTGGGCCAGTGCTCCACCACCCTGTTCCAGTGTTCTACAGCCTTGATTGTGGATTCCCAGTTCAGGGTATTACCCGGCCTACCCGTCCCATCCATGTTCTAATTTCTGCAACCCTCCGGCGCGAAACCAACTGGGACCACGCCGCGTTGTGTCTTCTCGCCTTCCTCTTTTTCCCTCAGCGCAGCCTTCCCCGGCTTCGGCAAACCTTCCCCCTCCAGCCATCGCTTCGTTGCCCTTATTTGCCCAGCCGTCAGCCAACCGAAAGCGCCGCATTTGCTCCGTTTACGCGTAGCGTCCCCGTTGCTTTTCGAGATCCCTCTGCGCGCCGCCGCGTCCCCGGCAGCTCGTTGTACTCGGGGTGGAGGCCTCTTGAGCTTTCCAGCGTAGAACTTCTCTGCTCCGTCACCCGATACGATGAAAATATATTTAGCATTCGGGGATTTAGAGCTTGACCTTCTGTAATTATTGCCACCTATTTAATTTCTCCTTTCACCCGTGGCCGAGCCTGGTACAGCTGCTGTGGCACACGTGTATACAGCGCGAGCTGATTGGCATTCATGCTTGAGCGTCTTTTTTTTTTTATTTATTTTTTATTTTCTCCTTGGATGCTGGGAGCAGCCCGGGTAGCTCGGCGACTAAAGAGCTTCATCTATTAGGCGTGACAGATTTGTATTCAGCGGTAAACGCCTGACCTTGCTCAAACTCCCTCATCCATTCCCATCATCCCCTCCCAGATGAAAGATTCTGCTTAACTCCTGCTTCCTGTCTGTCGCCTTGGAAACGGGGCCGAAGCGATGCAGCCGGAGAGAATAACTAAGAAGGAAATAGCTGTGGTGTAAGGAGGAACGCGCGTCGCGTCGGAAGGCGCTTGCCTGAAAAGGAGGAGGGCTTTGAAGGCAATCAGACCTGAGGAACGTAGCCGTGATACCTGATGGTGGACCGGACTGGTCAATGGGCCCTCCTGGTGTGGGAAAATACGTTGGAGCTTTACGTTTCCGCGTGGGTAGAGCGCGTGAGCAGTGAAACTTTCATTAATGTGTGCGTTAACGACGGTCTGTGAGGTCTACAGTGGTTGGTGAGAATTTATTGGCTTTCTGTGCTGGTTGGCTCCAGCGTTGAGCCCAGTAACTCAACTGTTGCGCTGGATTTCCTGTCCTGAAGAATCTCAGGTAGTAGGTGGTACATCTGGGTAGGTTTGGAGTTTTTTTTTTTTTTTTTTGCTTTATCGCGTGTTCTGTGCTTGCTGACCGGGACTGAGCGTTGGGATGAGGTCAGGAATCCCCAGCGGTTGCTTCCGTGTCGGTCTGGAAGATGTAGATGTAACATACAAACGCATACGTGTACCACAAACGCGCACAATTTCTTCACAAATGGAATCGTTTGGTCCATTTTCTCAGTCAATGACTTCACAGAATGGTTTGGGTTGGAAGGGACCTTCAAAGGCCACCCAGTCCAACCCCCCTGCCAGGAGCAGGGACATCTCCAACCACATCAGGCTGCTCAGAGCCCCGGCCAACCTGGCCTGGAACGTTTCGTCCTACCACACCAGGCCCTGCTGAAGGGTCTCTCCCCACCTTCCCTGCAGCCCCCTTTGGGCACTGGGAGCCGCTCTCAGGTCTCCCCGGAGCCTCCTCTTCTCCAGGCTGAACAGCCCCAGCTCTCTCAGCCCGGCCTCACAGCAGAGCTGCTCCAGCCCTCTCAGCATCTGCGTGGCCTCCTCTGGACCTTCTCCAACTGGTCCACATCCTTCTTGTTGGCTTTGAAACAGGTTTCTAAAGCAACACGGGGCCGTTATAGGAAGTAGCACCTCTGTTTTATTATTCCTGCTGCCTTTTTTACGGTCATGTGTGAGAAAGGAAGAGATTCCGAAATTTAACGTGTAGCACGCCCTGAGTTTAAGAGAGGACGGAACGACTGGTACGTAGCGACGGGCGCGAAAATCCTCTAGCAACAGGTTTGATACTGGGGAAAAGCGTTGAACTGGTTTTTTGTCCCGTTAAAAAAAGAAACGAGTGCCGTGCTTATCCCGCGTTGCAACGTTTGCTCTAGATTCTCGTGTTGAAATACGGAACCAAAACCTATCGTAGTCTCACTTTATCATGTTATTTCTGATTTTTAATTCTTTTTTTTTTTTTCCACAAAGAAGTATTGTGAAGTCGTAAAAGTAAGGTGAATGAGAAAGATTGCAAAAGTGTAAGGAGAGAAAGGAAAAAGCAGGAAAATACGATTGTAGACTTAATTGGAAGAGGATGTTCATGATGAAATAGATAACGTATAATCGCGTAGGAAATATTTAAGATGAATATCTGGCTCCACAGAATTAAGAAAGAGGATCAGTTATTAATTAAGACGGATCATTTTCAGCAGGAAAAGAGGAGAAGTATGAGTAGGTTTGGGAGGAAGCGGGTTCTTCTGTAACGTTGACATGGCCGGCTTCGGAAGGGAAGGAGTACGTGCTGGGAAGGAAAGGAAAACAGAAATTGGGTTTTATGGAAAGAAACACCGGTTGGTCTCGCGTATCGCTAGCGTGAAAATGCTGAAAGGAGAGGAGGAATAAAAATATCCCCAGTTGACTGGAATGAGTAAACGGACGTAATATTGTGTAAAGCTTTGAGCTCCTCGTATCTTCCGCGTAGGCTTTCTGGAGGGAAGCTAGAGGTGAAGCGATCTCAGCTCTAGTGGGGAGCGGAGATGTTTCAACGCGTATTTTCAGGCTGAACCTTGGGTGAGAAAACCGAAGGTGCCTAGAAGTGAAAGCTGTGAACGTATCTCTTGCTGTGCCGATGCTAAAAAAATGGCAAGTGAGGAGCTTCTGAAATTATTAACCACCGCGGTTCATGGTAGCAAGAGGGATAGGAGGACGAAAGGCGATCTGACACAGGTAGCAGTTGATAATGAATTAAAAAATAAGAGATATAGTAGCTGCAGAGAGGGCCGTATGGAAAACAACGTCTTGAGAAGTCAACCTGATCTCCTTTCTCGATGCGATTCTGCCCCTGATGGATGGAGAGCGCCACGTAGGCCCTGGGGCGTGGAAGGCGCTCAGCCGGAGCTGCTTGACGTTCTCCTCCGAAGCAGACGCCGTTCGCTCTCAATACAGCGTACGTTCAACGGGTTCAAAATCGTCACCGGGTGGGTACGTCGGTGGTGGCGTTGAGCAGAGGTGGTCGTCGGTCCTGATGCTCTTCGGCGCCTCAGAGCGATTAGCTGAAAATAAATACGAGCTTCTCGTTGCTGGAGTTAAATGGGTTGGAGATGGACACACAGAATGGCTTGGGCGGTTGAGTGAACTAAGCTGATTCAAACAATGGATTTTAATTATAGATAATTAACAATTAATATATATAGGAGGAAGAGAGTGGGCAATACCTTAAGAAGTCTTGTAGAAAGCCATGGCCGTGGTCAAACGATGCGTTCAAACCGGAATCCCCGTGAGCGCTAGGAAGAAGAGGGATGATGCATTAATTTGGGGATGCACGCGGAGGATTAACGAGCGGGAGGAAGGAGTGGCCGTGATGTAGCACCCTCGAGAGAGGGGTCAGGGCTGGGTTGTCGTTCTCCGAGGTGGGGTTGGGTTGACGTTCTCCAAGAACCTTTCAGCTGAAGACAAGTCGTTCCAACACGATACTGGGTGTGGAATCCGTGGTGAGCCCACTGTTACGTTACGGCAGAGACGCAACCTTGAGAGCTGCTCATGGGAAATCTAACCTGCGTTTGGAAAGTGAGTTTGGCCCAGCAGAGAGGATCGATGTCTGTCTGGCGGGAGAGAGAACCAAAAAATGTTTTACCGAGTTGCTTTAAGCCAAAATATTTCCAATTAGTGGGCAAAAATGAAATTAAGTTGAAGTGAAATGAATAAAAAGTTGATTTTTTTTCGGGACAAAAATGAAAATTTTTTTAAAAATCAGATTTGTAGAGATTGCTGTTTTTGTCAGATCCACTTTCGGACGTTAAAACTCATTCAGCCAGGGTTTTGGAGAGGAGAGGTGTCACTGGTGGAGGGAAAGGTGGAGGTTTTTTTTCCCCAGAAGCTTTAGTGGGATGGCTGTAAGACAGATCTTGCTCTTCTTGTGTTGCAACAAAATCCATTCTTTGAGTTGAAAGATTAGACAGAGTGCATTCTGGGAGACCAACTGCGTGGAGGAACGCCATTTTGACGTTCAGTGAAGTGCAGCATACTCTCATCTATCCGATTATTTTTTTTTAATTATTTTTTTTTTTTTTTTAATGGGATGCTGAAGATGCCATTATGGAAATCTGAGGAGACAGAGGGAACGGAGTTGTAGCTGGTGCTAACAGATGGGTACTGTTGAAACAAAAAAAATGTCCTGCCCAAGGTTTAATTTAAAGAAAAAAATAAAATCGAGATGCACAAGAACATTTGCAAGTCTGTTTGTAGACAGCTGTTCCTTCGCAGACGCCGTAACACAAGGTCTTCGTAACCTTGACGGAATTTGCTGGGGCGATCCCAGTAGGAAGAGGAAAACACTCTTCCAGTACGTTAGTCGCACCCCGGCTTTCCTTCGGCATCGGATACGCGTGAGTGTTTTTCCAGCATTTTCTCTTTTGTTTGAAACTATTGGGCTGGATTCTTCTCTACGCATGACTTGCTTTGGTTATTATATTTTTTTGTTTAACCAGGAGCTTTGTGCGTCTTTTTGCCGTAGCGAGGAAAGGCGGAAAGCCGTGCCGTCTGCCGAGCCGTTCCGCATCCGTCCGGGCTGGCGACGTACGACGGGTGTTGGACCCAAAAGCACGTTTGTTTGGTTTGGCTCTGCTTTCCAAGAGCCTTGTGCCTCAGAATCAATATCGGTTAGCGTCAGGCTTGCCAACTCTTCCTTTCTTTGGGGAATGAAATGAATTTTCTTCGATTTGGCGCGTGTAGGACAACAGCGTCCCCGTTGACCTACCGTTTGAGCGTATGCAATTATCCGAAGAGTGGAAACGGCTTTTAAAGCGTTAGACATTCCTTTTACTAAAGACTTCACTCAGCTGGTCCTTCAGCGCCGCTGAAAATCTCCTTCCGTGTCAAGATGCTTCGGTCACACCCGAAACACATGGTTTTTATCCACGATTTGTTGGGCGTGGAGTTTGCGAAGCCTAGAGAAGTAGCATTTAGAATTGGTTTTTTTTCTTGCGGTCTTACAAATTATCTTTACTCGATTAGGTGGAATTTTTAATGCGCAATATAAAGCACACGGGTTGCAAGCTGACCCTTAAAAATCTGTTCATAACCCACCCCCCTTTCCAACTCCTCTTAATCTGATCTACGTCTTGACTATCGGAACTATTCTCTTGCCCCTTCGATATAAATTTATATGTTTCGATTGCCAACCTTGGAGCGATGGTTTGGTTTTTTTTTTTATTTTGTCTTTTCAGCTTAGCATGAATGTGTTGAGCTTGGAAAATGGAATGCCTTTTTGCCGTAGATGGACTATTTCGCTCGTCAATCTCCGCCGATTTCTGTTCTAACACTTTGGGTTTTTGCCGTCACACCAGACTTGGGAGAATTATTCTGGTGTGACACTGAGGGTTGTAGGACACTGGCCCAGGTTGCCCAGAGAGGCGGTGGAGGCCCCATCCCTGGAAACATTCCAGGCCAGGTTGGCCAGGGCTCTGAGCAACCTGATGTGGTTGGAGATGTCCCTGCTCCTTGCAGGGGGGTTGGACTGGGTGGGCTTTGAAGGTCCCTTCCCACCCAAACCATTCTATGATTCTATGACCACTGTTGGAATGTAGTCTGGTGTAGCCTTGAGAGTTTTGCCAGAAATGGTTTAAAACTATTTAAAGAAGTGTTTTGCCTTGAGTAAGCCTTATCTTTTTTTTAAAACTTTATTTGAACATATGAATTGGTAACGACACCAAATAACTCGCTTTTCATTTAGGGAACTGTTGTAGTTCAGCCTCAGGCCGAGCGAGCCTCGGAAATTCTTGCTTTTCCTTGCCTTTGTCTGCAAAACCCAGAGTGGCTGCAACAGAGGATCCATCCAGCCGCTTACCAAACATCACTCGAGTCTCTCCGTTTGCTCAGAAGATTTTTTTTTTTCCTGCCTGCGCTGGTTTATTTTTGTCGCTGCATCGTTCTTGCCACGTCCGCGTATTGTCCAAGATGGCCGTCAAAGCTCCGTGTAGGCATACGAGAGGTACGTTAAGTGGGGGCGTGTGCCCGTTGCTTGTTCCGCTCACTGACGCCGCGCTTCTGCAGTTCCTGTCTCTTCATTTCCCAGAAGCGACCACAAAAACTCCAACTCCCTTTAGCTGTACTGGTTTCTGCGTTCCCTACTGGGAATTGATCGACAGTAGGCGATTAATTGAAGGCCTGTTAATCAAACATAACGCAATTATGAGAAGCTTTCTCTCTTTAGCTTCTTCCTAATCACTTATTAAAGGAAACGTGGCTTAGTATTGTGTGGCGAAGGTCTCTCTTGGCCATTTTCTTGGGAGGTGGTCCTCCTCTGACATCGGAGTGGGGCTCGGTTTTACCGCTTGATGGTTTTCAGCTTGTCTTTCACCGGCGCACCGTGCAGAAGGTGACTCACAGGTGGTATTTGTTGGCGATGCGTACGACAGGATCTACCTATGATGTAAAATCCTCTTCTGATCTCATTTTTACGGATCTCTCTGCAAGACGTAGCTGTCTGGTGGTATCTACCCGAGGTACCTGCGCGGACGCAGGTCTTTGCCCGGATTAACGCAACCTTCTCAGCTAGGTGAGTAAGCAGAAGTGGATACTGTAGTAGTAGAGTGATAGCACTTTGAGTACGTTGAGGGTTTCTACGCAACGTCGCGAAGGGTAAACGTCCTTAAGTGGTTGTGGGATTAGGCCCTTTGCGGAGTGGTGTCAGGATTTCGGCCGTACGTAGAACACTGGCCCAGGTTGCCCAGAGCGGTGGTGGATGCCCCATCCCTGGAAACGTTCCAGGCCAGGTTGGCCGGGGCTCTGAGCAACCTGATCCGGTTGGAGATGTCCCTGCTCCTTGCAGGGGGGTTGGACTGGGTGGCCTTTGAAGGTCCCTTCCAACCCAAACCCTTCTATGATTCTATAATATATTCATTTTTTGTGTGGATTTGATGACTTCCAGCCAAATACGCATTAAAAGCGCCGGCTGATGAGATTTGTTTGGAACCTTGGCAGCGCCCTGTTTGAAAACGATACCCGCTTTTAATGAAACCTCCCCCTTCCCCTTCTCGCGGCGTGTGAGCGACGCCAGCGGAAACGGGATGAGATCGGAACGGCTGCTTTCTGCTTTGTAGGAGATGGTTAGCATGCGGGAGAACAGCAAGTGTTTGCCAGCGACACAACGCGTTCCCCAGAGAAGCAGCTCCTGCATAAGTTAGCAGTCTTTGAGTGGAAAGATGATTCCATATCCTAAAAAAAAAATGAAATAATTTTGCTCTGGGGCTCTTACATAGGACAATCTGGAGCGGGTAGAGGGCAGGTCTATACGTTGTTCGCTGAGGAAGTACAAAAATCTGAAGATCCTTTGGTAAAAAAGGGGAGTTACGTGGCATCACGGTGATAGAAACGAAGCGAAAGGCTCTTCGGGCCTACAAAAAGAGCAGCAGGCCGGCATTGTTTCGGGCCCTCGTGGCGGATTATTTACATGCAGATCAGCCCCGGCACGCGGCGCTGAATCGCTCCGGTGTGGAGTAGCGCAGGCCTTGAAATGGCTTGGAATAGCTTGGGCCGCAGCTATGGATTTCTTGCAGGCCTCTCGGCTTGATTACATTTCTGGTTGGATTCACAAATTTATAAAAATGAGTCGGTTCGTTGGGTTCGGGCCAAATGGAATGGACGTGAAGGAATTTTTAGTGTCTGATGGGAAGAAAAGGAAAAAAAAAATGGTGTACAAATGTAATTATTGCCTTGAATCTTGAGAGTTTAGACCCACCGCAATCAGGATGATCTGGGCCCTGCGCTGCTCGTTAACCGGATTGCTCTCGTTTACCCTGCGCTGGGCGCGTATTTTTTTTGCGGGCTTTCTTAAGGACAAGCGCGTGAGACGCTTTTCCGTGCTTCGATTTTGATTTGGTATTCTCGCGACGAGCCGCAGATAATTTCCTGCTTCGAAACCAGTACAGCAGAGCGACGCAAACGTGCAGCCTCGCGATTGGCAGTCGTATGGAGGGAATTTGTTGTTGTTTTGGGGGGTTTTGTTGGTTTGTTTTGCTTGTGTTTACAGGAAATGCTGATTTTGGGCTCGTTTTTCTCTATCATCGTGCAGAGCGATTCCTAAATATTGTTTCTGTGTTTCTCCTTGGTTCTTCTGGATCAGAGAAAATTAGTTGTAATTAGTCAATGAGACCAACGTGAGCTTGTTCTCAAAAGATGGCTAGCAGCGTGAGCTAGAGGACTTGTCTCACCTTCATGTTGGTGCGAGGTCGTTCACTCCGTGTGAGCTGTGTCTCGTGTCTACTCCCCAAGTGCTGGGCCAAGTTCTGACCAAGCCACCTCCTTCGATGCCATGCGAACATCTAAAATACAACTCATGCGCCGTATTTCTGACTTTTCTCAGCAGTCGCTATCCCAACAGGTAGGTGTCTTCCGTAACCACCTAGAAGACTCTTTCTGGGTGTAGCGGTGTCCGTTGTCACCCTTCTTTCTTCCTGCAAGGAGAGCCATGGGCTGTAACTGCTTAGGAAGGCTCTGACTGGCAACAGCTCCCTGGGAGGAACTCGGCTCCCACTCGCGACGCCGCCTTGCATTTCCCATCCACGGTAGCAGGGGAAACTTCTCAAGCAGCAGGAACCTCAGACTCTAGCAGGATCTTCATCCGTCCTTCCAATAGCCACCAGGATGGGATTTACTCTCGTCGTTAGATATTTTCCTTCCCTGTCTCAAGGAAGCTTGAGGGCCAGTGTCTCTCTCACTAGACTAAGATATATTCCTCTCTTTCAAGCTGTCTTATTTCCTGAGGGCACAACTTCAGTTTTCTACGGCTGCTCTGAAGACGACGGATGTGATTCCTTCTCAGGAGTGGCTTCCAATGGAGCAGATCGTCACCAGCGCGTGCTTCTTGCCTTTGTTCTCGCAGACTTCCAGTTCACCGAGACAAATCAGCTGTTCCTTAAGGTGACTGCGTGCTAGCCCGATGTTTCCGAGCACGTGACGCCGTGTGACGTTTTTGACGTTGCGACACGTGATAGAAGCTTATTTACGGGACTTGAATACCTCTGAGGTATCTCTTGCGCTTTTTCATCTCCTCAGGGCTTGGCATGGCAATCAATTACTGGGTTTTTGTACTCAAGAAAAATAACATTCTTTTTATTATTCCTTCGGCTTCAGGGTTTGTACAGACAATTCTCCAAGTCTTTCTTTTTCTTTCGTGCTTACATGCCCGTACTTTTTTTTCTTGGAGAATGTATCCCCCATACCGTAATGATCTCCGTCATCACGGTCTACGAGGAGTCAGTGAGGTTTTAAGAAAGGTTTGGGTTTTTTTTTTCCCCTTTCTGTTAAATGAGCCTTCGCTTTTCTGCATAAAACACAGATTTTTTTTTATTTTTTTTTTTTTTCCATCAAAAAAAATCCATTGTGTTTCCATTTCTTTTTTTGGCTGCCTTGCATTTTCATTAGCTTAGCTCGCTATGCTGGTGGTGCGTGACTTTCCCGAATTCAATACCAATTGTCATATTTAAAAACATAAATTCCTCATTTCTGTTCTCTCCCCCTTATTGTACGGAGTCGTGGAATTCTAGTTTTTTTCCCGCAAGATCCATAAAAATATTTTTGAACGTTCTCTGAGTTCTCGAATCCCTTCGGAAATGTTTTTATTGCTTTCTCCTTCCAAAAAAATACTCATCCTCCTTTGAGTAATTCGCCTGCCTTTCTAAATAAATATGAAAAGTTTTGTAGCATTTTAGAAGGGAAAAATCTGTTCTCAGAAGTAAGAAATCGTTAGGTGAAGAAAATTCCGTTATTCCCTTAGGCGTTCAGCCGGAGAATTTCCATTTTAAATCATGAAGCTTACGGAAAGACGCGGGAAAGAAGAATCCAGTAGGTTTCCTCCGTATTTCACTGGACAGCCTTTCCCACGATGCAGAACCAAGTTTTAGACTGAGTTGAAATCTTGAGGCCGAGATTAAACCTCCGTAAGTATCTGGACATCTTAAACAACTTCTTTTACGCTGTGGAAGTGAGATATTTTGAGAGGTCAGAGCTTTTGGTGGCACAAACCGTGCTACTTTGGGTTTGAGTTGATGTAGACTCTAGTGATGAGCGCCGGCGGTGAAATACTTAATTTTATTTTTTTTTTTTCCCCAACGAATAGCTGGAAAATAACTCTGCTGATGAGGTGGGTGATTGTTTACATCTGACTGCAGTCTTCAGTGAGTCATCTTTCATAAGTACTGTGGGGAAAAAATTGTTGATTTTTCTGCCGTCGTAACTTGCTGCTTGAAATTCCTCAACGGAAGAACTTTCTTGTTCTTGAACCAACTTAATCCTGGTTTCTGTTGTTGCTTTGTTTCAACTTTTTCCATCATAATTATTTATGAGAACGACGTATTCGGCTGTTTTCCTCCTCCACTGATGTCTCTCCCAGTTCCAGCTTCACCGTTGGTGCTCCGTCTGGGGCTGGTAACGTTGGGAGAGAGGATGAGTTGTCACTTTTCTTAAGAGTATGAGGGGATGTGAAGGTGGGATGCTCGTTTTGGTGGAGTTGATGGAGAGTCTTGTTCTGGTGATGGATTCTCCCACCGCTATGGGTAGCAACTCCCTCTCCCTTTCTCCTTGGAAGAAAAAAAAAAGTCTAAAGGGCTTGGGCTCATCTGAATGCAGAAAGGTTTTTCTCTCTCTCTCTTTTATCTCAAATTTCTTCTCAAGACAGGAAAACCGCTTCTGTCAGGCTCTGAATAATAACGGAGAGCACGGAGAGCCCCGGTGATATCAAAGCGTTGGCAACGTAAGCACGGTTCGGGATGAATAAGGAGATCGTAATTCATCCCTCCGACATCAAATGTTTCGCTGTAATTTTGAATTCTTTAGAAATTTATGTGGCTCGACTTTGTACCTTTGAAAACAAGGAGTTTGCCCTTGACTTGAGGACGAAGGGGTGCCAACTCATCCCGAAATATTAGACTATTTTAAACTGAGCTGTAGAGGATTTAATTTATTTAATTTTTTTTTTTTATTAAGGAGTTTGTTTTCTCTAACATTTGCATGTTAGAGGACTATTCCCTCTGGTAACAAACTAAATGCAAGGGAACGTAATAAACTAACAGCAAATTAACGGTGTTATTCTAAATTCTCTTTCCTCGTCTTGTAATTTTCAAAGGCAACAGAATAAAACTTGCAAGACGACTCATCGGAATTATTCCGAATAATGAGTCCTGAGATGTTATTACACAACAAAAACACACCCTCCCATGCTGGGTCTTTGCTGTTGAATTATTTAAAGCTCCCTGACAATTATAAACTCGCTTTAAGTCTGTTGTCGTATACGATGAGGAGCTGGAACCTCAGCCCCAGCAGCTTTGGGTTTTTTTTCGTCATTGTAGTTCGAAATAAAATTGCATTTCATATTTCGAAAGGAAAGATTCTTTCTTTAGTCCTCCAATTTTTCTGCTAAGAAATGCTATTTTATTTCGAAGCGTCATCCAGGAGAAGAAGAAAGCACGCGATGTTGCAAAGCGACGCGCTGTGGTTATGTTCTCCAAGGAGAGGAGTTGAGGGAAGAGGGTTGTGTTGTCAACTTCTTAAAAAAAAAAAAGAAAAAATGAACTGTGCTAAAAATCTGAATTAATTATTAATATCTGTCCAAGTTGATAAGAATTCTGTTGATAGAGCTTATAGCAGCAAGCCCTCTGTAAAAAATCTCACGCGTGTCGGAGCTGCTGGGCTTTCCAGCACTACTCAATCCTGGTTGGGTCTTGTAGGTATCTCAGCAGCCCCACAGGCAGCATCTCTCCTCGGTTTTTTGAGAGAACCAGGGATGCGATAGCTTTCATTATTCCAAAAATGTTTACTATAGCGGTGAAGGCAGAAGTCATAGAATCACAGAATCTTAAGGTTGGAAGAGACCTCCAAGATCATCAAGTCCAACCATCAACCCAACACCACCACGCCCACTAAACCATGTCCTGCAGTGCCACGTCTGCACGTTCTTTGGACGCCTCCAGGGATGGTGACCCCACCGCTGCCCTGGGCAGCCTGTTCCAGTGTCTGACCGCTCTTCCAGTACAGAAGTGTTTCTGGGAGAAGACACCACCACCCACCTCCCTGCACCCTCCTGTCAGGCAGCTGTAGAGAGCACTGAGGTCTCCCCTCAGCCTCCTCTTCTCCAGACTGACCAACCCCAGTTCCCTCAGCCGCTCCTCAGCAGACTGGTGCTCCAGACCCCTCACCAGCTTCGTTCCCTCCTCTGACCTAACAGAACTTGATGGGATGTGTGGGGAAGAAGTGTAAGATCAGGGCAAGCTTCCCCAGAAGACACTGTCGTGGTTGGCCATCACCCATTGTGCCTCTTCTTGATGGTGCCCATCTGTGCCATCCCGTGTGGGAGCTCCACTGGAGGGTCCCCTCCCTGCTCACCTTGTCTCTTCCACTTATGGGTGTTGCAAACTGTTTCGGGTGACGCCCAGCATTCCTTGGTGATGGGTCAGCCTTGTGCGGATGGGGGACATCAAGGTCTTCCTCGCTGACGCGTTTCACGTACTTATTGAGCCCGTTTGTCTAGGTGTGAAGCGCTCGAAGAGAATTAGATTTTTTTTTTTGTCAATAATTTGTCCCTTTAACCAAAATAATTATTTGCAGACACCCCATGTGATCGTTCAGTAGAATTATTTCCAGATCAAATTTTGATCTGGAAATATAAAGTAAAATAGTTTAATTTTTTTTTTTTTTCCTCTGTACCGAGTAAAATATTTTTCTCATTAGATCCCCCGTGTCTTTCTCCTCGCAAAATACTAGGTGGGCGGTTCTCCGCTGAAAAAAATTGCAGCCTAATAGGTTGAGGAAAAGGTTGAAAATTACGGGCGACTGAAGAGCGAGGTAGAATGGCAGAACGCCAGCGATTTTTTCAGACGCGACCGTAACTACCGCTATTACGTGTAATTCTTTTTAAGTCTGTGGCGAAGTAGCTAATGCGGACAAAACTATTAGTATCGCTACGCGCCGCTATAAATATCGCTCCTCTTGTCTCGGAGTAACTGCTTTTCTAATGGGGCGCGGTGAGTTTCGTTAATGTAGAGATTCGTTCTGCCGGTTTCTTGCTTTTATCTATAAATTCAATATTAAAAAAAAAAAAAAACAAAACAACTTACCTTGAGAAATGCGTAACGTATTTTCCGATGTTTTTATTTTTTTTTTTCGCCGTGATAACGGTCGCAGAATGAGCATTCAGCTCTTCTGACTGCTGTTTTTAAAACTGACCTAGGTAGTTTTTAGAAAGGCCAGGGCACTAAAATCTCTGCTGGCTCTTTTTTCTTTCTAATAGGTTTGTGGTAGATCGGAGGCGCTAATTGTCTCAGATTGGGAATCCCCTTAATTACTCATTTTTTTACTCATTTTGGAATGATTGTTCTGGGAGCTGTGTAAGGCAGGTTTTTTAATAGACTTACGTCCTACCAACCTGTGCCTTGAAACCACAGTCGTCTTCTCTGGGGTCCTCTTCTGACCTCTTCTCCAACATCCCAGGGTCCCCGAAGGCATGGATGCCATCAACCCCACCGCTTTGAAGCCCTTGAGTACCACCTACCAAGAGGCGGCTGGTAGAGGAGCACGTTTTTGGTCCCAAGCCCATACATCACACCAAAGGGATGGCCGTCGAATCTTCTTTTGATCAACGAACGCCTCTTCCAAGACCTGATTTTCATTTCGTGGTGACTTCCTTTGTTTGAGATCTTCTCTTGAGAATTTTGGCTCTTAATTGGCCAAAACGCAACAAAAGCTGCCGTTAGAGGGTTTAAAAGACAGGCAGGTGGGGTGATCGTTAAGCTTTCTTTCCGTAAAAATCAAAGTTAAAAACGTAAAACGGCAAGAACGGCCGTGAAAGATGATGTCAGAGAGAGGTTTCAATCTAGGGCTTAAAGTTTGGGTTTTTAGGGGTAAGGACTCCGACCGTTTTTGTGTCTGGTGATTCTGGGGAGAGAAAGGCTGGACGTTGTGGATCTGATGCTGTAGAGATAACGAAGAGGGTGCGTTGGGAGCAGAGACTCTTCACCCTTAGCCAAGACCCAGGGAGCGATGGGAGGAAATTTCTACGGAAGGAGCAGTTGGTGCCTTGTTGCTCCAGACCTCTGGGGCTGTGAAGTCCACGTTGGAGGTCTTTCAACCTGATGGGGAATAGGGTTGGCTCAGCGTACCTGGCTTCCTAAAACCAACGCGTGCATCAGGATGAGTCGAGTGAGTTTGTACAGATTTTCCTCGAGTTTTCTGCGGACGGAGCCCAGGGTCGGTCTAAGAAAGAAGAGATAGGTCCTCCACCAGCTCCTGAAGGCACGCGCGTGGTGGGACGGCGAACCTGCCTGCTTACCTCGGAGATAGCGCCTGGGTCATCTACCCACGGTGAGAACCTTTTACTGTAAAAAAAAAAAAAAAAATTCCATCTTCACGAATTATTCATGTGCCGGGTGCAATCATATAGTTTCTTTTTAAAAGCGTGGGAGGTCAACGTAACTGCAAATCGTTCTCTCTTAAAAGCGCTGTCCTCGAGGAACCTCAGTGCCCGGCGCACGTCTCGCGGAGGGCGCCTGGAAGTTTTCTGGGTCCTGGATGATTTTGCTGAAGTTCCATGGTCATTTCTATGACACAGGGAGAAGAAAAAAAAACCACGCGCAGTTCTTTTATCCTGCGTAGGCGTTGCCTTTCCTTTACGTTGAACGCGGCTCCGTCTGTTAAAGCGGCCGCTCTTTTGTGACAGCCGCCTCATGTCGCTTCTGACAGAGCTTCCAGTGGTTTGATGAGCCGCGACGTAGATCCCAGCGGAGCCACGGGACGGCGCGGGGCGTACTGTCGCACCGCGATTGCCACCCGGCTCTCTGCGCCTTCGCATCGCGTCAGGGCCGCGCTGGCCTTCGACGTCGTTTTTTCACCGCTGGCTTGTAAGATGTTTTTAGGCTGAAGAAGAAACACGGTGTTCAAAGAACGTGCAGACGTGGTTTAGTGGCCATGGTGATGTTGGGTTGACGGTTGGACTTGATGATCTTGGAGGTCTCTTCCAACCTTAAGATTCCATGATTCTGTGATCCCCGTCGATTCTCTCATCCTTTTGACCCCTGCGCAAAGCTCTTGGGCCTTGCCTTTCCTGCCTACATCCTGATACACGTTCAAATAATAATGTTGACTCTTCTCTGGGAGCAGAGAAGGTGCGATGTCTTCTTCTCTCTGTGTCTTCCCTCCGGTGCCTCTCCGTGCACAAAACAGGGCTGGAGGCTGAAAGAGTAGATGTTCAATGGGTCTTCGTCTTGTTTTTCCACCTTCTACTGAGAGGTGGTCAGACGTTGCCATGATGAGTAGAGAAGAACACCCTAGAATGGGGTGCAGGTGTTGACTAGAGGGTGGTTCAGATGAGATGCCCTGAATTTCGTGGGGATGGGGAAGGGTCTGTTGGCGCTGGGTTTTGTGTTTTTTTGGTTTTTTTTGCCTTCACTAACGCAGTCTCGCGCTCCGAGATCCGGTGTGGTCGTCCGGAAGCGTGAGGAGCGCCTCCCTGCCAAGACGAGCGTGTAGGAGGAGATAGACTGGCTTGCTTTTCATGGAGGTGTCCTTGTTTACTGGTTTGAGGTCGCGCCGTTTAGGAGATAACTAGCCTTCCTCCTCCCTCTGTCGCAGCTCGGCAGTTAAGCTGTTCTCCCGTGCGTCTCTCTTGCCTGTAGTTGAGAAAATAAGGCTGGAGAGAAAAGAGAAGCACTAGTGTGCGTTTAGCTTCTGATGCGGTGGTTATTTCACGGGGTGGAACCATCAAAATCTCCCCGGTCTCCGTGAGATTTTGTATTTTGGACACGTCCGCGTTATTTTGAAAGCCCTTTGGGCCTAATCCTGCGAGGTGCTGAGCCGGGAGTGAAGTCCTTGGGGGTTGCTGACACACGTGAACTTCGGTGGAGGAGAACTGGAAAGGCCAAATTGTGTAAGCGGTCTCCAGGAAAGGTAAAAGGAGTTGCTTGTGCGGAAAAGAGCGTTTTGTTGGACTGTTAAGTGATGAGCTAGCGGTAATTTGTCCAATCCGGTACTTATTTGGGACTTTTATTTCATATCTCCATGAAGGTCATCTAGCAGAACGTCTACGCTTTTCCTGGCTGTTGGAAACAAGACCAAAATTTACTTATTTAATGATCGGACCAAACCACCGCGATTCGTTTTGGTTCTTGTCCACCTGTTCTCGCCGATGTAGTCCATTATTGCCACGTGGGTGCCAGCCGCGGGTCTGTAAATCACCCCGAGGCTGTCCTCCAGAAATCTCCGTCGGGATGTTTTCATGGAAGAGCGCCTGGCTTTTTCGGGTCCTAGGTGTTACACACGCGGCACCTCTTGAGATATTCCTGCGGCGAGTTTTTTTTTTCGCTTAGAACTTTTGGAGTTGGCTCTGTGGAAGGTGTAAATGGGTCAAAAAGGTTCTGGAAAAAAAAAATGTAGAAAAACTCGACTTTATTTCTTTGAATGCAAGACTGGATCGACCAGACAATGGCTCCGTTGAAGACCACCAGACAATAAGCATGGATTTGATGTTATTCCTGGAATTAAAATTCCATGTAAATTGTTTTTTCCTTTTGCCACGGAGGATTTAGAGGTGAGAAGAGATTCGTGTTCTGATGTCGTACTTGAAATCCACGCTGTACGAATAACCGATTTAAAGTGCGAAACCCGAGGAAAATATTGTGAGGGGGGGAGCGGGGAAGAGACTGGAATTAATCCGCAAGGTTTAATTTTAAATTGAGTAAAACATCTTGGTTTTTTTCTGAAATGAGATGCTGAACTTAAAACCTGAATGTTCCTTTTCTGTTTAAGTACAGCGGAATTCTCAAAAGTCTTTTAAAACTGAAAGATATTTTAAAAAAATCATCTCTGTATTTAAAAAAATTCAAATTAATGAATTGAAATAGTTGTTAGAAGGTGTAAAAAAATATTTTGAGGTAATATCTTGACTGAAAATTTTCATTTGATGTCTTGAAATGTCATTTTGGGGATGCGGGTTGTTTAGGGAAGGCGTGATTTGCGGCCGGTTGAAGATGGTAAGCGTGATAGTTTTCTCATTTTCGCTGAAAAAGTATCGTTTCGAGTCTTATCAAAAACTTCAAATTGCCAATATTTTCAAAATATAGGTAGCCTATGGTCGATGCTCTTATTTTAACCGAGCGCAAGTGTAAAACGGCGATAATTGCTTGAATACTCTTCGCTTAGATGAAGTTATAATTAAAAAAAATATATATCGAATGCGCAACGTCACGAACATCAACCACTTTCTGTGAGATATCCACCTTTCTCTATTAATTTACCAAAAAAAAAAATTGAATATAATTTTTAATTTAGGCGTGTGGCAACGTGGTACGCGCATGACAGACTTAAATATTCGATGTGAATTAAACATGAGTAATTAAAACCATGCAAATTTTAATTGGGTTCAAAGGAGAAAAGTCGAACTCGTCTTTGTCGGGGTAGGTTTTAAATCAACGTTACCGTTGCCAGCTGAAATCCAAGAGCAACGTTTTCCATCTGCCCGTTAATTTCTCAACTTCTTTTTTTTGTTAAGTTTACAATTTTTTTGGTCTTTGCTGTCAACTCAGTAAATATGTTTAAATTAGATTTTTTTTTTTTTGTACGGAGGTTGAAAATGTGTGATGAGGTCTGGCTGTAAATGTCATAGAATCGTGGAATCATTGAATGGTTTGGGTTGGAAGGGACCTTCAAAGCCCACCCAGTCCAACCCCCTGCAAGGAGCAGGGACATCTCCAACCACATCAGGTTGCTCAGAGCCCTGGTCAACCTGACTTTGAACGTCAGCCGCCACCACGTCCACGAGGTCACGGAGGGTATGGATTCACCTCCAGATTTTAGATATTCACGTTTAAAAGTTGATACCGCTCTTCGGTAGTTTGAGTAGCTCTTTGGGCTCTATCATCTATGTTAGGTAGATGTCTTCATTTTCCATGAGGTAGTTGTGACGTCACGTATGTGTGGTCACCTAAATGCACACGTCTGGGCTGATCATAGCGCGACGTTTTTGATGGAAGAGAAGTTCTAAACTGCAGTGGTCCACCAGAAGGATGGATATTTGGTGGAGGAACAACGGACCAGGTTGTCTTGTGGTGGAACTGAGAGTTTCTACAGGCCCTCGGGTGCCAAAATAGTTCACAACGGGGCTTCTTCTCAATTGCTTGTTTGATTTAAGCGCCAGAACTCAACTGGAAAAGCCTTGTAGGTTCATCTGTGTGGGTTTTTTTCCGGTCGTGCCCTTGGTGTTTCTCTAGAGATGTTTACCTACTGCAGCCCTCTTAGAAGAAGACAATGCACTTACGCTTATAATCCACGAGTCAACAGCTAGAATAGACCGGAAGCGCAAATCTGCTCGCTCCGAAGCCAAACAGTCGCGTCATCGTAACATGAAAGTGCACAGAATTTGAGTTCAGTCGTGTGTTTGCACGTTATTCGGATCAGTGGCCCGTGACTAAGGACGCCGAACGCGACCCCCGTGCAAATAACCGATCCCAACTTGGCTCCCTCAAGAGCCGAGACTCCGGCGTAACGGTTTCTTTCGACGCATCGTTAGTCTGGAAATGCCGCCGGGAAATTGCTTCGTCCCCTCTGGTTTTGGATTGATGGCCGTAAATAAGGGGTAATAATATTTGTGATTAATAACGGCGATATGAATGTCTTTTAATAACAATTTTTGGGATAATATGAGGAAATGCTAAGCTAGTATTTAGCGGACGTCATGCTTTTTACGGAAAGCTCTTCTTCAGAAGCTGTTTAGATAATACAACGCCGTTAACGACCTCACAGGAAATTAATGCTGCTGGTAGGGTTCACAGGATACGCATGGTGGGTGATCAAAAAGGGTTTGCAGGAACGCGTGGCCCGTGAAATTGGACTTTATACCATGTATTTGCCCTTGGAGAAGGTTAGATAACTTGTGGATGCTCCGTAAGGTTCGTGTGCTAAGTCAGTACGTAGCTGATCACTTACATTATTGTTAAAAAAATGAAGATTTTTTTCATTTCATCAAGAGGAGCGTGGGCAGCAGGGCGAGGGAGGGGATTCTGCCCCTCTGCCCCGCTCTGGTGAGACCCCCCTGCAGCGCTGCGTCCAGCTCTGGAGCCCCCAGCATCAGAAGGACGTGGAGCTGGTGGAGAGGGTCCAGAGGAGGCCACGCAGATGCTGAGAGGGCTGGAGCAGCTCTGCTGTGAGGCCAGGCTGAGAGAGCTGGGGCTGTTCAGCCCGGAGAAGAGGAGGCTCCGGGGTGGTGGAGCCCTGTCCCAGGTTGCCCAGAGAGGCGGTGGATGCCCCATCCCTGGAAACATTCCAGGCCAGGTTGGCCGGGGCTGTGAGCAACCTGATGTGGTTGGAGATGTCCCTGCTCCTTGCACGGGGGTTGGACTGGGTGGGCTTTGAAGGTCCCTTCCCACCCAAACCATTCTGTGATTCTGTGAATTCTGTTGATGGCCAACTTTCACATGGACCCCGGTGGGCAACAACCTAATCCTTAAACTCTGTGAAGAGGTTCTGTTCTAAAATTAATTTTTTCCACTTAAATCTGCGGTTTAGCCAGTTCTGGATTTTGCACAGAAGCTGAACACTTTTCCACGTGAAATGATGCCGATATTGAGTCTTTTTCCTGTTCCTTTTATCCCACTTGGGTGCAATTATCTAAGAAGTCCCGCGCTGAGGCGCCCTGCTTGGTTTCTGCTCTTCCCAGACCAGTTGGGTTGTAGACGTCGGGCTTTAACTGGTCCGTTAGTGGTTGTTTCTGAGGTGAAATATTTCTGCTCCTTGGGGCACAAGAGGCAAAACCCGTGAAATAGGAGTGAACGAAGGCAAGTAGCATGCTCATCACTTGACACAAAATAATTTCTGAGTGTCCCGAGGAGGACACTCTTGAGTTTTGCGTGTTGCTGTTTAATTTAGAGGATGGTGCGTTTTAAGGTGTGATTTTACTGTTAGTTTTTTTTTTTTCTCTCTCTCTCTTTCATCCCCTGTCATTTTATTCACGTTTATTCCATGCCACCTTGGCCCTTTGTTCCGTAACACCTCAGTCGTGGCCACCACGGCTCATCCCGCCCGCCCCGACACCACCCCCGTGCCACCGGCCTCTCTGACTGACTCCTCTCCTTCCCCTCCAGCTGTCCCAAGTTCCAGTGTCCTCCCCTCTGCCCCCCGAGATGTGGTCCCTGTTTTGGTCTCCAGCCGATTTGTCCGTCTCAGCTGGCGCCCACCCGCAGAAGCCAGAGGCAACATCCAGACGTACACGGTCTTCTTCTCCAGGGATGGCGTCAACAGGTAGGCGTCAACAAGCCATGGATCTCCTCTGGATGGGGGGGGATAGTCCTAAGAGTGCCCTGAGGTCTTTACAAGTGTCTTGCAAATTGTTCTCAACCTTGTGGTGTTCTCCTCACGGTAAAAAAAAAAAAAAAAAGAGGTGTGAAGCTAGAAATGCCTTTTGTTGCCAAATATTTTTATAGACATCCTATAAATGTTCATAGCACAGCGCTCATCGTCTTGGCGTGAAGACGGTTGCGTTGACGGTGATGTCTGTGGATTTTACCTCCTCCAGCTATCACTTGACCATCTAACATGAATTATTGTTGGCTCCATATTTTGCCTTTCGTCTTCTTCTGAAGATGCAGCCTCAAGTGGTCATTGCGTGGCTGGTGGAGGTGAATTTGTTGAGCCATAATCAACCAGAAAGGAGGACTTCTTCTGGAGCAGTGCAGATGGTGTAAGACCTTGAAAACAACCAGGGAGCGTGGATTGTGGAGATTTTACGCGTTGGCAAATACGAGGGACCAACCTGGGCCCTTCTAGCCATGTGAATTAGAGCTGCGTAGCTTTTTTTTTTTTTGTGATAACGGCGCTATAGATTGTTTGGTTTTTGCACGATTCCTCATCATTTCACACTCAAAAAAAAAAAGGCACTGCACGTGTACTTGGGTTTTGTTTTATCTTCTTGTTTTACGCCTGAGAAAAGTCTCGTGGTTTTCTCTTCCTCTGCATCATCGTGAAGAACTCACTTGAAGTATCCTGTCCCGTATTTCCGTTCACTCGTGATACGCTGGTGACTGGTACTTGTGGGTGATGAGCGGCTCAGCTTCTGAGGGCGCTTGAGCAGGAATGTGTATTTAACGGGGGGAAAAAAAAAAGAGCGGATGCGCGTTGGGTTCACGAGAGCTGAAGTAGCAAGCTCCTCGCTGCCGCAACATGGATTTATCCTTTGTCCGAAAGGGCTCGGTCAAAATTTCCTGCCCCTACCTGGAGGTTCATAAGCTCCTCATCTTTAATCTCCCAGAAGGTCCAGCGTTCTTTTATAGCCATGTAGCCATTTCTTCACCGAAAAGGTTGTCAAGCGTCGGAACAGGCTGCCCGGGGAAGCGGTGGAGTCACCATCCCTGGAGAAATTTGAGATGTGTAGACGTGACGCTTAGGGACGTGGTTTCGTGGTGGACTTGGCAGGTCAGTGGTTGGACTTGATGATCTTAAAGGGCCTTTCCAACCTAAATGAGTCTATGATTCTTTATACAAGGGGGTTTTTAATTTGTTTCAGTGCTTGTAGACATGGATAGCTAGAGAGAGGCGTGGTCCGTCTGAGCGGCCTGAAAGGACGCAACACCCGAAGCACTCGGGATGAGAGCGTGAAACGCGCCCTGCCTCTGTAAAAGCAAACTCTTAAATTCAAGTGGGCGTTTCTGAGGCCGGTGCTGAAGGCAAGCGTCTTCTGCAGCAGGGCGTCACTCGTGGGATAAACGGTGTGTGGGTTTGTGGTGGAAACATGAGGTGGGAGCCAGGCTTGTTGGGTTTGGTTCACAGGTCAGACCACAAGCATCTCACCTTCACAGATTCCTCCGAGCCTGTGAGCAGAGAGGGACACACAGGAGTGGAGCGGGACGGATTGGGCAGAGGTTGGGAGTTCAGATCTCCGTCCTGTGCCAGCTCGAGTCTCTGGTTGTGGCTGGTTTGTATGAAATGAGAACTCCACCTCGGTGGAGCGTCAGGAAGGAGATCTATTGAAGGTTGTGAGGCGCTCAGAGAAGACGTTAATTGGCCCCAGAAAAGTAACCGACGCAAAAAGAGCGATGAACGAGTTCAGCGGCAAGTGAGGATGCGCAGCGGCTCCCTTGTCGCTCCCAGTTTGGGCGCCAAATTGGCCTTCACGGGACCAAATCAGCTATTTTTGCACGTCTGGGTCTTGACGTTTGTCTGGAGCCATCGCCACCGGTGATAGCGGAGCAGGATCCTGGGCTCTGCGTGGGCGTCCTCACCTCCTTACGTTTATGAAGTGCTTTGAGATTTGTTGACGGCCGTGAAGAGCCCCGTGACGTGGCAGTGCCGGCGGGCGCTGTTGTAACCCCGCCTCGTTTCTTTTAACCGTCTTAAAAACACGAAAAAGAACGAAACAAATAAGTAGATAAAATAAATTCCACTGTGTTCCCTCCAGGAAGAGACTCAAAATACCACCCGCAGTTCAAACCTTTTGAATATGCACCTGGTGTCTTGTAAATTTTCCAACAAAGCATGAGATAAAATTAACGTCGTGTTTTCCTTGAAGGAGAAAGCTTCCATGGAGTTTTGGAATTGTTTATTGTTTACGCGTTGTTGGTACAAAAGAGTTGTTTTTCTGTTTCGAAAAATAAAGATCGGCTTTGACGTTAACCTCAGGGACGCAAAGGAGTTGTCAGAGAAATTAAGTCTGGAGTCGGGCGATCTTCCCGGCTTGGAGAGCAGGGAGAGGTTTGCGTGACAGCTCAACGCCACTGTCATAGTTCAGCCCCGATCGGGACCAGTCTACGAGGTCTCTCTCTCTCGCTCCCCCCACCCCCCAAGAGATTAGGGAGAGATGATACAAGAAAAACAGCTCAAGGTTTGAGATAAGGACAGGGAGAAATCCTTAAAGTTCTTCACAACAGGCTGGCAGACGCCTTTCAGGATCTCTTCACATCATCCATGTCGTCTCCTCTCCACTTCTCGCAGCCGGGCCGGGACGAGTTGGGCCCAGTCGGCCGCCCGGCGGGAGGCCAGAGGGTGAGGCCTGCAAGGCCCATGAGGCCTGCGCCTCCCCCTCTCTGCCCCCGCTCAGCTTCTTCACATCTTCTCTTTCTTTTTTTTTTCTGTTTTCCCCTTTTTAAATAAGTTATCGCAGAGGCGTTATCACGGGACATTCTACTCCCAATTGGCTTGGCCTTGGCCAGCAGCGGGTCCGCCCTAGGCCCGGCCGAGTCCACTGAACAAAGGGGAGCGACTTCTAGCAGTTTCCTACAGAAGCTGCCACCTTAGGCCCCCCCTCACCCAACAAAACCACAACAGCCACCAAGGCCAACGCAACTCAGAGGCCACGCGGCCGTTTCGGTGACCGTCTGGAAAAATAGTTTCCCATGTGTTGAACGATCTCACGAGGGGATTTTTTGTCTCAACGAGAGAGATGGTTTATTTTTGCCGATTTACTCTTGATGTGTCTCTAAATGCAAAAAATAACTCCTCGAGCGGAATTTCAAGGCATGTTTAATTACCCGCGCGCCGTTTTAGATGAATTCCGCCTTCCCAGTGAAAATTTACGTCGTTATATTTACATTTATGAAATTTAATTTACAATTAAAGAATTCACTACCTTTCTTTAGAAATAGTGGGAAATATTTATACAGCGGTATATTTATGCTTAGCATTCTAGAGGAGACACGAACACTCAAAATCTGGCTCAGTTTTGATGGCAAGCCTTGAAGTGTCAAGTTGGCTTAAATAATGGGTCCTGATTTGTAGCTGGCCTCTTTTTATAACTGACTGTTAGCAAATTATTTTTTTCCCTATAAAATGAAATAAAATGCTCAGATTTTTTTTTTTTTAAGACGCTGGAAATAACACAACTTGAACGTTCCAGGCCAGGTTGGACAAGGCTCTGAGGAACCTGATGTGGTTGGAGATGTCCCTGCTGCTTGCAGGGGGGTTGGACTGGGTGGGCTTTGAAGGTCCCTTCCAACCCACACCGTTCTATGATTCTACGATTCTCTTAAAGCCTTTCGTCGGAATTTTGCTGAAGTTCTCAAATACCGTTCCCAGATTTACATGAGTTTGCTTCTTATAATCAAGGACTTTCTGTTATTTTGGGGAAGAACGAGAACAGGAGATTAAAAAAAAAAAACCTCCAGGTAGTGAAAGTCCACTTTAAAATTAATAGTGTTCATTTCACAGCAAGGAGCGTTAACGCGACTTGTCTTACTTGAAGTAACTAATTAGCTGTTCGAAACATTATAAAAGCATTTGTTACACACCTAAGAGATATATGGGAACTGTAATTATCTTTTTTTTTTTTTTTTTTTTTTTTTTTAACATGCCGATACCGTAATGGAACGTGATCTTCAGTCACTGGAAATTACATGTCGAGGCCTCCATTTTACAAGAAAGCGGATGACTTTAGTCAAGGTCTTTTATTTTTAGACTGTAATTTATGGCCAGGATGGGGTCGTAAAAGAAAATCCCGAACGTAAAAGTGCTCGATTTGAGGATGCTTGGTGCTTTTTGGATCGTTCCTGCGTTGCTGTAGCATCCGTAGCGTGTTAAGACCTTCATGGTAAGGAGGGACACATGATGGACTTTCGGGTGTGGGCAACGCTCGTCTTGCCTAGCTTCAACTTGAGCGCGTGTCGGCGGGACAGCTCACCCCCGCTCAAGGGTGAGAGGCAACCGCGTGTTTTACAGCGTCCCTCTGACGCGTTTGAGAGACCTGTTTTACAAAGACAAGCGTAGGGTGCTTGTGTTCCCAAGGAGTTCTTTCTCTTTGCTAGCCGGAGGATTTACGGTGTCACAGAAGACGTGGCGCTCCAGGGCGTGGTTTAGTAGGCGTGGCGGTGTTGAGTTGACGGTTGGACTTGATGATCTTGGAGGACTCTTCCAACCTTAAAGATTCTGTGATTGCCAGGTGTGTGACGTTGGCAGGCGGCTTGTTTAACCAAAAGGGATTTTTTTTTTTTTTCTCACGGCTGGTAATTAAATGGCCGCGGGATGTTGAAGAAAATAGAAATGGTGGAGTTGGAGGAGATCTCACGGTTTGAAGGAGATGGACCCATGTGGGTTTCTGCGATCACACCAAAATTCCAGCAACCTGTGAGCAGGAGCTCTGTGCCGGGAAAATAACCAGATATTTCTGTCCTATGCCAGGAGAATAACCAGATCCTTCTGTCTTGGTTCACCTGTTCCTCTAAATGCAGGTTTTTTTGGAAGTTCTTAGATCTTGCACTGCCCTATGGGCTTCTGGTGTTGCATTTGGAAGACGTTCTAGATCTAGTAGCTAGAAAACCCACGCTGTAGGATGTAAAGCATGTAAAGGTTTAACTTGCTCAGTGCTTTCCTGGGGTGCGTGGAGGGAACACGCTGACTGGCCAAGAAGGAGGAGACTTCTCTCTGATTTTTTTTGGGATGGGCTGGGGACAGTCCAGAGCTTCGGCTCCTCAACGCTGCTCCCAAACTGGAAACCATCAAATTGCTGGAGCGCAGGGTTGGACTTGAGTTGATTAACCTTGGAAATGACGTGTGAGTACAGCGAGATGACGCGTGATGCAGAGGAGGCTCCGGGGAGACCTGAGAGCGGTCTTCCAGTACCTCAAGGGGGCCTACAAGAAAGATGAGGAGAGGCTGTTCAGTAGGGCCTCTTGCGATAGGACAAGGAGTAATGGCTTTAAAATAGAGGGAGGTAGATTTAGATTGGAAATTAGGAAAATTTTTTTTACAATGAGGGTTGTAGAACACTGGAACAGGTTGCCCAGAGAGGCGGTGGAGGCCCCATCCCTGGAAACGTTCAAGGCCAGGCTGGATGAGGCTCTGAGCGACCTGATCTGGTTGGACATGTCCCTGCTCCTGGCAGGGGGGTTGGACTGGGTGGGCTTTGAAGGTCCCTTCCAACCCAAACCATTCCATGATTCTATGACTTGCCGCTGGGAGCAGGTGATGGAGGTTCAGTCGCATTTTTCTGTTGTGGCTCGGTGATAGCAAACTGCTGGCCAAGTTGGATGGAAATACAAACCTTGGCTGATGGTGAGCTGCAGCGACTCTTGAAAATAATTTGGTGCTGGACACAAGGCGGGCTCAACAGCACTGCTGGGAGGGAGAAGCACCCGCTGCCTCCAGGCGCCAGTTTCCCAGTAGCCCATGGCCAAATTTGCATATGTGGGGTGGTGTCTCTCCATCTTTCTCCACGAGGAGAAGGCATCCCCTCAACCGCCTGGGCGCTCGTCTCGCCAAGGCGGGGTCTAGCACAAACTCCACAGATGGGTTTTTGTTTTAGACCTCTGACATGATGACTCGTAGCCCCTTCTGAATAAAATACCCAGAACTCTGCGTGGTCCCTTTGCCTGTGGACTGGTGGCGATGGGGTGGAGGTTTTGGAGGGACAGCTATAGCAGGAACGAGATCAGAGATGTATTTCTTCACGGAATAGCCATTTCCTTCCATCAGTTTTCATTTTTTGAGATATTAAGAAAGGGAAAGAACCAATATGCTCTGGAAGTGTTGAAATACAAGTCTTTTTTTCTAGCGCTTGCAGCATTCCCAGTGGATCCCATTACCTAAAATTAGGCTTTTAAAAGTGAAAATTAAAAGAAAACTACAGACAAACAAGCCTCAAACTGAAGTTTGATAAGTAATCACACCTTGCAGGCCACCAACTGTGTAAACAGGTAATGCTTTAAGATCTAAATGCATTTTGAAATGGTGTGTTCATTGGGTTTTTGTGGGTTTTTTTTTTTTTTGCAGGGAACGGGCAGTCAACACATCTCAGTCGGGGATGCTTCAGCTGACCGTGGGCAACCTGAAACCGGAGGAGACCTACACCTTCCGAGTGGTAGCGTACAACGAGTGGGGACCGGGAGAGAGCTCGCAGCCCGTCAAGGTCGCCACGCAGCCGGAGCGTGAGTACGCGTGGAAATGGAACGGGGTCTCGGCACGGGCGGCGGCAAGGGCCGTAGCGACGAGCTGCAGCTCTGCAGTTCTCGTAGTGCGTTGGTTTAAGGTGGTTTTTTCTTTTGTAGAGCTCCTCTTAGAAAATATGGCCCAGTAAATCTATATAAGCATGGTAAATAAAACCTTTCCTCGGTTGGTGATACTCCTTGCAGAGCATCTCGCCGCTCAACGGCGGCATGTTGCTGGTTTGTGTTGCGATTTTGATGATCGTGCGTCCAATATTCTGTCGTGTGACGCCGTAAGTGATATCAAAAGTTACGCTGTGGTACGTAAGGAGTTGGTTTTTTACAAGGAAAGGTGATAAACTCACTGAAAGACACAACAGCTTCCCACTGGAGTAAACATTTTGGCTTCTGGGTGTTTAAAAGCAAATATTTTTTATTAGTTAATGTTTAGCTTAAGTGTGTTTTATAAATCTTTGGAGCAGGTGGAAGCTTTTAAGAGAGCTTTTTCCTCTTTCTGCACGTCTCATTTCATGGTAACTATTTCCACACATCTGGTTTCCAGAAAGAAGAGACATTTTTTTCTGGTTGAGTTTGTCCTATCGCGATTTTTCTCGCTTGGAAAGTCCAGGAAGGGCTGTTGCAGAGAGAGAAGCGAAACATGATTTGTGCCCTTCCACGGCAAAATTAAGTTTTGTTTTACCTTGTCACACGTTGCCGCGTACTGAAATTTTAACCGAAAGGCAGTATTTTTCTGAAAACACCTCGTGCCAAGGTAACGGCTGTGCCGGGAAACCCTGAAACGTGTGTTCTTGGTTCGCTGCCTCGTCGCCGGGAGCAGGTAGAGGAGGTGGGAATGGCTTTCCGCGGTGGCTGGAGGAGGAGAGGAGTTTGGAAGCCAGTTTTGTGAGAAGAGGAGCCTCTGGAAGTGGCTTGAGGTGCCTTTTGAACTGTTGAGTTCCTTTTTTTAGCTTAGCCAAGCCCCAGGAAAGGTGTCAGGGCCAGTGAGAGCATGGGTGACATCCCCGGCCTAGATGAGGCCTAGACAAGGGACGTTGTGAACAGGGGGAGACAAGGCCTTTACAGTTAACATTATTCTGTGATTTTGCATCTATAGCTTTGTTGGTCGCAAAACACAGATTTTTTTACTCCCTGTCGTCACTTCCCAAACCCCCAAGAGCAGTGATGCTGGTGAACTATCACCCAGGACGTCTCGCTTTCTGGGTTTTGCTGGACGGCCTTGCGTTTTAGGTAGGCCTTCCGTTCCTGCTCCGAGATTGCTCCGCTGCTCGTTGCGCTTCTTCGCAGCTGCGCAAACACACGCAAGGTTGTATCTCAGCCTTTTTCGAGGAAATAATTCTGGAAAGTCAGTTCAGGAATCTTTTGAAAGTCTTGAGTAACAAACCATCGGCATGATTTCTCTATTAGTAATTTAGCTCTGCGTAGATATGCACAAATGCGCGTATACGCATTTCCACATATGTTTGTATTTTTTATATATAATATATATATTTACAGAATTAAAATGACATTTCAATTTGGAAAATACCTTCCTGCTCTCGAAGCGCCAGTGAAAAGCAGCCACCTCTGCTGTTACCCTCCGAAACTGCCTTGGTACGGAGTTACTGGCTGCGTCGAATGCAAAGCGCAGACGTTTGTGCTGTCTTTCCTGTTTAATAACTTCATGATTTCTCTCAAATGTCAGGTTTGAGCAGGGAGAAAAATACTGCTTTCCATTTTTTCTTTGCGCTTTTTACCGTTGACCAAATTATCTGATCATTTGGAAACAACTCTCTCCGGCCCTGGGAGGCAGTCAGCCTCTGCGCGGCTGTCTTTCAGAACATGCTGTAACCATTGTACAGTAAATTACATGGCTGCACATAAATTGAATTTCCACATTATTTGGAAATATCAGCGGTATTACGCAATCTGGCATTGTTAAGGAAGAAAAAGGACATCTGAAATTCGTGTCTGTCAGTGCCGCTTTCGAAAAGTGCATACGTTGGCTCAGTAATCAGTTTAAAAGATCAACAGGACAAGTTCCAGCTTTTTGAAATAATCATCCAGAATATATGGGCTGGATTTATATGAAGGTTTTTGTCCTCAGATTAACATCTCCCCCTTCTTTTTTTTTTTTTTCCAGTAAGCCACAACCCGTTTTTCTCTTCCTTTATGGTGTATAATTTCACTACGGTATTATCAGCCCGGATTTAAATCCCTGCCTGCTTAAGCCATGTCTAATCTTTTCATACCACATGCGGAGACTTTGTGAGTTATTATTTTGGCTCCTCAAGACGCTGCTAAAGCAGCTTGGGAGTCGAGAATAAAGGAGAGCATCTATTCACGCGAAGGGGATTGGAATTGTCCGTCCGAGCTTTGAAAGCGGTTCCCCCCGCTGCGGGACCAGCTCGTTGCTTTTCACAGCCTTTTAAGAATTAAAACCGGTTTCCTAATAAATCTGTGTCTCCGCCGTGCGTGTGTTAGGCGGCGAAGGAGAAGCTGAATAGGAAGGCCTGTTGACGTGCCCCGAAGAAACTTGACGGCGTCGCTCGTGAAGTCGCCTCTTATCTCCCTTCCAGCGAAATCAATTTGGCACGCGTTGACATCTCAACTTCTACGCGAGCGTCTTCAAGGGCTTTGTAAGGAATAATTAATTACTGCATCCTTCCGAGGTAGAGAATATTATTATACCTACTTAAGAGGAGCCCAGCTGCGGCCCCATATGTCTCCCCCGTCCCCAGCAAACCTCTGACCCGCCGTGGTTGCCCCCGAGGTGGGGAGGAGCTGTGCTCCCCGCCCCAGTGTCCTGAAAATGGAAATTCTCAAACAAATAGAGAAGTTTGGAGTGAGTTTATGGAGTGAGCGGGGCGTTTTGCAGCAGCTAGAGGGTGATCGTACGTGCGTAGGCGACTCCGGTGACTTGGGTCACCGAGAATCCGCATCTACCTGGATATTTTTGTACTCCCAGTTGCCGTTAGACTGGTGCACGTAACCGCAGAAATCAGTCCCTTTTGTCGCTTCAGAATTTAATTTTTTGTGATTATGGTGGGGAAGCCTTTATTTATTTATTTTTAATCACTTGTACCTGAATTTTCTTGCTCAGACACTAGCAGCAAAACCTACCATCAATATTCCATTAAAGCAATTGTGCCAGAAGCTATTCAAGTTTTTTTTATTATTATTTTGAGGGTGGTGGGTTTATTTTTTTTTTTTTCCTGCAAGTTTTTCAGTGGAGGCGATGTGAAAAGGACGTAGACAAAAATCTCGACTGCAGAACTCTTTTAACATATGTTTCTTATACAGGTGTCAAAACCACATAGAAAACTAATGCGCTAAAATTTCATGTCGAGAAGCAAAGGGAAGGCAGGGGTGGCTTTAAAGCCCATGTAGGCGACCATTTTAGGAAGCAAGAATCAGGTTTATAGATGTTGATCTCCTCAAATTAAGGTTGCAGCGTAAACGCGCGCTGGAATAATTGTATTTTCGGAAGACTTGGATCAGACCCGTCCGTTTTGGACACCAGTGCAGAGACCGTGCCGGATCGTCACCTCTCAGGGCTGGCGAGCGTTTCTGAGGGCACCGGCACCACCTCTGCTCCCTTCTCAGCTTTTTTGGGTACCGATTTCAGCCACGGTGATGCTCCAAATGGTGGTAAACGATCTTACGGTAGGGAGGGTCTTGCTGAAATGAGAGCCCTGCGATGAATTCGGCTGAGTGCTGCGGGTTCTCTACAGAACCTCCCACCGAACCTGGCTTTGATCAGGTTTTTGGGAATCTAGGTGGAGAAAAAGCTGAGCTTGTGGTTAAGAAGTTGGCAAGACTGGAGGCAAGGCTCTGATGTTGGGAAGATCATTGAAGCCTCTTGGTTTCTTCATCCGGAGAACATAAATAAGCAAAGCTGATGAAAGGTTGGACCAGATGATTGATGATCTTCCAAGGTCCCTTCCGACTTGGACTATTCGTCGAGTCTATGACTGTTCCTCTCTCCTTCCTCACTCCCAGGTGCAGGTCTATCCGTGCTGCTTAAACACAATATTCTTTGGGGTAGGGATTTCCCTTTCCGTTATTTCCGTTATATATTCCAGATATTACAAAAATGAATAATTTTTACAAGAACCTGCGGCTAGTCCCATCTAACGAGGGAGCTGTGGGCTCCATCAGGAGCCTGCTCTGCTGCAGCCTGTCCCATGTCAACCGTCGCGGCGACAAGCTGAGGACGCAACGCTTCTGTCCGTCTCCATAAATACGTTATTTTAAACAAAAAAAAAAAAAAAACAAAACAAACGTCTTGGTCCAAGCCGACATCCTCACCCAGCCGAATTTTGCGTGTACGAGTTAATTCCTGAAATAACGAATGGCCGCTTTGCTTTTGCAAGGTGCAAAATTTCCATATTTTTCTATATTTAATATATTTCTTAATATGTGAAAGAGCTAGGGGAGGCAGAAGCTTTGGCGTCTCCGGTGTAGTTCCTCCGTAGTGAATTTTCCTCGGCGTTCGAGGGGAGGGCGAAGCAGCGCTGAAAAATGTGTTCTTGCGGGGTCGTTAATATCCTCCTCGTTTGCGTGTGTTCTTCCATAACGGCTCCGTAAAATACACCCTGGGGTAACACTATGCCATTCCTACATGGTTCTTTAATTTTATGAGTAATTTAGGTGTAGCGTTGGCGGGCGGGGGGGCGAGGTTTTCTATTGCGTTGAATTCTAATGAAACGTATTTTCCTTTCTCAAAGTTGGGCAGCTCTAAAGAAAAAGATGGCGATGTCTGTTTTTCCCATCTCGACGTTTCGGCTTTCCATCCGCTTTTATTTTTTTTGTCTTTTTCCTGAAAGAGAAGAGTTGCTTCAGTCTCAGCTCTTGGAAGGTGCTTCGCTTTGCAGGAGGTTGCTGCAGGAGCAGGTCAAGGTCTTGCTCTAGCGTGGTCAGTAGGACGCTGACGGTGGCCCCAGCAGCGGTCTGGGTCGTGCGTCTGCCCCGGCGTCCGTTACACAAGAGCGCAATGGGAAAGATGAACTCAGATCCCTTGAACGCGTCTGTGGTATGAATTTTGTCTTCTCTTCCCCTGGGTTTTTGGGTTTACATCAAGTTGAATTTCAAATAAAGTCAAAATTGGCTTTGTCATGTGGGGAGTCTCAGCCGTTTCCTCATGGCAAGCGTTGATAATTGAGATTAAAGACCACCTCATCTTCATCCTTTGAAGACGACATGCAAGCCCTTCTTTTCTGCGAGTTAAGAGGGCGGACTCGGCTTCTTAATAGTCGGAGAATTTGTTACCACCTTAGTAGACTAAAAGTTAAACTGAAAAACAAATCAAGCCTGTAGAGTAAAATTTTTCACTTTCAAATTGCCTTGGGTTCAGTCTAAAGAACCCCGGATTGCTTGCTCTTCATCGTTCGTCTTAATTAACGGAAATAACGCGGTCAAAATCTCTGGGAGGTTTTGTTTGGTTGATTTTTCTTTCCCCCCCGATGGGCTCTTCCGCCTCGTTTGCGTCTGTCTCGTGAGAAGATTGCATTGCCATATGAAATATTGTCATGAAAAATGAATTCAAATCCTTTGCATCCCCTTTGTGAGACCTTCTGAAGTCTCGGCGTCCTCTGTTGCGCAGAAGAAGAACCTCAGTAGATGAGGAGGACGTGTTGTATCGGAGGTGCACACGGAATCCTTCCCATTGCAGCTGTGAGTAGGTATCTCCGTGGCTTCACGTGTAGGGCAGAATTGTTGGCACGTCCAACACACGGAGAATCGGCGCCAGGCTCGCGTGTTATGTTCCTTCTAATTACTAAAGGAGAAAGAATGTCTTCCAAGACTCCTCCATTTTGCCTTCTTGAAAAGAAATTTTAAAAAAAAAATTAAATTTCTCTTCATGCCTACTTCTTCCTTCAACTATTTGCGTTGGACTCGTTAAATAGAGGTTGAGGACGGCAAGAGGAGGACAAGGACCAGAGGGTTGGGGCTCACAAGAAATTGTGATGGAGTCTCTTATACGTTGAAGTAGAGTGAAAACAATTCTTGATTGCTTTCAATTTTCTGCTTTAATTAATCAAAATTTTTACTTCTGTTGTCCGGCGTGTAAAACTTTCGCAAGGCTTATGCGAAAATCAGCAGAAGTAATTTAAAAAAAATTATTCAGAGAAGAAAGATTTCGGTTTGAAAACGCCGTTACGGCGTTATGGAATTAATTTGCTTCATTTTTCTTGCTAAGCGAAAATGGTCGCTGGTTTTCTCAAACCGTTTTGATGTCTGTGAAGACCACGTTTACTAGAAATTATCCGCTTCAGCGAAAATATTCCATGCGCTCCGGATGAGAAGAGGGATTTTCCGTTGTCACCTGCTCGTTGTTTTTTTCTAAACGATAAGCTTCGTTGGCTAGAAGCCAATTCGTGCACCATTGGCATGAAATCTCCATGTGTCTAGGTCCTTGATGTGAACGGTAACGCGGAAGCGCGGTGGCCATGCCTGGTCCTCCTCAACCAGGAGTGGACCCACCCCGGCACCCTGCGTGCAGGGGACACGGCAGCTTGGGGGCTGGGTGAGCGCTGAGAGGCGGTTGACGATGACGGAGATGTGGCCTCGCCGCTATGAAATACGTTGTGGTTGGAAGCTCTTTTGCACCGTTTCCTTCAGCCTTTCCCCCTTCAAGGGAGTATTTTGGTGCCGCGGTCCTGGGGCGGCGCGGCAGTCCTTTCCGTTCGCTGGTGGTGAGACACAGGGCGGTGTTTCACCAGCCAGGTTTGGCAGGTGGCCTTGGCGCTGTCTGGTCTTTCTCTGGACAAGAGCACTTGCGTGTCACTTTTGTAGAATCACAGATGGTTTGGGTGGGAAGGGACCTTCAAAGCCCACCCAGTCCAACCCCCCTGCCAGGAGCAGGGACATCTCCAACCACATCAGGTTGCTCACAGCCCCGGCCAACCTGGCCTGGAATGTTTCCAGGGATGGGGCATCCACCGCCTCTCTGGGAAACCTGGGCCGGTGTTCCACCACCCTAGTCCAAAGTCATTACCCTTCATCCTGTCACACCAGGCCCTGCTGAAGAGTTTCTCCCCATCTTTCCTGCAGCCCCCTTTGGGCACTGGGAGCTGCTCTCAGGTCTCCCCGGAGCCTCCTCTTCTCCAGGCTGAACAGCCCCAGCTCTCTCAGCCTGGCCTCACAGCAGAGCTGCTCCAGCCCTCTCAGCATCCGCGTGGCCTCCTCTGGACCTTCTCCAACAGCTCCGCGTCCTTTTGATGTTGGGGGCACTCCACTCGGTTGTCTCTGGGATATCAAAGCCCATCACTTTGTCACAGAGGTGTTTGCTTAGGCATCCTGCTCGGCTCCCATCAGGAACCGGGGTGCTGGGGTCACCGGACTAGCCTCATCGGGGGTCAGCGGGTACGAGGTGCTCAGCCGCAAGCGCTCTGGTCTTCTGCAGGAGCAGTAGCACAGCGCCATGAGGAGGAGAAGGTCAAAGAGAAGATGCTTTACGGATTGGGCTGCTGCCCAGCATTTCAAAACCGGCTTCGGATGTGGGAATTAAAATCCTGTCTGGGTTCCGTTTGACGCGCATTCATCTTTGTTTTATCTGGACCTTTCTTCCCACCCCAGCAATCTTGCGGTATAAATCGGGGAGATAAAGAATGAGTAGGAGATGTGTGATTATGCCATTTGACGGGAAGGAAATTGAAGCCCTAAAAGCATTAAATTATTTATGCAGGCTCCCTCTGGAAGTCAGAGCCAGGATCGCGCTGTTTCTCAAAAGAAAAGGTTCAATTTTGCGTCCCCGTCGAAGGCGACGGGAGTTGCTTTGTGGTTCCTGCGGGTGCTATCATTTCACGTAAGCGCCGAGCAGGACCTCCGGCCGTTGCAAACGCTCTTCCGTTCAGAACGGTTCTTCCTTCCACTCTTCAGCCCTCAAACAAATGGAGGGCGCGATGGGACGCTCAGAAGCAGATGGATTTTGTCACAAAAGCTGGTTTTGGAAACGAGTTTCTCTCACCGACTGCCGGCTGTGTCTTTGTTGACGGCATTATTTCAGCGTTGTCCTTATTGTTCGACTGGACGGCTTCTTCCTCCGGCCGCAACCCTGTGGCTTTCCTGCCACGGTGTAAAAATCCTCGTAGGAGAGGGTTGGAAATAATATTCTGAGTTTAGCGGCGGGGCTAACGGGTTGGTTGCGGCGGTTCGATGCCTAGAAATACGCCGAAATGTTTGAAAGTCGGGCAAAACAAGCGCGGGAGTGAGAATGCTGGCTACTGAAGATATTTTTAAGAGGTTCTTTCTTAATTAATTGCCCATGTAGGTGTTGAGCTGCTTCTGCTGCCACTGGTTTAACCATTTCTGGCCAAGGGTTTATTTGGCAAGAATAGAATAGAGTGTTTTCAACCGGAAGGGACCTACAAGGATCGTCTGGCCCAGTAGAACACTGGCCCAGGTTGCCCGGAGAGGTGGTGGATGCCCCATCCCTGGAAACATTCCAGGCCAGGTTGGCCGGGGCTGTGAGCAACCTGATCTGGTTGGAGATGTCCCTGCTCCTTGCAGGGGGGTTGGGCTGGGTGGGCTTTGAAGGTCCCTTCCAACCCAAACCGTTCTGGGATTCTATGACAACACAACATCCTACTCTCACCTGCCTCTTGGTCCAGACTTTCTAGAGTTTGTGTTGTGATATTGTGCCCAACTGGAGCATTCGGGGTCCCTGGAGATGCACCGGTCCCCTGAGCTCCCCGTCCTTCCTCTGAGCCTCTGCCACACACGGCAGGAGGGTGGAGGAGGACGAGTCTCTTCCAACCTTAAGGTTCTGTGATTCTATTTAGGTAGGCGTGTAGGTTGACAGTTGGACTTGATGATCTTGGAGGTCTCTTCCAACCTTAAGATTCCATGATTCTGTTTAGTGGGCGTGGTGGTGTTGGGTTGATGGTTGGACTTGATGATCTTGGAGGTCTCTTCCAACCTTAAGATTCTATGATTCTCTGAGTTTTGAAACCTCCTCCGGTGACAGCAGCTCCTAGGAGCTGCAGAGTTCGGAGCCGAGCCACCTCCATCGCATCTCTTGATGGTACCACCCCTGCCCCATGTTCCTTGACAAATCGAAGAATATTAGATCCATGCTTCCATTGGTGGTGCGCACCTGGGCACCACGTGAAGAATTAAAGGGCCAACCAATGGAAACCAGAAGACTCTGTGAAGACATCAGTGACGGCTACTTCCAAAAGCTGCCTCCAACGCCACTGGTGGCATCCGAGGCGATCCTGCCAAACGGCTGTCATGTCTCGGAGCGTGTCCGGCGTGAAGAAGCTGGTTTTGCCGCGTTAATAATTACGCTGCCTGCAGCCTCTCCGAAACGGCATCTTTCCGTGCAGCGCGGAAGCGGATTTTAATGAAATATCGTTAAAGCTGTTAACTACAGAGAAAGAAGTGAGAGGGGGGAGAAAAAAAAAAAATCAAAGGCGCAATCAAAGCACGCGCTCTATTATCAAGAACTGCAAGCAGCTTCATAAATGTTTGATGTTGGAAATGTTTTCAGCGGCGATCGGCAGAGAACCAGCTGTTGAAACGCAAAGTGAAATGTAATAACAAGGACGTTTTAATCGTTGCGTCTCGTTGCAGAGAAGAATGCGTCGCTGTGAAAAATATTTTTAAAAAGCGGATTTCGCCATGGAGACTTGGTCACCTTGGTCTCCAGACCCTCCAGCTCCTTGGTCTCCAGACCAAGGAAGTTGAACTCAGAATTAACAGGCGTGTTCCTTAAAAAAAATTGAGTTGGGATAAGTGGTTTTGTTTTCCGGAGGAAAGCTTGGTGGTGGTGCGCGGTTTCTCCTGGGAAGGTTGAATGCTCTCTTCTACCTCACAGGTTTTGGAGCGTGAATGCCTTGAATGATGCACTTGGTGCAAGAGCATCTTGGCCATCAGGTGGGAGGTTGGTTGTTTACAAACAGCAAAAGTCAAGACCCCTGGGACCAGAAGAAGAGAGATAACAAGTAGGGCCGTGATCCTTTCACCTCGTGCTTGGGCATTTGACTTCAAGGTGGTCTTGAGGAGTCTACTTTCTTGTCCAAAGGTTGCTGTGCGAAATTCTGCATCAACGCACCTTAGAGGCCAAGGGTGGAGCCCATCAATAGAAGGTCAGTGTCTTGTGATAGAGCTTAAGGCAAAGGTCTTTGGGATAGCTCCTTGCAGGGAGGTTGGACTAGATGACCTTTGAAGGTCCCTTCCAACCCAAACCATTCCATGATTCTGTAACTGAAGTCTTTAGCCACCAGAGGAGCGCTCGTGATGTTTGGGTGCTCCTCTCCCTGGCCTCCAGTGAGGCTTTGGTATGAGCCGGATTCCCACCGGTGCAGGCAGCGTGGCTCAGGGTGCAAAAAGCAGAGCTTCAGAAACTTATAAAGATGTCAGGTTTGAGAGAGATACTGACCACGTTTAGGCAGTTGCCAAGCAATTTTTGACATGGTTGCCTACGTGCCTGTTTTCATAGAGTCACAGAGTGGTTTGGGTTGGAAGGGACCTTCAAAGCCCACCCAGCCCAACCCCCCTGCCAGGAGCAGGGACATCTCCAACCACATCAGGTTGCTCAGAGCCCCGGCCAACCTGGCCTGGAATGTTTCCAGGGATGGGGCATCCACCGCCTCTCTGGGCAACCTGGGCCAGCGCTCCACCACCCTCAGTGTAAAAAATTTCTTCCTAATGTCTAATCTGAATCTACCTCCCTCTGTTTTGAAACCATCACCCCTCGTCCTGTCACACCAGGCCCTGCTGAAGAGTCTCTCCCCACCTTCCCTGCAGCCCGCTTTGGGCACTGGGAGGCCGCTCTCAGGTCTCCCCGGAGCCTCCTCTTCTCCAGGCTGAACAGCCCCAGCTCTCTCAGCCCGGCCTCACAGCAGAGCTGCTCCAGCCCTCTCAGCATCTGCGTGGCCTCCTCTGGACCTTCTCCAGCAGCTCCACGTCCTTCTGCTGTTGGGGGCTCCAGAGCTGGACGCAGCGCTGCAGGGGGGTCTCACCAGAGCGGGGCAGAGGAGCAGAATCCCCTCCCTCGCCCTGCTGCCCACGCTCCTCTTGATGCAGCCCAGGATGCGGTTGGCCTTCTGGGCCGCAAGGGCGCATTGCCGGCTCATGTTGAGCTTCTCATCCACCATCACCCCCAAGTCCTTCTCCTCAGGGCTGCTCTCCATCCATTCTCCGTTATGAATGATCCATTCTCCGCCAATAATTCCACCGTGAATGTGTTAGGAACACCGGTATTTAATTCTAAGAAAGAAAAAAAAAAAAGCAAAACATTCGACCATTTCCAGCTTTGGACCAGCTACTGAGTAGGAGTCATTCCACCAAATTACCCCAAACCTGAGAGCATCAGCAAACTCTTGGCGAGCCGTTGTTGTAGCTCGTTTTTACGGAACGGTCTGATGCGTTGAACCGATCTTTTACGGGAGCGGGAGGGCGTTTTTAGAGGAACGATGGTTTTTTGGAATGTATTGAAGCATTCTGTGGAGCTGCGGTCAAAGTAAACGCGTCAATCGTCTGCCTGCCCTCTTTCTTTTATCCTTTTTTTTTCTCTCAGAGAAAGGATGCTCTTAGTTGTAAAAGACCGACTTTAGAAGAAAACATGATTTAATGTCTTGTTTTAATGGAATATAAAGCAGTTCCAGGGCCTCTCTGCTATTTAGAAAAAGAAGAATTGAGGAGAAGATTTAATACTTAATGCCAATTTTCCCCAGATTATTATTTGACAGAAGGGATCAGGAGAGATTATTAAATGCTTTGTGTGCGCTGAAAATACCGAGACCTTAAGCACATTAAAGCGCCCGTCGGAAATATTGAAACGGAATGAAAAGGAAAGCCGGGCGAAGGAAATAAAAACATTTTAAATGTATCTACGCTGCGTCTCAACCCGAAATTACCCGTGAGCAAAGGCTGGCTGCGGTTTGTTGATGACGTGCCTGGGCGCCTTTCGCCGATGGCCAAAACTCTATCGTAGAGCTCTACGGGAGAGAGACGGATGCGCGGAGCGCAAGGGCTGCTCGCCGTGCGGATTGGCAGACTCAAAGATTTCCTACGAGCACGAAAAGGCCTCGGAACGGGGAGGTAACGTCGCGGCGAGCGCCTTCTAGGAGCTGTTATTCCGTTCTCCGCCGGTTGCGCGGGAGCTCGCGAGTTCGTTTTACACCGCAGCAGGCTCCCCATTGAAAATGAAAGGTTTTGAAGATGTTCACATCTAACCTTCTGCTTGATCTTTCCATTTTTGCCCCAGTTTTGGGGTTTTTTTGCCTTCCAGTCTTGCTCGAGTTCAGATTAGATATTAGGAAGAAATTTTTTACGCTGAGGGTGGTGGGACACTGGCCCAGGTTGCCCAGAGAGGTGGTGGGTGCCCCATCCCTGGAAACATTCCAGGCCAGGTTGGCCGGGGCTGTGAGCAACCTGATGTGGTTGGAGATGTCCCTGCTCCTGGCAGGGGGGTTGGACTGGGTGGCCTTTGTGGTCCCTTCCAACCCAAACCATTCTAGGATTCTATGGGGCTCCATCATAATACTGGAGCTGATATTATTGAGGCCTAACTTTGAAGGGCAAATCAGGGTTTGCAGATGATGTGAGGTCTTTGGTCCAACCCTTGCTTGGAGCAGGTCAACTCTGAGATCAACCCAGTCCCACGAGGCTTTACGCAAAGAGTTGCAACAGCGCCGAGCTGGTAGGTACCGAGATGGGACGCAAACACGCGGCGCTTGCCTAGGAAGCAGCTTTACGCTCGCAGTTAACGTGTGCATGAGATGGCTTTGGTCGCGTCGGGCGGTGCGTCGGCGTTTGCCTGCGGCCTTCTCTAACGGCTCTTCTCACTGCAGTCCTTCGCTCGAACTGGTCTTGGGTGATGGGATTTACGCGTCTCAGATTTCCTCCTGCCTCAAGGTAAATGCATTTATTGCGTGCAGTAGATATTTATGCTTGTTGTTTCCCAGTTTTAAGATGAAGTCCTGTTACGATCCGGTTTCGGATGAGAGGAAGGCCTCCTTGCCTTCTAGATAACCTCAGACAAGTCTGAGAGGCTAGGGGCGGCTGGACCAACCTCTCGCTGCAGATTCGATCTCCTCGAGCGGGATTAAGACACAGACGAGGTGAAATGCCGTATATCCAAAAGAGCTTTTGATATCAAAAGCAGCGATAGGACAGAGTGAGAACTTGGGACAGAGTTGCAAGAATTGTCACCACCGTGGATCCGCGGCGTCCTGGGGGTCCAAGTCTCTCGGTGCTTTGGTGAACGATCACGTTGGTGTTTGGCTTTGGTGGTGGACGACGGCGTCGGTGGTTTTTTTCAGTGGTGGATGATCGCGTTGATGTCGGTGGGCGATCACATCGGTGTTCTTCAGTGGTGGACGATCACGTTGGTGTTTGGCTTTGGCGGTGGACGATGGCGTTGGTGTTTTTCTTCAGTGGTGGACAATCGCGTAGGTGTCCCGGGCGTCCAAATCTTCTGGTGGTTCGGCGGTCGCACAGGCGTTCTGGCGGTCCAAACCTCTCAGTGGGCCATCGCAGTGAGGATTTGTCCCAAGAGGCCTTTTATCCCCACTCAAGGGCTGTGGTTTCTGACCACCTCCACATCTCCACATTTCTGGACATACTTCACGATTCGTGGCCTGCTCTTCACGCAATTGTTACGTGCAGTTGTCCTTATCCAACGTCTCATCCCGAGGTTCTCGCTTGGCCAGGCGTTCTTTTGAGACACGCTATCTGCCACAGGTTTTCCACAGTGTGTTTTCCATGGGTTTTTCATCCTTTTTGTATTTTTTTCCTGGAGTTTCTGAGGTGTACGGCGCTGTTTTAGGCGTCTCTGGGAGGTGGGTCATGCCACGCGTCAAGGACCGGGGTGCAGCGATGGGCGAGCAGGGTTTTCACGCCGTCCTTTTCCTTTTTTTTTTGTGTAGTGCAAGTTCCTGGGCCGGTGGAAAACCTCCGGGTCGTGTCTACCTCACCTACCTCGATTCTCGTCTCCTGGGATCCCCCCGCCTACGCGAACGGCCCCGTTCAGGGCTACAGGATCTTCTGTACGGAGACGGCGACCGGAAGAGAGCAGGTGAGCGGCAACGGGGAGCGGCTCCGCTCTCTCTACCAGGAGGAGATGTTCAGTGTAGGCATCTGCAGGTCTTCAGGGCGCTGTGGAGGCTCAGGGTGAGAGGTTTTACGATGCACAGACTGGTGAAAAAAGAGCAAATCAAGCAAAGTTGAGTGGCAGCAGCTGGCTTAACCAAAAAAATTCCCTTTTTCTCTTGCGCCCTGAGTAACTTAACACAACTCCGAGGCGCTGCGGGCAGATGTCAAGTCCCGAGCAGTGACAAGCCGCTCTTGTTCCAAATTGCCTTTTCTAGCAACGTAAATAAGGATTTAGCTCCACTTTTCAAAGAGTGAAATCTAATTTCTCTAATCCGCTCATCCCTCGGCGTGGCTGTCAACGTTTCTCTTTGCTTTATCATCTCTGTGTGCTTAGAACGTGGAGGTGGACGGGCTCTCCTACCGGCTGGAGGGGCTGAAGAAGTTCACCGAGTACACCCTGCGCTTCCTCGCCTACAACCGCTACGGCCCCGGCGTCTCCACCGAGGACGTGACGGTCACCACGCTGTCGGATGGTGAGTGGGGATGGAGGGGTTCTGGGGTGGGCAGGGCTGCGGTTTACTGGTCCCAGTCATCCAGCTTGCATCCTGGGCTGCATCAAGAGGAGCGTGGGCAGCAGGTCATCAAGGGAGGGGATTCCGCCCCTCTGCTCCGCTCTGGTGAGACCCCACCTGCAGCGCTGCGTCCAGCTCTGGAGCCCCCAACATCAGAACGATGTGGAGCTGCTGGAGAGGGTCCAGAGGAGGCCACGCAGATGCTGAGAGGGCTGGAGCAGCTCTGCTGTGAGGCCGGGCTGAGAGAGCTGGGGCTGTTCAGCCTGGAGAAGAGGAGGCTCCGGGGAGAGCTGAGAGCGGCTCCCAGTGCCCAAAGGGGGCTGCAGGGAAGGTGGGGAGAGACTCTTCAGCAGGGCCTGCTGGGACAGGACGAGGGGTCGTGGTTTCAAAATAGAAGGCAGATTCAGACTGGACATCAGGAAGAAATTTTTTACACTGAGGGTGGTGGAGCACTGGCCCAGGTTGCCCAGAGAGGTGGTGGGTGCCCCATCCCTGGAAACATTCCAGGCCAGGTTGGCCTGGGCTGTGAGCAACCTGATCTGGTTGGAGATGTCCCTGCTCCTGGCAGGGGGGTTGGACTGGGTGGGTTTTGAAGGTCCCTTCCCACCCAAACCATTCTGTAATTCTATGACTTTTTCTTCCAACTTTTCCGTTACTTTATTCCAGCTGCATCTGAGCGCTGGATTTTCCCTGTGCTTTAAACACCGGGGTACCAAACGTGCCAGGGCTCCGATCTCCGCTCATCGCAGCGGCCGCGCCGGCAGCCTTTCCCCGCCCTCGTGCCACGCTCCTGTGGCTCGCAAGCTCCGGGAGATAAATTGAAGTTTCGTTTTTGCATTCAGAAGCACTTGGTTGTGTCCGATATCACAAAGCGGCCGCGCGCACGCCTGCTTCTTCTTGAAGTCGCTGAGCTTGATCCGCGCGCCGGGCCAAAACAGGAATAACTTCATGGGTGTCATTTGGGGTAGAAAAGTGTAAAACCTGTAAAAAATGATGGAAAAACTCTTTCCTCGTGGAAGTATAGTAGATAACCTGTCCTAACAAGCACATTTGGAAACAGCGCCCGGCGTGCACCTCGAGTCACGTAAAAATTTCGCAGTTGTCCCTTTGCATGCTGTAGATTGGTGCTGGAGAAGAAAAAAAATCCAATGGAGAAGCAGGATGACTGAGATTTATCCCTTTATATTTACAAATATTTATCTAATTTTTATTACAAAGTTGATGAATTCTACCCAAAATAGCTGAAATTTGGCATTTTCAAGAGCTGAAAAACGGCAATTTTCTGTCTGGTAACCCAGTTGCTTCTGAACGCTACACCTGATCAACGAAAAATATCAATTTCTGGGCAAGGTTGGTGGAAGTTAGAATCATGGAATGGTTTGGGTTGGAAGGGACCTTCAAAGCTCACCCAGTCCAACCCCCTGCAAGGACCAGGGACATCTCCAACCACATCAGGTTGCTCAGAGCCTCATCCAACCTGGCCTGGAATGTTTCCAGGGATGGAGCATCCACCGTCTCTCTGGGCAACCCGGGCCGGTGTTCTACAACAAGTTGTGTAGATCTTGGAGCAAATCGGCACAAGGGAGGTACTGTCCACTGGAGAAGATCTTGCGTTTTTTTAACGAACCCTGGGCGAGGGAGCCGCCGAACCCCAGTTTAATCGCCGTTATTCCAGGCTGCGTCTTCGACAGGACTCATCCACGAGACCCCCGGCTCGGTTGGTGCTCTTCTCGTACGTTGGACACCTCCGCAATATTTTTTTTTTTCAAGCATTATTTGTGTCTACCCAGCAAAATCAGTTTTCCCTTGTAATACAGGCTGGATCTTGGCGGAATAAATTACTTCGCGCTTATAATTATACAAACAAAAGGGAAAACAAGTGCAAATGAATATTTTGCATAATGTATGTAGATTTAATTCACGCTGCGAAGCGTCGAGCTGCGGCCCCGTGCTCCACTTTGGTTTGAAATGTCACTGTAAGTGAGAAAGGGAGAGCTTGTTATTCATGAGCCTGAAAATTATCCGCTGCGAGCGTTTGGAACGCTTCACCTGTCTGGGAACAAAAATCACGGCTAACGAGAAGGTTTGCGGGAGACCGTTCCAGAAGACGGGAGTGCACGTAGGTTCCCTCGTTTTGGGGATCTGGAAAGATCTGGCTGCAACTTTCCCAGCCTTCATTTGGTTTTTTTTTTTTGGAGCAGGTGTGAAAGAGAAAATCCTTTTAGGATAATTTTTTTCATCCTCCGTCTGCCTGAAGTTGGTTGGGCACGAAGAAGAGCGTCCAACGGGCCGCAGCGAGAGCCTGGCTTTGGCCGCGCCTGGACGAAGGTGGCCGCGGTCCCAGCTATCCCGAGAAAGAAAGGAGGGAACGGAGGAAAAGAGCACCCAAACTCTTCTACAATTTCTTCCTTGATGGTGCCCCATCCAAGATGGGGATTGCAACCCATCCTCCAGCTTAAATTGAGGTTTAGCAGCGTCATCGGTCAAGGGAGAGCCGCTGCTGGAGGGTTGGGAGCTTGGCCGCCTTCCCCAGCTCCTTCCCAGTGCTTTTGCCACCGGACAAAACCGTAAGAAGGAGAGTTTTGCTTGTCATGACCAACTCCCTTTGCATCTCAGTCTCTGAGCTCTCCGGTGATTTATTTTCGCGTTGGTGGCCAAACCCGGAGGAAGGAGCCGGGATTCTCTCCGAGGGCCACAGCTCCCTCAGTGCTTTTCTGAAAGCTGGTTTGAAGCAGAAGTAAACGTCAAAAAATGGGAGAGAAGTCTTGAAGATTGGTCCGTCTTTCCTCTCGTAAACTGGCAAGATCATTTTCAAGTCTACCTTCCTCTTGAGAGCCTGCATGTGCTTGAGCTGGTTATTTTTTTCTACGCCAGGCCTTTGCTGGATAGCGTACGATACGGTACGTAGTTACAAAAAAAAAAATAATTAAAAATTAAAAAAAAACCCCTTGTACTATTAGTTCCTGCAGGTCTGTAGGCAGAAATTTTCCATGAAGCTGTGGGATGTAGTCCTAGTCTGAGAAATGCACCCCAATAAAAAGAATTTAGTCTGGCGTCTCCAGCTCAAGGACCTGTAGGCCCTTCACCAGATCAAGGAGCGTACTGCATCTTTAACGCTTGATTTTTAGTTTAAAATACAGCTCAGAAAATATTTGGCCAAGCTGCGCGCCGTTTCAGAAACGCGGTGAGCTATCACGCTCGTGAATTTATCAAAATGCGTTTAATCCCAGCGATTGGCAGATGGTCTTACTTCATGCTTCCCGAGCCCTTGATTTAAATATAATTTATATCCATAATTACAATAAAAATGCTCTTTTTTTTTGAGTAAAAATTGAAGATGGATGTTCAGATTGACACAGGACACAGCCGATGAGGTTTTTCAGCTGCCGGCAGCTGTTCCTGCGTTCGCAGGAGAGCCGAGAGCGGGTTGAGGAACGGCTTGCGAGGACGTTGACGGGAGCGTGAGCGGAGCCCGTCGCTCGGAGCCGCAAGCGTGGATTTTCCGGAGGTGAAGGATGTCGTGGCCGCAACACTTCTAGGGACAGAGTCTCTTATTGTGCCACCCTGGTAGCCCAACCTCTTGGTATCGTGGATTCCCCCCAAAATTACGCACTCCATCTTTGTTTGGAAGAAGTACTGGGCCGTTTCCTTCCTCCTTCTCTTTCCTTGCAAGAATTACGCACGAATTTCCTGATGCAAAACATTTTTTTTTTGGTGTACGTCAGCCGTGAGAGCCACGGGGGAAGGCACAGGCTGCAATGAAACACCCGATCGAGTTGGATGCTGGGTCAGATCTGGATTTATTTCTCGTTTTGATGGAAGCTCTGGAAGGAAAAAAAAAGGAAGAGCGCATCCATTATGGTCATGCGTGCAACAAAACTGGGAGATATGACAAGCGTTCACCAAAGAGAAATAATCAAAATAATAGAAAGACAAACAAATAGTAGGGGGAAAAAAAAAAAAAGAAAATTAGAGAGAAGTTTGTCTGAGAGAGGAATAATTTGTAGTAGCAATAAAACTTGAGAGTCAATAATGAGACAGAAAGTTTTAAGGTGGCAATGGCTAAACGTCACGATGGGCCTCCGCCGCTCATGAGAGAGGGGGGAGAAAAGAGGAGCAAATATTCTCCAAAAATTCAACTATTCTGGGAGATACCGCCGTTTGCCAGATCCGACTTATTCAGAAACATCCAAAACTATCTCGCTTTTCTTTTTCCTTTCAGTACCGAGCACGTCGCAGAGGCAGTTTTCTGCCAGCTGTTTTACAAAATGAGGGGAGCGTGAGCGGAGACGTCTCCTCTGTATTACGGGAGATGAAATGTTTCGCGTACCGTTGCAGCGGCAACGCCTTGGATCAGCTTTGCGCTGTCGTGGGCGGTGTGGAAACAAATAAAAAAAAAACCCAGTCCCTGCGCTAGAGAAGCCCACGAGTTTGTAAAGCTGCTGGTCTGGAGAGATATAAAAGAGGCTGAACAGCAAAATGTTTGGCCTGAGAGCAGGGCTGAGGCCCTCGGCCTAGGCCGCCCGCTCCGATGGAGGGGCGGGTCTGGGTGGTTCAGACACGTGATTTCATGTTCGTTTGGGATGTTCCTTGAACTCATATCTTCAAATCAAGCCATGGCAGGATAACCAAAAGTGGTTCTGGAGACTCAGCTGCCTTTTCTGGAAACTCCCAGCTGACTTGGGCTCTGGATCGTTTCCAACAGCGAATCTGTGGCGCTTGGGATCCCCAGGCTGAGGAAGAGTTTCTGTATTCCTTGTCACTCACTCGGCTGTACTGCTGCCTCCAGACAGTCTTAAGTTTTCAGGTTATTTTGATTCAAATCCCATTTTTTTTTCCTTTTTTATGATCCACAGAGCCTTCATGAAGGACAACGATATTACCGTAGGCCTTTGCTGCCAGTGAGACCTTCCTTTTCAGCCGCTGTTACTTTTGCGGCCTGTGTTTAAAGTACCCTTTCCCTATTAGCGCTGACAAACGACTTAGCTCTGACCGACCTAAATCCTTGAACAGCCGAGGATTCTGCGAAGTGCTGCGCTTTGGGGATTTGTTTATTGAGCGTAGACGTGACCAGACAGAGGCCGGCGGAGGGCCTGTGTGACCAGCGCTGTGCGAAATAATCTGGGGGAAGTAGCATTTATGCAACTTGCTGATGTCCTTTCCTTTAGTATTTTATTAATATTTTTAATGTTACTGCCCCTTGGGTTACGTAGAGATTCGTAGATGTTAAGGTCAGAGGTGACTCCTCGCAGTAGATGCAGCCTGCCTCTTAGGCCGGGCCGCTCTGATCGTCTCCATCTGCCGCATCTGGCGGCTTTTATGGACAATATAGACTATATTGAGACAATATAGACTATATAGAGACGATATAGACTATATAGAGACAATACACAGAGACAATATAGACAACAGCCACCATTTTGTTCACCTCTCCCAGTATGGGTGAATGTTAACTCCATCCTAGCCAGAACCAGAACACCACCTCACCAGTTCATTCTGGTGAAGATTTTGGCCAGAAGTAGCGATTTTTAGAAAAATTTCTGCCTGTATTTCGCTTGGTGATGTGCGTCCCACACTCCTAGACAGCAATTTTCAATGAAGGCTGGAGAAGGTGAGAAGAAAGATATGTTTGATTTCTAGCATAGATGGATTCCAGCTCGTAGCTCTTTGCCTATTAAATTATTCTCTACAGCCGTAAGTCCTTTCTCCTTCAGATAACAGTGGGTAATAATACAAGCACTTCTTAACAGTACGGTTGTTGAAATAAAATCAATTTATTTGCTCTCCGAGATGTTTCAGGTCTTGGGTCATTATTGTAGATCTTTGCTGAATTGATTCGAACACGTGGACAACTGCGACGGGAATGATTTTGCCGTAGTGTTCTTGTGAATATCATATAAAAATGTGGGGGGAAAAAAAAAACCAAACAACTCCCTTGAGTTAGAAGCATTTGTTTTATTTAAGGCTGTGGGTGCCAGACCGTCTCGGCCATGCCTCGTGGGGCGTCTTTGTAAGACCGGGTGTTGAAAAGCTGTTAGTCCCATTTAAGAATTAAAGTGTAATTATCAGATTGGATCTAACGAAGTTGAGTTGTATAAAACCAGGCTGCTCTAGCTGTATATAATATATGTTCTGAAACGCGCTCGGATAAAAAAGAAAGCCGGATATATTCCGGGACGTTCTTATTTCTTTCCGGCCAAGCGGAAAGAACAAATAACTGAATTCAAGTAGTTGGTCTCGTGGCAGGGAGCCTGCTGACGGGCTGTTTAAAGGGTTTGCTAATAGGTCTCTCAAAAATGGGAAGAAATGAACAGATGCATTTGTTTTTTCCTCTCCCCGGGGGACCTCTGAAGTGCCACCTGGATGAGCGGCACGGTCGCGATCAGATTATAAACGAGGTGTAAACGCTGCGCTCTTATTTCCAACGAGATAAACGTTTGACGTAACCTATTCTCGGACGCTAACGGCAATATCTCCCATCTCTTTTTCTTTTTCTTCCCGTTCAGTGCCCAGCGCGATGCCACAGAACGTCTCCTTGGAAGTGGTGAACTCTAGGGTAAGTCCGCGATGTTTTCGGCACCTCACGGCCAACGGTCATGGGTAGTATGTAGATATTTCTACTCTGTGTAGCTTTTTTGTACATAAAGAGACCAAATTGACCCCCAACAAGGTTCCCTTCACTTGTCCGGGTTAGAGGAAGAACTGAAACACCTCAAAAATATTTTAGAAGAGAAGCAGTGATTTTTTTTCCGGGAGGGCTTCAACAACAGTCGTGTCATTTAAACTTAGGCGAACGAGGAGAAAGCGTTCCCTGATTGCAGATTAACATCTGCGATAAACGTAGCCGCGCTTTGATTAGACGGAGGAATAACGAGAAGCAGAGCTGTTCCTGGGGGGAAAGAGGTGGGGGAGAGAAATATTTTCTTGGTGGGTTACACGCACGACGTGCAGGTAGGTCTGTTGTCATCTTGCTTGTTCCGACAAATATATTTGTCTTCTGAAAGGTATATTTTTTCTCTTAAATCCAGTAATTTCCTTCTTAAAAAAGCCTAACGAACCGCTGGTGGAGTAGCTGGTATTATTTCATAATAAAAGATTGTCCATAGTAGGTGTTAATCATGCTTACTACTTGTTGTGTGCTATTTCTGAATATATTCTGAATTTTTTTTTAGATTTTTTTTTTCTTTTTATTCGTTCCTTCTATTTACTGGAACTACCTAAGTGTTTATTCTGTAACTGGGAAAGCTCCCACTTCGGAGCGTGAGAGAAAGGCGCAAAAAACCCCACCCGTAGCGTCGTGTCAGGGCGTCCCCTTGGATCTTTGAAAATTTCAGTTTGCACGGCTCCCGGAGTAGGAGCCCCACGCTCACTGACGAGGATAAACTGCAATTTGAGGAACGTTTCTATAATCTCTGATGTGCTGAGAACACCGAGTACTCTGTCAGTTTGATCTTTCTCTTCCGCTGCTCGTTTTCCTGCCGTCAAAGGTATCTTCTGATTTATTTTTATTTACTGAATGCACCCAGCTCCAGTTACTTCGAAATTCCTCGAACACGTAGTGCCCAAAGGGCATCGGTGTCTTGGCACATCTCGTTCCAAACCCTTGTGTTTACTTCTCCTCGCCGATTCTCAAAGGTAAAACGTCACAGAGCAGTTGATCGCGTTTTGTGACCTTTCGCGGCGATCGTTTCCATTTGAAGTGCTTGGAAACCAGAAAACAAGCCACGGCGTGCGACGCTTTGTGGGGTGGCGTGCAGATGTTCCTCCACTAAGATGCGTTGTCGGTGCTTGCGGATGGAGATAGTTTGTACGGATGGGGTAAGAGAGGATGGGTTGGGTGTAAATCTCGCCCGTGCCCGCCGTCGTCGGAGCGTTCCTCACCGCGGAGCACTAAATATTGGAAAACTTGATGAGATGTTAATTTGTAGATGCAAGTGCTGTGTTGGACAAAGATCATAGAATGGTTTGGGTTGGAAGGGACCTTCAAAGGTCATCCAGTCCAATCCTCCTGCGGGAAGAAATTCTTTACGCTGAGGGTGGTGGAACACTGGCCCAGGTTGCCCAGAGAGGTGGTGGATGCCCCATCCCTGGAAACATTCCAGGCCAGGTTGGCCGGGGCTCTGAGCAACCTGATCAGGTTGGAGATGTCCCTGCTCCTTGCAGGGGGGTTGGACTGGGTGGGCTTTGAAGGTCTCTTCCAAACCAACCCATCTTGTGATTCAGCTGGAGATCTGAGACCTTCTGAAGCATCCCTCTCGCAGTGCAGAGCACCACTTTCTAAGCTCTCCAGTTTGCACCATGTGTGACGTAATAACTGTGTAGAAAAGATATTTTAAGGGTGTATGTGTGAAATGGGCGTCTTAGAGAGAAAGGGAGGTGTGGAACCATCTGGAGATCTTTGGGGCCGTGTCCTACAGGTAACGTGAACGTAGGAAAGTACAGATACCTGGGTCTGCCAGCAAATCTTGATAAACTTGAACAGAATTGGAATATTTGCATCCAGGTAATTTGGAACAACAAATACAGAAGTGAAGTGGACTCGCTAAATCTGAAGGAATAAAAAATTTTTCAAGCAGAAGATTCAACTTCAAAGACCATGCCCCAAAATCCTTTTGCCCGTTCTTCTGCAGCACAATTCCCGTGCCGTTGGTGGTCGAGACGCAACTCCTCATGTCGTCAAGAGCTGTATTGCCGTCTCCAACTCTTGTCAACGGCTTCAGAAACCCCGAATGCTGTACTTCTGCAGTCCATTTTTTATGGTGTTCTTGCTTTTCTTCCGTCTTGGCAGCAGTCGGGATTAATTAGATTAAACGCTGAAAATTCACAAACTGATTAAATCAAAACAAATGACTAAATAATCATCCTAGCGTGCTAACTGGGTTTGAGTGGCGCACAGGAGAGCCCAAATGCTGGCGTTGGCAGTTCCCAGAATTGTTTAAAATTTTAATCTCTAATTTACTAAGATTTCTCCCTTTATGCCATTTTTCTTTGGCGGTGGCAGATCTTTTAATTTAATAACGTAAGGGAGATGGCCGAGCAAATGGAAGGCGCTTGATACGAATGGCTGTTATCATGATTATTGCTTAATATTGATGGCGTTCTCCGACTGGAGACCTCGGTCGGATCAGAATTGCTCCCGGCGAGGACCGTGACAGAAACACGGTTGCCTGCCTGAAAGGGATTTCGCCGTAAAAACGCAACGCAGAAGCGGCTGAGACAAGCGAGCGGGGAATTCGGTGGCAGAAGTCGGCAAAAGGCGTAGGGTTGCTTGTAAGAGATTTATTTCTGACTTCTTTTGTTTGAAAATGTCCTCTTCTGCTTAAGGAAAAGGACATAGAATCATGGAATGGTTTGGATTGGAAGGGACTTTCAAAGGTCATCCAGGCCAACCCCCAACGTGTACGACGCTTGGAGTTTTGTCCGAGAAACATCTTCATCAACAGCTTCTCCTTCTGGCAGAAACGACGTGGCAAACGCCCAGTTTTGGTTGGCAGAGGAGGTCAAAAAGGGGAAATATTTTTATAGCAGGCTTTTAGAACACAAAACAAACAAAAAAAAAGACGTGCCGTTCTAAGCTAAACTAATACCCCATCCCTGAAAACGTTCCAGGCCAGGTTGCCGGGGCTCTGAGCAACCTGATGTGGTTGGAGATGTCCCTGCTCCTGGCAGGGGGGTTGGACTGGGTGGCCTTTGAAGGTCCCTTCCCACCCAAACCATTCTGTGATTCCATGATTCTATGAATTATTAAAAGTTTTCTCTTTTGAAACATTAACTTTTTTTTTTTTTTTAAGCCTTAACCTCTTAAATTGAAGAGAAGGAGGAGATAGTAGCTGTGGGAACAACAACAACAAAAAAAAAGATATTCTAATTTTGGGGGAGATCTGGCAGATCTGAGCTCTTTTGAGCTGGAGCGCGATGTCTGCGACAGCCCGGCTGTCGCTGTAGCTGGGGGCCATGAGCTGGAAAGCTCCTTTTGTCTTTTTATTGGAGGATACTTCTATTTTTTTTTTCTTCCTTTGAGCTTGTTTCTTCCGTCCTTTTCGAGAATCAGTGCGAAGTCAACAGCTTATGGGTAATTATCTATTTGTTTGCTTCTTCACTTCCTTTCTTTCAATATCGGCGTCTCTTTAATTTCCGTGATTTTTTTAATACATCTTACTAATTCTTGTGTGCGTGTGTTTTTATCGGTCCCTAAAAAAAACCACCTTCACGCTCGTTTTGCTGAGTAATGCTTGCGGAATTATTGAGTGAGTTAAACACGAGGCTGTGACTTCGCTGGGGAGAAGAGCAGGGCGAATCGCTGCCGTTGGTAGAGCAGCTCATCAAGTCCGTGTCCAATGGCCTGGGGGGTTTAGTCACAGCTGGCTGGCTTGAAGCTAGGCAGCAGTAGAACACTGGCCCAGGTTGCCCAGAGAGGTGGTGGATGCCCCATCCCTGGAAACATTCCAGGCCAGGTTGGATGAGGCTCTGAGCAACCTGATCTGGTTGGAGATGTCCCTGCTCCTTGCAGGGGGGGTGGACTGGGTGGCCTTTGAAGTCCTTTCCAACCCGAACCATTCCATGATTCTGTCTGGCTTTCTGCTCTCATAGGTGCTCACCCATGAGGCATAGTCTAGAGAAGAGGAGGTTGAGGGGAGACCTCATCACTCTCTACAGCTGTCTGAAAGAGGGTGTAGGGAGGTGGGTGTTGGTCTCTTCTCCCAAATAACTTGTGGCAGGATGAGAGGAAATGGCCTGAAGTTGCAGCAGAGGAGGTTTAGCTTGGATATTTGGAAAAAAATTCTTTACTGGAAGAGTGGTCAGGCCTGGAACAGGCTGCCCAGGGCAGTGGTGGAGTCACCATCCCTGGAGGTGTTCAAAGAACCTGTAGATGCGGCACTGCAGGACATGGCTTAGTGGCCATGGTGGTGTTGGGTTGACGGTTGGACTTGAAGATCTTGGGAGGTTTCTTCCAACCTTAAAGGTTCTCTGATTCTGTAATTTTACGGTAACCCATATTTGTCGGTCTGTGGCCAGAGAGGATCTGTTGCTGGGACCTAAAGGAAAGCTTCTTGTCGGGAGCTTTACATCGTTCACACGTAGGTCTACCACTCAACTGGAAAATATTTAGCAGTCTCCAAATTGAAGTCATCACTAAACTGTCAGCTCCTGATCTGGTTGGAGATGTCCCTGCTCCTTTCAGGGGGGTTGGACTAGGTGACCTTTGAAGGTCCCTTCCAACCCAATCCATTCTCTGATTCGTTGACAGTCTGTGGAACAAAGCCTTCACCGTTTTTAAGGTTAAATGTTATGAAGCTTCTCCTCCTCCCCCTCTGATTTTTATCCGCACGTTGATTTCTGCTGTTGAGAAGGATACAGACACAAGGAGCCTCGCCTCGGGGTGCTCTGTGACAGACGTGAGGCGTGCAGGAGCCAGATGTTACCATGTTTTTTGTTGCTTGGCATCTGGGTCTGGAGGCTGCTTTGCACGGACGCCATCCAGCGCAGCCAACGAGATCAAGCGTCCTGTCAGATTGCGTTTAGCTCAGCTGCTTCAAATTGCTCCGCTGCTAAATGCGCATTAAAACCGGCTCTAAACGCACCCTGAACCTTCAGAGGAGTTGGCGCGCAGCCGTACGTCATCCTCGTGTCGTGCCGCCGCCTCGCTGGAGGAGGAGGAGGATGGGTTGGGCCCTTCATGAGGAAGCAATGTCAAGAGCGAATGGTTCTTTTGAAGGCTGGACGGGCTGCTTGAACTAGGTGCGATGTCTCCTTCTGAGCGTCTTTTATCGTGTGTGAAACATCTGGTTGGGGTGGGAGGTATTTTTCACCCAAATTAGCATTATTTATGGTGCTTGGACTGGACATTCGGAAGCGTTTCTTTAACGAGAGGGTGGCCAAACCCTGGAACGGGCTTTCTGGAAAGGTGGGTGATGCCCCATGTTTAGAATCATAGAATATTAGGGTTGGAAGGGACCTTCAAAGGCCATCCAGTCCAACCCCCTGCAAGGAGCAGGGCCATCTCCAACCACATCAGGTTGCTCAGAGCCCCGGCCAACCTGGCCTGGAATGTTTCCAGGGATGGGGCATCCACCGCCTCTCTGGGAAAACTGGGCCAGTGTTCCACCACCCTCAGCGTAAAAATTTTTTTCCTGATATCCAGTCTGAATCTCCCTCCCTCTATTTTGAAACCATCACCCCTCGTCCTGTCCCAGCAGGCCCTGCTGAAGATTCTCTCCCCACCTTTCCTGCAGCCCCCTTTGGGCACTGGGAGCCGCTCTCAGCTCTCCCCGGAGCCTCCTCTTCTCCAGGCTGAACAGCCCCAGCTCTCTCAGCCCGGCCTCACAGCAGAGCTGCTCCAGCCCTCTCAGCATCTGCGTGGCCTCCTCTGGACCCTCTCCAGCAGCTCCACGTCCTTCTGCTGTTGGGGGCTCCAGAGCTGGACGCAGCGCTGCAGGTGGGGTCTCACCAGAGTGGAAGAAGCGTTTGGGCAATGCCCTAAATAACGTACTTTAACTTTTGATCAGCCCTGAAATGGTCAGGCCGTTGGGCTAGATAATCATTGTAGATCCCTTCCCACTTAAAATATTCGGTTTCTAATTTAATTTTAATTCTGTTCTCATCCTATTGTATAATTATCCCTTATCTTGCCAATGAAGTTTAAAAGTGTCTAAAAAAGCAGCGGGGCGTGCAAGGATCCGGCCCGGGTTAGAGGAGCGGTCTCCCGTCACACCGCCCTCCAGCCCCGCAGGTGAGGATCCCAAAGCGCCGATCCATCTGTCGTCTCCAGGCGTGTCAGGTGCTCAGTGCCTTTCACGCCTACGGACTGGTAGGAGAAGCTCATCCTGGACCCGAAGGACAGCAGTTGTCCGGCCTGCCGGTAAGAGCAATTATCCCGTTTTACAGACAGAAAGACTGAGAGCTGAGAGGTTTTTTTCCAAATAAGAAATACTAACGAAGTTACTAATTGGTGAGACACACGTAATGAAACAGTCGTTCTGGTGGTGGAGGTATTTGGGGGGAAAAAAAATGAGGTGATAGAGCCGGTAGTGAAATAAAATGCGTATTCACTGGAGGTGGTCAAAGAACGTGGAGACGTGGCACTGCAGGGCATGGTTTAGTGGCCGTGGTGATGTTGGGTTGACGGTTGGGCTTGGTGATCTTGGAGGTTTCTCCCAACCTTAAGATTCTGTGATTCTGTTTAGCAGGCATGGTGGTGTTGGGTTGATGGTTGGACTTGGTGATCTTGGAGGTCTCCTCCAACCTTAACATTCTATGATTCAGAACCGTTCGCCAAAAAACACCTTCCACCAATGACAGCCAAGGAATAAGTTGAAGCGTGTACTTGGGCTAGCTCTGTGATATTTCTGTCTGGCGTTTCAGGGCGAGGATGGGGGAACCATGGGATGGCTAAGCTGGATTTTAACGTGGTGTTTGGAAAAAAAAAATGAGTGATTTATTTCATTAGCTGATGTTTGTAAAGCAGTGTGGAGACCGAAGCTCTCCGATAAACTTGTTTTGTGGCTGTGGAAAAATAAGCTGTGAGCTGGAAGCGGAGATGGGGTTCCTCGTGAAGGAATTGATATTGTATGAGTGGTTTAAAAGAATCAAAAAAGGAAAATCAAAATGACTGTCGCCGCTGTTTAGAGATGCGTCCTCTAGAAACAATGTGCGTAACCTTTAGATATGTTACTTATGGAGAAGACCACAGAGAAAGAGCTCTTTAACCTTTAAATCCATAACTTACAAGAAGGGATAGCTGCAAGCGTTGAGCTTAACCTTTAAAAGGAGAAAATTTGTTGATAGCTTGTAGATCGATACTTTCTGCTTCTCGCTTTTAATTAGACGCGTTTCTGAGACCAAAAGCGTTCCTCTAGAAAATATCCCTTAAGCTAATCCTGCTGGGAGATGTGTCGTCATCAAGAAAGCGTTGGAATTGCGCTCTTCAAAGCGCATCACGCCGGAGCGAAGAGCTATTTATTTTGAATCGTACGATAATTATTTTTTTTTTCCGTGGCGCGTTGAGGGTATCGTCCACCTCTGACGACCTCGGTGCTGAGCACGGATAAAGTCTCAAAGGCGACGGTGGCGAAACTGGACGGAGTCGTTATGGAATTGGATTAAACCAATTCAAGGTGATAGATGTTTGGGCCACCTTTTCATTTAAGAGAAATTTAGAGATGCTGTTAAGCCACTCAACAGGCAACACGCAGAGCAGGAGCTCTGGGCGGTTATTTCTTAACGATAAAGACTCGGTAGCTTCTGAACGCGAGCGCGAGAGGTTTACCCAGGGACCAATAAAGCAAATTAATGAGCTATGACACTGATTAGTAGAGCTATATGTTCCTGGGTATCGCGGAGAGAAACAATAAAAAGACGAGGGAAGGAGAAGGACAAGGTCAGGAGGAATGGGCAAGGGAGCAGATAGCGCTCTGTCTCCGACCCGAAGCCAAAATGCCGGGCTAAATGCCGAGATTTTATTTTCCATGCTCAAGACAACATGATTTCTGCGTATCTTTGGAAATAAATAAACATTTAAATCTTTTCCTGTACTCTGGGAGGAGGCCGCGTTGCTACAGGCCGTATATACTAAAAGCGCGCAGTATCTTTATATTGTATTTTTTTTTTCCTATTTTAATTTTACGTCTGTGGCTTCGATCTAGCCAAGAGTCCTATCAGGAAAATTAGGGGGAAAAAAAAAAGCAACAAACAAATACATGCCCAAATAGTGAACTTCACATCTAGATTATGACTAAAAAATAACTTTCAGGATATAAAAAAAAAAATCAGTGATTTTTCTAAATCACAAAAAAAAAAAATTGATTTTTTTTTTTTTAAACTTTTGCACAGCGTGGTGAGGGATTGAAGACAGCCATTTCCAGTACCCCATGCGGTTGTATCTAACGTGAATCTAAATTTCTAACGGTTGGAAAAATCTCCCGTTGCCATATGACGTACGCAGAGTGATGGTTTCGGTCAGAGTAGATTTGGATTTTTGCTTGAGACGTATACAGCGGTATTTTTTTTTTTTTATGAGGCTTCTACTGATGAGAAGTTAAAAGTTTAACTTTGGTTTAGGATGATGCCAAAATTCATGTTCACCCGTGGGCGTTGAAGTACCGTGGCCGTGCGCTTGGCCATCACAGGCTCCGTCCAGAGTGAAAACGGAGAGGTTGTTTAATGCACATGGACATGGGAAAGCTGCCTGCTTTGAGTTTCTATCAGGGAAAAAAATATTTTTGACCTGCAGTTATTTCCTTGGAGTCGCTGAATGATGGTTTCCTTCAAAATCTAGTATTTACACGCTCAGTAAAATTCTAGGCCTGAGCAGGGCTCTGCCATTTTGTGTCGTCGTAAAAACCTCCGAGGTCACTCCGCTGGTTCCTGCTTGGGCTGGAAAGAAGGAGCAGGAGAAAAGACACCTTAGAAAAATGCTGAGACGATGAAAAGTTTGGTTTTTTGTTTTTTTTTTTTCTGGTGCCACCCTTCAGTCTGTCCCGTGGCGTTTTTGTCTGGCTCGCGCTCTTCCAAGGGCCTGCAGTTGTCGGCTCCGGCCTTGCTCTCTGCTTCATGCGGACTCAGAAGGATTCAGATCCTCCTGAAAAAAAACCCCTTCGCTTCGTGAGGGTCTTCACATGGTCAGAAGCTCCTCAAAACCCGTCAGCAGGTTGGCACAAAGGCCTCAGTCCCTGCCAGGAGACCCGTTTGGATGCTGCACATCGTTCAGTTGTTCTAATATTTACTTTAGCTCCCTTAAGAGATCCTTATCCTTTTGCAATTAGGCAGTTAGACTGACAAAATAATTTATAATCATAACAAGCCAAGCAGTGCAAATCTGTTCCTAAATATATTTCTCCTTAATTTGATGTGTTGAGGTAAACAGTTTATTCATTTAGAAGTACGTTCCTTGAAAATTAGCGGCATAACGTTGGTCTGGATGAGCATAACGGTGTTTTTAATAGCAGGCGAAGCGACTGGACTAAGCAGAACTGCCTCTATACCCAGCTAAAAAAAAAATAAATTAAAATATATATATATATATTAAAGAAGTGATGTTTTTAGTTGAGAAGTGCGAGCTGCTAGGCCTGTGTTTTAATCCCAGCTGGTTTAGGAGAAAAAGGTTTAATTTTGTGGTTTGTCAGTGTTGGCTTTCTGACCCCCGGTACAATTTGGGCCTTGAATTCGGGATTTAATCGCCTTCCGGAATGGCGTTGATCTTTCAATGTGTCCGTTCAATCGCGGTGAGAAATGTTATTTCTGGTTTTTTACTGTAATAGGGCGAGTGGCTTGCTCTTCCCAGCGCACCGTGCTTTTGCGCCGTTTCAGGGCTGTGTCGTAGAAACCGGGCCCTAAATGTCGCCATCCATGTTGTCACCGTCAAAATCCTTCCGAATTTGCCCCGTAAGCGCAGACGTAATGCTAGCAAAAGAATTTCCCTCAGCCTATATATTGCCTGTAAGGGAATCGCGAAGAAATGCGGGTTTTGTTCCGATTTTGTGAACGATTTGGAGGAAACGACCAACTTTTCTTCGTTTGCAAGCAGGCGGGAAGATAAATTGCTCACTGTAAATAATTCACTCATCTCTGATTCCGGTTTTAATTTTGCGGTGCTGCCAGATTTTGTTCCGCGTTGCTTTCTTTGCTTTTCTTTGCTGTTCAGTCCTCTGTGCTCTAATGCCTTTTCTGTAATTGTTTTGACTAGGGAACATCTTGCAATTAAAAGAAAAAAAAAAAAAAAAAAGAAAAAAAACCAGCAGGGTTGTAAAAGAGAGTAACGCTCGTATTACAGCTGAAGAGACAAATCAGACGGAGCATTCGAATGCAGGCAAGGCCAAACGGGGGCGAAAAAAAAAAAATATAAAATACCAGAACACAACCACGATGGGGGTCGGACTTGCTTTTGGTGTTCAGTGCTGCTCCGGCTTCATGGCAGGAAATTAAGGGCACTTTGGGGATTTTTAGGTCTGATGGGTTGTGTTGAACACTTTGAGGTGCAATACCAGGATAATTCCAGAGTTGTGGTGTGAATTAAAGGGCATTAAACCCCCGTACGGATGCTCTCAGTTGGATGTAAAGTGATTTCAGTGAATCTTCCTTGAAACACTGGTAAATGAAGGCCAATTTCTTTCTGAAGATGGGCATCCACGCCAAAGTCCGATGCTTTTTGATTTAGAGGTGTTAACTTTACTCTTTAAAATAATTCTTTTTACTTTCCTCTGTCAGAGAAGATCAGCCTACGGTTGCTGAAGTGGTCTCCTCTTCCATAAATAGATCTTCATCTTCCAGGCACTAAAATGGGTGGGCGACCTTTTCTTATGATGGTGTTCAGACCCATGAAGTAGGACCAAACTCAGCTCCATGCTCTTCCCATCCCCTACCAGCTGATGGGCCAGTTTGCAGTCATGCCCGTCCGTTGTCACTCTTTTCATAGAATCACAGAATGGTTCGGGTTGGAAGGGACCTTCAAAGGTCATCTAGTCCAACCCCCCTGCAAGGAGCAGGGATATCTTTGACTACGTGAGGTTGCTCAGAGTCTCATCCAACCTGGTCTTGAATGTTTCCAGGGATGGGTGTCCACCACCTCTCTGGGCAACCTGGGCCAGTGTCCCACCGCCCTCAGCATACAAAATTTCTTCCTAATATCCAGTCTGAATCTACCTCCCTCTATTTTGACACCGTTACCCCTTGTCCTACACTGAGGGTGGTAGGAGATGAGACATCCAGAGCTTCTCTGGACAACCTCTTCCAGTGCCTCACCAATCTCATAGCAAAGAATTTTCTCCTTATGTCCAATCTAAATCTGCCATTTTCCAGTCTGTTTGGCTCTGCGGGTGCTCGGCAACGCCAGCCCAGCACACGTGGAGCTGCGAGCAGGGTTTCTGCGGGGATTGTTCTTCCCAGCGTTTTCAAATTTCCTATTTATTTTGAAAGATGTTATCTAAGCTTCTTATTGAATTTATTTCTAATTAAATTTTAAAAAGTGAAACTATGTTAGTACGGCCAACTTCAACGAAGACTGTCAGGCGTGTTGCTTCGGAGGAATCGTGATTTAATCAGGCCAACAAGGAATTTGCCCGTCGCTGAGTTGGTTAGCTGTTATTATTCAATGGAGAATATCTTTGGGAAAATGCTCATTAATTTCTTTTGGCTGAAATCATAGAATCACAGAATGGTTTGGGTTGGAAGGGACCTTCAAAGGTCATCTAGTCCAACCCCCCAATACTTTGTGATTTTTGCATCCAAGCTACAGAATTTGGCGTGGTTTGGTCGACCTACACTTAAAAACGATTTGAGGTAAGGAACGAAAAACGGGTGCCGAAATAGAAGCAGAAAATTGTATTTTGTTTGGGGGAAGTGCCGTTCCGAACAGAATTTTCCACATCCGCGTCCTCCTCGAATCTTTTGCTCCACCGAAACCCAATCAAACGAGCCGTCGGAAATTTGGGAATGGCTTGTCGTAACAGTTTACCCAGTCGGGATCCTGCGGTACGGTCGAATAAACAGAGGAGTAATTCATTCCGGGGCGCAGCGGTTCAAGACAGGAGACAATTTGGGTGTCTATCTCCCTTTGATTTCCGATGGCTCGTTAATGAGTCGTAAGATTTCTGCGGCGTTGGCAGGGTTTTGAAATTGGATTTTATTTTTATTGGATTATTTAGCACGTAAAATAAGAGCCAGCAAGTGCTGGCACTTCCCTCATTTTCTTTAGCGTTTCTTAACATCGTATTTTAATTGCCTTTTGTGCAGAGACACAACTTGCAATATGTTCTTTTATCATCCTCAAATATATTGGCCTGCTGCCATTTATAAAAGAAAATTTCCCTTCGGGTTGACAGCGGGGCGTAGAGATTTATATGATTTTTGACATTTTCCACGGTTATTTTTTTATTACTGTAAAGAAGAATGCACGCCAAAAGAAAAAAAAAAATCATTGTTAGAGGCACTTTGAGTGTTTGATACCATCTACCCGTCAGGTTCTCTTTTGTCTCCAGTTATGTGGAATTTATTTGCTTGAAAGTTCAGATGATAGAAGGTGGTGAGGTAATGCCAGACTGGTTTGTTTTCTTGGCCTTGTCGTCAGCAATTAATAGAAAATGCTATGGTAAGAGAAGGACGTGGACCAGTTGGAGAGGGTCCAGAGGAGGCCATGAAGATGATGCTGGATGCTGAGGGTGGTGGGACACCGGCCCGGGCTGCCCAGAGAGGTGGTGGGTGCCCCATCCCTGGAAACATTCCAGGCCAGGTTGGCCGGGGCTCTGAGCAACCTGATCTGGTTGGAGATGTCCCTGCTCCTGGCAGGGGGGTTGGGCTGGGTGGGCTTTGAAGGTCCCTTCCCACCCAAACCACTCTGTGATTCTATAACTGTCATTAGGGAGAGCTTCTCGGCGATGGTACGGGTCTTCTGGCCGCTCGCAGAAGCTGCAGTTTGCATGTTTTATGTTTTATTCCATCCAGTTTGTCTGCCAGGCGCGATTAAAAGTTATGACTTCGTTCTGCTGGTACAGTAGAAACCGCCGCGCGAAAACATTCTCCCGTTCACCCTTGGCTGCACACGTAACCGTAACGAACGGTGCGTGTTCCCAGCTCGGCGCTGGGGTCGGTGGTGACCTGACTCAGCTCCTGCTGTTAATTTAAGAGAGGAGATGACGACCGCTGTCTTGGACCGGGGTGAAGGAGGCCCGTTCCCTCCCTGCCCCCACGGTAATAAACTAATTGTCGTCTGGCTCTGCCTAGAAGCTCAATAATTTCATTAGTTTGTTTTTTTTTTTCAACGCGGAGCAGAAGGCCAGAAATGAAACGACCTCATCTTGCGGTGCAACGCGTGCCGAGGACGGCGAAGGAAATAGGGACATTGCTCACACTCAAACGGTCGGAAGGGATTGGGCAGCGTGGCCATATTGGTTTATCGTCTTCATGTATTTTCTCTGTAGCGTTTTAATTGCTGGTAACTCAAGATAATTTTTCCATTTATGTTGACCTTCAGAAGAAGAAAATTGTAATCTGCGGTAATACCAAAAAAAAAAAAAAAGAATAAAATTGGCGGGGAGATTTTTATTGGTCGTTTTGGTGATGAAGTTATTTGCGCGTCTAAACCCAGTCGTAAGAGAGCGTGAGGGAACTTGTATCCGAGGTCAACCGAACGCGTGCAAGGTGGTTTCTGGGTCAAGGTTTCTCCTCCAAACTGACATTTATAGTTTTGTAGACACTTTATGCTCTTCTCTCCTCTCTGCTGCTCATGTGCTGAGTTCCCTGCGGGACAAATTTTCAGTAAAATAGGAAAAGAAAAAAAAAAAAAGTGACGTCACTGCACGCAATTACTGCCGTTGCTGTCGTTATTACCTGTATGAACGTGGTTTAAATGCACTCTAGGTGTGAGCAAGTTGGTCAGGGAGGTGGTTTTACCGATCATCTGTGGTGCTTTCGGAGCGGTAAAGTCCAGCTCGGGTTGGACAGTTGCGGTGGAAGGGAGCAGGGAAGGGGAAACATGGTGGAACACGTAGGAAACTGGGATTTTGGTGCTGGAGGGGATGGATCAGAAGAGCGTCTGTGCCTCCTGGCCACCAGGAATTGAGGCCAAGTTGTTGAAGCCAAGGCCAAGGTTTTAGACAGAACAAAAGCCATTGTTTTGTGACAACGCTGGTGGGATCTGCATGCCAACGGCTCAACCGTGGAGCTGCTGGCAGATGCCGTGATTCGTAATCCCGCAGTGGATGTGCTAGCACGGCATCCTGAGAGGGGAGGGTGGCTTTCCGCGCCTCGGATACAGCGTTGTCTCAGAGCTCCGCTGCTCTTCGCTGAAAGCGGGACACCCCACCACTGGTGCGATGAGAAGATGGGTGGAGGTCACTGGCACGTGCTGTTGCTCTTTGTACTGCGTGATCCATCTCGAAGTAACTACCCATCTGGCTTAAAATGAGTCTTGTCCTTTGGAATTCTGGTTTCCAAAATCTGGTTTTAACGTTGACTTCTGGCTTAGACCAAATCATAGAATCGTAAGGTTGGAAGAGACCTCCAAGATTATCAGGTCCAACCATCAACCCAACACCACCAGGGCCACTAAACCATGTCCTGGAGTGCCGCGTCTACACGTTCTTTGGACACCTCCAGGGATGGTGACCCCACCACTGCCCTGGGCAGCCCGTTCCAGCGCCTGACCACTCTTTCATCCTAATATCCAACCAAAACCTCCCCTGGCGCAACCTGAGGTCATTTCCTCTCATCCTATCACAAGTTACTTGGGAGAAAATCCCTCAGTTATGGAGAGAGAACCCCAGAAAACATCTGTGAAGGTGATGTTGCCATTTGTGACTGGGCTTGTCTAATCCGATGACGTGCAAATTGAGGTCTGTTAGAGGTTGCTTGAACCTTGAGGAGATTTCCTTCACTGGGAGAAGACTCCTTGATGCTTCAGCCACGGAAATAATTGTTTCCAAGTTACAAAAAATAGGTACGTGGAGCTCAGGTTCCCCCGTGAGAAGTGCTGTAGCGGGCTCGTTGTTTCGGCACGGCTGAGAGCTCCTGCTGTGTATCCATAAAAACTGATTTCTTCTTGAACACGGGCAGCTAAAGCACCCGGAAGGTCCCTACGGTAAATTTACGCAGGAACAAGATTTATATTAAGAGCTGTCTGTAGCTTTCTTCAAGAGGATTGTCGAGGGAAAGTGAGAAATGCAATTTTCTTTCCTACTCGTTTACGTTTCGGAACGCGTAGGCAAGATGCATGGGGTTCGTTTTGAAGAGGAAAATGGAGTTTCTGCTAAAAACGGGAGTCGAATGGGCGGGTTCCAACGCAGACAGAGCGCGTGGCAAGCCGTGGTGTGACTCGTCTACCCGGGGCCTGCTCGTCTCAAGCGTTGCGCCTTAATTTCATTAAGCGGCAATGTAAGAGAGTACGGAGAACAATCAATACCGCGCTGCCGCCAGCTGAATTTTATTAACTTCTTTATCGACAGCTGAATTTATTATTATCGCATTATTAGGAAACAGATTTTGGTAGAGAGCTCGTGGGATAACCTCACGTTCTTCCTTGGAGCTCCGATTTTCTGCACGGGAGGGGAAATTTCTAAAACCACCTATTTTTTTTTTTCTTTCAGCCTAATATTTAAGAGACTAAATGCTGAGTGTGGAGGCTCCTGAGGGATGGGGAAAGCTCACTTTTAGAAAAAAGTTAATATAATGGAATTTGTTGAAAGAGTTAACCGGTGAAAACAATTCGGTTTTGGATTTTATGGCCCACTGCATCTTCTGATGGCCCTCGTGTCTTCTGAAGGTCCAATGCGTCTTCTGAAGGCCCTCGTGTCTTCTGAAGAAGGAGCGGAAAAAATAATTTATCTCCTGGTGTTAGTGACTCGGTTTTGCTGGCCTGTAAAAGATTTAATGTATTTTGGATGACGTTTCCCTTCGAATATTTTAATTTTTAATTTTTTTAATCAAGTCCCTGCACTCCTCGATGCAGATGTGGCTCGTCCTCGATTTTTTTTTCTTCTTTTTTTTTTGGTTTTATCCTTCTGTTCAAGGGTGATTCTTGCACGTGCGTGATGACGTTGTTCAACACGCGCAAAGTCACAGAAGGAGTAAGATTTTCAGTGAAATATTAGCTTGACTAAACTCCATATAATGTAAAAGAGACGCTTAAGGCATAAATAAATTAGCCAGGAGAGAAGATCTCGCGCTGCGGAGTAGCAAGGCGTTGTGGTTACTCTCAGGAACTTCGTTTTTTGCGTTTCCTTGTTCTGCGAGATCTTATCGGTGCAGTTGGAACGTTCCACTAGCACCTTTTATTTGATTTTTTTTTTTTAATAAAATATCGACAGCTTTTCTGTATCGATAGAAAGCAATATAACTATTGGCGTAGCATTACCCTACCTACGTGCCTCCAGTTGTGAAGATCAGCTGGGTTTTTTTCCTGGTCTGAGGGTCCCAGTGAAATGAGGATGACTAGGCTCTGTGGATCACCTTTGGGGGGAAAAAAAAAAAAAAAAAAAAAAAAGGACAATTACCCTTTCTGGACTGTTCTTCAAGTAATTTCCACGAGAAATGCAGTTTTGGAGACAAAATATAAAAAATAGACTCCGTTAATGAAGAGTTGGTCTCAGGAGGAATGTCATCTGCAGGACAGGCTTTGACCGGGATGTGAAGTTGGAAGGAAAAAAAAAAAAATTTTACTGCTTCTCTTATTGATACCTTGGGGCCAGATCCCGTGTGAAGCCGTGGCTACGGTTGACTGCAAAGCGCACTCCGAAAATCAGATGAAAGGAGTCAGCGAAGCAGAACCAGAACATTTTCGTGGACGTAAGTGAAATGGAACTGGGATCCGACCCGATTGGCTGGTTCCTGGGACGCCGGTTCCCCCGTAGGCTTGTACCCAAAGCCTGGGCAGAGGAGGGTTTGCTGCTGCGCTTTGAGGTTCAGCTGGAGGTTGGTGAGGAGGTGCTAGGGTGTGGCTGGTGCTGGAGTGGACCTTGCAGTCCACTTCATTTGTCTGAAATTCCATTGTGGGCGCCCAAAAGATTGATGGCTTTGTCTCTGTGGTTGCAATGTCAAGACAGGTTGGAGGAGGCTCTGAGCAACCTGATCAGGTTGGAGATGTCCCTGCTCCTTGCTGGGGCGTTGGACTGGGTGGCCGTTGAAGGTCCCTTCCAACCCAAACAATTCTGTGATTCTATCATATAATTATCTCCCAGATGGAGAAAGTATTTCATGCTAGTATGACCTGATATCACCATAAAGACCTCTTCCCATCATGCATCTTGACTCAAGCACTGAGCTTTTATTGTTTGTGATGGCCAGTAGAAGCAAGATGAGACCCATCGTCTCATTCTTTCGTAGCTCCATCCCTCTGGCATCTCCCATCTTTCTGATCTGCTCATGCCGGGTGACCACGTAGGGTGCACCCCAGGGCCTCAGCGCCACCCGGGCTGTTGCCTCGCCCCGTGCGCCCTGGGGATGCTGCTGGGGTCATCGCACTTCGTTTGGTTCAGCAGAGAAATGACGTTTAATTAAATGAAGGCAAGGCATCACACTTCTGCTGAACGGTTATGAAACTTGACCTGGATCATGAGTGCAATCAAGAGCTGTAGGGCTGACTTTGATGTTTTTGGCCGTCTTGACAAACATGGAACGTGTTTTGTTGGGTTGTTTTTTGGTTTTGGGTGGGTTTTTTTTAATGGATCTTTAAATCTGAATGCATTTGCATTTCATTCTTGTGCCCCTCAAAACCAACGTGAAGTTTTAAACTGTAGAAAGTTCTAATAAAACCCTTGGACTGGAAAACCTCTTGGGTTTAGCACAAGGGTGGGAGAGGAGGTGGCCTATCCCCTCTATGGGGTGGCCTGTCCCGCACCCGGTTCCCACCGGGCGGAAGCAAAAGCATCCCAGCACCTCTTGCGTCGTGGAGCCTTCTCTCGTAGCGTTGACTCAACCTGACTTGCTGGAGGGTTCTAGAAGACTACCAACGGTTTGGGAAATAAAATAAAACCCGTTCCAGTGGATTTATTATCCCGTTTCTATTTATGCAACCGCTGCTTATGGCATTCCGGGAGGATGAAGGTACCGGAAGAGAGTTGTAAATTTACTCTTGCCTCCTTGAGGTCTTTTGGCACGGCCAGAACGGATGGAAGATTTCTCGGTTGAAATGAAAATCAGAACCTGACGTTCCTCTCTTTTTCCACTCATGACTTTTACGACTTTTTGTCTTAATTATATATAACCTACGGGGGTTTTTTGTTGGTTTTTTTTTTCTTTTCTGTTGTTGTTTTTCGTATTCCGCGTTGATCATGTGCCTCTAGGAGTAGGAGTAATTTTTCTTGTTAATTTATGTTGCGCAACCAATGAAACGGGAAGCCGTAAAAGATTTTTTTTAATGTTATAAAAATAACCTTGCCTAATGGGATCGGTGTGTAGGAGGTAGGGGGAGGTGATTGGAAACAAAAACAACTGGCTTCCTAAACCCAAAGTTTGGATCACAGAGCTCTACTAAAGCCGAAAGGATGTGCTCCCGTCTTTAAAATTCACGGAGCAGTCTCTGGAGAATAAAACAATGATAAACCAATCTATTTCTGGGCATAATTAACTCTTTTCACGAGCTTAATATTGTCTTTCACAGAGAATTCGGCAAGTGTACGATGAAAAGTTGTTATTTATACTCTAATAATTTTCTCCAGTGCTTTTCAGATTATTTTGGTGGTTCTTTTTTTTTTTGTTAATTTTTTTTTTTAAACGAGGTGGCAGTAGGAGGGAAGAGGAGGCTGAGGGGAGACCTCATTAATCTCCACAGCTGCCTGAAAGGAGGTTGTAGGTTGGTCTCTTCTCCCAAATAACTTGTGATAGGACGAGAGGAAATGGCCTCAAGTTGCGCCAGGGGAGGTATCGGTTGGATATCAGGATGAAAGAGTGGTCAGGCGCTGGAACAGACTGCCCAGGGCGGTGGTGGGGTCACCATCCCTGGAGGTGTCCAAAGAACGTGTAGATGTGGTGCTTCAGGACATGGTTGAGTGGCCATGGTGGTGTTGGGTTGACGGTTGGACTTTATGATCTTGGAGGTCTCTTCCAGCCTTAAGATTTTATGATTTGAGAAGCGTTCCTTTGAGAAGTCTCCACTGAATAGATTATCTAATAAAACTTCCGAGGAACAGATTTGTCTTCTGCCTTCGAAGTGATGTTTGAGATGCTGATTGCATCGATAGATGCGTATGGGATTGGATGGAGGAGTCAATTGTGTTGATTGTGTGCCTAATTATGTCTAATTATGCTATATTGAAACAAAAAGCGAAAAAAATCTTCTTGGGTTCAGGAGATGTGCAGCGGAGTGCTGTGTAGTGTTGGTCAACCACGGTTCTTCTCTAGGTGGTGAAGAAAAAGCTGGTATGTGGAATGTGATGTTTATACAAAATCACTTTTTTTTTTGAAGCTGTAGTAGTTTGCGGGAATCATAAAATTTATTAAATACGCAGATCAGTACCATGTTATTGTTTGAATAGTGAAGGCGAGCAGTGGTGGGTGTCTCCTTCCTCACCTGGAGGAAGGAAGAGGTTCCGTCATCATCCGCAGCAACAGCTGAAGCACTTGGATTCAGTAAGTCCCTTCTGAACTGCCTATTAAGTGCTGTCTGGCTAATTAAACGTCTCCAAATCCGCTCACATCCTTCGTATTGATTTATTAAACCCTTTCCTATACTTCTGTCGTCGCTCTAAGCTTATTGACTTGTGATCTTTTCTGTGAAGGCTTGGTCTCCTGTGTTCCTTCTCTGCTGCCCTTTTATTTTGGCCTCCGTGAGGATTTCATTTACACAACGGCAGTTCTCTTCACCGTGCTTCTCTTGTCCAACTTCTCGATTGAAATAGAGTTCTCCCGGGCGTTCGCCGGGAGAAATGGCGTTTCCGCGGACCGGGGCACGTGCTGCTCGTCCTCGTGTAGATCCTGAGCGTTTCCACCAGAAGCCGTGCCAGAGGCACGAAAAGAAGGAGCGTGGGGTTTGGATGAACAGTGCTGATGGGTCACATGACTCTTTTAGAAGGAAAACTCATGCAATATCAGGAAAAGTGTTTACCCTACGCCAGGACTACTCCTCGGTAGATGTTAGGAGGGAGTTGGTATTTATTTGGTTTAATTTTCAGCAGTGATTTTTCTGGCTGCGTGCGTATGAATTATATTAAATGCCGGCTATTTTCACCATTTTTTTGCTTCATCAGGAAATAACTGCGTGCTGGTGTCACGTAGAGTTGGTGTGAACAGGGGATAAAGCCATTTGAGCAGAATTCCCAGCCTTCGGCAAAGCTTTAGCGTCCTGGCGCAAACTCAGCCTTCACGTACGTGACGGTAGAGTTTGATCCAGGCCCGAGCGTTTCTGAACGGCGAGGAGATGAAATACGGCTACAGATTTTGCAATTTGGACCTCTCTGCGCTTGAGACGGTTCTGCCAGTCGGTGAAGCCACTAAATCTGCCGAAATCTGTGTCTCTAAAGTCCTTTACGAGGCCCAATCGTTGGCCGCTCCCGTTGCGTCTCCGGTGGTTCGTCTGTAGGGCGTGAAAGGCTTCACCCTCACGGCAAGACGGAGCTGTGCTCTTGAGTGAAATCTGTGGATTTTTTTTGGAATAATACTCTGTTTTGGCTGTTTATCTTTGCTGTATAGCTTGTTTACCCATCAGATGAAAACAAGCCCAAAATACTTATTTACGACGTAGTAACGACGGCCCGGAATTTCTACGAGTTGACATCTGGTGTAATTTACTCAAACCAGAAAAAAACCTCTGAAATTATTTTTTCCACAAGCAGCGCGCGACAAAGGTTTCTAATTTTTTAACGGTTGCCGCCTTCGTCCTGTAGAGTTCAGATAAATGTGATAGGGCGTTGCGGAGCGAAAGCGTCCCGCTTTGTCGACGGGGTGGTACCCAAGTGATAACGTGCCGCTTGCAAGTGAAATGGTACGGGAAAGAAAAAAATAAAGAAACAGTAATGTTCACTCAAAAGAAGAAACTAAGATCAAATGTGATATTTAGCAATATCTGCGTCTTCGTTCTGCCTTTTAGTAAAACTACGGGAGGTCAGAATACGCAGGCGCTGGTCCTGTGTCTTTCCAAAGAGGAAAATTGCGTAGGATGAGATACGACGGTGATGTTTACGGCCAGCAGGTCGAGGGAGGGGATTCTCCCCCTCTACTCCGCTCTGGTGAGACCCTCCCTGCAGCGCTGCGTCCAGTTCTGGAGCCCCCAACATCAGAAGGACGTGGAGCTGCTGGAGAGGGTCCAGAGGAGGCCACGAAGATGATGAGCACCTCTGCTGTGAGGCCAGGCTGGGAGAGCTGGGGCTGATGCGATAAAACCAGTTGCTTTGAAACCAGTTGCTTAATTTACTTAGTGAGCAAGTATGTTGTACGCCGCACCGTCAAGTTGTTGGTGAATTCTGCAAAATCGGAATTTTTTTAGGGTTTTGACAGTTCTTCTCCCTCAAGGGCCTGAATATCGTGCCCATGCTAATGAGAGCAGGCGGGACTCAAATCCATCACTGTCTTTAGAATTCTTACGCTGCAACTTTTTCTTTGGAAAGGACGTAGCCCGAAGAGTCAAATCTTCCAAAAATGCTACCGCTGCTATTCCGAGATATTTCTTTTTAGCGGTCTTCCCAGCTGGGGTGGTTAATTGTGATCATCGGCGGGGGGAATCCACCCCGTTGTTAATGTAACACGTTATTTTCTAAAATCCATTTTTAGAGGTTGCTGCATTGATTACCGGGTGCTAGGCTGTTTAGATCGCCGCGTGCTTTGCTTGGGAGGGCTTTGTTCGGGAGCGTAGCTGGGATTATTTCTCATTTTTCTTGACAAGTCTGTTGTGGCTTCCTTTATTGGCAACGCGCCGACATTAAATCTTCTGGAAGGAAAATAACTTTTTTGAACGTAGCGGCGCTGGGCGGCGGGGCTGTAATCGAAGTTTGGCCAGTCACTCATTCTAGCGACGTTGTGAAAGCCTCTCTCTTCCTTAAAAATACGATGAAACTTCTAAAACACACCAAAATAAGCCAGTTTTTCTGTGTTTAACTGAACAGAGCTGTCCTCTCTCCCAAGGTCAGGTCAGCCAGGTCTCCACGAAACACGGGGGAAAACATCAACGGTGCGGGTTGCCTTTGGCAACGTTGACCATGAGGAGTTGCCTCTGAACGAGCGTTAAATAAATACTTGGAAGCTGGAGAAGATGAACCTCCAGAAGTCCCTTCCAACCTACGTTCTTCTGTACTTGAATGACATTTCCGTTGCTTTCCGTTGTCATTTTGATGTTAACTTCTCTTCCGACGACACATCTAATAGGAGGTCTTCAGGCCAAGACTTCCAAGGCTCAGAAGTTTGCCTTCAGCTTATCCCTGGCTGGTACAGTTTCTAGGTGTGCAGAAAATGAGGCGAATCCCACTGAATTCTGCAAATTTAGGTTGATTTTGGGGAGGAGAAAAATGAGACCGGAAGCGTCGCAACAGCACCTCTGATGCTGATTCAAAATGCCCAGTTGCGTGTCCCTGAAGCAGAAGTTCTTCTTAGAAGAACTTAAAAATACATTTTTAAGTCTGAGTTGATGTTTTGTGGAGCCCCGCTTAATGTTGTTGAGTGTCCATAGGGAATGAAAAATCTTTAATTAAACGGAGGCCAGTGGGTGCCAAATTTAAAAGCCTGTCCTGAACGACCCTCGTCATTAATCCTAAAAATCAATGTAATGTCTTAGGTTGTCTAGTGACTTCCAGTCATTTCCCTTTCCCAGATGAATTCAGTGTCTCGTAGTGGTGACAGGGACCTCCAATGCTTGAAATTTTAAAGAAAAAACATCATTAAACAAACAAAAAAAAATGTAGAGATAAAACCCGAAATAATTATTGAAGATCACGTGGAGCGGGATTGCTCTTGGTCTCTGGGACGGGAAAATGGCGGAGCGCCTTCGTTTCCCATGAAATGCCAAATAGTGTTTGTTCGTTGGACATGTCAACCATGACAGTTGCTTCTGTGTCCAGTTAGATAACCTCAACTCTGGATGCGCTATATTGAATTTAAAAAAATAAATAGTTATTTTACGGCTGCCGCAGGAGCGTGGAGTCCGAAAGCGGCGTGTAGGCGCGGCACGTGAGTAGAGAATCACAAATTAGTTTGGATGCGTGTTTGTTGGAATTTGAAAGTCTACCTGTGGGTCTTTGAGCTCCATTTTTGTTTTCAGTTAAGCTTCACGATCCCCGAGACCCAGCCACTTGTTTGATAATTAAATTTAGAACAAGGCCAGGACCTGCCCTTCTCGTTTCGTTTGAACTTCTCCCGACTTAATTGGAGACAGGGTCAGCGTACATTCGTATTTCAGGTCTTCGCGTAGTCATAAACTTCACTGTGGCGCGATCATTAAAACCCAGTTTTACAAAACCGCATTTTATTAGCGTTCAGGCCCAAACTTAGCCACGGGAGATGCGTTTGTGTAATCAAAAGGAAAAGCAACACGCTCCCGCGAATAAAGGGAGGTAAGAAAGCTTAGAAGTACTTCAAAGGGCCAGTTTTCAAGAGGGCCCAGAAAATGATGTTGTCAAAGAAATTTAAGAAATAAAGTTTTAGCAGCAAAACTTAAAGTATTTCACAGGTTGTTAAAGTATTTCATCTTACCTCTTTCTCCAAGCAGAGAAGCTGCTGTGAAGTTCTCCACTGGAAGGTTAAAATCTCCTACAGCGTTGATGTCTGGAGGGAAGGCATCATCTCACGTTCAGATCTTGAACTTTTAAAAAATGTGAATATTGAGTTTGAGTAACGTTGAACAGAAGTAGGCCGCTACTCGGGTCGTGTCTTCCTGACCTGTTATCCCATCGTACACCAGCAATTCTCCTGAAAATCATGGAATCGTAGAATGGTTAGGGTGGGAAGGGACCTTCAAAGCCCACCCAGTCCAGCCCCCCTGCCAGGAGCAGGGACATCTCCAACCAGATCAGGTTGCTCAGAGCCCCGGCCAACCTGGCCTGGAATGTTTCCAGGGATGGGCCATCCACCCCCCTCTGGGCAACCTGGGCCGGTGTTGGAATGGAAGTGGTCGTGTTCTTCATTGGAACTGGAAGATTGGATGTTCTTCAAGGAGAGGGTTGGTGAGTGGCACGTAGCGAGCTAAAATGGGGGAGGAAGTGTTTGTAATCCTGCAGTAGGCCTGAACCCAGGAGCAGATTTCTCCCTGTGCCTCGGTACTGGTGAAACAAGCCGAGTCTTTCAGATCTTTCCGTTCCATCATCCCATCATTCATTCTTCTGCTTTTCGTGTGGTTTATTCTCAAGAAATGGAAGGTATGAAATTGTTTATTATTTATTTAAGCCAAGGAGCTGGTCGTGAAGAGGTCTTTTTGATAGAATTATTCATTATCGTCTTTCATCTTTGAGCAATTCAACAAAAGCTTCCTACCCATTGGTGGAGTTGACTCCTTTTTAGCTATTTTCTCACGACCCCATCCAAATCCTCTCTCGCCACCCGCGGTGGGACTCGAGGAGCGGTTCCAGCGCACGATGAAGAAATAAATTTCAGGATGCGTTATTTCGCTGTGCTTTTTTGATTTCCTCCTTTTTTTTTTATTTGTGGCGGCGATGGGGTTGAGTCGTTTGGGTTGATGGGAGTTAGCTGCCTTCGAGGGATCTCTGGGCAGCTCCCAGTATCACCACAGCATAATGAGAGCGCGTGCATTAACGTTATTTAAAATGGAATATTTTAAAAAACAAACAAAAAAAATCTTGAGATTTTGATTTTAATCTGAATAGCCTTAATTTTGGATCTGAATTTTAAATCTGAATCTTAATTTTGAAATTTTCGTGCCCTTTGCTTCGTACACTCTTCATCACCAGGCTCTCAGGCAGATGTCGTTTAAGCAATCAGCATCAGTAATTAAAGGGATAGCCAACTACAGGTGCTGCTAAGTGCTAATCAATTAGGTGCCTTCGGAATTGGAAACTTGATTGAAGTGTTGATACTTCCTTCGATCCCCTGACCTATAAATTTCCAGTTGGTTTTCTTAGAGCTGACTGCGGCCCTTTCCGAGTTTGCGATATTTAGTAGGTGTTGCGAAGGATGATGGGAATGAAAATTGGAGCAGAAGTGGGGTTGCCAGCTGTTGAAGGACCTCAAGGAGTTTGGTTTTGCTGCCTCTCTACCTTTGACGTTGGCAAATGCCGTACGGGCAACGTTGCCTGCGGTACGGGCAACAGCCGTTGCGCCGGGACGGGACTCCTGCCTCGCCGGGACGCTGCCGGCAGCACCCGTGTCCGTTTGGATGGTCGGTCTTCCGTGGATTCACGTCTCCGTGCGCCCCGGTCACTCGAAACGAGAGCATCCTCACCAGAGTGTGGAAGAGCTGAGAGCCAACGTTCGTTGTGAGTAGTTGCGTCATCGACTCAACGATGAGTTCAAATGAAAATAAATATATCATAGCTGGTTTTTCCTATTACAAGGTGTTTTTTTTTTCCTTAATGGAAACTTTCTAGCCCGACTCTGAAAGAGAAGTCGAAGCTTTGAAAATGTTCTTTAAAAGTAAAGAGCATTTCAAGTTGGTGGTGTCTCTTAGGTACGTCACAAGGTTTTGGTTTCCAACGTGATGCAAAATGCGTACACGTTAATTTTTGTGAAATGACTAAAAATGCCCTAAATTATCTTTTAAAAAAGATCTTTTCTTCTTTTCTTCTTAACAAAATTGAAAGCAAATTTCACCCGTCCTAGCTTTGACTTCTGGGAGTTGGATTATCTGTGCCTACGCTAGCTGTCCCGTGCAGCTGGGGGAGAATGGCCGATTCCTTTGGACATTGCTTTTTCTCGCTCTCAAATATAAATAGAACCTGCCACGTTAATTTTAAGCGTCTAAATTTAGCTCAGAGGAATCTCGCCAATTTAAAAAAAAATTAAAATTATTTTCAATCGTCCTGTTTTGACATGTCCCTACGTAATCCAGTTAAAACCACTCAATTGCAGTGTGCGTTGTTATTTCCGAAGTGGTTTTTTTAAATATAGAACAAAATTCTGGAGGCGGCTGTGCCTTCGAAGTTTTCTACTTTTGCGGAGAGGGAGAAAATTACGACTTTTTCGGTTTTTATTTTCAAATCTTGCTGTTCTCTGGTTTGTTTTCCCACCGTAACCAAATATCTCCTTGAGGTTCCTGACTCTTCTGACCTGTGTATTTGGTTATGTTTCATCCTCTCTTCTTTTCAAGTTAGTGAAGACACCCAGAGGTGGTTTTATCCTTAAAATTTTTCCCCCACTATCACTTCCCTTTCCTTTATTTTTATTTTATTTTTTTTTTTTTATTTGCAGTGGTCAAATGGTTTCAGTATTTGGTCGTGCAATTTTGATATAACCCTGAGGAGATAATACTGGCTGAAAAGGTCTTCAAACCTTAACGATCTTCCCAATTTCTTTTTTTTTCTTCTTCTTATCTCTTGGCGGGGGGGGAAGTGGTTTTATGAAACACCGTGCTTGGGGACGTGAAAATTGCTCGTATCCAAGGCAACTGCCAACACGTATTTGTAAATTAATTTGCAGCTTACACGTTGGTTGTGGAAGGAGAGCACCTTCCCCGCGGGGTGGTGGGAGTTGGAGGGATGCGAGGATGGACGTGGGTTCGAGGGCGGTAGGAGGGGATGGGAGAAATACGACTTCTGCGTTAAGCGCCTTCCTCTGGCGTAGAATCATAGAATGGTTTGGGTTGGAAGGGATCTTCAGAGGTCATCTAGTCCAACCCCCCTGCAAGGAGCAGGGACATTCCCGACGAGATCAGGTCGCTCGTGTGCGTACCGTCCCAGGTTTGGATGCTTGAGAAAATGGGTGCTCTGGTTGAGTAGGGTTGTGGACTTGGTGCAAGTCCAGAATATAACAGCAGCCGCATTTCCGAGCCCGGGTGGAGCCCAGGGCGTTCGCAGCTCTGAGCGAGGGCAGTGCCGGGTGTCCGAGCTCACGCTGAGCTCCTTCCTTTTATGGTTTCCTTAGGAGTCTTGGTAGAACAGAAGATACGTGTTTTTGTTGGCCAGCTCTCGGGTGAAGCACGAAGGATTAGAACGCTGGTCGTTACTGCTGTCTTAAGGAGAAGAAAGGACAAGAAGCCTGTCAGAACCTTGGAAGATGATCTTCTTTATTCTCCTTTGAGCGTTAGATCAAACCCATTGCTTCTGTGAGACCTGCCCTGCAGGACCGATGCTGCCTGGTCACGGGCCCGCACGGAGCACCTCGGGCTCGTGCAACCTGGAGCCACTCCTGCTCCAGTTCCAAAATGATTCTACCACCTGGAGGTCTGTTAAATGATTGCTAGTTGGCCCCATCGAGGGGTTAAACCACCCCGATGGCAGATCCATTGCTTGAATATTGTTCCATTTGCAAGAAACTCTTCTTTGTGAGGGTGGATGGCCTGGAGAACCCTTCCTCTGAACCAGCGTAACCAGCACTGTTGCTTCCTCTCTTAGAGGGCAACAAATTGTCTTGAGGCCTTCTAGCTTTTAGCTCAAAGACAGCTCAGTCCCCTTTTTTGTCTGAAATAAATTGACAAAATGGAGCCTGCAGTTTGGAAAACGATGGTGGACGACCCAAAGATCCACTCAGAAGTCTAGGTCATCAGGTCTTCTAAACTATGAGTTGTCTTTCAAAATTCGCTTGTGGTTTCTGTCAACTCAGTTCTAAATTTGCTACAAGCAGCACCTTCAGGTGGAAGTTGGTGTTACTGTGCTTTCCAAACTGAGAGAGCAGTGGGATTTGTCCCTCCTGGTGGGATTTTCCAATCCATAAATCATTGCTGTAACCACCTACCTGCAGGAGCTGCGCAGAAGATCCTTGGAAGCATTCCTGTCCCTCTGCTTTATTGTTTCTTCTCCGTATATTTTTTTTTTTTCTTACCTCCAACCTCTGAGGGTACTCCAAAATTCAAGGGTCGATAACTTTATGGGCTCCTCTTGTCACTCTTCCATCTTGTTTTTAGGTCAGCGTGGCAGGATGGGATTTCAGAAGAGCTTGTCTTGGTGCTCTTAGAAGGGACAGAGGAACCATGGAGTTGTCCTTCCCTCCCCTTCCCTGAGAAAATATCCAAACGCTCTGCTTTCTTCTCTTGGTGGGAAATGGGGCAAAGTGTCTTCTTCTCGTAGCCGGGCTGGAAAATACACGCATGCTGAAGTCTCCATGACGAGAGGGCAACTCAACGTTGCGCAGAGATTGGAAGAGTTGGGAGCAGACCGCCATCGAACGTTGAGTTCGCTGTAGGCGTCCTCGGAGCTGTCAATAAAAAACCACTCGCTGGGTGTTTGCGTTCTACCGTAAACGTTTTCTACGTCGGCGATTTCAATATGCAAAGCGACCAAATCCGTTTGGAAACCAACCGCTCTCCGCTTTAAAAAAATGGAGTTTGTTCTGCCCTAAAAAAAAAAAAAACCACCTCAGCATTATTTCGCTTAGCGCTGAAAACCTGAAGTATTGATTTTGAAATGTATAATTGATTGGAACAATAAATAACGGGGCGGTATACGTGCAAAATTGATTTTTCTCGCGCGGTAATTAATTTGATATGCGCTATAACGTAGTTACGCAGGGACTGAGCAGCTCGGTAACGGTAATAAATTGTGTTTGGTCAAAAACTCTTCACTCTGATGTGGTTGATTTCTCTCTTTGTCTAAAAATTTGCAATACAGTGGTGTAAGAGATAATATAGATACGATTGTGAGGCCTTGCTCCGTAGTAAACCCTGAATCTGTTCTATCGCGCTGGGGAAAACCAACTGGAAGGACTGGAGACTTGCAAGGAACCGCTGAGTCTCAGATTGTTTTAGCGGAGAAATGTTGATGGACAATATCTGCTCTCTTATCAGTCCAGCCCAGTAAATCTGGTGGTTTTTACTGGACAAATTGATAGAAACCATAATAAAGAAACCATGATATGATGAGGAAGGATCGATACAGCTTTTGTGGAGGAAAGCCCTCCTTCGCATGCCCGTTGATGTCTTTTGAAGGAATCGTTGAGCACAGGGGCAAGGAGATCCAGTTGATATCGTTGGCTTGGATTTCCCAAAGCCCTCTGATAAGTTCCCTCACAAAGAAATGCGGTTGCAAGGGAAGAGATCCCTTTGCGATAAACAACCGATGGAAGAAAAGGTAGAGGAGAAGGTGACAGGAATGGCCAAGTAGATGGGCTGGCCTCTGTGTTCCGGTGACAAAATTCCATCAGGCCTTTCTCCGATGAGAGAGGTGGCAGAGACGGGTGTCTGGCTGCGCGGGGATATGACCGGAGCCATCAGGAAGGGACGGTTTCAGTTTGATTGAGATAAGATCGCGGTTGATCTTGGTGATTGATCTTGATTAATTGAACGGCTCAGCAAAACAAATTCTCTTACCTGTTGGGATCGGCAAGAAGTTTATTCCCAAGAGGTCTTGACGTTGATGTAACGAGGGCGTGGTGACGTCTCCGTTGAATGCCTGTGGAAATAAAATGGCACGGAGTTGTTCGGACTGCTCAGGTTGGTATTTGTACCCTGCCGTCGAGAAGAGACGACTTCGGCGCTTTGGGCTGAAGAGCCCAACTTAGTTGAATACATGTTATTAGAAAAACACGGCTTTTTTTTGAATTTTTCCTTTATTTTTATTTTTTCATTCATTTTTAATGCTTTATTTCTGTCGCTCCTTAGCAAAAAAAAAAAAATTAAATAAAAAAAAATCAACGATAACATCTCTTCTTTTACAGAGCATCAAAGTTAGCTGGTTGCCTCCACCGCCCGGTACTCAAAACGGATTTATCACGGGCTATAAAATCCGGCACAGAAAGACTACCCGCAGGGGTGAGATGGAGACGCTGGAGCCGAACAATCTCTGGTACTTGTTCACAGGTCAGTTGTTCACGTGGTGCAGCCTCGCAAGCTTTTGATGAATTAAACGCGTTGGGAATAAAATAGACTCGCACTTCAAGGGAACGTTGATTTCTTTGCTGGCAGGTAGCAAAAAGTCTTTATGCTGGTATTTTTAAACCATTTTATTTTCCCTTAATGCTTTTCTCATGCGTTTATCTCCTGGATTTTATCATGAATTAATTTGAATGTCTTGTGTCCAGTGTCTTAAGCCTCAGTTGTTTGAGTTTTGGGTTGTTTTTTTTTAAAGCACTCAATTGCTATCTCCTGTTTTCTCATGGGTGCAAAAATATGCGTTTCCCTAGTTTCTTTTCCAAGATTTTCCATGGAAAATATCTCCTCATAGATTAAAAAATTGAACACTGGATCATAGCAAAACTATAATTGCAATGAATCGTGGAATGGTTTGGGTTGGAAGGCACCTTCAAAGCCCACCCAGTGCAACCCCCCTGCCAGGAGCAGGGACATCTCCAACCACATCAGGTTGCTCAGAGCCCCGGCCAACCTGGCCTGGAATGTTTCCAGGGATGGGGCATCCACCGCCTCTCTGGGCAACCTGGGCCAGTGTTGAATGGAACATCCAGTCCAGAATGAAAGCAGCAAGAAGATTATCGTTAAGAGGAACAGGGAATTCTGGTAGGTGAGAAGGAATTTCACTCGAGTTCTTTTCATTGTGCCCAAGACGTAACTGAGAAAGCAGTAAAACATCAAAGAAGAAAATCAAACTTTGTCAAAGTCAACGGCACCTTTGCGTCTGAATTCGGTGTAACCATGACTTCACTCCAAATGACCTGCGTTACGTTACATTTCACCCAAAATGTAGAACATTTTTAAGAGGAAGACCTTAAATATTGAAATTTCAACTCGGTCATCTAAGCTAGGCTGTTGACCGAAGTCCTCGTGGGACCTCTTGTGAAGGCTGCGTAAGTAATAGGTGCACAACAGGAGCTTTCTGGGGGGAGACAGCGTGTTAAGCACGTTAGACAAGTTGGAAAGAATCTCTTTTCTGGCAGATAAAGTAGAAATAATGCTGAAAATCCCTGGAAGTGTTCAAAGCCAGGTTGAAAGGGGCTTTGAGCGACCTGGTCTGGTGGAAGTTGTCCCTGCCCAGGGTAGGGGGGTTGGAACTGGATGATCTTGAAGGTCCTTTCCAACCTCAACGGTGATTTTATGATTCTATAAAACTGCTCAGGTGTTTGAGTTGCTGCTGTTCTGATGGCTTAGAGAGAAAAATGTAGCGATGCAAAGTCATCAAAGAACCTCCATCGCTCCACTGCCACCATCCTGCAGATCCCCACGTCTTGAGCAAACTCTTTCTTTCACATAAATTTTTCCAGGCTTGAAGACCTGTGGGCATCTCGATAGGATTGCGTTCTGCAGGCAACCCCAGCCCTCCTGGCTGCCGCAGCCCCGCCGCGGCTCGCCTCCATGCAACCCAAAGTCAAGTGGGTTTCCGGAGACGGAGCTGTGTGGCTCTTCTCAACGGGCGTTTAAATATTAACGCGTCGGCTCTTCACCACGATGCTGGTCGGTAGGCAGGTGCTTTATGGGATCGTAAGAACATCTCCAGCGGCGAAGGAGTTGAGAGTTACGACGTGGGTTTTGAAATAGCCGCTATCAATTTTCGAGTCGGCTTCCGTGTCAGCGAAATGCTAAACCGCTCGTTTTAATTACGAGCGCTCCTCTCTGGAGAACGTTGGCAATTAAATGAAACTTTTTTTTTTTCCCCTGCGCTTTGTGGTCAGTATAGACTGAGCGAAAAGATAAACTTCTCTCCCCACCTGAGGGACTTGGAAGCCTCGCGGGACGTTCAGGAACGTCGCAGTAATTGTTTTCGGATGGCTTTAGCCACAGAGGAGAACGTTTGTTTCTGAAGCCGTGCTGATTTTGTGATATTTTTGGCCTGAACGTTCTTCAGTTGCTAATCTCGCTCCTGCAAATTTTATTCCTAAGGAGAGCGTACCTGCAGTTCCCCGCGAGTGAAAAGCAGTGAGCGCTTTTCGTTACGTGTGCAATTACTGACGTAGATATGTAAAACAATTTTTCTACTCATTGGACTTCATTAATTTTGTACGTACAAGCCCAGCCAATGAGAATTACGACCCAAACTAGTCCTGGGCCGGTGTAGGCCTCGTTCAGTTTTTGAAGCCTTTTCTTTTGGTCAAAAATCTCTTTTCCTCGTGAATAACGACCTTCCCCCAGAGCCATTTTGTTACATCCTTGCCCAGATGCTCGGGTGTTGCCCATATGACGTCATCATGGACTTGTGGAAACATTCCAGGCCAGGTTGGCCGGGGCTCTGAGCAACCTGATCTGGTTGGAGATGTCCCTGCTCCTTGCAGGGGGGTTGGACTGGGTGGCCTTTGAAGGTCCTTTCCAACCCAAACCATTCCATGGTCTTCAAACTGGACAGTGAGACACTGTGTGGGGCTGGGATGTGCTGGAGGAACTGGTTTCTCTATATTTTCACATACTTTATGTATTTTTTTGTATATATATGGATATATCTGCGTTTCTATTGTCATTCATTTCTTTTCTTCAGCTTCTTTATCATTTTTGTTTGCTTTTCTTTTCCTTTCTTTCTTTAAACAGGACTAGAGAAAGGAAGCCAGTACAGTTTCCAGGTGGCCGCCATGACGGTGAATGGGACAGGGCCCCCCTCAGACTGGTACACGGCGGAAACGCCCGAGAACGATCTCGATGGTAAATGCATTTTTTTAAAAAAAAAAAAAAAAAAGCTGTTGTCTCCAAAAGCTTTCCAACGTATAGCTGAGGGGTGTCACCGCCGTTGTCACCCAGGCCGAGGTGAGGGTGGGATGTCCATGGTCTAAGCACCCACCAACCGATGGATGGATCTACTCCTGGATCCCGTGTTCCTTGGGTTGTGTTTCTCTGTTTTCAGCAGGACCAAGGAGTCAGAAGCCTTTATGAAAAAAATTTGGGGTCAGAATTTAGCTCCCTGAGCGTTATTTGCCATAAAACGGTGCCGTGAATCTCGAACTTCATAAATGAGAAACGTAATCAATCGAAGAAACAATGGAAACGATGACAATGGCCCTAACAATTTGCTAAGCAAATATTCAGATAGGTGAAATCCTGTCTCTCAGCCTTTATTTGCAGAGGTTGGCAACGAAGCTGAATAATTAGTGAACGACGACGGGATGCAGACGCCTGAAAACCGGGGGCCGTGTAAATCCCTGCAGATGCTGCCGCGAAAGGGAAGAAAAACACTGAAATGAAAGGGTTAGATGAAATACCTGGAATATTTGAAGTAGTAAAGGAATAAAAGGAGAGTAATGAAAAAGTCTAGCTAAAAAAAAATAATTTAAACAGAGCGCAAATCAAACGGAACAAAGAATCCGACAGATGGAAGTCATGGCCAAACTACAGACAATCCGTAAGGAGCGAATGTGTAGTGGAGAGGAGATGAATGGAAAATAAAAGGCAGCTGATGAAAATTGCGGTGATTTTTAAAACAAAATAAGTCGCCGAAAAAGGATCAAAGGCAGAGTGGCTGAAAGAATAAATAAATAATCGGTTAAAATGCACCCTAGTACTTGATGTTGCCTTTCTTTTGACTGCCGCATTTCCGTATGATCTCCAAGCCAACCCTTGCAAATGGAAGAATTTCTGCCTTTCCCTATCTTCAAGTGCAATTTTCCAGCAGATCGGCAGTGACGGGGACGTGCGGTACGCAAAAAATGGGCGAAGCAGCACCTGTGGTTTCTCATCGAGGTTTTGAAGAAGAGACGCCGCGGCTGGACGCGGTGTAGCTCTACCAACGGATCGCAACGCGCGGCGGGGCGCGATGAGGTCTTCCGGATGACGCTTTGGCTAGGCGGCGGTTTGAGAAGTGGGGAAAAATGTGAGAGGAAAAAATAAATTCAGAACACGCCGTGGTTTTAATTTACGTTTAGTGAACACTACGTTCCTTTGAAACTCTTGTGCCCAAATACACGCATGCGTGCGGAGACGATGCGGAGACGCTAATTGAGTAATCGCAGGAGACATGCGATGGAAGTAGGTGCATGAAAAAAAAAAAAAAAGAAAATTTCAAATCTGCTTATTACTGTAGTTTGTAGAGTCCTGCAAACATCAGCTACCCAAGGAATTGCTGGAGCGCGGCTTCTCTTGCTCGCGCTGGAAGCCTGGTTGGCATCAGCAACACGAAGACGAACGGTATCCCGGAGAACGGCGCCGGCTCCCGGCGGATATTTGCTTTAATTAGTGGGTTTTGTTCAGGCGATTAGAAACCCAAACATAGCTGCTTCTTCAAGGCTCCCTAGAAAGCTCGCGTGTCTTTACTGGCAGCTGGGAAGGCTTGAAAAAATTATTTTAGGCCTCGAATTTTGTGCTTTAAAAAGGAAAAAAAAAAAAATTGAAAGCAGTTCTTTCCCCAAAGGGTCTGTTTTTAAATAACTTGGACGAGGATGGAAGAGAATCTCTGATCAACTTAGGAAAGGGATCCTCCAGGAAGATGATTACGGCATGGAACAGATGGAAGTTGTTAGACGTATTAGACTGACACAGTTAAGCTTCAGCTCTAAATTAGTGCTCTAAGAGCCTGGAAAGCTAGGCCGCTGTCGTGTTGTGATTTATGCTGCAAAGGGATTGGGGAAAGAGGTGAAAAAATGGGATGAGTAAAAACTACCTTGACTTTGTAGAACATACATCGTTGAGCGTCTAAGAAAATGGCAAAATCGACCCAAATCTAAAGCGTTTTTCAAGCTTGACGGTGGAATTAAGGACCTCTAAGTAGCACTGAGGGCAGTGTTCCCTGGATGGAAGACATGGGTGCTCAAGCCATCCTGTAGAAACGCAGCCAAGGACCCAGAGGGATGTGCGAGCAGATGCGATGTCCCAGGTGGAGACGTCGCACCAGGCGGTGACAACGTTTGCTTGCAAGTACTCAGTGATATCCTCACCGCAGAGGAAGGTGAGCCTCACCTGAGAGGAAAAGATCCTCAAGGCCAGGTTGGATGAGGCTCTGAGCAACCTGATCTGGTTGGAGATGTCCCTGCTCCTTGCAGGGGGGTTGGACTGGATGACCTTTGAAGGCCCCTTCCCACCCAAACCATTCTGTGATTCTGTAAGTGTTGAACTCTTGGTGTAGTTGATGGGGGAGGCGATAAATTGGACTCATTTGGGACGTAGGATGAAGGACTCATTTGACGCTTCATGGAGGAGAGCGGGATCTCACGGTTGCTTCTCAGAAGTGATTCTGGATCACGTTCTCAGAAGTGATTCTGGATCATGTTCAAGCCCAGGAGATAAAAAAAGGAAACGTGTTGATCTAGAATTGCAAGGAAACGGCCTAAAAAAGAAAGCGGGAATATGAGATACGTGTTTCAATAAGAGTTTTACTCCTGGAAATCCAAGCGCTGGGACGCTGAAAATCAGCAGAGCCACGCCAAGGCCGGATGGTCCAGTATCCTGAAGAAAGGATGGAGTTAGATGTTTGGCAGAAGTCCTTGCTGTGGAAAATGTGCTTTGTTGTAAAGAGAACCAAAAAAAAATACTTTGTTGGACGGGGGAAAGAAAAAAAATAGTTGGTTCTGACATGTAACTTCGTACTTTGCGGTGTGAAATGCACAAGAGCAATTCTAAAATTCAGGACTACTTCAGAATAAGAAAAATATTTGAGAGGAAAGCTAATAAAAAATGTAATTAAAAGTGCTTTATACAGAAAGGTGAAGCAAAAAAAAAATGTGTTTTCAAAGATTAACTGTGCTTATGAGACTTCAGTATTTGAAAAATAGTTCGAAAACGTTGTTCACCCCAGCTTCATTTTAGAACTTAATTCACGAGAAGGGTAGAAGAAGTTAAACTACCTTTTTCTTTTTGCAACAGGCAGCCATGATTTTGCTCCGAAACGCACGAATCGCGTATTTGAACTGTTTGAAATAAAGAATATGAGTTGTTTGAATAAAACGGCTTTCACCAAAATGGCGGCCTAGAGGTATCTGTAGCGCAATTGGAGTCACTGTGTTGTGCCAGACGTAAAAATTACTGTTTCGAGGTTCTTCGGATGCTCAGATCTCCTTTGCTGCCGGAGAATTGCTACGTTGAGGAATTTTGCGGAATTGCGGCGTTGCTACGTTACCCAGCTTCTCGTTCCGAGGCGTGAAACTGTTATTTTTCTCTTTGAGGCCTGTAAGAAACGCTTCTGTCGCTTGTGTTTGGTTTTTTTTTGAACAGCGCCGTGGAGGAATAGCTGCTCGCGTAACTTTTGCTTCTGCGTTCAAAGTCTGGGAGTTGAGTTGGGGGATAAATGGCAACTTAACGCGGCGCTACGGGTGCAATCGGTTTCTTCTTTTTTTGTGAGCAGCTACTTTGCGGGGAATTTTCTTCAAGCAGAGCCACGCTTTGCAATTTTAAGAAGCGGAATGCCAAGGACTTCTAAAGTCGTTAAGTGTTTCAGACTGGTAACGTCCTGAGGTTACAGGTGCAGCAGGTTTTTGGAGTATTTGATAAGAATTCAGCTGAAATCACGTGAAATACAAGGACACGCCTGTTGAAAAATGTCGATTCTTCTTTTTATGACCTTTTCCAAGGTTTACAATGGGAATGCTTCACAACCGCGAGGTGTCTTTTGTTGGAGTTTACATCGTTTGATATTATTTTTGGTTTTTCTAGCCTCTCCTCGTTGCCTTCCACGTCAGTTTTCATCTATTATATTGCAAGCCTTTTTGTCGGGGCCAACTGGTGACTTGTCTCTTTCCGCTCTCAAAAAGACAAGCTACCGGGCAGCTCCTCTGAAGAGACTTGTGGTATGATAGTTACCGGGTAAACTCAAACAAAAGGCATTTATTCACCTCACCTTCACGGTAAAAATTTGGCCTATAGACTCCGAGTCGTTAATTGCTACTTAAATGAATTTTATCTGGGAGGAGTTGTCAATAAAATATCTCATTTTGCTATTTTATTGTTGAAATGTTGGCATAAAGCAGCTCCCGAGTAAGAGATGCGTGCCCAAAAGTTAAAATTTTCTTTGGAAATAAATAGATCGTTGCCGGAATATACTAGTATATCGTTAAGAAGTTAAATAATCTGTGAGCGTAAAGACAACTCCGCGTACAATCAGCTGTCAGGATCCTGCTGAGCTTGTAAATAGACCAGGGAAGAGCAAAGTCGTCCTACTGGAGGTTCTCTTGCAGGTCATCTTTCATTTTTCCTCCATCGTTTGAAGTTTCTCTTGCTAAAGGTGGAAAGTGCTAGGAGATGCGCTGTTGAGAACAGAATGAGGCGTAGCGTTGCACTTGGAAGGGAAGGACATAGCTCAGGAATTAAATTGCATGTGAGCTCTGCATGTTCTTCTGGGACACCTGGTTGGCTTTTTTCATCCAAATATTTTAATCTAACCTCAAACCTTACGAATAGTAAAATTGAACGAGTAGAATATTAATTGAGCCTTTTTTTTGTTGTTGTTTTCTTTTTAAATCTCAGAATCTCAGGTTCCTGACCAGCCAAGCTCTCTTCACGTCAGGCCCTTGACAACGAGCATTGTCATGAGTTGGACTCCGCCGCTGAACCCCAACATCGTCGTCCGCGGGTACATCATCGGCTACGGCGTAGGCAGCCCGTACGCTGAGACTGTGCGGGTGGACAGCAAACAGCGTTATTATTCCATCGAAAATTTGGGTGAGTGGTTGTTTTCATTCATTTCATTCCATGCAAAGAGGTTCCTCAGAGGTGATGCGGTTTTATTTTCAGGCCATTGCTGGTGCTTCCTCTGCCTCCTGCTTTCTTAGGCTGGTTCTGCATTCCATTTTGCGTTTGGTCTTACCTTCCAAGCTCTGCACGCTCTCAAAAACGCGAAATCTCTTTGATCAAATGCTCATTTTATTCAGTAGAGCTTATTAAGTCGTGCGCTCCTAGTAATGAGTCCCACCTGGACAGAGAACTGGACCTAAAGATGTTATTCCACTCATGTTTGAATTTAACGGCGACCGCAAAACTCCGATTGTGTGTCCGTCAAGATGGTGCCGGGAGAGAGGGGGGTGATTCATTATTCATGGCGCAGCCTCTGTGAGAGTTCATCTACATTCTCAGCGTGGTACGCGGGGGACCCGGATCCTTCCAGCGGTGACGGACCGTTCTCCTAGCACTGGGAAACCAGTTCAGAGTTTAAAGGAAGTCAAAAAGTTTAATGGTTTTCCTTGTCGTTTCTTCTTTAGCGCTTTTATTCCAGGTAAAAATGGTAAGCGTCGTAATCTGGGAACGGTCGGATCTTACCGGAAAATGCAACTTTGTGCGTTAGTTATCTCGTTTCTGTAGGACCAAAACTCTCCGATATCTAGGGACGCTTTTCTTTGGAATTGCCATTTTTGTTGGGGAAACCTGGAGAGCAGAATAAACTGGTTTTACTCTTACTTCACCAACTCTAAGCCCAGGTGGATATCTCACCGTGGAGGTATTTGCAAAGAGCCATATGTAACGCTCCCAAATATTCAACGGGTCCTACAGAAAAAGGGACGTTTGATAATGGTTTGTGCAAGCGTGACGTTATTCTGCGAAATGGGAAGACGTCTGACTGGACTGCGGAAGAAATTTTGCGGAATATCAAGATAAAAGTTGTTCCTAATGAATGTGTGTGTCTAATAACTAACGGTCGGGATTAAATGCAAAGAATTTTATTTTTTTAAAAATTCCAAAAGGGATTTAAATTCTCCCTAGCCTATTTTAAATTTGGTTCGTATCTTTAACGGGTTTTCACTTGAGTCTTTCACCGCTGTTGACCCAGAAGTACTAGAAAAGTAAATTACGTGGAGGGAGCTATCTAATCCCACGTGTTTTGGCGAAAGCTAACGAGGAGATGCCTGCACAGTTCAATTTTATGGAGCTCCAAATGGTCAACTCTTACTAAAAGTGTCTTGATTAACAAAATCTCTTGGGTTTTTTGAAGCTTTAGTGTTTGTTTTTCTTCGTATATTGAATGACCGGTGAAGATATTTACTCGTAGGGTCTCTGATAGTCACTACCGTCAGGTGGAACGTACACTAGGGACGACTTGCAGATACAAAAGCCTTCTCGTGGTGTAACTACGCTTGGTATTTGTGGAAAGCCGATGATGTGCTTCAGCTGTTAGAACTGTTTCTGTGGATTAAAAGGGTTCTTCCAGTTGCCCAGAGAGGTGGTGAATGTCCCATCCCTGGAAACATTCCAGGCCAGGTTGGATGAGGCCCTGGGCAACCTGATCTGGTGGAGATGTCCCTGCTCCTTTTAAAAAATTAGAAGAGTTGCCAACACTTCCTACATTATTCACCTACTTTATTAGAAACCATTACAAGAAAATTGCACGAAATCATAGAATCACAGGATGGTTTGGGTTGGAAGGGACCTCCAAAGGTCATCTAGTCCAGCCCCCCTGCAAGGAGCAGGGACATCTCCAACCAGAGCAGGTTGATGATGAGACAGAATTCTTTTCCTCATGAAAATACTCTTTTTTTGTAAGGTTGTGCGTCAAAATGTGCTGCTGGCAGGAATGAGGGGGAAAAAAATATCTCCTAGATGTTTTGTGGATTCATCCCACCTGTTGTAAAATTTCCAATGAGATGTAGGCATCTTAAACGCGATGTGCAACAGCGCCAGTGAAGTCCGATCCCTAAATAAATGATGAACTTCAGTGAGTTTTTCTCTCCCCTCTGAAGACCTCATCCCTTTTGATCCTCCTGGCTTTCAGCGATTCCTTCTGCTTGGCTCCCCAGCTCTCCTTTGTCTCCTTCGACAGAGACTGCGGACAGGTCACCTCGCTTTGCCTCAATCCACTCTGTGATGTATCCGGCCGGAAACCTGAGGTTTTGCGGCTTCTCAAGGTTCACCGCAGTTCTTCTTTTTATTTTTCCTTTTTACGCTATCTTGGAGCACGCCCTGAACCCTGTGTATCGTTGACATCCTGGACCAGTAGGTTCTTTCCTTAAAGAGCCATCAGATCTGTTTGACATCAGCTGCCTTTCCAAAATCCTGCCCGACTCTCGTTTCCAGACGCCTTTTTCGCACGTAGGTGCCCAAACCCGGTAATCCAAGTCCGTGTTAGGCGTTATTTTAGTGCCGGAAGCTCATGGTGTGGTCTTGAGTCAAATAACGATGAAGAATCTGCTGGTGAAACTGGTGCCATGCCCAGTTGAATAGGGATACAGAACGGTCGTACATGTGCGCGTACGTGCGTGCCCGATCTTTTTTCTGGGAACAATTTTCTTCTCTCTGCATTCAGACCTGCACAAAAGCACCTCCTGGACATCTTTCCAAAGACCTTCCAATCGAGAGGTTGAGAAGAGGGATGCACGCAGGTACGGAAAATTGAAGCTAACAGCTCCCAGGTTGGCTCACTGGTTTTATTCTCTTCCCGCCATCTTGCGATACGGTTGCCTCGGAAATTCCAACCTTGGTGATCCCCTTTTGTCTGGCCGTAGACGTGCGATGGGGTTGCTGTAGCAATTCCCACTTGGATATGTAAGGCCAGAATTCCTCCTGCTCGTATTCGTGTGTTTTGTTCCTCCTTCCCTCGCTTGTTTGCGCAGCCCCGGGTCGTTGTCGGCCACCTGCACGCACATCCTGTGAATATAGATGGTTGGGTACCGTTGTTGTAAACATCTGGGAAAATCTAATCCTAAATTACCTCCTACTATTAGAAAAAAGTTGAGGTGGAGTCAGAAACGCGACGTAGGCCACGCATTAAGCTCAGAACTGTTTGTCTTCTCTGTGGCCAGGTTGTAGAGAAGATGGTACCTTCTTGTGGTCGTGGTATGTCGGTGTTCGGTGGCGAGACCTTTGGGATAAGACAGAGCTGGTGATAAACTCTCTGACCTACCCTCTAGATTATTTATTTTGCACAAGTTCAGGTGTTTAATTGAGTCATCTGAGTTGAAACCATGTCAGCCCAGTTAATTTCTGCTCCATCAAGCAGGAAAAGACAACAGCAAAGATAGCTCAGCCCATTCAACAGCTCCATCATCTGGCTTCTTCTACCAGTTGACTACAGCAGATGTCCATCATGGTCATGTAGCCATTGTTACACATCAGGATTCGCCGTTCTAGAGCTGATGATGAAATACCAGAGGTCTTTGCATCTTCAGTCTGCTGATGGTGATTGGCTACAAATGGTTTCTGGGTAGTACTTACTGGTTTTGGATGGGAGCGAGATGTGGAAGTCTCTTTAGAAATCCTTTTAGACACTTCATTGCACCTGTGTGATCCTAAACACTTCTAAAACTCTCCTTGAAAGTACAAGGCTTGGAGGCCATGGGTGGTCTCCTCAAGTAGATCGCCCATCGGGGAAGGACGGAGCCCTACGTGCTCACGGGGTGGCCTGCTTTTGAATTCCTTCCCTCTTGATAATGCAAGCGTAACGCCGGTGTGCACAAGTCAGCAGCTTTGCATCCCATTTCAGGTCCTTAATTGATTACTTCCTTCAGGTCAAACTTGTACCCGAGCTGTTACAGTGCTTTTCCGAGTGCTACGCTTCAGCTACTGAATAAATCACTTCACCAAACCTGAAGAAAAGCACTCGGTCTTCCATAATAGCGATGGAGAACTTTATTTTGTGTGATGATCGTCTTGAATGCAACCATATAGAGGTAACGCTTGTCGCCTGGAGTGAATGAGAGTGATTTTTCTCATGACTGAGCGGTCGGATTGCCTTGGAGACGCTCTCCGCAGGTGCAGAAGAATGTGAGAATATCCCGAGCCTTCAGCTTTGTCAGTGAAGAATTTGTTGTGTTTTCTTTCCGCGGTGTAGGAAAGATATTTGATGTCAGTCTCATAAATTTCAGGAGCGAGCGTTCCCTGCTTTCGTTCAGCCTTTTCCGTGACAGAGAAATTATTGCTTGACTAACTCTCGATTGAATAATTCCAACAAGGAGACCCACTTCTAGTGAGCCACTTCATTTTCTTTTCTTTTTTTTTTTAATAGATTTTTTAAAATTTTTTTGCTTGTGGTTACAAATGGCAAAGTTATTGGCTGATTAAGTATGGTTTTAACGATACTGGGAAACTCACGGATGCCGATTTTGATCTTTGACGCGTAGGAAGTAACGATTTCTGTACTGATCCAACGCGGAAGGCGTTAAGCGTAGTGATTAACTGACTGGACTCGTGTCCGTGGAGCTGTGTGTTAAAGCTTACTGAGGAAATAAAAATTTGAAAGAAAGGGGAAGGAGATTTCCATTTACCGATTACGCAAACATCAACCTCAAAATACCTGAAACAACACACTAGCTGTAAAAATTTGCGTAAAAAAAAAAAATTTTTGAATTAGCTCGTACAGCTGTATTTTTAATTAACGCACTGGAAAAATGACACGTGGTACCTTCATCCTAGAGTATTCCAATATATTGGAATACTCTGTGGTTTCAAAAATAGAGGGAAGTTCCAAAATAGGGGGAGGTAGATTCAGATTGGATAGGAGGAAGAAATTCTTTACGCTGAGGGTGGTGGAGCACTGGCCCAGGTTGCCCAGAGAGGCGGTGGATGCCCCATCCCTGGAAACATTCCAGGCCAGGTTGGCCGGGGCTCTGAGCAACCTGATGTGGTTGGAGATGTCCCTGCTCCTGGCAGGGAGGTTGGACTGGGTGGGCTTTGAAGGTCCCTTCCAACCCAAACCATCCTAGGATTCTAATAACGACATTATTATGTCATACTGGGATATTGTGATAACTCATTCTGGGATATTTTAACAATTTACTGGAATAAGGGCAATAGGTAGGAGGTGGACACGAGAAGGGTGGTCATCTGAGCGTACAAAGACCAGGAGGATGACCATTAGCTTCCAGTTGCTGCACAGCACGGCCTCCGTTTTTGCTGTTAGCGACATCCCAAAAGCAAAACCGCTTTCAAAAAAGCATTGGAGTAGGAGCGGTAGAATAATTCTGCAGCTGACGACAGAGCGTGTGCACCACGTGAGAGGAAGCGGAGAGATGGAGATTTGAAAACTTGAGTTTTAAGCCGATCAGGCAAGGTAATTCCATAATAACGCTTCCATCTGTAAAATTCTCAAAGTATTTCCGTGAGAAGATGTGTATAAAAATAACTATTTTACAGATGCTCAAACCATTAAAAAACTAAGTATGATGGGAAAGCTGCCCCAAATTCCGGAGCCTTCTGGAGATGTGGGCTTTCCTCTTCAAGACTACATCCCTTCCTCCCCCGTTACGTACGTGAGAATAGAAGGACAAGGTGTAATTTTAGAACGAGTTTTTAAGTCCAGTTGCCTTTATGTGATCTAAGAAAAAGCTGCATTCGTCTCCCCAAGTACGGAGGAATTCGTACGCCTCTCGTTGAAAGAGTTTGGTTGGGAAGCTGGAGCGCGCGTCTCGAAATATTATTTTCATGTCTATTTTGAACTTGAACCTTTGATCCTCCTGGCCCGGCAATGAAAGTGAATAATACCTGGCAAAATCTAGCAAAGGCTTCTCAAAGTTAGTCCCGCTCCTCTCGTAAAGCCTGAAGCGACGCACATCAGAAAATCGGGAGCTCCGAAGAGAAATTTAATGGATGTGAGCAATTTCTGCTTAATTAGTAGTTTGGAGAATTGGAGCTACCGTATGAATAATAAGAATATATTAACAACTCAGCCCGGTAAGTCGTTGGATGATACTGGAATTTTGGCTGCAGGGTCTCCCGTGGTCTGTACGGACCGGCGTAAGGGGCTCCATACGGCCCGGCGAGAGATCGGCAGCCAACGTGGTTTTGCCTTTGCGTACCTTGGGGTCGGACTGGATGACCTTTGAAGATCCTTTCCAACCCAAACCATTCTGTGGCTCTAAGTGTTCCAGTTTAGGTGATGCCCTGGAGTTTTTGGCTGGCGCGAATGTGAAATTTGACAGATCGTTGCATTATTTAAGGAATAAAACTAAAAAAAAATTAAATAAATGAAGTCGACAATTACAAGTGACAAGAAACAAAGACAAAGCTTTTAGATCTGAGTTTATATTAGAACAAGCATACCAGTAGGAATTCAAAGGCTTCCATCAAATTCACCTTCATCTTAAGTGCAGATCAGATTAAATGTGACCCTCGTGCGCAGACGAGGCAAAAAAGCATTTTGTTTTAGTGCAAAGAGAGAGAAAAGAGCGCCTTCATTTTCTTTAATCTTTGCAGATGACAGTTGTGGATTAGAACAAAGACATGAAAGGGAACAAAAAAGCTTTTTTAATGTAGATTTTTGGGTTGTTTTCTTCCCTTTGCATTTTTAATACAAAATGGAGCTGGGGAAAAAATCAAAGAAAAATATGTTAAATTTCCTGCATCTCGCCATTTCCCTCATAGATCACGTTAAAGCCCGACACTAACAACAAGTAACGGCACTTTGAGACTCCAGGGACCGTTCATTTCCCTCCTTGCCTTTGAAAACGGACTGTCGTTTAAAGCCTGCTGCCATTTTCGCAAATACTTCGTGCACCAATCTTCTCGCGTTTCTCCCTGACTTTGCTTTCTTGCAGAACACGGAGAACTTGCTCCCAAGCAAAGGGTCGGTTCGGGATCCGCGCCGTATTTGCGTTACGAACAGAGCTTGCGTGACCGCCTCCCTCGAGTTAAATGTTGGGTGGGTTTTAAGAGCGTCCTTGTGTGAAAGTGAGGGTCGGGGCAATCCCAGGTGCAAATCCAGGCTGGGCGGAGAACGGATGGAGAGCAGCCCTGAGGAGAAGGACTTGGGGGTGCTGGTGGATGAGAAGCTCAACATGAGCCGGCAATGCGCCCTTGCGGCCCAGAAGGCCAACCACATCCTGGGCTGCACCCCCAGCAGTGTGGGCAGCAGGTCCAGGGAGGTGATTTTGCCCCTCTGCTCCACTCTGGTGAGACCCCCCTGCAGCGCTGCATCCAGCTCTGGAGCCCCCAACAGCAGAAGGACGTGGAGCTGCTGGAGAGGGTCCAGAGGAGGCCACGCAGATGCTGAGAGGGCTGGAGCAGCTCTGCTGCGAGGCCAGGCTGAGAGAGCTGGGGCTGTTCGGCCTGGAGAAGAGGAGGCTCCGGGGAGAGCTGAGAGCGGCTCCCAGTGCCCAAAGGGGGCTGCAGGAAAGGTGGGGAGAGACTCTTCAGCAGGGCCTGCTGGGACAGGATGAGGGGTGATGGTTTTAAAATAGAGGGAGGTAGATTTAGATTAGATATTAGGAAAAATTTTTTTAGACTGAGGGTGGTGTCACACTGTCCCAGGTTGCCCAGAGAGGCGGTGGATGCCCCATCCCTGGAAACATTCCAGGCCAGGTTGGCCGGGGCTCTGAGCAACCTGATGTGGTTGGAGATGTCCCTGCTCCTGGCAGGGGGGTTGGACTGGATGACCTTTGAAGGTCTCTTTCCACCCAAACGATTCTATGATTCTGTGATTCTATACGGTTCGCTCTTGACTGACTTTCTAGAAGGCGTTTTAGTTTGTTGTACACCTCGGTTCTCACTGTGAAAAATAGCTGAACAGGCTTCCCTGCCAAAATGTTTGGGCTCTCTTGACAACAGATGGAAGAGAAGAGCTGGATATTGCTCCTCTTTGTCTTTAAAGAACAGAATGCCCAAGAATAACTTGTAATGCCAAATTAGAATATAAATAATACTGATAGCCAAGAATATTTATTTCTCTGTGTTCATTCATCAACACAAAAAAAAACAAACGGCTGTGTTGCAAGGCTCAGTTTTCAGGGAAAAGGATGGATACGGTGCTGTGCTTTGCCTTCGGTTACAGTCAGTCCGTCACACGTTGTTTTACACCGCTCCTTCCTCCTCGGGGGAAGAACTCCTCGCATTCCTCCCCTGCTCCAGCGTGGGGTCCCTCCCACGGGCCACAGTCCTTCATGAAACTGCTCCGGCGTGGGTCATCTCTTCCACGGGGTGCCGTCTCTCCAGAACGGCTGCCCTGGTGGGGCCTCTGTGGGCCACGGCGCCCCCTTCAGGCACCCACCTGCCCCGGCCTGGCGTCCTCCATCGGCTGTGGATGGATCTCTGCCCCTCCATGGGCCTCCATAGACTGCAGGGGGACAACCTGCTCCACCATGGTCGTCACCACAGGCTGCAGGGGAATCTTGGCCAGGAGCCACATTACTCCTCCCCCTCCTTCTTCACTGACCTTGGCGTCTGCAGCCGTTCCTCACAACAGGCTGGCAGACGCCTCTCAGGGTCTCTTCACATCCCATCTCCTCTCCGCTTCTTGCAGCCAGGCCGGGCCAAGTTGGGCCCAGTCGGCCGCCCGGCGGGAGGCCAGAGGGTGAGGCCTGCAAGGCCCATGAGGCTCGCGCCTCACCCTCTTTGCCCCTGCTCAGCTGCTTCACATCTTCTCTTTTTTTTTTTTTTTTTCTCTTTTTCCCCTTCTTAAATACGTTATCTCTCCTCCTGGTGCAACTTTCATTCTTATTTTTGGTGTACGAGTGCCTGAAGAAACCTTGTCCCCGCCCACGTTAACCCTCCTGGTACATTAATGGCGTTCCCTCTGATGTCGGCAAGCGTCTCGAGTCGCGGCCTGTTCATTTTTTATTCTTTTGTCCGTGTGTCTTACACTTCACTTACACTTTCCTTTTCCTGGGTTTGGCTGCATTTGTACCATCAATAACAAACGTAAGTGATCCGCATCGGGATTTTTTTTTTTTTTTTCAATTGTTTTGCATCCCTACCGACGCGGCGTGCACTGCGCTTGTGATGCACCACGGGAGTTGTAAAGGTTCACGTCTCTGCAGGAGGCGAGACCTGTTTCGAAGCGTGCTCAAATTAGTCTGCGCTTAAAAAAAAAGCGCCCTGAACGCTGTGTTCTAATGCACACAGGACAGAGCTCACAAGAGAAATCAGCAAGCGGGCGTAATATGTGGTGAGATGACATCTTAAAAACAACGTAAATATGGATTTGCTGTTCATCTCCTGAGCGACATTAAAATAAAAGCACTTAACAAATGCTCATTATAAATTCTCTTTGCTCCGTTAAACCCTTTCCCCTGGTGTTTTAGAAGTTAATTGCTTCCTGAGTACCTCTAAATATATAGGCACCCCCAGAACCGTGAGATACGTCATTGTCATCCAGGCGCAACGAGGTTTTTGGATGCCGTGACCTTCGCTGGTTCACTGCAGGGTCACGTCCTGCCTTCGTTGCGTGGTGCGTTCGTCTGAAGGCACCATGGCTCTGGTGGAGGTCTACATTGACTTCTCGGGGTGACTTGCTGAGAGATGACATGGCCTGTGAGAAGACAAGGAAGTCCGGTTGCTGAAGGACGTTGCTGGAGCTCACCCTGCAGCAGGGTGAGGCAAAGCCCCGGGTGTTGCCACCTAACCAAATGTTTGGAAGACAACTGGAGTCCTGGTTTATCATCTAACAAGGTAGGACACACCCTCAATGGTGGTAACAGAGTCAACGGTAAGATTGGATTAAAAATTACAGGTTAGGTTGTATGCGTTTGACGTGTAGATGTTCCTCACGTCTCCGTGAAGTAGATAAGGTGGAACTGCGCTCCTCAGGGACGGTTTTCAATTAAATATGGGAAATATTTTAAGCATGTTGACCTGTTAACACGTCTACAGTAGTGCCCAGAGGTTTGAGAGAAGACTGGGGTTTTATAGAAACACCTTGTAAGACTCTACTTCAAAGAATTTATAGGCAAAAAACTAAAGGAAATAGGGAAGAAAAAAAAAGTTGATGCTATAGGAGCTGAAGACACAAAAAATGTTGGCTTGTCCATCACTTCTTGAGAATTCACTGAGGATGTGAAGCCAAGTTTCCACTGTTCTCTGCATCCACTCTCAAAACAAATATTCTGTTGTTTAAACACTGGATGAAACCCTTTGGCGTGGAAAAAAGACGCTGAATTTCCCAACCTTCCTCATCCTCCGTAACCTCGGAAAATGCCTTCTTGAATTTTACGGCATTTGGTAAGTTGAGCTTCGCTGAGTTCTTCTCTGTTGTTACGCGTTGTTCAGTTTACCAGAAGATGTAATTCTGTTGTGGTAGAGAAAGGATAATTCGCTGGTAGGTCTCTTATTTTATTGGAAGCGGTCATGAGCTCTTTATTACCCGTTTGAGCCTTTCTGATAGCGACTCCTTTTCAAATTAACCGATACGTTAGATGAAACGGCATCGCAGAAGTTATCTCCTCGTCCACCCTTGAAATGCAGCCGTTTCTGGTGTGCAAAGTGCCTGGAAGGAATAAAATCTAAAATTATTTTTCTCTAGTTGACAACCTGGGAAGAACTCGTTTGGAGAATTTGTTTAGCGGTCTGCTAAATGCGGGATGTTTTCTCTGCGTTCTGATCTAAGCGCTTTCCCTTGTGAAGAGATTCCACCAGAATTTGTGGAGAAACCCCTCCAGTTGCCTCTGAGCTGTCTCGCCCAGCAGGAACTCCACCTTCTTTGGGCTCATTCGTTGCGGCACTGCTAGTTGAAAACTTTAGTGTCCTTTGGGCTTCTTAGTGCACGTAGAATCATAGAATCTGAAGGTTGGAAAAGACCTTTAAGGTCATCAAGTCCAACCGTCAACCCAACACCACCGTGTCCACTAAATCACGTACTGCAGTGCAACGTCTACACGTTTTTTGAGCACCTCCAGAGATGGTGACCCCACCACTGCCCTGGGCAGCCTGTTCCAGTGCCTGACCACTCTTTCAGTAGAGAGGTGTCTCCTAACGTAGGGTGGTTTCCATTTTCTTGGGAGCGTTCCCCACCCGAGGCAATCTGGGCAACCACAGCCCTACCTCCAACCCTTCGTTTCAGGTCCAGGTTACGGAAGAAGTACGCTACGTCTGACTGTGATGTTGGAAGTGCTTTTCTCTCGTGATTTCGCGGAATTCAATAACCCTTACTTGCGGAGTACTTCAATTTGACATTTGTCCTGTAGATAGATGACCATTTCCTGGCGATAAACTGGTGTTACCAGGTCTAGGAACTGGTACTGGCGCTATTGATTATTAGACGTCGTGTTTTCACAAACCCAGGCAGGAGGAAACGAGGCTGTTCCCTGGTTGCTTTTTGAGATAATTGTGAATGACTGCTTTGCTGCCTCGTAGAAGGGTTTTTTTAGCCTCGGTGGCACTGGCAGGCCACGCAGGGCATAGACATCATTCTCTTGAAGACCTTTTCCCTTTTAAAAGGGCATTTCTTGCAGGAGTTGCTCTGCTTAGAACAAAATCTAGCATTTGTGTTTCTACTCCTTTCGTTGTTGATAAAGGGGAGTCAGTTTTTTGGTGAAGCGAGGACAGCAACAGAGAGGACAGAAGGGTCCTGTGGCAGCAGCTGGCTCAGCATCAAAGCCAGGTTCCTGCTCTCATCATGTTTATGCGAGCAGGTACGAATTGTCCCAGAGTTGCTTAGGTTGGCAGGGATCTCTCAAGTCATGTGGTCCAAGTCTTCGTTCAAAGCAGGGCCAGCTTCGGAGGTAGCTCTGGGTTGCACCGGTGTTCATCTGCAGCTGACTTCTGTGCACCTTCAAGGATGGGTGTTCCACAACCTCTCTGGACCCCCGCCTCCGTGCTTGACAACCCTCATATTTATTTTTTTTCCTGGTAACTAATAAGAATTTCTCTTGCCGCAATTCCCGCCGTTTCCTTTTCCTGCAGGATGGTGCCAGACCCCATCTGTTTTGACAAGATGTCTTTGTTTCCACTTGGTCTACAGGGAGGCCACGGCTCCTCGTGTCTCTGCCGTCCCACGGGTAAAATCGTGTAGCCTACAGTTAAAACCAGCTTTAGTAATGGTGGGGGGAAAAAAAGAAAGAAAGAAAGAAAGATAAAAAGATGGCAACCTTCCTCCTCAGCAAGCTCAGACAACGTGAGCAGGTTGTAGGGTGCTCGTAGACACACGGTGATGGTCAAGTAGAGTAGAAGGGATCAAATCTCGATGAACTGCGACTTCACTTTTGGGTAGGATGAAAACAGGCACTGACAAAGCGTTGGGAGAAGATTCTTGAAGGTATTACTTGTCTTTATTGCTGTTTTATTTGCTCTGTTGCCAAAAACGGGGTTTAAGTAGCTCTGAGTGGTGCGACGGGATGAGCAACGTTTTCACGATGATCAGTAGACCCCGTCTTAGCTCCGACTCTCCCAGGATACTGTAGAGCGCTCTGCGAGTCCCTCGTGTCAGGTAATGGTTAAACTGGGAAATGAGACGAGGACTTGAGATGGAATCTTTCTTTGAGAGAGAGCTGACGTGGAAAATCAGCTGAGTGCGCTACCCTTCTTCCAGCACTGTCGTTTAAGGCGAGGAGCTTTCCTCAGCTTGGAGCTCACGTCTAGTTGTCAAGCATTTCTTTTAGATTTATAGTTTAAAGAGAAAATTAAATTATACATGAAAACTCACCGTTTGCCAAAAGGCCCCGCGTGATGGCTGCGGAGATGTCACAATTTTACCCTCTTAAAGAAGAAAATAACCGTGATATCTTGAAGGAGTTGCAATTTGTTGATTATTTTCTTTCCGGAAACAACAGCTGTCAGTGGAAGAAATCGATTTTGTTCATGCTTAGTTTGAACTTCTTGTGCTTTTTTTTTTTTTTTTTTTTTTTTTTTGAGTTGAACTGCAGAGCACAACTTTATTTCCAGAGCATGTTCCACACCAACGCTGACACGGGGATTCTTGGCTGATGCTCTAATTAAAGCTGAATTCTTCGCTCAGCTTGTTCAAAGGCGAGAAGAGATTTCTTCTGTCAGAAGAAAAAAAAAAAAAAAAAGGCAGCATAGAATTCTCTCCTTGTCTTGCTCCAGAATAGCAAATATAAATGGTATCATCGTTACAGGTGAGGGAAAAATTCAGAATTTACCTCTGAATTTTTGCAATTGCATTGCAACGGTCATCTCCAAAGCCGCCATTTCTTTGCATTGTCCCTGCCAGGAGCGCTAACGAGCCTTCTGTTCCATTAGCTGCTGCACTTTATTAGTAGGTTTACGCTAAAAGTCTTTCCTCATTTGACCTCCCACTCCAGTCAGTGGCATTTTACCAAAAAAAAAAAAAAAAGCACCGGAACAGCCCCGTAAGTGTTGTTAATATACAATGCAGTTCAAAAAGCAATGGTCTGTCGCTTGATAATACAAATGTTTTTTCATTTTTTTTTGTTATAAAGGACTAAAATGAACTCTAACACTGTGTTCAAATGCCGCGCCATGGCAAATTGCCTCTTTCGCTCTTATCTAAGAGGAGACTCAAGCAATTATTTGTTGCTCCAGTTAACAGCAGCGCAAATTAACCACCTGAATTTAACATGCTTTTTTAACGGAAAGCTGCGGATCGCATCCTCGTCCCAATCTTAGCTCGTTTTTGCAAGCGTAACCTTACCCAACCTAGTGATAAACCTAAATCATGTGTCAGTCTGGTCAGTTTATAAAATTTGATGAGCTATTCATTGTGCTATAAGGGCAGTTGGAATGAAGTATGTGCTGTATCGTCTCGATTTTTAAATTTTCCACAAGCTGATCGCAATTTTCCACCTACTTTATCAATTTCTGCGTGTATATTTTTCACGATCATCTTCATTTTACTTATTCGTTGTTGAGAATTCCCAATGTAGTTTGGTCAGACGTGACAATTCTATAGGGTTGGGGGCGGGTTTTGATAGTAATTTTGGGAATCAGGGTTTCTCAAAAAATCTTTCACATTTAAAAAAAAATCAGTGTTTAGGCTGACTTTCGTTTCTGACTGATGTCTCGTTCTTTAAAATTTAAGCCAACTCCAGACATCTGTGCCATAATCAGTGGAGATACATAACAGCCCTTACAGGCCAATTAATCTTATTTTTCTTACATACCTATCTTAGCGTGGGATTAATTATTCTTCAGAGGTACGTGTCTCTTCGGTCACTATATATATTCAGGAAGTACTGAATATGACATTATTAAACTCTCAGCTCAATCATGACTTTGTGTCTCGATAAATAAATCTTCACGTGGAATCTGGAGAGCAGCAACGCTTAGATAAATTAGAAATTAAAAGTAGGATGCTAATATATAGTGGAAATCGTATGAAAATATGATTTTCATACATCTCTGTGAATACAAAATAATTTCCTTATGATTAATGATATTACAGCCAAGTGAATTAATAACCGTACGATACTTGGCACGGGGAGTTATTAATGCGCCGGTGATTCGTTTGGCAATTTTGAAAGTTTAGCTCTCTGGCGATAGAAGCACAGAAGTCACCTGAATATGAAACAAATATGTCACTGTTTCTTCTGGACGTAAAATATGTGGGTGGAAAGGATATTAGTAACAATATGCAATAAGTACTTACAGATTATTTACTCATTTCAGATGCACTGTAATGGTATTAATCATGCGGAGCTGATTTTGGTGTTAATGTAGATGAAATATGTAATTCTGCAGCAGGTCTTTTGCGATGCCGCGTTAATAAATGCCTCCTCACATCCAAACATTCGTTATTTTTCCAGTCGAGAACTTTCAGGAGGCAGTTTCCCTCTTGGGCAGGTGTACAAGCACCCGATGGATTCAGCTGCAATTTTCTTCTGTACAAATAGAATTAAAGGGTGGAGGGGGGGTGAAGCAATTCATGTGGAAAAAATCAGGAAAATGGATTGCCTTGTTTTCCTCAGAAAACAGTAGGAAAAAACCAATATGGAACTGGTGCCTCCTTTCGCTTTGCCTTCATTTAGGGATATTTTTAGAGTAGGCCCGTGGTAAACTAGGCCACGCAGAGGCCTAGTAGTTCTCAGTGAGGTGAAAAGGGGTAAAATGGCTGTTAGCAGCGTAATTCCGACATCAAGAAATGAGGGAGGGAGGCTTTTTGCTCAGCATCCAGAAAGCGATGACTGGGGTGCGGGAAGTGGGTTGGATTCAGGAGCACGAGTGCCACCCAAGCGACGCTGGAGAGCCTGAGGCCTGCAGCTCCCTGCTGCGAATTTTGGGATTTCAAGGCAACACAGCGCTGGTGATCCCCAACCATCTCTTCCCACATCGTCCCCGGGACAGCAACGTGTGGGAGCCGGTAGGAAGGCGCTGGCGCCTCACGGCATCCCTCGTCTCCGCGTAGCGCCGCGTCTGAGGCTTCTTCTCCACAGAGCGACGGGCCTGGGAGTTATGGCGGGTGTGTAAAGTTGGTTCCAGCTTTTTTACACAGGCAAAGTGACAGGTGACTTGGCTTCAGTTGATTATTGATGATGAAACCACCAAGAGATTGAGATAAATAAAACCTTTGGAAACGAAATGATGGGCAGCAGTTTTGCTCGTCACTTATGTTGAAGAAGCGCTTGCTTAACTTTATTTTCTTTTTTCTTGTTTTTCAGGGAAGCGCTCGTCCGTCCTGCATCCCAGATCTGCCTTTTAACAGTCTGTGCTTTGTTTTGCCCTATTTATTTTCTCCCGCAGAGCCGAGTTCCCATTACGTGATCTCCTTAAAGGCCTTCAACAACGCGGGCGAAGGGGTGCCTCTGTACGAAAGCGCGACCACCAGGTCGATGACAGGTGAGTGGCAACTGCCGCTTCGTAATCTGCTTCTCGTTAGCGAACGTTGGCCTTACAAAAGCGCACGTTAGGCAAAAACATTTTTGATCGAGGCGATGGAAGAAAAGAGCTCCGCAACATCCAGGTCCCTGCTAGAATAAATCAGCTTCATTTTCCACTTTATTGTAACGACGGAGGTGGAATGAATTATTTACCCTTCCCAGAAATTGGCTGTATAAATATAACGGGATGCCCACAAGTGCTTGCTCTTTTGTGCGGCTTGGCTTGGGAGAAGCATGACTCCCAAAGAATTTAAATATTTAAAGACGAGGGCTGAATGAAGCCCAGGTGCATTTATGGGGTTTTTTTTCCTTCGTTTTTAAATTTCTGTTAAAACAAATTAGTTAAAACCACGCCGCCATCATGCGCATTTTTACAGAAGCATGTGGAGAGGTTGGAAAAGGTGAAGGAACATGCTGAGAAAATTTTCCTGGCAGGATAAGGCTCGCAGAAGGGGTTACCCAGCGATAATGAAGCAGGGTGCTTTTAGGCAGCTATTTTTCACAAATGCGTCGTTGGGACGCAAGGAAAGTTATAAAATCAAAATGATTCTGGCGTAGCGCTGTCTGCCGTAATGCCTCGTGGTTTTTCTGCGGTCACTGGTGCGTGGATGGGACTGACGAGGGGTTAAAAGAACAGAACTGAGAAGGGAAAAAAAAAAAAAAAGAAAAAAAAAATTAAAAAGCGATTTTCCTCTGGAGCCACAGCATCGTTTGGCGACGGTTTTTCCCTCGCGTTTCACCCATGGTGTTCAGAGCTGCCTGGAAAGGGAGCTGTGTCACTGAGAGCAAACCCGATCACCGACGCTGGCTTGGGTGGACCGCGAGGGATAAATCACCCAAATGGTGCTTCTGTGGCTCTACAAGGAAAAATTACTTTGTTTTTTCCGTATGGTTTTGTGAAGTATTCCCATAAGAAATCTTGGAAAGTCAGAAGGAGGTAAAAAAAAAAAAAAAATTAATTACACAATCAAGGGCAACCGTAACAAGCTATATTAGATTTAATAAATGTAATAAGTGTCAGGGAAGTTCTTCCTCAAAATTACGAATCTTTGTTCTTGTCTGAAGTCTACAGAGGTCATTCTTACTGAGCGTGTGTCTTGTAAAAATCGTTTTCCAGTGAGTTTGCCTCAGGATTCGCGCATATACTTTTATTTTTAAGGTTTTTGTTCTCCATCAATTCGATTTAAAAATTACCCGACTGGGCTGTGGGGTTTGGTTTGATGTCTGCATGTAGCCTCTCGGAAACAAAACGAGGTTGTGAAAAAGGTAATTCAGGCTTGGGCTCTGTTGTGGTGAGCTGAACCCATGAGCGTCTGCGAGAAATCCACCTCGGTCCTTCTCTCTTACGTCCGTACCGGGAGCTTCCCACCACCTCCCACCCACGGGATGCAGCCTCTGAAATGAGAAGGTGGCCTGGGTCATTCATGGAAGAACAGCTCAAAAAAAGGCTTTTAGCAAAGCAGGAAAGCACGAGAACTGGGTTCTCCAAGCAGCAGCTGAGCTGATGCACCCTGAACACCAAAAAAAAACCCCAAAATTGTGTCTTTGTGTGTCTGCTTAGCGTATACAAGGACATACTTTGGTGTGGGCTTCTGTGGATACGGTGTGGAAAATAAAGTTGCGTTAACCATGCAATATTCACGAAACAACTCCAAAGAGAGCAAGGAACTGTTTTCTCTCAAGAGATTGCAATTTCCAGATGTCCGCGGGTAAATAATAACAAATCAGACTTTGGTGGGAAACAAAGGAAGGATTGAGGGACTTATCTGATGGATTATAGACATTTCCCTCCTCCTCAGGTCAGTGATGATATGGTTTGGAAGTGGAATTATCTTGGATGATCGAGTTTGACCATTTATTTATATTATATTATTAAAAAAAAAACCCAAGAGAAACAGGTATTGCTCACCTTCCAAAGTTTACAGACGATGATTTTGGAAAACTTCAGGAAAAAAAAACAACTTGACTTTCAACTTGCAGAAGCTGGATTCACCAGGATTGGGCAAAAAAGAGATTCAACTGCCAATCCCTCCCCGGGTGGAAGGTGTGTTGGAGTTTTGGGTCACTACAAGAGCAACTGGGTTGCTTAATTTCCTTCAACTCTCGTATTTAAATTTCTTATAAAGCAGATTTTGATGAAAGAAACAACAGAAGAAGCAGGTGGAACCTCATGGCCTGTCATACATTTTAAACATCCTTGTCTCCTCTGGTTTTCGTTCCGAAGGCTGTGACCTCCCGAAGATCTGAATAATTAATTATAAAACCATAAAAAAAAAAAAAGAGTGATCAAAGAGTGTCAGGAGCTGGAATTGAACACGGAGCAGACAAACTGTAGCAACTGTCAGTGAGGAACTGTTAGAGTCATTTATGCTTTGATAAATTAATTAGCACATTATTTTAGGGTGAAATGAAACACAGAGCAACTTTTTGGTGTGCTTTTTCTGCGTTTTAACCGCAGCATTTTGAAATTGCATTTGGAAAATTCGCAACTTATAAAGAATGAATGAGTAAGTATAGTTTTATAAGGTAGGTCAGAAGTTGACCGAGTCCTTCAACCGATACAGAGGTGTTTAAACCAAGGAGAAGTGATCTCCGGTTCCCGTGTGAGTACCATCACCGTGCAGCCCAAAAGGGAAGAGACAACGGATATGAAACCAGACGGAGTTTACCCCGACGTTGCATAGAACACCGCCGTGGCCTGCGCACGGTGCTCAACCTCTTCCTCCCCAGAGACCACCATGATCTCCACGCCTGGAGGTGCACATTTAACGAGCTGATGGTGTTAACCCAACACTGCGAGATCTTCGCTGCAGTGGTGAAATTACGGCCTGGTTTGCCTAATAAACGTTGAAGGAGATGCAGAATATGTTCTTTTCAAGAGCCTAAAGCAACCAAAGAGCCTGCAAGAGGCTTCCAAGAGAGAAAAGCCTAGGTAACTCCTACACAAGTATGTCATGCATAAATCGGGTTGGAAGATGACACGCTCTCCACTTTGTAGATGTTTCCAATAACGTTTCATTTAAATGATTCAATTTTTTAAGAAAATGTAGATCATTTTAAGGAAACGCTGTGCCTTGACTTCATCTTCATGTGAAGGGATCACGGCATACCTGGAGATGTTTAAACAGGTCGTGAAAATCGCACGTAGCGCTGGTTGGTTTTGTTGTAGTGATGTGACTGAAATGTTACTGATGCGTTCTCATTTTGCATTAATGCCTTTCTTTCTGTTCTCCTCATGTTCCTCCTCCTCATTAATGCCATGCATTTAACCCATCGTGATGTGTGCCCCTTGGTGGCTGTTTGTGTTTTGGTTTTGTTTTATTTTGGTTTTTTTTTCTGTTTAACTTACCTGTTCATTTCTTTTGGAATGCTCATTTGGTGATGTATGGACCCAGACCCCATTGATCCATTAGAAGTTGATTTTTATCCTTTGCTTGATGATTTCCCTACCTCAGTCCCAGATATCTCCACCCCCATGCTCCCACCAGTAGGTGTCCAGGCTGTTGCACTTACGCATGATGCAGTGAGGGTCATCTGGGCAGACAACTCTGTCCCAAAGAACCAAAAGACTACGGAGGTTCGCTTCTACACGGTCCGATGGAGAATGAGCTATTCGACAAGTGCTAAGTACAAGGTGACATTTTAACGCGTTCTGAATTTACGAGCTTCACGTTTTGTTTTGCAAAGACTCTGAATTGGCTTTGACGAGCTTCCCTCAACCAAAATTCCCCTTTCAACCCAAAGGAAATTTGCCTGAGTAACTACCACTTCCTAGAAACCCATGCGTTTAGTTGGGGGAAAGTTCCGTATTTTAATTCCATGTGCCAATTGTTGAAAGTTTTGATCTTTACTCTTTACCAATCGGATAGAACGTTGTCGCAGACTTGGTAGCACGATAGCGTAGCGTGAAGAGGAAGAAATATCAGTTGCAAACCCACCCGTACTGTATGACAACTCCCCCCACTTATATATTCCAAAATAGCAAAAAATGAAGGTTAGTTGACAAGAAAACTCAATTTGATTGGTTATAACAGCAGCGTGCTACTTTCTGTATGAGAATTCCGTTTCAAGTCTGAATAAAAACAGTGCCAAAACCTGTGCAAAGAGATACGGCGGGACAGGGAAGGGGGAGGAACAAGCACAACCTTCAGGCATTTTTGTTCGCTCTGTTTTGAGCAATAAGCCTCCTTTCTCCACTCTCCTCAGCTTATTTATCGTGTCTCATAGAACACCTGCCTTCTCCGTGATGGGCATGACCTTCCTCCCGTGCCCTGCCATGACGGTTGTTTTCGCTTGCCTGAAAGATCATGTTGATCCAGAGCGAGTTGTTTGCTATGGATGTATTTTTATACGTGGATCCCTCCTTTTTTACTGTTCTCTGTCCTACCAAAAGTGCGTCGTTCTCCACCTCTGTAGATTTGGGGTACACCTACCTTACAGACTCCATCTCGAGATCTTTCCCAGGTAATTTTCAGAAGAAGTGGGAATGATGGTGGAGAAACTCTTGCCTTCCATCTCTTTAGATTTGGGGTACACCTACCTTACAGACTCATCTCGAGATCTTTCCCAGGCAATTTTTGGAAGAAGTGCGAATGATGGTGGAGAAACTCTTGCCTTCCATCTCTTTTCAGATTGTGATTTTTTTCATCTCCATCAGAATCCAGCTTGCTGGCGCTCGGTTGAGCGCCATTTGCGCTGAGAGGAGATTTAGGTCAGCTGGCTTTTTTGCTGCTGACCCACTCTAAAGCTTTTAAGTTATAGCTTTTTTTACAAGATATTAAAGTCCATACCTTGCTTTTACATCTGTTGCCGTACTTTTGACGACCTCAGATGCTGACGTGACGATTTTGTATGCTCGTGCGGTTGTAACAAGCTCTTAGATAATTAAGGATGCCAAAATCATGCGTTGTGGTGTTTTGAATGCCGCGCCATGATCTGACTCCTACTTAGAGTCGAGATCTTAGATGGATTTCCATGCCTAGCAAAACGAGTAGAGCACAGCGAATTACAGTTTGCAGCTCTGGTGATGAAATCAAAGCTCCTGAAGAGACAGCATCATGTTTTGCCAATCGCGGTCAATTTTTAACATTTTCTGTGGTTTCCTGATCCATTTCCTGCGCTGTGTGCAGTGGAAAATGAGCCAAAATAATTCTGGTAGTCCGCTGTGCAGAGTACGTCCTGCTCAGAGGTGTCGAGCTCGTTGGCTTTCTGCTAAAACCAGGTGGACATCCGCCGCAGAGCCACCACGCAGGGCTCCGGGAGATGGTTGAGGAGCAGGAGGCTGAAGAGGAGAGAAGCAAGAGTGAAATTACTTATTTTTTGCCACCATCTCTAGTTTGGCCAGTCTGTTGGTAGCTTGTAAGGGTCTGATTCAGTTGTTCCCCTTCCATCACCCAGAAGAGGAAATAATTAAAAAACCCTTACAAGTGGGTCTACTTTCTTGAAATCACCACTTTTTTTTTTTTCTTTTTTCAAGGGAACAAGAGAAAAACTATTGTTATTCTTTGAAAACAGTGGGGAAAGCTTCCATTTTCTTCAGAGAGGTTTGGATCAGGCTCACAATTAGGTTTCCCCGTAGCACTTGCCAGTGCGTTGGCATTGAACGTCCCCGTCTTTTGAGCTTTTCCCGTTGACGTCTCCCATTGCTTCAGAAATCTCTCTCAAATCTAATACAACGAAGGGTTTAGCCTTTGCCGTTGAAGCTGGAAGTTTGTAAATTTAACTTTGCCCTGCCAACTTCACTTTGTACAAACCGTCCCAGACAGGCGTGACGTCGCATGACTAAAGGCACTCGCTACAGTTCCACCCCCTTCATCTCAACACGATCTTAACTTCAAGGACGTTTGCGACTATTGAAATGCTAATTTTGAGTATTGAGCGAAACAGTCAAAGACAAACACTCAGCTGGAGACAAATAACTTTCTTTTTTACGAAAAAGAACCCGATGTCTTTATGCTCCACTAAAGACTATTTTGTCAAGAAATAGGTTCCAACCCTGATTGGGTTTTCCATGTGATTTTTTTTTTCCTCATCGTGTGTAATATCAAGCAATTTCATCGTGATAGTCATCAGATTTAGTTATCCTCATTCGTGCTGATGACTATTTTATGCTGTCAATCATTTCATTTCTTCCAAAAAAAAATTTCTGGGGGAGAAAATTATTATTCTCTATATGGAAATCCAGCCTTTAGTCCAAGAATAACTCGTATAAACTCTAGCAGGTAGATTTTGCCATTTTTTGGCTGAGTAGTTTATGAACACGTAGGTTACAAGTGCTGTCTTTGCTTCGGTAAGATTTTTGATAGGGCGAAATTCTCTGCTGGATTAAACCCCAAGTAAAGATAAGTTGCAAAACCGCTGATTTCCAAGAAAGTAGGAATTTTAATTGAGTATGAAGATGATAAAATCTGGTGTTGCGTTAAGTCTTCCTCTTAAGTAGCGTGCAAAACGCTTGTCAGAGCGCTTGCGATAAAGCGTCGTACCATGTATGCGTACGTAGCGCGTTCGTTAACGTCTCTGCACGTAAATTTTCCCCTCTCCTCCTTGAGTATTACTTCTTTATTCTGTGACATGTTGGCGGTTCGATGTCCCGTTTTTAGTGAAAGTCAATTTATTTTTGAGTCATCTGACGGTTAGCATCAGAACGGCATTGCTGATGCATGCCAGCAAGATGCCTTCTTGTGAACCGCGGCCCAGATGCGAAGACCAAGTTAGTCTTCCGATGGAAAATCATGCGTAAGTTGTCCTTCCTCAGTGAACTTCACATTTATCGGTAGATAAAGATGGAGAAGTGCACAGCACCTTTAACTCGCTGTCCTGAAAGTTGCTGACGCCGGAGGATTGCACACCAAGCTTCGTAGCTTGAAAAGATCGTGTTTCGATCTCTATCATAAATATGTGTTAACCTAAGGAGCTGAGAAGCCTCAGTCCAGACCATTCTAGTGGTAAAAATGCTTTCTTAGGCTTCAACTAAAAATGAGAAGATATTAAAACCAAGGTTTTTTTAGAAAGGAACCCATCAAAGAGGCTGAAAATGTTCCTTTTTTTTTTCCCTTGTATGGGCATAGATGAAGGACGTAGGGTTAGCTTCCAATTTACATGTGAAAAAAAAAACAACGCAGGGCAAATCGCTTTGTCTGGGGAAAGAGAAAGCATCACAATAATTTATTTAACGGCCTAAATTGTAGGCAGCAAGTTTAGTATCATATTTATGGTGCTCAAAATACTCCTGTGAAGGTGCGCAGTAGCGATAGAGCTCAAAAAATAAATCCATTGTCACTGTGTTTTGCTTGGCTACCGGCAAAAAAAGAGTGGCTTTGAAGATGTTTTGTGCTCCGTCTCTTTGCAGTCGGCCGATACGACCGCTCTGAGTCACACAGTGATAGGCCTGAAACCAAACACCATGTACGAGTTCTCCGTCATGGTCACCAAAGGTCGACGGTCCAGCACCTGGAGCATGACCGCGCACGCCACCACCTATGAAGCAGGTACGGCAAGATGTTTGGGTTTTATCATCTAAAGCCTGGTCCAAGTTCATCCGAACTGCATAAACCGACAGTGTACGTACAAAATTAACTGTTATTTGTTCGAGTTTTTTTTTGGGGGCAGCAAAGCAGAGCAGTCATTCTACTGAGCTCTGGTGTCATTGCAAGAAGTTAGGAGAAGGTAGAGTCATAGAATCACAGAACAGTTAGGGTTGGAAGGGACCTTCAAAGCCCACCCAGTCCAACCCCCCTGCAAGGAGCAGGGACATCTCCAACCAAATCAGGTTGCTCAGAGCCCCGGCCAACCTGGCTTGGAATGTTTCCAGGGATGGGGCACCCACCACCTCTCTATGTAATATTTTGCCCCAGGATATAATAAGTATCTCTGACTTTTTATGCTAATTTAAAATAGATTTCATTTTTCGAAGAAACCCAGGAGCAGGTGAGACTAATTATTCTCTTACTAGTAGATAATGATTTTACCACTTTGAAATTTTGACTTATGAAGTTCTGCGTGTCTCAAGGTCACGAGTTCCCATCTTAATTCTCTTGGTGAAAAGGATTTAGTGACTGCTTTTATTTAATGACGGATGGATAGCACACCTTCTTGACTCAGGAGCTTAAGGGATCTAAAGAACAACCATGGAGCTGTTGGAGAGGGTCCAGAGGAGGCCACAAAGATGATGAGAGGGCTGGAGCAGCTCTGCTGTGAGGCCGGGCTGAGAGAGCTGGGGCTGTTCAGCCTGGAGAAGAGGAGGCTCCGGGGAGACCTGAGAGCGGCCTTCCAGTGCCTAAAGGGGGCTGCAGGAATGGTGGGGAGAGACTCTTCAGCAGGGCCTGCTGGGACAGGACGAGGGATAACGGTTTTAAACTAGAAGCGGGGAGATTCAGACTGGATATAAGGAAGACATTTTTTACGCTGAGGGTGCAGAGACACCGCCCCAAGTTGCCCAGAGAGGTGGTGGATGTGCAAAACGGCAAAATGTTGACTTGAATAAGTGCCCTGCCGACAGTTTGGCGTCCTTCCTATGCTCCATATTTTTATACCTCTATGTTTCATTTCTAGCAAGCAGCCATTATTAAGATGAACAATATGCTCGTAATAAACAAATACACTTTGAAGGCTTCATTTAGCTGCTCTTCTCGAGCAGTTGAGTGGTGTTTTCTAAGCAGGAAGCCGGGACCTGAAAGACACTTCAGATTCTGAAGGGGTCTAAATGCGGTTTTGATAACGGACCTCAGATACGTATTAAATGTAACCCTAGCTTAGTGGGATATAAAATATTGGAAAAGGGATGAAGATGGAGTCATCTCTTCAGATAAGAGCGTTCTTTCCGAAATTAATTGTTTCTCTCTCTTTTGTGTGCCTTCAATTAACTGTGGTAGGTAAATGTGCAATTTTTTTTTGGAGTAAGCTGTTGAGCTCTGCTTTTGAAAATCTCAAGCAGATTTGCTTTCAAGTAACTTCACTGAACTGCATGAGGTTTGTCCTGGTTCTGGCCAGGATAGAGTTAATATCTACCTGAGCTGGGTGGAGAACTGAAGCTGGTAGCCCCTATGGCTGGGATAGTTAACTAATTAGCTAACAGCTGGGGTTAATTTACCCAAATTAGCCAAAGGGCTATTCCATCCCATCTGACATCATGCTCAGTATATAAGTGAGGAGGGTGCTGAAGGGAGGCCCCCTGCTAGTTGGAAGAGACTGGATGTGGAGATCTGTTGTGAGTTATTGTACTGTATTTGTGTTCCATCACTGTCTTGTTTTCTTCTGTCATTACTGTTAAATTTACTTTTTGTTCAATCTCAACCCGCGTGTTTGGTTTTTTTTTTCCCTGGTTTTCTTTTGTTTGTCAAATCTCCTCCTATTCTCTCGGAGAGTGGGGGGAGTGAGAGAGAGACTGCGTAGTCTGGTCCCCGTTGGGGCTGAACTACGACAGGTTATATCCTGGAGAAAGACTTGTAGAATCATAGAATTGTGGAATGGTTTGGGTGGGAAGGGACCTTGAGGGGTCATCTAGTCCAACCCCCCTGCAAGGAGCAGGGACATCTCCAACTAGATCAGGTTGCTCAGAGCCCCGGCCAACCTGGCCTGGAATGTTTCCAGGGGTGGGGCATCCACCACCTCTCTGGGCAACCTTGGTCCAGTGCTCTACCAACCTGTTCCAGTGTTTTCCATAGTCTTTAGGGTTGCCTATAAGTCTTGCTATAGTCCATAGAGAAGAAATTCTGTGATTTTGCTTCTTTTGTTTCTTCTTCATCTGTTGTAGACAGCAACATGTACATTTGGGCACCAACATAGTACGTGCTAGATTTTCCTGAAGGTGACTGGTGGCCTTGAAAACACTCGAGGTGCCACCACAAATCAGTTTCTACCAGCAGGTACCAAACGAAGTCTGCTGGTAAATATTGATTTGTTGGGTTCCTTTTTTAGATGAAAATCACAGTACCGGCCGGTTAATTAACGAAGGGAAAATAAGGGGGAATCTACGTGTCCTTAGATTTTCCCACGTGATTGCAATGCAATTATCTGAGCTTGATGGAGCGGCTCTGTTAATTAAGGGCATCCAGCACTGCTGATCTTTCTTGCCTGTTTTGTACCCGTTGCGCGTGTTGGGTTTCCCGTAACGATATTAAAGAACGTACGTGTCGGCATCGGTACAGAACTCGCTGGAGATTACTGCCGTGCCAAAGGGACAGTTGTTATGCCCGTAATTCAAAAGCGACTCTCGAAGCCAAGTTCCATCTCTGGATCTGCCTACGCAACCATTACTGGTGTTAATGAGTGCTAAGGGAAACGGCTAAAGCTTCGATTTCTCTCACGATGTCTTGTGTTCGCAATCTGCTGAGAGCAGAGCTCAACTTCAGCCCTTCAGCGGGGCTCACGTGGTGATCGCCAGCGTGGAAAGCCTGTGCTACAGGAGCTCGACTGGTTTAACCTCACAAAAGACAGAAAATCTAGGAAGGGGAAGGGTTTATTCATGAAAATGTGTCAGAAAGGTTAGTATCGGAGAACGGAATCATAGAATGGTTTGGGTTGGAAGGGACCTTCAAAGCCCACCAGGTCCAACCCCCCTGCCAGGAGCAGGGACATCTCCAACCACATCAGGTTGCTCAGAGCCCCGGCCAACCTGGCCTGGAATGTTTCCAGGGATGGGGCATCCACCGCCTCTCTGGGCAACCTGGGACAGTGCTCCACCACCCTCAGCGTAAAAAAATTTCTTCCTAATATCCAATCTGAATCCACCTCCCTCTATTTTGGAACCATTCCCCCTCGTCCTGTCCCAGCAGGCCCTGCTAAAGAGTCTCTCCCCATCTTTCCTGCAGCCCCCTTGAGGCACTGGGAGGCCACTCTCAGGTCTCCCCGGAGCCTCCTCTTCTCCTCACGTTTGGAAAGGATCTAAGTAAGTTGTAAGTGCCTACTGAATAGCTCATGCCTACTACGATGTGTAAGGAATTCAAAAAGAAGGTGAATAACTTCTGGTTTCAATTATTTTCTCTTTTTTCCAGCTCCCACCTCTGCTCCCAAGGATTTGACAGTCATCACGCGGGAAGGGAAGCCCCGGGCTGTCATTGTCAGCTGGCAGCCGCCGTTGGAAGCCAACGGAAAAATTACTGGTAAACATTTACATTAGCTTGTATTTTCCTTTTTATTTTACTCTTCTGATCATTTGCCGCTCCTTATCTCTTTTTTTTTTTCCCGCGGATGCTTTTTAATCTGACATTATTTTATTTTCTCTTTCTTTTATCGGCCAACGGGTCTAGAATTCAAGGAATCGTTAGGAATACCGCAAGATCTAGAACTCAGCGGATAGAAATCTTTTCTTTTTCGGTGCTAAGAGCAGTAATGTAAGTTTAAAAACGCAGCAATTAAGCAAAGGTTTTGTGGTACGTGCTGCTCAGTCATAGTTAGAAACCACTAATATGAAATACTGCGCCGATAATGCGATATATCATATGGATAATGATAGGTTGCTCGGTGCCACGCATAATGGGAGAATTTATTGGTAGATATTTAACTTGGCAAGAACAATTTAAGGAAAAAAAAAAACCTCTACTATTGACTGACAAGAACTGAACTTAATAGATGCTTCATAATGACAGATTATATTTTTTTTCTCAAAAATATTGCACATAACCTTAGTGCCTAATTAAGAAATCCATTACAAACGTTTCCTGTTAATTTAATTTGAAAAACACGGTGGAGTTCTACCTGAGATTTTGCGTTTAAATGATCATTTGAGTCTGCTCAGAGGCTTGTAATTATTAGGAGGAATACTGCTCATCTTCAAAAAAACGTGCACGCCGCGTTCACGTTACTACGAGCGGTTGGGTCAGACCGGTTCTACAACGCATTTTCCTGTGGGAGGAAGTGGGCGTATGTCACCGTTACCGCTAGTCATCTGCTGAAGCGTTGAGAAGTATCAACGGAAGAGACGGAACGCTCCACAACGACGTCCCGTGAAGAGCACTGGGTTGGGTTTTAACGGTTGTGACTCTGTAGGGCTTCGGTGGCATCAGATGAGCTTTTGTGAGTGACACCGGGGAAGTATCCCAATTTGTGTTAGCGGTAATAAAAAAGTAGGGATATATTTCCATGCGGACATCGCCCAACGGGAATGACTCCTGGGTTAGACTTGCGTAACTGTGTAGAATTTCGCTCTACGTTACCATCAACACTTCACAATCCTTTGGACCATGGCCAAGAGGAGGAAGTTTGGATGAAATACCGTTTCCACTAACCTAATTTAGCCATCTGGGAGAAGAAATCATCATTCTGATGGCCAACACACTGGAATGAGCGCTTATGGTCCTGATTCCCCAGCGAATCTTGCCTTCCAGTTCCCAGTTTCCTGATTTCCAAGGCATGAAATGGTTTCATGGTAGGAGTTTTTCCATCGATTGCAGCATTCAGACCTGAGAGCGGGCTGGATCCCCCGACGTCCACGTGCAAACTTCTTTCTTGGTTGAAGAACCACTCTCATAGGGGTTTTTCGCTGTGTAGGTGGTCAAGTGTTTCTTGGAGGTGTCAAGCAGGGGAAACAACTCCTTGTAGAGAGCAGAAGTGTTCCCAGCAACCAAATCTTCATCCCTACAAATGCTTGAGCAAGGGTGTTTGTGTTAATTTGAGAAACATATATATCTCCCTGGAAACGTTCAAGGCCAGGTTGGATGAGGCCCTGAGCAACCTGATGTGGTTGGAGATGTCCCTGCTCCTTGCAGGGGGGTTGGACTGGATGGGCTTTGGAGGTCCCTTCCAACCCTAACCATTCTCTGATTCTATATTTTCATAACTTCATATGTATTAATTCAAATGTCATGGTCAAAGAAGGTCAAAAGTCAAAGCTTTAGGAAACCCAAGCTATGGGTGTCTAAATAAAATCCCAGAATATAAAACAAGAAGAAAAAAAAAAACACCACCCAGAAAAATGTACAACTTCCATCCTCACACCGCTTGTCCATGACCATTCTTGTGGTTTAAAAAAAAAAAAAAAGAAAGAAATTGAAAGAAATAAATAAAAAGAAAGAAATTTAAATTTAAAAATTAAAAAAAAAAAGGAAAAAATGTTTTCAAATTTAGGCAGAGGGTAGTGTTGAGGTTGGATTGGCACAGACCTCTCAGCCTTTCTTACAGGTTTTTTTTCTTCTGCCCAAAATTTCATTTCCTGGCAGGGTTATTCCTACGAATTGTTAACGTTTCTTAGCACTGGTGCTTATTTTATCTGTGTTTTGTGACGGAAGCCCGTTAAAATTTGATTGCCACACTAATGGAGAGACTGGTTTGTTTTTTTTTTTTCAGCTTACATCCTCTTCTATACTTTGGACAAGAACGCTCCGATTGATGACTGGATTATGGAGTCCATCAGCGGCGACCGGCTCACCCACCAGATCGTAGACCTCAACTTGGACACCGTCTACTACTTCAGAATCCAAGCTCGCAACGCCAAGGGAGTGGGGCCCCTCTCCGATCCGATTTTCTTCCGGACGCTGAAAGGTTTGGATCTGTGTCATCTTGGCTCTTAACGATCCGTAGAATTTCCCAGTGGCTCCGTGGGAGGTTGGCAATTAATTCCATGTCAACCAGAAGAGTTTCTGCTCCTTGAGACGATTATTGAGAGATAAAAGCGAAACGCTACATGTGGTGGTTGACAAAAGTAAACCGCATAATGAGGCAGTAACGATATTTTTCCATTCAATCAAGCGAGGGAAAGCGCTCTGACACCACCTAACTTTCTCCTATCCCTAATCAAGCTAATTGGATCTGACTGGATTTCTCTAGGGAGGTCCCTTTTCATTTTGGATCCTCCGGTGACTGTCGCAACCCGCGATGACTCATTCCTATCAACAGAGCAGGCAGGCAAAATGATGATGAAAAAAAACTCTCGGCAAACTGAGAGGCAACTTGACTTTGTTGTCCTAGATATTAACGACAGACTAATTAATACCTCATCCCTCTCCCTTAGTGACCAGTGAGAAGGAGCAGGCAAAACAAGGGCGTATATATATATATTTTAAATTTTTTTAGCTGATATTTCAGCGTCAAGGCGTTTATGACGCCAAGGGTCTGCACTTATATCAGGCTCAATTTCAAATTAACGTGGAGAGATCTTCATCTTCTCTCTTCCTCACTACCTGTGTGAAACCTTGACGTGATCTACCCAGAAATTGCTAATTGGAAAGATGTAAGCGATCTTCCCGCGAGCGGGAAGCGAGGTGCTCGCCGCGGCTCCGCTCCTCATGTTTTAACTGTCACTCATTCGTTTGCGCAAAGGTAGGAAATTACTTTTCAAAAGGAGTGTAATTAATGAAAAACCTCCAATGACATCGACGGAGAACCTATTCCGGGAAGGAAGCGTGGCGGATGAGAAGAGCACGTTATCGCTGTGTCTTCTCTAGAGAAAATCCGGGGATTTGTGTATAAAAATAACATCCTGGCAGAAGGTAGTTGAAACTGGGCGCAGGCTGGGCCTGAGAAGTCACGACTGGAGGGAAATTAGGGAAATTCAGGCTCAAACCTGTGCCTAAGAGGCTTGGAATTAGCGTTCACGCTCTTTTTTAATCAGTTCTAAGTGACTCAATTGAACGCGAGTTGTACAAAAACCAAGCAAAACGACTGCAGAGAAGGGTTGACCCATCATCCCCACATCATTCCCTTTGGTGGGATTTGTTTGTTTGCTGGGAGAGAACTTCTCTTTGAGTTCATCTTTCAGCAAACCTCTATGTGAAGGGCAAATTCCCTTTTTCCGCTGCCTCTGAAGGAAGGAAACTCCATTTTCAGCCATTAAGGAAGGCTTTGGATGAGTGAACCAATGTCCTCCCAGCACTGGTGGAGAGCTTGGCCTTTATTTCCTTGCTATCAATGTCTCTAAAGCCTGCGATCGACTGGTCAGACTGGGAGTGAAAAGCCTCATCCAACAGTTTTCATGAATTAGTGTGAATCGGGGAAAAAAAAATTGAAAAATTGTCTCAATTTGTTCTGAGCTTATCACCGCCCGCCCAGATTTGTGGGACTCGCTTGTCCAAGTCGTGTTTCACTTGGGATGAATTATTGGTGAGATCCTGATTATTCGTTCTCCCACCGCCACGAAACGGGAAGAGAGCGCGCTTTGCAGGCGCTTCGTCTCTATCGAGGGGACGGTGCCAACTTAATTTCACGCTCGCGGTTTGTGCCGAGCGGGAGAAGTCTGTTAGACCGAGTTGAAGATGAGTCGAGGCATCCAAATATAATAACCGCAGACTAATGAGATATGAAAAAGATATAGAGACCCAGATAGCGAACTCAACCGAGAGATTAATGCACTTGATAGCACCTACTTTGTAATGTTTACACAAAATGCCGCAAAATTCATTTGGGAAATGAATCCTAGATCAGACCGCATCAACAGATATCAAAAAGATGAATTTATACATTCGTTACGTCTTGTAATAGCCGACGAGGACCATATCTACTACCCTGCCGTGAATATTTAATGATATCCACCCTAAATATGTCGTGTTCCATACTATTCAACGGGCTTTTTGACAAATCCAGCCCCACGCTTGAGATGAGAAGACTTTCTGAAGTCTTGAGTGACGCAAAAATGGTGGTTTCCTGCCCGTAATGATTATTACGTGGATGCGCCGTACGGTAACGTGCGGCAAATCTATGTCCCGGTGAGAGGGAGTTATAAACCACGAGGAACTACGCGAGCGTCAAAGAGCCGCTAAGTCACCCGCTGTCTCATTTCCTATATTATTAGCGCCTCAAGCTCCTCCAAGGAAACCAAGCCGTTGCGTGCGTTGTCGTTGCAACGGGAGTATTTCTAGGGACTTTTCCCTTTCCTAGGGAAAATGTAGCGATCTGTGAGAACGAGATGCGTTTAGCAGTAAATAACACTCCCACGGAGCAATGAGTTTCCGTTCTTTTCCACCTCAGCTCCGCTGATGAGAATATACCGGCAAACGGGCAAATCCGTAGCGTATGAAAATTGCGAGCTTCAAGCAATCCGCGACGGTTTGCATCAGTTGAGAATCTGCTTTTTTTATTTGTAGTGCTCTAGCTGGTTAAGTTTATCACTCGAAGCATGAAGAATCTGATACGCGCATTCTTAGAGACCTGAAATAGGATAAAATGTGGTTGAATATAGCACTTTTTTTTAATATATATATATAATTTGGGCAAAAATTTGAGATCGTTACTAAGAATTTTCTTACTCAGTGTAAGACTGACTTCAGTAAATATTATATATAATATTTATAAGCAAAAAGTGCCCAAATAATGTGTGGACTTTTACGGCATATAAATTTTCAGAAATTTAAGTCGCAGAAGCAAATAATTAGGCTGAAATTCGTTTGCAACTGCCTATTGAACCGTGACAACTAACGAGTGGATAAATGAACCGGTGACAGACAGACAGCAAGGAGGATTTCCTCAATATTTTAAGTGAGTTGTCGGCAATTTTTTTTTAATCTATTACAGAAACAAGCAAATTTCAAAACAATGTGCTTATGCTTGTTTCTGCTTGGCCGTAGCTATTCGGGATTTTAAACAGACTTTTCTTGAGTGCTGAGCTCTTTTAATTATAGAAAAAATAAAACATTTTAAAATATAGAAAAATTATAGAAAAAAAATTAATTATAGAAAAAAAGAAATTTAAAAATATAGAGAAATTATAGAAAAATTTTAATTCTAGTAAAAGAGTGGCGTTCTGCTTATTGGCATCGCACAAGACTTTACGTCAATACGTACAAACCAAAAAGAAATGTTGATAGACATCATGTCAAGGATGAATGAAAGAGTTGGATCAGTTGTGAGGGAGGAAGAGGCCCCGGGCTGAGCTCGGTATCGCTCTCAGATATTCCCATCGCGCCGAAATCGGCAAGGAAAACTATACCCGGCATAACCGGCACCAAACATGAATCCCCCACCACCTGCCCCAAGCAGGTGTCACCCACCTCGACCATGGGTTTCACCTCCTCCATCGTCTGGAGAAGGTGGCAGACGCCCAACGGTGCCGTGGAAGCATCTCAGCAGCATCAGCGCTTGGATGGAGGTCACTGCAGTCACAAGCAAGGTTTCATGTTTCCATAAATACAGTTGTCCTAAGGGAAAGGTGACCGCCAAGGTTTGGCTGAGTGGAGGTTTGATTTCCAGATTCATCTGCCAGATCACTTCTTTTCCCCCAATTACCTGTACTTAAGATTCTTGCCTAATTTATTAAGCAGAGGACTGGGTGACGCTCTGCAACGGTAGCTACATCTGAAGCCGAGGAAAGTTTAATTCCCTCAGCCAGCTCATGAAGCTGTAGAAGCTGTAGCTGCGCAGAAAAGCTTTTAATATATCTATTGAATTTTGAAGTCTTGTCTGGTGACCTTCAGATCACACTATCTTTTATGGTTCTTCTGAAAAAAAAAAAAAACATTTAAATAGTTTTAAACTCCTTTGTAAAAAGCTGAAACAAAGATAAGGCCAGGTTGGATGAGGCTCTGAGCAACCTGATCTGGTTGGAGATGTCCCTGCTCCTTGCAGGGGGGTTGGACTGGATGACCTTTGAAGGTCCCTTCCAACCCAAACCGTTCTGTGATTCTGTCCCCTAAGTCATAGGGTTTAGTTTTAGGTAGTTCTGTGAGGAGCAGGGACTTGGACCCTTATGGGTCCTTTCAACCTGAGATATTCCAAGAATCAGGACGTGGTTTAGTAGGCGTGGTGTTGTTAGGTTGACAGTTGGACTTGATGATCTTGGAGGTCTCTTCCGACCTGAAGACTCTATGATTCTGTGTTTGTCCTCTCAGTTCTCCAGGAGCTCTCTGAAAAAGGGAACGGTAAAACCCATCCTCTCCTCCTGCACCACCCACCCTTGGTGCGGGACGGCAGTGCCGCGCCACCCCGCTAACGCGCTCGGTGATGTGAGGAGCTGTCAGCCTCTAATGACGTTGTCTCTTTCTTGCAGTCGAGCACCCTGACAAAATGGCCAACGACCAAGGTACGGTGCCCTCAATCTGTCACCTTTTCTGCCGGAGCCTCGGGGCCGCGCCGGGGAGGGGGGGGGGGGTCGCGCTTTTCACCTGGCTTGCACACCTGATGAGGCAGACGCTGACGTAATAATTAATCTTGTTAATGAAGTTCTGCTCGGCTGAGGCTGCTGCTTTGATGAGGAAGATGTAAATTTTCAGGAGAGGAAATTGTTTTGTCTCTTTTCTGAAGGACCAATTAAAATGTCAAGCTTCTTTGTATGAAATGAATTTTTAGTCTCTTTGCTGCACTTCTGAATAATTCACATTAAGTGTAATTAAGCTCGGCATAATTTCCAGGCTCATCTCACACCCTTCCGTGGGTTATAGATTAAAGTTCAAAAACCCTCCTGTTGAGAAATCATAAATCATCTTCTTTTTTTTTTTTTTTTCCCCCTCAAAGCAGCAGCTCCTCTTTAATAATCGCAAAGTTTCGGCAACTTTTCAAGGCGTTATCATGATGTTTTTCCAAATCTGAATGTGTGGCTGTTTAGTCACCGTTCCTCCGCTCTTCTCTCCTTTCGAATATTTGTGAAGTCTGTCGCTAGGATATTTTTTACAATTTACCACAAATTTTTAGGAAAAAAAAAAAATTCACAAAAAAATTTAGAAAAATTTTTGACGCTGAGGGTGAGGGAACACTGGAACAGGTTGGCCAGAGAGGCGGTGGATGCCCCATCCCTGGAAACATTCAAGACCAGGTTGGATGACGCTCTGAGCAACCTGATCTGGTTGGAGATGTCCCTGCTCCTTGCAGGAGGGTTGGACCAGATGACCTTTGAAGGTCCCTTCCAACCCAAACCATTCCATGATTTAGTAGGCATGGTGGTGTTAGGTTGACGGTTGGACTTGACGATCTTGGAGATCTCTTCAAACCTTAAGATTCTATGATTCTATGGTATGAGACTATTGCTCAAGTTATTTTTCTCAGTATTTTGGACTGTTTCAGGTAGTTGGCTTGCAATGAGTGTTTTGCATCCAAGATTGACCTCCCATCTCCTAAGTGCTTAGATTTCTGTGTTTATCCAAATCTTGAATAATTTTTGTATGTCTTAATGGCAGAACGGAGCTGAGTTGCCGTCCGTTCGATCTTGGTCATCCCTGACAAACGGTGGTGTTGAAATCCTGGTTTCTAAGAGTTATTTGCATTCCTGTCTCTTACCAGTGAAGTTGCCTCTGATCAGATGTTGCAAGAGTTGTCCTCAGTGAATAAAATCGGACAACTCTGCTGCCTTGGGGTGGTTTTAAAACGTAAATAGTTTCAGAAACATTTCTAGCCCAGAGATGGACGGCGTAGGCCGAACCTTTCCCTGATTGCTGCCTGGCTGCCTCCGTGTTGCAGCCGTCCCAAATAAACGGCATCTCCAGGTGCCAGTCGCCGTGTTAGAGCCAGAAATTATATCGGCAGCTGTTTATACAAATAATTTTACAGCGAAAATGTCGCATATAATGCCTTGAAAAGCGCTTTTGGGTTAATTTTCAAAGTGCTAAACTTCAGAGTCGGGCATGCAGGGTTAATTTTTTCAAGTCTTCCATTTCCTGACTAAATTTTCCAGTATGTTAGGCTCAACGTGAGCTAAATATAGAAAATAGTAACTTTTAGCAGTCTCCCGTGGAGATATTCCGTTCCCTAAGCACAATATAACCCCGGGGTCACGACGTATTCATACACTGCGATGCAGCGCTGTGAACGGGCCTGCTTTAGAGCGTCGCCTTGGTAAACAAAATTACAATATCCCTTACATTTCTCTCTTATTTTTGTCAGCAAAACATTTTGCAACCTTGCTTTCTTGGGCTCAAGTTGTTGTAGCTGTGCAATTAGGCTGATTGAGCAGATGATTACGTTGGAATCTCTTCTGCTGGTAATCATCTTCCATTCATTTAGGGTCGTTCATCGGAAAATGCTTTCCGAATTGGTAGGGAAAGTTGCGCACGTGAATTTCTTCACGATCTGCAGAAATACAGGTACCTCTGGAGAGGAGCGTGGCAGTTGTTTAACAGCGCTCGACAACAACGAAAAACTGTAGGAAAGTGATAAAATTGGGGTTTTTTTGCTCAGTCTGCTGAGGGATGTGATGTAGATGGTGGTTGTTTGATGTTATCTGGAGTAATTCCTGGTAATTCCTTGCCCTGCGCTAAGTTTTCAGAATTTTTACTTCATTCCTTCACCAACCAAACCCCATCCCCAGATACTGTTTGTCGAACCTAAAGGAGCCCCCAACGTAAGAAGGACATGGACTAGTTGGAGGGGGTCCAGAGGAGGCCACGCAGATGCTGAGAGGGCTGGAGCAGCTCTGCTGTGAGGCCAGGCTGAGAGAGCTGGGGCTGTTCAGCCTGGAGAAGAGGAGGCTCCAGGGAGAGCTGAGAGCGGCTCCCAGTGCCCAAAGGGGGCTGCAGGAAAGGTGGGGAGAGACTCTTCAGCAGGGCCTGCTGGGACAGGACGAGGGGTGATGGTTTCAAAATAGAGGGAGGTAGATTTAGATTAGATATTAGGAAAAATTTTTTTAGACTGAGGGTGGTGGAACACTGTCCCAGGTTGCCCAGAGAGGCGGTGGATGCCCCATCCCTGGAACCATTCCAGGCCAGGTTGGCCAGGGCTCTGAGCAACCTGATCTGATTGGAGATGTCCCTGCTCCTTGCAGGGGGGTTGGACTGGGTGGGCTTTGAAGGTCCCTTCCAACCCAAACCATTCTATGACAGAGCCAAAAAAAAATCTTATGGAGTTGGTGTTGACTTGGTGCTCCAGCAGCCTCTGCCCATCTCAGCGGACGAGGTCTTTTCCCTGAGCCACTGTCCCAGCAGAGCACTACTGGGTCAGCTGATGCCGTGCCACTTGGGAAGGCTCATTTGACTTAATTGAAAAAAATAATTAGCTTTGGAAGGGTGAGATGGCCACGTTTTGGGCCTTGTCGTGTGGTGTCCTCATAGGAAGAGGACCAGGGTTAGAAAAGAGGCAATTTTGAGAAAAGCAAGCAGTTGTGGAGTTGTATATTCATAAGAGTGTTTCCACTTAATAAATTAAAAAAAGCTTGATTAACAGTGGTGGAAAGTCAATCAGCAGGAGGAGAACGTGCCCGCATTCTTCTGTACCGCATCGTCCCTCTGCCGCAACTCCAGCCACTTGTGTGCGAAAGCGGCTGTCGGAATTATTCCCGTCACCCGTGGCGAGGGCACAGACGGATGCTGCCATCCCAGTTTAGTTTGTCACTCTTAACGAGCACATCTGGAGAAGGGATTAAAAAAAAAAAAAAAAACAACACCCTGACAGAACAAGGCAAGCTGCTCAAAGAGCTGAAATTCAACTTGCCTTCAAAAGCCTGCTTTGATGACAGGTTTTCCCCGGCACATATGGGCTGACTTTTCCCGCACTGTTGAATGGTTTAAATGTTCCCAGACTGTCGTTGTCTCAAGGAACAAGCTTGACTTTACTGTTTTACCTGTTGTGCTGTGTCTGATGCGGTTTTTTTCTGCCAACAGGTCGCCACGGGGATGGGTCCTACTGGCCGGTGGACACCAACCTGATTGACAGGAGCAGTCTGAACGGTAAATACACGCTCCGTCCAACGGCGCTCCGTAATTAAATTAAGTTTTAGCGCTAACCTCTTGCTTTTCTTCTCTTTGGTGCTTTCTCATTCCAATCTCTCATGGCTTGGAGGCCACCCAACGTGCCCACAGGTTGCATGCTCGCTATTTTTTAGAGAAGAGTTATCCCAACTGTTGAAAGTCCCATCCAACGTGCGAAATATCTGCTGCAAAACAGCCAGGAGATTTAACCAGAAACGTTAACAAAAAGTAGGGCCAGGTCACCATGTATTCTGTTTTGACTTTCTTGAAGCCGATCTCCAAATTACCCATCGAATTTCTAGCTAACGCGGTAGCCCCGAAGGCGTATCGCTGGATACGATCGTCCCGTCGTAAGAAATGCTCTAGGTATTTCTCAGACCAGAGACATAAACAAAGTAACATCTTAAAAAGAAATATAAAATGCGTTTTTCATTGTTATATTTCAATTTATGCTTTCTGCAGAATACAGAATTTTAAAAATTAATTAATTCTGCCCTAAAAATGGAAAAAAAAAGAGAGGAAACCCTGGATTAACAAAAATTAACTGGACCTGATCAGTGCCAGCTGGGGTGTAGATACGCTCTCAATAACTTATTCCTAACTCCATCTTCGTTACCTAATGAAGCATTGTCCTCTCACGTGACTGAACGAAACAACAGACAGGATTTCCCTCAAATGCAGCATCGAGTGAGATTTGAAAGTACAAAATAATTACAAAGCACGTAGCTGATTAACTCACACTGATAATTTTCCTCCGCCGAGACAGGGAGGGAATGCAAAATTTTGCTACTTTTTCCTGTCCTACATAGAATCATGGAATGGTTTGGATTGGAAGGGACCTTCAAAGCCCATCCAGTCCAACCAGACATCTCCAACCACATCAGGTTGCTCAGAGCCTCATCCAACCTGGCCTGGAATGTTTCCAGGGATGGGGCGCCCACCACCTCTCTGGGCAACCTGTTCCAGCGTTCCACCACCCTCAGCGTAAAAAATTTCTTCCTAATATCCAATCTGAGTCTACCTCCATCTATTTTGAAACCGTGACCCCTCGTCCTACCTGCTCAAGTGTTGCGTGGGGAAGCGTAGCGATAAAGGAAGTACGATGTGATGCGAGACTGATAAATCAATCGGGCATTCCGGTTGGCTCACGCGCAAGATACGTATTTCCCTGTAAATACCAAGACGGTACGGGCTATAAAGAAAAAAATCCATAGTCCTTCTATTTCCCTTTTCAGCTGAAAATAGCAAAAATGAGCTGGGAGTTATTGACTCCCAACATGGGGTTATTAACACCTAAAAAGTGAAAAGTCGTTCCCGCTTAAATATTTTCCTCTTTGCCGTGCCACTGAAATGCAGCAAGACATAAATTTCAGCTCTTTATGACACCCATCTGCACCCTCCATCTGGTTTTTCAGTGGAATTGGTGCCACCTGACAGGATTTGTCTTTTATTTAACGAGTGACTCCCAAAGAGGGAGGGGAGCCAATCCAGCGCTCACCGTCCCCTCGTTGTCCATCTCCTTTCAGAGCCTCCCATCGGGCAGATGCACCCTCCCCACGGCAGCGTCACCCCCCAGAAGAACAGCAACCTCCTCGTCATCATCATCGTCACCGTCGGCGTCATCACCGTGGCGGTGGTGGCGGTGGTGGCCGTCATCTGCACCAGGCGCTCCTCGGCCCAGCAAAGGAAGTACGTTCTCAAATCGGGGGATGGAGGGGAAAGGCGGTGGTGCTCAGCTTCGAAATAGATGCGGGCAATAGCGTGCGGACCAGACGTGGGTTCTGGGACTGAACTGCGTTGTGGGGCTCCATCTTTTGGTTTTGGAGGTGTCACTCGTTGCTGGTGAGTGGACAACGTCCCCCGTTCCACAAGCTTCAGAATAAATTCTCCGAGCCTTGAAAGATAAGTCTGCCCTGCACAGCTCTAAGTTCTTTGTATTGTCAAATGTAATTCAGAATTAATTCCGGTGATTTAAAGGAAAAAAAATATATATTTCCCTGTGCCCGGCGATGTAGCCCTGCTAACATTTGGGAGGACGTCATCCTCTCCAGATAGTCTCCAAAAGCATCCAGAACTGGTTCTCCAGATAATTCTCATATGTTTGAAAAGAAACCCCAGTGTATAGAAGACTACGGGGGGAAAAACAAATCTTTAGGATTCCTCTGAAAAGATATAAAAGGGCCCATGCTTTCAGGAGGGCTGGGGTAGTCGGATGATGAACTGATTTGATAATCTGCTTCCATTGTGAGTCTGAGCACATGAAAATCAGGCCATCATCTGAAGGCGACGGAAATTCTTCGGTTGAGTAGAGTTTGGCGAATCAAGGCTAAAGCCCTCTTGAGTTTCGAACAGGGCAAAGGGGAATTACAAGAGAAAGAAGCAGAGAGATTCATCTCTCCAGAATTAGGTGTCAAAAATTAAATGTCCAAGTTGGAGTTGATCAACCTTGACCTCCTCTGTAGGCTTCACAGGATCATTCCTCTTGTCCTAAGACGTCGGAAGACTTGCCGTTTGAAGATGCTTATTGTTGTCCATTGATTTAAAAATGTGGGATTTGGATTTCCTGTCTAAATTCTGAATATCTATACTATGAGCAGGTGGATCTCACCCAAGTTGCCCCAAATGAACCGTTTCTGCGCTGAAAATGGGGGGAAAAAAATAGGGCTATAAGAATTAAATAATGCATCTTAAATTTCGCACAACAGGAAAAAAATCTGGATTTCCTCAAAGCGGAGGTTGGCGGTGGGAATGACTTTGTTTCTGACCTGCCTGGAGGGATGCATACCGTGACAAAAAGAGTTTCGATTCAGGCTTTTATTGGCAGCGGGTTCTTCGTTTAAAATCTTGAGGGTAAAGGCCAAGTCTGGTTGGATAATGCGTGTGTCCTTCCCCAGAGCAAAAACTTGCAGGAGCTGGAATAATCTCTTGTAAGCCTTCAGCGGAGGAAAGTCATATTTCTTAAGTTAATTAAAACTTGGCTGAACCAAGCACAATAAAGCATGTTACACAGAACGACCTAGGTGGCTTAGGAGGTATTTTCTGCCCTACCATCTAGGGGAGAATGAAATATCAGCCATAAAAACCTTCCGATAATTTGACGCCGGTAAAAAAAATAGGGGAGAAAAATGCGAGTGAAGATTCAGGTGCAATAACTTACCCGGTTATGCGTAAAGGGAAGGTGTGGATCCTGCGGTAAGGGAGATTCAGAGAATCATAGAAGGATTGGGGTGGGAAGGGACCTTCAAAGCCCACCCAGTCCAACCCCCATGCAAGGAGCAGGGACATCTCCAACCAGATCAGGTTGCTCAGAGCCCCAGGCAACCTGACCTTGAATGTTTCCAGGGATGGGGCACCAACCACCTCTCTGGACAACCTGGGACAGTGTTCTACCACCCATCTTAGAGAAGATGAATCCCAGTTGAATCTTAAAATTCGGGAAGATAGCACTTTCTTTATCCCGTGTTCTTTATTCCTGTTCTTTGAAATGCTTTGAAATTTTGGCAGTTAGAAAAGAATTTTTCTGCTTCTTCTGGGAATTTTTTACGGCCTCAAGGTATAACAAAACAATTTGTAGCATGCCAGAACAATCAGCCTATGGACTGTGCACCTTTTTTTTTTTTTGCCAGGTTAAGAGTAAAAACAAAAAAAAACCCAGAAAATATTAGCTCATGCATCAGAAGGATAGAACACTGGCCCAGGCTGCCCAGAGAGGTGGTGGATGCCCCATCCCTGGAAACATTCAAGGCCGGGTTGGTTGAGGCTCTGAGCAACCTGATGTGGTTGGAGATGGCCCTGCTCCTTGCAGGGGGGTTGAACTGGATGGCCTTTGAAGGTCCCTTCCAACCCAAACCACTCCATGATAATTAAGGTGAAGTAACGTTCGCATTTATTGTTGAGTGCCTTCAACGTGCTTTGCAAAGAGTAGCGGAGGAGGCTCAGGGCGCGTGCAGGTGGTGGTTACAGCTTACGGGGCCATTGCTTCTGTGTCCTCCTCCATGAAGAGGGACATCTGATCGGACCAGGACGGGGTGGTCCGATCAGATGTCTCGACCCATGGCTTTGTTTTACAGGTAAAAATGTGTTTTGCCCAGGAGAACGGTTTATTTTGGAGGTCTTCAGATGGAGAGGTCTTAAATTGTTGTTAAAAAAATAAACTGGGCTGAGTTGTTATAACCTGAAGCGTTTTCTCCAGAGTAATGTAACCGCAAAATGAAGGCAATGAAGAGTCATCTCACTCAGGAGCATTTGAAAAATTAGCATGCGTATAGCAGCTGGGGTCACTGCCCCGGCGGAATTGTGCTGGAAACTCTAGAAACGGACAACAAGAAAGAGTTTCCTCTCCAGCGAGTTGGGTTTTTTTGAAAGTACAGCTTAAGTTCTGCTGTCGTTATTTGAGATTGCGTGACCGTAATAGATCTTTTAAGGTAGGTAACGTGTAGGTATAACGCGTTTCTCTGGTGTAGCAAAGGTCCTGCCTCCCTCAGAAATTGAGGGGAGATGTCTTTTTGGAAGCCAAACCTCAACTTCTGCGTTGCGGAACCAAAAGATTCCAGGGGAGGATTCGTTTTCATTGATTGTTGATGACCTTTTCCTATGCGCTCCTGAATTCCTTTCAATCACGAGTGACAAAAAAAGCTGAAGTGAAGAAAGTCATTCCTTGTTTAGAATAAAAATTATGGGCTTTTTTTGGAATGAGACAGAAAGAACAACTTTAATTTTTAAATTCAGACGGGTCGTACATTGAGATTTGGATGAAAGTTCTCGTAATTATTCTTCTAGATGTTAATCGAGATGTCTTTATTGCTATTCTTTGAAATGCTCTCATTTTAGATAATTAAATTTTGGCAATTAGAAAAAAAAAAACCATACTAAACCTAGGAAGTAATTATGACCAGAGGCCAACACTTTTATTTCTTGTGGGCTATGAACAAGAAATCTCTGGAACAACCTCAGCGTTGGCGCCTCCACCACTGACTTTCAAGATCATGTTTTGAAATTAATCTGTTGACCCTTGAAGAGGGTACCGACCGGTCTACAGGTGGTGGTTTGAGGACTGGGATGTCTCTGCTGAAGTAAAATGTCCTTGCCATCAACTTCTAGGGCCGAGACAGGGCTGTGCCCTGGGTGACATTTGAAATTATGGGATGTGTTTGTGCCTCCTCTTGCAAGCAAAACGTTTGGTGACGCACCTAGACGTGACGTGCATCTCTCGCTTTCTAGAGCGGGCTGAGAAAATGTAGCAGAAGAACAGAAATCGATTCAAACAATTGGAGTTTCTTGAAGTTTAACATTTCCTCAAGCTATTTTGGGGTAAAATAATCCCGTGCCGCCTGCCACGATGCTTCCTGGAGGGCAGTTGTCTGAGCACGCCTACGCAAACAATACGCGCAACGCTAGGCCGAGGGGTGGATTTGGGAAAGAGCCTTCCCATCAGGGGGTGGTTTGGGGGTGGGCCTGCGATGGGCGTAACGAGTCGCTGAGAGGACTCGGTGCCCCTGGAAATCAAGGTTTTCTCTTTCTCTACCTAAAAGTGCACATGAATTAGGAAATATTTGCCTGCAGCTTTTCGTACATCACAAGTATTTCTACTTTTCCACTTGGGACGGGAATATTCTTTTCCTTTCGCAAAGTACTTTAAGATGCACAAAGGGAAAAAAAAACCAGGGGTAAGAGTATTGGATTTTGCTCAATAATTTGGATTATTACGCAAAAAAAAAAAACCAACCCTAACAATAAGCCAGAAAAATAACTTCTAGACTTATTTAAGTGGATGGATTTCTGATAAGAGTTTCTCTGCGGCTGTAAATGAGGCATTGTGCTCCACATGTAAGGAGCAGATCTTTTCCTCAGAGTAGACAGAGTGTGTATTTTGTTTAATTGTAATAAAAATCCTGCTTTGGTGTATATTTAAAGAAATATAACATGCCTCACATGGTTATGGGAGGTTTAAGATGCGCAGAACACGGCAGAAATGGGCTCAGCAGCTTCCAGTCGCTGTTTTTGATGTAGGTGCTCCTCAAGTTCTACTCTTTCCAAGGTGAAACTGGCCACTTCCCTTCTGTTCCAGGAAGAGTGGTTTTCCCCAATTTCTACGTCAACTGGTGGATAAAGTGACCCATCTTACTGACCCCCAAGCCCATCCCCAGGAAGTGTAGGACCACACCAAGATAACTGCTGTCCTTCAAAGGACACAACTGGAGAGGTTCCTTGGAAGACACCAGTGGGGAGACATCACTCTTCTGGTCTTCTGAAGAGGAAAAATGTTCTTCTGTGATGGTTTTGCTCTTTCTTTGCTGCAGGAAACGTGCAACCCACAGCGCTGGTAAAAGGAAGGGCAGCCAGAAAGACCTGAGACCCCCGGATCTGTGGATACACCACGAGGAGATGGAAATGAAGAACATCGAGAAGCCAACGGACACGGACACCGCAGGAAGGGACTCGCCGATGCAGACCTGCCAGGACATCACCCCAGTCAGCCACAGCCAGTCGGAAACGCAACTGGGCAGCAAGAGCACCCCACAGCCCGGTGAGGGGCTCCGGGGGCAGGAGGGACAGGAATTGGCTGGGATTCAGTTGGAGCTTTGGGGAAATTAGAATCGTAGAATGGTTTGGGTTGGAAGGGACCTTAAAGGTCTTCAGCTGGTGACATTTTTTCCACCATGATGACAGAAAGGCTGGGGAGAGGCTGGTGGTGCATAGAGGGGGACGGAGAGGGAAACACAGCACGGACGTTGAAAACATCAACCTTGATGAGTCTTGAGCTCATCGTGAACGCGTTGCTTGCGGGTGACGGAGCCAAATAATTCCAGAATATTGGTTGAGGTTGTAAATAATGGAGGTGACTTTTTCAGATGACTCTGATGATGATCAGAGGGCTGGAGCATCTCTCCTACGAGGATAGGCTGAGGCTGTCCAGCGTGGAGAAGAGGCTCCAGGGAGACCTGAGAGCGGCTCCCAGTGCCCAAAGGGGGCTGCAGGAAAGGTGGGGAGAGACTCTTCAGCAGGGCCTGGTGTGACAGGACGAGGGGTGATGGTTTCAAAATAGAGGGAGGTAGGTTCAGATTGGATATTAGGAAGAAATTTTTTACGCTGAGGGTGGTGGAGCACTGGCCCAGGTTTCCCAGAGAGGCGGTGGACGCCCCATCCCTGGAAACATTCCAGGCCAGGTTGGCCGGGGCTCTGAGCAACCTGATCCGGTTGGAGATGTCCCTGCTCCTTCAGGGGGGTTGGACTGGGTGGCCTTTGAAGGTCCTTTCCAACCATTCTATGATTCTATGATTGCAATAGACTTGCAGTCGAGCGCGTGGTAGGAAGTCATCCAAGCATACGAGCCAGTTTATGACAAAAAAAAAAAACTGGGCTAAATATTTTATGTGTAAACACCTTGGACCATGAATAAACACCTTTATGTTTCTTTCCATTCTGTAACGCACAGTTCAGTAATACTGCCCCTGGCTTTTCGCTAGCAATGATGTCTTTGGATGGCCATCAGTAGAAGACTTGGCATTTCAGTGCCACGATTCAGAGAGGAGTGATTTGAAAAAAATAATAATAATTTTTTTTTCTTCTTTTTTAAGGAATGTGTGTTTGCGTGGGTGCATCAGAGGTGAATAGTATGAGTTGGGTATTAAGTGTATCTGTATGACGGTATTAAAGTCCGTGGTTTATTAAAATCCATGGTATAAAAATCCGTGCTTTAGTAAAATAGCAAAAGCAACGTAAGTATGAGGTTCATATGAGGCAAAGTATGAAGAGAGAAATACAGCTTTTATTTCGTTGCAGTTCTCTCCGCTGAACATCCAGTTCCAAGCACACTTTCCTTCTGACGAGTGTATCCTCTAGAATTTTTAAATCATTCAAATATCGCACGCTGATGTGACTAGAGCATCCGTGTTTCAATATCTGAACAGAATATTTCTATATATTTCTGTAGCTGCTGAGACAGTTTTATCATGGAATGGTTTGGGTTGGAAGGGACCTTCAAAGGCCATCCAGTCAACCCTGCTGTGAGGAGCAGGGACATCTCCAACCAGGTCAGGTTGCTCACAGCCCCGGCCAACCTGGCCTGGAATGTTTCCAGGGATGGGGCATCCACCACCTCCCTGGGCAACCTGGGCGAGTGCTCTACAACCCTCATTGTAAAAATTTTTTTCGTGATGTCTAATCTAAATCTACCTCCCTCTATTTTTTTTTTTAATTGGATTGGACATTAGGCAGCGTATCTCAGCTCTCTGATCTAGATAGACGTGTTAGTCGTGATCCAAGGCCAAAGAAAGGGAAGATCCAGGAACATCTTTAACTTGATTTCTGTAGAAAAAAAAACAAGATGCACAGGCTGGAAGAGCCACCGTGAATTCCTGGGTCTGGAGTCTGGGCAATCGGCGCATAGGACTTGGTGGCATCTCACAAGGAATGTCTGAGCAACCTGGTCTGCTTGGAGATGTTCCTGCTCCTTGCAGAGGGGTTGGACTAGATGACCTTTGAAGGTCCCTTCCAACCCAAACTATTCTATGATTCTGTGATGTATTTCAAAGACCAATTCTTGGCTGTCAGGTTTTGTACATACCTGAGTTTCTGCAACCTTTTTCTGATCTTGATAGTTGAATTCCAAAATAAGTTTATAACAGGGAGGTTACAAGAAAAATATTGTATTTTTATGAAGTGAATGAGGTTTTTGAGACAATTTCAGAGACAAAGAAAAAGGGGAATTCTAAGAAAATCTATTGGTAGATATAAGATCACGGAATCATAGAATGGTTTGGGTTGGAAGGGACCTTCAAAGGTCATCCAGTCCAACCCCCTGCAAGGAGCAGGGACATCTCCAACCAGATCAGGTTGCTCACAGCCCCGGCCAACCTGGCCTGGAATGTTTCCAGGGATGGGGCATCCACCGCCTCTCTGGGCAACCTGGGCCAGTGCTCCACCACCCTCAGCGTGAGAAATGAAGAGATGAGGAGAAACATTCTGTTACCTCGTTTTCAACAGAGCTACCGTGTTGTTTTTCTCTAGGTCCTGAGACGGAAGACGTGGGAAGCAGCATGTCCACGTTGGAGCGCTCGCTCGCTGCCCGCAGAGCCACCCGTGCCAAGCTCATGATCCCCATGGAGTCACAACCAACCAACCCTCGTGAGTACCAGGACCTTCTGCACTCCGCAAGCTGTGCTTGCCCATCAGAAGGTCTCATACGATCTTTCTAGTGGGATCTTGTTAGGCCTCATCAAGCTGAGTAGCATTAGCAATGTTTTCTTCATCTAAAAAAAAAACTGTAAAACAATTTTTAAAAAAATTTAAAAATTAAAAAAAAAAAATTTAAAGCATTGGAAGCTTGCCAGGGCTTCACAAGTCATCAGTGGAAAAACTATGGAGAGAATTAAAAGTCAGAGTTCCGTTAGACTGAGCCCAGGTTAGGCCTAAAGAGTCATCGTTTCTGTTTTTACCAGGTGGATGTTGACGGATAAATCCGTCTGCTTCCCTACCGTAAAATTTTAAAAACGGAGCTAAGAATTCGCTGCCAGAGCAGAAAGCTTTGCGATACGCAGGTGTAAAGTCTGATATTATTACTATTATCGCTACTTAGAATCAGCTGGCTGTTCTATTTTTTTATATTTTAATTGTATTTTTAAAAATTATGCATTTATCTAATTTCTTTTCTATTTTCTTTATTTTTCTTTCTGTCTGTAGTAGTTGCCCACACCACCATATGCTTTTTTAATACAGAGCAGCTCTCTTCTAAACCCAAATAAGTGAGGAGAAAAGATATTTTTAATAGGTGCAAACTTTTAGAGCGTTTATCGTTGGACAAATTCCGTAGATGCAGCAGATTTTTCAAAGAAGCAAAGTGCATGAGAGGGATGGGAAGGCTGGAGAGCATTATATAGGTTCTCCCATCCTGGAGAACTTATTAAAATTTCACATCTGAGCAAAAAAAAAAAAAAGGGGGTAAGTGGGAGCCCACAAGCATCGGCAAGAGAATTTGACATTGAGCAAGGTTGTGGTGGAGGACGAGGCTTTGGGTCTCCACCTTTGCAGCCCTGTGATCAATCTCTTGGTAGCTCTCAGCTTTTAGCTTGAAGTTCTACTTTTGACTCCGTAAAATAGATGAAAAATCCGTGGGAATTGGCACATCTGAGTTATGAAAAGTGAAGATATACTGACAGAAATCCACTTCATCGCAAGATTTCTTTCTAGCTCTGGTGGTTAAATGGAAGTACTTCTCTGTAGGTTTGTGGAAGGGCACATCACAAATGTTATATAAAAAAAAAAATAATAGAAGGAACTGGATGAAGGAGAGGAGAGGGAATGACTTACCGTGGCTTTCTTCAGGAAATTACTTCGTAGTAGCTCGTAATGATTCCCTTAATTTGTGTTTGTTGTGGGTGCGGGTCAGCTCATGCTGCTCGACCTCAGTACCCAACCTTTGTGAGGATAAACCACACGTGCCCAGGGAGAGATTGAATTCCAGTTCTTCACGCCTTGGGCTGGACGTCTCACCACGTTTCAACCTCCACCCTCTTTACGACCTGGAAGGACGTAAACCTACGTCAACCTCCAAGAGCTTTCTCTACCTCAACATCTGGGTTGAGGTAGAGAAAGTTCTTGCACCGCCTGGCCATGCCTTGGGAAATATTCCCATCTCGTAATCACACCGCCCTCCCAGTCAGGCAATTTTGCCCTTTTTTTCCACTGTCTTTCCACCTGGCTTGGCCGGGATTTGAAGGACAGCAGCAACCCAAGGAAAATGGATAGATTGAATTGAAGATGTCCCTGCTCCTTGCAGGGGGGTTGGACTAGATGACCTTTGAAGGTCCCTTCCAACCCAAACCATTCCGTGATTCTAGATTGGAGTGGTGGAAGCAAGATGAGAAGCGAATCCGTTGTGATGCCGGTGGGTCAGTAGCGTAGCGTTGGTCAAGTACAAGTCAAGTCAACGTTGTTCTGCAGGTTATAGGTAAAAGTGCTCTTAAACATACTTAGTATTTTTCAACCAAATGATGGATTTTGATAAATGATGTCCTCTTTTCTATTTATTTATATTTTTTTCAGTATCAATCTAATCTACAGCGACAGCACATTACGGTTGTTTGCAAATAATTCAACTCAGATTTATGAAAGTCTTATTTGTGCAGGCTGAGTTATGCTGAAAGTGTTTCTTTCCCCGGAAAATAGAATTGAGGTTTCGTCAGGTTAGATGCTTTAATTAATTTATCTCCGTTTGCCTGATGCTGAAATGAATTGTCGGCGGCGAGCGATGAAATAGATTGAAGAAGCTACGTGATAATTCTGAATTTAAAAAAAAAATACATACTGTTAATTTTTAAATACCAAATCTGGAAGTAGTCACGCTCATCGCAATAATCGGTATTTGCGGTCTTGGAGAAGATGTGTGCTCCATGGTGGACCTTTGCTTCCTCAAGGGGAAGGAGCATAAACCAGATAAATTTGATAAGGTTTTAGCGATATCTTTGATGACTCTGAAGCTACTGAAGTAGAGGAGGTCACAAAATACCAGGACTGGGGTACGGAGAGGAGTCTTTACAGAGAAAAATACTTGAGAAAGGCTTTGGATATCACGTCCTGTAATTCCCCTGTTTTCTGTTTGCAGTCTTTACTTACGGAAGATGAAAATAAAATCTGGTTTTTGCGGGGAGTTTTCTTCTGTTTATCCCCCTCTCTACAACTGCAGAAAGTCACCGACAGTTCTTTTTTTTTTTTCAGGGAAATACAAACACGTCAACTTGGTTGCTTTGGCAGCCTCTGGAGTGCTCAAATATAATTCAGAATATCCGACTTTGTCACGTCTAAGCTGTTCTTGAGTGCTGTTTTGGTTTTTTTTTTTTCTACGTGCCACAGTATATTTTAAATATAGAAGAGTGTTTAGGGAGCTCCATGATTTGATTGGGGAATTTCTGGTTTCCGTGTTCTCGTATATCAACATGAAGTGCAAATCCATTTGCTGACGGGCTATGACAGAACAGATTTGTTGTCGTATCTACTCGAAATCGCAAAGATCTATTGGAAATGGTTGATGTTCACTTTTCTCCGAAAGCCGTCTGCTTAAAAATGCCCTCGGAGAGCCTTGGCGCCGTCGTCACTTCTTGGACGACCTTGGGCAGGTAGCCCAGTTGGCCACTCTGCGTAAAAAAGTAGGAGCTAGAAGTAATCGCGACGACTGTTTTAAATTTTAGAGTGTTGTTTCTAATTCATGTGTGAAAGGTAAGCCAAACCTTGTCATCAGTGAGCCAAAAATCTCCGTTTATTGTTTGGCTGGGTAAAACTTTAATGAGAGTTTCCAAGTTTCTCTTAAAAGCCAGAAATAAATTTATTATTTTATAGAGTTATTATCACTCACTCTTCAAGCATCGGCTATTGAAAATAAAGGAGATAACTCATAGGAAAGCCTGAATTTAGCGCGTTGTGATTCCGGTTTCCAAATCGAAGCGTTTCACTTGAATTCAGTTCAAGAAGTCAACTTCAGCTTCCGGCTTTTAGCTCCTGCTTTGCTGGAGCACCTCACCCGTGTTCCTTACAGGCTTGGATGTTCCTGAGTGGGGAACGATGCCCAAAGAGCCTCAGCTGATGGGTAAACATGGTGGCCCTGTGCCGTTGGGGACCTCTGAGGGTGTCGGGGACATTGGTGTGACGCTGGCAGACACGATGGAAGAGTTGCCCACTCCTCCGGAGCAGCGGTTGAGGGCAGCAGGCTCTCCTGAGGCATCAGAAACGGCACTGACCCTCCGCAGATGTTTGTTTTTTTTTTTTTTCATTTTCCAAAAAACGCTCATCGAATCTCTCTCTCCTTCCTCTCTTTTCAGCTGTGGTCAGCGCCATTCCGGTGCCAACGCTAGAAAGTGCCCAGTACCCCGGGATCCTGCCGTCCCCCACCTGCGGATACCCGCACCCGCAGTTCACCCTTCGGCCGGTGCCCTTCCCGACCCTCTCGGTGGACAGGACCTTTGGAGCAGGAAGAAGTCAGTACAATGGTTTTCTTCTACTTTTTGTCCTTAAAAGCGCTTGGAAATCGGTTGCTTTCTGTCAGCGGGATGTATAAGCTCTACCCAAGTTAAGTTGTGCTGCCGTGCTTTTCGGGAGCCCGTCTGGCAACAGCAATGTTTCCGGTTGCAATTTCCAATTTGTGTTGAACACCTTCACCGCCTCTCTAATCTGATCCTGTTTTCTGCCGCTCTGTCAATCATTTCGCTGCGCTTTGATTTCCTTTTGCTTTATTCATAAGGATGCTCCCTAAAAAAATGCCAGCTTTGGGAGCTCTTCTCCCAAAGAGGAGGCTGCGGGGAGACCTTAGAGCGGCCTTCCAGTGCCTGAAGGGGGTCTACAGGAAAGATGAGGAGAAACTCATCAGCAGGGCCTGGTGTGATAGGACGAGGAGTAGTGGTTTCAAAATAGAGGGAGGTAGATTTAGATTAGATATTAGGAATGTTATTTTTTACGCTGAGGGTGGTGGAGCACTGGCCCAGGTTGCCCAGAGAGGCGGTGGATGCCCCATCCCTGGAAACATTCCAGGCCGGGTTGGATGAGGCTCTGAGCAACCTGATCTGGTTGGAGATGTCCCTGCTCCTTGCAGGGGGGTTGGACTGGGTGGCCTTTGAAGGTGCCTTCCAACCCAAACCGTTCCATGATTCTTTGATTCTTCGTCCCAAGGCGGAATCTAGTCGCATCGCTCATTAAAATAATCTGTGGTAGCACTTACACGACCTCTCCACCCAGCGTCTTCCCAGGCTTAGCTGCCCTCGCCACTAGAAATATTTCTTTGAAATCTAATTTAATAAAATTTAAGCCAGTTGTTTCGATTCTAGCGGGCATCGAGAACGGTTTATTTTCTTCCGTATTTACCGTTCCTTGTACACGTGTAGTTTCAATACCGTTCCCTCACGTATGTATTCTCTTGAGCATGCTCGGTGTTGCTCCCCTGCGGTAATAAATTTGTGCTTCGCGTGTTCCCGGAACTATTCTTCACCTTATCGCGATCCGCGAGCCCCCGGCCTCACCTTCACGACTTTCTTGTCAGCCTCCGCCGCGCCGGCAGCCATCTGTTCTTTGTTCAAGCCTAGGGAGCGTGCTCTGGCATGTTAATTAGAGTTGGAGGCCTTGTGTTTTCTTCTCGTTCTCCCTCAACTCTACGGCATCTCAAGGCTGAGTTATTGACAGATTAACGTCAATCTGTTACACGTAATTTTTTTTTCACATCACAGAGAGGCCGTGCTGCTGGTCCACGGGGAATTCATCTTGAAACGCCGGATTTTTTCCTCTTCTTTCAGTCAGTTCAGACGGGTCTTTGGGGAGCGGTGATTGAAATCTGGTGGTGGGATTGGAGGTAAAAGGTTCAGGTGTCCTAATCATCATCCCGATGCCATTCCCCGTCTTTTCAGTGTGGTCGCCGAGGTGCTTTCAAAGCTAGACAGCTGTTTCCTCTGGAGGGCCTCGCTGGCATAATGAAGTTTTGATTTGCTGCTTAAATTAATAGCAAATCCAACGCAAATGCGATGCAAAGAAACAAAGTAGATTCAATTTCTTGCTTGGCATACATTAAATGTTGGGGGAAAAAAAATAAAATTACAGTATCCCCTATAGCCGAAAGAAGAAGAATTTGAAAACTGAATTTTTTTGTTCAGCTGTCATCATCTCAGCTTGCTCATAAATGACCTCAGATCCAAAATCCAGCTGTGAAAGTGAAGGATTTTTCCCTACTTCCGCTGATGCCTCGGGGATGCAGGCACCTCAACTGGGAAATACCATACAAGGCGCTGGCTGGGACACGATTGACCTGATGGGCCCTCAAAAAGCTCAAGCAGTGAAGATTTCAGATAATTTAGGCAATTTCCCGTTATAATTCGAAAGCGGTGGACATAACCTCGTTTGGATAACGACTTTTTCAGATTATTGAGGTCTGGGTCATGAAGACTGTGCGGTGTTTCAAAAATCATCTAAGCCAGTTACAATGTGCAGTGAGAACCTTTTATAGCCATCGCCGATGTGCTCTCTCGTGAAGGCTCTTGACTTCCAAAGCTCCCAGATCATAGAATCACAGAATCTTTAAGGTTGGAAGAGACCTCCAAGATCATCAAGTCCAACCATCAACCCAACACCACCACGCCCACTAAACCGTGTCCTGCGGTGCCACATCCACACGTTCTTTGAGCACCTTCAGGGATGGTGACTCCACCACTGCCCTGGGCAGCCTGTTCCAGTGCCTGGCCACTCTTTCAGTAAAGAAGTTTTTCCTCATGTCCAACCCAAACCTCCCGTGCCACAACTTGAGGCCATTTTCTCTTGTCCTGTCACAAGTTATTTGGGAGGAGAGACCAACACCCACCTCCCGTCAATCTCCAGCGCGTCCTCCTGAAAAGCAGGTAGAGATGCTACGTAAAGCTGTTTTACCCCTGAATGAAAAATTCACTCGACGCTTGCCCAATCGCAGCCGTGTCTGACAAAGAAACACCCAGCAAGAATTCCTCTGAGACGGAGCCTACCTGCGGTGCTGCGTGACCGAGCACCATTGATCAAGACGTAGCGATCCCTGAATAAATCATACGCCGGGCCATTAGCGAGGGTGTTGCTCGGCATCCTGCCGTGCGGACGACGCTTGAACGCCTTCTTCTGTTTCTGAAGGCTTTTTTCGTTGACCTGAAGATCCGAGCGCCGCGACTTACCTTCAGGACAAATGTTCTGCTGAAGAAAATGGAAAAAAGAGGCGGGCCTCAGACAGAGCTTGAGTAATAATCTGTCTTGATTGCTGCTGGTGGCACTACCAGCCATAAAATACGATTGCTAAATATCAGTTTTTCCTCGCAGAAAACATCTCTCAGCCGTAATGAAGTGACCGTTGTCCGGTCAGCAGGCCTTCCCATGGCTTGCCTTCTCCTCCCGGCTCTTCCAGATTCTCGTTACGTCTGCAAGCGTGCACCTCTTACTTTAGAAAAAAAAGTCTGCTCAAGCGTGAAGCACTTCTGTTAGACCACTTACCTTCGATATTTAAGTCCCAGCTCTAGCTTCTAATTTTCATAGAGTCGTCACACCTTTCTCTTCAGTAATAGCCGGAGGAGAACCTGAAATCTTTTCTGGAATGGTGGTTATGTAGATCTCCAGATTTTACAACTGAATCCATAAGATAAAACATATCCATATGCTAAACCAGTGTTGGGCTCCGTAGAAAGTTCAGACTTCGAGAAATGCATCAGAAGACATTTTGAGGCTCAGAGCGTAGACAAAAGCTTTTCTTTTTACTTTAAGCGAAGGCCTCGCCAACGATTTGCTCCAGAAAGCGTTGTACCCTCAGATGTGTGCTTCTGTGAGACGTGGGTATGATTTTGCGTCTTCCTTGGCTGGGACGGGGTGAAGGGAGAGAGGAGCCCAGTGCCCACGGTAGCGTAGAGCTGTGACACCTTCTTGAACGTGTGAGCAGTGAGCGAGGGTGGCCTGAGCTAAACTATGATTCTGCTCTTCCCCGTTGCAAATAACCTCCATGCCTCTGGAGGCCTTAAGGAGAACATTAGTCCTTGGAGAAGGAGACAGAGAGGGGTCTGCTGGGCAAGGAAGGACATGGAGAAGGAGAACTAGGGTAATGGCGTGATAATGCGAAGAGCCTTGAAGGGAAAAACAAGGAAAATGAACCACAGTCGAGCAAACTTTGACAAACTGTGGATGATCTCGACCTTGCTCTGGTCCTGGCGTTGGGTTCCTATCCGTGGTGTTCAGCGTGGCCGGGGACGTCTGCGATATTGCCGTAGGAACAAGACACGGGGCTGTGGGAATGGGGAGAAAACCTAATTTCCGTCTTTCAAAATTGTTTTGCCACTTAGTAGGTTGTAATTACTTATATACTTTGACATTAATTATTATAAAATGCCTTGAGAGTTGGGTTTGGCTGGGTAATTACGTGTAATTTACACAACGAGTTCTGGTTGTTGCAGGAGGCTTTGAAAGAAACCGCATCCTCTGGAGCAGTTTTGGTCCCAGTTTAATAACTAATTTTGACATCTATATGTCAGGAAGGTTGTTTTCTTCGGGAAGAGGTTGAGCTTTTCCTAGATTTCTGGTTCCTACCACAAGCTTCGTGATGAGCTGTTGTGCCGGGAGCCATCCTGGCTGGCCTAGGTGCTGTGGAGACACTGGGCAACACCAACAGGCTCCAGTTTAATAAGTTCCTTGTAATTAATTCTGAAATAGTTCGGCTTACCATGGTAGGCACGGTGGTCGGAATAACGTGGTACAACATTGTTTCCTGGCGTAAACAGCAGCAGGGAGTTTCTCTTCGTGGCCGAGAGGCCATGTTGGGTGATGCCATCGGGATGCTTGAGCGCGCATCCCGCCTCTTGCTGTCTTCTCTCCCCCCTTCCTACGCGACATCTTCTTCACTGCACGTGCTCCACGGAAGGTTCTCTGATTTTAGACCACGGGATGAGAAGATGTTGCATCTAAGAGGTTTCAAGAGGAGCTGCTTCTGCGTTCAAAGTATTCATGATGTTCGACAACGCCATGGACCATACACATCCTGAAATCACCTGCGCTATCGTAATATTGTAATTTGTAGTTTGGTTACAACACGGATTTCTCAAGGGCTGGAGAAATAAAGGGCTTTTCTCTTTGTCTCAACCTTTATTTTCCTAAACGCTACATTTGCTTCCGTTTTCCGGCATGGAAAGTCCATGCCGGAGGTTGACGCTGAAAGTTTCATTTAAATCTTTGAAGAGTTGACTTTGACTACAGGCTAATAAACCAGCGACCTTTTTTTTTTTTTTTTTTTTTTGCCACACTGAATCTTACAGCTGGTTTAAGGAAAAACAACACCAGTGATTGGTTATCTGGAAATTAATTAAGTCCTTTCTTTGTCTCCAGCTTTTCTCCACCCTAACTCCAGCGGCACCAACACGCTGAACGTAATGAGTTTCCACAGTCGTAGCTTGTTCCGATCTCCGCTTGATGTATTTGTGTGTTTATTGATTTTTAATATTTAAAAGCGCTTAGGGAGGAAAAATAGGAGGAGATAAAAATATCATGCTTGGGGTTTTTTTAAAAAAAAAAGATGATGCATTGAGCTTCAAATGGCACACAGCCGCTCTGAGGAACATCTGGGTTTTAATTCATCTGCCAATAACTTTTGATGGAGTTGTTTACACATTTCCTGCCCCTTCTTGGAGGGTGGAGGCTAATTCTATCCCTTCGGTTGAAAATGACCATAAAAGCAGGAAATGGAACATAAAAAATACATCAATAATAAGTTGTTGGGTTTTTTCCCCACTATTTATAGCTGTGAACGAAGGACCAGCACCACAGCAACCATCCTTGCTCCCGCAGACGCAACCTGAGCACTCCAACACCGAAGACGCCCCGAGCAGAACCATCCCCACCGCCTGCGTCCGCCCCACGCACCCCCTCCGCAGCTTTGCCAACCCCTTGCTACCTCCGCCCATGAGCGCAATCGAACCGAAAGTCCCTTACACACCGCTTCTGTCTCAAACAGGTAAGGGGGATGGGGGGGGAAAAAATCTCCGGTACAACTCATCTTTGAATTTCGTAGAATCATAGAATGGTTTGGGTTGGAAGGGACCTTCAACGGTCATCTAGTCCAACCCCCCCTGCGAGGAGAAGGGAGATCTCCAACGAGATCAGGTTGCAGTTTGTGAGGAAACAGAGCACCAGATTGTCCCGTACCTTGAAGAAACATCTGGAAGTTCTCACAGAAAATGGACAGAGAGAGTTTTATGGTAATCATCCAATATTTCATTCTGACAATCTGAAATAAAAATTCAGGACGAGGCAATAGCTTAAAATGAGAGCTAACAAGCAAAGTGATAAAAATGAATTAAATGAGATGCCAAATTAATCACTTGGTCTTGTTTCCAGTCTCCTGTTGTGCTACAGCGACTTGAACCGGTGCCCAAAGCTTGACTCTTGTTTCGAGGCTTGCTTTTTGGCTAATGAAAAGGACTATTTATGTATGCTGGAAAAGAACCGGCTGCCATCCGCGCCGGTGTGCAAACTACTTAAAAACTAAATAGCGCGCGTGCAAGGAACAGAAAGAAAATTATTATATATTTTTTTTAAAAAAAGACTGTAGGATAGTTTCGATGTTGAATGAAGCGGTGGGTTGGTTTTGGGCTTAGATGAAATGGTTGCGGTGAAACATTCACACGTAGAGTTGTGGACGCGGCAACGTGGGGCAGGGCGAGAGGGAACGGTGTCCCTCTAGCTCATTTGGATGAGAAGCTCAACATGAGCTTGCAGCCTAGAAGGCCAACCGCATCCTGGGCTGCAGAGGGTCAAGAGGAGCGTGGGCAGCAGGGCGAGGGAGGGGATTCTGCCCCTCTGCTCTGGTGAGATCCCCCTGCAGCGCTGCGTCCAGCTCTGGAGCCCCCAACATCAGAAGGACGTGGAGCTGCTGGAGAGGGTCCAGAGGAGGCCACGCAGATGCTGAGAGGGCTGGAGCAGCTCTGCTGTGAGGCCGGGCTGAGAGAGCTGGGGCTGTTCAGCCTGGAGAAGAGGAGGCTCCGGGGAGAGCTGAGAGCGGCTCCCAGTGCCCAAAGGGGGCTGCAGGGAAGGTGGGGAGAGACTCTTCAGCAGGGCCTGCTGGGACAGGACGAGGGGTGATGGTTTCATAACAGAGGGAGGTAGATTCAGATGAGATATCAGGAAAAAATTTTTTACGCTGAGGGTGGTGGAGCACTGTCCCAGGTTGCCCAGAGAGGTGGTGGATGCCCCATCCCTGGAAACATTCCAGGCCAGGTTGGCCGGGGCTCTGAGCAACCTGATCTGGTTGGAGATGTCCCTGCTCCTTGCAGGGGGGTTGGACTGGGTGGGCTTTGAAGGTCCCTTCCCACCCAAACCATTCTATGATTCTGTGTTGCTGGGTTATATATGGCAATCAAACTATTATATTCCCTGATTTACTGAAATCACAATTTTGACTTTTTAGAGTTGTGTGTAACTTCATTTCTGATCTCCCTCTGGCTATTTTGTGGTGTTGAGGGCGATTGATTTCTCTCTCTGTCTGGTTTCCCATGCTTTTCTCAATGTACTTGTCCTCAGAGTCATCAGCCAGACTGATGTTGTCGCCTTTCCCAATTTCTCGTAGAAAGGTTTCCGTTGTAAATGGTAATTTCTCTTTGTGCCTCTGGGCGGTGGGGGGTGTAGAACTGATCCTGGTCCTGCACATCATCCCTCAAAACTAGGTTGCTCTTTCAGCGCCCGCTCCTGAATGCCGCTTCTCTGGAAGTCAGATCTCTGTTCTTTTCGCTTAAAATGGGAGTGGAGAGAGAAAGCCTTGAAAAAGAGATGTCAAGAAAGATTTCGAGGAAATCATAGAATCTTTAAGGTTGGAAGAGACCTCCAAGATCTTCAAGTCCAACCATCAATCCAACACCACCATGCCCACTAAACCATGTCCTGGAGTGCACCATCTACACGTTCTTTGAGCACCTCCAGGGACGGTGACTCCACCACTGCCCTGGGCAGCCTGTTCCAGTGCCTGACCACTCTTCCAGTAAAGAAATTTTTCCAAATATCCAATCTAAATCTGCCCTGCCGCAACTTGAAGCCATGTCTTCCCGTCCTATCACAAGTTATTTGGGAGAGAGACCAACACCCACCTTCCCACACCCTCCTGTCAGGCCGTTGTAGAGAGCAATGAGGTCTCCCCTCAGCCCCCTCTTCTCCAGACTAACCAACCCCAGTTCCCTCAGCCGCTCCTCATCACACTGGTGCTCCAGACCCCTCACCAGCTTCCTTGCCCTTCTCTGGACCCCTTCTCCAGCACCTCAACGTCCTTCTTGTAGTGAGGGGCCCAAAACTGCACACAGTATTTGAGGTGCGGCCTCACGAGTGCCGAGTACCGGGGCGTGGTATCTCAGTCATAGTTAGATCATAGAATCACGGAATGGTTTGGGTTGGAAGGGACCTTCAAAGGTCATCTAGCCCAATCCCCATGAAGATACCCATGAAGGGGAAATTTTGAAGCCATTTTTGACTTTACAAAGCTTGTGATGTGTTTCTCTATTTGAACAAACCTCCTAGAAAAAATGACGGACGCCTTCGTCCACGGCCGCTCCTCCCTGGTCCCTGCTGGCAGAGCTCTCCTCAGGCCGACTGAGACAATTCCCTTACGGACCACACCTGCTAATTATGCCCCACGTGAGAACATCTCAGGTTTAAAAGGCTCTTGGCAAATTCCCACGACAGAATAACTGTCACTTCCCTTAACCTGCTAGATAGAATGAATTAATTTTTCATTTTATTATATATAAAATCCTGCAGCATTCAGAAGGGGAGAAAGCAGCAGAGAACTGTAGAGGTTGATCCAGAGATTTCCAACGAAGAGTTTCAAAAAGCCAGGGACCTGAAGTTCGGTGGAGATTTCCCTCGAAATCCCTTCGTTGTTGACTTTCCTCCCTCCAGCGTTGAGTTTTGTATCTCCTTTTAAAGAGTAGCCCGTACGGAAATGCCGGGCGGTGGCGTCCTCCAGTAGTCAACCAGCCCCACCGCCTCCCCACAGCCAGCCACGTGCCGAAGCTCCAGACGTATTTGGATATTTAAATTATAATCCCGGAGCTGGTGTCTAACACTGGCCCTCGTGCAATATTAGGATCCAAATTAATTAATTTAATTAGATCTTGCCCAGAGAATGGATGAGCACAGGGCTTTTCCTTGACTTTGATTGACCTGATGCTAAAATTTGCCGTTTTTCTTCTTTTTTTTTTTTTACTTGCGCCCGGTAAATGTGAACTCTTCACACTAAGCCCTTCCCGTTGATATTTTCATCACGGCTTCGTGATCGAGCGCTTGAGGTTCCTAATTCTTATTCTGCCGGCGTGAGAAGCGCTCCGTGGTATTTCCAATCCCCGCTGCGGCTGCCCTCGCTCCTCGTTGCGAGTTGTACGCGTAGGCATAGAAGCGATTTGACTTGAGTCCCCTTTCAGGTTAAATAGAAAATGTTTGATGGAGTGTTGAGCTTATTGCATTATAGACCTGACATAAATTCTACAAATGGACAGGGAAGATTTATTTTTTTTTTTTTTACCCTCACAAATGAAAATTCCTTCTAGGTCTTGATGATCGGCTGCACTTTAAATGAACCTGAATTAGGAGGTCATTTTTCTTCTGCAGAAGCCAGCGTGAGGAGATCGAAAATACCCATGAAGTGGTGGCTTTTGTATTGTGTCACATTTCTACAACGTCAGCCTTTTCAGGCTCCCGTATCTTTTGGGAGATGGTAAAAAACGCTGTGTTTTTTCTCTTCTTGTTCCACCAAAAAAGCGTAGTTGGAAATCCAACTTGTCACCTTCTCGGTCTTGCTGGCTCTCGGTGACATCCCAGAGCTAAAAACCACTTCATTCTACAGCAAAATTGAGTTTGATTGTCCTTCCTCCTCCTAAGCTGTAGGGTTTGGGCGCCCCTTTGGGAAAAAAAAAAAAATATATTTTTGGGTTTTTTCCTAAAGCCAGGGCGAGAAAAGAACCAGAAAAACCGAGGTAAGAGTGAAGATTTGCAAAGCCGGTGTTAAAACCATGAGCTAACAACAACTGAAGGATGAAATTAAGAGGAAAAAAATAGTATATTGGTATTTAGTGGTGAATTCTGGGCCAGAATAATCTCAAATAATAAAGGTTTGGGACCTCAGGAGATGCAGAAATTACAGTGATCCTTAGAAGAGTGAATATAGAAAAAATATAGAAATTATTCTATGATTCTATGAAAAGAGAAAGAATTTTCAGTAGTGTTCAAAATAGGCTGCTCCTCACGGGAGCACCAGTAAAACCACTCTTACTCAACTGGCTTGACTGGGGGATCTGGGGTGGGGTGTTTAGAGATGGGAATTCCAAGAATGAAAGGTTTGGCTGCAAATGAAGCAAATTTTGGAGACTTGAACTTAGAATTTTTTAGCGTTTCATCCCCTCTCACGCAAAGCGGGGAGGTAATTTGCGAGTGCGCTTATTCTGAGCAATCAATTACCTCTGGTTAATTAGCTATACAATCAAATTCTCAATCCTTTTTCTTTTTTTTTTTTTTGGAAGTTTGCCGTTCAGAATTAAAAAAAAACAAAATCCCTGTGCCAATAAAAAACTCAAATGAAAGCTTATTGCTTCTAATTTGAATTCAGTCATTGAATTACTGAATTTAAAGGCAACGAAGAAGTCTTTTGTTAATAGGGTATAAAAATCTGACGTAGGGTTTTTTTCCGTATTTTAATGAGTGTTAATGAGATTATGGACTTCTCATTATCATGCTTTACCGCAAGCAAGCTCTAGAAATTCACTGAAAGTGTGAGAATGATCCATTCTTGACCCTTTTATTCTGAAATCTGAGCTTTTTGCACTAGTAACTCCCAAATTCAAAGGAAAATTGCTCCTTTATTTCATAAGATTTTACTTCCTTCAATTCTGAATTATTTTATTTTTTCTTTATTTACCCTTCGATTTTGAATTTATTTTTTTTTTCCACATTTCTTTTTATGAAAACAAGCTTTCTCCATTCAACTGGGAGACACATCAATGCAGAAATGTCGCGAAAGGGTCAATCCTCTCTATCAGAGAAATCTGGCCCCGGTCCAGAAAAGTTGAATTAGCGTGCAGGTAGCTGGAGACACCTGAGTTGGCTTCTTAAAATCAACGGGACTACTGGAAGGCGCAAAGGGAAGTGAGGATTTTTCTGCTTGTCTGGAGAAATAAACTGGTTCCCCGTTGATATAAATGACGCTGAGAAGCACCGTCTTACTTAAACAGGAACATCCTGCTGTGGAGCTACCAGTAAGCTCACTTCTAGACGTTATTCCCATCTATGGTCATAGAATCGTCGAATCTTTGAGGTTGGAAGAGACCTCCAAGATCATCAAGTTCAGCAGTCAACCTAACACAACCATGCCTACTGAACCATGTCCTGAAGGCTGACTTCAGGACAACCAAGGTTGACTTCAGGACAATCATAGTTGACTTCTCTGAGGCACATACCCTCTTGGAGGCTCGAAATCAGAAGCATGGAGCCTCTTCTCTTCCCTCATTTCCTTTTGTTAGACCCAGCAGAATTTATGGCAAAAACTTTCTGTTCCTCCTTCTCAGAGATGTGACTCATTCCGGCCTAATTTGAGATTTACGGGTGTCTACTCTGTGCCGGTCACATAAGCTCACTGTGCAGCCAAGGGAGAGAAGGAGGATCTTCTGAAAGACAATTCTTCCAACATCTCCACAGGCTTTGGAAGGTCCTTCTTTCCATAGGTGACTGAGGGAGGTGAAAGAACCAGCAGAGACCCATCCCTCAGTGTAAATATCTGAAGCGATGCGAAATTCAGCTGAAGGGATGCGATACGTGCTCTGGCCTCCTCGCTGTGGAAGTCCAGATGTTTGGATGAGCAGCAGATCGGCAGTGTTACTCCAGCTCCAGCTGGCTTTCCAAGCTTTTGCCAGTAATAGATTCCATAATCCCACACCTATTGTGTCTATCAAAATATTAAGTATCGTTCCTAGATCCAGATCTTAAAGAGCTCCACCACTAGCCACCTTCTACTCCAGTATTCTCCATTGACCATGATACCTTGTTGTCTCTCCATCTACTAGGTCCTCTAAATTTTTGCGTTCATCTCCATTTTCTCAACTTTTTTTCCATGTCATTGTTTTGCATCCTGACCCAGAATGCCTGTAACCCATGAACCACACAAATTTTTGGTCTTCAGGTTTGATACCGACCCCAGATCTGTTGAGTGCTAACCTACCAAATTTTTTTTTTCTTTTGATACTTTCTGAGTTTCGAGCTCACTGCGCTCCCTGTGGCTGGGGACCGGCCTTTGGAAACCCCGCAGCAGAAACCCTGAACCCTCTCGCTGAACCGAATTGTCCTCAACGGGCTGAGTGCATCGTCTCACGTCCCGCTTGATGTATCTCCAAAGAAAATAACGCCGAGGAGCTCTCGCAAAGTTTGGCTATCAGAAGGATGGAGGCTAGATTGGTTTTACTTGGTACCGCAGTGAGTTCAATATGGGCCTTGGAGAGGAGGCCGTGGCTGGGATTTGCAGCTGGTAGATATCTATTATCTAATTAACGAATTGATAAAGCGTTTAATAACCCTACTGAGAAAATTAAACTTCTAAGCAGTCGATCCATGAGTTGCTCAGAGTTACACCCAATCACTATTGTCATCTTCTGCCTCTTGCGGCCCCGGTTTTCTCTTTTTTTACTTCTGAGACTCCAGCTGAGTTGGAGAACATTAGAAACCAAAGCGATTTTAATTTAATTAGCTACTCACTTGCATAAATTAGTTTAGTTAGCATGTCCAGAGTTCTCTTCGAGAGGCCTGCTTGATCTTCTTGATGTCCTTTGGGAGATGTGAGCTCAACTGTTGTGTTGGTTACGTGTTACGGGCATTACCTTGGAAACCGGTCACGGCTGTAAAATGTTTGCTGAGGAACTTGAAGACGCGGCTATGCAGAAGGAAATTTTTCATGTTAGTTATGAGCATGACGATTTGCCTGTTGCTTTTGTGAGCTAAAGGGCAGGGAGATGCCCAAACTGAACTTCCTAATCATGTCCAACCTGGCCTGGAATGTTTCCAGGGATGGGGCATCCACCAGCTCTCTGGGCAACCTGGGCCGATGTTCCACTGAGGAGTTTTTAGAAAGCGTTTGCGTTGGCTCCGATGCTCCTCCAGGAAGAAGTAGTGCCTGTCTAGGAAGGGGACTGTGTTTTTACAACTGCAAACTGAAAAAAAAAGTTGTGTTTTGCCTACAATCCCAAAATTGCGCTCCTTTTCCATACTTACAGCTTCTCAATGTCACTTTTCTTTCTCCTTCCAGGGCCCAACCTCCCCAAGGCTCAGGTGAAAACAGCATCTCTCGGCTTGGCGGGAAAAGCCAGGTCACCTCTGCTCCCCGTCTCGGTGCCCACGGCCCCGGAGGTCGCCGAAGAGGGTCACAAGCAGACGGAGGACTCCGCCAACGTAAGAACCGTCTTTTAGAGCCGGCCTTCTCGCAACCGTAATCGCTCTTGAGTTCTATTCTCTAGTCCTCCAATCTACACGTTAATTTTTACGTAACGATCTATCCCTCGTTACCTGAAGTATTACGCTTCAGCTGACGACCAGTAGAAAGCTGGGAAAAAAAGTTCTGGCACCAGTAAAACTTCTCCGTTGGCTTTAATGGACTTCGGCACGCGTGATACGGGGGAGAAGCGCTTAAATTCTGCGTTAATATTACCCACAGGGCAGCTCGCACAGCCTCTCCTGAGCGCCCTGAGATATCAGGAGAAGAGAAATAGGGGGAGAAAAAGCGCGATAAGGGAAGAAAATAATTTTGGCTGGAAAAATGAGTATATAGTAATGCCAGATAATGGGGAGAAAGAGAACATTGAAGACGTAGATAAGTGAAACTGGAAAGATGGGGAAATTAGAATAATCTTTTCGCTCCTATTAAGACTCTCGCGGAGAAAGGTCTCATGTGATCCAGAAGATGAAACAGCGCAAAAGAAAAAGAATAAGGCAAAAAAAAAAAAAAAAAGGAAATTTATTAAATACATGTTGAGTATCACTTCTTTTCATCTACTTGCAGAGGAGATTTTTTTTTTTGCTAGGCGCTGTAACAGTGATTTGTCCAACGTCGTCTTAGCAAATCCTGTTCCGTTTTCGGCTTGGCTCAAGGGAAAGACGAAAGATTTACTTTAGACTTGAGTATGGAGAGTTGGCTGAATGCAAGACAAGAGTGTTTGGTTCCTTCTTGTCATGATTAACGGCATAAAAAATACATTTTTGCATCTGGTGGCAGAAGGATTCTAACATTTTGCTGGGAAAAAGGGGACGCAGGGCGATGGAGTCTCCTACTGGGACGGGAATGGGGAGGAAAATGCTCTCCGTGGTAAAATTGCTGGCGTAAGGAGTAATTTAACCCGGGATATTTGGTAACGCAAAGTGCGATTTCGATCCTCAGGACCGTATTTTATCGCAGCAGGATGATTTAGCTCTCAGGACATGCTGCTCAAGCTCCACAAGCATGAGGGCAGGCAAAGGAGCCGGACACAAGCTCATCAGGTGGTCAGAATTTGGGGAGAAAGGTTCAAATTTGGGGAATTGGTCGGTTTTTTAAGCTTGACTCTAGAGGTGCTCCCTTAAGCTGCCTGCTCCATCCCACCTCAGCGACTGGTGAAGAACTTTAACTGACTATGGGGCTTGTAGAGCACTGTCAGATCTTTTACTGGGTAAATCCCAGTTAATAACTAAGGTTTGAGCTCAGTCTCGGTGTACGAACGCAGAGGATCGCTCCTCTTGCTCTTGCCTCGGTAATTTTTGAGGTTGGTGGTTCCCAAGGTGGTGGGATTCCCAAGGTTCAGTGCTGGTAATTTTAGATTTTGCTGCAGATTCTCAGTTGATCATACCCCAGAGGATTCCTTTCTTCCAGCCCAGTTAGGTGCCTCTGAAAACCATTCCCAGTCCTCTGCTCCCACCCGTGGTGGAAATTTCCAACCACTAGCAAGGGCTGAGAAGTTCAGCGACTAGCCGAACGTCCTGCTGCAGCCTGCCCTAGGAGAGGACATGTTTAGATGAGCAGCTGGTGTCCCGCAGAGCGCTAAAAAATGTTTTCATGATCCCCCCAGGCACGGATGCGTGCAACGTAAGGAAGGGAGCTTGGGAAACAAGGACTCGGAGAAGAGTCGTTGACATTTAATATTGCTCTAGCGTGGTCGCTCCTGGTTTTCAGCTGACGTGTTGAGCTCAGAAAGGCTTTGCTGTCCACCTTGGAAGCGTCAGCCCATCCTTGAGCGTTCGGGGTCCCTGAGGACCGTGAAGGGAAGATGTCCTGGTGGGGTGGCCCCGGGAGGTCCTTGCCTCAGAGAGATTTTGGTTCCTATCTCGCTGCTTGCTTATCTGTGTGTGTTTGTTCGCTCTCAGGTTTACGAGCAGGACGATCTGAGTGAACAGATGGCCAGTTTGGAGGGGCTAATGAAGCAACTCAACGCCATCACAGGCTCGGCCTTCTAACAGCTCTTGATGAAGCGATAATTATCCCGGAGCATTGCGGCATACCAGGATTTCACGCGTACCACCCACATACACCAACCCATATAATCATCTTGTTCCCGGTACGGCTTCTTCAGCGCAAGAAGACTTCTACAAAGTCCTAAGAGGGACCATAAAAAGAAGAAAAAGGAAAGAATAACGATGGAAATGTTACAGAACCGTAGATCTGGCATCCCAGGTGATGAAAACATGGCAAGACAAGTGACGTCATCACCGCGGAGTCGTAGCTGATGCCACCGGATTGCTCGTTTTGGTCTGCTAGGCTTCGTAGAGCTCAAGGTGTCATGACTAACTCACGTTTTACTCCGTAGAGGTCTGTAGCTCTTTGTAGAGATCTAGTCTTACCTCACGCAAGTATGTTTTTCAACATAGACCGTGCCGTTGATGAGACAGCGTTGTAGGTCACTCGTTTGGTTGGTTGTTTTTTTTTTTTTAATACGTAATTACTGACTCCGAAAACACCCACAGCGAAGAATCACACCACCACACCAAAAATTTGGACGTTTTCCCACCAGCACAAAAGGGAAAGGCAAATTAGTGATTTCTTTCGTCGTCTCTGTCACTCACCTCGCACAAGTAGTGGGGATTAACGAGTTGCTGTAAAATGCTGGGAACATTGGGACTTTGGGAAGCGCCACCGGGCCCATCGCGAGCCGGCGCAGAGAGGAAACCGGAGCTGAAGAGTCCCCAAGCCTTTCGCGTCCACCCCGCGTCCCTCCGCTCCGAGGACCCGTCCACCTGAGATGATGATGGGCAGAGGAGGAGGAGGGCAAAGCGACGGCGAGCGCTGGGTGCTTCCTGCGGGCAGGACGTGAGCACGGGGGAAGAACCACAAAGACTGGTAAATAACGGAGAAATTAATTAGGAGGGCTTTTCTGCGAGCGCGATATTTCCTGGTGGAGATGACAGCACTCCACGAGAACATCAAGCGAAGAGCAGCAGGACGCCGTCAACCATCTTTAGGGATTCCCTCTCCATGTCCTAGGGCTTTGGCTGCGCGTTCCAGGGTTTGTTGACAACGATAACTGGTTGAATGGTCTAAATTTTGTGTGCATACATTTTATTGCTAAATTTTCGGTTGCATTCAGCGTTAATCCCTGTTGACGCAGCTGAATCACCAAAAGGGACCTGATTTGCATATTTATCAGTTAGGAGGCTGCAAAAGCCAATAAGAGAGTTTCAGATGAATTATTCCATTCAGCTCTGCCTTTGATTTCAAGCTTGAGTGGGTCGTAATTTTAAAAGAGCATGGAAAGGATAGGATCTTTACAACCTAATAGCTCCTTTTATTAGGTGGGTAATTATATGTGAATCCCCGAATAAAATATTTTGAGTGAAATGGCACTGCAACAGAAGTAATAATTCAGATTATTTTCTCCGGCCCCTGTGCTGGAAAGGAAATCAGATGTCAAGGAGGACTTCAAATGCTTCATTAGGAACTCTAGTGTGTTTGTGAAAATGCTCCTTTAAAAATGCCTTGTTATTCAATTTACTAAGATTTTAATGAAATATTTCTCGAGAGCGAGGGAGGCTTTTTCGCACGGGAGGCTGAGCTTTCCAGTTCGGAAAAATATGTCAGGCGAAACCTCTCGGAAGAATTAAATGCACAAATCTTTCATGATAAAAACCCAGCTCAGCTGTTAGCACCTAGAAAATCGCGACCTCCAATTCGACTCGAAGAAAGAAGGCTTAGCGCAGCTTTTGAATAGCTCCGCGGCCGTATTTGCCGAGATTGACATCGTTGAAATGGGGACGTAAGGTCAAATTTGTCTCTCGCTTATCGTTGGTGAAATATCTCTTAGCCTGGATTTGCAGCAGGATAGCTGGGAACAGAAACTGCCCCCACGGACTTTTAACGAGCGGCACGGCGCCTTTTTAATCACGGAATACTAATCCGGGACCAGGCCTAAGATAAGACGAGCCACAAAGAGGTTTGCAAGTTGGATGTCATTTGGTTTGGACGCTAGCGCTGGAGCGTCTAGGCCCTTTGGTATTGATTGGCCTCTTCGTTTTGTTCGGGCGCCCTGAAAGTCTGCAGATTGCTCTGGCGCTCCCATGAGCGCGGCCTTTCTTCTGCCATTTGAGGCCTAGCGATTTTCAGGCTCAGCTCATTTCAATCAATAACGCTTGCAGGCCGAGGCCAAGGGCCACGTCAAAGCAGGGCCTCGTGGGCACTGTCCCAGGTAGGAACAACTCTATCAGCTCAGCCCAAGCAGGACACAGCCGCTCCCCACCCGCTTTCCAATTAAATTAGAAATTTCTGCTTTAATTTATGTTCAGCATTTGTCGGTAAAACTAAATTATTCTGTATAAACATTGATTTTTTTTTTTAATTTTCCTTCAGCTGTACCCTTCACCTCCCTTGAGGAACATGACACGAAATTTGATCCTAAGTCCCCTTGGAGACATTCCCAGTGTTAATTTGAGGATTCTATTAGTGCAATTCCTAACTAATTAGTAAGCAGACTTAATTTTTTTTAGAATTTCACCTTCTGGGTGAACTACATAACTTGCAAATCTCCAGCGCGTGTTTTAGCATAAATCTTCCGCGTTATATTTTGCTGATGCTCTATTTATTTGCAGTGAGCTCGGCTGAGAATTTCTGTGGATTTTGACAAATTCCTCAACTGTCAGAATATTTATAGCCCGTGACTATCTCAGCCATGGACACTCCCGGAAAAAAAAAACATCATGAGAAATCTGTCAGTGCGCGACGGGCTTGTGAAGCTCGATGTTCCCATGGAAGATCATTAGCTAATCAATACAGCAGCCAAGAAAAGATGTAATTTTTCAAATTTTCTTTTTTTTTTTTCCCTTTTTATGGGGGCTAAATGTCTTCATGAACTGCTTGGATGTTCATTCCTGGCGAAGAAGTTCAGTCAATTTGAGAAGCCATTTCATTTTTGGAAGGGGAACCGTAATACGCTTGTCGTTCTTGCGTATGATCTTGATGATGTCACAATTTGGGGCCGGTCAACCGGCCAACATTTTTCCATAGGTTTGTCACTTCTCAAGGAGCGAGGGCCGTCGTGTCCTCTATACTGGTCTGGCTGTTTGGGAATGGTAATTCCCAGTTAAGAGGCAGCCAAAAGTTGGAGGAGCACAGAGATACTCACTTAGGTCGTAGAATTACAGAATGGTTTGGGTGGGAAGGGACCTTCAAAGCCCGTCCAGTCCAACCCCCCTGCAAGGAGCAGGGACATCTCCAACCAGATCAGGTTGCTCAGAGCCCCGGCCAACCTGGCCTTGAACGTTTCCAGTGATGGGGCATCCACCACCTCTCTGGGCAACCTGGGACAGTGCTCCACCACCCTCAGTGTAAAAATTTTCTCCTAATATCTGATCTGAACCTACGTTCATCTGTTTTGAAACCATCACTCCTTGTCCTGTCCCAGCAGGCCCTGCTGAAGAGTCTCTCCCCACCTTTCCTGCAGCCCCCTTTGGGCACTGGGAGCCGCTCTCAGGTCTCCCCGGAGCCTCCTCCTCTCCAGGCTGAACAGCCCCAGCTCTCTCAGCCTGGCCTCACAGCAGAGCTGCTCCAGCCCTCTCAGCATCTTCATGGCCTCCTCTGGACCCTCTCCAACAGGTCCACGTCTCACCAGAACAGAGTAGAGGGGTCGGAGCAGGATTGCCCGCTCCAGGGTTTCCAAACAGGTTTGCAAATTCTTCAAAGGCTGTGGGTGTCGCGTGTCGGGTGCTGCGGCAAGATTCTGCCACGAAGTGGTTGTTCTTTGCACCGACACTCCTTGGGCCTCTCCTTTGAGTAGCTTTGCCTTTTAATTTTTTACAGGAGCATCTTTTCACCAACCCCTTCCCAGAGCCAGCTCGTTACAAACTGGTTTAGGTAGGACTGCTACTTGTCTGGCTTGATCTCCTCCTTGACATTTTTTTTAGAAACTAGATTTTTTTTTTTTTAAAAACGTTTCCCCAGAGCTTCTGGGCGTGCTCCCTCGCTCTGCCGTCTTCTGCTGGAACATGCAGCGCGATCCAGAATACGCCAGGCAGAACGATGGCAGAGCTTGGTGACACGTGGAAGGATGGGAGTGAGTTTACGGGAACACCGTCTCCGGGTCCTTCCAGCTCTTGGGAAACATCAAGAATTGTCTTCTCCAGGCAGAGCTGATGGTGCAATTCCTGCTGTAGCTCTCCAAGGGTCCTTTCCCAGGACATTGTCCTGGCTGGCGCCTAACGCCGAATCCTGCAAATCCGTAGGCGGATGCGCGCCCAGGCTGCCATGAAGAGGCCCAAACCACCTCAAGCCATACCAACAGGAAGACCAGGCGCAAACATTGGCGGGGTGAGAGCTGGCAGCGGTACCGAGGCGCTCGTTCCGTCCCTGAGGAGATGGAAGCGCTCTGCAGGCGACGCCGGTGGGAAGCAGAAGACGGTGAATCTACAACGTCCCTCAGCCTCATTTCTGAAATGGATACCTGGAAGGTGGATGGAAGACTTTTTTTTTTTTTTTTGAAAAATGAAAATCATGGCTTTATAGATGGTCAGAGATTGTTCTTCCCATTGGCTTTGCTTCCCTGCGTCCCCCTCACCTGCTCAGTGTCCTGTCCAGTGTCAACCTGGGTTCTCGGAGGACTTTTTTTTTTTCCTTAATTTTATTTTTTTTTGGTAACGTTCTCAGCAAAAGGCATTGAACACATCCTCATCGTGATCCGAGTTGGCCGGAGAACGCGACGCAGCCCTCCGGCGTCGCGCGGCGGCCCCGGCCCGGTGTGTCGCGCTGCGTGCGGTACGTGGATTTCCAGTTGCGAAGACGCAACGGCGGGGGGAGGAGGAGGAGGAGGAGGACCGATGCTGTTTTTATTCTTGTAAAATAAACCCGGCGATTCCTACCTTGGCGAATTGCCACCTTGTTTGGGATGGGGCGGTTGGGGGCGGGGGGAAGGGTGTACTTTTTATAAGTAATATTTAATTTATTATTTCGAGTGTTTTCTTTTGGCTAATTTATGATACAAGGGATACCTGGCTGGAAACCTAGAGCAGGCTGTTAAAGCTGCAGTGTGCCCACGTCCCCGCGCGCCGGGCTCCGGCCCCGTCGCGTTCCGCGCCCCAGGCGTGAAGGGTTTCGGGAGGATCGGGCAACGGGACCGTGCCACCCGCGACCGTCACGCGCGCCCCCACGGCTCCAGCCTGCTAATTCAATGTCCTGGCACCGGGGAGTGCCGTTCAAAGGGCTTTGCAAGGTAATTAAAAAAATTTTTAGCATACTAGTGATATGTTTATCTGATAGAAATGGGTTCTACTACAGCTTTAACTAGCCTTAGTTTAAAAAAAAAAAAATTTAAAAAAAAGGAAGAATCTTGTTGTTACGAAAGGCCTAAAGATGGCATTTTGAGCCTATAAACAGTTTTCAATTGTCAGACTCTAGCATCGTTAACCAAATTAGAATAGTGACTGCAATATTTAAGTGTAAATCTTGTTCTACGAGAAAGGAAACTTGCTTAGGGTTTCGAAATAAATGACTGTTTCTACACACAATCTTGTATACTACTACGTGAAGAGAAAGGGGGTTTTGTAACGCACTGTAGAACAGTCCGATATTCATTTTTTTATAGAAATGTTATTCCAATGGTGCATTTTTTTGGTTTAATAAATAAAGTTTTGATACAAATTCTCTCTCTCGCGGTCTGGTACGTTGTGTGACGAGCACCGGGAATCGGTCCCTGCGTCCCAGCATCCGCTGGCTCCGGCCTCACCGCGTTGATCCCCTCTTGAGCCCCGTGTAAACGCAATTTGGAGTCAGTTTGAATTGAGTATCAGGGCACACTCTTGGACGATGCGTTGGAAGAAGTCTTCTTGCCTAGGAAACCATGGTGCCACCATGCGAATGGTTGTCCGTGAAGGTAACGTCACGCTGTTGGTAATCAGCTTTGACTTCGGGCGCGAGAGGTTTCCAAGACGCTCTTCCAGCTATTCCATTTCAATCTCCCCATAGTGGGGTTGGGATTTATTTCTGGTCGCCCCTCTTCCCATTGCATCTTGATCATGAGTTAGCACTCGAGTTACCCGAAACAGCGCTGGGTGATGTGGGCAACCTCAAAACACATTGGTGTTGAGCTCTAAGCACTCAACACGGGGATTGTCCTCCTTCTCCTCCAACCCCACGGCCCAAGGGCTGGACACGGCCAATGTTCTCCAGACCCTGATGGGTAACTACGGCAGCCGGTTGGGTCTGTCGTTACGGTTTACAGCCTTCTTTCCTCTTGGGCCCCGTTTCTGTCATTGCAATTGCAAATCCATATTCCAAATAAACCACAACTGGAGCAACTCTTTGACCTGCGCGAGTGCTGAGGAGCTGACGCCCACCACTGCAGCCCCCGTGGCCGGCGTCACGTCCTCCTCAGTGCCTCTGCTTCCCGGCTTCATCGCTCCTCATGGTCAACGTGACAGCAAACTCCCTGGTGTGCCCATCTTTGTTCTTTCACACAAAGCTTTTATTTTGCATCTAATTTGGAGGATTCTGGGTAATGTGAACATTTGGGAGGGGAGTGTCTGCTTTCTCCCCCCCATGATTCTCAACTTTTGGGGCCATGTAACAAACGACGGCTCTGCGGAAGGAATTGCTTTTCTTCTCTCACCGTTTGCTCGTTCAACATCTCGGCCAAAGAAAGCGGTGCGGTTTCTGGGGCCAGAGCTTTCGTGTTTATTTTTAAAAATTAATACCACTTCACGGACGCCGAAGCCCTTTTTACGTTCTTGGCACAACCTTTTTTTTTTTTTTTAATTTCGAAACAACTTTTATTTCTGAGCTCCAAGCGGTGGCAGGTAAGAAATCATCACATCAAGCGCGTGGGAGGATTTGATTTGGGGGTTTTGAAGCCTGAGATATAAAGAGAAATCAGAAGCTCTCTCTGCAGCTAGCTAACGGTTTTAATCCCGCTTTTGAAGCAAAGTCGAAACCTGAGGGTTTTGTATAGCTGCAGCGTCGAGAGTGACGGAGGCGCCGAGGTAGAAAGCGGCCGAGGGCACGTTGCCCGTGTGAGCATTTTGCACAGGCAACTTGCGCTTTTCTTCCAAAATTTGGTTTTGATGCGAACGCGGGTGGCAGCGGGGCCAAGCGTGGGAGGCAGTGGTGGGAAGGGGCATTCTAATGAGGTCAGATTTTTTTAATTTCAGGGAGAGACATTAATTTAATTTTTTCTTCGAGAATCACTGCATTTCAGAAGATAATGTGAAAGTCAAAACTAAATTGAAAGCTCAGAAAACTGTTCCGAGGACCCCAAATGGTAGAATCACGGAATGGTTTGGGTTGGAAGGGACCTTCAAAGCCCACCCAGTCCAACCCCCCTGCCAGGAGCAGGGACATCTCCAACCACATCAGGTTGCTCGTCCAACCTGGCCTTGAACGTTTCCAGGGATGGGGCACCCACCACCTCTCTGGGCAACTTGGGACAGTGTTCCACCACCCTCAGCGTAAAAAATTTCTTTCTTGTGGAAGCTTTGGGGGCTTTTGCCTTCAGGGCACTTTGCAAATGGTAGGTTCTGCTGTGTAGGAAGGGAAATCCACCTCAAAGACCTTAAGAAAAGAGCTCAAATTGACAACACAGCGGGACTTCTCTCCAAAGAAGAAGGATGTGAGCTTCCCGTGCTTTCGTTCCTTGGGCTGAAGGCAGGCCTACTGCATCCTGCCGAAAGCAAAGGTGGGTCATCATCCCAAAGGACAAAAAATCTAAGGGGATGCCCTAAGCCACTGCTTTTTTTTTTTTTTTTTTTTTTTTTTTTTTTTTTGTGCAGAAATCCTTGAAAAACTCTGTTTCAGTTGTCGGTGGGTATTAATGGAAGCCCTTTCTGTTTCATCACATTTAGGCACGGAGAAATACGACTGTAGGGTACGCCAACCCCCGATGAATCGTGTGCGTCGAGGTTTTAGTTTGAATTTTAAATGGCAGCGTTCTAATAAATTTCTCACGCCTCAGGATTTTATTGCTCAGGTGGGAACGTTTCGTTTCACGCACAAAAAGACGTCGGCCTCTCTTGAGGCCAATAAATTAAATCTCTTTGCGCTTTTCGTGTAACAAAATAACGCTAGCGGAGGAAACAAATCACTGGGTGGTTTAGAAGAAAATATTGCTGTAATTAAAGTCAAACTGACTGCCAGGTCAGCGTGGCTTGTGGTCTGAAGACCTTTGCTTTACGTATTTCAAACATCGGTAACCGTTGATTTGAGGCTCTCCAAGTATTTCACTGGAACACGTTTGTGTTTTACGGAAGTTAGCGCAATGTTTTATTTCAGTCGTGTTGCCATGTGGCAAAGTATTTGGTTTTGCTGTAAATATTTTGACTTTTTTTTTTTCGCGTATCATGCTTTAAAGCTACATATGTTTCAGCTGATATTATAACTCAAACATCCAGATTTAAAAGTCGGAAGAAAACGTTCTGACTTTGCAGGATAAAGTAAGTAAATCAAATACTTTCCCCTTTTAAGGAAATCTCTGAATTTTTCATTTTTCAGCCTCATTTGGAATGAAAAACCAGATTTTGGCTCCATTGTGGAACAGCGATTCAATTTACTAGCAGTTGTAAACCAATATGCGTTGCTACACCTGCTGTCGCTGGCACCCCAGGCAAGGTGGTCCATCTGTAGCGAGCGAGCAAAAAGCAACCAATCTTCTTGGGGTATCGTGTTAGCCCCGGTTTGGTGGCACCTTCTGCTGTTTGACCAGCCTGGGCTTCATCCTGAGACCCCCAAACATCACTTGGACGGGAGGTGTTGTGCCTTAGCGGGGGGTGAAGCTCCAGGCAGAGCGGCAGATGAAGTTTCCATACCCTTCTGTCTTCCGTGGAAATCCGTGGCTGATTTCGTCAGGTCCCTCAGACCACAATGAGATATACAGTGGAGATTTTATCTCACGAGCTGTAAACCTACTCCAGGACAGGTGGGAACAAGTTTTACCACCAGCCCAGGTTGCTCAGAGCCCCGTCCAACCTGGCCTTGAACGCTACCAGGGATGGGGCGTCCACAGCTTCTCTGGACAAACCTCTTCCAGTGCTTCACCACCCTCCCAGGGAAGATTTTTCTTCCTTGTGTCCAATCTAAACCTACCCTCTTCCAGTTTAAAACCATTAAAGTCAGAGCAAGCGGATGGAGTAGCGCTGATGCGTTGTCCGTAAACGACTGCTTGGAGGATGTTGGTGGGGCCCTAGCACGTGGCCTTGGGGGGTGACAGGATTTGCTAAGGTGCATGGTGGGAAACACGTGGTAGATGTCTACATCAAGGCCAAAATGCAGCAGGCACGTGGTGGCATGGGAAGGTGGAGACCATGCGTTGCATTAAATCTCTGGTTTTCTTTGCTCTTTGCTATGACTCAGAGGAACTTCCCAAGAAAACTGCTTCTTGGCTGAGAAATACTGATCCACGGCAAGTGTTTCTCCATGGAGTTCCAACCAAAATCATTCAGAGAAATAAAAGAAAGACAACGATCCCTGTGCTGCTATTGCGGACGTTTAACCGTTGCTGTTGGCGATCGTGGAAATGTTTGCGAGAAAAGTCAGTCATTCTCCAACACAATGACGGTGCAGGTTAATGTATATGTTCATTTTAAGCATCTGGGCATAATTTGAAAGAAGGTTTATCTGATCTAACAAATTACACCCTTTCTCAAATCTGGCCCGAAACCCTGGTTCTTTTTATTTGGGCAACGCCAAATTTAATTTGTAATGTTTGGACCGTGTGGAAAAAAAAATTACGGAAAAAAAAAAAAAAGAAAGGAAAAAGAAAAAAAAAGAATTAGGCATGTAAAATTCAGTATGGCTTTGTTACGACAATGTGCTACCCGGCCTCCCAGCACCCCGCGCCAGACGTGAATATTTTAGTAGCCGAGGAGGAGCAGCGTGAGCTGGAAGCATAATGAGCGGCGTTGTCTAAGCGCATCTTTTAGTGCCGGCTTGGGAGGATGTTTCTGCTCACCGGAGCAGAGCCCAGGAGGGCGAGGGTGTGGTGGGCGATGCACTGGGAGCCCCTTCCCAGAGGATGGTGTCCCAGCACGGCTCTGCCAAACCCTGGAGACGCCCTACCGCGGGACCAGGGATGGAGAGGTGATGCAACGGCAATGGTGGCCCGGCCACAACAAACTCGTCCAGTCCAGCTTTCTTTCCAGATCTTGCACTGAGCTGGAATTTCCCCAAATAAGCCAGAAGAGGTGTTTTGCCTGCCCTAAGACGCTGGTTTGTGGACACGGTGTGACCAACTTTGGTCGCTACCCATACCAAGGTGCTGCCACCGCTTCTGTAGCTTGCAGTCCTCTGCTCTTGGGTCCATGCAAAGCCACCGAGAGCAGAGCGTTGTCCCCTCCTGGCACGGGTGAGACCAAGGTGGGCACCCAGCGCTGGTGGGACAGTTCTCCTTCATGGGGCTCAGCTGCTCAAAGCTGGAGCCTGAGAAGTCAACAGCTGGTGGGATCAGGTTGTGAGGTGACCTACAGGATGAGATGCCTTTGATCAGTGGTTGTAAACACAAACATTTAACTTTCCGGCTCGCCACGTTTCATTAAAACCAAAAGCCTGAGTAAGTAGAAACAATTAGATGGTGCTGCTAATGAAGTGGGATTAAGATAATAGGGTCTCGTCTGAATCATCACACAACTCATCCGCAATTTTTTGTCACAATTTCATTATGCAAAGCTCGGCATATTTGCCATATTCGTTAAAAAAACAGGGCGAGAGACGCAACTTTAGCACCAAAAAGAAAATAAAGCTTGTCAGGCAGAGAGATATTTTTACATTGTACTTGGGAACCACAAGATAGAGTCGGAAAAAAAAAATGGATTTATTGGGTCTAGAAACAACTCTTTATATCTATAGCAGACACCAGTGAAGCCCCTCAGGGATCTGGGGCTCAAATTAACTGCCTGGCAACACAGCCAATCTCCTGGTGATCCAGGAACAGGACACAAAAAGGTCCGTAGCCTGTCCTAAATAATTTGTACACAGGAGAATCAAGGATTTGAACCTGCTCCTAGGGTTGTTGTCCCCGTTCCTGTTAAAAATTTAAATTAAATTCATTACATCTAATTGAAAATGTTCTGAAAGTTGGGGGAAAAAAAAAATCAGTTCTTAAAGATGAGGCTAATATTCAGCCAGAAAAGGTGGTGGTGGCCTGACTTGTCCCCCCAGATAACACCAAGAGCTGTGACACCAAACCTTCTTCTTCTTTTGCTGGAAGGCAGAAGAGGGTGAAAAATGCCAGCACCACAAAAATGACTGGGGGGGCTGGAAACGGTACCTTTCTGTGCCTTAAAATTCTCTATTTGGTTACGTTTTTGAAAAAAAAAAGAGAATCACAAGGTGATTTTATTACAGTGCATTAGTACGCCAACCTGTTAACATCTAGAAGAAAGGACCATGGCTGGAAGAGGAAGCGAAAAAAAAAAAAACAAATTAGAAGTGATCCTTACACTTTTAGCAACAAGCGTGACTAACCCCTGGCACGAAAAGCCCCTGGAAGGGTAGAGTCTCCCAACATTGTCAAAGCAAACCGGCCTCCAGTCAAGTCTGAATGGCTCTGAAGAGGAGCGTGGGCAGCAGGGCGAGGGAGGGGGTTCTGCCCCTCTGCTCCGCTCTGGTGAGACCCCACCTGCAGCGCTGCGTCCAGCTCTGGAGCCCCCAACAGCAGAAGGACGTGGAGCTGCTGGAGAGGGTCCAGAGGAGGCCACGCAGATGCTGAGAGGGCTGGAGCAGCTCTGCTGTGAGGCCAGGCTGAGAGAGCTGGGGCTGTTCAGCCTGGAGAAGAGGAGGCTCCGGGGAGAGCTGAGAGCGGCTCCCAGTGCCCAAAGGGGGCTGCAGGAAAGGTGGGGAGAGACTCTTCAGCAGGGCCTGCTGGGACAGGACGAGGGGTGATGGTTTCAGAATAGAGGGATGCAGATTCGGATTGGATATTAGGAAAAAATTGTTTACGCTGAGGATGGTGGAACACTGGCCCAGGTTTCCCAGAGAGGCGGTGGATGCCCCATCCCTGGAAACATTCCAGGCCAGGTTGGATGAGGCTGTGATGCAACCTGATGTGGTTGGAGATGTCCCTGCTCCTGGCAGGGGGGTTGGACTGGGTGGGCTTTGAAGGTCCCTTCCAACCCAAACTGTTCTGTGATTCTGTGAAAGTGGGACATAGCTGAGCACGGGCCGAGAGACGCACAACCCTCCTTCGACGGGAGGGAGACGGGCTGCGCTTTGCTTCTCTGAAACCATGTGGACTTTTCGTTATCAATTACTAGAGTTATCGGTTTTGTCTTAAATTGGCCGTAGTAGCTGCGACACGTTAAAGTCCAGCCAAAGGAATGCCTAACGCAAGCATAAATCTTCTGAAATATTTATAGCATATGTGGCTCAACATATCCTGTATTTATAGGCAAACCATTTAAATGACTATCTGATAAGGAAAAAGACTATTAAGTTGAGAAAAAATCTTCCCTTCCCAGCAGGGCTACAATGAGTATTTGAGCTGCTAAATGAATAAATCCGCTCGGCACTAATATATCAATGCTGCATGTCCTATAAACTTTCCATGCAGGGGAGTATAAATATCTGACAACGAAATAATCCTATTAAAGAAGAAAATTGACTGCAACTCAGAGCCATATGGATAACGGGTCTTTGTGGTATTATCTGCTGGGTCTTTGATTCTCTGTCTTTCCTAACTTTTTTTTTTCTCCCCCGCCTCAACCTTAGGGAATCTTTTCTGAAGACATCACCATTTAAAGTAAAGTAGCCAAAAAATCTTTCAGAGTTCTAGAAAGGGCTCTCGAGCCAAGGAGGGATTTCACACAGGGGCTACGTCTAGTTTGGCTTTCTCTATTGCACCGATCGGTGACTTCCGCAGCGGTTCACGCATCAATTTTGTTTCCTGGATGGAGGTTCTGATGCGTTTTGGAGTAGCGAGACTAAAAGCTTGCGAGGGGATAGAAGTGCGTTTGTTCCTTCCCTCTGGGAGAGCAGCCAGGTTTGGAAGCTCAGGGAAAACCATGGCCACCCGCGAGCCACGGACAGCAGAAGACCGAGCTGGTTGAGGTACGGCTCCAACCAAAGCGTCTTTGTGTGCTTTGGTGGACATCAAATGCGTTGCACCAGGGGAGCGGGCATCCCAGCTTCAGGTAGCCCAAATATCCCAAAAAATGTTTGAAGACTAATTCACTCAAGGGGCCGCTCAATTTTACCCACAAGCAAAGGATGGGACTGTTCGTGGTCTTCTGGGTTTTGTTCTCGTAACTTTTCATGAATTTGAGTGTTGCTAAACACGTAGCAATTTCCTACACCCTGTAAAACAACTTCTTGTCTTCAGGCAAAAGCTGATTATTTCCACCGCTAAATAAACGGCCGGCCCTCCCCTCTCTGCCGGGGATTCACGTGTGCGAACGTGTGAGGCAGGCTAGACTGAGAAAATTAGAAAACTCACAATACTGTTAAATAAAACTGGGATTTTCAAAGGCACCTGAGTGCAGTAACTCAATCTTAAAGGATTTAAGCAACCTCGTTCTTTTCGGAGAATCTAAGTGGAAAATAACGTGATATGCATGCTCAGAAACTTTCCTAATAATAAAAAGCTCCCATTTGGTGGAACTGGGAGTCACTGGGCAAAAAGCCATTTTGCCTGTGTAAAGCTGTCCCACTTACGGCTGGAGGGCACTCGGGCAGTGTCAGGTCCTTGCTTCTCCTTCCAGTGCTGCCCATCTCCACTTCATCCCAACGCGCCACTCGGGCGCACGTTGCCTAAGTGAAAGTTCTCCTTATTTTTGCGCCCCTCGAACCCCCACCGCAAACCTAACTGCATAAAAACATTGCTCATGAGGTGAAACTGAAGGGAAGGGATCCTCTTCCAAAACACGCTCTGGAATAAACTCATTAGAGACAATTTTGTCTGCAGACATCTTTCTTGAAGGCGAGGTAATTTACGGGGAAGAGCAGAAGTTGCAATCTGGTGGGGAAAGCTTTGCAACGCATTGGGCAATCCCGCCCAAGCGAATAGGTTGTCAACGAGACCTTCTCTCCAGAGAGTCCATTGAGATCTCCTAAGTAGGAGTGGTGTAGCACCCAAAACCAGAAACTGGTCAGCAGGAGACAAGAAGTGCTTAGGTAGGCTTGGAGACTGTGGACTGTGGTGTGCCGAAGAGGTAGGAGGGCAGGGCAGGGTGGCTTTTGGAGTCGATATCACCTTAAAGTGAAAGCAAAATCACGTCCTGAGACGACAACCTCATCTGGATTTTGCTTTTTTTTTTTCACGGCACCAAAGCGGAGACAGGGGACAATGTGACCTTTCTCTTCTTTCCCTGCCTTTGTCTAAGATGACTCCTATAATACAAAATCTTTTCCTTCTGGTTTTATTTCTCTTCTTTGTACTTCTCCCGTCTTCCTTTCCGTGCCACAAGGGTCTGGTTTGGCTACTCAAGGTCATTTTTGTGAAACAAAGGCCGTTCATAAAATGGCTGCAAGCCTGCAACCAAACAAGGCAGCCAGGCACAAGAGACCCCCAAGTTTGCGGGGCTTGGGATGGCTGACAAGCGTGGCCCATGGCTTTGTTCTCCAGCGGTGAAGGTGCCTGAAGAGTCAGGTCCAGAAATAGAAAAGCACGTTTTCTAACGATGCTGTTTATTCTCTTCCCCTTTTATGCGTTCGTTACTCGTGGTTGGTATGCAGGGAAGCAGCCCAGGACTTTGAAAACAACTGCAGTAAAAAGCACTCCAGCTTGTTTCAGGAAACTTTTTTTTTATTTCCCATCTGCAGTGCCATCCAAGAAATTGTCAAACAGGATTTTTTTTTTCTTAAACCCTCAGCATTTAAAGAGAAAAAGAATGAAGGATATCGTTAATGTGAACGTCTTTGCTAGCTCTTTATTTTACAAAGACTTTAACTGTTTTTCTTCTTTTTAAATCTTTAATAACAGATTTGAAAGATGTAGAACATCAGTGGTTTGCCGGAGGCCAAGGCAGACCCAGCCTTGTCTTCAAAACCCCGACCACGTTCTCCTGCCAAATGCTGCCCAGCGGTGGGGACCCAGCAATAGCTTCCATCCTCAGTGATCTTCTGCTTCTCTCTATTTCCCAATCCCCCTGCTCTCATCTGCAGGTCGGTAGCAGCTCTCACAGCCGCTCTCCTCCGGTACCAACTTTTTCAAATATAATTTAGCAGAGGTGGGATGTCAGAGTCTCATAAAACCTATTTTTTTTTTTTTTTGGTTCTTTTTGAGGGGCGGTGAGGAAAGGCGAGCAGAAATAGTCCTTTGGGTCAGGCATATGAGATGAGAAGCTCAGTTCTTCTTGCTTTCTTCCTTGTCTAATACAACAGCACTTGTTTGTCTTGGATTTTTTTTTCTCTCTTAAACCTTAAGATTTGAAGCTGGCTTCTCGGCTGGGGTCCTGGGTCAGGACACTCATCCCGTAGCTTTTCCCTTTGGGCAGCGTAAAGCCAGATTTTCATGCCCTTGTGTCTGTCAGACAGGTGGTCCCTCTGCTTTGAAGCACCATACACCCATGGCCCCACCACAAGTCCCACCGCAGAGGTCCATCCACTGCTCAGGGCATCCCACATGTCACCCATCTCCTCCGCAGAGGTGATTTCACTGCAGATTTTGAGGCCCTTTCAACAGAAAAAGCAGAAAAAATTGGTTTTTTTTTTGCAGTGAGAAACTTTGGAATTGCGTCCAGCCAAGGATACCCCACGGGTTGCTCTTAGGAAGTGATGATGAAGATGAAGATGGCAGAGCGCTGAGAGGGGCATGGGCAGGAGCTGGCTGCATCTCATTGCCGAGGTCCTCCATGAGGTCCACAGCTGAAAGAACTCCGATACCCTTGCTTTAAATTTTAACCACCAGCTCCGTGCTCCTAAGCACAAATCATCATTCAAAATGTTCCATGTGATGAGGAGCTGCATGCTTGGTTGCACTGCGGATGGGAAGTGCATGATGAAAAACAGGAAAAAAAAAGAAAAAAAAAAACCACTCATAGCTTGAGAAGGCCAAAAATACTGATCTGGGTGCAGGTGTTTTGAAGAAGCAAAGAAAGGAGAAACTTTCTTTTAAAAGGACAATGTGATAACTCCACAATGAGACGACGATTTTTAAGTGAGCTGAGATTCTTGCCTGAGAGGGACGTCTCCTGATGAATTCCCACTCCAGCTGGCTAATGGCTTAGGTCCACAGTTTAACGAGGAAATAAAATTGATCCAAACCAGACATTCCTGTTTCAGATCTTGGGTGAAAAGTCTTGATCCTGCTTCTACCGAAGTTAGGATCAGGTTTCCCAGAGGAAAGACTGTAGCTAAAAAACTCTTTTACGAATACTTTCCAAAGGAAAGTGATGAACAGCAGCAGTTGTGGAAACATCTGACCAGAAGAAGACAAGGTAAATGTAGATGTTGATCCCACGAGCAGCCTGTTGATGTGTTTGACTTCAAAATGAATGAGCTTCTAAAGCAGGCAAAATTAAATATGCACATAAATCACCTCTTAGGATCAAAGCTGAGGTGAACGACAACCTGGCCCTCAAGGACCAGAAAAGGAATTTTTTAAATTAACCAAGAGAAAGAGGCTGAGACAGCAAGGGGAGGAGCGCAACCAACGTTGTCTACGTTTCTCTGGCTCTGTTGCAGCTCAAAGAGACACAGCGTCCAAAAAAAGTTCAGCAACTAGATAGATGTGAATCTTTAGCTTTTGTTAGCGCTGACAGAAGCTGTGGGTCCTGGTCTCCACCAGGTGTGGTGGATCACACCTAGGTTCTGGGAAATTCCCCAGCACCAAGCAAGAAAGAGTTATGAGGAAGATTTAACGAAAGTTATTGCTGATTGGTCTTGAATTTAACTCTTGGAAGTGTATTATTATTACTATTTTTATTATTTCACAAACTAATATCAATACCCTCTTTCACCAAGGGCAGATTTATACATTTCTATCTTTGTTGAACAGTCACCAGAGTATTCCAGGTCCATGCCTGGTTATTCTGACAGGTACGAGCTTCAAGTGAGTTAAAGTCAATTGAGTTTCAGGATGGACAATGAGAATTTAAGCCTGCACTCAGATGCATGGATGCTTCATGGCCTTTAAAATTGGTTATTCACCCCACAAGCAAGGTAACTCACTTTGGTAAAGATTAAAACCCATGAATTCCTAATGGCTTTTCAGTAATGTGCATGGAATGTACAGCTCACAAGGGAATAACATTGCTCACAAGGGAATTCCAGGCCTGAGGAGAAGGACATGGGAGTGATGGTGGATGAGAAGCTCAACATGAGCCGGCAATGCGCACTTACCGCCCAGAAACCAACCCCACCCTGGGCTGCATCCCCAGCAGCGTGGGTTGGCTGGTGCTGTGAGCAACCTGATGTGGTTGGAGATGTCCCTGCTCCTTGCAGGGGGGTTGGGCTGGGTGGGCTTTGAAGGTCCCTTCTAACTCAAACCATCCTGTGATTCTATGAAAGACTTTTCATATTTGTATGAACTCATATTGTATATAAAATGTACATTTTTGTCCTGGTTCTGACTAGGATGGAGTTAATTCTCACTGGAGCTAGGAGAGGAGCTGGAGCTGGTGGCCCCTGTGGCTGGGACACAGCTGGGATAGGTTACTAATTAGCCAACAGCTGGGACAGCTTCCCCAATTAGCCTCAGGGCTGGTCCATCCCATGGGCCATCATGGTATAAAGTGGGGATGGTGGGGAGGGGTGGGTTTGGCTGCTGAGGAAGGAGCTGGGCACCAGGATCCACCCTGAGCTGTTGTGCTGTGAGTTATGGGCTTCAGTATCTTCTGTTATTGGTTGTTTTGGGGTTTTGTTGTTTTCCATCTCTGTTGTTCCCTTAAACTGTTTTTACCCAAACCCATGAGTTTTGCCTTTGTTTCTTTCCTGGTTTTTCTCCCTGTCCCACTGCTGGAGGTGGTAAGGAGTGAGTGAGCGACTCTGTGGTATTTTAGCTGCTGAGTAGGGCTAAACAATGACAACTTTAAAGCCTAAGCAAAATGAGGCACTGGGCTAGATTAACCTTTAGTCTAGTTGTTCTTAGGTTCATGCATGCTCAATTATTTAGTCTGACCTTCACAGCAGAGGCCATGTGATTTCATCCAATTATCCTCATACCTTGTGAGATGTGTTTGACTCAGTTTTGCCTTCTAGAAAAACATTTAGTCTTGGTGTGAAGGCTTTTGACTGTCAGCACTAGAACAGTCAGACGTGTGATCAGTGGGTTCCTGACTGAGGAGCAGAGCTTAGTGGGTGAGCAGGTGTCTGCTGGTACCTGCCCATGGCCTCCTGGGCTCAGCTCACGGACTTCCAGAGATCTGCAACTCGTTTCTTCCATCAATACTTCGTTCCACCAGGTAGTAGACTTTGTTTAGGAAGCGTGAAAGCCAGTGGAGCAGTTTATAATCCTCGTACCTTTTTTTTTTTTTTGCTGTTGTTGAAAATGGAAAAAAAAAGATGAAACCCTCAGCAGGAATGAAAGGAGTTGTGTTTCTACTGCTCAGAGCTCACACAAACTTTTATTAAATAAATTAATTATTTAGTTGGTCCCTGGGGAATTTATCTTTTTGTTCCTGCTGCTTTACAACTCTTAGTTGCTTGGATGTTACAACAAGGTGGAACTGCAGGTCAGGTCTCTGAAGGGCCTTAGATTTAACAAATTTTGTTGCTAGCCCGAAGAGGCGATTAAGACTACGTATAGCAGCGTTTTCTGGCCAGCTTTGTAAATATGAATAAACAGATTTTGAATGCATTTTAAGAGCGATCCATCATGATTAATCTTTGGCATGGTTCTTCAGTGTACATTAGCACGGCAGGGGTGAAAACTTAGGCTTGAAAATATCAGTTGCATCAATACCTTGTGGCCGCCCTGAGGTTACGCTAAGTTGAGTAAGTTGTGCGAGAGTAGTGCTTCCTTTTTCTTTCTCCCGTTTTACATTTCTTCTTCTGTATTTTCTCAATGTGTTCGTTTGGTAGCTTGGCAACGATGTTCCTGGACTGGAATTTGGAACCAGATGAAGGTTATTTCCAGAGTGTAGTAACCCATTTCTCTGCCTCCTCCCCGTGTTTATTTTCCGTAAATGACTTGACGCTTATCTTGCAGTAGGAGATCATTACCAGTTATGTTTATTTTCAATGTCATTATTACTTTGATATTTCATTTTCATAACAAGGAATCTATTTGTCGCTGCCTTGTGGAAAAAAAAAGTCAACAATTTAATTAACTGGTAATGCTGGCTTGAATATTTCATGGGGCTCTGGCTGTGAACTCCTGCAAAGTGAATGTTTTCAGACAACTTATTTAAGAGCCCACTTCAGCTGATTCTCAGCAGATGCATATTAACCGTGTCAAAAATCATTCTGCTCTTGCACTACGTGGCTGCTTGGTTTTAATTTATTGTCCAACAACAGTATTTAGAGTAGCACCTAGAAATCTTGGATGCAATGGTGAGACCTTTGGGATGGGCATGTAGATGGGCACATAAACCAGCACTTAATAGGAGAAAGTATCTACTGTTTCCAATCTAGACAAACCAACAATAGGAGGAGGTTGCCCAGAGAGGCGGTGGATGCCCCATCCCTGGAAACATTCCAGGCCAGGTTGGCCGGGGCTCTGAACAACCTGATCTGGTTGGAGATGTCCCTGCTCCTTGCAGGGGGGTTGGACTGGATGGCCTTTGAAGGTCCCTTCCAACCCTAACTATTCTATGATTTGATGACATCATCATCAGTCTTGGTGAAACCAGCATTTTCTATATGTCCAGTGATTTCAGTATTAAATTTTCAGGTTTATTTAGAAATCAGACATGGCTATAATAATGCCATCTGTAGAAAAAGAAATGTTTGGTTTTTTTTTCTACAGATGGTACTATTATGGAAGGGAATGACTAGTGTCACATGTTTTCTGGACTTGTTTTTTGCAGAAGAAAAGAATGTCAAGCAAAATCTTGTTTTCCACTGAGGTGTTTCCTGCTGCTTTCCCACATCAGGCTGTGCTGGAAAAGTAGCCTTATTTTTCATAGAATCACAGAATGGTTTGGGTTGGAAGGAGCCTTCAAAGCCCACCCAGTCCAACCCCCCTGCAAAGAGCAGGGACATCTCCAACCACATCAGGTTGTTCAGAGCCCCGGCCAACCTGGCCTGGAACGTTTCCAGGGATGGGGCATCCACCACCTCTCTGGGCAACCTGGGACAGTGTTCCACCACCCTCAGCGTAAAACATATCATCTTTATAACTCATCTAAACCTACCATTTTCCAGTTTAAAGCTATTACCCCTTGTCCTGTCACAACATTTTAATGGCCTCCTCTGGACTCGCTCCCAACAACTCCACGTCCTTCTGATGTTGGGGGCTCCAGAGCTGGACAGAGTGCTGCAGGTGGGGTCTCACCAGAGCGGAGCAGAGGGGCAGAATCCCCTCCCTCGGCCTGCTGGCCATGCTCTTCTTGATGCAGCCACTCTGAGTTAATACATAGCATTAAAAAGCTGAGTTCATTTTGACATGAAAACATGTGGGAAAAAAAAAATCCTTTTTTTGATCTATTGGAGATCTTTTTTTGAAGACTGAGAGGGAAAGGCTCAAATTCCTCCTGTGCCCCTGACTCCAGCAAATGAAGACCTGAAGCTTCTCATTTCCATCTAAGTCTTTCCCACTCCCAGGTAGCTGGTTTTGATTGCTGTAGATCTTCTCACCTTCTTTTCCTTCCTTCTTTCAGCCTGAAACACCAGTTCAGACTTAGAAAAGCCAGGCAGCCCACAGCCAATGTTGCGAATGTAAACTGATTTGTGAAGAAATACGAGGTTTGGTTATAAATGGGGAGTAATAAATAGAGGACTATAAAATATGATAAAAACCATGGAAGAGATTATTTCTTTTACTTTCTACCATTTTCTTTTGTTCCCGAACGTAAGTTGAATGCAGGCTAATTTCCAGGGCTGAAACGCAGAAGGAAAGTCAATCAAGGAAGCAGATGAAGACATAACCGTTAATCCTAACAGTCCAGAACTCTTAGCTTTCCCTGCCTCAGAAGAGAAAGCAGCCCCCAGCGCACGAGCTGGCTTGCCTCCCACCAAATTTAGAGATTCATCCTTCAGTGTCCTTTGTACTTTTTGCATTTCGATGGCAAGGCATCCAGGAAGGAGCACCATTTGACCTGCTAAGTGAGAGGAAGGGGTGGAAAGCAAAGGTGCCCAAGCCAGAGATCAACAAAATACATCCAAAGCCTGGCTTAAGTGTCTCATGGGGGACAGCAGCAACACAAAGGACTTCAAAACTCGACAGGGATCACCACAGCAGCAAAACCCTGATGATCAATTGCAGCAAACACCGGCAAATGAAATGCTATGAAGTCTTATAGATGAGAACAGAGAAATTCAAACTATAATAGTGATTTCATTGCCCAGATTTCTCTTATTTTAGGCAACCAAATCAGATCAGCTCTTTCGTGTGTTGTTCAAGCTTCATCCTGAAAGTAGCCGAGCTTTCTCCTTTCCGTTACCTTTATGGGAAAGCTGTTTGAAAATTTCATTGCTTACAAAAGAAAAAAGAAATCATTTTGGTTTATTTTCATTCAAGTCTATCTGGGTTTTTTTTTCAGATGGGGTGTGAACTCTCAGATTTCAGGACAAAGCTTCTCAGTCATGTAGATGTTGCCTTCATGTGGGTCATTCTACCTTCTGCTAGTTTCTCTTACAGTGATCACAGAGGAAAAAAAAATACCATTCTGACTCCAAATTTGAATTAATAAATAAGAGAATGGATGGATTTACCTTTGCCATCTGCAACTTGGGTTTAGACTTGACCCTCATTTGCTGCAGCTGGTACCAGCAATGCTCTCACAGCTGTCATGGTCCAGTGATGCTGGGTGGTGAGGAGGGATAATATCTCTCCGTTAGACCAAGTGATGTATTTATAAGAGACAGACAAGCATGCAGGTCTGAAATTGGAGCAGTGATCTTCAAAGTGAGGAAAAATACCTCGGAATTGAACTCTGTATCTTAATCATTTAAACCATCTGAGAGGTGATTGGTACCTGTGAGCAGGAGGGAGCGGCTGCCAGCCAAGGGAAAGACAAAATAAAAATTGTTCTTGGAACAACTAAGACTTAGAAGAACAGTTTTAGATGTACTTATGTTCACTTATTAAATTAAATTTGGTAATATTTAAATTCCTCTGAGCTGGCTCAGAGAAAATAGTGTACAGGACCAGGCAATTACAACACCAAGCATGAGAAATTATATAAATTAGAAGAAGACACGTGACATGGGTAGAACAAAGGGTTTGGAGGACAACAGTCTCCTGAAACCCAGAGGGAAGAAAATAAATCCCAGGAAAGCGAGCTCAGTGAATTAATTATAATTGATAAAAAAGGGTAAAGATAACACAGAACAAGAAGCACTGGAAGTTGAGCAGAGGGATGCCAGGCCCCAGTCCTGCAGCTTGGTATACGCAGCCGAATTGTTCTTCCCCATGGGATCCGCAATGTGATTATAAAGTAAAAAAAAAAAAAAGAAAAATTTGGTCTGCCGGAAATATTGCTGAGGTTTTAAGTCCAGATGTTTGCTGTTACACAACAAATTGCAGGGTCAGGCACTGGTATTACACAAAAAGCCCATGTTTAATATGTGCCCAGTGGTCCAAGTGGCCCATGGAACGTCTCAAACCAGTGACGGAGCATTCTCAGCGTTAGAAATAACTGGTTGCCAGAGCTGTGCAAACTATTGCAATATATTAGCTGGCACTTAGTTGTCAAGTATCCTGGTAATCACAGGATATTTGCTGTGAAATGAAGCATAGGTTTCACAGATGAGACAAGATAGGCAAGAAGCCTTCAACCTTGACTATAATGTCTTTATTTGGGGAAAAAATGGCTGATTTTTGTAGCATTTTGAACTATAACTTGTGGAAACAGATCCCCTTCTTGGGTCTGTACTCTATTTAAAGCCTGAAAAAATTCAATGCATTAATAAATATTTATCTTTCTGCCTCCTTCATACGGAACTGCATTTTCTAACCGTGCCCATAACTGTGCTCGGGTGTAAAGAACCCGAGCTCGTTAGCTGATGCTCACAGCTCCAGCCATCAGATCCAGGTTGTGGTTTTATGGACCTACTAGATGTAAAATGATAACTGACTCCATCTGCCAGCTCCCAGCTGATGCTATTCTTAAACGAAATTAAAAGCTGCAATGCAGAAGCAAGGCACAATGGATTTGACAGCTCTTATTGTCGTGTTCGTAGTGTGAATATGGGGCCAAAAGCATTGCACAACATCATAAATGTAACTGAAAATTGCATGTTTGATAGTTTTTTTCCACCGAGACACTGTCCTTTTCCTGTATGTCTGTCCTTCCTTGGCTGTCATTGCTTTGAATGTTGATGTGATAATCCCTGGCATGACCGGCCGTAGATAGGTTGAGGAAACTTGTGCAGATATCAACCACTGGAGTTCTTCCTTCATCCAAAGCATGAGGAAGGGACTTTAGATGGAAGGAAAAAAAAAAGTGAGAGCTCTGAACCTTGTCTACAGAAGCCAGGTTTGATCCTGTGTTATCAGAGCTCATGGCGCAGCTGGTCCAGGCCTTGGGCAAGCATTAAAGCGCCACTTGGACTCCAATCATTTATTGACTCACTCTGGCTTTTCTCCATGCTTGCGATCTGCCTGCCCCTCTCCATTCCCTGGACGCTTGTACCTAGATATTCAACAGCTACGTTATTGTTTGCAGAATGTCTCTCTTGCTTTATTGTAGCTCTGATATGACTCTAGATGTTGCCAAGACATACAAAAGCAGATGTTCTCCATTTTGTGATGGTCTTAGTCTAGGTATAGATGAGTAAATACCTAGCTAGCTAGATGTGGATGAAGTCAACACATGGATTTCCCCACAAGCAGAACGGCAAAATGGAGTCTGGAGGTGGGGGAGGGACATGATGATGTCTTCAGAGAGTCTGGAGCAGGTTGGAGGGTCAGCACAGAGCAATGCGCAGGAGGAATATCTCAAAAGATTTGGGGAGAAGTGCAACATTGTAGAGTAGAAAGAGTCACAAATTGTTAGTATTTTGGTACTCGATCAGTCTGGTGTCTGAGTTACCACATGGCCTTTCTGTTGATGCTCTGTGCTCTTCCACCCTTACCTTTGTACCTTCTCCCGCATGCTCCATCTTGGTGTGAAGCTATCACCGGCTGCTTCTGCACCGCGTAGCTAGTTGCTGCTGAACTTGCCCCTCTTCACTGGAACATCTCCTTCCCAGAGGCCCTGTCCTTACTGACAGCCAACCTCTGCAGTATTACCCTCGATTGTGGGCTTTAGGGTCTACACCATAAAGGTAGAAATCTTCCCAAAAATAGAGTTTAGCCCTGGAATAGATTGGTAGGAGAATCACCATCACTGCAGCTCTCTAAGGACAAAGAGAAGCTCTGTCAAGAAATTGTCTTGCATACATCTTTTGCATCCACTCTTAAAATCCATTGGGTAGGAAACCATCCTTAGAAAATCTAGATGTCCGTGCAACAAAAGGAAGATCAAGGTTCACCTGAATATGCAAGATGAGGAAGAAAACTTTCCTGATGGCTGCTTGAGCAAGGGAATATTTTTTACAGCATTAGCCACTGAATTAATTTTATTTGCAGCATTAACCTTATTCCTTCATTGAAAAGATTTCCACATGACTTGCCGTGCTTTCTCATTTATCTGTATGTCTTGTCAGGATCAGACTTAATTACTTTTCCTTTCAATGTTTTAAAAACTAACCTGCCCTCCAGTCTTGCGTGAAAGTTGTGTTGGCATGGTTACCCAACCCATTACTTCATGAGTATTGATTGTGTTACTCGTAAGACTTGAAAGCTGTAAATTCACTAATACTATCTGTGGAATTGAGAGTTGGAATTATAGCGTAAGAAATAACTTCCAACTCTAGAAATCCTGTCCAAAAATGAGAATTGGGAATCGGCTAATATAATTTTTTAATGGCTGTGGGAAGAAATATCGAAATGAGGGGGAGGCAGCGCTGAGAGGCCACAGACCTCACATTTAAATGCAGATGTTCGAGCGGTGTGCGGTGAAAACCACTCGACTGTTTGTATTTAGGAAAACGAGAGTGAAGGGATTGCCGTATGGAATCGGAGCGGAGCCAAACGTGATGCCGCATTCTCATTTTGACACTTGTCTTGGAGAGGCTCTGACTGCAATAACCTGCCCCTGAGGGATATAAAAATACGCTTGAGCGAGGGGCTTCCAGCACTCAAAGTTTAGTCAAGGGTACCGTCCCTCAAGCTAGAGAAGACCCTGTGCAGAGCTGTAGAGAAGACAGTCCACAAATCTCTTCCCGCTACACCTGAATCTTTCCTCTTGAGGTGCCAATTACAGCTGCTTGCTGCTTCCTCTCTGCTTCTCACTTTTGTTTTCCATTCCAGCACCTCATCAAACACCATCCTGCAGGGTGAAAGGCTAATGTTCTCGTTGCTCCACCATGTGTCAGCTCGCAGTAGGAAGCTATGGTGGAATGAACCCTCTGGTAAGACAGTTCCCATCTGCAAGAGCCTTTGCCGCATAATCATTCTTGATTGCTATTTAGTGGTTGGAACAGAGAGCTGGTAATTAGGGCTCGTGGGTACTATTTTCAGCTCTGTCAGTCACTTCCTCTGTGACCTTGGGCAAGCCACTTATCTTCACTCTCCCTGTCTATACCTAATCTTACCTATCTGGAAGACTGCAATAGCACTTTTGTTGTGGGTGAAGTTGTGAGACCAACCGAAAAGGGCCCTAGCATGTAAGAATCTGCTATCTGCAGCCACCCCGTATCAGTAATTCAACCCCACGCTGCCTGCTCCATGCCCCTTGTGAAACTGTGAGGACAGACCGCTGCGCTGGGGAGTCCCTGATGTGCAGGCTGAGGTGGTGGAGATGTGTGTCCACCATGCTGTGCCCGGCGGGGTGGTATTGGGTGGCCTCTGGAAGCCTTGGTCCCTTCCAGCAGGCACTCCAGGCTGGTTGATGTAATACTTCCCAGTGTCAAAATACCCAGAAACACAGATGAAATTTCTTGACTGCTCAGCACCCTGGGCAACCTCAGGGCTCTTGGCTTCCATTTTCTGTGTAAACGCATCATACAAAGCTGCTATGGACATCTCATCTCCCCCCACATTTTGACCTCACAGAGCAGCTGGGAACTCACAGCATCAGTTGGCTCAAGGCAGGTTCATACAGCTGATAGCAAACTCAGTCCAGGGCTCCTCACCCAAAACGTTGCTACTGCCCGAGCTTGAAGGACCTCTGTCCTGAGCAGTTGAGCCCTACGGGGTCCCCTGCAGAGAGGTCTTGACTGGTCAACATCAGATTTTGTGTTCTTCACAGAATTTGGCACCATACTTCGGAGGCCAAATCTGCTACTGGATGTGGATCCCTGAATCTCCCCTCTCTTTCCCATTCCCATGACAGATCAGAGGCAGTCTGGAACAAATGTCGAGGTTTAATCCTGCTTCTCAGCTTGGCTCTGAAACATTTGCTTGGGAACTTTAAATTTGCAGCGCTGGAAACATGATTATGTGGTTTAAACCTTTAAAGTGTGATGTTTTGAACGCATGGTTGTTCTAAATATTTATCCCTTTGGCAACTTGGAAATGATTAGCTGAAACAAATGTATTGACCAAGAAGCCAGGGCTCTTATCCCGTATCAGAGGCAGCCAGAACACCTGATTCACTGAAACATTTTGATAAGGCAAGAGCTATTGCGGTGAAATTATAATGACTAGATAAAGACTCCAGTACACCATGGTAACTAAACAGCGGCAATTTATTATGTTGTCAAACGTATTATTTTGCTCAAAACTTGAGACTTCTATTTTACAATATATTTCCCTTCCATTGTGAATCATTCCTAAGCGAAGGTCACTGGGAGTAAGAATCCCTTGGAGTTTCATGGCCTGGCAGCGTCTCCTGTGGGGCTTGTTGAAGACCCATTTGCAGAAATTACCAGGAAGAGGTTTCATGAGCAATTCCACAGCCCAACTTTTGGTCTCGGGATCTGCCGCAATATCTGGCGTCTGGCAAATGAGAAAATGGTTTTGCAAAGAGGCAGCTGAGTGATGTAAGAGCCAGTTACAGTCCAAAGCCGAGGCCAATTATTGATACACTTCAAAAATGAATTTTCTTTCAAGGAAATGGCAATTATAAACCTTCCTCCTCAGGGGTGTAGCTGATTATTTCCTCCTACTGATGTCATTGCCTCATCTTCTCCTCAAGAGGGGATAAACACTGTGAAGTGCTGGTGAGACTTGTTTTTAAATTGTAGCTGCTATCTGGTGTTACAGCAGGCAGGTCAAAGTATATGTCATGCTTGGGGCACAAAACAATGAGGTTTGCAGTGGTCATTCAGTCCTGCAGAACATCATCCCTGAGTTTGCACCAGCCCTCAGAAGGGAAGGTCTTCTCCAGGGATGGCCTTGACCCTTGTTGTGGGAAGTTGTACTGATGTGACAACTCAAGCAATCAATCTCAGCCATCGTCCAGAAATTTCAGGAGATACTTTAGTACCTTGGACCCAGGTCGTTATGGAAGTTGAAGATAAAACCTGAGATCTTGCACTTGGTTCAGTACACTCCAGACGTGTATTAACGTACCCAGTGGAGGGCAGGCTGACATATTTTATTTATTGATGTCTTGCATGGAAGCACTCCCTTATTAATCAGTTTCTGAATGACTGATAGCTTGAACATCCCATCGCTGAAGTTCAGAAAAGAGGTGAAAATGTGTGTAAGAGATGGTGGAAAAGGTATGTAAGAGATGAGGTGACATCTCCTTGGCAAATGGAGAGGAAAGACGTGGTTTTGTACCTTCACCCAAGCTACACAATATCAGAACATCATGCTTTGAGGGTTCCCTCTTTAATGAGGTCCAGTTTTAATTGGCTCTTTGATCCAAGCTATCTTCATGCAGATAGATGTTGAACCAGAGCAGGGAGGAAGTGACCCTCATGGGCTTCAGAGATGAGAGGCGTAATGCTGAAGACTTTTTTTTTCTCTCCCTGTTCTTTGAGGGCATCCCTTGTGGAGGAACAGCAGCAATTCCTACAGCTTTCCTGGCACTCTCTCAAGTGGGAGGTAATATCTCATGGCTGACAGTGTGAAGGGCTGCAGGGAGGGTGAAAATAATGAAAATGTTTACTAACAAGAGGAAATCATCCATCATTGCCACTGGAGCTGTTGGAGTCTGAATTCCAGCCGGAATCTAGAATGTGCCAAGTACTCGATATTAGGTTCGGTGAGATGAATTTGTATTTAGTCTTTTGACAGGTTCTGCACAGATTTTGCACTGGAATGGCAAGTGTGGCTCTGGAGCAACTGTGGGGAAGAGCTGACGTACCAAGGATAATTCCTCCCGTGCTGGCCATGCTGCCGTTTGAATGAAAAGGGAAGAGAAGTTTGTTTTGTGAAGTAAACCATTGCATTTTCTGGTTGGAAATGACAGCAGCTGCTCATAACTCTCTGCATCAGCTGGGAAAAGCAGGATATTAATCACATATGTTGGGTCAAGAATCCTCTGGGCTGTCCAGGGCTTTTTGATGCTTTCTGACCTTGGAAACCTTGGCTGTTTGATAAGATGCTGTGAGCCCAGTCAGGGTTACGGCATTTTGCCAAACACTTAGGAGAAAAACAAGCAGACAGCCATCACTGGGGTTTTTTTTTTTAGGAACAAATCATGTCAAACAAATCAAATTTTCTTCCATGACAGGGTCATGGCCTTGGAGATAAGGAAGAAGCCAGAGATGACTGCGGAAACACTTAGAAAGGCTTTTAGCACTGTATCACCTGCCATCCTTAGCAGAAAGGGAGGCTCTGCTCAAGCCTGAGAGGAATTCAGGAAAAAGACTTTGACACGGATAAGCTTAATGTAAGCTGGGCCTGGGAGACTACAGCTGGAGTCCTGGCTCTACTGTGTTACGGTAGCGGAGGCGCATCCTCTTCTAGTGTTCTCTTGAGATGGCGTAATGGTAGGCTTAACCTTGAGCAGAGAGCTCTTCTCCTTGATTCTGCTCTCCTGGGTAGTTAACGCTTTAGGAAAATACCTGGTGGTGTTATCATCCCGCCTTTTTCCAGGCGGCACAGAGGCACAGCAAAGCGAAACGACTCATTCAGGGTAACGCAAATCAGGTTAAGCTCCTACTCTGGACTCCCCGGTTCTGGCTCCTGCTCTCACTGTGAAACATCCCCTCGTGAAGATCTCCAGTCCAGATTTTATCGTGATTTATCACACCCTCCAGGATTTGGTCGTAATGTGCCATCCAATATTCCAAGCAGCAAGTCTTCTATTAAATATTGAAATTTGCTTTATGACTGCAAGGACAAAGTTCCTCAATGTTTTACGCAACTGGTTAGCTGCCTGGAAACGACATTATTTTTTTTCTGTGGCTATAAAGTTTGTTTTATTTCCTGGGACAGCAGCGTATACAGTTCATGGGGTTTTATATATCCTTTTATGAAATGTCTTGTGCTCTGAGCCAGCTAATACATTATATTTTTGTCCCTCTTTTAGGAAAAAGGACAGAAAAAGTTAATGATATAGAAAGATGATCTTCCTACATAACAATTCCTATTTTTACTAAAGTTTCAAATATTTAATTCAGTTGTTTACTAGAAAAACCGAGGCCTTCAGCAAGGTGAGTGCCATTTTCTCAATCCACCTTTTAAAAGTGCTTGGATATTTGAAGTTTGGGTCCAAGATTCCACTTGAATAAGCAGATTTAGATGAATCAGAGGATACTTTCAGTACTGAAGAACCGCAAAAAGCATGCCTGAATCTCCTTTAAAATATTTCACTTAGATTTAGATTCAATTAGCTTAGAGAACCTCATAGCAGCGTATATACCTATATGGCTTTTGTTACGGCAGCTTTTGACCATCCCATAAATTTTTAAGAGGGGAGAGACAGAAATAGAAAAGAGGTAAAATTGGAAGCAAAAAAAAAAAAAGGAGAAAAAGGAGAGACTTTGTAGCCTACTTTAAGTTACGTTACTCTGGATTTTGGTCTCTCTTCCAGAACTTTTTGTAAAGTTGTTACAACCCTTTTGTAAAGAGTTACAACACTTGTTGTAACGCTTATATTAAATCTAACCTCAGATATACAAGTTAATCCACCTATAATGGGTATAAACAATTACTCTTCTTAAAAATGAAGTCTGTACAGCGTAAAGAAATGTTCTTTCTTGCTGAAACATTTGTTGGCCATTGAGATACCCTTGGCACAAGAAGCCTTTGTAGGCTTCAACACTAATATTCAAAGCTTCTGCTAGGCAAATACAATCGGTTTTTAACCTGATAAAAACAATACGAGTAACTGGAAGCACACTCCCAAGCTCTGACTCAAAAATGAATGCTCAAAGATGGTTATTTCCCACTTGGCTTAATAAACAAGCGAGGAAAAGCTTCTTGATCTTTCCTAACCCAATTTAATAGAAACAGCATCTTCCTGTTGTTTAACTATGGTATCCCAAGTGTAGAACACAGATTCTTTTTTTTTAATTTTTTTTTTCAATGCTCTTGTCTCTAATAAAAACATCTTGTTCCGAAAAACAGTAGAGAGATGGCTTCATAGCTTAGCATGAGCCTAAATAATTCTTCAACTATGTATTGCAGTTAAACCCAAATCTAGATTTGTTTCCTCTGTGCTCATGGGGCATTCAACAGAGCTAGAAGCTGAATTGTGCTACCTTACCCGTTTAGTTAATTGAGAAAGAGAGATATTTTTCTTTCTGGCCATGACTCAGCACCAACAGTCGACAGCAATGGAGGTTAGATGGGTCAAACCAAAGCTTTCGTTCAATATAGTCTACTGGCATTGTCTATATTGACTAAGAACCGTTTATATTGGCTGAGAACTGTTTTAGTTAGTTGTATTTCTTCACTCATCAATCTTGCCCCAGGTAAGTCCTTGCTCAATGCACTTTCTCCCTGGTCCTGAGTTAGGAGCTACTGGAGCTCAGCAGTGCTTCAAAATCAGCTACTTTGTGAGTAAAACCCCTTCTACTTTGTGAGTCGAAGGGGTTTTGTAAGCTTGCTAGAATAAAAAGGTTGTTCTAAGGGAAAAAGGGAAAATTCATGCTGGTAGTTGCAGGCAAATCCGTGTTTATCTCATATCCTACATCAGAGAAAATGTTCAAGAGCAGCTCATGTTTCTTTCTGAATTGGCTCTGGGAATTACAGACCCCAAAGAAAGGTGCCTGCAGGCAAGCTCATATGAATTGATTTTTAACTTTTTTTTTTACTTAGTCGTTCAGTAGGCTAATTTGAGATTGTTCTTCCTCCTTTTACGAACTCTCCACTCCTCTTAAAAAAAAAAAAAATCTGTGCACATAGTCATTATGTAAGGGGCTTATACTTCAATGCTTGATTTAAAAAAAAAAAAATCTAGAGGTAATTCTGGTTTGAAACAAGTCCACAGAACTGTTTTCTGTCTGCCCGTTCAAACAAAATGAAAATGAAAAGTGCACTGAGGATCAGGCATCACTTCCCTTAAACTGCCATTTTGTGACTGTGTACTTTAATTGGACATTGCAGATAAATCCTTTTAAAAAGCTTAAAAGCAACATTTCCATCAGCCTAGAGCAGCTCGTATTTTGTTCTGAGCAGCTGAACAAACACATTGAGTTTCTTCTTCCTCAAAGGTTTTTTTTAGACCCTCTCCACTCCTAAACGGAGCCGGCGCGTTACACGCATGAATTGGGCAAAGCAGATTCATGTAAATTGTATACTGACTGAAATGGAGTATACATAATTTCTTGCGGAAGGAAATGGATAGAATACATTTTATTTGCAGAGGAAAAAAAAATCAGTCCCTTTTCTGTTGCTGAAGTCTCATGATGTTAAAAAGCTTGCATTACGTGTAACAGCAATCTTCCGCCTCTTCAGACGGATTGAGGGATGCTATCAATTTTTACCTGCACCACCGGTTTCTGGACTAGCCACTACAAAGAAGCATTTGTTGGGCAAAAGAAATCAAAGACATGAAAACACACAAAGGCTGACGTAGGCTTGTGGAGGCTGCTGCACTTCGCACAGCAAAACAGGGGAAGAGACTTTCTGCATCGCCGAGGCCGGATCCAGTTGTCATAGGCAACTACGGCATGATAAACTCGTTGACGTCCATCTCATGAGAGGGTTGGGGTGGAAGGTTCCTTGTGTCTGATGTGCTGCTCTGGGCACTGATCCAGAGCAGAAGGACTTTCTCTACAGATGTTTTCTTTTTTTTTTTTTTTCCAAGGGATAGTTGCAACCACTGGAGATTTTTTTTGAAAAGGGATGATGTCTGACTTGCTGTCAGAAAAATAGCAAACAAAAGGGGCTGTGTCTGGTAGGGTGAGTGGGCACAAAGAACCCTCTGGAGTAACACCATAAGTCAAGTCAGGTTGGTTCCAGTCAGGGAAAACAACAAAACACAAGAAAAACCAAGTGAAATGTAGGTTTCCTCAGCTCTGGGACAAAGACTACTACCTGTTGTGGGATAGTGCTCTGCTTTGGGCAAGAGAGTAATTGGAGATGACAACCCAACCTGCAAGTCTTAAAGTCAAGGTTCATCCTTCTACTACTGCTGCTTTCTCCACCACACTCTTTGTTCAGCTTCATGGAGCAAAATGCAACATATCCTGTCTCAAGCTTAATTAATTTTCCTTCCTGTACTAATTATCCAATACTAATACAATACTGAGAAGTTATTTACGTATTTTTTCCACTCTGCATTTCAACAGAAGCAAAGGAGCTTTCATTAATTATATTGTTTATATTCAGCCCTCCTCAATAGAGCTAATTTTAATTGGCTAGCATGAAAACACTGTTATCTGTGTTGGTTTTCTGGTGTTCTCCAATGGCAGTAGAAATCTTACGCTATGAATGCCAATTTTTCTTCACTGGAAGAGGAGTCTACGGAGCTATTTAATATCTGAACATACTCTCCTCCCTGTAAAACCAGTCCAAACCTAACAGGAAGACTAATTTTCAGCCAGACTACTCCTCTTTCTGGTTTCCACAGTGCAGACAAGATTTTAGGAAGTGGAAGTTATAATCGTAACCTCCACATCCCACTGCTTAGTAACTCACCATCTCTATGTAGGACACAGAACTTATGGCTCGATCTACAAAAGAACTCCAGATTTGCAACACAGCATTTTTCACCTAGTTTTTTTAGACAGCTAGAATCAAAAAGCTACAGCTAGGTACTCAGGCTTTCTGTATGAATTACAGATCAGCTCAGGAGCTACGTACTAACCAGCAAAATGAATAGAAAATCACATCAGCTATTCAGTAGGAAATGTCTAAATTGGCAGCTTCTTACAGACATGAGCTTCTTGCTCAAGGCTGGAGATAAATTTTCATACGGTTAAAAACCTAGGCTTGCATGATTAAAGGGTGTTTAAAAAGAGATTAGTCCAAGTGGTTTTAAATGGACCTGACTAGAAAACAGCACTTCTATTTCCACGGAAATGTCTCGCATTTTTACATTTGATTTTTTTCCAAAATGGAAATGAGATTGTCATAATGTAAATTGCAAAATATCAGGATACAGAGCACTGCAACCAAAGAATGAAAATTAGATTCCTCTGCGAAATCAACACATTCCTTTTTGCAAGGTCAGTTTAGTAACGAAAGTCAGAACAAAAACCAGAATGAGAAAGTCGAAGAAAACTATTTCAATTTTGCATATTTGCAAAACTAACGGTTTTTTGTTCATTGTTTTTTTTTTTTTTTTCCAAGTAGATGTATCCATATGGAACATTTCAATTTAGCGAATGGTGGTTTTGTCTTTTTTTTTTCTTGACCAGCCCTACTTACAGGCAATATTGGCAGGCAGCTTAGATGACCTAGTAGGATTTCTTTAATGTCTGATGTCGATAATCGATGAGTGATGACTATGTGAATTTGGCAGTTAGAGGGTTATCCTTCCATGATACTGGTCTATTCAACTCCTCACTTTCAATCAAATGATCGATAACTCATTAGTCAACACCCATTGAACTTCAGAGCAGCAATGAGCTGATGTCACCAATAAAGAAGCACATAGGCATATTCTGTTGTTGTTGCAGGCCTTCAAACAAAAAATAGACATTAAATTTTAACTTGATTTAATCATTTCCCTGGTGTTTTGATGCTGTACCACCTTCCTAACAAAAACCAGAATTTTGTTCAGTGAGTTGTAATGCTTCAATCGCCTTTTTGTGACGTTTGAAAGTCCCAGAATTTGATGCCAAGAGATCATTCTTACTTGTGACACTTATTTGTTTGTTCCATTCGCAACCAGCGTGATCTCTTTACCACCTCTTCACACACTTTTCTCGAGTACATCTTGCTGATGAGAAGCACTTAGATTCCTATTCCCTTTTTTTTTTTTAACTGCGGCAGTGAACTCAACTTACTTAGAGGATCTAAATTCTGATTTGTTTTATTCCTAATTACATGATAAGCTTTTCTTGCACCATTTCCACAGGGAAGACCCATCTCTGTAAGTGTATCTCTTCAGTTCAGAAGAGCTTGCTATATTTGCAGAGGGTAATCTGAAAAAAAAAAAATCAAAAAGTCTCTATTTTTTTCAATTCTGCTAGTGGTCTGATGAAAGCCAGCAGCGTTAGTACACGCAGGTACAACAGTATGGATTTTATTTCAATTCAGTTGACTCTCTATCTGCCTTTTCTCTGAGGAATTATTATCTTCAGGTGACATTTTTTCACCAACAGATGGAAGAAACAGCAGATAAGAGTTGTGTGTGTGTGTTGAGAAAAAAAACCCCTCATATTCCTCCATCTTCAGTAAGTTGCACTTTCAGGCTGTAGCTCTTGAGCATCTTGAGCACCACCACCACTGCCGTTACAGAAATTGCTCCGCTGCTGCACAGAATCACCCTTTAGCACCGGTGCCACAAGACGACCGTGGCTCGGTGATGAAGAGCTGAGTATACGAGCAGACCTAATCTCCGGCAAGCAGAGTCAGCAATTCCCCAGATGCTCTCACGCGCTGGTCTAGATTGTGCTGGTTATTTGAGAGCTAAATGGGCCGTTTCAGAATGACTCTCAGAAGATTTTTTCTCAAATTGTTGATAGCAGTGACTGCAAACCATCCCTGTCCCAGCAGATATGTAGCTATAAACCTTTCATTCAAAAAAAACCAAAACATCTTTGATTCAAGAGATTTGCAGGTTATTCTACAGGCAAACAATTAACGAATGTCACACTGGTCCCAGGGTGACACCCATCTCAACACCGTCCCCAGCTTCTGCTTATATTGATGAAAAATTCAATAACGTAACATCACGGTACAGAAGTATGAGAGTTACATGCACAAATTAAAACCCTCTGCATCCTCTTCATGCTTCCCAGTTCCAAGCAGAGCATGGGTAGGGAGTGACCAGGTAGGAATCAGATGAAATTTTATGTGGACAGTCTTGTAGGGATATTTCTTTTCTTCTCCTCAGTCCTAACAGCTTGAGTGCTCGTTTCACAGGAAATTCAAAGAGTTCAGCGTGATAAAAGAGAAGTAAATTCTTGTATAGCATTAAAAATGCCTGGTATTTTCAACAAGAAATAAATGATTATATACCTGCTTTTTCAAAAGTGTCTTCTGTGGCCTGTTAGGCCAAGGCTGAAGTAAGACTAATATGCAGATCAATATAAGAAATAAATCTCACCAATGGGGTTGAAATGCAGAGCCTTGGGTGATCTAGGGCGATGTTGGATCTCTGAATGTATATCATTTTGTCATAGTTCAGCCCCGATCGGACCAGACTACGCAGTCTCTCTCTCACTCCCCCCACACTCCGAGAGAATAGGGAGAGAAAATATAAGGAAAAACGGCTCAAGGTTTGAGATAAGGACAGGGAGAAATCCTTAAAGTTACTGTCATGGGCAAAACAGACTCGACTTGGGGAAAACTATTCATTTATTACTACAAACAGCAGGAGAATGAGACAGAGAACAAGATAACCTCCCCCCACCCCTCCCTCTTCCCGAGCTTAACATTATCTCTACTACCTTCCCCTCCCGAGCGGCATGGGGGGAAGAGGGAATGGGGGTTGCAGTCAGTTCATCACGTGTTGTTTTACGCCGCTGCTTCATGGTTGGGGGAAGAACTCCTCGCATTCCTTCCCTGCTCCGTTGTGGGGTCCCACCCCTACGCCACAGTCCTTCGTGGAACTGCTCCGGCGTGGGTCATCTCTTCCACGGGTGCAGTCCTTCCAGCACAGCTGTCCCAGCGGGCCCTCCACGGGCCACAGCTGCCTTCAGGCATCCACCTCCCCGGGTACGGGGTCCTTCACGGGCTCCAAGTGGATCTCTGGTCCTCCGTGGACCTCCATGGGCTGCAGGGGGACAACCTGCTCCACCATGGTCGTCACCACAGGCTGCAGGGGAATCTTGGCCAGGAGCCGCATTACTCCTCCCCCTCCTTCTGAACTGACCTTGGTGTCTGCAGCCGTTCCTCACAACAGGCTGGTAGATGTCTCTCAGGATCTTTTTTACATCTTATCACTTCTCATCTCCTCTCCACTTCTTGCAGCTGGGCTGGACCGAGTCGGGCCCAATCGGCTGCCTGGCGAGAGGCCAGAGGGTGAGGCCTGCAAGGCCCATGAGGCCTGCGCCTCCCCCTCTGCGCCTCTGCCCCCGCTCAGCTCCTTCACATCTTCTCTCCTCTCTCTTTTTTTTTCTGTTTTCCCCTTCTTAAATACATTATCACAGAGGCGTTATCAGGGAACATTCTGCTACCAATTGGCTCGGCCTTGGCCAGCAGTGGGTCCGCCCTAGGCCCGTCCGAGTCCACTGAACAAAGGGGAGCGACTTCTAGCAGTTTCCTACAGAAGCTGCCACCTTAGGCCCACCCTCACTAACAAAACCACGACTCATTTCCAAGGGAAGGAAGTTAAGCTTTGCTATCATCTAAAATACAGAATCTTCTTTTCCTTTAGCCACAAAGTTATTGTGTTTTCCTCTCAAGCTATCTCAAAGCCTGAAGTACTGCTGCAGCCATCTCCGAAAAATAAAATTGAAAGGATCAAACCACCATTTTCATTCAAGAGCATTCAGGAAGCAAAAGTGTGCCTTGATTGCTTTAATCAACATTGTGATAGCTACGTATTCTTCTTCAGAACTGGAAATTTCCTTACTGGAGGCTTTCTGCAAGCTCACCCTTTTTTATCTCTGCAGAAAACTTCTGGCATATGTATTCCTTAATAGAACACCAGCCTAAACCTTCTTCCTTCGGAGAGACACTTGGCACTAGCACCTCCTGGACCTTTTTTTTTTTTTTTTTTTTTTTTTTTGGTCATAAGTTCCCGTCAACAGTCAGCAGCAGTAGGGCCCTTGAATCATCTTGAAGCTGTGTGAATACTTGAGAGATGAGGTTTTTTTCAGTTAAGTAGACTTTTGCTGCCTAAACTGTGAACTTTTCCAGTCTTGGCTTCCAGCTTAGCAAAATTTGCAGAGGCTCTTAATTTCCTTTTCCTTCAGGAGGTGGTAATGTAGAGAGTGTTTTGCTCAGCATTAATCTACGGCAGCTTTCCTCCAACCACGGGTGCAGCCCAGGTTACCGTACTGACAGCTGTTGTAAAAACCTTAGCTTAAAGTCTTAATGATTGGTTTAATTCTTCTTGCAGCTTGCTGTTTGGCAGTATGCTATTGCTGTCTTGAAAGTATTTTGTTTCACTGAAAGAAGTGAACAGATTTGAACAGATTTGAAAATTCCACCCCCAATTTCTGCACTTTGGTGGGAAAAAAAAACAGAACTCGAAGAAGATGATGCTTTAACTCATGTTTGCTCGTCTCCCCTTCACCTGTTTTCCACTGCTAGTCTGCAGATGTCGAAAATCCAGAGAAGCACACTTAGGATGAAATGTGAAAGCTTAATTCTCTGCAGCAAACGTCGATGATGTTCTCAAAACTGTGCAGTAAAGAAGAAGAGAACATGCATGGCTGGTAGATTATACGTAGCTGTTAGGACGGTGAATATAAGCACGTCATATTCCTTGACTTGGGTTTTGGAGAGAGAAACATGCAGATGCAAGGAAATTACAAACCGGCCTTGAGTTTCTTCAGCTGAGACCATTTCTCGTAGCTTGACAGTCCATGCCTACTTCATCGGAAATGCTTCAGGATTTTAAACCTACTGTAGCAGCCTTAAGCATCCCTTGTGATCACTGTTGTACATAGAAACTATGTTAAAAAAAATACTAAAAATGCTTTTCTTTTAGTCAAACTGGTAAAAATCTCTCAAAGGACGTCTCTCATTTAGCCGCAGACTCTCCAATTGACCATGATAAAGTGTCTCTCAAACCATTGATAAAACCGCTTGCTGAACCGTCTCTGTATCTATTCTGACCTATCTGATTGTGACAAGTATCCTTTCATTTCCCATTAATCAACAGAACAGCTTGCTTAATAATTTCCTGGCCCTCGGTCCTGTAATTTAGGTCATTTAAGTTTTTTTTTCTTTCTATCATAAGCCTGGTGGGCGCATTCAGGATCATGATGAAGAGCAAAGCTCCTGACAACTGGCAGCTGTCTTGTGAACGTTAACAAGTGAGTTTGTGACAGCGATGAACGATGAGGTGCACTTCTGTTTACATCAAGTGGAGGGAGACAGTTTCCGAAAGACAGATACTGAGCCTCCAGTAAGTGTTGGAAAAATTTACCAAGGACAGAAGATCAAGTACAACGGTAAGATAGCAAAACCTATTTCAAAAGCACGTCGTGTACATGGAAGTGTTTTTTGAGAATTTATTTTGTTTTAACCTTTACTAAATTCATCCCTGCTAGTTTTTTTTCCATAAAACTCAGAACTTCTAATGCACAACTTGCTGAAGAGGAGCATCTTCCAGTGAAACGCAAGTTTCTCGGTATAAATTGGCAGCTCTCTTTCTGATACAGCACTGATTGTAGGGACCATGGGTGCTTCCAAACCCTTCTGTGCCACTTCTGATGCATCTTGGCCAACAATGTTTTTCTGTTAACCAGCTAAGGTAGTAGATATTATTTACGGGGTAATGACAGATCCTTTTGTAATGTTTTTTATCATTAGGATTCAAACTGTTATTCCAGTTATATACGAAAAAAAAAATGTAGGTCGGAGAGGTGGAATTCCTTAGCCAATAACACTTGGCAAACCAGCGGAAGGATCAGAAATCAAACCCAGGTCTTCTGAAAGCACCGCTTCACCTCAGAAGGAAGGCAAGCCTACACCTGCTAACTACAGGAACCCAAACCCAGAAGAGTCTGTATATTGATTACGAGGTCGCTGAGTAAAACTATTCGTTTCTGACTTTTCTACGGTCAGCAGTTGGAGGAGCTAATCACAAATTTCTCATAGTAATCTCATCGTTTGATTTGTGTCTTTAAGAGTGTGATTACCCGCTTAATTGGCAACCCAATTTTGTGGTAAATTCCTTAAGATATCGAATCAATTATGAACTTAATCTGGTAATTATGCTGGATAAATTCTAGGTAGTTTAGTAAAGGCTTTTAACTTATAGTGTTTACACTTTCTGCAAGAAATGTCATTGATTCTTTATTTGCTTCTTTACTAACTTATTCTTAAATTCACTATAAGCTCCACAGAGATTATTTTATTTTACATTTCAGAACAGAGTAGTAAGCAAAGACACTTCGCATTCTAAATCAGTACCTTGTTCCTCACCCAAATGGAAAATATATCTGATGGTTCACATGGTGGCTCCTCCTGCCCGCCACGTACCCCTGTGAGGTGTCCCCTTGCCCAGTTTACAGACCAGAGGGAAGAGAATTTATCTTTTTTTTCCCTAAGCAGAAGGACTAGGTCTTGTCTACTAAAACATGAGTTTTCACAAAATTTCTTGTCTTTGAAACGTCCGTCTTTCTGAGACGTTTGGTTGAAACTGGTAGGCGCACCAAGGGTGTTGGGCAGGCAGAGGGAGTATCAAACCAGGTGTACACCTAATTTCATTGAGAAACCAGGAAAAATGTAGTTCTTCATAAGAACTGCATTCACAGGGCTGTAATTCAAAGCTTAATGACTTTTTATCTGGAACTATAACACTTTGGATCAAGTACTACATATGCAAGATAAAAAAAAAACTCTGCTCCCATAAAAACCTTGTACTCATTTGCTCCCGTGCAAAGACAAAGTCTAACTCTACCGCTTTCTGCCAAGAAGATGTATCTGGAGGGAAGGACATGAAGTTTGACGTCAGTTATGGACTTCCTCCTTTCATTTTTTACAGAGACTTGCCCAACAGGCAATGGTGCTCATCTGATTGAGGACAGAGCCTGAAGTCTGCACAAAATAAAAAATTTCATCGACTCCACCGTCACTGCGCTCAGCCACGAGCAGGGAAATTGTTTCAACAGCTGAGTTCATTCCCATTAAGCATATTGGCTTCTCTCCTTACCAAGTGTAAAGGAGCATTGATTCCTTGGCTTGAAGAGTATGTGGATTCATGGCCATTGGAATTCTAGTAAATGTCAAGTCTAAATATGAAAAACTAAGTACTGCGTAAGCTTTTTGGGAAGTCTCCCTACTTTTTAAGAAAAATCTCCTTTTGTCCAAAAGTCGTACACGAGTACAAACACCAGAAAACTGGATTATTTTTTCTTTTTTCTTAGCTGCCACTTCTGTAATCATATTAATTTTGCCTCCGGGCTAGGATTTGTGTTCTGCATGGTTTATTTTCCTTCTGAGGAAGATTAAATTGAGTAACATGCCTAAATACTATTAAGGCTTCTCAACTAAACTTAAACTAGGCATAATAGTCAAGATTAATCAGAGTAATACAAGGAAATGTGTAACAGTCAATAATACTGCAAAATACAGTGGAGAAGTGAGAGTTTTCATGCAATATTAAATGCCCTGCTATGAGAGCTTCCCCTGGTAGCCCGCCATGTCGTAGTTGTTTACTATAGATGTGTGCAGCGGGATAAGAAGGGAAACGAGAGGTTTACTGCAGAGATCTAGCATCTCCATGGGCCTCCAGCTGCACAACCGTTAAGGCTGGGGAAAAAAAATAAAAGCTCTTTTTTAGTAACTTTGAAATGCGTGGCCCCTTGAGTAGAAACCAAATCCTGTGGTAGGCAACTCAGCTTCCTACACAATATTCAAGGAAAGCTGAGAACCTTTGAACAAAAATGTAAACCAGGCCTGGGCTGCTCCGGGGGGGCGGGGGGCGGGGGGGGGGTGGGGGGAGCCATCACCTTTATCTCATCTCAAAAGCTAGCCCATCATGCGTGATGCTTGGCTTCAGCGTGAGAAGAGTGGCTCAAGGCACTCTAAGCCTCCATGAAAAGAGGGTTTGCATCCTTTTAGGTGGGGGGGGGGGTCACAACCTTTTGGCTCTTCCTATGCACAATCCAAGAAGCCTAAGGTACTGCAATCCCTGGGGACTTTGGCTAAAGCCCAGTTATTTTCCGGTGCGTAGGTGTGGGCTGAACATGTTCACAGCTTTGGGAACGCACAGAAACAGAGAGGAAATTTCAGAAGAAAAAAAGGTAAAGCAGCGCTGGTGTTTGATCACCTGCCAGAGCCCACAACAACACAGAAGTTTTGTGCTGCACTGAACACCAAAACACGGGTTTTTAAATATAGCAACTATTATTTAAAGCTTTTTGTTGTTGTTGTTGTTGCTCAGCAACTTGTCTCTAATGAAGGATGTACTGCCGGAGGGCTTCCTTGCAGATGGAAGCCTGAGCATCAGTCAAAGCAGCATCCAGCTAGGTGTAGGCTGGCCAAGGCAGTGATAAATTATACGCCGTTTTGTTGTATTTAATGTCGATGGAGTCCGCAGCGGTAGAAAGCAGAGGCGGCGCAGCCGTTGTTCTGCGACACCGGGCTGGTCAGGGCGATGGACTGGTTCACCAATTCTGAATTAGAAAGAGAGCTGTGGCGTGAGCAGATCAGCAGATGTTGTGCGTAACAGCTCACGTTGGGACCACGGCCGCAGTGCCTGCAAGCAGCCCGGTTCACATCGAGTGCAGTGGTTTGGGGTCACAGGCTGTGTCTTCTCCCATCACGATCATGCAAGGTGCTGAACCACTTGTCAGATGTTGGGTTAACTGACAGAAAGCCTAAATTTTCTCCTCACAGGAAACATCTTTTTTTTTTGCTTTTCAGCAAGGTTCCAGTCCCAATTTCAGACCAAGTCCAAATCTACCAAACAAAATTTGTCTACAATCCTTCCAAGCAAGAAATTCAAGATAAAAAATGTTGAGAAATGTAAAAACATTATATTTACAAAAAAAAAAAATCCTTTCTGTACACTGTTGTGCTTAATACCCAGATATTATTTGTTTTTAAATCCAGGAGCATGGATAATTTCCAGCCTTGAAGTCAATAAAACTCATCTTTCTTCTGAAAGATGTTCTAAACATCTTTCTATGCTTCACCTTGCAGCAGAGGAGGACTTGTGTCATAAGGGTTTCTAAAACAGCATCATAGAGCAATTTGGGCTGGAAGGATCACCTGGAGGTCATACAGACCCGCTGAGGGCCATTCCCATCCAGTCTTAAACACCTCTAAGGTGATGATTCCAAGGTCTTCTTGGGCAATTTCTTCCAGTATTTGGCCACCCTCATGGTAAAACATTTATTCCTAACATCTAATCAGAATTCACCTTGCATCCATTGCCTCTCATCCTATAGCCACTCACCTCAGAAGAATTTGGCTCTATCATAGACGTGTCCTCCAATCAAGTAGTGGTAGATAGCCATGACACCTCCCCAAGCCTGCTCTCCTCCAAGCTGAGTGAACATAGTCATCTCAGTCTCTTCTCTTAGGTCATATTCTCCAGTCTCCCTGTCAACTTGATGGCCTCCACTGGGCTTGCTCCTGCATGTCAATGCCTTTCTTTTGATGGAAGACCAAAACCGGAGGCACCAGTCCAGATGCGGTTTCCTAAGTGCCACCAGAGATGAAGCATTCCTCACCTGGACGTGCTGGCTGTGCTCTAGCTGATACTGCCCAGGTTGCCCTTCCTTACTGCATGGACCCACAGCTGCCTCATCCTTCATTCTCTCACCTCATCCCGAACCATGGACCTCCAGAGATGGACGGAAGTCAGGAGGTGATTTTATCCTCATTATGGTGGGCAACGATGCTGAGGTTGAGCATTAAGATTTGGGAAGAGACAGTAAGAAATGGCTAAAAATATCTTGGCACTGGTTATACTGTTACCAAGGCAGCAGCAAGTAAGCCTAAGCCAATTGGACTGTGATTTTTTTCTTTTCTATTTACAAAGTCAAAGTTTATTTTCCTTAAGCTGGTTTAAAAGTCAAACCAATTGCAGGTGAATCAAAATTTAATTTTAGATAGATCTGTGGTGGAAACAGAGTATTAATCACTGAATCTCCATATTGTGTCAACAGTCCATCTGTTTGCTAAAAGTTTGTGTTGGCTGTGAGAAATGTGATATTTACCACACAAATTTTAATACTTTCTTCCCCATTCACCTCTTGCAACAAAATCGGGTTTTGGTTTGGGGTTGTTTTTTTTTTCCTACAAATCATCTCTAACTTTGAGCCTACAAATAACTCAGTTCTAACCAGCTGAGATTTCAAAATAACATAAAATAACTGTTCCTCTTGCAAAAATAATCATATGTAACTTTCCTTCTCTGTCACTAACTTGTTACCATCAAGCACAGGCTGAGACAGCAATTTCCTTCCAAGCACCTCTCGTCTGGCAGTTACAACTTCCCAAAAATTATTCTTTAGGCCACAATTCCTCATGTCTCTAAACGTGCATTCAATATTTTAAGATACTTGAGCGGGAGAGCAGTCCCAACTGTTTTGTAATCATCAGCATGTACACGGTGCTATTTCGTGATTATGCCGGTAATGCCCTGGCAAAATTCCCGATCAGGCGCCCTGTTTTACATCCTTTTTCTAAGCCATGTGCGGCGTGACTGCATGGCGTGAACTCGAGCAGATGACCTACATCAGTCCTATTTATTCTGCTTTCCACAAGAGGACCTGGAGTAAGAAGAGGAGACAGAAATCCATAGAGCTCAACTCTGTGCAAACGTGAATAAAGATTCGTTTCATATTTCTAAAAAGAAAATGAAAAAAAAAACCCAACTAGGTAGACATAAATCTGCTTGTAATATACAAGTAAAAAGTGCTCCAAGATCCTTCAGTGAAGAGCTGTAAGGCATCATGACCTTCACCTATCTACATACAGATCTCCCTACATGTCTATCTACATATGGCCCAACTATGCTTTGTTTAATCATAGACTTTTTTGGGGAAAAAAAAAAATTAAAAATCTTATCAAAACCAGTCTCTCTCCTCCATGGTCTACCAATTAGGAGATATCATAGCCGCATGGAGTAATTAATAATGAAGAATTAATGAACACAGTTAATTTCCAAGCACCCAGCCAAACAGCTGTGTGAGATTCATCTCATCAGAATTGGAGAGGTTTTTCAGCAGAACTTCATGTGCTTTTTTTTTGGTAGATTTACTACTGCTTTGCTTTAAAAAAAAAAAAAAAAAGTGCTTCTCTCCAGCCGTAAAATATGCCCATATAAATGTGTTATCTGTCTATTAGCTTCCTAAGTGAAAAATGGATTGGAATCTCTGATTAAAAGGGACAAAGATATCCCTCATTGGTTTTGACGGGTTGGATATTGCCGAGCACTATCTTCTCCTCCTCTGCCAGCAGAACGGCTGTTATGAAACCGGGGCACACACACTCTCATCAACAGACAGGCTGCACTGTATTTTAGCTTTTTTTTTGTTGTTTATTTTTTTTTATTCCTTTGGAAGCGAGCATCGTTATGTCCTGGTTTTCATCTGACTTTACCCTGGTACAACTAAATTCTGAGATAAACTCCGCTGTCCTGTCTCTAAGAGGACAATTCCCTGCTGCAAGCCTGGCTTTCTTGGTAAGGGAGACGCGTCTTTCGACAGGCCTAGCTGGCTCTGGATTCACACCGCTGCACAAAACGTCTTCAAATAACTCATGCGTGAGTTACCCAATTTAATAAAAGACAGTTAATAGTCAAATTCATCCAATGAGAAAGGTTAATTGGAAAATTTGGCCCGGATTGACAAGGCTTTATGTTTCCCTACGACAGGCAAACCTGCGTAAAGCAGTAAGCCATCAGCGCGCAGCCGGCGTACCCGGCAACCTCGGGGATGAAGCAGGGTAATAGAGGAGCAATCTGCCTTCCCCTGTAGCTGTCAAGCCCTTGTTCAATCATGCTGGCTGTTGTCTGACAAGCGCGAGGGTTATTTAGGAAGACAGAAAGGAAACCAAAATTTCCATCTTCTACTTCACCTCCCAGCACCTTGGCAGATGGCGTACAGTGGCCACTTGGCTGTTGTGTGAGAAATAGGCTCTAACAACTCTAACAAACCCAAGTCAGAAGAATTCAAGGTTTTCTTTCAAAGCTTTCACACTCATTTTAAATTCCCCAACCTATGAGCTAGCTTGCTGCCATCTAAGAGCGCATTGTTGACTAAACGATGTTTCAAGCTGCCGTGAGTTTTTCGTTAGCAATCTCATGATCAGGATATATTCATCGCTGAAGTTTGTCTTTTTCAAAAGCCTCTGTTGAATTATGTTCCTCCTGACAATAAACATATTCCTGTCATGTTGTTCCAAGTTTGCTTGGCGGGTGTTTTTTTTTTTTTTGTAGCAGTAGTAGATAGTAATGAGACAAATCTGCAACAAAAATGTTTTGTAAAAAATTAATGCCGTAACTAGTGTCTTCTTATAAAAATTGGACTTAAACTAATAGGCCCCCAGCTCTGATTCTACATAATTTGTGAGGATGGTCCGACACGTGTAACAAAAGAGAGATCTGAAATTACATGTGTCTTGTAACTCAATTTACAGCTATAATTTAATCACAGTTTATTAATTGACTTCCAAGATGTTGAGACATCCTCCAACATGGCTTAGGAAGAGGAATCTCTAGAGACAAGAACAGCCCTTTAGGAAAGGGAAAACACTAGCTTAGGGAAAGGAGAAAATAAATGTTTAGTTGGGAGACAAGGTCGGTCCAATGCCTTTGTTCTGCATCCAGAAAGCCGTTCCTGAGGTTTATCCCCTCAATGGTTGGCAGCCTTCTCCTAATTTCCACACTGGATTTGCTCGTGACTAACGTTTTCGCTGTGTGTTTCTCTAAATTGCCATCTTGCTTAAGGAGCTCTGCAGCTGAACAAGTTTTTCGTTGTTCATCATTCCTCCTCCCAATGAAGTTAATACTCCCATATGTAATCAACACACTGCTGAACTTAAACTAAAGAGAATAAAGTGGAATTACTCAAAGAGTGTGTTGAGAAAAATAAATGTAGCTATTTAAATTTTGATTTAAAATTGATTTACAAGCAATCCTCCTTAGAACTCAAGGGCAAAATTACTATAATCTTCAGTAGGACCAGAATTTCATATCTCAACTTCTGCTGGGGATCACTTAAATACAAGTGCACGCTGTCAAACAACCTTCTACTCAAATATTTTCCATTACTCCTTCTTACATGAAAAAAAAAAAAAAATCTATCAAAATTCTGCAGAGTGCCCAGAAGCCATAAATTTCAGACTGTTTTGAACTAGAGATGAGAAGAGAATCCCAGAGTCCTAACAACCAGGACCTCACTTAAACGTCTCTGACGACGACATATATGACTGGGAGACACAAAGAGCAAGCTGACATTTTCTTTATTTTAAAATGCCACCGAAACATTGACAGAAGTGCAGACAAAGTGAAGGCTGATGGGACGTTTCTGATACCTCCTTCCTTGTTTTTCTAGATTGGGTTGGAAAAACATCATCTGCGGCTTTCTTTGTGTGAGTCACACAGCAGCAGAGCTGTAGGACTGGGGCAGGGACTCTCCTGGTAGCTGAACTGATTTATTAAGTCTGCGGCAGCACTAAGTTGAGCTGGGACTAAGGGAGAGTTTATTTGTAGGGTGGTTTTAAGTGAAATTTTGCACATTATTTTTCCAGCACTGTAGAAAACCTGAAAGCTTGGGAAAAGTGTTTTCAAGTAGAACCCAGGAGATATTCATAAAAGGCAATTAAAAAGATTCAGTAAATCATTTTCTTATTCTGTAGGCATTTTCTTACAAGAAATAGATTATATCAGAGCTTTGATGGGTTCACAGTCGTGGCTGACACTGGATGAAACAAATTGTCTTTTCAATAAGAAAACAGCTCCACAAAGGGGGTTCTGCCCTTGAGCTTGCAGCCCAAGAGGAAACAATGCTTTGACCCGTAATAGGATGAGGGGAATGGCCTCAAGTTGTGTCAGGGGAGGTCTAGGTCGGATATTAAGAAAAATTTCTTTACTGCAAGAGTGGTCAGGCACTGGAACAGGCTGCTCAGGGACGTGGTGGAGTCACCATCCCTGGAGGTGTTCAAAGAACGCGTAGATGTAGCACTGCAGGACATGGTTTAGTAGGCATGGTGGTGTTGGGTTGACAGTTGGATTTCATGATCTTGGAGGTCTCTTCCAACCTTAAAGATTCTATCATTCTATGAAATCGAGCATATCAACCCAAAATCACTTTCTCAATGGCTAACTGATGCACCCGAACGCTGTACAAGCATCAGTCTTTCACGTTAAAGCGTGAATTCCTCTTGGCTTCCCTGGAAGTGCCTTTGTACCTATCTCAAGTCTAAAACTGCCTGGATTGAGAAAGCAGGCACTGTTTCGCTGCTTCTGCCGGGGGGGCTTCACTGTGTAAAGTACTCATTTTATATGCACATACATCAATCTCACTCCTCTCCAATGTAAACACTCCTTCTTTTATTATTTTTCTCCTCCTCTCATAAGGCACGTCCTTCATTCTCATCATCATACCAATCACATTTAACAACTTTATCTTTAGGTCTGGTTTTATATACCAGAAGAATGACACTCTGACTTGCTTTTCAAAGTATCTACTTTATATAGTGCAAATCAGAGTTTTTTGGTGAACTCTTTTTTTTTCACTTGGTGAAGGATGAGTTTTGTCTTGCTGCATGATCATGGGCTTAGTCGCGCTTTATCTTGCCTCGTGATCACGGACCAGGTGACAAGACAAAGTGCGACCCAGCTGGGAATTGCCCGGAAAGAAAAAGCACGACCCAGCCCGCGATCACCCAGAAAGACTAAGTGTGAGCTGATCCATGATCGCCAAGCAAGGCAAAGCGCGACCCAGCCCATGATCGCAGGGCAACGAAAAGCAAAACTCAGCCTGCAACTGCAAGGCAAGACAAATAATCCGTGACTCACTCTGGAGAAACAGTGGTACTTTTTTTTTTTTTAAATTTACTAAAAGCTTTAATTTATTCTAAGTCTTTTAAAGTTCACTGTCTTCAAATCTTCTTCCACAGTCGCTGTAGAGTGATAGACCCCCCAGACAGCAATGCCAACCGCTTGTTCTATCACAGGATGGATTAATGTGCTCTTTGAAAGATCTTAAGTCCTCGCTGAGTGCAAAGGGAGCCTGGAAACCTAACATTTCACCCTACTATTCCAGCACCTCTTGAACCATAACAAACAGCGCTCTTCACAAAGTGACTACTTCACAGCGTGACTCAGATCAGTCAACGTGGACTTTCTGAATCACCTGGGCTCTGTAATTTCAACTAGGTCATCCTTCACCAGGTCAACACTAAGATAAAATGTCATGGCAAGCACCTAGGCTCAAGCTGAAGGTCTGGCCATCTTCACCTTCTTGAGCTGAAGATCAGGCCATTGCAATCGCTGGAATTTTTGTTGAATGGTTACTCCATTTCCCAGTTAAAAACTGGCACCTCAGTTCTGACTAGAATTTATCCAGCTGTGCATTTTAGTAATTTTGCAATTTTTGCTGATCACTTTTGGTAAGATGGGGAGTTTCTCACATAGGCCACAATTTTTGGCCATCAATTCTCTTATAACACAGAACCGGACCGTTTATTTTCTTTACAAATGCTACAGAGAAGGCAATATCACCTCTTCATTTTCGTGCAGCTCCTCCTTTTAGAAATATATCATCCTGCACTTACACTGTTTAGACATCATTTAATCAAGATGCTACGCAGATTTTTAGCTTCTCGTACTTGAATCATAAACAACTGCCTCACCCATTTGTCATTTTTTGTTGCTATCCTATGAATTTACGGTAACGGACTTTCCCAAGAAGGGCAGCTCAATAATTGCACATGGTACCCAGCTGCACCTCTACGTGTCTGCAGTTCTGAAAGGTAAGGAACTACCTTAAGTCACATTTTTAAAGAAAAATAATGTCATTTTTATTGGAGTGCTTCTTTGAATACTTTTTCTTTCTACATCATAAATTCAGAAATCAAAAGATGACAAGATCGGACACTGCTCCTCTTAACTTCAGTCTTGGCTATGGAGTATTATGGCTCTTAAATGCCTCTTATTGACCAGTAATAAAAAAGGCAAATGAAAAATTACTTGATGGTACACAACGCATCCTTAGATTATCAAAACTATAAACGCCTCATGACAGACCCATCTTTTTCCTATGCCTTTATATAACACGATGGAGAGTTATTCCATGATTCAGCCAAGCTCCTAGTCTCTACAAAGACAAATAATTAATAACAATAAGCAGTTAATTAACTTTCCAAGTAATGATGTTGTTACCCTTTTGCCTAGGCGCTAGAAATATGAATAGATCAAGGTGATGGGCAAAGTGGAGAATAGTCACTGATGCGAAAGACGAGACCATTCCTGAACAAAGCACAACTTACACCCCTCCGTGGGAAATTGAGTCATACATGAGAATTCAGACAGATATGTTGGGAAATTAATTATTCAGAGGAAATCAGTAAGCCCCAGAGCTCTGGTACCCGTGTGGGAACATTACTGTGATAATTTACGTGTAGCCACTCAGAGCTGCATGGTTTTTCGAGGGGACCACCATGTGTGCAATGCCCATATGTGGAAAAATACTAACTTTTTTTTCATTTTTAATAGCATACCCAGCACACAAAAGCAGTAAAATCAGGCAAATCTACCTCTGGGTGACAAGTGTTCATGCATAAAAAGCAAATCAGGCTTTGCTTAACTCAGGTCAAAATTTAAGGCTATTATAGAATCATGGAATCCTAGAATGGTTTGGGTTGGAAGGGACCCTCAAAGGCCATTCAGTCCAACCCCCCTGCCAGGAGCAGGGACATCTCCAACCACATCAGGTTGCTCAGAGCCCCGGCCAACCTGGCCTGGAATGTTTCCAGGGATGGGGCACCCACCACCTCTCTGGGCAACCTGGGACAGTGTTCTACAACTCTCATTGTAAAAAATTTCTTCTTTACATCTAGTCTAAATCTACCTCCCTCTATTTTAAAACCATTACCCCTCGTCCTATCACAACAGGCCCTATTGAACAGCCTCTCCTCATCTTTCCTGTAGGGCCCCTTGAGATACTGGAAGACCGCTCTAAGGTCTCCCCGGAGCCTCCTCTTCTCCAGGCTGAACAGCCCCAGCTCTCTCAGCCTGTCTTCATAGGAAAAGTGCTCCAGCCTTCTTATCATCTTCATGGCCTCCTCTGGACCTTCTCCATCTGGTCTATGTCCTTCTTATGCTGGGGGTTCCAGAACTGGACACAGTACTCCAGGTGAGGTCTCACCAGGGCAGAGTAGAGGGTGAGAATCCCCTCCCTCGACCTGCTGGCCACGCTGCTGGGGATGCAGCCCAGGACACAGTTGGCCTTCTGGGCCGCAAGGGCACATTGCTGGCTCATGTCAAGCTTCTCATCCACCATCACTCCCAAGTCCTTCTCCTCAGGGCTGGTCTCGATCCATTCCCTGCCCAGCCTGGATTTGTGCCTGGGATTGCCATGACCCACGTGCAGGACCTTGCACTTGGCCTGGTTGAACTTCATGAGGTTGGCACAGACCCACCTCTCCAGCCTGTCAAGGTCGTGGTGATTTCTGACTCCTACTTCCCTTCTACTCTCAAGAGAAGCTCTCTTCTTATGACATTCTTGTACCTCCTTCGGTATGACAAATGTTTTCACATCTGTAGTACGCTGCCCATGCTTTCACTCAAAGCAAACGGTGCTCAACGCTCTTACAGAAGTGTAACTCTCGGCAACGAACCCATCCTTTGGCCACTTGCATTAGTCAAAGGCCACTGAAAGCCTGTTAGGACGAAACGCAGTGTGTGAGCCGCAAGACAGCCAAAGTAGAGTGCTTGTCATTAACCAAGTACTTAAATTTGAGCTAATGTCACTTCTATAAACAGGGTGCTGCAAAACAAAAATAGGAAGTACAGAATAAAAGTATTTTCTTCAGACATGCCTACCTTTCCCCTATCACTCATAAGACTAAAGTAGAGAAGGTTAGAAGCCTCTGAAGGTGTCCAAAGACATCTTATCCCCAGTGCTAAAGCTGAAGGTAGGAAGGTTGGATCCCAAACTTTTAGACATTCAATATCCAGGTAGTAAATAGTCCATGCATTCTGCGTTATGGGCTTGGGTCGAAGGGACTTGTCAATGCCAGGGGAAGTCAATGGTCTAACACTGAATGACATCTTTCTCTCCTAACCTCCTATCTGAATGCTTGAAAAATCATAAAATCATAGAATGGTTAGGGTGGGAAGGGACCTTCAAGGGTCCTCTAGTCCAACCCCCCTGCAAGGAGCAGGGACATCTTCAACTACAGCAGGTTGCTCAGAGCCTCATCCAAAAAAAAAAAAAAAAAATCCAGTGCCCTGGGCTTAATGAGGTCTGTAAAGAAAGTAATGGAACCATCAACGTATTTCTCCTCTTCATCTTTCTGTTGCTAATGAACAGTGAAAAAAAATCTTAATAATTTCTCCCTAACCTTCTACAATATAGAATTAGAAATTTTAAATGCTTCTGCTTCTGCCCAAAGTAGCTTCTTTTGTTCTCTGGGAAAGTGATTTTCTCCCTACAAGGCTGCTAAAAGCCCACTTCACCTCTTGGAGTCCTCATTATCTGCGAAGGCTCTCAGTCATCCTGACAAATATCGCTCATGAGCAGCACTTGGCGATCTCACCCTGCAGGTTTTCCACAACATTCACTCCTTTTCCATCTTCTTTACTACAGCCTGATATTTTTTCCAAACTGGAGAAAAAGTGACTTATCAATAAGCACAGCTCATGAGAAATCTACCTGCTTTTATGGAATGTTCCCTGTTACAAACACACGACCCTTCCACTTATCTCCAGCAGTGGACTGTATTATTTTCTAGGCGATTTATTTACGTGCCACCTTGCTTGTCGCAGCACGCTACAGATCACACAGCTTCCCTTTGTTATCAAGTGCGACAAGAGATTACGACAGAAGTGTGACATTAAAAGTTGCAACACTCGGATGCCTTTCCCAAGAGTACTCCAGTCCTGCCTTTCTTGCAGGACTCTACTTGAAGACCAGGATTGGCAGCAAGGAGATGGAGATGGTAGTCCCACCTTCACAACCTGGTTTCGGCTGGGATGGAATTAATTTTCCTCTCAGGAGTTGATGTGTTGTGGATTCCGTATGTGAAGAACGTTAATAAACACGCTGATTATATGAGTTGTTGCTAAAGAGACCAAGGACACTGTCTGGCTTCCCAAGTCTCACTAATGTACAGGTGCAGGAAACTGGGAGAGATCTAGCCAGAACCATTGACCCAAACTGGCCAAAGAGAGTATTCCATGCCATAAACATCCGCTCACTATTTAAGTGGGAGTGTGCCAGTGGGCTCTCTTTTCTCTTGCTGTTCAGAATTATTTCAGGATCATTTTTGATTTTTTTTTATTCTGTGGTTGCTGTTTGGGACAGACTGTATCAATCATTGAGTGGTGAGAAATTGCGGGATTTTAAATCCAAAATTATTATTGTTATTGCTATTGTTGTTCCTATTATTATCAATTTTTTATATATTATTGTATTTTCCTTTGCTATCCTAGTTTTTATCTCAAGCCATGAGTTTTCTTTTCTCACCTAGTCCCCCCCACCCTTCCCTCGTGAGGGAGAGGGTGAGTGAGCAACTGCATGGTACTCGATTGCGGACTGTATTTAAACCACAACACCCCATCCCTACTCTTTCCAGCACCTTGAATTCTTGCCAGAGTTTTTATCCAGGAGCAACACTTGTAGAGCCACAGCTCTGCCCTTGCTTCAGGAAAAGGATTTCAGCAGTGCATGTGTGAGACATTGCATTGTTGTCTGTGTGAACATAAATTCCATCTGTAGTTTTTGCTAAATTCCACTATTCTTTTGCATAGGAGATTTTTTTTTCTTTACATTTACTGTAACAAACTCGTAGCCGTTAAAAAGATGCTATAAGGATTAGTTATCTCATCTGCAAGGATACAACAGGGGAGGAAAAAAAATAAAAAAGGAAAAATCCCTCCATTATACCGACAGAGATATTAAAGGCAATTTTCAGGTGGAGTCAAAAAGTCGAGTAATTCCACATCTCTGCGCTGTGACACCTGATAACCCTCTCACACGCAGAGCAAAGGCAAGGCGTCTTGCGAGTCACCCGTTATCTCTATGTTTCACCCTTCTCCCTCTAAATTCTCCTATTGTCATCTCTAAATTAAACTTCTTCAATTTCAAGGCTTTGAACAACTGCACTTCAGCTCACGTCTGCGTTAGAAAATTACCTCTTCTATAACTGGCTGTCTCATTCCTTTTTCTTAAGGAGAATTACTACCTGTTTCTTCTCAAAATCCACCCACAGGTCGCATGTCTGAGGTCTTTGCAGACTAGGAACACCTAGATCCGGGTTCAGTCTTAGACCAGAGACGTTCAGATTTAACTTGAGTGCCAACCCCTGGGATTTCTGTGGTGCTTTCTGCTTCATTTCACCCCATCTGTTGCCAACGTGCTCTCATTTCCATGTGCCTGGATGCTCATAATTTTCCCTTTTTTTGAGCTCTTTATACTGGCAAATGTCTTATTCTTACCTTATTTTTTAAAGATAAGGGATAAAATTATTGCCTAGGCTGGGAGACAAGACTATTACCTCCTTCACTGCAGTAATGTTTGTTATTCTTCATTTTTAAAAGAATGGCCAAACTTTTCAGGGTATTAACTTTTGTTTTCTTTTTCCTGTAGGACTACCAAAGCAAAGAGATTGAAGATTAAAGAAAAATCTCATGGAAGGGAAATTTAATTTTAATAACAACTTAGGTATTTGTTTGCCTTTCTTGATAAAGCTTAATTATAAAGCCTCCAGAGAAGTAACTTAAAAACAGACATCTCATGTAGCAGCAATAGCTATGTCTGTAATATCTTTGTTTTTTTCCTTTTAAGAGATTGGAGTCTGACAAAGACCGAGATAAAAAAAAAAGAAATTGGTTACAGTTAACTTTAATAGAATAAGGCAGAAAAGAACAGCAAATAAATCTTTCAATACAAAAAACCCCAAAGCTTTCTTTGACATCTATGCAGATATCACTGGATTGAGAAATTCATTAATCAATTTAGTATCAGGCATCTTCACTTAATTAATCCAGTTCAGATGTTGTCATTCTCCCAACTGAAGTCTTTTGAGAAAAAAAAAAATATCCAAGAAAAAGAAATAATGCTTTCTCACAGGAAAAAATCCCAAACTTTTCCTCTTCAGGGATGGAGAGATTTCTTCCTTACCTTCTCCCTTTTCTTCACCCTCCAAACTTCCCCCACACCATTTTCCCTTTTTTTTTCCTTATACCAGTTTTCCTTTGTTTTATTTTAGCACTGTAAAGCAATTAAGAGAAAGTAAGGCAAAACCTAAGAAGAGCATCTCAGTGTCATGGTTTTGTCCCACTCAGCAGCTAAAATACCACAGACTCGCTCGCTCACTCCCCCCTCACCACCCTCCCAGTGAGACAAGGAGGAGAATTGGGGAAAAAACAAAGGGAAAACTCTGTTGGGATAAAAAACAGCTTAAGAGAAACCAGAGATGGAAAAAACCAACAACAGAAAATACTTAAGTCCACAACTCACAGCACAACAGCTCAGGGTGGATCCTGGTGCCCAGTTCCCTCCTCAGCAGCCAAAACCACCCCTCAGCCCCATCTCCACTTTATACCCTGACCATGATGGCCCATGGGATGGACCAGCCCCGGGGCTAATTGGGGAAACTGTCCCTGGCTAATGAGTAACCTATCCCAGCTGTGTCCCAGCCACAGGGGCCTCCAGCTCTGGTGAAAATTAACTCCATCCTAGCCAGAACGTTCAATAAAAACTTTGATTATTCAAGTAGTTCCCACCAATAGAGCCGATATTCACGTGTCTCAAGGACAGCAAACAGCCCTTCTATAACAGTTTTTTCTAATAGTTTGGAGGGAAGATGCTTGTGGACTTCAACACTTCTTGAGCAGCCCAAAGGAAAACCAAGGACAGATACGCAATTCCGTGACCTAAACTCTGAACTCATGCTAAGTCAAAGGCTAAGTGCCTTGGCCAAGTGCTTTGAAAAGTCTCAGAAAATGAAACTACAGGGGACCAGTCCACACAAAACAGTGATAAAATGGATTTCTGTGGGATTTCTGCTCTCTGCCTAGGACTTGGTGTAAGTGATCGCTGTCAGGGAAAAATTAGCCAAACCATTCCTGTTATGTAAATGGAGAGGAATTTTCATAAGTTCAAGATCCTAAAATTTTAGGTGAGATTCTTGCAAAATATTAGATATCACAGCACTTAATTTCGTGTTGTGAATGCTCTTGGTATATCCCTTCCTGGTTTTTGCCTTTTTAAATTATTTTAACTGATTTTCAATTCACCAGTATAAGAGAGGGAAATGAATTACACTGAGGTGGCAGATCACCTTTTGTAGGAAAGACAAGGTGATGATGAAGTTACATGGTTATCATCCAGAGATTGGATGATATGATTGTATGCATAATCCAAGTTGATATGGAAGCCTTTTTTTTTTTTTTTCCCTGTTCCGACACTGCATGGCATCATTTTTATTTGGAGCCTTTAACGTTTTCAGAAGAGAAAAGAACATTAAAAGAAACTTCTCATTTCAAAAATCCAGCCAGCAAAACCTCCAGCACAGCAGAGCGCGGGGACACACCAGCCAGGAAAACTTCATTTACTGATGGGATCCCTCTGAAAGAAAATTCCAAACTGCTGTCAGAGAAAAAAAAATAATACATATATATTTTAAAAAACAACTTATTTTCTGAGTTATTGTGCCTCTAGAACAGGGCTGAAAGGCGAGACCACGCAATACTCATCGCAGTAGTGATTCTGTACAATGCAGGAACGTCTTTCTGGATCCAACTTCTCCTGAAAAGCAGGTGAGCCATGTTCTTCACACATTGTTTTTCCTCATCCCTATGCTGATGAGTAGATGGTGAATCAGAAGGATGTGGACCAGCTGGAGTGAGTCCAGAGGATAGGACGAGGAGTAAGGGCTTTAAACTGGAAGAGGGTAGGTTTAGATGAAATTTCAGGAAGACATTTTTTACGCTGAGGGTGGTAGAACATTGGCCCAGGTTTCCCAGAGAGGTGGTGGATGCCCCATCCCTGGAAACATTCCAGGCCAGGTTGGCCAGAGCTCTGAGCAACCTGATGTGATTGGAGATGTCCCTGCTCCTTGCAGGGGTGTTGGATTAGATGACCTTTGAAGGTCCCTTCCAACCCAATCCATTCCATGATTCTATGATTAAATGAAGAAGTAGTAAATATTACACTGATCTATTATCGTCTCTGCCTCAAGCACTGAGAAAGGTGACCACCAGCCTACATCTTTGTAATTAATTAAAAAAAAAAACAACTAAGAAAGCTTTTTGCTAGCTCAGGGTCTCAATCACAGTTCAATTAGCTACTTCTGGTAGCTCACCTCAGCCACCGCATCCTCCCTTTGCTAGGAGAAGGGACGGCAGCCATTTTATTTATTTACCGTGATAGGCAGCACTTTTCTGTAATCAAGTACTACATTTTAAGAAGCCGGTTTTCTGAAGCATGAAATGGGTATATAAATACAGTTTCGTGACCTGTAACATCCAATTTCAGAATCTTTCATCGAGCAACAGCTATCTAACAGGAAACCAAAGATCCTCATTTCTTGGAAAGTTACACGTAAATATTCAAAAGCATTAATCATTCAAAGTGAATTTGGGAACCTTACACTTATTTCAGATGTTTTGGTTTATTTGAATAAATCCAGAATGCAATGGCTTTGGGTTTTTTCTTATTTCAAAGCCTGGGCATGTGTATCAAATTGCTTTTTTTCTCCTCTTTTTTTTTCTGTATCCTGCACAGACATAATAACAGATCAAAGACATCGCTTGAGCCCTGTATCCCTGGGGGGCGAAGACGCCATTCCTTCCACCTCAGGAGAACAAGGGCTGTCTGATGTTAGAGGTCCCAAATCCTCACCGAACAGCGTCAGATCCCCAGGATCCCAGAGATTTGGGGATTCCAGGGATGCGTTGGAGCCGGGTGGGATGGCACGGTGAGTGCAAGAGGTGCAGGGCCACCAGACGTGGACTTCAGAGCTTGGAGCACTGAGTCCTCGGCTTGGGCTCTTGCCTTACCTTAATGCTTTTTTCCTAGATCAAAATAACCCCGTTTTACATTTCTTCCAACAAAATCTGCTTTGTTTTTTCCTGCTAAACGATGAATTGCTTCTCTCTCCATTTTCAATCTCAAAGGAGCTTGTTTGTCCCTAAACAGACCAATTCCCCAGGCCCTACCAGTGACTATTATTTGGATTGCAGTGGTTTGTAGTGGTTCCAGGCTGCGATAAGCATCTCTGCGAACCATCCTGAAATACAACAGCTAAAGCGCTTATTTCCGCGTATCAACCCTCCTGAGCACAGACGCTCATTTGCTAACCCAAATCACAGCAATTTTGTAAGTTTTCAATGTTTCTCTTCACTGAATGACACTTCTAAAATGACTTTAAAGCCTGGTGGCCTTTTCCAGTCCAGTTCTACAGGGAAACCCATTTCTCTCCCATACTGCCAGGTGCTGGGCGCAATCCCGGCTCTCTGGAAATGCCTATGGCCAGGACGGCTCCGCTTGGTAAATCTGGCGACTGAACGAGCATCTCAGATGAAGACAGTCATCAGGAGAGGGCAGCAACTAGCAGAGGAGAGCTCCTCACTCAGGAGCTCAAATATTGGCACAATCACAGGATGACCTGGACTACAAAACGGGTCGGGAATACCAGTAATCACTTTTCTTGGGTCAAAACTCAGCAGCAGTAACCCACTGTTTTCAATTGGCTCCAGTTTGACCCAATTAATAACATTATGCAAAGCAAAATAAAAAGAGACTGGACCACAACCTTTGTGGTGGCACTGGTGTGGCCATTGCCCCTCCAGGTGATGGCAACTTCATCCAGATGGGAAAAACACATGTCCTGCTTCACCCCCATGATGATAGAATGATAGAATCTTAAGGTTGGAAAAGACCTTCAAGATTCCTCTTCTCCTATCACAAGTTATTTGGAAGAAGAGACCAATACCCCCCTCCCCACACCCTCCTGTCAGGCAGTTGCAGAGAGCAATGAGGTCTCCCTTCAGCTTCCTCTTCTCCAGAATGAACAACCCTGGTTCCCTCAGCTTCTCCTCAGCAGACTGGTGCTCCAGACCCCTCACCAGCTTCATCGCCCTTCTCTGGATGCACTCCAGCACCTCAACGTCCTTCTTGTACTGAGGGGCCCAAAACTGCGCACAGTATTCGAGGTGCAGCCTCACCAGTGCCGAGTAAGGGGCACCATCACTTCCCTGCTCCTGCTGGCCACGCTGGTCCTGATGCAAGCCAGGATGCTGTTGGCCTTCTTGGCCACCTGGGCACACCACTGGCTCATGTTCCACCAGCACCCCCTGATCCCTTTCCGCCGGGCAGCTTTCCAGCCACTCTTCCCCAAGCCTGCAGCGCTGCGTGGGTTGTTGTGACCAAAGTACGTGACAGAGCATCCAGTTTGAGTTCAACCACATGCAAGACCAAAAGGAGTTCTTTAAAAATGCTGATGAGGACGCTTGTGTGACAGTCATCTTCCCAGACACATGAATCATATCGGGCATCAGCTGTTGCACGACTCTGCATCGCTATTGGATGAGCAGACCTGGAAGAGCCGGTTATAAACGTTCTTCTTGAGGTGGGGCTGTAATGGGAGAAAACGCTAATTTGGCAGAAGGAGAAGACACGTCGCTTCTGAAATGTGAGCTGCCACTTTAGCGATAGAATTATTGCAGCTCCTGAGAGAACAGGACTGTGCCCAGGAAAGGTGAAGAAAAGCTTGCTTCGCATGATAATTTGAGGGACTTTCTTCCTTTCATAAATCCTCTTGTACATGTAGGAAAAAAATGCATACAAAGGAATATTTCCATTGAGATTCTGCAGGAGGTATTGTGGGAAGAGAAACATAAAATCTCTTTTTGTTTGAAAAAGAAAGGAAAGATTTATTTGGGCTCAATTAAAATTAATTAGCATAGCAATCCCATTTTGACTTTGTAAGCTTTCTCTACAAATCTCATCTCCCTGGCTCCCATGGAATAGGAATTGCTAGAATTAGATCCACGGGGTATATAAATATATTTTTCTATTGCCTTGAGTATTTAAATCTGTGATCCCGCTATGTTAGCATGTAGTGGAACTGGAATGCTAACTCACACAATGTATACACGTAGTTTATATTCGAACTTTCTTTACGTGGAACCCTCCATCCCCTCAGTTACAGCTAAAGCCACGTCCCTTCCTTCCCTCCCCACTCCAAACGATGTTCCAGAGAGGCAGTTATTTTTAATAAGAAAATACTGCAAGCGCAACTATAATAATTTGGCTCAAGCATTTTCACTTTTCACGTCGCAAAATCACAAAATGCTTTGTGTTGGAAGGATTTCGCAGGAAGGAACCCATCTGCCCACGCTACCGGGATAATAACACTACTGGAAAAGACTTGTGGGAACAGTCAGTGATCAAGTCTTCTCCTGAGAAAAAAAAACCCCGCCACTGGCTAGTCATCTTGTCACACCGGGAAAAGACAGAGAAGGATAGCAGGGACTGATGCCAAGGGCCCAACCGGTGCTCCAGACGAGGAGCTGTGTGGTGATGGCTGACCTCCAAGAGCTCCTTACGGTGACAAAAGGCCTGGGAAAGGTGGAGCTGCTTGGAATTGCTACAGCACGAGACGAGTAGAAAAGGAATTCTTGCCCATTAGCCAAACCATAGAATCATAGAATCTTTAAGGTTGGAAGAGACCTGCAAGATCATCAAGTCCAACCATCAACCCAACACCGCCATGCCTACTAAACCATGTCCTGCAGTGCCACGTCTACATGTTCTGTGAGCACCTCCAGGGATGGTGACTCCACCACTGCCCTGAGCAGCCTGTTCCAGCGCCTGACCACTCTTTCAGTAAGGAAATTTTTCCAAATATCCAACCTAAACCTCCCCTGCCACAGCTTGAGGCCATACCCTCTCATCCTAATCAAACCAGTAGATTTTTTTTTTTAATTTTGTAAGAACTTCTACTCCTAAGCCATGTTGGTGGAATATCAGCATTGCAGCTTTCGTTGGGTTTTGATGGATATATTTTGTTTTGGGTTGTTGTTTTTTTTTTTTAAAAAAAAAAGAGTCAGAAGGGTATTAGTGTTTATTTTTCTTTTTCAAAATAAATTATGCCAAAACACAGAGGTCCAAGCATCTCTGCAGGCATCCTTCCATTACAACGAAATGCAATCCATTTAGGCAGATGTCACATTCTATAAAGGATGGAAACCAAAAGCTTTAATCATCTGAACTCGCTGTCTGCGCGTGATGCACCTGAACCTGGGGAATCCGAACAGCAGATGGGAGATTTTGGAATCCCTTGTCCCTCCACCAACCCTGCTGACACAAAATCGACGGCAAAACCTCCTGTAGAGGTCCTACCCCTTATCCTGCGGTGCTAATAAAACCGGCTCAGCAAAGCAAACAGTCACTGGACTGTTTGAAATTCAAGCCACAGCTGAGTCAAAAAGCTGTTGGTGGAGGAAAATTTCAGTGCGAGCTACGGGCTGTGGTGAGCCACTCCATCCCCCAGCGTTATTTCACATGCTGTCGGATAAAAACCTCCCGCTTCGAAAAAGCGGGAGACAGGGTAACCTGGGACAGACGTTTTTGTGATCACACCAGCTTGGTGAAAGGAGCATGCAGGCTTTTTTTAAAATGAGGTTTTTAAAAAGGCTGAAAAAGAGACATTAAAGAAAAACACCACTAAAATTCTTCCACCTTTTTAGCATACGCAAATCAAGAGCAAGCCCTGCTATTTTCTCACGCTCACGTTAATGCCGTAGAGAACGTGGCAGGGGAGCTGGAACTGGATGGTCTTTAAGGGCCCTCCCAACCCAAACCATTCTATGAATCTATAATATAATTTTTTTTTTTTTAAACTGGCGAGCTTTATCACCTGCAGCAAGGTACCTATTACAGCAGTACAAGGAGAAGGCTGTGGGAGCCATCAAGAAGAGCAATAACCCACTCCAGAAGCCCACAGCCTTTCAGCAGAGTGTTTTCTTCGTTCAAAGGCATCAATTTAACTAAAATTCATGTGTTCTTACAGAAGACAGACACATCTTTTGCTGGAAAGCAAGGACGGAGTTTCCCCACTTGCTCCCAGCCCTCCTCAGGAACGTGCTCCTGGTCTACAGCCGAGACCAGAGTGGCACAGCCAGAGCCTGGAGGGAACCCAGTTGGAAAACTCCAGGATTTGGAATCTCCAGACCCATTTTACCAACATACCTGAGCCATAGCCTGCAGCAGAGGAGAGTTACTTGAGATAAACTACCCATGGTGGTGTCTCCTCCAAGATAATCGCCTTTCCGCGCACCCAGCCATAGCAGCCATGCCCCAGCCCGTTTATTTAAAGTTAACGCCGGTGCCTACAGCACGTCTTACCTTTTATTCTACCCAGCTCCCGCATTTACAAGCAGTAGTTATCGAGGATGAGGAGGGTTTAGCAAGTTTGTCATTCCTTCCTCCACACCTCCTGCTGAAGGCACGAAGGAGGCAATGCCATCTACAGAAAGGCATCTCTTGCGCCCTTGAAAATAATTGCTTGTCTGATAAAATTAAAAGAATGCAAAGGAAAAGAATCTGTTTTGTCCCTGGATGCACAAAATAATAGTCAGGGAAAAAGACAATAAATGGGAAATCAAAGCATTTTACACTCAGATTTACAGGATTTTATCGTGGGGACAGAGACGATAATGATCTGGGATGACATAGGGAGGGATCCTGCTAGAAGTGCAATGAGTCTAAGCCAAGACTCAGAATTTACAGGGTGTCAGGGTTATTGCTTACTCCTAATTGGCTATTTATCATGGAATAATGCATTACATTTCTTCTGCCTCGATACTTTGGCCCGGAGCTGATGCACTGATTTCAGGAGCGCGAGTACTGTGTTACAGCAGCGTAAAGGAAACTAGCCTCAGGACCGGAGTATCACACAGTACAAAATGTGTTCTGCTGTGGTTATCTCTAATCCTGGCTCAGAAAGATGTTTTTTAATAATTGAGCACAGTACGTTACAATGTCGAAAATTTGCCAACTCACAGGTACAGCAAAACAAGTTTTAACGCTGCAGAATTTTTCTGTTCTGCAACACGGACGATGCTTCTCTCCCTTTCCCCTGAGGCACGCAGCTGGATCGGAGCAAAAAAATCGCTGTGCCAAGCTGGAAGCATTGCACAGCCAGGATGGTGCATCCCTGCGGTGTTACAAGCCATTGGAACTGAAGAAACCTTCAATGTTTTCAAACAGATGAGGCCAAGAAGCGCAAAACCAGGAACCATCTCCTTCTGGGATTAGCGAACACGTAAGGACGGTGATGATCCCAGTTCATGAGATGGGAAAATGTACCTGAGGACCACCCCTTGTACCGGGGGACCACCCAGCAGGCATCTCAAGAGGGTTGAGGGTGCCGGGGCAAATGGGTTCCTGTCCTTCTGGTCCAAAGGCGATGGCTCCAAGAAGCGGGAGCCCACAAAACAATTGCAATGGGATGCACAAAGAAGACCAGGTTACACAAAATGCAGGGCGTTGCTGCCATTTCCGCACATCTTCTGTCTGACACAGACCCGGGGTCAAGTCGTCTTCAACAATCTAAGCCAGAATTAAAAGAATGAGGAGAAACCAGAATTTACGCACGCCTGATTTCAATGGAATTCAGAAGCTTCTCTATTTTCAAAGGAAAACCTTCTACAGAAGTGGTCTGCATTTTTTCAGTTTGGAGATGTCAACAAAGTGAGGTGTTTTTTAAATATATCTTTTTGAATATTTTTTCTTTTCCAGTGCTTAAATATTTCTGAATATCAGTCATGGACTCTGATTTGGCTGTATTATTAAGAAATATCGATTAAGAGAAACACAGATGTTATTCATTACCCGGTAACAGTTAAGGCCGAGGGTGGCCCGTTCATTTTACCCAGCAATTTTCCATCGCTTTGAAACAGGATGCACAACGTGATGAGTGGCCTGATTCCAAGGCTGCTCAGATGATGCTGTTTCACTCCAGCCTAGTTTAGGCTAAGCTGCGTTAGGTGGGATTAGCTGCATGCTGGTAGAGCCTTCCAATGTAAGTTATTACCTCAGTTAGGCAAAGAAGTCAATCATCTAGTCTTTCATTAAAAAATAAATATTGGTGCCAGCTGGGATCGCCCCAGTAAGTTACTGGAAGTCTACTGGTGTGCAGCAGTGTGTCCGTAACAAGGGACCTGGACCCCGGGCTTCCAAAAGATGGGATAAAGAGCTGTGAAGGTGTGATCCATGAGGTTCTCCCCTGCTGCTCCTGCTGGTTCAGCATCCAGAGTGCAGGCAATTCGTATTTCCCTTTCAAATTTGAGCCGCAGCTCCCTTTCGTGACAGCTCGTGAAAGTCAACGCTCTTCCCGCAATGGCTCTGACCTTTTCAGCGCTCGCCGGTTTGATGAGCTGACTATTCATGTTCTGCTCTTTCACAACCTTGATATCCTCTCAGAGAGGAGAGGGGGAGCAGGAGGAAAGCACCGCACGGACAGCTCATTAAACACGGGCAGAAAAGTCAGGGGGAGTCACACAACAGAATTTGGGGTGCCTGCCTGCAGGCCACCAGCTGGGGGGCCGCGTGCATCCCTTGGAGGCCTCCAGCCAGGGATTCAGCTATGGTGTACACAGTGCCAGCCCAGTTGAGCCGGGACACAGATTTTCATTCCATTCCCATTTTCAGTGACAAAGCGGCAAGGGCTTTATTTCTCTTACTTTGCACTTAACGGGGTTTGATTTCCAGGCTCAGATCTTGGCAACTACTTAGCGACTGATCTATTTTGCTTTTAAACGGTTCTCACAGCCAAGACCTTTTTCCCCTCTCCAAGGAGTGGCAGGCACAGTAATTGCTGCTTTATTGCACTTTAATCATCGCAGGGTTCAGCTTCCTTGAAGGTACCCAAATAAATTAAGGATTTGTTGTACATTATATATGCACGCGAGTATCATTTGGATCCAGTCTTGCCATTGACTTGGACTGAAGAGCATCACGTTGAATTCTACAGACAGCTTGACACAGTAAATCTCTCATTGCTTACAAAGTATCGTTAGTAGAGTCATCGGTAATACGTTGGTATGAAAGGTCACACAAGTTACAAGTCATTTATCACAAGAATGTTGGATGAGGCTCTACACAGAAAGTGTTAAAATAATCAGGCAGTGCCTATACCAAGGAAGCCGTTAGCAAAATGGTTGTTGAAGAGGTCTCCCAAGGGGCAGCTCTCGTTGAAGCTCATTTGGTCCGAGTTCACAACAGCTAAGCTCAGCTACCTAAAGCTGTGCCTTATTTCAATGTTGCAATGATAAGTGGAGAGAACTGATGCCATCGCAACCAGGAGGAAGGATTTGCCTGCGAGCCATTGGTAGGGGTGTCTTGGAGTAAGAGAGAGTGGATAACCTCCAACCAGCCTGTTCCCACAGGCTCCTGCCTGTGTATTAGTGAAAGTTCCACCAAAATTGCTGTATTTTCTGCAAAATGTTTTCGTTTCAATGAATCAGCATTTGCTGATGAAATCAGGTCGAGGAACTCACGTCCATATTCCATCCTCACAAGCCTCTGTAAAAGGATTATCTTCGCAGGTCATATCCACTTGCTTTGTAGGTCTTCTTGGTTAAGGGATAATTGAGAGTTGGAGCACCGTCGGCAGCGAGCCGTGCTAAAAGCTGACAGCTGAACACATCTTTCAGCTCTCAAATCGTAGGTCGTGGGTGGATTGCCTGAAGAGATGAGGTGGAAAAAAAGAAGAAAACAAAAAAAATAAAACACTGCAAGATGTGACAGAGCAGCCCCTGTAGCTAATATTCATCTGCTGTATGCCCATCAAACATTGTATTAATCTATAAAATTTTAGTTAATACCAAGAATTTTACCTGTGTGTGTGCAAGGAATACAGACTTCGGTCTAGTCACATGCTGTGGTAAGGAGCATAAAAGGCTCCCGAATTTAGCATAAATCTTTGGCAGTTGAGTTGCTAAACACACCAGAATCTGAAGCTGTGGCTTTCATTAGGTGGACTTAGCTTCTGCTATCTCACTCTAATTGGATGGATAAAACCTCAGCTTTTGCAAAGACCCTGCTTAGTTTTTCATCAAACTTTTAGCATTTGTTATCCAACAAGCTCAGCAATTCTCATTCTGGAGGTAGTTAAGCGATTGCGACTGCCAACTTCAGAAAAATAAAGTTGGAGGCATTTTTTAAAGGAATGTAATTTTATCAATTATTAAGAATCCTTGCCTATTTTTTCTTAGAATCAGGTTAAGTGGTATATTTCTTGACAAAAGTAATTGCATTACTTCAATAAAAAGTCCAAAGCAGAACAGGTATCTCATAGCTCTCTGATAAATACGGGGTAGGCTGAGGTAGGAGAGTAGATTGTATGCTGGGTTTTTCCCTTTCTTCTAAGGGGTGACATGCAAATTCCACAGATTGCCCCTCCACCTACAGTTAGTTGATTGCGTCCCCATCAACCCTGGTTGGGTGATAGGCTGGGAAAGTTCTATGGTTGCTTCTTGGCTGAAAGCAAGAGAATTCCCTTTCCTCCAAATTTTCAGAGGTCTGCCAAATGGATGGAGCATGAGATGACGTGGACGTACCTGTTAAACACTCTAAGAGATTTCCTAGAGAAATGGTAGATTGTCCTGCAGTAGAAGAAGCTTTAAGAACAGATCAAATATTAGTCAGAAATTATATGGATGTAACGAAAAAAAAAAATGCATTTTGGCCCATTTAGCCTCTGAATCTCATATTTGAGCAAAGAGCAAAACCAAAACATCGTCCATTCTAGGTGGCCTCTTGTCTATAATACATCAGTTTTGAGCTGGTTTAGTTCATTCAGGTTCATTTTAGTTCATTTAGGTATTCATCAAGTTATGATCTTTTTATTTCCTCATCAAACTAGACAGATTTTTTTCTTCTTCGCTCAGAGAATTTGGAATAGAATCCAATCAACAGAGTAATCACAAACCTTTGTCACTTGCCAGAACTCATTTTTCACTACCAAAATAAATGAATATTCCAGGCTTTTTGAAATGATACACATTAGAGATAATGCACCTCATAAAACGTGGCGTGTAAGTAACCCGTTATTACTGGTTGCACAAGAACTTTATTTTGCTTCCCAACACCAAAAAAAAAAGAGCTGCTCCTCAAGGGATTTGCTAATAAGACTCCGTGTTGAAAGGAGTTGATTAGGCACAAAGATAGAGCACAGCAATGAATTCCTCGCTCTGTTGCTAGAGAGTTTCAAATTAAACACTCTTTCTGGAGTAAGAGCCCTAGAAATAAATTTGAGACTAATAATTCGGGATGGAAGGGTCAGTTAGGATAATATAATAACAATAAAAATATCTAAACTTTTCTAAATCAAATAACTTCCTTTTTTTTTTTCCCACATTCCCTGTTACCAAGTATCTTTTCCATTGCAGTGTCATGAAGAGATGTTTCCCTCGGTAAACCCACCGCAAATGGCTCAGGAGCGTGATCAGCGCCTGAATGCCGAGGCGGGTTGCCTGTGTGCTCACCTCGCCTGTGGAGAGCTCTTTCCAAGAAAGAGTGAAACCAGTTTTGATTGAGGAGAAGCTGAATGTATCCATTCACCATACGGGCAGCTATTCTATAAAAATAAGTCACTAATTCCAGGCATAGAAAACTTTGCATTTTAGCAATACATTCTTGATGTGTGCCACTTGAGTGTATTGGTTTCTAAACATCACGATCTTCTCCTTGAGTAAAATCCCCAGTGTTGGCATTGCTCATACCCCAAACACCTACTGAAGTGACACGGATCGGTCCCTTTGGTGGTGGACTGCACCACCACCACTCAAGAGCATTGTTCCATCCGTTTTGTGTGAAACCAGCCGGATACGAACACCAGTCTGATCCAGCAACTGGATAACTACTGCTGAGGAGGGCTGAGAGTAAATACGTCAAAGGTGGAAGGTGCTGGTAAGTTTGCCCAACGCTCCTCTCTCTGTCAGCTCAGATACTTCACTCCAGTCACCTCGCATAAGAAAACACTCTGACATGTTCATCTACTTCTTTCAGATGTTTTTTTTCCCGTTTTTCCAGCATAACAGTTCGTTGCTGTCTGTACCTAAAGACACACACCACATTGCCAGCTCTTGTCTGTCGCCTAATTATATCCCTGAATTTAGTCTGTATGTTTTGTTGCTCACCTTTGCAGAACACATTCTTCCTTGCTACCACGATTTTCTTTACAGCCTTTGTATTTGCATGAATTGCTTTCTATAAGTAGTCGTTATTTCTTTTAGCATTGACAACACATTCCTTGCCTTGAGGCTACCGAACGTTATCTTCATCTCAAAGAAAATTTTGCTCCCTGTACTGATTTGTTAGTTTATCTTCAGAGGTATCTCATGCAATAAGAAAAAAGGTGAAGACTCATAGATTCTCTTATAGATTGTCAAGATGAGAAGACTGACAAGAAGAGAACACTTACAACAGCTGAGTTGGTCACAAAACCCAAGAGCAGTCAAGAATGCAAAAGTAGTGACGCATTAGGACAGCAGGCAAGTGAAAAGAATTTTATAAATATCCTGAGATCAAAGTGAATTTACATGTTGCAGAGAATAAACTGCATAGATTGAAGAGCTGGCATTTTGTCCAAGAGCAGATGGAACGACATCTCCATTCACCCTCTCCAGAGGGACGTGTCCTCCCTGGTTGCCTCTACGGTGAAGGCTTTGCTCAGCTACCCTCCTAAGAAGAGTCGCCGAGCCCACTTCGTGCTTCCAGCCTAGATGTGTGGTAACTGCACAAGTCGGCTTCATATCTAAAATCTGCTGCATTCCCAGGTGAGAAATGAAGATCACTATGGCTGACTGACTGGAGGAAAGCACACAACGGCACCTGTCTGAATCTGGTATCTGCCTTAGGCTAACATTTACTGGTAGGTTAGTGTAAATCCAGAACGAATCTTCCTGACTTAATCTGAAGTTGCAGTGATATAAGACAGGGAGAATTTGTCCCAGAGAAAGAAAAAAAAAAAAAAGAACAAGAAAATAGAACTGAATAAAAAATATTTTCAATAAAAAGGTAAGAACTGAAATTAGCAAGCAGTACAAGAAAAAGGGGGGGACGGACCTAAATTAAATATTGAAAGCCTTTAAACCAGGCTATGTTGGTTTTTTTTCTTGATGAAAGTCAAACATCTGACTTGGTTCCATTCCAGCAGTAATATTTAAAAACAGCCATTCTGCATTCTGCTACAGTCCCATGACTGCAGAGGCACTAACCTTCTGCGCACCACTTACTTTTTATTCAGGAGCCATAAAAAAACTCTAATCTCTGGTGTTTTTCTGTGATCCCAGCCTTCTTTTGAATATATGCAATATGTCCTATGACAACACAAGCCATGACCTTCTCTGGTGACATATTGAGGAGGGCTTAACAAATATAGGTCAAGAAAATGGAGGTAGCCTCACGTCAGGGAATTCTTTTGCGAGCCACCGCTGCGGAGGGGCAGCAGGGATTGCTCGGCATGCTGGTCAGGTCTAGAGACTCTGAATTGACTTGGACAAAGTCAGAACGAGATATGAATCTCTACGCGTGGCCTAGTGCAAAGCCATCACTGGGACAGAAACAGAGAAGTTAATGTTTGCTCGATTTGAAAAACGAAATTTCCCCTCAGCACTCAGAATTTGCATCCCAGCACAGGCTGCCGACAGCTGGTATTTGCTAATATAAACGAGGGCACAAAAGTACACAGGAACACACCGTAGAGCTAAGGTAAATCAACTCAGGATTGATTACCTAATCCAGGTAATCCACCATCCATAAATATCTCTGTCTGTATCTCACCAGTTCGGCTGTGAGGACACTACGGCAAACTGTGCTCACCGCTTTGCTGAAGTCAAGGTGTGCGTAATAAGCGGCTCTTCCCTTCTCCACAGGGGCAGTCAACTCAGAGAAAGCAGCCAGAAACAATCTCCTCCCAATCCCCTTCCTGTCCTTCATATGCTTTGAAAGGTGCTGGGGAGAATTTTCTCCACAGACTTCCAGGGGACTGAGGACAAGCTGGCAAGACCTGAACCTCCCCAGATCCTCTTCTTGCCCTTCTTACAGATGGGTTTGATTTTTCCCTTTTTCCAGCCAGGAATGCCTCCCATCCACCACGTGGTTTCAAAAACGATGGACAAAAATCACAACAGCCATGGTAACCAGATCCTTTGGCACCTTCAAATGCATCCCATCTGGTCCGATGGACTTGTCCCCAACTCCATCTCCCTCTTCTGTATGAAGTGTGTTGCCTTCCTAGGCTCCTTCCCTAAGGGAGCTGGGAGGCTTGAGGGCAGAATTTGCCAGTTCAGCCTGAGGATTGTACCTACAACTGATGCCGGCTGTATATAGTTCAACCACGCTACGTCTACAGGGTCTGTGCATACGTACTTGTGGTTTCTGTGTTTGCATACACTCCTTACGCTAATGAGCGTGTCCCCTTCTCCTACATGTCCTTAATTTACATGCGTAGATTTCACAAATGCAGACGGTTTGCTTCAGCCGTCTTTGTGTTCACCTGGCAAAAGAATCCAGTGGTCTGATTGTCCTGAATGCAGTTCTTAAATATTGATTGCTCTGGGCATCACTGTGCACACAATTAGCCTTGCGTGAAAAATTTCTGTCGAGTTAGAGACTGCCTTCTCACTTACAGTCCTTGATTTTCGGTTTGCATCAGCTTCCATCTGCTCGTTTTTCTCTAAGGAACAAAGTGATGATAGAAAAATAATAAAAGGCCTAATCTTAATACAAAAAATTGAGGAAAAGCTTGAAGATCCACAGAAAATTCTGTCCCTACACGGTTTCCAGGAATTGTGATTTGGCTAAGAAGCTGTACACAATGCTTGCTGAACAGAGACACCAGAAGTTCTACCTCCTTAAACTTATCTCCATGGTACCCCAGGTGTATTCAAGAGAGGTTTTTGATGTGTCTACGTTACTCACGTCCATTGCCTGGTTGCAAAAGGATAGTCTGTCATCTGTGTTTCCTTTCTACCCTTCCTGAGCACAGACACAAGAGTGGAAAATGTACGCATGGAACCCTTACAGGGAAATGCTGTTTCCATCCCTGGAAAAGTTCAAGGCCGGGTTGGATGAGGCTCTGAGCACCTGATCTGGTTGGAGATGTCCCTGCTCCTTACAGGGGGGTTGACTAGATGACCTTTGAAGGTCCCTTCCAACCCAAACCATTCTGTGATTCTATGATCTTGTATCCTTTGTTCAGTTGCAGGGAACAGCACTGCAAAACAGCACCCAATTCACCTGCCTCTAGCTCTTTACTAAAAATGAATGTTGAAAAATATTTTATTCTTTCTCCCAAGCACACTTTTTTTTTGTATACATTAAGAAAAGTATATTGAACACAAGATTGTTTGATCTTGTCCCATATTGCTGTCTCCTGCAATGTCCTTGATGGATTTCCTATTCCACTGTCACGTTGCACAACAGCATGGGCATGACATCTGCGTGAAGAGCCAGACGTCATTTCCTAATGGTGAAATCTCAGCTTTTGGTACTAGACATGTTCAGCAATGAACAGTGCTAGTGTGATTTGCACCTTCACAGATTCTGTGTCCCTCACACCTCCCTCATTTTCTACAAGAACATATTTCCACTTGATACCCTCAAAGAGCCCCTAACCTCATCTAATTTAGCACAAGTGGGACACCCAAAGTGAAGAACCATAAAGAGATCAGTGAATCAGCACGACACTGCTGTCACCAACCAGACATTTCAGCATTATTTACGATGTCCTGGTCTAACTGACCTCATTCATTTTTATGGTAGTTGACAGCAAGGAAATAATTTTCACAGAAATAGCTGTGAGGGTGCAAGTCAGGAATCCCAAGCTGGCTGGAGGAAGCCCTTCCACCTGACTAGGTACTTGTTAATCACATTTTCAAAACATAGGCCAAACTCTGTCTTTGGCAAGTGAAGGAGTAGAGAGGTGTGTCTTCTTTCCACGAAAACATCTTATGAAAGCACACTATATGGCTCCTGGTGGGAATAAGAGAAGGTTTTGGATGGTGACCATCACGCAAGAATCTAGCTGGGGAGAAGTGCACTTTGCCAACCTGACAGAGTGCAGAAAAAAAAGAAGCAAATTTAAGGCAGTCATTCTCAATAATTTTGTGGTGACACTCTTACCTTTGGACCTTAAACAATATTTCAAGAGCAACTTCCAGCTATAGCAAAAAGTGTTTGCACTTCTTCACCTGTGTTTCTGCTAAAGCCTTCAGAACTAATACAGACAGCAGGGTGCAAGTACAAATTTCTTCAAATTTCACTAGTCTAATTTGTAACATCTATTAATAAAAGACTTTATGACCTTTTTGTTAAAGTCCAGTGCTCTTTCCTCTTCAGAATGACAATAAAAAGAAGTTCATGCAATGTTGTCTCATTGAATCTTCTCTCAGCTTGTTTTTCAACAAAAAAGACAACCGGGACCATGATTGTTTCAGGAAAGACCTTAACAAGAAGAGGAGAACACTTTTTTAGTGTTATTCAAGGTGACCTTCAGGCCACTTGGCTGAGAAGATTCTCCAGTAAGACGATTTTTCTGCTGAATGGGTTGAAAATATGAGCACTGCCCCAGAATTAAAGTCTAGGACAGTAAAGCAGATAACATGCATCATTAGGAAGCTCAATATTCCCACAAATGACATGTGCTAAAGACAATCAGAGACAAAGTTAGAAAAGCAATTTTGCCAAGTCCTCACTTTTATGAATCTAAATTAAAATCATGGTTCTAAAACTACGAACAGTTTTGCTCTTTAATTATTTTTTAAAGGAACTGCATAGGCTCTGTTTTAAGGCAAATTTAGGAAAAAAATATTTTAAGCTGAGATTTTCAAAATATTAGACATAAGCTCCGATGAAATTCTGGGGTTTTTTGGATCCTAACTTTTAGATTTCTGAAAATCTTCATCTGAAATGGTGTAGCCGGTATGAAGTTCAAACCACACCTACATCGCTTTGTCAGTGTCAATCTTGTTCAGTGACGAGTGCATCTTAATTCCCACACTTCGGTCATAGCAACTGAGGAACACATCCAGGAGCCTTAGGGGAAAAATCTGAGTTTGAATAACACGGGAAAATGTATTCTGGTTTTGATCACATGCACCACTTTTCATCATGTAGAAACCCACTGACAAGCCCCAGTGCCTGGTCAAGACCTATAAAATATTAAGAGCTAGAACTCAAAGTTTTCAAAAAAAAAAAAAAATGGGGTACTAGTTTATGTCCAAACATTTTATCAAACAGAAGAGTGGAACTCAAATAGTATAACTTTATTTGCTACTCATCAAAAGTTTTCTTCTTGTTGAGAATCTTGGGTCAAATACCTATTGTAAGCATGTTATTTGCCATCTGATACTCGTTGCTCACGTTTGAAAAGTTTTGCTCGTGCACTTAACAAACAGAGAGGATACTCTGTACGATGGTGGACATGACAACCTATTCTGTAGGGAAAGTGAGATTTCATCAACGAATGAGAGGTGTACAAGAATATAGGATGAGGGCCCATTGGATTTGCAAGTTCTGGACTTCACATCTACCAGCAAACACCAGGTAGTTCATAGATGTTTATCAGATGTCCACATCACACATTTCCATCCACCACAGTTTGCATATTCTGTAGCTCTACAGAATCACAGAATATTTTCAGTTGGAAGGACCTCTGAGAATCATTCGGTACTGGATTCTCTGCTCCAGGCAGGGCCAGCTTGAAAGTTAAATCAGGTTGCTTAGGAAAAATAGTTTTGAACATGCTCAAGGATGGAGATTTCATAACCTCTCTGGGTCACTATTCCAGTGTTTGACAACTCTCACTGTGAAAACTTTTCCCCTAATATTTATCTCAATAATATGTAAGAAATTATAAACCACAGAAGAAAAAAAAACCCCTCAACCAAAACCCAACCAAACCCCACAAACAGACATGGTTGCAACTTGTAACAGAAAGAAAGATCAATGGAAATAATTGGTGAATCAATGAAAGTTATTTCTTCACATAGCAGGAAACTTATGAAATAAAACACCCAGAATGAGTCTTGGGTGTGGACCATGCTTCAGCAGACAACAGAAAAACCTAAGCTATGATTTCCAAACTGCCCCTTCCTGATCTTGGATCTAACAATTTGTTTCCCTTTGAGCGAGGAAGTAAATCACCCCAACCATATCAATACCAGGGATGGTAGCACCATGGGGAGCTGTGGTGCACCCTCACGTACCTTCTCTCTCTAGGTGTCACTGCTCTCTGATAAATCATAGGACAACTCCTTTCCCTCCTCCTCCTCCCCATTTCCCAGGTCAAAGAAGATATGAGTGCGGAAAAACATTCTGTCCAGCTTCTGCAGTAGCCCAGACCAAACCCTGCAGCCTATGATTAATAGACCTGAAACGATGCACAAATAACTAGATCTTTAAATAAAGATGCCTGCGAATCTGCTGCCAAATGATGCGCATCTCAAACTTAATTTTCTGTCTCCAGGACACCTCACAGAATTGCCTTGATAAACATCATAACCTCCAGCATAAAATATTTTTCCCCCACTAATGTGCTTGAAGGCTTGTTCCAGAACTTTACACCTCGTGTAGTTAGAAGCCATCTAATTTCCAGTCTTTCATAACTAATTTACATCCGTTTGATCTTACGCCAGAATTAGCTTCCAGTTTAAATCATTTCCTCCTCCTTTGATATTTATATCCTCAATAATTGATACATTTGGGCTGGCCACCAACAGACATGGAAATACACGCCTAGTCCCCCTCCTCTGCTCTCCAGAGGGCTAAAATAAAAGTTGTGGCACGGTTCAGGTGATGGAGAGGGAAAAAGTTCATTGCGACATTGATCAGAACAGGTCTGAATTAAGGCGGGGTGCTCCAGTAATCAAGATCACTTGAACAAGGATGTGAGAGCCGTTACACGGGAAGAATCGGCAGGATCTAGACAAATCCTGGATGTGAGGAGCTGCAGATCACAGAGATGATGCCAGGTTACCGGGCTGAGTGATGGGCAATGGAACTGAGCTGCACACAATGGTGGAAAAAGCGTAATGGTTTTGGTCATGACAACAGTAAGCAGTTCCGATAATAACACAGAATGAACTGATTATTGTAATCATCTTTGGAGACCACTATTGTTCTTTTAAAAGTCCGCATCTGCAGTCATCATTCAAGGCTATCAATTTATACACTCTGGCAAACATTAAACTAACTGCAATGCATTCCTTAGTCAGGGATTCAAAAAACAAGCACTATCATGAAAATTAGCATTTAAAAATTGTGTTGCCAAAGCAAATCTAAAGAAAAAACTATCTTGAGCCAATTTTTTTTGCTGATGTTCTCCCTTCTCCATACCCTATCCTTCGTTCTGTCTTATACTCATATGGACATACTGGTCAGAGCTCCAAACAGATAGCTTCATTCTATTTTGCTCTTCGCAGCAGTAGGACAACCAGAATGATCGCATTAATTGATGTCTCTCCGTTAAGTAATTCTGCTAATAATATCGTAATCATGTTTCAGATAACAGTCAGGACATTTTTTGCAGTTTTTCTTTTCATCGTTTATCTTCATTCATAAAGATCTGACAAGTTGAGCGGCCTAGAGTTGATTTCAAATTACTTATTGTAACATACGACTAAAAATGGTAAATTATTTTATTAGACTGTGACCTCGTTTTAGGGGAGAAGCTATTCTAGTTACCTTGTAAGACAAAATTAATCAGTTGTGAATGTCCTGGATGTATTTATCTCCGACACATAATGTAAGTACGCACAGGGCAAGAGGAAGCATTCTCTGCTTTCTTTACTTTCTGACTTGACGTCGTTCCTGTTCTTACCTATAGAAAAGGTAGAAAAAAAAAAAGCTAAAATACATTAATTGACATATAGATCTAGTTTAATGGAAAAGTAAAAGACAAATCTCAATCATACACAAAGATATATGTTGTCAGATAAGGAAAGCACGATTCTTACGGTGAGCTGTGTGCTTGTACAATTAAAACAATCGCTTAGGTGGGTAGAATTACTTTGCTGAAACTGCACTGATTTATTAACTAAATTCATTTGTCAGCAAAAGCGTTGCCTTTTGATAGGGAAAGCATATTTTTTGCAAGAAGCTCAAACACTGACTTGTTATTGGAGATCTCTCTCGATGTGCCTGGGCGGATCGAGCACGTGAAACGGGTCTGCTGCCAAGAGACCGGACATGGAAACCCAGCGGCAGAGGAGACCTGAAGAGGAGGCAGAGAAAATGCCCATGAAAGATAGAAAAAGGTGAATGTTACATAAATCTGACTCAAATCAGAACCAACCAAATTCAAAATGATAGAGGAAAATACCGCCTTTCAGGTCAGCTGACGACTAGATGTTTTTCTTGATAAAGATTTTGGAGGGATCTTTACAAAGATGACAAAACTGACCCTAGGACCCTGCTTTCTTCTTGACTTCTGCAAAAAAGAAATTATTAACCAACTGTAAGTGCTGCAAGTTGCCTCCTGAAGCTCAGTTGTATTCATTCCCTCTGTTGCTGACCATGTCCAGAACTTTAAATTTCACTCACAAAGTACATGTCTACTAAGATAGTAAATTAAAGGTAGTTTATCACCCTTAATGCTTTAGATTATATAGATTCTATTGAGAGATTTTTATACATATTATACATATATGTTATTTGAACGTGTTTTACATGCATGCATATAAATAATTAAATGGTTTGTAAAAGAATACTTCAACATAAAAATTCAAGTAAAATTATAACAAAAATCAGTTACAACAAAAATAAATTATACGAAAGCCATACGTGAGTTTTGAGAAAATATAGTATGATGTGGACTCATACTAGTAAAAGTTATTTTCAGATTTTGGTGGTACTCACATAAGCAAAGTGGCGTGGCGGAGTATTGAGCATCACAGCTGTACAGGGCCGTACTTTCTTTCCGCACTAAGCTCGTGTCTCTATCCTGCAGTTCCACACCCTCTCTGACGCACCCGAGCATGTATCTCTGCAGTGTTTCTCTCCTGGCTACTGTCATTCGTGCATCATGACCTGTCCCCACGGCCCTTCCTGACCATCCCGGGCTGTGTTTGCCCCCATTTCTCCCCCAGGCCCGATCCTGACCCCGACGTGCAAGCTGGAGCCGCGTGCTTGTGAACGCCCCTCAACATGTGCCCAAACCTTGCCAACCCCAAACACAGAAACCCTGGGATGCCTGAGGGGATGTTAATGCCAAGAAGGAAAATGCAATTAGAGCTGGGGCATCTCCAGGTCATGACTAGGAAATTTGTCACCTGTTTTCTAGTTCTGACTGTATCTCTTTCAGGTTGGATGGACTCTTAACAAATAACATCAATCTCATGTGTGCTTGACAAAGCGTGTAGAGAGAAAGGGTCCAAAGCCTCAGACCGGCGTACAGCTCCTTCAAAACTGATTTACATCTGAAGTTTGAGCTGGGAAGTTTATCCTTGTGAGCATCGTTGGCGCCAACTTCAAAAACTATTTATCTAAAACTATTTTAAAACTACTCAGGGAACAAGGGGGGGGGGAAGTTGAAAACCTTTCCAGATTATTTCACTCATCAAGAAGTAACCTGTGCTGTCAGGGGGACAGTGGGTCCAATCCTACACGATGCCGAGCCGTTCCTGGGAAGCGCTGAGCTCCTTCTGTCCAGAAAGCATCACGCCGTTAGTGCCCAAGCGCCAAACAATATCGACAATATCGATTCCTTCCCCTTGAAGACAAACTGTTTTGATTATAAATGATTAATTGAAATAAATGTCCCTCAGCAAGTTTTGCTGAACACCATCTTCTTTGAGAGTAAATAATTCAGTAGACTAATCCACTACAGAGGTATAAAACTTCCTGAAACTTCTCCCTGTTACTATTTTCAGCCTTTCTAAAGGCCTTTTAGGCTCTGCACCGGTAGATGTTCGATTTAATTGTAACTTCACAGGTCAAAAATCAAATCGCAACCTGGTTCTGGGTAGATGAGGCAAAGACAAGTCATAGGGGTCTCGTGTCCGTTACAGGGGAGGAGGGTGAATGGAGGACTAGAGCCCAAGCGCCACCGAGTTGGTTTTTTTATGATACACATGCTTTCAGCTCTTTCCTACCATAAGCAGTTCAGAAAACCAACATAGTAATTTCTATTTGAACTAAATTTCTTCACCCATGCCACAAATTAAATATTAACGTCTTAGTATTGAAAAAAAAAAAAAAAAAAAAAACCAAAAACCACCCAACAAACTTTACTATGTGTTTACTCTGCCTACTTTTTAACTCAGCATTTACTGCTGGTTTCTTACCCTTTAGTATTTTCCTTCACTTGGACAACAGAGATACGTTACTTCTTCCCTTATCATCAGCTTCCATGCAGCTGTACTTCACGTGCTAACAAAACACCGTGACGTTTGAATCATTCCATCTACTTACCAGCTTGAGGAGAAAATTATTTGGTGAAGTTTTTTGGCCTGTATTTTCTAAATAGTTAGTCTAGGAGTGATCCCTGTGGTCCTTTCGAGACTTAAAGCCTGTAAATAAAACAATGAACAGGAGATGTGTATTTAAAAGCCTCTCATATACATGCATGCGCTCCAAGACCTACAGATAGACAGATTCATTTCCACTGTAATTAAAATATGCACACAGGAAAATTTCTAGCGATCTTAGAATAAAAAGTTTGTGTTTTCAAAATATCAAGATAGGGACAAAATTAACCTGACATTTGTATTTGACAAGTAAGTTAACGCTGTACTAATCCCCTTCGGGATGCAGCAATTTTCACCTGTCAGATGCTGTAGTCTGAAGGGAATCACTCCTATCCCTTTCTGCTCTGTCTGAACTGAAGGAGAAAGTGGGGGGAGAAAAATACTCATTATCCCGCAAATGCGAAGGAAAATGGCAAATTTGTCTCTAAAGGACCCAATGAAGGTGAGCGTGGGTGTTTACATGGCTACGCAACAGCGACGAGAATCCGAATTTGAAGGTTGAGTAATCACCTAGGTGATTTTCTGGATATGGCCAGAAACCACACATTGGAGTCAACTCTTAAGTGTCCTTACTATCCTTGATTTAGGATACGCATCTATTGGGAAAAGGGACTGTGGAAGGACATGGACATCCCAGTGGACACCTGAAAAGGAGAAAATTCCTGACTGTAGGGAAGGTGGAAAACCACAGAAGCGACACCCAGATAAGCCAAGGCTGAGAACTTTGCCTCTCCAGAACTTGGGAGGTGGGGGGCTGGGGTGTATGTTGGGTTTTGGTTTTTTTTTTTTTCCACATAGATATAAATAATTTTCACTTGAGACTCTTAATTGTTAATTAGTCCACTTTCAAACTAGATATGTTAAATTCATTACAGCACTAACCCAGTTCGAAACATATTAGTATGCATCTTCGATGCTTAATCACTACAGTATTCATGTAAAATTCTTTCAGTAATCGAGTCTGCAAAATTTCAAGTTGATGTAAATGTCAAAAGCAAAAGACAGACACGTCTAATTAGCTAAGTACCTTGGCTGTTGATATTCCTTGGCAAATAATAAGTGAACTTACGTAACGCTTGTTGCAAGAGGGTACAGGATTCGATGGGAGCCTTTGAAGGAAACTCAAGAGTAGCTTGCGATGACCAATTGTCTTCATACGCCTGTAGGCATTATTTCTGTCAAGTGGGCGGAAACAGATAGCCTCATACGGCCCATCCGTACAGAGCTTCTGTTAATCACACGTCTCTTTGTGAAGATGGGATTTCCATCCCCAGAAAATTTGAAAACCCATCTAGCCAAGATCCAGAGCAATACGATTGATTGTTCTGCTCAGAGCACAGCCAGCTTCTGTTGGACAAGAAGTCATCCGGAGCGTCCCCCAAGGGAAGTTACTCTACGATTAGAACCAGAGCTACACTCCAAGCAGGGCCAATTAGTTTAAACTGCTCAGGAGAGTTTTTATGATCTCCAAAGAGAAACTTTCCACTGCCTCTCTGGTCCCTCTTCCAGTATCTGATTCTTTGACTCTGGTGTTACTTATCTCCTACAGCTAGACCATCTATGGCAAAAAAAAAAAAAAAAAATAATAATTTAAAAAAAAATCTTATTTTTTCCATCTCAGATTCCTCAAAAAAATAATGTGTTTTTTTTTAAACACAGTTTGAATTTATTAAAGTGGGAAGAATTTTTTTTTTTTTAAATTAAAGAGGGTTTTATTTTTTTACATGATGGCCTAAGGAACGTACACAAACTGACCGCAGCATGATATAGGTTCGTTTGTGTAACTATTGTTTTCACGTCACGTCTACTCTTTCCTTCTTGTGGCTAACTTTAAAGTGAAAGTGTAAATTACATCAGTCTTTAAGAGTATAAGATCTTCAGGCAGGAAACTTAGTGTATTTGTTTGGGGAAGCACAAATTATTAATAAGTAGTAATTAGTCCTACCCACTAATGAATTCTGGGATTTCTCTCTTGATGTTAGACATTAGTCAAAGTCTAAAGCTCCTTTATTTTTCTGTAATGAAATTACTCACCAAACATTCTGGAGAGAAAAAATTCATGACCTCATTAGAGTGAGAGCCAAAGACCTTTCCTATTTTTGTTTTCGTTCCATCTGAAATTACGATGCCTGCCATTAAAACGTCAACATTCACCGCGAGTTACAACACCACAGAATGCAAGATGCTGCAATTATTTCCTCCTCTTGAGCTAAGAAATGCTGAGAAGTTTTAGATGCCAGTGTAAATGATTTTTTTAATGGTGACTACCGTGCATCAGGGTAACATCAAATATCTACTCGCAGCGACACAATGCCAGCAGGGGTAGGAAAAAAAATGGTCGTGGCCCGAATTTCAAATTCCTAGAAGCACAAAGGAGTTTGCCATGGGGACTTAATTCTTCAATCAGACAGGTTCCTGTTCTGCTAGGGAAAGGTTGAACACTGAGCAAAAGTATTGGAGTAAAAAATTATGAATTAAAAAAGTGGGAAAAGAGATCAGAAAAAAAAAGGTAAAGGATAGTGAAAAGCTGAAGGAAACATGAATCAACCAAGGTATTTTAGTGATTTTTGGCTTGAAATAGATTACATGGGTCTTGTGCAAGGGCTTTGTGGAGTCTTTATCCTGACTTTCAGAGGCACTCAGGGGTGAGAAGTGAATGCAACCCAAAATTACCAGTCACTTTAGTAAAAAGCTTGTTGGCTAGCCTGCAAATTACATCTGTGGGTGACAAAGGTTCTTCCACGCCCCATTTCCATTTTACCTTGATGGATCCCACGAGCCGCCTCCTGCTTTTACAATCCTTTCATATCTCATGTTTCTCCTGCTCTTGTGATCTCTATTTTGTATCTGAACTTCAACAAAATCCATGGGGAAGTTCCCTAACGGCTCGATGATCTCCTGCCGGAGTCTTAGAGCATTCGATTGAAAGCTGTTAAGGGCACTGAATGCACCAGTGATGCCATAGAAATGCAGTAAATAATAACAGACTTAGACAGCATGGTTCTGTCCTTTAGTAAAGAAAAAAAAATACAAAACAAAGTTTTTCAGGAAAAAAAAAAGGATAGGAACTCATTTGGTACAAACTTACTCAGCGCCAAGCACTTCAGCAGTTTCACTGAATTAAGTCAAGAGACTTTTCAAAGATTTGAAACCCTCTGAGATTCATCTGCCTAGATTAATCAAATTCTACTGCACTTATATTGCAACTCTTTGTGTATGCGATTATGGATTCATCATATCATTGAATTAAAATTCAATGGCAGCCTTTAAAACCTACTACACTGATCTCTACATTAAGTATCTCACTAAGTCACATTTAAACACCGCTTTGTTCATTTTTTAAAAAAAAAAAAAGGTAAGAAGTTTTGTCTTCCAGCAAAATTCCTTGGGGAGAGTTCCATAAAAGCAAAGGAAGAACCAATGATAATGTGCATAATATGAATAATTGCCTTGGGTAAAATGAGAGGGGAAAGAGTCGTTCTGTACTACGAGAAGCAGGCTTTTCAAGAAATACAGCGCCATGAACAGAGAAAGCTAAATAATTCGTGATATTTAAACAAATATCTCTCACAAGTTTAGAAACAGAAAGACCATCTCTATGATTCCAGCTGTGGCAAAATTCTTGTTTATTCCTACGGAAATAGCTCCTCAACTGCAGATACGAATCGCTGCTAACGGCGTTTACAGGAGGGCTCAACGCACGAGAAACAAGCTGCTCGGTCTAAACTGCTGATTAACGAGTGATAATGAAACACAGGAACAAAATCTAAATGTCAGCCAGTAGATAGGAGGGAGAAAGGGGAATCTAAGGATCAGTCAGGAAAAATAACTAAGACGCGGTGAACAGGACAGACATCTTCGCAAAACGCGCTAGTGGAAGTAAAATACGGCTAAAGCTAGACTTCTAAAAAAAGGAACAATGTGAGGAGAAATATCTTGGGTTTTAGGCTTTTTCTGTTTCTTAAAAGAACAGAAAATAGTAGCTGTGGCCAGGCAGTTTGGATTTTTACCTTAAATGCTGTGTTTATATCCTCCCTTTTGTCCCCTGGAAGACTACCACTCCTTGGATGTGGTCTCATGACAAAGGCTGGGTCAACTTAGCAGAAAGCAGGGTTTGATCTCTTTGGGGAGGTGACCAACTGCAGCTGCTCTCCTTCCCTTGGCATTATGTGGTAGCAGTCACAAAAGCAAGCTTTAGGGAAGTAAAAAATGTGAAACAGTTCCAGCTGAGGCTGTACATACTTTGGAAGCTGAAAAATAGACAGTTTAGTGGGAAATAACACAACGGGATACTTGAGAATGATTCTTGAAACCTTCAGTCTGTAGAATAAATCCCCAGCTGCCATCCTCCAGTCTACTCCCACCAACCCCAGTGACCACCCCTGTGTACATCCAACAAGAACCCAGCCCATAGCAGTAGCAGGCATGATTTCATATTTAAGGATGAATTCTTTTTTTTGAGCAGAATTATAGAACCTTGCTGCAGGGAATATTTTTTGTGCTAAATACTGCTGGGTGACACAAAACTATGGATAATATTTAGTTGGTGGTCTTTCCGTCCTACCTAGGTCTTTTCTAGAAGGGAAAGAACAACACACAAAAATTCAACTATGAAGTCACTACTATCATTAAAAAAAAAAAAAGGTTTGTATTTATTCCTATGCATAAAGAGAGACATCTGATGTTCAAGAGGATTCATCATAATAAAATACTAGAGTACTAGAGTGGTTTAATTAAGTAAATAACGGCATTCAGAAAAAATGGGAAAATTAAGGGACTCTGATTTTTACAGACTTAATACACAACATGAAGTTATAATGATATACAGCTTTTCTCAGAAAATCTCAGGGCGGACATATAAAACCATTTAATACTGAAAAACAGGACAACAAAAGAAAAAGATTTATTAAGCGAGAGGTTAACTGAATAAATCCAAGAAATCACACTCATGGCTACTTTAAATTCAGAATACGAAGTTAGCAAAGGGGAAGGACACTAAAATTGACTGAATCTGTGTCAGACAGACATACAGAAAATCCCTCTTAAGAAGTTTCAATAGAAAGATTATTAAATACAAAATAATAAGTCCCACCACTGAAGGAATTATAGCTGTATATAAACAGGTCAGTAATTGTAACGACAATCTCAAATCAGAAAGAACTAGCTAGAAGGGAAAAGAGGAGAAAAAACCCAACAACTTACCCTTCAGTCATCTGAAGGCTTTTTTAGCCTCTGATTTTTTTTTCCTTATTTTTCCAGTGTAGAAGGCACTTGAGCCAAGTAAGCAGAAGTTGCTTCATTGATAAATAAGGTTAGATGAAACCACAGAATGAAGGAAAAATTGCTTGTGAAATGTCTTTTCCACATTTTTTTCCTTTAAGTGATGTGTTATGTGTGGTGTGCTGTCAACAGTCAAATTGCAAATCTACAGAAGAAAATTCAACCTGATATCCACGTCTGTGCGCCTTTGTCTCAATTCCTCAGGCATAGGGACCTTATCAAATATGTATAACAAAAGCGTTATAAATCCATCTCACTTGAAACTAGATTGGACGTAAAGAAGAAATTCTTCACTGTGGGGGCGGCGAGGCACTGGCCCAGGTTACCCAGAGAGGTGGTGCATGCCCCGTCCCTGGACGTGTTCAAGGCCAGGTTGGATGGGGCTCCGAGTCCAACCCAAACCACTCTGTGATTCTATGAAATAGACCCACATGACTGCTAGCAATCATAGAATCATAGAAACTTAAGGTTGGAAGGCACCTCCAAGATCATCAAGTCCAACTGTCAACCTAACACCACCATGCCTACTAAACCATGTCCTGAAACGCACTGTGCAGAGCATGGATTTGCAGATGTAGTCTAAAAGGAGGATTCTTCAGCATCTTGTGTTTTCAAGTCTGGTAAGATGATCCTAAGAAGTTGACACAGCACCAACAAACCTCCCTTCTCCTGCAAGAAAATGGGCTGGAAGAGGAATAGGATAGGTCCAGATGAGAAGCAGTGGACCAAGCAGTCCTGACTCATCACATAACAAAAGCCCCTGTAGCAGACAAGAGAACAAAGGACTTGCTGTTCCTCTAGCCAAGAGGAGCCTGAAGTCCATCAGTAGTTCAAACACCAAACAAGAGTTGAGTAACGAGAAAGGCTGCTAGAGGGAAATGCATGGCTGCCGTAGGGATGCAAAAGAGGTTTAATGCCTTCTGTTCACAACAGCATACGTGCCTTAATCACAGACTTTTCACAAATGGTCCCTACATGCTCACACTCATACAACAATCCCTCTGTGCTTCAGCGGGGAAGGACGTTGGCCATCCAGTTGCACTCGCTCTTCCCCTTACTCCGTGCTTCGCCTGCCTTTAATGTCACTGTTGCTCTTCGGAGCATTTCCAAATATCATGTTGACAGATTCCAACTGGCTGGCTCACAGACAGAAGAAACCACACACTTCGTGAGCAATAGGACTCTTGTATTTTTTAAGAATTACAGCAAAAAGCAAGGGAGGAAGAATAGCTTGTGTTATACTTTCCCAAGGCCAGATTCTTCAAACTCCTGTTTATATCGCCAAACTCCAAAGACATTGGAAAGCTGGTAAAGGGAACTCTGATCTGTTTCCTCTTTTAAACTAAAAAAAAAAGAAAAAAAAATTGAAAGAGAGACCAATTTAGCAGAGCAGTTGTTGCAAACAGCTGTTTCGAAATGTAGATGGCGATTTACATAAATTTCTATTCAGAGCTCTCAGCTTTTCCGTTCTATAAACAAGAAAGTTTTGCCAAGTGCCCAGGGATGGCTTTGTTGTGATGAGTGCTAAATAAACACAATTTGTTGTGGCGGTGATGGTTTCTTCCTTTCTCGCAGGCTGCTGGAGGTGGTTACACAGAGCAGTTTCCTTCAGAAATTTGTTTTGACTGAAAATTTTTTTTCCAGAGAGCTAGTCCTCCATAGTCTCCAAGAGCTGTAAGAAATTTGTAGTTAGGAGAAAAACTTCCAAAACACGCACAAAGACGGCACTTGCAAAACTGGGATGTGTCCAGCTCTCAAAAATGTTGGATTTGCAGGAGAGATGTATACGTGGGAGTTGCAAGACTCGAGCTTACTCCTCAGTGCCAGATCTTCATTAGATTGTAGCTGATAAACAACTCGTGGTCTGCTTTGCAGAACATTTTTGATTACACTGCAAAAGCTGCCTTTCAAAGATATTTCCTTGAAACGTCTCTCTTGCAAAGCTGTGTTTTCCATTCAGGACTCTGTTTAGACACCTTCCAAGCCCTTACGACACAATAACGCGTCGCTAAAGCGGCAAATTCAACAGCACACCGTTGAGCTCTGTCTCTGGAAATCACGGCATAGATGACAAGCAGCAAAATTAACAGTGCTTGCGAAGCTCCTATCAATGTTTTTAAACTAAGCGTTGACTGTACAAAGCCTTTTGCTAGAATGCAAAATTGAAAATATGTAATTCCTCAAAGATAGAACGGACTTGGTTCTAGTCTTTGAGTTGAGTAAGGCTCAACGCTATGTCAGGCTCTTGGGTTGCCCATTCTTCCACGTTTTTAGTCTCACAAGCAGAAACAGCGACTCAGTGCTGTCGTGCCATTTTCACCGGTCTGGATAATTAAATCCCAGTTTTTATGGAGAGACTCTGACTTCACCCAAATACAAACCAGAACACAAGTCCCTTCCAGATTAAGTTTTATCTATCACAAGTCACGAAAACTCAGAAAGGGATTTCCATAAGATCTTTTTAAATCCATACTCATTTGGGGGCCACAATCTAGATTTTTCTACTTTTTTTGCCAATACCATATTCTTCACTAGGAATAAAATCTCTGAATTTTCACTCTGATAAAAATATTGTATGTACATCTATCCGTATTATTTTTTCCACCTACTTGTAAGTCATTAAACAGACAAAGCTCATACCGGTATTCATTAAATTTCACCTTAGGATGCATAAACTATTCTCCCACACCTTCTTCCCTCTTCTGATATTATCTAAGAGTTACAAAAGGCCATTAATATTCTGAAATGATTTTTTGTAGAAACCAAATTATCCCACAGAAAAAAAAAAAAAAAGCCCTTACTTATTATAGACACTATTCTTTCTGCTTAGACCCTGTTTTGCATTCCTGCATGAAAATGAGAAGCAGAATACCGAAGCACAAAAGAATGAAAGGAAGCTGATGAGTTATAAGGCTAGGGCAGAAATTTACAGCCTCATGAATCCTTTCCGTACTGGAACTTTGAAGGAATGGTCTTTTTTTCACTTCAAAAATACCTGTGATGATAAAATAAATGCAAACTGATGTATAGATGGTTTCTTATTTGGGCTGCTGCTATTCTTAAATTAATTTTCCGAGGTTCTGCTTTCTTCTTTTCCGCTCCAGCAGCCCGAGAACAATGGCAGCATGAAACAGCCCAGTTCACAACACCGTATTAAAAAGGCTCATTAAAATGCAGCCTCGTTAATTACTTTTAAAATTAAGTTATACTGGCTATCGCTATCTCAGCACTTCAGATTCTTCGGGTATATGTAAAAGAAAAGTTGTTTTCTCACCTCTAGAAAGTTTTTAAAGAATAACAGCAGCAAGAGGCTAATACCAACTCCTGTATGAAATATAACGTGATACGGAATCAGTACAATCGGTCTCTAAATAGAGGGAGGTAGATTCGGATTAGATATTAGGAAAAAATTTTTTACCCTGAGGGTGGTGGAACACTGGCCCAGGTTGCCCAGAGAGGCGGTGGATGCCCCATCCCTGGAAACATTCCAGGCCAGGTTGGCCAGGGCTGTGAGCAACCTGATGTGGTTGGAGATGTCCCTGCTCCGTGCAGGGGGGGTTGGACTGGGTGGGCTTTGAAGGTCCCTTCCAACCCAAACCATCCTATGATTCTACAGATTTCTTAAATCATCTGCCATACTACCAACTAAAGTCTTATAGCACCGTCCAAGCTTCAGGTGTTGGCAAGATACATTGAACTGCAGAGAAGGAGCACTGAGCTTTACAGGGGCAGAATTTCTGAATCAAATTACGTGCAGGGCTCAGGTATCCATGTGGTATCAATATTTTGGTCGTCTTGTAGCTTGTGACATTCCACTTCTCAGAAAAAGGAATTTTCCAAAATCATCTTATTGAAAAAAAGGCATTTTCCTTTTTTTCCCCCCTCTCAAGTGGTTGATTATAAGACCTCCCTAAAGTATTATCTAGTTAATTTTTCTACACTGCATGGTCCCGTTGGGATGGGATTGTCGTAGCTTTTAGATCCAGGGGAATACAGACTCAGAAAATCTCCTCCCGATAAATCCTCTTTGTATTCAAAATGTTGGGTGCAAGTAAAAACTTTGGGATATGGCATAGTTTTGGTGTCCAGCTTCAACCCAAGAGAGAGCCACCTTATTTCTGACATACTGGGAACATTCCAAGAAGAATATGTGGGTGGGTATTCCAGTGAAGGACTCGTCAGATTGTTTTACAATGATATTTAAGATGATTTTGGAAATTGACTCTTTAGTTCGTTGACTCTGGCATGTCGATACTATTATCCAGTGGTTATGTAGACTTGTAATTTGACATGGCAACAATTCATGTTATACAGATTTTAGAACTATTTTTAAAAAAAAAATGCATTTATAAACTCTCTGGGAATGCAAGGCTTTGTGCCACTTTGAGATGAGCACGCCTGGTAAGACCAAGATCCTTGGCAAGCTCCTTGACTTTCAGAAATGTTTGCAGGAGCATCCACAGGAGCGTCTCACACCTACTCTGAATGTGACAGATGCTGAGTCTAACTGGTGATTCCACCTAGGATTTCATCAGGATCCTTCGCAAATACATAATGTATAGCCTCCATTTTTCAACTCAGCTCTCATATTCTTAGACTCAAACGCATCAGCGGAGTGACAGTACTTTAGAAATGCACACCGCCAGCGCATGTCTTTCCTGTGATACATTGCACCAAGCACTACCCTAAGTTTGCTCAATCTTCTTCTGCACCAGGGAAAATCATAACTAAATCATAATTAAAAATAAAGACTTCAGAAGTAACACGTGCATTTAGATATGACTACAGGAGAAAATAGCGTTAGGAAGGCTCACTGATTTTTTTTTTTTAAATGAAGAAGAAAATTACATTTCTGGTTTTATTGGAAGAAGCTATGCTGGCACAAGGATGGAGGAATTCAGCCAAATCTTTTAAAATGTATCAGTGTCAGGCCGCTTCTGAGGAACGAGAGAGGAGCTCGCAGACTTATCTCCATCTCCCTCATGTAAATTTACAGCAGTGCATGAGCTGCACTAATTATTCAGCTTTCCCTGTTAAGCCCCCAGCTTCTAAAATTTTCGGAGCTCCATTTCCCAAACCGTATGTCCACAACCACGCATCTGGTTTGCACGAGCCGGTATTTTGCAGTTTCACTTGCGGCGCAGGCAACCGTGCCAGCCCTTTGAGTTCACTGCGCACGCACGCCATGCAGCACATTGTGTGTTATGATTTCAGCTTTGTACCAAATGAGGCGAGAGGGGATGTGTATCTAGGAAGGGAGGGGAATTCAAGGGGAAAAAAAAATATTCATCTTTTTTCATTTGCACGAGACCTAAGAAGCTTATTTTCAGAATTTCTTTTAAGAATTACTTGATTTTATACCCGTTCAATCTTATTCATTGGAGAAATTCTAACTAAACCCCTCTGAAGTGTCTTTATCTTAGCCTGCTTGTTGCTGGTATCGCACCACCACTGCTCTGAAGTCTCTTAGAAGACAGAGACTGAAATTCCATCTCAACCTTTTGACATGGTCGTGGGTTATTTCTGCAAAGTCTACAGTAGATCACTCTGTAAAACAAGACAGAAATTCTCTATTTCTTCTAGGCTTGGTCTGTTTTGCCTGCTTAGAAAGTCAGTTCTCTAGGGGCAGAAACCTTTATCTTACTGGAATTTGTGATATGAGCACCTGACCTCCCAACAACCCAGGAAGAAGCGTTTTGTCTGTTAGAAGCTGGAAAAGGTTTCATCCCCACACTTGCGACAAATGAGGAAGCTGTTTGGATATGGAGCCCATGAGCATCCAACCAGAGGGAGCTACAAGAAACACTGAACATGGATGCCAGAGCCCACTCATTTTTTTTTTAATGCAGTTGTACTTCTGATGAACAATACCAGCGGGGTTTTCTCAGGTTGTTTTAGAGACATACAGGATCCATTTTCCTTGGACGGGAAATTTAAGTTGTCTCAATTGTTTCCACTAAATGTATTCAGGCATATTATAATGAATTTATCATTAAAAAGGCATCTAAATATGAAGTGGTTTACAATTACAAAAATGTGTTATTTGATTTTCTGTCGATAATTTAGCTGCTTGTAGTCTTAATTTCACACATTATCAAGTTCTGTTGCAACACAGAATCTGCATCTTAATATTTCAGATGTAAGAAAAAAATTCCGATAAAATTATGTTTATACAATGGCATGAATCACTTAAGGCCATTCTGCTCTACTTACCATTGTGTTAATTTTTGTATTTGACATTTTTCTTTACCAAAAAAAAAAAAGGTAAAATATCTTTACAGATTCAGCTGTGGCCTTAATTAAATCTCAGTGCTGTGTAATGAGCCAACAACTTCCTAGTGCACAAAGAGACCCAGCATGACAACAGGAGCTGCCGCAGCTCTCGGGACAGAAAATTGCTCTGATTTTTTTATCTTCCTAGTACAGGTGCTTTTGTAGCCTGAAAATCTGAGCATTTTGTCCTATTACAGAAGATCTGAATCTCCCATGGATTTTGGTGGGCACTGGATCAGGACTGAAAGCCACGTGCTTCTGCTTACTAAGACAACCTGCTAAAGAAGTCACTCATTGCTTTCTGCACCCATTTGACGTTACCCAAAATCTCTTTTTCCCCTCTCTCCTGATGGAAAACTCATTCATTTACCTCTGCATTTCTCCATCTCCCAGAAAAACTGAAAGCAGCTGAGGGTTCTCATCGTTTTCACCAAAATTAGCGAGAACAACTTGGCTAACCTATATCCGCACCAGTATTCTTTTGAAGGCAATACATCTTTAGAGACCCATCTCCCCTGACCCAAGCACATTTTTACGTTAGCAAGAGCAGAATAATGGAAGGCATAATTATTCATGTCCATGTTCTTATTCGAACAATGAACAGGAAAACAAATCACTGCCATGATTGTAGAATGCCTTGGCTTCATCATGTATTGTAGCTCATGCAAATGGGGTGCTTTCAAAAAAGGGGAAAAAAGGCAATCAATGATCCTGAGGATCATTTGCCTTGAAATTTATTAATATTAAGTGTGATTACAACAGTTCCTATAAATATACATCATGTAAATGCCTGGGTTTATAGAGTTCATGAATTGGGCAATGGTTTTCCATCACTCAAAATGAGAGCTGCCAAGGAACAGCAGCCAACAAGCTTTTGTAGAGCCATGCAAGCGGATAAAGACATAGCTGAGCATAGAATTTTGCCGATGATTTGTGCTGCAACTGGGGATGAGACATAGTCAGGCAAATCTATGGCAGCCTGAAACTAAGAGGACTGATAAAGTACTGATTTTTCTGCATGCATTTCAGCCTATCGGTTTTAAAATCGTAGAATGGTTTGGGTTGGAAGGGACCTTCAAAGGCCATCCAGTCCAACCCCGCTGCAAGGAACAGGGACATCTCCAACCAGATCAGGTTGCTCAAAGCCCTGGCCAACCTGGCCTTCAATGTTCCCAGAGACAGGGAATCCACCACCTCTCTGGGCATCTGGGTCACCACTCCATCACCCTCAGTGTAAAAAAATCTTCCTAATGTCTAACTTAAATTTATCTTACTCTTTTGAAACCATTTTTCACAGTTGGGATTGTAAAATTCATCTGGTCTGTAGAACAATGGTACAGCCATGAGCGATCAACACAAAAATGTTACCTTGGACAATAAGAGCCTTCCAAGCCTATGAAAACCACCACAGTTATCCACAGAGGTCCAGCAGACGTGTCAGGAATAATATTCAAGTCCCACATAAAACACAGCTGTTTTTACAGAAGAGAGCTAGTTCTTGTACTGCCCCATTGAAACATGAAAAATGCACCTGTATTGTGAATATCTATTTCTTTCCCAGTAAATCCATAAAAATAAGGATTTGAATACTAAAGCTGCTAAATGCTATTAGTAGAAGACCTATGGAATTATTTTGGTTTTATCCTTCAGACAAGGAGAAAAGACTCTCCAAGTCTGCTGTCAGACACTTCTAACCACATAAAATAATTTAGCCTATGATTATTTTTCTTAAAAACCTGGATAAACCCAAAATAATTCCACAGCTATATTTTAAATGGGAATTACTAGGAGATACACAAAGAAATTCGGAAAGAAAATCAAGTTATCTTGCCCAGCATCTCCGTTTCTGAAGTTGAGGCTGCATAGTTGTTGACTTGCTTGTGAAGTTCTCAGTAGAGTACATCTTCACATATCTTTAAACAAACAGAAAATCAAAGAAGTTTGATTGATTCTTTAGATTTTGGATAATCATTCAAGCAAAAAAGAATAACATTACTGAAAGAGTGTTATTCTTTAACACAACTGGAATCCACAGAGGGGGACTGAATTTGGATCACTGATGAAAGGAGGTGGAGGCAGTGATGAAGTTGCTTACAGAGATCAAAAGTGGTCCAAAGAGTGTTGGAACAAAAGCAAAAGTAACAGACCAAAAAAATCAAGGACTGTTAGTAAATGGAAAAAACTCACAAAATAAAATCAGAGCTGGAAGCTTCTTGAAAGACAGTGAAAAGAAATAAGTTTTGCTTTTAGAAGAGTAAAATGAAGTAACCAGCGACATGATTGAGAAAAGCAAGTGTCCTCAGGGTCAAAAGTCAATTTTCCCTACCCTACCTTTTCTAAGTCCAGATCCTTTCTGCGTTTAGTCTTAATAAATCAAAAATCAAGAACTACAGGAAGGAAAAAGGGAACCCTTCTCTCTTTTGGCAGGACCTCTAGAACCGTACGCCTCAGATGTAACTTTACTCCAAAGACAAGGCCCCTGTTCAATTATAAGGTGAACTGGATTTCCAGATTGGGATTATCCAAGGTACCTTAGGAGACCAAGTTTAGCAATCAAACTTGGATCTTTCTGTCAGCAGTGCGCACTGAGGAGATAAGAAACAGGACAACACCCAGACAGATATGGGGAATTACAAAGCACAACACAAATAAGACATTTTATCTTTCCAAAGAGAAAACTAGGCAAATTAGTTTTGTCGCGTGACTGCTAGATGAAAGACCAGCCTGGAGAGAAGCATGAACTGAACCTGTGGATGCAAGAAGAGACTTGAGATATTTTTGTAAGTGGAACCGCATCAAGACGCCTCATGCCATCAATTTGTCTTTCGAATTAAATACTCCAAGATTTCTGACTTTAAAAAATATTCAACCACACAATATAATTCAACCCAAATATTCAAAAATTCAACCACAAAATTTCTAACTGGCTAGCTTGAGTCATAAAATAATACAAAATTTTTTAAAAATTATTTTTTTCTTTTCCTCCTCAGGAGAAGCAGCAGGCAGCCTGCCGCTGACAGGTTTGGAAAGCAAACTGATTTTGCAGAATGGTGGACATGCATTTAAGACCCTTAAACACCAGAGCAAAGCAAAATGTGTATTGAAAAACACAATATTCACTCTACTTCATACTTCTCTCAGCTAATCTTTTAAATATTTTTTTTTAATTTGCTATTTGTGAACACGTGCATAGGAATGAAAGTTACTTTGCAGAGATCTTTGAGAATGGCTGCTCCCCACTGGAACACATCAGCACTAATTCCCATGCAAGCCTAGGTGCACCAAGAAATTTCATTATTATTCATCAATCACTATCCGTCATTTATCTTCTTGTTTAAAAATGTTTTCCTTATTTATTCGGGGAGAAAGAAAAAAACATTAATGTGAGTGGTGACACCTCATAAACCATAAATAACGAATAGCGCTGCAAACCACCCCAGGCAGAAAACACAGCTTTAGCACACACATACACTCAACCAAAGATTGGTATGGATTCTTCTTAAGTGTTCTGCAGAGGGAGAAAATCCATGAGCAGGTTTTACAGCAAATAATTTTCCCAGTCTTGGCTTAAAGCTGGGCATCGCCAAAGGAAGGGTTCTTTCCTATTCACAGCTTCCACTTGGGTTAGAAATATCGAAATATCTTCAGTCATAATTTTTCAAGAGTCTACATATTATTCATCCAAAAAAAATTTAAGGATATTTAGATAAACAAAATAACAGTAAAAGTGGGCCTGAATTCTTTATCCATTCTTCACATGTGCTGGTCTCAACAAGGCAAAGGAATTAACCTCACTGAAAAGATTAATGAGCTACAGAACTAATTGATGCTACCCAGATTTCATGTTAGGCAGTAGAGTTGACGATGACAAGTTGCCAGTGACAGGTTCACATAAGATGGAGAGCTTTAAGGGGCAGGTATGCATTAGCCTGAATTATATCTTGCAAAAACAAACTGAAAGTTTTAATACTGTTTCTGCTTCTCACCAAGAAAGAAAATTCACTGAAAATTCAACTTTCACTGAAAGGCATTCAACAAGATCAGTAGGATGAAATTAAATAAAACGCATTTCTGATAAATAAGTTACTAACTGGGCTTTTCAGTCTGGATTATGACGATTTTTGCCCCCACGCTGAGGGTGGTTTGGTTAAGTAAGAGTAAGTTATGCTCCTTTTACAACCAATGGGAAGAAATTGGTCCTGCCAGAGGGCAAATGGGGTGAATGTCTGTCGATGACGTCTTATGCCTTCCCCCAGTTATCACAAGCTCAAAACAGTGTAAAAAGGAGAGCAAAGATGGAGAGTCTTGGACTGCTTGTAATTCTGTGGGCATTCCCTTGCAGTTCAGCACAGATAACAGATGGACATAACAATTACAAAGGCTCACTAGCATGTATAAAATTCTCACCAAAGAAGGTTTTTACAATATTTCCCAAGCACTCCATGCCTAAATGTATGTAATTCTCTTGCAAGAGAGAGTTACTGCTTGTCCAAAGCCATATGTACACAAACTCAAAATTTTGGACCTTCTGGTTACTTCCAATAAGTACATTATTTTTTTTTCTGCGTAACATAGGTGGATGTGTATCAAATTGAGCAGCTTTTCTAAATTTCCATCTGCACATCAACGTTTCCTACCTTCCATTCCCCCATCGAGAGGCTCAGCAGTGACAAACGATGGCCACAGTCCCTGCTTTAAAATATTTTTGTCCTCATTAAAAGAAAAACCCAAACCCATTTCAATCGTTTTACATTTTTGCCTAAACATATATTATCTCACACAGTTGCCTGAGGAAAAAAAAAAGCTTTTTATTCTGTGTTTGAACCTTCTGGAAAAAGAAAATGTTAAATACTACAGGCAAAAGCAGAATCACAATTGCTGAGGTTCAGTCTAAGTTTATGCTATTTCTCAAGGTGTTTATGCCTGGAAATCTTCTAGGTGTTCACAAATAAAGCAAGCTTTCAGTCCTCTGATGTGGACACCAAGATCTTTACTAAGTATGGTCAACCAGAAGCCATGTTGCTTACAGTTTTCCGATGACTTGAGTAAGAATCACAAAAAAAACAAGCCACAACGAATCACATACTCGTTACTATAGCATGGGCTACAGCAGAGAAAGTGGCCATGAACTGCCCATCAAATATTTATCCTGCAAGAGAAAACGCAATGATTCCCCAGGAAGAGCATTTGGGCAAAAATCTTGTTTTCTTCCAGTTTAGAAGTAGACAAAAAGCATAGGCCTTCTTCCCCACTACCATCAAGCAGCGTGGACCATTTCAAGCAATTTGGACAATCTGCATCTCTTATCTAGAGTGGGACACTGATTCTAGCTCAGCCCATAAGCTATCCACAAAAAAAAAAAAATATTTTAATAGAAAGTGATGCAAGTAAAGAAGAAGTGTGCAATATTCTACGCGTAACTCATTTCACCATCTTTCTTAGTAGTTTTGTGTGTGTATATACACACAGACACATATACACAGTAAAAACCCCTAAGAACGCATTAAAAAAATAAAATTTTATTTCTATCATCATCAGTGTCTCTGCAAAAGAAAGAACTGTGCAAACAAAAATCTGCACTTCTGGATAATTCGGAATATTTCCCAGACTTTTTTGTTACGGTGCATACTAACAGAGGGTTACTGGGATCTGGAACTGTTGAACTCCCTGTGTCTGTGTCTATTCCAGGAAATTAAAAGTCTCCAGGCAGGGGAACTTAATTGCCCATATGGTTAGCTGTTGGCACAGTCGCCGGCTCAGCTCTATCCTAGGCCAACAACCACTTTCCAAAAAAATTTCCAGGCACAATCAGGGAGTTCGCATCAGCCAAGGACCATTCCCGACACAGAGCTTGCGTGAAGCTGTCTTATTTTGCAGGCCAAAGAGCATGGCTATGTCCTGTTCCACACTGCTTGGCCCGAGACCAGGACCAGAGAGTGGTTTCAAGCACTTTTAGTAGGTCTACTAGTGTAGAACTAACATGGCCTTTTGACAATTTAACTCTATAACCCGGTTGCGCAGGTTGGGGTGAGAGATGGCTCCTCCAGGCTTCCTTAGTTTTCTGAGACTATTAAAAGTGGATCTTCTGTGGAGATTTGGACTGGCAGTTTAGTTTTGTGGCATAAACATCTCCTTGGTCTGCAAGGAAAGGAGATGGACCCATGGAGAAGCAGCAGATCAAGTAAACAGTGGACACGGCAGAACCTAACTCGGGTCTGAGTGAAATAGCATTATTTCAGAAGCACTGAATACAATCAGTGTGGCCCAAAATTCATAAAAGTTACAAAAATATAGTCATTTCTAGCATAACACATAGGTAAGTCATCAGTAAGCCTACCTGGAACAACCTCGTGCCTGTTTTTCCCCACAAAAAAAAACGTTTACAAATCTTTGACCTCTCTTCAAAAAATGAACTCAAACACATGTTAATAATTTAAACTACGCTCCTCAAACTAAACGGCTATCTGGATTGTAATGATGGTCTCAGCTAATGGGAAGGAGGAATCCCTTTGAAAATAACACGGGTAATGTTTTGGAACTGGCACTTTGAAAATGTTATGCTCATAGATACGTTCTACTGGGATGCCTATTTTTATCCTAAGTCTTGTAAGAAGATATGAAAATCTCCAGTTCTTGTTTCTCTTCAATATCTCCAACAGTCAATTTGCACTTGCTCTTAGCTGAAAAATCAAGGCTCTAAGTGACATAAAATTATCTTTTCAAAACATGGTGAAAAAGCTGTTAATTATGCTTCTCTACTACTGATTGAGAAACTGGTGCAAATTGCTCTGTACTCAAATTTTCAAAAAATGACCTGTAATAAGAAGCTCCTCTGCTTTTCTGTATTTACCATGAAAACTAGCAAACAGGAAAGAACTTCTACTTCACGTTTTGGAAGAGGCATTAAAGCCATCTTCAATTAAAATTCCAACGCTAATTTAGGGAGGTGGTCAAAGCCAAACCCCTCTTCACCAGGGATTTGCGAAAAATTCAGGAACTCCCCAGTGTGAGGTGAATTGCATCTGTCTATATAAAAATGCCTAAAATATGCAACTGATTTAGGTTTGAAAAAGTATTTTAATCAGCAAATAGTCCCCAAAGAAACTCAAGTTAGTGGAACGCCCTCCATTCAAAGAGGGTTTATGCCCCATTATATTCTATGCCCTAGAGATATGATCTTGAGCCTACTCATTAAAGCTCAAGCATTTGCTAGTCTTTGTTTTTAGTCTCAGGTAGGTCTACACTAGTTTTAGACTTAGGTTCTGAGCCGCCTTGTGTTTTGAACTCCAACCGCAGGCTGTTTCTCAGTCACCCACCTTAGTTCTCCCTGAATCAAAACTACAGAAGCGCAACAAAGCGGATGAATCATTGTAACTCAAAATCTATTTCTTCCGAAATAAGAAACCCTGTTTGGGGCCTGTGCGATACACCTGAGGTCAGAACACGGGAACTTTTTCCTTGAAAATAAAGCACGAGGTCAGCACAGCTCTGCCAGAGCGCTCATGGGACTGGAAACAAGACTCAGGACATTCCTTGGCGCCAGGTAGGACCTGGATGGAAACAGATCAAGCACCGCTTCCGCAGCTGGCCGGGACAAGTCAGTGCAGAGGAAAGATGAGTTTCCATTCACACGCGTTCTTCAAATAATCTGTTGGAAGGCACTATAGGAGGGAAGGGTTCTGGATGACTACAGAAAACAATCCAGAAGGTCACTACTTGGCCACATCAAAGTTCATAAGCCAGAATCCATGCAGACTAATCACATCAGCCAGGAGAAAGGATCGCAGGGCAGGCCGCGAGTGTGGTCTCTGGCAAGTCCTCTGAATCCTTGGCCAAGCTCTGCTGTTCAAGCTCCATTCCCAGCATGACTGCCGATTGACCCAGCACTCGGCTGTTGCCAGAGTTGGAATCCGTTCCTCAAAACACACCATTGCTTTGAGAGTTAGTCGTAATCAACCAGGCAATCCAGCCCCAGTCACCACAGGCTTTGAACTTTCCGTGTCTAGAAGACGAGCCAAAACCTCTTGAGATTCCCACTGAACTCGTACAATAATTTACATGTTAAGCAAAAACACACCGACAGGTCTTCCCAGCCTCTTTGGTATCCACAGCAGCAACACTCTGAGTTGTGACGAGCTACGCAATGAGCATCTTGGTTGTGTAGTTCCCAAAGTGAGTAGAAGCCCAACGGAAGTATGAGCTTGTGGGAAGGAGCTTCTGAGAAAGTCCGTGGCATCCACCAGCAGCAGATGCCCAGAAATGGCAAAATTCCAGTGCAGAGCACTCTTCCAAGGCATTGTTATTCCATTAAACCACCGCCAGTGAGACAGGGGGATTTCAGCAATCTAATTATCCCTACCTTTGTCAGCTGGTTCATTAACCCTCCTCTAAACACACAAACCTAACAAATCATTCTGATTTTAAAATTTCCCTTTTCTAAAATGATAATAGTAATAATAATCTCAGTTTACTGTAACTATTTGGAAAATAGTATTTTTTTTAAAAGCATAAGTATCTCCATTTCTCTACGTAAAAAAAGCAGCTATAGAACTAATTATTTAGAAGCACTTTCATCCCTTCTCACAAAGAGAAAGTTGTGCAGCTTTTGTTTCAACATATAAATCACCTTAAAACTTGTGTCTGCATTTAAGCAGTTAGGAATCGGCGCATTTCCTCTACGTCTGTGGATTGCAGTAAATAAATTTGGAACACGTTAGAAAGGGCTATTGTCATTCTTAGTCAGCAGCGGCACTTCCAGAGTAGCGATCTTGCAGTGTCATTCCCAGATAATCATAGAATCATAGAATGGTTTGGGTTGGAAGGGACCTTCAAAGGTCATCTAGTCCAACCCCCTGCAAGGAGCAGGGCCATCTCCAACCAGATCAGGTTGCCTCATCCAGCCTGGCTTGGAATGTTTTCAGGGATGGAGCATCCACCACCTCCCTGGGCAACCTGTTCCAATGTTCTACAACTTGCATTGTAACAAATTTTTTCCTAATATCCAATCTAAACCTACCTCCCTCTATTTTGAAACCATTACCCGTCATCCTATCACAACAGGCCCTGCTGAACAGCCTCTCCCCAACTTTCTTGTAGGCCCCCTTGAGGTACTGGAAGATGGCTATCAGGTCTCCCCGGAGCCTCCTCTTCTCCAGGCTGAACAGCCCCAACTCTCCCAGCCTGTCCCCACAGGAAAGGTGCTCCAGCCCTCTCATCATCTGCATGGCCTCCTCTGGACCTTCTCCAACTGGTCCATGTCCTTCCTGTGTTGGGGGCTCCAGAACTGGACATGGTACTCCAGGTGGGGTCTCACCAGGGCAGAGTAGAGGGGGAGAATCACCTCCCTCGACCTGCTGCCCACGCTTCTCTTGATGCGGCCCAGGATGCGGTTGGCCTTCTGGGGCACAAGAGCACATTGCCTGCTCATGTTGAGCTTCTCATCCACCAGCACCCCCAAGTCCTTCTCCTCAGGGCTGCTCTCGAATGATACCCTTATGCCTGTGTTCCACCCAGCTCATCCACCCCTGAAGTTCACAGGGATGCTGTGGTATTTCATTTCTCTCAAGGCATTTCCCTCTTGATCCAGGTCTGACTTCAGAATCTGTATAGCAGGAGTAGAGACAATTGCTCTCTGCTGGAAAGTCCATTGAGCTCTACGGTTGAAAAGTAGAAGAGCTAAATGATAATTTATTAGATATATTCTTACTTTGATGTTGCTTCCAGCATCCTATAACCCATCAATGTTCTAAAAAGACCATTTTTTTTTTTTTTTCTGCACGGTGACAGTCTTCAGGCTCTAAACACCCAGCTTGTGTATCACAGGGACTCAGTGGGAGCAAAAAACACCATATGGAAAGCGTAACATACAAATTAAAAAAAAAAAGAGCAAGACTTAACACAAAGTTTGTCTAAGAAAAATTACAGTCTCCTCTGTATGACTACAGTCCAATTCACAGCTGCTTAGGGAAAAAAAAAAAACAACCGCTAAAGCTTATTGCCATCAACTAAATGTAAATATCATCTCATGTTCTGCTTTATCACTCCAACAGAGCTCATGTCCATTACGGTGGTAAATGGAGCTCTCTACCTACACAAATCAACACACACAAGGAGAAAATTAATTTCAGCAGCAAGCATACTCTTATAAATTAGAGACGTCTTAAAATTGTCTTAATTATTCAGCTCCGTGGCTATAATTGATCACTATGCTTTACTGTTCATTCCCATCTGCCCCAAAATGAAGCGGTCGTTGGGATAACGCACATCTCATTTACAGTATTCCTTTTCTAACTTCACTGTAGAAAAGCAACACAGGTAATAACTCCAAGATTTACATCTGAGGATAACCGAGTTAAAGAGCAAGGCTCTTTGTATCATCATTTAGAAGGCAAGTGTTTTCTATTTTGAGCTATTCTTGAGCAACATGACCTAGTGGAAGGTGGCCCTGCCCATGGCAGGGGGGTTGGGCTATAGGATCTTCAAAGGTCCCTTCCAATCTGTAATTCTGTGAAACTTCTCATTCAGATGACCAGACACCACTGGATTCCTTTGGTAAGATCTTTCTTCGGGTCTAATCTCATGTGATGTAAAATCAATGAGTCCTTCCACCGTTTTGGGAAGGTCATACCAATTCTTGTCAGAGCCAGGAGAGGGGAGGAAAGGACATTCTGGAGGTTTTGGACTGTCTGAAGCGCTGAGCTCACTCAAGTTTGAGCACATTTATCTCCCTGGGTTATTACAACTAAGTCATTTTAAAAGCCATAGAGAGAGGATTAATTTTTCAGCCATCTAACACAAAATAAATAAAAAAATATTATCAAAGAACATGAGCTCTACAGGTACTTCATGAAGTAAGAAAAAGAAAACACAGTAAGATGAACAATATATTCCTATTTGTTCTGTGACATCCAGGATACCTTTACCTGCAAAATGTCCACTAGAAAAATTAATTAATAAAATATAAATAAAATAAGATGCAGTACAATAAATACTCAATTAGTAGAGTGCTTCCCTGTGCACTAATAGGGAGAGTAGCTAAAAAGCAAAGGTTCAAGACTGCCTATAGTATTGATATTTATACTGAGTGTATGGATTATTGGCTATTTTTTTACACAGACCCGCAGCGTCGGCTTTCGTAACGTACGTGCCTGGCTCCTCTGTGATATTGCAGCAACATCTTCTAACGGTGACTGCGTTCAGAAAAATGAATGAGAAAGAAGAAGGGGGGAAAAAGGAAAAAAAAATCAGAGTAAAGAGGTTCTGTACTCCTCTTTGTCTGCGTTCCCTGGCTGGAATGCATCAATCTTGATGATTTTATCAGATTGGAGATGGTTTTTTATTCTGTATCTCCATCACTAGAGCCATACATAGCTATAATAAAAATCTCTTCTTCTAAATAACGCAATATTTTTATGTACTACTCCTTATATTTAAGAACTTTGTCTTTAGGACAGAAAGGAAGGTAAATTATAACAGCTCTGCACAAACCGAAGGTGAAGCAGAAAGCTGTCAGAACCCTTTATAATAACGTGACAACACCAGAAGAGGATTAGCGTAATTAGCAATGGTAGCTAATTATTTTCTTTATCAAAACAGCATTGTTTACTTGCTGCAGAGTGCATAGCAGGCTGAAGCTGTGAAATTACAAACGGCGTAGATGAATTTCTTCGCTGGAGCGTGCGTTTGCAGCCAAAATGAAAGAAAACCCTCAGCGTGATGGAGAGACCTATTCTGCAGCGAACCACTTCAAAAACGCACGGTCAGTAACGCAGAATGGAAACCAAGAGGGTTTTCCATCTCGGAGAAAATGCAGAATTTTTTTAAGGTGGAAGCCTACAACCCTCAGGAGATCAGAGACACTTTTGTAGACACAGGCTGGGCAAAAAATTGAAGCAGAAGTACTTGACACAAAGCTGAGCCTGTTCATCTTGGGAGGCCCTGGCACCAGTAGAAGAGACAAGATTAGCATTAGGACTTATGGAAACGTTGAGTTTAAGTGCCAGCTTTTCTCCCTGCATATATTTTTTGCTACAAGATGATATATAGTGTGTGTTTTGCAGGTATCCCAACGTGTTTTATGCTTAATGTTGAAAAATGCGTTCAGGTACTCTTAGCATCGTGTTGCTGCCTTTCCTTCTTGGGGAAGGATAAAATACAAGATTTACCAAGCAATATGGAGGAGACCCAGAGACAGCAGTAATTCTTGGGGTTCAGCTGATGTTTGTGAACCTCTTGAGCTCAGCTGCTCTCATGGTTTATGACATATGCAGAATCACTTGAAGGAATAATAACCCACCACCTGTCTGGAGAGAGAAATCTCCTTTCTTCAATCCAAATATAACATCTGCCCATCTCTCCTTTCAGCCCCTTCCAACCATTTTTTCTTCTGTGTGATTGGGGGGCTGGACGAGAGGGGAATTTGAATTTTAATCAGGAGAAAAGAAATCACGGCGTACTTAAAAATTAAATTCTAATAACTATCTAATTATGGGCTCTTGAGTTCTATTTTAGAATTAAATTTGAAATTCTTGACTGATGTGGGAGAGATGTGCCCAACTTCATGCAGATATCTATTCAGAAAGCCCATAGAAATCAGTGTATCTTTTAAAAATTGGAACAAAAGTGCAACCACGGATATGGAATTGCAACCACAAAGGGCAGCAATTAACCCTTCCAGCTTTGTTTGAAGTTCCTCAAGCAGTGGTGGATCTGCAGCAGGACCGGCACCGTGAGAGGCCAACCAGGAAGCTGGTGTTTGGAACCCTTCCCTCAAGATGCACGTCGTGCTCGTCACCTGGGACCTCGTGGACTGCTCTTCTAAGGAGCTAAAGCAGCCGGTTTAGCCACATCGGTAATGTATTTATTAAGAAATATTTCCATAAGGTCATAAATGCATGTGGGCATCCCAAAACATAAGACCTGACCAGACATGGTCCAGATGAAATCACAAACAGCTATCTCAGACCAATAATGCCATCCAAGTACTGCAAAGCTTCACTGGGGCTACCACAATAACAGCATCATTTTGACCAACCTCAATTTAGGGCAAATCATTTGGAGTAGCTTTTAAAAACTGCATCTCCACACCCTTGAAATCCAACATATTCCTTCCAGAGGAATGGAGGCTGCCAAAACATGGGTAGAAGTGGGCTCAGGGAACCTATTTGTATTAAATGAGAAAATTTTCTCCTGAAGCGGTTGCTAGAACATGGCAAATAGAAGCTTGTACATGGCAGTCTAGTCTTACTCTGACCCTTCAAAGTCCTTGTTTTCTTGAAAATCTTAACTGGAACATACTCTGAACATTTAAAACATCCCTGAGGGAAGCGAATTGGTCAAAGACTTGCAATCACCAGTTGAAGTAGTTCCGAGTCATGTGCCCTCCTAATAGCAGTGGGAAGCAAGGTAGATGGTAATGGAGTGACCCAAGGACCACCATGGGAGTTCCTTGACATTTAGCATGGATTGTCAATGAATGTCGTTGCACGTCTCCCTGGGAAGTCATCACCACCATTCCCACTTGCAGGAGGAGATACATGACAAGCGTAAGCAATTTCCAAAAGGGATTCCCAAGGTGGAGTTGGTAGTGTAAAGCAATGGCAGAGGTCAGACAATGGTCTTTCTCTGTCCCTGGTGTCCCATTAATAATTCTGCCTGAAAACACAAGATCTGTCTACATGAGAAGAGTTCTGTTTAACAGCAAGGGACAGGTCCAGTAAACACAACTGGACAGATCTTCACTCTTCCAAGGAAATGAACCAGCAGGATTTACTACACGGCTACATGATGCAATACTGGGCATGGTCTGTCCTTATCCAAGGGAAGAGAGGGTCTACGCTTGGATGAAACAGATTTATATCCTATTAAGAAGCACAGGTAACATAGTCCAGGTCCTGAACAGATGTGCTCAGGCGTTAGGGCATTCTGGACATTTCCAGTAGTAACATTCATCACAAGACCAAATTCAAAGCAGGGAGCATCACTAACGCCTATCCCAGCTCCTGAACTGTCTATTTTTCTTTTACAATCGGCTGCTAAAGCTGGTGCTCGGCTCCAGGCACTGAAACCAATGAATCAAAGATAATGAGTCTGACATGTCACCTAGCAAGACACCGCCGAAGCTTTAGCAAAAACACCCTTGGTTCCATGCCATTGCCTCCCTCAGATTCGGAGTTCAAGTTTTATTGTTTGGTTGCTATAGACTTCACAGATGAATAGCCACATTGCTTCCAATAAATGCCTTTCTTCATACCTTTCTACTCTCTACAGCACTTTCTGACACGGAAAATATTCCAAGGGCACATTAAGAGCTAGCAGAAGCAAGGAGTTTTCAAAACAGAATTAGTCTGGTAAGTGTGAGTACATGACTATGTTTGTATTGAATAGATGTAAATACGTCAAAAATGAACAGAGCAAAAAGAAGTGCAAGCAACCGTCATGCATTTCTAAGCCTGCTGTGCAGGCTCTGCCACGTGAAAACGTGACGTTTCTCATTCCAGCAGAGATGGTTGACCTGGTTACTGGAGAACCCCGCTCCTTCAGACCACTAGGTCACACACCTTCTCTTTGGGCACCCTCTTTTCAACCCATGCAGCTGCACAGCCCCTTAGAGAGCACGGGCAAACACAAGCATTTAAAGCAGAGAAACCTGCTGTACGTTTTGACAGGAATCAGCTCAAAAACCAAGAACGAGACCAGGCCAGACCCAGAAAGCTTTGACGTGTCCGGAACCAGACCGTTGACTACCACCTTACACCGCCTTGGCTGTCACGGGGAATCTGATCACCTTCGGTTAACGTATTGGACTTGGATGGCACGCATCAAAACTATTTTGTGTCTCTGCTCTAAGCAAGGTGGAAATACCAGTATTTTTTTTCCCCCATCCTTTCAGCTTTAGATTAATTAGAACTTCTAATTCAAATAAAAAAATAAGTAATGCAAATTATTCTTAGGCTGTTGCACCTTCTTTGGAAGGAAAGAGTCTCATTTATTTGCATTTCACTTGGAGCCTGAAAATGGTATCATTTTCACCAGAACAACATGTTGTGTTTCCTGTATTTTTTAAAAATATGGTCTATTCTGCCATAATCATATTTATACTAATAAGAAAGTTATATTAGTCTCATGTCACCAAAAATACACAGTAATAACATGCCCTTCGTTGCGTCAACTCAACATTATCTGCCCTGTGCTGATGGGAAAACTGATTTACCTGCTCAGCTGCTACCCCAGGACTCAGAGCAGTGCCACTATCCCCTCTGCCACATACCTCCTAGTATCTTCTTCAGAACACACATTTGCTCTTTTAAACGCAAACATTGGACACCTCAAAGTCCATATTTTGCTTTTTATTCATATTTTATTTAGTATTTGACTAATAAAGTGCTGCTATAAGCATGACCTCCACCATCTTATCCTTCCCCAGGTTCTTTATCTTTCCAGTGAACTAGCATTTTTCTTCCAGCAAAGTACCACATTCAATATTTCCTCATTTCGCTTTGGAACTAAAGGGCAGGAACTCAGCCAGACTCTGTTCTTGAGTTATTTCTTTCCGCAGAAAAATAAATCAATTTTTTATCAACTCCTGATCACACAGGCTATATCCTTTCCTGGGTTTCACCAGTAACTGCGCAACCGGAGAGACTCTGGATGAAGACTGGAAATGTCAAACAGATGCAGCAACTCTGCTGCCCTGCTCCACTCTGGAAGTGGTTTTCCAGATGTGGACTTCTCAAAACATTCTTGAAGGAATTTTGGCAGAGCCCAAAATCCTGAGTCACAACCTGGTTTTTGTTTCTCACCGTCTCGCCAACGGCCCTTCAATCACTAAATGTCATTTCATCCCCAAAAGTGCTGAAAGCATGGATAAAACAAGAGTAGATTGCTACTTTTACTCAAGTATTAGATATCTTATACAAGCCACAGCCATTTTTAACAGCAGACTTCAACAAAAAAAAAAAACAACCCCAAAACCCTCAGGCACTTGCAAAGTGGCATTGGATTCATTTACGAAGGAATTGCATAAAATGCTGCTGCTGCTGCTACGGATGCAGCCTCGAAATCTTTCCGGGATTTGTTGTTTAAGCTTTGTTGGGTTTGTTTTAGGATTTTGTGGGTTTGGGTTTTTTGGTTTTTTTAGCTTCATTATTCCAGCACAGAGGGAAAAACTGCAGATGTGGGTCTAGACAGATGGATGCAGGAGCAGAACCGTCAACCGCACCACCTAACCAGCAGCCCCTGCCTTTGGAGGATGGGAGTGGTTTCTCTGCTACCTGTGGTGTTGAACGCCCTCCAAGCTCCCGTTCTGCTGCCAGACGCGGGAAGAGATGCTGAGAAGAATTACACCGCAACCCAGAAAGTCATTACCTTCATTATCACCGGAGTAAAGCACCTTGCTAATAATAGAAGCAATTAGAAGTAAGTTGCTTCTGCTGGCTTGCTCAAGAGCTCTTGATTCCCGTCAGCACGGAGGACTGTACATCAGTCACATTCAATTTGCTCCCAATTTCAGAATAAAAGAATAGGTAGTTTGGTTATATTTAACTAATTAAGATTTATTCAAGAAGCTAAATCCTAGCATATGGCGTACGTTACACGGTGTTTAGTATGCATGATCGCCATGTTCTTCTGTGGCTCCTTACAGCACCCCAGAAAAGAGAAAGCAAATAAAAAAGCTATTTTACAGGTGAATAGCTGTGGTTAGGTTCACTAATCAGCAGCCGCAACAGCAAATAACGACGCCCAGAATATGGTCACAGTGAAGGCTGACAAGGTCGTAACACTTCTAAGCTTTTCTACAGAAATATCTGTTTAAAGTAAAAATGTATTCTGTTGGACAATACACAGATTTAATGCCATAGGACGATTCTATGCTAGAGTTTTTAAAGGAAAAAAATAGATAGAATTTGGCTTTTTAGTTCACTGTATGTCTAACTGCACAGAAGAAAGGTGCGCTAATATTTTCAGCTATTATGGAGATTAAAAAAAAAAAACCAAACAACAACAAAAATCAATTTATTCATTGGTCCAGGTCCTTCAACTCATGCACTGCGCTACCATGTGTACGAGTGAAAGAAAGTAAAGAGAGAACCAGGTAAAGTTTTAGAGCCTGGAGTACACAATGAGAAAAGCAAGGAACTGGAACGTGGAGTTATAATCTCAATTTGTGTGTTTTCAGAAAAGCTGAGGAAGCCTGAGGGCAGAAGTCAAAGCTTGAATAGGCTGGAACAACTTCTTGCAGTGTTCTTTGTATATAGTTTTTTTTTCCCCCCCTCAAATATGAAATGCCTCTTCCTATTTTTATTGCCTTTTGGGGAAGAAAGGCAATCTAATACAAGCACAGCACTGGGTAAAACATGTTTTTCAAGCCACAGTGCAGGAGGGAAGAGGATTTTTAGTAACCAATGAAAGCAAAACAAAGACAATGCACCCTACTCATCTAATTCCTAAACCTAATGCCTGTACAGTCAGCGACCACAAACACAATTAATTTCACACCAAGGATCTGTAAGGCTGAGATTTTCCAGTGGGAGAAGCCATCAGCAGGGAATACTCCTGGGAGAAAGCCGTGTCCCACAGCTGTGGGAAAAAAAATCTCCACAGACCAGACAGGACCCCAACCCAACCAACACGGGTTGGGAGTCACAGCAATAGTTTCTCCAGTTAAGGGGTTTCTCTCCTGATTAATTTCACCAAATTAATGCCTTTCTTATACCCTGGTCTCCTCTACACCAGCTCAAAATTTGCATCTCAAGCTATTAAATGAAATTTGGGTGGATTTTTTTTTTTAGGTTTCAGGAAGTGCAAGTTCTGTTGTAAACGCAACTGTATAAGCATTAACTCTACCTACCCCATCTGAGGCCCCATTAGCACTTTTACATCTGACATGAGCCTCACGTGTACTGGTTTGAACTGGAGTCCTGCCATCTCAAAAATAGTATCCGTAGCAGCTATCAGAAGCAGACTTTCAATCCAATAGCCTCATTACTGACTCAGCCGACAGTGATTCAGCCCCTTACGTGCTGATTTATCCATTTCAACATTAATTCTTTGTCATTATCGATACTGCATCGTTAATCGATTCGCCCAGCCCCGCTCCGCTTTCTCTGACAGCGGCGGCAGCATTGCCTTTGACTTCCAGGGGAAGCAGAATTGAGCTTGTCATTAGTAAACGATTTTACTTTGTCTTTCCGCTTGGTTAGTCATCAGCTCCTTGTAGAGGTAGCCTCATTTATGGACACCTTTAAAGTATTATTATTTTTTAATGATGAACCATAATATTTCTTTACACAGGCTAAACTGGAGGAGGCAGCCAGCTGGCCAATGAATTCCAAAACAACATCCCGTGCTCCTCGCTGTAGGAGCACGTTCTGCACATCTATACATTCCTACAAACAGCAAATACCGATGCTAAACTCAAAGTGTAATATATCTCATCCGATAAAATTGTGAAAAAAATAAAATAAAATTACACCATTTGTATTTGGACATAATGTTTACAGCTAAAAGGTTCTGAAATAACAGACATTTGGTAGTTTGAGAAAACTAATTGATATATTATGCAGATTAGATTCTCCATTGTTACACCAAACCTAGCAAGTGTTTATTTTTAAACATTCTATTTTCACTAGGTTGTTTTTTTTTTTCCATCTTTTATTCTAACAGTGGATAAGGAAACAGAAGGAGTTTCAAGCACTTAACCAAAGAACTGGAACCATGAATTCAGAGCCCAAATTCTCTACACTAGAGAGCCCCCGCCTTCTACACAACCTTGTTCAGATTGAATTGAATTACACCAATTAATATAATTCTGTGGTCAAAAAAAATGCTAAAAAGGGGTTAAAAAAAAAAAATCAAGACTCATTCAGGTGAATATCCAGTGCCCCACACAGATCCGATGTTTGAAAACCACATATTGTAATATGAAGAGCTGTAGACACCACTTCCCAAGAACTCAAGCAGAAGAATTAGTCTGAATCGATACAATTCCTTCAGGGCAAACAGCTTATTATTCCGTTTCACCACTTTTTAAAAAAATCTGGATTATTTGGAAGAATCTAATATAAAGTGCTGAAGAACAAATGCAAGGGGGAAAAGGGACTCAGCCTGCGAAATAAAAACATCAACTGCTTTCAGACAGCAAAAACACCCTCAGAGTTTAGTCGGGAGCAAAATAACATGTCAATAGCCTTGAAGTAGGTACACAAGTAGGATTCATTGTGAGTTCAAATATGCCACACAGAAGTCAGAGCGCTAAATTGTGCGCAGAATCAGCTGCAAGCCACAAAGGAGCTTCTCAGAAATTACTTCAGACCTGTTCTCCATTCGTATATTTTGACCAATGTGCAGTTGTAGAAGCCCTCCCTCCTGAGCACGTGTCCTTCTGTTGACTTCAAGCAGCCACAGGTCCTCGCACAAAGTTTATCTACACTGCCCACGTACCCAGATTGGACCACTCAATGCCTTCTCAGATATTTCCAAGTATCTTCTCTGCCTTCTGGCTGCTAGACAGCTACAGGTCTCCCTCTGGCCTCATCTCATACATCTCACCACCCTGGTGTCTCCAATACTCCAGAGCATGCCAACCAGCAGCAGGTGAATTGATCCAGCTCCATCAGTGGGAGGTTGGCAGGAGCTTACACCAACCAGAGCTGACACAACTCCACTGCATCCATCAACCAGACCTCCATCTAGATACTTAACTGTCTCATATACAGACACATATATTTAGGTGTCTTCATCTTATAACTGAAACCAGCTCTGGATTATTACTCAGTTTTGTTGGAAATCTAACTTGCAATGACACTAGCAAGAAATACTGGCGAGATGTAACCTTTAAAACATACCACACCAAGCAAACAAACACAAACAAGGTTTTATAGGACCTTCATGTCTATAATTTCTGATTTAGACAGGCATTCCTCCTTACCTGCTCCACTCATGTAGCTACCCAGCCTGATAATTAGGCGTCTTACACACCTACAGTTTAGTAAATTCTCCATCTGCACAAAAACTACGTTTCCTTTCCCAGCAATGAGGAACTGTTAACATTGGAAAGATTCTGACTGCATCCCTCAAAATGCTCTGCTATCACCTGTGCCAATAACTTTAGCACTATTGACTCCACCTGGATTTCCCCTTCCTAGCAAAGGGAGATTGTAGAAAAAGTCCCTGGCCCCTAAACTTGGAGATGTACTTACATGGAGGAAGAACCCATAGAGCCAGACAGAGTCAGCTGTGAGAACATCTAAGTTGGCCAAAAGACACAGCACAAGTTGCTGGTAAAGACAACTCCATCTACCATCACTCACACTACAACTCACCACACCAACAGCAGACGCACACAGAGGCTACAGCCACTTTCCCCTCTCGCTCGCCTTTTATTTCCTGGTGTGAATGATTCTTACTGATGAAGTCCTGGGTTTAATCAAAGGCAATATGTGTTTTCAAAGCAAGATGACTAATTAAGCCATTCTGCCTCTCTTAGTCATTCATTTGAATAATCAGTGTCGTTATCTCTAACACATGGAAACAATGAACAGCTTTGTTAATCTGTTGTCATTACGTGCTGGAACCAGGATTCATTGCTCGCCAAAACCAGACAAAGATCTTACTGGTTCCATTGGGTGTCAAATTACGGGTCACTTACAAAGATAAGTTATTATAGAGAATAAAACACTCATATAGCCCTCTCTCTGGTATTATAAAGCATTCAAGATTCAAGACTGAAGGTCCCTTCCAACCCTAACCATTCTATGATTCTATGATTCAACAGGTTGCCCAGAGAGGTGGTGGATGCCCCATCTCTGGAAACGTTCAAGGCCAGGTTGGCCGGGGCTGTGAGCAACCTGATGTGGTTGGAGATGTCCCTGCTCCTTGAACTGCATGGCCTTAAAATGCCCCTTCCCACCCAAACCATTCTGTGATTCCATGATTCTATGATTAGTACGGAATGTATGAGGACATTCCCTATTCTATATCTTTGGTCAGAACTTGAAAACTTTCACTCCTCTTGAAAAAAAAAAACCACTGGTACCAACTGCAGGGTATGATAACCTGACAGCTCAAAAGCCTCGTTCGCAACGCTCAGGAATGTCAGAATTCCGTTTACTCCAACGATCACTCACGTCAAACTCAAATTCACCAGATGTCCTAACTGGCCATCAATCCATTTTAGCGATAATATGTTTATTTCATGAGCAGATATAACGCTGTAGATCATATATATCATCCTGTCCACTTGGGTAAACGCATCGGCTTTCGTGTGCTTAAATTTTTCAGCACAACCTTGCAGTAACGTTGCGCTGGGCTGCTGGGTGGGTTTTTTTTAACGGAACAATATTTTAAAGTGATTTGTTTCTTAGTTACGGGGTGGAGATAACAATAACACTGTAAATATTGCAAGGTGTGGAGGACAGTAACTCAGGAAAACCCAGTCATCTATATAAACAAGACATACTTTATTACTGCCTTCGCTGAGAATTTTGTGCCGAGATGCCGAAGCGTATTTCCAGGTTTGTTGTATGCGAGTTAATGGACGGAGTCAGCTTCCCCCAGTGAGATTTATTTAGGAAAGTATCTAGTATTTGACCTACGTTTGGACAATTTTTCAGAAGTACCACCTCTGCGTTCAGCACTGCCAGAGTATTAATATTTTACGTACGTTGACGGTCCAAATAGAACATCATGGTTCACGTCTTTACCTGGTAGGAACTAGTTTATCATCTGACTGACAGTCTGGCTTCCGCACTGTGCAGCTGAGCAAATCATTCGTAACGCAGAAGTTCTTTTAAGGATAACAGGGCGGTTTTTTTCTGTTTGCACATTGTATGTGAGGATGTGGCAATTTTCTCTAAAGTACTTGCTGTGGAGGATTCTCCGCATGCACGACTTGATGGAAAATTACGTATCATACCTGTTGGGAATAAGTTACGTACCACCTTTCGGCAAATAGTATCCATAGAGTTAATTGCACTAACTATTCTTGAAGTCAAGGTGCCAAAATATCAATTTGCATGCGGTCCAATTAAAAAAAAAGTTCAAAGTTGCACCGATCACACAGTGCAGATCACAGAGCTTCACAAGGATAAGCTTGAATCAAGTGGCTCCAAAAATGGAGTTGGCAAACGATCAGGAAAAAGGAGACGGAGACGCAAAGTTGGCGAAAGAGAAATAATGAATTTGGGTTACAAAGGAGAGGAAGTCGGGCTGAGAGGGAATGCAGAGTAAAGCAAAAATTATAACAACTTAGCTGGAAAAATGCATTGTTAACTATTTATCTAGTTTATTTTATGAATGTGGTAAGAACAATAATTTGATTTAACTAGGGATACAGAAATAAATTGTCAGAAAACAAACAGACCTCAACATTTTCAACATATTCATCACAATATTTTAAATATTCTCCTCTCCTTAAAATTATTTGTTCAAAGGACTTCTTTCCAAGGAACAGTATTAGTTGTTAAAAGATCCAATATTTTGTGGGTGTTTAGATTAGGTCTCTAAAGACCCAACTCTGCAAGAAAAATAAATATTTAATGACAAAAATTGGATCTCAGAATAAAGGTTGCAGGATAAAGGGTTGTTGTGGAGGAGAAAGTCTGAAACAAATGCATTTCATTTTCACTTTTCCATATTAATCGTATTCATTCGCATATCTGGAAGTAATTACAGGGAAAGAAGAGGAATCAAGAATTTAAATAATAACTATTAACTTTTTCACTAGGTACATTAATTTTATGAGAAGTCATTTGCCTATGATAATTAGTTTGGTGATACTGAGGTACTTTCTTAATAAATCATACAAAATAAATGGACTTGAAAGTTACATCATTTCAAATTAGAAACAGGGTTTTGTATGTAAATGGTGAAAAAACATGACTTCTGACAGGTCAATGGGAATGAGGACAGAATAAAACATTAACAGGGAGAGTTTTTGGGGTCTCAGTCTGACATTAATGTTTTGGAGAAAACAGAAGAGTATTTACATGGCCTTGCTCAACGAAAATTAACTTCAAGCTTCCATAGTTCAGATTTTCCAGGGCCAAAGACAATTTGAAATGTCAACATGAACAACGCAACGCGGCTGAGCCCTGCCCCATGCAGGGACCGGGGTTGCCAGAGCGGGTTGTCCCCTCCATCACTGTGGGATCAGTGGAGATGAGGAGGCGCTATCAAATCAGAAATTGAAATACATCCACAGAAAGCCACAGTCCAGGGTTGGTGTTAAATATTTTCTGGCTTCAGAGCTCCACAGAAGTCCAATCTCAGTCAGAAAAGGCTTTACCAGCACAAAGACTGGGAGCACTGGCTGCGTCTTCTGGGCCCGGCGTGGAGGTGCTGGGGACTGAAACCCGCTGGATGGAAACCTTGCTTACGCTTCAGCATCTTTCCATCAAACAACCCATGAATTCACAGCAAGTTATCACAGGAATGATGTCAACTGAAGATAAAAGTAGTCAGAAAACTAAAAATTGAATGCAGGTAAGAGAAAGGTGGGAGGAGGAGAAAGCTGTTGCGGCCTTGTCTCATGGAAAGTTTCGGAACGCGTCTGGAGGTAGGAGATGGGAGTTCTCAGGGACAGAATGTGCTTGAATCAGAAATTCATCTAACGTTGCTAGGCTTTTTTTTTTCAGCTTTATTTTTTTCTGGGTTATTTTTATCTTGTGTCTACACAAGCTATTTATAAATCATACCGTTCATACGCCCTAAGGAAAGCTTATAGGTTAGAAGTGTCTTTGCTGAATTTTGCATTGCTTTTGCATTTCATTTTTTTACCTGCAAGAGATCCATGAATAAAAAGAAGGGAAATGAAAACAGACATTTAAAGAACGCGAACAATCCTATTTACTCAATTTAATTCGCTGAAGTCCGGTTGTCAGCCTATTGCATAAGTAGTTAAAGACAGGACATCAAATCTCTCACTGCTTTACAAGTAAAATTTAGGGTTGATTTTTACCCCTGACTCAGGTTTTATTTGATATATTTACATACTTAAATTTACAGATGGGTAAGGCATGGAAATAAATTTTTCCTCTTTCACTTGCACCTGGAAACGAGCCGACTTCAGCTGGGCTGGTGCTGTGTGTGAGTCCCACGACACATGTCCAATTAAATTTTACTCTCACAAATGCACATAATAAATAATTTTAATCTCACACGCTCCTTTGGCCCTTCTCCCTTCTGTTGATGAAGAATTACTACAGTCACTAGGTTACAACCAGCTGATCCAGCCCAAATATAAATATTGAATAGTTGTGATGGCCTGCTTGCAATCAATCCTTGGAAAGGGAGGGAAAAAGGAATATTAAAAATGTGCAAGGAAAAAACAAATTAAAAAATAAATCAGGAAATTCTCCATTTGGCAAATTTTCCGTCTATGGCAAAGAAAACTATATTTATCAATCACATGCTCATTTAAAATTATTCACTTGGTCCTACTTACAACATAATAAATGGTTATTACATTTAAAATGTCTCAGATGATATCGATATCAAAACGCAAGTTCCGCGCCAAGCTGCTTTAAAGCAGGCATCCGTAAATAAAGGCACAACACCGTGCCGTGACAGGAATTGCCAGGGAGGGTTTACGAGGAGACAAGACACAATGCGGGCAAGGTACGAGGTCTGGTGCGTGTCAACCTTGACTCCCATCGCAGGACGTCAAGGCTTCTGGATTGATGCGCCGTTCGGCTGCCAAACACCCACACGCTGAATTCCACAGTCAAAACCTCACCTCAGCTGAAATAAAAGGCAAAATTCCCTGTTTAATTCAGTGGGTCAGGATTTTATCTTGCATGTTTCACGAGTGTCAAAAGAGAAATGCCCTTCAGTACACCCCCCCCTTCCTTGGTTCGTTCTTTTCCGTATGAATATGAGCGCCGGTATCTTTATTTAAAATTAAGAAGCCACTTTTTCCATCCAGAAATGGAAACAAATTCTCTTTGAAAATGGAGGAGCAAATATATCAAACACTTTGCACAACTGGAATAGCCTGTCTAGAGAAACAAGCCCGGGCTGGCCCGTCGATGAAAGCGGAGGAGAAGCAACGCCGCGCCCGCTCTTCCCCTCTCCCTGGGAAACCGCCATCCCTACAAAGCAAAGCGGAAGGCCTTTGTTTCAGATGGCAAAAAGGGATTTTTAAAATGTAATTTTCATCTCTAAAGTGGTATCTGGTTCTTTGCAGAGATGCCCAGAATATTCGTGGGCTGATCGCGCTGGCACATCCCCACGTTGCTGTTCAGCACCATGCAAAGCCATTGTCTTGGAACGAGGAACAATACAGTTGCATTAGCGCGGCTTTTAATCCAGCCTAATAAACCCAGCCACAAATCCTGACTGCAGCTTTACTGCTTCTGGCTCTGGACAAAATAATTCAGAGGAGGATCAGGTATCCGCAAACAGCTGCAGCTTCTCCAGCTTCTCTATAGTCAGTTGGCCTCCAAGGTAGACGTACCATGAAACATCAGCAAATTCTTCCCCAAATCCTTCCCTTTTCCCTTTTTTTTTTTTTTCTTCTTTTTGGAGGTGTTCAGCCTGGAGAAGAGAAGGCTGAAAGAGAAGGGAGACCTTATAGTGGCCTTCCAGTACCTAAAGGGGGCCTACAGGAAAGATGAGGAGAAACCTTTGACAAGGGCATGTAACAATAAGACAAGGGGTGATAGCTTTAAACTGGAAGAGAGTGGGTTTAGATGAGATATAAGGAAGGATTTTTTTCCCTGTGAGGGTGGTGGGGCACTGTCCCAGGCTGCCCAGAGAGGCAGTGGATGTCCCATCCCTGAAAACATTCCAGGCCAGGTTGGACAGGGCTCTGAGCGACCTGGTCTGGTGGAAGGTGTCCCTGCCCATGGCAGGGGGGTTGGAACCATATGGTCTTTAAGGTCCCTTCCAACCCAAACCATTCCATGATTCCATGATAATTTTACATCCCATTTAAGCACAAGGTTGAAAACTGGTTTTGAGGAAGAGCTCACTGAGCAAAGGCTGGATGAACTGTCTCCTGCGGCACCTGCAGCTTTGCCAGATGGACAGATCTCTGACAGACAGAAATGTCGGCATGTTTTGAAACCAAATTACAGCAGAGAAGTTCCTGCCATGGGGCAGAAATTAAAAGGGAGAGATTTCCTTTCACCAGCCCTTATTGAAATGGAAGTTAAACTCAACAGAGAAGGTCAAAGCGAGCCATGGGAGACAAGACATTAGGGGCAGGGAGCATCAGGCATGGTGGGTGATTTTATGGAGTGCAACAGACTGGGATGGAAAATATATCTCAGAGAAACGCAGAACGAGGCATACGGGAAAAGAACAGGCACAGAGGCAAAGATTTCACAAGAGCAGACTTTAAGAAAAAAAAAAAGCAATGGGATTTGGAATATCTCCTTGAAACCATTCGCCAAACCAGCACCAGACTGCTCAAAATTCACTCATAAAATGAGTAAACCAAGTCTCAGCTAGAAGCAGCACGACCTAGTTTCACAAGGGAAAATAAGATAGAGTAAACTGGGATGATGGAAGTTCTGAATGAAAGGAAACATGGAAAAGAGCGTTTGATTTAGGAATGAGAAAAATAATTTTTATCTTTCCTGCAACACAAAATGATACGGAAAATTGAACTACATTGACACACAGCGAAGAAAGTATGAAAGAAAACTCTAAAAAAAAAAACAAACCTAAAGTAGATAAAAAGCTTTGGAATTTTTGTTCTCCCTTTGGCAGCCGTTTTGGGGAGTGCTCTAATTCGCAGAAGCCGTTGCTGAAGGTGCGTGAGGAAACAAGGAAATCAACATATCGATTTGTTGACCGGGACACCAATTTTCACAGATCGGAGCTCAGTAGCCAGCGTAGGACAGAGAAGGATGAAATGAGAAGTGCAAGCGAGGAACATGATGTACTGGCAGGTTTACAAGTAATGCATTTTGGTTGAGTCTGAACATGATTTGTAAGTTGCGTCTGGCTTAGGAAACCCAAATTAAAATGGATAAGTTTGGGTTTGGGGTTTTTTTTTTTAATGCTAGGCTTAGTGCTGAACTTAGACTAGACCATTAGAAGCTTTTCTGCTACGGAGAAGCTGGGAATTTTATAATTCTTTAAAACAATAAACTGCCCTGAGCTTATTAATATAAAGCAAATACTTGTCAAAATATAAATGATCAGGACAATATACCGCACGATAAATCGCACCAACTGGATGCTGAGCAAGCAATGTATTTTGTTTTCAAAGCAGGAGAATTAAACATCAAGATGTGAAAGGAGTAGAACACGAACAGGCAATATGAGGGCAACACTTCATGACAGAAGCACCTTGAAGTACTTTTATTTCATGGGTTGATGGAGTTATTTGCTTTAGATGGGGTTGGTTTTTAAGGGGGTTTGTCATAAGGTCTCAAAAAGGCTAAAGACAAATAAAGCTGGGGCTCCCTCTACATGAGGAGAGTTAGGTGTCTCAGCATGGGATCCAAAATTGGACATCACCCAACATCAGCAGCTGGCTTCATCTGTTCTGCCTGTGATAAACCTCAGATAGAGGAGGGACTTACAGCTCCCAGAATAAGCAGATTACCTTCTATCTACACTGTCCAAGTCTCAAGTTCCTCCAAAATAACAGACAGCAAATGGGTTGTGTCCAAGCGCAGCACTCCCATAAGCCCATCACATCCAGACAGGACATCTCCTCCATAGGTCCCATCCCTAAGTCTTCCAGGAGACATAAGGTCCCCATGGATACCTTTGGAGGAGGTCTAAGTCAAAACTGTCATGGCTTACATCCACGCAAGACTGAACCCTGATACATATTATCCTCTTCTTCTCAAAAAAAGTAACCCAAAACACGAATTGCCAAAAAAAAACCAAAAAACAAATTGCTTGGTTTGGCCCTGAAAAGAACCCCAGTATGAATTAATATGTAGGTACTGGGGAGAAAGCGAGGACAAGAACCTCAGACTAAACCAGAAAGCAAACCAACCCGCTTGAGCGGGCAGCTTCCCCCGAGCCAGCTAGGAGGAATATGACGAGGCACAAATTTTAAATCCCACCACACAAGTGCCTGATTCAGATTGAGAAGCGCAGTCACCCTCTTGGGAACCAAACAGCCCAGAAACCTCTCCTGAATTTCAGGCAGAGCTTACGCATTTTGTATCTTCTGAATGGAGCATCACGTTGGTGTGCCCTCGTGTAGGCCTCACTCTTAGAGCGCCCACCTAGGATGTTCAGCGCTACCTATGGCAGGACGTGCTTGAACCATCTCTCACGTTCCCAAAAAAGCCTCACGACAGCGAGGATGAAGGTTATTTTGCCCGGGGAAGCGCGGTCCCAAACCCCAGCTAGAAGTTGGGAACCGGAATTCACTATTTGGTGAGTGGAAGAGCCAGTAGGAAGTGAAAGAAATTAAAATTCAGATCTTGGTCTGATCCAACATAAAGCTACAGATGAGCTGGACTGAAAATCTCAGTATTGTCTGTTTCTATGCCGTAGTCAACACAATTCTAGGTTTTTAACAATCGCCACATCCCCCAGAATTCCTTTTCTATGCTTGCATAGGAGGGCTTCAGTTTCAAGGGGTACATTACCTACACCTGACCCCAAAATGTGACAAAAGATGACAACAGATGCTCAGACAACTGGACTGACTTGACTAAGCCAGAAAACAACTGAGCTAGGAAAAGAAATCTCTCAATGCTTAGATGTACTTAAGGTCACGTAGGCGGTATACTCTCCCACCCAAATAAGTTGCTTTTGTTTTCAAGAATTGTAATTAATGCTTTCTGGCAGCCTGAAAGGAATGAGTCTGAGAGCAGCTACCGTCAGCACATAAATATCAGTGGCTGCACTCAAACGCGGCTCAGTCTGGGCTAATTCGCTATTCCGCTAGCAGTTGTGTATTTAGATTTTCATCGCTGCTGGTTTTTACTGCAGACAGTCTACTGTCGCCTGCATGCTATTTAATTGATGCTGAAAAGGTGGCACGTCAGGGGAATAAATATTTTTTTTTAATTTCCCTTTTGAGAGCTGAGCAATAAAGACTTTATGGAAGAAAAGTGAGAAGGGAATTATTTTTTAGTGCTGGTGGAAGATGCCAGCCCAACAGGCCTGAAAACTGAACTCCTCGATTATCCGTGGTCGGGAGAGTCTACAGTCCAGAAAACAAGGGCTTTACTCAGCCTTAGAAGAGGAGGTTATGGTCTTCAGTTACCTAAGGGGAATTGGTAGAAAATGCAGAACCAGGCTCTTCTCCAAGATGTCCAGCGATAGGAGATGAGGCAACAGATCCAGGCTGCAGTATAGAAAATTCCAATTAAATGTAACGAGAAAAATTGTCACCATGAAGATGGTCAAACGTTGAAACATCTACTAGAGTGGTTGTGGAGTCGTCTTCTGTGGAGAAGTTTCCTCTCCAGCAACTTAAAGGCAGCTTACAAGGAAACAACCTGGGGAAAATGTATCAAGATGATAAATTAGAAAATTCAGAAAATTAGTTATGCAGCACCATCATAACAAGTTCACAGCACTCGTGGTGCTGACCTCAAGCCTATATTTGTGTAAAGTTCTACTCTTAGCCCCATAAAAAAAAAAAGCCAAACAAAATAAGGCAAAACAGAAATATTTTTCCCCTTGAGATCTGCAATATGTAGGATTCAGATGCTTTTATTCACGCGCAAGCAATAAAGCAAAATTAAGGATAATTTTAACCCTGCAGTTCTCATTTCCTGGCCAAAGGACTCATAATTTTTTTTTTTTTTTAGTGCAGATCACCTGAATTTGCAGCAGTCTAAAATGAGGTGATCAGCTGTCATTATTGCTGCTGGTTACACCACACAACGCAGCTGGGTTCCCTGTTCCTTCATCCTTAGTGATGTTCCTCCAGAGAAAGGTCTGACTTAGAGAAAACCAAATAAACGACTTTCATTTACAGTGCTTTCTCATCGTACGTGTTAAGAATAATCCTCAAAGGCTTTTTGCAGAATAAGTAGCCAAGACCCAAAATCCCTCTCGGGGTGGCCCCACTGTTTATTTAAACACAGGCAGGATGTGACAACCCCTTACCGCCGAGATTTTCTGCAACTGCGCGCGCGTGGACGGCGAGGTGTGAGATGCCAACGTGTAGCAAGCCTAGGAGAAATCCAACTTTCCCCATCCGTGACACCTTCACTTATCCTTCCTCACTCTTTTCTGATAACAGCAACCACTTTGGTTCCCTCCTGCTGGCAAAACAACTCATGATCTGTCCTTTCTCCACTGGTGTAAGGGTGCAGAAAGACAGGACGCGTCTTTTTGCTCTGTGTCGTGTTCCGATAGTCAGTCTTCAAAACCTTTTCTTCTTCTGCCTTTGGCCAAAGAGCCAGCCAGCCCTAATTTATGGGTAGAACCCTGTGTGATACACTTAGAATCATGGAATGGTTTGGGTTGGAAGGGACCTTCAAAGGTCATCTAGTCCAACCCCCCTGCAAGGAGCAGGGACATCTTTGACTAGATCAGGTTTGAGAAGTTTATACTCAGTTATAAAAACTTCAGGCAGGATTTTGTTCCTATTTCTTTTTGGTTAAATTTCACTGAAGTTCTTCAACACTTGCAATGCAAAAAGAAACGAAACTTAAGCAAAGATGCCACCAAGTATGGATCTTAAAAAAAAAAAAAAGCAGGCATTATAAATTCTTCTGTTGGTCAGTTATCACTTGGGTTCTGCTCCGTCCTACCTCATCTACTCCAATTTCATGCTTCAACCACAAAGAAGGTGGCATTTTCTTCCTCCGGGCCTTTTCTTACCTTTTTTCTTTGTCCAGAAACTCAATCCATTGGCTCCCTCTGCATTTTGACTTGGCAGGAATTTTGCTACCCGCAGAGTAAAAGTCCAGATAAGGAAGCTTCTCTGATATCTTCAACAACCCTTCCGACAACCTTCCATCCTCTCAAGGTAATCAAGGTCATCTCCTCCCTGCTGTCCTTCTCCACGTAGCGAGTTGTTTAGAAGCAAGCCATGTCTTGAAATCATACAAGCCTTCATTCAAGCATGGCATCTTCATTTTACAATTTTTTTTTTTATAGGAAGACAAAAAGCCCTTGGAAGCACACACCTTGCATTGTTTATATCGCAAATCTGGATGCTTTCGAAAAATCCAATTAATAATAACGGGTTATTTATGAGTTTATTAATAAACCAACGCAAAGTGTGTGTGTAACGAGTCATTTAGGTCCACGCCACTCTCTTGGATTAATAATCCAAATATCTGAATTAAGATTTATACAATGAAACCTTAAGGGGCCTGTTACCATCATTTCTGTTAAATAATTTTCTTCAAAGTTGTACAAATATACGCGATTTTGCACACTAAAACCTAATAGCTCCTAAGAAACCATTACACTCATCTGTGAAATAATATGCGTGTTTAAATGCATCTAAATACATTTCTAATGTATTTGTGCTATTCCAAGGGAGATCATAATGTCTCTTGCGCCAGCAATAATGGTTTATTACGCTGATTTTCAGATAAGCAAGCTTTTTTTTTCCTTCTGAATACAAAATAAGTAAGAAATCAAGCCATAAAATCTACACTCCAACAAAATTATAGATTTCACCCAATCCCACAAAATACAGGAAATTAAGACTATAAAATTACTGGGTTTTTTTTTTATCCCTGGTTCAGCTAATTTCGGTTATAATTAAAGCAAGGTTCACTCAAGGAGGTCACGGATTAAAAATTCCGTTAATAATTAGGACAATTAGGATACAAGGCACAATCCTCTGCCTTGACCCCAGAGCTGGGTGAGCAACGTGTTGCCAGCAAGCGAAGGGAGGGGATCCTTTCCCTCTGCTCAACACTGGTGAGGCCACACCTTGAGTAACGTGTCCAGTTCTGGACTCCCCAGGACAAGAGAGACATGGACAGACTGGAGAGCGCCCAACAAAGGGCCATGAGGATGATGGTGGGACTGGAGCATCTCTCCTGTGGGGAAAGGATAAGGGAGGTGGGGCTGTTGAGTCTGGAGAGGAGAAGATTTGGAGGATCTTATAGATCTAGATAAACACCTGAAGGGAACGTGCAAACACGAGGGTGACCAGGCACCGTCACAGGTTGCTTGGGGATGTTGTGGAGTCTCCATCCTCAGAGATATGCCTGAGCAACCAGCTCTAGGTGGTCTTGCTTGAGCAGGGGGTTTGGAAAAGGTGACCTCCAGATGTCCCTTCCAACCTCAACCAGTTCATGATCAGCAGACTCTGATGGGTGACGTGGCTGTGAAATTTTAAACAGCATTACCTCAGCTATGGAAAGTGTGCTACAAGGGGTAAAATAAGAACAGACCGATGTTTATTTCAGAAACAGTATTTTAACCATCCAAAGTTCTACACTATTTCTATTCCTGACTGAAAACATCGAAGACCATGGTGGCAACATGAGGAAAACCTCCAGGAGAGGACCACAAATATTCATTGTTAAATCTGCTTGCTGGCACTTTTCTTTGATAATACCCTGGGCTAAGCACTGAGTTTTTAAGAGTTCAGGCATGGGATGTGATACCTGCACACAACATCTGCATCACCTTGGTGCTCCTTATCGCCTTGCACCGTTACAAGAAGCTGCGTTAGAAGATGGCTGTGGTTTCCAGGGCAGAAGCCTGAGAATTGAACCGTGACAGAACAGTGTTACCGTCATTAGGAACAGATTTTTATACATTTGCACGTTTGTTAACAATGTCTACTTTCCGGTGCATTAAAGAAAATCCACATCTTCAATCCTCTCCGCAGCTGTAATAGAGCTAATGCTGACATTATTATTCCCCATCAATAATTCATGTCAACTTGATTATAGGAAAATTCTCTGCCGATTTCACTGCTTGCTCATTCTTTCCTACAGTCAGACCGCAGTGGCTGGATTTCCGACACAGCCTAAAAGCACTAATTTGCAGAACCTGCTCGTCGCGAAATCCTACGCTCCTCTGTGCTAAGGAGACTTTGTTCGTCGTTGCTACTCAACACCAGAACAATTAAGAAGCCTTCAGGAAGCCACGAAACACGTGGGATACGAAGTGAATTACCGCGACTTATGCCTTTCATTTATTGTTTAGGGTTGTCTTTAAGTAAAAATTATTGAAAATATCTTCTGCTAATGATTCAAGCCCCAGTTGTTCCTTGCATTGTAGTTCTGTAATCCCAGAGCGTCCTCACCAACTTCCGCGCCGTAATGAAGGAAAGTTCCTGAAGTGTTTAACAGATGTACTTAGCTCCCACTGCCTTTGTGGGATTGAACAAATGTAATTAAACTGAATATTCCGTATCTCGCCCCAAGGCCTTCAGATCCTCCCCTGTGATGGTTGTTGAATCTTCTTTCACCAGGTCCGTACACAGTCCTCCTGAGAGAAATAAACTGTGTTCACTTAGAAAGGATAAAATCAGATGCACTAGGTACAAAACCAACTCAAGGCTGCCATTAAGTGGTTTCCAACATAGATTATTAACAAAAACAAACACGTTTTTCCTTCAGACATACTATCTTCTCCTGTTTATCTTCATCCTTCAGTCAAGACGTCCTTATCTGCATGGAATTCAAGTGAAATAACAACATCAAGAAATTATTTGTGTCTCGGGGAGTCCTGGTCCTACTGCAATGGAAGCAAACTACGTATATTTTAAATCTACAACGAGGAAAGCCACCCAATTAATCATAATTCCCCTTGTAGTCGTGTTTCTGCTGTCACCCAAACACCGCAGTTAAGCGCAGGGAGAGGAAATTCCCAAGGAATCCTCCTTACGGCTCAGTAGAGTAACCAACAATAAAACAAACACACATTCGCTTCAGCCAGCGGAAGTTTATGTCAGCGAGAGCTAAATTATGGTCTGGCCCTTAATTTTGGAGAAGAATTTCTCCCCTCACACTGACGTAGCACTGTTGAGGTCAGTCGTGTGCGTAAGGGCAAGGGTAAGATAAGAAGCAAATCGAGATGTTGACCTCTTCAACTTGAAAGCCGAGGGCAAAACAAAGAATTTTTGTTTTAAAACCGTGTTATAATAAACTAAGCAACTGCTCTCTTCGGCATTTAAGTCTGTTTTTGTTTTCCAGAACTACTAGGAGAAAACAGAGCTGGAGAAAACAGAGCCAAAGGAATCCGAGGATGAAACGAATGCTACGCGGACAAGGGTTGAACTCCTTTAGTAGGTGCCTTTGATTACAAAAACACAATAAGGAAGAACGAACGATTAGGAAGGATGAAAACCCTGGAAAAGAACCTCAGGGAAGGAGTAGACGCTCCAGCAGAGGTGAACCAGTCACGCAGCTGCAAGAGGCTCAACAGCGTCGCAAAGGCACAAGATGGAAGACAGAGCAATCACACTCTGGTTGGGGTTGTCCGATGAACACCATTCACAGAGTGATTAGTTTGGACAGAGAGCATCCTAATTATGAAAATATGAATGCATTATGTAAAGAGGCTACGAGCCAAAAGCTCACAAACACGAGCAGTTATTTCGGATTTGTAGCGTTTGACTTCCTTTATCCGCTCCTCGCCAATCCAAACTCTAACGGCGATGCCAAACGCCTTGTTAAAACTTCTAAAACTGCCAGGAAAACTGTCAGGGGAGATAAACAACCTTTAAATCAGAAAATAGCTTCTTGCCTATCTTGCCCAGAGAGGCGGTGGATGGCCCATCCCTGGAAACATTCCAGGGCAGGCTGGATGAGGCTCTGAGCAACCTGATCTGGTTGGAGATGGCCCTGCTCCTTGCAGGGAGGTTGGACTAGACCTGTGAAGGTCTCTTCCAATCCTAACCATTCTATGATTCTATCTTACCCATTAATACCAACTACTTATCCAGAAAGCAGGCCTGCTGAGCTGCTTCTGATGGCAAGATGTTTGCAGAAGACCAGAAGCTCGGAGACCTGCCTCGTGTCACAGTCTGCCTCGTTTTTCAAATCTACAGCCTCTTTCCAAGAGGCTTGACCCAAACTGATCATTGTCCCTCTAAAACCAGCCAGTTACCATCAGTGGCCTTTGCAAATCTCTTTTCTCCTTTTTTTTTTTTCAATAAGGTTGATAATTTAATAATTAAAAAAAAAAAGTCCCTTATCCTACTTTAGCTCAAATCTTCCTTCTCCCAAGGCTTGTTTTCCAGGGAAGAAAATGCATCTCTTTCCCTCTAAGCACAAATTGCGATGCTCATCATTTTATAACTCCTGATGCAGCCCGTCTTTTTGAAAATAACGGCTCGGCTGTCCATCAAAAGATCATCTAAGTCTGGAAGCTGCAGCGTAAACTGCTCTTGCTGGTAGAAGGAATATATCAAACCCAGCCACACAAATAACAAGAACAAATGTATATAAATAAATCATTCAACGCAAGGTTTTCTTCCATCGCTGCTGGTAGCAAACGTTAATGGATAAAATAATTTATTTCGGCTACTGAAAAAGAAGAACAGATGTGCAAGAAGTCAACATTTTCAGATCTGCAGCCTTTCCGAGGTGAGCTGGGGCAGCTGACCCCGGTCACAATTTTCAAGAATTGTGCATTTCAAGAGTTTTGAGCATCTAATGGATGGTATTTTGGACAGCACGTTCAGACTCATGCGTGCCACGCTCCCAACAAATTACTCAGCAGCGTCTTAGAAAACTGGTCTCAGAATTTTAGAAGCAAAAGTTAAAGCTTGTACTTTGGGAAAAAAAAAAGTGGCTGTGAAACCTCTGCATCCCTGCTCCCTGCCCATCGAGGATGGAACAGCCTTGATTTCTCTCCTGCTGGTGGATGATGAAGGAAGAAACTCGGAGATAGAAATTTAAAAAACCCACAAAACATTCATGTTCCTTCAGGAAACTCCGTAGTTCAGCCCTTTACATTTTCACTGTAGCTACAGAATTTCAGAGCCACCAGCGAGCAGAGGTGTCCCACCAGCACAGCGCCCTCTGAAGCCAGCAAGGTGTTGGAGCAGGATCGGGCACCGAAACGCCCGCACTGCCCAAAGTCTCTTTTAGCACCGACAAAACTGAATGGGTCCAATCTCCATGATGAATAAGATGAATCAAAAGGAAAGGCTGCAAAGAATGTCGGCAAACACCAGTGTGGAAATGGAAGGTGACAAATAAGGTCTGATGGGACGCAGGGGACTCACGGGGATACGGGGATTGAGAGATCGTGATGATAAATAAAAGTTTAAAGCATTTTGCTGTGACAACTGGGAGGTAAGAAAACACGTTTGGGCTGTAAAAGGCAAAGTTTCTCATGGATCTACACAATTTTGAACAGTTACTTGAAGAGCAGTAGAGGTAACAGAGTGGTGGGGTCTTCTAACAAGCTCTAAAACGTAAGAGAGGACTCAATTCTAAAATATCAGATGGGCGACCTGACGGCCTGCCATCTCTAAGGGCTTTTCCTGGCAAATGAGTTTAACATCCAAGGTCGCGCTGGAGCAGCAGCAGAACATCCATCGTCAAATGTGACGAGAAAGGGACTCGGCTTGTTCCCCTTCCAGACACCACCTTGGTTCTCCATTTCTCTTTAAACAGCTGGAACATGCCCAGCTCTTTGGGTAGACACTCACATTTCTGTAAAGAAACTTTTTCGATTCCCTCCTTGCTTTTCTTGAACGGTCAAACTTTCAGAGAAGTTCTACAGCACTTTAAAGCCGATAACCTTATAAAACGAGAAGGTTCTCCTGTCCCTAAGCTATACTGTAAAAGAAGTCCACTGCACCAGCTCGTTTCATTTTTAATAATTCTGTAGTTATTGCCCCATAACTTTCCCAGTCATGAACTCCAGGTATAAAATTGAAAAGAACCAGGAATCTGAAAGGCTCGTTCATAAAATGCTCTCACACCGTTTCATAGAATCACAGGATGGTTTGGGTGGGAAGGGACCTTCAAAAGTCATCCAGTCCAACCCCGCTGCACAGAGCAGGGACATCTCCAACCACATCAGGTTGCTCAGAGCCCTGGCCAACCTGGCCTGAAATGTTTCCAGGGATGGGGCATCCACCGCCTCTCTGGGCAACCTGGGACAGTGCTTCACCACCCTCAGCGTAAAAAATTTCTTCCTAATATCCAATCTGAATCTACCTCGCTCTGTTTTGAAACTGCTACCCCTCATCCTATCACAGCAGGCCCTGCTGAAGAGTCTCTCCCCACCTTTCCTGCAGCCCCCTTGAGGCACTGGAAGGCCGCTCTCAGCTCTCCCCGGAACCTCCTCTTCTCCAGGCTGAGCAGCCCCAGCTCTCTCAGCCTGGCCTCACAGCAGAGCTGCTCCAGCCCTCTCATCATCTCTGTGGCCTCCTCTGGTCCCTCTCCAGCTGGTCCATGTTCTTCTGATGTTTCTTCCCACTCCCTAATTTAGGGACAGATTCACCCCTTGGATGGATGTGAACTGACCCTGCAGACATCGCCGCTGAATTTGACCTCAGAAAACCCAAGGCGAGACATCATTGCGCAAAAGCGTCCTCTCCACTGTTGCTTTTAAGAGGAGAGAAGATGGCAGCTGCACCACACATACGCACAGGCCCACTCTGGAAAATGGATCCAAGGGTAAAATCAGGCTGTGAATGCTGAAGGAATAAGATATTGTCAGGAAAAAAAAAAAAAAAAAAGAGCATTTTGCATCGCTTTCAATATAGAGAGAGGTCTCTATGACCCAGTGTTGAGATCCATCATTCAGAAGAGCCATGTCTACCAAACCGCGCAGTGCCAACACGAGCAAGGCCTACCATGGGGTCTTTCAGGGCCTGACTGGTTTATACCCCAGCCCAGCGACATGCTGGGGCGTGCAAAGCCACCCCACCGGCGCCATGTCCTGCGTGGGACTCTGGCACCGCCTGGCTTACGGGACACAGGCCAGGTCCTCTCTGCTCGCCCACCCTGGGCGTGCTCCATGGCGCAGTGGCACCTCTATTCTACTTTATCATCTCTTAATTAATAAAACGAGGCTCCAGAATGGATGATCTGCAACATCCAGGACTTAATTGTGAAATTCCATGAGCCTGGAGTAAAGCAGGAGGGTTTAAATCCTCTACCAAATTTTGAATTTGAGTTTTTAAAAATTGCCCACAAAAGACATCTCTGAAAGGTTTCCAGGGGTTTAATTGGGAAAAAAAAAAAAATGTTTTTCCACATCCACTTTTCACGCCCGTAAAAGTGTCATTTTAAAAAACGTATTTTACATAATGGTATTACAAAAACTGCAGTCGTGCTTATCGACTAACCGACTATAAACCCACCAGTACATTATAAAAATTATAGGATTTTTTTCCCACATAAATAAATATTTCACATTATTCTGTGCTGGGAACAAAGAGTTTCTAATGACATGAGCATAACTGCGAGCACTGACTGAACAAACATCAGGTTCACGCCGAGGATAATAAATTATGTTAATTACACCTTGCTTGAAACTCATAGAATGCGAGAGATTGGAAAAAGTTATTTTCCTTGGAAATGTAAAATATTGACAATATTGATTAATTTTAAGTGTGGTGATAAAAATTCTCCTGTCCCCAGAAAGCTGTTCCGCTTCATTCTCTTTTTTTCCCCCTCCTTCTCTTTTTCACCTTCTCATTTTAATTTTTTAATTTTAGTTCCATTCTTCTATTAAGAGAAAAAAAAAAAATTAGTCACACTTGTTTTGTCCCTTATGACCCAACCGTTGGAAATGTAGAATTGTTGTTTTTTTTTTTAACGATGTCTGTGAAGGCAGCGAGGTTTGGGTGTGCTCACGCGCTGGGAAATTTCCCAAAATAGACGTGCTGGAATAACTGGTGGAATAATTGCTCCCGAAGAGTTATTTTGGTACAGCCCTGCATGAACTCTTGCAATCTGAAATCGTTAATTTTTTTCCCCATGTGGAGCAGGATTGAGCTAAATATGAAAAAAAATAATCATCACAATCTGGACTAAATTTCCACAGGGGGCTTCCGTTGGAACGACTTTTCGGGAATAATTAGTCCTTCACCGCCACCGCCAAACTGGGCCAGTGCTTCATCACGCTCAGCGTAAAAAAAAATTTTTCCTTATGGCCAGTTTGCCTAGGTAGTCACTCACCAGCTCATCACACTCACCAGCAAGGTGGTTTGGTCAAAGGCCAACAAGGCGGCCAACCTTCTCTCTCTAAAACAATTAAAGCACCCAGAAAGGCAGTCATGGGCCACTGCAGCGACGTGAGACTAGTTAAGAGATGTTAGGAAGCAAGGCAGCACCACGTCACGGTTTAGCCCCACTCAGCAGCTAAAATACCACGCAGTCGCTCGCTCACTCCCCCTGCAATGGGATGGGGAGGAGAATTGGGAAAGAAACAAAGGCAAAACTCACGGGTTGGGGTAAAAACAGTTTAAGAGAAACACAGAGACAGAAAACAAACAAAAAAAGTAGTAACAGAAAACACTTAAGCCCATAACTCACAGCACAGCAGTTCAGGGCGGATCCTGGGGCCCAGCTCCCTCCCCAGGAGCCAAAACTGCCCCCTCCACCGTCCCCACTTTATCCCCTGAGCGTGATCCCATGGGACAGAGCAGCCCTGGGCTAATTAGGTAACCTGTCCCAGCTGTTGGCCAGTTCATAACCTGTCCCAGCTGCGTCCCGAGGCACAGGGGCCACCAGCTCTGGTGAGAATTAACCCTGTCCTAGCCAGAACCAGGACATGCCATAAGACTAGTTCTAGCTAAGCCGGCAACTCGTGCCATTTAGCAGAAGCTGTCAGAAATGGGATGAAATACACGGATTGAGAGCCGTGAAACCGCCAAAGATTTGGAATCCTTTCTGAAAACAGAGTGATGCTAAATTATCCCTGGAAGTGCTGATCTCTGGATTTGAGGATGCAAATCTGAGCTTTCCTGCACCCCCACCTCCTCTGGAAACCTTTGAGAAGGGGTCACGGTGATGGGGGAGGCAAACATTTTTTTTTTTTACTACCAATTTCCCCCTGAGACGAACGTCAATGTAATCATTCAGAGACTAAAATCTGTCTGGAGACAGGAATCAATATTTCTGCTTTAAGCCTCGTTCACGGAGAATGAGTACGTGCTAAACCAGCCCGTAACGGATTGGGTGTTGGCAGTTTATCATCTGTCAGCAAAATATTTCAGAAATATTTCTCTCACACCCCGTACAAAGCTACGGATGAGATCGTTGTTCATTATATGGGTGCAAGAAGACTCTTTTTTTTTTTTTTAAATTTAGAAAACTGATGAAGAAAACCTATTTAAGAGGCGGCGTACGCGTTGTAAAGGTTAGCGCCTTAGAAGAAAGCCAAGAGGCTCCAGTTGAAATTGGGAGCAGGAACGCAGAGCCCAAACCGATGATGGGGTCAAGAGAAGAGAAACTTTTCAGCCCCATGGGTACCACTCAACGAGCCCAACCACCAAAGCTTGATAAAGGCAAGGTGGTATTTCAGACCCACCGCAGCCAAGACGTGTCACATGCAAGGTGTGGGGTCAGGCGCTGGAAGAGGCTGCCCAAGGAAGTGGTGGAGTCACCTTCCCTGGAGGCGTTCAAAGAACGTGTAGACGTGGCACTGTAGGACATGGTTTAGTGGACGTGGTGGTGTTGGCTTATTTTCCGCTAATATTTGTAAATCACGGAAACAATTCCTTGGCCCTCAGGTCGTTGCACGGCATTTCTGGCTAAACCGGGCTCGACAAATGCCCTTTTGGATTCTTCTCAGTGCTCCTACCTTCTCAGAAGCACCCAAACCTGCATGAGATTGGCGGGATCTCACCGTTCCACTCAACGCGGTTGATATTGCCTCGGCTCTGGTAGGGCTTTTCTACCTCAAACAATCGACCATTGCGGTCCTCCGAGAGAACGCGTGTTGCTGCCTAATCCCAAACCGATTGCCTTCCCATTTTTTTCTGACAGCCTTGGTTACACCTGAAGAATTTGCTGATATTATGTCTGCTTCTTGGTGAGAATTAGACAGACATCATTGGGTAAAAGAGAGGAGAAACTTGAAGATGGGTGATTCCTTTTGATGTTTTTATCCAAATCTTCAACATTTTCATCCAGAAGAGATTTCATCTTATAATTCAGCTTGGTTAAACTTTGTAAACAGCAAAGCCACCTGGAAACAAAATGTTTTGGAGCAAAACGTTTATTTTTCAAGCATGAAAAATATGGTTTTATTGTGGGTGGACTCCACCTGATTTTTCCCTAACATTTCCGTTGACTCAGCGAGCGGTTAAATCTCTTCACAGAGGCTCGGCGAAGACTTTGGGCATCGGAAAATACGAAGCACCTCCCCGTTGAAATACAGCGAGTGTAAGCGACCGGATCGGTTATTTTTCTGTCGTTGGCTCAGGTGCAGCTGAAAAACCCTGGTAGATAACTAAATACTGATTTTCAGGGCGCTCGGGGTCCTGCAGCTCCCTGCAAAGTGGAAAAAACCAAAACCAAACCTAAAAATAACTCCTGCAGAAGCACAGATGTGTGGTAGAGGCTGCTTCCAACTGGATGTGCCAAGGAAATGATCAAAATCTGCCCAAATCCCGGCCGGCCTGTTGCATATTCATCGTGTAAGTCACCAGGCCAAGGGCCTTCAGTGGAGTTCCAGCAGAATGGGGACGTTCCGGACCTGTTGGAGAGGATCCGGAGGAAGCCACGGAGATGCTGAGAGGGCTGAAGCAGCTCTGCTGTGAGGCCAGGCTGAGAGAGCTGGGGCTGTTCAGCCTGGAGAAGAGGAGGCTCCGGGGAGAGCTGAGAGCGGCTCCCAGTGCCCAAAGGGGGCTGCAGGGAAGGTGGGGAGAGACTCTTCAGCAGGGCCTGCTGGGACAGGACAAGGGGTGATGGTTTTAAACTGGAAGAAAGCGGGTTTAGATGAGATATGAGGATGAAAATCTGTACTGTGAAGGTGGTGAGGCACTGGAAGAGGTTTGCCCAGAGGTGTGGATGCCCCATCCCTGGAAACATTCCAGGCCAGGTTGGCCGGAGCTGTGAGCAACCTGATCTGGTTGGAGATGTCCCTGCTCCTGGCAGGGGGGTTGGACTGGGTGGGCTTTGAAGGTCCCTTCCAACCCAAACCATTCCATGATTCTACGATAATTCCAATTTTCTCCCCAGGGGTCCTTCAACCCGACCCTCGGGGCCGGTCCCAGCGCGGTGGGGTGGGATTGCTGGGAGCTCCGACCCCGGGAAGCCGGGGCTGGGGCGGGGGGGGGGTGTTGAGGGAGCAACCGGTCGCATCGCTTGGGCTGCACCGACCTCTAGAGGCTTCGGCCTCAACTGCAGCCTCGCTCCCCAAATCCGCACGGGTTTCCCCCTCCTCCCCAGTGAAGGGAAGGGGTTGCAGGGGACGGAGTCGGGGCAAAGGGCCCGATCCATCTTCTGCTTCTCCTCAGGTACTGGAGTCTGCGAAAGCGGGTGGGGAAGCGCTTGTGAGTTTTGTTGGAGAAATTGGGAAATCTGTGAGATTCCCCCGGGAAAACCTAGGGAGAGTCATCTGCCGGTGATGCTGAAAGCGTCTGGACACCTCACCTCACCAAACTATTGGTGTCCTCTCGGAAAATGTAGGTACCATCCCTCCCCAGTCCCACACATCCTTTTTTTTCCAGTCAATCTCCCATTTAGACTACTTGGCCATCAGCATCTAATTGATTTCAGGACCAATGGATGTGTAGACGTTCACGGAGAACCTGGACCTCTCACCCAAAGCCGCCTGAAAGAAGCTTCCAACACCGGAAGACGCAGCCAGTGCCACACCGATGAAGCGAGCTCGGCTTGAATGGAGAAGTCATTAAACTTCGGACCAAAACGTCTCCTGCACCCCTGACACCCACCCCTTGTAGCGACGCCGTTCTGGGGGGGGCTCCGGAGGGGCACACAGCGTCACGGACATTTCCTCCATTTTACTTTCCAAAAGGAATCCTCCAGCAGGACGGGGAAGAGAGAGGAGGAGGAATCCCAGGGACTGATGATGGGAACTGACTCAGCTTTTGAGGAACCGTAGCCACTAAATAACACGCGTGAGTTGCAAATCGTATTTATCACCAAAAATTTCAACATCAACCAGCACCTGAACATGTCCCTACTGGAAAAAAACTCAGGAATGAGCGTTGTAACGTGCCTAAAGCCGGCAGGTTTGGTGTTCTGGGAGGAAAACTCGGCTCGCACAGAGACGCAATCTGATCGCATCCTTCCTTTCGGCACGCGTTGGGTGGCAGAGGTTGAGAGAGCTCAACGACGAGACAGGGAGAAGGGCCAGAAAACCTTCAGGAAGCAAATTTAGTGCCTGCCGAGCCTTGAATTCGTACAACACGCGAAGGGAATCGCAACCCTGCTGCAAACGAAGGAGTTGCTGAGCCCTCGGCTCCGTCGTCTGCAGACGAGGAGAGCAAAGGTTCGGATCCAAGCGGTGCCTTGGGCGTTCTTCTTCCAGTGAATACTGAGAAACCAGAGAAAACCAGCGGTTTCGAACGAGTTGCGAGCTTGTTTTTGAAAGAAGCTGACCGTATAGAGCTAAACTAAGCTAAAACATCAGGCAAAATTATTAATAATTTAATTTTTAGGGGCCTAAGAGAACGGTGAGCTGGACTATGGCGAGGTCTGAGGGGATCCGGCTGGCTCGCAGCAGCAGTGAGGTGGACAAGATCAATCTTTTTAGGACTGCAACACCGCCTCGCTGCCGACGGGTGGAAGAAAGGCTTCTGTGCTGGTTTTACTGCCCTTTAACGCGCAGTTGGTTTCAAATTCCACTCCTCATCAATGCTGATGTGTATTCAACGCGTCTTCATTCAAGTTCTACTTTGGGTTTTATCGGGCAAACTCTTACCTCGTGTTCTGAAAAGTCACTAGGTAACGCAGCATCCTTACTTTCCCAAAGAGCAGTCTTCAGGAAACTTAACCAATCTTCATCAAATTTAGCAAATAATGCCAATTTGTTGGGAACGTACCTTCCTTCCAAACAGAAGCTTTCACAAAAGCTTGTTGGCAACAGGCTCCAACCCCATCCTGGGCTGCATCAAGAGGAGCGTGGGCAGCAGGGTGAGGGAGGTGATTCTCCCCCTCTGCTCCGCTCTGGTGGACCCCCCTGCAGCGCTGCGTCCAGCTCTGGAGCCCCCAACAGCAGAAGGACGTGGAGCTGCTGGAGAGGGTCCAGAGGAGGCCACGGAGATGCTGAGAGGGCTGGAGCAGCTCTGCTGTGAGGCCAGGCTGAGAGAGCTGGGGCTGTTCAGCCTGGAGAAGAGGAGGCTGCGGGGAGAGCTGAGAGCGGCTCCCAGTGCCCAAAGGGGGCTGCAGGAATGGTGGGGAGAGACTCTTCAGCAGGGCCTGGTGTGACAGGACTAGGACTACCAGGTTGCCCAGAGAGGCAATGGATGCCCCATCCCTGGAAACACTCAAGGCCAAGGACATCTCCAACCTGATGTGGTTGGGGATGTCCCTGCTCCTTGCAGGGGGGTTGGACTGGATGACCTTTGAAGGTCCCGTCCAACCCAAACCATTCCGTGATTCTATGAAACAAGCCCAAGTTTTGGCACCTGCTGCACTCAGCCCTGAAGACGCTTTCTTTACATTCTCACTTTGACCTCAAAGCAGAACTTCATAAAATCCCACCGGCTGCTTATTTTTAGCAGTCTTCTTTCTCAGAATAAATACACGATCGTACTCCACCTCAGCTGAAAAACGCGGAACTGCTCCCGAGTTCAGATTTCCTGAGGCTCTGGGCAAAGTCAGTGCTTGTTGATAGACAGTTTTCCCAGCTTCCCCAGTACCTGGCCAAGGGAACAGCGAAAGACAAGCACGGACCTTCTTCGCCTACTCCATCCACAACACACCAAGTTTTCAAGTGCCTGGAATATAATCATTTATTTCTCTTTACAGTGATGACGGAAGAATGTACAGGTGTCTGCACCCATAGGTATAAAAATCTGTTTATATACAGAGTCACAATAATCTTTAATTGGGAAATCATTCTGTTCTTCTGATCCATCTTTACTAAAAACAACAGGAAAAAAAAAAAAAAGAAATATTTAGTACAGGCGATATAATTCCAGTAGGTTTGCAACCTGGCATCAAAAGCTCAGCTTTAGATTAAGGGTAACGTTCAATACTTTAAAAAAGGACTTTTAAGTCGTAGGACACAAAATAAAGTTGCTTTTCAAATAAGATATATACATCAAAAATAGGAGTCTAAAAAAGGCCTTGGTTTTAATGCTATTAGAAAGCTCTATAAATGTGCACGGGTCCGTTTCTTCTCAGAACGAAAGACCGAAGGAGAAAGTGCCTCGTCTTTTAGGAAGTTCCTCCTGGGACAAGTCAGTTAAAAGTACCTGGAGAAGAGAAACGAAAAAAATGAACACAAGGTGAGTGGCGACGCGGTTAAGAGTCCCACAGATGCCTGGCTGCTTTTTTGTTAAGCTGTTTTTAAGGTCCAGCCTCTCTCAACGCACGTTTACACAGTCCTTCACGCTGGTCTAAAATCACTTTTTGAATTCCTGGTTTTCTAAATTACAGCAGAACGCGTACGTAAAAAAAAATTTACTATAAAAACATCATACCGGAACGTTAGTCTGTGTAAAGGAAAAAAAAACTTGAATCTTTTAAGCTTATTTTACATTAACTAATCCACTTAGCCAAAAATCTTGGTCAAGTCTATAATTAAAGCCAGTAGAGGGAAAAAAAAAATCAGTTTTCTAGAACACAGCCAGCAGATGTACGTCTACATCGGCTACGTCCGTCTAAATACGTAATGATGAAACTCAAGGTCTACCGATCCAACTGATTTCCGCAGAGAACCTCAGCACCAGGGCAAAAACAACCGCTTCTGCTAAGAAGATTGACAGCTCCACGACAAAATTATTCTTTTGCGCTCAATTTTAAAAATCAAATTGGTAATTTGAGTCTAAAACGGCACGGGTTTGAAATTTCACATCGTAACCCGACGTTCTTTCTTGAGTTCCTTTAAAGTTACCCATAATTAGAGTTTTACAGGGAAAATTCATTTGGAGAGATATCCATTTAAAAATAAATAGGAAAGTTTGGGAAGTTGCTACGTAATTTTATTAAATTAAATTTTGAAGAATAGAAAAAGGCCAGTTATTCTGAGTGCTTTACTACAGTTTCACATCAAGTGCCAGAAAATACTGGTTTTAGAGACGGGTTCTTTGCCGTAAAGGATGAAAATCGCTGTTTTGTCCTCCCTGTCTGCTACTTCATGTCGGGACGTTCATTTCTACATGCGCAAAATCACCCCAGAGTTCTGCTAACATACGCGTGAGGAGACAGCAGGACCGCTGGTGCGTGAGATATTGCTGCCCACCAACCGATTTCTGAGTGACCACCAGCGGCCGAGACGGGGAAATCTCAGAACGTGCCTCCAGGAGATCCGACTCACCTGATTTCTTTTTTATGCTTCATCTCCATTATCCATCTCGACATCTATATCTTTCGTCGTATCAGCCGCCCGCGACAAAATGTCTGCCATTAGCGCCTCCTCCAGTTTTTTACGCACTTGTTGCACCCGCTCTTCTTGTTTTCTGAAAGGGAAGAACGGGGAGAAAGGTCAATCCTTCAGGTACGCAGTCGGTCGGGAGCGTCGTAGTGGCATAACCAGCGACTCGGTGACGCTTATCCAGTACACCAGGAGCACCTGTCCAGGATGGCGGGGCACTGGCTCGGTTTCTAAGCGCTCCAAGAACCAACCCCAAGTCCCACAGAGTGTGAGTGCAGGGGAAGAACCTCAAGGAGCTTCACCGTTTCCATTTTTCTACTGGATTACTCCAACCTATCCATTCAGTCTTCTCTACCGGCCAAGGATGCGTTTCAGATATTTCAGCTTCTGCTGAAACAATGGTTTCTTTCCCTGGAGAAAGTTAATTAAAAAAATATTTCCTCGCTATCGATCTAAATTTTGGATATTTTGTCTGAAAATCCACTTGTTCTATCAAGCTATGTTTTAAAAAAAAAAATCTTTAAACAAAACATACGCTGAAAAAAATGGCCAGAACTCATCAGAAGCAGGCACGGGAAAACATTCCTCAGTGCCACAAACTCCCTGTGGCTACGTAGGATGGCAGGACAAAGAACAAAGAACAAAGCTACAAAGAACATCAAGTCTTAGAAGAGATGATACCCAACGTGCTCCACAGAAGCCTGAGGAGCACCAGCCTCGAAGGCTACAACCACCACCAGCACTACGTACTTCAGAGGAGGCTGTCTGCTTACAGAGACAGCAAAAGGAAGCAAAAAAAAAAAAGAAAGAACACGCTAGCAGTTCGGTACAGAACTTGTTTTCTATCTTCCAGCTGTTTTCTCTCCTTGTTTTCTACCTTCAGTCTACAGCTGACTGTCCCAGAGCTGATAACCTGCAATGCCTAGAGAGCGACGGTTCAAACCCAGGGGGAAGAGAACCGAACAAAAGCAAAGATGCCTCATCTTTTGCAGGACCTGTGTGGTCAAGGAGAAATAAAATTTAGAGCGGCAAATTCCGTATTTGTTAACGGAATGAGAAGGATGCCAAGAGCACGCACAAGCTGAAAGAGAATTTTATTAAAAATCAGTCATCAAAAGTTGCCACCACCTCATCTGGCCAAAGATTATGGAAAATAAATAGCTGAAGTATATTTTTTCCTCTTTTTTTGGCTTTACAATTTTGACTTTAAGGCAGTAGGATCTTCCCACCATCCACACCCTACGAACTCCATCCCAACAGGCTTCAGATGACAGTCCACAGCCATTTCCACCGGCAGATCCCTTCCCTGGATTCCTGGAGAGAAAAAAAAAGCTGGAGGATCTTCATAAAGCTCCCCTTTGGAGCGCAAAGAAAATTCCAACGAACCAAAACAGGGTAAGGACACTTTCTTACTCTTACAAAGAACAGATCAAGAATGATCCTCAAACGTCGTTCTGGTCCCTGGGTATTTCAAGCGTAACGCACGGAAAAGCCGTGCGGTATCACACGTGCGGTGAAGTCAAGGGTAAACATCAATCCTCCCATGGTCAAAAAAAGAAAAGTCACGGGGCGTTCAGACAACCTCACTCAGTAATTTGAATGAAACCATGAAGGGCTGGGCTGGGAAAGAAAGGAGACCCATTCCAGGCTGGGAAAATTTCAAAACATCCCAGTTAGTTGATCTTCCAGGGGAGCAATAAGCAAAAAAATAAAATTAAAGACGCGTCACTCCTCACACAGAAGTCCACAAGGTCCTAATTCTAATCCTGACCTTATTTTCAGCGGAAACCTGCTTTATCCCACAGGGTTGCGCGTAGCTCAGCATTCCGGTGATTTCCTCGGTGTTCGGAATTATTTTATTTGTCCTTGTTACTCGCACTCCTCTCAGCCCAACTAAACGATGCGTGATTCCACGCTACCGCACGCAATCAAACTACGATACCGCGCCGACCTCCCTCCTGATTCCTCCGTCTGGTTTTTCATACGGTTAAATCCATCGAGGCTCCGTTTGATTTAGCTCCTTTGGTGCCGGCACTGCGATATCTTGTCTGCCGTCAAAATAAAAAACGGCATACGGCTCTAGGAACAGCATTTAGCCGCGGCAGAAACGCAACGGTAGCTTGGCGTGCAGGATGGGAAAAGTCCACAGAACGTGGGCTGAACACCAGTCCCACCTCCCTGTGTGTCAGGAGGGAGGGAATACTGTCTTCGCTGTATTTTATTAAACTCAGGTTTAGGGGCAGCCGCTAATTCCCCCCACACACATTCTCCTCTCCAGTAGATCTCTCCCAGCTCCTCCTCCCCTCTCAGCAGAAATAAACGGCTGCTGAGACAGCATACTCTAATTATTCTAATTATAGAAATGATACTCCTGTTCTAATTATAGAAATTCTCAGAATTCACAGAATCACTGTGCTTTCCTGTTTAATACTCCGTGTTAAGCTCCTCTTCAGATCCAGGGTCAGAAAATTTATCTCGGAGCTGAGACGGATAAGGATTATTTAGGGTTTTGCCTAAAAAAAAAAAAATATTTTACACGTTTCTTATTCCTGAGGAGAGCTCAGACTCTTTCTTTCACTTCCTTCCTTCGGCATTTTATTATTCTTGTGCCTTCGGTCTGGCATACTGAAAGGGAGATTTGCACAGGGAATTGAGGAATATTGCGAGGGATTTAAGCCACAGCTGTGTCTTCAGATTCAGACATTCTTAAACTCAGGCCAAACAAACTTAAAGAGCGTTAAACTTGAATTAATCTCCACTGCTGCCTCCTGGTAAACACAGCTTGGGTTTTGGACAGACTAACAGACACTTTTTCTTACCCACAGAGCGTGACACAGCCAGACGTACTCCGTTAATTGTTACGCTTTGGTAAATTTAACAGGTTGTGGCTATCCGTAACAAAAAAAAACCAGTATTCCCAGTATCATGCGATTTGAAAACGGCGATTTTCAAGATCCCTGACAAAATCTACTGGATGACGGTAAGTGCTTAGCAAAGAACCTACACTGAGCAAGAGAAAGGGCTGTTGAAAACCGAAAGGCGGGATCTTCAGCAAGGGCTTACGCGCTTTAGGAAAAGAAATCCCTTGGAAACTAGAAGCTTCAGAAAATCCCACTGAAGAGAGAGAGGTCTGAAAAGAATGACGGGCCAGACTACGAAGCAGAACAGCGCAGCGAGTCACAAATGAATCTGAAGAATCCGTTGCAAAACTTCATCCACCTAAGCACAACTAGAAAAAAAAACCCGATCCATCTGTTATTTTCAGAAGGTATCGTTGCCCGGCTCGTCCCGAAAGAGGGAAACGTAAAGCATTTCTCTAGCAGAGACACAAAGGATGTCACTCGCAGCCTTTCATGGAACCGGAGGCAGTTAGAAGGCCAAAACTGTTCAGAAGGTGTGCCCCACAAGTGAGAAAAAAAATAGGTGCTTGCCCCTCGTTGCTGTTTCTTAACCGTGCATTTCTTTAATGTTTAATGTTTTCCCCGTGAACGTGCTGAACCAAAAGAGGAAATTTTGCGTTCTGCTCTGATTACGAAAGGGATTTACCATCGTCACACGACGAGGAACACCTCAAGCTAAACGTGAGCCGAGCTGACGGCTGTTTTGGGAGATGTAAACAACTGCTAGGACCTCCCTGAAGAATTGATGGTACGGAAGAATACGCGCTAGCACCTGAGCAGATACTCCCAACGGCAAATTTTTCCTTATTATTACCTAAGTTCAGAAAGAAAACCTAGTCCTTAATGATCACAGGTGTTGTATTCCGATACCGCTTCCTCACGCAACGTGTTTTCTGGACGGTCTTAAAATGAAAGGCAGAGGATGAAGAGGGAACTTCTAAGAATATTTAATCCTTTCGTAGTGAGCTGCCTACCGTCGTGAAGCAGAATAGACAAGTACAAGAAACACAGAATCACAGAATTCACGGAATGGTTTGGGTGGGGAGGGAGCGTTCAAGGCCACCCAGTCCAACCCCCCTGCCAGGAGCTGGGACATCTCCAACCACATCAGGTTGCTCAGAGCCCCGGCCAGCCCAGCCTGGAATGTTTCCAGGGATGGGGCATCCACCGCCTCTCTGGGCAACCTGGGACAGTGCCCCACCACCCTCAGAGTAAAAAATTTTTTTCCTAAGATCTAATCTGAACATATCTCCTTCTATTTTGAAACCAAATCCCCCTCGTCCTGTCACAACAGGCCCTGCTGAACAGTCTCTCCCCATCTTTCCTGCAGCCCCCTTAAGGTACTGGAAGGTGGCTATCAGGTCAGCTCACGTTGAGCTTCTCATCCACCAGCACCCCCAAGTCCCTCTCCTCAGGGCTGCTCTCAATCCATTCCCCACCCAGCCTGGATTTGTGCTGGGATTGCCACGATCCATGTGCAGGACCTTGCACTTGGCCTGGTTGAACTCCATGAGGTTGGCACGGGCCCACCTCTCCAGCCTGTCACGTTCACACTTCTCCTCCCTTACCTCCAGGACTACACTGTGCCAGGAAGGAATCTCCTTAAATTGAATTTGCTTTTCATTTTTTTTCCCCCTAAGACTTTCAAAAAGCTTACCGGATGTCGTCATCCGTGACTATGAAAGCTTTGCAGAGGGGTTGAGACGTATTAAGCCAGACGGCCGGGTTCTTCTCAACGGCCGCAGAGAGCTGCCCAGTGATAGGTGCAGAACTGGTATGCAGAGCGCTAGCAACGGCTGATAACAGGGTATCGTCATTGTTACCCGGGCCAACTCCTAAAGCAAAGATGACGGAATAATTAGCACTCACATTCCATACGCAACTCCCAGCGGCAGAGCTCCTCCCGGCTCGTAAGATTATGTACGCTCACGATATCATTTCCAAATTCACGAGAGAACAGCAAGAACATTGACAACTTGAAGTTTACTTTATCTAACCGGAAGCTGAAAAACTTGTTAAGAGCTTCAAAGATCTGAAGCAAACACAATACCTTGAAGACCTTTCGGTAGCTCCATGGATTTTATGATTTGCTCGCTGACGTCCGACGCGCTGAGGCCTTGTAGCCTCTTCTCCCAGAAAAGCTGCAAAAGAGAAAAGAAGATTGCTCAGGAGAAAGTCAAAACCACACAGCTCCACCAGTGGCTACTCCACGCCAGCTTGATGACCTGGCTCTTCCCGACGCCGTGTAGATCTCTTGACTTATCTGGAAACAGAATCAAACCTTGCCACTTTTAGGAAGACACATGAACTAAATTCCTATTCATTTCATTTTCCGTTGATTACCTGAGAACATCTTTCCATTCCTCACAGAAACCGGTTTCTTGACCTAAGAGATTTTGGTTTCACCTCACTCCCATCTTACTGGTTTGAAGGAAAAAAAAAAATTACATCTATTTCTTTTCACGCTCGCAAAAGCTGAGACAAAAAAAAACCTAGACGAGCTGTTACTCTCATTCCTAGGAAATGCTTTGCTGCAGGTGGGTTCCCAAAAGCCTGAGTCTAAGACAGGGCTTTCAAACGGTTCGTGCTGTTCTAAAATTAGAATTAAAAGACCAGAGCATCCTCTTTCATCTTCTGTGGAACCTGTATTGCTGGTCACACTGCATCGTAAGCGAAGCACGGTACGTCAGCGATTGTTATGCAGAAAAAACCTCATTTTTTTTTCAGTTGCAGAGGTAGAGGCAAAGGAAAGAGCAACAAAGAACATCTTCCTTAGCTTTCAGAGTATACTGACTGAAAATAAAAGATGCAGTTACGCTAAGAAAAATGCAATTCTCTCCACAACGTGTCTTTCCAGCTTCATAAATCAGCAGGTTGAACGATACTTGCGTTGCCCGCGAGATTACCGTGTCATTTTATAGAGATCTACTTACGGAAGCGCTCTCCTCCGGACAACGGGACGCATTTGTCACCATGGAATCGTAGAATGGTTTGGGTTGGAAGGGACCTTCAAAGGCCACCCAGTCCAACCCCCCTGCAAGAAGCAGGGACATCTCCCTGCATTAGGGCACCTCTTTTATCTTGTTAAACGTGAAATATTTGGTACCTGCAGTCACTCACTCCTGCTGTTCACCTCCCTCGACCTGCTGGCCACGCTCCTCTTGATGCAGCCCAGGATGCGGTTGGCCTTCTGGGCCGCAAGGGCGCATTGCCGGCTCATGTTGAGCTTCTCCTCCACCAGCACCCCCAAGTCCTTCTCCTCAGGGCTGCTCTCAATCCATTCTTCACCCAGCCTGGATTTGTGCCTGGGATTGCCCTGACCCATGCGCAGGACCTTGCGCTTGGCATGGCTGAACTCCATGAGGTTGGCATGGGCCCACCTCTCCAGCCTGTCCAGGTCCCTCTGGATGGCATCCCTCCCCTCCAGCGTGCTGACAGCACCACACAGCTTGGTGTCGTTGGCGAATTTGCTGAGGGTGCACTCTATCCCACTGTCCGTGTCGCCGACAAAGATGCTGAACAGGGCCGGGCCCAGCACGGACCCCTGAGGGACGCCACTCATCACCGGTCTCCACTTGGACATTGAGCCGTTGACCACCACTCGCTGGGTGTGACCATCCAGCCAAGTGGTCCATCCCTCAAACCCATCTCCTGCCCAAAGCCATCTGGACTTCATAAAGCCACCAACAGCTCCTCACACAGTGAAAGCATCTGCAGATACAGCCGCTCCATTTCAACCCGTGACTGCCAGCAACAGAGGCCACCTTCTGCGTAACAACCCCACGTCATCTCACAATCTGAGGTCTCCTTGTAAAATGGAGGCAGCCACCCAGACTCCGGGCTTTTCTCAGCTCGACTATCCTCGGAGAGAACCGTCATCCCTGAAGGCTGATATGGTCCAATCTTCCTTCCTCCTGCTGAGAATGCACCAGTACGGCCAGAAAAGCAAGATTCACGCCTCCAGGAAAGACGTACTAGCAAATCTGGTTGGAGGTGTCCCTGCTCCTTGCAGGGGGGTTGGACTGGATGACCTTTGAAGGTCCTTTCCAACCCAAACCATTCCATGATTCTAAATATGAGACTCTGCTATTCAGTAACGAGAATCCCGATGGGACCGGGATAGGAAGGGATGCGAGACGAACCAGATTCAAGATTCACCATTGTAACGATGAGCTATTTTATGACTAATGCCAAATGAATAACCGTTCTGAGGATTCATCAGTCAGTTATGAGCAATCATCCCGTTGGAGGATCAGAACCGGCTCAATTTCAGCTTTGCTTGAAGTAGTCATTAGGGAACGCGCACTGGAAAGAGGATGAAACCCAAGTCCTTCATCTACCGACGTCTCAGCGTTCTACGTTCAGAAAGACTCAGCAGCCAAATGTTCCATTTCCTAGGAAATGAATCAACACGCGCTGCGCCACAAGTGACCTCTTACGCAATAATCTCCCTCTGAGAGCAAGAAACGTAGCCCTCATCGCTCAAACTTACGATCCTAAGGGCAGGGCAACTCTGGTTGGTTTTTTTTTTCCATGACAGAAGAGGCAGCATGGGAATGCAGTGCCAAGGTCGCCGGGGTGGAGCAGAATTTTCACTTCCTTGTTGTTCCGAAACTCCGTAACGGCAGCGCTGTACTGCAGCCGAAGTTCTTTGTTTTGAGAATTTATAAAATATTGCTTCCTCCGTAATTGTTTCTTGTCCACGCGAAGCTGTTTGTGACTAATGGTGAACTCTAATCTAACCCGTGATCTCTGTAAAAACAGAATCTCCTACGCGACTCGCAGAAAACAAAGCAATGATAGATGAGACTCTCTATTGCAAGAACCACGAAATACAAACAAATTACGAGCCGCTCCTTTTTCCTTAGATAAATAAAAGTCCCTCCGCAGTTGCTCAAGCAATGGAAGCCCTGCTAGAAAGGAATCCATTCCCGTTCGATTATTTTTAAAAGAAAAGCATCCAAACACTCTTGGAGGGTGACTGATTTATAGATAAATCAACCCATCAAGAACCTCAAATTTCATCTGCTGTACTATTTCTAGAGATTGAAAATAGGGTAGATGTCACCAGACTGGACACGCAGAAGAAACAACAACAATTCTGGTGTTGGCGAGTTCAGAGATCTCTTTACCGAGTTGGGTTCTTCTATTTAGCCAGCTGCATGTATCTGCTCTGAACTTGCACAGCAGTCAGATTTAATTCAGAAGCGATGGACACATCAAGTTTAACGGCACAGGCACGGCTCCGGGTAGTTGCCTCGGCGTCCTCCCAGCTCTGGGGAACCACGTTTATCTCCACGCTGCTTGCAGATGCGCGATAACCTGGTGTGCAAGCTGATGAAAAGACATTTCTACACAAACAGAAAACTGGAAAGCTTCTTCCCGCTTTCTGTGTCCAGGCGCTAAGCTTCACCGCTTCTGTAAACGCCAACCAAAATTTCAGGGTTCCTTTAGTTGCCTGGCAGAGGGAGATGAAACTCAACCATCTCATTGGGTTCCTTCCATCCCTCTCTTTGATAATTCTAATACTAACCAAGAAGCTGAAGTTTTCCAACCCTAATTTTAGAGTTCAAGCCTTTAAGCGGATCTACAAGAAATAAAATCCCATCTGCCTGACAAATTACAAAGTCTAAGAGCTCAACAAGTCTTTCTTGCTAAGAACCGCTCACAAGAAGACATATATAAAATGATATCCTGCAATTTTTCTGGTAAATTTGGCTTTTTAGGCTGCATGTATCTTACGCTCAGATTTAGTTTGTCATATATAATCACACAATCACAGAATGGTTTGGGTTGGAAGGGACCTTGAAGACCATCCAGTCCAACCCCTCTGCCCCGGGCTGGGACGCCTTCCACCAGACCAGTTTGCTCCTAATTACTCAATAATCCCTTACAACCCAATCCACTGCAATTATATAGGACAGTAAATACAAAAAGAGACTTTTGAATCAATTTTAAAGAGGACTTCTGGCCTACAGGTAGATGACGTTGTCCGTAAGTACATCAGGTTTATCCTACGGCGTTTTCAAAAAGGAAATACCCTAGATGAGAGGGTTGATGCTTCAAAGAGAGACATTAAAGAACTTTGAAGAAAGCTGCAATTGAGGCAATTTAGGAACTTACAGATACTCCTATCATGTGATTAGATACGAAGAATTGGAGAAATCTTCCTGGATTGATTGGTTCTGGTATTTGAACAAAAGCCACTTAGAGGAAGAAGACCGATAGTTAAGAGAAGAGAAGTCTAGTGAGCACCAGAAGACCCTTCAGAGCAAGCATGCACACACACAGCTCAAGTCCTGACACTACCTACTTCCAGGATTCTCCAGAACATTTCCATTTTTCCCTGGTTAAAGCTCTCCACTCCGATAATCAGTGACCTAAAAAATCTTTCAAGGACGGCTTGGAAAGCTTTAAGGTGCTGTCTTGCAGAAGTGTTGATTGAAAAAGGCTTAGACAACCTCGTGACACTTGTGTGCCACCAAACAGCGCACGGAATATACGGAACGACGAAGATCTGTTGCTCAAATTCAGATTTACCTCCACAAAGATCACAGGCAAGCTGTTATTAGTTTCTCTTTCCAAGAACTACCACGGGGTTTACTGCTGAACGAAGAGCTGCTGCCAAACGTCTTCCCTGCCAACGCCAAGAAGCACGTCCTCGCGCTCCCAGGTCACGAAAAAAAAAATCTACTGACTGCCAAAGGAACTACAGAGCTCGTTTATTTTGATCTAGATATAAGAGAATTTTCAGGGAATTCTCGTTAGATCGCTTTTTGAAAGGGGAGATACAATAGATACAAGCAGATAAAGCTTTTGGAGATGGGTATCTAGAACTACGGAAGCAAGAATCCCTCAAGGGATGTGGGCCAAGGATTGAAGAAACAGGGAGCGATGACACTGGAAGCGGTGAGTGGATAAGTTTTATATAGAAATAGGCGGCACAGTCGGCGTTTCAGCGTTCGCTTGAACATCCAACAGTGATATATTTACAGTTTATGCACAGGAAAGTTTGCACACCTGAGGAGGAGAGCAGGAGAAGACAGCGATACACGTAGGGATTAAGGAAAATACAGGCTTTATCTGGAGGGTGCACACATGATTTGTTAATGAAAATTTTACCGAAAACTCACTCAAATTTTATATTAAAAAACTGTAACAATCTATTCTCTACGCAACAGCTGTAACCATCTATTCTCTCCCTTCCCCACGTCTCCCGCCTATGTCAATCATCATATTGCGCAATCCCAGGCACAAATCCAGGCTGGGCGGAGAACGGATGGAGAGCAGCCCTGAGGAGAAGGACTGGGGGGTGATGGTGGACGAGAAGCTCAACATGAGCAGGCAATGCACCCCTGCAGCCCAGAAACCAACGGCATCCTGGGCTGCATCAAGAGGAGCGTGGCCTCCAGCTCTGGAGGCGCCAAGATCAGAAGGACGTGGACCTGTTGGAGAGGGTCCAGAGGAGGCCACGCAGATGCTGAGAGGGCTGGAGCAGCTCTGCTGTGAGGCCGGGCTGAGAGAGCTGGGGCTGTTCAGCCTGGAGAAGAGGAGGCTCCGGGGAGAGCTGAGAGCGGCTCCCAGTGCCCAAAGGGGGCTGCAGGAAAGGTGGGGAGAGACTCTTCAGCAGGGCCTGCTGGGACAGGACGAGAGGTGATGGTTTTAAAACAGAGGGAGGTAGGTTCAGATTGGATATCAGGAGAAATTTTTTACACTGAGGGTGGTGGAGTACTGTCCCAGGTTGCCCAGAGAGGCGGTGGATGCCCCATCCCTGGAAACATCCCAGGCCAGGTTGGCCGGGGCTCTGAGCAACCTGATGTGGTTGGAGATGTCCCTGCTCCTTGCAGGGGGGTTGGACTGGGTGGGCTTTGAAGGTCCCTTCCAACCCAAACCATTCCATGATTCTATGATTCTACGGGTTTTTTTTTTTTATATTTGATGTCCAGTTGTGACACTAGAGCACTTGAAGAAGAATACGGTAACCAAACATGAACGAAGTTTTGGATTGAGAGAAATTAATCTCCACATCAATTAACCGTTGCTTCTGCATTTTTTTTTAAATCGCATTACGCACATTTCTGTAAGTCACCTTCAAGACAGGAATTCTCCTCCGTAATTGAAGCACAGCTGGAAACAAGCACTTTTTCAGCTCATTTCAACTTTCTGAGCGCTAAGAACGGAAAGAGTTCAATCCTTACCTGTCGCGGCTGCTCCGTCACTCGCTGCGGATCCGATCGGACTTTGTTACTGGGATGATTGGTAACTTTGGTGACCGGCTGTTTGAAAATGGACGCCGTTTGTCTGATGGGTAAAGTTGTATTTAAGTCTGGTTTTCCCTGTTAAAAACAAACAAACAAACAAGAATAAAAAGTGAATTAACAACAATTCTACAGAAAAATGACACAAATTAATGTTGGATTCACCCTCTTCTAGCGAGGTGCAGAAGAAGGAGGCTTTTTTTTTTGGAGTAAAGATTTCCCTTAAATGCTGTGCTTAACTAACCTTCGCAGTCATCCATTTGAAAGAAAAAAAAAAATGCAACGCTTAACTGGTTCCACACATTTTCACCTCCTTGGCAAGACTGAAACTGCTCAGAAGTCCTTCAAAAGCTTCTTAGAAGAGTGAAACTCGTTAAGAGTTTTTCATTAGGATTTCCTTAGACTCCTAATTTTGTGACACAATCTAATCTCTTGGGCTTGGAAATGGGAATGAAGTCTCAATCTTCAAATCTTCCATATTTAGATTTTACAATTTGGATGATGACATCATAAAAGAGACTACGGGAGGAACCAGAAGGCCAACCCCACCCTGGGCTGCACCCCCAGCAGCGTGGGCAGCAGGGCGAGGGAGGGGATTCTGCCCCTCTGCTCCGCTCTGGTGAGACCCCCCTGCAGCGCTGCGTCCAGCTCTGGAGCCCCCAACAGCAGAAGGACGTGGGGCTGTTGGAGAGGGTCCAGAGGAGGCCACGCAGATGCTGAGAGGGCTGGAGCAGCTCTGCTGTGAGGCCAGGCTGAGAGAGCTGGGGCTGCTCAGCCTGGAGAAGAGGAGGCTCCGGGGAGACCTGAGAGCGGCTCCCAGTGCCCAAAGGGGGCTGCAGGGAAGGTGGGGAGAGACTCTTCAGCAGGGCCTGCTGGGACAGGACGAGGGGTGATGGTTTTATAACAGAGGGAGGGAGATTCAGACTGGATATAAGGAAAAAATATTTTTAAGTTGAGGGTGGTGGAGCACTGTCCCGGGTTGCCCAGAGAGGTGGTGGATGCCCCATCCCTGGAAACATCCCAGGCCAGGTTGGCCGGGGCTCTGAGCAACCTGATCTGGTTGGAGATGTCCCTGCTCCTTGCAGGGGGTTGGACTGGATGGGCTTTGAAGGTCCCTTCCAACCCAAACCATTCCATGATTCGGTGATTCTATAAGCAAGCCACTTAATCCCAAAATAGATCCTCACGCTCTACGATGGTTATAATACGGGACGCTCCTACCTAACGATTTGGTTCATCAGCTGCGTGCGGGGAGAGACAAGGCCTCTCCAGGATGACACAGCGCTAGTAGATCCTTCCTGGCGAAAAAAAATCAGGAATTCCTCCGTCTCATTCTAAGGAATGCAACTGATAGGAAGGAGCAGCAGAGTAACACTTTGTATTTATCTGGGCACCTTCACGTTGCCTAAATGAGGGCATGTTTTAAAATTTCCATTCCAACCACTCTGTAAAATATAAGGCTAAATCCACAAATTCCAATGGAATTTTCCCTCGGAAATTCAGGCATCATTTCTGGTTTACAAACTTACAGCCAGAAGCTAACAGCCTCCATATCTCGCAGTATTACTGGTTTGAAATGGGAAAAGCAGCTTATCTTCAGCTCCATCCCTAAGACGCTGCTGATGCTTGTCCAACTGAGATCAGGGTCTCCACGGCCGCAGCAAACGGCAACGGAGCACACGTACTTCCGATTACGCTTAATAGTTTTAATCAACCAGAGCAACCACCATTCGATTAGCACAGAAGTCCTAAGACCTTTTTTCTAAAAGCAAAAGTGAGAATCTAAGCTTAGAAATAAATCTAGACGTCATTCTTCTCCTCATGTCTCACCCAGGTCGTCCCAGCCCACTGGAAAAATACTTTCAGATACCCTGGGCATTGCTTTCGGCACGTGCTCGGCGTGGTGGATGCTGGTGATGGGCTCTATTTTTTTCCCCAGCAGACTTTTTCATCTCTAATATACATTTTCCTACACAATTAAAGCAGCTCTGATGAGCGCAGAGTCACCAACCGGAGCTAGACAGCAACCACAAGTACTTAAATTCGCACCGAGTGTTTTGACGCCGAACTTTTCCTCGCGCCGCGTAACTTAATTCACATCAGCACCCCGACAGACCTCGCCTATCCTACCAGCTCCCGTCTCGTGACATCAAGTTCAAAGCCGCAGTTGAAGCTTTGAAGCCCAGGGCCCCGGGGCGTTCTGTGCAGTAGTATCAGTGTTAGTGGTAAAATAGCTACGAAAACTGACAAAAATAATAAAATTACAGAGGAGAAATCCGGTTTCGCAAACATTTCTAGGACGAAGGTCTTACTTTCAAGTTCATTAAAAATATTTCCAGGTTCTTTTTGGTCTGTAACGCGACTTCAAGAGAAGTTAAAAAAAAAAAATAAATCCATTAAACCTAGAAAAATTAAAAGGGAGAGTTCTCCAGGCAGTGAGAGAACGTCAGAAAATTCAGCCTCTGAATTGCGGCACAGAGTTTTGAACAACAAAAATAAACTCTTCAGTACAGAAACTTGCTAAGCAAAGCCATCTCCACCCCCTGCACATCTGCAGATGGACAGGGGAAAAAAAATATATTATCACACTTTAAGAAGAAGCAAGCGATATTCAGGGAAAATTCACAATAAATCATGAGCCAGCCGTACGGAAGATTTATTTCTGATGAAGTTAAAGCTTCGAGTGCATCCTAACAAAGGAACAAAGATCCCTGCAACCAACACCTCTCCTGAAAACCAGAAAGCTCCGTCGAGCTTTCCAGACAGAAGAGACTACCTTCATATTTCACACAGCGGTTAAGCTCACGATATTCAGTTTTAGGCACACCTACAAAAAATTCAGCCTTCGGAAACGCAGACACACTGTGGGCTTTTATGTTGCTGGAGTGCTATCGCAAAGGAAAATCTCTTCCTCCCCTGGGAGAAATATCAATGTTCCCTGCTCATTTTTACTCATGAGGAGTGTTTGACGCTCCAGAGACAGTTTCCAGAAGAATTTCAGTCCACTACCTTCCCAAAGACGTGTATTTCCAGAAGCAGGACATAAAAAAAAAAAAGTTTTAAAAACTCAGCAATGTATTTCCAGAAGTCATTTATAACCAAGACAGCATGTTTAACGAGTAGTCTCTATCTTGTCTTCTTTTCTAACTGATAACTGCATCCAGCTCTGGAGCCCCCAACATCAGAAGGACGTGGAGCTGCTGGAGAGGGTCCAGAGGAGGCCACGCAGATGCTGAGAGGGCTGGAGCAGCTCTGCTGTGAGGCCAGGCTGAGAGAGCTGGGGCTGTTCAGCCTGGAGAAGAGGAGGCTCCGGGGAGACCTGAGAGCGGCTCCCAGTGCCCAAAGGGGGCTGCAGGAAAGGTGGGGAGAGACTCTTCAGCAGGGCCTGCTGGGACAGGGCGAGGGGTGATGGTTTCAAAATTGAGGGAGGTGGATTCAGATTGGATATCAGGAAGAAATTCTTTATGCTGAGGGTGGTGGAGCACTGGCCCAGGTTGCCCAGAGAGGTGGTGGGTGCCCCATCCCTGGAAACATTCCAGGCCAGGTTGGCCGGGGCTCTGAGCAACCTGATCTGGTTGGAGATGTCCCTGCTCCTTGCAGGGGGGTTGGGCTGGGTGGGCTTTGAAGGTCCCTTCCCACCCAAACCGTTCCGTGATTCTACGATCTCAAAAATTTAGAAGTAGGGCATGACAGCATTTCGGTCCAGCAGCCGCACGAATCCAACTGTCTGGACACGTCGGAGAAAGGCGACTGGAGTATATTTTGATATTTCTTCTTGAAACCTAAGGGGAGCCAAAGAATTTAGAAACACTGGAGTGAATTGTTTGTACAAAAACAACCAAGCCATCAAAAAAGGGGCAAGTTTATACACAAACTTGCCTCTGCAAGCCTGACTCCGCGGCCCCCCCAGCAGCACAGCTGCGAGGCGGATTAGGAGACGACCACAACCAACCTCTTCCAGTGTCTGTGGAAAAAAACCCTACAAACTCCAGGAACAAGGTGAGATCTCATTTTTATCTATCAGAGGAACACTGCAGAAATCCTTCAGAGCTTCTGAGTTGCAGATTCAGTCAGATGTTATCTACCTAAAACCCACTTTTTTTTTTTTTTTAATATTATATTTAACAGAGCTACTGTGAGCGACGTTCAAGGTCACAGGAATACAGAGTGAGCACAGGCTCACCTAGGCGTTACACACCCAATTTTGTAAAAAGCCTAACCCAAACCATTCCTTGGACTACCCTCTAAACGTAACGCTGTTTGAAAGCCTCACGTCTGCGGAGAGAAAACATTCAATAATTTGCTTTAAATAAAAAGAAACCAGCACGAAATGCGTGGTTCACGCATTACAAATGTCAAAAGCATCAGGGCACGAGACATAGCTGTGACTTGTACGGTATTTTCATACGCTAAGTTAGGAAATCCTGAAGAATAAAACACTTGAAAAAGAAAATACTGCGAGAAATCCTTTCTGTTGGAGGAGGCTTCTAAAGTTTGGCCAGGAACGTATTGTCTGAGAGTGAGCTAAACTGACTCGTCACGTCCCCACGTGCTACGTCGGCTGTTTCACTTCTGTACGCTTCGGCCTTTTATTTTTCATCCGCTAGACACATTTCCTCCGACATTCAAAAGGGTTGGAAAAGAAATAGAGAATAAGAGAACAACCAGGGCCCAGTCTTAAACAGAGCCTTCCTCTTAAACCTAGCCTTGTAAAGCTACACCGCTGTACACAGGCATCCAGGTAAACAGATTTGCCTCAGGTAACAAGCTTCCCAGCACGCAGCGCACCCGTTAAAAACGTGAACGCTTTCATCTCAGGACAGGAAGATTCGAAGCCTTACACAGGAGAATCTCTTGGTGTCAACAGTCCTAACTTTTCCCGTTCAGCTGGACGACTAGCGCTGAGTTCTTAGTCCCAAGCCAGCTCCTGGATTACTCCAACTTCTGATTCCCGCTTAACCTCACCTCGCGAGTTTCTGGGTGGCAGCAGAGCATTCCTCCTATTTAGAAATTTATGTCTCTGCCGCCACTAAAAATCAAACAGACACGTACATCGTAGCAGCAGACTGCTTCAAGCAGAAAAGAAATTGCTAAATGAACTAGAGGAAAGGAAATTCTTTAGGATATCCTTAAACACAGTATTTACTAACAAACCTTATTTTGATTGAGAGAATCATTCCTTAGTTTCTGTTTGTTCTTCTGCAATTTACTGGGCATCATCTTTCCCGTTCGGAAGTCAAAACTGCTGAGATCAACAGTGTTTCCCAGGTATCTTGCCAACTGAGGCTTGCTTCTGAACTTCTTACCACTTGGACTAAAAAGAAGAAAACACTTTAGTATGTTTTGTTGGACAAAAGGATACAACCTTGACTTCTTACAAAAGGTTTTATACCTCGTTAAGGATCTAAAAAGTTGCCATTATCTTTATTCCACGTGGCACGTTCATGGATGCGTTGGTTGCCCAACCTCTGCGTGTTTGCACAGGATTTAATTTCTAAACCGGGACGCTGGGATAGACTAGACCTGGGGAAGCTGGGTTAGCAGCACAGCTACACCAAACCCCAGTATAAAACGGGATGGCAGACCGTGGCCAAGCGCGGGAAGCTCTCCGCACAAACGGAAAGACCGTGCAAGGTTTAAACGGTTGATGGCTAAGGCCAACCTAGACTCAACAGCAACCTTTCCGGGCTATCGGACAGCGAGGCGTTAAAACGGATGCGCAGAGCTAGGATTGGAGGTGAGGTGACATCGCTCAGCTATTCGGTCGCCGACACCGGTGAGCAAAGCCAGGTGAGGAACCGAGCAAGAAGCAAGCAAGCAGCAAGCAAGACGATGCAGAAGATGAAACAGGGCCAAAGCCGCAGTTGTGGAGGTAGATCCCACCAGAAGAAACGAAATCAGTTGCAGGGAAGTTACTTAAATCGTCTTCATGCGGAATTACGGAATTATTATTACCCCAAATTCCCAGCTGACGGTTTTGAGTGACATCAGCAAATTTCTAATTTCCAGTTACGCTAAGGAAGCGGTCTGCCTACCAAACTTTACAGCGCAGAACCTTCTGCCCCCTCAGCTCCACTTCGTTCTCATCCAGAACACGCCGTCAGCGCTACCGCGCAGCTGACTGGCAAGAAGCCGTCACTGGAAGGGACAACGGTGCTGCCCCCAGACCCAAAAGCTCGGCAGAAAACAAAAATATCAAGAACCGCTACGTAAAACTCAGCCTGCAACACCGCTTTGTGCCAGCCTCTCGGTACAGATAGCCATGAAAACGGATAAATATTCAGCGAGTGAAGCCAACAATCCCTTGGTCCAACGCCAATTTCCATCCAACGAAACAAGCCAAGCGTCAAAATCTTCCCGCTGACGAAACCCAAAAGGTTAACTGAGCTCGGAGAGTTCTTCACGCCACTTCCTCTCTGCACAGAACTACCGCAGATTTTTGTTTTCTTCACTTTTCTTTCACTTTTTTTTTTTTTAAAAAAACTTAAAAACACCTTGAGGCAAGAACTTCCCCAGGGAAGAATATGTATTGAATTCTGGGAAAAGCAGCTAATTAAGTCAAATATTTTTTTCAAAGTCATTTAAATGAATCCAGAAATATGGAAAGACATAATTAACGAGAGGCAAAGGGTGGGAGAAAAAAAAAGACTTAAAACAGATCGCAATCTGAAGCTAACCTCCTCAGGGATGGGTGTGGGAGGGGAAAAAAACCCCACCACACATACGTACAGACACGCATCCCACCACAAAACTCCTTTCTGCTTCTCGTAAACCAAGAACTGAAGCTGTGCTGGAAGCCAAACTAAACACAACGCCGGTTTTATTTTAGATAGTGGAGATTAACACCCTGCTTTGGTCACAGTAAGACAAATTCCGCAGCGAAGGTCAGAGCCGGAGCAAGTCTTCTGCGGGGCGAGCAGGGTCGCTGTTAAAATAATCTGACCCATTGTCTTTCCTTCCTACTCAGGCACCTACAAGAAAAAGTTTAAAAAATAAAACCTTGGCTGCACGTCCCTGTTTCCTAACGAGAGTGGAAGGGCTGAATTTACTGGATAAAGGAACCGCCTTCCCCGTAAAACACCGAAGGAAAAGGAGAAAACAAAGCAAACGCTGCAGTTCGGTGTTAATATTCTCTGCTCCAGACACTTATTTTTTAATTAAAACCTTGGTCGTTTTAGCCCATAGCTAAGTAACTACTGAAAATATATAGAAAGTTTACATCGACATCTTCTATTATATCCTAATTTTGGTAGCGAAGGGGAAACACGCTACCTCGCACTTTTCCCACTTCACCTCCCGTTTCAGAAGCTGACAGGCTGCGTCATCAAGACCAGCTTTCCTCTTCGGGTTCCTCGGAGAGAAACGCTTCACGTACGCCTTGAGGGAATCCAAAATTCCATTTTCATCCCCTTATCTTCCAAGTCATTCCATTTCTCCTGGTTATTTCCTGATCCTCACCTGATGTCCAGGTATGAAACTGCGTACGTGACGCGTACGTAGTTACCAGATATTAACAACAGATCGGATCCAAGAACATTGTCCACGGAACTCCGTTAGTTTTCTCCTACCCTACTACTGTCTCCTTCACCGTTCTACAAAACCTGGAGCGTTTTCCATCCTCCAGCTTCAACAAAATCTAACGACTCGTCATTTCACACGTCAGACCTTCCCCGTGTTCTTGGTTGAAACCGAGAAACGTGTTCTTTTTTATTTTCCCTAAAGGTGTTAAAGCCCAGTTTAAGCTCAAACTTAGTTTTGAGTGGAAAAGAAAGGCGGAAGGAGAGGTATGAAGCTGTCTTCTCTCTGGATGATACCCTGGAGGTATCAGAAATCAAACTCACGTCAAAGAAAGCTCGGACTCCGACGTCACGCTCGCTGCGGAAGATTTTTAAAACGCGTTGCTCTGAGTTCACGTCCTCTAAAACGTCAACTGCCAGGAAAGTCAGAAGCATGGACCGCCACGTTCTTTGAAGGAAGCATTACACAGATACGGGAGAAACCGGTAAAATTTACCCTCACCCCCACGTTCTGGACATCCATGAATCTCACACTGCCTTCTTTCGCGCAAGAAGCAGCAAGCGAAAGTGTTCTTTCAGGGCGCCGTGACACCGCGGAGCCTCTGGTCCGACTAAGCTGCAGCGTGATGACCCAACACGGAGACAATTAAGAAGTGCCAAACGATTCTTTCTGGGACATCATCAAGGCTCAGATCACCTTGGACAAGGTGAAACGAAGGAGACACCCCTCACCTGCAGCTGTACGCTCGTGTAAATTCACGCGCTGTACAAACTGAAGCTCTCGGTGGGCTGAGGGTGGTTATGTGCCATAATGAGCTTGCAAGGAACTTTCCTTTTTCTAAAAAAAAAGGCATTTTTCTGAATGAATTTTTTCTTAACACAGAAGGAAGCTACCTTTAATTTTCTCGTACAGCCAAACCTACTTGGTAACAGGGAAAACTCACTCTGAGACACTGAAAAATGCGGTGAACGGCGTAACACAACGCTTTTTCCCACCTTCAGAGGAGTTCAGCAGTTGGAATCTCATTTGGCCCGCAACAAAAATAGATTTTTACACAGCAGTACACGTCGTTCATACCACCGCACCGCATCACCAGCGGCAACTGACAGCAATAAACTGCAAAAGGTGAATTTCTAGATTATTTAATCTTCTGTTTATGGAAATAGTTTGGATTCATTCATCAGAATCTACTTCTGTTGCCTGAACAACCTGCTGAGCTCCTTTACTGGGCTGGAGGACTGATTCATCACGCCCTCGTAAAATGAAGCCCCTATGACTTCAGAATAATCATTATTATCGCTCAGCGCAGGGATTAATTGACCCTATAAAGAAAAGAAATTTATTTGACATACTAAGATTCCCGACGCTGCCCCAAACTTAAGTAGGGGAGATTGTTACCATGCGTTTTCAGAGTAATTGAGCCGTGGAAATACAAAATAACGCCCCTTACACTTAAAACTTGACATTCTCCTTCCACCAGGGAACAAAAAAGGCAGCGAAAATATTGAAACTACAACCTGAAGATGATCAGAGAAAGCCTACACAAGAAAATTTGGGCTAATTTGTCTGCTATTATCATCGGCCTCCCGTTGGTTTCCATCTGAGTTTAGAAAAGCAGCACAGTTACGAGCAGAGATGCAAACTTCCCGAAGAGATCAGAAGAACAAGACGGCAACCGAAAATTCTCCTCAACGAAGGCCGGCCCCTGAAGCGGGCGCGCTGCAGAAAGAAGGATATAAATAGGAGCAGCGCTAAAAGATTAACAAGCAGCTAACAGCAATTTTTATTCTTGCACAGAAGGTGAAGTACGCTCTCAAAATTTAGACCGGATTTTACTAGGACTTGTTCTATGCTCCTATCACCTTTGGAAATTAAAAAAAAATAAAAATACAAGGCTATGGATAACATAAGCACAACTGAGCATCGCTTGCTTGCTTTTAAAGATAAAGGTGTCCCTAAAAAAAAAAAAAAAGCGCACAGAATTCAACTTATCCTACTGTCACTGGAAATCCTCCAGCGTTTATCTTCTGGTCAAACCACGAAAGCAACTTCAAAGGGATGTCTGTTTGCCCCACGGGTACACCTATGCTGGAAAAGCTTTTGTAGTTGAACTTAAGAGGCTGTTAGCATCCACGGAAAGCGGATTTTCAACTGGGGAAAAAAAAAAAAAAAAAAAAAAGTGGAGTGGTTCTCGCTTGCTTTTTTCCCACGAAGAATAAATGCAGCAAAGCAGAATATTAAGTCGCTGCTGCTAGGAAAGAAGTCATTTCAAATTTCATGCCGGAGTTTAATAAACATTTTTTAACAGGTAAACTCCCTAGGGGGTTGTACACACTAAAGGGATTTTTACCGAGGAAAAAAAAAGAGGGAAAGAAAGCAGAAGGTGAGATATCCACGGTCAGAGTTCCCACTTCACTCAGATTTCTGCAGGACTTCGGAAGCACGACCGAGTCCTTCGGCAGGACAGCAGCACCCCCTACCTCACAGCACGCTGAATAAAGAATACTTACCCAAAAAATCACGGGGCAAATTTCCTACAGTCTTAGGCCTTACCTAAACAGGTTACTACCAGGAGAGTCACTTAAAAAAAAACCAACTCGTTTCTATAAAATGAAGCAACTGGGAGTTTGGGTGAATGATTGCGAAGATGTACAAACTCCAAACGCAACGTACGTTTTCGGCGCCGCCAAAAAAGCGCGGTATTGCTGTTTAAGCGGCCGTGCCAAATCCTGACGACGCAGGCTTTTAGGGAATATCAGTCCGTATGAGGCACACAAACCAAATCCCGCTTCGCGTCCAGCTACGCATTTGAACGACGGAGCGTTTATTAACATTCTTTTTGTTGGGTTTTTCGTTTTGTTGGTTTTTTTTTCTCCAGCCGAGCTAGAGTGACACAACTCTTTTGAATGTATTTGGCCTGCTCGACTTATTGGAACAAACCAGATTTTCGTTTGGTTTAAATATAGCAGCGCTGAAATCTGCCTCATAGCTATAACAGGAAAAAAAAAAAAGAAAAAAAAAAAAAAAAGATAAATTTCCGACGCCAGTCCTGCCTGCAGCCACAAAAACGTTTTTTATTTGTTTCATTTTGCTTGTGCAGAAGTTACTGAAGAGAAGTTATTTCTCCAGACACGAATGACTACTTATTTTTCCAAACCTGTAATCTGCAGCGAGATCAACAAACTCTACGCTACGAGCGAGTTTTTAGTTTCAATTTTGCGGTCGCTTGGCAGAAGATCTGCATCACTGCTAACCATGCTGGAAGGCGTCCTAAAATTTGAAACATTTATTCCTGCCGCTTTCCCCCACATTAAAGACAGAATGCGAGAGGCAGCGATGAGCAGATCGCAGCCTCGCATCTCCGACGAAAAAAAACGGCGTCAAAGAGTTTTCTCGCGGGGTCGCGGGCAACGGCAGCGGCCAAATCTGCAGGATGAAGGCTCAGACGGTTACGCAGAAGGGGCTCACCTCAAAAGCTGTGGTTTTGAATATTTTTGAAGTATTTCCACCACGCCCCTCTCTTTTAACAGCTTTTTTTTTAGGAGAATCACGAAGGTCAGAAGATGCGGGGCCAGAGGTGGCGAGGGGCAGAAAAATATCCTACCAGAAACTACCGGGAGCGCTTTGCTTTTTCCTCTGAGCAACCGGTTCAGGGCTTCCTAAAGCGCGACACGTTAAAATAACCATCCAGCAGCCCCGAAACAAGCAAGTTTCAAAATGCAAATCGGGTAGATTGCAACACGGCTTCATCTCGCAAGAGCTGTTCTTAATTACCGTGATTATTTAGACCACGGCAGCAAACGAAGCTTTGGCCGATCCCTTTTGGGTTTTTTTTCCTAGCCTTAAGAAATCATCAAAGCCATAAACCTCAGGTTTTGAGTCGGTTAACGTAATGAAGTTAATGAGGTTACGTATCATTCTTTGCGAAGCAAAAACTAAACTCTGGAAATAGTAGAGCTTACTGCATTTTGCCCATGTTTTCATAGTTTCATTAAGGATCTGTAACACGAAAACCACTGACACGTCTACGTTCTGACGGGACAAACACGCAGCTAAACTCCGGTGGTTTTAAAACGGGTCGTTCTGAGCAAACAGCCAAAGTTCTTTGGGCCTTCTACGTTAAATTTATTCCAACGCAGTCAGCAGTGACTCTCTGGCTTGAGAAAAGTCTGGCATTTAATCCCGGAAAGAATAATCCTACGCAAAAAGTTGAGCTTAGCGATCCGCCGGAAAGCGGGACCCATCCAGAGAACAGGATTCAGACCGCAGAGTCAAGCGCAATCGTTCAGACAGGCTTCACGAGGCAGCGGCGAAGCAAGGAAAGGCAGACGCGAAAAGAGAGAGCCGGCGACGCCAGATGCCACCCAATCACCCGCCGCAGTATTAGCATACGGGCGGCGAAGCAAGTCAGACAAAGGCGGTAAGACAAAACCAGAAATTGTCTAAAAAAAAAAAGTTTTTCATCGGATTCATTCAAAAAGCTCGGGGAAAAGCATCATTCCTCCTCCACATCTAGCGATCCCGTTGTCAGACGTTTCATTTTCTCTAGCGGCAGCACGTGACGGGTCAAACGATGCCACGCTCAAGACCGAGAGAAACCGACTTTTCCGTTAGCCGGCATCTGAGGGGGAGCAAGCACGGCTCCTCGCTCCTGGGCGGCAGAAAGAGGGAGGCCACTGACTGCAAGAAAAGGAGACTGCTAGGCCTGCTCGGAAACAGCGATGTTAGGGAGAGGTTTCAGGTGTGGTTCGTCAGACGCGTACAGAGCTATAAATAGAGGTGCTGTGGGTAAGAGGTTAGCCGTTGCAGAAGACAGCTTCCTCCGCGGCGCAGCAGGCTGGACTTACAGAAGCACGGCCTAAGAGGGAGACTTCAGAATTTATTTCATTTCTGCCTCAAGAAAAAAAAAAAAAAAAAAAAAAAACCAAACACCAAAACTGTCTTTCCAGTTTCTGAAAGCAAGCGGGAGGGTGAAGCAAAATTAGGTTGCTGTTGCTTCTCTTGGTTTTGCTAGAACCTGTGCAGTAGTGATGAGAATATTTAGCAGTGGCAAGACTTCTCCTCCTTTCCACTTGGCTAAAATTTCAGCTGTTGTCACTAAACGGTAAGCTTCCTCAGTAACGCAGCGCGGGGTGCGCGCGTCCCACCCGACGAGCTCCCTAGTCTCGAGTATGGGTTATGGCAACTCTGACTCCGTTTAAAGGCAGGGGAGGGGGGTTTTAGGCTGATCCTAAAAAGCTAAGCTGGGGAGGGTTGACACGGGCCAGTGTGGAGCAGCTCCTCTCCCAAAGGAGAACCGGGCCAAGCCCCCACACGGAGCCTGGTTACAGACAACCGGCGGCTCCTCCCGACCGAGGGGGCACGGCTGCCCGCCCCGGGCTTTGGGGAAAGGCCTGGCCTCCCGCCCGCCCGCCCTGAGGGCTCGCCCCCTGTGACAGCCGGGGCAGGCGGCAGGGGACCGGCCTCGCCCCCTGTGACAGCCGGGGCAGGCGGGAGGGGACCGGCCTCACCCCCTGTGACAGCCGGGGCAGGCGGCAGGGGACCGGCCTCACCCCCTGAGACAGCCGGGGCAGGCGGGAGGGGACCGGCCTCACCCCCTGTGACAGCCGGGGCAGGCGGGAGGGGACCGGCCTCGCCCCCTGTGACAGCCGGGGCAGGCGGGAGGGGACCGGCCTCACCCCCTGTGACAGCCGGGGCAGGCGGGAGGGGACCGGCCTCCCCCCTGTGACAGCCGGGGCAGGCGGGAGGGGACCGGCCTCTCCCCCTGTGACAGCCGGGGCAGGCGGGAGGGGACCGGCCTCGCCCCCTGTGACAGCCGGGGCAGGCGGGAGGGGACCGGCCTCACCCCTGTGACAGCCGGGGCAGGCGGGAGGGGACCGGCCTCACCCCCTGAGACAGCCGGGGCAGGCGGCAGGGGACCGGCCTCACCCCGTGTGACAGCCGGGGCAGGCGGGAGGGGACCGGCCTCACCCCCTGTGACAGCCGGGGCAGGCGGGAGGGGACCGGCCTCACCCCCTGTGACAGCCGGGGCAGGCGGGAGGGGACCGGCCTCACCCCCTGTGACAGCCGGGGCAGGCGGGAGGGGACCGGCCTCACCCCCTGTGACAGCCGGGGCAGGCGGGAGGGGACCGGCCTCACCCCCTGAGACAGCCGGGCCGCGGCGGGAGGGGACCGGCCTCACCCCCTGTGACAGCCGGGGCAGGCGGGAGGGGACCGGCCTCACCCCCTGAGACAGCCGGGCCGCGGCGGGAGGGGACCGGCCTCGCCCCCTGTGACAGCCGGGGCAGGCGGGAGGGGACCGGCCTCACCCCCTGAGACAGCCGGGGCAGGCGGGAGGGGACCGGCCTCACCCCCTGTGACAGCCGGGGCAGGCGGGAGGGGACCGGCCTCACCCCCTGAGACAGCCGGGGCAGGCGGGAGGGGACCGGCCTCGCCCCCTGTGACAGCCGGGGCAGGCGGGAGGGGACCGGCCTCCCCCCTGTGACAGCCGGGGCAGGCGGGAGGGGACCGGCCTCGCCCCCTGTGACAGCCGGGAGCGAACCGAGCCCCTCAGCCGCCCCCTGGCCGCGGAGCGGCGGCTCCGTGACAGGCGGGGACCGGTCCCCTGACAGCCGGGCCGTGGCGGGGCTGGGGCGGGGGGGACTCCCCGCCGCCCCTGACACGGGGGAGCTCGGGGAGCAGGTGGCGGGGAGGGGGGTGGCGGGGGAGCGCTGGCACCGGTCCCCACCGGGGGCCGAGCCGCGTCCCGCCGGGGGCAGAGCGGGCTGTCACGGGCCGGGGCGGCCCCGCCGACGCGTACCTGAAGTAGTAGACATCGCTCTTGCCGGCGCTGAGGCCCGATTTACGGATGACTTCTTCCTTCTTCCAGCCCGGGGGCAGCGCGGGGCAGTCCATCCTGCCCTGCTTCTCCATGCACCGGGCGCAGGGCCCGCGGCGGCGGCGGCGGCGGCGGCGGCGGCGGCGGCGGCGGCGGGGCGAGCGGGGAAAGGGGGCTCGCCCGGCGCTCGCAACAAGAGCGGTATTGTTCCCGGACGCGGCCGGGGCCGGGACCCCCCTGGCGATGGCGGCCGCCGCGGAGCGTTGCTCGGCGCCAGGAGCGCGGGGTTGCGCGCGCAGCGTTCGCCCGGCTCCCGCTTCCGCGGCCGAGCCCCGGAATCGGTGTCAGCGGCGGGGCCTAGAGGGGCCAGAGCGGCCAACCCCCGCCGACCATAGAGAGCGCCGTAGGCGGGACAGAGCGGCCGCGGCGGCGCCGGCATCTTGTGAGCGGCGGAGGGAGAAGGAGGCGCGGCGGGAAGGGTTCGGCAGCGGCGGGCGGCGCAGGTGCTGGGGAAGGGGAAAAGCGGCGGCCGCGTCCCGGCTGCGGCGCCATCCGGACACGGACGCTGTGCCGTAAACCCGAATTCGCCCCTTTTTCTCGTCTTTCCCCGGACCCCCGCCCCGTTCAGTTTATTCGTGCCCTCCGCGCTGACAGCCCTGCCCAGCTCGGACCGGTTTCCCGTTCGCTTCGCGCCGCGAACCTCTTCCCTCCCCACCCGGTCGGACAGCCGGTAACGGAGCCCCGGTGGCCACAGGCCCGGGCTCGGCGGCGCTAGGACCGGCGCGGTTCGGGCCCGGCCGGTTACCGCCGGCGGTGGCGGCAGGGAGCGGCCCCGAGTCAGCCCCGCGGCGGCATGGAGCCCTTCCCGCCGCCCACGGAGGAGGAAGAGGAGGAGGAAGATTGGCTTCGCCCGCAGCCGGCCGGCGGGGCCGCGCCGCCCTCCCCCTGTGAGCGCGGGGAGCCATGGCGGCGGCTGAGGGGGAGGCCGCGGACGGGACGGGCCGGGCCGGGCCGGGCCGGGCCGGGCCCACGCGTGGGGCGAGGCAGGCGGGGTTGGGGTGCGGGGAGGGCCGGGCCCGAACCGCGTCCCCGCCGCCCGTGGAACGCGAACGCGAGCTGCGGGTGGGAGCCGGGAGGAGGGGAGAGCCCCTCCTCGGCAGCCATAACCCTGCCATCTTCTTTTAAAATTATTTAAATTATTTAAATTATTTCTGTGATCCTGCCGGCAACCGCTTTGCCTCTCCGCTTGGCACAAGAGAGCTCAGCAGACGTTAAAACCACCACCCCCAAACCAGCACAAGATGTTTAATTTGGACTGTGTCAGCTAACTGGGGTTCTTCTCGGCGGAGAGAAATAAAACCCTTAAAAAAAAAATCATTTTATTTTTACCTTTTCAACTTGGCGGGCTTGTTTCCACAGCAGGGTTTGCTGTTCGTTGGCCGGTGATTTGCCATGTTCACCGGCCGGCCCTGGGCGAGGCGGGTATCCCATAGAGCTATCTCAGCGGAGTTAAAGAGAGATTATTTTACAGAAATACGCTAAAAAGAAGTTTCAGCGTTCTGCTGTGAAAGGATATTGTATGGGTAAAGCGATGTTCTGGAACTGGTCACTGAAGAAAGTCAAGTGACGCTCCCAAAATGGGAAAATGTTTCGTAGTGAGCCGAGTTGGTGAGGCTGACCTACGCTCATAAGTAATCCCAGAATTAAGGCAGCCCTAGAATTAGCCTAAAACTTGTAAATTTTATATTCTTCTCGTAATGTGTGTTTATTAGGATGGATGAATTTTTTTTAAAAAATCGTTTTTAATCGGTTGGTTTACTTTCCTCGCAGCAGGCCACAGCAAGCCTGTATCGGCAGGAAGCGCAGCGGGCAGAGTGGTTGTGCACGTGGACTTGGACTGCTTCTACGCGCAAGTAGAAATGATCCGTAATCCTGAATTGAGAGACAAGCCTTTGGGTACGAGTTGCTTCGCTGTTAATTTGGGGATGAGGTGTATTCAGGCAGAAGAAACGAAGGAGGCGTATAAGCTAAAGCCGCGCCTGCGTGGTGAAATACAGGCGCGCTGGAGCCGTAGCCGCATCCAGAGTGAGCAGGGTGCAGCCTGGGCTCCGTGCAGCCGTGACGACGGGATGAATAAATCCGCTCGAGCGCGAGTACAGGCGCTTGCCGACGCGTCTGAGCAGTTCTGGGGATTGAAGCTGGTTCGTAACGTACGTGGGCGTAGAGAGGGCTGAGCCCCGCAGGTGAGCCGGAGCTTTTTGACGCAGTCACGCTTAAAGCACGCTTTATTCCGTCCGGGAGTTAAGAATGAGTGCGAGGCAGTCGGCAGATCAGTGGAGAAACGTTTTACGTCGAAAAATGACTGTCACATCAAGAGCACTTTCACAGGGAAGACGGCCTGAAAAGGCTCAAAGTTAGGAGCGGTGTTACAATGGGAAAAAGTATCTGTAAGGTTTTGAGACCTTCTTACCGTCCAGTAATCTAAATCGAGAGATCTGTCCTTCTCAGAGTCCTGTGAAATAAGGCTGTTGGGCTTGGGTTTGCTTCTTCTGTGACGTCGCGTTCCAATCAAAGCGTAGGCTTTGCAGTGGCGTGAAAGTACTGTGGTCTTCTGTGAAGTACCAAGAAACCCGAACTTAAGAAAACGTTCAACCTTTCTTTTTAGGTGTGCAACAGAAAAACATCGTCGTTACCTGTAACTACGAAGCCAGAAGACTCGGAGTTAAGAAACTGATGTTCATCAAGGATGCCAAAGAGAAGTGTCCTCAGCTGATGCTGGTTAACGGAGAAGATCTAACTCCGTACAGAGAAACGTCGTACAAGGTTACAGGTACAAAATTAAGTTTTTTTTCCAGTAGTTAGAAGAGTTTGAATCCACGGGAAATCAGCTGTAGGTTGGTGCGGACGTGAAAACCTCACGTTATTCGTTGCGCTTATATTATCCCTGGGTATCTCTTCCTTCTAGAGTTGCTGGGGGAGTTTTGTCCGCTGGTGGAAAGGCTTGGGTTTGATGAAAATTTTGTGGATATCACAGAGATTGTAGAGAAGAGATTAAACCAGCTCCAGCAAAGTGGACGTTCCAGACTCTGCGTGTCTGGCCACGTGTACAACAACCAAGGTGAGCTGAACGTTCTTCGTGTTGGAAAACGCGGTAAACGTTGGTGAGGTTCAGTATGAATTATTGGTCTGCTGCTGAGTGTTGTCCAGCCGGAAACTTGCGTCGCTCCGTGCTTGGCTTCTGTATTTGACAGTACAGGTATCACAAATGTTAATCAGTGTTCCAATTTAATTGTACGAAAAAAAAATAATAATCTCTTGTGGGAGATAAGCATGTACAGTGATCTGGGAGAACAGCTTTTCATTGTCCTTTTTTTTCTTTAAAGTAGTTTTGCTGTAGTAAGACACAGAATTTAGTTTGAGCTTGAATGTTATTTTCAATTTGCAGAATTGAGGTTTTTTCATTGAATGAATGAAAACCAAAAAAACCGGAGTAAATTTTTGCCACAGCCGTTAGGTCAGGAATAGACTTGCGGAGCCTGACGTAGCTACCGAGCTGCCTCACACGTCGTCTCATGCCGTGATATTCGTTTCATGCACGAGGAAAGCAAGCAGTTGGGTTTTTTCCTGGACTTTGAGCCATTGCGGTGGCTTTGAACACGGTTTGCAGAGGAGGGAAATGCCTGAGTGGGCCTTTTCCTCCTTTGACATTTGCACGTGAGTAATAAAAGCTGAGCTGCAAGGCAGCCCTCCAAATTAAAGATTTGTAAATCTCTACTTTGGTCACAAGAATCTGCAATATTTAACACTTTTCTTTGACATCTCTTAATATATTGTATTTTATATTTAAAATACTCCCTAAACGTTTTGCTTCCTGGACAGGATGCCCCTGGCTTTGGACTGGAGCATCCTCCCTTTTACCAGGGTTTTTGGGAGATTAAACCGAGGTTAAATTTGGACACAGAAACCATGGCAAAACCATTTGACGCGCAAGACCATGCTTTCTCGTACTGCAACGCAAAAACGCTCTAAATCTAGCGAATTAGCTAACTGGCTGACTGTTTCCATGCTGAACGCTGCTTGTTTTTCCTTTGCAGCTATCAACTTGCAGGACGCAACGCATGTAAGACTCGTTATCGGATCTCAGATCGCTGAGGAGTTCAGGGAAGCCCTGCTTGCCAGACTGGGCCTCACGGGCTGCGCTGGAGTGGCCTCTAACAAATTACTGTCTAAACTGGTATCCGGGACTTTTAAACCAAACCAGCAAACGGTTCTTCTGCCTGAAAGCTGGCAGGATTTAATACGCAGCCTCGATCACATCCAAAAAGTGCCTGGTAAGTACGGCGCTGTGAGCACGGATGGAGAGGATATTGACAACTTTTAAGACGATAAGAAAAAAAATAAAAAAAAAAATAAAGCTGAAATAGTTTTAAATCCTTCTTCTTGCAAGCAGGAAATGGGAGATGTGTCGGTGTGTCTTTAGGGTGCTTTCTTTTTTTTTTTCATAAGCTGCTTGAGCTTTGTTTAGCAGAAGGAATGAAATGACTTGGGTTTTCTTCATTTTCAGTTCTGACGTAAATACGTTGCAGCACTTCACAAGACACCTTCAAAAATACTAAAATCTCAGTTGATTTTTCTTGAAGCCCAGAGGTTGTGGCCGTCTATTTTTAACACACCTTTTATTTAGGCATTGGCTACAAAACTACCAGACGCCTTGAGACGCTGGGTGTCAGGAACGTGCGTGATCTCCAGGCGTTTCCGCCCGCTGTGTTAGAGAAAGAACTAGGCGTTTCTGTCGCTCAGCGTATCCAAAAACTCAGCTACGGAGAAGATGACTCCCCTGTGACTCCATCGGGCCCTCCTCAGGTACAAATATTGCTCTCAAGTACTTTAATAGAAAGTAAAAAAAAAAATTGCTTTTAGTTTTGTACAGCTTTGCTGGACTAATTGAAATGATGCATTTTTGTACGTATTCTCTGGTACAAGTGAAATTAATGTGTAATTCTCCTGAAATCCAGTTGAGCTCGGAGCGTCAGAGAGATCTTGGAGTTAATTCCACGCAGTTAATTGTGATGCTTTTTTCCCTCTTCACAACTTTGAAGTGAACACAAAATTGAAAGGAATAATGCGGGTTTTGTTTTTTTTTTTTTTAGTCCTTTAGTGATGAAGATTCCTTTAAAAAATGTTCATCGGAAGCGGAAGTTAAGGAGAAAATTGAAGAACTGCTTTCTAGCCTGTTAGACAGGTGACTGAATTTTTGATGACTGAATTCGTGACCTGAAGGGACCTGGAGCGTATGTTAGGCTTGGCTTGTACTCTGCATTTCTTCTCTCTGCCAAATGCATTTATAGGGACAGACCCTGCCTCTCCAGCTTCCTCTTGGGTCTTTTTTCCTCAATTCATGGATTGTCCTGTTGTATCGCCCCGTTTTTCCTCCCCTTGCTTGTCTTTTGTCTTGCTCCCAGCCCTTCCGCTCCTCTGCAGCCTCTCTGATAAAGGTCTTTGCATATTCCATTTGCTGATCCTTCTCTGTTGCTTTGGTGGTGCATCCTCGCTAATCTCAGAAGGATCCTATTGTGTCCCCTATTAGTTCTTGGGTTCTGGTTTTTTTTTTCCTCTAAATAAATTTTCGTATTCTCTGCATGCCTCCCCAAGCTTTAAAATCTAAAAGTTTTAAAGGTTTTCTGTCCCCACATCTGTGCAAGTTTCAGAACAGCTGGATCCATTTTAGTTCTGTTAACATTGTGGGGAAGCAGTCTTCTACCTGCAGCTCTGGCATTGCTCAGGACAAACAGCCTCACTTCGAATTTTGTGATTACTATCTTGTTTACAACGTGTACAACGGAGAAATTTGGTTTTGTAGGGGAAAAAAAACCCTGCATACCTTTTGGAGGGGGAAAGAAACAATTGTATGCTTTGTTTCTTACCCTTCTTCCAAAAAGCAGCTAACTTTTTGCTGCTAGAGTGGGGACGCTGCCTTGAAAAGCAAAAATGTGAGGATTATACAAGGTGAAACCGCAAAGACTATCCTACTTTTAATGTATTAAATTCTGAAACGCGGCAGTGTTGCAGAGTGACCCACGTAACATTCCCATCCAGTTCAGTTTAAGACTTTTAGAGACAGAAGTTCAATATAATGTGAATACTAACTTAGGGGTAATTAAGGGACCCCAAGTTCCCCCTACGATCAGTGGAGTAGAGCCAGAAAGTTGAGAGAGATCTGTAACGCTTGATTAGACTTTGTAACCCAGATGTTGTGACAGTTTCCACCCACCCTTGGAAAAAAAACTCGTAGCAATCCTTCTTGCTTTGTACACATTAACGTTCCACAGAATATCCAAAGACGGAAGGCAACCGCACACGGTAAGACTGACCATACGCCAGTTCTCCCCAACGGATAAATGGTTTAATCGGGAAAGCCGTCAGTGTGCCATTCCACCTCATCTCGTTCACAAGTTTGGAAAAGGTAAATTTAGAATTTTGGAAAGGATTGACCTTGTGCTGCTACTACTAAACTTCTTTGTAAAATTCAGTTACTTAATGTCACGATAATAATCCCTACACTTAATATCCTTTTTTCCCAACCTTTTTTATTTTAGAAAGCAGCAACCTTCTATCCCCGTTGGTTGACATACTAATGAAACTCTTTCGAAAGATGATCGATGTAGAGCTACCGTTTCACCTTACCCTTTTGAGTGTCTGCTTCTCCAACCTCAAAGATCTTCCTAGCAGCAAGAAAGGATCGATCGGTTTCTACCTAAAGCAGATGTCACCACCGTCGGGGTCCGGTAAACGTGTCCGGGTAAGCTGAAAGATATTTCTGTCTTTATTATAGAGATGTGAACCTTAACTGCTCTGGAAGTTTTAGGATCGTTAATTTTTATTGACCTGGTAAAAATTAAGATTTTTTTTTTTTTTTTTTGGAGTCTTCTGAGCAGGTGTAGCCTTGTTTGCTTTCTTTCGTTAGATAAACTGCTTTAAACAGACTTAATACTGTCTGGGAATGGGACAGCCAGCTAAGTTGTCAAGCCCCTTAACTGCTGAGAACAGAATTCACTGAGGGAGAAATCCAGACTTATGTCTTCTAAAAATAGAATCTGGCTGTTCATTCCAGTAAGATCTGCCTTTTATTTAGCGTTTGCTTACAGGTTACCTTGCTGCTATTATTAAGATACTTTCACAGTGATTCTTTACCTTCCTACGCATTCTCACGTCGTTAATCAAAGATCCAGTTCTGTATTGGCCAGTAGCGCCTGCTTCTGATCTCGCGGGCTTCTCCTTCCTGCTCAGGATTGAAGGAATCTCCTACCTCCCAACTGCTGGACAGCGTAGGAGCTGTCTGTGGAAACGCCTAAGTATTTCCGCAAGATGCTTTCAGTACATAATACAAAAACTTAAGAACTTCAAAATCATGTTGTGTCATGAATTTACTAGAAGAACTTCCTGTTGGTAAAACAGTGCTTTGTCGCTAGTAGATTACACAGACCACGCTTATGCTTTTATCTACGTTTTTTTTTTTGGCGCAGGAAGATGTCTCACAAGGTGAAGAAAGTGCTTCTTGGAACCAGAACTGCAACAGAACTGGAATTACAAAAACTAGGAAAATTTCAGAGGAAAAGAAAAGCAATATAAGAAAAGCAGGAATTCCTGACTTCCCATTTCATTTGTCTCCTGATGACATTGACCAGGACGTCTTCAGGGAACTTCCAGAAGATATTCAAAAAGAAATTATTTCTGTAAAAACAGAAGCTATCCCTGCTGAGAAGGTTTTGGGGCAGCCATCAGAACGTTTTGCAGAAGAGGCACACAGCACTTCCCCGAATTCTAAGGGACCAAAGAGCGGTACGCGCTCTGCAGCACGCGGTGTGCATCTCCCGTCGGCTCCCGCGTCTGCAAGCGCTCTGGCACACAGCTCCGGGGCCAGTTCTTCTTCCGAGTGTCCCAGAAGCGCGTTGACAGGCGGCAGGATGGAAAAACAACCGGCTGACCCTCTGAGCTCCAGAGGGAGAGATCTGTCGGCTCTGGGAGCCGGAGCCAGCGTCCCTGTCTGGGATAAAGATAAGCAGGCTTTTGAAACAACTTCTGAGGAGAAAACTTCTAGCAGGCAAGCAGGACTTGTATTTCCTCCTCATGTTGACGCAAAGACTTTTTATGAACTGCCCGCAGATGTGCAAGAAGAACTGCTAGCTGAATGGAAGAACGGGGAAGCCGCGTCCAAAACTTCTACGGATAAACCCCCTGAAAAGCCTAAACCAAACAGAGGAAGAAGGAACACGGCACCATGTTTGTCACAGTCTAACAATTTGCTAAGATATTTTAAACCACAGTGAAATGTTTTTCATAAGGGTGACGCTGTAAGAATCGGCACTGGAAGGCACTTTAGTTACGAAAAGTTTTCTGTAAATTGTAAAGATGTGAATATTCAAAGTGTATTTTGACAAGTTTTGAACACAAAACCTGCTGCTGACTCTGTTTAACTAGTAGTCTGTCTTATTTTTCTTTCTTGGAAATCGACATTTCAACGTGCTGACTGGGGGGAAGGAATTTTTACTTCAGTTTTCACAGAGTACGCAGTACAGCTCGGGAGGGGAGTGAGCGGAGTAGGTGCCAGCAATTTTCACGCTGTTCTTACCTTTGCACCCCCGTCTCTGCAATGGAAATTGCTATTCGCATGGCTATCACCGTTTCCTGCGGTTAACTCGTAACCAGAGGTATTTCAGATACTAAGGGGTGATGGGAGACATTAGTTCCAAATGAATCATCTCACCAGCTCGTTCCCGGAAATTAGTCAGCGTATAAAAATTGTTTCGGTTTGGCGCTCGGGATTCAGAAACCGACAAACAACTCTTTTTATAAAGAGCAGCTTTTAATGAGACGCTGTAGACAAAGTCATCAGGTTTTTCTTCAAATATTTAATTCCAAAACGGTGAAAGGGTCGCTGATTACGCTTGCACACGTTTAAAGTCTCCAGTACACAAGATGTTTGCTTGTTTCAGTCAAGAGTACATAATTGAGGTAAGAATTTATCAAACTGTGTTTAAAGCTACGGCAAAATATTTGACTACTGCATTTTAATATTGCTATAATTTATATCACCAGATTTTCATATATATATATATATTCTCTGCATATAAAGTGCAAAAATATTACAAAACATCACCTGATTACATTGAAAGCGACATCCTGGACTTCTGACGGCATTTCAGTGTAAATGCTTGCATCGTTCCCAAGAACCAGACAAAACCAGCGCTCACCAGTTTAAGTTAAGCTTTACAGATTTCCACAGAAACCACAATTAAAATAAACTTCATGGTCTACTTCAAAAATGAATCCATGTAAAAGATGCATGTCACTTAAGGGCTTATTATTTTCCACTTACGTTTAATTACGGTCTCGCAAGCCTTTCAGCCCAGCTCTCGTATCGGTGATTAAGTTTACGAGAGTCGCAGGTAATGCTGTCTCCACTACGGAACAGGGAAGCATCCCTCCTAGTTCTGGCTGAATAAATACCACGAGCTTCGAATGCTCTGGATTTCTGCGGTGAAAGAAGCAAAATCCTTCAGTTAACGCTTGTTCCTCTCCCTGTGAAACTTGCTGTACAAGTGTTTATCTCTGTTGAAATTAGTGACACAAAAAAAACCCAGGAAATATAAAAGTTTCAATTGTTTCAGAAGCCTGAGCCACGAAACCGATCGGCACAAAACTCTACCCAGGCTAAAACTGTTAAATAAAAATTAAAAAGCTGTGTGGTAACCACAGATGGTTATAAAGGCGCGTTAAATACTCACTCGGGTAAAGGTGAGCAGACGTATCCACAGGGATTGTTGTAGCCTCGGACACAAGAGGGAGTCGGAGGGCAGCTGGAGTATTCCACGCTGACAGCTGTAAGTCACCACGCACAAAAAGCAAAATTAAATTAATCACGGTTATGTGTGTCAATCATCTGACTCAAAAACACTTTTTTGAAAGCAAACTAACTGCTACGGGA